>NC_136073.1:903534785-905934785 GCF_964261635.1 Lissotriton helveticus
GTAGCTTGCACTGCTGCTGCCTGTGCTGTACCTGTTCTATGTGTGAGGGAAGCTTGCACTGCTGCTGTCTGTGCTGTACCTGCTCTGCTTGTGAGGGAAGCTTGCACTGCTCCTCCCTCTGCATTACCTGTTCTATGTGTGAGGGAAGCTTGCACTGCTGCTGCCTGTGCTGTACCTGCTCCATGTGTGAGGGAAGCTTGCACTGCTGCTGCCTGTGCTGTACCTGCTCCATGTGTGAGGGAAGCTTGCACTGCTGCCTGTGCTCTTCATGTTCTGCGTGTGAGGGAAGCTTGCACTGCTGCTGCCTGTGCTGTACCTGCTCTGTGTGTGAGGGAAGCTTGCACTGCTCCTCCTTGTGCTGTACCTGTTGTGTGCCTGAGGGAAGCGTGCACTGCTGCTGCCTGTGCTGTACCTGCTCCGTGTGTGAGGGAAGCTTGCACTGCTGCTGCCTGTGCTGTACCTGTTCTATGTGTGAGGGAAGCTTGCGCTGCTCCTCCCTGTGCTGTACCTGTTCTATGTGTGAGGGAAGCTTGCACTGCTGCTGCCTGTGCAGTACCTGCTCTATGTGTGAGGGAAGCTTGCACTATTGCTGCCTGTGCTCTTCATGTTCTGCGTGTGAGGGAAGCTTGCACTGCTGCCGCCTGTGCTGTACCTGCTCTGTGTGTGAGGGAAGCTTGCACTGCTCCTCCTTGTGCTGTACCTGTTCTGTGCCTGAGGGAAGCTTGCACTGCTGCTGCCTGTGCTGTACCTGCTCCGTGTGTGAGGGAAGCTTGCACTGCTGCTGCCTGTGCTGTACCTGCTCTGTGTGTGAGGGAAGCTTGCACTACTCCTCCCTGTGCTCTGCCTGTTCTATGTGGGAGGGAAGCTTGCACTGCTGCCACCTGTGCTGTACATGCTCTGTGTGAGGGAAGCTTGCACTGCTGCCTGTGCTGTACCTGCTCTGTGCCTGAGGGAAGCTTGCACTGCTGCTGCCTGTGCTCTACCCGCTCTGTGTGTGAGGGAAGCTTGCACTGCTGCTGCCTGTGCTGTACCTGTTCTGTGTGTGTGGGAAGCTTGCACTGCTCCTGCCTGTGCTTCACCTGCTCTGCGTGTGAGGGAAGCTTGCACTGCTGCTGCCTGTGCTGTACCCGCTCTGTGTGTGAGGGAAGCTTGCACTGCTGCTGCCTGCGCTGTATTTATAACGTAGCCATGACATGGAAGCTTGCACTGCCTGCTCTCTGCCTCTTTGCGGTCCCATCCAAGCCCTGTTCTGTTCTTTCTGCTCTGCCAGGCCTAAAGTACAGAGTTCTGTGCCATCCGTTCACACGATGTGCTGCACTCGGAATAAAGACCTCACATTCTCCCGCCCAGAGTAAAAAGAGTCTGTTTCCTCTTCTTCAGCATCCAGCACGGGGACCTGGTCTGTCCCGTCCCTCACCCCACTCGAGCCCCCACCACTCCAAGCTCCTCCCCCCAGCTCCCCAAGATGTGAGGCGTCAGAGCTCCTAGCCTCATTAATGCCGACTTCAAAGCACTCCCAAGGAAACAGTAAACAGCAAGAGATGCCAACCTTCTTAATTAGTCGAAATTGAAAATGCTGACATTTTGCTAAATCTCGTTTCCTGCACGTCCAGAGCATTCTATGGGGGGGGGGGGGGGGAGCTCGACTCCCAGTGAACAAAGATACAGAACAAGTTGCCAAGCACCTTTTAAAATAAAACATGGTTTTCATGTATGTAGCAGTAAGGATGAAAATGCCTCTGTTTCTAGTACTTTAACTTTTATAAATTTAAAAGAAATTGTCTCAACCATTTCAAATGCAATTTTGCTTAAGGTCTGGGTGACCTCTTCAGCTGGGGCAGGTTTAGGTGTTGCTTTCTGCAGGTCGTTGTTTCCCTGCAATAATAGTTTGCTTCACAGCTTATTTTGAAGGTTTTGTATAGCGCGAACAAGACCCTTGCGGGTATCAGAGCGCGCTACAGGGCAGTTATAGGGGACAGAAACATGCATAAGAAATAATATAGGTTAGACTAATACAAAAGTAGCAGATAATGCAGGCTGCAAGGAGCATGGCAGGCACAGCCCTCTCTCTTCCACCTGCCTGTGCTGGCGCCTGCTGGCTGATTGGGGGGGGGGGGGGGCGGAGCACAGAAAGTGAGAAGAAGGAGCTGGGAACTAGACAACGCAGCGCTAGTGAAACGTGCACTGCGCTCATAAAGTATGTCAACAATTATTAAACAGGGGGGGGGGGGCATGGGGCAGAACAGGCGCCCTGTGATGATCAGCAGAAGAGAAATGCAGTGTATGTTAGCAGGGAATTGTAAAGTGTATAGGAAAACGAATTCAAGAAAATAGTGCAGACAGACTAAATATAAGATACATAGTAACAACATTAGTAAAAGTTTCAGTTCTCGTGGGAGGTGACAAATGAAGACAAAGCGGTACTAAGGAGGGACTAACAAGCCGATTACCAAATCAGAAGCCAGCATTTACAAAAGGGCAGTGACACAAGCCAATGAAAAATATGGGCGGAGAGTGGGTGGGGCTTCCAGTGCATGCGCGCTGTCGCTAGGCTCGACCTATTAGGTACAAAAATGTAAGCATGTGTGGAGTTGGCGGAACACTGCAAAGTGACAAAAAAAAAACCCACCAAGCTATGCAGAGTTCAAGCTATGCAGAGTTCAAGCTATGCAGAGTTCAAGCTATGCAGAGTTCAAGCTATGCAGAGTTCAAGCTATGCAGAGTTCCGTGAGCAGCGAATTAGGTTGTCCTTCACCCTGATTTAGCGCCTAGTGTATGTCCCGCACTGCAAAAATAAGCGTTAACGGCATTTCACACAGTGCAAGTGGGTGCTGCTTCTTTCTGCCGCTCTGTGTAGAATATCTACTGAAGCCATAGCTTCCTCGACGCGAGCGCAAGGTTCCTCGACGCGAGCGCAGGGTTCCTCGAAGCGAGCGCAAGGTTCCTCGAAGCGAGCGCAAGGTTCCTCGACGCGAGCGCAAGGTTCCTCGACGCGAGCGCAGGGTTCCTCGACGCGAGCGCAGGGTTCCTCGAAGCGAGCGCAAGGTTCCTCGACGCGAGCGCAGGGTTCCTCGAAGCGAGCGCAGGGTTCCTCAACGCGAGGGCAAGGTTCCTCAACGCGAGGGCAAGGTTCCTCAACGCGAGGGCAAGGTTCCTCAACGCGAGGGCAAGGTTCCTCAACGCGAGCGCAAGGTTCCTCGACGCGAGCGCAAGGTTCCTCGACGCGAGGGCAAGGTTCCTCGACGCGAGGGCAAGGTTCCTCGACGCGAGGGCAAGGTTCCTCGACGCGAGGGCAAGGTTCCTCGACGCGAGGGCAAGGTTCCTCGACGCGAGCGCAAGGTTCCTCGACGCGAGCGCAAGGTTCCTCGACGCGAGCGCAAGGTTCCTCGACGCGAGCGCAGGGTTCCTCGACGCGAGCGCAGGGTTCCTCGACGCGAGCGCAGGGTTCCTCGACGCGAGCGGAAGGTTCCTCAACGCGAGCGGAAGGTTCCTCAACGCGAGCGGAAGGTTCCTCAACGCGAGCGGAAGGTTCCTCAACGCGAGCGCAAGGTTTCTCAACGCGAGCGCAAGGTTCCTCAACGCGAGCGCAGGTTCCTCAACGCGAGCGCAAGGTTCCTCAACGCGAGCGCAAGGTTCCTCAACGCGAGCGCAAGGTTCCTCAACGCGAGCGCAAGGTTCCTCGACGCGAGCGCAAGGGTTCCTCAACGCGAGCGCAAGGTTCCTCAACGCGAGCGCAAGGTTCCTCGACGCGAGCGCAAGGTTCCTCGACGCGAGCGCAAGGTTCCTCAACGCGAGCGGAAGGTTCCTCAACGCGAGCGGAAGGTTCCTCAACGCGAGCGCAAGGTTCCTCAACGCGAGCGCAAGGTTCCTCAACGCGAGCCGTTGCGACCTTCTGCGACTGCTCACGTTGAGAAATCTCGCTGGGAGTGGTCTAGCGTTGGATCTTCCTCGCTCGAGCACCGTTGGTGAGCGCAAGCGAGGAAAAAACTAATCGGAGCAGAGTTTTTCGGAACTCAGCGAAGCATGAAAAACTCGCAAATGATGCAGAGTTCACCGCTCAGGCTTATACAAAAGTAATACCAATTAATAAAAACATTTAAATTCTCCGAGGGAGGACAAAGTTGCTGTGAATGAGTCACGTGCACATCTTTTCTCAAACGTGAGTAGGGAAATAGTAGAGGAACTTTTCACTGATGAAAAAAACTGATGAAAGCAAGAAGAAACAAGGTGCTTGTGGTTTTCTTATTTGCGATATACAGGGAATGGCGTCAACCCATCACGGTGCAACGTTCCAGTGGCGGCTGCGCACGGATTCCACGGTGAGGCTATTATGAAGGAAACCTTTCGATGATTATCAAAAGAGGGGCTCGGAGGCGACATCAGTTCTGCAGCAAAAGAAGGCGAACCCTTCACCCAGGATGGATCCTTATGCGAAGGCCTTGGGTCAGTGGTCATTGCTCGTGGCTGAGCCGCTGCGTGAGGAGGAACGAGCTGTCTGTGGGGGTGTATAGGGGATCCACGCGCTGTAGGTATGTATGGGGGTCTTTTCTGGAGTGTAAAGTGGAGCAATCCTCGCCTCATCCATCCCACTGCACAAGGAACAACACATTGGACTCGCAGGAGGGGGGGGGTGCTCGGAGGAGACAAATATTGACTCTGCGGCGGCGCACTCACTCACTCACACCGCGACGTGTTCTCCTGAGCAACCAGGTGAGAAAGGGTCACATGGGAGCGGCTGTTTACCGCCTCCGGCCCAGAATACACCAGCCCCCACAACCCCCACAGGGGGGGGGGGGTCGAAAGTTGTGACCCCCCCCAAAGGGTGGAGTCTTCAACGGGTCCGTCTGCTGCTCAGGAGGTTTTGTGCCGTCGACATATAATCAGAAACACGCCCAACACAAAGCACCTTGTTCTCCACGGCCGCTGCCACGCACGTACGTACACGCACCTATGCGGTCTCCACTTATGCGGTCTCTAACACCGCTGCCAGACACGCACATGCACGCACGTACGTGCACTTTATACCTTTGTTTACTCTCTGCCCTCGTCTCCCGCTCTGTTTCTAACCTGCTCGCCAGTTCCCTGCCCACGGTGTGTGCCTTGTAGCGCTCCGGGTATAGATACGAGTACTCCCGACCCCTGCAGCCCCCTCCCCCTCCCCCCCCCCCCCCGCACCCGCCAGCAGAGCTCCCGAGCCCTCCCGCATCACTGAGAGACACGGGAAAAGCACAACTACAAGTACCACAATGCAAAGCAAAAAAAGAAGAGAGGCTCGCTAGGAGCCTGGCGCGCGTGCTCGCGCCCATTACATCACAATCGCGCGCGCCGTCATCCTGATCGTTATGTGCATCTTGTGAATGTGAGCCCCCAACACATTAAACAGATTGGGTACTTGCAAGTGAGAAATGCAACTCCCAGAATGCACTGCTTTATTAAATCAAAGCCTCTGACTGGAAAGAACGAGCTCGGCGTGAATTCCACAGTCTTTCCACCTTAGGCGTGAGTGTCACGCCCAGCCACGGATTTCCATTCAGACACTTGGGATCCTGCATTTACAGTGACTATTAAAATAAATGCCAAAAGCGCAGTGTGAATGCAGCGCCGGACCATCACAGCCGGCGCGGGAGGGCGTGAGATCTGTGCTAAAGTAGCGCCTTGAAGTGTTGTTGCACTTACCTAGCGCCGCACTTGAAGCTCCCAGAAGGTGGACGTGCAGCGCGTCAGGGCGCCTCCAGGGCTGGGAACCGTCCGAGGGGTCCTGCCACGATCCACAGACACCTGGAAGGGGGAATCGGAGCCCCCCACTTCAGCAGGGGCGAGTGTGAGAGCAGATCTCGGAGCCTCCTCACCCTCCGAGGGGTCCTTCCACGACCCACAGAGACGAGGGGGGACCCCAAAGTCTGCAGAGATCCGTTCACACGGAGCACACGTGCATGCGAGACCCTTGGATGAACACAAGCCCCACGGGCGGGGGGACCCCCAGGCTCCAGGTGTGAGTGCACACTCTAGTGAGCACGGACACCCCCGGGTGCTGCTTCCAAGGTCCACAGATGGAGTGAGGCTCCGAGAGTGAGTGCACAGTGCACTCTGGTGAGCACGGCGGACACCCCGGGTGCTTCTTCCACAGGCGGGGCGGGGCTCCGACAGTGAGTGCACACTCAGGTGAGCACGGACACCCCCGGGTGCTGCTTCCAAGGTCCACAGATGGAGTGGGGCTCCGAGAGTGAGTGCACACTCAGGTGAGCACGGACACCCCCGGGTGCTGCTTCCAAGGTCCACAGATGGAGTGGGGCTCCGAGAGTGAGTGCACAGTGCACTCTAGTGAGCACGGACACCCCCGGGTGCTGCTTCCAAGGTCCACAGATGGAGTGGGGCTCCGAGAGTGAGTGCACACTCAGGTGAGCACGGACACCCCCGGGTGCTGCTTCCAAGGTCCACAGATGGAGTGGGGCTCCGAGAGTGAGTGCACACTCAGGTGAGCACGGACACCCCCGGGTGCTGCTTCCAAGGTCCACAGATGGAGTGGGGCTCCGAGAGTGAGTGCACAGTGCACTCTAGTGAGCAAGGCGGACACCCCCGGGTGCTTCTTCCACAGGCGGGGCGGGGCTCCGACAGTGAGTGCACACTCAGTGAGTGGGGAGCACAGACGGGACGAGGCTCTGCCGCGGTCACTCAGTCGGAGCAGAGTTCGGGGGCTCCGGGGGTGAGTGCAGGACCCCCCTCTAGCTCGCTCCGGTGTGAATGCTGGCGGGGGTGTGTCCGGAGGGTTCCTCGGGAGGGGGCCGCACTCACGTGACCCCTCCACTCAAGGCTGATAATCTCCTCAGCCTCTTATCTCAGCCTCTTTCAGAAGTGGAGACGGATCCCATTGGCAAACCGAGGAGGGAGGCGCCGCGCCGCCTCTTAAAGGGACAGGCCGGGTGAAATGCGGAGCCATTGACAATCATCCACCCATTTCCAAACAGCAGGGGGCTGCTGAAATGTGCGCTTCAGTGAGTGGGGACAATCAAACATACACAAAAGTAATGAGTAACTACACCAAAGAAACCAAGGCTCGGACTGCCGCCCGCCCCGAAACCGGGGGGGGGCAACAACAAGACCCCAATGGGCGTGCAATGCGCTCCGACTCCAGCAGCCCCACCCCAACCACGGGCTTCACCACAGCCCCACCGGCCCTGTGTAAAGTGCTCCAGCATCACTGACCCCTTCCCGGACTCTCTCTGCCCCAGCCCTACCGGCCTTTCACAAACAAGGTGCCATATATGACCCCCCCATAGCCCTCCCGGCCTCGCCTGCATACAGTGGCCTGGAGTGGAACTGATGCTGTCCCGCACTGACCCAGCCCCAGCCCTGCAGCCCTTTCTCTGAGGATTCACTGACACGGACGGACTCCGGCCCAGCCCCACCGGCCTTTGAGGAAAGAGACGGACAACGCTTGTGCCCACCTGAGTGACCCTTCCCAGCCTTACGGGAGTGACGTAGCTAGCCTCTCGGGTCTCAGTCTGGCTTTTAAGTGGGTCCATGTACCTGGAGAGAGGGTGTGGCCTAAGGGCTAGAGCGGTCGACTTCAAAGCTGGGGTCTGTAATTCCACATTCCTCATTCGTGGCAATGGATGCGATTAAAGGGACATTGTGAGCCCGGCCTGAGACATTATCATTAGAGGCCCGGCCTGAGACATTATCATTAGAGGCCCGGCCTGAGACATTCCCATTAGAGGCCCGGCCCGGCCTGAGACATTACCATTAGAGGCCCTGCCTGAGACATTACCATTAGAGGCCCGGCCTGAGACATTACCATTAGAGGCCCGGCCTGAGACATTATCATTAGAGGCCAGGCCTGAGACATTCCCATTAGAGGCCCGGCCTGAGACATTCCCATTAGAGGCCCGGCCTGAGACATTCCCATTAGAGGCCCGGCCTGAGACATTATCATTAGAGGCCCGGCCTGAGACATTCCCATTAGAGGCCCGGCCTGAGACATTCCCATTAGAGGACCGGCCTGAGACATTCCCATTAGAGGCCCGGCCTGAGACATTATCATTAGAGGCCCGGCCTGAGACATTCCCATTAGAGGCCTGGCCCAGCCTGAGACATTACCATTAGAGGCCCTGCCTGAGACATTACCATTAGAGGCCCGGCCTGAGACATTACCATTAGAGGACCGGCCTGAGACATTCCCATTAGAGGCCCGGCCTGAGACATTCCCATTAGAGGCCCGGCCTGAGACATTATCATTAGAGGCCCGGCCTGAGACATTCCCATTAGAGGCCCGGCCTGAGACATTCCCATTAGAGGACCGGCCTGAGACATTCCCATTAGAGGCCCGGCCTGAGACATTATCATTAGAGGCCCGGCCTGAGACATTCCCATTAGAGGCCTGGCCCAGCCTGAGACATTACCATTAGAGGCCCTGCCTGAGACATTACCATTAGAGGCCCGGCCTGAGACATTACCATTAGAGGACCGGCCTGAGACATTCCCATTAGAGGCCCGGCCTGAGACATTCCCATTAGAGGCCCGGCCTGAGACATTATCATTAGAGGCCCGGCCTGAGACATTACCATTAGAGGCCCGGCCTGAGACATTCCCATTAGAGGCCCGGCCTGAGACATTCCCATTAGAGGACCGGCCTGAGACATTCCCATTAGAGGCCCGGCCTGAGACATTATCATTAGAGGCCCGGCCTGAGACATTCCCATTAGAGGCCCGGCCCGGCCTGAGACATTACCATTAGAGGCCCTGCCTGAGACATTACCATTAGAGGCCCGGCCTGAGACATTACCATTAGAGGACCGGCCTGAGACATTCCCATTAGAGGCCCGGCCTGAGACATTCCCATTAGAGGCCCGGCCTGAGACATTATCATTAGAGGCCCGGCCTGAGACATTCCCATTAGAGGCCCGGCCCGGCCTGAGACATTACCATTAGAGGCCCTGCCTGAGACATTACCATTAGAGGCCCGGCCTGAGACATTACCATTAGAGGCCAGGCCTGAGACATTCCCATTAGAGGCCCGGCCTGAGACATTCCCATTAGAGGCCCGGCCTGAGACATTACCATTAGAGGCCCTGCCTGAGACATTACCATTAGAGGCCCGGCCTGAGGCATTACCATTAGAGGCCCGGCCTGAGACATTACCATTAGAGGCCCGGCCTGAGGCATTACCATTAGAAGCCCGGCCTGAGGCATTACCATTAGAGGCCCGGCCTGACATTAACATTAGAGGCCCGGCCTGAGACATTAACATTAGAGGCCCGGCCCGAGACATTAACATTTGAGGCCCGGCCTTAGACATTACCATTAGAGGCCCGGCCTGACATTAACATTAGAGGCCCGGCCTGAGACATTAACATTAGAGGCCCGGCCCGAGACATTAACCTTAGAGGCCCGGCTTGAGACATTCCCATTAGAGGCCCGGCTTGAGACATTCCCATTAGAGGCCCTGCCTGAGACATTACCATTAGAGGCCGGCCTGAGACATTACCATTAGAGGCCTGGCCTGAGACATTACCATTAGAGGCCCGGCCTGCCCGGCCTGAGACATTCCCATTAGAGGCCCGGCCTTAGACATTACCATTAGAGGCCGGCCAGAGACATTACCATTAGAAGCCCGGCCTGAGACATTACCATTAGAGGCCCAGCCTGAGACATTACCATTAGAGGCCCTGCCTGAGACATTACCATTAGAGGCCCGGCCTTAGACATTACCATTAGAGGCCCTGCCTGAGACATTACCATTAGAAGCCCGGCCTGAGACATTACCATTAGAGGCCCAGCCTGAGACATTACCATTAGAGGCCCTGCCTGAGACATTACCATTAGAGGCCCGGCCTTAGACATTACCATTAGAGGCCCTGCCTGAGACATTACCATTAGAAGCCCGGCCTGAGACATTACCATTAGAAGCCCGGCCTAAGGCATTACCATTAGAGGCCCGGCCTGAGACATTACCATTAGAGGCCCGGCCTGAGACATTCCCATTAGAGGCCCGGCCTTAGACATTACCATTAGAGGCCCTGCCTGAGACATTACCATTAGAGGCCCGGCCTTAGACATTACCATTAGAAGCCCGGCCTAAGGCATTCCCATTAGAGGCCCGGCCTGAGACATTGCCATTAGAGGCCCGGCCTGAGACATTGCCATTAGAGGCCCGGCCTGAGACATTGCCATTAGAGGCCCGGCCTGAGACATTCCAATTAGAGGCCCGGCCTTAGACATTACCATTAGAAGCCCGGCCTAAGGCATTCCCATTAGAGGCCCGGCCTGAGACATTGCCATTAGAGGCCCGGCCTGAGACTTTATCATTAGAGGCCTGGCCTGAGACATTCCCATTAGAGGCCCGGCCTTAGACATTACCATTAGAAGCCCGGCGTGAGGCATTACCATTAGAGGCCCGGCCTGAGGCATTACCATTAGAGGCCCGGCCTGAGACATTACCATTAGAGGCCCGGCCTGACATTAACATTAGAGGCCCGGCCTGAGACATTAACATTAGAGGCCCGGCCCGAGACATTAACATTAGAGGCCCGGCTTGAGACATTCCCATTAGAGGCCCTGCCTGAGACATTACCATTAGAGGCCGGCCTGAGACATTACCATTAGAGGCCCTGCCTGAGACATTACCATTAGAGGCCCGGCCTTAGACATTACCATTAGAGGCCCGGCCTGCCCGGCCTGAGACATTCCCATTAGAGGCCCGGCCTTAGACATTACCATTAGAGGCCGGCCAGAGACATTACCATTAGAAGCCCGGCCTGAGACATTACCATTAGAGGCCCGGCCTGAGACATTACCAATAGAGGCCCTGCCTGAGACATTACCATTAGAGGCCCGGCCTTAGACATTACCATTAGAAGCCCGGCCTAAGGCATTACCATTAGAGGCCCGGCCTGAGACATTACCATTAGAGGCCCGGCCTGAGACATTCCCATTAGAGGCCCGGCCTTAGACATTCCCATTAGAGGCCCGGCCTGAGACATTGCCATTAGAGGCCCGGCCTGAGACATTGCCATTAGAGGCCCGGCCTGAGACATTCCCATTAGAGGCCCGGCCTGAGACATTAACATTAGAGGCCCGGCCTGAGACATTCCCATTAGAGGCCCGGCCTGAGACATTCCCATTAGAGGCCCGGCCTGAGACATTGCCATTAGAGGCCCGGCCTGAGACATTCCCATTAGAGGCCCGGCCTGAGACATTCCCATTAGAGGCCCGGCCTGAGACATTCCCATTAGAGGCCCGGCCTGAGACATTACTATTAGAGGCCCGGCCTGAGACATTCCCATTAGAGGCCCGGCCTGGGACATTCCCATTAGAGGCCCGGCCTGAGACATTCCCATTAGGGCCCGGCCTGAGACATTCCCATTAGGGCCCGGCCTGAGACATTCCCACTAGGGCCCGGCCTGGGACATTCCCATTAGAGGCCCGGCCTGAGACATTCCCACTAGGGCCCGTCCTGGGACATTCCCATTAGAGGCCCGGCCTGAGACATTCCCACTAGGGCCCGGCCTGGGACATTCCCATTAGAGGCCCGGCCTGAGACATTCCCATTAGAGGCCCGGCCTGAGACATTGCCATTAGAGGCCCGGCCTGAGACATTCCCATTAGAGGCCCGGCCTGAGACATTCCCATTAGAGGCCCGGCCTGAGACATTACCATTAGAGGCCCGGCCTGAGACATTCCCATTAGAAGCCCGGCCTAAGGCATTCCCATTAGAGGCCCGGCCTGAGACATTGCCATTAGAGGCCCGGCCTGAGACATTCCCATTAGAGGCCCGGCCTGAGACATTATCATTAGAGGCCCGGCCTGAGACATTGCCATTAGAGGCCCGGCCCGAGACATGCTCTGGATGCGCTGGGATTCAAACAGAGGCTGGGGGAAGGGAGCCTCCTGCTGGAGGAAACAGCCGCCGTGTTTAAATAATACACTATATGGTAGACACATCCTTCATATCCTGGTTGTATGTTATTCAATAAAACATGCTGCCTTGTGGACTCATCCGACCGTGACCCACTCTTTCCAGTAGAACAGACTGTGTAAAATCTGTGCAAGGAGTGAGCGTGGAAGCCCCGCCCCCTTCTTGTAATAAAAGAATATAACACGTGTCTATTCTTTCCGTCTTTGACTCTTCTGTGTTCAGACGCGTCTTCGGACCCGGTCTCATCGGTGATCACACGATGGTGACCCTCGAGCGCCAAGAAGCAGCTCCCGGGACAGCGCTGCATGTGTCACGGAGGCGCTTTAGGGATCATGACTTCAGACCTTCCGTCCTCGCGGCTGTTCTACCTTCTAGACTCTGACGTGTTGCTTCAAAGGCAGACAGGCCAGCAGGGCTGGGGTCACTGCCCGAGCGCACGCCCCCCGCACATCAGAGTGAGGCGGAGGGGTCTGTGGTCCTGAAGTAGTCCCTCTGCAGACCCTGCACTGGCGGCGGAAGGATATTAATGTAGGGTAAAGGGCCCCCGTGGAGCCCAGGGGGTGAGAGGGAGGGGGGGGGGGGGGTTGAGGATCCTCCCAGCGAAACAGGTTCCTCCAGATTTGCCAGTGAAGGAACTCCCCATTTCCTCCTCGAGCGCCTCCTTTCAACCTCTGGTAAAGCGCCGCGTGTCCGCGGTGAGGCGCACGAGGTGGGTTAAGAGGTCTGGGGTTCACGGGAAGTGAGTGACTGACGTGTCACGTGGCCTCACCCTTGCTCTCTAGTTGTGACTCACTGTGAGACTGGTGAACCAGGACTCACTGTGATACTGGTGAACCAGGACTCACTGTGAGACTGGTGAACCAGGATTCACTGTGATACTGGTGAACCAGGACTCACTGTGAGACTGGTGAACCAGGATTCACTGTGATACTGGTGAACCAGGACTCACTGTGAGAGGTGAACCAGGACTCACTGTGAGACTGGTGAACCAGGACTCACTGTGAGACTGGTGAACCAGGACTCACTGTGATACTGGTGAACCAGGACTCACTGTGAGACTGGTGAACCAGGATTCACTGTGAGAGGTGAACCAGGACTCACTGTGAGACTGATGAACCAGGACTCACTGGGAGAGGTGAACCAGGACTCACTGTGAGAGGTGAACCAGGACTCACTGTGAGAGGTGAACCACGACTCACTGTGAGACTGGTGAACCAGGGCTCACTGTGAGACTGGTGAACCAGGACTTACTGTGAGAGGTGAACCAGGACTCACTGTGAGACTGATGAACCAGGACTCACTGTGAGAGGTGAACCAGGACTCACTTAGACATTACCATTAGAGGCCGGCCTGAGACATTACCATTAGAGGCCTGGCCTGAGACATTACCATTAGAGGCCCGGCCTGCCCGGCCTGAGACATTACCATTAGAGGCCCGGCCTGAGACATTCCCATTAGAGGCCCGGCCTTAGACATTCCCATTAGAGGCCCGGCCTGAGACATTGCCATTAGAGGCCCGGCCTGAGACATTACCATTAGAGGCCCGGCCTTAGACATTACCATTAGAAGCCCGGCCTAAGGCATTCCCATTAGAGGCCCGGCCTGAGACATTACTATTAGAGGCCCGGCCTGAGACATTCCCATTAGAGGCCCGGCCTTAGACATTACCATTAGAGGCCCTGCCTGAGACATTACCATTAGAGGTCCGGCCTGAGACATTCCCATTAGAGGCCCGGCCTTAGACATTCCCATTAGAGGCCCGGCCCGAGACATTCCCATTAGGGCCCGGCCTGAGACATTCCCATTAGAGGCCCGGCCTGAGACATTATCATTAGAGGCCCGGCCTGAGACATTCCCATTAGAGGCCCGGCCTTAGACATTACCATTAGAAGCCCTGCCTGAGACATTACCATTAGAGGCCCGGCCTGAGACATTCCCATTAGAGGCCCGGCCCGAGACATTCCCATTAGAGGCCCGGCCCGAGACATTCCCATTAGGGCCCGGCCTGAGACATTCCCATTAGAGGCCCGGCCTGAGACATTCCCATTAGAGGCCCGGCCCGAGACATTCCCATTAGGGCCCGGCCTGAGACATTCCCATTAGAGGCCCGGCCTTAGACATTACCATTAGAGGCCCGGCCTGAGACATTCCCATTAGAAGCCCGGCCTAAGGCATTCCCATTAGAGGCCCGGCCTGAGACATTGCCATTAGAGGCCCGGCCTGAGACATTCCCATTAGAGGCCCGGCCTGAGACATTATCATTAGAGGCCCGGCCTGAGACATTGCCATTAGAGGCCCGGCCCGAGACATGCTCTGGATGCGCTGGGATTCAAACAGAGGCTGGGGGAAGGGAGCCTCCTGCTGGAGGAAACAGCCGCCGTGTTTAAATAATACACTATATGGTAGACACATCCTTCATATCCTGGTTGTATGTTATTCAATAAAACATGCTGCCTTGTGGACTCATCCGACCGTGACCCACTCTTTCCAGTAGAACAGACTGTGTAAAATCTGTGCAAGGAGTGAGCGTGGAAGCCCCGCCCCCTTCTTGTAATAAAAGAATATAACACGTGTCTATTCTTTCCGTCTTTGACTCTTCTGTGTTCAGACGCGTCTTCGGACCCGGTCTCATCGGTGATCACACGATGGTGACCCTCGAGCGCCAAGAAGCAGCTCCCGGGACAGCGCTGCATGTGTCACGGAGGCGCTTTAGGGATCATGACTTCAGACCTTCCGTCCTCGCGGCTGTTCTACCTTCTAGACTCTGACGTGTTGCTTCAAAGGCAGACAGGCCAGCAGGGCTGGGGTCACTGCCCGAGCGCACGCCCCCCGCACATCAGAGTGAGGCGGAGGGGTCTGTGGTCCTGAAGTAGTCCCTCTGCAGACCCTGCACTGGCGGCGGAAGGATATTAATGTAGGGTAAAGGGCCCCCGTGGAGCCCAGGGGGTGGGGGGGTGGGGGGGGGGGGGGGGGGAGGATCCTCCCAGCGAAACAGGTTCCTCCAGATTTGCCAGTGAAGGAACTCCCCATTTCCTCCTCGAGCGCCTCCTTTCAACCTCTGGTAAAGCGCCGCGTGTCCGCGGTGAGGCGCACGAGGTGGGTTAAGAGGTCTGGGGTTCACGGGAAGTGAGTGACTGACGTGTCACGTGGCCTCACCCTTGCTCTCTAGTTGTGACTCACTGTGAGACTGGTGAACCAGGACTCACTGTGATACTGGTGAACCAGGACTCACTGTGAGACTGGTGAACCAGGATTCACTGTGATACTGGTGAACCAGGACTCACTGTGAGACTGGTGAACCAGGATTCACTGTGATACTGGTGAACCAGGACTCACTGTGAGAGGTGAACCAGGACTCACTGTGAGACTGGTGAACCAGGACTCACTGTGAGACTGGTGAACCAGGACTCACTGTGATACTGGTGAACCAGGACTCACTGTGAGACTGGTGAACCAGGATTCACTGTGAGAGGTGAACCAGGACTCACTGTGAGACTGATGAACCAGGACTCACTGGGAGAGGTGAACCAGGACTCACTGTGAGAGGTGAACCAGGACTCACTGTGAGAGGTGAACCACGACTCACTGTGAGACTGGTGAACCAGGGCTCACTGTGAGACTGGTGAACCAGGACTTACTGTGAGAGGTGAACCAGGACTCACTGTGAGACTGATGAACCAGGACTCACTGTGAGAGGTGAACCAGGACTCACTTAGACATTACCATTAGAGGCCGGCCTGAGACATTACCATTAGAGGCCTGGCCTGAGACATTACCATTAGAGGCCCGGCCTGCCCGGCCTGAGACATTACCATTAGAGGCCCGGCCTGAGACATTCCCATTAGAGGCCCGGCCTTAGACATTCCCATTAGAGGCCCGGCCTGAGACATTGCCATTAGAGGCCCGGCCTGAGACATTACCATTAGAGGCCCGGCCTTAGACATTACCATTAGAAGCCCGGCCTAAGGCATTCCCATTAGAGGCCCGGCCTGAGACATTACTATTAGAGGCCCGGCCTGAGACATTCCCATTAGAGGCCCGGCCTTAGACATTACCATTAGAGGCCCTGCCTGAGACATTACCATTAGAGGTCCGGCCTGAGACATTCCCATTAGAGGCCCGGCCTTAGACATTCCCATTAGAGGCCCGGCCCGAGACATTCCCATTAGGGCCCGGCCTGAGACATTCCCATTAGAGGCCCGGCCTGAGACATTATCATTAGAGGCCCGGCCTGAGACATTCCCATTAGAGGCCCGGCCTTAGACATTACCATTAGAAGCCCTGCCTGAGACATTACCATTAGAGGCCCGGCCTGAGACATTCCCATTAGAGGCCCGGCCCGAGACATTCCCATTAGAGGCCCGGCCCGAGACATTCCCATTAGGGCCCGGCCTGAGACATTCCCATTAGAGGCCCGGCCTGAGACATTCCCATTAGAGGCCCGGCCCGAGACATTCCCATTAGGGCCCGGCCTGAGACATTCCCATTAGAGGCCCGGCCTTAGACATTACCATTAGAGGCCCGGCCTGAGACATTCCCATTAGAAGCCCGGCCTAAGGCATTCCCATTAGAGGCCCGGCCTGAGACATTGCCATTAGAGGCCCGGCCTGAGACATTCCCATTAGAGGCCCGGCCTGAGACATTATCATTAGAGGCCCGGCCTGAGACATTGCCATTAGAGGCCCGGCCCGAGACATGCTCTGGATGCGCTGGGATTCAAACAGAGGCTGGGGGAAGGGAGCCTCCTGCTGGAGGAAACAGCCGCCGTGTTTAAATAATACACTATATGGTAGACACATCCTTCATATCCTGGTTGTATGTTATTCAATAAAACATGCTGCCTTGTGGACTCATCCGACCGTGACCCACTCTTTCCAGTAGAACAGACTGTGTAAAATCTGTGCAAGGAGTGAGCGTGGAAGCCCCGCCCCCTTCTTGTAATAAAAGAATATAACACGTGTCTATTCTTTCCGTCTTTGACTCTTCTGTGTTCAGACGCGTCTTCGGACCCGGTCTCATCGGTGATCACACGATGGTGACCCTCGAGCGCCAAGAAGCAGCTCCCGGGACAGCGCTGCATGTGTCACGGAGGCGCTTTAGGGATCATGACTTCAGACCTTCCGTCCTCGCGGCTGTTCTACCTTCTAGACTCTGACGTGTTGCTTCAAAGGCAGACAGGCCAGCAGGGCTGGGGTCACTGCCCGAGCGCACGCCCCCCGCACATCAGAGTGAGGCGGAGGGGTCTGTGGTCCTGAAGTAGTCCCTCTGCAGACCCTGCACTGGCGGCGGAAGGATATTAATGTAGGGTAAAGGGCCCCCGTGGAGCCCAGGGGGTGAGAGGGAGGGGGGGGGGGGGGTTGAGGATCCTCCCAGCGAAACAGGTTCCTCCAGATTTGCCAGTGAAGGAACTCCCCATTTCCTCCTCGAGCGCCTCCTTTCAACCTCTGGTAAAGCGCCGCGAGTCCGCGGTGAGGCGCACGAGGTGGGTTAAGAGGTCTGGGGTTCACGGGAAGTGAGTGACTGACGTGTCACGTGGCCTCACCCCTGCTCTCTAGTTGTGACTCACTGTGAGACTGGTGAACTAGGACTCACTGTGATACTGGTGAACCAGGACTCACTGTGAGACTGGTGAACCAGGACTCACTGTGAGACTGGTGAACCAGGACTCACTGTGAGAGGTGAACCAGGACTCACTGTGAGAGGTGAACCAGGACTCACTGTGAGAGGTGAACCAGGACTCACTGTGATACTGGTGAACCAGGACTCACTGTGAGACTGGTGAGCCAGGACTCAATGTGATACTGGTGAACCAGGACTCACTGTGAGACTGGTGAACCAGGACTCACTGTGAGAGGTGAACCAGGACTCACTGTGAGAGGTGAACCAGGACTCACTGTGAGACTGGTGAACCAGGACTCACTGTGAGAGGTGAACCAGGACTCACTGTGATACTGGTGAACCAGGACTCACTGTGAGACTGGTGAACCAGGACTCACTGTGAGACTGGTGAACCAGGACTCACTGTGAGAGGTGAACCAGGACTCACTGTGAGAGGTGATCCAGGACTCACTGTGAGACTGGTGAACCAGGACTCACTGCGAGACGTGAACCAGGACTCACTGTGATACTGGTGAACCAGGACTCACTGTGATACTGGTGAACCAGGACTCACTGTGAGACTGGTGAACCAGGACTCACTGTGAGACTGGTGAACCAGGACTCACTGTGATACTGGTGAACCAGGACTCACTGTGAGAGGTGAACCAGGACTCACTGTGAGACTGGTGAACCAGGACTCACTGTGAGAGGTGAACCAGGACTCACTGTGAGAGGTGAACCAGGACTCACTGTGAGACTGGTGAACCAGGACTCACTGCGAGACGTGAACCAGGACTCACTGTGATACTGGTGAACCAGGACTCACTGTGATACTGGTGAACCAGGACTCACTGTGAGACTGGTGAACCAGGACTCACCGTGATACTGGTTAACCAGGACTCACCGTGAGAGGTGAACCAGGACTCACTGTGAGAGGTGAACCAGGACTCACTGTGAAACTGGTGAACCAGGACTCACTGTGAGAGGTGAACCACGACTCACTGTGAGACTGGTGAACCAGGACTCACTGTGAGACTGGTGAACCAGGACTCACTGTGAGACTGGTGAACCAGGACTCACTGTGAGACTGGTGAACCAGGACTCACTGTGAGAGGTGAACCAGGACTCACTGTGAGACTGGTGAACCAGGATTCACTGTGAGAGGTGAACCAGGACTCACTGTGAGACTGGTGAACCAGTACTCACTGTGAGAGGTGAACCAGGACTCACTGTGAGAGGTGAACCAGGACTCACTGTGAGACTGGTGAACCAGGACTCACTGTGAGACTGGTGAGCCAGGACTCAATGTGATACTGGTGAACCAGGACTCACTGTGAGACTGGTGAACCAGGACTCACTGTGAGAGGTGAACCAGGACTCACTGTGAGAGGTGAACCAGGACTCACTGTGAGACTGGTGAACCAGGACTCACTGTGAGAGGTGAACCAGGACTCACTGTGATACTGGTGAACCAGGACTCACTGTGAGACTGGTGAACCAGGACTCACTGTGAGACTGGTGAACCAGGACTCACTGTGAGAGGTGAACCAGGACTCACTGTGAGAGGTGATCCAGGACTCACTGTGAGACTGGTGAACCAGGACTCACTGCGAGACGTGAACCAGGACTCACTGTGATACTGGTGAACCAGGACTCACTGTGATACTGGTGAACCAGGACTCACTGTGAGACTGGTGAACCAGGACTCACTGTGAGACTGGTGAACCAGGACTCACTGTGATACTGGTGAACCAGGACTCACTGTGAGAGGTGAACCAGGACTCACTGTGAGACTGGTGAACCAGGACTCACTGTGAGAGGTGAACCAGGACTCACTGTGAGAGGTGAACCAGGACTCACTGTGAGACTGGTGAACCAGGACTCACTGCGAGACGTGAACCAGGACTCACTGTGATACTGGTGAACCAGGACTCACTGTGATACTGGTGAACCAGGACTCACTGTGAGACTGGTGAACCAGGACTCACCGTGATACTGGTGAACCAGGACTCACCGTGAGAGGTGAACCAGGACTCACTGTGAGAGGTGAACCAGGACTCACTGTGAAACTGGTGAACCAGGACTCACTGTGAGAGGTGAACCACGACTCACTGTGAGACTGGTGAACCAGGACTCACTGTGAGACTGGTGAACCAGGACTCACTGTGAGACTGGTGAACCAGGACTCACTGTGATACTGGTGAACCAGGACTCACTGTGAGAGGTGAACCAGGACTCACTGTGAGACTGGTGAACCAGGACTCACTGTGAGAGGTGAACCAGGACTCACTGTGAGACTGGTGAACCAGTACTCACTGTGAGAGGTGAACCAGGATTCACTGTGAGAGGTGAACCAGGACTCACTGTGAGAGGTGAACCAGGACTCACTGTGAGACTGGTGAACCAGGACTCACTGTGAGAGGTGAACCAGGACTCACTGTGAGACTGGTGAACCAGTACTCACTGTGTGGGGAGGAGCGAGACTTGGTGAAGGGTAAGTTTGTCCTTCTCTGCGGGGTTGGGGAAGTGAACAACGAATCGAAGTGGAGGCAGGACTTGCGCCAAAGGAATCTTCGACTTTTGGACCCCTCCCTGTTTCCATGATGTCCACTGAGATTGGGTCCTCGCTGTCATCAAATCCTAAAATATAAGCACCTCCTGGCAGACCTGAAGCCTTATCCCAAACAAGTTTATCTATTAATTTACTCATTTGTATGGCGCTACGAATCCTCCCCAGGGGGATCTCTCGGTGCCTGAGAGAGAAGATCACTATTGCAGCGGAATCATTAGAATAGCCAGGTCTTAAGAAGCTTTTTAAAATGGCGGAAATTGGTACAAGCGCGGATCTCATCCGGCAGGGTATTCCAATGAGTGGGGGCTAGGTACGAAAATGCCCGTCCACCCATCCTTGCCTTCCTGATTCTCCGTACACAGAGCAGGTTACGGCGGCTGGATCCCAGCCGCCGTGTGGGATGGTAGGTTGGGCCCATCCCATGTAGGTATTTAACCCGTTTGCTCCTTCGAACGTTCAGCGCCAGTGCTGAACGTTCGAAGAAACGGGGTCGGCCGGTGGACGTGCGCAGCACCAGGGAGGTAGCTCGCGCGACGTCCAACGGCCGACGGCAGCCGCGAATGGGTTAAAAACCAGACTTAACAGTTTAAAGATGGACCTCTTTCTGATGGGGAGCCCATGATGGGGAGCAAGCATTGTCAAAGCCAATAGGTCTGGTTGTAACATTCCAACAAAAGAAGACACCGGCATTCACACATACCGTTCGCACACACTGGATGCACACACGTTGCTCATCACATTCAATCTGGTCTGTTTTTGTCAATGCACGGAAAAAGTAGCAAAAATATTGCTTTCTGTTTAGTCAACATCATACCTGCCAACTCACACGATGGTACAGGGTGACACACGGTATCGGCTTCCATCACACTGTCACCCGCTGAGACACGATATCGCCTCTCGTCAGACTGTCACACGGTGAGGAGCCGATATCACACTGTCGCATGTAAATAGTCGTTTTCGAGCTACTTTTTTTGAGAGGCTTTGAACAGGGTTCCATTAAGGGGCGTGAAAACACCCAAGGACATCGGCACCATCCAGTTTTTTTTCTGGAAGGAGGGGGCTTGGGGCAGGGTGGGGTTCGAAAAGGCCTCCTAGGTATTTCTCAAAAAAAGAGGAGTCAGGCCCAAAGGCCGACAATAGGGCAGGGCCGTTTTATCGATGCAAGCAAATGAAAATCCACCTATACCTCGATTTTTCAAGCATTAGTAATTTGTGCTCTGAAGACAACTTTTTGTTTATCCTGGTATTTTTATTTGACCTTTTTCGATTTTTTTAAATGAATTTTGTATTCTCACACGAAGAATGAAAACGTGGTCAAATTATATCCATATAACAAACCATTAAAAAAAACATTACAATTATGAATAAATAAAGTTTTTTATTCATATTTGTAATGTTTTTTTTTTAATGGTTTGTTATATGGCTATAATTTGACCATGTTTTCATTCTTCGTGTGAGAATACAGAAAAAGTAAAATAATAATACCAGGATAAACAAAATGCTGTTTGTCTTCAGAGCACAAAATACTAATGCTTGAAAAATCGAGGTATAGGTGCATTTTCGTTTGCTTGCATTCCTAGGTACTTCTCGGCACTAGACCACGCCCCCTTCAAGGCCCGCCCCTTCACACTGTGAGATTGTTCTTCAAGCTGGCAGGTATGATTCATAAAGGAGAAACAAACCAGAGTGTCTTTTTCAGATTTAGAATACTCCCCCCTTGCTTTGTAACGGAAGCACTTTCTGGAAGGCGGAATGATACATCACCAGCTGATAGCAGGAGGTGAAAGGGTCGGACTCCTGGGCGGAGCTAAGCCAAAGCCCACCTCATGCCTATTCAGAATCCAGGCAGGTGTCCTGTCGAGCCAGACCTAAAAAGAAAAGTTATCCATAGCTAGGTAGGCCACCATTCCAAAAATATAGAATTGTCATAAACTAATATATGGACCTACTACTTTGAGGGTCATTTAGCATATCTGGGAAGCTGTAAAAAATAAATCAAATGTATGGAGAGTGGCCTTCAGTGCATTATTAGGGTTCAGGGAAGGGTAGCGTTAAGGGGTAGCAAGAGCTTTTTCAGTTTCAGGGAAGGGGGCTATTGAAGGATAGTAATGGGATTTTAGGGTTCAAGGAAGGGTAGCATAGATAGGGGTTTTAGGGTTCACGAATGGGCAGCATTACGGGATAGTAAGAGGTTCAGGGAAGGGCAGCCTTGATGGGTTTGTAGGGTTCAGGAAGGATATTTTTAAGGGGTAGGAATGGGTTTTTAGGGTCTATGGAAGGGTACCTCTATGGGATAGTAAATATTTGTTACGGTTCACAGATGGGTAGCGTTAAGTAAGGGCCCATTGGGTTTAGGATAGGCCTGGGCGGGAAAATTCTGTTCCGTTCGCGGAATTTGGGTAATTTTGCGTTCCGCGGAGAACACGAAATTGCACAAAATTCTGCGTTCCGCGACTTCGTGAAATTTGTTGCTTGTTCGCGTTCTCAAATGCGTGTTCACAAGATATTTCCCCCTGAGCACGCAAACAGCGATTGCGAACAGTAAAAAAGCATCGCGAACAAGCAATTCCGCATGTTCGCGGAATTTCTGTGTGTTCGCGGAGATTTTTTACCGTTTCGCAGAGATTTGCGTAACACGATTTTGCAAATTCCGCCCACTCCTAGTTTAGGATGGTTAGCGTTAAAGCAGTAAGGGTTGATAAGGTTTAGGGAAGGGCATTGGTAAGGGGCAGCAAGGGGCTTCTCAGGTGCAAGGATGGGTAGCAATAACAGATAGTGAGTTTTGTTAGGGTTTAGTAAAGAGTAGCATTAAGGGCTAGTAAGATTTTTAGGGTTCGGTGATAGCTAGCGATAAGGGATAGTGAGGGTCTTTAGGCTTCACAGATCAGTAGCATTAAGGGGTAATACAGGATTTTAGGGTTCAGGGATGGGTAGCATTAGGGGTGGTAGGTTTGCTCAGTTCAAGGAAGGGTAGCGTTAAAGGATAGCATAGATTCTCAGGTTTTAGGCAAGGGTAGCTGTAAGGATTGTAGGGTTTTTAGGGATCATGGGAGGCTAGCATTAAGGGGTAGTAAGTTGTATTTTTAGAGTTCAGGGAGGGGCAGCTTTAATGTGTAATAAGGATTCCTTAAGGTGCAGGAATGGCTAGATTAAGGGGTTGTGAGCATTTGTAGGGTTTAGGGAAGGGCAGTGGTAATGGGTAGTAAGGAGTCTCTAGTCTTTGGAGAAGGGCAGTGGTAATGAGTAGTAAGGGGGTTTTAGGTTTCAGGAATGGGTAGCTTTCAGGGGTGGTAATATATTTTTTAGGGTTCAGTCATGGTATCATTAATGGGTAGTAATGTTGTTAGGTTCACAGAAGGGTAGCTTTTAGGGGTAGCAGGGGTTTCTTAGTGTTCAGGGATTGGTAGCCTTACGAGGTAGTAATATTTTGGGGGTTCAGGGAAGAGTAGCATTGAGGAGTAGTAAGGGCTTTCAGGGTTCCAGGGTAGCATTAGGAGGTAGTAAGAAGTTTTTGTCATTCAGGGAAGGTAGCACTATGGGTAGTGAGATACTCTTAGGGTTCAGGAAACAGTAGCATTAAGGGGTAGTGAGGGATCTTTAGGGTTTGCAGATGTGTAGTGTTAAAGTAAAGTAAGGGGGTGTAGGTTTCAGGGAGAGGTAGTGTTAAGCAATAGTAAGGGTTTTTTAGGTTGCAAGAAAATGTAGCATTAGGGTAGTAAGTAGTTTGTAGGTTTAGGGACTGGTAGCGTTAAGATGCAGAGGTTTTTAGGATTCAGGGAAGGGTAATTTAAATTGACAGTATATTAAATAAATACATGTAATTTACTATAGGAAAATATTACATGTGAAGTGAGTTAAATATATTATTTAGGTAATTAAAAAAATTATCCAATATATTTTAATTAATAGTTCAATTAACGTTTTGATCCCAAGCAGCTTAAAAATAATAACTTCAGCCTATAAATGTTAAATCTAGGAATTATACAGAAAAACACAGTTATCTCAAGAAGAGCATGTTAAGGTGTATCTGAGGTTGATGAAAAGGGAATGGGGAGGGGGTGGGGGGTGGCTGGGACTGCAATACAGAAGAACATTCTTCATTGGGCCCTCCTCCCATCTGCAGGTTCTGCCACAGAAGGACACACACCATAATTATCCAATTATTTAGCAGACATACTGCAATGCAGAGGCTTGTGTGTCACCTGAAGGCAGGCTCTGTTGTAACACAACAGCTTCTCTTGATATAGGGCTCTGGTCACCCACCCTGATAAAGACATTGGGCCATATGTATCATCATCACCATTTGCGATTTCTAAATAGCGATTTTTAAGGAATCGCTATTTAGAAATCGCAAAATGGTATGTATGTAGGAAATCGCTTCTTTTTAGCGATTCCTTAACATTCCTAAATTGCGATTAGCAAATTGCTAATCGCAAATTTCCCGTTCATTCCTATGGGCCCGTGAGGTGCCGGGTTTTTAGGAACCCGGTGGTGCCAGGGAATAACACCCGAAGACCTCTGAGTTCCCCCTTGTTTCGGACCACAGAAACACGGAGTCTTCTAGTCGCAGTCAGAGATCAAGTTTTATTGATAGCTACCAAGTAACACGTGTCCTAGAAGCACGACAAACACGGGTCATGTATTCTCAGGAGACTGTTCGTTTTTACAGAACCAGCCTTCTCCTTATATACAGAAATAATAGCTGCAAGCAAGAATTCTTGAGTTTATGATACGGCTGTAAACATATTTCTACAATAATACAAAGAGCGAAGTCATGTAAGCAAGCCCACATTCTAGATGTCCAGTTCGTGATAGATTACCAGCCAGACCCGGAACTCCCATCAGATATCGATGAAACACCAATAAAGGAAGGTACCACCCGGTCATAAAACTGGCCATAAACAAGGGATATGGACAGGTGCAAGTTTGTAGAAAGCATGGTCTGTATGTAGTGAATGGTTTGAGGAATGTTATGTATTGATGCTATCGTATTCGGCCACTGGGCGAGGGGCTGCCCAAACAGGTTTGGCTAAAGGCAATGGAGTCAGTTGGGACAGGTCAGGGGGAAGTCAGGGAAGGTGGACGTGTCCTTTCAGATCAAGCTCGACCTTTAATTGACTTATCATGAGGGCAAGACGTAAGATGGATGTCGTTCACAAAATGGAGTCTAAGGGGTCGGGACGGAAACTACGATTTAGGGGCGTTGGCGACCCTCGATCATGACGCAAATGTATAGGAATGATGTCCTAATCATTATCGGTTCGTGGACACCAAATTCGTCATGGTACGTTGATATTTTGTGACGCGGGTATTGGACCTCGATATCGGGATAACAACAGGGTCCAGATTTTCAGAACGACAGACCCTCCTTTTGCCCTTATGTAAGGCAATAATTCATGTTAATCTGAGTCCAAATCTGTATGAAGGAATTCGTGGAGATGCTGCTGTAACATCATTCTGTTGCTCAGTTCGTCCCTTGACACAGGCTTCCGTACACATGACGTAGCACAGAGGCCACATAGTGCAGGAGCGCACTGTACACATAGGCAGAACATAAACAGAAGTGCTAAGATCATCCCAATGAAGATCAGTGTTTTCCATCCCCAGGCAGTGATCAGTCCCCAGAACCACCCTAGCAAGGACCAATCTCCTTTTTCCACGTGAAGGGAACCAGATATTTCGTGTAGTTTAGAGATGGCTTGGTACACTGTCGGTGCGTTATCAGGGATGAAAATGCAACAACTAGCTTGGATCACTCTACACACACCACCACGATCGGCGAGTATGATATCTAGGGCAACTCGGTTCTGAAGGGTCATAAGCCGATCCGACTGAAGCTCGGTCGTCAAATTGCCAAGTGCTCCGGCCGTTGTGATCACGGCGGATTCGACTATCCTTGATAACTGGCGAATATTCCTGCTGTTCACCATAGGCCCCCAAAATGGCAGAAAACCCTTTGCGAAGTCAGCGAATTCCTGACCCGCGGTGTCGTCGTTACTCACGACACCTCTAGCTGTCCTTGTCCGATGGTAATCTGCTCGGGCCGTGTAGGTGGGAGGCAGCAGAAACGAGATGAAACACGTGCCTGAGAAGTCAGGGGGCAACCATGTATAGGCTTGGTCGTGGCAGACGAAATACGTGCCTTTGGCTGCTAAGAGTATAGGGGAAGTTCGAGAAGCGAACACATATGTTTCCGTGCATATGCTCTTTCCTAATTGTGCTTTGGGATCCCTACCAATACCTTGCAAACATAAGTGACCTCGGTGGGGTACTATCCAAACTGGGCGGGATTTCTTCGCTGTCTGGCTCTTACTCAGGTAAACCCCATATTTAGTTACGTTCCAACGAGTGTATGGAGTGAGTTCATCTTTGGGGATCATTAGATATGTGTCGAACTCTCTACTCATGTTTCTTATCCCTGCCACTAGTGCCTTGTTGTTAGAATCGCTTTCAATGGAACCGGTTGGGTATGGTTCTAGGGCGAACAGGAACATGGTCTGGAAAGCCCACAGAGAACCATAATAACTGAATGGCAGGATGAAGTATGGGATACCCTTATCAGTCGTGTGTGGCATGAGTCCGCATATCCAACAGTTTGATGTGTTCATTATGGACTGGTGTTGGTGTAGGAGTTGAATAAATGAGTTATTTACAAATTTGAGTCTTCTGGCAGACTCGTGTTCAGGTAGAGGGTGAAAGGAGTGTGGAGAGAGAGTGGGAGGAGGCGTTGGCCGGGTGTCATTTTGGAATAAGGAAACTTGAAATACGAATAGAGCATAACCAGTCAAGAACACTACTATGCTACACAGCATTAAAACACATATTATTAAAAATCTCCTTCTGGACAGTATGGTACACAATTGTCTTTCAAAGTTCGTGAATCTGGCAGGTCTCTCTACCCTTGGAAACTCCATCCTCTACTTGCTGCCCGCGGTGGTAGGTTGATTCTGCCGGGGCGTGCGCTCCGGTCAGTCCAGGGTAACTCCCTCGGACCAACCAGAACCGTTGACCTAAAACTTCCCCGGTTGCACTCCCCACACTTCAACTGCGACCCTAGCAGCGGAACCGGATGGCGGTTCGAAAATCAAAAATGAGCTAGTTCCCTGGGACGAGAGAGCTGAAAAATCAAAAAATAGTTCTTAGGGGAAAAAGAAATCACATTAGTTTGCTCTTTTATTAGTCTCTGGGGTTAGATCTCAAGTTGTACCGTCGTTTCCCAGGTACGGAAGTGTCTTCAAACAATGTCTCAGGTTCGGTAGTGTCCAGCTGCATAGACGGTGACACAAGTCCTTGCAAAATATGATCACTCTCCTTTTCGGTGCCAGTCTCTTTTAAACGTGCATCGCTGAAAGGGATGAAACGAGGTATGGATTCTGTTTCAGAGTCGGCAAGTCCTTTATTGACCCACCGGTCGTATGGAAGGGGCAGAGGGACCCGTTTACAATGGGTCCCGTGCACCCAGTTCTTTTTGCCTTCCACCCGAACAGCAGACCTCGTGGAAAGAAGTACCAGGTATGGTCCGGTCCACCTCGGCTGTCCGTTGTTTGTGCGCTGGAAGTTCCGCACCAGGACCCAAGTGCCGGGTTTGATGGTATGACCTGGATCGTCAGAGGCTGGCGGAGAGGAACTGTGAACCTGTTGGTGTAAAACACGCAATTTAGCTGTCAATTCGCACAAATAGTCAAGCAGTACGGGGTGTTCTATTTTGCTAAGTTTCTTTGGTCTTGGCACGCCCCAGATGTTGGCTGGGCGGCCAAACACTATCTCGTGGGGGCTAAGTCCTAATCTGGAATGGACAGTCATCCTAGTTGACAAGAGTGCTAGGGGCAAGGCGTCAGGCCATTTAAGACCTGTACTGGCTTGGATCTTGGCTAGCTTGAGTTTCAACGTGCCATTGTAGCACTCTACTAATCCAGCTGATTGGGGGTGATTTGCAGCGTGGAACTTCTGGTGTATGCCTAGACACTCACACACTCTCTTCATCACGCGTCCTACGAATTCACTTCCATTATCACTCCAGACAATTCTAGGCATACCAAATCTAGGGAAGAACTCTTTGACAAGGGCTTTGGCAGTTGTCAAGGCGGTGTTGTCCTTAAGGGGGTACGCTTCCACCCACCTGGAGAAAGCGCAAACAACAACGAGCACATACTTCAGATTGTTGCACCTCTCCATGTGGATGAAATTGAGCTGCAAAACCTCGAACGGATACGTTGGAGGCGCAAAATGACCAGCTGGAGTTGGAGTTCCTCTACCGGGATTGTGTTTTAGACATATTATACAGTTTCTGACCACATTCTCTGCATATTTTGGGATATTGCTATTCTGCCATACTGGGGCCAATAGTTTACATATTCCTTTCGAACTGATGTGTGCAATGCCGTGAGCCATTGTTACTACTGTAAGTACGTATGCATTAGGTAATAGCCATCGCTGGTGTTCCGACAATTCGACCCAACAACCATTCGCATCTAGTCTACCCTTACTTTCTCTCCACTCATTCAACTCTTTCTCAGTTGCCTCGGCTTGTATACATTTCACGCTTTCAATGGTGTCTTCACACATTCCCACATCAGCAATCCATCTAGCGGGGCCCGCAACATACATCCGACTCATTATGTTCCTTGCAGTCTCTTTCGCAACCTCGTCTGCAAATGCATTCCCGCGGCCAACATCGTCCTGAATCTTTTTGTGTGCACTGCATTTCATAACGGCAACTTGTAGGGGCAAGGTCAGTGACTCAAGGAGTTCATTAACTAGCTGACCATGTTGTATCTTTGCACCATGTGATGTAAGGAAACCACGTTCTCGCCACAATCTCCCAAAACTGTGAGCCACACCAAAGGCGTACTGGCTGTCAGTGTACACATTCACTCGCTTTCCTTTTGCTAACACACATGCTCTGGTGAGTGCAATAAGTTCTGCCGCTTGTGCAGAATGGTGGGAAATACGCGCGGTCTCTATAATGGTGTGTAATGTTGTTACGGCATATGCTGCAGTCGTGTCACCATTCGGCAGCTTGAAACATGAACCATCAACCCATAAAGTATCGTTGCATTCGGGAAGGGGAGTGTCCTGTAAGTCTACTCTCCCTTTTGTCTCTTCTTCTGTCCTAAAACAGCAGTCATGGTTATCAATTTTGTCTGTTTCTGTCGGGATGGGTAATAGCGTGGCGGGGTTGAGTGTATCACACCTCTTTATGTGGATGTGACTTGCTAACAGTGTAAGTTCGTAACTCGATAGTCGAGCGCTAGTAAGATGTGTCTTCGTCCTGTTTAGCAGAATGTCTACTGCATGTGGAACCATAACGATCAGAGTATTATTCATGACTAATCCAGCAGACTGTCGAATGCAGACAGCTGCTGCGGCGGTAGCCCTCAGACAACTTGGTAGGGCTTTAGCCACAGGGTCTAGAGTTGCCGAAAAATATGCGCATGGACGCTGTTTGTCCCCAAAGTGTTGTGTTAAGACTGATAATGCACAACCTTCCTTCTCATGGACGTATAATGTAAAAGGCTTACTGTAGTTGGGGTTTCCTAACACAGGAGCCGAACACAATGCATCACGCAACTCGTGGAAACTCGTCTGACAATCTTCAGACCAGGGCATAGGATTGGGCGTGTCTTTACGGAGTAGCGCCAGCAAGGGTTTAGCTAGTAGTGAGAAATTCGGTATCCATTGTCTACAGTACGATGTAATGCCCAAGAAGGCTCGAACCTCTCTCTGTGTCTTTGGGGCACTCAGTTCTGCAATTGCCTGTATTCTTTCCGGTGTCAGTCTCCTTCCCTCCTTCGACAAGATGTGACCTAAGTAGGTTACTTCTTGTCGGCAAAATTGTAGTTTGGAAAGAGAGACTTTGTGCTTCATGTCACATAAGTGACGCAACAATGACAGTGTAGCTTGTTTGCATATTTCTTCTGTGTCTGCGGCGATCAGCAGATCGTCGACATACTGAATCAGAGTTGACCCATCTGGTAGAACAATGGTGTCTAGTTGTGTTTTCAGGGCCTGACTGAATATTGATGGGCTTTCGCAGTAGCCTTGAGGAGCGCACTTGAAGCGGAAGCTTCGTCCTCCTAAATTGAAACCGAAAAGATCTCTACTCTCCTCGGCAATCGGGATGCTGAAGAAAGCGTTCTTCAAATCGATCACCGAGAACCAATTTGCTGAAGCTGGAACCATTGTCAATAAAGCAGTAATGTCGGGGACAACTGGAAACTGTGGGATAACTATCTTGTTCACTTCTCTGAGGTCGATCACGAACCTGTATACAGGCGGTTGTGAAGGATCAGTACGTTTTAAGACGGGCAAAACTGGACTGTTACAAACATTTCCTGTTGTTTCTTCGATGACGTCTTTATCAATCAGGTCATAAACAATCGTCAATAACGCTCTTTCACATTCACCAGATATCTTATATTGGGGAATACGTGGTAACCTAACGTTGGCTTTCAAAGTTATGACATATGGTGCTATCTCCAAACGACCTACATCATTAGAACCATTAGCCCAAAGTATATCAGGAAGTGATAACAATTCAGTTGGAGTATTTTCCTTTGACAAATACATTTGAGAAACGACCTTCTTGCCTAAAGTGAGTTGTACTCCCAAGGGGGAACAGTACAAAGTCGCATACAACCTTTTTAGTAAATCCAAACCTAACAAGTTTTCACCGCAACCTGTCGTCAAAATGAGGGGTGCTTCTAATTCGCATGGGCCAACAGAAAGGGATATAGGACTAGAGATCGGGTTTCTAACAGGGGCGCCAGAGAAACCTACTGAGACATTCATTTCGCCAGACAAAGGTGCGCCAGGAAGTTTCGAGTGCATGATAGAACTTTTTGTAGCACCAGTATCCAGCAGAAATGGCTCTGACACTCCTGAGGTAATCACCTCGACATAAGGTCCATTCTGATCTACTGGAACTGAAACAACTCCCTCTCTTTGTCCATGGCTGTCCTAGCAATCGTTACCCTCATTTTCGTGTTCGGTGTAATAGTCGTCAGCATAGTACTGAGCTGACCTGGACGATGCATTATTCTGTTGGTCAAAGCTGTTCATCGATTTCTGAGGTGGAAAAGAAGTTGTATTCTGAGTGAGATTTCCACGGCCCCTACCTCTAGGGGCATGCGGAACACCTCTTCCCCTTACACCTGAAGAACCGTTTAAACGTCGCGCTAGAGCCGGACAATTACCTTTAAAATGACCCTCTTCCTTGCAATACGCACATTGATTCGGGCCATACGTAGGACGCTGATGGGAAAACTCGTTTCCTTGCGCGTTTCTCGAATACTGCTGTTGTGGTTGATAATTGGGCTGACTTGCCGTGCGAGGCGGATAGGCCTGCTGGAGAAGAACCTTAGTTTTCAAATCTTTCGTCTTCTTATCTGCTTTATCTAGCTCGTCTTTACGCCTATTTTCATAGTACTGGGCTGTAGCTAAAATCTGCGCCGACGTAGAGACAGCCCAAGCACTCACCGAATCATTCAGTTTGTTACATAGTTCAGGAAGCAAATTATGTACGAACTTGTCTACAAACAATCTTTGGCCACCCTCGGTAGCCATATCTTGACCACTATGATCGGTGAAAGTTTCCTCAAATCTCGTGAAGAAGTCAGACACATTCTCATCTTTCTTTTGCTTACATGCGGATAGCTTGTCCCAGTTTACGCGTACTTCAGGCATTATTGTTTTCATGTACGCTATAATCCTACCGGGAAGTTCAGCTATTAACGGCTCAGGTTTAAAACCACCGACTTGTCTAGCATCTGTAGTCGCAATGTTCACCCACGAGTCACCTAGTTCCTGATCGTGATCCGTATGACGGATTTTGCTCCATAAAGGATGTGGAACAACGTTCCCAAACAACATGTCTACATCCGCTAAATTCATTATACATGAGCTTGCAGTTTGCGATAACTCCTTATAATACCCAGTCGGGTTTTTACGAGGGTCAGGTAGTGACTGCTTGAGTGCCAACACTTCCGATCTTTTCCAGGGGACATGTACCCATACACGCTGGAAATGGGGCAGAATTGGCGGTACTGCATTCGCATCATCTTCCCTCCAAACCGGAGGAACCTCTCTCATGGGGTACTGTCTCGCTCTCTTCCTACTAGACGTACCACATTCAGATGATGACCCAGAATTACCACCCGTACTTCGATATGATAATAATATCCCAACTGCTTTTTCGACATCGGGACCTATGATCATGCCTTCCCCAAATTTAAATCGTATATTGCACAACTCTCGAGCGTTGCTCTCTTGACCATTATCTTCCAAATCCTCACACAGAAAAACACACATCTGTTCAAAAACATATCTTTGCGTCGGTTCATCCCATTGACGGAAGACGTTCACGACAGACTCTACATCATATCTCGCTGTATCCATAGCCCAATTCCGTGCTAACTTATTCAGTGATTCCCTCTCTTGATAATCAGGCATTTGGCTCCGTAATTGTCTTGGTCCCGTATTAGGGGTCGTTTTAGGCGACCGAAAAAGTGGTGAAGGAATGTTAGTAGCAATGCTGGCCATTTTATGCCAGACGAAAGGTGAAAGTGGAGGAATAACTGGTGGCAGAACAGAGTCACGCAAAGCAGGAACAGAAGCATTCGTAGAGCGAGTATCAGAAGAAATAGAAGGTGTGCTAGGCGAAGTTGTAGGAGGAACAGTAGGAGAAATAGATGTAATCGGTGAGCCTTGAGGAGGCTGCACCAGAGAAATAGAAGCCAGTTGAAGAGCAGCTGGTGAGTGCTGTAAAGGAGCCGGCATAACAGCTACCAGAGGTGCAACTAAAGGTTGCGGAGGTGCTGTGGCATTTTGTGCATAGGGCGGTGGCGAACTTAGCAGATGTGCCATTAATGGATCTTTTTCACGCTCTTTTATTCTTTCTCGCTGAGGAGATTGTAAAACAGGATAGCATTTATCTATTGCCATTTTACGTTGCCTGTGCAACTGCTCACTTATTTGTTCTTCTTCATTGTCTTTAAATTTTATCGCGGCTTGCATTACTGAAATACCTCTTTCTCTCTTATTTTTCTTTTCTAATTTAATTTCCTTTTGTTTGGCCTCTTTACGCCATAAACGGAAAGAGTCAAACATCGCCGGCCGGGCTTTCTTCTTGAACAATTTGACCTCTAGATTATCTAAAATTTCTGAGTCGAAACTACCATATTGGGGCCACTTTAGAACACCATCCTTACGGGTGTATTTTATCCACACTTCATTATATGTGATAGGACCTACGCCATGCTTCACATAGAGCTCATACGTTGGAGTTCCAATCGGGGGAACCGGACAGGAATCCTCTAATCGGGAGTCCTTACTATAACCAAGACAAAACAAGTTTCCAAGTCTGCTAAAACCAGGCATCTTCGCTCACTAGTCTAGCTTCAAACTTCAAAAGATTATCTATTACGATATTTCTCGTGAAAACACGAGTCCTTCGGCTTTGGGGCTTGCAAGTACCAAATCGAGTCGTATCTCAAGGATACCAAAAACTAAGGACAAACTAAGGACTGGGAGACGCTCCACTTATACTTAACTGAAGTATTTGAAGATCTGTGACGTCGCTAGAAGACTCGTCTATCGTTTCGCTCTACCAAGGATCACTGGGTCCAAAACAAGGCGATAGTCAGGGCAGCGGTCCTTCGTAGCCGTCGGGACGCGGGGAACCTCGCAGCAAAGACCTTCGGAACCACGTCGACATACAGGGGTCGCTGGAGTGGCTGGCCGTCCTCCGGAATTTTCACACGAAGCTCCTCACGAACATCTGGCTTGGACCGTCGCCGCTTGATACCGCCCCGAGTTGGGCGCCAACTGAGGTGCCGGGTTTTTAGGAACCCAGTGGTGCCAGGCAATAACACCCGAAGACCTCTGAGTTCCCCCTTGTTTCGGACCACAGAAACACGGAGTCTTCTAGTCGCAGTCAGAGATCAAGTTTTATTGATAGCTACCAAGTAACACGTGTCCTAGAAGCACGACAAACACAGGTCATGTATTCTCAGGAGACTGTTCGTTTTTACAGAACCAGCCTTCTCCTTATATACAGAAATAATAGCTGCAAGCAAGAATTCTTGAGTTTATGATACGGCTGTAAACATATTTCTACAATAATACAAAGAGCGAAGTCATGTAAGCAAGCCCACATTTTAGATGTCCAGTTCGTGATAGATTACCAGCCAGACCCGGAACTCCCATCAGATATCGATGAAACACCAATAAAGGAAGGTACCACCCGGTCATAAAACTGGCCATAAACAAGGGATATGGACAGGTGCAAGTTTTTAGAAAGCATGGTCTGTATGTAGTGAATGGTTTGAGGAATGTTATGTATTGATGCTGTCGTATTCGGCCACTGGGCGAGGGGCTGCCCAAACAGGTTTGGCTAAAGGCAATGGAGTCAGTTGGGACAGGTCAGGGGGAAGTCAGGGAAGGTGGACGTGTCCTTTCAGATCAAGCTCGACCTTTAATTGACTTATCATGAGGGCAAGACGTAAGATGGATGTCGTTCACAAAATGGAGTCTAAGGGGTCGGGACGGAAACTACGATTTAGGGGCGTTGGCGACCCTCGATCATGACGCAAATGTATAGGAATGATGTCCTAATCATTATCGGTTCGTGGACACCAAATTCGTCATGGTACGTTGATATTTTGTGACGTGGGTATTGGACCTCGATATCGGGATAACAACAGGGTCCAGATTTTCAGAACCACACCCGGAGGCCCATAGGAATGAAGGGGAAATTTGCGATTAGCAATTTGCTAATCGCAATTTAGGAATATTTTCAAGGGTGCAGGGGTGTCTCAAGAACACCCAGCTGCACCCCTGAAAATGACATGTGTGGGTATGTGGCGCCCATACATGCCCTATGGGCATGTATGAGTGTCATATGGCACCTTTGGATTTTAAATAAATTGTTTTTTAAAAAGAATTCGCAACTTACCACCAACTAGAAGTTGGTGGTAATTTGCGAATCCTTATGGGCATTTTTGAAATCATTTTTCTTTGATACATTGCATTTAAGGAATCGCACAATTTGCGATTCCTTAAGTGCAATCGCAAAATAAGGAATGGCAAATTTTGCGATTCCTTATTTTGCTGCCAAAATGTTTCATACATACCATTTAGCAAATTAGCATTCGCAAAGGCCGAAATTTGCATGCTAATTTGCTTGATACATATGGCCCATTATCACAGCTCTTGGAGGGTCAGCACCTTTTCTGTGCCAGCTTCAACTTCTGCCCAATCAAAACATGTCCTGCTGTCCATCAGCATGTGGGCGGAGCCAAAGCCTTCTCTGTTTTACTCCTGAAAGCTCCATTTTAGATTGATCACATTATGTATGGCCACTGCTGCGCGGTCAAGCCAGACCTAAAAATGGGTCGGGCTGTGTGATCAGGGGTGTTTTAGATTTTTGTATGGGGTTATATTTTTAAGCATTATTTGGAGTCTTAATTTTGCATATAAATGCACCACTTTACATGCACAGACTAACATAACATCATTGGTTTTGAAACATGTTCAATGACGTGTAAAAGTGCATTTTCTTAATGATTATTAACTATGCCACGTTTCTGTATAACTCACCATCTTGTTTAAGATGGAGTTGCCTCTGTCACTCAGTTCAAGTTCAAAAGACCTTTATTCGAATTTCATAAAATTCATAAAAGTACCACATAAAAACAATTCATTACATAACACATCAAGGTTACATGATTAAAAATTGTAACCGGGACGGGTGGCCCCCGCCCCCTGTGGCCCGGAGTGAGCACGTAACTTGAGACCCCACCCCTCTTGTTTCCACAGGTGTCCGAGGCCCCGACATGGAACCGAGTTGAGGAGAGGTATAGCTGCGACGATGAGGATGCGGACCACGGACCCTTTAACCGGTCAGGAGAGTGTAATGAGGAGGTGGAGCCAGCACTCTCCATAAAGGACGCCCATCTGCAGGACCAGGTGTGTCTGTACACCGGAGGAGCGGTCAGAGTGGATTGGAGCGGAGGAGAGGCGTGGAGCGGAACAGAGGTGTGGAGGATCAGAGAGAACAGCGGAGTGGCAAGGAACGAGAGCGTAGTAGCCGGGGAGCAGGAGGAGCGAGTCGAGTGGAGAGGGACAAGGGAGGCGAGAGCAACTGCAGAGGCAGGAGTGACATCGGAGGCGGGAGCGGCTTCAGAGGCTGGTGTTACGACGGGGGCGAGACATACAGCGGAGAAGGAGGAGGCGAGAGAATCACCTACCGAGAGGAAGACGCCGGGAAGCGGCCATATCGGGTACCTGCGGAGAACAGCGGGACCTACAGAGCCAGGAGGCCAACGGACCCACGCTTCGCCCAGCCACTCCCCTGGAAGGGCGTGGCTAACGGAGGTGTGTAACCGGTTGGCGGGTTGGGTGCGGTATAAAAGAAGAGGAGTCCCCTAACCCTAGTGTAACCCCCCTTGATACACGCCCCTCACTATCCCAGTACTTCCCCGAGCACTAAGTTGGCCCTCACCCCCTTGACCCGAAACTGGTTGTTATTTAGTCATCTGTACTGATATTCCCTCTGTTTTGTCACCCCCTTCGGTGGAGCCTGGGTCAAGACGGATACTGAGGAGAGAGGAAGGCGGAGCCCCACCCGGCGTAGAGAGGAGGGAGTGATCAGCAAGAGTCGACGGGAGAGAAGCCGGTCGCCTCGACGACTCCATATCCGACAAACTTGTACTGACCGGTTGTTCAGCTCAATAAAACCCAGTTTGACACCAACTAAGACTCGTCTCCTGCCTTTCCCCACCCAGCCGGTCACAGTGGTGGAGAATGCGGGCAATACCTCCGTCTGCTTAACAAAGATGGATGAAATCCTGCAGCGATTGGCGAAAGGACAGGAACGGCTGGAATGGGTGATGGAGAAGCAAATTCAGTCGGCAAAGGCCGACAGGGAAATCATGAAGGCCGCCGTGACTGCACATGCCCTGGATCCAGTCATACCCACCGTAGCCCCGACTATTGGAGCAGTGCCCCACAGCATAGGTGGGGTCTCCCTTCAAAAATATATCCCGGGGGAGGACCCCGACTCATTCCTCCTACATTTTGAAAGAGCCGCCCGGGCATGCGGGTGGCCCGTGGCCAAGTGGCCCTTCTTTCTGGCCCCCTTGTTGGTAGGGGAAGCACAAGCGGCCTACCAGGTGGCTAATCAGACGGGGGACACTGCCTATGCCGACATTAAACGTATTATACTTGATCATCTGGGACTGGATACCGAGGCATATCGGATCCGGTTCCGGAAGGAGAGAGGTGTCCCCGGGGAGACTCCCAAAACCTTGTTCGTCCGTCTGAAGATGGCGGCCGACAAATGGCTGACCCCAACTGTTTGCACTAAGGAAGAGATCATGGACAGGGTGTATCTCGAGCAGTTCTTGGAGGCCCGACCATGCGCCACACAGAGGTGGTTGAGACAACACCACAACCTCACCACCGCCCAAGCCGTGGAGATGGCCACCACCTTTACGATGGCCCAACCCAGACCCCCCTCGGGGTAGGAGCCCGAGAAACCAAAAACAACGATGAAAACGGAGAAGAAACCGGTAAGGTTTCCAGAGACCAGTAAACCCAAACCATGGAGACCCGAACCACAGCTACACAACGGACCGCAGTTCTTTGAATGCGGTACCTGGGGACACATAGCCAGGATGTGTCCCAGAAGGAAAACAAGCGAAGAACCGATGGAGGTTGGATACCTCCCTAGAACCGTGCTGTACTCGGCGGAGATGGTACACGCCTTCAGAGTGAGTGTGAGGGTAAATGGGACCCCCATACAAGCCTTGTTAGACTCCGGTTGCCGCCAGTCGGTGGTTCAGACACAACATGTGAAAGCCACTCAGTTACTTCCGGATGACCAAGTCTACATACGGTGTGTTCATGGGGATGTACGGTCCTATCCCGTCGCGCTCCTCCCCATATACCCTGCGGTAGGTAGGCCACAGAGCATTAAGGTGGGTGTGCTGTCTTCTCTTCCGGAAGATCTCATTATAGGGACAGACAACCCGGCCTTCCTGAAAATGTTTCATAAAAGCATGGGTCCTCCAGGGTGGAAACGCCCGGACAACCACCCTAAGTCCGCACTTGTGACACAGGAACCATGGATCCTGGACCGCAGCTTTCGCTTCTCCCAGGCCAATGACGCGTCTCTCTTCAACGCCTGGGACAGCGCTCAGAGGACACAAGGACAGACCCCCCCCGTTTATCCTCGTTTTTATACGAAAAACGATCTACTATACCGCCAGGGGGCCAAAGACGAGCCAGAGCAACTACTGGTTCCCGTGGCCTTCAGGGAACAGGTATTATTCTACTCACATGCACATCTGGTTGCTGGCCATACGGGGGCCGAGAAAACCACCCAGAATATACTACGACATTTTTATTGGCCGGGTATTTATAAAGACACCATGGAATACTGCCAGAAGTGTGAAACATGTCAAAAGAGGAATATGACCAGACCCCCAGCCGTACCCCTCCAACCATTACCCATCATTGGGGTACCCTTCGAACGAGTGGGAATGGACCTCATCGGGCCTCTTCCGAAGACCCGAAAAGGACACCAATATGTGTTAGTGATGGTGGACTACGCCACCAGATTCCCCGAGGCATTTTCGTTAACCTCAACCACCACCAGACAAGTAGCAGATAAAATGCTGGAACTATTTTCACGGGTGGGGTTCCCCAAAGAAATCCTCACCGATCAGGGGACCCTGTTCGTGTCTAAGTTGATGAAGGAGGTCTGTCAATTGTTAAACATACACCAGATACGGACCGCGGTATACCACCCTCAGACTGACGGTCTCGTAGAGAGATACAACCGAACCCTGAAAACCACCCTGAGGAAAATGTTGGAGGTGAACGGTACCGACTGGGATCAGGTATTACCCTTGGCTCTCTATGTGATAAGGGGACAAAAACAGAGCAGTACCGGATTCTCGTCATTTGAACTGCTGTACGGCAGACAACCCCGGTCCCTCCTGGACATGACGAAGGAGGCATGGGAGAAAGAGACCCCCGAAGAGACGCTAAACACTTTAGAGTATGCCCGAAATCTCCGGTCCAAACTCAGGAAGATGAGAGACCTGGCCTATACCAACCTAGCACAAAGCCAGCGAAAACAGAAACAGGCCTACGACAAGGGAAAACGATGGAGAAGACTGCAGAAAGACGACTGGGCTTTAGTACTGTTGCCCTCCTCCACGCAGAAATTTAAGGCGGAATGGGGAGGACCCTATCGAGTAATTTCAACTATCGGTAATACCAGCTATAAACTTCAGGTCCATCCCAGGAAGACCCAAGTCTACCACATAAACATGCTCAAAAGTGGTTGGGTCCCCCACCTTCCGGGGTCCATATGATAGAGCCAACAAATCCATCTGACATGAGCACCATACGACATCTCGTGATGAACGACGAGTTACGGTCCCAGGAAAAACAAGAACTGATGACCACCCTGCAACAGCATTCCCATGACTTCTCGGACCAGCCGGGACGGACCTCGTTGACGGAACACCAGATACAGACTCATCCGGGTAAGGTGATAAAGATAAAACCCTATCGCATCCCCGAAGCCAGACGACGCGGAATCCAGCAGGAAGTGGACGATATGTTGAAGTTGGGAGTGATACGTCCCTCGAAGAGCCACTGGTCCAGTCCCATAGTAATGATACCTAAACCTGATGGAACCCGTCGGTTCTGCATGGACTTCCGCGCACTCAACGAGATTTCCCCATTTGACGCCTATCCGATACCCAGGATAGACGAGTTGATAGAAAAGTTAGGCGAAGCCCGGTACATTAGTAACATCGACTTAACCAAAGGATACTGGCAGGTGCCCCTGAGGGAGGAGGATCGTCACAAAACTGCCTTTTCCACAGAAACTGGACATTACGAATTCACGGTCCTGCCCTTTGGACTCCATGGAGCGCCTGCCACATTTCAGAGACTTATGAACAACGTATTAAAAGACCTTACGAAATTCACGTCCGCCTATTTGGACGACATCGTTGTGTTCAGTCCTGACTGGCCGACCCACATATCCCATCTGGATCAGGTGTTGGGCACACTGACCAGAGCCGGTTTGACAATCAACGCGAAGAAAACTCGCCTGGCATTCCAGAAGGTGAAGTACCTGGGATATGTGCTCGGACACGGCCTCATTGAGTCACAAATCGAGAAGGTCCGGGCAATAGCAGAAACCCCCTTCCCGAGCACTAAGAAGGAGATGCGTGCTTTCCTAGGACTTATCGGATACTACAGGCAATTCATTCCACAGTTCGCCCAGCTCGCCGCCCCACTCACAGACACCCTTCAGGCCAAAGTAAGACAAACAGAGCTGTCGTCCCCCACGACCGGGATGCTGGAAGCCTTTTCAACCCTGAAACGTATGATCACCACAACACCAATCCTGACTTCCCCGGATTTCACCCGTCCCTTTTCCCTGCATACCGACGCTTCGGATTATAGTATAGGGGCGGTTTTATCCCAACCAGGGGAGCACGGGTTAGATCACCCTATTCTCTATGTTAGCAGAAAACTGTTCCAGAGAGAGCTCAAGTACCCTACCGTGGAGAAAGAATGTTTGGCCATCAGGTGGGCCGTGGACAAACTGGCATACTACCTCGAAGGACGACCCTTTACCCTGTATACGGACCATGCCCCCCTCCAATGGATGGCCCGTAACAGGTCCAACAATCCCAGGGTGTTAAGGTGGTTCTTGGCGCTGCAGCCCTTCGCTTTCACCGTCTGCCATAAAAAGGGAGTTGACAACACTGGTGCAGACTACCTGTCCCGAAATCCACTTCCCGAACGGAAGTGTCCAGGGGGGGAGGTGTGTAACCGGGACGGGTGGCCCGCCCCCTGTGGCCCGGAGTGAGCACGTAACTTGTGACCCCCCCCTCTTGTTTCCACAGGTGTCCGAGGCCCCGACATGGAACCGAGTTGAGGAGAGGTATAGCTGCGACAATGAGGATGCGGACCACGGACCCTTTAACCGGTCAGGAGAGTGTAATGAGGAGGTGGAGCCAGCACTCTCCATAAAGGACGCCCATCTGCAGGACCAGGTGTGTCTGTACACCGGAGGAGCGGTCAGAGTGGATTGGAGCGGAGGAGAGGCGTGGAGCAGAACAGAGGTGTGGAGGAGCAGAGAGAACAGCGGAGTGGCAAGGAACGAGAGCGTAGTAGCCGGGGAGCAGGAAGAGCGAGTCGAGTGGAGAGGGACAGCGGAGGCGAGAGCAACTGCGGAGTCAGGAGTGACAACGGAGGCGGGAGCGGCTTCAGAGGCTGGTGTTACGACTGGGGCGAGACATAAAGCGGAGAAGGAGGAGGCGAGAGAATCACCTACCGAGAGGAAGACACCGGGAAGCGGCCATATCGAGTACCTGCGGAGAACAGCGGGACCTACAGAGCCAGGAGGCCAACGGACCCACGCTTCGCCCAGCCACTGCCCTGGAGGGGCGTGGCTAACGGAGGTGCGTAACCGGTTGCCGGGTTGGGTGCGGTATAAAAGAAGAGGGGTCCCCTAACCCTGGTGTAACCCCCCTTGATACACACCCCTCACTATCCCGGTACTTCCCCGAGCACTAAGTTGGCCCTCACCCCTTTGACCCGAAACTGGTTGTTATTTAGTCATCTGTACTGATATTCCCTCTGTTTTGTCACCCCCTTCGGTGGAGCCTGGGTCAAGATGGATAATGAGGAGAGAGGAAGGCGGAGCCCCACCCGGCGTAGAGAGGAGGGAGTGATCAGCAAGAGTCGACGGGAGAGAAGCCGGTCGCCTCGACGACTCCATATCCGACAAACTTGTACTGACCGGTTGTTCAGCTCAATAAAACCCAGTTTGACACCAACTAAGACTCGTCTCCTGCCTTTCCCCACCCAGCCGGTCACAAAAATATAATACAGTTTTGATGAAACTAATTTCAGGGGTTTTCCATCATTTTGCGTACTCGTGTTATCACTCATTCAGTGTCCCATCCCCAGGTGCATAACTTCTCCTCACAAGCTTAGCAGGACATAGTCAAGCTGTATTGTCTGGAGCAGGCTTGGGCGTAGTTCGCAGAGTTTTGCTCCGCAAAATTACAAAAAAAACTCAGCGAAGTTCCGCAAGTGGCGGAGTGCAGTGCAAATTGCAGTATGTGCTGGTATTCCTGCTGCTCGGGTAGAAATTCTACCTCAGCAGCAGCTCGTGCTCCCGAACTCACCGTTCACGATCCCGAGCTCGGAAAAACACCCCTGCATATCGCGAAGCGGAGTTCACCGCCCAGGCCTTGTCCGGAGTTATTTTTCACTGTGAATTTTGTTTGCTCAAATAGAGCCTTCCCCATTGTTTGTCGAGAAGCGTGGCTCTATGGTTAGAGCGGCAGACCCTGATGCAGAAGTCTAGCCCGGGACTTGGGTTCAATTCCCCGCCTCGGCGGGTCTTGGGCTCAATTTCCTCGGACCTGACAATACTTGCCTCGGTGCCTGTTCTAATCATGGGTCCCACTCTGTGACTCTGGGCAATAGCTTGCTTAATCTCCACAACGGCCCCCACAACGCTAAGGATGCCTGGCCTCCACCTTGGGGGTGCCCAGGAGTGGACACTTCACAGGAAAGCCAGGAAGGGTTCCACAGCGGTATGAATACAGCGCTACGAGACCTCAGGGTAGAAGGCGCTATATAAATACAAACACAAGCACACATTTCAGCTATAACTTGTAACATGTTTGGTTTTTGTCTGCTGGCGAACTGAGGTCTATTCATTCACATAAGACTTTATTGTTGATGTGCCATATTCTTTTCTCACATCTCTGGTTGACATTAGCATAGAGGTGTCAATTCTCACCTGTGTTTCTGCAGGAGAGATAAGAAACACAAGATGTGAGGTTCCAACTTTCCTGCATCACCAAGACCGCCCAACAATGTCAAAGCATGTCCTGGTGAGAGGGGGAAGAGGAAAAAAAGGGAGAGAGATAACCCTGGTCCCACAGAGGTAAGTAAGGGCCCAGGCATCTCTGTATGTTCCCTGTATATGAAGAAGAAAGAAAAGACATCAGTAGGTGTTAAACCTTCCTATTTGTAGGCAAGACCAGCGTACTCTGCTATATATACATTTCTTCATGCATTAACCACCTGTATAATTCCCCTCTTGCGAAAATATAGGCATGACTGCATACACCGGGTGTGTATACAATCTATAGAAACATAAACAGGGAAGACAAAGGCCTTGGAAACATATGGATATTGGGATAGCTATAATAGGAAATAAATGAATAAACACCCAACCCTCCTTAAAGCATTATCTGGCAGATGCATCAAAGTTATGTTTTGCGAGTCCTTAATAGCGAATTTTAAGGAATCGCTATTAAAGACTAGCAAAACGGGATGCATGTAGGAATCGCAATGTTAATAGCGATTCCTACAGATTCCTTATTAGCGATTCGGTAATAGCTAATCGCTAATAAGGAATGGCTTTCCCATTCATTCCTATGGGCCTAAAGGCTCATAGGAATGAATGGGAAAGCCATTCCTTATTAGCGATTAGCTATTACCGAATCGCTAATGTTCCGCTATTTCAAGGGTGCCAGGGTGTCCAAAGGACACCCTGTTGCACCCCTGAAATGGACCTGTGCACAAATGTTACACACACAACATGTAACTTTGAAAAATGCACAAAAGTGCATTTTTCAAAGTTTTAGCAAATTACCACGAAGTTCAACTTCATGGTAACTTGCTCCCCCTATTAGCGGATTCGCTATCTTTTTGGGTTTCATGCATTGCATTTAAGGAATCTCATTTTGGGGTTCCTTAAATGCAAGAGCAATTTAAGGAATCGCTATTTAGAGATTCCTTAAATTGCGATTTCTGCATTTGGGATGATGCATCCCAAATACAAAAATACAGAGAGCAAACAGCCAGATTCTGAGAATCTGCCCGTTTGATCCCGGTATTTTCTTTGATGCATCTGCCTGTATGTGCCCTGCATATAAGTAAATCCCAAAAACATAAACCATTTCTAAAACTGGAATATAAGAAACATGTGTAATCCTAACAGGAAACCACAAAACTAGAGCACAAAAAATGAGTGTGGGCTACAAAACAGGATACTCTGCAGTCTCATGAGATTAAAGAATCTCTGAAGCAAAGACCCCTCCTGATGGACTGGACTGAAACCTGCGAACCCCGCCCCCCAGCGCCTTGAGACCCTTATGTTTGAGTAGTCACGCTTAACAAACACCTGATTGATTTATGAGCATTCTCCTTCCTTCTTTAATAGGTAAAGAGAAGGCTGGCACAGTCGAAATGAACCTCCAACATGCTGAGAACAATGACAGACAAGTATAGGCAACTAGGCCTTAGAAGCAGCGCAAAGCACGTTCCCATCTGAGAGGAGGGGGAGCTTAAAGGATCTTGTTTGTTGTTTTCTTTTTGCAGGTGTATTCAGGAAGAACGAGGTAGGAGGTCAATGAGAAGGGAAAGGAGCCGCCGACAGCCCGACGAGGACGGAGGACGCAACGGGAACACGACTCAGAGGCATAGGAGAGTGGACACAGGGTGGAAGAGATGCATGCGGCAACTAGACCCCGAAGCGTCCGTCCGCCCTCGTCAGCCGGCTTTATTCTGACGCTGCTCCGCGCCTGCCATACACACTACCAGGAGCGGAGCACACCCGACGAGAGGGTGTTGAATAATTACTCATGTAGTGGGATAGTGCCTAGGTGTAAAGACACTAAGGCCCACATGAATCAAAGCAAAGACCAGTCGCAAATGGGCAGAGTGTCAGAATCTGCCCCTTTGCGACCGGCATTTTTGCTTTTGGGATGCATCATCCCAAATGCAAAAATCACAATTTAAGTAATCTCTGAATTGTGATACTTAAATTGCCATTGCATTTAAGGAACCGCAAATTGAGATTCCTTAAATGCAATGCATTAAAGTAAAAAACTTGCAATTTCGCTAATAGGGGGAGCAAATTACCAAGAAGTTGAACTTCATGGTAATTTGCAAATACTTTGAAAAATGCACTAAAGTGCATTTTTCAAAGTTCCATTTTACACACACATGCCCTTCGGGCATGTGTGTGTACAAGATGTACTCATATGCAGATTTCAGGGGTGCAACAGGGTGTCCTCTTGACACCCTGGCACCCTTGAAATTGCATGCACAATTTGCGATTCTCTATTTGAGGTATTCCTTAATTGCGAGTCGCAATTTGCGAGTCGCAATTAAGGAATGTTTAGAAATCGCTAATTTTTTTTGCGATTTCTACATGCATAGCCTTTTGCTATTCCTTATGTTGCCGCTCGCAAAGGAGTGTTTGCTGCTTGGTCGTGCTGCTGTTTCCCAAAAGCCCTGGAATTGTGCCTGAAGGTGAAGAGGCGCTCCGCTGAGCGAAAGGGAGCAAGTGTAATCTTAAGGAGGACGGGACTGCGAGGCCCAACAGGCTGTGCGCACAAGACCTAGCACACCTGCTGCCTCTTCCCGGGTCTCCTCCCCTCCTCACCGCCTACTTCACTCCTCGCGGCCCCCGCTCCGCGGGTGCCGCTCGCAAGGAGTGTTTGCTGCTTGGTCGTGCTGCTGTTTCCCAAAAGCCCTGGAATTGTGCCTGAAGGTGAAGAGGCGCTCCGCTGAGCGAAAGGGAGCAAGTGTAATCTTAAGGAGGACGGGACTGCGAGGCCCAACAGGCTGTGCGCACGAGACCTAGCACACCTGCTGCCTCTTCCCGGGTCTCCTCCCCTCCTCACCGCCTACTTCACTCCTCGCGGCCCCGGCTCCGCGGGTGCCGCTCGCAAAGGAGTGTTTGCTGCTTGGTCGTGCTGCTGTTTCCCAAAAGCCCTGGAATTGTGCCTGAAGGTGAAGAGGCGCTCCGCTGAGCGAAAGGGAGCAAGTGTAATCTTAAGGAGGACGGGACTGCGAGGCCCAACAGGCTGTGCGCACAAGACCTAGCACACCTGCTGCCTCTTCCCGGGTCTCCTCCCCTTACACTCCTTCCGGCATATGATCTGGTACCAGGCACGCGTGAGCGGAACGCGTGTGCGGGACGAATCCCGGGACAAAGCCCGGACCCTCTGAGACCCTCCGAGACACGAGGAGACCGGACCGGGCATATCTTCTTGTTTTCAGGTACTGATTGTTTTTTTATCAAATTTTTTTTTTTTTTTTTTTTTTTTTCTCTCACCACCGTCATCTGCCTCACCAACCGACCCCTTTTATTTTGATATGGCAACTGTTAATGTTGAGCTGCATGCGCAGGACAAACAGGGTTTGCTGCTTAATGGGACCTTGGACAGTTATTTCACCAAATCATCGCCTGATATTGCTAGGGAGATTGTGCTGGCGGAGCGGCGGGCAGACCGCCGCCGTTCAGTGGAAAGCATGAAGAATGGATCGGCTTTACCATCTTTATCTCCCGTGATTGGACCCTCTGCTAATGCTGCTGGGGTACTAGTAAACGAGTCGATCCCTTTACTAGACAGTTTACTCCCGGATGTAAATACGGTTGTTCTTTCACCTGAAACCGTATCTCGAGCTGATATGATTGACCTGTCCGCAACATCTATTGGAAGTGGCCTGTCGACTCTAAAGGGAGACGCCTTGTTACAACAGCATGCAGCCCGTGTTAAGGCTAAAAAATTACCATCTACGGGGAAAATTTATGGCCCTCCGCCGAACAAAAAGCGACGGAAAAGGATATTGAGAACCTGATCAGACTATATTCTGTATCTATCTTGGAGAGGTTAACGGAGGTGGAGTGTAGGTTGTCAAAAATTGAGACTGCATTGCCCAAAATAGATCTTGTAGGCCACAAAGGTGTTAACTATGCAGACAGTCAAGCATTTAATGGTGTATCACAAGCTTTGTCATCTGTTGTGCAACCTCATCCCCCTATTTCCCCTCATGTTGTTCCTACCCCTCCCTCAATTCTATCTGTACCAAAATCTTTGGGGAATACAGTATCAGCTATTGCTCACCATCACGTTGACTCTAGACCATCTCAAGAAAAAACAGGTGATCAAATGCTGGGGACTGCCGTTAGTAAAACCAGTGTTAATACATCTAAAAATTCTGGTAATATAACTAACTCAACTTTAACAGACTTAACAAGGGAAGTGAGGGAAACTAGACGCACCTGGGGGAAACCTAAAAGGGTTCCGTTGCCTGAACTTCCACCAGAGGCAGTACCCTATGTGGTAGTCCTAACAGGTGTGCCGGCCCTTGAACAAAACAAGAGGGAGGGCTTTTTTCAACTAAAAAACAAGATAACGCACTGGTTGAGAACACACAGGCCTATTGCAAATTATATTAACGGGGATATAGTTCATGTTCGACGCCTCGAATGGTTGGGGGGCAGAACCAAAGATATCGAAGGAGATGTAGTGGTTGTTAACTTTAGGGACCCAAACGCTGTCCACTACATATTGAATTGGCAGATGGGCAGTTCCAATAGTACTATAATCCCAAGACCTCTAACGTATTTTTATCCAAGGTCAGTGGTGCTCCCATCTCAGCTTCCCCTTTTACAGGGATCAATTCAAACTCAGCCACTTAATTATTCAATTGTACAGAATGTTGGGAATAGTCAATATGCTCAGTACCCCCTGATCTATCAGGGTATGAGAAACATGCCTTATGCCCATTGCCCTGCAACAGTCCCAGACCCCTTGGGATGGAATTCTGTCCCAGTTAGACATCATAACTTTCACAACTTTCAAGACAGAAGGATGGACCATCTGAAACCCTTCACGCCACTTGAAACGTCCAATCGTTTTGATGTTTTCAGTGGCCTTGATAGTTGCGATTGAAGTTTTTTGAGTGGGGGGGATGAGGGAGGGGACACAAGGAACCATACTGAAATGGGGGTCGGAACTGAGTGTAACCTATTGTCAACTGTTGTATCTCGACCTTTGGAAAAAATGTAACATGTAACGATAATATTCCTGAAGAACAGGTAGAACTAACTCCTACTATAAGACACTTACCTTCTGAGGGAATATCCTCGGGAATCCAACAAGTAACATACACTGGTGATGAGATGTCAAGGGTTAATACTGTTATGTCTTCTGCATTGGGGACTTCGGTTAAGCTTGTTAGCTGGAATGTAGCTGGGGTTGCCAGCAACTTGAGGGATCCGGACTGGGCTGCATTTATGGAATCCTTTGATTTTTGCTTACTTCAGGAGACCTGGGCAATCGACACTCCCCACAGGGTGGGCTACAAGACTTTTGGTATTGGAGCAATCCCATCCAGAAGTGGTAGGCCGTCTGGGGGCCTCCTGATCTGGACAAAGATCAATCTAAGGGTTAATATTGAGGTGATAGACACAAATTCTGTAGATATCCTAGCATTAAAAATAACTACCTCCAATGGGAATAAACTATTCCTAATAAATATCTATAATAGGCCAACACCGTCAACAAAGGAATCATTGACTGTTTCTAAGTTGGATTGCTTTTTGAGGGGGTTGGATCCTGGGGAGGATTTTATCATCTTGGCTGGGGATCTCAATTGTGACTATGAACCTGTGTTGGGCATAAGTGAGATTTTTGAGGAGGAAGATCAGGCAAATAAAATCCCCCTCCTCGGGAGCAGCAAATCTGTGAAATGTTCCATTCTGGCTCTCCAACTGATCAAATTATGTACAGAGCATCACCTTAGGGCCTGTAATGGCCGCTTACCGTCCGACACCATAAAAAAACCAACCTTTAGGAGGAATACATATAGGAGCATCTTGGATTTTGCAATAGTTTCCATCTCTCTTTGGTCGTATCTCATAGATCTTGAAATAATGGAGAGGGCAGAAAGTGATCATTTTCCATTAAATTTGTCACTAAACGCTGCATTATTTAGCGACCCTTCTCCTCCACCCTCCTTTGAGGGGGGTGTTGGGGATGGTAATGATATTCATATCAGTAACAACAGGAGATCGCTAAAATGGCCATTTATTTTGGATCATGGTGATATTTTGAGCGAAATATACTCACTTTTTGCAGGTACCTTTGCTGCATATCTAAGTTTAACTCCCGAGGAGGAAGCAAGAACTTCCTTCCTGACCTTACATCAGGAGTTTTTCAAAAAAATAAAACTATTGGTAACCCAAATGCCCAAAAAACCCCAGCAGAAGACTCAGAACTTGTCTCACAGCAAGCCCTGGTACGACAGATTGTGTAGAGAGTCTAAGAGGGAAATGTTAATCGCTATTAAATCCAAGTCGCAAGTGGATGTTAAAAAAGCTAGAAGTAACTATAAAACTACCCAAAGGACTTCGAAAATTGCGTGGGAGGAAGAAAAGTGGGCGGAATTGCTGTCAGCTGCAAGATCCCAAGACACTGTAGTTTTTTGGAAGTTGATAGCTAATGGGAACAAGGTAGGAAGGGTGGTTAATGACACATTCCTAGACGAACAAACCTGGGTAACCCACTTTACCAATTTGTATACGAAATATGAGGACCCTTACACAGCATCCACTGCAGCAAGTCATGAACTTCCAGTAGATCCGCTGGTCTTTACCTTGGGGGAAACAGAGCTGGCCATAAGCCAAGTTAAAAATGGGAAGGCCCCAGGTTTGGATAAAATCCCCGGGGATCTTTACAAGCATGACTTGAAAATATGGGCACCATATATCAATTATCTATGCAACAAACTATCTCAAAGTTTAGAATTTCCTGAAAGTTGGAAAGGAGCTGAAATTGTTTTAATATTTAAAAAAGGAGACAGGAAGGATCCCTGTAATTATCGTCCAATAAGCTTAATGGACATCCTTCAGAAAATTTACTCACGCCATATCCTATTACGAGTGAGTAATTGGTTGGACGAAAATTCATTTTTGACTAAATTTCAAGCCGGGTTCAGAACTAAAGTCAGCACTATAGATCAGTGCTTTAGATTCTGCTGCCTTTATTGGAAGTACGTAACGATAAAGAAGGCCCACTTGTATGTTGCCTTTGTTGATTTAAGGGCAGCATTCGACTTGGTGCCACGTGATCTTCTGTGGAAGACGCTGAGTGCAGCGGGTATGCCAATCAATATAGTAGCTCAAATCAAAAAATTACACGATGGGAACTTTGCGAGAATTAGATGGGGACAAAATGGCGAACTTTCACGGAAAATTCCAATCAAACGTGGAGTTCGCCAGGGATGCGTTCTGGCCCCCACTCTATTTTCTATTTTCGTGAATGATATTCCCTCTTACTTAGACAAATGTAAAAATGACGCACCTAAATTGAATGGCGAAAGGGTAGCATCTCTATTGTTTGCTGACAATACTATTCTGATATCCCAAACAAAAAACGGCTTGCAGATTTTATTGAATACTTTTAACGATTATTGTTGTCAAAAGGGGCTAGAGATCAACGTAAAAAAAACAAAATACATGGCCCTTAATCCAACCAAACCAGACAAGGGTTGCCTAACTTTAAAAGGGATAAAGTTGGAATCTGTGCCTCACTTTTCTTATTTAGGGGTGACGCTTGATTGCAACTTCACCTGGAAAGCTCAAATGGAAAAAAGCAAATTGTTATTTGCTCAGAACGTTAAACCAATACTCAGAGAGCAAAGCTTAAGCACCAGCAAAGCGGTACGTCCCGTTATGGAACTTTTTAAATTTAAGGTTCAAACATCAGTGCTATATGGTGCTGAATTGTGGGGGCCAGGCTCTAAGGAGACTTTTAGTATCCATGACAACAACTTTATGCGTAGCTTGGTTAGGGCTCCGAGAGGAACCCCATTAGTACCTCTGCAATTGGACCTTGATTTTAAAAGAACTGACCATCATGTTCTTATTAGACCGCTTATGCTCTGGGTAAGATTGTGGCACGTTCCTGAGCTTCAAGCATATAGAGAAGGGCTGATAGAGATCATGGGGTTGGATAGTAACAAAAAAATCCCCTGGTTCACACATGTTAGGACTTGGCTTAATTTTATAGGCCTGAAACATTTTTGGGAGCATCCCGAGCATTTACCACCTAATCCCAAATTAGTCCTGAAAAAAGCCTTTTGGTCCTATGTAGCAAATATGACTGTAAACCTCAGTACTAGTGGTTCATTAGTATCAAAATTTTTAAGTTTCAAGGGCGAACCCTTTTATGAGTCCTTTATGGACGAAATAGAGCCCCCACTTGCCAAGACACTTTTTCTAAAGTTTAGATATGGAAATCTTTTATTAAAATCAACTTTGGCACGTTGGGCAAGGAACCGTGATCCATCGGCTGAGGTATTGGACAAAGTTTGCTCACTTTGTGAAAACAACCAAATTGAGAATGTGCAGCACATTCTCTGTTTTTGTCCTATCTACGCCCATGAGAGGAAAAGATGGATCAAACCGATATGCCTTCTATTAGGCTTGAGGTCATGCGACCAGGCTCTGAGAATTTTGACTACTAATACTTCACAACAGATTATATTTAGTGTCAGCAGATTTCTACTTTCCATTTGCTACCGTAGGAAAAACATGGGCCTTCAGCTGTGAATTTAATCTCTATTATTTTGGTCCAACCTATGGAATCGATTTGGTTTATATTAGCATTAAGTGCCCTATACAATTGAATTTGCTTATAGAACTATTGAGGTGTCCCCCCGTCTCATATGATTTTTATTGTTATGCTCCATGTATATTTCAACTTGTGTTGCATAGTTATATAGAATGCATTTTATTTTTATTTTTTAAGTGATTGTTTCTATTTTTATTGAAATGTAATTTTTATTGAAATGTAATGTTTAAATTGTTCTTTTATGGCGTAATGCCGAAATAAAGATTTTTGAATGAATGAATATTCCTTATTAGCGAATCCTTATTTTTCGCTAATAAGGAATCGCAAATGGCATTGTTGATGTATGTGCCAGTTAGACATTTAATTTTCATGGCTGGTTTGCTGAAGAAATGATACATTTGATCGCACCACAGTGAATTTGCAGATGAATTATCCAAAAATAATGTATGCAATGCCTCGATTTTGGGGTGAGTCAGAGGTTTCCTTGAAGCAGCAAGGGAGGCTGTCCATTTTTCTTTTGATTATGCTGTGCATTTGGGACTTGGAATCAGGCCCGGACTGGCCGTTGCAGGCACCGGGCAATCCCCCGGTCGGCTGCATGGGTGGGGGACGGTTTTGGGCCCCAGGGGGCCGTTTTTGTTACAGGGCCGTTTTTTGCAGCATAGCTGCAAAATCGCCCCTGTAACAAAATCGGCCGAAAACCGGCCCTGGCAAAGAGTGCGGTCGCACCCCCAGGGTAGAGGGGGGGCCGGCTGAGCACTTTGCCAGGGCCGATTTCGGTTCCCAGTCCGGCCCTGCTTGGAATAATTTCATCGTTGTACATACTTTGTGTAAGTCTAGTGTAAGGGAACGCCTCTTTTTCATGATCACCCCAGATCTTCGGACTGAAGCTGCTGGTTTTTCGACTCTGAAGATGCACGGAGGCCTGTTGAGCAGACCTCAATGCCAGTCTCTGACCTTTAACCTCATGCATGCTCATGACGCACAGTGGCCGTGTGCTCATGACGAGCTGAGCTCGTCATAACGGCCGCAACGCTCGCACGCAGGGCTTATTCCCCTGCTGTACTGAGCGTTCTGAAGAAATGGGCGTGGTCGCGACGAGCTCAGCTCATTTTTTTATTTTATTTTTATTTTAATTTCTTCTATAGCGCTGGAATCAATCCCGTAAGGGTATCTCCGCGCTGAGCCAGTTATAGGATTCTCAGTCAGTGCATCTAGGGGGATTAAGTGGGCAGGAATGCTTCTTGATAAAGGAGGGTTTTTAATATTTTCCTAAAAGATAGGTAGTTAGTGGTAGTTCTAACATCAGGGGGCAATTTGTTCCATAAGGCAGGTCCAACTGAGGAGAAGGCCCGGTCTCCTTGTCTGGATTTCTTTGTGGCCGGGGGTTTTAAAAGGGCTTGATTGCTTGAACGAAGGGACCTACTGGGCTGATATAGCACCAGGGATTGAGACAGGTATTTAGGACCTACACCATAAATGCATCTATGGACCGTGCAGCAGATCTTAAAATCGATGCGCTGTCGTATAGGGAGCCAATGTAATTCCCTCAGTAAGGGTTTAGAAGGGGTCCTAGCTGGTGCACCCATGACCAGTCTTGCTGCCGTGTTCTGGACCACCTGCAAACGACCTCATGAGCATCATGACCATCATGAGCACAGCGCCACCATGCCGCGTGACGAGCATCGGGGTGCTGTGCACCCCCCCCCAGCACAGCGGGGGAATTACCCCCGCGGTGAAGGGGTTAAAAGGCATGTGTCAAATTGTTTCACCCATGATTGGCATAGGTTAACTTATTTATAAGTCCATAGTATATGGTACCAGAGTACCCAGGCCAGTAAGTTGATGTGACTCTTGTGGACTCCAGCACTTATTGTTCCACCACGAGTCTGGCAAAGCCAAGTCTGACTCCCAGCCGCCGTTGCCGCCGTTGCCGGCTGCCAGAGCGGTTTTCTCTCCTGGCTTTGCATAGTAAAGATAATGGCAACGCCTCAACCTTCCTTTTTACTTTATGTCACCTGTAAGGCAGGTTTACAGAGCCCTGAAGGCAGGGTGCAGTATGTTAAAACAAATTAGACATGCATTTCATTATTTCACACGTCCTTACAGTAAAAAGCCGACATTCTTGTTTTAACAGTGAATTGCTAGTATCCCCAAGGGCTAGTACAGAGTTAAACGCTGACAGATCAGCCGGGCGAGCTTCAGAATGCGACAACTAAAAATAGTGCTTTAAAGTATCAAAAGAATCGATGCATTAAACCCGACTTGATGGTCCAGTGGAATTTAATGTACATGTTGCACAAATGGCAACTTTAGTAAATAACAACTACTTTGCACAAAGTTTTCCAGTGACTGTTTATGGTTGCTGGTCATGAGAGAGCCTTCTGCCTTCCTGAGGGGAGGGCTGAATGGCCCTCCGGAAGGACTACAAAGGGCCTGAGAGGTGTGACCTCTCCCTGGCAGGACGGCCACACAGAGTGTGAGCCCAAAAGGCGAGCTTGAAAGGGGAAGCCACCTTTGAAGGGCCCTCAGGGGACACACACGAGAGAGGTTGCTATTTTGTTCTTGCAGACATGCTGGCGTTGAGGACAGGCAGGGGCAAGCCAATATCAAAACAGTTTTTCAAGGAGAGTGTAGCCCCCAGGTGGGCACAACTTTGGGGTGGGCTAGGGAGCTCCACAGACCAAGAGGAGGGTTCTGCCATGTTGGGAGTGTACAGAACTATACATTCGGTGGTAGCTAGATGCCACCCTTCATAGGAAGGCGTCAGTAGGCGGGACGGGATGTGAGACCCAAAGGCTAGAAGTCACCACATCCCGAAGGCACAAACCGGGCATAAAAGTGGAACCCCTGGCACCCAAACCTTAGATCACATCTGTATTGAAGAGTGGACCGAAGAAGGACTGTCCTGGTGTTCCCTGGACCTAGGCCGCTCCAGGACAGGACCTCACCAGCTGCTCCTTCGGCCAGCAACGGGAGGACTGTGCCAATGATGCCCTGCTTGAGGAAAAGTAATTCCCAAGTCTCAGACAGAAGAGGTGACTCCCAGAGTTAGTTGGCTGACTTCCTGTTACAGCCAGCAGGCCACTAAAGATGAAGAAGCCTGTCTTGGTGAGTTGGTGGCCAAGAACACCTGACAGCCATCGTGCACCCTGGGAAACTAAGACCTGAACCTCAAAAGCTACAGCTGAGTCTGCTGGACCAGGAGAGTCATCTGAGTGTAGTTTGGTTGCCCAAGGCAGAATTTATTGCCAATTAAAAGGGACCACTTGTTTTTCTGTGACCAGAGACTAATAGACGCGTGGCAACTGTTTATTAACTGGACTTCATCTGGACATCAACCGCGGTGGCCAAAGTCATCCTCAGTGTTCATGGACCAAGGGGTGGCCCCAGGAAGCCCCATCACCAGACCAGCGACCTCAGTATCCTTCAGCATCCTCTACATCCCTCGCATCAGGACCACTCCGTCAGGGTCTTTGGCAGTTCACCCACGGAGCCTGGCTGGATTGGAGACTGCTTCGACTGCGCGGTCCAACCAAGCTTCCCTTGCCCCTGTAAATTGCTCCCTGCCAGAGCTGGTCCCCCAAAGCAGGCCAGAGTAGTGGTTTCCAACTTTACAAAAGTTTTCCAAAGTTTGCCTGCACGTGCCGTCCATTTCAATGTTTTATTGCATTGGATTAAAGGCAGTGATTTATTGTTCCTTTAAAAATTATTACCTCCAGAGTCTTTGAGTGGATTCTTGTACTTGGGGTGTCATTATAAAGGGAAGGATATAACCTATATTTATAAATTGGTGTGGGATTTTTAGCGTATCTTGTTTCTTTCTTGATTGACTATTTCAGCATTTCTTAATGCTTTACTCTTGTTATTTTAATAAAGACCGACTGCTTAAAGTCACACCTACCTAGGTTTGAGCTACGGTTTTTCAAGTAAATCTGACTGGACCCAGGACAGGTGGTGAGTTTATCACTCGGTGAGGTCTCGCAACCACACTATATAATAAACCACTTTCCTCACACTCTGCATCCGAGGGCCTTTATAGGATTTACTCTGTATTGCTTTGTTTGTGGATTTTTGTAGTAAACCCTTGAATTTTTGATTGACCTATAACTCAGTTATTGAATGAGCCAAATCAATTTCAAATCAATTTTTTTAATGTGTTGTATTTCTCCTGTTTTGATGTTTTGGGAGCTGCCTTAACGCGGGCACACATTGCGTCATGAATTTGAGGTTTAACACTGTCTCCCATCCAGATAAATGTGGGAACACAGTCTCAGGTAAAGTTTGGGGTGTCTTGATTTTGGGGTTCAGTGTTGAGCTCACACAGATATGTTTCAAAAGAGGTGTCCAATAAACTGGACTCAGCGCCTCCTGGTTCTCTCTGGGCACTCACAGCGCTTGAAGGGAGTCAGCTGGGTGTCCCACGATGACCCTCGAAGCGCCCTGAGTGTTGGGTTTGGAAACTGGATTCAACTTCCAATTGGCACTGAAAGGTTTTTAGCAAATTCCAAAGAATTGTATCTCAGATTTGTCCAGTCGTGTCCATGAATGTTTGCAGTCGTTGAGACACCCTGGAATCTTGTAAGGAAAGTGTATTTAGAGGTCTCCACCGGCCTGCAGAGCGCTCTCCTTCAGAGAAGCCGACGCCGTGATGGCTCCTATCACAGCATTGAGTGTCGGCTGAGCCGGCGCCATGTGTAAATGTAGTTGAGCTTATATAGCAGCACAGCTACCCGCAGTGGGTGTCCCGGCGCTTGCTTAGGGAACCCTTCCTGGTATTCCCCTGTGAGATAGCAGGGTATCCACAAGGTGAAAGTCAGGCATCCCGCCGCGAGGGGCCGTTGTGGAGATTAAGCAAGCTATTGCCCAGAGTCGCAGAGTGTGAACCTGTGAGTCGAGGAGGCACCGGGGCGAGAATTATCGAGTCCGTGGAATTTTTAGCCCAAGACCCCGCCGAGGCGGGGAATTGAACCCTGGTCCAGGACCGATCTCAGCTTCCGGGTCTGCTGCCTCTAACCCCTGAGCCACACTTCTCCACGTGTCATGTGGCCGCTCAGCAAACATGTTTACTTTCCAAGAGCAAAGTCCCAAAGTGAGAGCTTGTTTTTGTAAAACAAAAAACTAATGACCCAGAAACCCTGGGAGTTTTCTGGCTGGGTGCTGAGGGCATCTTTCATTGTTTCTTTTCAGGACGCTGGACTCTCACTGGCAGCTCCTAAGAGACTAAAACGTACATCAGACTGTGCGCTCTAAATCGGGTGGGCAGTCTCTGGACTCACACCCTCGGCCCCCAGTCAGTGGGGCCGTCAGTGCATTGACCTCTGGACTTTAAAAAGAGAGGGTGAACCGCTCATTTTAAAGGGAGGTTCTCCTGCCCTGTTTGTGGTGGAGTACCCTGTCCACCAAACTCTAAATTGGACCCTTATTTATTTATTTATAAAGTTTTATATAGCGCAAACAAGATCCCGAAGGATATCAGAGCGCTTTACAAAAAGGATGGAAGGAGGGTAATACATACAATATCGACAATAAGAAGGGAGAAAAGCAAGAAAAATCACATCATTCCAAGACGGATGGGTCGAAGGAGAGTAATACAATAAGCAGGTACATAGCGGACTAAACGGGAGCCACTATGAGATAAAGAAGAGCCGCATCCAATGATGGTCCAGTGGTTGTAGGGTCAATGACCTTGAGCAGGTCAACCTAGCCCAACTAAGGTAGGAATTTGTTCATTACGAATCTTTTGACTTCCAGTTTGAAAGCAATCGTTCAGGAGATTCTGCGTATTTCCTTTGTCATACAACACAACATTTTCAATGATCATATAACATTTCAGAATTTAAACTAGATCTTAAACAAGTAGATATCTGTCAAGGGTTCATCATAGTCTTAAGGCTCTTCCGCCACTTGAATTAAAAAAGAGACATTTACAATTATAACACCCGTGTGAGGGATCTGAGAAATACAGGAGACTGCATTATATGGAATGTACTGCTGCATTCCTTGAATATAGGGCGCAGAGTGTGTATCCAGTGGGATAAAAAGAAGGAACAATATAATAAAAGATTTATAAGATCAGGTTTCACCTGCAGAATACCCTCACTCCCTGCTGGGTCAGTGGTCACTGAGGGGTGAATCTTCACGCGTGGGAGTACCCCTAGTCTGAAGCGAGGTGTATGTAACCTGACCAGGAGTTTCTCCACATAGAGAAATAATTCCCCAGTACCCCATGTACCCAGAAAGGGAGATACTAACATTTCCTTATGTAAAAAGCCTACAACACCCGGGTACCTTACAGATGCACCTGAGATTTCGAAAACGACTTATGCTGGGCCGCTGAACGGTGCTGTTCCTTCACAGGCAGCCCCCCCCCAATGTTTTATTTTATTTATTTCAGACTGCAGGTTTGTTGTAATTGGTCTACATTCCATTTTTATGTTTTTTATGTTGAGCCTTACAGGAAGCGCAAGTTGTCTGGTTGCAAAAGACCTATTGTGGGTGTACCAAGAACTTACGGGAGATCAGAGCCTGCCCGTTGCGTACCATTGTCTGGCTTTGTTGGAGCGATTTTTTTTTTAATAGAAACATATATGTATATTAACATGATTTTACTGTAATTGAAACAGAAACAATGGAATGTTTAGAAATGCATTTTTCCAGATAATGCCTAATTAGGGCTCAAATCGACCTCGCCTCCATCTTGGAAAAGATGGCTGCTGTCTCATGATCATCGCTGTTTGTTTATATTCTGTCTCTTCCGATGACGTTAGATTAGAAAGAGTTTAACAGATTCTGATTAGGGCAATGCTTCCAAAACTTTTAGAACAACAAACTTTTGCAACCTACATAGCTTTAATAGACATGAGGTGGGGCATTTTTTAATGTAATAACAGCACTTGTTTGTAAATATCACAACTGTGACCACGTTCTTCGATACCAGACTTTGGCCACCACATGGACCTGCCCATAAAAGCGGCGGATGGTGAACTGCGCTGGAGTCTGGAGCTCGAACCCTTCCGTCGGAGTGGGGTGCTGGTCTCTGGCATCCACTCTCTAAAATCACAAATCTTGGTGTTGATAGCAGTGACTTTAGCAACTTTGAAAACCCCTTCTGCAGTAGAGCATAGAGTAAGGCTCATATCCACGTATGTATTCAAACAAATGCCCACTGGTGCGTTTTGGACTCCATACATATATATTTTTCAGTTTGATGCGGTGCAAACACTGACCAAGAGAATTGGAGCACTTCACATGAGCACCAGAGTACATTACACAAGGTCAAATTCATTGTATGATATGCCCTGGAGATGAAGTGATTTTCCCAGAACCAAGCACTGTTGAGCCAATGTCAGAACCTGGACCCAGATCAAAAATCAGCACCTCTACACTAACGCCAGAAGCTTCCTTGCACCTGGAAGCAGACCTAACGTATGGCGAATTGCAAACTGCAATCTGTTCGATACAATCAGGTAAAGCATTAGGACCCAATGGGATCCCGATAGAATGGTATAAACAAATGGCTGAAACTGTAGGCCCGCCTCTATTGGCAATGTACAACGAAAGCCTGGAGAAGGGCGAACTACCACTAGACCAACGAATAGCCACAATAGTGGCAATCCCAAAACCTGGTAAACCCCTGACCGAATGCACCTTATACCGCCCTATATCTCTGCTAAATGCAGAAGCCAAGATTTTAGCTAAGCTGTTGGCCAACAGATTGATGACCCACCTCCCACACTTAATACACCCAGACCATTCGGGTTTTATGCCCAATAGGAACAGGGCCCTCAACCTTAGACGCGTGCATGGGGCGCTGGCACAGGCTCCGTCGCTGTCAGAACCGGCCGTGATATTATCTCTAGATGCAACGATGGCATTCGATATGGTAGAATGGCAATACCCCTTTGCGGTCCTTCCACATCTGGGATTTGGTCCTAAATTATGTGCGTGGATACGGCTCCTATATGCAAGACCTTTGGCTCTAGTTACGGCCAACGGGCACATATCGAACAAGATATCGTTGGCAAGACGTGCCAGGCTGCCCCCTGTCGCCGCTCCTGTTTGCGCTGTTACTGGAGCCCCTGGCAACATTGATTAGAAAGACAGTGTTGCTAAAAGGAATCCGGTGGAGGGAGGGCTGGGAGGACCGTCTCTCGCTCTACGCTGATGACATACTAGTGTACCTCACAGTTCCAGAACACTGTATACCAGAACTTCTTGACATTTGCGATAACTTCGAGAAAGAATTAAGGATACACAATAAATTGGTCCAAGTCTGTCCTATACATACTGAAGGGGCCGGCGCCGCCAATCTCCACCGATTGGCCGCTCGTGGTGGCTGGGGATTCCTTTAAGTACTTAGGCATACATATCACAAAGGATGCAACCGACTTTTTCGCCAGAAACCTAGCACCCCCTCTGGAGCGCTTACGGCAAGACGTGATACATTGGGCGTCCTTGCCCCTCACGCTCCTAGGTAAGGCGGCGTTATATAAGATGATGGCCCCACCTCGGTTTCTTTACGCCCTTGACAATACACCCTTCCTTGTCCCATCTCGGTACTTTAAACAAATAGCGGCGCAGGTATCGCTACTTCTCTGGGGCAACCGACCCGCGCGCAAAGCGCAGGCGAAACTACATAAAAGTTGGTACGATGGCGGGATAGCGCTCCCGGACATACAATTATACTATTGGGCGGCGCATCTTAAGGTCATTAACCAATGGATCCATGCACCTCAGGATGACCCAGCGTATAGGGCAGATAGAGCCCAGTTGGGCACGAATAACATGCTTGCCATCCTTTATAACAAAGGGTTAACACCGACACTGGAGGGCCCCCACGAAATATACGGCCCTGTTGTGGCACACAGCGCAAACAAGGTTGGGATGGAGGGGGGTTATAACTGAACTTACCCCGCTCTGAGACACCAAAAAACTAGGGCAACTGCGACACAGCAAGTGATTTACACAATCTATACTACTATTATAAAGAGAGAACTTGCACATTTTGGCCAGGTAAACTCAGGAACCACAGCGCCAATCTACACACCCGATACATCTATGAAAATGCCAGGGTGTGTAGATGGACATAGGCTATATAAATAAAATAAAAAAGTTAATTAAAATTAAGTTTGTAAACAAAGTAGTCCCCTGAAAGTAGCGCCGGCCGGGACCTAGCGCTGGCCGCGACGTGCGTGATGACGAAGAAGGAGGAGGGCGGTGCAGTGACGAGCGGCTGTGCAGTAAGGAGCGGCAGCACAGGTAAGGAAAGGGAAAGTGAGACTGTGTGAGGCAGGGGGAGGCAAGAAGGAGGCAGCAGTAAATGAAAATGTCGGAGCGCGAGTGAGTCGGGCGGGAGGGGGGCGGGAGTGAGTCGGGGCGGGAGGGGGGCGCGAGTGAGTCGGGGCGGGAGGGAGTCGGTGCGGGAGGGGGTCGGGCGGGAGCGGGTGTACTGCCCCCAGCCCCTTTCTGCCCCAGGCAACCCTGGGGCGGGCTGCTAGTGGGACAATATAGGCATCTCCACGGTTGGGGATTTGTGGACAGAGGGACGGTGATATCATTTGCCCAACTCCAGCAGCAATATGACTTGGGCCTGACTGAGACATACAGATATGTGCAAATAAGACATGCGTTGTTGGCAGTGATCCCGCCAGATACTGAAGTCCCCGAGGCCTCCCCGCTGGAAGACCGACTACTTACTGACCACATGCAAAAACGCGGAAGACCGACTACTTACTGACCACATGCAAAAACGCGGAAGACCGACTACTTACTGACCACATGCAAAAACGCGGAAGACCGACTACTTACTGACCACATGCAAAAACGCGGAAGACCGACTACTTACTGACCACATGCAAAAACGCGGAAGACCGACTACTTACTGACCACATGCAAAAACGCGCGACATCTCTCACGTACAGGAAGGTGCTTAATAATCTACCAGACCCGACAGTTTCACTACGGGGTAAATGGGTGACGGAGGTGGGAGACATGGATGACTCAGAGTGGCAAGAAGCCCTGGCTTCGCCCAAGGAGGTGGGAATCCCTGCAAGGCTTCGGCTAGTACAGCTTAAAATCCTGCATCGAATAAATTACACCAGAACCACCTTGTATAGATTACAAAGGGCACAACATCCATATTGCCTTAGAGGGTGCGGGGAAGTGGGTACGTTTATACATACAATATGGGAGTGCTCATCGATAGCAGACTACTGGCGACAGGTACTACGTACAATATCGCAGACAATGGAGGTGTCACTTCTACCAGAACCGCGTAGATGCTTACTCAATATATGGGAGCCCAATGATCTCACACGCCACGGACAAACATGGGCCACATTGGGACTCATGGTTGCAAAACGGAATATTGCGCAGAAATGGGGAGCTGTGGAGTTGCCCTCATTGGCAGCCTGGTGCAGGGACATGGATCTTGCTATGGTCACAGAACGGACAGTGTATGCAACTCGGGGAAGCCCCCGAAAATGGACTAAAATCTGGGCAGCCTGGAATACTTTTCGGGGGACATCTGTGACCCGCTACCAGAGTTTGATGTGGAGAGCTCGGATGAGGACTAAGGGTGGGGTGGGAAGCATAATGGAGACTGTGGTATTGAAGGAACTGCTAAAGGATATACAGTTTAATATTGATTCTGTGACGACACTGTATTCGGAACTATGTAACCTAACCATACTTTATGATTGTCTGATTACTGTCAGTATTGCCTATATGTTGATTGAATATAATAAAAACATTAAAAATAAATAAAAAATCAGCACCTCTGGGAATTAGGCCACTTATGAATTTCACAGTTTATGTATGATAGTCATACACAACTGGTATGGTTGTGTGTGATTGCATATAGCAAGCACATTGTCTGTTGAAATGGCTTTGTGAGATAAAAAAAACAAGTACTAGAAGGTTCACCCAGAGTCTTGCTTGGGAATTTTGCAAGGGTTTATTTTAAAACTGGAATTAGGAACACTGTTAATCAGCTTCGTATTGGTGCACAAACAGGGTGGTCATTTTAAATATTACCTACTCTTGGACTTAGACTTTTGTAACCCACCCAAAGTCGCCTTGCGACCCACCAATGTGTCGCGACCCACAGTTTGGGAAGTTCTGTATTACGGGACAGTGCTAAGATAATGGGTTTATTTGAAGTTTTATAACACTGTGCTGCGACTGCCATTGAAATGATTCATTTGCTCACCCGTTGCCGACGATGGGGTCCTTCATTGCTGTCTATGCTGGAAGGCCCCATATGAGCCCTCAAAGTGGGGGTGAGCCAGAGATTGGGTTCCTACTGGCGATGCTGCTCCTTTCTGTATCGATCTGACGCACATTTGGGACTTGGGCTGTTTCTCTGACTTTGCTCATCATTGCATCTATTACTAATGCTGAGAGCCTTCATGGCACTTCATGTTCCATGTCCTATGATTGATTTATGGAACTGAGCTTTATTTTTGTTTTTCATATTTTACTTTAATATTTTAATAAACCCTCGTGGTTTTCCTAAAATTACTGATCTCAAATTCACTTTTCGAGTCAGTCCTTTTCTTTCTTCCTATTGGCTGTATATTTATAATGCTGTTTTGAGTCTTGTCGTTAGGGACATGTTACCTCATCTATATTTGAGGTCAGCACCGTTCCGACCGCGCAGTCTGGGCACCACTTTCATGTAGATTAACTCATTTCTAGCGTCAGCACACCCACAGTGTAATTGTCCCTCTCATTGGCTAGCTTTCTTATTCAATAGCTTTCCTTCCTCTTCTTGTGTTTGTACCTCCCCTGAGCATATGGCCTCTATACTTGTGTCCTTCTGCTGCTCACATTTAGGGTATTACTTTTTTACTTCTTGCTTAATCACTCCATAAGAGCGCATGTGTTTTCCAGTTGTCTCTACCTCGTCTGCATCTCTCTCCCTCCCGTTTCGTGTTGCTCTCTCGTCCACTTACTTCTCCCCCCACCGCATGCTTTGTTTGACTCTTTTGCACATGTGCTTCTGTGGTGAACTCTCTGTTGTGCTTCTCCCCTGCTCTCTGTGGGATGCTTTTACCCTTCCTCCCCTCACACCTGCTTCTCTGTTATCGTCCAACACATGTGGCCCTTTTATTTTTTAATTGGTGGTTTCAAGCTAAAACATGTAATTTTTTTAATTTACTGAAACGAGTGGTGTCCGCCATCTTGGATTGGTCAATACAAAATTAAAACAAATAGCTCTCACGTCATTCCACTGATGCATGCATACGTTCTGATGCCTTTATCAGTAGAGCTAAGGAAACAAGGAAATGCTTTTAATCAAAATGATAAAGTTCCTTTATCGTCGGACTTTTGTTTGAATTTCTGGCAAGATCAATATCCCAGCTCATATCAGATGAGAAACAGGACCAATATATTTATAAACTGGCACGTGTTCTAGCTATACATTCCACAAGCCTTCTTAGCAAATATCAAAGTCTGTGTTTAGTCAGAATTAATTATTAGCCAATATTCTCTACAGTATTGATATAGAGCTTAAAGTTTTCTATGTAGTCATACCAGACAGTAATGTGCAATAACAAGATCGTTAATGTAACGTAAGCGTGACACACATCACGTCCACATCTTTTGCGGAAAAGAGGTTGTAACTTCCTACGTCGCTAGGAGGTCCACTAGGTAGAATCTATACTGCACCGTGCTGGACAAAGCCATGTTTAGGGCATTCTCCGTAGGGGCTATAGCGGCGAGAGCCCTTGGGCCTCCAATTATATCACATTCCGCCGGAGCCCAGTTCTCTGAATGCAGCTCCTGAATACGGGATAAGAACCCCTGGGGTTATATTCCCACTCACTAGGTTCACCCACAGACACTTGCGATCAACCAAAGCGACTCAAGTTAGCCCTGCTGGCGCCTCGCTCTTTTTAGCCTGCCTCATGCCATTTTTTAAATTGATTTTATTGAGGTTGCGTTGTGAATTGTTAACTGTTGCTGTTGCTTTTAGACATTTATCGCTGCTATTTTAAAATCTATTTTGTTCTTACCAATAGCCTGCACGTTAGCCTGTTCAGCACTGAGTGGGTGCCGACCCCGGTCCGCCACGGCTGGTGTGCCGATTGCATGGAGGGCGGACACACCACTAACACTTTCTCCTCACTTCTGCCCACAAGTCACATTCGGTTGGGACGCGGTTGAGTCGTCCACCAGAACTAAGCATAAAATGGCCGATGGGGCAGACGCACGCAGCGGGCGCGCCGCTGGCGTACCTGAGGCAAGCCCGTTAGCGCCTGTCCTCGCATGGACCGGACACAGGGCCAGAACCCCTGCTCTTTTAAACTCTCATGCGTTCAGATATACCGCAAGGGAGCCACACCTCCTCAATAATCCCAGGGAGAATTGCCGCCCATCAATTCCTGGTGACGGTAACGCAAACTGTCCCTGCGGTTTTACACTCCCGCAACCACAAAGGATTAGTGCCTAGCTTCAGCCCCCCAAATTTTACAGGAGTCTAAACTCTTTCAAGCTCGCTGAGAGTGCTGAAATTCACTGTGGCCTTATAAATGTCAGATCTCTGGTAAAGCACAAGTATGAAATTGCATGCATGATCTTAAACTTTGATTTAGACATACTTTTCATAACTGAAACTTGGGCAGATGCTGCCTCCGACCCTGACTTTCTCACCGCAACCCCTGCCGGATTTCGGACTATCAGGGTTGATAGGACTTTAAAACGAGGCGGGGGAGTAGCAATTATCTTCAGGGAGTACTTACCAGTAACGTGTCACCCTATCTCCACGCCTTCATACAAGGCTCTTCATTTTGCTCTCAAACTCAGCCCAAGGCTGACTTTTAGAAGCATCTTATTGTACCAGCCTCCCGGCTCTAGAAGCACCTTCACCTCTAACCTAGATAGCCTTCTGGATCCCACTCTTTTAAACAATGACTTCACCATCCTCGGAGACTTTAATTTCTACCTTGAAGACAAGGATAACTGGGAGACGGGATACTTCTAGACATATTGGGAGCTGTAGGCCTAACCACTGTTCCCTCTGAGCTGCGCGCGTGCGCGCCCACGCACCTATTGGAATCAAAGCACGCAGTGTCTTCTTTGCAGCGCGCACACAGCACGAGAGGCAAGTATTCATGTTAATCGCATCGCTGCGATTAACATGAATACTTGAAGAAAAGCAGACAATCTGCCCCCCTCCACGCTCTGTTAAGAAAAGTCCTGCTGCAAGCCTAAAATCAAGACCTGTGATTTCACAATCATTAACATATATTAGTGATTGTGAAAACACACATCGTGCCGTTGGGCTTGCTGTGTGCTTTTTCTTAACAGAGCGCAGCAGTTTGTGTGCCTTTTTGAAAGTTTCCATGTTAAATGTAGCCCTGAGTGTAAGCATGTCGGGCCCTGCAATTAACATGAAAACTTTCAAAAAGGCGCACAATCTGCTGCGGTTCATTAACAAAAGGCAGGCAACAAGCCTAACAACACAGCGTGTGCTTTCACAATCACTAATATGTATTAGTGATTGTGAAAGCACACATCGTATTGATAGGCTTGCTGCGTGCCTTTTGATGATAGATAGGGTGACCAGAATTTTAAAGCCAAAAACCGGGAAATTTCACACGAACAAAAAAGGGACTACACATAGCTGCCAAGGTTTCAGATTGATATGTGTGACATTTTCAAAATTTCAGTGCAATTATGAGTGCATTTCAATGGCAATGAGTGACACTTTCTTGAGAGTGAAATCAGCCATGCTCTACCCGGTATACTAGAACCCCATTCCCAATATGAACCAACCTGCCCCACCCAGTGCATTCAAACACCACACAGCCATTAGAACTAACTCCAGTCATATCCACCAGAACCAACCTGCTCCTTCGCAGTCCATCTTAACCACATTCACATCTGCAGTGTTCAGCTCACCTGTGCCCAGTATTAATTTAAATACTATTGTAAATATATTAGTACAAATATATATATTTTCCATATTGATAGATGTGTATGTGTGTATATCTATCTATATATATATTTATATAAATACAATCAATCAATCAATCAATCAATCAATCAAAGCATTTATATAGCGCACTACTCACCCGGAGGGTCTCAAGGCACTGGGGGGGGGGGGGGGGGGGGGGGTGTCCGCTACTGCTCAAACAGCCAGGTCTTGAGCTGCTTCCTGAAGGCGAGGTGGTCTTGGGTCAGGCGGAGGTGGGTCGGAAGGGAGTTCCAAGTCTTGGTGGCCAGGTAGGAGAAGGACCTTCCTCCTGTGGTGGCTCTTCGGATGTGGGGGACGGCGGCGAGGGCGTGGCTGGTCAATCGAAGCTGGCGTTTGGGAGCGTAGAAATTGAGGCGGCTGTTGAGGTATCCTGGGCCTTGGTTGTGTAGGGCTTTGTGTGCGTGGGTGAGGAGCCGGAAGGTGATTCTCTTGTTGACCGGGAGCCAGTGCAGGTCTCTCAGGTGTCCGGAGATGTGGCTGCGGCGGGGGATGTCCAGGATGAGTCGTGCTGAGGTGTTCTGGATCCGCTGGAGTCTCTACTGGAGTTTGGCGGTGGTTCCGGCGTAGAGGGAGTTGCTGTAGTCCAGACGGCTGGTGACGAGGGCCTGGGTGACCGTCTTCCTGGTCTCGGTGGGTATCCATCGGAAGATCTTACGTAGCATGCGCAGGATGTTGAAGCACGGCGAGGAGACGGCGTTGACTTGTCTGGTCATGGAGAGGGAGGAGTCCAGGATGAAGCCCAGGTTGCGTGCGTGGTCTGTTGGTTTGGGTGCGCTGCCCAGGGCGGGGGGCCACCAGGAGTCGTCCCAGGCGGAGGGTCAGGATCCCAGGATGAGGACTTCAGTCTTGTCCGAGTTCAGTTTCAGGCGGCTGTTCGACATCCATTTGGCTACGTCTGTCATCCCTTCATGCAGGTTGGCTCTGGCGGTGGCGGGGTCGTTGGTGAGGGAGAGGATCAGCTGGGTGTCGTCGGCGTAGGAGATGATGTTGAGGTTGTGCTGGCGTGCGATGGCTGCGAGGGGGCTCATGTAGATGTTGAACAGCGTGGGGCTGAGCGATGATCCGTGTGGTACGCCGCAGATGACTTCGGTGGCCTCCGATCTGAACGGGGGAAGCGGACTCTCTGTGTCCTTCCGGCGAGGAAGGAGATGATCCACTCCAGTGCCTTCTCCTGGATTCCGACGTTGCTGAGGCGCTGTACTAGGGTACGGTAGCAGACAGTGTCGAAGGCCGCGGAGAGGTCCAGGAGGATGAGGGCCGCTGTTTCTCCGTTGTCGAGCAGGGCTCGGATGTCATCGGTAGCTGCGATCAGGGCGGTCTCGGTGCTGTGGTTGGCCCGGAAGCCAGACTGCGAGAGGTCGAGGGAACCGTTCGTCTCGAGGAAGGCGGCCAGTTGCTTGTTGACGGTCTTCTCGATGACTTTTGCCGGAAACGGGAGCAGCGAGATGGGGCGGTAGTTCTTGAGGTCGGTGGGGTCGGCTGATGGTTTCTTAAGTAGAGCGCTGAGTTCGGCGTGCTTCCAGCTCTCCGGGAAGGTGGCGATGTCGAAGGAGGTGTTGATGATGTCCCGCAGGTGGGGTGCGATGACAGCGTCGGCCTTGTTGAAGACGTGGTGAGGGCAGGGATCTGTCGGAGATCCGGAGTGGATGGAGTTCATCGTGCGGATGGTGTCTTCGGTGCTGATCGGGGTCCAGGCGCGGAGGGTGGTGGTGGGGGGGCGGTGGTTCGGTTGTAGCGTGCGTCGGTTGAGTGCTGAAGCTGTTGTGTATGTCCGCGATCTTGTTGTGGAAGTAGGAGGCGAGGGAGTTGCAGAGGTCTTGCGAAGGGGTGATGTCGTTGTTTCCGGCGTTGGGGTTGGAGAGCTCTTTCACGATGTTGAAGAGTTCCTTGCTGTTGTGTGCGTTGTTGTCCAGTCGTTCCTTGAATGCGGTTTTCTTGGTGGCGTGGATCAGTTGGTGGTGTTTTCGGGTGGCGAGCTTGAGGGCAGTCATGTTGTCCGGTGTTGGGTCTCTGCGCCAGGTGTTCTCGAGTGCTCTGCCGTTCTTCTTGGAGCTCTTGAGTTCGTCGTTAAACCATGGGGCTTTCTTGCTGCCGGGTCTGCTCGGCGGGGTCTTCAGAGGGGCGAGGTTGTCTGCGCAGTCGCTGATCCATTTCGTGAGGTTGGTGGCCGCTTGGCTGGGGTTCGTTGTGCTGGTGGGAGGGTTCTTGCTCAGGGAAGTAGCGAGCTGCTCTGCAGTGATCTTGTTCCACCTTCTGCGGGGAACCTGTTGCTGGTGATGGTGGAGCGTGGTCCTTCTGAAGCTGAAGTGGACGCAGCTGTGGTCCGTCCAGTGGAGTCCCGTGGCGTGGCTGAAGGCAATGTCCTTGCTGGAAGAGAAGACCGGGTCGAGCGTGTGTCCGGCGTAATGGGTGGGGGTGTCTACCAGTTGCTTGAGTCCGAGGTTGGCGAGGTTGTCCAGCAGGGTGGTGGTGTTGCGGTCGTTGTTGTTCTCCAGGTGTAAGTTGAGGTCCCCGAGGAGGATGTAGTCGGCGGAGGGGAGGGCGTGTGGGCTGATGAAGTCGGCGATGTCTTCGCTGAATTGTGTGCGTGGTCCCGGGGGTCTGTAGATGAGGGTGCCTCTGAGGGTGGTCTTGGGGTTGACATGGATCTGGAAGTGCAGGTATTCGGCGGGTGCGACGGTGTCGTCGGTGTTGGTCGTGATGCGGATGGAGTTCCTGTGGATGATGGCGATGCCTCCTCCTGTCTGGTTGATGCGGTCCCTCCGGATGATCTTGTAGCCGTCCGGGATGGCGATGGTGGGCGCTGAGGAGGCGTTCATCCAGGTTTCCGTGAGGAAGGCGACGTCTGGGACTGTGGTGTCGAGCAGGTTCCAGAGCTCGACGGCGTGTCTGTGGACGGAGCGGGTGTTGAGCAGGATGCACTTCAGGTGGGTGCTGCTGGAGTTCGGCTTGGTGGGTGCTGGTGTGGCGTGGGTCCGGTTGCAGGTGAACTTGCAGGAGTGGCAGCTGAAGGGTCCGTGGGTGCGTCTCGGTGTGGCTCGGTAGCAACCCGGGGTTCGGCCAGTGTTGAGTGCGTTGAGGTCGGTGGCGTCGTAGGTTCGTCGGGTCGGCTTCCGTCGGTGGGGGCCAGGGGTCCTGGCACTGGGCGCGGTCCAGGCGCGGACGGGCGCAGACGGGCTTACCTTTGGCGCACCTTCAGCGCTCATTCGGTGCTCCCGCTGCGCGCGTCCACTGCGCGGTCACTCTGTGGGCGTCATAAATCAGGAGCCGGGAGGGCGGGTCTGCTGGGTGGCGGGAGCGGGGCGGCCAATGGGGTGAAGGTAGGCGGGGCCGCAGGGGGCAGCGGCGTTAAAACGGCACAGGCGGGCGGCTCAGCGGCGGCTGGGTCGCTCGGAGCAGCGGCAGCAGGGGGCGGCAGCAGGAGGCGTCAGGAGGCGTCGGGAGCAGGAGGGTTGACCCGGCCTAGTTAAAGGCACAGTGGTCACTCAAACACATAAGTATGTATTTTTATAAGTACATATTTATTAATATATAGAATTAAATAATAGTGGGATATATGTAATTTATATTATATTAAAATCATATATTATATATTTAAATATATGTGTACACACATATATAACATAAATACACATTAAAAGCATTTAAAAATGGAATAAGAAAAAATCTATTAAAGTAGACAATAAATGCATTATTAAAAATTGGAAAATCACAAAAACGAATTTATAAAACATACTATAAATGTTAAATACATTTAAAAATAAAAATAATTATATAGAAAATTTAAATAAGTAATGCTATAAACTCTATTTAACCAACATTATGATAACTGTAGGAGTTTAAGAAATATTAAATATACTATTCCCACTCTACTTTATTCAATGGTATGGAAACTGTTGAACTTGGGAGGGGTTACATTTACAATATTTAATCCAAACAGGGCAACAGTAGGAAAAGCATTGGATTTGGGAGGGGTAAAACTTACTATTCACACTCCAGTATGTGCAACAATAGGGATAACATTAGCTTTCAGAGGGGTAAAATGTACTATTCCCACTCCAAACAGTGCAACAGTAGGGAAATCGTTGTATTACAGAGGGGTAAAACTTGCTGTTTCAATGCCAGTCTGTGCAACAGTAGGGAAATCATTGGATTTCGGAGGGGTAACATTTACTGTCTGCACCCCAGTCAGAGCAATAGAAGGGTAAGCATTATAGTTTGGAGGGGTAAAATTGACCATTTCCACTCCAGTCAGCGCAACAGTAGGGTGTGGCGGGGTAACTAAAATAAAGAGAAAAAGACAAGACTGATTTTGGCAAGTCAAACACAGCTCTTTACTGTCGCGGCAGGGAGAGAAACTACCTACACACGTATAAACAGCCGGTCTCATTTTGCTGCTTCACAGGCAGCCACTGATACAGCAACATGAACAATGCTTATTACAAAAAGATAGAATAATAATCTACTTAGCAGTTACATATTGGTTACAGAACACATCTCATCACTTGTGTCCCTAACTTCTTAACCTATTTCCTACACATTCTTGTTTGTAATTCTAACAATGCTTAACAAGCCATATATTTACTTCTTTTTGAATGAATTTGTATTTGCATGTGTGTTTTATCGTTCTGCTCCCAAGACTTCTTATCAGATTCTGTGCAATTTTTGTCTAATTCAGTATCATGCTCCTATTCTTCAACCATGTTTTTAGTTTACTAAGACAACACAATCCATGCTTGTGCTGAGACGATAAATTCCTTCAAGCTTACAAACCCTGGTTTTCCTTTAACTAAATCCCTGGTCATGCACTCTATTTTCTAGTGAACTCTTCACCTCTCTGCCATCAGCACGGGTTTTAGGCCTGCACTGCTCTTTCACCCCATATAATTTCATAACATTTTCTACCAATGTCTGCTGTAGGCGTAATTTCTTCATGTTTCATTTTCTCTCCAACAAGGGAATGTGTTGTACTTTGGAGGGGTGAAATTTAGTGGTGTAGAGCGGGAATATCGACGGCAAAATATTGTGTTACATAAATATCTCCGCAGAAATATCGACAAGAAGACATATCGACAACAAAAATATAGTTTGACCAGAATATCGACTGACAGGTAAGTAATATCGATAACAATAATATAGTTGTAATAAATATCGTTTACAAAAATATAGTTAACAAAAATATCGAATTTTTAATAATTATAAGTATTTTTGTGTTTTTAATGAGTATTGTTTGTAAATGTATTATATGTTGTAGCATTTTATTAATTAATAATGTATTTTATGTTGAATTTTGTGTTATTAGTTCCGTAGCGGGTTGTGGGTTTATAGGGGAATAGGGTGGGAAGTAATTTAAATATATTAAATTAATTGATTAATTAATGTGTTAATTTAATATAAATTGTTTAATCATTATTTGTTAATTAATTTCAATTAGTTAATTGATAATTAATTATGTTAATTAATTATGTTAATTGTTTAATTAATTTTAGGTGTGTGTAGTGGACTTTATAAGTGAAAATGTTGTGAAGTAATGACATTTTATTGAATAATTATTAAATAAATTATAAATTAATTATAATTAAATAATTATTAATTGTAAAATAGTAAATACATTTAAGTTTGTGTTGTGGTGTTTATAAGTGTATATGGTGTGAAAGCTGTCAATTAATTAATTAAATAATTAATTTAAAAATACAATAATAATCATTAATTAATTAGTAAATATTACATTTAATTGAGTAATTAATTTTAGGTGTGTAGGTGTTTGTTAATAATAATATATTTAAATGTATATATTAAATATGTTTATAATCTGAATTAAATTTTATACTAAATTTGATAGAGGTTTTTTTTTGGTTTTGAGTTCCAGCGCTTTCCCTACTGTTGTACCCTGTGGAGTGGGAATAGTAATTTTTACCCCTACGCTATCCAGCGCTTTCCCTACTGTTGCACTCACTGGAGTGGGAATAGTAATTTTTACCCCTACGCTATCCAACGCTTTCCCCACTGTTGCACTCTTTGGAGTGGGAATAGTAATTTTTACCCCTACGCTATCCAACGCTTTCCCTACTGGTGCACCCTTTGGAGTGGGAATAGTAATTTTTACCCCCACGCTATCCAGCGCTTTCCCTACTGTTGCACTCACTGGAGTGGGAATAGTAATTTTTACCCCTACGCTATCCAACGCTTTCCCTACTGTTGCACTCACTGGGGTGGGAATAGTAATTTTTACCCCTACGCTATCCAACGCTTTCCCTACTGTTGCACCCTCTGGAGTGGGAATAGTAATTTTTACCCCTACGCTATCCAGCGCTTTCCCTACTGTTGCACTCACTGGAGTGGGAATAGTAATTTTTACCCCTACGCTATCCAACGCTTTCCCTACTGTTGCACCCTCTGGAGTGGGAATAGTAATTTTTTACCCCTACGCTATCCAGCGCTTTCCCTACTGTTGCACTCACTGGAGTGGGAATAGTAATTTTTACCCCTACGCTATCCAACGCTTTCCCTACTGTTGCACCCTTTGGAGTGGGAATAGTAATTTTTACCCCTACGCTATCCAGCGCTTTCCCTACTGTTGCACTCACTGGAGTGGGAATAGTAATGTTTACCCCTACGCTATCCAACGCTTTCCCTACTGTTGCACCCTTTGGAGTGGGAATAGTAATTTTTACCCCTACGCTATCCAACGTTTTCCCTACTGTTGCACCCTCTGGAGTGGGAATAGTCATTTTTACCCCTACGCTATCCAACGTTTTCCCTACTGTTGCACCTTCTGGAGTGGGAATAGTAATTTTTACCCCTTCGCTATCAAATGTTTTAACTATTAATGTTTTCATATTTTTATTAAATGTATGTATTTTTATTGTTATATACTTTTATGTGTTAAATTTATGTATATGTACACATTTATTAAGTTTATAATGATTAAATTTAGTTAATTTGTTATAAATAGTTCAAATATAAAAGTAATGTAATGTATTTTGTTAATATTAGTTATATTTTTTAATTATTTAATTTAATTTATAATAATTATTAAAGTCGATATTTTTTACATCTATATTTATTACATCTATATTTTTGAGTCGATATTTATGTACTTACCTGTTTAAATATAGGGAGTCGATATTTTTGTCATCGATATTTATACATCTATATTTGTGTAAACTATATTTTTGTTAACGATATTTTAACATGGAACCACATTTAGTATACCCACCGCAAACAGCGCACCAGTAGAGAAAGTATTGAACTGCAAATAGGTTAATTTTACTATTCCTTCTGCAGTCTGAGAAACAGTAGGGAAAGTACTTCACTTCAAACATATTGCATATATAAGTAACACTGTAAACGTAGAAAAAATATTACATTCAATAAAAACAAATATTAATTAGCATAATATAAATCATATATAGTAAAAAAAAATAACCAATGTACATAATTACTACTCAATTAAATAATAAATCAACCAATATCTGTTTATTATTCAATTATTAACTACCCACCGTATATCACTACAAACATAGCAGCCCACACCTAAAATACAACTTTAAAAAAAGAATTCCATAATTAAAAATCTATTTAATATTTAACAATTAATAATTGTTAATTTAATTATTAGTTAAATAACTTTGCTTCCTATTCCCGTACAAACCCAACAGCATGTGATTAACATATAACACAAATAAATCAATATTACATCATGTGTATAATAACTATCTGACGTAGGAGATATGGTATTGCACTCTTTTATTTAGAAGTTTTTGTATGTGTTATACTGTTTTTATAACTGTCGTTGGTGCAAAAGGTCGGTACCCTACTGAGCAGTTTAGGGTATGCATAAACAATACTGACATGTGTGTTCTGCGTTCACAGGACCCACTCCTTCCTTGCACTCCTTTTGATATTCGTACAAATTTTACTCCATGCGTGTAAATATCAGTTTGTAAATTTTATTCATTTCAAACTTAATTATTGTAGCGAGTCTTTCATCCATATAGCTTATATTTCATTCTTTAACTTTGACATGCTTGTAATTATTCCCAATGCATTTCAAGCATTACGCTCTTCATCAGGGGATTATACATCTGAAATCATAATACATATGTTTAAATACTGAGGTCTATTTGAACCCAACAATCTGAAACCAAATTAAATACATGTATGCATTATCTCGATATACACTTTTTTTGTGCTCATGCGCTTCTTACACCTTATAACCCGTGATTGCATGTTCATTTAAATCACAAAAATGTCTCACTTGATGTTTTGACCTTTTAAACCTGCTTATTCTTATTGACCGGAAAAAAACCGTGCATGAAATGGATGTCGGGCGGAATGCCTCCGCCAGGCTGGCGGTGGCCACCGCCAGTCTGACGGAGGCATCCGCCCGACATTCTAATGTCCCCCCATATTTTTAATCACTATATCATTGAAAACAGTTTTGAAAACACAAAGATTATTTAAAACGATATTGGTTACCTCAAAAAACGATATTCTCGTTAACGATATTTGTGCATCACAATATTTGTGTGTCAAGATTTTATAATATTTCCGTCTCTAGATATTTTTACATTGATATTTTGTGCAGACAACAATGGGTTTCATATAGTGTGTGCATGTTCATGTTAATGGTTTCAATGGTTTCAATTTAAAAAAAAAAATTCTTGTATAATAATGTCTACTCTCCAGTCTACACCATGATTGGTCAGGTGTGGGTAGCATGACCTGGCTGGAGAAGAGCTATTCAGACACGCTTGTAACATTGAAATAATAATGTAAATATTAGTAAAGACTAATCATTTCTGGCTCCTGGACTAAGCATAACATTAGAGGTGAAAGGTCACAATATAGTACAATGTGTGCACATTACAATCAGCTGCCAGGTGAAGTAAACTACAGGCAAAGTAGAAACTTCAAATAGGAACAGGAAGTTAGAAAAGGGCAAGGCCTCCAACCTTGTCCAATCTTTACGTTAATGACTACCGGGAAGAGGAATCCTCGTGATGCTGACTGCTCAGACATTAAAATGCCTGATCTATGCACTAATCCTCTATGGGTCCCGGAGTAGCGTGCTACTCGCCGAAAAAGCACTTTGACACCTCGTCAGGGGTAGTAAGCGCTATACAAATGCCATTACAATACAATACAATACATGCCCCACTCGCCCAGGCACTCGCCCAAGGAGGACCCTACAATCTAAATCTCGTCTCTGAATAACGGGGGCATGCAAGTAAACAACAAGCATTGGCAAAGCCAATAGGTCTCGCCCTTGTGAACTATTGGCTTTGACAGTGGTTTTTAGCCGTGCTCTATAGCATCTGGGATGCTGTGCAGCATGGCTAAAGTTAAAAAAACAAACCAGCTAACAAAAAAATAATTGATTCAGCCACCTACGTCATTTACGTCTAGGTTTTTACTCCTTGCTCCAGACAACAGCCGTAACTCCAGTCCATCCAATGGGGCTTGCACTTTAGCTTCGCACCACTGTCGCCTCATTAACTGTTGAGTACATCAATCAACACCTGAAGGTCACCAGGTAACGTTCACAAAGTGCCTAGACAATGCAGCTTTGCCCACTGTTTATAGTAATCTTGCTAACTTGTCATCCTTTTCACACAAAAATAGTTTTTGTTAGAATCTGCAACAACTACAGAAGATGATGGGTTATGAAGATTGCAGCATACTAATATTTATACTGTGAACTCTTAATTGCAGTTTTTAACTGGCCAAGCACTTATATGAGCAGTAAATGACACCAAATCATTACCTCCTTAAAATTCTCAAGCACCACTTTTTATTCAATCGGTGTCAGTGGAAAATGTGCAGAGTACACTATTTCCTCGTTTGTTCCAGCTGGAATGACCAGCTGGTTTCAAATCCGACCTCCTACATTGTAATTAGGCACTGGGAATTCAAACCGACGATCTCGGTCAGATAATCTCGGAACTCAGGTCAGAGGCTTTCAGACTGATAAGTTCGGGGTTCCGCTACCAAATTTAACTAGGAACCCTGGGCCGATGGGCCTTTATTACCTGCTGAAATTTAAAAGCATTAAACTATCCCCACTCTATCTCTAAGGTGACATCCCTACTTAGCATTTCCCAGGTAAAGTCAGATAAAGGTATCAGCTCGTGAAGACTTCCCGAGAAGTACATTCACAGAGTCAATCAGGTAGCCAAAGCTACATAGCTCGTTCTAAGATACTCTTTCCAGTTCGATCTCCAAACCCCTTCTCCTAACTCAACCCCCGGGGCACTGTCCCTACGCAAAGATATAAAACACGCCCACAGATCACCTCTTGCTAACGGACACCGCTCCGAGGTAGTTTTCCACCGTCTTCCTCACGTGTAGTTCGCTGACCTTGGTTCCCAGGCCTCCTCAGCGAGAAGGAACACCGCTCCCAATTATCGACCTTCTGTTTACAAAGCATCACTTCTCCTCCATGCCTAACTCCTAAAACAAAAGGCGTTAGTCCTAACTAACAAAGGCAGCTTCTTCCACCTGCAACTGAAACGTAAGAACAGAACATCCTTGCATAGACATGAAATTCACTGACCACCTCCAAGTGCGAGAGCCTACCAGGGAAATTACATTTTCAGACCTACACAATTCAGCCAACATAAGACTAAACGAATAGGCCTTTCATAAACACAACGTAAACATTTCGTTTAGGCCTTTACACATCACATTATACACTCCTGTTAATAATGCTTTGCGTTGGAAACATCTACAATTATTACACGTTAAGCATAACTATTATTTCTTCGTGCAATCTTCATCATGGTGCACATTTAACTCAAAATGCATTACATTACACGTAAGCTCTTCGTTAGGCAAGTGCAATATACTAAAGGTTACAGTTCCAAATATAAATGCCATTTTATTTCTCTTCTACATGGCACGAAATACTTTTCCTGTTCGTTCACTTGCACATGTTTGTTATGAACAGAATTCTAATAATCAAGGTAATACAACACAGGAATATATGTGGATGCGGACTATCCATGATTATAATGCACCCCTACAACTTTAGAGCACCCTCTCGCTCCAGCAAGACCGGGATAGTAATAGGCCCCTTAGTGTGTTTGATACTTCTATAGGGCAAACACGAAGGCTGCTTCAAAGCACTATACTAATGTAACGTAAGGGCAAAACTTACTTTGTAATGTATTCCTGGCACAGTAACATAAGAATACATTGCCTCTTAAAGCTTTTTACCATTCTTTAAATGGTGTTTCGTCATTGCCTAGCAGGTTTAAATGAGTCAATTATTTTATATAAGCATATTAAAGAGAAGTAAAGAGTAATGTATGCCCCAAACATGAGTTATTCAATCATTCATCCCTATAGCTACCAAGTGGCCCTAGGACATTTGACCTGCTCAGCCAATCCAGACGTATTCCTCAACAGGACATTTTAAGGCTGTTTGTGTAATGGGAAACTGAGAACTACAACTCCCAGAAGGCACAGAGATAATGATTGAAAAGCCAGGTCCGAGATGCAACACGGAGTCGCTCACGTGCCATGAGTTCAAGTTATATTTCACCCCTACTGTATTTTTTGAGTAAGAGAAGGATTTTCTCTTGATAGTTTTTATTTTTAAGCAGTGCATACACATGGTATTTCAATGGGAAGACGTCCTCACTTATTCCTTGGTAAGTAAGTAAAACAATACTTTCTGTGTATGAGCCTTGTTCACAGGACAGCCCCAGGCAAGCAGAAAGAGCAAAACCATAAACAAGCAATGACGGGGCGAGCAAAATAAAACAAGACAACTGTCGTCTTTTGAAAACAGCGCCCACGAGAAAACGCAAAAAAAACATGACTGCAAAGTGAGAAAAGAAGGTGTGGCAAAATAAAAGAAAGTTAACTATAGAAAATAAATCTTTGCAATTTTACTTGTCCTGCTGGTCACGTTTTTGCCAGTCACACGCCTTCTGTGTGCAGGGCACTAAAAGTTAAACAGAACAAAATAGTACCTCAATCACGTCGGGAGCAGCGGACGGGCACTGATTACGTTGAATCAAGCAGTGCTTGGTCCCTGCTCCACACAGAGGAACGGAAATGATGCTTGGCCCACAGTGACCAATTACAAGGCATTAATGAAGAGTGCCCAGCAAGCCGACAAATGGGTGAGCAACGGGCAGGCCCCAAGCGGTTTTTGATAACAACAGCGTCTCACAAGCGAAACGCTAGCGCATTCTCTCGCAGGCTCGATCCTAAAAAAACAGAAAAAATGATGATGTCTAGGAAAGAATCAAAGAACAGAAAAAACATGTTCAAATTGTTTCTTAGTGACACAAAGATGGGGCACACTGCAGTCTAGACCCACCTGAGCTCAGAATAACCACGATGGGCGAAGAAAAAGCCACCTGTCGCTTGTGCACCATCAGGAGTCAGTGACACACTCAGTCCAGCAGTAACATTGCTTCTAAAGCTGTTTGACAGCGTCTCATGTCCAAATGCACCTCGTGGGCGTGACGTGTCTGCGTGACACCAAGAGCAGGGGGTGCACAATAGAACAGAGCCTGTAGGCCTGCGGTGGTACAAACTAGTGGTCTGTGTGCACAGACCACACCCACATCATGGGCGCCGGGCAGGGGGGGCTTCCCCGGTTGTAAATATCCGGAAGTGCATTCTTAAAGCCTGGTGCCACATTCAGGAAAGTGAATCAAAGGTCCTTGAGTGCCAGGTGGTGAAAGACCAATCACAAACCTCTCAGAAGAACCCCTGAAATATGACCTTCTGAGTCTGTCACCCCACTGCAGCGCGGCCCACAGGATCCTGACACAGGATCCAGACACAGGATCTTGACACAGGATCCTACCACAGGATCCAGACACAGGATCCTACCACATGATCCTGACACAGGAAGTCACAAGCAGAAGGGGAGACTTCTCAGGGACTAGGGAAAAGTCCAAAGGCAGCACTGCACAGTGTACTGGGAGGCACACGGGGGGCAGTGCACACAAGGGTGCTACAGATCACCGTGGGGCAGTGGGTGGGGCTCTAGACCCCTGCTCACCCCTTATCTCCCTCAAAAATGCCTCCGCTCTACCCATCTCCACTTAGCAGTTACCCCAAAAATAAATAGGGCAAGAAGAGGAGGTAGGTCATTTGTCTACATTGTGTCTACAATGTGGCCAGATTGTGGAACACAATGCCCCCTTCCTTCGAGCTGAATACCATCTGCTTCCCTTCCGGAAACTTCTTAAGACCTGGCTCTTCTAACAACCAGTAGCATAGCCTGTTGTAAACTTCTGTCTAGACGCGAGCGCTGGGATGCCTTCGGGAAGCTACGCGCTCTATAAAAGCTAATAATCAGGGCTTTAAGTGGGGGGGGGGGTCTGTGGGGGTCCGAGCAACCCCCTATTTTTGGGGGGGGGGCTTGAAAGGGGTCTCTAGGGGCTCTATTTTCGGGCCTCAATGGTCAAAGGTAGGGTGACCAGATGTCCCGTTTTTTGTTTGGTGTTTCGGGTGAGCATTCCCTATGCACTGCTTAAGCCGTGACGTCATTGTAGCAGGAAGGGAAATCCTTTGAAGAGAGACACTTTCTCTCAGGATTTCCCTTCCCTTTGATACTAGACGGGTAGCATACAGTTACAGATCTATGAAAGCTGTTTGGAACTGCTTCCTGAATTGTGCAAACATTTTGAGAATGCTTCTAAAGACCCATCCAGACCCATAAGAGACCGGAGTAAGTATGAAGGTCTCTTGAAGAAGCTTTCATCCTATTCTTTTATTAGAGATTTGGGGGTAATGTGTGATGAACTTCAAGAGCTCAAAGACTTATCACTCTCCTTACAGAGGAGGGACATTACAACTGTTACTGCCCACAGACTTTTAGTTAGTCAAGAACGTATATTTAGAGCAATGAAGGACTCCCCAGGGGAGTTTGCTTCTGCGTCCTAGAGAGCAGTTGACGCGGGCAAATTCAAGAATGTTCCTCTTTTCCATGGTAGAAGTAACTCTGTTGCCCTTAATCCAAATCAGTTTTACCAAAGTCTGTCTGTAAATATCAATAAACGATGGTTTCCCCTGGATTCCGAGAAAGAACTTATCGCCAGCTTCAGTGCGCTAGATGCAGGCAACGCGCCTTCTGGTGATGAATGCATTCTTTATGGTGAAAGAGATCCAGAAACTGTGTTCAGAGTTTCAGCTGCCAGCAAGAGATACTATCCAAGCTTTTAGGCTTTTCAAAGATTTCGGTGGAAAGAAAACCCCTGAAGCATTAAAAAAGTTAGTAGTTTGCATGGAAACCCTGCCAGCAAGTAATGCGGATTGCGAGAGAGGTTTCAGCGCAATGAACTGAATTGCTAGTCCAACAAGGGCCTCTCTTCTTGTAGAGATAATTTCTTCATGCTTATGGGTAAAACTCAAAGGTCCTCCATTTGAAACATTTGACGCAAAGCTGTCTGTAAAGAGTTGGCTGGCATAAGGTAGAAGGTCTGCTGAAGAAAATGGTTGTGAGAAACCCCAGCAAAATAGACACAGTGAATGTCTTCAAGGGTTTTGGGAAATCCTCCAATAGATTTCTAAGTAATGTAAATCATTTTTACATGTTTTTTAAAGTGTTTGGTATTTTATGGCTTATACTTAATAAATATACTTTTATTGCCTATTTTATTATCCTTTGCTGGATGCGACTTCATGATTTTCTTAAGCACACAATGCTAGTTATCTTGATTTAGACCACGCCCCTACTCGGATAGGCCACACACCTTTCAAAAATTTGCCACGCCCCTTTTAGAGCACCCTCAGTTTTTTCCGCACTTAAAGCCCTGCTAATAATAATAATAATATAGTAATAGACATGAGGAATAACTCCCTGTGGTGAAACCCCACAGCGCAGACCAACTTCCCGAAAAATGACTGGGCGATTACAGACCAGAAGAAGGGGTGGCCGGCACAGATCTAAGTCAAACCCAGAGGGGGTCTAATCTGTCAACCGTGTGACATGGGAGAGGTTTATCCTACTCTGTGCCCCTACACTCAAGACACACTACCGTCCAACACTCTACGTGGACAACAGGCTTTGTTAGTAGAACCAAAGTAGGAACACTGTGCATTACCCTAGGGAGGGAGCAGAAAAGCACAGTTATGCCTGGCCCTGAAGGCAGGCTGTGCACAAGAAGGGACTTCAAGAGTCCTGAACAGGAAACACCCAGGGCCAGAGAAGCTGTTAAATGTAATATATTTTACATTTTTACTTTGGTAACACCTGCCTGACTTGTCCTGTTACTGAAGTACCCTACGTTGATCTCAGGGGTGTCAATGAAGCATCCTCTTGACAGACTGTCCTACTCTCAGAGGTCACTGGGGGGTCACGAAACAGACCCAGAGTCTGCCTACATTCAGGGGTGCCGGGGACATGAGGGGGTCTCTCTCCCCACAAGCTTGGTGCTGTTACCAGCTCACAGGAGTCTCAAGGGGGAGGTCTAACAGCAGCACTGTCCACAGATGTCCTGCACACAAAGTGGCCTTTGAGACGGAGAAAAACCGTACTACCCCTGAGGAGCCTGCCTTGTTCCTGTGAGTTCTCCGGGGTGGCCTGGTTTCTGGACGGTGTGAACATCAAACAGCACCCCCTAACCCCCCCCACTGCACCTCAGCTGCAGAATGCATTCTCCCTGAAGCAGTGCTTTCCAGACTTTTTAAAACCAGTGCCCACTTTTAGGGGCTTGCACCACTTTCACATCACTATTAACATGGGAAAAATGACGCAAAAGTGGCGCAAGGGGCTTGTAAATAACCCCCTTAGTATTTTAAACTTTCGCGACCCACCTACCTTTAATTGACATGAGGCGGGAGATGTTTTCGTATAATGAAATCACTGTGTGGTCGTCAATTGTCAGTTACAGACGGCACATTTTCCGCGGAAATGGTCACTACATTTGCACAGACGGACAGTTTTACTGAGAAGACTACATTGCACACAAAGGACAAACAGGCACATGCATCAAAGGTTTTTGCAAACGCCACCGGTTCTATTTGGAAAAATCAGCCGTTTGCGCCCTCAAAGAGGCCTTTTGCGATGCATTAAAGTGTTAGGCACTCGCAATTTAGGAAATCACAATTCATTGCGATTTCTTAAGTTGCGATTGCGTTTAAGGAATCGCAATTTGCGATTCCTTCAATGCAATGCTAGAAGCACTTAGAAATTGCGAATTCACTATTTGGGGTTGCAAAATACAGAGAAATCACTCTAGTCTGTATTTTAGGTTACACATACACATGCCCATGTGTGTGCGCAACATGGGTGCACATCACAATGTCAGGGGTGCAACAGGGTGTCATTTTGACACCTTTGCACCCTTGAAATTGCATGCGCAATTTGCGAGTACCTATTGGTACTTGTAAATGCGCATGCAATCTCCCATTCATTCCTATGGACCTGTAGGCCATAGGAATGAATGGGAAGCCATTCCTTAATTTCGACTTGCAATTTGCGAGTCGCAATTAAGGAATGTTTAGGAATTACTACTTTAATAGCGATTCCTACATGCATAGGCTTTTGAGAGTCCCAAATTGCGATTCCTGGGAACACCAGCAGCCACTTACCTGACTGTCACGCCATCGGGCGGAGCCGTGAGGTGAACGGCAGTACAGCGGGAGGCGCGGGAGCCGGACCACATTGCCCAGCAGCCTCTGGGGCAAGCGCGCCCGTGACGCGCCGGGAGCGCCAGGAGGCGTTTGAAAAGGGCTGACCCCCGGGAGCCAAGTGGGGAACACCAGCGACCACTTACCTGACCGCCACGCCATCGGGCGGAGCCGTGAGGTGAACGGCAGTACAGCGGGAGGCGCGGGAGCCAGACCACATTGCCCAGCAGCCTCTGGGGCAAGCGCGCCCGTGACGCGCCGGGAGCGCCAGGAGGCGTTTGAAAAGGGCTGACCCCCGGGAGCCAAGTGGGGAACACCAGCGACCACTTACCTGACCGCCACGCCATCGGGCGGAGCAGTGAGGTGAACGGCAGTACAGCGGGAGGCGCGGGAGCCGGACCACATTGCCCAGCAGCCTCTGGGGCAAGCGCGCCCGTGACGCGCCGGGAGCGCCAGGAGGCGTTTGAAAAGGGCTGACACCCCTCTCGCCACGCGAGTCGCGCGCGGGAGAAGCCCGGGACAAGGGCGGGCAGTCTGTGGCAGTCAGGGGCTGTCAGAGGCTGGGCTGGGCCTCCCCCCTTACATCTATTGCCACTGGTCCAAGACTCTGGAGTCAATTTGTGGGCCCCGAAGCCAGTATGTCAACCCGCTCTGGTAAGGCCTTAAGGGGAGGTGGAGAAAGTGCCTTAGGGGGTGCAACGCTGATTGGCTCTATGGACAAATTCATTACCAGGGTGGCGGCTGTTATTGACAAGGAGATTGCAATATCTGAACGCCGCCTCTCACTAGACTTTCTCCCTTCTAAACGCTCCTCCCTGGGAGCTGTGGCACATGTTATGTCCCCAATTTCCTCCATCTCCCCCGCACCTCCGCTTGTGGTTCTTCCGGGGGAGCAACATATTGTAGCACGAGAGGCTGAAACAGACAGGAGAGTAAGCTTGACATCTGTTTCTCTTTCCACTAGTCCCTGTACAGTGGCAGCAGAGTCCAGCCCCGCTCATTCCATAGTCAGCTCTCCCGGCATTATGTCTCAATCCAGCTCTAATGTTCCTATACCCGATCCAAAACCACTGCCCCAGACTCGACCTATCCAGGTGCATAGGAAAAGGAAAAGGGCAACTAGCATTCGGAAGGGTTGTTACTCCACGCTCTATAAGCGCCCTAGGCCTCAGCCCCAAAGGGGTCTCACACATCCAGACTCCGGAGGGCCTGAAATACCTGGGAACTCCAATTCCGCACAGATTGTAGCCGACACTCCGCAACCTCCCCCCTTGCTCCCAGCAACACTTGCCTCAGCTAACGAGGGCTTTTTACTTGAGCCCTTCGAGAAATTGGTAAAGTCTCTTCTGGTACCACTCATTGACCAAGTTAAAAGTTTGGGGGATAGGCTTGACCGATTCGAACAGGTTACCAGGGACAATTTTTTTCCCTGAAAACATTGTTTAAACTGCAGTCAAAGCCTAGCGAGGACAAGTCAGATAGGAATGTGGGAAAAGGGGCTTTAGTGAGCCAACCTCCAGGAGATCAGTCGACACTGCCAGCTAAATCACCAGCCATCGGGAATGCCTCCCAGGCCCGTGTGAGGCAGGCAAGGCCGAGTGTTTCTACTCATGCTGCCCAAGTGCATGCTACTCCCTCCCCAGTAGCGACAATCCCCGTGTTCAACCCCGCTCATAAGAAACAACAGAAGGGAGGGACTGACTTAAACTCTCAATCCCCGGCTGCTCCACACGCTAAAACTGGCGGAACAGCGACAATTCCTGTGGCTAAACCCCCCACCCCTCTGCCCAAAAATCCCTCTTCAGTGGCCAACCCGCAGAAACCAACACGCAGGTGCCCCCCGGTCAACCTCCCCCCTGAGTGCCACCCATATGTTGCTGTTCTTATCAAAGTTCCCCCCATAAAAGATACTCAGCAGGAAACTCACCAGGCGCTAAAGAACAAGGTCATCCACTGGTTGAAAACCAATAGACCCCTTCCATTGGGGGTGGATGGCCTAATTCTTGGCGTACGTAGGGTGGGCTGGATCGGACATGGTAAAAAATCCTTTGAAGGTGACTGTGTGGTGGTTAATTTCCAAGACGCAAGAGTTGCCCATTCAATCCAAGGGCGGTCCGCGGCTGGCACGGGTGTCGACGCAGTTGATCTAACATTTTTCTATCCGCGGACGACCCCGATTACTCCTTCCATCCACTCTGGGCTCCCCCCTCATAATAACAATGCCCATGGCCAATTTTTCCCAGATAATACTGTAGCGCAGGTGCATACACGCCCCCTTCCACCGAATTGGGGCTTCGGGGGTTGTTGACTTCGTGGCGATGCTAAGGAGACCTTGGTGACTAGCAGTCCCGGTGTCGTGTCCCCCCTTTCTGTCAAAATCTATAGCCCTCCGCCCACATTAGAAGATCTGGTCATTGTCGAGACTTTTGGGGTACCGGGGGAGGCGAAGGTGCCACTTGACCCTTCAGTTGGCTCCCCAGCTGTGGGTGTCGTAGATTTGTCTGCTCCTGTCGAGGCCTGTAGTGTGGCAGCTGTGGCGGACCCACCCTTTAGGGTTCTCAGCTGGAACGTTGCAGGCCTTGAGAGAAAGTTGGCACTGCCTAACTGGAACTCGCTTGTGGAGCATTACTCCATATGCTTGTTCCAGGAAACCTGGAGCAAGGAGCCTCTACACAAGGCAGGATACTCTTCCCATTTTTCACCAGCTGTCCACTCAGTAACTGGTAGGGGGCGCCCCTCTGGCGGCCTCCTCATCTGGGTGGCCTATGAACTCAATTGCAGGGTGGTGGAGCAGGATACTAAATGCCCGGACCTTCTTAATATTTCCCTGAAAAATCCTCAGGGTCGAGTTATCTTAAATATTTTTAACATTTATGCCCGAGGTACGAAGGGGGGCAGAGAATCCCCAGTCATAGCTTGCCTGGAAGCCCTGCTTCGTTCGTCCCCACATAAGCATTGCACTCTGGTGGCAGGCGATTTTAATTGTACCTTTGAGCCCCTGGGCCCCGAAATTTCGCAAGATCAAGAGGCACATGATAATAGCTGGGGGATCCCGTCCTTAGAACTTAGCCCCATTAAAAAGTGGACAGAAGTGGCCCTTCAGATTAACTCCATAACCATGGAGTTTGGCCTGAGGGCCGCTAATGGCAGGACTGGTTCTGATAAAGCAGGAGCCCATACTTACAACAGGCCTGGACATTCGTCAAGAATTGACTATTTTCTTCTTGACGTGAATCTGTGGAGCATGGTTAACGACATGGTGATTTTACCTTCCGTGGAGAGTGATCACAATCTCCTCTCGCTCACATTGTCCCATAGGTGGCTATCTGGCACTAAGAGTAGAACTGCTTGCAATCCCACCCCGGATTCGACAGCAGTCTCCAACTGCGGTCGACGACTAAAGTGGGCCAAGCTGTTACTCTCAGAGGAGAAGACTAATGCCATAAGGCAGCTTCTCATTGCAGCTTTAGATAACCCTGTCCCTTGCGAGGCCGGATTGTCGAATGTGACTACCAGGTTCTGTGCTCTAACCCAGGCTATTAGTGACCTCTTTATAGTCCCAGTTAGTACCAACAGGAGGAATCCCCGTTTAAGGGTTAGAGAGGGTTGGTTCAACCAGAAGTGTAGGGAGGCGAAGTTGCTTCTCATTGAAGCAGTTAAGTCTAAAATACCTATTAGGACCAGGGTGGCCAGAAGGCACTATTCCCTTTGCCAAAAAAACGCTAAGAAGGAGTGGGAGGATAACTACTGGCAGGACCTCTTGGCAGCCAGCCAAGGGAGAGATGCTAAAGGCTTCTGGGACTTGGTGGGAAACAGGAATCGTCCTGAGGATACACTGAGGACCTGTAGCATCAATGCCCAGACATGGTTTACCCACTTCCAAACACTCTATTCCGCCACAGAAGGCCAGCTTAATGATCCCTTCACTCTTCCGCCATACACCCTAGATAGAGACCTGGACCTGTTTTCTGCACAGGATGTTATAAAGCAGATTAAAACCCTGGTGCCACTAAAAGCAGCTGGCCCGGATGGCCTCCCAGGAGATATTCTTCGAGCTTACTCAGAAGAATGGGGGGTACTGATCTCGGCCCTTCTCAATGCAATCATCAAGGGAGGTCCTGTCCCAGACTCATGGAAAGGGGCCGTGGTGGTGCCAATTTTTAAAAAGGGTTGCAGGGACCTACCTGGGAACTATACGCCCATAAGCCTAATAGACTCGAGCCAGAAACTAGCGGGGAAAGCTATTTTGGGGAGGATCTTACAATGGGTGGATGATAACCACATTCTGTCTGACATGCAAGCCGGGTTCCGCTCAGGAACCGGAACTATAGAACAAGTGTTCAGGCTCATGGTACTGTACTGGAAGGTGGTGGAGCTAGGCAAAGGCAGTCTTTATCTGGCCTTTATAGACCTAAAGACTGCCTTTGACCTAGTTCCGAGGGAGGAACTCTGGAGGGTGTTGCACGGCCTAGGGATGCCCCCGTACATTCTAAACCTGCTTATTAAATTGCATAATGCCACCTATGCCGAGGTTAGATGGGGCTTAAACGGGGAAAAGACCGAAAAGATCAGGGTCGAGAGGGGAGTGCGGCAGGGCTGTGTTTTGGCTCCCACCCTATTTTCCCTCTACATCAACGGGGTGGTGGAGCACCTGCTCGGCGAACCAGCAGACGCCCCCACCCTGGGAGGCGTAAAAATTCCCACATTGCTGTTCGCCGATGACACCCTCCTCATTTCAAAAACCCCCCAAGGACTACAGAAACTCCTGAATCGCTTCCAGCACTTTTGCACTAGCAGAGGACTTGTCATTAATGTGGACAAGACCAAGTATTTAGTCATGCACCCCCCTCGCAAACTTGGCCGTCCCCCTGTTCTGAATTCAACCCCCCTTGAAAGAGTGGCAGAATTTGACTACCTGGGAATCCGTTTAAGTGATGCGATGAACTGGTCCGCCCACATCAACAAAATGATAATCAGCCACAAAAGGGTAGGGGGGGCTCTTCTCAAGGAGTACAGCAACTCAACCAAACATTGTGTTGCCCCACTAATTGACATCTATAAAGCCCGAGCTGTTTCCGCGTCACTTTACGGAGCTGAACTGTGGGGCCAAGGCAAATTGGACGCTCTGAGCAAGGCCGAGAACAAACTCATTAAAGATCTCCTTGCTATCCCGATGAGCACCCTGACAGTCCCGGTGCTAATGGACGTAGGCTGCAAAGCAATTGGGTATCAGGCACGCCTTCGCCCTCTCCTGCTCTGGGCTCGTCTGTGGAAGGTTCCGGAGTTAAAACCCTATGCCGACGGATTAGCAGAGGTGATGTGCTCTGTTGGTTGGCGGAAGATCAAATGGCTCAGGGACATTAATCAACTCCTAAGGGATCTAGGTTTGGAATTCTGCTGGTCCAGCCACTCCGCCCCCCCAAAGGACTCTTTAAAAAAACTATATTGGGAATGGGTCTCCATGAAGCGCACCAGCAACCAGCAACACTGCAATGCCACCGCAGCTTTTTTGCTAATAAAAGATGTTGTTGTCTTTGAGCCCTACATAGACTTAATCACCATCGCTATGGACCGGTCCTTGTACATCAAATTCCGATTAGAAACGTTACCTCTTGCTGACCTTTGCTCCAGGTGGAATAAGTCTCAGCCAGCATCACGTTATTGTGCCTTATGCTCTGATAAACCAGAGACTGTGCCCCATCTTTTATTCGAATGTCCGGACTATGGGCGCCCTAGATCACGATGGCTCAAACCAATTTGCAGAGAATTGGGCACCCGCCAGCACACAGTCGCCCTCCGGATTCTTTTAACCAATACAGCCCCCACCATTGTTTGTGCTGTTTCCAAGTTTTTAAAATGGGCTTGGTTGATTAGACTAAAAAGACTGTCCGCACCAATTTAATTCTGTCTTAGATAATTTATTCTATACAATTGTGTTTTTATCCCTTTTATTCTTAATGTACAGTCACATTTTCGATATGCTGTTTTACCTTTTTATCTTTTGTAATGCTTTTATGATATATGCATATCGAAATAAAGCAATCAATCAATGAAAAATCGCAATTAAGTACTTGCAAAAGCATTTCTTGATGCATGTACCCCTAGGTCCTCTACCTGGAGGCGTGGCTCCAGAGAAGAGGGCGTGGCACCAGAGAAGAGGGTGTGGCTTTAGTAGAGGGTGTGGCCCCATAGAAGAGGGTGTGGCTCCAGAGAAGATGATGCGGCCCCATTGAAGAGGTTGTGGACTCAGACAAAAGGGCGTGGCGCCAGATTGAAGGGTGTTGCCCAAGAGAAGAGGGCGTGGCTCGAGAAGAGGGTGTGGCTCTAGAGTGGCCCCATAGAAGAGGGTGTAGCTCCAGAGAAGAGGGTGTGGCCCCATAGAAGTAGGTGTGGCCCCATTGAAGAGAACGTGGCCTCTGACAAAAGGGCGTGGCTCCAGATTGGAGGGTGTCGCCCAAGAGAAGAGGGCGTGGCTCGAGAAGAGGGTGTGGCTCTAGAGTGGCCCCATAGAAGAGGGTGTAGCTCCAGAGAAGAGGGTGTGGCCCCATAGAAGTAGGTGTGGCCCCATTGAAGAGAACGTGGCCTCTGACAAAAGGGCGTGGCTCCAGATTGGAGGGTGTCGCCCAAGAGAAGAGGGCGTGGCTCCAGAGAAGCCGACACGCCCCAGAGAAGAGGGTGTAACACCACCTTCTTTGTTTTACTGGTTCCCAGCTGGGGGTAGAAACAGGAGCTTCTCTGCCTCATCACCCAATGGATCTGGGATCCCTCCTCCGCCGGCTCCATGGAAGGCGCCGTTTACACCAGGACAATGGTGAGAGGGGGAGCATCTCTCAGGGTGGTCATCGGTGGACAGGTGCCAGCATCTAATCCCTCATGCCGTTGAAGGGTCTGTGGCTGGCCTGGGTTGGACCTCTGCCCAGAGGGCTCAGCGTAAGGAGGCCTGAAGACTCACAGATTAGTTCTATCTTTGGTATTTAAACAAACAAAGCTGCTTTGCTTCATCCAGAGCAGTGTCTGGAGATGGTGGTTTGATCTCTCAGAGGCAGGGCCTGAACTGCATGTGCAACCAGAGCTGAACAGCCAGAGCTGAGCTCCCACGCGCCAGCTTCGATCGACCAGCCACGCCCTCGCCGACGTCCCCCGCATCCGAAGAGCCACCACAGGAGGAAGGTCCTTCTCCTACCTGGCCGCCAAGACTTGGAACTCCCTTCCGACCCACCTCCGCCTGACCCAGGACCACCTCGCCTTCAGGAAGCAGCTCAAGACCTGGCTGTTCCAGCAGTAGCGGACCCCCCCCCAGCGCCTTGAGACCCTCTGGGTGAGTAGTGCGCTATACAAATGCTCTGATTGATTGATTGATTGATTGATTGAACAGGACTCAACACAGCAGTGAGTCCCATCCCAGTCTAAGGGGGCGGTTCAGAGATGAGCCGGCTCTACAGAGCTCCCAACCCCAGGTCCAGGGCATCTTCAAGCACTTCACTGAGAGGAAGGGAGATGCTGCAGAGTACGTCACCTGTAAATGAAGGGGTCACACCCCTGGAAAACAACAGCATCAACTCCAACCTTAAACAACCATTTTCAATGCAATAGGTCTCGCATGTGCGAGAGTTTAAGTTATTGGTATTGAAAATGACAATGCCTTTCATTTATGTGTTTTTAAAAGGAACAAATATCAGCATTGCCCCAGAATAGACCCTTGGATTTTTAAGAACAAAGATCTAGTTGATCAGATTAGGGAGAGGACACAGCTCTGTTTTCAGGAAAACAAAGGGTCCACCTTATGGGAAGCATTCAAATCTGTGATACGCGGCTACGTGCAAGCACTACTATTGGGGGGTGGAGTGGGCATAAAAAAGAAAAAAAGATTCAGTGGGACACCTTGGAGAGAGAAGTAGTTAAATTGGAAACAAGAGCACTAGCAGGGGAAGAAACTGACCCGCCACTCCCGCATCAAATCAGGTTTAAACAGCGGGAAATGAGAGCTCTAGCGGACGGCGCACTAGCAACGCAAAGAAGGCTGTACGACCTCGGAGATAAAGCAAATAGAATGATCGCGTGGCTGGAAAAGAGAGACAGGGAAAGGAGCTATGTGGTAGAAATACGGGACACCAAAGGGGAAATGCAGACGACCGGGGAGGGAATAGCGGAGGCCTTTGCCGTGTAATACGAGGGTATATATACACCTCGAAACCATTTAGAACAAGCGAGGATTTCCGAGCGTTGCTAGTGGACGTCCGGCTCCCTAAGCTATCAGATGGAGACAGGGAAGACATAGAAAAAGATATCACAGGTCAGGAAATTGAAGGGGCCATAAGTAACTTACAGGCCGGGAAAGCATCGGGACCCAACGGTCTCCCAGCCTAACTTTATAAGGATACAGCGGGGGTGGAGGCTCCACACTTGTTGAAGATGTTTGAAGAGGCAAGGGAAAGGGGATGCCTGCCAGCAGACCACGGTATAGCCACAGTAGTGGTAATTCCAAAGGCGGGCAAACCCCCGACAGAGTGCAGCTCATATAGGCCCATACCCTTGTTAAATCAGAGGCTAAACTTTTGGCCAAGGTCTTGGTGAATCGTATCTTAGGGGTCATCACAACCCTACTGCACCCGGATCAATCGTACTTTATGCCACACCAGAGTACTAGACTAAACCTTAGGAGCCTGAACGGGGTCCGGAACCTGATCATATTCCAACAAGAAGACGAAACGGTACTGCTCTCACTAGACGCACGAATGGTGTTTGACTGTATCGAGTGGCGCTATTTATTTGCAGTTTTGGAGAGATTTGGGTTTGGTCCTAACTAACAGTTCTCGAACAATCTACTTTACCCAAAACCAATGGCCAGTGTGCATGTAAACGGCTCAGTTTCCCACTCTTTTGCCCTGCATAGGATACGAGACAGAAGTGTCCATTGTCCCCCATTTTGTTTGCATTAGCATTGGAGCCGCCCACGGCGTGGGTAAGAGGAGAACCTGAAATCACCGGGATAATGGGAGAGGGGAACTGGAAAGAGCATATTTCACTATACGCTGACGATATTCTGCTGTATACCACCAGGCCTCAATTCACAGTAAGTAGATTGTTGCAAATATTCCGATTATTTGGAGGCTACTCAGGGTGCCAAATTAACTGGGATAAGTCTCTCCTGTTCCAACTTACAGAGGGGCCGCCGTCCTCGCTAACTGGGGAAGTCAAGCTTCTAATCAAAGTTAAATTCAAGTACTTAGATTTACGAAAGGGAAATCAGAAACACAATTCCTGGAAGATAACCTACCACCCCAGCTGGAACGGATGAAAAGGGATGTGACGCACTGGAGGGCTCTGCTAATTTCATTGATGGGAAGAGTGGTGCTCTTTAAAATGATGACACTGCCGCGCCTGCTATATGTCCTACAAAACACCCCGTACAAGATACCGGACAAGTTCTTTAGAGAGGTAGATGGCGAACCGAGGAAGCTCCAATGGGATGAGGAGGTGCTAGAATAGCCCTATCCAAACTTCAGAGAGGTGTTTACTAGGGAGGTCTTGCCGTTCCAGACATTAAGAAATATTATTGGGCGTCTCAGATGGCACCGATTAACGAGTGGATCGACGCAGACAGAAATGACCCGGCGTACAGAGTGGACCATCTAGGATGGGACAAAGGGGCTACCCAGGGGCGTTGTATCATAAATCCGCGGCCAAGCACATGCTCCTACACACACACCTAGTGATTAACGCTTGGCAGAAAGCCACTAACTTCCTGGGGTGGGACAATTGACTAACACAAAGAACCCCACTGTGGGACAGTGACATGTTACAAGAGGGATTCCAAAAATGGAAATCAATAGATATAGTCCACCTGGGAGATGTATGGAGAGGCTCAGCAATGATCCCATTCGAAGACTTGTAGAAAGAATACCAGTTCGCAGTGTCGGAAAGATATAAATACATTCAGCTGGGGCACGCACTCAGACGACATATTAGAGTAGGGGAACAGCTCCCAGAATACAGCCCCATGGAGGACCGGCTATTGCTGGACCCGGGCTTGGAAAAAGCCTCATACTCAATATACAGGAAAATAATCAATAACTCGCCTGATCCACAGGGGGCACTGCGAGAAGCTTGGGAAACAGATATTGGGTCGCTGGAAGACGATGACTGGTCCGAGGCAATTCAGAGCCCGAAGGAGGTGGCGATTAGAGCGAGATTTCGACTGGTCCAATTGCGAATCCTGCACAGAACTTACTCTACAGGGGGGCTGCGGTGCAAGTTGAGACGGGCCCCTGCGGACCCCTGTACAGGAGGCTGTAATCAAAGAAGCACCCTCTTCCACATTATCTGCAGCAACTCTGGGGAAAGGTGATAAGAGTTATGTCTGAAGTCCTGGGTCAGGAAATTCCAGGGGAGGCCAGGGGAGGCTAGGGGAGGCCAGGGGGGGCATACTATGCGTTACAAATGATCAGATCTGGCAAAGGTATCCAAACATTTGGGTAATGGTGGCAGCAATGGTAGCTAAAAGAAATATTTCCAGAGCAGGGGGGGCAAGCCTCCCCAAGAATAGAGAATGGAAGTCTGACTTAGACTGGGGTAGTACGACTGAGACAGTAGTTGACGAAAGTATGGGCTGCCCAAAGAAATGGGGGAAATATGGAACCGCTGGGTGGAATACAGAGGCCTCAGGAACATAGGGGGGAGGAAGGAAGGTGACCAGTAACAAGGGGTGCGTGTGAGTTGAATAACACATAGTACGTGTTTTTTATGTGTAGGTTTTGGAGTGCAAGTAAGAACATTTGAAAACAAATTTGTAATGTAATCCTGTTGATATAAAGTCAATACTTCCGTGTCTGAAACACTGTAGGTTGTAACTAACTTCCTGGTTTCATGCCAACAAGGCTCCGGTGAATGATGCACTGTATACTGCAACTGACGGAAAGTTTAAAAAAAAGACTTTAAAAAATAAGGAACACATATATAAAAGGCATTGTTGTTTTTAATGCCAAAAGCTCAAACTCTTGCAAATGCGAGACCACTGTGATGGTAGCCACGCCCCCTTTTAATAGATGCTGCTCACGGTCAGGCTACCGTGAGCAGTGTCTAAACATAGGGGCGTGGCCACCATTATAGCGAAAGCGCGTATGGTGCTTTTCACCCAAAGTTTAAAAAAAGAAAATAATTTAAAGCTCTGTAGTGCGGCCGCTAAAGTGAAAGCGGCCCGTGCCGTTAATTAAATAATAAAATAGGCGCATTCGCTAAAGTGAATGCGTACCACGTTGTATATTAATTAATTAATTAAATAAGCGCAGCTGCTATATAGCAGACCGCACTGTAATTTAAATAAAAATATATTACAATTTAAAACAAAGCGGTCGGGTCCTCTGATGCTGTGGGGGGGATAGGGGAAGAGCAGCCGAAGTAAAAGGGCCAGTCCTCGTGGGAGGTTAGAAGTGAGGACAAAGCGGTACTAAGGAGGACTGAAAAGCCTATGTACGAATCAGAAGCCAGCATTTACGAAGGGTAATGACATAAGCCTATGACAAATATGGGCGGAGAATGGGCGGGGCTTCAAGAGAATACCCCAATACAGCAGGCCTCGCAGAGCGAGCAGCGCATGCGCGCTGCCCAGGCTCGACCTAACAACCTACACAAAACACACAACGCACGAGTGTGTGCCCTGAGCTCCTTGTGGTACTGCCTGCTGCTTCATGCCCAGGAGTGTGAAGTGCCACAGGATGGGTCACCTGTGCCTGATGTGAAACACAGGCTCATCCTGTGACAGACATGCATGGGAACTCTTTGCTGCTCCACAGACACATACATGGGACAGGAAGGGGTTAAGTTCCCTGATATGGGTCCCAGGGTTCCCAAAACACTTGAAATAAGCCCAGAGACAGGGTGCACACGCCCTTGGGCCCACAGAGGGTTAATAATGGCAGACAGGCCCACCCTTTCCTGTCCTCTCAGCTGGGCTCACAAGAGCTCTGAGTGGGACAAGCTGCTGTTCTGGGTGGAGAAGAGGAGAGTGGAACACTTTGGAAATCTGCAAATGCGGCCAAAAACGCGACACAATGTTCAAGAAATGTGGGACTTTACCACAATGGAAATATTAATAATTCGGAACAAAGGTCTGACAGCCTCTTTCATTGGCTCTGGGTCTTTAAATAGACGCGTGGAGGCCACACAATGCTCTGGGCTCTGAGTGACGTGTCCTGGGTCATTGGTAATTCTTCAGCTGATGTCCTCTCTGTGGCTGTGACTTGCATACATTGTGTCCCGTCTCCTCATGTCTTCTCTCCTTCAGAGGTCACGGGACTTTCTCCAGCAGATGTCATCACCGTTTTCCTCTCCACGGATCCAAGTGCCTTTGAATTATTTATATTATTTTCCTTACTTTTATCCAACCATATTGGTGTCCAGGTTAAGTCTGGCTTTAAGTGCAGACCGTGGGCCTCTTTTATGAAAAGTGACGCATCGCTGCGTGAAAACAGCGATGCGTCACTTCTCAGTTCGCCCTCCTTGCGACATCAATGATGCGTCATATTGACAGTATGACGCATCATGGCGCAAGGAGTTACAGATATGTCAGTATTTCTGACGTATCTTTATGGCGCAAAAGTGACGCATTGCTGGAGTGTGTCACAAAAGTGACGCAACTCCAGCAATGTATCCTTTCACATGGGGCAAGCCCCATGTGAAAGGGCCTGCATCAGTGTCACACCTGCTGTGAGGCAGGCGTAAGAAATTGACGCATTTGTGTCCTAGAAGTGGCGCAGTGAAATCTTATAGATTTCACTGCGTCACTTCTATGACCCTTTTTTGCGTCAGAACGCCCCCCCCTGCATACATTATACCTGGCGCAGGTATAATGTTGCGCAGGGGTTTACAAAGTGACGCATCTACCTAGATGCGTCACTTTGTAAATATGGTGCAACAAGGCACATTATATACGCTGCTGGTGCGTCACAAAAAGTGACGCATAGGCTGCGCAAAAGTGACGCACAGCCTCATAAATGAGGCCCCTTGTGTTTACAACAGAAAAAGAGCTTTAAGAAGCACTGCTGAGAGAGGAGCTTGGGCCCTTTGTTGATACCTTGACCACGGCATTTGATTGGGCATCAGATGTGTCCTTCACTGATAGGAAGGTGTTTGGATTGCACTTTGTGCCTTGAGGTAAGGTTCATGCTCAATACAGCAACACTGACGTGGGTCCTGTGCACACAGTGCAACTGGAACTGAGCTATACCTGGCTGATGAGTCCATAGCTAGGGTGAAACTGGTCAGGAGAGGCCTGTGCTCCAGGTCCGGGAGGACTTGACCTGGCAGTCCGGGCTGGACTGGTTCCATGTGGCACAGGGTCAAGACTGATTTGCATATGGCTGGGTCCAAACTGAGGTGACATTGTGAGCAAAATAACCATGGACTGGGATGTGGCCCAGGTAATTACCAGTGGCTGAAATTAATTCAAGCATTCCATCCATCACCATTTGCATATTTTATTTATTGTGAAAGGCATATGTAAAAGCCAACAGGCCATTAGAGGTGGATTGGTATGACTCTATGTTAAAGACTGTAGCATCAGCAGTGGAATGATGTAGCTCATCCAATCAGAAGCAATCTAAATACAGGGGCCGGACAGACACAGGAATAGAGAGGAAAGTAATTGGATAAGCAACAAACAATGAAGATAGACAGGTGAGCCGTCCAGTCATGAGCGAAGGTCTGACCCAAACATCCTCTCTAAATATTGTATTGTTAAAAATAGTGTCTCAAACAACAGACGGCTAAAGCAGCCTGTAGGTAAGACCTACACATATTGTGCACAACCCTTTTGTGCCACAGAGCAGACACCATTACTTGCCAAAGGAAACGTTTAAACAAGCATTGGTAAAGAGTAGTTATTCCTAAAGGAAAAGGAGGAGACAGCAAGAAACACATGCCCTCTTATAGAGTGCCCCAAATAAAAATAAATAACAGACAAGTCTTCTGAGTCTTCTGTGGAAGGATACAACTCATCCAATCAGAACCCAGTGACACTGAAATGCTCCTGGGCAGGGCAAACACAAGAATAGTGAAGGAAGCCACCAATCAAGAGCAAACAAGTGAGAGAGACAACAAAGCCATCCAATCAGGAACAAAGAGCTGACCCTAAGCCTACTCAAAATATATGATATGTGATGCATTGGAAGCAATAGATTTGCTCACACACAGCTAAAGCTGACTGTAGCCAAGACCTAAAAGGAAACAAAGAAACCTTACTCAAACAAGCATTTGCAATGCAATAGGTCTCGCATTAGGAAAGTTTGAGCTATTGGTATTGTAAATGGCAAAGTTTTTATTTATGTTTTTTTTTTTAAATAGCTAAATTAATAGCTTCGTCATTTACAATGCCAATAGTTATAACTTTCGCAAATGTGATACCTATAGCATTTGTAATGCAATATGTTTTGTATTTACAAACCGCGAGAGGACAAAATAAAGCTCCGGACCACCGCCTCCTCCCAGGCCTTCAAAAGGGACCTCAAAGTTCTCCTCCTCCAGAGACACCTCCAAAAGTAACTCACGTCCTCTTGCTATTGTGAGGAAGATTTCCCACTACTGATAATTTCTACTTTCCATGACCATGGAAGTGCCTTCCCAGTGTATGCCTGTGATTGGAGGGTCTGCCTTTTTGCAGTGTTTTCCATGTACTGGTGTTCGGTGCCCTTTTGTAACATGCACACACCACTCTGCCCTTGCAACACACGGCTGCTACCTCTCACATGTCTTTACCTTTGATACTTGCACAAGTGCCACCTTGCCCATGTAACGCTTGTTCCTGAGCCTGAGTGTCTAGCACTTATTGCAGGACTATACCTCTAATTATACTCTGTTTTCTCTTATAACTGCACACTTGTCACTTTCATTTCCTCTTGTGCACTTTTGACTACCTCATGTATTTTGGTTGCTCACAATTTTTACTCAAGTATTTTGTTTGCTCACGATTGTCACTATTACCTTTACTACCTCATGTATTTTGGTTGCTCACAATTTTTACTCAAGTATTTTGTTTGCTCACGGTTGTCACTATTACCTTTACTACCTCATGTATTTTTGGTTGCTCATAGTTTTTACTACCTCATGTATTTTGTTTGCTCACAATTGTCACCATTACCTTATGTAAGTAACGTATGTTTTTGCAACCTGTTCTTTTGTAATGTTTCTCATTATGTTTCATTTCTGTTCCTAATGTGAAGCGCTCTGACGCCTTCGGGTAAAGTCCGCGCTATATAAAAATGCATAAATACATGAATAAATAAATACCGCCTTCGGGTAAAGTCCGCGCTATATAAAAATGCATATATACATAAATAAATAAATACCGCCTTCGGGTAAAGTCCGCGCTATATAAAAATGCATAAATAAATAAATACCGCAAATCAAACATCCTCGTCACTCTGCCGGCCTGCGACCAGGAAGTCAGGCAGGCCGGCGCGACAACCGGAAACAGGAAGTAGGAGGGCGGGAGCCTACCCCGCCTCCCACGGAAGAGCCGCGATTGGAGCCGTGTTTGGAGCACCGGAGCAGGCAGGAGCCTACCCTGCGCCCCGGTGCCGAAGGAGGGAAGAAGAGTCCTGCTGCCGGGCCCTGCAGCTGAGGAGAGCCGCCGCACAAAGGAAGCCGGTGAGTGGGTTTGCGGGGGGGGGGGGGGGAGCATGTGTGTGTGTGCGCACGCGCGTGCGGGGGGGGGGCGGGCTGTGTATGTGTGTGTGCTTGTGTGCGTGTGTGTATGTGTCTTGGATTGCGTGTGTGTGACTGTGGGGGAGGGGGTGTGTGTGTGTGAGCGAGTGCCTGTCTGCGCGCTCATGTGTATGGCGCGGGACGCGACGTGCGCGTTCGCGCACCCGAATCCAGGGAAAATGCTAGTAACACCTTCTTGTCCTCCTCCCCTCGTGACGGGCAACATTAGGTCTCCAGCTGTACCAGCTCGACCTAAAAACCAAGAAATGTGTTCAACCCCTTTAAGAGTGGGAGTTTTTTTTACCTCTAACAGCCCATGGAGAGAGATGTAGGCCGGCAATGTCTTTAATTCTCCCTGTTGTAATTACTTATTTGAAAGTTAAAGGATGGTGGAGCCAACAATATCTCTTTTCAGTTTCACATACTCAATAGGGACTCAGAGGTTGATGCCTATCTGTGTGGCTGACACTGTGGGATGTGTTTTACACATCTGGTTGTGATGAGGGGCGGGTGACACAACTGAGGCTGAGGAACTAACAGGAGACTGGGAGGTCTGAACCGACAGGCAGGGGCCAGCATGGACAGCCTGTCTCTTCTGAGGCTCATCTGAGTATGTGACTGACCCCAACCCAACCCTGCTGGTCTTTCAAAGATGTGCCGAGTCTGCAATTTCACTAGCACTGCTCCAGACCACTGGGCATTCAACTGATGAGCCTGGCATGGGATGAACACTGCCTAAAATTATATTCTGAATACACACCATCTGGTCGAAGGTGTGAGCGCAGTCAGGTGCAATGTGAAGGCGGCGAGGTGCAGGCGGAGTGCGGTGAGGTGCAATGTGAAGGCGGCGAGGTGCAGGCGGAGTGCAGTGAGGTGCAATGTGAAGGCGGCGAGGTGCAGGCGGAGTGCAGTGAGGTGCAATGTGAAGGCCGCGAGGTGAAGGCGGAGCGCAGTGAGGTGCAATGTGAAGGCGGCGAGGTGCAGGCGGAGTGCAGTGAGGTGCAATGTGAAGGCGGCGAGGTGCAGGCGGAGTGCGGTGAGGTGCAATGTGAAGGCGGCGAGGTGAAGGCGGAGTGCAGTGAGGTGCAATGTGAAGGCCGCGAGGTGCAGGCGGAGCGCAGTGAGGTGCAATGTGAAGGCCGCGAGGTGCAGGTGGAGCGCAGTGAGGTGCAATGTGAAGGCGGCGAGGTGAAGGCGGAGCGCAGTGAGGTGCAATGTGAAGGCGGCGAGGTGAAGGCGGAGCGCAGTGAGGTGCAATGTGAAGGCGGCGAGGTGCAGGCGGAGTGCGGTGAGGTGCAATGTGAAGGCCGCGAGGTGAAGGCGGAGCGCAGTGAGGTACAAGGTGAAGGCCGCGAGGTGCAGGTGGAGCGCAGTGAGGTGCAATGTGAAGGCCGCGAGGTGAAGGCGGAGCGCAGTGAGGTGCAATGTGAAGGCGGCGAGGTGCAGGCGGAGCGCAGTGAGGTGCAAGGTGAAGGCTGCGAGGTGCAGGCGGAGTGCAGTGAGGTGCAATGTGAAGGCAGCGAGGTGAAGGCGGAGTGCGGTGAGGTGCAATGTGAAGGCGGCGAGGTGCAGGCGGAGCGCAGTGAGGTACAAGGTGAAGGCCGCGAGGTGCAGGTGGAGCGCAGTGAGGTGCAATGTGAAGGCCGCGAGGTGCAGGCGGAGCGCAGTGAGGTGCAATGTGAAGGCCGCGAGGTGCAGGCGGAGCGCAGTGAGGTACAAGGTGAAGGCCGCGAGGTGCAGGTGGAGCGCAGTGAGGTGCAATGTGAAGGACGCGAGGTGCAGGCGGAGTGCGGTGAGGTGCAATGTGAAGGCTGCGAGGTGCAGGCGGAGCGCAGTGAGGTGCAATGTGAAGGCTGCGAGGTGCAGGCGGAGTGCGGTGAGGTGCAATGTGAAGGCCGCGAGGTGCAGGCGGAGCGCAGTGAGGTGCAATGTGAAGGCCGCGAGGTGCAGGCGGAGCGCAGTGAGGTACAAGGTGAAGGCCGCGAGGTGCAGGTGGAGCGCAGTGAGGTGCAATGTGAAGGACGCGAGGTGCAGGCGGAGTGCGGTGAGGTGCAATGTGAAGGCGGCGAGGTGCAGGCGGAGTGCAGTGAGGTGCAATGTGAAGGACGCGAGGTGCAGGCGGAGTGCGGTGAGGTGCAATGTGAAGGCGGCGAGGTGCAGGCGGAGTGCAGTGAGGTGCAATGTGAAGGACGCGAGGTGCAGGCGGAGTGCGGTGAGGTGCAATGTGAAGGCGGCGAGGTGCAGGCGGAGTGCAGTGAGGTACAATGTGAAGGCCGCGAGGTGCAGGCAGAGCGCAGTGAGGTGCAATGTGAAGGCCGCGAGGTGAAGGCGGAGCGCAGTGAGGTGCAATGTGAAGGCCGCGAGGTGCAGGCGGAGTGCAGTGAGGTGCAATGTGAAGGCCGCGAGGTGCAGGCAGAGCGCAGTGAGGTGCAATGTGAAGGCCGCGAGGTGCAGGCAGAGCGCAGTGAGGTGCAATGTGAAGGCCGCGAGGTGCAGGCGGAGTGCAGTGAGGTGCAATGTGAAGGCCGCGAGGTGCAGGCAGAGCGCAGTGAGGTGCAATGTGAAGGCGGCGAGGTGAAGGCGGAGTGCAGTGAGGTACAATGTGAAGGCAGCGAGGTGCAGGCGGAGTGCAGTGAGGTACACTGTGAAGGCGGCGAGGTGAAGGCATAATACAGTGAGGTGCAATGTGAAGGCAAGGCAATGCCATTAGCATATGACAATTTAATGTGACTAACAGGGACAGGAGCTAATTCCAGGCCGAATTAAATGGCTGACCGATCAGTGAAAGGGTAGTGGGTAAACAGATCACAACAGGGCTCAGTACAGGATCTTTAATATTTTGTTTGGTTATGTGGATTTGTGGAGCACACTATCATCCCGGGACGGTATCCTGGCACTGAGCCGGAGTGAGTCTAGCTAAACCTAAGGCCCAGTGGGACTATTCAAAAGGCCGAGTCTTCAGTTTCTTGCAGAATTCAAGAAGTGTGGGAGGAGGCTCATTTGTGCAGTTGTTGTCCCACACTTTAGGAGCGTTGTAGGAGAAGTACCACCAGATCTGGCTTTCCGTATGCGTGGGATGTGTTACAGTAGGAGGCTGGAAGGTTTGTGAAAGCAGATGTGATTGTTGTGGGGTGCTAGGTCAGTGTTATGTAGTGCCTTGAAAGTGTGGGTGAGGAGTTTGAATCGTGTTTGTTTGTGAATAGGCCGCCTTCAGGTTTGGTGTGACCACCGAGTTCTGAATGGTCTGCAGCTTTCTGATTAGTTTTTTGTTGATTCCGGCATTGAGGGTGTTCCCATAGTCCATCTTGCTTATGAGAAGGGCATTTGAGAGGGTTTTTCAGGTGCCGATTGGGAGCCATTTTAAAATCTTTAAGAGCATCTTCAGGTATGGAAGCATGAGGCGGTGACGAAGTTCACTTGACGGTCATGTCGGGTTTGCTGTCAATGGCGATCCCTAGTTTCTTGGCGTGGCTGGTGGTGGTGGTGAGTGTCGGTCCTAGGTTTGTTAGCCACCAGGTGGAGTCCCACGGTAAAATGCTCTTCCTGAAGATCATGGTTTTGGTCTTGTCAGTGTTCAGCTTCAGACAGTCGGTCTTCATACAGCGGGCAATTTAAGTCACGCAAGCATGAACTTGATCTGGGTCCTGAGTGTCTTCCCCGGGAGAGAGATAATGAGTTGCATGTCGTCGGCATAGAGTCAGACGTTGATGTTGTGAGAGCGGATGATGCTGGCTAGAGGGATCAATATGCATTGAAGAGGGTTGACGGGAACGGAGTATCCTTGCGGAGCTCCGCATATGAGATCATGGGCATCTGAGGTGTACAGTGGCAGGCTGACTGACTGGGTCCTTTTAGTCAGGAAGAAGCAGACCCATCGGAGTAAGTGTTTGGATTCCAATGTGGTATATGCGTTGGATGAGGATGGGGTGGAAAATAGGCCTGAAAAGAGTTCGCACAGTTCTGTTGTGCGAAATTCAGTGAAGTGCTGAAAAAACTCCTCTGTTCTGCAAACGACAGAGTGCGATAAGTCACGATGCTCACGCTGAATTTTAGCGCCAGTAGTTTGTCCCGTGCTATAAAATGAGCACAAACTGCACAATGTGCAGCACAAGAAGGCGCAGCTTCTTCTGCTGCTCGAGTGGATCTTCTACTCAAGCGGCAGCTTACTCGACACCAGCAGCAGGTTTCTTAACACGAGCGGTAGCGACCTGCTGCGCCTGACCACATTGAGAAATCTCACCTGGAGGAGGACTAGTGTATGATTTTATTCACTCACACTCGCCAAATTGATGTTGGAGAGCCATGTGAGAGGAACAACTCAACTCCACACTGCTTTGCTGAGTTTTTCGGAACTCCGTGCCTTACTGTGAGTGCAGAGTGAGCGAAACTCTGCGAACTCCGCCGACAGGGTCGAATTTGTCACCACCGCTAGTGGGAGACTGTGTCAAATCTCACAGAAAGCTCCAAGAGGATGAGAGCCGCCGTGTCTCCTTCATTTGGAGTCGTACCGATGCCATCCGTGGCGGTGATGAGGGCAGCGTCTGTGCTGTGCTTGGGTTTGAAACTAGACTGAGTGGTGTTCAGGGTTGATGGTCATTGAGGTGTTCGGTGAGGTGTGTGTTGATGATTTTCTATAAGACCTTGGCCGGGAGTGGTAGAAGGCAGGTTGAACTGTAGTTGGTGAGCATTGAAGGGTCTGCAGAGTTTGTTTAGCAATGGATGGCCAGTTAAATGTTTTCAAGTACCTAGGAAAGTCACGGAAGAGGTGGAAGCATTCAGAATGGGTGGGGGCATGGAGCTGATGGGTTGCAGTCCTCATGAGTTGATAGGGTGGGGTCAGGGGTCTGATGGGGCCCCAGAGTTGATGGACTTCATGGTGAAATGCTTCACAGCACTGTAGCAGAGGCATTGCTGTCATCTCACTCCTCTATAACAACCCCTCTACAACCTCCTCAGGTAAGCGTGATAGCCTTTCACAGGTACACGGGTGAATATATCAAGGTATGTATGAAAACAACAGTTAGATCATAGATATCATAAAGACCAGGGCTGCACCACATATAAACATAGTGCCTAAAAGTGTATCCTGAGCTACCATTGCGTCGAATTCGTATCACTTCACCATGGGGTATGTTTCTGATCACTGACCCTGGGTGTGTTCTTGTGGCATGCAAAATACTAATACATGCAGTCGGTTTGCGAAACATTGTGCTCTGTATGGTGTTTTTCTCCACATAAAATGTGAGGTCAAGAAACTCGATCTTTGTGCTGCTGTGGAGAACCGTCAGTCTCACGTTGTACGGATTATCATTGAGGAAGGAGGAAAATTCCATAAGCTGGGCTGTAGTACCCTTCCATAGTAAGATGATATCCTCTATATACCTCCCCCAAAAGACAATGCAATCCCTCCAGGGGAAGGCATATCGACCCCAGGCATGCTCCCGCTCCCACCACACCATAAAGAGGCTGGCATAAGAGGGGGCAAACCTGGAGCCCATGGCTGTGCCCTGAATCTGATGATGCCTGTTCCCATCATGCAAGTTTTTTAGACAGGATGATGTGTCTTTCATTACCATGAGCATTTCATTGTGTTCCACATGGTCTGTGGTGCGTGTGCGTAGAAAAGATTGTACAGCCATCAGTCCACATTGTTTTTGTTTATTCTGGCTGCACCTTATATCTGCATCGGACGCCTTCCCTGATGGCGTTCTCTGCTGCTCGAGGACCATAATCTTTTTGTTTGCTGCTATGTGCAGATATCCTCGTAAGTGTGTATCTAACTTTTCTACCGGCCATTGATCAGTGCCCAGTTGCGGTGTTCAGATTATTGGCATCCATCTTCAGACGGAGTTTGCGTCTTTATTTATGTGCTCCATCATCACCTTTCGTTCATCTACATACCCATGAGAAGCTATCAGCGTGAATTTATTATCATCCCAGAAATCACTTCATCCCATCAATTTAACACCGTTCTCTCTATTTTATCTACTATTTGGAGCTATTGCCGTTGATGACTGGCTGTTTCTTCTCTTTTAAATTGTGTTTTTTGTCTTGCAATAGACGGTCACCTGATGAAGGCTGACAAGCCGAAACGCGCGTAGTACCTATCTACCGCTTTGCCTCCATCGTCTTTCTTGTCTAATGCTATGTCTATGTCTATTATGTTTTTTATGAATTGCTATGTTGCTATTGTATTTATAATCTATTGTTCTCTAAATATTTAACAGTATGAAATGTAACAAAAAATTACAAAACAAATATACTGACTCCTAATAAAATTTAAATATTTTTTTTAATTTGGTGATTAGTCTTTTCCATGTGGGCTTCTCTTTTCTTTTTTTAGGTTATCAATTTAGTTCATTTATTGTTATTTTTCTACTTAGCTATAGACCTTTTCCAAATTGACATATTGTTTTTGTATACAGGTTTCTAGTAACCCCGGGCAGAGCCGGCGGAGTTGGTGAACGCGGAGCTCCACAGAGTTGGACAAAAACTCTGCTCCGCGCCTCCACCCCCCTCAAATAAATATTTATCAAATTAAAATTAAATTAAATAAAACTAACTTACGTTACCGCTGCATCTCCGGCTTCCCTCCTCTTCCTCGCGGTGGTCCTGCAGAATCCCCTACGTCAGACGTACATCGTGTAGGACTGCACGCACATGCGCAGTTCTACCATGACGTTCGTCTGAAATAGGGAATTCTGCAGGAGGAGGAGGAGGGCAGCCTGGAGATGCCGCAATAAAAGTAAGTTAGTTTTATACCTTCATTTTTATTTAAAAAATATTTATTGAGGGAGGGTTGGAGAAAGCAGAGTCCGGGGCTAAACTCCGCTCCGCTGCGGAGTCAGATGTTTTGCATGAACTTTGCGTTCTCCACGGAACGTGAAGTATGCAAAAATCTGCAAGCTCCGCCAGCATAGCGTAGTTCATGCCCAGGGTTAGTTTATAGCCCGTGACATCCATAGTGACAAACATCAGATATTCAGATCTTCACCCCTTCAAATATTTGCAATATGTCTCTACATATTAGCCGGCAAGTTGACCACTAATGACTGCAGAAATGTATCTACATATTGAGACATACGTTCTGTGGGTGAATCAATTCCAGAGACGTCCAGGGGGAAAAGCATCCACCTTATGGATTATTGGTAACATATAGATACACAGATACTTTGGATCTTTCACCGTAAGTTAGGCATATTCCTCATTAGCCACTTGTTGGTGTTGGTATTACTTACTGGTCGCTCCTTTGTCATAATCTGTCTGGTGTGACTTTTCTAACACATTTCTATCCTTGGTTCTCCAACCACTTAACAAAACCTTCCTTTTTGGCAAAAACACCCTTAGCTGAGTGTTTAATATGTACATATTTGTGTTCATACATGTACTAAATAGGGTGGCATGGGTAAACAAATCGTCTAATGTGGACTGTCATGTTGTTATATATAGTGTAACTCACTGTGTGTCTTAGAGTTGACTATGTGTATATATATATATGTGTACTTTCTAGATGTAGCAGTACAATATGTTCATATTTATGTATATATTTGTATTTAGGTGTATAGTTTGTTTATATGGCATATGCATTTATTCAACTTACAGCCCTGAAGAAGTCCATTGTCTAGTGGACGAAACGTGTTGGCTGGTCTTAAGAATAATTATAAGAAGCATATATAAAAGAAGAAGATTACTGGATTGTGCAGGAGTCATTACTACTTGCTTCCTAACAACATTTGCATTTATTGTTTGTTTAAATGTGGTGCACCCCTGGTCTTTATGTTTCGAATCTATCCCCCCTGAGGAAGGGCAGCACCTCTTTGGGCAGAAGGTGCATACAAGGCCGTGCACACATGACATGAAATATTGTTGAATCTTTGAAATGTGGGGTAATAACAGTGTGGGTGATGTGTTTCTTTGAAGGTCCATTGCCCTCTTCTTGTTTTATTGTCTAATAGTTAGAACATACCAATATTTAAACACTGGTGGAAGAAGTAGAAATCCGGACGCATGCCTGTGTCTGCTAAAATCCAGTTTACTCTCACATTATCATACAATCAAAAAGCAGAATCCAATCCTTATATTCAACAAATCAACCCCATTCCATCCTCAGAATAAAACAAATGACATTACCTTTAGGAATTTTTGCTCGTTGTTTCGCGCAGTTCACTTTCTTGTTGTCCGACTCAGCTCTGGTGGTTACACACAACTCACTGCCTTGTTCTTATGCACAGGTCTGGTTATAGGACACAACTCACTGTCTTGTTCTTGGACCCAGCTCTGGTTGTTAGAAACAACTCACTGTCTTGTTCTTATACACAGCTCTGGTTGTTAGACACAGCTCACTGTCTGGTTCTTACACACAGCTCTGGTGCTAGACACAACTCACTGCCTCGTTCTTACACACAGCTCTGGTTGTTAGACACAACTCACTGCCTTGTTCTTAGACACAGCTCTGGTTGTTAGACACAACTCAGTGCCTTGTTCTTAGACACAGCTCTGGTTGTTAGACACAACTCACTGCCTTGTTCTTACACACAGCTCTGGTGCTAGACACAACTCACTGCCTTGTTCTTACACACAGCTCTGGTTGTTAGACACAACTCACTGTCTTGTTCTTACACACAGCTCTGGTTGTTAAACACAGCTCACTATCTTGTTTTTATACACAGCTCTCGTTGTTAGACACAACTCACTGCCTTGTTCTTGGACACAGCTCTGGTTGTTAGACACAACTCACTGCCTGGTTCTTAGACACAGCTCTGGTGTTAGACACAACTCACTGCCATGTTCTTAGACACAGCTCTGGTTGTTAGACACAACTCACTGTCTTGTTCTTACACACAGCTCTGGTTTTTAGACCCAGCTCACTATCTTGTTCTTATACACAGCTCTGGTTTATAGACACAACTCATTGTATTGTTGATAAACACAGCTCTGGTTGTTCGACACAACTTACCATCTTGTTTATAGACACAGCTCTGGTTGTTGGACACAGCTCACTGCCTGGTTCTTAGACACAGCTCTGGTGCTAGACACAACTCACTGTCTTCTTCTTATACACAGCTCTGGTTGTTACACACAACTCACTGCCATGTTCTTAGACACAGCTCTAGTTGTTAGACACAACTCACTGCCTTGTTCTTATACACAGCTCTGGTTTATAGACACAACTCATTGTATTGTTGATAAACACAGCTCTGGTTGTTCGACACAACTTACCATCTTGTTCTTATACACAGCTCTGGTTGTCAGACACAGCTCACTGTCTTGTTCTTAGACACAGCTCTGGTTGCTCGACACAACTCACTGTCTTGTTCTTGGAAACATCTCTGGTTGTTACACACAAATTATTGCGTTTGTTCTTACACACATCTCTGGTTGTTAGACACAACTCACTGTCTTGTTCTTGGAAACATCTCTGGTTGTTACACACAACTTATTGCCTTTGTTCTTACACACATCTCTGGCTCTTAGACACAACTCACTGCCTTGTTCTTAGACACATCTCTGGTTGATAGACACAACTCACTGCCTTGTTCTCAGACACAGCTCTGGTTGTTAGACACAACTCACTGCCTTGTTCTTAGACACAGCTCTGGTTGTTAGACACAACTCACTGTCTTGTTCTTATACACAGCTCTGGTTGTCAGACACAACTCACTACCTTGTTCTTAGACACAGCTCTGGTTGTTAGACACAACTCACTGCCTTGTTCTTAGACACAGCTCTGGTTGTTAGACACAGGTCACTGTCTTGTTCTTACACACATCTCTGGTTGATAGACACAACTCACTGCCTTGTTCTTATACACAGCTCTGGTTGTTAGACACAACTCACTGCCTTGTTCTTAGACACAGCTCTGGTTGTTAGACACAACTCACTGTCTTGTTCTTATACACAGCTCTGGTTGTCAGACACAACTCACTGCCTTGTTCTTAGACACAGCTCTGGTTGTTAGACACAACTCACTGCCTTGTTCTTGTACACAGCTCTGGTTGTTAGACACAGCTCGCTGTCTTGTTTCTATACACAGCTCTGGTTGTTAGACACAACTCACTGCCTTGTTCCTATACACAGCTCTGGTTGTTAGACACAACTCACTGCCTTGTTCTCAGACACAGCTCTGGTTGTTAGACACAACTTATTGCCTTTGTTCTTACACACATCTCTGGTTGATAGACACACCTCACTGCCTTGTTCTTAGACACAGCTCTGGTTGTTAGACACAACTCACTGCCTTGTTCTTAGACACAGCTCTGGTTGTTACACACAACTTATTGCTTTGTTCTTACGCACATCTCTGGTTGTTACACACAACTTATTGCTTTGTTCTTACACACATCTCTGGTTGATAGGCACAACTCACTGTCTTGGTCTTAGACACAGCTCTGGTTGTTAGACACAATTCACTGTCTTGCTTTTGGAAACATCTCTGGTTGTTACACACAACTTATTGCCTTGATCTTAGACGCAGCTCTGTTTGTTAGACACAACTCACTGCCTTATTCTTAGACACCGATCTGGTTGTTAGACACAACTCACTGCCTTGTTCTTAGACACAGCTCTGGTTGTTAGACACAACTCACTGCCTTGTTCTTAGACGCAGCTCTGGCTGTTAGACACAGCTCACTGTCTTGTTCTTATACACAGCTCTGGTTTATAGACACAACTCACTGCCTTGTTCTTATACACACCTCTGGTTGTTAGACACAGCTCACTGTCTTGTTCTTATACACAGCTCTGGTTTATAGACACAACTCACTGCCTTGTTCTTATACACAGCTCTTGTGTATAGACCCAGCTCACTGCCTTGTTCTTATACACAGCTCTGTTTGTTAGACACAACTCACTGCCTTGTTCTTAGCCACAGCTCTGGTTTATAGACACAACTCACTGCCTTGTTCTTATACACAGCTCTGGTTTATAGACACAACTCACTGCCTTGTTCTTAGACTCAGCTCTGGTTGTTAGACACAAGTCACTGCCTTGTTCTTATACACAGCTCTGGTTGTTAGACACAACTCACTGTCTTGTTCTTAAACACAGCTCTGGTTGTTAGACACAACCCAGGGCTTGTTCTTAGACACAGCTCGGGTTGTTAGACACAGCTCACTGTCTTGTTCTTATACACAGCTCTGGTTGTCAGACACAGCTCACTGTCTTGTTCTTATACACAGCTCTGGTTGTTAGACACAACTCACTGCCTTGTTCTTATAGACAGCTCTGGTTGTTAGACACAGCTCACTGCCTTGTTCTTATACACAGCTCTGTTTGTTAGACACAACTCACTGCCTTGTTCTTAGACACCACTCTGGTTGTTAGACACAACTCACTGCCTTGTTCTTAGACACAGCTCTGGTTGTTAGACACAACTCACTGCCTTGTTCTTAGACGCAGCTCTGGTTGTTAGACACAGCTCACTGTCTTGTTCTTATACACAGCACTGGTTTATAGACACAACTCACTGCCTTGTTCTTATACACAGCTCTGGTTGTTAGACACAGCTCACTGTCTTGTTCTTATACACAGCTCTGGTTTATAGACACAACTCACTGCCTTGTTCTTATACACAGCTCTTGTGTATAGACACAGCTCACTGTCTTGTTCTTATACACAGCTCTGGTTGTTAGACACGGGTCATTGTCTTGTTCCTATACACAGCTCTGGTTGTTAGACACAACTCACTGCATTGTTCTTAGCCGCAGCTCTGGTTGTCAGACACAACTCACTGCCTTGTTCTTATACACAGCTCTGTTTGTTACACACAACTCACTGCCTTGTTCTTATACACAGCTCTGGTTGTTAGACACAACCCAGGGCTTGTTCTTAGACACAGCTCTGGTTGTTAGACACAACTCACTGCCTTGTTCTTATACACAGCTCTGTTTGTTACACACAACTCACTGCCTTGTTCTTATACACAGCTCTGGTTGTTAGACACAACCCAGGGCTTGTTCTTAGACACAGCTCTGGTTGTTAGACACAACTCACTGCCTTGTTCTTATACACAGCTCTGGTTGTTAGACACAGCTCACTGCCTTGTTCTTATACACAGCTCTGTTTTTTAGACACAACTCACTGCCTTGTTCTTAGCCACAGCTCTGGTTTATAGACACAACCCACTGCCTTGTTCTTATACAAAGCTCTGGTTTATAGACACAACTCACTGCCTTGTTCTTAGACTCAGCTCTGGTTGTTAGACACAACTCACTGCCTTGTTCTTATACACAGCTCTGGTTGTTAGACACAACTAACTGTCTTGTTCTTAAACACAGCTCTGGTTGTTAGACACAACCCAGGGCTTGTTCTTAGACACAGCTCGGGTTGTTAGACACAGCTCACTGTCTTGTTCTTATACACAGCTCTGGTTGTCAGACACAGCTCACTGTCTTGTTCTTATACACAGCTCTGGTTGTTAGACACAACTCACTGTCTTGTTCTTATACACAGGTCTGGTTGTTAGACACAGCTCACTGCCTTGTTCTTATACACAGCTCTGTTTGTTAGACACAACTCACTGCCTTGTTCTTAGCCACAGCTCTGGTTGTTAGACACAGCTCACTGCCTTGTTCTTAGACACAGCTCTGGTTGTTAGACACAGCTCACTGCCTTGTTCTTAGACACAGCTCTGGTTGTTAGACACAGCTCACTGCCTTGTTCTTAGACACAGCTCTGTTTGTTAGACACAACTCGCTGTCTTGTTCTCAGACACTGCTCTGGTTGTTAGACACAACTCACTGCCTTGTTCTTAAACACAGCTCTGGTTGTTAGACACAGCTCACTGTCTTGTTCTCAGACACAGCTCTGGTTGTTAGACACAACTCCCTGCCTCGTTCTTATACACAGCTCTGGTTGTTAGACACAGCTCACTGCCTTGTTCTTAGACTCAGCTCTGGTTGTTAGACGCAGCTCACTGCCTTGTTCTTAGACACAGCTCTGTTTGTTAGACACAACTCACTGCCTTGTTCTTAGACACAGCTCTGGTTGTTAGACACAACTCACTGCCTTGTTCTTAGACACAGATCTGGTTGTTAGACACAGCTCACTGCCTTGTTCTTAGACACAGCTCTGTTTGTTAGACACAACTCACTGCCTTGTTCTTAGACACAGATCTGGTTGTTAGACACAACTCACTGCCTTGTTCTTAGACACAGATCTGGTTGTTAGACACAACTCACTGCCTCGTTCTTATACACAGCTCTGGTTGTTAGACACAGCTCACTGTCTTGTTCTTAGACGCAGCTCTGGTTGTTAGATACAACTCACTGCCTTGTTCTTAGACACAGCTCTCGTTGTTAAACACAACCCAGGGCTTGTTCTTAGACGCAGCTTTCGTTGTTAAACACAACCCAGGGCTTGTTCTTATACACAGCTGTGCTTGTTAGACACAGCTCTCTGTCTTGTTCTTAGACACAGCTCTGGTTGTTAGATACAACTCACTGCCTTGTTCTTAGACACAGCTCTCGTTGTTAAACACAACCCAGGGCTTGTTCTTAGACGCAGCTTTCGTTGTTAAACACAACCCAGGGCTTGTTCTTAGAGGCAGCTTTCGTTGTTAAACACAACCCAGGGCTTGTTCTTAGACACTGCTCTGCTTCTTGAGCGGACCTGTCTGTCTGCCAGACTGTGATGTCTCTTCCAACTCCCATAAAGTAAAAGATCTGAAGAGAAACCGTTATTTATTCCCAAACAATGTGTTCAATGTTTAGGTTATGCAGTATTTTCTGTACACAGGATTTGACATTTAAGAGCTTCCATCCTGTTTGCAGGGAGTCCTCCCCCCTGCACACTTGTCCCCAGAAGCAGCCGGTGTTTACTCATATTCCCAATACAGCTCGTGATGTCATCCGAGGTCTGCTCAGTGTGAATGTATCAGGATTTGTATTATGTGTCCATGTGTTTTAGGATTTCAGTTTATGTCTCGCTCTTCAAGGCAACCCAAGCAGTTCCTAAAATAGCCAACCAATTGGAAGGGTTCATTTTTGCAAGAGACAATGAGCGAACGTGAAGCGCCCAAGATCACAGGGCATACAGCAGAGCGCCGGGACTCCGTGCTGATGGCTTGATTTAGACTTTATAGATGGAACACTTCCTCCAAAGGCCCGATGGAGCAGGGACCATCTGAACAAGGAGTTTTCACCACTTTGGGAGTTTGTTTTTGAAAGACAAAGGGCGATATGTATCAACATTCCATTGTGCGATTCGTAAATAGCGATTTATAAGGAATCGCTATTTAGGAATCGCAAAATGGTATGTATGTAGAAATCAGCTTCTTTTTAGCGATTTCTTAATATTCCTTAATTGCAATTAGCAAATTGCTAATCGCAATTAAGGAATAATTTCCCATTCATTCCTATGGGCCAGGAGGTCCATAGGAATGAAGGGGAAATGTGCGATTAGCAATTAGCTAATCGCAAATTGAGAATATTTTCAAGGGTGCAGGGGTGTCCAAAGGACACCCTGCTGCACCCCTGAAAATGACATGTGTGGGCATATGGCGCACATACATGCCCTAAGGGCATGCATGAGCGTCACATGGCACCTTTTGTTTTTAAATAAAATGCTTTTTAAAAGGAATTCGCAACTTACCATTAACTTGAAGTTGGTGGTAATTTGCGATTCCTTAGGAAAAATTAGCAATATTTTATTGCATCACACATTGCATTTAAGGAATCGCACATTGTGCGGTTCCTTATTTTGTACCACATTTGTTTAATACATACCATATTGAGAATTCGCATTCGCAAAGGCCGAAATTCTGCGAATTTCGGCCTTAGCGAATGCGAAAATGCTTGATACATATCGCCCTAAACCCTTTGAAAAGTTTGATGGCCGGCCGTCATGGCTGATGGTACAGTCTTGTCAAACTTTTACTAAACTACCATGTTGCTGGCTTCTGTCCCTGCATTGACAGGAATCGCCATGTTGGTGGCTTCTATCCCCACTGTCGTGCTCTCACCTTTGTGTTGCCTCAGGTGTGTGCCGCACTCAGAAGGAGCCACCTGACGTCAGCAGTTGAACCCCAGTGGAAGCAAACCGGAAGTACTCTTCACCTAGTGTGTGCTGGATCTCATACTCACATGGAAAACTATTTCTAAAGCTTACCGAGAGTTATTCAATAGTTCTGGGTGCTTAGGTATAGAGCCCGGGCACCTATCATTATATAACCCCCTAAATCAGTAGAAAGCTGTCATGGAGGGCCCAGGGCGCTCACTGCCAGGCTGCCAGCAGCAAAAGACTCTTCTAGAAATTAATTCTTATTTTTGTTCATTCTTAGTTTTTTCATTCAATAAGTCATGGGCTCCAAAAAGTATTCAACTTAAATTTTAGATGCAGTTCTTTTTCCATATTTATACTTTTATTTTGATTACTGTGTTAAGGACTGCAGCTTTGGGCAGGGATTTGTTGTTCTCAAATATATAGGTGAAGGAGCCAGAAAAAAATAGAGGGTGGGTGCTTCACACAGCAGTTTGGGGCATATTTACAAGGTGTTGTCGCCACCAGAACAACACTTTTTCTGACGTTCTGGTGGCGATAAACCTTTGCCTAATTCACAAGGCAGCGTTAAGCCACTTCACGTAGCTTAACACCACCTTGTGAATAAGGCCCCTACTCACGCAGGAGATAAAGTGAAAGGGGCGTGTGATGGAGCAGGGAAGAGACAAAAATATTCTTATACCCCTTGTAAAGTAATTCTCTCATAACTGTAATAATATTAATTTTGTGAAGCATGGAAACTAATCAACGAAGTACACATAGAGTAGACACAACACGCGGGAGAACTAACTGCTTTTCTGCTAAATGTTAATTTGTTAATAAAAAGAATGAGTCATACTCATATAGAACTGTGGTATTGTAGGTATAACAGAATAAACGTGTGTATTTTGTGCTTCTGTTAGAAGTTTTGTGGCAAAAAGAATGCAGACGTGAGTAAATGACGCTTATTTGTGTGCTTTTGCTAGGTAACAAATAACAGGGAAAATTCAGGATGGTGGGCGGTAAACAGAAGGGCTAAAATTCTATATCTAATTTCTGTTGTTTGTTTTCATATTAGTTCCCATTGAGGCCTGCACGGCCTGGTCTGAAAGTGGCTGTTTAAACGAGACAATGAAATTTGATTCCGAAAGATGGCACCCACGCATGCGCGGAGTAAATGAGAAGTGTGAGTGAACGGCCTATGCTCGGAGCAAGAGATGTCGAGGCAAGCTTGGCCTATGAACGGGAGATGTGCCAAAGGAGGCTTGCGTTTAAAAGCCTGGGAAAGGAAGGAGCTGAAACTTTATTGTCTATAAAAGAAACAAGAAGTGAACGACAAGTACAAATGTGAACATGATGTCATGAGAAAAAGCCTTGGGAATGACAGGGCAAAATCACGAACTGGTTTGCACAAGGAGGACATGAGGTGATCATCACCACCCATCAAAACAAAACGTAACTAAGGGTCACAGGGGAAAAGATTATGGACTGGACTACCTCCAATCCCCAAAACAACTACCTGACAACTACCAGGAGATGTCCAGTCCGGTCATAAAGAACAGAAAACTGCTGAACGATGTAGAAATGTGAGGAACACAATACAAATAGTTTGCCCACCACTTGGTTAGAGTAAAGAGTCCATCAGCCCACCCTTACTGGCGGAGCTTCGTCATATGGAGCTCACGGAGAACTAGATCTAGGGCCACAGCCCTGAGCCACCGGGCCCCGCTGGGTACCTGACCTTATGCTCCTGAGAAAACTCTTGCCAAGGTGTGTGGCAAACCGTATGAACCCTAGTGAAGTGCAGTGCTCATGTGTTCCTCACATTTCTACATCGTTCAGCAGTTTTCTGTTCTTTATGAACGGACTGGACATCTCCTGGTAGTTGTCAGATCATCACCACCCCTCTAATGGACCAATGAGAAATGAGTGCGGACCTTAAAAGTTTCAATTTTGGGTTAGATAGTTAGTGAAAAGGGTATATGCGCGAAGGAGGGAATAGGTTGGTTTTGTGGACTTTATTTCGCACCACGACATGCTGCTGGTTTGAACAATTTTTATGGTGCAAAGATTTTTAAATATTTTGGACTTTAAACTTTTGATGGGGGTTAGAAAGACAGTCAGCTTGGGAACCTGTTCTATGCAGTTCTGTCATCTTCCTATGACGGATGTATGACGTTACAACGCACACTTTTACAATGCACACCTTTACAACACAACATCCATTACAACGCATTCCATTACAACACATTCCATTACAACGAAATTTTAAAAACTACATTTACAACGCATTCCATTACAACACACACTACCTTTACAACGCTTACCATTACAACGCATTACATTACATTGCATGTTTGGTAAGTATTGGATAGTGTAGGGGTAACATTTACTATTCTAACTCCAGGGGGTGTAACAGTAGGGTAAGTGTTGGATAGTGTAGGGGTAAAAATTACTATTCTAACTCCAGGGGGTGCAACAGTAGGGTAAGTGTTGGATAGTGTAGGGGTAAAAATTACTATTCTAACTCCAGGGGGTGCAACAGTAGGGTAAGTGTTGGATGGTAATGTTATGCGTTGTAATGGTATGCGTTGTAATGACTGAGTTGTAATGACATGCGTTGTAGTGGTGTGCGTTGTAGTGCCATGTGTTGTAATGGTTGCGTTGTAAATGCATGCGTTGTAATGGATGTTGCGTTGTAAAAGTTTAGTTGTAATGGTAGAGCGTTGTAAAGGTTGTTTCCCTCCTATGACAGATTGGTAATATGCTTTCTAATTTTCATTTCTTAAATGTATTAAATAAATGCTTAAATTGTGTTTGTCTAAAGAATATGCTATTTTCCTTCCCTAATGAATCTAGATAAAAATTTGTAAAATATAAACTTGAGTCTGTTTTTATTAGAATAAAAGTCATGACAAATTAAATTGCTAGGAAGTTATGGGAATATTGTGATTGAGCCGGACATAATCACCATCAACTGATTCCTACTAGCTGGTCCATCGACCAAATAGCAGAGTACCGTGATGTTTTAGTCCTCATGACTGTTGAGTATTTTTGAAATGTATATAATGTATAAAATATAGACTTTAGGTTAATGAGGTACCCCGCTTATCCAGCAGCTTGCCTTCTTTTTCGCTGATTCCGGGGCAGTGTGCATTGGTGTGACTCGCTGTGCTATGGGCCCCATCGATGAGTAAAATAAGTTGCTCCCGGGTTAGTGGGATGAGGTTGAGGGTTGGTTGGAAGCTGCTCTGCGTCACGTGCAATGGGTGTTGCAGTGAGTGTTCTGCAGCAACACCCAATGCATTTTGATGCTCCCCTCTATTTACAAGGTATGGGCAGTGCCAAAATTATCACCAGGGAATACCTGGTCTTACGCAGGTGATAGGAGGAGATACATGTGAGAAGTTGGCCTGGCATATGATGTCCACTATTCTAGTGGGCACCTTGCACCAGTCTAATCGACCCTTATTGATGGTACGTTGTAAAGTCAACCTTATAGAAAGTTATCCTAATGGTAGCTGTGGAGAGCAGCCTTCAGGCTAAGACTTAGAGGCGAGTTAAGCAAGTTGTTTTACCAATTATAATCTCTTGAATGATCAAATGAAAGCACACCACACAAGGTATATATCAAATATATATGTATTTAATCTAAACACAATCCCTCTGGTCTCTTTATGAAGTCAGAGGTAAAAGTACAATACAAGGAACTTAATTAGCATATGATAAGTGGCACAGTATACGTTATGCCCGAGGGGCCTCACAGACCATATACTAAAATAGTGGTATAAGAACCGCGTGAGAGTTAGAAAGCAGGCCTAGGGCCTGCAGAACCGCTGGGGCTACTCTAAACAACCAAAGGTTAGGATGTAGGAGGCCCACGGGAGACACATGCAGTGTCTAAACACAGCCGCAGATCACCATTGACTTTCTATGGAGAACGAACAAGTTACAGTTTTAAAGATTAAGGGCACTTAGAAGTTATCTACGATGGAACCCTTTTAGACTTAGACACTTCGAGAGTCAAGACCCATGGGAGCACTGGAGTACTCGAGTTACCTCACCCACGGAAGCCGGGTGCATAGGTGTCTTTTGGTGTCGGGTTTCGTCGTCGATTCCAATGGAGAGCTGCGAAGAAATGCTGCAGGCGACCAGAGGAAAAGTGTCCGGGTGGATCCAAGGGTGGATTTGAGATCTGAAGAACCTGAAAGCAGAGGGGACAGAGTCTGGGTCACTAGCCAGTGACCAGGATGGCAAGGAGAAGATGCCAGCCGATGCCTGGTGATTTCAGGTGAAAGAGGTGAAGCTTGACTCTTCAGAAATGAGATTCAGGAGGTGTCGATGACAACCAGGAGCTGGATTCGAGCTGTCTCACAAAGGATCTCGAAAGCTGCAGTGCTGGAATCCAGACAGGACCCAACAAGCATTGGCAACAGCAATCCATGCAAGATGACAAGATTGGCTTTGGTTCAGACCAGCAAGGTCTGAGGGACTCCTCCTTTGGATTGAAGTGAGAGCACGTCTAGAAAAACCAGGAAAGCTCATGAAATCAAAGATCGCCCTTCGTGGAAGCTTGCTAGCCAATGGACTAGGATCCGCAAAGGAGCCTTGAGCTGAAATGCACAAAGCGGGCCCACGGAACACTTGTGGAGTGTAGGCCTCTGAGCTTCGGTGCAAACGGTGCTCAGAGCAGGGGCTTCAAATACCCCAATGTACAACTTCGAGAAACTTTGGGAAGTAGGTGCAGTTGTAAAAATGCAGGATGTCCAGGAGTTCCGGTCTCACGTCTCTTGTGTCCGCTACAGGTCTCAACTTTGCTGGGAGCTCAGGTCAGCATCAGGGATGTCTGGAAGTCCATGTCCTGTGTTGCACATTCTTCAGGATCTGGTGGAAGCCTCGAAAATGCAGACTGGCAAAGATGCAGTTGGTGCCTGTTTGAACAGGGTGGTCACTCCTTGACCACAAGGGAGATTTCTTCCGTCTTCCAATCGATATGGAATGTCAAAGGTCCAAGATATATGTTGCAGAGTTTCATCCAGGGTAATCTAAAGTCCTAGGGACTGGGATCCTATTCTTATAGCAAGTTTAGGGGTTGGACTAACTCTAGGGTCTCACCGATGGGAGGACCTGGGGAGGGGGTGGTTACACCCCTTCCCCTTTGTCCAGTTTCGCGCCAGAGCTGGGACTGAGTGCCCCAGCAACCGGTTTGAACTGGGAAATGAATGGAGCACCTTGTGTGCCCCAGGCAGTGTCTGAAAAGCATTCACTGAATGCAACCCTCCCTGCCCCAATATACTAAAGCCTGTCCGGGGAGGTGCTGGCACCTCCCTAGACAGGCAACATATTGTCCAGGCCTCCCCTGCCGGAGTTTCATCCAGCAGAAGGAGGGCAGACTCGTGTCTGTGGCAGCAACATCCATTTTGTGATGCTGGGGCTCTGTTGAACTTTAACCGGGTTTAACAGCAACTACATGTCTTCTCCCTCTAGAAGGGGGGAATGCTACCCCCACCACAAGAACTGGCGGGGGGTAGTATTCCAAAGTGTTTGACACCTTACACGACATATTTTGATAAAGCCAAACCAAAGTTAGCATTAACTGCGAGGATTATAATGCACTTAAGAGTATATGGTATGGCTATATCATAGTTCAAGCAAAGCGATTACAGTGCACACCATTATTTTAGTTGGTTTCATTCCATGATTTTGAAGTTCAAAAGCTTTTTCCATTAGTTTAGCGTGCAACCTGGACGACGAGATCCACCCTGGTATCCCACATTTGATTTGCAACACAAGAGAAAAGGAGCGAATTTGTCACTCCAGTCTGGTGCAGAGCCTGCTTCACCATATATTATAACTTGGTTACTAATCTGATTTTGAAGAAAAATCCAAAATTCTTTAGCTAAGTTCCATGTATAAATTTTATTTTCCATGTATAATCACACGTAAGATGCAGTAACATTTAAAAGCTTCTCATGCTTCAGATATGCCTTTTTCTGAGCACGTGTAAAGTGCAACGTACATCCCAAAACTCAAATCTTCTATTACCCAATGCATTTCGGGCCATAATAGGCCCTTCCTCAGGGGTTAACTGTGAGTAAAAGAACATAAGTGTTAAAATCATATTTGTTTATGAATACTATTGTCACTGTTTACACATATAAAGGATTATTTGAAATATCAACCCAATGCAGCATTTTTCCCGCTAACACAATTACATTCCAACAGCAAAACTGCCTGACCCAACCTCAGCGCTACTACTCTGCCCTATGTCTTTCAACTTTACTAATGACCGGTGACCACCCAGATGAACAAACCCTCGTATTTCCATTCACATCTCCCTCTCAGAACGGAGTATGAGCATGAAACACCCTGGTTCTCCCACATACCTGAATAGCTGTTAAAAATCAAATCTATTTTGCCCGGGTCATTCTCTGGAAGAAACAGCACGCCAAAAGACGTGATGCTGACTTCCCCCTGTTTTAAATCAAATGATCGTGACTCCGCCCCTCACTATCGACCAATAGCATTTCACCCCACCTATTTGCGATTAGCAACTTGAAAAACTTCTATGACCGTCATGCACTGCTGGAAACAATACGACAGTGTGAACATAATATAAACCCACTGCGTTTACATGCAAATGATTGTAGCCCCACCTGCCTTAGTCAAAACTTTCACCAAGCAATAAGCTATGTCTACCCCGCCCACCCTTTAGATGTACATAATACCAATACTGCAGAAGGACAATGTTTTCAATGTTATCACGTGAATAACATCCTTAATTACACGTGCTCAGAAAAAGGCCCGGATAGGCATATCTGAAGCATGAGAAGCTTTTAAATGTTACTGCATCTTACGTGTGATTATACATGGAAAATAAAATTTATACATGGAACTTAGCTGAAGAATTTTGGATTTTTCTTCAAAATCGGATTAGTAACCAAGTTATAATATATGGTGAAGCAGGCTCTGCACCGGACTGGAGTGATACATTCGCTCCTTTTCTCTTGTATGGCTATATCATAGAACAGCTATAAGGAGATGGTTCCGAAAGCTGCAGAGGGGCTCAGCTCATGCTAGAGCACCCTCTCACATAAAACCAAGCACTCTGCCTCCAGGATTGTCAAGGCCTGCCATAGGAGTGACTTATAGGTTAATATGTGTCTATATATGTATATAGATATAGGTATACTATATCTAAGTAAGGGGTGATTACACCACCTTACCCAGGCTGCAGGTGCAGTCCTGTGGTGTCAGTTTGGAAGGCAAACCAGTGGTGGCACAATACATGCTGCCGCCCCTGGTAGGCGTAGGGTGCACCTATGCCCTGGGTACCTGAGGTACTATATACAGGGGCTCACAAGGTTGACCCAGTAACCAATCTGGTATGTACCTAAAGTACGTGGTATCAATTTAGAGAGAGAACAGCTAGGCTGTGGGCCTGATTAGCAGGGCCACAGTCAGACTAAAGTTGAAAAACCAGTGAAACAACAGCAATAAGTGGGGGTAACCATAGGAAGCAGACCCTACTCTCCTACAATATATTTCAATTCTTGTCGTATTTTGCTCTTTCCACGCGGGCTGCAGAAACAGCAAATCGCCTTTAAAGATTGTTTATGTGCAAGAAGGTGTTCCTTCCTACACATAAACATTCACCCCCGTACCGCAGGCACGGCACCCTTCCAACATGGCTCAAGGGTGCCTGTGCTGGCGCTAGACCGCTTCTTTAGTGTCGGTGCTAGGGGAAACGCAGTGGGGTGCCACATTCTTGTAAATACCACGCATCCCTGCATTTTGAAACTGACGGAGCACAGCATTGCCAATTTGGCATAACACAGTGCTCCACCAGCTTCTAGTAAATATATCAGTTTGTGTGTGAAAGTCTGACGGGCATTTAAAGGATCTGACACTCCCCATGGAGGACTGAGAGGTGAGTGACAAAGCCAGGTGTGTGAGACGAGGTGTCACTCATGAGACATCCTGCTCCCCACTGGACTCTCCGCATTCCTAGATGTGGCCGAGCCCGAGTGTAAGAGGTGCGGTAGGTGAGGCGTGGAGCATCGCCCAGCTCCACAGGAGGGGTGACATAAATAAGACATTTCTTGGAAGATCGCACCCCAGGGGCAATGTTCCTGACCGCACCCTTGATGTGACAGGCGCACTTACAAATGTTGTACATAACCTTACAGGCGAGATTGTGAGGTCATCAGCCTTGCATTTGGTGTGGAGCCCAAGGCTCAGGTTTGAAGGGCGTGGCCTCTCTGCAGAGGTCTTGGATGCCACAGTGGTTGCCAGCCAGTGGGGCACCGGGGGCAAGTTTTTAGGTTCTGTGGGGCAGATATACAAGCCCCTTGCACCACTTTTGCGTCACTTTTCCCATGTTAAAAGTGACGCAGAAGTGGCGCAAGGGGCTTGTAAATCTGCCCCTGTAGATGGCGCCATTGGAAGCGTCTGAGCCCGTCTGGGCATCTGAGGATGAGCCGGGATTTTGGTTTGCTCCTTCATCGGTTTTATCCACAAATGGTGTTGAGCCTCCATTTGCCAGGGATTTGCTGCTGCTGGCATGTTGGGGGGTGTGAGATGGTCGCTTTCTGTTGGCACTTCTAGGGCTCAGCACCTGCTTGTGGTGGGGCTGTTGTTGTCAGTTTTGGAGGCACTGTGAACCTGCAGGGTTTACTGCACAGAGAGATGCCAGCAAACTTCAAAGGTGGTCACTTTATGTGCCCAGGGAGGTTCTGCAGAACGTTGGCATACTGCCATAAATGAGGCCTGATTGAAAGTATAGCGCTGCACCATCAACGCGGAGCGCTATGTCACAGCAAACTTTGCTGAAAACACAGCAACTGCCTTAAGCGTCGTGAGTCGAGCACAACACGCACTATGTCAAAGTAACCAGTTAACCTTCCGCTGTTCTCTAGTTCAACAGCTGAGTTCGTTTCCAAATACCAGCTTATGATGTCATCCGTGACGTGAGATGGCTTTAGAATTTCCGTTGATGACATCAGAGTATGTATTACGCATTCTCATTATTTGCTCCGGGCGCACCTTTTAAAAGGTGTGCCGGGCGCAAGCAGTGGAAATGCGCCCTATTACCATGAATGCGCCCCCCCCGGGCACTTATTTTAACTTTCTAATCAGTTAGTTTTAGGGACTTAACTAAGGGCCTAGCAGCTCATTTTAGAAATTTAGAAAAAATCAATCAATCAAAAAATTGACCAACTCAAGACAATTTTTGGATTTCCTCATGTGGTCTCATATTGAGAGAGTGGTTCCAGCAAATGCAAAGGCTTCTATCCCACCGCTGAACTACCAAATGTAGGAAGTTGGCGAGCTGAACAGTGCACAAGAATGAAGTACACTGTACAGAGAGTCCAGAAAATCCCCAAATTGTTAAATCTTCTCGTTCTAGGTCGATGTCGGGTCCAGGTCCAAAGTTCCAGCAGGAGAAGTTCGAGAGCGTCCCGGATCGGCCGGGAGTAGAGTGCTGGAGGTCTTGAAAGCTGGTGCGCTACGATGAACGGGCCACTTTAAAGTATATTTGCACAGGAGGGCTTACAGGTAAGTCCGATGGGACTCCTTTGAGGGAGGGGCGAGGTCGCAAGGGCTTGGGAACCATGGGAACACAGCTGGTTGGCCGGAGCCAGTGGGGCCGGGTGCAGAGTGAACAGGTCAGCGGGGCTTTGTGCGTCTTCTTGGTCAGGAGCAGGCAACTTGGAGATGTGATTTTGGGACGCTGTGCCACTCAGCAAGTGGGGCTGGGGTGTCTCGATGTCCCTCGATATGTGCTTGCTTCTGGTATTTTGGGACTCCAGTGTGGACTCTTCTTCTCAGTGTTTGCTGTTGGGGGTTCGGTACCACGGCTATTGGTAGCCTGCAGCTCCGGGAGATCCTGATGTTTCCAAACTTTGTGAGGAGACAGGGGTTGGCACCTTTTTCTTCTGCGGCAGGGCTTCAGTTCTCGTGCAGCGGGTCTTCTTTGTCCTGGTCTTCTCTTGTCCGTCGAATCTGATGTTCAGCTCTTGGGGTGCCACCTAAATACTGAATTTAGGGATGTTACAAGAAAAGACAGGTAGTAGCCAATGAGCTACCTACCGTTAGGGTGTCTACAATCTCTAGGGACCACTTCCTGTGGGAAGTGGCACTAACCTAGCCCTGAAAGGTTGTTTCTACAGCATCCTAAGATGGTAGATTTCAAGAGAGGGCTTCACCTTGGTTGCCGTGTCCTAGGGTTGGTGGAGGCTAACACGGGACCCTCCTCCTAATCGTACTAATTTTCTCGCCTTTCCTCCCACCAAAAGAGTAGCAGGAAAGGGGCTTGGCTTCTCCCACTATCTGGAGATGCCTGGGTGGATTTCAAAGACAGAGAGCCTCCTACCGTTAGTCGGAAGCTTTCTGCCCGACACGTCGGTTTGAGTTCTGACCTTGGAGATATGATGTTGGCGGTCAGAGCATACACCGACCCGGTTCCAACCGGCTTTCGGAGTCCTCCGGTCGGCCGGACCCCCACCGTAATCCCCTATGGACAGCGTCTCCGCTGTCGGGATTACAATGTCAGAATCCCGACACGGAAAGGCTATTGGAATGTGACTTTGGGGGCCCCTATCAATGACCCCTTGCCTCCGCAGCCTATGGTTGGTGGCTGAGGGGGTACCTAGGGTGCCCACCTGTAGATCCCTGCACTATGTGGCAGGCCCCACGGGTGCCTGCCACAGGGTGCAGGGTTTTACACACACACCCCTTTCTTTATAGAAACCTGTATTATGGCCAGTTTCCGGCCATAGCAAAGCTGCCATAGAGAGATGGGAGTATACGACTGAACAGTATTCAGTTGCATTGTAATCAGGGAGTCGGAACCACCAACCGGAGGTCAGTCGGGCCGAGACGCGACAGTGTCGGTCGGAGGCAACTCCGACAGACATCGTAATAGGCCCCTAAGTGTGTAGTTAATTTTTATAACTTCATAAAAATGTCTCAATTTTATCAAAATATTGCCTGATACCAACAGCCGAGCTCATGGGCTCACCCTGACTCCTTACATGGACCTGAGCCGTGCTCAATGTAGGGCCGTCTGTAAGGGCTATTGTAGGAGCGTAGGATCTGCTCTTATGGTTGCCACCACTTTTTGCTGGTGTTTCACTGTTTTTCGACTTTTTTCTGGCTGGGGCCCTGCTATTCAGGAACCCCAGCCTAGCTGCTTCCTCTTTAAATTGATTGCAAGTACTTTAGGTACACTCCAGTTTGGTTACTAGGGTACCCTTATGAGTCCCTAGTATATGGTACCTTAGGCACCAAGGGCATAGTGTCATTTGTTGATATATTTGTGGTTCCAACTGGTGGCGAACCATTTCTTGAGGTGGGCAACTGAAAATGTGCTAATTCTTCTGTCACTTATAGCAACAGGTGATTCTGCGACAAACGGGTCCCCTAGCCACCAATGTTTGTTCAGTTTCCTTCAAAGTGCCTGTCTTTCTTAGCATTCACCTCCTCCCACAGATAGTGCAGGGGTTTCCTACCGGTCCCTCCTCCCCTGGCACTCACTGGGAAGTCTTTGCAACCTCTGTTCCTAATATTATTTCCATGTATTCCCCCTTATCACATGACAAATCCATTAGACCAACTTTTCTTTATTTCATCATAGTTTTTTTTAATGGAGAGCCAGACAAACATACATAAAAAATAAAACAATCATCCTTCACAGATTGTGCATAGAAAAATTGTTCATTCTAATAAAAAAGTTTTAAAACATTTGCAAGTCTTTTGCAGGTACTGTTAGAATGCAGTTATAATCTTTACTTTTGCTGCCAAAAAGTACATATTTACTATCAAAAATAAATATACAATGCACAATGGCTTGTACTGGGAGCTTGCTTGACAGGGATATCTCATCATTATATGATAGCTGTCCAAGCTCCAATGACTTAGGAAGCAAGTAATTGCACCAAAATTAAGTTAAAACATATCCTGCCTGGTACTATTGTAGCTGATCAATGAGGTCTCGGCCTCTTTATAATAAGTCATAATGTCATTTTCATGTTTAACCTGTATTAGGTAATAATGCCTAGCATTAACTGTATTTTGCAGCTAAGTGATAGACGTGGGTCCCGTACACGCCTTGCCACTAGAACCAAGCTACACCCAACCGAGGAGCTTTAAAAAGGGTGAAACCACTCTTAGGTTGCTCGTGGTCCGTTTCAGGGACGACTCGGCCTGGCAGTTCAGACTGGACTATTCCAATTGGAGAAGGTTCAAAACTAATTTGCATCTGATTGGGTCCAAACTGGGGTGGCATGGTGGTCAAAAGAACGATGGGTTGTAATGCTACCCTAAGCAGTCGCCAGTGGTTAGACAAATTGCAAGCATTCCTTCCATCACCTTTTGTGTGTTTGCTGTACCGCCCTAAGTGGGGAGGGTATGCTCTGATGCGTTCCACATGCACACTGTGCCACTGGCACCAAGCTATACCTGGCTGATAAGCCATAATCAGGGCAAAACTGGTCTTGGGTTGCATGTGTGTGGTTCACGGAGGACCTAAACTGGCAGTTCGGGCTGAAATGTTTTCATTGGAACAGGGTAAAGGCTGAGTTGCCTATGGTTGGGTCCAAACTGAGGTGGCATGGTGTGTAAAATAACAAACTGGGATGTGGCCCGAGTAATTGCCAGTGGCTGTGGTTAATTCAAGCATTCCATCCATCACCTTTTTGTACGCTGCTGCGTGTTGCCCTAAGTGAGAGAGGTATGTCCAAACGTGGCTCCTGTGTGCACCGTGCCACTAGACCTAAGCTATGCCCAACTGACGAGCCCCATTAAGTGTGAAACTGGTCTTGGATTGCTTGTGTTCTGGTTCAGAGAGTTCCTGGCTTGGCAGTTCCGACTGGACTGTTCCCATTGGAGCCGGGTACCAAGAGTGATTTGCATATGGCTGGGTCCAAACTAAGGTGGCATGGTGGGCAAATGAAGAGGGGTTGGATTGCTACCCTGAGAGATCGGCAGTGGTTAGACAAATTGCAAGCATTCCTCCCATCACCTTGTGTCTGTTTGATGCAACTAAGTGATAGCAACCTTAGCTTTAGATGTGGTTTAAGGCTGCTGTTTAATTTTTAAATAAACATAGACATACGTGGAGAAGTGTGGCTCACTGGTTAGAGGAGGCAGACCTGGAAGCAGAGGTCAGCCCGGGACCAGGGTTCAATTCCCGGCTCGGCGGGGTCTTGAGTCCTAAAAAAAATGTCCACGGACTTGACAATTCTCGCTCCGGTGCCTACTCGATTCACGGGTTCACACTCTGCGACTCTGGGCAATAGCTTGCTTAATCTCCACCACGGCCCCTCGCGGCAGGATGCCTGGCTTTCACCTTGCGGATACCCTGCCGGGGTTATCTCACAGGGGAATACCAGGACGGGTTCCCTAAGCAAGCGCTTAGAAACCGCTCGGTGATTTGCGCTATATAAATTCCTGTACATACATAAAATGTAGCAGGAAGTCTTTATAACTGATATAAAAGAAGTTTATACCTGAATAAAAGTTTGGCATGGGCTACAGCGGTAACTCATCTATTACTGCTTTTGACATATATACGTTTGGATCGCTCCCACATTTGTCAATACAGACATATCTTTTGCTTGTGATGTTGCTGTACATTTCTTATTACAAAGCACTAGATCAGAGGCCGACTCTCCTAGTGTAACAGTTGAAAGGTGTATCCCCGTAAAGAATTGAGTATTCTGACGCTTATGCCCCACTATACCCCTAAAAATGAGCTCTCCACTTACTTTGGGATTTCGTTATCACGCAGTCTCATGTAGGAACCCACCCTGATGCCTCTTAACCCTCATTCAAAACTTATTGCCTGCATTACAGCCCAAATACACAGTTGAGGTGTACATATATTACTTTCAATATGTTCTAAAGCAGTCATAAGGTTTACATTACAACACGTAGCACTGTAAATTCACATTGGAGGAGTTTTCATCTTGTGGTCTTGGCGTACGTCAAGCAAAAAAATGGATTCAGATCAGAGTGTTTGGCGTAACCCTTGTCTGTAATTTTTTTTTGTATTAGTCTTGCGAATCGAGTTCTCCTTAAACCAAATGCCTTGATAACAGTTGCTCCAAAATACTTCCATATCTTTTTCCATCATTCCTTTTGAAAGTATTACAGATTTGATCTTGCTCTTATCTCTTGATAAATTATTTTCATTACAGTAGATTGTCAATGCTCTTCTCAATCACTGCAAGTCAACTAGGGTACAAGGTAACAATACCAACTCATCCGCATCATACACTGTTTGTACCTGTGTATCCGTCAGCTCTGGGGAAGCACTCTGACAGCACCTAAACATGCTGGAAGATTTGTAACAAATATTGAGCATAACAGAGGAGCCATGGTTTGACTATGGCCATTTAAATGTATTAGAGTTTTACAAAATGTCTTTTGGTTGTGCCTGACAGAGGTTCTGCTCACACAGGTCAGAGAAAGCTCCATCAATGACGCTTGTTGGTTCATATTGCTTCAGACCCCCTACGCACACTTCAATAGATGCTCTGATGATGGTGTCTTTACGTTCTCGTTGGTCCAGGTCTTCTACGTACAGGTCAGAAGATTCTTCGATGATGGAGACTTCACGTTCTCATTGATCCAGGTCTTCTACGTACAGGTCAGAAGATTCTTCGATGATGGAGACTTCACGTTCTCATTGATCCAGGTCTTCTACGTACAGGTCAGAAGATTCTTCGATGATGGAGTTTTTACGTTCTCATTGGTCCAGGTCTTCTACGTACAGGTCAAAAGATTCTTCGATGATTGAGTCTTTACGTTCTCTTTGATCCAGGTCTTCTACGTACAGGTCAGAAGATTCTTCGATGATGGAGTCTTTACGTTCTCATTGATCCAGGTCTTCTACGTACAGGTCAGAAGATTCTTTGATGATGGAGTCTTCACGTTCTCGTTGGTCCAGCTCCACAACACACAGGTCAGAAGATTCTTCGATGATGGTGTCTTTACGTTCTCATTGCTCCAGCCCCTCTACGCACACTTCATTAGATGCTCCATTGATGGTGTCTTTTGGTTCTCATTGGTCCAGGAAGTCAATAAGCAGTTCAGAAGATGCTCAGTTGAGGACATCTTCTCATTCGTCATTGCTCCACGCAAGGTCCTACCTCGACCTAGGACAATGGTCTCCATCACATCGACATATCAGTGCTTTGTCTCCCTGTGCTGGTGTCTCAGCACCCCGCAGATGCATTTTTTGACGCCTATAATGGAATCGGGCCTGGATTTCACATAGAAGCAGACACAGGCCAGCGGAGAACAGCCACTACCAGCATCAAGGTGGAAGGTTTCTTTTAGATAGCGGGAGAGTTTGCTAAGGGAAGTCTGTTCTTGCTCCTCGGAAGCCTCCTCTTCGCTGTACGCAATGCCTACAATGGCCGGTGTGACTCCCTTGCACCTCACCCGGATGTCTTTCAGAATCTCCCTGATCAGCACCTTACTAGTCCTGTCTTTGATGAACTGGAGCTTGAACACGATAAGGATGACAGGGAACGGGAAGGCTTGGGGCTTCTCAAGTTGAGTGCATGGCTTCAATGATGGCCCGGGGTTCCCCGCATTGGGCTGTTGTGAGGATGTACCATTTCCCTTAGTGCTGTGAGCACAAGAACTGCCCTCCACAGGGCATCTCTTGTCATCAAAAAGGTCCTGAGCCACCTCCTGGAAGAGTTTCACCTTCTCCGCTGTTTCGGAAGACGGACACAGCATCCCCACCAACAGGAAGCTCTCCTTCCCGCCGACTCGGGCCACCAAATCTTGAAACTTCTTCTGAAGGTCTGCGTCCTGATCCCTGGAGTACTTGCTCTCGGCAGCAATGCTTGGAGGACCTGCAATGACAAAGATGGAGTGAGAAGAGATGGAAGTGCCTATCAGAATCCATGATACAGTGGCCTTATCTGCTCCATACAATAAAAATCGGTTCAAGCGGTGGATATCAGACAATCGAAAAAAGGGCTCAGAAAGTTGGAATTTACCCACAACAAAGCCACTTGGCCACACCCATTGCTTGGGCCATATAACAAAACTAAACGTCATCAAACGCAGCGTGTTGGATGCATCAAACATTTACAACCAAACCATGTCTGTGAGACTGACGTTTTATTTATTTATTTATTTTATAATTTTATAGAGCGCGAACCAGACCCGTGAGGGTATCAGAGCCCTTTACAAGATTAAGGGGGGAGGAACACAAAGCATAAGGATGGGAGGAATCACATTGGGAACGTTTGGAATACATTGTAAGGGAGGGGCATGCAGTATATAGGTCAAGCTACATGTGGGAAAAAACAAAGCAAGTAGATAAAAAAAATACAAGGGGCTGCATTATACATGAGGTGCGTGCCGTCAAAGGTCCAAGCTACGTGTGGGATCAATATTAAAGTGGTTAAAAAATTAAAGCCGGAAGGTATAACATACACGCAGTCTCAGCTCTTGAGGGGATGCCCCGGAGGGCAGGAAAATGTTTCATTCGTGGAGGCCTTGGGTAATGCCGAGGTGGAGGTGGAACATGTTGATGTGGTGATTGCAAGGTATTCATTAGATAATAATAATAATTATAATAATTTTAGATTATTATTGTTCCTTAATAAATATGTGACCACTGCAGGACCTACAGGCGAATCACAAAATTCAACAGTCTGCTGATGACACACAACTGTAATTTATATTTGGGAATTTTTTTTCTCTGAGTATTATATAGCACAAACTTGACCCTACAATATCAGGTATCAGAACACTTTACATGAGAACTAGTTGCGTTACAGACGGACACATTCCTTTTTGTTAGGCACGGGGAGATTAAGTGATTTGCTCAGAATCACAGGATGTTGAGCGCCCCTGCCGAGACTCGAACCTGGTTCCCCAGATTTGAGTTCGACCGCTCAAGCCGTTAGGCCACATCCTCTCCCTGAAGGTCGCTTGCGCTCTAGACATCCAACGCTTCAGATGCTGCTTGCGTGGCGGTGGAGCCAGAGGCCCAGCTCCTGCCTGAAACATAACCAGTGAAACTGAATTAAAACAAGCAACAACTAGTCCACACCTGGCTCAATAACATGAGCCGGGACAGAGCTGAACCTCAGCTTTCACCCAGCGCCAAGCCACTTTGATTCATTCTGACACCAGCCTCACCCTCAAGGAACACATTACCAAGAAAACAAAGACGCCCTCTCACCAGCTCTCGCTGCTAAAGAAAGTGAAACTGTTTATTTCAGGACAAGAGTCCAGACTGCTGCTCAAGCCCTTGTACTCTTGCAGCTGGATGGTGTTAACGTCCGCTGCCGCGCTCCTGGTGATAACGCTCTGCTGCCGCGCTCCTGGTGTTAGCGCTCTGCTGCCGCGCTCCTGGTGTTAGCGCTCTGCTGCCGCGCTCCTGGTGTTAGCGCTCTGCTGCCGCGCTCCTGGTGTTAACGCTCTGCTGCAGTGCTCCAGGTGTTAACGCTCTGCTGCCGCGTTCCTGGTGTTAACGCTCTGCTGCCGTGCTCCTGGTGATAACGCTCTGCTGCCGCGCTCCTGGTGTTAGCGCTCTGCTGCCGCGCTCCTGGTGTTAACGTCCGCTGCCGCGCTCCTGGTGATAACGCTCTGCTGCCGCGCTCCTGGTGTTAGCGCTCTGCTGCCGCGCTCCTGGTGTTAGCGCTCTGCTGCCGCGCTCCTGGTGTTAGCGCTCTGCTGCCGCGCTCCTGGTGTTAACGCTCTGCTGCAGTGCTCCAGGTGTTAACGCTCTGCTGCCGCGTTCCTGGTGTTAACGCTCTGCTGCCGTGCTCCTGGTGTTAGCGCTCTGCTGCCATGCCCCTGGTGTTAACGCTCTGCTGCCATGCCCCTGGTGTTAACGCTCTGCTGCCACGCTCCTGGTGTTAACGCTCTGCTGCCATGCCCCTGGTGTTAACGCTCTGCTGCCGTGCTCCTGGTGTTAACGCTCTGCTGCCGCGCTCCTGGTGTTAACGCTCTGCTGCCATGCCCCTGGTGTTAACGCTCTGCTGCCATGCCCCTGGTGTTAACGCTCTGCTGCCACACTCCTGGTGTTAACGCTCTGCTGCCATGCCCCTGGTGTTAACGCTCTGCTGCCGTGCTCCTGGTGTTAACGCTCTGCTGCCGCGCTCCAGGTGTTAACGCTCTGCTGCCGCGTTCCTGGTGTTAACGCTCTGCTGCCATGCCCCTGGTGTTAACGCTCTGCTGCTGTGCTCCTGGTGTTAACGCTCTGCTGTCGCACTCCTGGTGTTAATGCTCTGCTGCCGCGCTCCTGGTGTTAACGCTCTGCTGCTGTGCTCCTGGTGTTAACGCTCTGCTGTCGCACTGCTGGTGTTAATGCTCTGCTGCCGTGCTCCTGGTGTTAACGCTCTGCTGCCGTGCTCCTGGTGTTAATGCTCTGCTGCCGCGCTCCTGGTGTTAACGCTCTGCTGCCGCGCTCCTGATGTTAACGCTCTGCCGCCGCGCTCCTGGTGTTAATGCTCTGCGGCCGCGCTCCTGGTGTTAACGCTCTGCTGCCGTGCTCCTGGTGTTAACGCTCTGTTGCTGCACTCCTAGTGTTAACGCTCTGCTGCCGTGCTCCTGGTGATAACGCTCTGCTGCCGCGCTCCTGGTGTTAATGCTCTGCTGCCGCGCTCCTGGTGTTAATGCTCTGCTGCCACGCTCCTGGTGTTAACGCTCTGCTGCTGTGCTCCTGGTGTTAACGCTCTGCTGCCGCGCTCCTTGTGTTAATGCTCTGCTGCCGCGCTCCTGGTGTTAATGCTCTGCTGCCGCGCTCCTGGTGTTAATGCTCTGCTGCCACGCTCCTGGTGTTAACGCTCTGCTGCCGCGCTCCTTGTGTTAATGCTCTGCTGCCGCGCTCCTGGTGTTAATGCTCTGCTGCCGCGCTCCTGGTGTTAACGCTCTGCTGCCGCGCTCCTGGTGATAACGCTCTGCTGCCGCGCTCCTGGTGTTAGCGCTCTGCTGCCGCGCTCCTGGTGTTAGCGCTCTGCTGCCGCGCTCCTGGTGTTAGCGCTCTGCTGCCGCGCTCCTGGTGTTAACGCTCTGCTGCAGTGCTCCAGGTGTTAACGCTCTGCTGCCGCGTTCCTGGTGTTAACGCTCTGCTGCCGTGCTCCTGGTGATAACGCTCTGCTGCCGCGCTCCTGGTGTTAGCGCTCTGCTGCCGCGCTCCTGGTGTTAACGTCCGCTGCCGCGCTCCTGGTGATAACGCTCTGCTGCCGCGCTCCTGGTGTTAGCGCTCTGCTGCCGCGCTCCTGGTGTTAGCGCTCTGCTGCCGCGCTCCTGGTGTTAGCGCTCTGCTGCCGCGCTCCTGGTGTTAACGCTCTGCTGCAGTGCTCCAGGTGTTAACGCTCTGCTGCCGCGTTCCTGGTGTTAACGCTCTGCTGCCGTGCTCCTGGTGTTAGCGCTCTGCTGCCATGCCCCTGGTGTTAACGCTCTGCTGCCATGCCCCTGGTGTTAACGCTCTGCTGCCACGCTCCTGGTGTTAACGCTCTGCTGCCATGCCCCTGGTGTTAACGCTCTGCTGCCGTGCTCCTGGTGTTAACGCTCTGCTGCCGCGCTCCTGGTGTTAACGCTCTGCTGCCATGCCCCTGGTGTTAACGCTCTGCTGCCATGCCCCTGGTGTTAACGCTCTGCTGCCACACTCCTGGTGTTAACGCTCTGCTGCCATGCCCCTGGTGTTAACGCTCTGCTGCCGTGCTCCTGGTGTTAACGCTCTGCTGCCGCGCTCCAGGTGTTAACGCTCTGCTGCCGCGTTCCTGGTGTTAACGCTCTGCTGCCATGCCCCTGGTGTTAACGCTCTGCTGCTGTGCTCCTGGTGTTAACCCTCTGCTGTCGCACTCCTGGTGTTAATGCTCTGCTGCCGCGCTCCTGGTGTTAACGCTCTGCTGCTGTGCTCCTGGTGTTAACGCTCTGCTGTCGCACTGCTGGTGTTAATGCTCTGCTGCCGTGCTCCTGGTGTTAACGCTCTGCTGCCGTGCTCCTGGTGTTAATGCTCTGCTGCCGCGCTCCTGGTGTTAACGCTCTGCTGCCGCGCTCCTGATGTTAACGCTCTGCCGCCGCGCTCCTGGTGTTAATGCTCTGCGGCCGCGCTCCTGGTGTTAACGCTCTGCTGCCGTGCTCCTGGTGTTAACGCTCTGTTGCTGCACTCCTAGTGTTAACGCTCTGCTGCCGTGCTCCTGGTGATAACGCTCTGCTGCCGCGCTCCTGGTGTTAATGCTCTGCTGCCGCGCTCCTGGTGTTAATGCTCTGCTGCCACGCTCCTGGTGTTAACGCTCTGCTGCTGTGCTCCTGGTGTTAACGCTCTGCTGCCGCGCTCCTTGTGTTAATGCTCTGCTGCCGCGCTCCTGGTGTTAATGCTCTGCTGCCGCGCTCCTGGTGTTAATGCTCTGCTGCCACGCTCCTGGTGTTAACGCTCTGCTGCCGCGCTCCTTGTGTTAATGCTCTGCTGCCGCGCTCCTGGTGTTAATGCTCTGCTGCCGCGCTCCTGGTGTTAATGCTCTGCTGCCGTGCTCCTGGTGTTAACGCTCTGCTGCCGCGCTCCTGGTGTTAATGCTCTGTTGCTGCACTCCTAGTGTTAACGCTCTGCTGCCGTGCTCCTGGTGTTAACGCTCTGCTGCCGTGCTCCTGGTGTTAACGCTCTGCTGACGCGCTCCTGGTGTTAATGCTCTGCTGCCGCGCTCCTGATGTTAACGCTCTGCTGCCGCGCTCCTGGTGTTAATGCTCTGCTGCCGCGCTCCTGGTGTTAATGCTCTGCTGCCGCGCTCCTGGTGTTAATGCTCTGCTGCCGCGCTCCTGGTGTTAACGCTCTGCTGCCGCGCTCGTGGTGTTAAGGCTCTGCTGCCGCGCTCCTGGTGTTAACACTCTGCTGTCGCACTCCTGGTTTTAACGCTCTGCTGCCGCGCTCCTGATGTTAACGCTCCGCTGCCGCGCTCCTGGTGTTAACGCTCTGCTGCCGCGCTCCTGGTGTTAACGCTCTGCTGCCATGCTCTTGGTGTTAACGCTCTACTGCCGTGCTCCTGGTGTTTATCCTCTGTTGCTGCACTCCTAGTGTTAACGCTCTGCTGCCGTGTCCCTGGTGTTCATGCTCTATTGCTGCGCTCCTGGTGTTAATGCTCTGCTGCCGCGCTCCTGGTGTTAACGCTCTGCTGCCGCGCTCCTGGTGTTAATGCTCTGTTGCTGCACTCCTAGTGTTAACGCTCTGCTGCCGTGTTCCTGGTGTTCATGCTCTATTGCTGCGCTCCTGGTGTTAATGCTCTGCTGCAGCGCTCCTGGTGTTAACGCTCTGCTGCCGTGTTACTGGTGTTCATGCTCTATTGCTGCGCTCCTGGTGTTAATGCTCTGCTGCCGCGCTCCTGGTGTTAACGCTCTGCTGCCGTGTTCCTGGTGTTCATGCTCTGCTGCCACGCTCCTGGTGTTAATGCTCTGCTGCCGCGCTCCTGGTGTTAACGCTCTGCTGCCGTGCTTCTGGTGCTAACGCTCTGCTGCCACGCTCCTGTTGTTAAGGCTCTTTTGCCATGTTCCTGGTGTTAACGCTCTGCTGCCGTGCTCCTGGTGTTAACGCTCTGCTGCCGCGCTCCTGGTGTTAACGCTCTGCTGCCGTGCTCCTGGTGTTAACGCTCTGCTGCCACTCTCCTGGTGTCAACGCTCTGCTGCCGCGCTCCTTGTGTTAACGCTCTGCTGTCGCGCTCCTTGTGTTAACGCTCTGCTGCCGCGCTACTGGTGTTATCGCTCTGCTGCCGCGCTCCTGGTGTTATCGCTCTGCTGCCACGCTCCTGGTGTTAACGCTCTGCTGCCACGCTCCTGATGTTAATGCTCTGCTGACGTGTTCCTATTGTTAACATTCTGCTGCCGCGCTCCTGGTGTTAACGCTCTGCTGCCGTGCTCCTGGTGTTAATGCTCTGCTGCCGCGCTCCTGGTGTTAACGCTCTGCTGCCGTGCTCCTGGTGTTAATGCTCTGCTGCCGCGCTCCTTGTGTTAACGCTCTGCTGCTGCGCTCCTGGTGTTAACGCTCTGCTGCCGCGCTCCTGGTGTTAACGCTCTGCTGCCGCGCTCCTTGTGTTAACGCTCTGCGGCCACGCTCCTGGTGTTAACGGTCTGCTGCAGCGCTCCTGGTGTTAACGCTCTGCTGCCGCGCTCCTGGTGTTAACGCTCTGCTGCCGCGCTCCTTGTGTTAACGCTCTGCGGCCGCGCTCCTGGTGTTAACGCTCTGCTGCCGCGCTCCTTGTGTTAACGCTCTGCTGCCGCTCTCCTGGTGTTAACGGTCTGCTGCCGCGCTCCTGGTGTTAACGCTCTGCTGCCGCGCTCCTGGTGTTAACGCTCTGCTGCCGTGCTCCTGGTGTTAACGCTCTGCTGCCGTGCTCCTGGTGTTAACGCTCTGCTGCCGTGCTCCTGGTGTTAATGCTCTGCTGCCACGCTCCTGGTGTTAACGCTCTGCTGCCGCGCTCCTGGTGTTAATGCTCTGCTGCCGCGCTCCTGGTGTTAATGCTCTGCTGCCGCGCTCCTGGTGTTAACGCTCTGCTGCCGCGCTCCTGGTGTTAATGCTCTGCTGCCGCGCTCCTGGTGTTAACGCTCTGCTGCCGCGCTCCTGGTGTTAACGCTCTGCTGCCGCGCTCCTGGTGTTAATGCTCTGCTGCCGCGCTCCTTGTGTTAACGCTCTGCTGCCGCTCTCCTGGTGTTAACGGTCTGCTGCCGCGCTCCTGGTGTTAACGCTCTGCTGCCGCGCTCCTGGTGTTAACGCTCTGCTGCCGTGCTCCTGGTGTTAACGCTCTGCTGCCGTGCTCCTGGTGTTAACGCTCTGCTGCCGTGCTCCTGGTGTTAATGCTCTGCTGCCACGCTCCTGGTGTTAACGCTCTGCTGTCGCGCTCCTGGTGTTAACGCTCTGCTGCCGCGCTCCTGGTGTTAACTCTCTGCTGCCGCTCTCCTGGTGTTAACGCTCTGCTCCCACGCTCCTGGTGTTAACGCTCTGCTGCCGTGTCCCTGGTGTAAATGCTCTGCTGTGTTTAGGGGAAGAAGGCAGTACAAAAGGGTGTTCTGGGGGTGTCGGAGGCTGGCCATGAATAATGTTTGGGACAACCTCAAAATGGGAACTACTAGGGAGCAGTCTCCAAAAGTCTGCATGGACGGTCCACACAGGAAAGAAATGCAAACCTGCTACCAAAAGCGGTAATGTTTTATTCCAAAGGTGGCACATGCATCGGGGCTCCCCCGTAGGGTGACCAGCTGACATGGAGGCTAATTCTGAACAGGACTGTAAAAGAGTCACGACAAAGGGCCAAAATTAAGGACAAAAATTCAGGAACAATGGTCGATATTCAGGACAAAAACACAGGACAAAAGGTACATTTTACAGACACATCGAAGGAGAGGCAATACCCCACTACTTTATCAGTGCATTTATTTACTATTTTCTACATAATACTATATTTTATCTGTGAATTTATTTACTATTTTCTACATAATACTATATTTTATCTGTGAATTTATTTACTATTTTCTACATAATACTATATATTCACTCTGGGCTTCATGTGATTGCCTCTATATAGGCTACATGCAGGTGGCACAATATGTCCTTGTTCAATAGTAAATTTATGACCTTGGCGACGCTGTCAAGTACATCACCCCTATCCAGATTTACCCAAACCTTCTTGTTGGGAAAGCAGCAGCAACATTACACATTTTGATTATGTTTCTGAACATTTTAAAACCTATGGCCAACAGTCTGGGAAACATTGAGGTAAGTGACCACCTGCTAGTTTAGATAAGTTGAACAAAAACACCTGCCTCACCTCTACCTCCAGTCAACGTTAAACCTAAAAAAATAATAGGGCAGATCAGATGGTGTTGGCGACAGTCGCACACCTATTGTCAGGATGTGAGGTGTCGAAAGATTGTCTGTAGTCTCACGGCACTAGGGTGTGCGTCCAGGATTCTACATTTAGATCAGAACAGGGAGCCCAGAATGGGAAACATCTTTTACAACGCAACTTTTACCACGCAGTGCTTTTACATCGCAACTTTTACAACGCAAACCATTACAACGCTTTGCGCTGGGGGGCGCTCTAGGATAGGGAATAGGTTTAATTTACTATCCAACACCTTTCCTACTATAGACGGGGACTGGAGTTGGAATAGTAAATTAAACTATTCACTATCCAGCACCCCAAAGCGCTATGCGTTGTAATGGTATGCGTTGTAAAAACTGCAATGTAAATGCATGCGATGTAAAAGCATGCGTTGTAATGTCATATATCCGCCCAGAATACCAGACAAACAGAACTAAAGAGCAAGATGAAATTGAGATTAGATGGGAGATACACAACAACTGATTCAAAGGATTCTTGCTAAGAACTGGAGGCATAAGAAAGAGAAGAACAAGGTGGGACAATTCCTAAATTCAGACGAGAGGGGCACGTCATGAGTATCGGAAAGCATTGTGTACCGGGGGATTTGTCTCAGCAGAGAGAAGAGAAAAGGCACTGTCTTCTGGTAGAACAAGCATCACCCACCCCAGCAAACTCTGCTGGTGCAATGGGCCACTGGTCGTTCTTGTGAAGGCTGAGCAGAGGTCAGACCCCTTGGAAGGCTGTGCTGGGCGATTGCCCACTCTGTCCATGTCTTAAAATGGTTCTGCAGTCGAACCAAGGCTGAACCAGTGATCTGGCTCATCCCTAAGTGCCACCGTACATGCAGAATCTTCAAAATATTTGGGATGTAAATTACACAAGCAGAATGTAGGCACATGATCAAGATTTTATATTGTACGACGTGTTTCTTTAACATATAGCAGTGTTTTCCCCTTTATGTACAATTAGACCCCATATTGAACGGGGAATCAGTTACCTTCTAAAACCGAGCCCAGTTTGCTTTTTGATCTGCTCTGCCACTTTCAGTAATGAGCCACGAGGCACAAGTGAAGATGGTGGTGCTACCACAATTATTGTATTATTTTGAAAACCTTCACCTGCTCATCCCTCGTTCCTTCTTCAGACACTTCGACGCATCCCACATCTGATTTGGGGACCAGGGAGCCGCCGGTTAGCTCTTACCGCTCTAAAGTTACACCTGACTGTTGGTGGATTAGTCCATCTGGACTTACCATGCTACTATGTCGCTGCGTAGCTCCTTCAGTGGATCACTGGCTGTCTGACCGCCCCCTGCATAGCACCGGGTTTACCCATAAGGGCTTTAAGGAGGGCTTACTGCACTGCTCATTGTTTCTTACTGACCGTTCTACCCAACACCACCCAAGTTTAACGTGTACAGCTTTCTCCTGCCTTACTAGAACCCGTAAACTCACTAAGACATATAAAGTCTACGCTCCTCCAATACCTATGCTAGGCCTCCCCACTTGCACAGGACGGCTTCACTCAGGGCAGCTCCATCAGTGGCATTTTGCAGGCCTCTCAAAATTGGGGTGTTTTTTTCGTTGAAGGCAAGCTACTAGATTTTCAAACCCTTATGGCAGACTAGAGTCTTTAGCCAGGTCAATTCCTTTCTTACAAACACCTTAAACAATCATTAAGTGCCCAATTTCATGTCCACCCCCTAGACCACCCCACATGAAGTGTACCAGACGCTCTACACCATAGGATCTGGCCGAAAACGGATTATATAAGTGATAGAGCTTTCCTGCAACATGGAGACCAGTCCAGGGCTTCTCTCCTTACTAACAGGTAAGATGACATGGCCAAACCTCTGCACAGTATGGACTGGGCTGAAATATTAAAGTATCCCCACAAAATGTCCCACAGCTCCTGCGTTTAGTACGTTTAATTTAATATTCTGAACTGAGCCTACCTTCCACCTGCCCGCATTAACAGAACATTCCCGGGAGTCGCAGCGGCATGTCCTCGCTGTACGCGATCAGATGCCGATTTGCTTCATACGCTTTGGTCTCGCTCCACACTCCTTTCATACTGGCGAAGAGTTCTTGAGGTGCTGGTGACCGCGATGGGCCGTGTACTAGCGAATTCCCCAGAAGCAGACCTATTGGGTGTATTCCCCCGCCCTACGTTCGAGAAACCCTTGACCAAGTTCCTCGATCTGGCTCTTCTTCTAGCAAAACGGAACATTACACTGCCCTGGAAGGATTCACTTCCTCCAATTATCATAAATTGGAGCAAGGCTCGCTCTCTTGGTTTTGATCTAAGACCGCCCATGACACAGGGAGAAATGAGTCGGTCTGAAAAAATATTTTACTGCACGGGCCTGGGATATTGTGGTGGAGGGCTTTAAAGACTGCACCACGCATGCTAATCTCCCCCCATATTCCACCGACACACGCAATCTCGGTTTGTATATAGTAGTTGTTCTTACCACATCTAGGCAACTACCCAAGGCAGTGGTTTAAGGGCGCCTTTCTCTGACACACTGTCATGATTTCTCCTCTGGAACACTTTATTCTAAGCACCTCAGCGTTCATTGGCTGCTTCCCTACGCTAATAGTTAAAGCAGCGACAACTGGGCGGGGGGGGGGAGGGGGAGGGACAGTTTATCACGGGTCCGTTTGTTACAAAGAAAAAGTAAAAATTGTGTGCTAACTATTCATAAATAGCCCAGCACTGTTCTTCTGTAGATGTACGATGGAATCTATTGCTACACACCTGGCTACTGTCATGCTATGTAGTAAACTCTTTTGGCAGACAAGAATAAAAACTTTTTTTTTAAAACATAGGGGAGTGTTTCAGTTTAGTGCATCAGATGACAACATTGCTTTGGCATTTATCTGAAATACAAGTCTCTAAACATGAACTTAACAATATTTGCTACCCTTCCTCTTGGCTGCAACAGGAGGTAACAAAGTGAACCGATTATCTGGGGTCCCTCACATCATGACTGATATTATTGTAATCGATGGTGGAACATTCCAGACTAATAAAACATGCAAGTGAGTTTTTTGTACACCGTCCATCTTAAACGGAATTACTTGAAAGCGCTCTCAAATGTCACTTTCAAGTCCTTTAGACACAGGAAGTAAATTGATTTGACTAAGATCACACAATGTAGCCGCGAAGAAAATCCAGTATTTGAACCCAGACTTACTGGTTATGCATAGCACACTCAAGCCACTGACTAGATTAATTTATTTTTCTCAATGCCCTTTAAACCAGAAGACAGTGTTTTGTAGAATTCTGTAAGATGAATAGAATACTGTGGTAAATAAATACAGATTGCAGGTTAATCTGACACAATATCTAAAAAAACAAGCATTGGCATAGCCAATAGGTCTCGCCTTTGGGACCTTATAAGTGTTTAAACATGCAACAGTTAATGTGGTTGCACCAAGGATATTGTGCTGCATAACTAAATACTTATAAGGTCACAAAAGCGAGACCTATTGGCTATGCCAATGCTTGTTTAAGTTCGTTTTTACCAGGCATTTTATCATTTCTTGGTATGGCGTCAATTACGATCATGTTGGTTACAATGTTTTAAATCATCATTTCTATGAGTTTTGTTTCACTCCAGAGCATGCTCCCTTCTTCAAAGTCTTACCAATGGATTATCCCCCCAAAAAATGTAGCTGCCTTTTATAGGTTTTGATGATGCAATAAAAAAGAAACATACAGTGCAAGAGTTTCAGTTACACACATACCACCCCAACGGAAAAGAAATGAAGCCAGTTACATATACGGGTTGACGCCACATGTAAGGTGTTGCAGCATCAGAGAAGTACATACAATGATTAGTGCAATTTGATAGGTGAACCGAGTCACCGAGCAAACATCAAAAAGAAAATAAATATCACAATAATAACACACTCTTTCATTCTACAAAATTCTAGGAGAATGTATAACACCATATCTACTAGATCTATTTGTAGGGACTCAAGTAAGCGGCATCCCTCCTGACTCATGGAAGGTAACAAATATAGTTATTTTCCCTAAAAAGGGAAAGCCCCCAAACTCACCTTCATCGTATCGTCCAATCTCCTTAATAAATTCGGACTCAAAGATATACTCAAAAATCTTGGCTAATCGGCTCAGGAGGGTCATCGAAAACCTTGTCTCCCCCTGGCAGCACGGCTTTATTCCCGGTAAGTCCACCACAGACCACACTCGTAGGGCTATATCGCTATTCGATATTATGAATGTGACGGGGGCGAATGTCGATGATCCTACTCGATGCCGAGAAGGCGTTTGATCGTGTTTCTTGGGGTTTCTTATGGGCGGTGCTCGAGAAAAACAACTTTCGGCCCTGCCTCTCTAAATCAATCAAGGCAATGTACCACGAACCAAAGGCCAGGGTTTTAGCGATGGGACAGGAATCTAGGCTGTTTGAAATATTAAGAGGAACAAGACAGGGCTGTCCGTGTTCTCCGATCTTATTTGCTATGTACATCAATCCATTGATCCTCAAATTAATAGCAAGTAATTTAATTATACCTGTCACGGTAGGCTCTCACGACACTAAGGTTCTGGCATATGCTGATGACGTTGCGGTAATAACACCCTACCCCTCCGAGGCTATAGTTGAAATTGAGGTTATTACACAAGCCTTCGGGCAGATCTCAGGATATTCTCTCAATCGGGATAAAACCATGGTAATTTGCACTGACAATATTCAGTTTGACGACCCAAAGAAGGTAGATAAAGCGGTATATTTAGGTATATGTATATCACCTAATGTAGAGATCATTAATGATTTAAATTACGAACCCCTACTAAAAAACATTAAGAAAGATCTAAAGAGGGTTGACAGTCTCCACCTCTCAATTATCGGGAGAGGAAAATTTCTGAAAATGAACATCCTACCTAGGCTGCTGTATTTGTTTCGCTCTGTTCCTCTAATAGTTGAAGATAAAGTTGTTAAAACAATAGAATATCAAATGAGCAAGTTTATTTGGAATTACGGGAAAATCAGGAGGGCCCTAAATTACCTATGCCTCCCGGTACACAGAGGTGGGCTAGCAATCCCCAATATAATGCTCTACCTATGGGCCACTATGCTCCAGCAAATGTCTCCCCTGTTCAATATATATATACAGCAGATCCAACACTAGAAGAAAGTGCTATACCATCAATATATGAATTAGCCTTAGGAAACAAGGCAAAAGGCTTGCTGCTAAAACAATTAGAACCCTCATATTATAAAAAGTTTAAGTTCAAGATTATTAAGAGTGCTTGGAGAATCTGGAAAAAACCAGCGAGGCAACTTGAAATCCCAAAATTTAATAAGTACACACCATTATGGAACTCATCTGTGCTACCAAGACAAGCTAATGATGATATTTCCAGGCGATGGGAAAACTTGGGGGTTTTAACTCTAGGAGATTTCCTTCAGGGCGTCACAGAAACTAGGTTTCAGCACCTACAAGACAAACTTTTAATTCCGAACACAGATAGTTTTAAGTTTATCCAAATCAACACTATCCTCAATAGAAAAATCCCTAATATCTCTTTGATAAATATCCCCTTATTGGATTGTATGGGTAAATCAACATCCAGGATAGGCACATTCTATGATATGTTGCTAGAAAGTAAGAAGGATGATGTAGAGCATATTGAATCTATATGGGCAAATAAACTTAACAATCCTAATGTCGATATTGACATGTCACTACAGCTCTTATCTGAATTATTTATTTCTTCTAACTTAAAGGCCCAGTTGTATAAGACAATATATAATCTATATTATACACCCGCCAAACTGTATACTTGGGGGAAAAGAGCGAATTCCGAATGTCCTCGCTGCGGTACTAGTCCAACACATCTGATACATATGTTCTATGAATGTGACAAATTAACACCTTTCAGACAAATGATAGCGGAATTTTGGCAAGAGGTGTTCGGCCATACCGTAGCTGAATCACCGACTCTATATCTACTAGGATATGACAATACTCTTATGCACAGCAAGGACGAGGAAATATGCCTCTTTCTAGGGACGGCGGTGTACAGAATAATCCTAGCAGCACGATGGAAGGAGGCAGATCCCCCCTAATTTCCAAATATGGCTGACACGATACTTAGGGATTTATAGTCAAGAAAAAGCAATTTACGCATGTAGAGGGAAAAAAGCCAGGATGCGAGGGGAAAGAATTTGCGAGCCGATTGAGGGCTGGAATATTAGGACCAGATAATTACAATAAAATAGTAATATTAACAACTCTTTAATTTCTATTTACTCTTTGATGTAACCATTATATTATGTTCTTTTGCTTACATGATTACATAATCTGTATTCACAATAAGAAATATTAATGTTGATATATGCATAATTTATGCTTATGAATATGTCTTTTTTCATGTACAAATAAAAAAAAAATAATAATAAACAACACACTCTTTCGTTATAAGCATAACAGGACTACCATCAACCATGACAGTTACCCCTCTGCCTCAGAACTATCACAGGGCTCGTAGCATGGATGGGCCCGATTCACAGAATGAACTTAAGACTCAATCCTAAACTTACTACTATTTTGCTATTCACAGAATGCACTTACTACTTTTGGAATTCACAGAATGAACTTACTACTTTTGGTATTCACAGGAGTTAGGATTTTGTCTTAAGTTTGTCTTAAGACAAACTTAAGACAGACTTAAGACAGACTTAAGTTAGGATTTTGTCTTAAGTCTGTCTTAAGTTTGTCTTAAGTTTGTCTTAATACAAACTTAAGACAAAATCCTAACTTCTGTGAATACCAAAAGTAGTAAGTGCATTCTGTGAATACCAAAATAGTAGTAAGTTTAGGATTGAGTCTTAAATTCATTCTGTGAATCAGGCCCGTAATGTCTGTGTATGTTGCTTGTTACTAACAAGAAAGACAGCAGTTTGTCTATTACTTGTTTACCGGTATTACTAATCACATTAAAAAAAGAATTGATTTTTGCAGATAAATTATGTAACGCAAACAAGCGGGTACAGCACTATACAAAGACTACATTAAAACAAAAGTTGGTTCGCTTAATGGTAAAAGTAAATTGAAAATCTGGGACAGGTGGGTCGCTATTTTATGGTAAATTTACAGAACATCGACCTCGTCATAGAAAAGGCAACATACCACGTGTTACATCTATTTCCCCACTCAGTTTGCGATGTGCCAATAAAAGAAATGTACATCACATAACTCTAAATGCTCTTTACATGCCTGAGAAACTACATATTTATAGTGCTGTGGTAACCTGCCTGATCATTACTCTGTTGCACCACCAGCCTTTTGTGTAGCCTGGTTTTACGCTGCACGGAGATAATCCCTTGAAACATCAGGGGGATGTTTTTATTTCATTCGGAACATCACGCTGAATGGCAGTAAGAAAGGGAAATGGAGGGGTACGCACTTTGCGTTTCCATCATACGCTCTCAGAGGCTTTCAGTAAACCCCACACCCCCAGACAACGGAATCTAGAACTCCATTCTAACTACACGCCAGGGACAGTGAAAAACACCACAACAAATAGAAAGCTCTACTCCCACCAGCCCCTACCTATTTTTATTATCATTAATTACGAGTACGCCAGCTGCGCCAACATGCTGGTGAGGGAGCCGGCTAAGGCTCATCAGCACCACTGTGTGAGGCGTGCAGAGGATAATACTGGTCACGTGACAACGCCGGGCCCAGTCAGGAAGGGAGGCTTTATTTACCAATGCTTCCAAAAACTAACATGAAACAAGCCTGGGAGTGGTGCGCGTGCCCGCTGCACGCAAAAAAAGATGGCACACTGCGCGCCACTGCGTGTAACCACAAGCTGTATGCCGTGGCCGGCTACAATTCCTGGCAAAGGTGGGACATGTACCTGCCTTTGCCCAATTGTGTGCTGCCTTCGCACGCAAAGACCAATAGAAAGAAAGCAACAAAAAAAACCACGCACGAGCGTGTGAAAAGTACAGATTGATTCCAAGAGATCGGTTTCTTAGAGCAGCACGTGCGCGCTGCGCTATGCTTGACCTAAAAAGGTCCATAATTAAAGTGAGGGAGGGCAGGACACAATAAGCTAGCATCACTGACTTTTTTTTGATATTATAGAGCTATTCTAGGCATGGCAAACCACTGCAATGTTGAGCCGGGCTTGAGCCTGAAGCCTGACTCTGGCGCAGCTCAAGGTCCTGTTAGGCCCCCGAGCCCATAACGAGCCGAGCTTTCATGTGGCTTCTTCCTGCCTCCTTCAATCTACCCAGGATGTGGCGTTAGGGCCAGAGCTGACGATTTTGGAACTGGGGCACCAGATTCGACTCTCGGAATCAGCTCAATATTCTGTGAATCTGAATAAAACCCCTTAATCTACCCATTCGTATGAACAATGAATGTGACGCTGTGTAATGTAAGTGGTGCTCATGTCGGGTGCTCCAATAGCTTCGGGTCGAGTTCACGCTATATAAATACGCAAAGTAGTCAAAACAAAGCCCTTAACATAAGGAAAGACAAATACCCATTTTCTGGCTGATTTTTACAAAGTTAAATTAGAAAACAGGATAAATCACAGCTCCCCTACTTAAATTATATGATCCTAGGCAAATATTTTACTTTACTACAATTTTTTCCTTTAACGTATATGAAAGCACTTTCAAATATGTGAGTTCTCTATGTCAGTTGTACAAAAACCTAATGTATCTGATTTAATGTGCTTTAATGTGATGTATTAACGTCAATGCTTCTCATGTTAAATAAATACACCTCTTTTGGATTTATTATATTTTACATGATGTTTGTTATATAATTTACATGGCAAACATATCAGGACTTGGCTCGTGCATGGACACTAAGGGGTCCATTAGGATGACGGGCAGACAAAGTCCGCCAGTCATCCTTCCGGTGCTTGGGACCACCCGCCATAAGGGCGGGGGTCCCGTCCTACAGATTAGGATGCGCCCGCCACAGTGGCGGGCGCTTCCCGCATTTTTAGCATTGCGGCAGATGGTGCTAAAAGCACCGCGAGGTGCCTGTCATGTTGTGCATTGAAATGCAGGGGGGTACCATAGGTACCCCCCATGTGCACCCCCCACCCCCCGGAGTCCCTGCGGGCCTGCAACGGGCCCCCACATGCCTTTCCGTGGCGGCATTGCTGCCACGGAAAGGCATTGAAATATGCCCATCATAATACGACTGGCGGTGTCTGATAGACACCGCCACCATATTATTCCTTTTCCGCCCCGGCCGCAAGGTGACCGGGGCGGAAAAGCGGCGGACGGTCTTTCCGTCCGCCGAGGTCCCCCCGCCATACTAATATGGTGGCGGGAAAACGAGTGTGGATATCGGGCGGATTGCCCCCGCCAGGCTGGCGGTGGCTACCGCCAGCCTGGCGGCGGCAATCTGCCCGACATCATAATGGGCCCCTTAGATCTGAGTCAGACCCTTGGCTCACATTGTTAATTTCTTGGCTCGCCCGCCTCAAAGCTTTTCAATGCAGGGGGTGAAGTGCATTAAAAACACTATCTATACTGCCATGGGGGCGTGGTCTGTGAGTGCAGAGGTGGAATCAAAGGCGCGGCTAAAAAAAGCAAAATATTGTGTAATGATTTTGTTGATCTCTCGCCCTCAGGTAACTACACATAAAATAATGCACACCTTGACTGAAAATTATGAAAGTTAAATTAATTAGTGGATTTGTATGGTAGGAAACCTCTATTGGTGAATGCGTTCACTACTGATGTATATGGGTGCAACCAGAGGTCCACAGAATTAAATCCAGTTTGGTGCAGCAGGGAAAAGTGTCTTGTGTATTTTTGGGTAGGAGGTCTCTGAAAGCACTGGGAATGTTTATGTCATTATTTTAAATGTGAATTACACGCAGTATAATATAGGCTGCCACTAAATGCACATATCAATTTAGATTAAAATAAAAGTGCTTCTAAATTAAAGATTTCAATAATATACAGATTATACCTTGTGCAAACATTTTGTATAACTGTGCATTAAAAGCAGGCACTCCCCAGCTCAGCTTGGCACCCCCTTACAGTACCTCTCATAAAGAAAATATAATATCAGGAATCAATTCATGACTTGCTGATTGCACACATTTGTATTTCTTTGGGGATTCAGACCCTCTGGTAAGAAGGTTTCTTTCTTTTTAGCTGTCTGCCCTCCCTCCTGACTGTATCTGAGGAGACCCACTCTCTTCCACTTCAGCTGGGGATTCACAACTGTGGGAGGTAACTTGTGTCCTTCGGTGGGGTCTGTTTAGGCATCTCTCACGGACAACGGACGTTGGGGAAAATTAGGGGCAGTTGGTCACCCTACTCCCCATAATTCACTGGGGGCCCAGACACGTTTTCTTCACCTAAACTGTCTTCAGCTGGAGAAACAAGTAGAAAAGGTGCATGTGCTAATGCAGACACATGCCGTGGTGCTCAGCAGAGGGGCATTCTGGGAATGGAATGATTTGCATACATTGCGAGTCATGGATAGTAGCGCCCTGAAAGTCGGAAGTCCACCCAAGGTAGGGTGACCAACTGGCATGGGTGCAAATTCAGCACGGCGAGTGTCAAAATTCAGGACAAAGGGTCAAAATTCTGGACAAAAATTCAGGACAAAAGGTCAAAATTCAGGACAAAACTTCGGGAGAAAGGGTAAGTTTTACAGACGCGTCAGAAGAGGTCGCACAATAGTATATAAGTAAGTAAATAGACAACCACTTAAGTACAAGTCAAAATAAGTTAATATTAGGTTGAGGCAATCGTGCACTTCACGTTTTTTCAGTATGGCCGCTGCTTGCTACCTGAGACGATTCAAAACTCGCCTTTCGCTCCAGCAGGTGCATTAGTCACCAGTCGATGGTGAACCACACCTGAGTATGTGAGGCCGCTTTTATTGTGATTGAAAACCACTGGATATGCAGGGAACTTTGCAGTCCAAGTAACAACAAAACCACTCACTCCCCTTTCCAGCCTCCCAGGGAAACACCTGATGCCCGGTTGACCAGTGCGGCCTTGCTACCACCCTCCAATGGCGCCCTCATCTTCACATAGACCCTCTCTCATGTGCATTTAATTTCTTTTATAGTGTTACTCATCCCATGTATGTAGGGCAGGGTGTCAGAGTGCGTTACATCACACACACATTAAGTAGAGACAACGACTCATATAAACGTGAAAGTCAATGTATAGGAAATGTCACTTAAGATAATGGGTGCTACAAGGTGTAATCAATCTTTTACCCATCATTCAGTCTTTCATCATTCATTCTGTCCTTCCATCTATGTGCCCATTTATATCCAAACATATTCAACCTTTTGCAAACCTACCCACCATGTATCCTTCCATCCATCATTTCACTCATCCATCCCTCCATCCACCCTTTCACTCATCCATCCATTATTCATCCATCCACCCTTTCACCCCATCCATCCATACAGTCATCCATCCACTCTTCCACCCATCCATCTATTCACTCATCTATCCAGCCATTTACCCGTTTACCCTTCCAGCCACCCTTTCACTTACTCATCCATCCACCCAGTCACTTATTCTTCCACCCATTCACCCTTTCAGTCATCCATCCTCCCTTTCTCTCTCCATCCCCCTTTCACTTATCCACCCATCCTTCCACCCACCCACCCATCTACTCATCCATTCATGAATCCATCCATTGGCCCCTATTACTCATCCATCTGTTCTCTCATCCATCCACCCTTCACTTCTTCACTCATCTATCCATCTTTTTGTCCATCTACACCCTTTCACTCACTCATCAATCCTTACATTCACCCTTTAACTTATCCATCCATCCATCCTTTCACTCATCCATTCACCCATTCACTCGCCCATCATCTACCCTTTCACTCATCCATCCATCCTTTCACTCGTCCATCCACCCATCCTTTCACACACCTATCCACCCTTTTACCCATCCATCTACCCTTCCACCCATACATCCATCTATTTACCTTTCTTCTCATCCATACTTCCACTCATTCACTCATCCATCCATCCTTTCTTTTATTATCTATCCATTCACCCTTTCATTCATCCTTTCCTTTCAGTAATCCATCCAGCCATTCACACATTCCTTCACTTATTGACTCACCCACCTTTTCACATTAGGAGTTGAGCCTTTGTCTGCAGAGCTGCAGACAGAAGAGGCCCATCAAGAACTTCACCTCGCTGTAGTTCCAAAAGCGTGGGGTGGGGTGGGGTTCACTATGCCCCTGCACATAGGCAATCTGAAAACTAAAAGTCATGCATGATGCACAGTGCCAGGATGTGAGGTGACTGTGACCTGGTGTTGTTTCCAGGGCTTTAAGTGGCATAAAAAAAACTAGGGGGTCTCTTCAAAGGGGGTGTTGGATGTAATTAAGAGCGTGGTTTAAAACACCTAGGCTAAAAATCTGTGCTTAGCATAGTGTTTCGCGTGACTTGTTCCTGTCATTGTATCCAGATATATAATACAGCAAGTATCATTACACCAACAACAAGCCAGGACTATTGGCTTTGTCAATGGTTGTTATTTGCTTAAAATAAAAAAGCAGTAACCATGGCTTTGTTGAATATAATATTGAAAATACTTCAGTTCTAAAATGATGAGACAGTGAAAGAACGATAACCTGTTCTTTTTAACTTGTTTCACAGGCTTCTTTATGTAAACTGTATTCTCACATTGCAGCGTGGGCGCTTTACCTTTTATTTAACAGAATGCCCTTCTGTACCCTGAGGCAGGAGGAGGCCATCACTGGCTGTCACACCCCAGACTGCCCCATTGTCATTCTGTATGTGGCAATCAGCGGACAAAAGGCGTCCGTGAAAGGGATCCTCACAGACAACGGACGTGAGGTCCAAATTACGGACGGTCCGTGAAATTTACGGTCACCCTAACCCAAGGTCTTAGCTCTGCTACACAGATAATCTTTTCCAATAGTGTTCGTGCATCTGCCCAGTGTAGCATAGGGCAGAGGGTATCCCCACTGGGCAGCTCTCTTCCCAGTGGCATAACGAACCTTGAGGGGGCTCCCCTGCAAAGGAAATGGAGTGGGCACCACACACTCAGGACCCAGTCAGGAGCTCTCAGGCCAAGGGCCCACCACCTGTGCACAGTGCCAGAGGGGGCCCCCCGGAGCTCTGGAGCCCCACACCGCAGGGGCTGTGGGAGCTAATGTTACACCACCGTGTGTTCCCAGATGTTGCCCTGATGCAATGCCCTGGCGTTGGTCTGCCCTCAGGTGGGTGCCCGCACGGCCATCCCGTCGCCCACGTACAGCTCGTGTGGCCGGTGTTTGCCCAGTAGGTGTGCCCGCAGCGCTTTGTGTCACACAATCAGTACCGTGTGTTCCTTCTGAGACTGTGCCCTCAGGCTCGCAAACAACTCTCTGAGCAGGTGCAGCAGGTAAAGTGGCACCGAAGTCCAAAGCGCCAGATTATGGCTGTATTGTACTGTCCAGCCAGTGGGCGGGGCCCCATTTGTAGGGTGACCAGATTCTCAATACAAAAAACCGGGACAGGTCATAGACATAGAAGTAGGACTGACAGAAGTACCCAGGGCTTGAAGTGGGATGAAAAGCAGGGTGGGGGAGGGTCTCTCAAGGGGCGTGGCCGATGTAATTAAGGACGTGGCTTAAAACACAAGCTAAAACAAGCATTGGCATAGCCAATAGGTCTCACCTTTGAGACCTTATTGTGTTTAGCCAGAGATATTGACTATGCCTATGTCTTTAAGCTGTGCTGTATATAAGTCTGCAGCATGCTGAAAAGTTATAATAAAGAAGTGTCAGAAGCATTTTTGTTACCTTATATATTACCAAGAAAGCATCATGTACAACTAAACGACCATATTAAAAAAGTATTAACAATAAATAATGTCTGGAGTATTTTTTGTCCTTTCAATGCTGGCATCTTCTAGCTGCCTGTCCCAATGGTTGTTTGTTATGGGTTTTTTTTCTTATGGGGTGGGCATGAATAACAGTCAGTTAGTCAGTGAGAGAGTCAGTCAGTGAGAGTCAGTCAGTCAGTCAGTGAGAAAGAGATTGAGAGAGTGAGGTAGTCAGTGAGAGAGAGGCAGTCAGTCAGTGAGAGTGAGCGTCAGTCAGTGAGAGAGGGAGTTAGCCAGTGAGCAGAGAGAGTCAGTTAGTCGGTCAGTCAGCTACTGAGCGAGTCAGTCAGTCAGTGAGAGAGAGGGAGAGAGAGAGAGAGTGAGAGAGACAATAAGTCAGTGAGAGTCAGTCAGTGAGAGAGTGTGAGTGAGAGAGTCAGTCAGTTAGTGAGAGTCAGTCAGTCAGTGAGAGAGAGAGTCAGTCCGTCAGTCAGTGAGAGAGTCAGTCAGTGAGAGGGAGAGTGAGAGAGTTGGTCAGAGAGTCAGTGAGAGAGAGAGAGAGAGAGAGAGAGAGAGAGAGTGAGAGAGACAGTAAGTCAGATGAGAGTCAGTGAAAGAGTGTGAGTGAGAGAGTCAGTCAGTCAGTTAGTGAGAGTCAGTCAGTCAGTGAGAGAGTCACTCCGTCAGTCAGTGAGTCAGTCAGTGAGAGGGAGAGGGAGAGAGTCGGTCAGAGAGTCAGTGAGAGTCAGTCAGTGAGAGAGTCAGTCAGTCAGTGAGAGAGAGAGAGTCAGTGAGAGAGTCAGTCAGTCAGTGAGAGAGTCAGTCAGTGAGAGGGAGAGCGAGAGAGTTGGTCAGAGAGTCAGTGAGAGAGAGAGAGAGAGAGAGAGAGAGAGAGAGTGAGAGAGACAGTAAGTCAGATGAGAGTCAGTGAAAGAGTGTGAGTGAGAGAGTCAGTCAGTCAGTTAGTGAGAGTCAGTCAGTCAGTGAGAGAGTCACTCCGTCAGTCAGTGAGTCAGTCAGTGAGAGGGAGAGGGAGAGAGTCGGTCAGAGAGTCAGTGAGAGTCAGTCAGTGAGAGAGTCAGTCAGTCAGTGAGAGAGAGAGAGTCAGTGAGAGAGTCAGTCAGTCAGTGAGAGAGTCAGTCAGTGAGAGGGAGAGCGAGAGAGTTGGTCAGAGAGTCAGTGAGAGAGAGAGAGAGAGAGAGAGAGAGAGAGAGTGAGAGAGACAGTAAGTCAGATGAGAGTCAGTGAAAGAGTGTGAGTGAGAGAGTCAGTCAGTCAGTTAGTGAGAGTCAGTCAGTCAGTGAGAGAGTCACTCCGTCAGTCAGTGAGTCAGTCAGTGAGAGGGAGAGGGAGAGAGTCGGTCAGAGAGTCAGTGAGAGTCAGTCAGTGAGAGAGTCAGTCAGTCAGTGAGAGAGAGAGAGTCAGTGAGAGAGTCAGTCAGTCAGTGAGAGAGTCAGTCAGTGAGAGGGAGAGCGAGAGAGTCGTCAGAGAGTCAGACAGTCAGTGAGAGAGAGAGTCAGTGAGAGTCAGTCAGTCAGTCAGTGAGAGAGAGATTAAGAGAGTCAGGCAGTCAGTCAGTTGGTCAGTCTGTGAGAGAGGGAGTCAGTGAGAGAGTCAGTCAGTCAGTGAGAGCGAGTCAGTCATTTAGTTAGTCAGGTAGCGGGTAAGACACGGCCTGCAGACGGTGTGTGCTCACAGCACCGTGAGCACCGCCTCAGCCTGCGTGGACCACACCAGTGTCATCAACCTGCTGAGATGTGGTTCCGATCTCTCAGCATCTTAAGGTTCTTGGCCCAGACCTGAGTCTGAAGGCCAGCCTCCTTTGCCGTTCCCAGATGAACCCCCTCCTCAGTCGGTGGGGTTGGCGAACCCTCTGGAATAGGTTCATGGACTGAGGCAGTGTTTGCCTTATGAACCAATGTCCACGGCAAGACACGGGAACAAGAAGAGCGAGCAGTGACCATCGAGCAGTGACGCGGGTTGGAGAGCCAGGATCCAAGCATCTCAGAAGCATCGACCACAGGCAACCTCCCTCAAACCTCGACACACCTTTCGGGCCTTTTTCAGGCTGCATCAATGAAATATCCTGACCTCCTCCAGACACCTCCACCATGAGGATCAGAAACTGACAGTAAATGGGGTTCATTACCCAGATATTCCAGCCTAATACCCTGGGGCTGTCGCGTCCAGGCACCGCCCACCTGGTGGTTGTACTGCCTTGGTGTCACATTGTTGTATACCTTCCATCAGATGGACAATGAAGCCTTACCTGCCGCGGAGTAGCTCAGCGTCTCCCACACGCAGCTCCGCACTCCCAGGATAGACTTAGGCCTTGACTTGGTGTAGAGGCAGACGCTGACCCGCGGCCCCCTGCTGCTCTCGGGGTGGAACGCGTCCTGGAGGTAGCGCGAGAGCTGGTGGTACGCCGCCCGCTCTTCCTCCTCTGAGACGTCGTCCTCGCAGTACACGATGCCGATGATGGCCGGGGCGGCCTCCTTGGACCTGGACCGGACGTCCTTCAGGATCTCCCTGATGGTCACCTCGTTGGCCTTCTCTTGTAGGATGGAGAACTTGAAGACCACCAAGATGGCGGGGTACTTGAAGGCGCGGGACTTGGCAGGTGCAGGAGGAGCGCGTTCCACAGCTCCCGACTGGCCCTTCCCCGTTACAATGTTGCTTTTCGTCACTTCCTCAGGGATTGTGTCCCCCATGGAGCCTCCAACTGTGTTTCCAAAAAGGTGGTTGGAAAGTTCTTGGAAAATCCCGCCCCCTGAAGCCTTCCCTGCAGTCACTGCGTCCCCCACAAACAGGAACTTCTCCTTCCCTCCGACTTGGGCCACAAGATGGCTGAACTCTGCCTCCAGGACGCACGGGGTGCTTGCGGCCTCGCTATGGACCACCGGCCGTGCACTCTGGAGCACCACGCCGCCATCGGGAGTCAGGTTCGTCAGGGGCTGGCTCTCGGTCAAGATGTTAATCTGTGAGTCGGTGACTCTCCTGTGAGAGAAGAGAGTCGTGAGCCAGTTTGTGAGGCCCATGGTGGCTCCTGGTGGCTCCTGGTGGCCCCTGGTGGCTCCTGGTGGCCCCTGGTGGCCTCTGGTGGCTCCTGGTGGCTCCTGGTGGCCCCTGGGGGCCCCAGGTGGCTCCTAATGGCCCCTGGTGGCTCCTGGTGGCCCCTGGTGGCTCCTGGTGGCTCCTGGTGGCCCCTGGTGGCCCCTGGTGGCTGCGGTCAGCAGAGGCTGGGATCTGAGCCACCAGTCTTTGGGCTCCAATGCTTGTCTTCAGTTGAGTCGCCGCTGGCCGCCCGGAGTCCACTGTGGCCCATGTGATGAGTTTTGTCCGTCCGGGCTCCCGTCCATGTATTATTCAGGTCCTGGTGTCTTTTCGGAATACCTGACTCTGTTATCAGCGAGTTACTCATTGACCTGACCGCAGGGCTCCAGGCGAGCTCAGAGAGAGAAAACCTTGGCTAATGCAAACAGGGCAGCAGTGTTTGCCTTTTTATATCTCGGAATCCAAGGGGGGTGTTGATTTTGTGTGGGGGGGGGGGCTCTTTAAATGAAGCTATCTGATTAGTGGCTGCCTTTTACCTTGAATTGATTTAAAGATGCGGTCACGTGACTTGCATCACCCCCACATAGGGTGACACTGACCTAGATTGGAAATAAACTAAATGGGTTCTCCCATCATGGGTGTCCCGGTGCACCAGCAGAGAGTGTGACCCCTCTGTTGTCATGCATCACGTGACGTGAGTGATTGGCTGCCCCCTGGTGTGGTCGCCGAACACACGAGTCATGGGGTGAGGGGCTGTGTGTCAGCCTGCACACAAGTAATGTGGGGTGTCCCATGCGTGAGGAGGTGTGTGCACCGCCGGGGGGCTTCCAGCACACTGCACGGGTCATGTCACGTGGAGGCACGTGCTTGTACTCCGGGTGACGTCATCAGAGAGCTCATGAGACATTTGGTGAACGTGTTCTAATATTAAAGTTATGTTGATTACAAGTGTGAGTTGTGTGTCGATCAGATAGCCCCCACGCACAGCGCCTAGTTTTAACCCGCAGCGCTTCAGGGATGGAACCAGGGTGCGGGAGGGGCTCTCCTAGGGAGCCCCCCCCCTCCATGCGGATTAACACACGTGCAGAGCAGACATTATCACGCGCCTTCCTCTTCCCAAAAGCGCGCGAAACCTTCTAGAATTACCAGTTCGTGCCACTTTGAAACACGTCGCTCTGTATTTATCTCAATTGTTTTCTGTGCTCACACATAATTTTTATTTTTGTGCTTTAAGCAAATGAAGTTGCCATTCGTGTTTTTCACACTGATGTGTGCACAAGATGTGCACGCGCGCTTCGAGGCTTTTCTCACTGTGATCCGTGTCCGCGTGCACGTCAGTGTATTATTCCAGTTCTGTGAAGATCCCTGAATTTCTACATTTCCCTCTGAAGGTGTCTTGGCCCTACTGAGCTGTGGGGTTACAGGCTCTGGTAGGGTGGCCAACTGGCATGGGGCCAAATTCAGGACAGAAATTCAGGACAAATTGTAAGTTTTACAGACACATCAGAGAAAGTTGCACAATAGTAGTACAAAAGTAAGTAAATAGACAACCACTTAAGTACAAAATGAGTTTAATATTAGGATGAGACAATTGTGCACTTCACGGTTTTTCGGTTTGCGCGCAGCTTTGAGCAACTGTGCAGGTCTTTTTGTGGTATTTCATATGATAATAATCTATTCATATGGTCACTGCACTGGGTTTTTCAGTCTGATATTTTGTTTACAACCCATGGTCCTGAGCAGACATGTTTGGTGAGAGATCTGCTCGCATAGACTTTGTTACTAGCATCTCATATCTGAGTACCATTGTGAGATGTAACGCGGCACGCATAGGTGAACTAAAGGGGGGTTGCTGTGATGAACCCGCTATAGGGAACGCATTATGGGTGTTTCAACAAGTGGAACTTAAAATATGGAATCTGACTTTGCTTATGGGGGCTTCGCAGTGTTGCACTCGCTGACGGAAGTCACATAGGTCCTTTTCCCTGCAGCTTTCTTAAAGAGGCACTGTCGACACACTATTACATAGTTTATTTTTTACGCTTTGCCTAATGCTATAGACACAATATGCATCTCAAGCACAGCTCATGGCACTATGAGGCTCTCCCTAAAACCTTAAACCTGAAACAAAACATGCAAACATTTAAAATTACTAGTGTAACATTCAAGAAGCAGTTGGGTGTTACTCAAAATGTCATATGCATGATGTATAGAATCCACACATAAGCACACAGCAAATACAGAATGGTAACACATATGCAAGGGAGTAGCCAGAAATTTTAAACACCTCCCACTGTCAACGAAAGCTCTTATGGCACCAAAAAAGCAAAGTAAGTCATCACAACCCTCCACAGAAGAGCTCTCTTGTCCAAGGATCTAGCCATTCATCCTTCCATCAAACCCCTGACATCCACCATTTCAAATGCATTTTTTGTCATCTTTTGATTCTTTCATCCATCTACAATAGAAAACACTACATCACATGCACATAATATTGTTTCTTTCTACACTTATATATCCTCAGATTGCGTGCGGTCTCAAAAAGACTCCTCCCAGTCAGTCCCTAAAACCCCACATGAAAAATGACCCTTAAAGTAAAGCTATAAGGAGCTTTCCATTTTCGATTCTTTCTATCGAACGACCCTGTCCTTACCTTCATGGGAACGACCCTCTCCTTACCTTCATGGGAACGACCCTCTCCTTACCTTCATAGGAACGACCCTCTCCTTACCTTCATGGGAAGGCCCTCTCCTTACCTTCATGGGAACGACCCTCTCCTTACTTTCATGGGAACGACCCTCTCCTTACCTTCATGGGAACAACCCTCTCCTTACCTTCATGGGAACGACTCTCTCCTTACCTTCTTGGGAACGACCCTCTCCTTACCTTCTTGGGAACGACCCTCTCCTTACCTTTATGGGAACAACCTTCTCCTTACTTTCATGGGGACGACCCTCTCCTTACCTTCATGGGAATGACCCTCTCCTTACCTTTATGGGAAGGACCCTCTCCTTACCTTCTTGGGTACGACCCTCTCCTTACCTTTATGGGAACAACCTTCTCCTTACCTTCATGGGTACGACCCTCTCCTTACCTTCATGGGAACGATCCTCTCCTTACCCTTCATGGGATCTACCCTCTCCTTACCTTCATGGGAACGGCCCTCTCCTTACCTTCATGGGAATGGCCCTCTTCTTACCTTCATGGGAACGACCCTCGCCTTACTTTCATGGGATCGACCCTCTCCTTACCCTTCATGGGATCGACCCTCTCCTTACCTTCTTGAGAACGACCCTCTCCCTACCTTCATGGGATCGACCCTCTCCTTACCCTTCATTGGAACGACCCTCTCCTTATCTTCATGGGAACGACCCTCTTCTTATCTTCATGGGAACGGCCCTCTCCTTACCCTTCATTGGAACAACCCTCTCCTTACCCTTCATTGGAACGACCCTCTCCTTATCTTCATGGGAACGACCCTCTTCTTATCTTCATGGGAACGACCCTCTCCTTACCCTTCATTGGAACGACCCTCTCCTTACCCTTCATTGGAACGACCCTCTCCTTATCTTCATGGGAACGACCCTCACCTTACCTTCATGGGAACGACCCTCTCCTTACCTTCTTGGGCACGACCCTCTCCTTACCCTTCATGGGATCGACCCTCTCCTTACCCTTCATGGGATCGACCCTCTCCTTACCTTCATGGGAACAACCCTCTCCTTACCTTCATGGGAACGACTCTCTCCTTACCTTCTTGGGAACGACCCTCTCCTTACCTTCTTGGGAACGACCCTCTCCTTTTCTTCATGGGAATGACACTCGTCTTATCTTCATGGCTACGGCCCTCACCTTACCCTTCATTGGAATGACCCTCTCCTTATCTTCATGGGAACGACCCTCGCCTTACCTTCATGGGAACGATCCTCTCCTTACCTTGATGGGAACCACCCTCTCCCCTTACCTTCTTGGGAACGACCCTCTCCTTACCCTTCATTGGAACGACCCTCTCCTTATCTTCATGGGATCGACCCTCTTCTTACCTTCATGGGTACGACCCTCTCCTTATCTTCATGGGAACGACCCTCGCCTTACCTTCATGGGAACGATCCTCTCCTTACCTTGATGGGAACCACCCTCTCCTTACCTTCTTGGGAACGATCCTCTCCTTACTCTTCATGGGAACGACCCTCTCCTTATCTTCATGGGATCGACCCTCTTCTTACCTTCATGGGAACGACCCTCTCCTTACCTTCATGGGATTTCAGTCACATATTATTGGCATCACATTCTTGTGGCATCGAGACAGTGAACCAGGAAGCCCATGAACAGATGTAATGCACTGCAGCAGACAGTTAGTGGTATTATATCTCGGTCTCATTACACTATACTGATCACCTCATTTTATATGTCTTCGCCAGTATCCCATAACACCAAGGGGCTTATTGACACGCCTCTTGCGCCGCCGGTACGTCACTTTTTCCCATATCAAAAGTAAAAACACCGGCAGTGCGAGGGACTTGTAAATAAGCCCCCAAGTATGCTTGATAAGTCGCCGTATGTTACGTGGTCTTGATTTGGATAGAATTAATAAACCCTAGTTTCTGGATGTGACGCGACAGGATGTGAGGTTATGTTGTCAATCCTCAATGGAGGGAGGTGGCCCTCTGCACTATTTCTTTGTGACGCGTTTCTCTGCGAATTACAGCTCTGTAGCTGTGAATCTTCTGACCAGAGTGGGCACTGCCTTGATGTAACCAGTAGGGCAATGAGCGGGTCAACACTAATTCAACATTTATTATTTGCCTGTTGTCTGCAAACATTGATCCCCAGTGACTTCGTACAGCAGGGCAGTTCCAAGCTCGCTGAGTGTTCCTGACATCCAGGACACTCGGAACTCTCCCTAAGACCATATCGCATAGACCGCTGGGGCGTGATAACATCTTTGGATATATTTAACATCTATGAGCCTGGGTCTGCCATTAATGAGGCATTTTTAATGGCAGAGCCGCAAAACAGCCTTTGCTTATCAGTGATGCATGCTGTATTTCTGTTCGCCATTCTTGATGGCTCTTCAGACCTCTACACTTTCTCCACCTATGGCCAGTGCATTTGGATGGCAAACAATGTGACTGTGACTCACATTGTGAATGAGGTGTGTCAGCACATCACACGAGGAAGGTCCCTCTAGGGTCTCCTCTATAATTCCCCTCAATGAGCAGCGCAGCCATAATATAAACAGAGGTGTTGGGAGGTGAATCTCTAGAAACCAACAGGTCGCCGTTGGTGACTCTGAAACATGTCCCACTGTTGAATAGTGGAAGGGTAAAAATTACTATTCCCACTCAGTGCAACAGTAGAGAAAGTGCTGGATTGCGGAGGGATAACTATTCACACTACAGTCAATTCAAAATTAAAAACAACAGGGGAGAGGAGTTGGTCCAACAGCTAGGGCGGTCGACCTCGAATCTGGGGAACCGGGTGCATAAGCGCATGACATACAACATAGGGGTTTCCGTGGACAAGGACGGTGAGGAGAGAGAGACGAATGGTGAGGAGGAGGCAGTCTGGAGACGCCCAGCAGGTTAGTGCCTCTTTTTTATCATTATATTAGGGAGGGGAGCGGAGCAGAGTTCTACTGAGGATTTTTCCAACTCTGTGGAACTCCATGTAGCGGCACTATGCCAGCTCAACCCGAGACTGGTTGTTTGCTGCCCATGCAAGTTTGGTCACTACCTGTTGTAGTGTGTGAAAAAAATGGCCTGCACAGAAGAATGGGTATAGTAAGAAACAAAAATAAGAATCTAGACAGAGCCACCCATTTCATAACAGCTATCCTGCCTGCTAGTGACACTGGTAATCTAATCAACTTTTTGATATTTTCTGTCAGTCTGTTAACTGCAGCACCATCATTATTTAGGATAATTTGAGCAGGGTTAATATGTACCCTAATTCCCAAGTATCGTACCGGTTCGTCAGTTCAATGCACACAATGTCGATATACAAAAATATTGCAAATAAAATATTGTTAACAAAAATATCGCCTTCCTATACTTAACAAATAAATCCCCAACTTTGAATGGAGCAATTCGTAACCCAAATTGCATCTAAAATTAGCCAAGAACCAAAAGAGTGCACAGCATGATACAATTCAGGGGCTGATTCTGATGCGGGTTGGAAAGCTTCCCGACCGAATCGGTTTGGAAATGGTTTCTGACCCACTCGGATCGGGAGAGTCCGACCGACGAAATACGATGCATCCGGATGCTTCCCGATACGATTTGGGTGGACACCCATTGACTTCAATGGGAGCATATGTTCCTAACCGCATCATCATTGGGCCCTTGATCGGTAATACATGTTCCCGATCCGATTTGGAAGGAGCAAATGCCGTAAGGAGACCTTACTAGCCGCATCAGAATCAGGCCCTGGGTGGGAATGCTTTCCTAACCGCATCAGAATCATATCTCATACTTACATCAGGCAGCTCATGACAGGAAGTTCAACAAAGAATGGCTCGGGTTAAGAGCCTGGTCGGGTTACACTGCAACTGATAACATGGAATGTTCAGGGACTGAACAACCATAGAAAGTACGGCAAATCTCAGCCAACCTGAAGAGACACTCAATAGACAGGAGATGCAGCTAACACCAAACACTAACTGACACACAAAGGAGGGGAGAATGCGATGCTGCCTCGTTCAGTTCTCCTGCTAAAGGAGTCTTGTAGTGGATTAGAAAGGGAAGTACAAGTATGGTCCAATGTTGATGCCGACCACAGGTATGCAGCTAGATGGCTCATCCAGCAGAGGACAATTGTGCTTCTTTGCTTTCACGATTTCCAAATTATGATAACCTTCAATCTTCATTGATCTCCAACAAGTAGTGGCTCTTTTTCAGAGCTGCAGACACATCAGGGTGGGAGACTTAAACTGTGTACTGGATCTTGTGCCAGATAGATCACTAGGGCCCTCAAGACGTCGATCTCCGGTAGCGCAAGTGATCCGTAGTATAATGAAACAGGAGAAATTAGTCAATGTCTGGAAGCACAGGGTTCACTGAATTTATGTCTGTAGGAGAGTAGGGTCTGCACTCCTATGATCACCCAGATTTTTGCTTTTTGCTTCACTGGTTTACGACTTTCCCTGGCTGTGGGCCTGCTAATCAGACCCACAGCCTAGCTGTTCTCTCTAATCCAAATTGTACTCAGGTACTGAATTGGCACTGGGCCCTCTCAAGTCCCTGTAACCAGGGCTGAGGTGCACCCAGAAGTCTACCAGGGGCTGCAGCATGTATTATGCCACCCCTGGACTGACTAACTAAATCTGACACAACTGGCTGCACGACAGCTGGGGCAAGGAGGTGTACTCACCCTTTGCTTTAGATATAGTATTCCTATATCTAAACCTAAATGGACACACAGATCTCCTATCAGTCACTCCTATGGCAGGCCTTAACAATCCTGAAGGCAGAGTGCTTGGAATCGTGTGAGATAGTGCTCTGGCATGAGCTGAGCCTGTCTGCGGCTTTCGGGATCTATCCCTTAGCCGTTTCCATGATATCGCATACCATATACTCTTAAGTGCATTATAATCCTCGCGGTTATATGCCAACTCTGGTATCGCTTTATCAAAACATGTCGAGTAAGGTGTCATACGAATTGGAATACTAACCCCTCGCCAATTCTGGCGACGGGGTTAGCATGCCACCCTTCTAGAGGGACACGACATGGAGGTAACCTGTAACCCCGGTTAAAGTCAGACAGAGCCTTAGCATCCACAAAATGGATGCTGCCACCGAGGCACAAGTCTGCCCTCCTGCTGCTGGGAGTCCTCCCAGAGCAGGAGGCAAGGACAAAGGGTTTCCTGCCAGGGGCGGTGCCAGCACCGTCCCAGACAGGGTTTTGTGTATTCCAGGTAGGCAGGGTTACAGAGGAAGGTGACTGCAAGTGGCACCCCGGTGCTCACTGTGCATAGGCTGGCTGGAACCAGTTCCAGGGGCACACCAGCCCCTGAGCTGGGGAAAGCCCGCCAAAGGAGAGGGGTGTAACCACCCCCCTCCTGGTCCCACCCATAGGGCAGGACTTAGTCGCGTGCCAGCCCCCTTTTCCAAGATAAAGGTAGGAGCAGGCCCCCTTCCAAATTAGATCATCTTTGGAATCAAGACACGACTTTCTACGAAAGGACATCAAGATTTCTTCTTCAAGATTCTCCCTTGTGACTAAGGAGTAGTCACCCTGCATCCGCAGGCACCATCTTAAGAACACTGCGGTCTGCTGCAAGTCCTTCCTCCGGAATCTGACTGCCCAGCTCGACGAGAACCGGCTTCCCTGGCACCTCTGACCTCTACCCACCTCTACAGCCAAGCTGAGAACCGTGGGTGCGACGAGACCTCGAGGGACCGGCCATCTTCAAGACTGCACGACTTCTTTCCAGCACAACCGCCGAGGGATCCTCTGGTGAGTGCTTTGGGGTCCGAGAAGCCCCGACCCTGAGCAGCCCCAGCACCGAAGTTCAGCCTCCCAGCATCTCCACGATCTGCGTGGGGCCCTTCTGCTTTTTGCTGCTCACCGCGTTGTTTGGCTACTAGCCCGCTGGCTTGTGGCCTTCTTAACGACGCCCGACGACATCACTGTTGCTGGTCTGGTTGCTCCAGACTGGCCCTTGCTCCCTTCCAAGAGAGGAGCACCCCGGACCCTCCTGGTCCACTCCAGACGCCATTTTAGGTCCACCGCGTGGGCTTGAATTTGCCAAGACTTGTTGCCCCAATCCTGGGTCCAGCGACGTCGAGAGCATCATCCATTGTGGGACAGCTCGTACCTCCATCCTGGTCGCCGACAACGCCTCCTGGTCCGTGAGACTACAGAGCCCAGCGTCGCCCACTCACCTAGTCGAGGTGACTACCATCCGGTGCCCTCCTGGTGCCACCTGACTACTGGCTAGTAGTCACGAACTTGGTCCCCTCTGCTTTCAGGTGTCATCTATCTTCGTTCCAGGCTTGGATCACCCGAACAATCTTCACTGGTCGCCTGCCAGCAACTCCTTTCCTTCAGGCTCCTGGTTCGTCAACGGAGAATCCCGACGTCTTTTCAGACCTATGCAGCTGCAGCCCCTGGGCTAGGTAACTTCGGCATTCCGGTGCCTCAGCATAGCCTCACTATCCAAGGGTCCAGATCCACTTTCGTTTTTGACCTACCTAGTCGGGTTCGCCCGAGAACACTAACTTTGTCTTTACTAGCTTCCATAGACTTTGTCCCGCATCCCGCGTGAGAGTGCACAATCTGCACCCGAGTTCCCTAGGCCTCCTGCTAGTAATCTAAAGGTTCAGTAGTCCAGCCCTAGCGATCCCAAAGCCTCTGAGAATCGTTACTTACCTGCTAGTAATTCGCATTCCACTTTTGTAGTATATGGTTTTTCGTGCCCCTCGGGCATTTGTGTAAATTGTGCGACTTGAAGTATTTTTATAAGAGTTTTGTTGTGTGCTTAGCTCCCTGTCTCATAAAGAGCCAGGGTAGTCTTGTTATAAATAAATACACTGTTTATTTTCATAACAACTTGTGTGGTGTCCTTTCACTGGGTGTTCAAGGGGTAATGTGATGGTAAAACAGCTGGCTTAACACGCCCTCTAGAGTCTTAGCCTTAGACTGCTCGTATCCATGCTACTAGGATAGCTGGTCTATAAGGTTGACTTACAACCAATCATCAATAAGGGTTGTTTGGACTGATACATAGTGATCACTAGAATAGTGAGCACTGCATATCAGGCCAACTTCTCACAATGTCCTGCTCAGTTGTACCTGGCAAACACCCCGGAACAGACACTCGCTCCTTACCAGGGACATTGTGCTCTGGATCTAGTCAAGCTTACATCTGCCGCGTATCCATTATCATCATTCAGTGACTGCGGACCCGGTTGTCCCAAATATGTGCCCTACAGCCTTCGCGTGGCAGTCCCCCTTCAATCTCTGCCAGGCTCAATGCATTGTTCTAAGATAGCTGCTGCTTTCACAGAGTTTTTCAAACACAGCACAGGATCAGTGGAGAACTTTGAAACAGTGTGGGAGGCTTTTCAGGTGTTCCCTAGAGGGGAGGCCATAGCACTCACATGAGTTCTGCAGTGATTGTGTGGCACTTTGAAGTGACTTGAGGAATAAATAGCTAAGCTGCAAAGAGCATATGAAATACAGCAGATTAAACCATCCTGGCTGAAATATGTAAACATCTGGGTGCATTTCAGGACTTGGCAGACAGGGAAGTTAAGCATAGGGGAAGGTACACACTAGCTATAGTGAATGATGAGGGAAAAGGACCAGGGAACTACTTAGACTTCACACCTTTATCGTCAATCAGACAATGGCATCCTAACCATTATACAGGCCGAGACTGAAGAGGTGATTTATCAATCGGAACATACTGCAGAGGGAGGCAGACAATAGTATAAAGACCTGTTCACTTTTCGATTAACATTGACTCGGCTCAAAAAAGACCATAGAGAAGAAATACTTCTGGCCCTCTCACACCAGTAGTAATTACTAATGTGATAAATGGAAGGAAAGGCTTATGGTAAGGATGGGATAACTACCAACTTTCATAAAGAATATATAGTGGAATGTACTCCACGTATTATAACATTATTTGAAACTGCAACACAGAGTTAAAGTTAAAGTGTCATGTGCCAGAGTTAGACCTAGTAAGAAATAGTGGCAATTTACATGTAGATGGTTCTTTCTTAGAGTTGCCTTCCCTTTGTCATATAGACTTTTGCCACACATTTGCATTTGTGACACTTGGATTTGTTTCTAAGAAACGCCGACCTTGCCTACACAAAGGACTTCGTGAGAACACTATCACACTGCCTTGGCATTATGTGCAAGGCCCTCACATGCGCAATACAAATGTGTTTGTTATTACACCCATATGGCGACGCAGCTATCTGAGGAATGCAAACAATGTCAGCCTGGTCACAATCAGGGCCCGCGGCCAGAATGACGTTTTCTATATTTATCCTTTTGTTTACAAATGCAATCAGAGGAGACACTTCTGATGACTTCGAGGGGTCCCTGCATGCTGAAGCTTTGGCTTACAAGCTGAATGACATCTCCGTGAGGGGTGTCCAGTACATGACCAAGACGGGGTCCTACACTCTTACCCACCAGGTAAAGGAGTTAGAACATCCAGGAGGTTGTTTCCTGGCAGACCATACTTTCACAGCCTAGACACGCAGGTTAGTGTTTGCATCGTAGGAGTATGCACGATTGCTATAAATATTGTAAATGTATACATATATATGTTGTCACAACAAGATGGTGGAACTTTTCGTTTCATTCACTCTTTTGATATTTATAACGTTTATCTGCTTCTGTCTATTAATCATTGTAGCACATAACTTTTATACAAGAATCACTACGGTTCAATAAATATAGACAACGTCCCTTTGTGTATTCTTTGTATATTTCGTTGAGCGATAGAGAGCACGAGTGACTGAGCGAAAAGTTCTCGGTCTGTCACCATGATTCATGTGGAACAGGGTTGTCATGTTCAGTAGTTGCCAGAACTGTTCACTCCCTGTCTAGGTTTAAGGGGCTTACGGTGGCACTGTGAGCCCGCTGGTCCAAAGGACAACATATCCTGCAGGGGTGCATGGAATCAGTCTGGCACCATCCTACGTTTACGTCGTCTCCGAACGTGCAATTCTTTGGAAACTACACAACAGAAGTCTTCCACCTGAAATGCGCGAGGCATCCAATGTCACGATACTGAAACTAGGCAAGCCAGCTGATCAATGCTCATCATATCCGTCTCTGTCGCTGCTTAACATCAACATGAAAATATTTCCCCAACATATTAGCTAAGTGCCTGGGTTAGATCCCCTGGAACAGGCTTGTGCAGGAAAGGTAGACAGTTCTTAACCGGAGAAAGTTCTTTAGCATGATCACCCAGCTCGACCTTTGTTGTTAATACAGTGGCAGTGTTCCTAGATGCTAAAAAAGCATTTGATTCAGTAGAGTGGGAGTTCCTGTTTGCGGTACTGGCTAAAATAGGGGTAGCTAACGTATTTCTCCAATTAATCTGGCTGTTCTATAATACTCCTCTGGCCTGGTGCTGTGTAAATGGAATCATAACTGAACCGATCACTATCAGCAGAGGGACACGCCAGGGGTGTCGTCTCTCACCGTTGCTCTATGCTATTGCGTCTGATAGCGGTCATGTGTGTTTAGGGAGCAGTACGCAGATGGTGGCTTGAAATAGTCAGGCTATAAACTGATACTGTCCACACATGTGGATGATATGTTACTCTACGTTAGATATCCAGTTACTAATTTAACACCTTTTATAAAGAGATTGTAAAATTCAGGGCGCAGTCTGGACTGTGGATTAACTGGGACGAGTCAAAAATGTTTCTGCTCGCTACATCACATGCAAATACGCTCACGCACACCAATGCACCCTGGATTTTGCACTGAAATGGGCGGCAGAACCGGTGTTTGGACAAAACATCGAATAAAAAATATTGTGATACATAAAAAGCAGATGAAGAATATCGGGATGTCAAAAATATTGTGGGCAGGAATATCGATGGTAAGAATTTTGTTTTATATGTTGATTTTAATATCATTGTAAAGAATATCATTTTAGAAAATATCATTGAATATAATATAATGGAGAAGCGTGGCTCAATGGTTAGAGCGGCAGACTCTGATGCAGAGATCTGGCCCAGGACCAGGGTTTAATTCCCTCCTCGGCGGCTCTTGGACTGAATTTCCCTGGACCTGATAATTCTCGCCTCGGTGCGTAGTCTAATCATGGGTCCCACTCTGTGACTCTGGGCAATAGCTTGCCCCAGCAGCGCTTGGATGCCTGGCCTCACCTTGGGGGGGCCAGGAGTGGGCATTTCACAGGAAAGCCAGGATGGGTTCCACAGCTGTATGAATACAGCGCTACGAGACCTCTGGGTAGAGGTGCGCTATATAAAATACAAACACACACATAGGGGCCTATTATGATTGCGGTTTTTCCGCATCTTCCGGGCCGGCGGAAGCCACCGCCGGCCCAGAGGATGCGGAAAAACCGCAGCGGACCCACCAAAGACCCACCGCCACATTAGGATGGCTGGTGGGTCCTGGTTTCCGTCCGCAGCTTTTCCGCCGCGGTTGGCTTACAACCGCGGCGGATGCAGCTTGAAGCCGCACCCGCCGCAATGGTGAAAATAGAGGATGTGACCGCCAGGGTGGCGGTCACATCCTAATTGCACAGGAGGGAACTCCGCAGGCAATGCGGAGGTTCCCTCCTGCTCTATGGTGGCGGACGGACTCAGGTCCGTCCGCCATCATAATCGGCCCCATAATGTGTAAATGTTATTTTATATGTATTTTATTGTAGTGTGTTGGGCTTTATGTGTTTAGAATATTTTTTTTCATTTGTGTGTTTTGTAAGATTATTTATTCATATTGAAATTTTTATTTTCAGTTACATTAATGTAAAATATTAATGTACATATAATTTGTTTTAGTTGTGGGATGGGGTTGTAAGGGGATGAAGGTGGGGAGATTTTTAAAAAGTGAATATCTTTAATTTAAATGTAATGCTTATTTTTTATTGATAGGCAAATTAATATTGTAAAATTAATAATTTTTCAAACAAGTTTGTAATATATGAATAATCGACATTCATTTTTTTAAATCGTATATTATTGTATATATTAAAATCATTATTTTAATGACAGAAGGTTTGGAAAAAATAAACTTTTCTTAATCTTAAATTAAATAATGCAAACATGTTGTAAATGTACTTTTCTTACATATCTTCAATTTAATAAATGTATTGTTAAGAATTTTTGGGGGGAAATGTTATAATTTTCTATGCTTTTTAAATGTTGAAAATTATACCGTCATTGTTAATAACTTGTTTTACGTTTCTTTTTTTACATTTTATAAATTTTCAAAACATATTTTAAAGTATGATTTTTTACAAAATGAAAATACAATAAATATTTATCATTTATAATGTATTAATTACGATTTTTTTGTATGTTATAGGTTTTTTAATTAAATTTTTAATTAAAACATTTAGGGCCTGATTCTGATGCGGTTAGGAAGGCCTCCTAATGGCATTTTCTCCTTCCAAATCAGATCAGGAACGTGTCTTCCCGACCGAGGGCCCAATTACGATGCAGTTAGGAGCATATGCTCCTATTGAAGTCAATGGGAGTCGAACCAAATTGTATCTGGAAGCATCCGGATGCATCGTACTCCGTCGGTCGGACTCTCCCGATCCGAGTGGGTCGGAAACCATTTCCAAACCGCTTCAGTCGGGAAGCTTTCCAACCCGCATCAGAATGAGACCCTGTATGTAACATCAGTACCTTCCTGTGGTCAATTCCTGTCCTTTACGAAGCTTAACTTCTGCATCACAAGATAGCTGCCTGTACAGCGCATATAAGTCATATATTTGACATGAATATCTCACCAGCAGTAGGATATTATCTTGTTCATCTAACAACACACAGTCACCTAGTCTGGAAAAAGAAAGGGGGGGTGGGTTCACTACAGCATCAAACTAATCATTTTCATCAAGCCCGGACAGTTGCAAGTCCAGTCTCGTCAATTCAGCATTCGCACCTGGAGTAATGCTGCAGGTTTTCAGTTCCTCAAACAACAGTTTTAGACATGTGAAGGTGTGAGGCTTATTGTTAATCATCTGCCTGAGCACTATTTCCAGCACTTGTAGTTGTTTCTTAGTGGGTAGAAATGCTCCCCTAGCTTCCTGCACCTTCTTGTGTAAAATAAATAAACTGAAATATCTGCAGCAGAGCTCTTTAGTGTCTATAGTTCTCATTCTTTGCAACTGACTTTGTCTTGGTCCCTGTGGTTTAAAAGTCTGGCTAATAGTGGGCTCTTGTCTAGTCCAGGGAATGGAAGGGGGTGGGAGCACACTGCTTCACATCCCAGCCAGGTCACCCCGTAGCATTATGGTAAATGCAGTTCACTTTGAATGCTTTTTTTTATACAATCCATAGCATATATATAATTATACATAGTCATGACCTACATATTTCTTCAAATAAACATAATGAGATGAAAGAGATAATAGTCCAGCAGCGAAGAACAAAATTGCCATGATCAAAACAGGTAGCTCATATGTTCTATCATTGGAGCCCATATCTGGATCCCAAGGGGTCCATTAGGATGGCGGGCGGACTTCAGTCCGCCCGCCACCCTAGCGGTGCTGGGACCGGCCACCAGTGGTGCGGCGGTCCCGCCCCACCAATTACGATGTGACCGCCACCCTGGCGGTTGCATCTCGCATATTTAACAATGTCAAATATGCATGTTGTGCACTGGCATGCACAATGTGACAGGCACCGCGAGGTACCTGCCACCTTGTGCATGCCAATGTAGGGGGATACCCAAGTGCAGCCCCCCACCCACCCTAGGGCCCACAACGGATCCCGCATGCCTTTCCATGGCGAAGTCTCCGCCATGAAAAGATATAACACCGCTCACATCTTATTATGGATGGCGGTGCCTGCAAGGCCACCATATTATAGACCTTTTCCACCCGGTAGGCAATCGTGACGATTGCCTACCGGCGGAAATGCTGTGGACAGTCTTTCTGTCCGCTGCGGTACCCCCGCCATGCTAATGTGGCGGGGGGTAAAAGGCTGTCCCATGGGATGGTTTGGCGGGCGGATCGGTGGCGATCCGTCCGCCATGGTAATGGGCCCCCTAGTTTTTCTCTTTTTTGGTGATTTCACACAATAACGGCTATATTCAAGATTAAAGATATTATAGAATTTAGCTCTCCACATCTCAAACGAAGGGGCCTCCCTCTGTAACCAACATGAGGCTAAACATAACCAAGCCACAGCAGCAGCAATAAATATCATGTATCTGAACTTATATACCGGTTGGTCAATTTGGAGGTTGCCCCCGATCCCCAATAACATAACTTCTTTTGTTATATGTATTGGTATCCCTATAATTTCGGACAAAAACAGATCTATATGTTGTTTTAATTGTGAAAGCGAGATGCGATCGTAAAACACATGCACAATGTCAGCACTATCTATACTGCATCTAAAACACTTCTCATCATTAATTCCACCCCACTTCATAATCCTCTCCGGAGTATGATATAAATCAAAGATAGTCTTGTAGTGTTGTGTTTTCAAATTTGCTGACATCCAAATCTCCCCTGCCGTATCGATAGATCTCTGCATATACTCGCCTTCCTGCTCAAGCCATTCACTCCATTTGAGAAACATCGTTTACAACGCGGTGTTTACACCACGTGACCTTTACGACGCAGGCATCATAACGCAAGTCATTACTACGACTTGCGCTGGATGGTGCTCTTGCTTAAGGAATAGTTTGATTTTCTATTCCAACACCTTCCCTACTGTTACGTGGGCTGGAGTTGGAATAGAAAATTAATTAATCCTCAATCCAGCGCCCTCCAACGCAAGTCATTGTAACCACTTGCGTTGTGAAAATCGCGTTGTAAAGTACCACGATCAAAATGATCGCGTTGTACTGACTTACATTCACTCCATTTACCATCTTGAACAGCCAGATCATCTGGCTGCGTCTCAATTATCATGGCATAAAGTGCCCCTATCCTTGCCCTTTTTCTAATTGCCTCAACTATCAGAACCCTAATTATTCCCTCATGCATATGATGTTTAAATAAGAAATCACAAATTTGCAAATATTTGAAGAATTCATTATGTTGAAGTCCATATCTATCAACTAGCCCTGAAAATGAGGCTAATACTCCCCCTCAAATAGATCTCCTAGTTGTTTAATCCCAGAATATAGCAGGGAACATAAATGTTGAGTTTAACGGTGTATAACAGCAACTCTGTGAGATAGCTAACTTTTTCCGTACCAGTTTCCACACCTTATATGCTGCAATCAATACCTTGAAATTGTTTTTTTAAAATACCTTGGCTCACAAAATTTTGCAAAAAAAATTCTGGTTTCTGCCCCTTGTAACAACTGATATATAGAAGGTGCTTCTGCTTTCGCCTCACCCCTCTGTCAACAAGATCCGCATATTTTGCAGTAAACTTACAGAATAGTAATAAGAAAGATTGGGAACCGACCACCCTCCTATCGTATGGTAACATCATATATTTAAACGCGCGCCTTGATTTCCTTTGTCCCCATATGAATCAATACACATATGGCTTGTACCCGCTGCAGTTGCTTTTTGGTTAATTCAAGCGGTACCGCCCTAAAATAATACACAACTTTGGGGAGAGCAATCATCTTAAGTATATTGCATCTCTCAACCAACGTGAGGTGAAGACATACCAACCGGTCCAGCTGCTGTTTAACCCCAGAGGCTATACTGCCCCAGTTTACCTCTATCAAATCTTGCAGGGACATTCGAATTTTAATGCCTAGGTATCTAGCTTCATCAGTTACCCGATTCTCGCCCGGGCAGGCCATATTTGTGAGAAGTTGGCCTGGCATATGCTGTCCACTATTCTAGTGGGCACCTTGCACCAGTCCAAACAACCCTTATTGATGGTAGGTTAAAGACAACCATTATAGAAAGCTATCCTAGTGGTAGCTATGGAGAGCAGCCTTCAGGCTAAGTCTTGGAGGAATGTAAAGCAGCTTGTTTTACCCGTCTATAATCTCATGAATGACCAAATGAAAGGAGAACCACAACAGGTATATATATAAAATATATGTTTTTATTCTAAACACATCCCTCTAGTCTCTTTATGAGGCTAAAGGCAAAAGTACATTCAGTAAACTTAATATCACACAGTAAATTAGCACAATATACGTTGAGCCATAGGGGCATACCAAACCATATAATAAGAAAGTGGTATAAGAACCACAACTTGCATAGACACAAGGCCTAGAGCCTGTAGAACCACTGGGGCCACCAGGAACCACCGAAGGTAGTGACACAGGGGACCCACAGGGGGCGCGTGCAGTGTGTGAATCCAGCTGCAAATCACCATTAACTTCTATGGGGAAAGTTGTGGTTGGAATTTTAGAGATAAAGCACACTTAGAAGAAGACTTGGAGCAAACCCCTTTAGAACGAGGGGGTTCTAGAGCCAACACCCAAGGGAGCACCAGAGTACTCGAGTTACCTCACCCAGGGAATCCGGGTGCATAGGTGTCTTTTGGTGTCAGGTTTCGTGGTCGTTTTCAATGGTGAGCTGCTTAAAAATGCTGCAGGTGACCAGAGGAGAAGTGTCCGGGTGGATCCAAGGGTGGATCGGAGATGTGAAGAACCTGAAAGCAGAGGGGACAGAGTCTGGGTCACTTGCCAGTGACCAGGAGCACGATAGGGGGATGCACACCGATGTTGGGTGATTTCAGGTGAAGAAGGTGAAGCTTGACTCCTCAGCCACGAGGACCAGGAGGTGTTGATGACAACCAGGTTCTGGATTCGAGCAGTCCCACGAAGGACGTTGAGTGCTGCAGTGTCGGTGTCCGGATTGGACACAACAAGCGTTGACAACAGCAATCCACGCTGGAATCAAAGAAATGCTTCAGTGCAGACCAGCAAGGTCTGAGGGACTCACCACGAGGTGGAGAGGCAGGGCACATCAGTAGCAACCAGGGAAGCCCAAGGAAAAGTAGAGTTACCTTCGAGGGGACCTACCCTCGAGCGGAAATGCAAGAAGCAGGCCCACGGAGCACCTGTGGAGTGTAGGCCCACAATCTTCAGTGCAGTTTGTGCTCGGGGCTTGGGCTACAAGTAACCCAAAGCACAACTTCAAGGGATGTCGAGAAGTCAATGCACTAGCAAATATGCACGTGTCAGGAGTTCCGGTTCCACGTCACTCCTGAGGGCTGCGGGTTTCAGCTTTGCTGGGGTACTCGGGTCGGCCTCTGAGAAGTCTGGAAATCCTCTTTCTGTGTTGCAAATACTTCAGAGTCCTGCGGGACCTTCGGAAATGCAGACCGCAAGATGCTTCGTTGGTGCCTGCTTGAGCAGGGAGGTCTCTGTCGGGTGCCCCACAAGACTCACCTGGGCTTGTGAAGCAATTCCGCAGAGACGACAAGAACCACCGCCCCTGTACCCAACTGACCCGTGCGGGGAGTGGCACCCGGCAAGGATGAGATGGATCCAGGGATGGGGGCCAAATAAGGAGTGGAGAGGTCTTTGGTGGACGTGGAGTAGGGTAGGGTCTTGGCACGTCTGAGGGAACAAGAAAGGACCCAATGAGGATAAGGCACTTCTCCTGCTTTAGAGCTAACCACAAAACACATGCAGGAAGGAGCCCCTGTTCCCACTACTCACCAAGGTGCACTATGCGTGTAGGGCCAAGGAAAGGAAGGTCAGCAAGTTAGCGCCCAGGCGCTTCAGCAATGTCATAAAGTAAAGCGCTCCTGCGCCATAAACGAGAAAAGCAAGAAAAACCACCAAAGGACAAAATAACCCAGGATAAAGCGCTCCTGCACGGTGAATAATAACCAAGAGAATAGCGCTCCTGCGCAATGTGACCCAAAACAAAGCCTCCAGGGTAAGCGCTATAGCGCGGCCCAGTACATGTTAAAAACAGCGCTCCTGCGCAACATGTATTTGCTCAACAGTGCACACAACCAAATAGTAACTGCAACAGCGTTCCTGCGCGGCTGCTTTGAAGAGTACTACCAAAAGCGGCAAAGGAAAATTGTCACGAACAGCGCCTCTGCACAGCAGGCGTTACCGTGACTCCGACTCCGGCGAGGGCTTCTAGGACGTATGAAACGACGAGGTGGAACAGTCCTCTGCAGTCTGCTGAGCTCCGAAGAAGCGGAACAGTCCTCTGCTGTCTGCTGGGCTCCGGACAGGTTACAATCCGAATCAGAAGCACCGAGCCGGCGGAGAAGTACGCATTTAAGTGTTTAACCCCGGAAGTGCTTCTATGTGGCTGAGAACTAGACCGGGACATCACTCCTCCCGGAAGTAAGGAGTTCCGACGCCTGCATGTGTTGTTGCGGCGCTCGGAACGGCGGAAGGCCATTACATGACAGTACCTCCCCCCCCAAAACAGAACCCCCCCCCCGGGAGTCAGAAAGGGGAAGCAGGGCGAGGGCTCAGAGGGTGGCTCAGATGGAAAGCACGGACCAGAACAGGAGCATGACGAACATGGGACAGGGGTTCCCAGGACCGTTCCTCCGGACCGTTTCCCCTCCAGTCCACCAGGTAGAAAAGCTTTCCACTGGTACGGCGAGAACCCAGAATGGCCCTGACCTCGTACTCCACATGGTCCTCCACCACCACCGGAGAAGGAGGAGAGGGAATGGTGCAATCGGGGTGGACCGCATGCAGAAGAGAGACGTGGAAGACCGGGTGTATCTTCATCTGAGCCGGGAAATTAAGCTTCATGGCCATGGGGTTGACTATCTGCTCAATGGCAAAAGGACCCACGAATCGAGGCAGCAGTTTCTTGGAACCATGCACGTTGAGGTGCCGAATGGAGAGCCATACTTTGTCGCCGATGCGATACACGGGTTCTTGTAGCCTATGAGCGTCCGCGTGTTCCTTGTAGGAGTCCTTTGCTTTGGCCAGCTCGAACCGGGCCTGTTGCCAGAGGTTACACAGGGTATCATGATAAGCCCGTACCGTCGGCAAAGGGCTGTCTCGGGGCGTCTCCCAAGCCGTGGTGCGGGGGTGTTTTCCTTGGAGGCAGAAAAAGGGAGACATACCGATGGCCGAATGCCTGCTGTTGTTGTACGCGTATTCCGCCATCCATAGTACGTCAGACCACTCCTTCTCAACCATGAGCAACAAACAGCGGAGGTATTGCTCCATGGTGTGGTTCGTCCTTTCCGCTTGCCCATCCGTCTGGGGGTGGTAGGCGGAGGAGAGGCGCACGTCCATTTCCAGTATCCTGCACACTTCCCTCCAGAAACGGGACACGAATTGCGACCCCCGGTCTGTTATCGCCACCTCGGGGATGCCGTGGAGGCAAACCACATTGTTCACGAACACCAAGGTCAGGTCTGCTGCTGTGGGTACCTTAGGCAAAGGCACGATATGAGCCATCTTGGATAGGTGGTCCACCACGGTGAGCACAGTGGTGTGGCCGGTCTTGGTCATAGGGAGCTCGACCACGAAGTCCATGGAGATGGTGTGCCAAGGATAAGGCGGTACCGGAATGGGGCGAAGACGGCCCACCGGGGGTTCCGACCTGTTCTTGCCTTGTAGGCATATGGCACAATGGGTTACGTGGTTTCTTGTGTCAGTCTCTACGGTCGGCCACCAGAATTGTCTCTGTATGAGGTCAAGAGTCTTGTGGTATCCTGGATGGCCGGAGAGAACATGTTCGTGACACATGTGTATCGCTCGTTGCTGATAAGGCTCCCCAGGTAGGTACAGCTTGTTGCCTTTGACCAGAAAACCGTTCACACGAGCCACGCCTTAATGTCCCTTCTCCAGGGCCGCTGGGTCTATCCGGTCCGTGTCCTTTTGCAACTGGGTCATGAACTCCGAGGCTGGCACGATGCCCTGGAAGTGATGCTCCGAGATGATGGGAACAGGTTCGGTGACTTCGGTAGCCTCTTCGGTTTCTTCCAGTCGTGAAAGGGCATCTGCCTTGGCATTGTCTTTGCCTGGTCGGAACGTGATGGTAAAATCGTATTCATTAAAGAATAGGGTCCATCGAAGCTGTCGGGCGGTAAGGGCACGCGCTGAGCGTAGGAACTGGAGGTTCCTGTGGTCCGTATATATAGTGACAACGTGTTTAGCATCTTTCAAGTAATGGCGCCATTCCACGAACGCTGTCTTGATTGCCAGAAGCTCTCGGTCTGACTCCATGTAGTTGCATTCCACGGGTTATAGTTTCTTGGAGTAGAAGGCCACCGGGTGTAGCTGTCCTGTGTTGGCATTCCTTTGTGACAACACGCCCCCTAAGGCGTCCTTGGAGGCGTCTGCCTCCACTATGAAGGGCTGTTCGGCGTCAGGATGTACAAGAACCGGGGCTGTGGTGAACCGCCTCTTCAATTCCTGGAACGCATTGTCTGCTTTCTGGTCCCAACAAAAGCGAACTCCTTTGCGCAGCAAGCGCGTGATAGGTGCCACCATCCCGGAGAAGCCTGTGATGAACCGACGGTAATAATTGGCAAACCCCAGGAACCTCTGTACCCCTTTCACAGACTCAGGTGTGGGCCACAACAGGATGGCCTCTACTTTCTTGTTGTCCATTTGTATACCTGCTGGAGTGATGATATGTCCCAGGAACTCAACAGCGGTGACGTAAAACACGCTCTTCTCTAGTTTTACATACAACCGATATTTTCCCAACTGTTGGAGAACAGAACGCACGTGCCGTACGTGTTCGGTGATGGTTTGTGAGAATATCAGTATATCGTCTATGTAGACGATACAGAAGACATCGATGAATTCCCTCAACACCTCATCGATGAAGTACTGGAACGCTGCGGGGGCATTGCAGAGTCCGAAAGGCATGACCTGGTACTCGAACAGGCCGAATTTGGTCCGGAAGGCGGTCTTCCATTCATCTCCCTTCCGGACCCTGACTAGATGGTAGGCTCCCCGCAGATCCAGCTTGGTGTCAACGGAGGCGTTCTTGACCTGATCCAGGAGGTTGGAGATTAGTGGGAGAGGATACACGTTTTTCACCGTGATGGCGTTCATCGCTCTGAAGTCGATGCAAGTCCTCAGGTCCCCTTCCTTCTTCGACACGAAGAAAAGGGGAGATGACACCGGGGACCTGGAATGGCGGATGAACCCATTGTCCAAGTACTCATACAGATAGGAGCGTAGGTGGACGTTCTCCTTTTCGGTAAGGGAATAAATTCTGCTGCATGGTAACGTAAAGCCGGGTATGAGATCTTTTTTTTTTTTTTTATTTCCAATCTTTATTTCGACCATTTGGTCATAAAAGATACACAATACAAAGAAGGAAAAACACAAATTCACATATCATTACATCTAAAATATTGAATACATAAAAAGGTTCAGTACAGGGATAAACAACTTTATAGTGAATTTAAAAAAAAAAAAAAATTCAGTCACTACCCAACATTTTTAAAAAACGGTTTCGTGTAAACCACACATTAGTAAAAAACTTAGAAAGTGCAAAAACAGTTGGGCCAGTAACATCAGTTTTTAAAATCCTGTACATTGGTGCATATTCCCTGCCTCCCATGTTCCTTATCAACGGAAGCAGCCAATACTTTCTAGCTGCCCTATAGGCTGGGCAAAAAAAGACCACATGCAGGTCGTTCTCCTCCCTATCCTCACACACAGGGCAATGCTTACTGGGGGCAGCCGACGACCACCGACTAGTAAAAGACCGGAGGGGTAGTGTGCCATACCGCCACTGGAGATACAATTTTCTTGCCAGTAAGGGAAAAATAGGGTCCAGAACCTTTTCAAGCTTATAGGTGTCCTTGCTTTGCAGGAACACGGCTGACAAGGACCCATCTGGCTGGGCAGCTATGGCCCCTGCCAATTTACGTTCGTGGTATAAATTCGACAGAGACTTCTTAGAAATATTGGGTGCTGCCATGGCCGGGTCTGCCCATAGATCAGGAAGCCCCAAATCCATGCAGATGGCTTGAATGTTTTTAACCCAGGGGACACTAAGCACCTTGGGATGTTTCAGTATTTCGACCAATTCTGCCCTGTAATCCGTAAGATCGTTGCTACTCCATAGCCTGCGCCAGAAGGCTATGGGTCTCAGGCCTATCTCATCAGCTAGTGGTCGTAATCCTAGATCAAGCCTCAATGGAAGAAGCGGAGTGCTCGGGGGAAGAGCAGCCACCCTTCTTATAAACTTGTTTTCTGTTACAGAAAGGCTATGACAAGGCATGTGCCCCCACAGTTCAGCCCCGTACATGATTGCTCCCCTCGCCTGGGCCTTATATATCTGAACTAGGGCGCCCAATGGCCGGTACGTCGAGCCGGTCATTATTCGTGCAATGCCCCCAGTAGTTTGCACGAGTTTGAGGTTTGCCCTGCTCAGGTGGGATCCCCAGGTCATAGTTTCATTGAGGGTTACACCCAGATATTCGAAGGTGGCCACTCTCTCGAGCGGCGCAGTTCCCAGTAGCGGGCTCTGGCGCAATTTGTGACTCGGGTTTAAAACCATAAATTTGGTTTTAGTGGCGTTAATTTCTAACCCTCTATCCAGGCAGAATGCAGTAAAGGAGTCAAGTATCCTTTGAATACCCATAGGGGTTTTTGAAAGCAGCAGGGTGTCATCCGCAAACATAATTGCGGGCACCCTGCGGCCATTTAGTTTGGGGGCGTCGGTCTGATCAGTGGCGTTGAGATGGGCGATTACCCCGTTGACAAAGAGGCAAAACAGGGTCGGCGCCAGCACACAGCCCTGTCTTACCCCTCGGTCAACGGGGAACCTATCAGTAAGCTCCCCAGACCTCCCGCACCTCACTCGGCATAATTCCCATGATGGAGCCTCTGTAAGATTGACAGGATGTCCGGGGGAACGCCCATCTCAGCCAGGACGCTCCATAATTTCCCCCTGGGGACCAGGTCGAAAGCGGCCCGTAAGTCCACAAAAATTGTGTACAAACTGCCGCCATCGAACTTTGCTGTCTTCCAGTATATCAGATTTAGTCTAAAAACCTGGTCCACTGTGGATACCCCCTTCCTAAACCCCGCCTGATAGGGACTAAGGGCATCCACCTCCTCTATCCAGTCCTGAAGCCTATTCAGCAAGACCCTGCCGAACAGTTTCTGCGGTACAGCAATCAGGCTGATTGGCCTGTAGTTGGCTGGGAGAAGAGGGGAGCCCTTCTTAAAGATAGGGACCACCTCTGCCCCCAGCCAAGTACCAGGGATTTCCATCCCACCGAGAACACTGTTAAAAAGGGCCGCGAGATAGGGTGCCCAAACAATGGGCTCCTGTTTAAACAGGTCCCCCGGTAAGCTATCCAGACCTGGCGCCTTTGCAGAAGCCAGGCCCGAGATAGCGGCAGTGACCTCACCCAGCGTAATTGCCTCCCCTTGATGGCCCGGCCCCTCCACCTCGATAGATTCAGGGACTTCACCTGGTTCAGAGCTATAGAGCGATTGGAAGTGGACCTTCCAAACCCCAGGTGCTATATTTGGCTCCAGTGCCGATTGTAGATTCCCTGACCCCCCATTCACTATCCTCCAAAACAACCGTTGGTTTTGGAGTGCTAGGGCCTTTGTGAGTTCTTCCCACTGATTTTCTTCCCATTCTATTTTGGCCTGATCAAGAAGTCTTTTGTAGGCTTGCCTGCTATGTTTCAGGCATTCTCCTCCCACCCCCTCCTTTACTACTTTAAGCAGTTCTGATTTAGCCCGTCTACAAGTTTGATTATACCAGAGCGCTTTACCTCGGGGCCTCTCTCTGGTCTTACGTGCACTACTAGTGAAATGTAGTGCCGCAATTTTTGTGAGATCCTCATGGGCATTGAATACTCTGGTCTGGGAGTCTATATTATTTTCCCTCATGTCTTCACTCCCCACAGCTTCCAAAATGGGGACAATCTCAGCGTACAGCAGAGGAAGTTTGTCCTTAGTTGCAACCATGCTTTCCCACCTAATTCTTCTCCTGCTGTTATCTAGGAGGAGCGCGGGTTTATTCCCTTCCACTATAGTCCCCGAAACTATGGGGCCTGGGTGCACCAGATCAAGCTCCAGGGCATTGTGATCGCTCTCACTCCTTTCCATCACCCTAAAGTCCCGGATTGTAACCCACCTCGTTAATTGGACCATAACATAGTCCAACCGAGACTCTCTCCCCCGTATGAGATCTATCCGGCAATTGAAGGAACGATGCGGTGGCAGGGTGTTAGCTCCTTTCTTATCGAACACTTCCACCAGATCCTGATAGTCCTCCGGTACTTCTGTTTGGGATACCATCCCCATGCCTTGTACGGGCAGCGAGCGCGCTTGTATGGAACGGATACCATGTTGGTTGTCCTCCTTGTAACAGGTCCTGCAGCAGTGTTCAGAATCCAGGCTGATAACCCTAGACACCCAGTCGACTCGGGGATTGTGGTTTACTAGCCATGGCAGGCCCAATATAACCCTGAATTGAGGTGCATCGATGACGTCAAAGCTGATGGATTCGGCATGGTTGTTCGTGAAACACATGGTCATGTCTTCGGTCTGATGCCTGATTAGGCCCGATGTCAGGTCCGTTCCGTCCACTGCCTTGACCGTTTCTGGTTGTGCTTTGGGCACAGTGCTCATGCCCAGGGTTTGCGAATAGGTAGTGTCAATGAAGTTGCCGGTGGCTCCGGAGTCCAGCATGGCGATTACCACCCAAGCGCCTCCTGTCTGGTTCTGCAAGGTCACTTCCATTCCTATGTGGTGATTGCCGTAGAATACTGCAGGGATCGCTGTGTTGCAGGAAGAAAAACCCAGAGGATGGACCCCTTTGTCTACTGGGTTGTCTCGTTTCCCGTCTTGTTTCCTTTGTCAATGGGTAAGGCGAAGGGTTTTCTGCTCCGTGAGCGATTTGGTTTCACCGGGCACTCCCTGACAAAGTGTCCGCTTTTGCCACAATACAGACACTGGTTTTGCTTCCTCCTTTTTTCTCTTTCTTGGCTGGTTATGGGCCCTCTGATCCTCCTATCTGCATCGGTTCCCAGGTGTCACTTGGAGGAGGCGCTTCCTCTTTGCCTTTTTCCGTGTTCTTCTCCCCGAAAGACAGGAAGCGGTTGTCACTGTTTTTCCCTTTCTCGGTTCTCCTTTCCTGTAAACGGAAGTTCATCTTGACTACCATGTCAATGAAAGGGCCTATTTCGTCAGGAGGATCGGGGTGTTGTGATATGAGGTCCTTGAGGTCATCACGCAATCCCCGGTAGAAGACGGATACTTTCTTGGACTCAGGCCAATGGGCCTCGATGACGAGTCTGCTGAACGTAGTGATATAGTGCAGAAGGTCATTACTACCCTGCTTTAGGCCGAGCAACTGGTTGTCTGCGGCTTGCACAAACGTATGACGGGCGAACATTCGTCGCATGGCGTCCTTAAACGTCGGCAAGTGGTTAAGCATTGGGTCATCGTTTTCCACCAATGAGATGGACCACTGCGCGGCGTCCCCGCCCATGTATGAAAATATAAATGCGACCTTTGAAGCATCGTCAGGAAACGCTGACGTTCTGGTCATGAAGTGCAGATGGCACTGATGGATGAAGACGCCATATTTGGTGCTGTCGCCGTAGAAGCGTTCAGGTGGAGCCAGCTGCACCGGGTGGGGTGTGACGACTTGTATAGCTGTGTCCTGATTGGTGGCAGTGGAGGACCCCCCAAAGGTGAACGTAGGTGGTCTTAACAACCCTTCTTGTTTAACTCTGGGGCTAGGAGAGATTCCCCAAGGGTTGGTGATACCAGCCGCCAACTGGCCCTGCAGAGCACTCATGTCTGGGAGTATACTGAGATTCTCTGCCTGCATGGCAGCCAGCAAGGCTGCGATGTCCTGCAGTGTTATCTCCGGGTCTCCCATGTCGTCTGGGCAGAATGTAACTACTTGGGCTTCTGATTCTGTCGGGTGCCCCACAAGACTCACCTGGGCTTGTGAAGCAATTCCGCAGAGACGACAAGAACCACCGCCCCTGTACCCAACTGACCCGTGCGGGGAGAGGCACCCGGCAAGGATGAGATGGATCCAGGGATGGGGGCCAAATAAGGATTGGAGAGGTCTTTGGTGGACGTGGAGTAGGGTAGGGTCTTGGCACGTCTGAGGGAACAAGACAGGACCCAATGAGGATAAGGCACTTCTCCTGCTTTAGAGCTAACCACAAAACACATGCAGGAAGGAGCCCCTGTTCCCACTACTCCCCAAGGTGCACTATGCGTGTAGGGCCAAGGAAAGGAAGGTCAGCAAGTTAGCGCCCAGGCGCTTCAGCAATGTCATAAAGTAAAGCGCTCCTGCGCCATAAACGAGAAAAGCAAGAAAAACCACCAAAGGACAAAATAACCCAGGATAAAGCGCTCCTGCGCAGTGAATAATAACCAAGAGATTAGCGCTCCTGCGCAATGTGACCCAAAACAAAGCCTCCAGGGTAAGCGCTATAGCGCGGCCCAGTACATGTTAAAAACAGCGCTCCTGCGCAACATGTATTTGCTCAACAGTGCACACAACCAAATAGTAACTGCAACAGCGCTCCTGCGCGGCTGCTTTGAAGAGTACTACCAAAAGCGGCAAAGGAAAATTGTCACGAACAGTGCCTCTGCACAGCAGGCGTTACCGTGACTCGGACTCCGGCGAGGGCTTCTAGGACGTATGAAACGACGAGGCGGAACAGTCCTCTGCAGTCTGCTGAGCTCCGAAGAAGCGGAACAGTCCTCTGCTGTCTGCTGGGCTCCGGACAGGTTACAATCCGAATCAGAAGCACCGAGCCGGCGGAGAAGTACGCATTTAAGAGTTTAACCCCGGAAGTGCTTCTATGTGGCTGAGAACTAGACCGGGACATCACTCCTCCCGGAAGTGAGGAGTTCCGACGCCTGCATGTGTTGTTGCGGCGCTCGGAACGGCGGAAGGCCGTTACATGACAGTCACTCCTTGACCCCAAGGGAGATTCTTCCTTCCTCTAATCTTTAGTAGAGCATCGAAGTTCCCAGATTCAGTTTCAGAGTTTCAAAAAGGGGTTGGACATACTCTGGGGACCCACCTATGGGAGGGTTTTAAAAGATGGGAGGCTACACCCATTTCCTTTGTCCAGTTTCATGCCAGAACAGGGGCGGGTAGCCCCTGCAACCGGTTTGAACTGGGCTATGCACAGGGACACCAAATGTGCCCCTAGTGCAGACTTTCTGGCACTCTCAGAGTGCACCCACCCAGCCCCAATACACTAAAGCCTATCTGGGAGGTGGTTACACCTCCCTGTGACAGGAAACCTCTTGTCCAGGCCTCCCCTGCCAGAGTATGGTCGAGCAGCAGGAGGTCAGACGTGTGCCTGTGGCTGCAGCATCCATTTTGTGATGCTAGTGGTCGTTTAAACTATTACCAGGCAGACCAGTGTGTACATGTCTCTCCCTCTAGAAGGGTGGCATTCTACTCCCGCTGCCAGGACAAGTGAGGGGGTAGGATTCCAAAGTGTTTGACACCCAACACAACATGTTTCCATGCAGCCATTCTAAAGTTAGCATTTACCACGAGGTTATAATGCACTTAAGAGTATATGGTCTGGCTGCATCACATAACAGCCTCAGAGAATAGATTCTGAAAGCTGCAGAGGGGTCCTGCTCATGTATGGGCATTCTCTCACACAAAACCAAGCACTCTGGCTTCAGGATTGATAAGGCCTGCCATAAGGGTGACTGATAGGTTTATATGTGTCAGTGATTTAAGGTAGATATAGGTAACCTATATCTTAGTAAGGGGTGCATGCACCACCTTACCCAGGCTGCAGTAGCAGTCCTGTGGTGTCATTTTGGAAGGCTTCCCATGGGTGGCATAATACATGCTGCAGCCCCTTGTAGGCCTCTGGGGTACCTATGCCCTTAGTACCTAGTGTACCACATACTAGGGACTCACAAGGGTACCCCAGTAACCGAACTGGAGTGTTCCTAAGGTACATGGAATCAATTTAGAGAGGAAGCAGCTAGGCTGGGGTCCTGGATAGCAAGGCCCCAGCCAGACTAAAGTCGAAAAACAGTGAAACACCAGCAAAAAGTGGGGGTAACCATAGTAAGCAGATCCTACTCTCCCACAATATTGGTATACATAATCTGTGTTTTAGTCGAATTTAATTTATAGCCTGAAACCGCCCCAAATTTTTCAGCCAGTCTTTCAATCTCAATTATTGCCTGAGAAGGGTCTACCGTAGCGACTGCTATATCGTCTGCATAGGGTAAGACCCGCACCTGAAATTGCCCACAGCTCATAGATCTAATACATTCACTGTGTCCTAACATAATCAAAAATGGATTGATATATATAGCGAACAACAGCGGGGAACAAGGACATCCCTGTCTTGTTCCCCCGCTAATATAAAGTTGCTGTGATACCCTGCCCGTCACACAAATCCTCACTCGTGGTGACTTATACATACTTTGAATAGCCCTAATATATCCCTGCCCAAATCCTATCTTCCGCATGATACCCCATAAAAATGCCCAGGAGACACGATCAAACGCTTTTTCTGCATCAAGAAAGATCAAACCAAGCCTACTGTGGTGAACATGAGTGCAATCTATAAGAGTAACCACTCTGTTTACATGATTGGTCGTGCTTCTACCAGGTATGAATCCATGTTGACATTGAGATACCAAAGGCGTAATTACACGCGCCAATCTGTTAGCTAGTATCTTCGCATAAATGTTACCATCTGCATTTAGCAGGAAAATAGGTCTATAGGCTCCAGGCATGTTTCGAGCCGTATCCTTCTTTTTGAACACCACTATATTAGCCTCTTCCCAAGATAGAGGCGGTTTCCCAGCTTGAGCTTCTTGAAAGGTATTCAGCATGTCTATTTTCAATACTTGAAAAAACATGCGATATACCTCAAGCAGTAGTTTATCTGGCGGTTTACCGTTCGCAAGCGACGCCAATGCCTCCTCAAGTTCCTCCATTGTTATTATCTCATCCAATATCCCCATCTCTTCTAAACTTAACCTACTCAAATCCAATTGTTGACAAAAGTTCTCTATTTCTTATTGATCAATATCACTCTGCGTGTACAATTCTCAGTAAAATTCATAAAACACCCCCACCATACCCTCTCCTGTTCCAACCGTAGTCCCAGCTGCATCCTGCATAGCAAGTATTTTCTGTGAGGACTGCTTTACTCTAAGCCTCTGTGCCATTCATCGACCCGTAGTTTCGCCATATTCATACCTATTCTGTTTATAAATGTTATATTGGTGGACAATTTCTTTACACCATATCGCATTTATTTTAGCTTTGGAACATGCAATCTTGGTACGTATATCCCTGCCTTCTAGTCCCTGCATAAGCACTTCTATCAACTCTTGTTCTGCCAGAATTTGTCCTTGTTTTTGTTTGGCCAATCCAAAACTAAGTGCCTCTCCACGGGTTCCCACTTTGGGAGTGTCCCGTACTATAGGACTAGAGGAGGATCCCCTATTTACCTCCAAAAATTGACCAACCCAAAAAAGCATGTGATCAATGAAAGCTTTATCCATTAATAAGTTCCTATTGAACGTGAACGCCCTTCCAACCTTTACCTGCCTTAAGCTAAATAAATCTAACAATAGTGGGCCGTGATCTGCCGTTGTCCTAGGCCATACCTGCATTTAACTCCAACAATGTATGACCTGGGCATGAATACATAATCCAGTCTCACCATTTTATGATGAGGATATTATTAGAAAGTATAACCTGGATCTGAATCATATAAAGACCTCCATACATCCACTAACCCATGGTCCTTCAGCAATTCTTTTAATGCTCTAAAAACCTTGGGTTTTCGACCCATATATTTGGCATTATTATCATCTAGGACTTGCCCATCGGTATTTATAATTAAGCCCCTGCACAAGATCAAGGGGGTAGGCCAAAGAGCCAATTCTACATTTAAGCTCTCCAATATTGCAACTTCATCAAAGTTTGACCCATAAACTGTACAAACTGTACACCTAGTCCCTCCCATCATGCATTCAGCGATCGCCCGTCTTCCATAGTTGTCAGTCATTTTCCTTCCCGTCCCACTGATCCCACCTTGCGTTAAAATAGCGACTCCCCTACTAGTAAAAGTGTGCCTGGTCGCAGCCAGAAGTGTGTATCCCAGCTCTTCTAGGACACTGCGCTTTGCCCAAGGTTCATGCTTCACTTGAATACACAAGATGTCCGGTTTCATTAATTGCAAATCTGCAGCTACCCTCCGCCTCTTATTATTATTATTCAGGCCACATACATTAAATGAACATATACGTACCCCATTAACCATCAATTCATTTTGAATGCTTACTTGAGTTTTTGCTGACGTGTTTCACCAAGGTTGGTGCAGCTTAGTGCTGTGAATCCCTAGACGCATGTGTTTCTGGATTATATCCTTCATCAGTAGAGATAAAAACGAAATTCTTCTGGCGTTTGCTGAGAATGCTGCCACAATCCTCTCATGTCCTCAGTACCTCTCTCTGGCACACAGGTGCATCTCCAAAAGCTTGTCAGCTCCATGGCTCAAGGGAGCCTTTTCAAACAGAAGGGGGATGGGAGAACACCGCTTCACCTCCCAGCCAGGTCACCGCTTAGCATTATGGTAAATGCAGTTCACTTTGAATGCTTACTTCATTTTTTGCTGAAGGGTTTTACCAAGGTTGGTGCAGGTTAGTGCTGTGAATCTCTAGACACATATGTACAGGTGCATCTCCGAAAGCTTGTCAGCACACAGGCTCAATGGCTCAAGGGAGCCTTTGAATCGTGTCCGGATGCATTCAAATTTACCATACTCGTTCGGTCGGACTCCCCTGATACGAACGAAATCAGAATCAAGCCCCTAATGTGATTCTTTGGATCAGCAAAGGGAAGTTAAAAATGCTCTGAAGTTGCTCCCTCTTATCCACTCCAATGACATTCTTTATGTTAAGAAACCCAATTGACACAGAAATAGTGTAGTAGTAGAAATATTATTATTATTAGTAGTAGAAGTTTTGTTATTATTATTATTGGCAGTAGTAGCCAGAAGGTTATTAGTAGTAGTAGTACCACTAATAGTAATAGTAGTATTGTTATTATAATTTGTAGTAGTAGTACCAGTATTATTAGTATTAGTAGTACCAGTAATAGCAATAGTAGTATTGTTATTATAATTTGTAGTAGTAGTACCAGTATTATTAGTATTAGTAGTACCAGTAATAGCAATAGTAAAGGCATTTTTATTATTAGTAGTACTAGTAGTACCAGTAGTAGGATTGTTATTAGTAGTAGTAGGAGTAGCAGCAGTATTATTATTAATATTATTATTATTGTTATTATTATTATTACTAGTAGAAGTATTGCTATTATTGTTATTATTATTAATATTAGTAGTAGTGGTACCAGTAATAGTAATAGTATTATTATTATTACTAGTAGTAGTAGAACTATTAGTTGTAATAGTTGGAGAAGTAGTGTTACTAATATTATTGGTAGTAGTATTAGTAGCAGTACAAATAATAGTATTATTAGTAATATTATTATTAATATTATTGTTATTATTATTATTATTATTAGTAGTAGTAGTAGTAGTAGTAGAATAAATATTATTATCAGTAGTAGTAGTAGTAGAAGTATTGTTATAATTATTATTAATAGTAGTACCAGTAATACTAATAGCATTATTATTATTATTGTTATTATTATTATTAGTAGTAATAGTAGCACCAGTAATAGTAGTAGTATTGTTATTATCAATTCTAGTGTTAGTGCCAGTCATAGGGCCTCATTAGGATGACGGGCGGACTTTGCCCGCCCGTCATCCCATCGTAAACCGGGACCGCCCGCCATAAGGGCGGGGGTCCCGGGGGTGCCATTAGGATGTGCCCGCCACAATGCTGAAAATGCACTTTCACATTGTCATTTACAAAGCGGCAGGCACCACAGGTACCCCCCATGTGCACCCCCCACCTGTACATCACTCTGGGGGCCCGCAGGGGGCCCCCAGAGTGAAGACCGCATGCCTTTCCGTGGCGGCATCGCCGCCGCGGAAAGGCACTGAAAACCACACATCATAATATGTCTAGCGGTGTCTATTAGACACCGCCACCATATTATTCCTTTTCCGCCACGACCGCAAGGCGACCGGGGCGGAAAAGCGGTGGACGGTCTTTCCGTCCGCCATGGTCCCCCCCGCCATCCTAATATGGCGGTTGGAAATCTGGTTATGATATCGGGCGGATTGCCTCCGCCAGGCTGGCGGTGGCTACCGCCAGCCTGGCGGAGGCAATCCGCCCGATATCATAATGGACCCCATAGTGTTGATTTTATTATTATTTTTAGAAGTAGTAGTAGAAATATTGTTATTATTACTAGTAGTAGGAGAATTGTTATTATTAATATTAGTAGCAGTAGAAGAGTTGTTCTTATTATTAGTAGTTGTGGTTCCAGTAATATTATTATTATTATTATTATTGTTATTGTTATTGTTATTGTTATTATTATTATTATTATTATTATTATTATTATTATTATTATTATTAATATTATGATTATGATTATTAATATTAGTAGTAGTAGTAGTAGTAGTAGTAGTAGAAGTAGTAGTAGTGGTAGTTGTAGTAGAAGTAGTGGTATTATTATTGGAAGTAGTTGTTGCAGTACTAGAAATAGTAGTATTATTATTAGTAATAATAGTAGTATTGTTAGTATTACTGTTTTATTAGTAATAGTAGCAGTAGTATTATCAGAAGTAGTAGTAGCATTGTTATTCTTATTCTTATTATTATTAGTAGTAGTAGTAGTTATTATTAGTAGTAGTGGTATTATTATTAGTGGTAGTATAAGTACTGTTAATAGTAGTAGTAGTAGAGTAGTAGTGGTAGTAGTACCAGTAATAGTGATAGTAGTAGTTATTGCTATTATTAGTAGTACTAGTGGCAGTAGTAGTACTGTTATGATTATTATTAGTAGTAGTTGTGGTACCAGTAATATTATTATTAATATTATTATTATTATTAGTAGTAGTAGTAGTAGTAGTAGTAGTAGTAGTAGAAGTATTAGTAGTAAAAGTAGTGGTATTATTTTTGGAAGTAGTAGTGGCAGTAATATAAATAGTAGTATTATTAGAAGTAATAATAGTAATATTTTTATTAGTAATAGTAGCAGTGGTATTATCAGTAGTATAGTATCATTGATATTCTTACTATTATTATTATTATTAGTAGTGGTATTATTATTATTAGTGTTAGTAGTAGTGGTATTATTATTATTAGTGGCAGTATTAGTACTGTTAACAGTAGTAGTAGTACCAGTAATAGTAATAATAGTAGTATAGTTATTATTATTAGTAGTAGTAGTAGTAGTGATATTATTAGTATTAGTATTTGTAGTAATAGTAGTAGTAGCACTACATGGTTGTGGCACAGATCTGAAATAAGTTGCAACATTAAAGGAGACTTTAGTGAGATACTATTATAATAATGATGTTTGACATATAATGTGAATGATTGACATTGGGAATATAATTCCCTGTTATAGTTTTGCTATGTACCTCTCCTTTTACATTGTAGGCGGAGGCTATCCCACTGGGGATGGAGGTCACTTACCCCTATGATCATCATTTATATTTTTCTGATTGTTGATGCGGACTCGGTAAATCCAAGCCTATAAAATTAAACATATTGGTTATGACTTTTAAAACTATTTTAGGGGTATTAATCCTCATGGTATTATGTTATATTGTGAAGTGTCTCAGACTCCTGCATCTGCCTATTAGGCATATTGGGTATTTATAAAATCTTACTAATAGCATCATATAACCATTTATTATAGATGCTGTTTTGAAAGTAGACTGCTTGCGAAGGATTATATTTAGGTCCAGCTTGCGAATTGACTGGTGCTAAAGATTATTGAGACTGTTTGTGTGATCTAAAGAGGTGAGGTTGTTTACTTTTTGTTCATTTTGCTCTTTCTCCATCATAATCAGCATTTCCTTCCTGTGTTTGGTTTATGTACTTTAACAATTTCTTTTGTACTTAGGTACAGTTTGTATTACTCACTTGTTTCTTGGAATGGGAATATAATTCTAAAAATGTAGAAATATCCACGGTAAAAGTATAATAAGAAGTAATATAAGTCACCTGAAATCTTTTGTATCTTGGAATATATTTGAGAAATGTATGTGGGATTTAAGATTCAATATTTGTGTTTTGTTGTGTTTAATTATGTTTGTAAAATATTTTAGGTTGTCGTAGTAATGTCAATTTGTTAATTAATATGATTTGTTGTTTTTTATTATGTTTGTAATATTTTAGGAAGTTGTAGTTGTATCCGTCAGTCAAGTGATATGATGTGTTTGTCTTATACATGTTTTATGTTATTTTGTCTGCAGCCCTGAAGAAGTTCTTTTGGCTAGTTGCCGAACTCAATAAAACGCGTTGGCTACCCCCTTTTTTGGGATTTGAAAATAAAGAATTGAAAGAAATATAAAAAGACTGAAAAAGGTATTTTGTTCAAGTGCACTGCTCTTTACGAAGTATAGTATCGTTATTATTATTGTTATAATTAGTAGTAGTAGTAATAGCAGAAATATTAGTGATGGTAGTAGTAGAAGTATTAATTATTATTATTATTGGTAGTAATCGTATTAGTAATAGTAGTATTGTTAAAAGTAGTAGAATTCAAGAGACGCGCAAGCGCACAATTTAAAATGGCCGCCTCCCGGTGAGCTCCAGCGTGTTTTTCAACTGTTTTATATTAAAAACAACAATATTCAGTCCGAATTTTTTCTGTAATGAGGTCGCTGCATTATTAATGACTATACCTGTTCTGTGAAGAGGATTCCTGCGTTTCTGGACGACGGAAGTGGTGTTTTTCTGCTTCTGGTTCCTGCTCCCAGCTCTGCCTTCAGGTACTGGCAGGCTTGTCTGTCAAGGGGGCGTAGAGTACATTCAAGAAAGGACCTGGCTTGGGCCTAGCCACTCCCACAGTCCAGGTTAGCTGCTGCACCAGTCATTTTGAGGATTTCTTCACAACTTTCACTCTAGTTTCTCATAAACTGTTTATTTACTTTCAAATGTAATTCTTTCTTCAAGAAAAATGAAAAATAAAAATTCTCTTCACAATAAAAGGAGACAGCAGATTCACCTCCACCAATTACATCAAAAGTGGTAGAGTCAACTGAACCTTCCTTATTTTTAATTCTGGAAGAAATTCAGGAACTTCGTGCTAATACAGATTGCATCAGAGGTTAAAAACTTGCAGAAGGAAATGACTAGTTTGTCAATGAAAATATCTGATAACTCAATTAAAATACAAGATAATAAAGTTAAAGTGGACGCTTTTACCCCACTTGTGGCGAAAATATCACCTATGTGCTCACTACTTTTGGATATGGAAAAACGCAATAGACAACATAATCTACGCATATTCAATTTATCAGAAGATGTTGAGGGAGCTAACTGTAGATTATATTTGGAGAATCTAATTCCTGGCCTCTTAAATATCAAATTCCCAGAAACATTTGAAATTGATATGGCTCACAAGATTCCTTCCCATCGCAACCCTCAACATATAAAACCTCGACAAATGATCTTTAAAGTTCTTCGTCACCACCAGTTTTGATCAGAACAGCAGCACGAGAAATCCCTTCATTGATGGTCAATGGGAATAAAATATTTATTCATCAAGATTTTGACAAAGAAACTGTTGCAATTCGTAGGGAATTCACTGCTCTTCAGCCTCAATTAAGAAGTCTTGGATTCAAATATGGCCTTTTTGATCCATCGACAATGCGCATTTGGAAAGATAATTTCTCTAAATCCTTTCATCATCCTGCAGAACTGAGAAATGTTTTGGACCAACAGTCACACCACTCAAGGGATACTCATGACTCTGCTACTTGATTACTACCAGTTTCGCCTTTTCTGACAAATTGATAATGCATTCTTACATTGGGCTCCAACGGTTCCGGTAATGCTTGTAGAGCGTGTGTGCGTTTCACTTTTCACATTTATGTATTCTGTTTGTCTTTTTTCCATGTTTTATTTTCTCCTTCCTTTTTGTTTGTTCTGGGGCTACTTTTTTCTCATTATCTTTGCTTATTTCTTACTTTTCTCTTCTTGACCCTTTCTCTCTTTCTCTTCCATTATGGCTAATATTCATAATATTAAAGTAGTTTCATTAAATGTTAAAGGTTTACGCCATCCAGTTAAACGTACAAAAATGTTAGATTATTTAGGTAGTTGTAAAGCTAATATTTGTTTTGTACAAGAGACTCATCCTAGATTAAATGAAGAAAAAGTGGGTTGATACAATTGTTTCTTCTCCTGCTAATGGAAAAAAATGGTGTGGATATTCTTTTTGCGAAAAATTGCATTGCCAGATTTTGAGTAAAACTTCAGATGCGGATGGGAGAAATATAATCGTTAAAATTAAAGTTCATGATTCAATCATATTTTTATTCAATGTTTATGGTCCTACTGTGGATGATCCTGTTTTTTGGGCTAATCTTTCAACTGAGGTTCTAAAGTTTGGTAAAGTTCCTTTAATTGTTGGAGGTGATTTTATTGTTTTATCTGATCCTTTATTAGATAGATTATCTCTTACTAAATGTCACCCTCCTAAGGTGTATTATGCTTTTAAATCATTTCTTCAAAGCACTAAGTTAGTTGATATTTGGCGACTACATTTTCCTACGGAAAAAAGTAGTACTTTTTTTTCAAACCCACATAATTCTCATTTTAGGATTGATTATTTATTAGTCTCCAGGCAACTAATTAACTCTGTAACTACTCCTAACATTGGTAACATTGATGTTTCGGACCATGCCTTGATCTCCTGTGTTTTAATTTTAAATCCAACTTTTACTAAGCAATCTAGATGGAGAATGAATACTGGTATAGTTCTCAATGAACATAATAAAACAAAACTCTTAACTGCCATTCAAGATAATTTTATACTGAATCCTGAAGGTTCTACGTCTATGATTAATAGAGGGGATGCTTTTAAAGCTTAGATTAGAGGTGTAGCTATTTCTATTATGGCCCACGAAAATAAAACCTTCAAGGCAAATATTAAAAATCTAGAAAAACAAATTACAAAATTTGAGCGACTTTTTATTACGTCTAATGATCCTCAATATAGATTTAGGCTGCAAAAGCTTCGCTATGAGTTTAATGCAATTCTTTGTAAAAGAGTTGGCATCCAGATCTCTAATGCCAAAGGCAAATTCAGTTTTAATGCCAACAGATCTGGAAGACTTTTAGCTAATTCTCTACGTATAAAAAAAGATAAAACTCAAATCAATTCAATTCATGGCCCTAATGGCAAAATTGCTCTATCTCACAAAGATATTGTTAATTCATTTTTGGATTTTTATTCTAATTTATATAATAAGCCCGATTTTCATGATGACTCCTTAATCGATTCTTTTTTAGTTGATGTGTATTACCTAAGATTTCACAATCAAATAAAATCAGGCTTGATACACCCATTACTAAAGATAAAATATTATAAAATAAATCTCCTGTTCCCGATGGTATTCTGGCTGAGTTCTACAAAGAATTTCAGTCACACTTTTACCTTTTTTATTTCAACTTTTTACGTTTTTTTGCTCTTCAGGAATTACCTCAGGTTTTAAACTGAGGCTTTAATTATTGTACTTCCCAAGCCAGCTAAAGACCCCGCCCTTGACTCTAATTATCTTCCTATATCTTTAATTAATCAAGATTGTAAGTTATATGCTAAAATACTGGCCACTAGATTAGCTCCTGTATTAGATTCTATTATACATCCAGACCAATCTGGTTTTATGAAGAATAGATATTCTGCAAACAATACAAGAACTTTGCTACATATTATTGAACAAGGTTCAATTTAACCTTACCTTCAGGAATTCTGGCCTTAGATGCTGAAAAAGCTTTTGATAAACTTCATTGGCAATTTTTATTTCATACCTTATCATCATTTATTTATCCACATGATTTCAGCTCTATATTTTGCTCCTACTGCTTGTTTATTTATCAACTGCCAAGTTTCGAATCAATTCTCCCTTTTTAGAGGTACAAGACAAGGTCCCCTTTCCCCGCTATTGTTTCTAATTGGTATTGAACATTTCCTTACTTCCATACGAAAATGTGATAATATTAAAGGAATCAATATTAAGGATGTTATTATTAAAACCTTAGCTTATGCTGATGATGTGCTTTTATTTATCGGTGATCCTATATCCTCATTCCCCTCCTTATAAGAGATTATAGCAAAGTATTCCACAGTTTCTGGATACAAATTAAACACTAACAAAACTGAATTGTTTCCCTTAAACATTTATTGTACTCCTGATATGATTCCCATGAATGAAATCATTTGGCAAAAGAATAAATTAAAATATCTTGGTATTTTATTCTCTTCATCCATAAAATCAAAAATGACTTTAAACTGTAACTTTATGTTAAATTATATTAAAGACAAAGGCGTCGATTCCGATCCGGTAAAAATCACCATCCGTACGACTCGCATCCGGAGCCGTTTCCATACGACTCGTACGGATGGCGTACGACCGGACGATTACGATCACGATCGGGCTACCTGGACGCGATTCGTACGGTCCGCGTCAGGTAAGGGTGATTCGTACGGAAGCGCATGATCACCTACACACCGCACGGCGCGTACACCCCATGATCGCAGGGGTACGCGCCGTACACCTGCGATCATGGGGGCTACGTGCCGTACCCCTGCGATCATGGGGGGTACATGCCGTACACCTTCGATCATGGGGGGGTACGTGCCGTACACCCAGCGTACATGGGGTACTGCACGTACCCCCCATGATCGCAGGTGTACGGCGCGTACCCCTACGATCATGGGGTGTACGCGCCGTACCCGGGGGGGGGGCCGTTCCGTACCTGTTTCGGGGCGAACTCTGACTGTACGACAGTTTCCAGCTCCCGTAGAAAAAGGGTCGTACGGAGCGTACACAACACGGATCGTACTCGCCGGGTCGTAAAAAGCAGCCGCGAACCGTTTAAAAGTCATGTACAGCGGCTTCCGAGGGCGATTCGTACGGGAATTTCATTCGTACGGTCCCTGGTACGATTCGTACGGATAGCTGTATCGGGTGTGGATCGTACTACGTCGTTCGTACGGGGACGGTTACGGGTACGATTCGTACGGAAAAAAATGCTCCGTACGACAATTCGGAGCGCTTTTTACCGGATCGGAATCGACGCCAAAATGGTCCAAATGGTCATCATTACATCTTTCATGGTGGGGTAGAATGGATTCTATCAAAATGAATATTGCTCCTAAAATCTTTTATACCCTTGCCATGATTCCTACTCAATTATCATTAAAGTTTTACAAAGATGTTGATCTTATCTCCAAATTTCTTTGGAACAACAAGTCACCTCGTATTAGTATAAAAACTGTAAATGCCCAAATGTAATGCTGGGTTTGGTATCCCTGATTTTTTTCTTTATCATAAAGCTTTTATTTTAAAACAAAGTTCTATATGGTTTAATCATTCCTTTTGAAATAAGCCCCACTACTTGACTCCATATTGAAAAATCAATTGTAAATCCATTTCCATTACCCACTCTGTTAACTGTGTCTAACAAATCATCATTTTTTCATAAATCTGTTATTCTTAAATCCGCTAAAATGATTTTTAATGATCTAGATTCCATTTTTTTTTATCTCCAAAGGATATTACTGAAGACTTGTCACTATGGTATAGCAATGTTATTAAACTGAATAGAAATATCAGGTTTTGGTATTTTTTCATGGATTAAGTCTGGTATTTTTTATCTTAAAGATGTTTATTCCAACAATACAGTCAAAAACAAGCGAGGGTCCCTGAATAAAACAATGCTAGGAGAAGAAAGCAGGGAATAACTATCAAAAAACACAGAGAACCTCTCCTAGAACATTATAAATCTGTAGGTAATATATCCATTAATTTATATATATCATCATAGTCCCACACAAACAAGATTGTTTAGAAAAACATATAATTTTATTTTTTAGAATCCATCAATAATAACTGTTTCATTAAAGATATATATATATGTACAATGCAATTCAATCAAATAAACACATCATATAGCCCCCACTCATTCTCATACATCCAGGCATCCTCTCAAGCAACCACAACGCCATACGCAATAACACAAAGACAATACAAATATAGCAAAACAAGGTACAAAGAAAAAGAACAAAATAATATAAGCACAAAAGCGCCGACGCGCGTTTCGGAAAGGACAAATATCCACAGTTCCTTCTTCAGGGCACAAGGAAAACCATATCATATATATAATTTCTACAAGGCGTGGATTTCTTCAATTTTCATTTAATCAGTCCTAAATAGGAGATACCAAAATCACAAGGGCTATTTCTTGAGGCTGGTAATAGCGAGAATATACAGTGTCTGTGGGGACAATGAGTCATAATCAATATACATAGCACTGATCAAAACAACATATCGCTGCTGGAGAACCACCACCAAAAACGATTTTAAAAAAAAGATGGATATAGAAAAAGTGCATGAGTAGAGACTAGTGCAATAGAGAGGGCAAAGCGACTAATCATGCTGAAAAAATGAATGAAATAGATAAATAAGAACACCCTTAAAACCCGTGACAAAGTCAGAAAAACGAACAAAATAAGTGATAGCCTTTGTAGTAGTTCCCAAGATATACATCACAATAACACCTACCAAGAGGTCTAGATCGAAACCGCCTCTAATCAGTATAGCAGTATAGCAGTATAGCAGATGGCCAACTGAAATCCAGGGAAACGTGCCTAAAACGTACACAAAGCAAGAGGAGGGTAAATAAAAACCTCTTAAATGCTATCTATGCATGGGCACAAGAAACAAACAGAATAGTGATAGCCCAAGTTAGCTTGGAGTCAGAAAATAAACTAAACAAAGTACCAACCCCAACGGACATGAAAGGTTACTTCAAGGTGTGTAATACATTCATATCATTTGAGGATTTGCAAACAAGATTTGGTCTATCTCAGTCTGATCTTATTAAATATGAATATTTGTGTAATTCGATTTTAGATTCTTTTCCTCATGCTATTCCATCTAATGTTAGAGCTAACTTATCAATTTATATTCAAACTATATCAGCGTCATCTCATGGTGTTTCTATTTTATATACTTTAGGAAGCAACATAAATATGATTTCAGCTTTTTGGAGTGACGAACTTTCACTTTACTTGTCTATCGATACATGGAAAAATATTTGGCTTAGTGATATATCTGGGTGGTTACCTGTTTCACTTTATCAAACCAATTCTTATATCTTATTAAATTTTTTATGGACTCCATTATGTTTATTCCAAGCAAAACTTCTTCAATCTGCAACTTGTTGGCATTGTAAATTAAATCCTGGTTCGTTACAACATATGCTTTTTCATTGTCCTTTAGTTTTTACATTTTGGAATGAAGTTTGGGATATTATAAAAAAGATATTTAGGATTCGTGAAGATATATCATACAAAATGTTAATATGCAAACCTGCTATCTTGCCGCAGAACTTACATGATCTTGAAGGTAAACTTTTTAATTTCCTAATTTCAGCTGTATTAAAATCCATTACTTTCTGTTGGAAAGATGTTTCGATATTATCAGGTCATGCTTGGTGGTCATGGGTTATTTTTACAAGAAGAGGTGCTCAGTTATCCTTGACTGGGATTAATCATAATTCTAACCCTTATCACTCTTTTTGGATACCTGTTGATGTATATTTATCATCTTAATTATATATTTATAGCTAGTTTTTCTTTTTATTGTTATAATATTACACTAGTTTATATGATATAGTAGCTCTAATTATAGTTGGACATTTGTTTTTATAGATGTTACCTTCCCCCTCCTTTCCTTTTTATTTTCTCTATGAATGTGAATAATTTCTTATCTATTGTAATGAATATGATGACTTTGTAATTTATAAATTGTGGCTAGATATTTTCGCTCAATAATATTTTTCTGTATTGTCTGTGTTTACTGTCTATTAAGAAACTTCAATAAAATATTTTGAACAAAAAAAAGAAGTATTCTTCTTCTTCTTCTTCTTCTTATTATTATTATTATTATTATTATTATTGTTAGTAGTAGTAGGAGTGTCATTATTACTGTTATTATTATTAGTAGTAGAAAACTTACTAGTAATAGCAGTAGTAGAAGTAGTGTTAAGTAGTGTTATTATCATTATTGCTAGTAGTAGTAGTGCCAGTAATAGTATTATTATCAGTAGTAGTAGCACCGGCAAAATTATTATTATTAGTATGTTACTATTATTAGTAGTAGTAGTTCCAGTATTATTAATATTATTATTAATATTAGTAGCAATAGTAGTTGTACTAGTACCAGTAATAGTGTTATTATTATTCATAGTAGTAGTAGTAGTACTAGTATTGTTAGTATCAGTAATAGTATTATTCGTAGAAATAATATTAGTAATAGTAGTAGTAGAAGTAGTGTTATTATTATTGGCAGTAGTAGTACCAGTCACAGTAATAGTATTAGTAGTAGTAGTACCAGTAATAGTATCAGTAGTAGTAGTAGTCATAATAGCAGTTGTAGTAGTATTAGTAGTAGTATTGTTAGTAGTAGTAGTAATAATAGCAGTTGTAGTAGTAGTAGTATTGTTAGTAGTAGTATTGTTAATGGTAGTAGTAGTAGTGGTATTATAATGTTATGTTATGGTATTTAATCTTGTACCATGCGCAGATACTCCGAGGTGTGTCCCGACGCGAGCCCAAAGAGAGAAAGAGTAGATATAGAGAATGCAGGTTAAATTAGTCAAACAGGTAGGGCTTTCAATTTTTTTTAATAGACCGAAATCCTGAATACTGTGGAGGGCGAACGGAAGTAAATTCCAGATCGTAGGCGCTCTGACAGCAAGTGAGCTGCCCCCCATTCTTGTCAGTCGAAAATGAGGAGTATGGCCCAAGAACTAAGATCACGATCCAAGCTGTCTAGTGGGGGTGTAAAACAAAAACCTCTTCCGGAGGTAGGACGGGCCAAGGGCAAACAGAGCACGATGGGCCAGAGTCAAAGCTTTAAACTTGACTCGATTGACCACCGGCAACCAATGTAGGTGACACAGATACTGCCAAACACTGCTTCTTTTTGGGATGTTCAACACAAGTCTAGCAGTAGCATTCTGGACAGTCTGCAGTTTCCGAAGAAGATAGCCTGGTAATCCGGTATACAGAGCATTCGCGTAGTCGAGTTAAGAGAGTATCAAGGCCCAAACCACTGTTTCCTTAGCTGCTCTGGGGAGAAGCGGGAGACATTTCTTGAGGGTTTTAAGTAGCCCAAAGCAGGTCTCCACCAACTTCTTAATCCGGGTAGAGAAAGATAGATTTTCCTCAAACCAAACGCCCAGGTCTTTTGGCAGGTTGCCCCGAAGCGGCAGGCACAGGAAACTCCTCTTCTTAGTAGTAGTAGAAGTAGTAGTAGTAGTAATATTAATAGTAATAGTAGTAGTAGAAGTAGTGTTATTATTATTATTATTATTATTATTATTATTATTATTATTGGTAGTAGTAGTAGTATACCAGTAATAGTAATATTATTATTATTTGTAGTAGTAGAATTGGTTAGATTATTATTAATAGTAGTAGTATTAGTATTATTATTAATAGTAGTATTATTATTATTAGTAGTAGTTATATTGTTAGTAGTAGTAGTAGTATTGATTTTAGTAGTAGTAGTAGTGGTGATATTATAATTAGTAGTAGTGGAAGCAGTAGTAGTATTAGTATTGTTATTATTAGTAGTAATAGTAGTAGTAGTAGTAGTAGTAGCTAGTATCGAGATTATTGTTATTATTAACAGTAGTAGTAGTAGTAGTACTAGTAGTATTTTGGTTATTGGACAGTGCCTTCTGTGCAATGTTGGCGAAACTCGTGAACTAATTATTAACTATGTTTATCTTTTCGAGAACTCCAGATCTGCTGAATATACTGAATAGATGTTTTAGTAACAAATTATAGTTTTTGACTTATTGAACATAAACAACATGTACTGACATTATATTAATTACCGAATAACATGGACATTGTGCCACTTAGTCCTCATGCCTATGTATCTGGGTTTTTTTCTAATATAAAAATTGTTAAAATACTGCTGATTTAAAAATATTCTTGTTATAGTTAATGATTTCTGTCCAGACTTTATTCTTGTTTCATTTATATGTTATATATACTACATTTGATTAGCTCTTGCACATTGGACATTTTACCTTATGCAAATATGTATTTTCTTATTTTAAAACTAGGATTCTTTACCATTAATATATTTTTTTTAATACAGTTCTTTAAACAAAACGCTCATTAAGCTTCAGTGGTGAGTCACATGCAGCTGTTTACACATTCGTGTGCTAATGCAGGTGAGTTTTCTCCTGCTGCAGCCCTAGGCCAGGCCTCAGCAGCTGGAATATATTTTGTGGCAGCAGGATTGTAACTGCCAAGCCCCAGTTGTATTTGTTTAACTGACAAATGTATAGACATGTGCATTCCACGTTTGCAGGCTTCCCTCTCAGTGGTATTAATTCCATATAACTGGTGGTACATCCTGGCTGCAGTCCCACGAGATGTCGGTGCGCGAGTGCGGTAATCTTGGCGGACCTGTGACTTACCTCTGGCAGGATGTGCTGTGTGACATCACCCTCTTCTTCCAAATCAAGCGCCCTCAAAACTGGCCACCCCATACCCTACTGGGCGTGTTTGGAAACTTCCAAAGTCCCTGTGGAACGGCCTGCACCTACAACAGCTCCTTCTGGGGTCCTCCCCCAACCCTGGAAGTAGAAAGACTGCCGCCTGGTGGTGGGCAGGAGTCCTCACATGATGGAATGATGTGGAGGACTTCCGGTCCAGGAACAGTGGGTATGGTTAGTTTATTAATTTATTTATTATGTGCAAACCTCACCAGAGACTTCTTCTTGAATGAGTTTCTGAAACGAGGTTATTGGTTGAAAAGGTGTGTGCAAAAATGTTCGGCACTTCAGATAAAATATAACTTTGCTGCTCGAATGCTCCCCATCCGCCAATATAAAGGTATATATGTATGGCTTATTTATTCTAATTTGGTGCTCCGTTGCAGTGGTGCTTTAAGTCTCACGTCATGCCTTGTGTTAGGAGGAACAGCCCTGCTTCAGGCACAAGCTTGTGAATGTTTTTACAATAGTGCTGATATACATGGCTCTTCCTTCAAAGCGCCAACACCTCAAGTTATTTGAGGAGTGACTCATCCCTGGCTTCAAAAGAGCAGGGGGCGTACAGAGGTCAGCAGAATACCAATTTCAAGAAGTCTTTATTCGATTAATACATCATAAAAGACATGCATCACAATTTACAGTAGCTAAAAAACATGTAAAATTCCAAAAATAGAATAGGATAAAATTAAAACAATCTAAGACCGTATTAAATCATTTATACAAAACTTCATTGAAAATTCGTTACAAAAATTACAATAAAACCTCAGTCAAATAACATTGGGAGTCCAGGCACGTTGGGTGGGAACACATTTACACATAGTCAGTGGAGGGCCTGTGGATATAGACTGGAACCTAAATCGAATTAATGAATCTTGCTCTTAGGATCCAGGCCCAGCCTAAGAATTTCGCTACTCCAGTTAAAATCATGGGTGACAGATCAGATGACAGGGCAGCAGAATACCTCTTTGGCCAGCCTTGTACCTCTTTGGCCTGCCTTGTACCTCTTTGGCCAGCCTTGTACCTCTTTGGCCAGCCTTGTACCTCTTTGTCTCGCCTTGTACCTCTTTGGCAGCCTTGCACATTGTTGGCCAGCCTTGCGCCTCTTTGGCCAGCCTTGTACCTCTTTGGCCAGCCTTGTACCTCTTTGGCCTGCCTTGTATCTCTTTGGCCAGCCTTGTACCTCTTTGGCCAGCCTTGTACCTCTTTGGCTCGCCTTGTACCTCTTTGGCAGCCTTGCACATTGTTGGCCAGCCTTGTACCTCTTTGGCCAGCCTTGTACCTCTTTGGCCTGCCTTGTACCTCTTTGGCAGCCTTGCACATTGTTGGCCAGCCTTGTACCTCTTTGGCCAGCCTTGTACCTCTTTGGCCAGTCATGTACCTCTTTGGCCAGTCTTGTAGCTCTTTCGCCTACCTTTTACCTCTTTGGCTGCCTTTCTCATTGTTGGCCAACCTTGTACCTCCTGGGTCTGCCTTGTACCTCTTTGGCCAGTCTTGGACCTGTTTGCCCAGCCTTCTACCTCTTTCGCCTGCCTTGTACCCTTTCATCTGCCTTGTACCTCTTTGGCCTACCTCATACCTCTTTGGCTGGCCTTGCAAATTGTTGACCAGCCTTGTACCTCTTTGGTCTGTCTTGCACCTCTTTGGCCAGTCTTGTGTCTGTTTGGCAAGCCGTGTACCTCTTTGGCTAACCTTGTTCCTCTTTGGCTAGCCTTGTACCTCTTTGGCCAGCCCTGTCCCTCTTTGGCTAGCCTTGTACCTCTTTGGACAGCCTTGCACCTCTTTGGCCAGCCTTGTGCCTCTTTGTCCTATATCACACCTCTTTGGCCAGCCTTGTTCTTTGGCCAGCCTTGTACCTCTTGGGCCTGCCTTGGACCTCTTTGGCCAGCCTTGTACCACTTTGGCCTGTTTCGCACCTCATTGGCCAGTCTTGGACCTCTTTGACAAGCGTGTACCTCTTTACCCAACCTTGTACCTCTTTGCCCAGCTTTGTACCTCTTTAGCTTGAACCGCTTTTTCCAACCTTGTACCTTTTTGGCCTGCCTTGGAGCTCTTTGCCAAGCCTTGGAACTCTCTGGCCAGCCGTATGCCTCTTTGGCCAACCTTGTATTTCTTTGGCCAGTCTTGCACCTCTTTGGCCGGCCTTTTGACTCTTTGTACCTCTTTAGGTAGCGTTGTACTTGTATGGCCAGCTTTGTACCTCTTTGGCCAGCCCTGTATCCCTTTGTCCAGCCTTCTTCCTCTTTGACCAGCTTGTACCTCTTTGCCTGTATTATACCTCTTTGACCGACCTTGTACCGCTTTGGCTAGCCTTGTACCTCTTTGGCTGGCCTTGTACCTCTTTGGCTAGCTTTGTACCTCTTTGGCTAGCCTTGAGCCTTTTTGGCTAGCCTTGTACCTCTTTGGCTGGCCTTGTACCTCTTTGGCTAGCTTTGTACCTCTTTGGCTAGCCTTGAGCCTCTTTGGCCAGCCTTGCACCTCTTTGGACAGTCTTGTACGTCTTTTGCCTGAATCGCACCTCTTTGGCAAGCCTTGCACCTCTTTGGCAAGCCTTGCACCTCTTTGGCAAGCCTTGCACCTCTTTGGCCAACATTGTACCTCTTTTGCTAGACTTGCATCTCTTTGGCCAGCCTTGTATCTCTTTGGCCAGCCGTGCACCTCTTTGGCCAGCAGCCTTGCACCTCTTTGGCCAGCCGTGTACCTCTTTGGCCAGCCTTTTACCTCTTTGGCCACCCTTGTACCTCTGGCTAGCCTTGTACCTTTTTGGGCAGCCTTTTACCTATTTGACCTGTATCACACCTGTTCTTTGGCCAGCCTTGTACCTCCTTCGCTAGCCGTGTACCTCTTTGGCCAGCCTTGTCCCTCTTTGGCCAGCCTTCTTCCTTTTTGGCTAGCCTTGTATATCTTTGGCCAGCCTTTTACCTCTTTTGTCAGTCTTCTACTTCTTTGTCCAACCGTGTACCTCTTTGGCCAGCCTGGTACTTCTTTGTCGAACCTTGTACCTCTTTGGCCAGCCGGGTATCTCTTTGGCCAGCCGTGTACCTCTTTGTCCAGCCGTGTACCTCTTTGGCCAGCTGTGTACCTCTTTGGCCAGCTGGTTATCTCTTTGGCCAGCCGTGTACCTCTTTGGCCAGCCTCCTACCTCTTTGGCCAGCCTCCTACCTCTTTGGCCAGCCTTGTCCCTCTTTGGTCAGCCTTCTTCCTTTTTGGCTAGCCTTGTATATCTTTGGCCAGCCTTTTACCTCTTTTGTCAGCCTTCTACTTCTTTGTCCAACCTTGTACCTCTTTGGCCAGCCTGGTACTTCTTTGTCCAACCTTGTACCTCTTTGGCCAGCCGTGTACTTCTTTGGCCAGCCTTGTATCTCTTTAGCCATCCATGTACCTCTTTGTCCAGCTTTGTACCTCTTTGATTAGCTTTGTAACTCTTTGGCCTGTATCGTACCTCTTTGGCCAGCCGTGTACCTCTTTGGCCAGCCGCGTACCTCTTTGGCCAGCCGTATACCTCTTTTGCCAGCCAGCACTTCTTGGCCACAGCGTGTAACTGAGTTTCCTACCCTGTGCTGTATTTAGAAACTGAGTCACTACATCCAGCCAGTCCCACTGACTGGGTTTGTTCCACAAGTTGTCATCACAAGACAATCTGCAGTGGTTCCTGCAGAGCAATCACAGACGAGGCCTGGAAAAGAAGCAGGGCCATCTGGCGTGGGATGATCCGAGCCCTGCTGCTTCTAAAACCGGAATATTTAAAGCCTTGATTGGAAAAAGCAGAGAGAGAGTCTGGCAAGGCCAAATATGTGCCCAGCAGTGATATGTGGGGCTGCTGCGCCACCTGCAGGAAAGTCTGTTAATGACAATTCTAATCTTGATCAACCTCCATGTCCCTGTAATGTTCAATGTAAACAAACAACTATACACTTTTTATTTTTTTGTAGTTTTTATTTTAAATACACAAAACAGTTGTTGATGCAATATTTCAAGACTATGCCCTCAATTGATTACAAGGTAGCCAATAGATATATTGTTACTTTGGAAGACGAGGAGTTAACCTTCCCAGTAGGTTCCTTTTCCGAAAGTGGCAGCATGTGCTCGTAAATCAATATGTGCCCTCTGAAATCTGTCTTTGCTAAATGTTATTTCTATATTGCAGATACATCTTGTTGAGTTCGCTTTTTATACTGTATTTTTAACTATAATGAAATGTATGATGTATTTGTTGGCGCTCGATCAGAAATCAATTTTGTCACGAGGTGTCCCACTTTTAAATGTCTCCCCCTTTATCGGACCTAAGTATTTTTTATTATATGTCGTGATTTTTTGATTTGTGCTTTTATGGATATTCATCGTATCCGAATAGAGATTTTGAGAAGGAAATGAAATGAGACGCCCCTCTGTTTCCTTGAGACCTGCCATTGGAGTCTGAATGTAGCAATGTAAAAACTGCTACTCAACTTGTCAAAACAAACCCCTTTGACAGGTCAAAACCCCTGTTTTAAATATAAGAAAATCACCACCATGTAGGCCTTGCATTCCACAAGATAGGGTGCATGTTATTTAATAGTAGGAAATGTACGAATATAATGTTGACGTGTCCTTACAGTGACTGGCAAACAGAAGCTATTTTTCCATGTGGTAGGCCTAGCTGCCCGATGTAGAAAACCAATGTACAGATTAAAATACTAACTCTGTACCTCAGGAATGGAAACAGATATAAAAAATAATGAAACATCTATTTTAATGGTTATAAAAAATCTGATTCAGTATTCAACCAATCAATCAGGGATTTATAAAGCGCGCTACTCACCCGTGAGATTCTCAAGGCGCTGGGGGGAGTGCAGCTCCGGCTCAGTCGAAAAGCCAGGTCTTGAGGCTCTTCCTGAAGGTGTGCAGGGTGGGGGAGCGCCTGATGTTGACAGGGAGCTTGTTCCAGGCCGTGGCTGCGACGTAGGAGAAAGCTCCTCCTCTTGTTTCTGCCAAAGCGAGGTTGGCGGAGCGGAGGTTCCTTTTGGGTACATGGAAGGATACTCTCTTGTTGAGGTATTTGGGTCCGATGTTGTGGAGGGATTTGTAGGCGTGGGTGAGCAGTTTGAAAGTTTCTCTCTTCTCGACGGGAAGCCGATGGAGGCCTTGTAAGTGTTGGGGTATGTGTTCGTGCCGCGGGGTCCCGAGGACGAGTCTGGCTGCAGTGTTCTGGATGGTTTGGAGCTCGTGTAGAAGAGTTCTGTTGATTCCGACGTCGAGGGCGTTGCTGTAGTCTAGTCTGCTGGTTATGAGTGCATGGGTGACGGTCCTTCTGCAGTCTGGGAGGATCCACTTGAAAGTCTTATGGCGGATGCGAAGGCAGTTCAAACTGGTGGAGGCAACGGCATTGATCTGGCGGTACATGGAGAGGAAGGAGTCAAGGATGATGCCGAGGTTACGTGCGTGGTCTGTGGGGGTGGGTGGACCACCAAGGCGGAAGTGGAGGATGAGGACCTCAGTCTGCTCCAAGTTGAGCTTCAGGCAGCTATTTTTCATCCAGGCTGCGATGTCCTTCTTTCCTTCCTGGAAGCAGAGTCTGGTGTCTTCGGGGCTCTTTGTGAGGGAGTGGATGAGCTGGGTGTCATCGGTGTATGATACTATGCTGAGCCCATGTTGTCTGATGATGGCGATGAGGGGGGACATGTAGATGTTGAAGAACGTTGGGCTGAGCGATGATCCTTGGGGTACTGCTCAGTTAATCTCTGTGGGTTCGGAGAGGAAGGGAGGGAGTCTGATCCTCTGGGTTCTGCCGGAAAGGAAGGATTGGATCCAGTTGAGGGTGGTTCCTCGTAGCCCAGCGTCGTGAAATCTGGCTGCATGAGTGCGATGCGAGGCGGTGTTGAAGGCTGCAGGGAGGTCTAGTAGGATGAGGGCCACAGTGTGACCCTGGTCGAGTAGCATGCGGATGGCATCAGTGGCGGCGTGGAGGGTGGTCTTGGTGCTGTGGTTGCTGGGGAATCCAACCTGGGAGGCGTCTAGAATGGTGTTCCCTTCAATGAAGGCTCTCAGCTGGGCGTTTACGAGTCTCTTTGTGACTTTGGAAGTTAAAGGGAGGAGGGAGATGGGATGGGAGATTTTGAAGTCTGTAGGGTTAGCCGCGGGCTTCTGGAGGAGGAGTTTGACCTCCGCTTGCTTCCAGTCATCTGAGAAGATGCCGGATTTGAAGGAGGCGCTGATGGTCCGTCCTAGTTTGGGAATGATGGCAGTGGTGGCCCTGTGGTAGATGTGTGGTGGGCAGGGGTCCGTGGGGCTCCAGAGTGGGTGTTCGTCATGGCTGTGATGGTTTGTTCCATGGTGGCAGGGTTCCAGGTTGTGATGATCTTCTTGTTGTCTGTGGTGGGGAGGGTGGTGGTGTCCGGCGTCTGTTCACTGAAGTTGTTGTAGAGGGCCCTGATTTTCACATGGAAGTATTTGCTGAGCTTGTTGCAGAGTTCCTGGGATGGTGTGAAGTCCATGACTTCGCTGGGGGGTTTGGTGAATTGCTATATGACTTGCAAAAGTTCTTTATCGTTGGTTGCATTGGTGGGGATCTTGTTCTTGATGAAGGTACTCTTGGTGTCTCTTATGCGCTGATGGTATTCCTTCATGGCGCTTCTGTGGTTGTTCAGGTCTTGCGTGGTTTTCCGGTTTCTCCAGGTTTACTCGAGACGTATGCAGGAATGCCTGGCTTCTTGGAGTTCAGTGCTGAACCAAGCAGCCTTCAGGGGGCATAGTTTGGAGGGGTGGCAGAGGGGGGAGAGCTTGTTGGTGCAGCTGGAAATCCAGCTGTGAAGTTCTTTGTCTGCGGAGTTGGCATCTTTCGTGGCATGGGGCGGGTTTGGGTGCGTAAGTGGTGGTGAAGGTGAAGTGTACGCAGTGGTGGTCCGTCCAGAGGGGCTGCGTGGTGTGGCTGAAGTGGATGTTTGTCCCTCCTGCGAAGATAGGGTCGAGGGTGTGTCCTGCTCTGTGGGTGGGGCGGGTGACGAGCGGCTTCAGTCCGAGGTTGGAGAGTTTGTCAAGAAGGGTGGTAGAGTCGGGGTCGCTGCTGTTGTCGAGGTGGAAATTCAGGTCTCCGAGTAGGATGTAGTCCATGGGGGTGATGGCGTGGGGTATGATGAGGTCGGCAATGGTGGTTGCGGACTGGGTGTGAGGGTCCAGGTGGTCTGTAGGCGAGGGTGCCACATAGCGAGGTCCTGTGGCTGGTCTGGATCTGGAAATGGAGGGTCGCTCGTGCTGGAGGTGGAGAGTCGGAGGGAGGCCTTGTGTGCGATGGCGAGTCCTCCTTCTGGGCGGTGAGGGCAGTCCTTTCTCTGGATCTTGTATCCGTCGGGGATGGTGGTGGTGATGTCGGACCGGAGGGGCGTTGGTACAGGTTTAAGTGAAGAAGGCGACATCGGGCGAGAGGGTGTCGATGGCGTCCCAGATTTCTACGGCGTGTCTGTGTAGGGAGCACACATTGAGGAGGATGCCTGTCAGGGTTTCGGTGTTGCGGGCATCCGGTGAGCCTTCGGCGGCCGTGGGGGCGCTGTTGGTGGTGAAGGATCGTTGGCAGGGTCTGCAGGAGAACTGTCAATGGGTGGTGTTTGGTGTGGATCTTTGGCAGTTGGTGTGTCTTTCGGGGTTGAGTGCATGGAGGGCCGTGGAGTCGGGGTGCCAGTGATCCAGCATTCCTGGCTCTGGCCGCAGTGAGTTGACGGATGGGTGCAGACGGGCTTGCCTTAGGAGCGCTCGCTGTCTTTGTACGCTATGCGACCGCGCAGGGGCTGCCGATTTGTAGGGGAGGGGGGAGAGACGTACAGCTGCGCAGGAGCGGGTGGTCAGGGGGAGGGGTCACGGGTCCAAGGCAGCACCGGGAACAGTGCGAAGGAGACGGAGATGCAAGGACAACAACAACAACAGTGGGGGAAACGATTTAAAGTGCAACAAAAAGGAACACAACACATGGGGAATTAGAAAACAGTGCTACAGTGCTACAAAACAAACGCAATTACAACAGGGGGGAAGACGAGTACAGCAGTGCTACAAGAAACCCAATCCAACAGGGGGGTAATGGGTACAGCTATGCTACAGATTAGAAGATCACCACAAGGGGGTAGCACAATTACCAGAGGCAACACGGTGGGCTCGAGGCACAGAACGGTCTCAAACCATACACGGATGGGGCTCTGATGCCCAACGGCAGAGCAGAGCACAGCGGAGCTGCAGGGGAGAGTGCGGGCCTCGGACAGAGGTCAGGGGTCTTACTCCCGTATTCACATGCTTGGCCTTGCAGAATCTACAAATGTGAATAATATGGAGAAGTTTGTAGAATAGCTCCTCATAGACCTTATGTTGTGATCTGTTTGCAGTGGAACGCGCTTCTCGCTCACTGGCTCTTTTCCATGGGGATTTATTAGAAGTGAGTATGGAGTGTCACTTAAATAAGCGACATCCCCCTGAGCACAGCCCAAAGCCTGTGGAGCGCAGGAATTAAAGTTCTTGATGAGAGTTGATGAAGAACGAAGATAAGCCAGACGATCAGTTGTTTGGCTGTTCTTTATCCATAAGGTATTGTTACTTCATCTGCAAATGAATCATTTAAATAAGCACAAATCCATCTATTCTTTCAGACATGTCTCCCGATGCATTTCGGCGGAAAGCCCTTCGTCAGGGGAAGTATCTACAAAATTAATAAGCGAGGATGTCATAGAGGACACCGGACAAACAGGATTAAAATCCCATCACCTATAAACACAATGTGTGCGAAAAATGGAGGTATCAAAAGTTAAAACCAAGGGTAAAAACCCCGCGCACACCAAGGATCTTGAGTGGTATTGTGAAAGTGAAATTATGAAGTCACTGCGACTAAAAACAATGACATGCAGAAATAATATGTCTGAGGAGAAAAAAGTGCAGAACAAAAAGGTTTTTAAAAAGGTTTAAGCGTGTTAGTGACCAAATGGAGTATCAATCCATGCTTACATCGACCATATGAGAAATTGTAGCCAGTGCATGATAAAATGCGTGAAACGTGAGTAAGAATGATAAGTTGCTGTGAAAGTGAACAACACGAGTGGAAAAGGTTCAACAGAAAAGTTGTTACCGCTCGTGAACACTGAATCCCCAAGGCAGCGTGAATCAAACATGCGTTTCTGATCATTTCAAATTCTATCATGACAACTATGTAATAATTCATGAGCGTAAAAAATAGACCCACATATCTGGAAGTGGCAGCGGTGTGTGTTCAAGTATAGGAGCGTTCAAGACGTGCGTGGCTGCAATAGAGTTTAAACCTCATAGGTGCCTGGAAATCGAGGAAGGAGAAAGGTGTATGGAGGCTAAGAACTGGGAAAATTAGTATAACCTTAAAAGGTGAAACGGAAAACCATGATCCAATCAATATAAACAGTGAAATGCCGTACAGATGATCTCAATGGGAATGTAGTCTAGAGAAAACATATGGTAAAATGATGTATGAAAAACCTACTATCAGTAAACAAATGTGAAATAAAATGAAAATGAAAAAACAAGGTGAGAATTTAACCCGGAAAAAGGGTATGAACATGGATCTGATAAGAATGAATGGATGTACTTCAGGATGTGGAAAATGAAAACAGTGAATATGCGAATAGAGGTGAGGGGTGAATGCGAATGTGGACATGTTGGATATGAAAGGATGGATGAGAAAAAACACTGATTAGGAGGAAACCCAGGCAAGAATGAACGTATGTGAGCGATACTGGAGAGAATGAGTGGGTACACTTTGTGATATAAAAACAAGCTGAACGGCTGTAGGGATAGGTGGTGAGAATTTCAGACATCGGTGCGAATGTGAACAAAAACTGAAATTATGTGTATGTAAACAAAAAGGCTGAAAGAAAGACAATCATCAAACAAATCGAGATCAAGATCTCTTGTAAGTAACCAGACTGATGTCACCGATAGCATGAAAATTCCATGCAATCGTTTAAACCATGCGGTTTTATGGAGTTCAAAAACGTAATCCAATCATTTTCTCTCTGTAGGAGAACTTGTTGTTGCCTCTGCCCTCACTCTTCTCAATGACTTCAAGAACCAAGAATTGTAATTGGCTGTTGTTGTGCCTGTTCGCAATAAAATGTTCAGCAATGACTGATTTGGTATTTCTGGTGTGCATATTACTTTTATGTTCATTTATTCTGGTTTTATATTTCCTTTCAGTCTTTCCTATATACACAAGACCACAGGGGCACTTGAGCATGTAGATAACATTTTTGGTGTCACAGTTCACGTTGACCTTGAATTTGATTTTCGTGCCTTTCATAGGGTGTTGATAGTTGATCCTTTGATGATGTTATTACAGTTGCTTCAGTTGTAACAAGGTACACTTCCTTTGTAACTGATAAGCTTGGTTGATGTGGGTCTGTTCGTTAAGGGTATTTGATGTTTTTGCCCCAGTTGAATGCAAAGCTCATTGAAAATGCCTTTGAAGTCGGGGATCTGGAACTAGAATACAACAATGGTCTTTGATGGGTTTTTTATATCGTGAACTGATAGTGGAAAATTTGGACACAACAACTAAGGTGTCTATTAGGATGCCGGTCAGAAAATCACTCCAACCGCCATGGTAGCAGGAAAACACCGCCGACTAGGACCGTGGGAAAACCGCTAGTCCAATTAGTATGCTCCGCAGTCGAAATCCGACCGCTGCGGTCGGATCACGGCAGTTAACATTGTGGCGGTTGCTGCTGCCAGCAGCACTGCCTCAATGTCCAAGAAAGAATGTCCTGCATGTCCTTACACTGTGGGGCAGGAGATGTGCACACGTACAGTGTGCGCGCATGGCATGCCTCCCGTTTCTTTTGCATTGCATTCTGCCCAGTCCTGCGAGCCTCTGTTTTCATCACAGCGTTCCAGCGCAGCGCGCGCATGGCGCACTTTCCATTTCAAGCACTTCAACTTTGTCTGTTTTCATCACAGCGTTTCAGTGCATTGCACGCATGGCGTGCTTTCATGCGCTTTCAGGCGCTTCTTTTTTGTCTGTTTCATCACAGCGTTTCCGCGCATGGCGCATTTTCACTTTCCCAAGCAAATACCCACGGGCAGCAGACCACCACCAGCAAACACACACTGACAGCAGATCAGGCCATACTCTGCTATCCCACACCCATGGACAGAGAATCCATGCTGGCCTTCAGCACAATAACCACAGACAGGAAAGCAGTGCTCCCCACCACAAACACACACAGCAACGGGCATACACGTGTTCACCACCAGCGTATGTCCACAGGCAGGAGACATGTGCACTCCTGAAACGCACAACAATAGCCAGCGGATTAGCCAATACCGACCACCACCCATCCACAGGAAAACGTAACTGTGTTCACCACCAGCACAGAAACACAGGCAAAGGTCCGCTGCTGACCACCAACAGTGAGCAACGGGATAGTATATTGTGCTCACTGCTACAATACCCACTGGAATCATGTCTGAACTCCCCACCAAAAACACACATGCAGGCAAGATGACCCGTGCCCACCAGTAAATCACACAACCAGGGCTAAAACTTGTTCTCACCACAACATACACAGGGGGCAGACAACCCGCGCTCACCTCAAAGATACACTCTCTCATATATACTTTCTGACGCCTGGGTTTTCAGATCCGTGCATTCAGAGTAGGAAGGAGATTTTTCATGATTTCTGATTTATATTAATTTTATGTCCCACTAGTGTAATTTGTTATCTTTTTGGGGCTTTGTTGGTTTCTGTCGAAGTTTAAAGTAACAAAGAATAATATTGTGTAAGTTTTACAAAATTTGGTGATTTTATGCATTACCAAGTTTTATAATTAATAGAAACACCAGTGGTTAAAAGTAGGTGGCAAAAGAGCACCTACTCTGTAAATGTTACAAGTACTCCAAGATGGCACTGGTGAACAATAAGATACACGTAACGTGTTGCATTTTTATCCCACGGCTTAGTTTAGAAAGCCTTGAAAAATGTGGTTTTTTTTTTAGCCAAGAATGAATATGTTCACTGAAAGCAGGTATGTGTATACTGTAGCATTTTTTATTCTCTTTATTCTGTGATAAAATAAGAAAATGCATTAATTTGTTCAACCAGGGGTGCAGTTGTACTAAAGATCTTTTTGTATTTACATTTCTATTTGACGTACACTCTCCAACGGTGTGGCATATTCTGTTTGCAATGCTTCCATAACAATTGCCGACTGATATTGTGAGCAGTCTTTTGCGCTGTATTTACCCCTTGTGTGAATGCTGAATGATTTAATTGGTCCCATAAAATGAAAACGTGTTTTGCTCATTAAAGGGGCACACAGTGCAGAGAAAACAAGCATTTGCAATGCAATAGGTCTTACGGTCTTACGCGGTTTACGCGAGTTTGAGCTATTGACATTGCAAATGACAATGCCTTTTTTGTGTATTTTCGTTATTTAAAAAAGAAATAAAAGGCATTGTCATTTATAATGCCAATAGCTCAAACTTGTGTAAATGGAAGACCTATTGCATTGCAAACGCTTGTTAGTTTTTTGTCACAGTGACTTCATAATTTCACTTTCACGATACCACTCAAGATCCTTGGTGTGCGCGGGGTTTTTACCCATGGTTTTAACCGTTGATACCTCCAATTTTTGCACACATTGGGCGTATAGGTGATGGGATATTAATCCTGTTTGCCCGGTGTCCTCTATGACATCCTCGCTTATTAATGTTGTCGACACTGCCCCTGAAGAAGGGCTTTTCGGCCGAAAGGCATCTGGAGACATGTCTGAAAGAATAGACGGATTTGTGTTTAATTAAATGTTTATTTTGGAGATGAAGTAACAATACCTCATGAATAAAGAACAGTCAAACAACAGATCGTCTTTCTTATCTTCGTTCTTCATCAACTCTCATCAAGAACTTTAATTCCTGCGCTCCGCCGGCTTTGGGCTGTGCTTAGGGGGATGTCGCTTATTTAAGTGACACTCCATACTCACTGTTGGTCCCACACTCTGATCAGAGGGTGATACCCCTGAAGCACGCCACAACCTTAACATCTTTTGATTACCTTCGGAGTGCGTGTTCTAACTACTTCGTCCTTGATTTATTAGAAGTACCTCCTCAAGCATATCAATATTGGTTATGATTCTGAAAAGAATCTATTCCCTCGAAAAAAAGAACCATTAAACGTATTTGGACAACGCTGAGTGTGGGAACACGATACTGGCTATATAACCCCAAGTACATATAAGGGGTAGGACAATCAGTGGAGTGAGCTACTTTGGACTTATTGGCAACAACTCACTTTTGTTCAGCAGATAATGCACTTTTGAATCATTTCTTTCTTTTGTGTTATGTTGTGCTGTGACTTGTATTGATTGATTTTGATGTAGTTTGTCTATAGTTGTGTTTTGACTGTACCACAGGGATATGATTATCACAAATAAGGCAAATACTAAGAATCATATTTACGACATGTGAAATGAGATAAATACTCAAGCACACGAGATTGACGTATAAGTTGTGCTCCTTGAATTTATATTTATTAATGGCTTTGTGGGGGTCCATCAAAAAAAGAATAAATGTAAAAAACATACGTACATACATACATAGACGTGTGTTGGGTGAGCCCTGTTCATCCCATTCTTATGCACTTGTCCGTCACATTTTGCGTCCACCCACCCCCGCAGACACCGTGAGGCAATGGGCCCGCCCACATCAACCATTGAGAAGGATGACATTTTTCCCGATCATATGTGTGCATCCACCTAAAAAGAAGTGCATTTCAGCAGCTTGGCTGGTAGACAATACTTTGTGTCCTCAATGATTTTTTTCTTTTTTATTCTTTATTCTTTTTTTTAATTTTTAGTCAATTTGTATGTTTAAAATACGTCTTCAGGATGCATTAATTCAAAACCAATAGTACATTTCTTTTGTGCTAATACGAATCCTATGTTCCTGTGAGGTGCATTAAAACTAGAAAGGGTTTCTATATCGGTTCTAAGTACACCAACTACGCTGCTGTTTCAAAGCGCTGTAAATAGCACACGTCTCTTTTATCCAGGTGCACCACTTTATTAAAATCATAAGCAATAGCTGTTTTCTTATTTAAAATGTGATTGCATGCATACGGGCACAAGGTTTGGGTGATAGATTTTACTTCTGTGGCATCAATCAATTCATTAGGATTTTTAAAGTGGAGCAAAACACCTGTGAGGGTCTCAACGCTGGAGTTGCTAGCTGTTTAATGGAGAATGTTTTGAAAAATGGGGGCAAAGAAGGAGAAAGCAAATAAAAACAAGCAAAAGCAAGAGAAAGCACTCAGATAAACAGGGAAATTACAGAGAAGCAGTGAAAAACTAGGCAAAAGCAAGAGAAAGCACTCAGATAAACAGGGAAATTACAGAGAAGCAGTGAAAAACTAGGCAAAAGCAGGAGAAAGCACTCAGAAAAACAGGGAAATGAGTCTAGCCCTCGGCGTAGTTCGCAGAGTTTTGCTACGGGGAACTTAGTGTAGTTACAAAAAAGAACTGCGAAGTTCTGCGAGTGGCGGAATGCAGTGCGAACTGCAGTTTGTGTTGGTATTCCTGCAGCTCAGGTAGAAATTCTACCCAAGCAGCAGCTCGCGCTAGTGAACTTACTATTCATGATCACGAGCGGGGAAAAAATTCTGCTGCACACGGCGAAGCGGAGTTTTCCAAACTGCGCGAGCTCCACGGGGTGCAGAAAACTCTGCAAACTCCGCGTACGGAGCGAAGTTCACAGAGAAGCAGTGAAAAATTACGCATAAGCAGACAAAAGCACTCGGAAAAACAGGGAAATGATGGAGAAGCAGTGAAAAACGAGGCAAAAGCAGAAGAAAGAACACAATAAAACAGAGAAATGAGTCTAGGCCTGGGCGTAGTTTGCAGAGTTTTGCTACGCAGAACTTCACGTAGTTACAAAAAAAACTGCGAAGTTCCGCTAGTGAAGGAGTGCAGTGCGAACTGCAGTTTGTGCTGGTATTCCTGTAGCTCGGGTTGAAATTCTACCCGTGCGGCAGCTCGCGCTAACGAACTTACTGTTTGCAATTGCTAGCGGGGAAAAAATTCCACTGCACATCGCGAAGCGGAGTTTTTCGCACTCCACGAGCTCCGCGGGAGGCAGAAAACTCTGCAAACTCCACTGAACGGAGCGAAGTTCACGGAGAAGCAGTGAAAAACGTCGCAAAAGTAGAAGAAAGCACTCAGAAAAACAGGGAAATGATGGAGAAGCAGTGAAAAATGAGGCAAAACCAGGAGAAAGCACTCAGAAAAACAGGGCGTAGTTCGCAGAGTTGTGCTACGGGGAACTTCGCGTAGTTACAAGAAAAATCCTGCAAAGTTCCGCGAGTGGTGGAGTGCAGTGCGAACTGCAGTTTGTGCTGGTATTCCTGCAGCTCGGGTAGAAATTCTACCCGAGAAGCAGTTCACACTCGCAAACTTACTGTTTGTGATCACGAGCGGGGAAAAAATTTAGCTGCACATCGTGAAGCGGAGTTTTCCATACTCCACGAGCTGCGCGGGGTGCAGAAAACTCTGCAAACTCCGCGATCGGAGCGAAGTTCACAGAGAAGCAGTGAAAAACGTCGCAAAAGTAGAAGAAAGCACTCAGAAAAACAGGGAAATTATGCAGAAGCAGTGAAAAACGAGGCAAAAGCAGGAGAAAGCACTCAGAAAAACAGGGAAATGAGTCTAGGCCTCGGCGTAGTTCGTAGAGTTGTGCTACGGGGAACTTCAGGTAGTTACAAAAAAACTCTGCAAAATTCTGCATGCTGCTTTTTCGGAAAAAGACAACGAGATACGGCGAAACGTTGCGTCGACAACTACTTCTCGAATGTTATAATTGTATATGAAATGTGATTTTATTGTGATTTTATTTATTGTGCTTTTGATAAATATGAAAATTTGTGTACATTGCACTGAATAAAATGAAGAAGACATTTTAATCTGACCAAAAAAAATGTGTTTCTTTGTTTCTTGTAATTTTTAATATGCTGGATCCACTGTGGTGCATCAAATTTTTGGGCATTTATTTTATTATCCTAATTCATTGTAATTCCTATGTTTGTGTTTAGTATGAGGACCTTAGCCCTTTGTCTTTGACTGGGACACCTTATCTTTCTGTGTACTTAGCCCCTCGTGCCACATTGGATCAGTTAGGGGATCTCCCTCTTTTTTTGTGCTTTGTCACATGTGCCACATAATCCATCATTAGCTGAATATATCTGAAGATTCTAATTTAAAAACAGTTGCTACCTCAAATGGTTAAAAAATAACGAAAAGAGCAGTGATGTATTGCAAAGGCCCTATGTAAAGGTTGACTGGTCACCTTGCTCTGCATGTTACTATATTTGGGTGTTATACGGGTACTAATGAGGCGCAACCTATGACCAGAAAGTGTTAAAATGTGCACAAATGAGAAAATAATATGGTAATACTATGACAAAATTTGCAGCATTATGCTGCATAAATTCCCTTTTCTTGAAAAAATAATGCAATCAACACTGCAGCATAATTCAGCCCTCCCTGCTGCATAATTCGAGTTGCCTTGCATATAGTACCTAACAGCAGGGGCGGCTGGTGACATTTTACAGTGGTGGGCGCAAACTGATTTGCGAGTGCGGGCCCCAGGCCACTCAGGCCGGCGGCAACCCCCCCCCACCCACATACACAACACTCAAAGAAATGTATTCACACACGCATACACACAAACACATCCATTCACAACACTCTCCACCAAACATTCATGCATACACGCACGCTCGCACCAAACACTTTAAAATAAAAGAAAAACACACACTCTTACCTTGCTGCCGGTCCGCGCCACCTCTGGGCTCTGTTCCCCACACGTCACAGGCTCACAGCGCCCCTGACCAATCCTGGCGCCAGGGGCACAGGTACCCTCTCGCCCGCAGCACGCCCATTAGGGCCCCTGATGGGCATGCACAACACCGCAAAAACACAAGTGCGCATGCGTGGGCACGGGTAAAAATTCACCCTCCGTCCCCACGCATGCGCACTTGTGTTGCCGCCTGTACCATCATGTCAATCAATCAACATGACGCCCGCCCGGCGGTCTGACCTCATGTTGATTCATTGACATGATTATCACAGTCTTAACTCAAAAACGCCGAGGGAGCTGCGGGCGGCTTCGGGCAGGGGGGCTACGTCCCCACGCCCCAATGGACGAACCGCGCCTGCCTAACAGTATGGATGCCTTGTGACTCCTACAACTTGTAGCCCTCCTTGCCTTAAGTCACATTTCCTATATATTGATTTACATACTTATGAGTCATTGTCTCTGAACAATAAGTGTGTGAGCTGAAGCGCTCAACTCCCTACATTGGTTGGAGCATCACTGTAAAATAAATGACATACACATGAGTGAGGGTCTATGTAGCGATGAGGGGCACCATGGGAGGCGTGTAGTGAGGGAATCTGTGCAGAGGGAGGTCTTTGGTGAAGGGGTGTCATGAAGGATGAAGGTCTCTGCATCCCCTGCAGTGCGGGTGGGACAACATTTCAAAGAAACCCCAAACTGTAAACAAAATATCATATGAAAACTCTGCAAACTCCACTGAACGGAGCGAAGTTCACGGAGAAGCAGTGAAAAACGTCGCAAAAGTAGAAGAAAGCACTCAGAAAAACAGGGAAATGATGGAGAAGCAGTGAAAAATGAGGCAAAACCAGGAGAAAGCACTCAGAAAAACAGGGCGTAGTTCGCAGAGTTGTGCTACGGGGAACTTCGCGTAGTTACAAGAAAAATCCTGCAAAGTTCCGCGAGTGGTGGAGTGCAGTGCGAACTGCAGTTTGTGCTGGTATTCCTGCAGCTCGGGTAGAAATTCTACCCGAGAAGCAGTTCACACTCGCAAACTTACTGTTTGTGATCACGAGCGGGGAAAAAATTTAGCTGCACATCGTGAAGCGGAGTTTTCCATACTCCACGAGCTGCGCGGGGTGCAGAAAACTCTGCAAACTCCGCGATCGGAGCGAAGTTCACAGAGAAGCAGTGAAAAACGTCGCAAAAGTAGAAGAAAGCACTCAGAAAAACAGGGAAATTATGCAGAAGCAGTGAAAAACGAGGCAAAAGCAGGAGAAAGCACTCAGAAAAACAGGGAAATGAGTCTAGGCCTCGGCGTAGTTCGTAGAGTTGTGCTACGGGGAACTTCGGGTAGTTACAAAAAAACTCTGCAAAATTCTGCATGCTGCTTTTTCGGAAAAAGACAACGAGATACGGCGAAACGTTGCGTCGACAACTACTTCTCGAATGTTATAATTGTATATGAAATGTGATTTTATTTATTGTGCTTTTGATAAATATGAAAATTTGTGTACATTGCACTGAATAAAATGAAGAAGACATTTTAATCTGACCAAAAAAAATGTGTTTCTTTGTTTCTTGTAATTTTTAATATGCTGGATCCACTGTGGTGCATCAAATTTTTGGGCATTTATTTTATTATCCTAATTCATTGTAATTCCTATGTTTGTGTTTAGTATGAGGACCTTAGCCCTTTGTCTTTGACTGGGACACCTTATCTTTCTGTGTACTTAGCCCCTCGTGCCACATTGGATCAGTTAGGGGATCTCCCTCTTTTTTTGTGCTTTGTCACATGTGCCACATAATCCATCATTAGCTGAATATATCTGAAGATTCTAATTTAAAAACAGTTGCTACCTCAAATGGTTAAAAAATAACGAAAAGAGCAGTGATGTATTGCAAAGGCCCTATGTAAAGGTTGACTGGTCACCTTGCTCTGCATGTTACTATATTTGGGTGTTATACGGGTACTAATGAGGCGCAACCTATGACCAGAAAGTGTTAAAATGTGCACAAATGAGAAAATAATATGGTAATACTATGACAAAATTTGCAGCATTATGCTGCATAAATTCCCTTTTCTTGAAAAAATAATGCAATCAACACTGCAGCATAATTCAGCCCTCCCTGCTGCATAATTCGAGTTGCCTTGCATATAGTACCTAACAGCAGGGGCGGCTGGTGACATTTTACAGTGGTGGGCGCAAACTGATTTGCGAGTGCGGGCCCCAGGCCACTCAGGCCGGCGGCAACCCCCCCCCACCCACATACACAACACTCAAAGAAATTTATTCACACACGCATACACACAAACACATCCATTCACAACACTCTCCACCAAACATTCATGCATACACGCACGCTCGCACCAAACACTTTAAAATAAAAGAAAACACACACTCTTACCTTGCTGCCGGTCCGCGCCACCTCTGGGCTCTGTTCCCCACACGTCACAGGCTCACAGCGCCCCTGACCAATCCTGGCGCCAGGGGCACAGGTACCCTCTCGCCCGCAGCACGCCCATTAGGGCCCCTGATGGGCATGCACAACACCGCAAAAACACAAGTGCGCATGCGTGGGCACGGGTAAAAATTCACCCTCCGTCCCCACGCATGCGCACTTGTGTTGCCGCCTGTACCATCATGTCAATCAATCAACATGACGCCCGCCCGGCGGTCTGACCTCATGTTGAGTCATTGACATGATTATCACAGTCTTAACTCAAAAACGCCGAGGGAGCTGCGGGCGGCTTCGGGCAGGGGGGCTACGTCCCCACGCCCCAATGGACGAACCGCGCCTGCCTAACAGTATGGATGCCTTGTGACTCCTACAACTTGTAGCCCTCCTTGCCTTAAGTCACATTTCCTATATATTGATTTACATACTTATGAGTCATTGTCTCTGAACAATAAGTGTGTGAGCTGAAGCGCTCAACTCCCTACATTGGTTGGAGCATCACTGTAAAATAAATGACATACACATGAGTGAGGGTCTATGTAGCGATGAGGGGCACCATGGGAGGCGGGTAGTGAGGGAATCTGTGCAGAGGGAGGTCTTTGGTGAAGGGGTGTCATGAAGGATGAAGGTCTCTGCATCCCCTGCAGTGCGGGTGGGACAACATTTCAAAGAAACCCCAAACTGTAAACAAAATATCATATGAAATACCACAAAAAGACCTGCACAGTTGCTCAAAGCTGTGCACATGCCAAAACGGCGAGGTGCACGGATGTCTCAACTTAATATAAACTTATTTTGACGTGTACTTATGTTGGTTATCTATTTACTTACTTTTACACTATTGTATGACCTTCTCTGATGTGTCTGAAAACGTACCTTTTGTCCCAAATTTCTGTCCTGAATTTTGACCCTTTGTCCTGAATTTTTACACTCACTGTCCTGAATTTGCACCTATGCCAGTTGGTCACCCTACCCTGCAGTCCCTCATGGACTGTATCTGTGCCCCTGAGCCTGTGACCCTTAGAGTATATCCAGTCATATTCCTTCCTATGTATATAGAGATAACTCTAATGACTAGTCTCCTATGTGACTTTTAAGAGTATATCCATGTGTATCCCTTCCCTATGTATATAGAGATAACTCTAATCACTAGTATATGCAGTAGACCTTTGTACTCTCTACCATTCCTACGTGACTCTTAGAGTATATCCATTCATATCCCTTCCCTATGTATATAGAGATAACTCTAATCACTAGTATATGCAGTAGACCTTTGTACTCTCTGCCATTCCTATGTAACTCTTAGAGTATATCCAGTCATATCCCTTCCCTATGTATATAGAGATAACTCTAATCACTAGTATATGCAGTAGACCTTTGTACTCTCTACCATTCCTATGTGTCTCTTAGAGTATATCCATTCGTATCCCTTCCCTATGTATATAGAGATAACTCTAATCACTAGTATATGCAGTAGACCTTTGTACTCTCTACCATTCCTATGTGACTCTTAGAGTATATCCATTCATATCCCTTCCCTATGTATATAGAGATAACTCTAATCACTAGTACATGCAGTAGACCTTTGTACTCTCTACCATTCCTATGTGTCTCTTAGAGTATATCCACTCGTATCCCTTCCCTATGTATATAGAGATAACTCTAATCACTAGTATATGCAGTAGACCTTTGTACTCTCTACCATTCCTATGTGACTCTTAGAGTATATCCATCCGTATCCCATCCATATGTACATAGAGATAACTCTAACCACTAGTACATGCAGTAGACCTTTGTACTCTCTACCATTCCTATGTGTCTCTTAGAGTATATCCATTCGTATCCCTTCCCTATGTATATAGAGATAACTCTAATCACTAGTATATGCAGTAGACCTTTGTACTCTCTACCATTCCTATGTCTCTTAGAGTATATCCATTCGTATCCCTTCCCTATGTATATAGAGATAACTCTAATCACTAGTATATGCAGTAGACCTTTGTACTCTCTACCATTCCTACGTGACTTTTAGAGTATATCCATTCGTATCCCTTCCCTATGTATATAGAGATCACTCTAATCACTAGAACATGCCGTAGTCTGCATTGCTCTCTACCATTCCTATGCGACTCTTAGAGTATATCCATGTGTATCCCCTCCCTAAGTAGATAGAGATATCACTAGTATATGCCTAGAGTTTATCCATTTGTATCTCCTCGTTGTGTGACTTTATCTCTTGTACATTTGCAATTTTTTCCGTTTGTACCTTTTTATAACGTATGTAATCCTAAATCCGTATGTTTTCAACTGGTTCTTATGTAAGTCAAAAATTTGCAAATTTTTTGTCCGCTTGTAACCTTCAGTCCTTATGTTTGAAACTGGGTCCTATGTAAAGCGCTCTGACACCTTCGGGTAAAGGTTGTGCTATATAAAATCGCACAAATAAATAAATAAATAAAATAGATGGCGCTCTGCTGCCTTCCAGCAGGCTCATGCAAGACACGCACATGTGTGTTAGAAATATATAATAGCACTGATTTTACCATTCTCAGCACTGGAAATAGAAGCGTCCCTTCACTAACTCACTGATACCCGTTTATCAACCTCAGAAGGATGAGAGGCTGAGCTTTACTCGCTGGTAAAGTTGTGTCCTTCACACAGATACCGGAAGAAGGCAAAGTACCGGCAGCTCTACCCCTGGACGCACACATGAATGCAGAGCTTTGTATAGCGCTTCAGTGGCATTGGTAGGGCCTCGCAGAGCTGTCTCTTTTGAGCACCCTGTGAAGTAATTTGCATAGTTCGCAAACCCTAATGCCAACAGTACATTCAGTTCCTGTTTAAATAGTGTCTCGTGGTGTTACTTTCAAACAAAACAAAACAAGCCCCGGTTCTGTTTGTTTTACTTTCATACACTTTTTCTAACTTTCCTTAGGACACGGGGCTCCATTCCCTCGGGGTGTAAGTAAGCACGGTGGACACTTCTGCTGCAGGGCAGTGGAGCCCGCACAAGACACACAACACACCCCGTGGCGCGGGCGCCAGCGCCTGGCGCAGACTTCCAGGCGCGCCCATGGACATGTTTGTGACTTGTAAACATGGGAGTAAAGCGCGTCCGGAGGGATGGAAACCTCTGCTCGGACTTTAACCCTTTGTGTGGTAACCGGACCCTTTGTATTTTATTTTATTTAGAGGGCGCAGGGAGCCCCGCTGAGTACTTGCACCCGTGGATGCGAGGGGCGCGCGATGAAGGGACAATTGCAGCAGATTTAAAATTAATACTAGAATTCTAGTGTCTTTGATTATGTTGCACAGTTCCACATAAATGTACTTTTTTACCCATGATTGAGTCCACGCAGCCGTTACACAACTGTACCATACACACAACTACCCTGTTACACAACTGTCCCGAGGACACACCTACCCGTTACACAACTGTACCATACACACAACTACCTATGTTACACAACTGTCCCGAGGACACACCTACCCGTTGCACAACTGTACCATACACACAACTACCCCTGTTACACAACTGTCCGAGGACACACCTACCCGTTGCACAACTGTACCTTACACACAACTACCCTGTTACACAACTGTCCCGAGGACACACCTACCCGTTACACAACTGTACCATACACACAACTACCCCTGTTACACAACTGTCCTGAGGACACACCTACCCGTTACACAACTGTACCTTACACACAACTACCCTGTTACACAACTGTCCCGAGGACACACCTACCCGTTGCACAACTGTACCTTACACACAACTACCCCTGTTACACAACTGTCCCGAGGACACACCTACCCGTTGCACAACTGTACCATACACACAACTACCCCTGTTACACAACTGTCCCGAGGAAACACCTACCTGTTGCACAACTGTACCATACACACAACTACCCTGTTACACAACTGTCCCGAGGACACACCTACCCGTTACACAACTGTACCATACACACAACTACCTATGTTACACAACTGTCCCGAGGACACACCTACCCCTGTTACACAACTGTCCTGAGGACACACCTACCCGTTACACAACTGTACCTTACACACAACTACCCTGTTACACAACTGTCCCGAGGACACACCTACCCGTTGCACAACTGTACCTTACACACAACTACCCTGTTACACAACTGTCCCGAGGACACACCTACCCGTTACACAACTGTACCATACACACAACTACCCTGTTACACAACTGTCCCGAGGACACACCTACCCGTTGCACAACTGGACCATACACACAACTACCCCTGTTACACAACTGTCCCGAGGACACACCTACCCGTTGCACAACTGTACCATACACACAACTACCCCTGTTACACAACTGTCCCGAGGACACACCTACCCGTTGCACAACTGTACCATACACACAACTACCCTGTTACACAACTGTCCCGAGGACACACCTACCCGTTACACAACTGTACCATACACACAACTACCTATGTTACACAACTGTCCCGAGGACACACCTACCCGTTGCACAACTGTACCATACACACAACTACCCTGTTACACAACTGTCCGAGGACACACCTACCCGTTGCACAACTGTACCTTACACACAACTACCCTGTTACACAACTGTCCCGAGGACACACCTACCCGTTACACAACTGTACCATACACACAACTACCCCTGTTACACAACTGTCCTGAGGACACACCTACCCGTTACACAACTGTACCTTACACACAACTACCCTGTTACACAACTGTCCCGAGGACACACCTACCCGTTGCACAACTGTACCTTACACACAACTACCCCTGTTACACAACTGTCCCGAGGACACACCTACCCGTTGCACAACTGTACCATACACACAACTACCCCTGTTACACAACTGTCCCGAGGAAACACCTACCTGTTGCACAACTGTACCATACACACAACTACCCTGTTACACAACTGTCCCGAGGACACACCTACCCGTTACACAACTGTACCATACACACAACTACCTATGTTACACAACTGTCCCGAGGACACACCTACCCGTTGCACAACTGTACCATACACACAACTACCCTGTTACACAACTGTCCCGAGGACACACCTACCCGTTACACAACTGTACCATACACACAACTACCCTGTTACACACTGTCCCGAGGACACACCTACCCGTTGCACACCTGTACCATACACACAACTACCCCTGTTACACAACTGTCCTGAGGACACACCTACCCGTTACACAACTGTACCATACACACACTGTGAGAAGTTGGCCTGATAGGTGATGTTTCCAATTCTGGAACCACCTATTATCAGACCAAACAATCCCTTATGGTGTCAGGTTGTAAGTCAACCTTGTTAGACAAGCTATCCTAGGGGTAGCATGGACTAAGCAGCCTAAAGGCTTAACTTAAGAGGTCTTGTTAAGCGAGCTGTTTTACCACATACAATCCTGTAATATCAAATGAAAGGACACCACACAAGTATATATTATAAAAATATATGTGTTTATTACTAAAAACAATCCCCAGTATTCTTTATGAATAAAGGGGCACAAGCGTTAAATCAAAAGCACAGTTTAAACATATGAAGTTGCACAATTATGGATGAGGGCGGGGGGCCACTCAAACCATATACTAAACAAGTGGTATAAGAGATACCAATCGAACAGTGGTTAGGCCTAGGGCCTAGGGAATCGCTGGGAGCAGTCAGGACAAGCAGTGCTGAAGTCGGGAGAGGCCCACGGGATTCGGGAGCAGTGCGGAAAGCGCACGCATGCACCAATGTTAACCAATGGTGCGTAAAAGTTGTAAAGTTAAAGTTTAAGGACACTTCCGCTGAACCTAGAGGAACAAAACTTAAGACACAGACCCTAGAGATGTGTACCAGTGTGGGAACACCGGTGGAGCAAAGTTACCTCACCCACAGGAAGCGGGTGCACAGGGTCGAAGTTGAGTCGGGTTTCGTCACGCAGGCTCTTGGTGCTTGAAGCTGAAAGGGCTGCAGGCGGGGTGAAAGAGAAGTGTCCGGTGGAGTCCAAGGGTGGACTCGAGTCGAAAAGTACCTGAAAGCAGAGGGGACAGAGTCTGGGTCACTCAACAGTGACCAGGGTGGAACCAGGACGGAACCAGGCAATGTCGGGCGCAATCAGGTCGCTGTCGAGGAGCTTCTCTCCGCTGTCACGTGGGCTCTGGGGCATCTACGACGTCCAGGAGCAGGTCACGATCTGTCCCACGCAGGCTCTCGCCGTCGGCACTGTCGGCTTCAAGATTGGAGCAAACAACACTTGGCAAAAGCAATCCACGCGGAACCGGGAGATTGCTTCTCACTCAAACCAGGAGGGTCAGAGTGGGGGCTCCTTTTCAGGGGAGCTGGTGCAGATCTGGAGCAACCAGATTCACAAGTCGATTTCAAGTTTTCGTCGGCACAGGGGCCACTAGCCGGCTGGCAAGTGACCGGGCCAACGCGTTGAGCCAAAAGAAGCAGAAGGGCCCCACGCAGCACTCGTCGAGTGTGGAGGGCTGAACTTCGGTGCAAGTGTGGCTCAGGGTTGGGGCTTCTCAAACCCCGGTGTACAGCTTCGAGGGTCACTCGTGGGCTGCACGGTCAGCGTCTCGTGATCCAGGCCGCCCTGGCACGAGGGCTGGAGTGCCCCAGAACCGGTTTGGCCGGATTATGCAAGGGGCAGCCTTGTGCGCCCCAGGCAGTGTCTGGTTTCTTTCAGACCTCCCTGCTACAATCCACTATCTCCTGTCTGGAGGGTGGTAACACCCTCCTGCGACAGGAAACCCTTTGTCCAGGCCCCATTTGGCTGAGTTTCGGTCAGCTTCAGGGGGTCAGACTCTTGTCTGTGGCAGAGGCATCCATTTTGTGGATCTAAGGCCCTTTTAGAAATTAACCGCATTTAAGTAAAGTAACATGTCTTACCCCTCTAGAGGGGTGGAATGCTATCCCCGTCGCCAGAACTGGCGAGGGGATAGTATTCCAAATCGTATGACACCTTACACGACATGTTTTGATAAAGCCAAACCAAAGTTGCTATATAACCGCGAGGATTATAAGGCACTTAAGAGTATATGGTATGGCATTATCCTGAAACAGCTTAGGGAGTTGTTCCCGACAGTTGCAGACAGGCTTAGCTCATGCTAGAGCTCCATCTCACATGAAACCACGCACTCTGCCTCCAGGATTGATGAGGCCTTCCATAGGAGTGGCTCACAGGTTAATATGTGTCCAGATATGGGTTTTAGATATAGGTATACTATATCTAAGCAAGGGGTGATTACACCACCTTACCCCAGCTGAGTGATCAGCCAGTTGTGTCAATTTAAGAACCAGCCAGGGGTGGCAAAAGATATGCTGTAGCCCCTGGTAGGCCTTGGTGGCCCCTATGCCCTGGGCACCTATAGTGCATTATACAGGGGCTGACAAGGAGTCCATTTCCAATTGTGGTATGTGCCTATAGCACATGTATCATTAATTTAGTGAGAGAACAGCAGGCTGGGGGTCTGATCAGCAGGCCCACAGCCTCAGTAGTCGAAAACCAGTGAAGCAAAAAGCAAAAATTTGGGGTGACCATAGGATAGCAGACCCTACTCTCCTACACAACCCCCCCCCCCAAACGCAGGGACATTAAACTAACCTTGACCAGATAAGTCTTCATGTTCTAAGTGGAAGTACCTGGAGAGACCATCTGCATTACCATGGTCAGTCCCTGGGCGGTGCTCCACTGTAAAGTCCATCCCCTGTAGGGAAATGGACCACCTGAGCAGTTTGGGGTTTTCACCCTTCATCTGATTGAGCCACAAGAGGGGCTTATGGTCTGTCTGAACTAGGAAGTGAGTTCCAAACAAGTAGGACCTCAACTTCTTCAGGGCCCAAACCACAGCAAAGGCCTCCCTCTCAATGGCTGACCAACGTTTCTCTCTGGGGGTCAGCCTCCTGCTAATAAAAGCAATGGGCTGGTCTTGACCATCTTGATTAAGTTGTGAGAGCACAGCTCCCACCCCCAACTCAGAAGCATCTGTCTGTACAATGAACTGTTTGGAGTAGTCAGGACTCTTCAGGATAGGTGCAGAGCACATGGCCTTCTTCAGGTCATCAAATGCCTTCTGACAGCTAACTGTCCACTGAACCTTTTTTGGCATCTTCTTGGATGTCAAGTCATTTAATGGTGTCACTATAGACCCATAGTTTTTCACAAACTTTCTGTAATACCCAGTCAGGCCCAAGAAGGCTCTGACTTGTGTCTGGGTAACTGGAGGAGCCCAGTCCTGTATGGCCTGGATTTTGCTCTCCAGTGGCTGAACCTGACCTCCACCTACTAGGTGGCCCAGGTATACAACCTTACTCTGCCCTATCTGGCACTTGGTGGCCTTGATAGTCAGGCCTGCCTTTTGCAGGGCCTCCAGAACTTTCTTCAGGTGGATCAGGTGATCCTCCCAGGTGGAGCTAAAGACAGCAATATCATCTAGATATGCTGCACAAAAGTCATCCAACCCAGTAAGGACTTGGTTCACCAACCTTTGGAAAGTGGCAGGTGCATTCTTCAAACCAAAGGGCATTACCACAAACTGATAATGTCCACTAGGGGTAGAGAATGCTGTTTTGGCTTTTGACTCCTCAGCTACTCTGATTTGCCAGTAGCCAGCTGTCAGATCAAATGTGCTCAGAAACTTGGCAGAAGCCAATCTGTCAATGAGCTCATCTGCTCTTGGAATGGGGTGAGCATCTGTCCTAGTGACAGCATTGAGACCCCTGTAGTCCACGCAAAATCTCATTTCTCTCTTTCCATCTTGGGTATGAGGTTTTGGCACAAGGACTACTGGGCTGGCCCATGGGCTCTCTGATGGCTCAATCACTCCAAGCTCCAACATCTTTTGCACCTCAGCCTTGATGCAATCCCTGACATGGTCAGGTTGCCTGTAGATCTTATTCTTCACAGGCAGACTGTCACCAGTGTCCACCACATGGGTACACCAGTCAGTCTGGCTGGGTGTGAGTGAAAACAATTGCCTGTGGGCCTGCAAAACTTGTCTGCAGTCCCTCTGTTGCTGGTCAGTGAGGCTGCCTGCCAAGGCTACTCCATCAACTGAACCATCATCAGGGTTCTGGGAAAGCAGGTCTGGGAGAGGGTCACTCTCTTCCTCCTGATCCCCATCTGTGGCCATGAGCAAGCTCATGTCCTCCCTGTCCACAAATGCTTTCAAACGATTCACATGGATTACCCTGTGAGGGCTCCTGGGTGTTCCAAAGTCAACCAAGTAGGTGACTTCTCCCTTTTTCTCAATGATAGGATAGGGTCCAATCCATTTGTCCTGGAGTGCTGCTGGGGCCACTGGCTCCAGTACCCACACCTTCTGTCCTGGTTGGAACTCTACCAGTACAGCCTTTTGGTCATGCCAAGCTTTTTGTAATTCTTGGCTGGCCTCCAGGTTTTTGGATGCTCTTTCCATGTATTCAGCCATCCTGGAGCGGAGACCAAGTACATAGTCCACTATGTCTAGTTTAGGCTTTTTGAGAGGTAACTCCCATCCTTCCTTCACCAAACACAATGGACCCCTTACAGGGTGGCCAAACAAAAGTTCAAAAGGGCTGTAGCTAACCCCCTTCTGTGGGACCTCTCTGTAAGCAAAGAGCAGGCAAGGTAAAAGAATGTCCCATTTCCGCCTGAGCTTCTCTGGTAACCCTTTTATCATGCCTTTTAGGGTCTTGTTAAATCTCTCCACAAGCCCATTGCACTGTGGATGGTAGGGGGTGGTAAACTTGTAGTTTACCCCACACTCCTTCCACATTGCTTTCAGATAGCTGGACATAAAATTGGTGCCCCTATCTGATAATACCTCCTTTGGGAAGCCCACTCTTGAGAAAACTGCAATGAGGGCTTTTGCCACCACAGGTGCTGTGGTGGTCCTCAGGGGAATAGCCTCTGGATACCTGGTGGCATGATCCACTACCACCAGTATAAATCTGTTCCCAGATGCTGTTTGGGGGTCCATTGGACCCACAATATCAATTCCAACTCTTTCAAAGGGAACCCCCACCACAGGTAGTGGTATTAGGGGGGCCTTTGTTGTGCCACCTGACTTACCACTGGCTTGGCAAGTGACACAGGAGCGACAAAACTCCTTGACATTTTCTGACATGTGAGGCCAGTGAAAGTGTGAGACAAGCCTGTCCCACGTCTTGTTCTGGCCTAAGTGTCCTGCAAGGGGAATATCATGGGCCAAGGTAAGGAGGAATCCCCTAAACTTCAGAGGTATAACCAACCTCCTGGTCATGCCAGGCTTGGGGTCTCTAGCCTCTGAGTAAAGGAGTCCATCGTCCCAATACACAGTATGGGTACCTTGGGCATCCCCAGCAGCCTCAGCAGCAGCCTGCTGTCTGAGGGGTTCAAGGGAAGGGCAATCTAATTGAGCCTGCCTCAGGTCTGCCCTTGAGGGTCCCCCTGTCCCCAGAAACTCAACCTGGTCAGGTTCAAGTTCCTCAGAGACAGTCTCCTCTTGGACTGCAGAATCAGTTTCCTCTGAAACTTGATCCTCAACCTGGGGCAAGGTGGAAGGCTCAGCCTTTCCTCTCTTGCTCCTTCTCTTGGGTTGTGGTTGGTCTATTGTTCCAAGATCCACCACTGGTTCAGGAAGGCATTTCTTAGCCTGAGACCTTGTCACTGCAAGGACATGAGCTGACATCCCTAGCATTTCTGCATGAGTCCTGTACTCCACTTCTGACCAAACTGAGCTTTCAAGATCATTGCCTAACAGACAGTCTACTGGAAGGTCTGCACTCACAACAACTTTCTTTAGGCCATCTACCCCTCCCCAGGAGAAGTTCACAACTGCCACACTATGGGAAGTAGTGGAGTTGCTGGCGTTGGTCACTAGGTAACTCTCACCTAGTACAATCTGCCCAGGGTCCACAAAGTCAGGTGTCACCATTGTGACACAGGCACATGTGTCCCTGTAGGCCTGAGCCAGTTTCTCATTGATTAAAGGCGTCTGCCTATATTTGCCCAGGTTACTGGGACTCACTGTAGTGGACAAAGCTAGGTCCACATCATATAGGAGAACTGCCTGAGTAGGGATTCTGACTAGGCCAGATCCTACTTCAATACCCAGGGTCAACCCAGCTACACCCTTTGGCTGTGTTCCACCACTGCTAACTGTACTAGGGGGTGCAGGTGCTTTAGGAGCTGCAGTGGTGGGGACTGGATTTGTCTTGGTGCATTCACTGCCCCAGTGGGAAACTGATTTGCAGTTATTACACCAAGGCTTCTTTGGGCCATTATTCTTCTTCTTTTTGTTTCCATTTTGGGAACCACCCTCCTTACTATTAGTTTGGGGGCCTGAAGACTTCTGGTCTTTTTCTTTATCTTTCTGATTTCCACCCTTCTGGTCTGTTTTCTTCTGGTCACCACCTTGGTTCTGGGGTTTCTGCTTAATCCTTGTTCTGACCCATTTGTCTGCCTTCTTTCCCAATTCTTGGGGAGAGGTCAGATCAGAGTCAATAAGGTATTGATGCAACAGCTGGTTTGTACAGTTATTAAGGATCTGCTCTCTCATTATAAGATTGTACAATCCTGTATAGTCTGAAACTTTACTTCCCTGCAACCAACCCTCCAGAGCCTTAGTGGCACAATCCACGAAATCAGTCCAGTCTTGAGTCTGTGCTTTTTGGGTGTCTCTGAACAACAACCTGTATTGCTCAGTGGTTAGGCCAAACCCTTCAATAAGAGCACTCTTCAAGACAGTGTAGTTTTTGGCATCCTCAGGTCTAACTGTGAGGAGCCTGTCCCTCCCTTTCTCAGAAAAGGAGTACCATAAAATTGCAGCCCACTGATCCTGAGGAACCTGCTGTACCATGCAGGCTCTCTCAAGAGCAGTCATCCATTTGTGGATGTCATCCCCTTCCTTGTAGGGGGCCACAATTTTTGTCAGGTTTCTATTATCATAGCTCCTGTCTTTTTCTCTAGGAAAATTGCTGCCACCAGTGGCATCTAAGCCACACAATTTCTGCTCTCTTGCCAAGGCAAGTCTAGCTTGAGCCAAGGCTACCTCCTCCCTCTCTATTTGGAGTTTGACAGCCCTCATTCTGGCCCTATGCTCTAGCTTTTGAGAAGCAGTCATGCCTCTCTGAGATTCTCTTGAGGCACTAGAAATATGAGAGTCCCCTGAGGGAGATCTCACTCTTCTGTTGCCTGGGAGAATGACATGGTGGGATCTGGGGAGGTGCTGGCCCTCTCCATTCCCCAGTAGGTCTAAGTTGGCCTGGTTAAGCCTGGCAACTTGGACCTGGCTACCCCTCTGATCCTGATTCTCTGGGTCCTCTACATCTGAGTCCTCCTCCTCCTCCTCTTCCTCTTCTTCTTCCTCCTCTGGAGTGGTATCAGTTACAGGGGGGTTCACTCCATCTCCTGACTCTAAGGGAACTTCATTCGCCTTCTCTAAGTCATCCTGTTCTAGAATGGCTATCAGGATAGGACAGGTGGGACTTCTGCCCCTTTTTAACCCTCTTGATATGCACAAGGCAATCAAGTCCTTTCGGGTTAACTTGTCATAGCTGGAAGTTGCCTTGGTAAGGTCAACTGTCACAGGAGCAGACCCTGAGGCTTTTCCTGTGTCAGACATGACTGCTAGTGAGGTGTAAGTGGTGCACTTACCTACACTAAGTGTTTTCCTACTGTACCTTGCTAGTGAGTTGTAGTCAGGGTGTGCTAATCCCTTCAATCTACAACTACTAAGTTCAGTAGAACTTAATATGCTAAGCTTTTGATTTATATGTACCTAGAGGTACTTGATGTGATCTTTCAATTTGATAAAAGATTGCAATGGTAAAACAACAGCAAGCTCAAATCCGCACCGCTGCTCACCAATGTGAGAAGTTGGCCTGATAGGTGATGTTTCCAATTCTGGAACCACCTATTATCAGACCAAACAATCCCTTATGGTGTCAGGTTGTAAGTCAACCTTGTTAGACAAGCTATCCTAGGGGTAGCATGGACTAAGCAGCCTAAAGGCTTAACTTAAGAGGTCGTGTTAAGCGAGCTGTTTTACCACATACAATCCTGTAATATCAAATGAAAGGACACCACACAAGTATATATTATAAAAATATATGTGTTTATTACTAAAAACAATCCCCAGTATTCTTTATGAATAAAGGGGCACAAGCGTTAAATCAAAAGCACAGTTTAAACATACGAAGTTGCACAATTATGGATGAGGGCGGGGGGCCACTCAAACCATATACTAAACAAGTGGTATAAGAGATACCAATCGAACAGTGGTTAGGCCTAGGGCCTAGGGAATCGCTGGGAGCAGTCAGGACAAGCAGTGCTGAAGTCGGGAGAGGCCCACGGGATTCGGGAGCAGTGCGGAAAGCGCACGCATGCACCAATGTTAACCAATGGTGCGTAAAAGTTGTAAAGTTAAAGTTTAAGGACACTTCCGCTGAACCTAGAGGAACAAAACTTAAGACACAGACCCTAGAGATGTGTACCAGTGTGGGAACACCGGTGGAGCACAGTTATCTCACCCACAGGAAGCGGGTGCACAGGGTCAAAGTTGAGTCGGGTTTCGTCACGCAGGCTCTTGGTGCTTGAAGCTGAAAGGGCTGCAGGCGGGGTGAAAGAGAAGTGTCCGGTGGAGTCCAAGGGTGGACTCGAGTCGAAAAGTACCTGAAAGCAGAGGGGACAGAGTCTGGGTCACTCAGCAGTGACCAGGGTGGAACCAGGACGGAACCAGGCAATGTCGGGCGCAATCAGGTCGCTGTCGAGGAGCTTCTCTCCACTGTCACGTGGGCTCTGGGGCATCTACGACGTCCAGGAGCAGGTCACGATCTGTCCCACGCAGGCTCTCGCCGTCGGCGCTGTCGGCTTCAAGATTGGAGCAAATAACACTTGGCAAAAGCAATCCACGCGGAACCGGGAGATTGCTTCTCACTCGAACCAGGAGGGTCAGAGTGGGGGCTCCTTTTCAGGGGAGCTGGTGCAGATCTGGAGCAACCAGATTCACAAGTCGATTTCAAGTTTTCGTCGGCACAGGGGCCACTAGCCGGCTGGCAAGTGACCCTGCCAACGCGTTTAGCCAAACGAAGCAGAAGGGCCCCACGCAGCACTCGTCGAGTGTGGAGGGCTGAACTTCGGTGCAAGTGTGGCTCAGGGTTGGGGCTTCTCAAACCCTGGTGTACAGCTTCGAGGGTCACTCGTGGGCTGCACGGTCAGCGTCTCGTGGTCAATTCAAGATGGCGTGCCCCACGCTTCCGGTCGCCTCCACTGGTCTCAGCTCTGCAGGGACTGTGGATCGGGCTGTTGGAAAGCAGGCAAGCTTGATCTCGTCGATCTCTGTCGCTCGAGTTCTGGCGGGAACTGCAATAAAGTAGCCGTCGATAGCTGGATGGTGCCTGTTTGCACAGGGTGGTCACTCCTTGACCACAAGGGAGATTCTTCGGGCTTCTACGTCGAGTAGGATGTCGAAGGGTCCAGAATTTCGTTTCTTATGTTTCTTCAGGATAATCTGAAGTGCATTGGCACTGCTCCCAGTCTTATACTAATTTTGGGGGCTGGATTACCTGCTAGGTCCCCTCCTATGGGTGGGACCCAGGAAGGGGGTGGATACACCCCTTTCCTTTGATCCAGGCTGCCCTGGCACGAGGGCTGGAGTGCCCCAGAACCAGTTTGGCCGGATTATGCAAGGGGCAGCCTTGTGCGCCCCAGGCAGTGTCTGGTTTCTTTCAGACCTCCCTGCTACAATCCACTATCTCCTGTCTGGAGGGTGGTAACACCCTCCTGCGACAGGAAACCCTTTGTCCAGGCCCCATTTGGCTGAGTTTCGGTCAGCTTCAGGGGGTCAGACTCTTGTCTGTGGCAGAGGCATCCATTTTGTGGATCTAAGGCCCTTTTAGAAATTAACCGCATTTAAGTAAAGTAACATGTCTTACCCCTCTAGAGGGGTGGAATGCTATCCCCGTCGCCAGAACTGGCGAGGGGATAGTATTCCAAATCGTATGACACCTTACACGACATGTTTTGATAAAGCCAAACCAAAGTTGCTATATAACCGCGAGGATTATAAGGCACTTAAGAGTATATGGTATGGCATTATCCTGAAACAGCTTAGGGAGTTGTTCCCGACAGTTGCAGACAGGCTCAGCTCATGCTAGAGCTCCATCTCACATGAAACCACGCACTCTGCCTCCAGGATTGATGAGGCCTTCCATAGGAGTGGCTCACAGGTTAATATGTGTCCAGATATGGGTTTTAGATATAGGTATACTATATCTAAGCAAGGGGTGATTACACCACCTTACCCCAGCTGAGTGATCAGCCAGTTGTGTCAATTTAAGAACCAGCCAGGGGTGGCAAAAGATATGCTGCAGCCCCTGGTAGGCCTTGGTGGCCCCTATGCCCTGGGCACCTATAGTGCATTATACAGGGGCTGACAAGGAGTCCATTTCCAATTGTGGTATGTGCCTATAGCACATGTATCATTAATTTAGTGAGAGAACAGCAGGCTGGGGGTCTGATCAGCAGGCCCACAGCCTCAGTAGTCGAAAACCAGTGAAGCAAAAAGCAAAAATTTGGGGTGACCATAGGATAGCAGACCCTACTCTCCTACACACACCTACCCTGTTACACAACTGTCCCGAGGACACACCTACCCGTTGCACAACTGTACCATACACACAACTACCCTGTTACACAACTGTCCCGAGGACACACCTACCCGTTACACAACTGTACCATACACACAACTACCCTGTTACACAACTGTCCCGAGGACACACCTACCCGTTACACAACTGTACCATACACACAACTACCCTGTTACACAACTGTCCCGAGGACACACCTACCCGTTACACAACTGTACCATACACACAACTACCCTGTTACACACTGTCCCGAGGACACACCTACCCGTTACACAACTGTACCATACACACAACTACCCTGTTACACAACTGTCCAGAGGACACACCTACCCGTTACACAACTGTACCATACACACACCTACCCTGTTACACAACTGTCCCGAGGACACACCTACCCGTTGCACAACTGTCCCAGGGACACAACTCTCCCGCTTTAACACAATGTAAGGGCAATTCACCCTCGTAGGCCTGATGGATTTAACATATGATTTTCACAATAAATAAGTCAGGATTACTGGCTTTCTTGTACCTTTTCGAAGTGAACAGACCAGGCCTACCCTCTTGATCAATGTATTCTCACTATAATAAACTGAGTTCTGGTGCGCTGAGCACTAACCGTTCCACTAATAAAAAGTTCACTACAAGCACTCATATTCGGTGGAAGCTTACGCCCGCCCAATCGCGTAGACCCACTGTGGGAAGTCCGCCTGGTCTGTGTGGGCGCACCAGACGCTTCATTTTTTCCCCAACCCTATTAGGACTCTGTACGTTACCTCCGTGAAACAGGAGTAAAGTGCTTGTGCTCCGCCTTTAAACATAGTGAAGATGAAGGTGATGCCTGCCTACTTATCCTTATCGACCTATCTGCGGCATTCGACACGGTAAATCATCCAGCTCTTCTGGAGACCTTATCAAAGCGCTCCGGCATTAATGGCACAGCACTAAAAGGGTTCACCTCCTTCCTTCAACGCCGCTCACAACAAATTAAAATCAAGTGCTGTCTCTCGAAGCCAACAAAAGTCACGCTTGGGGTCCCGCAAGGCTCGATCCTCTCTCCGTCCGTCTTCAATCTCTTCATGGAGCCCCTCACAATCATCTTGAAGAAAGCTGGAGTGAATTACCACCTTTATGCGGATGACACCCAAATCTATTTCAAAATCAAGTCTCCCAGCGACATCCGACACCTCAATGCCACTCTAACCGAGATCCAAACTTGGTTCAACGCTAACCACTTAAAGCTCAACCCAGATAAAACGGAACTAATCCGATTCTCTCCAAAAAGCAACCATCGACCAATCCAAGAGTGGCTCAAGAATCTGGTTGCCCTAAACTGCCCCCTCGTTCTATCCGATTCAGTTAAGTCTCTAGGCATCAACCTTGACAAAAACTTATCAACGGAGGCCCACATCAAAAACTCAGCAAAAAGTCCTATTTTCTCACTAAAACACCTCAATAAATTGAAACCTTTTCTTCCCCATGATGACCTCAAGACAGTAGTTCAATCCCTAGTTCTCTCTAAAATCGACTACGGGAACGCCATCTTTACAGGGACTCCGAAAGCTCAGCTAGCACCTCTAAGGGCAGTGATGAACATGGCCGCTCGACTCTTATCTGAAGTAAAAAGATTTGAACACATCACACCAGCTCTCAGCTACCTCAACTGGCTTCCCATGGAAGGGAGGTGTATTTACAAGCTGGCCTGCATCAAACGCAAAACCCTTCACTCTCCGGCCCCCAACTACCTGAACAACAAACCGGTAAGAGCAGGAAAATCCAGAACACTGAGAAGCTCCAACTCACTCCTTCTTATCCCTCCGAAACTGAAAACCACCCAATACCAATCGTTTTCTGGAAACGCTCCCAGGATGTGGAACGCTCTCCCGGGAGTCCTCAGATGCGACCCTTCCTTCTCCTGTTTCAAAAGGGACCTGAAACTCCATCTCCTCAACAAATACTTTCCTGAACAACGTCAACTAACCTAGGCTTCTATATCCGAGTTGACTCCTCTCTCTTGACATTCAAGGATAGTTGTTAACCGGTCTGTGTTATTCCACCTTCGTTTGTTTTCTCTCCCTCTGCTGCACTGTTTACCTATTTTTCATGCTGTATATGTTTATCTCTGTTTTGCTTCCTTACTGCCTTCCTACTATGTAATGCAAATTCCTTCTGTTTTTTACAGTGTGTATATAAAGCACTCTAGTACCTATGGGTCAAGCTAGCACTATATAAAACTTTAAAAATAAAATGGTTATTTTGGCTTACCGCTAACTGACATAGGAACTCACCTGTAACTCACTAGTACATAGTGTAGAAAAAGCACCCAGGGCCTAGAAGTTAAACGTGACCTGTGCACACTGCAGCCGCTATTGTGCCATCCACAGTGTTGGTGTATAAAACATGGCTTCAGGCCTACAGTTGTAGCCGACTGCTGCAGGCCTATCGCTGTAGCCGACTGCTGCAGGCCTATCACTGTAGCCGACTGCTGCAGGCCTATCGTTGTAGCCGACTGCTGAAGGCCTATCACTGTAGCCGACTGCTGCAGGCCTATCGTTGTAGCCGACTGCTGAAGGCCTATCACTGTAGCCGACTGCTGCAGGCCTATCGTTGTAGCCGACTGCTGCAGACTTATCATTGTAGCTGATTGCTGCAGGCCTATCGCTGTACCCGACTGCTGCAGGCCTACCGTTGTAGTTAACTGCTGCAGGGCTACTGTTGTAGTTAACTGCTGCAGGGCTACCGTTGTAGTTAACTGCTGCAGGGCTACCGTTGTAGCCAATGAACAGTATGCATGCCTCGGTTATGCTTGCCTTGGGTACGGACAAAGTATACACAGACTCTGGTATATGTGCAGTATGCTAGCCATGCTAATGTGAACAATATGCATACGTCAGATATGGCAAATTATGAACAACCTCTGGCATAAGTACATTGTGCAATGCCTGAAAACATGCAGTGTGCATGCCTTTGATGCAGGTATGGGCAGACCTCTGATAGATGCATATTATCCATGCTTAGAATAACGCTTGGATATATCAGATGTGTGTGTTGCAGGCACATATAAAAGAGGCCTGAACACTGCGCATGCGTCTGTGTTTTACATAATTCACCTATATCTGAGGTCTACATATGGCAAGAAGAGGACCCATCATGGCAGCTGCTGCTGTGCACCAGATGTATGCTGCCTGGTGGTGGGCGGGGCTCCATACTGTGCGTCCATGGTGGAACGCAGGACCCGCCCCCTGCATCGTGCCTCCTTAGTCACGCCTCCAACAGAAGTATCACAAGGGACGCAAACATTGGGGTTACAAGGATCCGCGGGCCTGATCACAAAAAGAATTTCTAAGACATATGTGTGGCTTACCAAAGGTAAATCAAAAGCAAACTAGCAGTGATCCAAGAGTAAGTTAGGAGTATTTCAAGAGTGCATCAGAAGTGAATCTAGAGGAGTTTAGGAGTAAGACGAAATTAAGTCACACCTAGACACAGAAATAAGTTTGTTAGGCAGGTCCTATGTTTGGAAGTCCACATTTCTGCACTTAAGTGAAAATTATTTGGCACAATGTCTATGTTCTGTCCATGGAGCAGAGGCCGGTGAGTAGGGCCTGTGGGCTTGGCATGAACCTACTTGGTGGCATCTGTCATGCTGAGACCTGTGCCATGCTCTCCCCCTTCATGTATTTCATGCTTTTCTTCTCAGACTAGCTCAATCGTGAGTGGTGGGAGGTTCACTTGGGCGTCTGATATTCAGTATGATTGGCTGCAGGACCGGTCACTCTGCTGATTGCTGTAGAGTGGAGAGGCAAAGAGTGGAGTGTTGAGGAGTGGAATAATGTGGAGTGGAGTAGAGTGTCATAGAGAGGAATGGCATAGAGTGGCATAGATTGGAGTGGCATACAGTGCCATAGAGTGTCTTAGAGTGAAGTCGATTGAAATAGACTGGCACAGAGTGAAGTAGAATGACGTAGAGTGGTGTAGAGTGGAGGGGCGTAGAAACTAGCATAATGAAAGTTGAGGGGGTCCCCATTCAAGGTACATGAAGGGGCCCCCACTCTGTATTAAATATGCAGCTCTAAGACCTAAGTACTGCGCATTAGTCACTGGAAAGCAGCAAAACACGTCAGGAAAACGTGTTTTGCTGCTTTCCAGTGACTAATGCGGTTAACTAACGGCCCCCCCAGTGATAACATCGAGAACTGATCCCGAGCATCAGCCGTTTTAAAAATCGACTTCCCTGAGAGGCTTCACTCTTACGGACTGTGCCGGCTCCACTGATCGCGAGAACCTGTCGTCCAACCACTTTGAGGTCTGGTCCCTGCAGCTTATTTAAGGACCCTTGCCCACCCCAACCCTCGTCCTGATGAAGACCCATTTCGTAAGGGGGACTGTTCCTACTCTTTTAAGGGTCGAAACGTAGACCATAACTACCACGACACCAGCTTCTGTCCACAAGCAGTATTAATTCAGCTACTATAGAAGACTGGTTTCCTTTAACTTTCTCTGACTTGCCAGAGCAGCTTACTGTGGCCCCTTAAAGGGGAGCCACGTGAAATAATGTGTATATGTTTATAGAATGAAATGGAATTCTATGTGACTTTTGATTAAAAAAATTCCCTGCACTGTTCACCAATTTCCTTCACAACATCAGCACTCCCCCCCCCCTTTTCCCCTTTGCGCACGTGGGCAAAACTGTGTTACAACAACTTTTGACTGTTTGGATTTGTAATGCATAAACCAATTGTAGGTTTTTCGGTATGTTGTGAATTAAAACAACTTACCTGTTGAAATGTAATCCCGGTACATTGATTATTTTAGACTATAACTTTCTATGAATCTACCTCTTCTCTCAGTCAGGGACCCCTCTATCTTTAACATTCAAAGACTAATCAGTTCCGGAGCTCGATGGCTGGGATCAGACAGTGCATCGCCACCCAGCCCTGATGGAAGCCCAGTTCTATTACTGCATCGCAATTATCCCCAAGTAATGATCCATTTTAGCAGCTGCAACCTAACTCCCTCAAGGTCCGCAATTGCAGCGGCTTCCAGGCTCCATCCGAACCTCCATGCTCTCCTTGACCCCGCCCGTAATAATATACGAGGCACTATAACATTCAGGCTTGTATTGTACCAGTCCTGATGATGATCCTAGTATTGTTTTAAAAGGATCGAAACGTCGTCGACTTGTGTGCACAGCATGCACATTAATCCAATGTGATAAAACAAGGGCATTAGCTGTTTTCTCTAAGCTTGCCATAATTATTCGTATTTTCTACGAGCTACCTTTGTCTTGCCTGAAATGTTTCTGTCCAAATGTAATTGTTTTGTGTATGTGTAGGACGCAGGATTGTGTTTCACTGTGTTGTTGTGCTCCTATTTGTTTTTGCATTTATAGTTAATTAAATTGATTGTCCGGCTGGACATTATCAATATAGTACTGACTCAAGTCTATATTAATTACATCATTATTGTGTCTTTTAAGGACCATTGTTTTCATATAAAACTGACACCCAAGGTCCTTATCTACCTTGTGGGTTCCCTTGTTTGGTTTAAATTAAATTCTGAAATAGCTGCACAGTTCATCTACAGAAATTTTACATTTTGATGTGTGCTAGAAAAAGCCTTTCCTTTCACAGCAAGATTGTCACCTAAATCCTTCCACTTTGAAGTCAGAGAAAGAAATGTAAACACCAAGCTCCCTCGGAAGAGAGAGCCTGACAGTTGACCTCTGTCTTTCAATGCAGAGCAAATGTGACAAGATAAGAACAAGTTATAGGGCCCGTAGTCAACGTGGAGATTCCAACCCAACATCTCCCACTTTTCAATAGACTTTTTGCACTTGCCATGTGCGATTCTGTGGATTGACAAGCAATACGTCTCATTGTTAACCTAATATGGAGCGCTGTGACATTATGGGGCAGATTTACAAGCCCCTTGCACCACTTCTGCGTCACTTTTAACATGGGAAAAGTGACGCAAAAGTGGCGCAAGGGCCTTGTAAATCTGCCCCTATGTGTGGTAACTCGGACAACAACACTTATGTCCATGTTCATTTGCCTTTGATTCACCTGTTGAGCGTCCTGTTCTTAAAGCCGCCTTCGCTGGCGCAGATTGCCATAGTATTACTGATGTTATGTTGTTTTCTGATGACTTATCAGAAGTCCTTACAGGGCGCGATGTTGAGGACAATGTGTTCAATGATCTTAGAATCATAATAGAACACAGAGATTCCTAGTCAACCAATCACTTTCTGATTAATGCCCAAACACAATTGGAGTACCCCAAGGATCTACTTTATCTCCATCACTGTTTAACTTATACATCAAACCTCTTACAGAAATCCTGCGAAATTCCAAAATATCTTACCACATGTACGCGGACGACACGCAACTATACATCAAGATTGCATCCCTGGAAGACATAACCACAATGAATGAGGCCCTCAAAATGTCGCTAAAATGGCTAACTAGCAATTATCTCAAGCTAAACGCAAATAAGACAGAATTCTTACTTATCACACCACAAAAGAATCAATCAGAAGTGAAGGAATGGTCAAAAATGAACACAGCGTTAAATTGCACCCCTACTCTAGTTGACTCTGCGAAATCACTCGGAATCACCCTGGATGAGAACCTTGATATGAAAACACATATTAAAGTAATGGCAAAAAACGCCCTTTTTCATCGGAACTACTTAAGAAAAATGAAATCATTTTTAACAGAGACTGACTTAAAACTAGCTGTGCAATCACTGGTTATATCGAGGATTGAATACGGGTGTACAACGCTAGCAGGACTACCAAAAATTTCCACAGCACCCCTAAAAGCATGCCTCAATACAGCGGCAAGACTTATTTCAGGAACGAGGAAATTTGACCATATCTCCCCTCACCTGAAAGCTTTAAACTGGCTACCTTACGAAGCGAGAATACAGCTACAAATGGCATGTATCACCCACAAAGCGATTCATCACAACACACCTAGATATCTCTCCCAGAAAATAGAAATTTCAGGAGGAAACAGGCCTGCCCGGAGTGCCAATTATCTGCTGCTGAGACCACCTATCTTCAGGAAGAAAAAAACCTATGAGAGGGCGTTCTCTGGTGCGGCCCCCAGATTCTGGAACTCTCTTCCTGCGAACATCAGAAAAATTACAAACACTGCAACATTTAAGAGGGAAGCTAAGATCTTCCTAATGAGTAAGTTCCTCCCATAGGTAAGGCATCGCGTCATCTAAGACTTAACATTGAGGTGATTATTAGATAACAAAGTAGGAAATATATAGGAAATCACCTACGGTAAGATGACACCGGCGTTCGGCACGAGACAAACCATGGGACTGGAGAAGATAGAGTCCTAATGAAAAGCCCGGACCTTTATCGTTTTCGTTATATTATCTACCTATAGACTAGGTATGGAAGTATTACTAACTAATTTTACAATCTTATTGCCTTTTATATACATTGTTGTTTTAACCTATGCCATATGACGTTAAGCGCTCTGATACCCAAGGGCCATGTTCGCGCTATAGAAAACTGTTAATAAATAAATAAATAACCCACTTGCTGTGTGTCTCAGGCTGCACTCGCCCCATGAATGACCACAAGGTTCAGTTCTCACTTAGAACAAAGGTGTCCTTCAGAAATGGCCCAAACTGAGAAGGGTCAGCTGTTTCGGATGTATGACGTTACAACGCATACTTTTACCACGCATACCATTACAACGCATAGCGCTTTGGGGTGCTGGATAGTGAATAGTTTAATTTACTATTCCAACTCCAGTCCCCGTGGACACTAGGGAAGGTTATTGGATAGTAAATTAACCTATTCCCTATCCTAGAGCGCCCCCCAGCGCAATGCGTTGTAATGGTATGCGTGGTAATGCCTGCGTTGTAATGGTAGTGCGTTGTAAAAGTTTCATTGTAAACGTTACATACCGCTGTTTCATGACCTTGAAGAATAGCAGGGGTGCCCCGTCTCCATGCCTGGATATTATCGGGGTCCCTTCTGACGTTGTACCATGCTTTGAGACACTTTGCACCTCGGTTAAGGAGCAGCTTCCTATCCAGGTCATGAATCGCCCTCAGAAACCAGGCAGGGGCTTCGACTAATTGTTCTAAAGTTCATACCGCCCTGTTAAAGCAATACAAAGTATCCCGCGAGACACTGATCTTGGTAGGTTGTGCCCCAGATCCTAGAGCCGGCACTGGAATTAAGAAAGGATGAGGTTAGTTAGGAGGCCTACAAGACCTTGAGAGCTGCCTGTAACAGGGAGGACTCCTGGCAATTTTGGGAAGAGATGAATAAGTCTTTTTTTAAAGATGTTTCCAAAGTAGGCCTTTTCGGTCAGTCCTAATGGTTGGGTGGAGCAGTTTAAAGAAGTTCATGGTTCCACACAATCACATTACCAATTCGTGGTACTACCATGGGAGGACCAGTGGTCTGGTGTGGAAAAGTCAGCCCATAACGCACCGGATGCCCAGGCTGCTGGCGCAAGGCGCCTCTTAGTTCCCATCGTAAATAATTACCAAATAAAGAGACGGGCACTGGAAGCAGGAAAACATGAACAGAGTTTTATTTCTCATGAGGAGAGCCTGTCATTTCAGACACTCCCATAGTGTCTTCAGGAGGTGCTCTAACAAGTTTCTCTGAGGCTTCGTCTTTTATACACAGGTTTATGGCACACAAACATCCTTCATTACAATCAAGACATTGTGCAGTATGAAGATATTCCAACACGTGGCTACAGTAGGGGCCCTTATCCTCCATACAATAGGAGGGGGCTGTCACGCAGCTGAGTGTTCTGCTGATTCCTTTGGAATGTGTGCGCCTGATCGAATCCCAGGGGGGTGGGAAGGTCATGATCAATAGTGGCTCCTTTCAAGAGAGGGGCGAGTGCATACAGTAGTGGGCAATAAACTGTATCCTCTGGCTAAGGGATGACCAGTGGTACGTGCAAACAATCGGGCTCAGAGGAGGGGGTCATCAAAGGAGAGATATTCATGAAAGGAAGGATCGGTGTGGACAATCGAGCGTAGAGGAAGGGTTTATCAAAAGAGGGGTATTCATGGAAGGAAAGGAGGTGTTGGTCAGGCGCGGGGTGTGATTCCCAGTGACAGAGTCATGCAGAAGGAGAAGGGTTCATGACTTGTGCATGTGAGAGCGGGGGCGGTCAGGGTGCATGGGGGAAGCTTGCAGGGTCAGGGAAGGGCGCTGATGATCAATCGCAAACAGAGAGACCATGGTACCTAAAATGGCTGTTGTATATATGTGTGCATGGGTCTATGCTGGCGGGATATGTTTTGCAATACCCATTCTGCTTACGACAAGAGGTACAGTGAACACAAATGAACGCCGCTTATGTGTATATACATTGCCAATTTCAACAGTCGCCGCTTTTTAACAAACGCTAGTACATTTGTGTTTACCCCAACTGATGGAGTGTACTTATAGTCATGTGCGGCCAATGAAATAACGTTCGTCAAATGCTAGCAACTTGCGTGAAACCATATGCAGTCTATACAATTGGCGGAATGCAGTACATATGAATTTACATTTGTTGAGTTATTTATACAAATCTAGAGATCGGCATAATACTTAGTCGGGGTCAACCAAGGAATCAGGTTCTGACTTTTTCTCCGATGACATCAACATACAGTAAAAAGTGCTATATGAGACTTTTGGACTTGAGTGACCGATGAAACATTTTTGAAAGCAATAAAAATAGTTGAGGGAGGAATTCAGTTCGATGTAAGCAACTAGTCAAGGGGTGGGTAGAAAGTTCAGGAAGGGGGGGGGTCTTAGTGAAAATGTCTTTTCAATGACGAGCCACCACTGGTAGATTCTGGTAGTCCGTTTTCTTTTCGTTGGCGCTTTTGAGCACCGGCGGTGGAGCTATAAGTCCAGCTCGGAATCATCCTTACGCGTTGCAGGGTGCGATCAGTCTTCTGTTGTTAGATCACAGTCCTGTTTCCTAACTGATCTTCTTAGGGGTGCCTTATGCTGGGCACCTGCGTGTCTTTCTTCTTCCGTGGCAAAACCTTATTCTATAGTCAAAACTTATGTGAAAAAGGGTGATTTTGTTGAATAATCGAGGGAAGAGAGGGCGGAGTGGGGCCAGATCTTCGAACACACCAAGGGACCAAGGGAGCAAAGGACAACGAGCAGGCGGGCCCATCAGTCGGACTCAAAAGGGGGCGGGGACTTCAGGCACGAGTGGGTCAGCAAGTCGAGGGCTTCAGAGCAGCCCTTCGTTCCTTCATCTGCCGAGTTTGAGAGTTGTGCCTCGTCCCGCGTCTCGTTGCTCTGTGGCTCCACCTTTGGTCGCGGTCACATGTGCTTCATGATCTGTGGCCAGGCTGTGCGTCACGTCCAGCTCCTCTCCTCCGGTGATTGTATCTTTAAACGAGTACAAAACAAGTTTTTAGAAAAACTGGCAGGAGAAGGCATTTATACATCTCAATTCCGTCCCCAACCCTAAGTAGGTAGGGAATAAGTTCATCGGTCACAGTCAGAAGTCACCACTTATGGAGTATGTAGGAGGACATTTCCACTGAATTCGTACTTTCTATCTGGCGTTCATTCATGACATACGCGGGGAGAAGTCGGATTCCCATCGACAGTGTATTCTATCAAACTCAAAATCGAGTCCTTAACCCAAGTACTAACGATCTTACATCTCCCTTCGGGGTCGGCTAACTCTCGCAAGCAGGAGGTGTTATCGTCATGTGGGGGGCAAAGACCAAACATGCTTTTCTTGGGGAGTGACGGTCAATCAAGGTTATTAATTGTGCTTCGGGGATAGCTGATATGGAGCCGGGGTCAATCGGGAGAAGCGAGGACGCTTTGGACATCCGCACTTAAGTGCAGAGGGGTGGAACTATCTGGGCATTGGGGATCGCATTTCTGACGAACTGAAAAACAGAAGACCATTGACGTTATAGTCCCCCTATAAAAAGGCCAGATTAGGGGACATCAGTCGTCTGACCTGTCCTTTCTTTCATTACCAACTCGGGTTCTATCGTTTTGCAGAAAGGAGAGGTAGTAATATGGCAAGTTACAATCGTTTTAGTTCCTGTCAATTTTGCCGAACACCTTTGTGTTCGAAGAGACCCAATTAGGTTCGTGCCGGTGGGGCACAACGTTCTTGCACAAATGGGGGAGGGAACAGGGGGACCCTCAGAGGGAGAGAGGGAGAGAGAGAGAGAGAGGGAGAGGGAGAGGGAGAGGGAGAGGGAGAGGGAGAGGGAGAGAGAGAGAGAGAGACCCGCACTCTAAACGAACCATTCGGTACACGTATGACGTGGAGAGAGAGAGAGGGAGAGAGAGAGGGAGAGAGAGAGAGAGAGAAACGTGTATGATAATGGTCCATTCAGTGCGCACACAACACAGAACAGCGGGGGTTAAGTAATACGGAAACACAGGCAGAGGGATGATGTAGATCTATACATCACGTACACAAACTCAGACGGGGGAGACAGTACATGTATTATATACAAAAAAATCCAAGACAAAACATAGAACAGTTATTGGCCAAAATGATCTCTTCTTGTACGCTGCGCATTCTCAGCATCCTAAGCTCTCTTTACTTTTTTTTCTTTTTATCGTCGGCTGCCTTCACTGGATGTTGTGGTTGCACACACTTACACCTCTGCCAATTGGTCATGAACTAACCTGGTCGGGCTAATGCTCACGGTGGGATTTTCGAGTCATTTTAGCAAATATGTTTCCAGGCTGAGACAACAGTTGGTGTCAGTTGGAGAACAATGGGGCAGCTTTGAGTTACATGTCTATGAGGATGCGAAAAGGAGGTAGTAGGTTTTTAAATATTGGCAATATTCCTAGTCTTCCCGGCGGAGGATACTTGTGTAAACCTTACCTCAGAATATTCCTTAAACTTTCCCTATTTAGTTAAACGTAGGAATGTATTCATTATTGTACGTCATTTTTGGTTGCATTATTCGGGGTACCAAGCGAAGTCATATTTTGTAGTTTCCGCTTCAGGCTATCCTCCCAAGCACTAAGTTCAGGGAGAAAAAATAGTCATGGTTTGCTTGTTGCTGTTAGGTACCATAATCGAACCCTCTTTCCCGTCTCTTTGCTCGCTAGATCACCATCTTCGTATATTAATCGACATTCCGATGTGACCTGCAGAGAGAGGGAAAAAGAAGGGGGCAGGGGCTACATTGATAGACACATTAGCGCGCATAAACCCAGAAAAGGCTTTTACTTACTGCGTACTCGGCCTATCTCCACGGGATGCAGTCACTGCCAACTGGGCGTTCAAGCCCAGGTGGACCGTTAGTGTGACTTTTCCTATACAGGTAGCATATAAAGTATAGGCTAAATACCAGGATCTTTAGCGGTTGCTTTTGGCTGTATAAAAAGGAAAAATACACGACTAAAACTTGGACCCTTCATATTTGCAATATTTCTACGTATTATACTTTTTGACCCTTATCTAATCGAGCTGAGTCATTTCACCTATACCAACGTTATATCGGAAATAGTGGTCATTTATTCGAAATTTATCAATCTACGCGTGACAACTATGTTTGCTTTTTCCAAAAATCTTTAATAAGAATGTCGGTGCACAAATACGGGCCTACAACCCCGTGGGCCGGCCACGGAGCAGGCTGGAACTGCATATGTGGGGATACTTATTAGTGGAAAACTTTAATGGAGTCGGTGGTCATTTATTTCATAATAAAAAGTGCGACAAGTGCAATAAAATCATGTCGAGACTTCAGTGTGAGCGAGTGTCATGAGTGTTGGGCTTCCAACTTTCAATAATCATGATGCGCCAAACTTAACAACAATTCATTGTCCGAATGTTCAATCAATACCCATCTGATGTCAATTTACTGTCTGAACACATAATCAGTACCCATCCAATATCAATTCATTGTCCGAACATATAACCAGTACCCATCTCATATCAATTCATTTTCCCGAACTGACAGTACACATCCAGAATCAATTAATTGTCCGAACATATAATCAGTACACATCCTATATCAATCCATGTGGTTAAAAAAACCTGCATACATATCTCATGACACCAGGGCTGAACAATCGAGGTACAATAAGGAGTTGAAAGTTTCATTTTGCATCGGCGCCATTTTGGGTGCAGTCAAGCAGATCCAGACATAGTCTAAATCTCCACTAACTCTTGGTTGGCCCAGAGTCTCTTTGGCAACCCAGAAGTTCCGTTAAAGGGCAAAAGAAAGGATCGGCGGTCTGAACTATCAGTCAAAAAAAAGGGGGAGGCAACAATTTTCCTACCGGGTCATACTGGGTTTTCACCGGAACTGATCCGAACTGTAGTCTGCAGGATTCTAGTCATTTAAACTGAGGCTGGCGCCAGCATGGGAGCGCCGACGTCCTGCGGCTACATTTCCATCGTTCCGTGGGCAATCATGGCAGTCATTCCCCATCGGGGGTATCTGCGACTCCCGCAGCTCCTCTAGAATCTTCAAGGACGAGGAGAACTTTTATGATGGTGGCATCCACAAGCAACCGGGCCATTCCTTCATGCTGGGCCCGCTCTTGTAAGGTCGACCGCCATTTTGAGAGTTCGGCAGCTACCGGCGATCGCGGGGTCAAATGAGCAGATGGGCTCCAACCTGCCGGGCGAGGTGTCGCAGCATTGCCACAGTGGATGAACCCTTTGCCGGGTGCGTGGAGCGTTGAGGGTGCAGCTGGGGAGCCTCCACCTGGGGAGGTGGGAGAGGTCCGTTCGCGCCGCCTCTCCCTCCCGGTGCACCCCATGGCGTCTCGCTTGACATTTGTTATGGCCGGACCAGGCGATGAGAGAGGGGGGGGGTCGGAGGCATGCGCAAGACATCCCCCCCCCCCCCCAGTGTTGTCACAGCCATTATTAAAGAAGTGGCGCCTAGTTCGTTTCTGGGCCGGGCCTCCGGTTGATGGTGGCTGGACGCTCTTTGCCACGGCCCCAGGAACGGGTCCCTTGGTTCATCCTGGGGACAGACCTTGGCGCGTGGTGTCGCCTTCGGGCTGTTAGCGTAGTGGCCTCTCCACCCCAGGCCTCCCATGGAAGCTGGTCCAGACTGTCTGAGAGAGGGGGGGTCGAGGACATGGACATTCCCCCCCCTGCAACTCTCCAGCGTTGTCGCAGCCGCCACCGCGGCCGGGTCCCGTCGGCCCAGGCCTCTCCTCAGGTCCACCTCATGTGATGATCTCCGGCCGACGGCTGGCAGCAGGACCCGCCCTACATGTGTTGAAGATCTCGTCTTCCGGCTGGGCGTAGCCGCAAAACCTGTTGCACTTTGGGAGTTTCCAGAATGGGGGCGGATGTCTGCTGACTTGTATCTTTCCCAGGTTGCCGTTATTGGGGCGTGGCAGGCGGTGGGACAGACATGTTTGGAGCAGTGAGGGGCGATGAAGCCTCGTTGCCTCGTGGCCGTCGCAATGTCAAGCTTGGCTTCTCTTATCATTTTCATGTTTCTTATTACGGGCTTATTTCTAACGTTTCTTGTTTCTAGGACAATCATATGTGTTATCATTAAGCATTGTTATCGTTTCCTTATTCGTTATTTAATAAAAATTTCATCAGTGGCCTACTGATTTCGTTTTCCTATTGCTTTCTTTCTAGTTTGTTTCATGCTAAAGTTTCTGTTAACAGGATACAGTGATCACTTCGTTATTATTGCATATGTCCTTTTCACTAGGGGTGCCCTCTGGTCGGGCCAGATGACCTACCTCTAGTAAATGGTCCGGGTGGAACTGGTTTATCAATCAGTGGGGAGTAGATAGGCATGACAGATTACAACGGGGGACAAAGGTCCGCATTACCTACCCTTCACTACTTGCAAAGACTAGACAGAGTATTTCTTTTCTATGTTATTTGCAAACAGAGAATACCTCCAAAAAGAACAAATTCCAAACAATCAATGTTCGGACAAACAATCAATCAATGAGGAATGAAAATAGGCACGACGGGTTACAATTGGGGGCAAAAGCCTGCATTACCTACCCTTCACTTTCTGCAAAGGGAGAGAGAATATTCCTATTCTTCCCCGTTTGTAGGCAGAGAAGATCCTTAAGAGAACCAACTTCGAACAATTCAATGCTCGATCAAACAATCAATCAATGGGGAGAAAAATAGGTATGACGGATTACAATGGGGACAAAAGTCTGCATTACCTATCCTTCACTATCTGCAAAGGGAGACAGAATATTCCTATTCGTCCCCGTTTGTAGACAGGGAATATCTCAAAGAGCAATAATCGATAAAAACCGATTAACAAACAATCAATGGGGAGACAAGATAGGCATGACGGATTACAATGGGGACAAAAGTCTGCATTACCTATCCTTCACTATCTGCAAAGGGAGACAGACGTTCCTATCTGTCGCTGTTTGCAGACAGAGAATGTCTCCAAGAGAACCAATACTTCAAGTAGCACCCAAGGCTAAATGAACCAATCAATGAACAATACCAGTATCTAAATACCGTTTCCAATATCAATAATCAATCAATCAATCAGATGGATAAAGCCATCCTACCAATTAGACGTAAAGACGTCCTACTTAACCTTACCCGGACCGGACCATGTGGACAGTTCTTCGCCTTCCTTTTTCCAGCGCCCGATCGTTCTCTTTCTCCATGTTTTTACCGCAGCATTCCTGTGGGATTCCAGTCAGGACAATAGGTCACTTGAGAGAGGTCCGTTCGGAATCGGTGAAGTTCATTCAATCGGCAGCCGGACGAGGGCCCTCTCAAGGCAGGTATACTCCAATCATTTAGATGTTCACCCCGTCGTCTGGACCTCTCTTACCAGACCTTATGTCGCTGATGGACCCCGCGTTGGGACGCCAATTGTGGAAAAGTCAGCCCATAACGCACCGGATGCCCAGGCTGCTGGCGCAAGGCGCCTCTTAGTTCCCATCGTAAATAATTACCAAATAAAGAGACGGGCACTGGAAGCAGGAAATCAAGAACAGAGTTTTATTTCTCATGAGGAGAGCCTGTCATTTCAGACACTCCCATAGTGTCTTCAGGAGGTGCTCTAACAAGTTTCTCTGAGGCTTCGTCTTTTATACACAGGTTTATGGCACACAAACATCCTTCATTACAATTAAGACATTGTGCAGTATGAAGATATTCCAACACGTGGCTACAGTAGGGGCCCTTATCCTCCATACAATAGGAGGGGGCTGTCACGCAGCTGAGTGTTCTGCTGATTCCTTTGGAATGTGTGCGCCTGATCGAATCTCAGGGGGGTGGGAAGGTCATGATCAATAGTAGCTCCTTTGAAGAGGGGCGAGTGCATACAGTAGTGGGCAATAAACTGTATCTTCGGGCTAAGGGATGACCAGCGGTCCGTGCAAACAATCGGGCTCAGAGGAGGGGGTCATCAAAGGAGAGATATTCATGAAAGGAAGGATCGGTGTGGACAATCGAGCGTAGAGGAAGGGTTTATCAAAAGAGGGGTATTCATGGAAGGAAAGGAGGTGTTGGTCAGGCGCGGGGTGTGATTCCCAGTGACAGAGTCATGCAGAAGGAGAAGGGTTCATGACTTGTGCATGTGAGAGCGGGGGCGGTCAGGGTGCATGGGGGAAGCTTGCAGGGTCAGGGAAGGGCGCTGATGATCAATCGCAAACAGAGAGACCATGGTACCTAAAATGGCTGTTGTATATATGTGTGCATGGGTCTATGCTGGCGGGATATGTTTTGCAATACCCATTCTGCTTACGACAAGAGGTACAGTGAACACAAATGAACGCCGCTTATGTGTATATACATTGCCAATTTCAACACTGGGGTTAGGAATTACTAATGAGCTGAGGGAAGTTAGAGCAGCCATCAACAGATGTCCTACAGGTAAGGCGGGGCTCCAGCCAATGTCTTTAAAGATAACATTGACTTCTGGACACCCCTCTTAACCAACATCTTGAATGGCATTTCCAAGGTTGACCCCCCAAAGATCTTGGTCACGTTCGGTTATTGTACCGATATTCAAGAACATGGTACCGACCCTTCTCCCTGATTAATCCAACATTGAAGATTACGGCAGGATCATCTTAGATCAGGTTAGAGGTCTGGCCTCTGGAAAATAAAACCGTGTCCGATTTACAGTATGGATTTAGGGCCAGACTGGACTCCGCCGAACAGTGCCTAAACCTACTGTTAACTATCGACAAATAAGCTTCGGCTAACCAGGGCAAGTTTATCCAGCCTCATGGACTTAAAGTCTACCTTCGACCATGTTTATGGTACCAAACCAGCATTATGTTAGAATTGGGAGTAGATGCTATTATTGTTAACTTTCGAGGGTTGCATAGGGATGTGTCTGCTTCTGTAAGGTTTGGCCGGAGGTGGGGGGAATTGGGGGGGGGGACTCCTGATAGTGCTTTACTTTCCAGTGGTGTCCGGCAGGGAGGTGTATTTGCACCTTTTCTATTTACGCTTTACTGTAACGGCGTAGAACATCACCTGGTCAATTTAAATGCTGACGTGGCACATAAAGGCACGCGCCCAGTGCCTGTACTACTTTATGCGGATGACGCGGTATTAATTGCCAGGACAAAACTTGGCTTACAGAAATTCCTGGGTAGGTGTATGAACTTTATGAACAATTTGGAGTTGACAGTGAACCATTCTAAAACTCAAAACACTTTTTCCATTATCACTACCACAATTGTACCTGTTTCATCATTCCCCTATCTGGGATACTTTTTGACGATCAAACCACTAGTAATTAACTCTGCGCCGTCTGTGCAGCCAAGTTTGCATGGACTGTGAGGGCTGGTTACGTTTACAGAAGATCCAGGTTCTAAACCCTTCAAGGGGTTTGTGACAGTTTGCAAAGCTACATGTCTGTCAGTTGCTACTTACGGTTTCGCACCAGAACATGGACTTCTATTGGAATTCTCAAGGGCATATTATCAAGCCCATTATCGTCTGTCAGTTGCTACTTACGGTTTCGGAGTTTGAAAATAGCTGTCTGAAAGGTTTGTGCATCAAAAGCATGAGCAATGCTCTCGGTTTCCCTGACTTTTATTGTAGCCTCAGGCCTTTTCCCCCCAAATTTTAGTCAGACTATTCACAATCATTTTTGGAGCTGGACTAGTGATAGAGATGGCCCGAGCCGGTTTGAAGCTTGGCGGCCGGCACAGTCCTTGAACCCTGGGCCCGCTATGGAACATTATGTTACATGGATGTGAAATAACTTCTGATATGTTGACCTTTGCTGACCCTGTCAGGCACCCCACGACCCTTCACCCGTGCCCGTGCGATGACGTCTCCGCACAGTCCACTCTACACTTTGGGGCAGATTTACAATAACTGGCGCATCCCTGCATATCAGCAGGGATGCACCAGTTATTTTGCGTCACGGCAGAAACCTCTTGCGCCACCATGGATGTGCCGCATTAACAATGCGCCGCACCATGGCGCAAGAATAGACAGATGCGTGACGCATCTGATGCCGTAAAGATGACGCAGTGCTGGAGTTGTGTCGCTAGCGCGATGCAACTCCAGCACTGCTTGGGGGCGCCCTATACTAGCTGTGCTGCGTCACTCCTTATGCCTGCTACAAGCAGGCATAAGGTTTTGACACAGCAGGGTCGGAAAAGTGACTGAGGGAAATCTTGTAGATTTCATTCAGTCACTTTTCCGAGGCGTTCCTACGCTGGAACGCGCCCTTCCAACGTGACGCATCTCCCTAGATGCTTCACGTTGTAAATACCCCGCAGCATGGTGCTGGCTTGCGCCGCCGCTGCGTCACAGAAGTGACGCAATGGCGGCGCAAAAGTGGCGTACGGGGCTTGTAAATCTGACCCGAAGTGTCTTCATGTTTTTTTGGTCCCGATTTTGTGTCTATTTGTATATTTACTAATTATTATTAAATGTGACATGCTGATGCCCTGTTTGCACTACGCACACAACACTTTATAACATCTTTATATCTTGTGTAATATTGAAAAACTGTCTTTTCTTTTCTTCTGATCAATAGATATCATTCTTCTGACATCACACAACTGTGTTTTTATGATGAGACTCATAACTGTTTTTAATCTTGTCTGACTATTACTTTTATGGCGTTCGGCTGAATACAGGGGCATATTATCAAGAACGGCGTTAACATTATCGCCGGTATAGCGGCAGAAAACTGCAGCTAAAGCGGCGATAATGGGCTTGACAATATGCCCTGGAGAATTCCAATAGAAGCCCATGTTCACACCAGAACATGGACTTCTATTGGAATTCTCAAGCCCATTATCGCCGCTTTAGCTGCAGTTTTCTGTCGCTAAGCCCGATGGAGCTACCTGGTTTTGCTATAGGGGAGACAGGCCGTGGATTCCCTCCTTGGTCGTTACCTACCCAGTCGGTCCTTAGACAGACTTCCTTTCGTCTCTCCCCTTATCCTCCATTTCCCACCTCCCCTGCCCCCTCCACTACTTTTCTCTCTCCTTTCTCTCCTCTCCTAATGTACTACCTATTTTTTTATGTATTTTGTAATTGTTGATCTTTTTCTGTTACATTGTTGATTTTCATGTAAAGCGCTCTGATACCTTCGGGTCTAGCCAGCGCTATATAAAACTCTTTAAATAAATCTATATATATAAAAACGAAAGTATGTCTGTTTGTCCTCTATGCATTACTACACCATTCATCCGATCGCCATGAAACTTTGGAAAGTTGTTGAGTACACTCCCGCGAAGGTTTCTGGCAAAAAAAAAAAAGAAAAAAAAATGTGTTAAATATCGGCCCCCAGGGCCCTCATAACCTTTCCAATACTGAACGTTTACAGTTTACGGTGCGACTCGCTTTTGCAATGGCCATCAACAAAGCACAAGGACAATCGCTGCAAGTGTGTGGACTAGATTTGGAGAATCCGTGCTTCTCACATGGACAACTGTATCTGGCCAGTTCACGCATCGGAAAACCTTCTGATTTATTCCTGTATACACCAGACGGAAAAACTAAAAATACCGTGTATCCACAAGCACTGGAATAAATAAACAGAATTAAAACAACACTTTAAAATGTTTTCCATATTAAAATAATACGTTTCAATAAAAATGACACAATGTAAATTGAATGTTATCATAACAAGTTTCCCTAAATTTCCTTTCTTCTGAGATCGCAGCAACGCTTGAAGGGTAAGCTAGTAAATAAATAAAATAATATGCCCCACAGTTTTTTCTTGATGATGAAGAACAAGAGTTAAAGGCCTGTTTACAGAAAGGGAGCATTCACAGAATAATACAGTAAATAAGCTATGCTCCATGGCATGGGTGGTACTAACTCAAGCTGCAAAAATGTCCCCAAGATGTCTTCAGCAAACCAGCTGCACTTTGTGCTAGGCTTCAACCTATAAAGGTATCATAAAGGAAAGGCTGATGCAACACTGCCATCTACAGGCAAAAATGAAAATTAATATTAAATGAAAACAAAGTTAAAGCAAAGTTTGGAGAGCTCCTGTGGCAATAATGAATGACTATTTACCGCCATCCCGGCCCTTGGACGGGCTATTTCTCACCTGTGGCCCTACAAAACACTACAGTACTCATCTCTAGCCTTACCCACCCTCTTCTCGCTGTGACTCCTTCACATCCACCATAAATATCCGCAGATGTCTGTATTTCTTTCCCACATCTCTACTCTGTAAAGCCAGGCTCTTTGGCTTCCCGCAAAACAAAAGGGGATGATGGACGGAGCGTTGGAGCAAATCAAACACTCACCCCCAGTCAACTGATCTGGGTTTAATCCATCACCATTCTTTAGCTCACTCAGCCACCCCAGTTCAGACATGGCCACATGCAAATCAGTCTGACCCTGTGCCTCATGGGAACAGTCCAGCCAGAACTGCCAAGCCATGCCTTTCCTGGACCGGAAACAAGCTTCCTAGGACCGGTTTCTGGCATTCCAGCCGGCTTCAGCCCGGCTAGCTTGAATCCAGTGGCAAAGTGAGCAAGGGACTCACGTCTGAGCATACCCTGCCACACTTATGGCGGACAAAAGCGGTACAAAAAGGGGGTGGTCAATCTTGGCATTTTTAAAGCGCGCTACTCACCCGGGAGGGTCTCAAGGCGCTGGGGGAGAGGGGTATGTTACTGCTCGAACAACCAGGCCTTGAGCTGCTTCCTGAAGGTGAGATGGTCTTGGGTTCGCCGAAGGTGGGTGGGGAGGGAGTTCTACGTCTTGGCTGCCAGGTAGGAGAAGGATCTTCCTCCGGTGGTGGCTCTGCGGATGCGTGGTACGTGGCGAGGGCGAGGCTGGTCGATCGTAGCTGGCAGGTGGGTGTGTAGAAGGTCATGCGGTCGTTGAGGTATTTGGGGCCCAGGTCGTGGAGAGCCTTGTGTGCGTGGGTGAGGAGTCTGAACGTGATTCTCTTGCTGACGGGGAGCCAGTGCAGGTCTTTCAGGTGTCCGGTGATGTGGCTTTGTCGGGGGATGTTCAGGATGAGTCGTGCGGAGGCGTTCTGGATGCGTTGGAGTCTTTTTTGAAGTTTGGCTGTGGTTCCGGCGTAGAGGGCGTTCCCGTAGTGCTGGTGACGAGTGCCTGGGTCACGGTCTTCCTGGTTTCTGTGGGGATCCATCTGAAGATCTTGCGGAGCATGTGCAGGGTGTTGAAGCATGATGGGGAAACGGCGTTGACTTGTCTGGTCATCGAGAGGGAGGAGTGGTGATGGACGGAGCATCTGAACCAATCAAACACTCACACCCAGTCAACAGATCTGGGTTTAATCCATCACCGTTCTTTAGCCCACTCCGCCACCCCAGTTCAGACATGGCCATATGCAAATCAGTCTGACCCTGTGTCTCGCTTTGGCTGCCCGCGGCTCACACAGTGGGCCCTGTAAGAGGGCGACCCCTTTAGTGCCGCATTAGGCACATCCCGCCGGGACCCCCTTCCCGTGGGAGTCCCGCCCATGTCTGGCACCTCTGTGGTGTCATTTCTGGAACGCAGTGGGCTGGGAACAGGTATTTATACCTGCCCCCACCCATTGCCCAGCCTCTTTGTTTCCCGCTGGACACGCTGTCCAGGCAGTTGTAAACCTGAGCAACTTGCAACGCTCTGCCCCTAAAAGGCGTGAGTAAAGTTATGGACTGGAGGTCCATGGTATGGAAGGGGGAGAATCCCCACATAAATAGTAGCATCGATTGGGTTGGCCACAGTACAGTTTAGCTCATCAGGTGGGCAAGGCAGATTAGGTCGGTCACCCTTGCCTGCCCTTGAATCGCCCGTAAGTTAACACGGGGTGGGTTGGCATACTTCCTGTAGGAAATAAACCTGCAGCAAAACTATTTTCCAACAAAAATGTGTGTGGACTGATTATTTGTGCAGTGTGGCCAATTACTTGTAAGCAGGGGGGTTGACGAGCAGCATCGGTACAACTGACTTTCTACATCTGATCCATAATTTGCTTTTGTGCTTTGTTTGTGAGTTCTAGCAGCGGGGTCTTCTCTTATCTCACACTCCAGTATGAAGCGCTGCGAAGTTGGAGTGATTTGTTTGGTGGTCTACAACCCATCCGATAAATGAAATCCCTAGCTCAGGCAGAACATAGTTTGGGGCAGGCGTGCTGCTTCGAGTCCTGGGCGATGCACTCGTGAAGCGGAAGCTGCACACATGCCTGGGTGCACGCTCTCTCAGTGTCATCTCAAGGATTTTGAGGGCCTCAGTATAATAACTGGGAGCCCCTGTTAGGAACGACTTGGAATTTTTCTACCCATTTACTGTAAATTCAAGCCTGCGTGAAGCCAAACCACTCTGAATCATATGTTAATTGTTAACAGGGTCACAGAAAAGAGTTCAAATATGTCTTGCCAGGGACCCCAAAAATCCTTAAGATGACAATCAATCAATCATGGATTTTAAAGCTCACTACTCACCCGTGAGGTACCCAAGGCACTGTGGGGTGGTGTGAGCAGCTCCGTTGGGGTCATTCAAAGAGCTTGGTCTTGAGGACATTTCTGAAATGATGCAGTGTCGGGCTTTGTCTGATGTTGAGAGGGATTTCGTTCCAGGTCTTGGCCGCGATGTAGGAGAAGGATCTGCCTCCCGTTCTGGCTCTGAGGATGTGCGGGGAGCACCCAGGGCTAGGCCGGCGGAGTGGAGGTTTCTCTTGGGGGCATGGAAGGAGATTCTTTTGTTGAGGTATTGGAGTCCAATGTTGTGGAGAGCTTTGTAGGTGTGTGAGCAGCTTGAAGGTTATTCAGTGAGCCAGTGGAGGTCACAGAGATGTTGAGTGATGTGGTTGTGTCGAGATATGTTGAGGATGAGTCTGGCTACAGCGTTCTGGACGGTCTGGAGTTTGCAGAGGAGTTTTTTGTTGATTCCTACAAAGAGGGCGTTGCCTTAGTCCAGTCTGCTGGGGATGAGTGTGTGGGTGATGGTATTCTTGGATTCAGGGGGATCCACTTGAACGTCTTGCGAAGTATGTGGAGGGTGTTGAAACATGCGGAGGATATGACATTGATATGACGATTCATGGTGAGTGAAGAGTCGCATATGATGCCAAGGTGTGTGTGTGGTCCATTAGGATGGGTGGGTTTCTGAGGGTGGGGGGCCACCAGGTGTTGTCCGATGTGGAGGGAGTGGAGCTGAGTATGAGGACTTCTGTGTTGTCCGCGTTGAGCTTCAGCGAGCTGTCGCCCATCCAGGTTGCAAAAGTTTTCACCCCTTCATGGAAGTTACACCCAGTGGTGTTGGTTCCTTGGTAAGAGAGAGGATGAGCTGGGTGTCATCACCGTAGGCGACCCTGTTGAGCCAATGGTTTCTGACGATGAAGGGGGGCCATGTAAACGTAGAAGAGCGTTGGGCTGAGGGAGGATCCTTGGGGTACATCGCATCTCATCTCAGTTAGTTCTAAGAGGAAAGGCAGGAGTCTTATTCTCTGTGTTTTGCCTGAGAGGACACTGCACAGAAAGACAAAGTCAGAGGTAGGCAAAGCAGGGGGAAGTTTAGCTAGAAAACTAGGATAGACCAAGCTCAAACAGAGAGAAGGTTCGCTTTCCCAGGGTGCCCCATGAAAGTTGGGAGCTCTAAGCAATTGCCCGCTTTGCCCAGGTCTTAAAAGTTCTCTGCACTCTTTGCACCCACAGTCTGGGTCAGTCTGTGTTGCACTCGGCACTGACATCAGGGCCAAAGGTTTCCTGAGGTCATTACAGGTTGATGCAATGCATTCCTAACACGAATGGGCACTAGAGGGTGCCATAAGATCTGTTCATGGAACATCAACGGCCTAAAGAGAAAACTTGAGGACAACGCCACAATGTCCTATTTTCAGGAGTTCGGGATACTTCTACTAAAAGAGACATGGCTTTTTGAACCGCAGCATATAGAAGGCTTCAAAACTCACCACATTCCAGCTTATAAACAGAATCGCTTAGGAAGAGGGAGTGGTGGTTTAGCAATCTATATATCAACGAAAAACGCAGTCTCCTCCTGGGACATGTTGGGTTCATCACACTGTGTCCAGTGCGTGGGAATCTCCTATACTTCCAACAAAGGCCAATGTGGGACCTTGATCTTAATGAACGCCTACGTCCGTCCAAACACAGCTGCAAAGCAATCCTTTGTAGAAGAAGTTATAGCAACAGTAGTGAGAGTGAAATCGGGACCTCTTGATCCAGATATATTACTAACAGGTGACTTTAACATGTGGTTAATGTCAGACCTACAAAAAAATGAGGTTACCAAATCACACGACAGTATCTGGGAGATACCTCCGCAGGACCGGCCAGGATGGCACAAGGACGACCCAAAGGGACGTTCCCTACAGGTAACCTCGAAAACTTGGGGCTCAGAGCTCTAAATGGGCGTTTTCCCCTAGATAAGCCTCCTCGCTTCTCCTACTTATCAAAAAAGGGCACCTCACTAATCGATTATACCTTTGTCAGCCTTTCATTATTCCACCAAATAACATGCTACCGCCTTGGGAACAGAACAGAAAGTGACCACTGTCCCCAAGAGATATCACTAATGACCAGTCTCATGCAACTTGGAGAAGAAAGGGCACTGCCATCTAAGAGTTTACAATCAATCTAAAACGAATCAAATGCTCCTTCAGTATTTTTCAACAGATAGCAACAGAGGCAAAACAATCTATCAAGCGTCACAGCAGGTGCCCGGAGGACATAATTGCCAACTGGTCAGAATTTGCAACCGAATTAATCGACAAACACGGGAAACCAATAAGGCATATAGCCCAGACTAGGCAAATGCATATGTTTTGCTTGAATCCTGTGATACAATCCGCAACTAGATCCATGAATCAATCATGGCGGGCGTTAAAAACTGATCCAACAGATCCCACAAAAATAACAAAATTGAGAGAGGCCCGTAACTACCTTAAGAAAGTCAAAAGTGAGCTGCGCAGAAACCAATGGAACTCGTTTTGGGCCAAATTACAGCAAGATATCAAACAAACGACTCCGCCAGGTTTTGGCGCACAATTAACAGTGCATCCGGGCGCGCATCTAAAGTCGCTTCTTCATGCATACTGGAGTCAGAGTGGGTTGATTTCCTCTGTCTTCACTTCAATGAACACCAGAGCTCCCCCTCCGATGACAACGCGGCACAAAAAGATGCTGATCGAGTAACAGTCCAGAATACAACAAACCCCCTAATGAATGAACGCCTTAAGGGAGACCAAAAAATGGAACCATCAAACGAGTGCCCTTTGACTCATAATAGCAATGTTCTAACAATTATCGACAAGGCAGAAATTGGGAAACTGATTAAAAAGGGTCGGAACGACGGGGCACCAGGTCCAGGAGGAATCCCCCACGCCTTGTACAAGGAAGATGTTACCTTCTGGGCTGAGAAGTTATGCACCTTATTTAACTCAATCCTGTACAAAAACATAATACCGCCTGCTTGGCGGGGATCGATCCTGGCACCAATTTTTAAAGGCGGAGAAAAAAATTCCCCTGGAAACTATCGCCTCATTGCCCTTATCGACAATGAAGCTAAGTACTTCGCGGGTCTGCTGCTCAACTCACTTAGTGCATGGGCGGATGACAACTCTGTCATTCCTCCAAATCAGACTGATTTTACAATCAACACTGGCACTTCAGTCAATCTCATGACCCTCTCCTGCCTGATTGACCAAGCAAAATTTAGCTCCTGCCCACTCTATATGGGGTTCATCGATTTTCAAGCGGCCTTTGATAATGTGAACAGAGCAAAGCTATGGCAGAAGCTGTCCAGACTCAATATTCCACCTTACCTCTTAAGAGCCATACAACTCCTACATCAAGATACATGGGTCAGGATTAAGATCGGAGACTGCTCGAGATTATCACGCCCAATTCCGACGACAAAAGGCTTAAAGCAGGGTTGTGTTCTGGCCCCGATACTTTTTAATTTATTTTTATCTGACCTTCCCGACGCCCTAAATAAGGTTAATTCTCACGCTCCTAAAGTGGCTGACCTGTTGCTGTCAAACCTTCTATACGCTGATGACGTGGTTCTCCTCAGCAAAACAAAGATTGGAATGCAAAGGCTCCTGGATGCGACCTCTGAATACGCAATTAAGAACGAGCTCCAAATCAATAATAAGAAGACGAAAATCTTGGTAGTCCGTCCAGGCAAACCTAAAAAACTGTCTTGGAATTTGAACATGGAAAGCATTGTGGAATCACACAGCCATAAGTATCTGGGATTTATTTTCAATAACAACGATAAATATAAATCCCACTTAGAAGAACAAATAAGGAAGGGTGCTGCACTTGCTTTTGCAATTGGTTCAATTCAGAAGAAACTACAAGGCCCAACCTTCGCACCAACAATACAGGTCGCACAGGCAAAAATCATCCCTACTCTAACCTATGGTAGCGAAGTCCTAAAAGGTCTGGACAGTGGCCAATTGGACAAAATTATCACAAAAATATATAGATCAGTATTTAAGCTACCAACCCAAACATCACCGGCACAAATCAGGTTGGAACTGGGAATTTGCCATCAACCACTTGCCAGGCTATGACTTTTCTTGTGTGTTGTCACAAACTGAGGTCATCGAAGGAAGGCAGCCTAGGACATTACTTGTGGGCCACCCTCCAATCGAACACATGGCGAGCAGGCCATGATTACTGGTTAAAAGGGCTAACAACCCTATGCCTAAAGGGTCTTTGGAGCATGCACGCAAGTCAGAAGGAATTCAAAAGGCTGGCGAAAATAAGCACCAAACAACTTTCAATAGTCGAAGACAAGGTACGCCTAGCCAAAAGAAGTCACGGCTGGCTGACCCTGCAATCCTATTCCCTGTTGATCCCACAGCAGTATCTAACCGTATCCTTCACTGCACGAACGAAATTAAGTTTTTTAAAATTGAGACTGGGAGTTTTTAACTTGTTGGTTCATTTGCCAAAATGGAAAAGAGAGCAAGGACGAGACTCATGCCGACTCTGCTGGGAGCATAAAGAAGAAGACATAATACACATCCTTTGTCTTTGCCCAAAGCTGATGACTGAAAGACGGGCCCTCTTCAAGCACCTCTGGAATACAAAAATGATTAGAACATGTAGGGCAGCAGTCCTAGCTTGCTTCGATCCGAGGAACACTAAACTAAACTGTGCCCTTGTAAGATTTATGGATCAAGCAGCAAAAAAACTTAGTGAGGGGCCCACAGTCTGTGGTCACTCGTTGGCATAATGTCTTGGCAGGCTCCACCTGTCATTCTCACCCATATCGGACGTTACTTACCCCCTTTTTTAAATGAACTTTTAATGTATTTTAAATGAAACTTTTTGATATCTTCTAAATTCTGTACTTGCAATGGTTTTTTAAATCACGCAATAAAGTTATTATTATTCCAGGGTGCCATACTACAACAAATTACTTCAGAGACGTCCTTTAGACTGGGAGGAAGGAGGGTCGTGCGAAGGACTAAATTACATTTATAGAGTGCTTACTAACCCTGACGAGCCCTTGAAGCACTCTGCGGTAAGTAGCTCCCTACCCAGACCCCCAGTACCCCCCTTAGTACTGGTGAGAGGCCCTGTGTTTAGGGGTTTCACCCTCTACTCCTCAGGCATGTGTTTGGGGGTTTAACCCCCTACACTCCAAGCCTGTCCTGACTGGAGAGAAGGTGTGCTTCTAAAGGATAGCCACAGACTCCTCACCCCTCCCCTCCCCCCAGTACCAGAGGGGCTGCACGACCCTAAAGCATAATCTCTTACTCTGCCGGCTCCTCCCCCACACAGAGACTGCTTGTCTGCAAGCTGTGCCTTCCCTACCCCGAGCCTCTTCTCAATAGAACAAGTGAACTTGTGACATTAAAGTGGGACCCCTCATTCCATGTCTCACCCCCAGAGTAGATGAGAAGAGGGGCCCTTCCCTGTCTGAGGTCAGCTCCCAGTGGAGCCTGCAGGGCTCTGTCCTTGGGGGGACTCTGTGGCCCTAGATCATCTAGTAAAAGGGACCTGGTAGAGAGCCCCTCAACCACCCGCAGCCGAAGCCTCCAGTGATGTCGCCAATGAGTCCTGGGCCCCGGTGCAAGGAAGGAAACACCCACCGGCCGCTGTTTCAACTGTGAAATACAGCAATACTCAGGGTTCATTGGGGCCCTCAGGGCCCTGGTGCCACTGCACCTGCTGCTCCAATGGAATCCACACCCTAGCCCAGTGGTTCCCAAACTTTTTTGACCTGTGGCTCCCTCGACCTAATTGGCAGTTGGCCGTGGCTCCCCATCATGTCACTTTTTTTTACCGGTGGGTGGATGTAAGCCTGTTTTTAGGTCTCGCTTGCAGGCAGCGCGCTATGGTGACGAACACTTGTGTCTAAAAAAAAAACTCTAAAATGGGGCGTTTAGCCCACCCATACTTAAAAATTTTTGGCATCCTTATCACTCTTTTTTTGCTGCCTTCTAATTCGGCAGAATATTTGAGGCGTCACTTCGTTTTGTTTGCGAGCGCATGACCAAAGTACAGATTAATTCATGTTAATTAGTGTCCATTGGCTGCTCGTGCTGTGATTAATGTACCATTTCTTCTTTTTTTGGCTTCTTATTTTATAGCGCAAACTCAACTTGGAGGTATCAGCACTTTACAGGAGCACCAGTTACATTCCACAAATTCATATTTTTTCTTTTTTTTAGCGCTTCAAATGAGCACTAATGACATCGAACAACTTCACATTTTTCTATTTTTGGAAAGAAAAAATGATTGAGTGATTGGCCCAGATCCAGAGGATGTTGAGCTGATGCCGAGACTCAAACCAGATACCCCAGTTCTGCGCCACACCCTACTTCACATCCTACTTCCCCCCCCCCCCCCTCCCTTTCAGTATCCTGCCGCCCTCATTGTTTTTAACAATGGCGCACAGAAGCTGTGCTGCTGTACAGCATGGCTCAAAAATAATTGACAAAGCCTATAGATCTCGCATGGGTGAGACCTGATGCCTTTGCCAATGCTTGTTGCTCACAGCAAAGTAGAACATTTCACAGGACACCGGTTCTTCCCGTCTAAGATTCTGAGATTGTTTAAACATGTTTTATTTGCTATGATTCTGTTGTAACTGGTCGGTCGGAGGCGCCCCCTGCAGACTGTCTCTCAAGGTTAGATAGCGCCTTGCGGTCGGGGTCCCAGATGATAGTGGCACCCCTGCCAGCGCCTTGGGAGCCCCTCTGCTGACTTATTCTTTTAGATTCGTATTGCAAGGGAGTTTCTGGCTAAGCTGTGAAGTGTGTGTATTTAAAGAATAGTTATAAAAAAAAGTTGCTCTCTTTACCGTTTGGGTATTGTTCATATCTATATTTTTAAAACATAGTTTTATCCTAAACGTTTATGTGCGTTTTGCAGCTTATACTGTGTGTAATGCAACTCTACAATAAGGACTTACATATTTATAGTGCTTTCTCTCAGACGGGAACCTCATAGCACTAAATATACACAAGCACCAAGTCTCTACTGCACCAAACAAAATTCGAATCTGTGGCTTTGTGGTTACATACACAGATCGCTGCAATGCATTAACTAAAAGATGTTTCATAATGTACGATTTCCCACTGATTAAATTAGCTTACGTTTATTTTTCATTTTCAGTGTGCATTATTTTTAGTAAGTAGTTATCTGATGGTAAAAGTAAAAAAATACAGAATATTTTGTTTATTTAGCCATGGCTTTGACCCCGCCCAAATCTCACCCATTGTGCATTGCATCTCAGTACACATACATTTTTAAAGCACTTTGACCACTGCCTTCAACCCACAAGAGAGACCCAGAGTACGTGTTTATACTTTCCAAATCCGGCTAGGACTAAATACGGAGTTCTGACAAGTGATAAGTGCTGTTACTTTGATTCACTCTCTGAGCATCGGTTTATAACACAGCATAACCCAACTGAATACCATGGGCCTTATTTATGAAGGCCTTGCGCCACCGATGCGTCACTTTTAAAATGGGAAAAAGTAACGCACCGGTGGCGCAAGGCCTTCATAAATAAGGCCCCATGTTCGGTGTAATAGTTCTACAATAGCAAACACTCGGCAAATGTGAGGAGTTAATTGGCCGAAGTGGCATTCTGCTGTTTGAGCGCAGTAACACCATAGCGGCCCTGCTATCATCCAATCCGGCTGGCCAGAGGCCGCCCCTGCTTTCGGTGCTATCAGATGAGAGCGCCTCCTGCTGACGCCCCTCCAGGGGAGTGCATCCCCTGCTATCAACATCCCTAGGTGAGCGCCCCCAGGTTAGGATTCGTTGAAGCGTGGCACATCCAGCAGTGGAACTGCATGAGATCAAAGGCTTTGTAAAGGAGATGTTTAATTGCTACATTATCACATCATTAGCTGCTACCTCAGCACAAGCTCTTTCCCAAATCGTGCGTGGCGCCCCTGGCAACTCCTAACGGCGCACAGGGGAGCCGCGGCGCACAGTTTGGGAACCACCGCCCTAGCCAGCAGGGCGTTTCACCAACTACTCAGTACACTCCCTGATAGTATGTGAGAGTGTGCAGCGTCCAGACAAATCTATCCCAACAGTGTAAGAAGGGGTACACATCTACCGGGTGTCGGGGTGCACCCTTCATCATCATAGAGGGAGCATAGGTCCCCAGGTGGTCCCTCATTCGTGGATATATAGTATATATGACTACATATCTACAGGGTGAATTGGATATATATCCATCCATACTAATATTATAAAGAGAGAGCCCAAACCTTTGAGGCGGGTAATCTCAGGAACCACAGCACCAATCACAACACCCAATACAGCGTTGGAAAGGGCAGTTGCAGCAGAAGGACATAGGCTATGCAGACGGATAAAAAAAGGTATAAAATAAATTGCAAAAAAGTACATCATCCAGAAGGCCGAGGGCCAAAATAACATCAAACAGGAAATGATGTAATAATGTGACTCACTATATTGAGACTGAGAGCCTGGAGCCAAATTGATCGTGAACAAGGGATATGCTATCCCGAAACGCATAGATTTGTGCCTGCCTGCTTGAGAAACTCCATGCTGTGAGGATTAAATAAAAAAGCATATAAGTGGAGACAAACGCGAGTTTGTCCTGTTTTTCTCCCAGCTGGGGGAATTGGATGTGGATTTAAATGCGGCGTGGTTCTGGCACGGGGATTTACAAACCGACGAGAGAGCGCCGGTTTGTAAATCTATACTACTATTATAAAGAGAGAACTTGCACCTTTTGGCCAGGTAAACTCGGGAACCACAGCGCCAATCTACACACCCGATACATCTATGAAAATGTCAGGGTGTGTAGATGGACATAGGCTATATAAATTTTTAAAAAAAGTAAATTAAAAAAATTTAGTTTGTAAACAAAGTAGTCCCCTGAAAGTAGCGGGAGGGGGGCGGGAGTGAGTCGGGGCGGGAGGGGGGCGGGAGGGAGTCGGGGCGGGAGGGAGTCGGTGCGGGAGGGGGTCGGGGCGGGAGCGGGTGTACTGCCCCCAGCCCCTTTCTGCCCCAGGCAACGCTGGGGCGGGCTGCTAGTATATATATATATATAATTTGAAAAGGAACAAAATGAGGGGTTTCATTTTGCCATAGAAATTTTATATATATATATATATATTCACTGAAAAAACCATAGGTTTCACACCAGTTATAGTTAGGAATTAGCATTTAAAAACCTATTAAATTCACTGAAAAAACCATAGGTTTCACACCAGTTATAGTTAGGTGGAAATTTTACTCGCATAAAACCATTGAAATTCCCACGTTATAGTTAGTTGGACTCACTATAACTTGCGCGTGCAATGCACTGCTGATGACGTCACATATTACATCACTCATGACATGGTCAGTGACATCACTCATGACATCACTGATGACATCTCAAATGACTGTGTGCATGATTGCTTGGCAGTTCGGGCTGAAGACGGCTGTAATGCCAGAAACCGGTCCTCGGAAGCTTGTTTCCGGTCCAGGGAAGGCATGGCTTGGCAGTTCGGGCTGGACTGTTCCCATGAGGCACAGGGTCAGACTGATTTGCATATAGCCATGTCTGAACTGGGGTGGCAGAGTGGGCTAAAGAACGGTGATGGATCAAACCCAGATCTTTTGACTGGGTGTGAGTGTTTGATTGGTTCAGATGCTCCGTCCATCACCACCCCCTTTTGTACCGCTTTGGCCGCCATAAGTGTGGCAGGGTATGCTCAGACGTGAGTCCCTTGCTCACTTTGCCACTGGATTCAAGCAAGCCGGGCTGAAGACGGCTGTAATGCCAGAAACCGGTTCTCGGAAGCTTGTTTCCGGTCCAGGGAAGGCATGGCTTGGCAGTTTGGGCTGGACTGTTCCCATGAGGCACAGGGTCAGACTGATTTGCATATAGCCATGTCTGAACTGGGGTGGCAGAGTGGGCTAAAGAACGGTGATGGATCAAACCCAGATCTTTTGACTGGGTGTGAGTGTTTGATTGGTTCAGATGCTCCGTCCATCACCACCCCCTTTTGTACCTACAGAGTATCAGGTGCACCCCTTCGCCCTCAGTAATATAATATCAATGAATACAATATCGAAACACAAAAATATCAGCAATTAAATATTGAGTTTAATCGCAATTGGTGCATAAAATGGGGTTAATGGGGAGCGGTTGTGAGGTCTGTAAGAGCAAGGGTTAAAGGGGACGGACTGTGAGGTCTGTAAGAGCAGGTGTTACAGGGGAGGGGGCTGTGAGGTCTGTAAGAGCAGGGGTTAAAGGGGAGGGGCTGTGAGGTCTGTAAGAGCAGGGGTTAAAGGGGAGGGGGCTGTGAGGTCTGTCAGAGGGGAGGTTAAAGGGGGGTCGGGTGCCATTCGCAGGGCTGAGAACGGATGTGAGAAGGGCCTGAAAGGACCGGAGCGCGAGGATCCCTGGTTCGGGCAGGTGGCTTTGGGCCAGGAGCTATAGCGGCCAGAAGCAGCGAGTAAAACACTTGCAAGTCCAGGAAGTCCCACTGGGGGCGGGGGTGCACAGAGGCGCGTGGTCCGATCACAGGGCCGTTTGGGGTGCGAACATTTCCAATGACTTTGACCAAACACGAGGCCGCGAGTGGTCGTCGGTGCTTGAGAAGCCCTCTGTGCGCCCACAGGCTAGAGCTCTTTAGATTAAGGCGGGTGCAGCATGGACCGGGGGTAGCCAGCTCAGGTTTGCTCCTGGGTTTGTAAAGTTTATGTGATGGGCCAAGGGTGCTGCACCATGAGCAAACCAGATGTCACAGCGAATTCCAGCACAGGTCGTGCTTTATCAAGATTTACAGTTTTAGATATTAACACATGCTCTAGGCATAGTTACTATTAGGTTCCGATTTCCCTACTCCGGCACAACACCACATATACTGTACACTCAAGTGCACATGTTATACGTTTCACCGACCCCGATGAGGGGTAACCACACATCTTCGGCGGTGCAAGCATTGCGGGACTGGTGGGGCGAGTAGGGCGGCCCTGGGTTCGGTGACTAGGTTGGCCACAGAACTTAAAGCGATGTCAGGCATGTCCAAGTAAGGGTTAGAGGCCAGGCGGCGCCCCTGGGTGTCAAGTTCACAGGCCGGTGGAGCGGCAGAACTGTTAGGACTTGGGTTTGACCTCCTGGTCACAGGTTCTGTTCCTGGTGGTTCCTACGCATTTCTTTCATCTGAGGTCTATAAATCAAGCACCAACGGAGTTTAGTATCACGAAACAGGTGGGAATTCTCCCGCACTATAGCTTTATCGGACAGCCCTGCAGGGGGGAGGTTGTCTTATAAAGTAGGGGTGTGATTTAGCCGGTATGGGTTACTGCACGCCGAGTCCACAGGGTGTTTGGCTCCAGAGGGGATACACTGGTCCAATGGGGGAATGGACCCCTTTCTTGCTTGATCTGGGGGCGGACCTTGGAATCAGCAGGGTGTAGGTAACTTCAGTTACTTGTCTTCACCGGTACCTCTGACAGTCGGCCACGAGGTGGCACTGTCGGCCTTTGTGAGTGGTCTACTACAGCAGACACAGAGGTCATTGTTGACTATTGCCTTCTGCCCAAACCATTCCGGCAGCCTTGGGGGCCTGGATTGCCTCAGTTGTCACACTTTGCTCGAGTGACATAGAGGCGGGTCAGCTCTGTGTCAGCTCTGTAATTTTGCACTGTGCACAATCTATAGGTCACAGTTTTTGAAGACTAGCACATCCCGTGCGTAATCTATGTCACAGTTTTGAATACTGCACACAGTGACTGTTCGGTTCTAATTCCTCTACTCCTGCACAATATCACACATATGGGACATTCATGTACACGGCATGTGGGAGTTAGGGGCAGGATGTAAGGTGTGCTGGATGAGGCTCAAATACAAAGCGGTGTGGTATCTCTCCATGGGGCACATCTGGTTGGGCAATATGAAATTTTAAGTGCATCCGGGGATCCCCTCATTCGGATGTATGACATTACAACGCATGCTTTTACCACGCATGCCTTTACAACGCTGTTTTTACAATGCATGCCTTTACAACGCATAGTGCTTTGGGGCGCTGGATAGTGAATAGTTTTGATGAAGCAAAGCTTCGCATTTGCGACTTGCTTTTGTCATGAACCTCGCTCATGTGTAACCAAGTAATAATTTGTACGTCTTACTAAACCTTTATTTCATGTTTGAAACGAGGTAAATGAAGCTTGCATATGTGTATTTCTAATACGATTAATTTGAGTCCATAAAATGGCCGCTGCTTTGAAATAGCTTCTGCGCATGCGTCAGTCACACTCACGTGTCCTGACGTGTTTGCAGGTTTGGAGGGAAATAGTTGCGCATGCGTAATACATAGCTTTGGCAATAACGTGGTACTGCTCGTGCCATTGCTCTTGTGCCTGTGTATATGTAGCTAACATTTAGACTGCATAGTATATTTTTATAGTGATAAGTTGAAAGTACAAAATCAATGATGTGTTTTCATATCGTTATTTCTATGTATTAATTTGTTCTCGCTTACTTTTCATGTACCGCGGGAAATGGGGGTCTGACTGAGCCGAAAGCCATCTTGGAGGTCCTTACTGCGCAGGACCGTCCGCCTGGGGAGAAGTCAACCTTGGCTGGTGGAACTCAGCCAGCTGGCAGGGATGGGCAAGATGCTCCTGAGAAACTGACCTGCAAACTCAGCAGGACGGAGTCATGTGTCCCTATTCTGAAACAATGTTAACTTGTCATTGTATTTCCCTGGACTTTCTCATGAGAACCCCAATCTCGCTAGGCGGTACCCAGAGATGCAAAGTAGGCATCCAAATAGTGTGTTCTGATTGGTGTGTTACCCAAATCCTACCTTAGGACCAATCCAAATTGAGGGATTCTGACACTTTGCAACATTGGGGGGTGGTACACCGTCCCCAAACTGTATATCTACCCTGGGTTCACCTAGGGAAATTGTCCGACTTGTCTGGTTTAGCTGACCTGTCACTGACCCAACGCACTCAAATAGGTGACTGAAGATACAGAGAGCTGCAGAGCACTCTGTCCGAAATTGACCATAGACTAAGGTTTTACTGAACCTTAAAGTGCTGGCGGAGCACTTGGTTGGGAGTTCGCTGACCCAATCGGGGTCTTGATCGATAGCTGCAGAGAGGGTGGAGCGCAGGCGTTGCTTCCAAACTGCGGGTGCGGTCCTGTCCTGAGGGGTTCCTGTCCTGAGGTCCTGTCCTGATTCCTAATCTGAGGGTTTCCTGTCCTGTCCTGGGTGTCCATTCTGCACCTGCTGTCCATTGAGGGGTATCCTTCCTTGAGGGTTTCCTGTCCTTAACTGACCCGTGGCCAGGGTTTGGTTTCCACACCAGTCTAGGTAAATATTGCTCAAAATTCTTTAAACTTGCACCTTTCTATTTTTCTGTCTTTTGCTTCAATAAAGACACACCTTTGCATATGTTGATTTTTCCATGCTTTTGCCGCAATTATTGAAACGTAAAGACATTGCATATTTTCATAACGTGTTCCCATGTTACCCTACCTGTTAGAAATCATATTTTGCATTGCAGTTTGTCATTTTCTGATATGGTCTAGAACGGCCTTACTTAAACTGTCCAAAGAACTTTTGCCCTAAATGCATAGCTTTTCTGTTGCATCTCATATTAGCATTTCCATGATTACCCTGACTTTATTTCTCTATAGTTATGTACTTTTCATTATCCTGATTATCGATTGTCTTATTCTTGTGAATCTAATGCTTACTGAGAACGAACTTTAGATAAAGATTTTAAAACTTCCAGTTGTCCGTGGTCATTTTACAACAGTATTGAATGTCATTTGAATTGTATTTTGCTGCCTTTCCTTTTACAGCTAGGCCCCTGATCCATTGTGGTCATAGGTACCCGTGTCGGTGGATGGTAAGTCGGGTACGCTGAGTAATAACAGTAGGGAATTCACACAAATTGGTAGCAGCCCGTGAAGTCACCCGGTCAATGTATATGGTGAATTGAAATATATGGGCCCTGAAGCCGGAAGCGGCGAAATTATTGGTTGGGTGACCTCGCGCGCTCTATCAGTTTAATTTACTATTCCAACTCCAGTCCCCGTGGATAGTAGGGAAGGTGTTGGATAGTAAATTAAACCTATTCCCTATCCTGGAGCCCCCCCCCAGCGCAATGCGTTGTAATGGTTTGCGTTGTAAAAGTTGCGTCGTAAATGCACTGCGTGGTAAAAGTTGCGTTGTAAAGGATGTTTCCCCCTCATTTAGGTCAGAATTTGCTTACTTGTTATTTTCGCACAGTTTGGGGCAGGATAACTGGCCACATCTTGTCTCGGTGGGTTTGAGGTGTGCTCGGGTCAATTGCCCGAGTACAGCCGTTTCACTTGGTATACCGGGGCATGAAGGATTTTCAGGCAAGACTCTAGCAAAGGCAGGTGCAGTTCTTTTGGGGTATGTGATGTATTATCTCAAAGGCAGGCCGCCAGGCAGGGGGACCATGTACCTAGGTCACTCACATCAGGCAGAGGTGCCCAGTGGAAGCATGGGGGGCATGGCACCGCTGTGCCTGCTCCTGTGGCCTGGTCGCCCCCTCGCTCCTCCTGCTGCTGTTCCTATTTTGCCGCCTTTTTTCTAGCTGATGACCGGGCCACCCAGCCGTCGCTGAGCCGCCCACCCGCACCAGACTTTCCTGCCGCTGCCTCCCTGCGGCCCCACCCCCCGCTAGCCCATTCGCCGCCCCGCCGCTGACCCTCCTCCCGGCTGCCTACTTAAGGGAGCCGCGTCCTCGTCCAGGGAGCGACCACTGTGCCTGCTCCTGTGGCCTGGTCGCCCCCTCGCTCCTCCTGCTGCTGCTCCTATTTTGCCGCCTTTTTTCCAGCTGATGACCGGACGACCCAGCCGTCGCTGAGCTGCCCGCCCGCACCAGACTTTCCCGCCCCTGCCTCCCTGCGGCCCCGCCCCCGCAAGCCCATTCGCCGCCCCACCGCTGACCCTCCTCCCGGCTGCCTACTTAAGGGAGCCGCGTCCTCGTCCAGGGAGCGACCACTGTGCCTGCTCCTGTGGCCTGGTCGCCCCCTCGCTCCTCCTGCTGCTGCTCCTATTTTGCCGCCTTTTTTCCAGCTGATGACCGGGCAACCCAGCCGTCGCTGAGCCGCCCGCCCGCACCAGACTTTCCCGCCGCTGCCTCCCTGCGGCCCCGCCCCCTGCTAGCCCATTCGCCGCCCCGCCGCTGACCCTCCTCCCGGCTGCCTACTTATGACGACCCCACGCCCGCGCAGCGGGCGCGCCGATTGTGCGCCAAAGGCGCACCAAAGGCAAGCCCGTCTGCGCGAGACCGCGCCTGGACCGCGCCCAGTGCCAGGACCCCTGGCCCCCGACGATGCCAGCCCACACGACGGACCTACGACGCCGCCACCCTCATCGCTCTCAAACCCAACCGAACAAGAGCCTGCCACCAAGCCACCCCAAGACGCACCCAACGACCCTTCACCTGTCAAGCCTGCAAGTTCACCTGCCTCCGGACCTGCACCACAGCTACAAAGCCGAGCACCCACAACAGCCACCTCAAGTGCATCCTGCTCAACACCCGCTCCATCCACAGACACGCCATCGAACTCTGGAACCTGCTCGACACAACCTCACCAGACGTCGCCTTCCTCTCAGAAACCTGGATGAACGCCTCCTCAGCACCTGACATCGCCATCGCCATCCCAGACGGATACAAGATCATCCGAAGAGACCGCATCAGCCAGACTGGAGGAGGCATCGCCATCGTACACAAGAACACCATCCACATCACGACCGACTCCAACGACACCTAGTTTCTCCACTTCCAGATACACACCGACCCAAAGACGACCCTCAGAGGCACCCTCGTCTACAGACCCCCGGGACCACGTACACAATTCAGCGAAGACATCACGGACTTCATCAGCCCGCACGCCCTCCGCTCCACTGACTACATCCTCCTAGGGGTCCTCAACTTCCACCTGGAGAACAACAAGGACCGCAACACCGCCGCCCTGCTGGACAACCTCGCCAACCTCGGACTCAAGCAACTGGTCAACACCCCCACCCACTACGCCGGCCACACGCTTGATCCCGTCTTCTCATCCAGCAAGCACATCACCTTCAGCCACTCCACCGGACTTCACTGGACCGACCACAGCTGCGTCCACTTCAGCTTCAAAAGAACCATGACCCACCACCATCCGCAACAGGTTCCTTTCAGGAGCTGGAGCAAGATCACGGCCGAGCAGCTCACCACCTCCCTCAGCCAGAACCCACCCGCCAGCACAACAAACCCCAACGAAGCAGCACGCAACCTCACGCAGTGGCTGACCGCCTGCGCCGACGACCTCGCGCCACTAAAGAACCCGCCGAGCAGACCCAGAAGCAAGAAAGCCTCCTGGTTCACCAACGAACTCAAGGACTCCAAGAAGAACTGCCGCACCCTCGAGAAAGCCTGGCTCCTCGACCAGACCACAGACAACATGACCGCCCTCAAAGACGCCACCCGCAAGCACCACCAGCTCATCCGCACCACCAAGAAGAAATCACTGAAGGAACGACTGGACAACAACGCCCACGACAGCAAGGAACTCTTCAGCATCGTCAAGGAGTTCTCCAATCCCAGCACCGGCAACAACGACATCACTCCATCACAAGATCTCTGCGACTCTCTCGCCTCGTACTTCCACCGCAAGATCGCCGACATCCACAACAGCTTCGGCGCACCTTCCACGCACCCGACCGACGAACCAACGCCCCCCACCGCCACCCTCCGCACCTGGTCCACGGTGTCCACCGAAGACACAGCCCGCACGATGAACACCTTCCACTCCGGATCTCCGACCGACCCCTGCCCCCACCACGTCTTCAACAAGGCCGACTCCATCATCGCACCCCAACTCCGGGACATCATCAACTTCACCACTGCCACCTTCCCGGAGAGCTGGAAGCATGCCGAACTCAACGCCCTACTGAAGAAACCAACAGCAGACCCCACTGACCTCAAGAACTTCCGCCCCATCTCACTCCTCCCTTTTCCTGCCAAAGTCATCAAGAAGACCGTCAACAGACAGCTTGCAGCCTTCCTCGAGAAGAACGGATCCCTCGACCCCTCGCAGTCCGTTTTCTGAGCCAACCACAGCACCGAGACCGCCCTCATCGCAGCCACCGACGACATCCGAGCCCTGCTCGACAACGGGGAAACAGCGGCCCTCATCCTCCTGGACCTCTCTGCAGCGTTCGACACTGTCTGCCACCGCACCCTAGTTCAACGCCTCAGCAACATCAGTATCCAAGAAAAGGCACTGGAGTGGATCATCTCGTTCCTCGCCGGAAGAACACAAAGAGTCTGCCTCCCCCCTTTCCGATCCGAGGCCACCGAAGTCATCTGCGGCGTACCGCAAGGATCATCACTCAGCCCAACCCTCTTCAACGTCTACATGAGCCCTCTCGCAGCCATCACACGCCAACACAACCTCAACATCATCTCCTACGCCAACGACACCCAGCTGATCCTCTCCCTCACCAATGACCCCGCCACCGCCAGAACAAGCCTACACGAAGGGATGAAAGACGTCGCCGAGTGGATGAAGAACAGCCGCCTGAGACTGAACTCAGACAAGACGGAAGTCCTCATCCTGGGACCATCGCCCTCCGCCTGGGACGACTCCTGGTGGCCTCCCGCCCTGTGCACCGCTCCCAAGCCAACAGACCACGCATGCAACCTGGGCTTCATCCTGGACTCTTCCCTCTCGATGACCAGACAAGTCAACGCCGTCTCCTCGTCGTGCTTCAACACCCTGCGCATGCTCGAAAAGATCTTCCGCTGGATCCCGACCGAAACCAGGAAGACGGTCACCCAGGCACTCGTCACCAGCCGACTGGACTACGGGAACACGCTCTACGCGGGAACCACAACCAAACTACAGAAAAGACTCCAGCGCATACAAAACGCCTTCGCCCGACTCATCTTGGACATCCCCCGACGCAGCCACATCTCCGGCCACCTGAGGGACCTGCACTGGCTCCCCGTCAGCAAAAGGATCACGTTCAGGCTCCTCACCCACGCACACAAGTCTCTCCACGACCTGGGCCCCAAGTACCTCAACGACCGCCTGACCTTCTACACGCCCACCCGCCAGCTACGTTCTACAAGCCTCGCCGCCGTACCACGCATCCGAAGAGCCACCGCCGGAGGAAGATCCTTCTCCTACCTGGCGGCCAAGACATGGAACTCCCTCCCCATCCACCTCCGGCTGACACAGAACCATCTCGCCTTCAGGAAACAACTCAAGACCTGGCTGTTCGAGCAGTAGCGGACCCCCTCCCCCAAGCGCCATGAGACCCTTCCGGGTGAGTAGCAATCAAGGCACGCGATACAAATGCCTTGATTGATTGATTGGCACAGAACACGACACTGCGCATGTTAAATGCCGGTGATGTGGGGCTGCTCTACTGCACATGGTAGAGTTAAACTGGACTGTTTCACTTGCTGGGTATTGTGGTGGTGGTCCCTAACCTATTCTTAGGATCACACCCTGTTAGGCTTATCTAACGGTTATCTTAGTGGGCTTTTCATTTACAGCCTCTTGCTTCTGCCATACTGTGAGTAGGGTAGCCTGGGACTTTATTAAGTGCCGTAATGGCCCTCTAATCGGTAGTACAGCATCTAATTTACCGGGGCTATTGGTACCTTCATTGGCACCAGCAGCGGCTCACAGGGGTAGCAGAATGCTCCCTTTAAATTTGTCCGGGACAGGGGCTCGGCGGGGGGGACTCGCCACCCGATGTATTGGTAATACACCAAGGAGGTGATGAGTTGGTTCCCTTGGGGCGTAGGGTCCTGCTGCAAGAGACGAGGGGCACCCTGAGTGAATTGAGCAACGTGCTGGGGTCCTGTGAACTATAGGGGTTCGAAATTACGCCGAGGCTATTTTGGCGGGGCGCAGGGTCAGGGGATGCCATGGAGACCTCGCGCAGGATGGTGAACAGCGCGATGCGCAAATTCACGGAGCAAAGAGGCTTTGGTTTCGTCAGGCATGGGTTGCTACATACGAGATGCACAGGGTGCTCTGAAGACGAGGGGATACACCTATCCAAAGTGGGGATGGACCTAGTCCTGCTAGACTTAGCCGAGGCATTGGTATAAGCAGGTTGTAAGTGAAAGGTCAGTATAAGGTGGGGGGCCCTGTGGAGGCGGGGGCCACACCCAGAGCCATGGCGGAGTTACAGGGCGATCCGAAGGCTGGAAGTTACAGAAGGGTACCCTCTACAGGAGCACAGTAAGGGTGCGAAAGCCAATTATCCCCCAGGGAGGTCCTCGCATGGGACCCTGGAGGAGCGACGGCGCCCTGTTAGTCCTACGGGCGGTTGTGGACCTGAGCAACCGGGGGTTGCCTGCAACTCTCCGCCCCCCGTAGTGGGGAGGGCCGTGAGTAAAGTGTGGACTGGAGGTCTGCCGGTGGGAGGAGTTATCCCTTCCCCCAAATTGACAACACCCCCGCGGTTAATACCACTGGGGTTTATGGCTCATCAGGTGGGCAGGTGGCGAGGGGCTGCCTGACCATGGATTCGCCCGTAAGATAACCCAACATGTTGGCATATTGTTATGCAAATAAGTCTGCAACAACTTTCTCCACCAAACAATTGTGTTGTGTCTGGTATTCAGATAATTGTTGTAGGAGGGCTGGGGCATGGGCTGATGTTGGCACTTAGTGAGGGGGTGGTGGGCGATGCATGGGGGAGGAGGCAGGGAGTGTACCCTGGGGGAGGGGAGCAGGGAGTGTACCCTGGGGGTGTGGGGGAGCAGTGAGGCACTGATGGGTGGGAGGGCAGGATGGACGGCTGGTTCGGTGCAAGGATGGAAGCTCTCTCTCTCACTGGCAGACAGGAGCCAAGCTGGACATATGGGAGGCGCTGTGAAGTGCTCCAGTAGGCGCTGGGCTAGGGCAGGGAACAGGGTCCTGGCTAAGGAAGGGGGTGGGAGCTTCAGTGAGGGGGTGGCGGGCGATGCATGGGGAGGGAGGCAGGGAGTGTACCCTGGGGGAGGGGGGGAGCAGTGAGGCACTGATGGGTGGGAGGGCAGATGGACGGGTGGTTCGGTGGCAGGGATGGGCGCGCCCTCTCACTGGCAGACAGGAGCCAAGCTGGGCACATGGGAGGCGCTGTGAAGTGGTCCAGTAGGCGCTGGGCTAGGGCAGGGAACAGGGTCCTGGCTGGGGAGGGGGAGAGGGGGGGAGATATTATGGCTGTTGACAGCGGTGGGGGTGGGGGGCTGCTGGACAGTGACGGACATTTGGCTTTCCAAGGGGACCCGGTGCCAGGGACAAGACACAGGCAGACAGGTGGGGGCCCGACCCCTGGGCGGCGGAAGCAGTGCCTGCTGCCTCAGGACCCCTCCCCCACCGGCTAGGCCCAGACTGCCATGCCACCTCCTCGGCGTGTTGACACATCCACGTCATCACCCACTCCCCAAGCCACATCACACCCTGGAAACCAAACAGCCTCCCTCCTCGACTAAATATTTACAGGCAAACACAACCCGGGACCTTTTGTGTAACCTGTGGGAGGCACCTATCATGGCACAAAGCCTTGGCATGACCCTGGGGGAGGTCATGCTCAGCCCCCTTTAGCAACACATTTTATTTTTAATACAATTGTATATGAGATTTTTTTTTTAAACTGTTGGACATTATAAGGATATTGCAAGTCACCAAGGAGTTCTATGACAATACAGTTGAAAGAGGTCGAAGGTCGAGCTCCTTTATAAGGTCATGGAACTCTGAAGTGATGCTCTATCCTCAGCGTGTACGGTAGGGGGTACTTTATGTCTTATAATACATGGCCATCACACTTCCCACAAACTGCTTAAATCCTGGGTGTCTTGTTCTTTCATGGTCATTTCTGGCAAGAAGAATAAAAGCTGAACCTGCAAATTGAAATTTCACTCACCAAAATGCACTTCGTGTTTTTATTATATCAAAGATATAAATAAATCATAAATCAATAGATTTTCATAAATCAGAACTTAAAAAATGGTGTGCTTACATAAGAAGAGTTTCTAACTTTCCTGTAATGACCTAGAGCATGGGAAAAATAAGTGTTACCAGAAATATCTCCTGTCTGCCGAACACTTTTCATTTTAGAAAAAACACATCAGAAGAAGTAGCCATTTCCAATTATCTTTGTATAAACTGCAGCTGCCATTATGCTCCTTGTCCTGCCGTTCCACTGGCTGCTGGCTGTTGCAGCAGGCATTGTGATGTCACAACTCAACTGTAATACGTTATTACAGATGAGCGGTTACGTCATTTCTTTATTACAGGGAAGCAGAGATGTCACAAGTCACCTGTATTGAGGGATTAGAGGTGAGCCTTTATACAGGGTTTCCAGGATGCCTTGTATTCTATATATAATACGTACAGCAGCTTCCAGTCAGCCCCCTTCATCCAGCATTGGTCTGCTCTAGTGTCATTCATATTTAGACTCCGCCCACCGCAGCACACCCAATGAGGAACAGGGTCAGCCCCCTTCCATTCCATCGAATGCAGACCTTCTACTGTTACACATGCTACGCGAGAGGGAGAGTAACACATCATACCCCAAAAAGAAATAACAAATTGAAACCAATGAAAAATAAATAAAAACTATGTGGAATGACCTTACACTATACCTTGCATAATCTTGCACTATACAATTAATATACTTTCACTCTACAATGAATTACTTTGCACTATACATCGAATTACCTTGCACTATACATTGAATGAGCTTGCAGTATACATTGAATAACATTGTACTGCACACTAAATAACCTTGCAGTAAATATTGAATACCCTTGCACTATACATTGAATAATCTTGCACTATACGTTGAATAACCTTACACTACACATTGAATGAGCTTTCACTATACATTGAATAACCTTGCACTATACATTGAATAATCTTGCACTATACGTTGAATAACCTTACACTACACATTGAATGAGCTTTCACTATACATTGAATAACCTTGCACTATACATTGAATAATCTTGCACTACACATTGAATGAGCTTTCACTATACATTGAATAACCTTGCACTATACATTGAATGAGCTTTCACTATACATTGAATAACCTTGCACTATACATTGAATAATCTTGCACTATACGTTGAATAACCTTACACTACACATTGAATGAGCTTTCACTATACATTGAATAACCTTACACTACACATTGAATGAGCTTTCACTATACATTGAATAACCTTGCACTATACATTGAATAATCTTGCACTATACGTTGAATAACCTTACACTACACATTGAATGAGCTTTCACTATACATTGAATAACCTTACACTACACATTGAATGAGCTTTCACTATACATTGAATAACCTTGCACTATACATTGAATGCCCTTGCACTGTACGTCGAGTAAACTTGCACTATACATCGAATAACATTCCTTCATGTGACGGTGTCTTAAGTCTGTGACTGCAACACAGTGTAGATAAGTGCATTAATACATTTTCCAATCTTGACACCACAGAGGTTTACGTTTAACCCTTTCTAGGCGTGTTTGCAGCTCACCCGACTGTGTCAATCACGGAATTTCTCTGGATGACGATTCCTTTTTCATTCGAGTCCGCTCTCACTGACCCGGACATGTTCCAAACGTTCCCAGAATCTGATCCGATAACAGTCCTTTTCACTTCGATGATGATGGACGAACCCATGAATTTAGAAATTCCCTTCTTGACTAAAACATGTTTTTTTTAACAAGCACCACGTCACCAACATGCTATCTGGTTTGCTTGACAAAATAATTTTAATCAGATCTAGGGGCATATTACCAAGGGCCTAATCGCCGCTTTAGCGGGAATTTTTCCCGCTAAAGCGGCGATAATTTTATCGCCCTATTACCTAGCTGTCGCTAACACCAGTTAGCGACAGCTAGTAGGAGATAGCGACCATCTTGGGGCCCACTTTGCATGTCAGCGATATTTATCACTAATGACATGCAAAGTGGGCGTGACAAGATGTTAGCGACTGGAAACAGTCGCTAACATCGCTATCTCCTATTACCTACAAAGGCGTCGTTTTGGAAATATTCACGCTAAGCGCGAATATCTCCAAAAGCTAACGCCTGCCCAGAGTAGTTCTTAGCCATGTCATTAATGGTAGGTGGATAACATGGCTAAGAGCATTAGCTCGGTAATGCATGAATATCGCTGACTTTTCAGCGATATTCATGCAATTCGGCCGAATTTTATCGCTTTTGAGATAAACCTTGATAATAGCAAGGTTTATCTGCGATAAAAATCGGCAGAGCTCGGCGATAATAATATTGCTGCTAACCGTGTTAAGCAATAATTATTGCTTAATCTTGGTAATATGCCCCCTAGTTTTAAATTTAACTAGCAGCCCGTCCCAACGTTGTCCAGGTATGAATTGCTGCCGGCCAATTGTCGCGCCAATTGGCCACGCCCCCAGAACACGAAATATTGCCCAATAAAAATGACCATAACAAATGCCTAAATCCTAATATGTGAGCGCCCTCCATAGAACTTCTGGCGGGAGGTGTGTCTAAAAGTGTATCTCGGTGCTGGCCATCAATGAGAGAGACCTGTGCATTTTTCAAATGGGTGGTGAAACAATATGAGTATGTTGCTGGAGATGTGGGCCGCCGTGCCAGTAATGTACTTACTGGGGGAGGGATAGGCCCTTTCTTGCTATTTCCGTGGAGGCGGGCCTTGTTTCCGGATGTGCGTCGCGCGAGGCCTGTGCGCAACAGAAGTGGTAAATCTCCAGTGTGCACATCAGGCGTCACCGGACGATAAGGAGAGATTAGATTTCCTGCACAATGGCCCCTGTTTGCGCTCCTTCCGGCCCTTGGGAATAGCGCCATGCCTGACCTACATACAGTAAAGCAGGTCCACGGCACTGGGAGCGTGGGGCAAGCACACCCGGAGCTGGAATGTACGCTCGGTTTTCTTTTTTTTCGTGATGCTGCACCCTGCCCACGCCCCCAACACAGGATATGAGACATGGCAAGAAGGGCGGAACGTACCACACGTTTTTGTAATGCCCGCCCCCAGCACACGCCCACAGCACACGATATGAGACAAGGCATGAAGGGCGGAACGTACCAAATGCCCCCAGTATTTGTCACGCCCCCAGCACACGCCCACAGCACAACGCAGACACGCCCACAAGGGACTACTTTGCTGGCACGGTTCTTTTACCTTTTAAATGTATATGGTGGGCGTCTGCATAGCCTATGTCCTTCTGCTGCAACTGCCCTATCCAACGCTGTATTGGGTGTTGTGATTGGTGCTGTGGTTCCTGAGATTACCCGCCTCCAAGGTTTGGGCTCTCTCTTTATTATATTAGTATGGATTTGGTATTCCTTCCTCCTTGAGTCAAGCAATCGATCATCAAATGTTTTGGGGCCGCACATGTCGTTCCCAGATTTCACCCATGCCGGACTCGGTTTAGAATGAGATAATATTTCTTTTGTGAAATATAAAAAGGAGATTTAAAAGTTATACAATTTGGAGCATTATGTTCACCCACCACATCTCATTCAACAAACTTTTTAGGGGAATTTTATTCTCCAAGGCTTTTTGAACACAGTCTTTCCCTATCCTATTCATTGTGTCAGCCACTCCACTGGCCTGTGGCAAATACAACACAGTCTTCAAATGGTCACAGGATAAACTGTTCAGGAATTCCCTCATCTCTCCAGACACAAACTGAACCCATTATCATTAATGATCCATTCAGGCAGACCTTCAGGTGCAAACTCATCCTTGAGAAACTCGACCGCAGTTCCAGTGTTTGCTGAACGCACGCACTCACGGGCCTATATGAGAATGCCACGCACAAGTCACCCTCCTGTGCGCCACTGTGTGCCAGGGAAAAGGGCAGGAAGGTGCTGGATTTTAGGCAATACGGCGCATTCCTGTCTTTTCCCCTGCTCTGCCCCCTTTTGACAAACTAGCACCAACAGAGGCACCCTCACACCATGGTGCAAGGGTGCCTCGTTGCATGCAGGACTGTGTTTGTGCAGGAAGGGGCAAATTTGTGCACAAAAACAATCCTGAGAGGCATATTCCTCTTTCTAAGTGTGCTGCAGAATGCAACGTGGCCATGCGTGGCTTCAAAAATCTGTCTTAAGTTTGTGTCGCTCTTGTACCACGTTGCGCGGTGCAAGAGCGACGCAAACGGCCTCATAAATAGGCCCCACAGTTGTTACCTAGTTAGAGGTGCAGTCCGCTAGTAACAAAGCATAATGGTCACAAGGAGGCAATAGCACAAATCGAACCATATCAGCGATGCCAGGCGTTGTCCAGGTTCAGATGGTACGTCTGAAGGAGCTGATGGCGAAGACAGTGCTACGTTGTTTTTATCGCTGTCGGAGCACTGCCAACAATCTCTGACCACTTCCTCCGCAAGGTGAACCAATCCTGTCCATAAATACGACTCACACACATTCGCTTTTGTCAAACCTCTTCCTAAATGGTTCTTGTGTGCCAGTTTGACAACCTCGCTCACCATTGCAAGGGGTCACATCCTGAAATAAGACTGCCACAGTTCACACTTGCCTGTAACTCGCTGTTATTGTGTTTGTCTTCAGTTGCTGTATTCTGTTGTAGTTTTCTGTTTTCATTGCAAATGGAGCCCACAGCACGGACTCACCAACAGTGTACCTAAGTTGTGTCAAAGGCAAGCCTGTCTGCGTCCGCCCATGCCGGGACCGTGCCCAGCACTAGGAACCCTGGCTCTTTCACCCTGCTCAGCTACACCACTGCATACTTCCTAGCCATGTATCCCGGGTGCATCGACAACAACTGCTGCCATACATGCATCATGTACAACCGAGAGACAGATCTTCTGCCAGCACAGCTACTTCACCTGCAACACTGAAGCAGCCAACACCGTCTTAGACACCGCAAACATGACAGCATCCACCATGCCGACTGATACCGCCACAGCACAACTCAAGTGTATTCTACTCAATGCACAATCACTTGGCACACATGCCATGGAGATCTGGGACACAATCTCCTCCCTTTACACAGACGCCATCTTCCTCACAGAGACCTGTCTGAACCCTGCCTCCATGCCAGACATCACCATTGTCACCCCCAAAAGCTACAAGATAACACACCGCGACCAAACCAACAAACACAGAGGTGAAATTACCATTATCTTGAGTACACTATCAGCTGCACGACCTCCCCACACACTCAACCCCGATGATGGAACACCTTAACTTCCAACTCCACACAGGCGGAAAATAAACCATCAGAGACACCTTTGCTTACAGGCCACCGAGACCACACCTAGGCTTCTACAACACCATCCCTGACCTTATCGCCCGATCGCCATTGACTCCGAACCCTACATTGCCCCAGGGTATCTAAACTTTCACCTCGACGACCCCAGTGACTCCAACACAACCGATCTCTGGGAAAGCATGAGCAACATCGGCCTCAAGCAACTTGTCACTGACCCTATCCACATCGCAGGACACATGCTTGACCCCATTTTTACATCGAGCAACATATTGAAGTACAATCACGTCTCTAATCTCACCTGGACCGACCACTGCAGCGGTCACTCCCCCATCTCAGAACCTACCAACTCTGACACCACACCCCCCAGCTCCAAGCAAAGAAACTGGAAAAAGATTTCAAAAGACCAGTGGAACAATGCACTCAACTCCCACCTCCCTGACATAACATCCACCCCAGAACAGGCTGCGAAGAACTTCTCCCAGCAGATCACAGAATGCGCCGACACAATCACCCTCGCCAAGCCAGACAAATCCAAAGGACCTGCCAGAAGAGCCAGCTTGATCACGGCAGAGCTGAAATCTGCCAAACGCCACTGCCGGCAACAACAAAGGAAGTGGCACACTAGCAAAGAGTCAGGAGACCATACTACCTTCAAGACAGCACTCAACGAGTACCATCACCTCCCGAAAGAAACAAAGGGGAATACCCTAGCAGACCGCATAGAAGTCAGCACCAACCCCAGCAAGGAGCTCTTCACCATGGAGAAGGAGTTCTACAGTCTCGCAGCCACAGAGAATGACATCACCACTTCCCAAGAACTGTGTGACACCCTGGCGGACTTCTTCCACAACAAGATCTCAGTAATCTGTGAAAATTTCAAACCCCAAACCCTCCACTGCCGAAAGCATCAGCCTGCTCACATCCACGAACTCGAACCCCAAACACCTGCTCATGCATTGGGACCCTCTCACAACTCAAGCCACAATCTCCATCATGAGCTGCGTGTACTGTGGAGCACCCAAGGACCCTGTACCCACCATGTGTATGACCTTGGGAGCAAGACGATTGGGGACGAGCTCAAAAAAGTCCTGAACACCTCCACCACCCTGGCCTCCTTTCCTGAGGACTGGAAACACGCTGAAGTGAGGCCCCTCTTGAAGAAACCATCCGCCAACCCAGTTGAACTGAAGAACTGCCAGACCATCTCCCTGCTACCCTTTCCAGCAAAGGTTCTCGAGAAGGCAATCAACCGGCATCTCACCGAACACCTGGGACACAACAACCTCCTGGACCCCTCTCAATCCAGATTTCGAGCCAACCACAGCACCGAGACAGCCCTGATCGCAGCCACCGAAGACATCAGGCCCTCCTAGACCACGGCAAAACAGCAGCCCTCATCCTCCTGAGTCTGTCAGCCACCTTCAACACCGTCTCCCATCACATCTTGATCAACAGACTCCACCACTTCGGAATCCAGTGAGACGCCCTCAAATGGATCGCCTCAGACCTCACCAGAAGAACCCACAGAATCCATCTCCTACCGTTCACCTCGGAACCCATGAAGATCGTCTGTTGCATCCCCCAAGGTTCATCCCTCAGCCCCAACCTCTTCAATACATACAAGAAACCCTTGACCATCACCGTCAGATCGCACAGACTCAACATAATTCTCCCCTACACTGATGACAACCAGCTCATCCTCTCACTGTCAGAAGACCCCTCTACCACCACAGCCAACTTCAACAGTGTATGATGAACGTCGCTGACTGGATGAAGGACAAATGTCTGAAGCCCAGCTCAGACAAGATGGAAGTCCTCATCTTTGGGAACAACACCTCACCATGGTAGGAGGCATGTTGGCTATCTGAACTCTGTCCCTCCCCTGACCTGTCAGACCACGCCCACAACTTCGGCATCATCTTGGAGAGCAAGCTATCTATGAAAAAACAGGTAAATGCTGTCTCATCCTCCTGCTTCCACACCCTACGCATGCCGCACAAGAGCTTCAGGTGGCTCCCAGTCAACAACAGAGGGACCATCACCCAGGCCCTTGTCACCAGCAGGCTGGACTGCGGGAGCGCATTCTACGTAGGAATCACCACTCACCTCCTGTAGAGACTACAAACAATACAAAACTCAGCTGCAAGACTCATCCTCGACCTACCCAGATGGACACACATCAAACCCCACCTCAAGAACCTACACTGGCTCCCGATCCAGAAGACATGCCTGTTCAAGATGTTGAGCCACAGATACACAGCCCTGCACAATGAAGGACCAGCATACATCAACAAATGCATGACCTTCCACCAACCGACCAGACCCCTATGATCCACCTCCCTCTTCCTCGCAGACACCCCCTGATTCTGTCAAAGCAACAGCGTGGACTCTCCTTCTCACACCTGTAACAACCTCCCCTTGCACCTCAGGATCATCTCATCAGTCTGGCAATTCAGGAAAGGCTGTTCGAGTGAATAGATGACCACGAAACGGCTAGCAACTCCAGCGCCTTGAGACCCTCACCGGTGATTTGCTGCACTTTAAAAATCCTTCATTTACTGATTGAATCACTGATTTCTTATCCTCAGCTCCTTTGAGCGAGTGTGATGCAAATGCTATCACTTTTTCTTCAGCTTCTATAACTTATGAAAGTATAGCACCTATGCCATGAAGACTGTCATCAGTGGATAAAACTGTTTTTTTCACAAGTGTCAAATGTCCTAACGTGGGCATCACATTCACGCTGTTTTTGATCAAATAGAAAGCTTTCATAGAATTCTCTGACCATTCAAACTTGACTCCTCTATTTAATAGAGCTCTCAAAGGTTGAGATACATCCACAAAATTAGGTTTGAATTTTTAACAAAATTGTGAAAGGCCTAAAAACGATTGCACCTGGTCACAATCCAGTGGCGTTGATGCTTCCACAATACTTTTGGACAATTCTAACTTGGGACTTATCCCTTTACCAGATGTGGTATGTCCAAGATAAGTGACTGAGGTCGCCCCAATTTTGCACTTTTCTTTCTTGGGAGTGAATCCTGCATCTTGTAATCTATTCAAAACCTGTCTAAAAACATGCCATGTTCATCTCTATTCTTCCTTAATACCAAGATATCATTCTGGCAAAATAAAACATTTGCTATAACTTCTGGTACTGTCTTCATTATTCTCTGAAAAGACGAACCAAAAAGCAGGCATGTAAATCTACATACTCCTAAAGGTGTAACAAAAGAGGTGAGATGTCGAGATTCAGCATGCAGTGGCGCTTGGTGATATGCTGTAGACAAATGTATCACACTGAATGATTGTGCCTCTTTGAGTGTGGAAAGTGTTTCTGAACAATTGTGTCGCCGATGCCAATCCACACAAATGTGTTATTGAGATCACGTAAATCCACGCGCATCCATATTTTGGTGTTACCATCCTTGGGCACTAATATCACTGGAGCCAACCCTTCAGTGGGCTCATTCTCCTCTATCACAGCAAGTCTTGACAACTTTTGCAGTTCCTCATTAAAGGGAGTTATCATCAAACTGGGCACCTTCCCCACTTTGTGTACGGTTGGTATAGCATCAGCACAGTCTTGTGCTCAAACCCTTTCTAAAACCCTAGTTCCTTCTCAAAAACTTCAGGAACATGATGCCAGTCAAACCAAGAAGAAAAGCTTGCTCAGGTGAACTGTTTACATCTTTGTTACTTCTTGAGGCTAATTCCCTGGTTCTCACGAGCTTGGTTAGGCACCTGCTTGTGTTTATTGTGCGAATTCTATCTTGTGACCACTCCTGCACACCAGTATGTGGAAGATTGTAAATGTGAGTGTCACAGTCTGGGTCATTCCGCTGCAAGTGTGAGCTGCCATGCTGGGGCATCCAGCTGCCTGTGATGAATGAGGGTGTAGCCCCACACCTTGTTGTCCATGCATGGTGGCGTGGAGGTTCATAATTGCGGGTTGAAGCCCCTATTCTCCTCTCCTGGCCCACATCTTCTTGGCCATGCATGGTGGCATGGAGGTTCATATTTGTGGGGTGTACCCCGCTGTTCTCCTCTGCTGGCCTGCACCTTGTTGTCCATGCATGGTGGTATTAAGGTTCCTAATTGTGGGGTGTACCCCCATATTCTCCTCTACTGGCCCACACCTTGATGGCCATGTATGGATGTGTGGAGGTTCATAATTGTGGGGTGTACCCCCACAGTCTCCGGCCTGGGAGCTGTTTTACCACCTGAGAGCCAGAATGGCTCCTGTTTGCAGGGATGGAGAGGTCAGCACAGAGGTGGGGGGCTGCGAGGGGGGGGGGCACTTCTCATGCAACAACTAGTTCTCATCGAAGCGTCTGACCGCTTCATTCTTGATAATGCAGCACAGCGGCCTCACCACCAGATGGCAGCAGATACTTGAACTGTCTGATAAAGTTTCTTTTTCCCCAGAGACAGTTCTCACCGTGGCTGAGTAGGTACCAAACACCCCAGCAGTGCAGGGTGGCGGCCAGACTAGAGCTGGGGTGGGCGGTCTGGCCCTCCGTGCCACCCTCAAGGCTGCAGGGCGGGTCCTGGAGTGACTCAGGGGGGTGAGCTCACTTCTAGACTCAGTGCCTGGGACTGACTGCCAACAACTTCAGAGTTGCCTTGGAGATAAATCACCAACTTCAGAGCAGGATGCGCCCTCTTTATTCCAAAACACCCCCGCCCCTGACTTGGGGTGAGTTTTGGGAGGCATTATCTGGCCTCGCGCCTCTTCCAGCCTCCACCCGAGCCAACCAATGAACAGCGAGAGCCCGAGCCCACCCAGGCTCGGCTCGGGCTCTAACAGCCCCTGCGGGAGCCGAGCCCTAAAGGTGCCTACCCTGTAAAACGAGCATCTTTGGCCGCAGTACATCAGGGCCTTGAGAGGCCGTTATTAGAAGGGGCAGTTTGTCAACATGACCTTAGAAACATCCTGTCCCCCCTTCATGACAATGAGTGAACTAAGAGGGAGGTCAGGGGTCATGCGCGTGGTCTACATGCTTCTTAGAATCTGTTCAAACATGTGTTCGTCCAGCGCGCGGGCTGAACTGATATTTCAATGTGATCTCGTGTGAGATAATAAAAAAACAAGCACCTGAAACATTCGCCAATGATCACACAATGTGTTCAAAGGGGAAGCTGGGATTGAGCTGGGATTTTGTTAGATTCACGTTGTGCATTTCAGCCACGAGTGGGCCTTTCCTTCTCCTGTTTTAATGCTGTCACTCCTCCTTGGCACACGAGGGTAGAGGGGGCAGGGCTTTAAGTGGGAGAAAAAAACTGGGGGTGCTTTAAAATGGGCGGGGCAAACCATGCAAAGGGGCGTGGCCAATCCAAGTAGGGGCGTGGTCTAAATCAAGATAACTAGCATTGCGTTAGGGCTGGGGCAGGATCACGCCGACTAGTTCCTCTCTCTGCGTTTTAATTGTTGCTTGATTACACTGCAACCTTGACGCTCAGTGTGAAAAGTCAGAGCAGGGTTGTGCTGGAGCAGGCTGCCTGTGGTAGTCTCTCTCCTAATCATCCCATAATGTGAAGGCTGGCACCACGAAGACTTTGCACCTGCGCTGCAGGAAGGGAAATCCTGAGAGAAAATGGCTCTCTTTAAAGCCGCGTTCCTCCTACAACGCGGCTCACCTGGCATGCTCACTACCTCCGCCGCTCAGTAGTGAGCAAAATGAGCATGTGCTCATCGATGTGCATGCTCTCACTGCAGTCGAGGGAAAAGAAAAAAAGAAAACGAACTACCTTTGGAGGACTGAAAATAGTGCCTGATAGAGATCCGTTTCGAGGCCCCCTGAAAATCACTGCCAGTGCTCAGACCCGGACAGACCCGGACAGACCCGGCCCACTTAAAGCCCTGTACTAAACATGCAACACAAACCGTGCTCTGCCAACCAAAGCTGAGAGTGAGCAGTTACATTAAACAACTTATATCAGCAACAACGTGTTGCACAAAGTACATGAAGCAAATGCACTAAGCCTACAATACCAATGACATATGTCAAAGTAATATAGCACACATTAGCTTTGTTTGAGTGCCTAGATGCTGGGGCCTTTTTTGTGTATCCTTGGCAGGGAAAGTTTCATTTACTATCCAGTGCTTCAAACGGGCATGTGCTCTCCCGCACAGAGTGCCCACACTTTTGTAAGTTGAAGGGGAGAGAAAGAGTACCTGCACTTCTCAGCAGTGCTGCAATATTTTTTATGCTAGAGTACCAGCACTTCGCAGCAAACATCCGTTCTGTAGGTAGTAGGTACGTGAACTTTCCTATTTCCATGAAATCAAATGGAGTCCCCTAGCACAACAAAACTCCTGTCACCACCCCACTCCTGTCCCAACGGGCAGGTGCACATCTTTGCATTTCCTCATACGCTGTCAATCCTTTTAAAAATGGGTGTGAGGAGGTTGGCTTACCCCATCTCTGCGCTGTTAATGAAAGGATCGCAGGCACAGTTGGAAGGGTGCTAAGTGACTAGATCCGAACAATTGTGAAACTGTCTAAACCTAGGCAGAAATACACTTGGTGAAAGGAACCACCCAAATGTACTTTTCATTTTCGTTGCAGCCGGTACCGAAGTGCGAAGCAGTTGCAGCAGGTGGGGGCAGAGGGAGGGGTGACTTTGGTTTTTCGGCTGACGGTATGAATGGGCCTGCACATTGTTTTTCGAGTGTCTGCCCAAATTATGCTCATCACTTTATATAAAAAAATATGGCGAAGGAAGCACACTCGTATGTTTGAATAATATTTGAGGGTATGTTGTTGTGCCTTTCTGATCCGAGACAAAAAACACAGTAATTAAATGAAAACGCTGTTCCATTTGGACACACTGCCTTTGGGGTAGTTTTGTGATCAGTTATGGAGATTGGAATGCAAGGCTAAGAAACGCTTCTTCACATGGACAAAATTAATTCCAAGGGCTTTTAGATGATCCCGTGCCCGTTACCACGCAGTTGCCTACTGCTCGTCTTCCTGCAAGATGGAGTTGTGACCCTGTGACACTGCTACTCCTGGCTTCTGCTGCTGAGTAGTGGGGGCGAGCAGGGCCGGTTCTAGGATTTTTGGGGCCCGGGCAGAAAGGGGATGTGCGAGGCCCCTCTAAATTGCACAGACATGTTACATTCAGGCCCTGCACTTTGAAATAAGCTTACAGGGCATACTTTCAGAGCAGGTCGTGGGAATAAGTTTCACATACTCATTGAAGTATGTTTGCATGTTAGTAGCTGAAGGCTCTCAAGCTGCTTTATGCAGGACCCCTGGTGTGCTGCAACGCCTCCCTGTATGCCTACCACAAGCATGTCGTCCACAGCTCCTCAAGAGCTGAAAGAAAGTTGTTTATCATTTGAAGGCTTAAACGTGCGGGATGTGGGGTGTCCTGCAGTGCCTCTGAGTGGGCAGCGGGAGACTAGATCCCCAGGTACAGGCAGTGATTAGCCCTGGTAGAGGCCCTTTGTTCCCTGAGCATCGCAGTGATGGTGTAGCGCTGCGAGGCCCATGGGATGAGGCGCTCCTTCCCTGTACCTCGCAGTAATGGCAGTGTGGCGACTGGCGATTCCCGGGGAAGTGCGTCCCTGCTCTTATTATTTCCAGACCTGCACATGATTGCGATGTCCTGGGCCTCGCAGCGCTACATCAATCTTAGATGTGCGGCCCCCCCCCCCCCGTTGGTCGGGTGTGCAGGGGGCCCTGGGCAGCTGCCCACACTGCCCATGCCTTGCGCCGGCCCTGGGGGCGAGGAGACTGGAGAGGGAGTGTTGTGAATTCGGGGACAGCGCGACAGCTACTGTAAAAGTGAAAGCGCTGTAAGGGGCCCTGTTAAAAAGTAAGAAGTCAGTGCTTCTGAAGTTGTCGGTGAGCATGGGCACATCATGTGCATGCTCTCACTGCAGTCGAGGAAAAAGAAAAAGAAAACGGACCACCTTCCTTTGGAGGCCTGAAAACAGAGCCCGATAGAGACCCGGTTCCAGGCCCCCTGAAAATAACTGCCGGTGCTCAGACCCGGACAGACCCGGCCCACTTAAAGCCCTGAGAGGGGGGCAGCCGGGGGAAGACTCATGGAGGCTCGGCTCGTTCTGGGCCCGGGACTCCAAGGTGACCTCGAGCCGGGCATCTCGCTCGAGCTTGCAGTGCTTCTCTCGCTCCAGTCGTGCACCCCCAGTGCCCCTCCCTGGACTCCAGCAATGCCCTTCATGTGGCCAACCAGTGCCCTCTCTGGCCTCCACAGTGCCCCCCTCCGACCTCCACAATGCCCCCCCCCCCCCCGCCTCCACACACAGTTCCCCCTCTGGCCCCCACAGTGCCCCGACAGTGCCCTCCCGTGCCCTCCCCGGCCTCCACAGGCGCAGCCCCGCCGGGCCGGCCTCCCCCGGTCCCGCCTCCCTGGGAAGAGGAGGCCCGGCCTCCATCCCTCCCGTGACACCTCCCAGAAGGAGCCGCCCCCGCCCGTCCGGAGAGCGGTGCCAGCCCGGGAGACTGTGGAGGAGGCGAGGGAGGCCCGGAGAGCGCAGAGCAGCGGAGGCCGAGCGCCCAGACGGAGGGAGGAGCTCTGTGGGCGCTACACCAGGGCTGTGGGTGCTAGATCCGGACTGAGGCGCTGCACGAGTAAGAAAGAGCTCTGTGGGCGCTAGATCCGGAGTGTGGGCGCTGCACCGGAGTGTGGGCGCTGCACCGGCAGGATGGAGCGCTCTGACTGCTGAGCCCAGAGTGTGGGCGCTAGATGCGGAGTGTGGCTGGTTGCTGCACCGACTGGAAGGAGCTCTGTGGGCGCTAGACCCGGAGTGAGGCGCTGCGCCGGCAGAAAGGAGCTCTGTGAGCGCTAGATCTGAAGTGTGGGCGCTAGACCCGGAGTGAGGCGCTGCACCGACAGGAAGGAGCTTTGTGAGCGCTAGATCTGGAGTGTGGGCGCTACACCTGCTGAGAGGAGTGTGCTCACTACAGCCGCTGTGTGGCTGGGGTCCCGTATGAAGTTTCTGGAGGAACGAGCTACTTAAGCACTACTCCCGGAGTGTGGGCGCTATATAGCAGCGGCGACCCCTGCACCAGGAAGGAGGTGCGTGGGCGCTATAGTGCAGGAAGGCGCTGTACACGAGCTACAGCCACAGCGCCGCTTTGTTGCCGTGGGAAGGCGCTATGTGAGCGCTACATTCGGCGTGTGGGCGCTATACTGCAGAGCTGGGCTCCACCCGCAGACACAGCGGCTCCACCCCTCTGGATCTCCGCAGGGCTCAGGTAGGTGCCCCTTTCTGCTGTGTGTGGCTGCGTCTGGCTTGAACCGACGTTTCAAGAGTTTTCCAGTTGTTTCAGGCTTTGCTCTGTTTGGTTTGGCGGCGCCGCCTGTTTCGGGCAGCTGAATGAGCCGTGGCCGGCGGTGCCGGGGGCCTGAAGCACCCACCCTCTCTCGTCCAGTCACCCTGCCCAATAGAGCCCGGGATGCTGCAGGGAGTCCTCCTCTTCCCCAGACACTGCTGGCAGCCGAACTACAGCCCCCAGAATGCACCGGAGTTTCCACAGTCTGCCACTAACCGGAGATTCCAATGTTTCCCGCAGGGATGGGCAGTTCTTCGGGATCTTTCATGCTTTGCTCTCTGGTACTTGGGGTATTCACGGAGGCCCACGCTTGCTGTACATTCAACGGGGGGCCCGAATGGGCCCAGGTGGCGCGAGGCCTGAGCTCTGTCAACGAGCCCCTTCATGGACACACGGGGGGGGGGGGGGGGACACGCCTGGGGAGTCAGGGCCGAAGATACAGAGCACCCCTGCTGTGAGCCAGCTCCGCGGGTTCGTGCACTCGCAGCGCACGGGGAGCGGCTCTGTGTCACAGGACACACCTGCCAGGGCTGCCGTTTCCAGTACACACCAGACCACGGTGAAGCCTCTGTCAGTTCCGCGCCTGAAATGCAGACAGTTGGGTCTGGTGGACCACCCCCCCCCCCCGCGGTGCCATCTGTGGAGCACCGGTGCCCCCAGCTGCCCACGTGCCCCCCACCCTGTGCTTCAGCCATGAGTGGCACGGTGCCACCCGCCCCCCAGCAGGGCCCCTCCCTCTGGGCTCTCCCCATCCCTCCTCTGTGTCTGTCTCTCTCTGGGGGGCTTCTCTGCCTGGTCTCTCTCTCTCTCTCTCCTCTCTCTCTCTCTCTCTGTCTGTCTGTCTCTCTCTCTCCTTGTTTTGTGTGTTTCTGTCTCCCTCCCCTTCCGGGTCGCTCTCTTTCTCTCTGGGCTCTTGTCCTTGCTTCCTGTCCTGTGTGTCTTTCCCTCTCTCTCCTCTCTCTGGGATGTTTCCCTCCTTGTTCTGTGTGCTTCTGTCTCCCTCCGTGACCCTCCCCTTCCTGTTCTGGGTCGCCCCCCCCCCTCTCTCTCTGGATTCTTGTTCTTCCTGTCCTGTGTGTGTGTTTCTCTCCCTCACCCCCCCCCTCCCCCCCCCCTCTGGGTTCTTGTCCTTCCTGTTCTGTGTCCTTGGTTGCCTCTGGTTTTGTTGTCTCCGCACAAAAGGCTCTTGTTTCAAGTCTCTTCCGCCGAGTGAAGTTTGAATTGTAAGGATTACCCCTGACCCCCCCCCCCACTCCTCCAGACATCACCCGTGACGTCATCTACACACCCTTGGGCTGCCGGAGCATCTCCATCTGGGACTCACATCGGGGTCAAAAGTGAAGTGCATGAACTGGCTGTGCTCCAGTGCCGGCCGCCCTAGAACCGTCCTGAGCACATCAAAGGTGTGAGATCTGACATGGTGTGAAGTGCCGGTACTGCCCCATTAAATGTACATCATCCCTGCTGTGAAGTGCCAGTACTGCCCCATTAAATGTACAGCATCCCTGCTGTGAAGTGCCGGTACTGCCCCATGAAATGTACAGCCTCCCTGCTGTGAAGTGCCGGTACTGCCTCATTAAATGTACAGCCTCCCCGCTGTGAAGTGCCAGTACTGCCCCATTAAATGTACAGCATCCCTGCTGTGAAGTGCCGGTACTGCCCCATTAAATGTACAGCATCCCTGCTGTGAAGTGCCGGTACTGCCCCAGGAAATGTACACCATCCCCGCTGTGAAGTGCCGGTACTGCCCCATTAAATGTACATCATCCCTGCTGTGAAGTGCCGGTACTGCCCCAGGAAATGTACAGCATCCCTGCTGTGAAGTGCCGGTACTGCCCCATTAAATGTACATCATCCCTGCTGTGAAGTGCCGGTACTGCCCCAGGAAATGTACAGCATCCCTGCTGTGAAGTGCCGGTACTGCCCCAGGAAATGTACAGCATCCCTGCTGTGAAGTGCTGGTACTGCCCCAGGAAATGTACACCATCCCTGCTGTGAAGTGCCGGTACTGCCCCATTAAATGTACATCATCCCTGCTGTGAAGTGCCGGTACTGCCCCAGGAAATGTACAGCATCCCTGCTGTGAAGTGCCGGTACTGCCCCAGGAAATGTACAGCATCCCTGCTGTGAAGTGCCGGTACTGCCCCAGGAAATGTACACCATCCCCGCTGTGAAGTGCCGGTACTGCCCCATTAAATGTACATCATCCCTGCTGTGAAGTGCCGGTACTGCCCCAGGAAATGTACAGCATCCCTGCTGTGAAGTGCCGGTACTGCCCCATTAAATGTACATCATCCCTGCTGTGAAGTGCCGGTACTGCCCCAGGAAATGTACAGCATCCCTGCTGTGAAGTGCCGGTACTGCCCCAGGAAATGTACAGCATCCCTGCTGTGAAGTGCTGGTACTGCCCCAGGAAATGTACACCATCCCTGCTGTGAAGTGCCGGTACTGCCCCATTAAATGTACATCATCCCTGCTGTGAAGTGCCGGTACTGCCCCAGGAAATGTACAGCATCCCTGCTGTGAAGTGCCGGTACTGCCCCAGGAAATGTACAGCATCCCTGCTGTGAAGTGCTGGTACTGCCCCAGGAAATGTACAGCATCCCTGCTGTGAAGTGCTGGTACTGCCCCATTAAATGTACATCATCCATGCTGTGAAGTGCTGGTACTGCCCCATTAAATGTACATCATCCATGCTGTGAAGTGCTGGTACTGCCCCATTAAATGTACAGCATCCCCGCTGTGAAGTGCTGGTACTGCCCCAGGAAATGTACAGCATCCCCGCTGTGAAGTGCCGGTACTGCCCCAGGAAATGTACATCATCCCTGCTGTGAAGTGCCAGTACTGCCCCATTAAATGTACAGCATCCCCGCTGTGAAGTGCCGGTACTGCCCCAGGAAATGTACAGCATCCCTGCTGTGAAGTGCCGGTACTGCCCCATTAAATGTACAGCATCCCTGCTGTGAAGTGCCGGTACTGCCCCATTAAATGTACAGCATCCCTGCTGTGAAGTGCCGGTACTGCCCCATTAAATGTACAGCATCCCTGCTGTGAAGTGCCGGTACTGCCCCATTAAATGTACAGCATCCCTGCTGTGAAGTGCCGGTACTGCCCCATTAAATGTACAGCATCCCTGCTGTGAAGTGCCGGTACTGCCCCATTAAATGTACAGCATCCCTGCTGTGAAGTGCCGGTACTGCCCCATTAAATGTACAGCATCCCTGCTGTGAAGTGCCGGTACTGCCCCATTAAATGTACAGCATCCCTGCTGTGAAGTGCCGGTACTGCCCCATTAAATGTACAGCATCCCTGCTGTGAAGTGCCAGTACTGCCCCATTAAATGTACATCATCCCTGCTGTGAAGTGCCAGTACTGCCCCATTAAATGTACATCATCCCTGCTGTGAAGTGCCGGTACTGCCCCATTAAATGTACAGCATCCCTGCTGTGAAGTGCCGGTACTGCCCCATTAAATGTACAGCATCCCTGCTGTGAAGTGCCGGTACTGCCCCATTAAATGTACAGCATCCCTGCTGTGAAGTGCCGGTACTGCCCCATTAAATGTACAGCATCCCTGCTGTGAAGTGCCGGTACTGCCCCATTAAATGTACAGCATCCCTGCTGTGAAGTGCCGGTACTGCCCCATTAAATGTACAGCATCCCTGCTGTGAAGTGCCGGTACTGCCCCATTAAATGTACAGCATCCCTGCTGTGAAGTGCCGGTACTGCCCCATTAAATGTACAGCATCCCTGCTGTGAAGTGCCGGTACTGCCCCATTAAATGTACAGCATCCCTGCTGTGAAGTGCCGGTACTGCCCCATTAAATGTACAGCATCCCTGCTGTGAAGTGCCAGTACTGCCCCATTAAATGTACATCATCCCTGCTGTGAAGTGCCAGTACTGCCCCATTAAATGTACATCATCCCTGCTGTGAAGTGCCGGTACTGCCCCATTAAATGTACAGCAGCCCCGCTGTGAAGTGCCGGTACTGCCCCATTAAATGTACCTCATCCCTGCTGTGAAGTGCCGGTACTGCCCCATTAAATGTACATCATCCCTGCTGTGAAGTGCCGGTACTGCCCCATTAAATGTACAGCAGCCCCGCTGTGAAGTGCCGGTACTGCCCCATTAAATGTACAGCAGCCCCGCTGTAAAGTGCCGGTACTGCCCCATTAAATGTACAGCAGCCCCGCTGTAAAGTGCCGGTACTGCCCCATTAAATGTACAGCATCCCTGCTGTGAAGTGCCGGTACTGCCCCATTAAATGTACAGCATCCCTGCTGTGAAGTGCCGGTACTGCCCCATTAAATGTACAGCCTCCCTGCTGTGAAGTGCCGGTACTGCCCCATTAAATGTACAGCAGCCCCGCTGTAAAGTGCCGGTACTGCCCCATTAAATGTACAGCAGCCCCGCTGTAAAGTGCCGGTACTGCCCCATTAAATGTACAGCAGCCCCGCTGTAAAGTGCCGGTACTGCCCCATTAAATGTACAGCAGCCCCGCTGTAAAGTGCCGGTACTGCCCCATTAAATGTACAGCATCCCTGCTGTGAAGTGCGGGTACTGCCCCATTAAATGTACAGCAGCCCCGCTGTAAAGTGCCGGTACTGCCCCATTAAATGTACAGCAGCCCCGCTGTAAAGTGCCGGTACTGCCCCATTAAATGTACAGCAGCCCCGCTGTAAAGTGCCGGTACTGCCCCATTAAATGTACAGCATCCCTGCTGTGAAGTGCCGGTACTGCCCCATTAAATGTACAGCAGCCCCGCTGTAAAGTGCCGGTACTGCCCCATTAAATGTACAGCAGCCCCGCTGTAAAGTGCCGGTACTGCCCCATTAAATGTACAGCAGCCCCGCTGTAAAGTGCCGGTACTGCCCCATTAAATGTACAGCATCCCTGCTGTGAAGTGCCGGTACTGCCCCATTAAATGTACAGCATCCCTGCTGTGAAGTGCCGGTACTGCCCCATTAAATGTACAGCCTCCCTGCTGTGAAGTGCCGGTACTGCCCCATTAAATGTACAGCAGCCCCGCTGTAAAGTGCCGGTACTGCCCCATTAAATGTACAGCAGCCCCGCTGTAAAGTGCCGGTACTGCCCCATTAAATGTACAGCAGCCCCGCTGTAAAGTGCCGGTACTGCCCCATTAAATGTACAGCAGCCCCGCTGTAAAGTGCCGGTACTGCCCCATTAAATGTACAGCATCCCTGCTGTGAAGTGCCGGTACTGCCCCATTAAATGTACAGCATCCCTGCTGTGAAGTGCCGGTACTGCCCCATTAAATGTACAGCATCCCTGCTGTGAAGTGCCGGTACTGCCCCATTAAATGTACAGCATCCCTGCTGTGAAGTGCCGGTACTGCCCCATTAAATGTACAGCATCCCTGCTGTGAAGTGCCGGTACTGCCCCATTAAATGTACAGCAGCCCCGCTGTGAAGTGCCGGTACTGCCCCATTAAATGTACAGCAGCCCCGCTGTGAAGTGCCGGTACTGCCCCATTAAATGTACAGCATCCCCGCTGTGAAGTGCCGGTACTGCCCCATTAAATGTACAGCATCCCTGCTGTGAAGTGCCGGTACTGCCCCATTAAATGTACAGCATCCCTGCTGTGAAGTGCCAGTACTGCCCCATTAAATGTACAGCATCCCTGCTGTGAAGTGCCGGTACTGCCCCATTAAATGTACAGCATCCCCGCTGTGAAGTGCGGGTACTGCCCCATTAAATGTACAGCATCCCCGCTGTGAAGTGCGGGTACTGCCCCATTAAATGTACAGCATCCCTGCTGTGAAGTGCCGGTACTGCCCCATTAAATGTACCTCATCCTTGCTGTGAAGTGCCGGTACTGTCCCATTAAATGTACAGCATCCCTGCTGTGAAGTGCCGGTACTGCCCCATTAAACGTACAGCATCCCTGCTGTGAAGTGCCGGTACTGCCCCAGGAAATGTACAGCATCCATGCTGTGAAGTGCCAGTACTGCCCCATTAAATGTACCTCATCCCTGCTGTGAAGTGCCGGTACTGCCCCATTAAATGTACAGCATCCTTGCTGTGAAGTGCCAGTACTGCCCCATTAAATGTACAGCATCCCCGCTGTGAAGTGCCGGTACTGCCCTAATAAATGTACAGCATCCGCGCTGTGAAGTGCCAGTACTGCCCCATTAAATGTACAGCATCCCTGCTGTGAAGTGCCGGTACTGCCCCATTAAATGTACAGCATCCCTGCTGTGAAGTGCCGGTACTGCCCCATTAAATGTACAGCATCCCCGCTGTGAAGTGCCGGTACTGCCCATTAAATGTACAGCATCCTTGCTGTGAAGTGCCAGTACTGCCCTATTAAATGTACAGCATCCCCGCTGTGAAGTGCCGGTACTGCCCATTAAATGTACAGCATCCTTGCTGTGAAGTGCCAGTACTGCCCTATTAAATGTACAGCATCCCTGCTGTGAAGTGCCGGTACTGCCCCATTAAACGTACAGCATCCCTGCTGTGAAGTGCCGGTACTGCCCCAGGAAATGTACAGCATCCATGCTGTGAAGTGCCAGTACTGCCCCATTAAATGTACCTCATCCCTGCTGTGAAGTGCCGGTACTGCCCCATTAAATGTACAGCATCCTTGCTGTGAAGTGCCAGTACTGCCCCATTAAATGTTCAGCATCCCCGCTGTGAAGTGCCGGTACTGCCCTAATAAATGTACAGCATCCGCGCTGTGAAGTGCCAGTACTGCCCCATTAAATGTACAGCATCCCTGCTGTGAAGTGCCGGTACTGCCCCATTAAATGTACAGCATCCCTGCTGTGAAGTGCCGGTACTGCTCCAGGAAATGTACAGCATCCGCGCTCTGAAGTGCCAGTACTGCCCTATTAAATGTACAGCATCCCCGCTGTGAAGTGCCCGTACTGCCCTATTAAATGTACAGCATCCCTGCTGTGAAGTGCCGGTACTGCCCCATTAAATGTACAGCCTCCCTGCTGTGAAGTGCCGGTACTGCCCCATTAAATGTACAGCATCCCTGCTGTGAAGTGCCGGTACTGCCCTATTAAATGTACAGCATCTCTGCTGTGAAGTGCCGGTACTGCCTCATTAAATGTACAGCATCTCTGCTGTGAAGTGCCGGTACTGCCCCATTAAATGTACAGCATCCCTGCTGTGAAGTGTTGGTACTGCCCCATTAAATGTACACAATCCCCTCTGTGAAGTGCCGGTAATGCCCTATTAAATGTACAGCATCTCTGCTGTGAAGTGCCGGTACTGCCCCATTAAATGTACAGCATCTCTGCTGTGAAGTGCAGGTACTGCCCCATTAAATGTACAGGATCTCTGCTGTGAAGTGTTGGTACTGCCCCATTAAATGTACACAATCCCCTCTGTGAAGTGCCGGTAATGCCCTATTAAATGTACAGCATCCCTGCTGTGAAGTGCTGGTACTGCCCCATTAAATGTACAGCATCCCTGCTGTGAAGTAACGGTACTGCTCTATTAAATGTACATCATTCCCTCTGTGAAGTGCTGGTACTGCTCCATTAAATGTACAGCATCCCCGCTGTGAAGTGCTGGTACTGCTCCATTAAATGTACATCATCCATGCTGTGAAGTGCCGGTACTGTCCCAGGAAACGTACAGCATCGATTCCCCGCTGTGAAGTGCCGGTACTGCTCTATTAAATGTACAGCATCCCTGCTGTGAAGTGCCGGTACTGCCCTATTAAATGTACAGCATCCCTGCTGTGAAGTGCCGGTACTGCTCCATTAAATGTACAGCATCCCTGCTGTGAAGTGCCGGTACTGCTCTATTAAATGTACATCATTCCCTCTGTGAAGTGCCGGTACTGCTCCATTAAATGTACAGCATCCCCGCTGTGAAGTGCTGGTACTGCTCCATTAAATGTACATCATCCATGCTGTGAAGTGCCGGTACTGTCCCAGGAAATGTACAGCATTGATTCCCCACTGTGAAGTGCCGGTACTGCCCCATTAAATGTACAGCATCCCTGCTGTGAAGTGCCGGTACTGCCCTATTAAATGTACAGCATCCCTGCTGTGAAGTGCCGGTACTGCCCTATTAAATGTACAGCATCCCTGCTGTGAAGTGCCGGTACTGCCCCATTAAATGTACAGCATCCCTGCTGTGAAGTGCCGGTACTGCCCTATTAAATGTACAGCATCCCTGCTGTGAAGTGCCAGTACTGCCCTATTAAATGTACATCATCCCTGCTGTGAAGTGCCAGTACTGCCCCATTAAATGTACAGCATCCCTGCTGTGATGTGCCGGTACTGCCCCATTAAATGTACAGCATCCCCGCTGTGAAGTGCCGGTACTGCCCTATTAAATGTACAGCATCCTTGCTGTGATGTGCCGGTACTGCCCCATTAAATGTACCTCATCCTTGCTGTGAAGTGCCGATTCTGGAAACAAATAATATCATTAAGTACCAAGACTTCCAATGGACGTATTGCCAAAGAAAACAATTCTAAAATAACGATCGATCTCATACCAACAGATATACTCACATCCACCACTTGCAGACTGTTCGGTGAAGTCAACGCAGTCTCATCCTCTTGCTTCAACATACTTCGCACTCTCAAAAAGCACTTCCGCTGGATCCCCCTGGACACAAGAAAGACTGTCACCCACGCACTGGTCACAAGCCGACTGGACTACGGCAACACACTATACGCCGGAATCACAGCAAAATTACAGGAAAAAACTCCAACGCATCCAAAACGCATCAGTGAGACTCATATTAGACATCCCTCGCCAAGATCACATCACCGAACACCTGAAAGACCTCCACTGGCTCCCCGTCAACAAAAGAATCACATTCCGCCTTCTCACCCACGCACACAAAGCCCTCTACAATCTGGGTCCCGAATGCCTCAAAACTCGCATGTCCTTCTACAAACCCACCCGCCAACTAAGATCGTCCAATCAAGCCCTCGCCGCAGTCCCACGCATCCGAAAATCCACCATGGGTGGCAGATCCTTCTCCTTCCTTGCCGCGAAGACCTGGAACTCACTCCCCACTCACCTCCGCCTTACTCAAAATCACATCGCCTTCAGAAAAGATCTCAAAACTTGGATATTCGACAAATAATGACCCCCTCCCCAAGCGCCTTGAGACCCTCTGGGTGAGCAGTGCGCTATACAAATTCTAGAACTTGAACTTGAACTTCGGTGAATGGTGGGAGTGGTGAGAATAAGTTGGCAATATTGGTGCTCTGTCTTGGTTTTTCTATTAAATGTACAGCATCCATGCTGTGAAGTGCCGGTACTGCCCCATTAAATGTACCTCATCCTTGCTGTGAAGTGCCGGTACTGCCCCATTAAATGTACAGCATCCCTGCTGTGAAGTGCCGGTACTGCCCCATGAAATGTACAGCATCCCTGCTGTGAAGTGCCGGTACTGCCCCATGAAATGTACAGCATCCCTGCTGTGAAGTGCCGGTACTGCTCCATTAAATGTACAGCATCCCTGCTGTGAAGTGCCGGTACTGCCCCATTAAATGTACCTCATCCTTGCTGTGAAGTGCCGGTACTGCCCCATTAAATGTACAGCATCCCTGCTGTGAAGTGCCGGTACTGCCCCATGAAATGTACAGCATCCCTGCTGTGAAGTGCCGGTACTGCCCCATTAAATGTACAGCATCCCTGCTGTGAAGTGCCGGTACTGCCCCATTAAATGTACCTCATCCTTGCTGTGAAGTGCCGGTACTGCCCCATTAAATGTACAGCATCCCTGCTGTGAAGTGCCGGTACTGCCCCATTAAATGTACCTCATCCTTGCTGTGAAGTGCCGGTACTGCCCCATTAAATGTACAGCATCCCTGCTGTGAAGTGCCGGTACTGCCCCATGAAATGTACAGCATCCCTGCTGTGAAGTGCCGGTACTGCCCCATGAAATGTACAGCATCCCTGCTGTGAAGTGCCGGTACTGCCCCATGAAATGTACAGCATCCCTGCTGTGAAGTGCCGGTACTGCCCCATGAAATGTACCTCATCCTTGCTGTGAAGTGCCGGTACTGCCCCATTAAATGTACAGCATCCCTGCTGTGAAGTGCCGGTACTGCCCCATGAAATGTACCTCATCCTTGCTGTGAAGTGCCGGTACTGCCCCATTAAATGTACAGCATCCCTGCTGTGAAGTGCCGGTACTGCCCCATGAAATGTACAGCCTCCCCGCTGTGAAGTGCCGGTACTGCCCCATGAAATGTACAGCATCCTTGCTGTGAAGTGCCGGTACTGCCCCATTAAATGTACCTCATCCTTGCTGTGAAGTGCCGGTACTGCCCCATTAAATGTACAGCATCCCTGCTGTGAAGTGCCGGTACTGCCCCATGAAATGTACAGCCTCCCCGCTGTGAAGTGCCGGTACTGCCACATTAAATGTACCTCATCCTTGCTGTGAAGTGCCGGTACTGCCCCATTAAATGTACAGCATCCCTGCTGTGAAGTGCCGGTACTGCCCCATGAGATGTACAGCATCCCTGCTGTGAAGTGCCGGTACTGCCCCATTAAATGTACAGCATCCCTGCTGTGAAGTGCCGGTACTGCCCCATGAGATGTACAGCATCCCTGCTGTGAAGTGCCGGTACTGCCCCATTAAATGTACAGCATCCCTGCTGTGAAGTGCCGGTACTGCCCCATTAAATGTACCTCATCCTTGCTGTGAAGTGCCAGTACTGCCCCATTAAATGTACCTCATCCTTGCTGTGAAGTGCCAGTACTGCCCCATTAAATGTACCTCATCCTTGCTGTGAAGTGCCAGTACTGCCCCATGAAATGTACAGCCTCCCTGCTGTGAAGTGCCGGTACTGCCTCATTAAATGTACAGCCTCCCCGCTGTGAAGTGCCGGTGCTGTCCCATTAAATGTACAGCCTCCCCGCTGTGAAGTGCCGGTGCTGTCCCATTAAATGTACAGCATCCCTGCTGTGAAGTGCCGGTACTGCCCCATTAAATGTACCTCATCCTTGCTGTGAAGTGCCAGTACTGCCCCATTAAATGTACCTCATCCTTGCTGTGAAGTGCCAGTACTGCCCCATGAAATGTACAGCCTCCCTGCTGTGAAGTGCCGGTACTGCCTCATTAAATGTACAGCCTCCCCGCTGTGAAGTGCCGGTGCTGTCCCATTAAATGTACAGCCTCCCCGCTGTGAAGTGCCGGTGCTGTCCCATTAAATGTACAGCATCCCCGCTGTGAAGTGCTAATTCTGCTGCCCTCTCTCCAGAACTCCAAGTGGCATGGCACCGTTTTCCTTGGCTGATTGTTTTCCTTTACTCTATTGGGGTGCCCTGGACGCACGAGGCCAGCTGCCCCCCCCCCTCCTTCCTGAGGGGTGGGGGCCCCACCCCGTGTCCCACGTCGAGTTCAGTCCGGTTTGACTGGTGGGGGCCACCGGGCCAGTTCTTGTGCTGAGTCTGTGACGAGGAGTGTGTGTGTGTGTGTGGGGGGGGGGGGGGGGGGATTGTCCTTCTTCTGTGACCCCCCCCCCCTGCTGGGGGCGGGGCAGGCGGAGTACATGTTTCCGGTCGGATGGCGCGTGGTTTTCTGACGCACACCTTCCATAAAGCTCTTTGCATCCGAGGCCCACGGACAGACTGAACCCGCGGTTTATATGTCATTGCTCTGGAGTCACGGATACTTTCTCCACCTTTTAAAAATAAGAACATGAGTTTGATGGAAAGATGAATCTACTGTTTCTTTTTACTCAACACTATAATAAGTTGAGAATTACTTTCCTCCTGTATCATTTAAAGACCGGTCCTTCAGGGCTCCGGCGAAACAGCATTTCCAATTTAAAAATATCCCTAAGCAAAGTTTTTTTGATTCTTGCACTTATTTCACAGCCTGTTTTCGCCCTTCCGGCTGCTGCAGAGACAGTCATTATTCGGGAGGCGGGCGGCACACAGTGCATCAGAGGGCGCGCTGGGATTTGCCCCAGTCTCTGTCATCTGGCCCAGGTACCAACCTCTCAAACATGGGCACTGAGTCGAGGTGGCAAGGTTGGACACAGGCCTTGCGCATGCGCAGGATGGCTCCTTCCCACCCCTTGGTTCGTCTCCGGTGGCTTCGGCTTTGAAAACAGCCTTTGTAACATTGACCTCTGACCTTTTGAATCTGCTCTGTTGCCACAAGGCAGGAGGGGTGCCCAGACCTGAAATGTCTGCTGACCTCCTATGTAGTATTGACCAGACCCCCAGGATATTGCGGCATCGAGTTGCACATTTTGTGGCACAAAAACGGAAATTTTGCGGCACTTTATTTTACTCTTAATCATTCTTTTTCAGCCTTAAGTAAACTGATTTAGCAGAGTATTTAACTTTGAAACAGGTATGTATAAAGTATCTGAGAGGGTTTCTTTGCTATCTTCTCCTTTCTCCTGTCTCTCGCTTGTTCTGATGATGATGAAAAATAAGTAGACCGCCCCCAGAAATGAGCCCCAGCAGGCCCACACCACCACCGCTCGGGTTAAGCCCTGGCCACACCCTTCTTTCAGAAGCAGGCTGCTTTTTAAACATGATGATTCAGACCTTTACCTTGATATTGTGTCGCACCCACGCTTGTTGCGTATCACACATTGTACCCATGGCAGCCTGGAACTACCAGTGGAATAAAAAAAGTTAGGAACACCACCTATGGACGATGTGACCATGATCGTGCTTAAAATCCTAGGGCCTTATTTATGAAGGCCTTGCGCCGCCGGTGCGTCACTTTTTCCCATTTTAAAAGTGATGCACCGGCGGCGCAAGGCCTTCATAAATAAGGCCCCTGTTTTGGGGGGGAAAAACGTATGTTTGCACCCAAAATGCAATTCTAAATTAGGGACTAATCGCATTCAACTCAGGAGTTTGTGTCTGCAATTTGCGTCAGGATAGGGAGGGTACAGACTGCAAGAGCAGCTTTCTCAGAAATGACACGTAGCCACCCTCTGATTGGTGGAATCTTGTGCAAACTGTAGGCTCATCCACAGTCCTGAAAACGCAAACTTTAATTGGAAGCAAACTGCGCACTCATAACATGTGCACCCCGAGAAAACTCAAATGAACAGGTGTACGATTTGCATCTGCATTTTGCGGGTCCATCAGGACCAGGCCCTAAATCTGCTGCCTGGTGCTAGCGTTGCGGTGCCGTAGCTATGGCACACAATACCACCCAAATAGATATGAGCAAAATCTAGAGAGAGGCAACAAGCTTTAAAGAACGAAGGCCAGCTTTCTCCAGCATCCAGATGTCAAAGGGAACTTAAACGATCATAAAAATACACACTGATCGTAAAAAGGGCACAACGCAATATAATTTCAGAACAGAAGGCCAGCTCACACAAGCCCTTGGAGATTCTTTTCAAGCAGGTTTTACAGCAAAGTCCAGTCTTTGTCCTCTCCTTGGCAAACGCAGCAACTGCAGACCGACCCAGCAAAGAAACGGACAGCAAAGGGGCCGTCTCCTCCTCACAGCTCTACAGCTCTCCTTCCTTGGCTGGGGTTCCTCTTGAGTCCAGAAGTAATCTAAAATTCTGGGGTTTTAGGTCCAATACTGATATTCCTTTTTCCCTTTTAACCCCTTCGACGCTCATGACGAGCTGGGCTCGTCATGGCGTAGCCTCCTCGCACGCTCATGACGAGCCCAGCTCGTCATGTAAAGTGCGAATCCCTAAAACCCAGCGTACGGACGGAATTCCGCCCGCACGCATGCGGTTAAGTCTTTGTAAGAAAGCCTTTCTTGCTCAGTAAAAACAAATTTGACTGAAAAAAATATACCAGTATACAAATATAAAAGTATACCATTTGTGTCAAAACAAAATAGTGTAATATAAAAGGGATGAAATACAAATCAACTCAGTGCTATTTTTCTTTTCTTTTTTGCACACAACTTGCAGATTATAAGTGATAAAGCCCTGATGAGAACCCGTAAAATGAGATAACGAGTTTGAAACGCGTCGGCAGGCAGAAAGGAGCAAATTGACTATTGGATTGACTACAAGATTGACACGTTTAGTCAAATATATATTTTTTTCAGTCAAATTTGTTTTTATCTCCTTTCGAACGTGACTTTATCCTTGGAAAAGTATATGTGAAGAAATATAAATGCAAAGATTGTACATTTGCTGCATAATAGTTGTGCAATGTATATGTAATGTTCATTGAATGTGTTTTTATGTACAATGGTATGATTTATGTATATGTGTAATGTTTAAATGTAATGTTTTTCTCATGCGAAAAAATTTCTACTGAACAAATGAAAAAGTAAAAGGTATAAATAAACTGTACCTAACAAGTCCAGGAAAAGACTGATTTGTTGCTCAAATTTTTGAGCTCTACAAAACAAATTGTCGGGCCAGCATCTTTCTTTAAAAAAAAAAAAAACACTTTCTAAAAGTGGCATTTTAAAACACAGAATATAAAAACCACCTTCACTAAAAAAAGTGTGTTATTAAGTTCAGAGTGAATAAACTCCAAATCTCTAGCTGTTCCCAATTGAAAGTTACATTTGTAAAATGTTACAAGGCAGCTTCAATGATAGCCTATGGGAGAGCTATTACTTGCAATAGTGAAAAACAAAATTAGCAGTCTTCATCAGGACATGTAAAACACACCAGTACATGTTCTAGTTTCACATACACTGCACTTTGCCCATGGGGGTACATGGGTCCTATCCTAGGGGTGACATGTATGTACGAAAAGGCATGTTAAGGGCCAGGCAAGTGGGTGCACTTGCCAGGTCAACATGTCACTCAAAAACCGCATTTGCAGACACTGCAGTGGCAAGTCTGAGATGCCTTTTCAGGGCTACTCCTGTGGGTGGCACAATCAGTGCTGCAGGCCCGCTAATAGCATTTGATTTACAGGCCCTGGCACACTTAGTTCACTTTACTTGGGACTTACCAGTAAATAAATTATGCCAATCGTGGAGAACCAATCCTAATTTTTAAAGGGAGCACATCTACTTTGGCACTGATCAGCAGGGGTAAAGTGCCCAGAGTACCGAAACCAGCAAAAACAAAATCCAGCCACCGTAAAAAATACAGGAGGGAGAGGGAAAAAGTCAGGGGAAACCACACCAAGGATGCCAGGTCTAAATAAATAAATAAAAATGTTATAACATTTACCAACTATATAGATATATTTATATGTAGTTATAAAATTAGTCTCCAAAAAGTACCACTGGGCCTCACTCTTTTTAACACAAAAACGGATACGAGGCCTTACTCCATACTCTGCTGCATAACTGTTTTTCTGAATTTGCTAAAATCACTGTAATCAAACTCAGATTTTTCAGAAGCCTTGTGATTCTAGTGAACGGATGCCAGAAGCCAGCACCCCCCTCTGAAAAGTGTTACGACTCAAGTGCCGTTCTCCACTGTCCCTTTTACGGGCAGGTCCATCTCTACTGTCTAATATCCAAGGTCAAGGTTGTCATGTTTACAAACATTGCTGTTATTACATTAAACAAATTCCTTATTTCATGTGCTTTAAAACTAGGCGGGTCACTAAAATTTCTGTTCTAAAAATTGGGATGTGGTTCTACAATGTTTGGGAATCCCTGCCCGCGAGCAGCGTTCCTCAAACCGCGGGCTGCGACCCGCTGGTGGGTCGGGAGATGATTCTTGGATTGTCGTGAAAGTCCGAGCAACAAATAAAAATGCCTTTTAATTCTGTATGTTTCTGGTTACGTTTGCCAGAGCTTCAAATACAGAGGTCAAATGTCAGGATATCGGCGTCTTCTGGCAAATTGCAGCTTCTGTGTTTTAACATGGGGATTGATGTCTACAAACTCCTTTCACTTTCAGTCAGAAAAAGGTAGAGGGAATATGAAAGGAAAAACTGTAGCATGTTTTTTTTTTTTTATAACATATGAATACCTGTAAATTAACTGTACACGTTCAGCAGTTAGGAAAATGAAGCGCATTTGTTTGTAATTGTGAAGTTTGATGACATCAAAGATTTTAAAAGGATCAAAACAAATCCAGGCAGGGGGAGGAGCTACGCTAGCAATCAAGATGGCTGCTTAGGCTCCCGGCTCCGCCGACCTCCGTCTCCTACCAGATGATCCTGTACTAAATCCTGTGTTTGCGCCCTCCCTCCCTGTGGATGAACCGAAGAGCAGTCTGACTGTGCAGTCCCGAAAATGTTACCGGCTTTGTAGACGAAGTTACGTCGAACTTAAGTTTGAGGCCTTTTCCAGCTTGGGAACCGGGGCCTTGAGTGCTGGCATAGCCGGGTTCGAATTGAACAACATCGGCCGTGAGGGTTCGGTAGGGTCCGGTCCACCGTTGTGGAGGTTGGTTCATGCCCGATTTGGATGACAGTCCCCTAAGTTTATCCCATCGAAGGAGTGGCGACAATGCAAGACTGAAGCTGCGGGCGGAGGCCCTTTCCCGGGGACACTGTCTGTCCCCCCCCGGTGTTCGCTGGGCCGGGGTCTTAGCTCGTGGTAGCGAGAGAGAATAGCTGCAGTGATAATTGAAAAGTCGCCCTCCATAGACGTCCATTCCACTCGTGCCTGAGTACCCAGAGAGACCAGGCTCTCTTACGGGGAAGTAAACATGGTCGACATCGAGTGCGGACAGAAGGGACGGGCCTAATGTGAACCATCGCTGAGAACTGTAATGGCGGCCATCGGGGCACTCCAATCGTATGTGGAGGCCATTGTGCACAAAATGATTGATATCACTTTTGAGAAAGGGCGAGTTGGACCGGACTCTACTCCATTGGAAGAACTAATGTGTGCTGTACCACCCGCACTGGCCATGTTATCGAAAAAGGACGGTCCCGTGCAGCGAGAGGTGTCGCAACTACTATGTAGTGTGGCAGCCGAAAACTGAGCTTGGTGCTTCGACCGGATCGTTGTACATATCGTTGCCTTTTATTGTGGACCAATCAGTCGGTGCTCCCCTCCAGGAAACCCCTGTCTGGAATAATCTTGGGCTTGAGACAGTGTCTATCCCCTCACCGGCAGTCTTATTACGATTGCGATAGAACCAACGTTGGGAGCTGAGGTCGGTGAGGGGTAGCCTTAATGGAGATGGGGTTCTCATTGCCTTAACACTATTGACTTGTCTCCGGATGTACCTTGTGGAACTCTATGCACACTTTGACTCTTCTGGGGAGGCGGCTGTTCGACCGGAGGGGTTTCACACGACTGATCCTACGGGCCAAGGCTGAAACTGACGGACTAGACTTTGAATTGTGGTGCCGGTGAAAGTGGGACTTAATACTATTGTGCCTACGGGAGGGTGGGCGATGTTTTTGAGCTTCCCCTGTGTTCAACTGTAAAATTTATTCGTAAAATGAAGATACCGTTATAGGGGTTGTTCGGCTCTGGTGGGGGGGGGAGGGACCGGGGGCCCATACGGGGATGATCCTCCTCCATTTACTACATTTAGTAAGTTAGTTTAGATGGGGCGACAGGCACACTGCTAGTTGGGGTTAGGCGAAAGCTACATGCAGGGGTGCAGGGTGGGGGGAAGGGGTGTTCGTATTGTGTGTGTTTTTTGTATGTTCTTAAAATCCTATCAGAATCCTGGAATTGGGTGCCTTATCGAAACATATTTCTGTATTGTGGGTAGACGGGATCTGAGTTTCGTACTGATCGAACTGCCCCTAGCAATGAGTTGAGTTTTATATTGTTGCGAATTGGTTTCAGTCGTTGCCGAGCTCCGTTGAATTGCTGCACTCCATCTCCCCCCATTCGAACTGTCTCCTAATGACTATCCTGTTTTCTTGGGGGGTGGAGTTAGAGGACTTTAATGATTGCTTTGGCGAACGTTCGCATATTTCATAGCCGCGAAGTTTTTACAATGCATGGCAGTTCTAGTCTGGTTGATCTTCCGTTTATTCTGCATTATATGTTCGTATATTATCCAGTTGTTTCATGATGTATGGCACCTGATGTTGATCCTTGCTTTATGTTTTTTTCACTTTAATAAAAAGAAATATAAAAAAAAAAATCCAGGCACTTTCGGTGGAGATGTGCAAATAGTAAATATTCACTGAAATCCGATTTCCACACATATTTTGGTGCAATGCAGTTTTATCAGTAAAAGTATGTGAGGGAAGAGAGGCAGAGACGAATGGCCAGTTAAGGGACAAGGGGGGAAAGATAGAGAAGGAACCAAGAGGTGATATAGGGAGTGCACAGAGGGATTCTGTGAGGGTTCACTTTGTAACTTGCATGTCGGTCCTTTCAATCCCAACCCTGATGCACTATTCCTTTGACAATGTGGCGCTTCTCTACCCCCTCGTGCAACTTGACTCATTGTGCTGTGGGAAATGTTAGCAAATCTATCCCTCAAAGGTTTGGCACAGATGTCCAGACTTACATTTTATCTTGGACCTTGTCCGGTGCTCCCGCTGCCTTTTGGCTCGGGTCTGGCTACAGAAATGACATCTACACACACACAGAGGCAGAAAATCACTGTTTGTTATAAAAATGCTTTTTTTCAAAGAATGGGGGAGAAATCCACCCAAGGTTCCAGCTCGGCGGAGTTGTCTGGCCGGTCACAGTGCGGCCCAGAGGATTCTGGGAGTCGAGCACACCGGCCTTGTTATGTCGGCGTTTCTACTTGTGCTCTTTGTTTTCCATTAAGTGGAAATTTTGCAATGGAAATTTTATAGGAACATTAATTGCAATAAAATTGAATCCCTCGGTTCACAGACTCTGCCTTCCTACAGCCGTCGCTCAATCACTGCTGAAGGGCTTCACCTCAGGGCCTGGGCGCTGCACCGGCCACAGGAGTGACCGCTCCGTCCCTGACAGGGCTGGCGCTAGGGCTGGTGCCAGAGGGGGTGAGAATATTTGATGTGCCCCCCCAAGACCTCCTTCTCCTAGGATTCACTCAGTGTCACCCTCCATGGCGCCCCTCGCCTCTACATAGACCGCTCTCATGTGCAGGTAATTTCCTTTAAACTGCGACTCATTCCAAGTATCTAGGGTAGAGTGGGTTGGAGAGTGTTAGATCACACACATATACTGACACAATGGCTCGTATAAGTGTGCACGCCAATGTATATGAAATGTCACTTCAGACCGGGGCCACTGGAATTATTCAATTGTCCACCACTGCAATGTACACATAATTATGGATTTGCTGCGTTCGCCACATAATGCATAACCTGTCGCGTATTCCGCAGATTTTCGTTCAAATGATTCACAAGTTACTAAAATCTCAGCAGCGCGTTTCCGCGCCGTGGCAGGCCCTTTCAAAGGGTGACTGGTCGCCCTTCTGTTGTGTATTGCGATATTTTGGTTTGAAACTGCCACTAATGAGTTGCAATCTCTGCCCAGACTGTGTCAACAAGCTTAAAAATGTCAAAATAATTGAGTATTACTATTACAAAATATGCTGCATGAGGCCCATAATTTGCCTTTTCTTGCTTCATAATTTACTCAACCTGCTGCGTTATTATTATCCAAAGGAACCCTATATATCAACCTTAGAATAATGAAAGATTAGAGAAAAACAATAAGACTGTAAACCCTCGCCTTGCCGTTTCCATGCTGCTCTTTGATTTTGGCGCATAGCTCACTGAGCTATATTACGGCTGGCATTCAAGTGACCTAAAGGCTGTGCCTTTAACCCTGTAAGAAGTGCCAAAGGCAACCTCCACCCCCAGAGCTTGGCCCCTGGTGAGGTGACGGGGCCCCTGAACAAAAGCAGAAGGCCCTGTCCTGGCTGGGGTCCCAGCAAATGCCAAACTGCACAGAGAGGCCCATTATCACTCTGTATGTGATAATCAGGCCAGCAAACAGAAGGATAATGGGCCGACAGCAGCCTGTGCCCGGTGGGGGAGGGGCGGCGGAGGGCCCCTGAGATCACAGCAGGAGCACGAGCTGGCCCCTGCAGTGAGAGTTCCAGAACTTTGAGGCTGATTCAGGGGGACAGCTGCCCCAATGCCCAGAATTACGGACAAAAGGCATCCGTGGAAGAGTTCATCATGGGCAAGAGGCCCAAATAACGGGCTGCAGTGGCGTAACACAGGCCCCCACTGCCCCAGGGGAGCTGGGGGGCCCCCAAGCTCCAAGGGCCACCTCAGCACAATACTCTGGCTGGAGAGCTCCTGATTGAGTCCGGAGGGGGGCCCTCCACGTACCTTGAGGGGGCTCCTCAAGTTTTGTCATGCCAGTGATGGGTTGGTCACCCTCGGTTCAGGGAGCGGGCAGAGGTGCCCGGCACATACTGGAGTGTGCCAGCCCTGCCCTGCCCTGCCAGGGAAGGGTAACCAGGGGACGGTGGCACTGCCTCTCGGAGCCACATGTCCACACAGGCTTCTCCACCAGAGTTGGCTGCCATGCTGCCCCTGCTGGGGGTGAAGGGGTCACTGCCAGGGAAGGGTCACTACAAGGTGGCTGTGAAGGGTCACCGGCTCACTCTCAGCTTTACGTAAACCCAAGTCCGGATTACAAGTGGTGCAAAGTGGCTCCACTTGTTTCCTTGATAAAGATTCACCATTCAATATATGGCAGAATTTGGGCAAAGATTCACCACAATATTCTGAGGCACACCGCTCGCTGGTGCAGTGGAAAGCATGTGGCACTATGCCACATAATGCGAGGGGCAGAGTAATGTTTCAGCCACACGTCGCCCTGAAACATGAACCGGCAATCCTGGTAATGCCCCAGGGGGTATTAAGCATCATTTTAATGGGAGATGAGGGTACCACAGGCCCTGGTGGAAAAGCCTCTCGCCTGGTGAATAGTGTAATGTTTGTTCCTGTAGTGATGCCCGTGTCCCGCTCTTGTGCCAAAGGTGTGAAGGGTTCACCCCCACATGCACCGACTCTTGTGCTCAAGTTGTGTAGGGTTCACCCCCACATGCACCGACTCTTGTGCTCAAGTTGTGTAGGGTTCACCCCCACATGCACCGACTCTTGTGCTCAAGTTGTATAGGGTTCACCCCCACATGCACCGACTCTTGTGCTAAAGGTGTGCAGGGTTCATCCCCACATGCACTGACTCTTGTGCTAAAGGTGTGCAGGGTTCATCCCCACATGCACTGACTCTTGTGCTAAAGGTGTGCAGGGTTCATCCCCACATGAACTGACTCTTGTGCTAAAGGTGTGCAGGGTTCATCCCCACATGAACTGACTCTTGTGCTAAAGGTGTGCAGGGTTCATCCCCACATGCACTGACTCTTGTGCTAAAGGTGTGCAGGGTTCATCCCCACATGAACTGACTCTTGTGCTAAAGGTGTGCAGGGTTCATCCCCACATGAACTGACTCTTGTGCTAAAGGTGTGCAGGGTTCATCCCCACATGCACTGACTCTTGTGCTAAAGGTGTGCAGGGTTCACTCACACATGCACTGACTCTTGTGCTAAAGGTGTGCAGGGTTCACCCCCGTCAGCACCCGTCCATCGCCATACCCCAGACACACTGCCCCTTTCACCAAAGGCCGGCTGACCTACTCCAAAAACCAGCTGTTCGCCTTCAGAAAAGGGGTGGGCAACTGCAGACTGTCTTGTGAGAACACTGTTGAGGGACCTTTCTGTTGTGTGAACGGTGGCTTTAGTGCCACTTCTACGCTGCCATCACACGGTCATCACCTTGGCCTAAAAAAGGCCATTAAGATCTTTAACCTCAACAGCCGATCCTTTGCCAGACATCATGCTGACGTTTATGACCTGCTGGATGACTTCTCCCCGGATGTCCTTTTCCTTACCGAGACGTGGCTCTCGGATGATATGACCGCGGAACCTGGCCTGGCGCTATCGGCAGGGTATAGCATTGTAGGAACTGGGGTCACCAGTTCCCCGGGGGTAGCTTGGCTCGAGCAGGTAGGCACCCGAAAGCTTAGGTGTAAAGTGACCATACAGCACACACACCCACTGAGTCGGGAAAACGCACACAATGACTGACACCACACCATCTGGTCTATTAAAATCAATAAGCTTTTATCCAGGATCAAAATCACGGCTGGCAAGTCATTCAGGGCAATTTAAAAAAAATCAAGGTAGCAATAACTACTTAGCACATTTCATCAGGAGAGCAAGGGAGACATTTCATTAGGTAACTGAAGGCATTCATGAAACATTGCATTAGGCTGGAGTAAACATGTCACTATGTAGGGGTAAACATTTCATTGAGAATCAGGCCCCATCTCATTATGCAAGATTAGACATCTCACCACTTCTCCTTAGTCAGGAAGAAACAGGTCATTATGCAGGCTTATTCAACAGGTGTAACCATTCCTTTCACCACATGTGGCACCTAGGACTGTGGGCCTAGGGACCATTAAAACAGCACAATAGCGGTACTCCTTTAGGACCTGCCTAGGGGCAGGTTAGAACAACCTGTCCCCCAACGTGGGGTTAACTTTGCTGGAATTCAGGCCCCAAATGTTCTTACAGGGCTCTTGCCCAATTCAGCAATTCCCAATAGTACCACAGGGGCCAACGGGGCCCAACTACAGTTTCTCCCGGGAGGGGCGGCCGCGGGGCTCCCTCTTCGCTCCTTGGGGGCCCGCTCTCCCTCCTGGCCTTCCGCCCGCCTCCCTGGGGAGTTACCTGACTCTTCGGGCCTACTCTGGCCCCTTGCAGAGGTTGGCGGCTGGATGGGAGGGTTCCTGCCCTCCGGTAGGCCTTACTCGGCCCGGCGCTGCTGTGGGCCAGTTGGGGGGGCTCACGATCTCCAGGGAGCCCCCGTGCTGTGTAGGAGTCGTCCTGGACCTCCCCATGACTCCTGGGGGCCCGGGGACCAATCGGAGTCAGCCTCAGGGTAGGCGCGCCCACAGCCGACAATGGCAGTGCGGACAGCGGGGGCACGGCAACTAAGGCCCAACAAGGATGCAGCACTGGGCGGGGGGGCGGAATCCAGGGCGCTTCCCCGTCACGTGAGGCTGGATGCTGGCTTCAGGGCCTAGCGCGGCCCCCTCTGGATGATGGCGGCCCTCTTCTGACACCGGGGGCCGCCTCAACGATGTCGGCAATGGTGAGGGCCTCCTCAGGCGACCGCCGGGGCCGAGGTGTTGTCAATAGGTCCCAGGGGCGGTAGCGGCACCTCTGCCACGCGGCGCTGGGCGGCGGCGGTGATAGGGAACACAGCGCGAGCGGTCACCGCGCTCGGGGAGCAGTCTCAGCAGTGGCCAAAGTCGACCCGGGCTGCAGCGGTGAGTTGACCGGCCAGCGCTTTTCCTTCCCGCAGCGCTCGCCAGGGAGTGGGTGGGCACAACACGTGGGGGCAAGAGGCGCTTCGGCCCCAACAGTCACTGGGTCCACAGAGGGTCTCAGCGTCGCAGCGCTTAGGAGGAATACAGCGCTCGGGCCGCAGGCAGCAGGTCAGAGTTCTAGCGCTACGCAGAGAGAGCGCTCCACAGACAGTTCACTTTAGGCAGTGCAGGGCCACACGGGGGCACAGGCTGAGCCAAGGGGCGCAGAGCTGACACAGCGGCAATACCTGGTTGATCCCCAGTAGTCCTTGTTAGCACAGGTAGGTGTTCTTCTCGGCACTGGATGGTTCCTGCGTCCTTGTGAAGCAGTTTCTTGGGGGGGGTTTGAGTTGGTGGCTGAAGACAGGTGGGTTCCTGTAGGTCACTGCAGGTGGTCCCTGGGTTCCCCTCCCGCCGGGCCAGATCAGTGGGCTAGTTCAGGGTTCCTCACTCTACTTGGAAGGCAGCACCTAAGCCCTGTCACTCCCAGTGGTATAGGTTCCCCTCTAGGCCCTACCGCCTAAGTCTCCTGCGTGGGTCCCCCAGGTCAGTGATGCCCCAACTGTCTAAAAAGTTTCCCTCCTTTCCTTAAATATTCCCAAGTCAGGTGACCACTCTCTAAGGCAGTAAAAGGAGACCCCTCCCCTATTCCGGAAGGTTCCAGGAGCTTCCCTAGTCTAGCTATGGGCAGAAAAAGGCGGGCTGGTGTTGCAACAGTATCTAGGGTCCCAGCCAGCTCCTGGCTACTAGGGTGCTACTAAAAAGACCACTCCGCAGTAGCAGGGGCCTGTGGCAGCCATGTTGGTAGGAGAGAGCACCTGCACCTTAGCGCTGATTATCAATGGTAAGGCGCCCGGAGACCTAGGTCCAACGAAAAAGAGGGTGGAAAAAACAAGGCAAGGGCGAAAAAAAACAGGGAAAGACCACCCTAGGGCTGATAGGTCTAACAAGCATCCTCACCCTCAATAGGGCAACCAGAGGTGGGGGCATCCCGGTCATTCACAAATCTGTCTACCCTGCACCTTCTTTAGGCAGATTATACCCAGATGCGAATGCGCCCTCTTTAAGGTCACGCTCAGCCCAAATGACACCATATCAGGGCTCCTGGTTTATAGGCCCCCTGGGCCAGCCGCAGATTTTAAGGTAGCACTCGCAGAGGCGGTCAGCGTACTGGCAGTTAACGCCGCCAATTTCACAGTCATTGGGGATTTGAATATTCACCTAGACAAATTAGACAACCCTGACATGGCCAATTACATGGCAGCCTGCCAGCTAGTTCAACTGGTGTCAAGCCCTACCAACTTGTGGGACCCAGTTTTCACTAATATACCTACACTGACAGTCCTTGTTCCCATCCCGATGGTGTGGTCCGACCACTTCTTGGTCCCCATGTACCTTCAGGAGATAATTCCCTCACGGAGCAAGGAACAGACATCCTCGCTCAAACGCACAAGCTTAACTGGGATTCTTTCCAGGCCTGTTTGTCTACTACTTGCCCTAACCTTCCCAATGATCCTAATGAGGCATACAGGGCCTTAACAGACTGGATCAGTCAGCAACTTGATGGCCTTATTCCAGAGAAATGGTCACTAAACCGTAAATCTACAACTAGACCGTGGTATAATAGCAGCCTAGCCGATTTGCTCAAAGACCGCAAAAGGCTGGAACGTATATGGAGAAGGGATTTTAACACCACTGCGAAAGACACCTATCGAGTGACAGTTAAAAGTTACCATAGGGCCATTCAACGGGCACGCACAACGTTCTATGCCGACCAAATCCGTAACAGCGACAATCCGGCAAAGAGCGTATTCTCAATACTTTCCGGCCTCAAATCGCAGCAGACCAGTGCGGTGCAGAAAATCCAGTCTAACGAGCAGTGCGACGAAACATCTATAGGTCCTTTCCCACTACTGCTATCACCCCTCTAGCTGCAGGGTGTGATCAAACTGCCAATACTTTGGAGTCTTTCACACCCATTTCTGCGGACCAGCTGCAAGTACTCTGCAGGAAAATTAAATCTGGCTCACCTGCCGATCCTCTTAAACCACAGCAATTTAGGAAGGGGCTTCCTGCGATTATGCCCTCCCTGAGGCAGGTAATTAATATATCGCTTTCTATGGCAGCTGTGGCCAAGGCGTGGAAACAAGCCAAGGTGCTTCCTTTACTTGAAAAACCTCTGTTGGACCGAGCCAAGCCTGAAAACTATCGCCCCATCTCCTTACTCCCCTGGGCAGCCAAGATCATGGAGGCGCATGTCAACTCACTCCTCTCAGACTTCCTGACCAAGAACAACATACTGGACCCCTCCCAGAATGGTTTTCGACCTGGCCACAGCATGGAGTCTGCCCTCTTGGCTGCAACAGAACACCTTTGGTCTGCTTTAGACGCTGGGCAAACGTCGGCACTGATCCTTCTGGATCTCAGTGCCGCGTTTGACACAGTGTCCCATGCCATTCTGTTACAGCGCCTGGAGGAGGAGGGGATTGTCGGCTTGGCCTTGAAGTGGCTAACATTGTTTCTCAGGGAGAGGTCATTCGTGGTCACGGTTCCCCCTTTTGCATCGGGGACACACCCCATTAAACAAGGCGTCCCACAGGGCTCCTCCCTCAGTCCCCTATTATTCAATCTCTATGTCCAACCGCTGGCCGGGGTGGCTAGAAATAGGGGACTGACCATGGTCTCCTACACCGACGACACTCAGCTGGGGGTGGCACTCTCAAGCGACACCGAGAGGGACGCCCTAAAATTTCGGGGTGACCTGGCAGTGGTCGCTGAGTGGATGACCGCCAACTGCTTCCAGCTGAATTCCATTAAATCTGAGGTGTTGTTGGTGGGAAAGACCGTGGTCTGGTGGCCATAATGCCTAGGTAGTACCCCCCTCCCAAGCAACCATTATAGGTAAGGGGTTAACCCAATGAAGTCCAGACGTTTCGCTCATCCCAGACACAACTCTGACTAATCCCGACACTCCTTGACCTCCACGGAGCAGGATCACTGACAGGATTCCTTCATCCGCTACCGTTTCAATTATCTCCACAAGCGCGTTTTCTCGCCCTGCTCGCTGGTCCCAGTAGACGTTGGACCTCCCGCTTTGTGGACCACAAAAAAAATAAGTGGAAGACTCGGATGAAGTCCTCTAAGGCTTAGGATGAAGCCACCACCACCTTTCAGGCTTTGCCTCTGGTGCTAATACCGCACAATTCAATTGTCCACGGATTGACCTTGAGGCTTCCGGAGTTCATGGAATATCTCTCTAGTCAGCAGAATCTCTGGACAGTCATAGATCCTCTCCAGCAATACCCCCGCCATCACACATGCGGATGAGGCTTTCAAACCACTGGTTGGTTGCCTCCGTACCCCTGTCCTGAAGAAGACTCGCAGGCCAAGGCCCTACTACCCTATGTGCCGCAAGTCGAGTCGAAACGTCTACGCTCATATATCCACACATCTGGACCCATTCACCACTTCAGTATTTGACGTGCCTAAAAATACAATCTGTGATTGTAAAGAAATAATGTAAATAGACCATGTAAACTATCTTTGGGCCAGATCTACAGGACTGAGATTTTGAATCAATCACTCACAAATTATTTTCAACTATCTCCTTTTACCTCAACTATTGGGATTACCTTCCCATCCACGCACTTTATCTCGAGCACTCCTTCTCTATTTGCACGTTCCTCCTCGGGAGCACCCACAGTTTTAATAATGTCTTTGATTGAAATGTATGAATTACAATAAATTTATCGTGTTTTTTATAACTAATATAGTGGCTACATATCTCTCGTCTATTACTCTGTTCTTACAGAAGAATTGTTCTCCCCATGAGCACGGAATTAACTTGAGCTCCAACTGAATAATGAAATGATACATATATATATTTTTGCTTTAGTGAATCATTGGTTTGAGGACCATTGTTACTCTATACCCTCTCCCAAGCAGGCCGTCAAAAATGTGGGGTATGGTTGGACTCATCCCTCAGCTAGCAAGTCCAAACCAAAAAGGTAGCAGGGACTTGTTTTGGGCTCCTGTGGGGGCTTAGACTCTTATTGGGGTTTTTCGATCCACCTACGCTCCAGACGATCATTCAGGCATGCATAATGTCCAGGTTGGATTATGCCTGCTCTCTATATTTAGGGGCAAATAAGGCTGAGGTTGCTCGGCTACAACGGGCCCAGAACGCAGCAGCCAGATCCCTGATTGGCCTACGTAGGTCCTGCCCGGTGTCAGCCACCATCCATCGACTACACTGGCTGCCGGTGGCCAGGAGAATTGAATTTAAGGCCCTCTTCTTCACTTTTAAAGCCCTAAAACTTAACACCCCTAGTATCCTGGCCAGCTTAGTCACTCCCTACGTCCCTACACGTCCACTCCGGTCACTAGGCCAGCACCTGGTGCAGGTTCCAAGGTTTCAGAGAGTACGGGCAGGGGGCCGTTCTTTCCGCAGCAGCGCAGCCCACCTCTGGAATTCGCTGCCCACCCACATTCGGAGCCACACCAACTACTTGGCTTTTAGGAAGGCCATAAATACATACCTGTTTCCCACCATGTAGCTTTGCCTTTCCATTCATGATAATTGCTCTGCTGGCTGCGCCGGGACGCCCCTTTGCTGGGGCAGCTGTTGTGCTTTACAAGTTGTGGTAACATAACAGAACATGAATTAATAAGGAATACACCTATATAGTGACACGCATTGGCACATGCTATTGGTGAGCCCTAGTGAGGCACTGAAATCCTGGTGAGAGAATTGTCATTTTGACACAAGTAGTGTTGCATATGACAATTGTGTCACCTGTTCCATTGTATTTGGGATTATAATTAATACTCGATGAATTTGTATGTCTGTTAGTGGGCTTGATATATTCATGATCTTTTTTTTATATTATAGCCTTTTGAACTTTTTCATCACAATTCAGATAGTACTTGTCTGATTTTTATGTATCGCTTGATTTGAAACTGTATGTCCTTTATCTAAGTACAATAAAATATTTGAACACATTAAACCTGTGCCCACTGCCTCCCAGATCACGCCTGCCCCCCTGCAGTTCATACCCCCTTGCCAGGGATATGAATGCAGCCTTCCCAAGACCCACTTCCGGGCTGAGCTCCCTCGCCGGTCCGCATCCAGCCCTGTGTGTCTGGAGGGCAGTGCCCCCTCTGGCAGGCCTGGGGGCTGCAGGCTGCGCTCACGTGAGGCAGGACAGACGGACACGGGTGCTCGGGACCTCCGGGGACTCATCTGAAGAAGGCGCCTCTCTGGCCTCCTCGGGGCTTCTATGCGCCTCCCCTCAGTCTGCACAGACCCCTCTCCTGTGGCTGCATTACAAACCTCCCCACCGACCCCACCTCCTGGCAGCTTGAGGCGCCTGAAGGTGAGTGCCTTGTTCTTGGTGGGTGGGGGGGGGGGGCAGCAAAGATGCCCGGGGCCCTAAAACAAGGGCATGGTAACACCATATCCACTTATTTAGTTTAACAAAGTTACTTTCGGGGTACGCTGCGCCCCTGTGGTCCCAGGGCTCCGGTGCCACTGCACCTGCTGTACTGTTGATAGCTTTGCCGCTGCCAGTGCTTGTTCTCTGCAGACCCTGGGGCCCCGCTCGGCGTGGCCCGTCTGCTCTCCATGGCAGACCTCTCGAGCTCAGAAACACTGCCCCCGTGTCCACGGCCCCCCCCCCTTCCCAGGTGCAGGGAGCGCCTGGAGGCGGCGGAGGAACCCAGGACCGGTTATTCCCGTTTCCGTTTCCGTGGGTTCACCTCACGCCAGAGACACACTCTCTGGTTTCATTAACCGGAAACACAATGGCTGTTTTGTGTTACTTCGAACTTTTTATTTCTTCCACGTTGGCACAGGTTGCACCCCACATCGCCCCCTCCCCCCCCCACCACCACCACAGTTGATTACATGCTGTTCACTTCACGAGGCGTGTTCATATAGCGCCTCGCCGTTCACAGCTAACCCTTAGGCGCTTTCGGAGTTTATGGGTGTAGTGAGTGGCGGGCACCGCGGCGGGGGACAGGTTTGGGGTCAGATCTTGTGCCCCACCGGCTTCTTACACGACAGTAACTTTATTCTTATACTGGACTTCACAGCTCCCTTTCGTTTCTAGGCGCTGTCAATGGCCGGGGTTAGTGGTTTGGTCCAGACTCTAGTCTGGGATCAATATTGTGTCCTAAATCATTCATTGAAAATAGAAAATCTACACTGAATGGGACGATATTTTTGTACACGTCATCTAGGACACAATATGTGTGTCGTGTGACGTTTCGGTATACAATATTCTGGTAAAGGACTGCTTCTGTACAGCGCCTACTACCAAGTGTCTGGCTGCATAGTGCCTTCAGAATCGGGGCGCCCTCTTGAGGTCTGTGGTCCTAGTTCACTGGAGGAAGAGTTGTCGGTTTATTTTATTTTTGCCCCCCCCCCCCCCCCCCCTACGCCGCAGGGGCCTGCATAACGCCCCTGCCATGGACACAGGGCACGTTTTGCCGGGCCTCTCTGCCAGTATTATCACATACACCGTGTTGCTTTTCTGTCTCTTTCTGCTTGGGCTTGGGGGGCGTTTACATGTTTCTTGTTCCATGCCATTGCACGAGTCCTGCCTGGCGTGAGGAACGATGCCCCCCCCCTTCCAAAACAAGAAACCATAACCCCCTCCCCCACACACACACACACCCACCGCGGGGGACTCCTTTGTGCCTCTCATTTATTTATTTATTTGTCTTGTTGTGCGCCCCCGAAGGGGTCCCTCCGCGCTACGGGAGTGCTACAGAGTCACAGGGGGGTTCAGAAGAGTGCGGTTGTAGGAAACCGGCGAAATCGCAAATAGATGGTGCATTGGCGGAGGTGTAGGGGAAGTTGCTTCCAGTAAATGTAAATGTACATGTATTTATATAGCGCAAATCACCGACACGGTATCTAAGCGCTTACTTAGGGAACCCGTCCTGGTATTCCCCTGTGAGATACCCCGGCAGGGTATCCACAAGGTGAAAGCCAGGCATCCCGCCGCGAGGGGCCGTGGTGGAGATTAAGCAAGCTATTGCCCAGAGTCGCAGAGTGTGACCCCGTGAGTCGAGTAGGCACCGGAACAAGAATTATCGAGTCCGTGGAATTTTTGAGCCCGAGACCCGCCGAGGCGGGGAAACGAACCCTGGTCCCCGGCCGATCTCAGCCTCCGGGTCTGCCGCTTCTAACCACTGACCCACGCTTCTCCAGTAAGAGGGGGCCAGATGATAGCAGGCTTCCCACCTGTACGAGATTTCTTTGCACGAGAGTCTGTCGGCGAGACAGCTGGGGCGTTGCCGTGTAGCGCCTTGTGCTCCATGCAGCAGGTGTTAAAACAGATCCGCTTGCGGATGGGCAGCCAGTGTAGACCCAGGAGTAGCGTTGAGGAGGCGGTCCTGGCAGGAGCATTGGAAACTAGTCGGGCCGCTGTGTTTTGCACCACCTGAGGTCTAAGAGAGGATTCCTTGGCTGAGATCAGGAGGGTATTGCAATAGTCAAGACGACTTCTTACGCGTGCCTGAAGGAGTGTTTTTCGGACTGTCATAGGGAGGAGAGGGAAGACGTTCCTGAAAATACTTCATGTGTGGACGCAGGAGCTCACGGTGGTTGCGACCTGCTCTTTCATTGTGAGTTCAGGTCCAGATGTACTTCCAAGTTTTTCACGACTGCTTTCGGGACCGGTGCAGGACCCAGGTTGGTGGGCGACCGCTCTGGAGACCAGAGTGGGGGCGCATCTCCAAAAAGCATCATTTAGGTTTTACTAGTATTTAGCTGAAGGAAGTTATTCCTCATCCAGTCCGAGATGGCTGTTCTACCTTCAGAGGGAGCTGACTGGGTATTGGTGGAGTTTTTGTCAAATGCCATTAGGAGCTGGGTGTCATCAGCGTATGAAATCGAGATGAAACCCAGTTCCCTGAGAAGGTCTGCGCGGGGAACCACATACATGTTAAACAGCGTGGGACGAAGGCAGGGCACACCTTTAGTCAACTCTGATGTTGAAGAGAGTGGAGAAGTGTGGCTCACTGGTTAGAGCGGCAGACCCTGAAGCAGAGATCGGCCTGGGACCAGGGTTCAATTCCCGACGCGGCAGGGTCTTGGGTCAATGTCCGCGGACTCGATAATTCTCGCCTCGGCGCCTTCTCTAATCATGGCTCCCACTCTGCAACTCTGGGCAATAGCTTGCTTAATCTCCACAACGGCCCCATCAGCGCCGGGGATGCCTGGCTTCACCTTGGAGGTGCCCAGGAGGAACCATCTCACAGGGAAAGCCAGGACGGGTTCCACAGCGGTATACAGCGCCAGGACACTCCGAGATGGAGTAACCGTGCGCTTTACAAGTATACTTACCTACCTACCTACCAAGAGCGGAAGGTGCTGAGATTGACAGTTCGGGTACGATGGGTCAGGATGTTTGACAGCAACTGAAAGGCGAGACTTTGGATTCCAACGCTTCCTAATCTAGTTAGTAGGACGGAATAGGATATCGTGTCAAACACTGCTGACAGATCCATCATCACCAGTAATGTTGTCTGTCCATTGTCCAGAAAATGCCTCGGATTGTCTGTGGCTGCAATAAGTGCTGACTCCGTACTAAATCTGGGATGAAACCCGGACTGCGAGGGGTCGAAGCCTCCTGTTACTTCCATAGAGTGTGAGAGGTATTTATTAACAAGTTTCTCCAAAAGTTTGCTCAGATAGGGTAGCAGGGAGATAGGACGATAAGTTGACAAGTCTTCCGGCGAAGCATTAGGTTTCTTTCTGATAGGAATTATTTGGGCTGCCGTCCATTCGGAGGGTAATTTGCCCTTGTTCAGGGAGAAGTTAAGAATAGAACAGATAACGGGTACCATCTGTTTGCGAAGTAGCGAGGATACTTTAGAAGGTAAGCTATCCTGAGGGGAGCCTGATTTTACTGTTTTCATTCGGGACTCCACCGTGTCGGTTGTAAGTGGGGGGAAGCAGTCCAAGGAATGTGCAGTGTCAGGGGTAGAGAGCGGGGTGTCTTTCTGAGGGTCCTTATCTTTGGTGATACTGTTGTAAATGCTCTCAATCTTCTGAGTAAACTGGTTAGCCAGCTTGTCACAAAGGTCTTGTGTTGGAGTTACTTCGTTATGACCGGCCTTAGGCTTTGTGAAAGAGTTAAGAATGCGGCAGAGTTCTTTAGAAGATTTTTCTGCCTTTATTAAGTTGTGACTCAATGTGAATTCTGCGTGCCTTCTTTAGATTTTTATGGTATAGGGCCAGAATGCTCTTGTAGGCTTCTATCTCATTTGTATCATGGGAAAGACGCCAACGTCTTTCTAGCTTTTTGCATTGGATTTTTTCTTTCCGTAGATCGGTAGAGAACCATGACGTCTGTGTTCTGCCGGGCTTGGTAGGGTAGGGTTTTAATTTGGCCAGTTTGTTGTAATGTTATGTTAACGAAATTGTTATAGTTGGCCAAGTCCTCCTCGATAATATTTAGTGTTAAGTTAATATTGGTAGGTAGAGCATTTGCGGAGTGGTTGGTTGTGATTTTATGCCGTTGTCTTCGCAAGCTGTGAAAGGGTATATGTAGTAGGAGTGGAGGCGACCCTTACGAAGTAGAGAGTGGTCGGACCATGAGAGTGGGCAGAGGGCCGGGGGCCTCACCGCAGATGTTTGGGGACGTAGTCCGGATGAGGTCTAGGGTATCTCCTGCCAGATGAGTAGGGCCAGTATTAATCTGCTCCAGTCCCAGAGTGGCTAAATCCGTCAGGAGCATTGTGGCGTCCGCGTTAGAGGAGACTTCGCTATCGACATTACAATCTCCTAGTAGTATAAAATGTTTGGTGGAGATAATGAGGGGCAATAAGCTCCATAAGCTGTAGCGAGTTGTTCAAGAGAGGGCCAGGTTGGCGATAAACAAGTGCGCCTTTCCCACAGTGGTGGAATTGGGAGTTGATTCTGAATATCAGGATTTCTAGGTTATTGTCACTGCTGTGTTCTATAGTAGTGACCTCGATAGCGTCCTTGTGTACTGTAGCTATGCCTCCACCCATCTTAGATTGCCTGTCACATTTTTTTAATTCGGTAGCCATCAGGCATTGCCGCCATGATTGCAGGGAGGAGCTTGGTTTTAGCCAAGTTGACGTTGGGAAGCCGATCTCCGCAAGTCCTGATGAAAGCAGGTCCCAGATTTCGACGGCATGTTTGGGTAGAGATCGGACATTCACCAGGAAGCAATGCCAGTCCCGGCTTGGATTGCAGGAGGGACGGTTAATGGGGAGAAGATGAGTATTGGAAACCACCTGAGGGTATTCCTTGTCGGTGGTGGCAATCGTGGGATTCGCCTCTGGCAGTCCGCGACTATTGAATTGGCAGGTACTGCATGCAAATGCTCCTTCCAGCACCGGAGGAACCTTGGAAGTGCTTCTGGGAGTGCTTACCCTTCGTAGTGCCGTAAGCTCCATGCTTGTAAACGAGTGTTTGGGACTTTGTCTGCACCCTGGGTTAAAAGGAGCAGGGTCCTGGCGACGGCTGGGCACTGACGAGCTTGCCTTTGGCGCCCCCGCTGCACGCGTCCGCTGCGCGTAGGGCAAAGCATGGGTTTAAATAGAGCCAGGGAGCAGCTAGACTGCTGACCCTGGACTCCCTCCCTGCCCGGAAGTGGAGAAAGTGAAGAGAACACTACCAAAACTCCCTCCATGCAATCGGGTAAAACCCGTGGTGGACCGGGGAGGAACGGTAGAATTCAACTGTTATGTCCTGTGGTGGTGACGTCGGCTGTATGTTTCCCTTCTTCAGTCGGTCCTGTGTGGGTCGTTTGTCTGTTGCTGCTGGCACTGCTTAAGTTGTAAAACAATAAGTGCTGGGCCCTCGTTACGAGACCACCACAGCTTGCACCGACCCCTGCCAGCGCTGCACATCACAGTACCAACACAACTGCTAACCCTCACACTGCTTCAAGTCTGACAATTCAGAATATTTCAGCCCCCACAGCTATAAGAATGGCTTGGCGGCAGGTATTAGCTGTTTTAAATGCATATTGAAACAATAATCAACTGTTGTTCTGCTCATATTTAAATTACACAATTGGCGCCACCATGTGGCGGACTGTCATAAGTGACGGTGTTGATAATTAAGTGCTAGTGCCAAACACCGAATGCACCGGCTCAAATTAAGCACTGCCGGGTGTCTGTCTGTCTTATCTTTCTTCAGTGGCACTCTCCCTTCGATCCTGTGGTGTTGATGTCCGCTGCATGTTTTCCTCCTCCAGTCTGCCCTGTGTGTGTTGTCTGTCTGTTGCTGCTGCTGGGTGTCTGTCTGACTTTCCTCTCCTTGATGGCCCTCTGTGTTTTGTGGTGTGGTGTTGACATCGGCTGCATGTTTTCCTCCTCAAGGCAACCTATGCTCGTAGCTGTGACCCGGAAGTATTGCCCTCTGACTTCCTGAAGTCCGGGGCTCTTGGCGAGTTTGATGCAATTGTATCACAAGGTGTGATGTTAGGAATTGTTAAGTAGATAAAATTACATTTTTACGTCAAACAAGCTGACAGCTGCCAATCTGCCAACAATCCTTTACTACTTTGGCTGAAAAGTCCAAAAACACCTAAAACAAGCGCCACACATCATGCCTTGCATAAAACACGTCATACAATGTAAGTAGGGCCACTGCAATTATGCGGCAGGGTTGGTTAAATTATAAAGAAACAAAAGGCGAATTATGCGGCACGATATGGCACATTTTGTGATCGTATTACTTGATGATTTTGTCATTAGGTTTCTCCTGCTTAGCGCTTACTCTGTGTTTGAGAAATCTATTGTTTTTGATATAAACTTAAAAAGGACTTACATTCCACCTCCTCTCTTTCCAGGCTTCTCATTGGTTCCTGTGCATGCCACCTACCTTTCCTCCATTTCTATTGGCTCCAGCATATTTTCCCGCATTTTCCAATTGTTCTTTCTCGTCTTCTTCTCTTATCAGTTTCCTGCCGCTGAAATACTTTTAACATCCGCTTTGGTGAAACTATATTTTCATAAAGTTTTTCCTTTAACTATTGTAGCATATTTATATAACAATTTACCACCCGGAGTAAATAATTGATTTGCATAGAATCACAGGATGTCGTGCGGCGCCGAGACTCGAACCGGGATCCCCATCTACTGGAGTCAGCAGCTCTGGCCGCATCCTCTCCACTCCCGTGTTATCTGTCAGGAAGCTCTTTCTTCTCCTGGACAATGAAAACACCTCTTTATTCATTATATCAGTGAAACTGATGCATTACCAATGCTTGTTTTTATAAGCCAACACTGTTTGGGCAAATGTTTCACCATGTTAGTACCAGCTGAATACTCCAATACGGCAGCAAGCAACTGAAAGGTGACCAGTCAATGCTTTCGAAGGGTCTTCCCAGTTTTTAGTAACTTTTGATCTGTCTGAGCTAGAAAGAAAAATAGTCTTTTGTTCAAATCTGCAAATTATGTGGCAGATGATTGGTTATGTGACAAATGCGGCAAATCCATAATGATGCGGAAAACGCTGCAATGGCAGAATTACTCTGGCCTTGTGGGTGAGTTAAGATTAGTGATAAAACAGAGCAGGACTGACCCCCGTGTAGAGATAACGCACAGACATATGTGGGTGGAGGTAAGTTTATTATCATAAAGCCCCAGACACGTCCTGTTGAGGTGTTGGCTATCAAGCACCTGCCCTACAAACATCAGGTAACTGTCCCGCTTGGAATGTCAGGTTTGGGGGGACTTGGAGTGCCCATTAGGGGGGATGGAATGCATAACATCACAAAGGTTGGAAGGCGCACACCATATTATATCATTACAACACGCCTCCTGCTAAAAACCAGGTTTGACAGGGCAGGTGTATCAGTAAAATGATTCCCTGGTTTGTAGCCGGGCCGCCGGTGTATACAGTACAGCGGTGTGCGCCGCGTCCTTGGTATAACATAGCACCAAGGGTCCGCCGCGCTTTGTGATGTCAGAGCACCGAACCATGTTGTCCTCCGCTGGCCAGGTGTGCTGGAATAAAATAACATTTCACAGTCCACCCCTTCACAATCCCAGTGCCTTGTATGTTCCCCTGCGGGTCCCACTTTGCGGCTGCACGTCCAGCCTACACCACACATACCATATATGAACATCTGAGGTTCTCTGACCTAAATGAGAGTTGACTCCTTAGTTCGTCTTTACAGGTACATGCACTTTTAACACAAAGATCCCCCCATAGTTTTTGTTTACTGCGCCCATGTCTAACCCTTTCTAACCGAGCGGTGGATAGCTTCACAAGGTTAGTATTAACCCATGGCCAAGCCAACCACATATTGTCTACATGGGCTAACATGTTACAGCGCCTGGAGTGTCAGAAGCACAAGACGGTCCCATGTGCCCCTCTGTGTAGGCTGGCATGAGGGGTGACCAATGGTCTAATCCACAGCATAGGAGACCGTAGAACAGCGCCCCACTTATTTTGCAGACACGCTCGCCATCTCGAGGGGCTCTCGGCTCACCTGCAGCCAGGTCACCATCAGACCGGAGACGAAGACATGTGAAAAAGAAAAAACAAGAAAAGAGGCCTGTTCCATCTATGTGGAACCGCATCCCTGTATCCACCAGGACCGCTCCCATGCTGCTTCGATATAGGAAAGATCTGAGGATTCACCTCTGAGGAACACTACATCACAGTGCATTGACCATCCACAGACCAGCTACCTCGCCTATCGCCCGGCGACTTCATGCTCTTCTTTGACCGCTGCTTTTTTGGCTAGGTTTGTGCTATAGAAATACCTCATACATACAAACATACATACGATGCCGGAGATGCTTTTGAAACCATGTTCAAGTCTCGGTGCCACTAGTGCAGATCATCGCACCCAGCTAAGCCAGGCTCTGCAGGGTCTGTTTGCTGGTCTTTGGATTTCGATGGGTTCGATGCCCTGTATCTCTCTCCCATACACAGTCACAGATAATGCTTCCACACTGTACACCTGGATGATTGAACTCTGAGTCGCCCCCCCCAACTTAATCTTACCACCACATTTGTATTTTGACTCAAACACCCACACCTTTCTCTTTTCTTTGAACTCAGGACAGGTCGTGGTCCACCCTGACACCCACAGAATCAAAGCTGTCCCACTGCTCAAGCTTCACTTCTTTTATAGGGAAGCAGGTTTTCAGGCGTCCTCTTAGATTCTCACCTACGTGTGTGGTCTTAGATTCTCACCTACGTATGTTGTCTTAGATTCTCACCTACGTATGTTATCTTCGATTCTCACCTGCGTATGTTGTCTTCGATTCTCACCTGCGTATGTTGTCTTCGATTCTCACCTGCGCATGTTGTCTTTGATTCTCACCTGCGTATGTTGTCTTTGATTCTCACCTGCATATGTTGTCTTCGATTCTCACCGGAGTATGTTGTCTTCGATTCTCACCGGAGTATGTTGTCTTCGATTCTCACCTGCATATGTTGTCTTCGATTCTCACCTGCGTATGTTGTCTTCGATTCTCACCTGCGTATGTTGTCTTCGATTCTTACCTGCGTATGTTGCCTTTGATTCTCACCTGCGCATGTTGTCTTTTTCCATTCTCACCTACGTATGTGGTCTTCGATTCTCACCTACGTATGTTGTCTTCGATTCTCTCCTGCGTATGTTGTCTTCGATTCTCACCTGCGTATGTTGTCTTCGATTTTCTCACCTACGCATGTTGTCTTCGATTCTCACCTACGCATGTTGCCTTCGATTCTCACCTATGTATGTTGTCTTCCATTCTCACCTACGCATGTTGTCTTCCATTCTCACCTATGTATGTTGTCTTCCATTCTCACCTATGTATGTTGTCTTCGATTCTCACCTACGCATGTTGTCTTCGATTCTCACATATGTATGTTGTCTTCCATTCTCACCTACGCATGTTGTCTTCGATTCTCACCTATGTATGTTGTCTTCCATTCCCACCTACGCATGTTGCCTTACCTTCTCACCTACGCATATTGTTTTTGATTCTCACTGACGCATATTGTCTTTGATTCTCACTGACACATATTGTCTTTGATTCTCACTGACACATATTGTCTTTGATTCTCACTGACGCATATTGTCTTCGATTCTCACTTACCCATATTGTCTTTGATTCATACCTACGCATATTGTCTTCGATTCTCACCTACGCATGTTGCCTTACCTTCTCACCTACGCATGTTGCCTTACCTTCTCACCTACGCATATTGTTTTTGATTCTCACTGACGTATATTGTCTTTGATTCTCACTGACGCATATTGTCTTTGATTCTCACCTACGTATGTTGTCTTCGATTCTCACTTACCCATATTGTCTTCGATTCTCACCTACGCATGTTGTCTTTGATTCTCACCTACGTATGTTGTCTCCTATTCTGACTTACCCATATTGTCTTCGATTCTGACTTACCCATATTGTCTTCGATTCTCACCTACGCATGTTGTCTTCGATTCTCACTTACCCATATTGTCTTCGATTCTCACCTACGCATGTTGTCTTCGATTCTCACTTACCCATATTGTCTTCGATTCTCACTTACCCATATTGGTTTTGATTCTCACTTACCCATATTGGTTTTGATTCTCACTTACCCATATTGGCTTAGATTCTCACTGACGCATATTGTCTTTGATTCTCACTGACGCATATTGTCTCTGATTCTCACTGACGCATATTGTCTTTGATTCTCACTGATGCATATTGTCTTCGATTCTCACCTACACATGTTGCCTTATCTTCTCACCTACGCTTATTGTCTTTGATTCTCACCTACGCTTATTGTCTTTGATTCTCGCCTACGCATATTGTCTTTGATTCTCACTGACGCATATTGTCTTTGATTCTCACTGACGCATATTGTCTTTGATTCTCACTGACGCATATTGTCTTTGATTCTCACTGACGCATATTGTCTTTGATTCTCACTGACGCATATTGTCTTTGATTCTCACTGACGCATATTGTCTTTGATTCTCACTGACGCATATTGTCTTTGACTCTCACCGACGCATATTGTCTTTGATTCTCACCTATGCATATTGTCTTCGATTCTCACTTACCCATATTGTCTTCGATTCTCACCTACGCATGTTGCCTTACCTTCTCACCTACGCATGTTGCCTTACCTTCTCACCTACGCATGTTGTCTTTGATTCTCACCTACGCATGTTGCCTTATCTTCTCACCGACGCATATGGTTTTTGATTCTCACTGACGCATATTGTCTTTGATTCTCACTGACGCATATTGTCTTTGATTCTCACTGACGCATATTGTCTTTGATTCTCACTGACGCATATTGTCTTTGATTCTCACTGACGCATATTGTCTGTGATTCTCACCTACGCATGTTGCCTTATCTTCTCACCTACGCATGTTGCCTTACCTTCTCACCTACGCATGTTGTCTTCGATTCTCACCTACGCATGTTGCCTTATCTTCTCACCGACGCATATTGTTTTTGATTCTCACCGACGTATATTGTTTTTGATTCTCACTGACGCATATTGTCTTTGATTCTCACTGACGCATATTGTCTTTGATTCTCACTGACGCATATTGTCTTTGATTCTCACTGACGCATATTGTCTTTGATTCTCACTGACGCATATTGTCTGTGATTCTCACTGACGCATATTGTCTTTGATTCTCACTGACGCATGTTGTCTTCGATTCTCACCTACGCATGTTGCCTTATCTTCTCACCGACGCATATGGTTTTTGATTCTCACTGACGCATATTGTCTGTGATTCTCACCTACGCATATTGCCTTATCTTCTCACCGACGCATATGGTTTTTAATTCTCACTGACGTATATTGTTTTTGATTCTTACTGACGCATATTGTCTTTGATTCTCACTGACGCATATTGTCTTTGATTCTCACTGACGCATATTGTCTTCAATTCTCACTTACCCATATTGTCTTCGATTCTCACCTATGTATGTTGTCTCCTATTCTGACTTACCCATATTGTCTTCGATTCTGACTTTCCCATATTGTCTTCGATTCTGACTTTCCCATATTGTCTTTGATTCTCACTGACGCATATTGTCTGTGATTCTCACTGACGCATATTGTCTTCAATTCTCACTTACCCATATTGTCTTCGATTCTCACCTATGTATGTTGTCTCCTATTCTGACTTACCCATATTGTCTCCTATTCTGACTTACCCATATTGTCTTCGATTCTGACTTTCCCATATTGTCTTCGATTCTGACTTTCCCATATTGTCTTTGATTCTCACTGACGCATATTGTCTTCGATTCTCACCTATGTATGTTGTCTCCTATTCTGACTTACCCATATTGTCTTCGATTCTGACTTTCCCATATTGTCTTCGATTCTCACCTACGCATGTTGTCTTCGATTCTCACCTATGCATATTAACTCACTAATGTTGATCTCCAGAGTCTTTTCTGCAGATAACTGTGTGAACCCCCTAACCCAGGGTCAATCCCAGGTTTTTCGCTCGACCACGTTGTGTGATCTTAGGCAAGTATTTTATTTCACGGCGCCTCCTTTATTCACTATCACTTAGGAGGCCTCTTGTGATGCGTGAGCCTGCAGGTGCACTGTACAAAACCCGACCCTGTTTCAATAATTTAACAGGCGATACTGTTGCTTCCCGCCCAGTGAGACCTGGGCCACCTTTGTGCTGTACTTGACATCTGACGTCTCTTAGTTATTGAATATCCTTGTCATCGCTGCGGGGACGGGAGTGTTTCAGAGTTCTTGTTTATAAAATACCACTTTTAGTGAACGTCTCTGTATCGCGATATATTCTGGCGCACTTCCGTGCAACGCTTCTGAATATGAAAGAAACAGACGTGTTTGAATTTTGAAAAGACCTTCTTATATGTTTACACAATGTTTCTTGCTCGGTTTACATGACAAACATTTTCATGGCTGCCTGGCACCGATGTCAGGCTGTGCCCCCGAGCAGGGCACCAGCAGCTCGCCTTGTGCACGGCTGCACAGAGGGCGCCAAGAAGCCACAGGCATGAAAGTGCAAACAAAGCCAGCATCAGGCGTGTAAAGTAGCTGTAAGTTGAGGGCAGCAGAGCTCACAGCTGCGTCCTCATCTGCTGCGCACACCAGCTTCGTGCACTCGGGTGACACAGCGCCTCGGGCTGCGCTCCTGCGGTTTCTAAGCACTGTAAATAATAGCTGGTACTATTCATGTAATGGTACTCAGGTTAGTGACCTTGGGGGAGAGGAGAGCTGGCGCTGCCACGCCTTGCACCCGTGATCTACAAGTCACAACTCAGCAGTGGCATAGCAAGGTCAGGTGGTACCCGGTGCGGAACGTTTCTTGTCCCCCCCCCCCCCGCCTGCCTGTTGGTTCCACATCAAGCCTTGGAAAGCACCAAAGCACCCAAGAGTACTACTGTCCCTGTTCCTACAGTCTCCTAGTGATGGATTTCCCTGGTTTTGGACAGGTTATATCCTTCGTTATCTTGACTTTGATGTTTTCTCTTTCTTAAACTGCCGGACAATATATTACAATTGTGATCAGGTGAGCTAAAAATGTTTTTTACAGGTGTTTACCTCCAAATAACAAAGCCTTTTATTTGTGTTTTTGTTTTTAAAACAGAAATAAAATGCATTGTCATTTACAATGCCAATAGCTTAAACTCGCATAAATGTGGGACCTATTGCATTGCAAATGCTTGTTTATATAATTTAGCAGAAACTGAAGCCATTTTGTGTTGAGTCTGAAGCAGAGCTAGTTTGGGCTCTGGAGCAGAAGAGAACGGTTGCCTAAGTGCGTATTCACAATAAGCAACATATTTCCTATAAATACCGATAAATAGCAGTATATTGATGTGCATTTGCACGTGTGATGTGTACATATGTACGTGTATAAGTAAAGAGAATGAGAATGTAGGTATATATCTATGGGCATCTATGTTAGTGGAACAATATATATATCTATGCTATGCTATGACAGTGAAAATTAATGTGGCTAAATTAAATGAGCTACTGGGGAGAATGTACACGAATACATGTATGCCCACTCCCATTATATACCACTGAATAAATGTCAGATTTTATGTTATTGCCATAGAGCAACCCATCTAATGTGGAAAAACACTCTTTTTCCTCAGAGAATATTTGCTACTATGTCTTTAGAGTATACTATCTCTGCTGATGCTCGCAAGGCCTATTCAGTGTGCCTGCATCTCACCTCAACATCATCTCCTACGTCGTCGACACCCAGCTCATCCTCTCCCTCACCAAGGACCCGCACACCGCCAAACCCAACCTCCACGAAGGTATGACGGCCGTCGCCGAATGGATGAGGAACAGCCGACTGAAGCTCAACTCGGACAAGACGGAGATCCTCATCCTCTGACCCACCCCCTCGGCCTGGGATGACTCCTGGTGGCCAACCACGCTGAGAACAGCGCTGACACCCACTTACCACGCACGCAACCTAGGGGTCATCCTCGACTCCTCCCTCTCCATGTCGAAAAAGGTCAACGCCATCTCCTCCTCCTGCTACAACACCCTCCGCATGGTTCGCCGAATCTACAAGTGGATCCCCATCGAAACTAGACGGACAGTGACACAGGCCCTCGTCAGCAGCAGACTGGACTACGGCAACGCACTCTACGCAGGAGCCTCGGCCAAACACCTACGATGACTACAACGCATCCAACACACCTCCGCCCGACTGATCGACAACGTCCCCCGCCGCAGCCACATCACCCCCCACCTGAGAGACCTACACTGGCTCCCCGTCGACAAGAGGATCACCTTCAAGCTCCTCACCCACGCACACAAAGCACTCCATGACACCGGACCAGCCTACCTGAACAGCAGACACAGCTTCCACACCCCCACCCGCCAGCTCCGCTCTGCCAGCCTCGCCCTCGCCGCTGTCCCCCGCATCCAACAAACGACCTCCGGCGGCAGATCCTTCCCCTACCTCGCCGCCAAGACCGGGAACACCCTCCCCACCCACCTACGGCAGACCCAAGACCCCCCCTCCAGCGCCTTAAGACCCTCATGGGTATGTAGTGCACTCTATAAATACTATGATTGATTGATTGACTGTACGGATTTAATCCACTATCTCCTCTTACATTTTTAATATATATAAATGGTTTTGTTTATAGCTACTAAACAAGCCATACATAAAGTATGCAAAGGGTAACGTGTTCTGTTCTACCAATTTTGAGTTAGGGAATAGTCCTCATGACACACTTGAGGCTTTGCTTCTTGTAAATCACTTCCCCTCCCATCCAGAATATTGCTGACAAATAACTTTGCCCATAGATAGATCGATAGTTAGATAGATAGATATATTGCGTTTACTCGTTGTTTACTTTCCTGCAATTGAAAAGCTTTCCATTAACTAATAGATACAGAAGCTAAAATGAAGCCAGTTAATTGGGGGGGGGGGCCATGATATTTGGTCATTTAATGTCAGCTTTAGATGATGGATCCCCGAACAGTGTCATGTATGTGCATGTTTGCATGTGCCGAGGGGATTACCAGGTTTCGTTCACGCAGTTCGCTGATGGATGTCACATGTGGTTTTTCTGAGTCTCCGATAGATCAGGCAGTCTGTATTTTCTCCTTTGTACTGCCGGTCACCGGTGTATTCAACTGTGTAGCCTTGGACCGTGTCATGTATGTGCATGTAGCTTGCGTGATCAAGGTAACTATTAGCGGCGATACTACGTGTCTCTCAGACCTCTTTTATTTATTTATGTATTTATTTATTTATTTTATATTCTTATAAAGCGACAGACTAGACCCCCGAAGGAGTATCTCCGCGCTATTGCTGCAGCAAGAAAGTGTTCTGATTCTGATTGTGTGTCCAAGAAGGAGATAAAAGCAGCAGGGCATTATTTACCAGGATACAGATAGGTTTTTAAAATTTTCCGGAAAGTCAGGTGACTAGAAAGAGATCTTAGTTCTGGGGGCAGAGAATTCCAGAGTGCTGGTCCGGCATAGGCTAGTGCGCGGCCGCCTTGTCTGGTCTTTTTTACTCTGGGTACCTGCAGTAACTGCTGATGGCTAGAGCGCAAAAGGCGCCCTGGAATGTAAGGCTGGAAGATTTCGGTCATGTATTTTGGGCCCTCCCCTATCATACTCTTGTGGATTGTACATAGAGTTTTAAACTGGACTCGTTTCCTCACTGGAAGCCAGTGGAGTCTCATCAGCAGGGGACATGAGGGTGTCCTTGGAGGAGCATTCAGGATAATCCTTGCTGCTGTATTTTGGATTACCTGTAGTTTGCGAAGTTGCTCCTCGTTAGCTCCGAGGAGCAAACCATTGCAGTAATCCACCCTGCTGATGACAAGAGCCTGTACAAGCGTCTTTCTGTGATGGTCCGGTATGTAGGGGAAGACACGTCTTAACATCCCAATAGCCCGAAAGCAGGTACCAGCAACTTGATTTACGTGGCCTTTGAAAGTAAGTTGCTGATCAAAGAGCACTCCCAGATTCCTGACTGTACTCTTGGGAATAGGAACAGGGCCTAGCTCTATGTTATGTTATGTTATGTTATTTGTATTTTATAGCGCACAGCTGCCCCAGCAAAGGGGCGTCCTGGCGCTCTGACAGACGCTGTAACATAACACACAATAAAAAAAGTTAGCTAGACACTGGAAACAGGAAAGTTTTAATCGCCTGCCTGAAGGCGAACATATCCTCAAGAGCTCGGATGTGTACCGGAAGCGAGTTCCATAGGCCAGCCGCTAGCACCCTAAAAGAGCGGCCGCCCATCCTGCTCAGCTTAAATCGCGGACAGACAGCCAGATGTAGCCACCAGTCAGATGCCCAGTGTATTGCCGCTTGCCCAAAACACATGACCTCCGTTTTCCCCACATTACACTGCAGACAGTTTGATGACATCCATTCTGCAATGGCTCTCATGCCATCTGCAAAAGATCTTTTTATTGCAGGTGTAAGGTTTTTGAAGGGAAAAAGGAGTTGGGTGTCGTCGGCATACGACACCGGGGTGAACCCGAAAGATCTTGCTAAGTTGGCTAGGGGTGCCACATACACATTAAAGAGTGTAGGACTTAGGCACGAGCCTTGTGGCACTCCCTTATTGAGCTCCCTAAGAGTGGATTTGTGGGAGCCCAACCTAACTTCTTGGTAACGACCAGTCAAAAAGCTCTTCATCCATGCCAGAGCCTCTCCCTCCACACCCACCTCGCCTAGGCGGTTGAGAAGCACCTTTGGAAGGTTTTGAAGGCGCACTCTCACCAGGCGCTGGGTAACCCTAGCCTCGGTGTTGCACCTGTTCAAAATGTTGAGGGTTTCCACTGGTAATAGACACACAAATTTAGCTAGCCGAGAATTATATTCAGTTCTTCTACGTCACTGTGTCCCTCTTAGCAATATTGAATAGGAGTGCTGGGCATACAAAAATACTGGTGATGACGTTTCTTCCCAAGTATTCCCTGCTTTATACAGATGTTTACAGATGTCCCGGAGCCCCAGTTATTGCCGGGTAGAGGAATATGCCACAGAAAGAGGCGGATCCCCGAGTGTGCCTGGGGACTCAGTCTGGTTGCATGTGAATGGCGCGGTTTCCTGATTCCGCAGCTGACAAGTAAACCACTAACCACATCCCCTCCCGCGGCCATGCCTGCATGTGATGAGTCTGGCTGGGTGAGTATTGCTTCCTGTGGCAGTCACTATCACATGCAGGACCGCGGGCGGGGCCCCGGTCCTGGTAGCGCCTAGACTGCGCCCTCTGTATCTTCAGCACAGGGCGCCGCCTGACGGGCTCTCTACGGGCACCACTGGTATTTTAATGTCCCGGCCGGTACAAAAATAAGCAAAATCACCCAAAGCTGGCATTTTGAGCTCTTATCCGTACATATTTCAAACAGCCGATATAAATAGAAAGGCGTTTTAAATGTGTTCTAGCGCTGCGTCAATGATCCCTGACTAATACTTAAAGTAAACGAAGACAGAAAAGGGATTTTATAAATGAATACATTCGATTTTTATCTAAAGTCATATTTAGGATCACACCCAGGCCTTTACAGATTCTTAAAACAATAACAAGTGGCCTGTATTTTTCTCTTGGGATGGTGGCACCCTGCCTAAGCCCTGACTTACAGGAGAGCGGAGCCTGCTGGGAGCTCTAGAGAGGGCCAGGACCAGGCGCGGGGGCATGTCTGCCGGAGACGGGGGGGGGGGGGCGCATGGGATGGAACCCCCCCCCCCAGAACCCCTACAATATCTCCGAGTCAAGTCAAGTCACACCAGACTCAGGGGCATATATGCTTGGGGGGGAGGGGGGAGGCATGGGATGGACCCCCCCCCCCCCCCCCAAATAATACGTCCGAGTTTGGCCAAGTCAGACCAGACACATTTATTTATTTATTTATTTATTTATTTATTTATTTATTTATTTATGCGTTTTTATATAGCGCGGACTTTACCCGAAGGTGTCGGAACGCTTCACAATAGGAACAGAACTGATACATGAGAACATTACAAGTGAGCAAAATACAAAAGCAAACGTTACATTAAATGAGGCAAAAGTGACAATCGTGACAAACAAATGCAAGAGGAGCAAACGGTGCATTACAGGAGGAAAAAGTGACGTGTGCAGGTTACAAAAGCGTACAAAGTACAAGTAGAGGTATAATACTGCAATAAATGGAGGACACTCAAACACAAGAACAAACGCTACATAGGCAATGGTGGCGCTTGTGCAAGTATCTAAAGCAAACAAAATGTAAGAGGTAGCAAACAGTGTGTTGCAAGAGAAAAGTGACCTGTACATGTTACAAAAGAGTACCATACACAGGTACAAGGGTAATACTGCAATAAATGGCAGACTCTCAAACCACAAGAACACACTGGGAAGGCACATGGGCAAATCTGCTGTGAGAGGGGGGGCATTGGATGGACCCCCCCATAATTTGTCCGAGTCGGGCCAAGGCGGCCTTTGTCGCCCTGAGATTATGGCTAGATCTGTTTGATAGCATGAAGTCCCACTGTGAGTTTAGTGTGAGAGCCCTGCAGCCAGACCCAGCCTGCCACCTGCTGTCCGCCAGACTGGCCCTAAACTCTGCTGACTGAAGTGCAGTAGGCAGGCTGCAGGCAGTGACGTAAAATGAAGGGTCTCCCCCCTGCAAAATGTCAAGAGGGGGCCCCAGTCTCCCATTTGTCTCAGATATGTAATGGCCTTGTGTGGGAAGGGGCCCATCTGAAGGGTCTGGGGCCCTTGAAGGGTTGGGGCCCATCTGAAGGGTCTGGGGCCCTTGAAGGGTTGAGGCAAGGGCCCCATCTGAAAGGTCTGGGGCCCTTGAAGAGTTGGGGCCCATCTGAAGGGTCTGGGGTCCATCTGAAGGGTCTGGGGCCCTTGAAGGGTTGGGGCCCATCTGAAGGGTCTGGGGCCCTTGAAGGGTTGAGGCAAGGGCCCCATCTGAAAGGTCTGGGGCCCTTGAAGGGTTGGGGCCCATCTGAAGGGTATGGGGTCCATCTGAAGGGTCTGGGGCCCTTGAAGGGCTGGGGCCCATCTGAAGGGTCTGGGGCCCTTGAAGGGTTGGGACCCATCTGAAGGGTCTGGGGCCCTTGAAGGGTTGGGGCCCATCTGAAGGGTCTGGGGCCCTTGAAGGGTTGAGGCAAGGGCCCCATCTGAAAGGTCTGGGGCCCTTAAAGGGTTGGGGCCCATCTGAAGGGTCTGGGGTCCATCTGAAGGGTCTGGGGCCCTTGAAGGGCTGGGGCCCATCTGAAGAGTCTGGGGCCCTTGAAGGGTTGGGGCCCATCTGAAGGGTCTGGGGCCCTTGAAGGGTTGGGGCAAGGGCCCCATCTGAAAGGTCTGGGGCCCTTGAAGGGTTGGGGCCCATCTGAAGGGTCTGGGGCCCTTGAAGGGTTGGGGCCCATCTGAAGGGTCTGGGGCCCTCGAAGGGTTGGGGCCCATCTGAAGGGTCTGGGGCCCTCGAAGGGTTGGGGCCCATCTGAAAGGTCTGGGGTCCTTGAAGGGCTGGGGCCCATCTGAAAGGTCTGGGGCCCGTCTGAAGGGTCTGGGGTCCTTGAAGGGTTGGGGCCCATCTGAAGGGTCTGGGGCCCTTGAAGGGCTGGGGCACATCTGAAGGGTCTGGGGCCCTTGAAGGGCTGGGGCACATCTGAAGGGTCTGGGGCCCTTGAAGGTTTGGGGCCCATTTGAAAGGTCTGGGGTCCTTGAAGGGTTGGGGCCCATCTGAAGGGTCTGGGGCCCTTGAAGGGTTGGGGCCCATCTGAAGGGTCTGGGGTCCTTGAAGGCCTGGGGCTCGTCTGAAGGGTCTGGGGCCCTTGAAGGGTTGGGGCCCATCTGAAAGGTCTGGGGTCCTTAAAGGGCTGGGGCCCATCTGAAGGGTCTAGGGCCCTTGAAGGGCTGGGGCCCATCTGAAGGGTCTGGGGTCCTTGAAGGGCTGGGGCCCGTCTGAAGGGTCTGGGGTCCTTGAAGGGCTGAGGCCCATCTGAAAGGTCTGGGGCCCGTCTGAAGGGTCTGGGGTCCTTGAAGGTTTGGGGCCCATCTGAAGGGTCTGGGGTCCTTGAAGGGCTGGGGCCCATCTGAAGGGTCTGGGGCCCTTGAAGGGCTAGGGCCCATATGAACGGTCTGGGTCCCGTCTGAAGGGTCTGGGGTCCTTTAAGGGTTGAGGCCCATCTGAAGGGTCTGGGGTCCTTGAAGGGTTGGGGCCTATCTGAAGGGTCTGGGGTCCTTGAAGGGTTGGGGCCCGTCTGAAGGGTCTGGGGTCCTTGAAGGGTTGGGGCTCATCTGAAAGGTCTGGGGCCCTTGAAGGGTCTGGGGTCCATCTGAAGGGTCTGGGGCCCTTGAAGGGCTGGGGCCCATCTGAAGGGTCTGGGGTCCTTGAAGGGTTGAGGTCTGTCTGAAGGGTCTGGGGTCCTTGAAGGGTTGGGGCCCGTCTGAAGGGTCTGGGGTCCTCGAAGGGCTGGGGCCCATCTGAAGGTTCTGGGGCCCTTGAAGGGTCTGGGGTACATCTGAAGGGTCTGGGGCCCTTGAAGGGCTGGGGCCCTTGAATGGTTTGGGGCCCATCTGAAGGGTCTGGGGCCCTTGAAGGGTTGGGGCCCTTCCTGCACCGCAGGGGCTGCGATAGACGTCAACCCACCATATTGTCCGGGGTACAGGAAGTGAGATCATACACGCTTTGACCCACTCCAATGACATCACAGGAAGTGAATCCATATCACCTTTGACACTGAAATTACAGGATCTGACACCTTTACAGTGGAGACTCAGGGGCCGGGTACGCGCACCTGGATGAGAATGTTGGAGACTCAGGGGCCGTGTACGCGCACCTGGATGAAAACGTTCGAGACTCGGGCCGTGTACGCGCACCTGGATGAAAACGTTGGAGACTCAGGGGCCGGGTACGCGCACCTGGATGTAAACGTTGGAGATTCTGGGACCACGTGAGCGGTGGTAGCGTGGTCGCAGTGTCTTCACCTTGGCGACCTGCCATCCATCTGGCCACCCATTGTAGTTGCGCTGCCAGGAAGTAGTGTTCTAGACCTGCTGCGGCCAGACCCCCTTGGTCACTGGCAGATATCATTTTTTAATCGCCACTCTGTGTCTATTGGAGCCCAAATGAAGTCCCAAACCCGTTTCTCCAGTGTAGTAAAAAAAAAAAAAGAGACCGGAACTAAAACAGGTAAATTAGTAAAATAGCACAAGAATATCGGTTAGACGACCATTTTCACGAACGCCACCCTGTCTGTCACCGCAAGAGGAAGCGTGCTCCGGAACTGCATCTGGGATTTGAATGCCGTGAACGTTCTTCGTAGGTTGCCGCCCAAGAGGTCACTTGGCTGGCGATATATTCGGATTCCACGGTATCGGCACGTAGCCGTGATCCATTGCACCCTCACACGTTTAGTACGAGGCCCGGGAAAGGGACATCAGCGTTAAAGGTATAAAGCTTGGACTTGCCAATATTTACCTTTAGCCCGAAAATAGCCACAAACTCCCTCAAAACTTGGGCCAGATTGTCCAGTACGTCGGTGATACCTTGGAGATAAATTAACATGTCATCTGCATACAGCGATACCTTATGGAGGCCATCTCCTATCTGTATGCCCTCCGGCATGTGCGGCCGTATCGTCTCCACTAGTGGGTCCCCCCATGGTACAACTGACAATGGTTGTTGGTTGGACCTTGTTACTAACGGGGTGTGGCAGGGGGCGGGGCCTCTTTATTGAGTTTATCCACGTGGGGTTGGTGTCTGGGAGGCAGGGGGGCCTCGCATGTAATGGCTGCTAGCGAGGGACGAGGTCTCAGAGTAAGGCAAGTATGTCAGACATGATATCAAAGACAGGACCTGAACCAGGTCAACCAGTGGAGCTGAGGGGGTGGAGCCGAGGCCTCCTCTGCGCAGCTTGTGTACAACAGGTCTGACAACAGAGAGCTGACGGTGTTTGTAGAACAGACCTAAGAATGCCACCAGGAGAGACGGCAGTGAGGCCTGGCTCGCCTCTGGCTTTATTAAAATCAGGATTTCCTAGCCAGAAAAATTGCAATAAATGTTTTATTGAAAAAGACAAATTGTATCATTCATGTATTGGGTGACCAGCCGCGGCCCGTGCAGGTGAGGGCGGTGGGGCCGGGTGAGGGCGGATTTCAACAGACGACGACCAGGGGAAATTAAATCATTAATTAATTTGCCCTGGTCATCCTCTGTCGAAATCCCCCCTCACCCAGCCCCACCGCCCACTGCTCTTACCTGTACGGCCCGTGGCTGCACGTGAGACACGCCTTAGGCCTTGCCAAGTTAGACGCTGTAAATACTCAGCAGCCAGGTGTTGTCGCCTGTATATTTGCAAATATTTGCATTAGACACGTGCTCATTAGGTTTGAGGGAGGAGAGGTTTGGTGGCTGTACTAACTGTGAGGAAGAATGCAATGGAAATGTAGAACTGGAATATCAGAAGTAGGTGGCTTGGCAGGTGGCGCTTTGACTGTGAGTGAGAACTGATGTAGAACCATGGACCGACCCACAGGCGGGAATGTCAGGGGGGAGCCATCGAAGTAGAACCATGGACCGACCCACAGGCGGGAATGTCAGGGGGGAGCCATCGAAGTAGAACCATGGACCGACCCATAGGCGGGAATGTCAGGGGGGAGCCATCGAAGTAGAACCATGGACCGACCCACAGGCGGGAATGTCAGGGGGGAGCCATCGAAGTAGAACCCTGGACCGACCAACAGGCGGGAATGTCAGGGGGGAGCCGTCGAAGTAGAACCATGGACCGACCCACAGGCGGGAATGTCAGGGGGAAGCCATCAAAGTAGAACTATGGACCGACCCACAGCGGGAATGTCCGGGAGGAGCCGTCGAAGTAGAACCATGGACCGACCCACAGGCGGGAATATCCGGGAGGAGCTGTCGAAGTAGAACCATGGACCGACCCACAGGCGGGAATGTCAGGGGGGAGCCGTTTAAGTAGAACCATGGACCGACCCACAGGCGGGAATGTCCGGGAGGAGCCGTCGAAGTAGAACCATGGACCGACCCACAGGCGGGAATGTCAGGGGGAAGCCGTCGAAGTAGAACCATGGACCGACCCACAGGCGGGAATGTCAGGGGGGAGCCGTTTAAGTAGAACCATGGACCGACCCACAGGCGGGAATGTCCGGGAGGAGCCGTCGAACTAGAACCATGGACCGACCCACAGGCGGGAATGTCAGGGGGAAGCCGTCGAAGTAGAACCATGGACCGACCCACAGGCGGGAATGTCCGGGAGGAGCCGTCGAAGTAGAACCATAGACCGACCAACAGGCGGGAATGTCCTGGAGGATCCGTCGAAGTAGAACCATGGACCTACCCACAGGCGGGAATGTCCGGGAGGAGCCGTCGAAGTAGAACCATGGACCGACCCACAGCGGGAATGTCCTGGAGGAGCCGTCGATGTAGAACCATGGACCGACCCACAGGCGGGAATGTCAGGGGGAAGCCGTTTAAGTAGAACCATGGACCGACCCACAGGCGGGAATGTCCGGGAGGAGCCGTCGAAGTAGAACCATGGACCGACCCACAGGTGGGAGTGTCAGGGGGAAACCGTCGAAGTAGAACCATGGACCGACCCACAGGCGGAAATGTCAGGGGTAGAGCCGTCGAAGTAGAACCATGGACCGACCCACAGGCGGAAATGTCAGGGGTAGAGCCGTCGAAGTAGAACCATGGACCGACCAACAGGCGGGAATGTCAAGGGGAAGCCGTCGAAGTAGAACCATGGACCGACCCACAGGCGGGAATGTCCGGGAGGAGCCGTCGAAGTACAACCATGGACCGACCCACAAGGCAGGAATGTCAGAGGGGAGCCGTCGAAGTAGAACCATGGACCGACCCACAGGTGGGAGTGTCAGGGGGAAACCGTCGAAGTAGAACCATGGACCGACCCACAGGCGGGAATGTCAGGGGGAAGCCGTCGAAGTAGAACCATGGACCGACCCACAGGTGGGAGTGTCAGGGGGAAACCGTCGAAGTAGAACCATGGACCGACCCACAGGCGGAAATGTCAGGGGTAGAGCCGTCGAAGTAGAACCATGGACCGACCCACAGGCGGGAGTGTCAGGGGGAAGCCGTCGAAGTAGAACCATGGACCGACCAACAGGCGGGAATGTCAAGGGGAAGCTGTCGAAGTAGAACCATGGACCGACCCACAGGCGGGAATGTCCGGGAGGAGCCGTCGAAGTACAACCATGGACCGACCCACAAGGCAGGAATGTCAGAGGGGAGCCGTCGAAGTAGAACCATGGACTGACCCACAGGCGGGAATGTCAGGGGGAAGCCATCAAAGTAGAACCATGGACCGACCCACAGCGGGAATGTCCGGGAGGAGCCGTCGAAGCAGAACCATGGACCGACCCACAGGCAGGAGTGTCAGGGGGGAGCCGTCGAAGTAGAACCATGGACCGACCCACAGGGGGGAATGTCCGGGAGGAGCTGTCAAAGTAGAACCCTGGACCGACCAACAGGGGGGAATGTCCGGGAGGAGCCGTCGAAGTAGAACCATGGACCGACCCACAGGGGGGAATGTCCGGGAGGAGCTGTCGAAGTAGAACCATGGACCGACCAACAGGCGGGAATGTCAGGGGGGAGCCGTTGAAGTAGAACCATGGACCGCCCCACAGCGGGAATGTCCTGGAGGAGCCGTCGAAGTAGAACCATGGACCGACCCACAGGCGGGAATGTCAGGGGGAAGCTGTCGAAGTAGAACCATGGACCGACCCACAGGCGGGAATGTCCGGGAGGAGCCGTCGAAGTAGAACCATAGACCGACCCACAGGCAGGAATGTCCTGGAGGAGCCGTCGAAGTAGAACCATGGACTGACCCACAGGCGGGAATGTCCGGGAGGAGCCGTCGAAGTAGAACCATGGACCGACCCACAGCGGGAATGTCCTGGAGGAGCCGTCGAAGTAGAACCATGGACCGACCCACCGGCGGGAATGTCAGGGGGAAGCCGTCGAAGTAGAACCATGGACCGATCCACAGGCGGGAGTGTATGGGGGAAGCCGTCGAAGTAGAACCATGGACCGACCCACAGGCGGGAGTGTCAGGGGGATGCCGTCGAAGTAGAACCATGGACCGACCCACAGGTGGGAGTGTCAGGGGGAAACCGTCGAAGTAGAACAATGGACCGACCCACAGGCGGGAATGTCAGGGGGAAGCCGTCGAAGTAGAACCATGGACTGACCCACAGGCGGGAATGTCAGGGGGAGCCATCGAAGTAGAACCATGGACCGACCCACAGGCGGAAAAGTCAGGGGGGGAGCCGTCGAAGTAGAACCATGGACCGACCCACAGGCGGGAGTGTCAGGGGGGAGCCATAGAAGTAGAACCATGGACCAACCCACAGCGGGAATGTCAGGGGGAAGCCGTCGAAGTAGAACCATGGACCGACCCACAGGCGGGAATGTCAGGGGGGAGCCATCGAAGTAGAACCATGGATCGACCCACAGGCGGGAATGTCCGGGAGGAGCCGTCGAAGTAGAACCATGGACCGACCCACAGGCGGGAATGTCAGGGGGGAGCCATCGAAGTAGAACCATGGACCGACCCACAGCGGGAATGTCCTGGAGGAGCCGTCGATGTAGAACCATGGACCGACCCACAGGCGGGAATGTCAGGGGGAAGCCGTTTAAGTAGAACCATGGACCGACCCACAGGCGGGAATGTCCGGGAGGAGCCGTCGAAGTAGAACCATGGACCGACCCACAGGTGGGAGTGTCAGGGGGAAACCGTCGAAGTAGAACCATGGACCGACCCACAGGCGGAAATGTCAGGGGTAGAGCCGTCGAAGTAGAACCATGGACCGACCCACAGGCGGAAATGTCAGGGGTAGAGCCGTCGAAGTAGAACCATGGACCGACCAACAGGCGGGAATGTCAAGGGGAAGCCGTCGAAGTAGAACCATGGACCGACCCACAGGCGGGAATGTCAGGGGGGAGCCATCGAAGTAGAACCATGGATCGACCCACAGGCGGGAATGTCCGGGAGGAGCCGTCGAAGTAGAACCATGGACCGACCCACAGGCGGGAATGTCAGGGGGGAGCCATCGAAGTAGAACCATGGATCGACCCACAGGCAGGAGTGTTGGATGGTCGAATGGTTCCAGACAGAGGAAGAAAAGAAGGAGAAAAAAGCTGCCCGAGGTTACGTTGGTGTCCATATAAGGCTCAAACCCAACCAGCAGTTGGCGGAGGGTTTACGGGGACATAATTTGTATTATTATGATAGTTTTTACATTCATGGTTGAAAATGTGCGTTTTAGTTTCAACCTCATTTCTTTGTATCTATCTGTTTCTTTTTTGACTGCATGCCTGGTTCCATTGCCTTGGGCTTGTCTGCTTAGGGGGGCTGTTTTTCAGATTCTCCAACATTGGACATCTGTAACCCAAAAATACAAGACCCCCACCCGGAAAGACTGACTTGAAAGAGACCGCGGGGTGGGGGGGGGGTTCTTCTCACTCTGGAATCAGGGGAAGGTCTTTTCTCACAAGTTGAAAGATTCGACTACAAATGCAAGCAGGGCGGGGAGGGGGGCAGTAGCAGCCGTGAGTTACCCCAGGGTCAGGGGTCAACCTGAGAAAGGAACCATTATTTCCATTGGCGGGAAATGATGGCTGTGGTGAGAACTTTAAAGAACATCAAACAGGAGGTTCAGGGTTCAGCTCTAATAATAGGAATCAATCAATAATAATACTTTAATCTGTTGCATATATGACTATAAAAGCTCAGAAAAAAGACCATTTATATACAACAGAGTATACAAACTTAAGACATACTATTAAATATCAGTTGGAATCGTAAAACCTCACACTGCCAATTTAACTTCATAATGCGTGCGTGTTTCTCTGACAACGCAATATATTATAAAAGGACAGTAAAAGTACAGTTAAAAAATCATATCATAGCCAATCATGATATCTCACGACGCCAATTTAACTTCATGATGGGTAACCTTTTCTCAGTCTCGGGCCTAAATTTAAAATAATTTAAGACCGAGAAACAGATCAATGGGGAATCTAAGCCCTGCGAGAAAGTCAAGCCTTCAAGAAAGACCTCTCTTTAAGGATTGGCCGTAAAAATCTGGATCTATAGACTGCATTGAGTGGGCAAAATCATATGAAGTCTTAGTAGTTTGGCAGGAAATCCCGTCACAATGACAAGGAGGTGAACCAGGAACCTGTGGTTGGGAACGCCCCTAAATAATGAATCCTGTTCATGCGAAACCGTGAAAGATAAAATGTATATTGGGGAGTTCTAATCCTCAAAAGATAAGACTCCATGTCAAAGCACGTGGAAAGAGCTCCATATGTTGGGTTGTTATCATGTCCGTAGCTTTCTCCGTTCTAAGCTTTTCTTTGCAATCTAAGAACTTCAACTCCATCTCGCCTTGGTAAGACTGGTAATGTTTACGGTGTTTGCCGACAGGTCTGTCCGCCCCAATTCTTGCAAGGATAACTTGACATAATTTAACCATGGAATGGCCTATGCTTTGTTTTAAACAGTCTTCTGCAATATCATGTGTGAATTTTGAATCCAGAGATAACCATATTTTGACTCATAGCATGATAGGAGCTAGCCTCATCAAGTCTTCCAGGGAACCTAGTCCCATTTCATTGAGTGTGATCCGGCTTGCAATGGATCTAGTTTGGACAGAACTGTATTCTCCACTGTCAGTACCCCCATTCGCCCGCTCCATACGTAGCCACTGACAGACACTTGCTTCTTTCAGGGGGATATGTGCCAATTTTTTTGCGAATTTATTGAGTGCCTCATAAGCTGTTTTTTTTTAATAAGTTGTGACCTCTGATTTTCCAGTCTATCCCAGGTCAGATTTGCCAAATAAAACCCCCAGATAGCAAAAAGTAGATGTTTCTTTATTGGCGTTCCTCCCACAAAAAACTTCCTAGAGCGGGTGTTTTTGGGGCCATTAATCAGAATGGAACATTTCTTTTGCTTGACATTAAGCTTCTGATCGCCCATAAAGGTGTTGAACCCGTCCAGGAAAATTTGCAACCCGTTAGCGGTGCGCGATAAAAGCACTGCGTCATCTGCGTAAAGGAGTACACGTATCAAACAGTCGCCCACTTTGGGAGTATCAGTGGATAGGGAGCTTAAAAATGCATCAAGTGCATTAATGTAAAATAAAAATAAAATGGGGGCCAAAATACAACCTTGTCTGACACCCCAATTAACCGGAATCAGCTATGTCAAATCCCCATTCTGTGTAAAAGAATCCTACATGCTTGATGTAACCTTCGGAAAACCATTAAAAGGGGGGAATCGACCCCATAATCTCCCACATTTTATCTCTGTCCACTAAATTAAAAGACGAGGCGAGGTCCATAAAGCCATGTGAATGGCACCTCTCCTGACCTTGACATACTTTTTTAGTATAAGGGACAGATTGAGTGCTTGTCCAGAGGTGCCCAAGCCTGGTCGAAACCCATAATGGACCTCCGTAAAGAAGGCTCTCTCATTTGCCCAGTCTTCCAGTGTCCCCAGTAGCCCTCTCCCAGACCTCTCCGCAGTAGAATCGATGGGAGAGATGGGCCGGTAATTTGTCGGGTCGTTTTTATCACCCTTGGAGATTGTCACTGAGTCCTTCGAGGAGTCGACCGGTCCTCTAACGACCAGAGCTCTAAAGACATTTGTTATCAGTGGGGCCTTGTAGCCTATGTATCTATTCAAAATGGTTTTTCCCCAACGCTGAGACCTGAGCAACATGGCTGATGCCCGATGGAGCTGCTAGACAGCTAATGAGGAGATTGGCCCTGGTTTTCCCCTCGACTGTCACCTACCCAGCCGGACATTGGACACCGTTCTTCCTCGTCTCCCTGCTTTGGCTCCTTCCTCCCCTCCCCTCCCCTCCCTCCTACGAATTCTTGCAACATTGTTTGTGTGTACTGTGCCTTACTATGCTCTTGTAACTGATGTAACTTCTAACGCAACAATCCTAAATGTAAAGCGCTCTGATACCCTCTTGGGGCAAGTTTGTGCTATATAAAACTTTATAAATAAATAAGAGTCATCAAATCCTCACAATTAATTACAGTGTTTTGTGAAACCGCAAAAGACACCTCTCCTGGCTCGGCTGTGAATATTTTCGGGAAATGGGAAGCCCGGCCTTGCTCTAAAATAAGACACTCAGTTCCTGAGGGAGTTTTACCATCAAAAAATGAACATTTCACTATTTCCCAGAAAGCCTTGTTATCTTTTGGCAGAGGGAGTGCGTTCCAGATCTCCCCATGCCTCGGTTATTATCTCATGTTTTTGTTTTTCAAACTGAACAGTATTATCCCCCCTCGCCTATCTAACTTCGCCAGGATCACGGGGCACTTTATCAATTGCTTCTTTCAGGAGTATGAGGGCCTTAGTGCAGTCTTTATTAAACCAAGAGTTTACTGGGCGGCCGGCCGGACTGGGAACAGAAACCGGCCCTGGCAGACTGCTCAGCTGCCCCCCCCCCCGGGGTCAGGGGGAGTGCAGCCGAGCAGTTTGCGATGTCCGGTTTCGGACGATTTTGTTACAGGGGGCCGTTATTGCCGACACCCGGTAACAAAAATGCCCCCCCCCTCCCCCAGGGGGCCAAAACCTGCCCCCACCCTAGCTGCCTACCGGGGAAACGCCCGGTGCCCGCTATGGCCAGTCCGGCCCTGTGGGCGGACCTTCATGGAAGTGCAGATTTTCTCAAAAGGATCCCGATTTTATCCCAACTTCGATGTTTTTGGTTCGACAATACATAAACTCATCAATCCTAGTCGAAACCAGTTCAGAGTAAATTTTGGAGGGAGCTACCTTTTTCCATTTTCTACTGTCCCCTTTGTTTCGGGCGAAAGTTAAGGGTGCGATCTGAGTGGCAGGCGAAGGGGGGGGTGGATGGAAAGGAAAAAAGTTAGACTAATTGGTCGATTATCACTAAAGGGAGAGGACAATATCCCAAATTGCTTATAGACAGAGTCTAGGTAGCTAGACTAGAATATAATCCCTAGCACTCCCCTTCCCACGTTAGTCGAAGTGGGTTCTTAGAAATTCGCACAGGTCTGAAATGCAAAACAGGTTATTCGTCAGCATGATCCTCGTCAATGCTTCTCCGTAGGGGGAAAGATAAGTGAGCCATCTCAATCCTGTCCGTCTACCATCCCACATACCCGACTCCGCCAAAAGTACATTTAATGATGATATTGAAATCACCTGCCCATAGCATGGAAAGGCCATTGCCCTCGCTACTTATAGGGCGTCGGATAACAGACCCCAGGTCCTGAACTATATTCACCGGTTGTGAGGAATAAAAATTGTAGTCAAAATGTACTAGAAGGATACTGAGCACAGTGGTAGAGGAAAGTTTCAGAATCTGGTAGTAAGGGCTCGAGGTTAACTGTGTAACAGATTTTTGAGCCTAGTGGAGACAAGGACAGCCAGGCCGCCCTTACCTCTACCCGCATTAGAGGGGACAGTTGGAGAACAAAAGGATCTGAACCCATCTACAATCACATTGGCGAAACCCAAGTTTCTTGACAACAAATTACATCAGAGGGACCTATGAAAGACAACAATTCAGGATCGCGCATCTTCGAGTGAATACCCAACACGTTCCAGGAAATAAAGGCTTTGGTGTCATAGCGTTTTGCACCAGCACTGTTCATGCCCATCACATTATCACTTTGGGACAAACTAAAGGTTCCATACTAGGAGTTTTGGCAGCATGATTCTGAGGCTGGACGCTAGAGACGCGTCAGGAAGACCAAGAACATCCATGTGGACCTCATTACCAGCGTACGGTTCGACTGCATCGGTAAAAACAGGAACCTATGGATTCATTCCTGAGTCCATTTCCAAACTGCTCTCACCTCGGAGCTCAGGGTTATGTTGGGGTCAATCGTTAGCATCCAGATCAGAAAGTGGCTGAAATCTATTGACTGTTGGAATTGTGGACACAGGCCTTCCTATAACTCAGAGTCAAAGGCCTGTACCCTTATCCCCAGGTGTTGGCAGCTCTAGGGTAGTAGAAGAAGCCCGGCGGTACAATAGAAGTGGTGTCGGAGTGTTATTTGTGCCTTGCCTACAGCCTGAGTTTATCCGTCGGCATGCCCGTTTGAGATTCCTGCAGGTAGCTACCATGCAGTCCCCCCTCTAGTAGTTTTCTCAAGAGGCCTACCCTACCAACCCGCCTCGACATAAGAATATCATCTTATTCCTTGATGGAGAATAGTTTCTTCACAACCAGAGGAAAATTTTATTTTTTAAGACTGGCAAATTCTCTTCCCTTCCCTCTGGCACAGGTGGTACCCCCATGATTACTACAACATACATGCTGGAGGAAGATTCAAAGTCTGACTGGAAAGTTGTTCACCAGTAGGACATCTATTCGCTACTGGGGCGTTCAATGGCCGACCTAAACTAGGAGAGGTAATCTATAGTTCCCTTGCTTTCCCAGCTGAGATCTTTCGGGTGGGACTGAAATATGTGAGACCCTGTCTGAGAAAGAAGGGAGGTGGGTGCTAGTTACCCGCTTAGAGTTCTGGTGTAAAGAGTCCTGAATTTTTCCACTATTCCGGGCTATACCATGTGGTATTACCTCAGAAAAGGTGGAATGATAAGAATCGCAATGACGTCCGTGAATTGTCATTTCGAGACTCGGTCCCAAGCTCAGAGTAAAGTGCCAGACACATCGGGCCTTGAGCAGAGAAACCTCTTCTATTGCTCAAGGAAATACATGCCCAATGGAAGTACAATATGTTAGTAGTCACTCAAACAGAATAGTTCTCTCCTCACTGGATTTTGTGTGGTCAGTTCAGTGTTTCAGGGTATTTTGCAAGAGATTTAGACTGCAGACAGGGTTTTTTTTGCCAGTTGCACAATGCACTTTTCCTTCATTTCTTCTTCCAGTTTCATGACCCATTCACTCTGGGGACAGATGTGTTGTTGAGTCAGTGGCCAAAAGATATTGTTTGCTTTTTCCCTGATCCCTTAAATGCCTTGCCTCCGAGACCAGGCACAGGTGATGTGATCCCCTATTCTGGCCAAGGAGGCAGCGGCCCCCTCTTTTGCTGAAATGGACTGTGCTGTAAACGCGGATTCTTCCTCCGGCGCTCTTTGCTAGCCGTCCCCATCATCAGTGGCCATTCAAAGTCTGACTCTGAGGTGGAGAGGAAAGGCCTTATGAACCTCGGTTTATTCCTACCAGTATCTCTATCCATCGAAGCATCAGGAAGACGATGGACGAGAGGTCCTAGAATCCCCATTGGGTGTCATATGATTGTTGCTGCAGACGACACCGTACGGTGGCCACCAGAAAGCATTGAACGATTCCTCTCAAAGGGATCTTATAAGGATCTGGCAGCAGGAACTTTAAATGTGCGATGGGCGGCTGTTAAAGCGTATCACGCTCCCTGGCTCTCTTTACTTTCTAAACTGGGTGTCGAGGATCTTTGGGGATTTTGATCTAATAAGAGCAAAAGTAAAAAAATGAGTTTTTGCTTGAGTTCTGAGACTTTTTCGGCATTTCAGAATCCATCGCCTGAAGCTCTAATTGTAGACATATTTTGCATTAAGTCTTTCTCTGGATGACCACTGCAGCAGCGGGACATCGGGGGGTGGGGGGGTTGAATGCATTCAGGCAGGCGGCTCCGTGTTTGATGATCTTTGAAGATGGATTTGTTCTTTGATGAAGCCGTCATTTTATTTTTAAGATAAATTCAGACTTTCAGAAGAATCAAGAACGAATTCTTCCTGGTTCAAGTCCCAATCCAGCATCAGAGCTGGAAGGACAGTGGAAGCCATTGGTTGTTGTTGGAGCTGTAAACATATCTCTTCTTGGATCAGCCACATTTACCTATTGTGATTTTTCAAGTTTGGTTCAGCAAAATGGGGTTACAAATCCTCGTCAACAGAGGGACTGGATCTAGGACATGTTTCATTATCTTATTCTCAGGTTGGTCAGGACCTTACGGGTTGCATCCAATCCGATTCACTTGTTGAATCGCGGCGTCGAGGGCTGAATAGGTTGAGGTCTCCATTTCTGATAATTGTGCAGCCTCCACCTGGACTAGCTCTCTGGTTTTCAATTTTCAGAGGTTGAATTTGGGTCAGGGTTGATGGTTGCCACAAAGTTCTGTTGAATAATTCTGAATTTCAAACATGTTATTTTGACAAATTTCAGGTGCATCAGCAGAATATTTTTTTGTTTTTTGCTGCATAACTTCCATATCTAATTGTGACTTCTTTGTGAAGAAGCCAAACTGCTCGGATCTTCTTTCAATTAGTAAGTATTAGGACAGCGAATGAGGATGAGAAGGTAATGTCTCGGTTACTTATCGGTTCTCTCCTGTACTCGGATTTTCCACTCCTCGTTCCAGTACTTACGTTCTCTTCCAAATCTTCTTCATGGGGTGGTGAGGAGGACGAGGTGTGGGTGTTGACTCATTGCACGTGCATGAAAGAGACCGGTCCAACAGGAAAGAGGAACGGTTGTTGGAGCTGACGGCGCTGGTTGGGTCGGTGGAGGCTGAATGTAATGCGTAAGTACCGGCACAAGGAATGGAGAAAACGAGGTATGGAGATTACCGGACAGTAATCTAGGCATGAAGGCTATCGCTAGAACTGAAAGTGAAACCTATTTGCGTGCATGGTCCCCTCAACCTGTCCAATGCAGTAGTGAGGGCGGAGACGCGTCTCACCAGTGGTCAGTCCTACTGCAACTGGAGGCTCCAGTTTGGACCCGGGCGGCATCGGAGAGGGTTGGAGGTGAAGCAGAACTTGTAGCGTAAGCACGCGGGTGCCTTTTACTCAAGGTACTCCGGGTGGTAGCCGGCATCAATAAGGCAGGTGGTAAACTCTCCAGCACAACACTGTGCCGTGTCCCTCTCAACACTTGTGTCCAGCGGCCACTGCTCGTGCCTGCTTCGGGCACACTTGTGTTTATTTGCCAGACTCCACATGCTACCTGAGGACCCCTCCAGGGCAGTGGCATGGTTTCTCTTCTGTGTATGAATCCAGCTGTCAACAGAGATGGGGGGTGGCTGCTGGCAGATACATTTCCCTTTGTATGTTTCTTTTTTTTTTTTATACCTGGCACAGGCTGGTGTTTGTTTAATTTCTCTGGAATGCTGCACAGACTTGTTCCAGCCACACCTCACCTGTTCCCTCTCACTTCCTGCACTGTGGCTTGTAGCTGCCTGTCGGGCTTGCCCGTCCTTTATCGACCCTTCTCATGTGGCTTGAGACCTCTGGTTTGGTGGCTGTCCAGGTCTACAGGCAGCGGCACACGTTGGACTCTAGTTTTTATCGTCTGGCTTGACAGTGCAGCTGTTGCCAGACAATTAAGTGAGCATCACTAGAGAGGGGTATTGGCTCCGCCCTCATGTTGGGAGCCAGAAGCACGTGTTTTGATTGGACTGAAGTTGTGTGCTTCCACAAGAAAGTGCTTGCCCTCCGCCCAGCTGTGATCATTTTGTTTATTTATCCAGCTGCCTGAGCTTGAACTTTCAGGGGCACACGTGACAATGTAAAGCTGTTAACGTGTCTTAGGTAACTAGACATGTATGGTGTTTTTTCTGTGGCAGCAGGACAGATGGGTGAGGGCAGTCACTAACCTACACAGGCGCGGTGCGTCCATTGGGGCGTAGGGGCGAAGCCCCACTAAGCCCCATGGACCCACCACGTCGTCACTAGAAGCCAAACACAATTATTTTTAAAAATCGCGCTATCTGCCGGCCGGGAAACCGGGAGACATCCGACCTTCCCGGAGTGCGCAGGGAGGGGGGGGGGGGGGAGAAGGATCGGGCTGCTGCAGGTGCGCAAGTGTATTTTTGGGCACAAACATGCCCGCGCATGCGCAGATCGTTTTCTTGTGAATTCCCCCTTAGAGAGAGGGCCAGGGGGCGGGCCGCAGCCCCCGGGGTTACACAGGGCGACTGGGCGAGGAGTCATGGTGCCCCCCCAGCCAATCCTGGCGCAGGATTGGCTGGTCACTACATTGCCCGGTTACATAACCCCTGACGGATAGCACGGCCGACTTTGGTGCTGGGAAACCAGGTTCGAGCCTCTTATCGAACCATAAAAATGTATACATGACTTACTTTGGTGTTAAATAAATAGATATTTTAAAAAACAAATAAAAATGATGTTCCGACTAAGGTGTGAAATTGGTGTCGAATAAATACATGTTTTTAAAAACAATTAATATTAATCATGTATCATTGGTGCTGGAGTACAAGGTTCGAGACTGGTATTAAACACTGACAAGCTGTGTGCAAGTTATATGGTCATAAAAATACATGAATGATGGATGCAGGATGGGTGGATGCATGAATGGATGCAGGATGAATGATGGGTGGATGAATGGATGGGTGGATGCATGAATGAATGATGGATGCAGGATGGATGCAGGATGGGTGGATGGGTAGATGAATGCATGATGGATGCAGGATGGATGCAGGGTGGATGGATGGGTGCATGAATGAATGATGGATGCAGGATGGGTGGATGGATGGATGGATGATGGATGAATGATGGGTGGATGAATGGATGGGTGGATGCATGAATGAATGATGGATGCAGGATGGATGCAGGATGGGTAGATGAATGAATGATGGATGCAGGATGGATGCAGGGTGGATGGATGGGTGCATGAATGAATGATGGATGCAGGATGGGTGGATGGATGGATGATGGATGAATGATGGGTGGATGAATGGATGGGTGGATGCATGAATGAATGATGGATGCAGGATGGGTGGATGAATGAATGATGGATGCAGGATGGATGCAGGGTGGATGGATGGGTGCATGAATGGATGGATGGGTGGATGCAGGAATGGATGCAGGATGGATGATGGATGGGTGGATGGATGGGTGGATGGATGGATCCATGAATGAATGAATGATGGATGCTGGATGGGTGGATGGATGGGTGGATGAATGATGGATGGATGCAGGATGGATGGGTGGATGGATGGGTGCATGAATGAATGATGGATGGATGCTGGATGGGTGGATGGATGGATGGGTGGATGAATGGATGCAGGATGGATGGGTGGATGGATGGGTGCATGAATGAATGATGGATGCAGGATGGGTGGATGGATGGGTGGCACATGAATGGATGCAGGAATGGATGCAGGATGGATGGGTGGATGGATGGATGGGTGGATGGATGGGTGGATGGATGTATGAATGAATGATGGATAGATGCAGGATGGATGGGTGGATGGATGGATGGGTGGATGCATGAATGAATGATGGATGCTGGATGGATGGATGGGTGGATGCATGAATGAATGATGGATGCAGGATGGATGGGTGAATGCATGAATGAATGATGGATGCTGGATGGATGGGTGGATGCATGAATGAATGATGGATGCAGGATGGATGCAGAATTGGTGGATGGATGGGTGGGTGGGTGGATGGATGGGTGGATGCATGAATGATGTATGGATGGATGCAAGGTGGTTCGGGCTCGCTCGCTGCGGTGCAATATGCAAATTAGTTTACGCCACACCACTTTCAACTGTCACCAGCCGCCCCTGAACCTACATGGATGTTTAGGTCTGGCTTGAAAGTTCAACTGTCACCTGACCTTTCAATCTTAACCAGTATTATACTACACTTCTTTGTTTCCTCACAAATACATATCCATTCCCATGGTATCTACTTGTAATGCTTCACATTACCATACAACATTGCTTTAAAGTCAGATCTATTGGCATTGCCAATGCTTGTTAGGTCTGGTTTGGCAGTCCAGCTGTCACGTCACCTTATGTGATCCATGGAATAGGCACTGGCAATTCTAAGTGATCTGGATTATAAATGAAAGTACTTTTTGTTTCAAGCATGGGTGTAAGTATTCAGTAATCCATCATACACGCACTCCGTCAGTCATCTGTGCACTCATGCACCCATCCATTCATCCATCCACTGACTCCGTCTTGCATTCAACATCTGGCACTACTGCAATGAAACACACCCTAACTCTACAAGATATGCAAAACAAATTACAAGAAGACAAGTAGAAACAACGGAAACACCCTGCTGCCTGAACATGGCGGGCATATGATCAGTGCCGGACGGTGATGTTTGAGAGTGGTGGGGCTGGGCTTGGTCTTAGGGTGGGGGGGGAGTGGACAGCACAGCATTTTTGGGGAGGCCAGTCACTATTTCCTGTGCAAATGTTTTTTTTTATTGGGATAAGTGATGCAGGGATAGTTTTTAAACATGAACCATTTGTGAAATAAATAAATGAGGCAAGACAGTTGTCATGTAAACCAAGAACATTATGAACATTGTGAGAAGTTGGCCTGGTATATGATGTTCACTATTCTAGTGAGCACCTTGCACCAGTCCAAACAACCCTTATGGTGGTGGTTGTAAAGTCAACCTTATAGACCAGCTATCCTAGTGGTAGCATGGACAAAGCAGTCTTAGGCTAAACTCAAGAGGGCATGTGAAGCCAGCTGTTTTACCATATGCAAACCTTTTAATACCAAATGAAAGGACACCACACAGGTTATATATTCAAAATATATATGTATTTATTTCTAAATAGATCCCCTTAACGCTTTATGAGCACAGGAGCACAAGCGTATAAGAAGTAACTTAATATAACAAAAAGTTGCACAAATATGGATAGGCCCCGGTGGCCCTTAAAACCATATACTAAAATAGTGGTATAAGAACCACATCACGAACAATGGTAAGGCCTAAGGCCTTGGGAATCGCTGAGGCTACACTGGGCTAAAAGCAGTTAGGACGTAGGAGGCCCACAGGATGCGGGTGCAGTGTCTAAATGCACACGCGTGCACCAATCGAAGTCAATGGGTGCGTAAAGTTAGAAAGTTGCAGATTTGGAAGTCTTCCGACTGGACTAGAACTTAACCACTTAAAACTAGGACACTAGGGATGTAAATCTCTACAGGAGCACCGCAGTACTCGCGTTACCTCACCCACAGGAAGCGGGTGCATAGGAGTCAAAGTGTGTCGGGTTTCGTCGTGGAGTTCTATGGAGCCTTGGAGTAAAGATGCTGCAGGCAACCAGGAGAGAAGAGTCCGGTTGGATCCAAGGGTGGATCGAAGATGTCGAGTACCTGAAAGCAGAGGGGACAGAGTCTGGGTCACTAGCCAGTGACCAGGAAGGAACCAGGCGATGTCGGGTTGCGATCAGCTTGTCTCCACTGCCACGTGGACCAGGAGGTGTCGAAGATGACCAGGCGCTGGGCACGGACTGTCCCACGAAGGCTCTCGCTGTCAGCGGTGTCGGATCTCGATTCGGAGTCAACAGGCCCTGGCAAATGCAACCCACGCAGGAATAGAAGATGGGGTCTGGATCAGACCAGCAAGGTCTGATGGGCTGCTCCTTTTCAGGGGAGCAAGGGCCAGTCTGGAGCAACCAGACCAGCATTGAAAATTCAAAGGTTCGTCGTCACAGAGGCCACTAGCCAACGGGCAAGTGACCAGACAGACGCGTCGAGCAGGAAAATGCAAAAGGGCCCCACGCAGCACTCGGTGAGTGTGGAGAGTTGATCTTCGGTGCAGTTGGTGCTCGGGGCTGGGGCTTCTCAATCCCCAAAGCACAGCTTTGAGGGTGCCTCAGGAGCTGCACACAAAGCACTTTGCTGGCTTTCCAAGATGGCCGGTCCCACGTCTCTCGTCGCCTCCACGGGTCTCAGCTTTGCTGTGGTGAGGATCGGGCTGTGGGATGTCTGGAAGTCCGGTTCTTGTCTGGCTCTGTTGTTCGAGCTCCGCCGGGAGCAACGATAAAGCAAACCATTGAGCGCTTGATGGTGCCTGCTTGCACAGGGTGGTCACTCCTTGACCACAAGGGAGATTCTTCAGTCTTCTACGTCGAGTAGGATGTCGAAGGGTCCAGAGTTTCGTGTCAGAGTTTCAGTCAGGATTATCTAAAGTCTAAGGACACAGCTCTTACCTTTTATTCCAAATCAAGGGGCTGGATTACCTGCTAGGTCCCTCCTATGGGTGGGACCCAGGAAGGGGGTGCTCACACCCCTTTCCCTTTGTCCAGTTTCGCACCAGAGCTGGGGCTGGAGTGCCCCAGCACCGGTTTGAACTGGCCTATGCATTGGACACCTTGTATGCCCCAGGCAGTGTCTAGTTTCATTCAGCCCTCCCTGCCCCAATCCACTATCTCCTGTCTGGGGTGGTGCTAGCACCTCCCTGTGACAGGAAACCTATTGTCCAAGCCTCCCTCGCTGGAAGGGCTCCCAGCAGCAGGAGGTCAGACTTGTGTCTGTGGCAGAAGCATCCATTTTGTGATGCTGAGGCTCTGGTTAACTTTAACCAGGATTAATGTTAGTAACATGTCTTTTCCCTCTAGAAGGGTGGAATGCTACCCCTATCGCCAGAATTGGCGAGGGGGTAGTATTCCAAAGCTTATGACACCTTACACGACATGTTTTGATAAAGCCAAACCAAAGATAGCATTTAACCGCGAGGTTCATAATGCACGTAAGAGTATATGGTATGGCAATATCCTGGAACAGCTATAAGGACATGGTTCTGAAAGCTGCAGACAAGCTCAGCTCATGGTAGAGCACCATCTCACATAAAACCAAGAACTCTGCCTCCAGGATTGTTAAGGCCTGCCATAGGAGTGACCTATAGGTGTATATGTGTCCAGATATAGGTTTAGACATAGGTATACTATATCTAAGCAAGGGGTGATTACACGACCTTGCCCCAGCTGAGTGATCAGCCAGTTGTGTCAGTTTGGATGGCCAGCCAGGGGTGGCAAAATATATGCTGCAGCCCCTGGTAGGACTTGGATGCACCTATGCCCTGGGTACCTATAGTACACTGTACAGGGGCTCATACGGTGACCCAATCCCAATTGGTGATGTACCTAAAGTACATGGTTGTGAATTTAGAGAGAGAACAGCAGGCTGTGGGTCTGATTAGCAGGCCCACAACCACATTAAGTCGAAAACCAGTGAAGCAAAAAGCAAAAATTGGGGTGACCATAGGATAGCAGACCCTACTCTCCCACAAACATTATCGGGCCGAGTTCTCGCAGTGGCCTGCGGCGAAAAGGCGTGGTAATGGAATGAAGAGTGCTTTGAATACCTGTGCTGGGAGCCAATGTAAACACAGAGAAGAGGTGATGCAGACATAAGAAGGGAGATTGAAGAGACATATTTTTGGTTCATGCCGAAGTGTAACTGGAATTACAACCCCTTTGAAGTAAATGTAAGAAAGGGAACCATTCCATCGGGGGTCATATATACATCGGGGGGTCATACAGCCACCCACAACACAGGTCCCGGTCCGCCATACCGCACAGCAGCGGTCTCGCCTTGATTTGGATACCTTCTTGGAATGCCCCATGTCACCTACCTTGCCACAAGTGTCTACTTCATGTGGTAATGATTAAGTTAACTCGCGAGTCCTGGGGGAAAGCCAACTGACGGGCTCTACTTTGGGGCAGTTACCATCTGAAGGTCCCCCTGTTCTCTCCCACACACTTCCCAAGCTCACGCCTGCTGTCCGGGGGAGCTCGGCTGCCTTCTATCCACACAGCGTTGTTGCAGCATAATCGTAGAGCTGGCTTGCAGTTTGTGTAGAACGGCTGGTGTGACAGGAACGGAGCGAGTGAACAGCGAGAGGAGGGTAGTGGTAGTCTTCGGACCGCCGCCAGACCATGGGAGGAAGGAGAGATTGTGGGAAGGGGGACATGCAACAATATTTTGTTTTAAAACCTTTAAAAAAGGAGCATTGAAAGAAACTTTAAAAAAATGTATTATACTAACCTATAGCCCGAAACAAATGACAAAAACTCCCCTGCTTGTGACAGCGCATAAGACATGGCCCAGGTCTGCTCTGAACCCCACACATGTGACCTGCAGCGCAGGAGGCAGCTACCTCGCGTCTGCGCAGACTCGTTTTCTCAACTTCCCATCTGCCTGTAGTCTCTACCCCACCCTTTGGGGCCAACTACCCCTCCTGTTACCTCCAGTAAGTCCCACACAGCAGGATTGTTGAGACCTGGTAGGAGGCCACACCTCCTTCCTCTACCACTCTGCATAACGCCTCCTGGTGCACTGTTAGTGGGGAGATGAAGTCCCCTTGGCTATTGAGGGTCTTTGGGGATCGCTACTCCTCCTGTTACCTCCGGTAGGTCCCACACAGTGGTACTGCTAAGAAGTTGTCAGAGGCCACGCCCCTTTTCTCCACCACTTTGCAAATGCGCCTCCTGGCGCACTACTAGTTAGGGGATTAAGTCCCCTTGGCTCTTGAGGGTCCTTGGGGGACAGCTAGCCCTCTTGGTGCACTGCTGCTTGGGGATGAAGTCCACTTTAATCCTGAGGACCTTAGGAGGCAAGAGGACGTCCCCCCCCACCAGTAGTGTGCCGAGAGGTGCATTTGCAGAGAGGTGGAGATAGGGGGTGTGGCCTCGGTCCACCTCTCATCAATCCCACTGTGTGGGTTTTACTGGGGAGAGGAGATGGCCTAACAGCTAGGGCGGTCGACCTCGAATCTGGGGAACTAGGCTTGAGTCTCGGCAAGGAAACTGAACATCCTGTGATTCTGGGCAAATCACTTAATCTCCCCGAGCCTAGCAAAAATGAATGCGTGTCCTCATGTAACGCAACCAGTGCTATGTAAAGCGCTCTGATACCCGATTCGGGTCAAGATTGTGCAATATAAAACTCTGTAAGCTAAATAAAACAAAACAAATACTGGAGGTAACAGGAGGTCTTGTTGGCCCCTAAGGACCCTCAGCAGCCAAGGGGATTTCCTCCCTCAATGAGCAGCGCACCAAAAGGCGCGTTGGCAACCTTCTTGCTTTCAGTTTTCTACTCCACTTGTTTCTACGGTTTCATCACAGTCTTATTTTTTCTTAATAAATCCTTGTGTCTGAAAGCAATGCCGGCTTCCGCTGGAGGCGAGGAACCGTCAGTTACCGCGGGGGTCTTGGGGTGGACTCAAAAGCAAGAACTCAAGTTCACAGAGGCTCGAACAGCTTGGAATCCATGGCCAAAGCCTACAATTCAAATTGCAAAATACGTTTTTCAAAAGTTAAAAAAATGACCGAGGTCTAGACTCGGGAACCTGTTATTAGTGTAGCCACTTTTTCCTTCCATAGTAATTTGGAGGTTTCTTTACTACTTAACTAAGTTACGACAGCCACCCTCGATGAAATGCTGTGTCTTTTCTCCAGTTCTGTGCAAAGTTATCAACCCCACAACTCCAGCTATGATGAATCTCCCTTTACCTTTTGGGGTCGGCCTTGATTCGTTGGAAATCCGGTCTGATCACCTGACTGTTGAACCTCGTAGACCAACTGTACGGCTACCTGGTTTGGTCAAAGCGCTTAGAGGACCGTGGTCCTCTTGGGCACTAGGTCTGCTCCCTGCTTGAGGCATGGACACCGTTCTTGCACTGGATGGAGTAAGGTCCATTAGTCATCGTTGTGGTTCGGCCGCTCTTGTGCTGCTTGACCTCTCGGTGACCTTTGATACGGTGGACCATTCCTTGCCGCTGGAGTGACCTTTGGACGTCCGTCTCAAGGGCTCATTTCTGGCTTACATTCCGTCCCGCCGACCACTCTCAACCGGCCTTTTTACACTGATGTCCTTTATCTTCTCATTCTCCTCACAAGCGTTGTCCCTCCGGGACCTTCTCTCTCGCTGACGCTTCTTAATGTTTGTTGGCCCCCTCGTCTCCCTGATCAGCCTTTTGGATATTACCTGTTTCTAAGTGGAAGTCGCTCAACTTCTCAAACACATAGATGACTCCCCAACCCGTCACTAACTTTACCGTCTGTCTATCTTCAGACAGAAATGGATGTCAAACAGTGGTAGAAGTGGGCGGGATCGGAAGGGCATGGCGTGCCCATACTTTTAAACATTATTTCAGTCCGTTCCCCTACTTCGTTGTTTTAAAAAGGCGTCCCGGGACGGCAGGAATAGTCCTACTTAAAAATGATAACTTTATCTTTCAGTCTGTGTGGTGCACATCGAGGAGGGCCTCTTCAGTGCCTACGACCTCCTCCCTCTTCCCCTCGTATCTAGGGGCCTGCGAAGCAACACTGAAAGGGCCTTCAGTCTTAGGTTAGCGCGAAAACTGCTACCTCTGATGGCCCTGCTGCTGCCGTGAGTCACGCCTCATTTAGTGAGGACGCGGCCTGCCTGCCCCCACTGTGTCCATTACGATGGTCACATCAGGATGCACTGCTGGCTCCGCCCTTGACACATAAGGGCATGTATGTGCGCCACATGTAAACACACATGCATATTTCAGGGGTGCAACAGGGTGTCCTTTTGGCCACTTACCACCCGTGAAATTGCAAGCGCAAATTGCGAGTACCTATTGGGTACTCGCAAATTGCACATTCAATTCCCATTCATTCCTATGGACCTGTAGGCAAGAGGAGAGTAGAGGAGTTGGCCTAACGGCTAGGGCAATCGACCTCGAATCTGGGGAACCGGGTTCGAGTCTTGGCAAGGACGCTGAACATCCTGTGATTCACTTAATCTCCCCGTGCCTAGCAAAAAAATGGATGTGTTCTGTAACGCAACTGGCGCTATGTAAAGCGATCTGATACCCAATACCTTCGGGTCACGTTCGCGCTATATAAAACTCTGCAAAAAAAAAAATGGTGGCACCTTAGAAATACTGTCCATAGATTCCTGCCGGCTGTTTCAGTGCGCTTTGTGTTGGTTACAAGGTGGTTGCACAGGTACAGAAGAGCACATTTACTCAGGTAGAGAGGGGCACAGGGGTGGAGTTGTATTGAGAAGCAGGTCAAGTGTCACATCATGTGTAATTACCCTGCTGGACAATTGTGTACAGGTTTTGACAATATTTTACAGTGATAGTTGCATTGGCGATCGGTTACAAATCCAAATTTTCACTGATAAATCAGCTAAACATAACATTTTATTTTTCTACCAGTCAGAAAATCCAAATATTGGTACAAAAATACCCAGCATCCCGGTAAAACTACATGCCACTTGTGCAGATCACGAGGCCTGGTTCATAGTGTTTCGCGCCCGAGTCTCAGCGCTCAAGACAGCCAGTAAAGTGACTGCGCTGTCCCTGCTCAGTTCATGAGGAAGCCTGGAGCCATTGCTTAATTTGAGCCAGTGGTTGCAGGTGCGGATATTCAGCATGTTGCTTCCATGAGTTAAACACTCACCGCTGAGATCTGTGGGCCATTAGTCGTGCAGCACTCACTTTTAAAAACACACAAATCACTGCAGAGTTCCTTGTAAACTCAGTTACTTTTCTGCAACAATAAAAGTCTTAAGATTGTTTATCTTCCTGCTGGAGAGAGATTGGAGTTTTGTTTGCTGGCAGTTTTGAGTGTTGACTCATCTAATGTAGCGCACGGTGTTAATATGTCTGCTGCAAAGACCGTGCACCATACAGATGGCAGAAATGTATTTTTAATGTTCCAAAGTTCTAATTAAAGAATGGCAATGCTAAAGCTAGAATGGTAGTTTGCAGCTGATTAAGCCCATATTTTATAGGGACCCCTAAAAAAAATGTGTTAATTACTGTGAAATACACAAAACATTTAAAAACGTCATATTATTTAATGTATAAAGATAAAATAACCATTGCCGATAGTTCTCAATTTTTGCTTCTAAAATGTCAAGCGCCAACCAGAATTGGAATCAGTAGCTAAATTGCTGGTTAGTTTGGTCAACAATTGGCCCCTTTGCATATGAGAGATGACTGGTAGAAATGGCGATAGTATTGTGGCTTCTGTAAATGAGGTTACAAAGAGCGACATCTCTCCGGCTTCGGAAGTGACGCAAAGTCACAGGCCTGCAGAACAGATGATAGCATCCTGCCTTTACTTCTATTCTGTAGGGCATGGCCCTAAAAAAAAATCAAAATTGTCTAGTAGTTAAACAAAAACATTATTATATTGCTTGTTAGAAAGTTTATGTTAAAGATGCAAACTTTAAAACATCTGCCAAAAAGATTACGCATAGAAAAGCACAGGCAGGAATTGTACAGGAAGGTCGAAAAGGCCAGTGGTTCTGTGTGAGGGTCCCTTGGACTAACATTAATGTGCCCGCCTCAGAGGTCTGCACAGAGGCCTTCCTTTGTGTACCAAACTGCTCATGTGTCTCATTCAGGCAGGAACCCGATTCAAAGGATATTCAGGACGAATCCGTGTGACGTTTATATCAAACAAGCATACATATCTGCAGCATTGCATTGACAAAGGCGTTACAGTAACTAGGCCGGACTGGCCGTTCCAGGCATCGGGCGTTTCCCAGGGTGACTGGAAGGGAGGGGCCGGTTTGGTTTGTGGGGGCCGGTTTTGTAGCAGTGCAGGAGTTAAAAAAAAAAACTGCAAAGTTCTTTGTATATTCAGCAGGTTTTGGGCAACAATAAACGTGCCAAGATAACTCTGGGGATCAATGTACATGTTGTAGAATGATGGGAGGGGCGTATTGTCTAATGCTAGTTTTGATTTATCTAAGGTAGCGCAGAGGGTTAATACGCCTGCTACAAAGAACGTGTACCATGCATATCAAAGAGCAATATTTTATGTGCATAGCTCAGTGGGTTACTGCTTTTTGTTCACTTCCCGAATAAAATATACTTTTCGCTTTTACTGTCAAGATCTTTCTTGTTTTTTGTGAGTAGAAGAGTTTGCCAAGCAGGACTATTGAATACATATGTACTATACTATATTTGAGCAGCTAGCTGGCTGACGTGAATATGAAGGAGCCCTTGTGGGTTTCCATGAGTCAGATCAGATTCTCTTGAAGACTTCCTTTGTCTTCTGAGCCCTGCTTAACACATGTGTACAGGAGGAGCCCTGTTTTCATGTCCTCAATGTTTGAGACTAAAAATACTCCTTGATTTCTGAACAATGAGAGTAAAAGCGTTAAGGTAACCTGTCGTTCCTGCTTATATTTCGCACGCTTTACATAATCCTGCATTCCCTACGAGTGTTTGCTTTTTCCAGAATATTGTTACTTTTTTCCAGGCCGTGCATAATTTGAATTGAGTCACATCCGGGTGTTTATAAAGGGGCAGAATTGGGTTGTAGCTGAAGACAGTGCGAGTTTCACTCAGTGGAGCAGAAAGGTGCTAGGGGGGATAGGATGTGGCACTATGGCCAGAGCTACCGAATTTGGAACTGGGGAACCTGGTTCAGCCTTCATGAGTAGTCGATCAGACCGCTCTCCTGGGGGAGCACATTCCCCTACTAGACCATAGAAGCCCATGTCTCTTAGCACCAGCAGGTGAACACCACCGGTGTCCAGTGTGGGTTAACCTTGAAGGCCTGTCCACCACAATCCATATTAAAGGTCACCTCCAGTCTTGCGGGCAGGCCTTCGAAGCAGCGCACCCTAGAGCGGCAGTGACTCGGTCACTGAGGTCACATGACCCTTGAGGCCAGTCCCCCTCACCCATTGGTGCCTCCATTGGCCTTGTTCCAGCAGGAGTAGTGCCACTCACCAGGGATCGGCAGTGCAGGATTTGCGTGCACACCAGATTAAGGGGCATGTTTACAAGGGCCTTGTGTCATGCTTGTGGTACAACGTGGTACATGCACAACGCAAAGCTCCAAGTCATTTTAAAACCCACGTAAAGCCACTTTGCAGGCCTTTGAACGGCTTCATAGATCTGGAGCAATACAACACACTGAGCACACACTGCTGCGTTACCTTACTGTGCGCAAGGGAGGTGTTGCGGTGGGGGTTGCGTGGGAGACTGGTTTTGTAACTGGGGACCGGTGCTGCAACATCGGCCCCCTGTAACGAAACCAGCAGAACTGTGCAGCATAAAGACTCACTCTTAAAAACAAATAAATCACGGCAGAGTTCCTTGTAAACCCAGTAGACTCCCACGCAACTCCCAGGGTTTTTGACACACTCACAGATTTGCAAGGACTTGTAATCCTGGGAATGCGTCAAAATCTTTCGCCTCCCCAGGGGAGGCACAACTAGGAGAAATATCTTTATTTCTCCTTGTTTTTTCCTCTTTCAAAGTTTGCTTCATTGTACAGCTCACGTAGAAAGAGGAAAGAGCCTCTCAGGATTGTTTTTTTGCAGGAAGGTGTCCGTTCCTGCACAAAAATAACCCTGCATGCAACGGACAAACCCTTGTACCATGGGGCAAGGGTACCTGCATTGGCGCTAGGCTACTGAAATGGCGCCAGCGCAGGGGGATAAGACAGGAATGCACCATATTGATAATACCGTGCATTCTTGCCCTTTCCCTGTGATACAGGGCAGCGCAGCTAAGTAACGTGATTCGCTGCCCTGCGCCACCATTCCCAAGTCATGTTGTTTAGTAACTTTTGATCCGTTTGAGCTACAAACAATTTTTTTGTTAAAACCATCAGATTGTGGCAGATGCATCATGTGGCAAACACGGCAGAACTATAATTATGTGGCAAACATCTGCAAATTAGGATATTTTACCATTCATGTTTGAACTTCTCTCATGCAGTCTCCGTTGGGTGGTATTTCCGAACACCTACTGTGCTCGCGGTGAGACAGAGGATGAATGTGTCTAATAGTGATTGAAGAGGAAAATAGTTTGAACGGGAGATAATCCGAGGACCACTACCTCCTTCCGACTCTACCGATGTTTGAGTCTCATCATTTCAGAATTGATACATTCGTAATTTGAGTAGTAATTACACAAACTTCTAATATCATAGTTTTATCTCATTCGTCTGATACTACTGAAAGAGTCTGCAAAGCCCACAGGCCTGGGTTGTTAGCTTTTGACTGCTATGTCTCGATGCAACAACAGGAAGTAAGGTGCATCTAATGCTGGGCTCGTGCATGCTGCGTGAAGCACATAAATAAAATAGGACTACAGCATCGCAGTGCTCGAGTGTCACAGAATGATGTAATCAACAGTGCTCCCAACACACAAAACACTGACAGTGAAGTACAAGGGTGAATTAAATGTAACTATTATGCACAGCATCACCTCAGCTAACTAAAATGCTTTATGCCAGAACTTATCTACTTATTATGTTCCATGTCTGGGTTACCAGCTGCTATAGGATGGGCACTGCAGTAAGACTTCTAGGGGTTTACTTGGCCATTCAAGTAGTCCCTACTTTATTAGAAGGTGCAGGAATGGGTCGCAGAGCTCCGTTGTTAGAACAGGGGTCTTTAAACCACGATTTACTGGTGTCTTGCAGTTTTTCTTGTCCCTGAACTTAGTTATGAAACAATTTAAAATTGAGCAGGTCCCATTCTGTACATGTCTACAAAAAAGAGCCCAGAGGGTATGTCGGAGAAAGCACGGGTTGCCCTCCACTCATAAATCACATTCATAAAAAAAAAACATTCCCCAAGGCAAAGGATATCGTATGTAGATCACATTAGTTATCTACTGTACGAGGTGTATATATCACCAAACATACAAGCCTGTGATGTGAAATGGGTATGCATGAATAGCAACCTTTACACACCTTTTTTGAATTTGACAGTTCACTCCTAGTGAATAATAAAGTATCGTGTGAGAGGCGTGCCTGTCAATTTTAATCACTTGTGTCACTAGTATAGAGTGTACTTATTTGTCACTCGCTTGCACCTACACAGTTTTTTTGTTTGTTTGGACACTTATTTGTTTCTAGATAATGTGACTACCAATGATGAGAACAGTGAGCTTATCTGGTGAGTACCTGCCAGTTACCCCGATGGTGGTTCGCCCATGAGATGTCATTTTGTATTTTTTCACATTTTTTCACAATTTTCCACTAAGATTTGGTGAACACTGTCTTGTAAGCAGACTTGGGAGATTGAAATAATCAATCACCATTCTCTTTTGGAAAGACTGTCATTGGAATCGAGTTTTTTAGAAATAGAACTTTTTTAAGGCATTAAAGTGTGGCAATCAAACCGAAGTAAGAAATGGGTGATTGTGCAGAAACATTGTATGTTTGGTGATATATACACCTCGTAGAGTAGATAACTAATGTGATCTACATACGATATCCTTTGCCTTGGGGAACGTTTTTTTTTTATGAACGTGCCCATTCTGTAGATACCCGTGCAAAATGATCAGTATTTTCTAGCGAATTCATGTTAACTTTTTTAAAATTCCCTCCTTTAATTGAAAGACTTCTCAGATCGTGCTGTTGTAGACACTCACCAGTAACCGGAGGAGGGTGCTTCTGTTCTCAAACCAGAGAGACGGGTCATCATCAAACCACGGCACTGCGAGGCCAGAGAGAGATCCGGTTCACTGTTAGATCGGCGGCAAAGCCGCGTCACTGCGCAGGCCACGAAGCGCGGTTGTCACAGAATCTCAGACGTAGGGGTGCTGCCTAAATCCCCAGGTACCCTTCACCTGCCACACAAGTTGCTGCTAATCCAGAAGCTTCGCAGTATTCGGCTTTCTTCAATTAAACATCAAGATTTAAAGCGGGAAAGCGCCTGAGCCAGGTTCTGAGACTATCCAATGGATTCCCTCACATTTATTGGGAAATGCGCATTGATACAAACAATGTAGCATTTCATTCCCCCATTATTTCACTGCATAAATGCATGTACAAATATTTTTCAAGTAAATGCCTTAAGCGTGGGCTGGCACATTTTCATTTACACCTTAATTGTCATTGTGGAAGAGGTGTGGCGCAGCGGCCAGGGTGCCTGACTCCGGACCACGGGGTTCACGGTTCGATCTCCGGTGCCTGCAGCAGGTCTGCCCAGCACAATGTGACTCTGGGCAATAGCTCGCTTACTCTTCCCGAGGGTCCCCAGCACCGGGAAACCACTTCGGAGGTAGCTGTGCGCTTTACAAAATTCAAGGTTATTATCAAACGGCTAATATTCAATACAGGGTTTACCGTGGCATTAAAAAATGACATGGACTCTTTTCTAAATTGTGTTGTGGAAAATCCCAATTTGTATCGACAGCCAGCATTTAAAATAAATCATGCGTTTTGGTACCGAGCTTATTTTAAAATGTATGTATTTACACAATTATTTACGTAGATGCTTCTGTGGCTGCAGAAGAAAAACGCTCCAGCCACATCTGGAGAAACACACAGGCTCCAGATGGGAAGGACCAGTGGCAAATGCACATCAGGGTTTTGAAAGGCAAACAAGTGAAAGTGTCAGGATGCCCGAGAAGAGGTGGAGGGTCGATTCTGAAGACGAAGTATGGTTAGATGGCTGTGGCATCGACGACAGTCACATACTCCTCCAAGGAAATGTGGTGGAGAGCGTGGATCACATTGATCACCCAGCTGCTGGTCTTGGGTACAACTCGAAATGAAACGTAAAGAGTATTCATGGCTCTTATTTTCCAAGGGCAAGCTTGGATGAAAAGTGTGCAGGAAGGTAAATCTTAAACAGAAACCAGTCAAGGTGCGCATTTTTCCATGGAATGGGTAGATAGCTTGGTCATCCCATACGGCCCTTCTAAAGATTAGCAGCAAATTTCTCTGTGGAAAAATATATTTCGTCATAAGAATAGCTCCTGTCATCTTAAGGCACTCGCTGCTTTAGAACAGAGGGCCGTGAAAGTATTCCACAGTGCAATTTTAAAATGCAAATGACGGTACAGGAAGAGACATGCCGTGTATTCAGAACTGCATACAAAATAGGCAAACGCGAGCGCCCTTTTTCTGATATGCCGTTGGATATTGATGTTCAGAAGATGAATGGTGCAGACTTGGGCAGAGTCTTGCATTCCGATCACATCTGCGCCGACGTCATGGACCATATTGCTGCAACAACAAGGTCAAGGCTGGTTCATTGTATCTTGCAGAATGAATCAAAAATACGCCTCATGGTAGATGAATCTACCACAGTCGGCAAATGGACCGCACTAATTATCTGTGTAGGAGCATGTATCGATAAACGCGATGAACCACTGACCTTGTCTTAGACCTTCTTGAGCTGCCGAGCACAGCAGCAGATATAATCTTCGGTACCTTACTGGCATGTTTACAGAGACGCGGTTTTACTGATGAGTATTTACGAATGTATTTGGTTCAGCGTGTAACAGATGGAGCTTTCAACATGATCGGTAGGAAATCCGGTGAGGCAACTCTTCTGAAACTGAAATATCCACAGTTGAGTGCGTGGCACTGTGCTAACCACAAGCTGGAGCTTGCGGTGGGTGATGTTGTAAAGAAGTCACAGGCATTAATCAGCTCAAAGTTGTTTTGATAAGCTATATGCCACCTACCATGCCTCTCCGAAGAATCAGAGAGAGCTCGGGGAATGTGCTTCGGAGGTAGGAGTAGGACTTCTGGCAATTAAAAAGGTGCTAAATGTACATTGGGTGTCCTCAAGTGGAAGATCTGTGAGAGCTTTTTGGAATAACTACAAAGCACTCAGTAAATGCTTCCAAAGACTTAAGAGTGTCATTGAGCAGAAAAAATATGCTGGTTTAAACCGTTTATTAACCTCACTGGTGGTTGTTGAAAATATGGGCATGTTTTATGATGCACTTACAGATTTGGGTGACCTATCCGGAAGGCTGCAGCGGCGTTATATGACCGTATACGAGGCCGATCGTTCAATACGGATGCAGATTGTAGTGTTTGAATCAATGGCTGATTCACCTTGGCCCGTTGCTACAACTGCATTAGATGCTGCTGAACGGATGCAGTTTGCTGGTGTAGGACTGTAGCAGAGCAAAGGCTGTGTTAGCATCGATAGGGCACAGTTCTTTCGGAGCTTAGCAAATAACCTGCGAAAAAGGATGACAATGTCTAATGCATCAAATGTTTCTAGATGCACAGCCACAAACAATGACGAAATGGAATACAAAGAGTTGGTACATGGAATAAAACTCCTACAACCAGTTTATTGGCCTGATCAAGTAGACATCATATATGATGAGAGAGAATTACAAAACCTTTCTAGCAGGTTGCATGTATTTGATACTAGGCAGTACATCCTTGGTTGCAGAGCGTACAAACAAAATAAAAATTGCATCCCTGAAAGCCTGAAACCATTAGTGCACATTATAGGCACCTTTTGTACCTCAACTGATGAATGTGAACGGGGCTTTAGTGTCATGAATGATGTGCTCACATGACTGTGGAACAGAATATCAATCAATCCTCTGTCTTCTATAATGTTCATAAACATCGTGGGGCCTCCTGTCATAGAATTTAAACCTGAATTTTATGTTCAGAAATGGTTCGAAAAAGGGAGGAGAAGTGCAGATGAAAGAAACTGCATGGCTCGGAGACAAATGGCTTATGATTCCACTTATAAGCGTATTTGGAACATTCTGATATTGCAGACACGTCCCACATTGTAAATGTATTTTAATGTAAACAAGTTATATATTAAACCTGTAATAAACATGTCTATCCACTGTTTAAATTAAATAAAGTTATAAGCTGTAACTGGTCAGTGAAATGCCAAACGTACTAAAAATTGGTATGTTTTGCTATTTCTAGCCACACCTCCGACTCCACCCACTGACCCAATCCAGGGGTTAATCCCACCCTCTGATTCCCCGCCAACAGTTCCCCTCTTTTTTTTTTTCTCGCACTTCGACCACTGATGTCAAATTAAGTCTTGAAGTTGAATGGCCACAAACCGGAGGTTCTGCTTTGTGGCAATGACATTGACACGTGGCTCGAGTCATTCGACCAATCAATCAGGGCTTTATAAAGCGCCACAATTTACCCATGAGGCTCTCAAGGCGCTGGTCACTGTGCCGAAAGTCCCTGGGAGCTCCCCTCACCAGAGTGCTTGCGCGATCCCAGCCTCTGGGCCTCATGGTTCCACCTCTGCGGCATCCTTTACTAGGCCTGGGTGGTAAATTCCGTTCCACTCCGCTCGCGGAATTTGCAGAATTTGGGTAATTTCGCGTTCCGCGGAGAACAGGGAATTGCCAAAAATTGCACGATCTGCAGCTTCACCGAATTTTTTGCTTGTTCGCGCTTTCAAAATGCGTGTTCACAAGATATTTCTCCCCGAGCATGCAAACAGCGTACGCGAACAGGAAAAAAGTATTGCAAATGGGCGGATCAAGCAATTCCGCGTGTTCGCAGAACTTTTGCGTGCTTGCGGAGATTTTTTTACAGTTTCGCTGAGCTTTGCCTAGCACGACTACACAAATTCCACCCACCCCTATCCTTTACTTCAGCCTCCCTGACTCCTCCTGCCTGAGCCTCCGAGGAGTCCACATTCTGCAGTCCGTGCAGCTTCCAAAATGCAAACACATGACCGTGCGTCTCAGCCAGAACCAAATCCCACCGGCTCCCCGTAGAGGAAAAAGTTCTATTTAAAACTGAGAGAAAAATAAGAAATCGGCCCTGACTCAATGTCTCACTCGTTCCCGTCCGGGTGAAGCTCTGGTCTGCACTGCAGCTGCGTCTTCCCAACGTGTGGACTTGTCACGCTGGGAAGACGCCCAGCACCGGCAATTTTTAGGTTTTGCCTACGCAATGCGTACGAAGTACGCATGCGCTAGCAAAATCTAATGATATCCTCTATGTGGGGTCGGGTATCTGCCCCCTCCTCCCATTGGCTAGCTCCATAAATGGAGGCTAGCCATTGGTAGAGGGCTCTGTCTGTCAATCCCAGACCAGATTCGGGGGCGTTCCCGAGAATTTTTCCCTTTTGGCTACGTCACGCGACGTCAGCCAAAAGCCGGGAACGCCCCCGAATCTGGTCCGGCATTGCCGGCACCTGCATCAGCCTTCCTGCTCGGGACGATTGCACAAAAGTCGCTCGATAGCCCCTCCCTCCCGCTCCGTGGCAGCCCGTTTCCCTCCCTCTCCTCAGGCCGGCCAGCCGAAAGAAGCAGCCGTCCGCCTCCAGCCAGGGCCGCGCTGGGATTGGCCCAGCCAGCCGAGCCTCCGCCGCGTCATCACTAGAGCTGCTTCCTCTGCTCTGACGCGGACACGGGCAGTCAGGTAAGTTTTCTTATTTTTAAAAAAAATTACTTTTTAACCCCCGCGCGAGTCCCCCCCTCCCCCTCCCCCCAAGTCCCGGCTTTCCAACTCGGCCTCCTTGTGCTTGGAGCCGTGCCGTGGCCGCCCTGACCCGTGTGCCGCCGCTGATCGCAGCCGCCGCCACACCGTGTCCTCAGGGGCCGCCCCGCACCCTGCCTCCACCCATCTCCGAGGAGAAGTGCACCGCCCGCCTTGCAGCCCCCCACGAGCTCCCGGGACCCGAGTGAGCAGATTAAAAGGTGCGTGCCCTTGAGCGCCGCCTCCCCTTCTTGCCTGCTCCCCGGTATCCGGCCCGTGTCACAACGCCGGCAAAGTGTATTTACCCACCCCGCACCAGAGGGAATCCCCGAGGCTGCGCCACACAGAGGAGCTACCCTGTTCAAAGGAGTACGGGCCGCTCTAAAGTGCACTTCCCGCATCGCCCCTGACAGCTCGCAGAGCCCCCCCCTCCCTCCCCCTCCCCCCCTAGGCCCCGCTCTAGCGCCGCACGCCGCCACGAGCCGGACCCACCTCAGGCGCCCTGCCGAGACTCGACCCGGTCCACAGCTGTTCCCCGCATTGTCCACGGCAATATCCGAAAAGAGCGAATCCGCACCTGCAGGAGAGCCAAACAAAATCTCAGTTCACCATCGCCGGTGCCCCCGCGGCGAAGTCAGCCTCGCTGTCTCGTGCAGACGCCAGAGTATGGAGCCATTCTAACAAGGAATATGCATAGACATGTTTGTGTTTTTTTGTATTAGAACTACTGTGGGTGGTGCGGATGCGTTCTGCAATGGTTTACAGTAGTAATTACATAAGGATGATATTGTGTTCACACCAAGCACACACATATAGTACAAACTAACTATTGTTTCTAGGCGCTAGCGGAAGGTGCTAATATTACCTCACAATGGTTCTTGCTGTGTTGTCTGCAGATAAAAGGAAGCAGGAGCTGGGGCCTTCCAGGCCAAAAGCGGGTCTCTGCAGCAGGCGCTCGTGCACTGAGCTACCTTAGCTAATGGTGCATGCGAATGTTTAAAATAATGAATGGTGCCCAATTCTTGTGTGGGACAGGATCACTCAATACTCTGAAGAGGTGTATTTTGTTGATTTGGGTTTGAGCTGTTTTTATAGCGCATACCGCAAACTGGGCTGTCTCTTTGTGCTTGTATGATTGGACGTATTGCAGCACTCGAACCCGTGTGCCACGAAATACACGTAAAGCTCGACAGAAGGCGCGAGGCAGTATCAGTAAGTGGTAGGAACCCGCGCATATCTCAGGAGCGGGTCCTGCACCCACTGAGCTACCATTATGCATGACATCAGTTTCCACAAGTTTTGATCGCTACTGAGCAGGACGAGGCAGGTCAGCTGTTTCTGAACCATGACACCACGACTCCACCCTGAAGACTTCCTAAGTTTCGTGGTTGCCACGGTTCCACGTTTCCACCCCGCACTATCGCCATGTGCACAGCCGGGTCCGCGGCTTCCTTCCGGCTCTCTCCTCGAGGGCCGCAGTGACCAGGAATGAATGGGGCAGGCCTCGCTACACTGTTGTGTGCGCCCCTTTACTGCACGGTGACTGCATCCCAGAACAATGCCCAGCCGGCCCGCACCTGCAAAGGGGGCCTGATGGCATTTTACCCCATGCCAGCTTGCAGTAGGGCCCAGCACCCGTTCGATGCCCATGGCTACAGAGCGGAAAGCACGCTGCCAAGATGCTAGCCAGCTTTACTTCACTTCAAATGAAGACGGGCCATGTTTCTTTCTTCTTTCTCCTAGTTTTCGAAGATAACTGTGCCAAGTTTGCCTGTGTTTCAAACCAAGTAATTTGAACTACTTGCAGAGAATCCATTCAGTGTTTTTTTTGTATTTAAGCTTTGCGGGTGGGTGGGTTGTTGGGTCGTGCAAGCAGTGCAGCTTTTGTTGATTGCTTCATTTTAGACCCAGACAAATAGTGTGGCTACGCTTTTTTTCAAGCTGATTTAGAGGGAAGCGGAAAGGGGGCGAGGCATGGGGAGGGAATGCCACCGTGCACCACACAGATGCATTTAATTTTTTTCATAGTGCCACTCATGCCAGTGTGGGGTGTAGGAGCACTTCACATCACGCACGCTGCGCAGAGACAGTCGATCGTGGGTGTGTGGATCGGTGTATAGGAGATGTTGCGTAGGACAGAGGACTGCAAGGTGTGGTTGCCAGGTGTCATCCAAACTGGTAGACAGTATAGTTTAAGAGTGCTTGGTCTGGAGAAGCACAAACTCAGAATTGTAAACATAATACCATGGTTGGGGTTCTCTATAATAATCATACTTGATTTATATCCAAATGGACCCTTTTTCTAGGATAGTGAAAGACTGGGGAAACAATCCAAACACTCTGTTCTGATTTGTTACCTTTGCCTCAAATTGTAAAGCGCTCCGATATCCTTCGGGATCAAGTTTGCGCTATATAAAACTTTATAAATAAACCCCGTATCAAAGGTACTGTTCTGTTGGGCTCAAGAGTGCACGTCACGGACCCGAAGGTCTGCCCCTGGTGTAATTCTTGTTAATGAATGATCGGAGCAGTCTGTTAGTGTGAAATGAGTGTATTTTACCTTCTGTCGCGTCATAACCTGGCATCTAGGGCTGTCGACCGTGCTCACTTTTATGAACACATGAAAGACCTTGTATAGCGCTACATAATCTCAAATGCCAGTAGGCGCTCTACTGCGGTCTTTGCTATTGATGTCCAGCATCGCACATAACTCGAGTCCCCGCAGAAATGCATTGAGCCCACGTAGAGTGAGCAAGAAAATGGAATAACTAATGAGTGCCCTTGGTGACCTGTTAATCAGCCAAACAGCTAGCAGGCTTAGTAAGGGGGTAAAGACTATGCCCAAAGGAGGGTTTAATTTACTGAGGTAAGTACCAGGGAGGGACCTCTGGTGAAGGCACGAGCCGCTTGAAGATGTTAACCCTAGTCTGCAGTCAGCACTGGCAGTGTCCTCCCTGCACTCGCATCTGTTCTTGCACATAGGAAAGCTCACATCGGCCGTTATGCTTGCACGTGCCCTGCCCAAGTGAAAACTGTTGCCCTTGGCCTGCCCCACGACGTTTGATATGGGGTTCAAGCTTGCCGGGTCCACGAAGGCTGCCTCGGCGTTCGCTCTCTCTGTGTAGTGTAAACAGAGCTGGGCCCTCGTTTGCATGCTATATGCGTATACTGCGACGAGGCGATAGCAGACTACCCACACAGATGTATCATTAATCATTACAGTCAGTCCACAACCATACAGCATATGGAGCCATTTTGTGGATTGGCAACCGGATACCCCCTACAACACAATCCACGTGCAATTGACAATCATTCATGTTTGCATAACCACAAAACACGTTTGAGCTTTGTGGTTCCCTCACTCAGACACAAAACGCATACACAAAGACTGTGAAGCGCTCCCCAAACCGTGTTTCTCTGCTTCAGTACTAGTGCTGATTGAATGGGCGGCATTTCATGGGAAAGAAAACGTGCATGTTGACTCAAAGAAACTAATTTGAGTTTGCCGGCCTTCTGGTCAAACATAACTATTTATTTTTTAGACAAAGGGCACTCTTCACACTTGACATAGGATTTGTTCCAGTCTTCCTAGGAGGCAGCATGCCCATTCTCCTGAAACGTCACCCACTGTCTTCTCTTTCCATAAAGTGGTTCACAAACAGGGAATTGCTGTGTGAGCTGACTGACAGAGCCAGCCAGATTCTGACTCATGAACCCTCTTATTCAATTAGGTTTTATTTGGTTTTTTTTTCAAATGAAACCGACTAAATTGGATTAAATGCCGTCTTTTATGGAAAATGTAGTGTAATATCAAACACGCCATCATTTGACAAGCGTGCGCAAAGCTGTTTGGGAACCATCTCTGAGGCATATATTTTCCTTTTTTTTTAAGGATGGAAAATGTTGTCAAATGATGTAAAAGTTACTAGTAATCAGTAGAAAACATTTCATGTGGGTCTTTCGTTTTAACTGTACCTACAGTCACTGTCGCCAATTCTAAAATGACAGCTGGACAATATAGATCTCAGTTTTTAAGAAATATAGTACTTAGGTCATTAATTTGTCTCATTTTGTGCTGCTTCACCCTCATCAAATACCCCCCAACCTGCTTCTCATTTGCTCCCCTAGCTGTGTAGTATTTGTATTTCTTTTGGGAGAGCTTGGCAGCATCCGTTTGTGCTGGCAGGTCAGCAGTATTTAAACCACTTTTCTGCATAAGCACACATGTATGATGGAGTATACATCATCATGCTTGCGCACGTCTGTTGAATGACATAACAGACAGGAGTGGCTACCTTGGGGCCTTTCTCTCTATTTTTTTTAATTATTGGTTAAAAGCAGTGGCAAAGCCAATAGGTTAGCAAGATCAAATTAATCGGCTTTGCCAATGTTTGTTAGTTTTTGCTAATAACCCAAATACCCTTTGATCAGTCTGCACCAATGTTCCAGGTCTTATACTATCTGTTTCATTCTGAATTTGCCTCAAAGTGTTCTTACTGTACTGTGTGTGTGCACCTTCACAATGGCCTATATAGATGGCGACGTAGGTTAGAAAATGACAGGCAATATTGTGAGGTGATGTGATTGTGGCTGTAGGTGGCCGGGAGGCTGCATTCCGCACTGCTTGTACTAACGCTAGGATGGCTTTTATTGCATACACCAGAAGAGCACTGTGCATTATAAGTGTCAGCCTCACGCAGCAGAGGAGGAGAATCTCGCAGCTTGACATCCTTGTGCCCGACCCCCATTCCATCCCACTTTGCCAGCTTTTGACACTTGCGTTGGGTTCTGTCAGTCGCCCTAGTAACAACAACCCATCGATTAGATGAGTATGTTATCGCCTCCTAGTGAAGTCTGCAGAGCAGGGAGCGCTATATATAGCCACACGTTTTGTAGTGCTGTCACGATGCTGTGTGGCCTTTGCATTGCACACTTCAGGCACTTCCAAAGCCCTCTTTCTCACACTCCATCGGGTATGCCAGAAATAAGTGCGGTGTAGGGCTGACGATGAGGCCCATATGCTTTCTTCTGTAGTCAATTTTGAAACATTGCCTGGGATGGTAGTCTGCTGTCCCTTGCAGGCCAACATCTGTGTGACTGCAGCCAATAACAGTCGGGAGCAAATTGTGACCTGCCTAACATATATTTATGAGGAAGGTTGTTCTTAGGTGATTCTTTTTCTGTGAACGGATTTTTTATCTCCGTGGTCGGTTTGCAAAATTAAGGATTGGTCTCAGAAAGTGTGGTGGTAAATTCTGACAACTTTTTTTTTTACCAGTATTCTTTGAACATCTGACCATTGATGTCTTCAGTAAAATGGTGTATCTGTATTATGCAACATCCCATGTGAGGCTCGTTTATATTGGACCTCCTTATTCTAAAGGGCATCTTATTTTTATCATAGACCATTTCACTATATCATCAACCCCCCTGGTGAGTTCTTCATTGGCTGTCTACCAAGTTATGCACCGGACCAAATGAGGGAGGGCCTTTAATGACTGTTAATGCTGAAAGCAGAAATGCTATCAAGCTACCAGAAAATTTCTCCCTCTAAGTGTAAATTGTTCTAAATTATATTGACAAAATAATTAAACAAATACTGGAATATTTGAGCAGAAGGTCTGTAGCAGCCATTATTAGCCCTCGGAAAATCCACTGTCTTCAGTTGTGCTCCTAACCTTCCAGGGGTGTAATATGTGGACTGTTATGATAGCATGTGGCCCGATACTTTGGTTGAGGATTTTTTTTATAATCTTCTACTCTCATGGGAGCTCAGTTGTACCTGGTGCATGACATGGTTTTGTGTTTTTAGGGCTCGGACTCCTCCCCACTGAAAGTGGGAGGAGCTTCTAGAACTAATGTTAAAGAAGAAAAAAAAGAAGTATCTCCTAGGGCTTTGGCCGAGAAAAATTCCACACATTCCTTTGCGTGTTCTGTCATCTGGCCAGTGATTCGTCTTCGTTGTGTTGTCGTTTTACTAGGCTTGAAGTGATAGGGTAAATGTAGTTTTGTTCCGCCATCTTGGGCATATTTCGTTCGTGCTCGCGCAAAGAAGTACATTAATTATAATTAGGAGCTGTCAGGGTGGCCGTGTAATGCATTCCAGATGGTGTGCGCGCGTTCACCATCTAGCAGTGTGTTTGTCTGGCGCGCGTCCTCCTCACGTGCACACAGGCATAGACGCCGTGTGCGGCTCCTTCCTGCCGGCCCGGGGAGCTGCTCTGCCGCTCTCTGGCTCACCCCCCGTCTCCCCGCCTGATTTAGTGTGTAGTTTATGGGCACGTGCCAGGAGCAGTATATGTGCTGCGGTGCTCTCTGCAGTTTATGGGGACGTGCAAGTGGCAGCAGCAGCGCCGCTGTGCTCCCGTATGGCCCCCGAGCCCATCCGCACTGGGTAATGGGCACGCGCAGGGCAGCGGCAGCAGAAGCACCGAACTGCGAGGCGCTCTAGTCTGCACCGGTTTGCCAAGCTGAAATTGTAAAGCATCACAATGCGAGGAGCGCCTGTGTAAACACAAAACAGCACACGGATCCAAGCTGTTCGTGATTTGCGCTGCCAAAACTCCATCAATCTTTAAGAAGGTGGGATACAAGGATTATGTATTCTTATAACACACTATTTCGAGCAGGAACACTCTTATCTTGCCAAAACACGGGCCAAAAGGAGTTCGCGGATTATGTCAAAAAGGCCAGGACATTTCTAGAGGGGATTACAAGGAAAAAATGCTTTAAGTCGGAGCACGTAAATATGCGTTATAGCAGCTCACACCGAGCACCTGTGAAAACTAATAACTACAACAAATCTTTTCACTGAGAAACGCACCAGGCACTATAAACGGATGAAAACTATGGCTCAGATCAGCTAAAAAAACACCAAAGAAATAATGCAAAGCCCATTGGGTTGAGAGTGCTCCAGTTCCCCCCCCCCCTCCTCCCCCCTCAACCCCCCTCCATCCTCCCCCTCCCCCTCCCCCCCTCTCCTGTCACCTGGGGTAGGCCAAGCTGACCGGGCTGCGGCTGCATGAAACACAGAAAACTGGATATTTGCATAATGAACGAGACCAACTATGTTTCTAACGGTGGCGAGATGAAATGCTGATTATCATTAAAGTAGAGTTGGGAAAACTAAAAGACAGACAAAGACCAATAGCATTGACTGCAGATGCAGAACTGGAAAGCCGGACGAAGACCGGATGTAGGTGTTATCGACAAGGATCTTGCACAAGAACATCCCTTCTCCGCACTAGAACAAATATGCAGCGACGAACAAATAACCTGTGAGGTTTGGCGGGGAGAATCACTTTCAACAACAAATGGATAACCAAAATTTGAAAAGCCGGCTAGGCGAGACAATGAGATGGGAGACAATGCTGCAGAATGCAGTGCAGCATGACACAGCACAAGACATACAGTGAGCTACACTGCTGCCTAGGCTAGAACAAACTGTTACACAATGAATGTAGAGGTGACACGCTTCCTTCCAGCGCCTATTCATGGCACGGCAGAACGGACGCAAGCAGATCTAGGCACTTGTACGCAGCACATAAAGGACACAGGGCAATAACCCAGGCCCTGGGCCAGGGAGGGGATGTGCACCTGTGCACTTTAGTGCGGGTCAAATGGCAATGGAGGGCTCAGAGGTCATACAGGGCACTGCAGAGCAGAACACTTCAAAACGTAGTTTGAATACAGTAGTTTGTAAGCACTAACACGCATAATGTACAGCAAGATGTCTCACTGAGTTAAACTCTTGCTGCGAACATCGGTTTTGATAGGAAGAACAAGCAAAGCCAACGTAAATGTCCATCCTTCCTATGTATGTAAACTGCGTACCAATTCATTGGTTAACTGTAACATCTTTTGTTGCAGCGCTTTCAAGTCGTAAGTGTTGTGAGATGTGAGTGCAGAGTAGTGTGTAGAGTAGTGAGTAGAGTAGTGAGTAGGGTAGTGAGTAGAGTAGTGTAGTGAGTAGAGTAGGGAGTAGAGTAGAGAGTAGAGTAGTAGAGTAGTGAGTAGAGAGTAGAGTAGTGAGTAGTGAGTAGAGTAGTGAGTAGTGAGTGCAGAGTAGTGAGTAGGGTAGTGAGAAGTGAGTAGAGTAGTGAGTAGTGAGTGCAGAGTAGTGACTAGAGTAGTGAGTTGTGAGTGCAGAGTAGTGAGTAGAGTAGTGAGTAGTGAGTAGAGTAGTGAGTAGAGTAGTGAGTAGAGTAGTGAGTAGTGAGTAGAGTAGTGAGTAGTGAATAGAGTAGTGAGGTGAGTAGTGAGTAGTGAGTGCAGAGTAGTGAGTAGTGAGTAGAGTAGTGAGGTGAGTAGAGTAGAGTAGTGAGTAAAGTAGTGAGTGCAGAGTAGTGAGTAGTGAGAAGAGAGTAGTGAGTAGTGTAGTGAGGTGAGTAGTGAGTAGTGAGTGCAGAGTAGTGAGTAGAGTAGTGAGTAGTGAGTAGAGAGTAGAGTAGTGAGTAGAGTAGTGAGTAGAGTAGTGAGTAGTGAGTAGAGTAGTGAGTAGAGTAGTGAGTAGTGAGTAGAGTAGTGAGTAGTGAGTAGAGTAGTGAGTAGTGAATAGAGTAGTGAGGTGAGTAGTGAGTAGTGAGTGCAGAGTAGTGAGTAGTGAGTAGAGTAGTGAGGTGAGTAGAGTAGAGTAGTGAGTAAAGTAGTGAGTGCAGAGTAGTGAGTAGTGAGAAGAGAGTAGTGAGTAGTGTAGTGAGGTGAGTAGTGAGTAGTGAGTGCAGAGTAGTGAGTAGAGTAGTGAGTTGAGTAGTTAGTAGTGAGTAGAGTAGTGAGTAGAGTAGTGAGGTGAGTAGAGTAGAGTAGTGAGTAAAGTAGTGAGTGCAGAGTAATGAGTAGTGAGTAGAGTAGTGAGTAGTGAGTAGAGTAGTGAGTGGAGAGTAGTGAGTAGTGAGTAGTGAGTGCAGAGTAGTGAGTAGTGAGTAGACTAGTGAGTAGAGTAGTGAGTAGAGTAGTGAGTCGTGAGTAGAGTAGTGAGTAGAGTAGTGAGTGCAGAGTAGTGACTAGAGTAGTGAGTAGAGTAGTGAGTAGTGAGTGCAGAGTAGTGAGTAGTGAGTGCAGAGTAGTGAGTAGAGTAGAGTAGTGAGTAGTACATCACAGGCAGCAGCTGTGCAAGCATCTTACACTCACAAGGAGACCACAGGCAGCTGAGGTGCAAGCTTCTCCCACTCACAAGAAGGACATCACAAGCAGCAGCGGTGCAAGCTTCTTACACTCACAAGGAGACCACAAGCAGCAGAGGTACAAGCTTCTCCCACTCACAAGAAGGACATCACAAGCAGCAGCAGTGCAAGCTTCTCACACTCACAAGAACGACATCACAGGCAGCAGCAGTGCAAGCTTCTTACACTCACGAGGAGACCACAAGCAGCAGAGGTACAAGCTTCTCACACTCGCAAGAAATACATCACAAGCAGCAGTGGTGCAAGCTTCCCTTACACACTGACAGCAGGTACTGTGCCAAGGCAGCAGCAGCAACAGAGCAAGAGTCCCTTACAAAGAACAGGAACAGCACAGAGATGCACAATGCAATCTTCTCATACTCACAGGCAGCAGCGGTGCAAGTTTCTCACACTCACAAGAAGGACATCACAGGCAGCAGCTGTGCAAGCTTCTTACACTCACAAGGAGACCACAGGCAGCTGAGGTGCAAGCTTCTCCCACTCACAAGAAGGACATCACAAGCAGCAGCGGTGCAAGCTTCTCATACTCACAAGAACGACATCACAGGCAGCAGCAGTGCAAGCTTCTTACACTCACAAGGAGGCCACAGGCAGCAGAGGTGCAAGCTTCTCACACTCGCAAGAACGACATCACAAGCAGCAGTGGTGCAAGCTTCCCTTACACACTCACAGCAGGTACTGTGCCAAGGCAGCAGCAGCAACAGAGCAAGAGTCCCTTACAAAGAACAGGCACAGCACAGAGATGCTCAATGCAATCTTTCTCATACTCACAGGCAGCAGCGGTGCAAGCTTCTCACACTCGCACGAAGGACATCACAGGCAGCAGCTGTGCAAGCTTCTTACACTCACAAGGAGACCACAGGCAGCTGAGGTGCAAGCTTCTCCCACTCACAAGGACATCACAAGCAGCAGTGGTGCAAGCTTCTCACACTCACAAGAACGACATCACAGGCAGCAGCAGTGCAATCTTCTTGCACTCACAAGGAGACCACAGGCAGCAGAGGTGCAAGCTCCTCACACTCACAAGAAGGACATCACAGGCAGTAACGGTGCAATATTCTCACACTCACAAGGAGATCACTGGCAGTACACACCACATGAACACATTCCATAACACATAGCAACAATACATTGGCATTTACAATGCCATTAGCTCAAACTCAAATAAATCCGAGCCCGATTGCATTTCTAATGCTTGTTTTTTATGGCGTAGGGGAATTCTGCAGGACTGATATTCTACAACGCTGTTTTTAGGTCTTGCCTGGCGAAAGCTGCGCTCTGCGCAGCTTTTTCGCGCAGGCGAAAACCTAATGAGTATAGTATGGGGCTTGGAATACGCCCCAGTCTTCCATTGGCTAGCTCCATAAATGGAGGCTAGCCATTGGAAGACACGTTTGTCCGTCAAAGCAGGACCAGATTCGCTATTCACCGATCATGGTCAGCATTTAATGCCATGATCTAAGAAAGCAGCTCTCATCATTTTGTAAAGGATGTTTTTTTTATTTGATTAAAGTGAGGATTTAAACTTTACAAGAAGAGGTGTCGACTACTGCGCTACATGTATCAATCGACCTCAGCTATTCCTGCTCCCATACCCGCCCCCCTTGGTAATCACGAGGCCCCTCTCAATGGGAATAAAGAATTGGTGCACTCCTTCACACTGTGTATCTCTCTCCGTTTTAGAAGCTGTCCCCCTGGCACCATTTACGCGCCGATGCCCCCTACCTTGCCACCTCCCGCATTTTTAGGAGACGTTGCCTCATCCCGATGCTCTCCTTTCCTCCCCTGGATTACTGACCCACCACAATCAATGACCCTTCGAGCTTCCCTACAGGGATCGCTTTCTTTTCCTCTCGGGAATATCTGTTGCTCCTGTCCACTTTGAATCCGTCCCTCCTTTGCAAAATATAAGTGGCAAGATACACGCAAAGGACATGGGACATGTGGATTAATGAGTGATCACATGACCTGCCACAGAATGTGTTGCTGTAGAATATGCAATTCGCTGATTTCCATGCTTTAACAGCTGTTTTTTGCTTTGCATGTTTATGGCCCGGAGTTGTGCTGTCCTGGAGCTATGTTTTCTCATAGAACTGGAGTCCTCTGCTCAGTATTGCCAAACACTGGGTTGTCCCAGACTAGCCTCTTAGCAGCTATGGAACGTCCAGCTCCAGTGCTGAACGTTCCATTGCGCAGGTGAGGTTCGAACGTCCAACTGCCGACGGCAGCACTCCTGAGGTAGTGGTGCCGTCGGCCGTTGGAATAGGCGCAGCACCTAAGAGGCTAAAATATGTTCATGGTTAGGAGTGGAGTTTAGGCTTGTCCACGGTCTAGAAACAGTGTGTCTTGTGTGCACATGGCTATAATAGTGTTGACAGATTTTGAGCCAGTGATGTGCTGCTGGTGCATGGTGTGTGGTAAGTCTTTTCTCTGCTAGGTGGGATCCTTCTCTGTCTTGCTTTTCTCCTTACTATCTCAGAGTTGCCCCCCTTGCTCAAGTGTTTTTCGCGAGCTGGCGTGTTTGCGCTGAACTGAGTTTTTTCAGCAGCGGGTTAGCCGGTGTTTTTTCTCTCCTAAGGAAAACGATCCACCAACCAGTTTTGGTGTTATCGTGGGTCGTATGTGTGGTTGTTGTCAGTGTAAGTGATGATTCATCCAGGGATGTGCCATTGTTTGCATTAGTGCTTGGGTTTTCGATCCAGGGTTAAGTCACAGGCTATTGTTTTTGGTGCTAGTCAATCTTCTAGGCACTTTGTTGGTTGTTCAGTCTCTCCCAATTCTCGGGAACGCCCCTGAATCTGGTCCGGCATTGCTGGCATCTGCCTTCCTGCTCTGGATGCGCTGCTATTGGCGGAATTTTGATCCTGCTGTGACTTATTCAGGTAATTTACGAGCACATTTTTCTGTTTTATACGCACATACAAAGCAGTAAGAATACGTATCACTTTACATTTAAATTGTGTTGCATATACATTTGGCCAATTTAACCATGTTTTTTTTTAAATGCCTTTGAGTTCTTTTTTGTACATCGTCAATAGGTATATTTACGATATAAATGTTTGCGCATGTCAACTTTATTCCTGGACTTTGCAAATTCTAACAAATGCTTACATTTTAAGGCCTTTCTGTTATTTATTGTAATTCGTCAATATGTACATTTTGGATGCCCTGTTTCTGTGCAATGCCAGATTTTATTTATCGTGCTGAAATCGTGGGACTGAGAGTCAGCTGAGCACAAGCATGTGTTCGTGTGAACTCTAGATTTAGTGAGAGCATGAAGGACCGTTAGGATAAGGTCAGATCCGACGACTTTCACTGCAAAGTTATACATCGGCAAACTGTGCATTTAAGATGTAAATGTTTGCGCATGTAAGCTTTGTTAAGGCCTTTGTTATTTATTGTAATTTGTCAATATGTACATTTAGGATGCCCTGTTTCTGTGCGATGCCAGATTTTATTTATCGTGCTGAAATCGTGGGGCTGAGAGTCAGCTGAGCACAAGCATGTGTTCGTGTAAACTCTAGATTTAGTGAGAGCATGAAGGACCGTTACGATAAGGGGGCTCTCAGTGTGTGGGGGGGGGCTCTCAGTGTGTGGGGGGGCTCTCAGTGTGTGGAGAAGGCTCGCAGTGTGTGGAGGGAGCTCGCAGTGTGTGTGGGGGGCTCGCAGTGTGTGGGGGGGCCTCGCAGTGTGGGGGGCTCGCAGTGTGTGGGGGGGCTCTGTGTGGGTGTGTGTTGGGGGACCTCTCTGTAGGTGTTTGTGGGTGTCATTTGCGAAAGATAAAGCTAGTGGCATTGCAAATGACAATGCCATTTATTTATGTTAAAACAAAAAACATAAATAAAAATAATGTCAAGAGCATTGCCAATAGCTCAAACTTTAACAAAGGCAAAACCATTGCATTGTAAATGCTTGTTTTAAGGAGGCCTCGAAACTGGTCTCTATCGGGCTCTGTTTTGTGCCCTTGCACAGGCGTTCTGTTTTTTCCCGGACTGCAGTGACAGCAGGCACATCGATGTGCGCTGCTCACACTACTCACTTCTCACTAGTGCATCAATGTGCGCTGCTCACACTGCTCACTTCTCACTAGTGCATCGATGTGCGCTGCTCACACTGCGCACTTCTCACTAGTGCATCGATGTGCACTGCTCACACTGCTCCCTTCTCAATAGTGCATCGATGTGCCCAGCTTACACTGCTCACTTCACTAGTGTCCGCTGCTCACACTGCTCACTTCTCACTAGTGCATCGATGTGCGCTGCTCACACTGCTCACTTCTCACTAGTGAGCGCTGCTCACACTGCTCACTAGTGCATCGATGTGCGCTGCTCACACTGCTCACTTCTCACTAGTGTGTGCTGCTCTCACTGCTCACTTCTCACTAGTGCATCGATGTGCGCCGCTCACTGCTCACTTCTCACTAGTGTGTGCTGCTCTCACTGCTCACTTCTCACTAGTACATCGATGTGCGCTGCTCACTTCTCACTAGTGTGCGCTGCTCACACTGCTCACTTCTCACTAGTGTGCGCTGCTCACACTGCTCACTTCTCACTAGTGCATCGATGTGCGCTGCTCACACTGCTGACTTCTCACTAGTGGAGAAGTTACGGTATGATGTCATGCCAGGGAAGGGAAATCCTTTAAAGAGTCATTTTCTGTCAGAATTCCCCTTCTTCTATTTTTGAAACTGAGAAGCAGCAGCATTGTTGTGATGTGACCAGGGCTTTAAGTGGAAGATTTTTCAATATTATATACAAACCATAGTTGCTGTTTATTTATCTTATGCAACTAACAACCATTGGCAAAGCCAATAATCCTGACTTGTAGGTATGATGGTACTTGTTGTATCATATATCTGGATGCAATAACAGAAATAGGAAAATACAAGTCGAGCGGCACACTATGCTAAGCACAGATTATTAGTTTGTGTTTTTATGCCACACCCTTAATTACATTGGCCACGCCCCTTTGAGAGACCCCCAGTTTTTTCATCCCACTTAAACCCCTGCCTATAGCTGGATGTGAGCGCTACAAGTTCTCAATAGTTCGGTCATACCGGCCCCCACTGAGGCGTGGGGGGGGGGGCACTGGACATACAGGGAGTCGGTGGTGCCTCAACTGGAGGGGGCTAAAGTCCCTGGGCTCATGTCCACCATGGAGTGGAGGGCACCTCTCTCCGGGTACGCGCGGGGTGCCACGACATGAACCCGAACAGTTACATGCTAGCACGGACAGGAGCCCCCACCTGGTACAGGAGCCAGGAGCTCACCTGCAGGCTGTCACTCTCTAGGCTCCACCCATGCTCACCATGAACCCTGCTGATGTCACTCGAGGAGCTGGTGAGGCCCCTCCCTCCTCCTGGGCTGACTGTGGCCCCCCTCGAGTGACTGCAGTAACCCCACATCCCCCTGACATGCACAGGCACGTTTGATCCACCCCGGGTGTGTTAGGCAGATGTTTAAATCCGAGTTGATGCTGAGACAATGTGTCCTGGTCACACCTTGTGATGTCACTTCCCTGCAGCGGAGCCAGCCTGCACCACACCTGGTCGACACACAGCCTGCACCGCCTGCCTCCACACCCTACGCATGTCCCTTACCTGCAGCGGAGCCAGTCTGCACCACACCTGGTCGCACACGGCCTGCACCGCCTGCCTCCACACCCTACGCATGCTGCGCAGGATCTTCAGATGATTGCGTGACGCCCGCCTGGCGTTCTGAGGTAATCCCTCATCAGCAGGGTGGATTACCGCAACGCTCTGTGGTAGTCTGGAATATTTGGAGCGAGCTGCAAAGAACACGGTGATGTCATGGGAAGGGAGGCGAGAGCCCTGGAGGCTGGGCTCTGGGTGACGTTTGATGGAAGGGTCCATTGCATTGCTTGCAACTTCTAATTAAAACTAATCAAGTTACCGCCTGCTCATTATTGCAACGGATCTTACACACTCTCTTTGCTGAAATCTACAAACAACTCCTACACAGACTGCAGACCATTGAGAATGCAGCCGGAAGACTCATACTCGACGTCCCACGCCTTACCCACCTCACACCGCACCTTACCCAAGCTGCACTGCCCCCCTTTCACAAGCGCAGCCAATGCGAACTTCTCACGCACATACAAAGCCCTACTCAACACAGGAGCAGAATACCTGGAGAGCCACAGACACTTTCACCCACTCACCAGACACCCACGCTCTGCCTCACTCACACTCACTCCCTGCATCTGCAAAGCTGAGGCCGCTCATTCTCCTACACCACACCCAAGACATGATGCGACCTCCCTCAGTGCATCCGGGCCTCCTCACTCCTTGAGTACTACAGGCAACCAAAGACCTGGCTCTTGGTAGAAGCAGCTTGGGGGTCACACACCTACACACCTGCCCAAGCGCCTGGATACCCGCTGGGGTGATTAGTGCGCTATACAAATCAACATAACAAACAGAAGTCCTTGCACCCCCTAGATTGTGACGTTTGGCGGCCGTGCTTCTGATGGGCAGGTTCACATGTGTAGGTCTTTCCTTAGGTTGAGAAGGCGCACCTGTCACACGCTAATTCATTCAGTCATGTAGTCAGTATATGCTCCTGCAATTCAGAACATTCATATATATTTGTGCAAATTTTGCCTAATTTCATTCTATACAGCATAATACAGTGCTCTAGGTGCAAATAAGAAAAGAGGTTTGAAGGGAATTGGGGGTGGTTGGGTCAGTGAGGGACAGGGTAAAGGTGATGTGATATAGACACAATTCAATCATGTACAACAGAACCTTTACAGCCTAGTTTCGATCTCTAGTTCCCTTAATAGTACATTACACATAGGGCAACGATGATTCATTCCTCAATCCTATGGTGTATGTTGAGGAGTATAAGGTTGGCAACGTTTCGACCCCTGGTTATAAAAGGGTTAGTGGTTCCTCATTCTGGGGTCTTCCTCAGGACAGGGTGGTAAAGCACTCGAAGTATCGTCTCTGGAAGTCCGATCTTCGTTGGCGGCAGCAACGCTGAGCCGTATTGAGGTGTGATCTGGAAAATTCCAGAGAATGTTTACTGAATATCAATTCAAATGTGTTCAATCGTGTGTCGCTGGAGAGTCGACACCCACATTGTTATCAATCCGATTGGAGGAATTCTTGTCGTGTGCCGCTAATCAGTCGACATCAGCATCTCATACCCTACGATGATCACTTTGACAATACACGATTCTTTTTTTCTTAGCATGTGCTCCTGGTGGAAGAGCTGGAATACTGCCCATGGACCTCGTTGTAACCTTTCTGTGGTTCTTAACAGGCGCCCTCCCGGTGGAGGCTCTTGAGAAGCACTTGCTTCTGAAGCCAGCCGAGGGTAGGTACTTGTATGTTCGTGTGGCGAGGGTCAGGCTGCAGGGATGTACCTTTCCTTCTTATGTGGGGTGGGGTTGGCACATTGGCCCCCTTGCTTTGCGGGCCATTCAGGACCCAGCTGTGTTCAAGAGGAAACTTAAGACTCACTTCTTTGCTTGATAGCTTCTCTTTGCACCCCTCTGGCATCGCGCCGGGATACTCACGAGTATCCGAGCGCGTTACAAGTGGACATAACCAGAGAGGATATGAAGGTAGATCCGGGTGGCCAACCGTCGTACTTACATCTACTTGTGCCAACGTACCTAGAGTGCTGCCAGCAGTCCCTCTGCCTCCGAGCACGCGTCACTGCGCACCTTGGTTGTAACCCCTGGTGTATCCATCATGACCCATGAATGCAGTGAACCAGAGGCACTGACCCCCTGCAGAGGGTCCCGCACCGCAGCATGTGTCCAAGGGGCTCAACGAGGGGTTCATCCTCGCAGACCCTCCCCCGGCTGGCAAGCTCTCATCTCTTCATTCTTACAAGAACCAAGATTCTAGCCCTAATCACCCGAACATGAGCCAAAAACCACGTACTGCAAAGGTTTGTAACTGGCGCTGTTTCAATGGTCTGCTAAAAGGTGCCACGTCCCATAAAAAGGAGATGGTGAAAATCATAAAACAGGAATATTACTTGGGGTGGGCGGAATGTGCGTAGTCGTGTTACGCAAAGGTCCGTAAAATGGTAAAAAATCTCTGCGAACATACAAATGTTCTGCGAACACGCGGAATTGCTTGTTCCGCCCGTTTGCGATGCTCTGTTTCTGTTCGCGAACGCTGTTTGCATGCTCGGGTGAAATATCCCACAAACATGCATTTTGAAAGCGCGAACAAGGAAAAAGTTCCGCAAAGCCGCAGAATTGTTGGCAATTCCGCATTCTCCGCGGAATGCGAAATTACCCGAACTCCACAACTTCTGCGAGCGGAACCGAATTTACCGCCAAGGCTTAAATATTACATTACTTTGAAATAATGTGCCAGCAGTGAAACATCCTGCTTATTGTTGTCACTGTGTGAGTCCATTCACAGCTCGCCAACATTCATGTGCCAGAAATAAATTTTTTATTTGTTTGAAGTTAGCTTTTGTTTGGTAAGAGGAACTAGAATAGAAAAGCAATCTCTCATTTAAATGTACAAGAAAACTTGACTTTATATATTGGTTCTGTGGCTAACTTAGGTGGACACTTGTATGTACATTTGTATGTGATATATTGTAATTGATTAAGAAATATTTATTTTAAACCGATTTGAAAGCAATAAAGGGGGAGCGTGAAGATGAGTTCATGGGGGTTTCTGTCTTTCATGTCTTTTATAGCACTTAGCCGAACACGGGTGATTAAACAACTTTTTTTTTCTCCATGCAAAGAGTAAATGTAAATGTAAATGTATTGCGACTTATATAGCGCACGTATCACCCGAAGGCATCAAGGCGCTTGCTTAGGGAACCCGTCCTGGTATTCCCCTGTGAGATACCCCGGCAGGGTATCCACAAGGTGAAAGCCAGGCATCCCGCCGCAAGGGGCTGTAGTGGAGATTAAGCAAGCTATTGCCCAGAGTCGCAGAGTGTGAACCCGTGAGTCGAGGAGGCACCGGAGCGAGAATTGTCGAGTCCGTGGAATTTTTGAGCCCGAGACCCGCCGAGGCGGGGAATCGAACCCTGGTCCACGGCCGATCTCAGCTTCCGGGTCTGCCACCTCTAACCACTGACCCACGCTTCTCCAATAAAATGACCCCCCTTGAAAAATAATTTCCTAATATGAAGATCTATGATCAGGAAGTTGGAACTCTCTCTATACTTTATTGTGAATGAATGTCGCAGGCCAGGATATCATCGACCCTTAAGAGCGCAGTCTCTTATAGCCCCCAGCTATTGCTCAGGGTCTCTTCTCTTCATAGGGTCTTTAGTTGTGTGTGGATATCTTTCCTGCCGATTTTAACCCCTTCCGCGCTCATGACGAGCTCAGCTCGTCATGTAACGCGGCTTTTTCAAATCCCGCCGCGCACAGGGGGAAAACCGCTAGCGCGCATGCGATAAAGCGATCATCTGTTCATTCAATCTGTTCCCTTCTACACTCCCAGTATTCATTATCACTGGACAGTGCCGACATTTCTGCCTCTCTCCTAAGGTTCCCTTTGCTTCTACTTATGTTCTTGCCCATTTTTTCTGCATCTGAACCAAGAGGAAAAAGAAACTGAAAGTAAAAAGGGAAGAATGCAAAGCAGTGTAGGGGTTTCTTGCTTCTGATTGGTTTTGACCATTATTAAACCAAGTGATTGGCTCCTTTGCATCCATTGCTGATGTGACCTCTCATGTTCAGGGGCCTGTCCATGGTGATACCGAGAGACTTGGCTGCGTCTACGATAAGAGGCGTACGGTTGGGAGCAGTGAGGTGAGTCGGCCAGAGGTCTCGCTTGGGGATGTGGGTCGGAGGAGAGATGAACAGGAATTCCGTTTTGGAAGTGTTGAGCAGGAGATGGTTCTCCGTTAACCAGTTTTGAGTAGATGTTAGGGAAGTGTTGAGCGAGATGATGTTTTCAGGGGATGAGATTTTCAGATAGAGTTGCGTGTCGTCGGCATACATCTGGAAGAGACTGCCCATGGAGTTTAGTGAGTTCGCCAGAGGTTCCAAGAAAAGGTTGAAGAGGATAGGAGATGGAGCGGATCCTCAGGGTGAGTTAAGGTGGCATCCTGAGGCCCCTCTCAGCTGGGAGTGAACTGGGGCCCTCGAGCCCTGCGGGGCAGGATTTATAGGATAGAACCCTCAGGCAGCAGCACAGATGCAAGCGTGACAGGCCTGTCCTACTGCAAGCAATCACCACACTGCCCTGCGTCCTCGTCAGCGGGGCAGACTTCTGACCACCAAACAACGTGTTTACACTGAAAAAACACCACCGGAGATCACCGTCAAACTTGGAACCAGAAAGGTAAGGCGCCTAGCACAGGCCACTTCATGTTGAGGCGCTATGTCTGCCCAGGTGTGGTTTCTGCCTCTCGGAGGCTGAACTGAGCCCCCAAGTGCCCCCTCTCTAGGGAAATAAGCCTCTCCTAACTCGCCACCCACCCAAGACCTGCTTGCCACCGACTCGCCAACATATGAAAGTTCCAGATCTCTGTATCCTCCGAGCTCCTCCCTCTGTAGCGCCTCGAGGCTAGAGCCGCGCCCTGGGCCTTGTGGCGCTCGGAACAGCCGCCGCTGTGGCACCGAGCCTGGCTCCTACCCAAAGAGCCTGCTCTGTCATTCACTTACCTCTGCCAGTCCTGCCAGGGCCTGGGGGATCCTATTCACGTTCTGCGCTCTGAAGAGGCCGCCAAGAAGTTTAAGCGCTATCTGAAAGCACCCTCCACCCCTGGAGCACAGCTGCTGCCCCGCCTGAGCCTCGCCCAGTGGTACAGTCCTGCCAGGGCGCCCTGTGCCAGCCTCTCCCCCCTGCGCCTTTCTTCCTCCTCTCTGCCTCCTCTTCCTCCACCCACTGTCTGTGTACTCCCCCCCCCCCCTGCAGACCCCTGCTTCTCTCCCCCCTCCCAGCAGGGGGCCTGGGGCTGACCTGGGCGGGGGGGGGGGAGGGCAGCTGTGAGATGCTCGTTACATGATCTGACATTTTGCTGCCTCTAGTTCTTGTCAGAAGTCTCCACACCCCAAGGTTACAAAGAGGACTCCTGTCACTGAGGCCGACGCCAGGGGTTTTGGTTTAACCGCCCAGTGCATGCTGGGATCTGTAGTCTTGGTACACTGGGGTTGATCCATGTCTGCTGTCACCCCTGAAAGCTCTGGTTTGTGCGAGTGAAGCCCAGGGGGCAGCGTTGCTACCTTGGGACCAGGGGGGCCTGGAGTCCAACCAGACTGGAAGAGGCCCCTGGGGAGGGCCCGTTTGATTCGTGGCCCCCTTCCTCTCGTGTATCCCCCCTCCCCTTTTCTCTCTTCCTCCTTTTGCTTTGCGACCCCTCTCCCATGCCTTCCTCTTCACCCTCTTCTGCTCCCTCCCTCCCCCCCCACCCCTCCTCACACCTCCCCCCCCCCCCTCCCCTTCTCACACCTTCCTCCCAGTGAAGGTCACTCTGCCGGGCCTCGAGCAGGTGACGTCATTCCTTCCCTGCATGAGGAGCATCCTAAAACGTGCCCCCCCCCCCTGCTCCTCCTGGGGGAGGGGGGCGGGGGGGGGGATTGGGGGGTTGTAAAATGTGCATTTTCCGCACTCAGCCTGCAGACCGCGCGGGCGGAGCGCCTCCTCCGGGCGTCGAGGCGCCTTCTAGGAAAGACTGACCGTGCTATCCCAGTGCAGCCTAAGAGCGCCTAGTCCGACCCTACAGAGGCCTCGCGGCGCTTTCTGCGGTCCGAGTGAGTGTCCAACATGGGCACAAGAGGCCACTACAGGCAGGAGTCGGATGCAACTGGGGGGGTCTGCTACAGGTAGGGTGGTGCTGTGTTACAGGGAGTGTGATGCTGTGTTACAGGGAGTGTGGTGCTGTGTTACAGGGAGTGTGGTGCTGTGTTACAGGGAGTGTGACGCTGTGTTACAGGGAGGGTGATGCTGTGTTACAGGGAGTGTGGTGCTATGTCACAGGGAGTGTGGTGCTGTGTTACAGGTCTTGTGATGCTGTGTTACAGGGAATGATGCTGTGTTACAGGGAGTGTGGTGCTGTGTTACAGGGAGTGTGATGCTGTGTTACAGGGAGTGTGATGCTGTGTTACAGGGAGTGTGGTGCTGTGTTACAGAGAGTGTGATGCTGTGTTACGGGGAGTGTGGTGCTGTGTCACAGGTCTTGTGATGCTGTGTTACAGGGAGCGTGATGCTGTGTTACAGAGAGTGTGATGCTGTGTTACAGGGAGTGTGGTGCTATGTCAAATGGAGTGTGGTGCTGTGTTACAGGTCTTGTGATGCTGTGTTACAGGGAGTGTGGTGCTATGTCAAATGGAGTGTGGTGCTGTGTTACAGGTCTTGTGATGCTGTGTTACAGGGAGCGACATGCTGTGTTACAGGGAGTGTGATGCTGCGTTACAGGGAGTGTGGTGCTATGTCACAGGGAGTGTGGTGCTATGTCACAGGGAGTGTGGTGCTGTGTTACAGGGAGGGTGGTGCTGTGTTACAGGGAGCGTGATGCTGTGTTACAGGGAGCGTGATGCTGTGTTACAGGGAGCGTGATGCTGTGTTACAGGGAGCGTGATGCTGTGTTACAGGGAGGGTGATGCTGTGTTACAGGGAGTGTGATGCTGTGTTACAGGGAGTGTGATGCTGTGTTACAGGGAGTGTGATGCTGTGTTACAGGGAGGGTGATGCTGTGTTACAGGGAGGGTGATGCTGTTTTCACAGGGAGTGTGATGCTGTGTTACAGGGAGTGTGATGCTGTGTTACAGGGAGTGTGATGCTGTGTTACAGGGAGGGTGATGCTGTGTTACAGGGAGGGTGATGCTGTGTTACAGGGAGAGTGATGCTGTGTTACAGGGAGTGTGATGCTGTGTTACAGATAGTGTGATGCTATGTTACAGATAGTGTGGTGCTGTGTTACAGATGGAGTGATGCTGTGTTACAGAGAGTGTGATGCTGTGTTACAGATAGTGTGATGCTGTGTTACAGGGAGTGTGGTGCTGCGTTACAGGGAGTGTGGTGCTATGTCACAGGGAGTGTGGTGCTGTGTTACAGGGAGGGTGGTGCTGTGTTACAGGGAGCGTGATGCTGTGTTACACGGAGCGTGATGCTGTGTTACAGGGAGCGTGATGCTGTGTTACAGGGAGCGTGATGCTGTGTTACAGGGAGCGTGATGCTGTGTTACAGGGAGTGTGATGCTGTGTTACAGGGAGTGTGATGCTGTGTTACAGGGAGGGTGATGCTGTGTTACAGGGAGGGTGATGCTGTTTTCACAGGGAGTGTGATGCTGTGTTACAGGGAGTGTGATGCTGTGTTACAGGGAGTGTGATGCTGTGTTACAGGGAGTGTGATGCTGTGTTACAGGGAGGGTGATGCTGTGTTACAGGGAGAGTGATGCTGTGTTACAGGGAGTGTGATGCTGTGTTACAGATAGTGTGATGCTGTGTTACAGATAGTGTGATGCTATGTTACAGATAGTGTGGTGCTGTGTTACAGATGGAGTGATGCTGTGTTACAGAGAGTGTGATGCTGTGTTACAGATAGTGTGATGCTGTGTTACAGGGAGTGTGGTGCTGTGTTACAGGGAGCGTGGTGCTGTGTTACAGGGAGCGTGATGCTGTGTTACAGGGAGCGTGATGCTGTGTTACAGGGAGCGTGATGCTGTGTTACAGGGAGCGTGATGCTGTGTTACAGGGAGGGTGATGCTGTGTTACAGGGAGGGTGATGCTGTGTTACAGGGAGTGTGGTGCTATGTCACAGGGTGTGTGGTGCTGTGTTACAGGTCTTGTGATACTGTGTTACAGGGAGCGTGATGCTGTGTTACAGGGAGTGTGGTGCTATGTCACAGGGAATGTGGTGCGGTGTTACAGGGAGCGTAATGCTGTGTTACAGGGAGCGTGATGCTGTGTTACAGGGAGGGTGATGCTGTGTTACAGATAGTATGATGCTGTGTTACAGATAGTGTGATGCTGTGTTATAGGGAGTGTGATGCTGTGTTACAGATAGTGTGATGCTGTGTTACAGGGAGTGTGATGCTGTGTTACAGGGAGTGTGGTGCTGTGTTACAGGGAGTGTGGTGCTGTGTTACAGGGAGTGTGGTGCTGTGTTACAGGGAGTGTGGTGCTGTGTTACAGGGAGTGTGATGCTGTGTTACAGGGAGTGTGATGCTGTGTTACAGGGAGTGTGATGCTGTGTTACAGGGAGTGTGATGCTGTGTTACAGGGAGTGTGATGCTGTGTTACAGGGAGTGTGATGCTGTGTTACAGGGAGTGTGATGCTGTGTTACAGGGAGTGTGATGCTGCGTTACAGATAGTGTGATGCTGCGTTACAGATAGTGTGATGCTGCGTTACAGGGAGGGTGATGCTGCGTTACAGATAGTGTGATGCTGTGTTAGAGGGAGGGTGATGCTGTGTTACAGGGAGGGTGATGCTGTGTTACAGGGAGGGTGATGCTGTGTTACAGATAGTGTGATGCTGTGTTACAGATAGTGTGATGCTGTGTTACAGGGAGTGTGGTGCTGTTACAGGGAGGGTGATGCTGTGTTACAGGGAGGGTGATGCTGTGTAACAGGGAGTGTGATGCTGTGTAACAGGGAGTGTGATGCTGTGTTACAAGGAGTGTGATGCTGTGTTACAAGGAGTGTGATGCTGTGTTACAGGGAGTGTGATGCTGTGTTACAGGGAGTGTGATGCTGTGTTACAGGGAGTGTGATGCTGTGTTACAGGGAGTGTGATGCTGTGTTACAGGGAGTGTGATGCTGTGTTACAGGGAGTGTGATGCTGTGTTACAGATAGTGTGATGCTCAGTTACAGGTCTTGTGATGCTATGTTACAGGGAGTGTGATGCTGTGTTACAGATAGGGTGATGCTGTGTTACAGGGAGTGTGGTGCTGTGTTACAGGGAGTGTGATGCTGTGTTACAGATAGTTTGATGCTGTGTTACAGGGAGGGTGATGCTGTGTTACAGGGAGGGTGATGCTGTGTTACAGGGAGAGTGATGCTGTGTTACAGGGAGTGTGATGCTGTGTTACAGATAGTGTGATGCTGTGTTACAGATAGTGTGATGCTGTGTTACAGATAGTGTGATGCTGTGTTACAGATAGTGTGGTGCTGTGTTACAGGGAGTGATGCTGTGTTACAGAGAGTGTGATGCTGTGTTACAGATAGTGTGATGCTGTGTTACAGGGAGTGTGGTGCTGTGTTACAGGGAGCGTGGTGCTGTGTTACAGGGAGTGTGATGCTGTGTTACAGGGATTGTGATGATGTGTTACAGATAGTGTGATGCTCTGTTACAGGGAGTGTGATGCTGTGTTACAGGGAGTGTGATGCTGTGTTACAGGGAGTGTGATGCTGTGTTACAGGGAGGGTGATGCTGTGTTACAGGGAGAGTGATGCTGTGTTACAGGGAGTGTGATGCTGTGTTACAGATAGTGTGATGCTGTGTTACAGATAGTGTGATGCTGTGTTACAGATAGTGTGGTGCTGTGTTACAGATGGAGTGATACTGTGTTACAGAGAGTGTGATGCTGTGTTACAGGGAGTGTGGTGCTGTGTTACAGGGAGGGTGATAGATAGGTGTTAGAAAGGCGACCCGGGGGAGGCAGAAGATGTCTGACTGACCACCCCTAGGTCAACCCCTCTGTCGAGAAGTAGCCGAGCGTTGCCGAGAGGCCTCCTGAATGAGGGCCCCTCCTAGGATCGTACAGCAGAGTAATCACAACCCTACAAACGGACACCACACAGGAGGTCAAGTTCTCAAGCTTTTATAAGTAATAACGGTTGAGAGTTCTTGGCAGTATATACAGCTGGATCGCGGGATCCGTAAAGTCTCGGACAAGGAGGGTAAGGTAGCGGGACAGTCTTACTCTGGGTGGAGGAAGGGATACCCTACGCACAGCTCTCAATCCTCGAGCTGGGGGGTTCCGAGAGGTTCGAGCCGCGGCGGCGCCAGCAGGCTAACAGGATGGTTCGGCAAGGTAGGCCGCGGCAGCGCCAGCAGGCTCTCAGATGGTTCAGCGAGGTAGGCCGCTGCAGCGCCAGCAGGCTCTCAGGTGGTTCAGCAAGGTAGGCCGCGGCAGCGCCAGCAGGCTCTCAGATGGTTCAGCAAGGTAGGCCGCGGCAGCGCCAGCAGGCTCTCAGGTGGTTCAGCAAGGTAGGCCGCGGCAGCGCCAGCAGGCTCTCAGGTGGTTCAGCAAGGTAGGCCGCGGCAGCGCCAGCAGACTCTCAGATGGTTCAGCCAGGTAGGCCGCGGCAGCGCCAGCAGGCTCTCAGATGGTTCAGGTTACAGGAAGGATGAGTTCGTCTGGTGTCGGCCGTCACAGCGTCAGCAGGGCTTCCAGTCCAGGATACAACTAGCGTCCTACTCCGGGGCTGGCCCAGATATAGGACGGAGGTCCTTTGATGTCCGGACTCTCGCGCCTGGGGGCCAGAGGGGCCGGGATGATGGTGTCCAGACACCCAGCAGGGGGGTGGAGCCAGCGCCCAGGGAGGCCGGAGGGCGATCGATACCAGGCGTCCGGGGACGGCTGGAGGGCCATCGAAACTCCTCGCCCTCCGGGATCTGTCGAGTGGCCACTCGACCACCTGGATGGATCTTGGTGCCTCGATGTCTGGGCTTCGCTGGGGCCGAGGCTTGGGCCGAGGCCACGTGGTCGTGACGTGGTGGGCCCAAGATGGAGTCCGGCACGGCCTCGTGCTGAGGTCGTGAGGGGCCTACGCTGGGGCCAGGCCGATGATGGGGATCCGGGCAGGTAGCGGGATCGGTGGTGTTGGGGCGTGCAGGGTCGGGCCGAAGGGGCCGCCCGAGGTCCGGAGGAGGGCTGATGTTGTCCTGGGCCCGCCATGCGGGAGGGGTAGGACCACGCCATGAGGCCGGGTCCAACACGCGTCCCCCCCAGCTGAAGGCAGGGGAGAGTCACCCATTTTCTTGGGGATTCTCCTCGCCGAAGTGGAAGAATCTGGACAGGCCGTCGGCATTGGCGTGGTCGTTGCCGGGGCGATGCTCCACAGTGAAATCCATCCCCTGCAGAGAAATGGACCAGCCAAGCAGTTTCGGGTTTTCTCCCCGCATCTGCATCAACCAACGCAGGGGCTGGTGGTCGGTCTGGACTCGGAAGTGGGTGCCGAAGAGGTAAGGCCGGAGCTTCTTGAGGGCCCATACCACGGCAAAGGCTTCCCTCTCGATGGTGCTCCACCGCTGTTCTCTTGCCAGGAGGCGTCGGCTGATGAAGGCCACAGGCCGGTCGATTCCTTCGGGGTTAACTTGTGACAGGACCGCCCCAATGCCGTGCTCCGAGGCGTCGGTTTGGACTACGAACTCTCTGCTGTAGTCGGGGGCCTGGAGCACAGGGGCGGTGCACATGGCAGTCTTTAAAGTCTCAAAGGCTGTCTGGCACGCAGGGGTCCAGTGCACCTTCTGGGGTAATCTCTTTGAGGTCAGTTCGGTGAGGGGCCCCACAATGCTCCCGTAGTCTTTTATAAATCGCCGATAGTATCCGGTGAGCCCCAGGAAGGCTCGGACGGCGGTCTGGGTGACCGGGGGCTCCCAGGCCCGGATGGCGTCTACCTTTGGTTGGAGGGGAGCCACTTGACCGCTCCCCACTTGGTGTCCTAGATAGGTCACGGACCCTTGGCCTATCTGGCATTTGCTGGCTTTGATTGTCAGTCCGGCCCGCCGGAGGGCCGTCAGGACTTCCCAGAGGTGGGACAGGTGCTCATCCCAGTGAAGGCTGTACACCGCAATGTCATCTAGGTAGGCGGCGCTGTACTCCTCTAGTCCGGCCAGCACCTGGTTCACTAGTCTCTGGAAGGCGGCCGGCGCATTTTTCTTGCCGAAGGGCATCACGTTGAAGTGATAGTGGCCATCTGGCGTCGAGAAGGCCGATCGCTCTTGTGCGCCAGGGGTAAGGCCGATCTGCCAATACCCCGCCGTGAGATCGAAGGTGCTGAGGTATCTGGCGGCCCCTAGGCGATCGATCAGTTCATCCGCCCTGGGGATGGGATGTGCGTCGGTCCTGGTGACTGCATTCAGTCCTCGGTAGTCAACACAGAACCGGAGCTCGGGCGCTGTTCCGGGGGAAGCGGCTTTCGGGACCAGAACAACGGGACTGGCCCAGGGACTGTTGGAGGGTTCGACGACCCCCAGGGCCAACATCTTGGCCACCTCGGATTGGATGCAGGCCCGAACCCGGTCGGGCACTCGAAAAGCTCGTTGTTTCACAGGGGGGCTGTCTCCGGTGTCCACATCGTGGACACACCACCGGGTGACCCCCGGCGTGAGGGAAAACAGATCCGCAAACTGCCCCAGCAGCTTCCGGCAGTCTTGTTGCTGCTCTGGGGTCAGGGTAGAGGAGAGCCGGACCCCTTCGAAGGAGCCGTCTTTCTCGGTGGTGCTGAGTAGATCTGGTAGTGGCTCGGAGTCGTCTTCAGCTCCGTCATCGGTCGCCAGCAGCAGACTCAGTTCAGTGCGTGCAAAGTGCGGCTTGAGCCGGTTAGCGTGTAGAACCCGGAGGGGGTTCCTTGGGGACTCCATGTCTACCAGGTAGGTGACGGGGCTCTTGCGCTCCACCACCCTGAAGGGCCCCGTCCATTTGTCCTGGAGGGCACACGGTTCAACCGGGGACATGACCCAGACTTGCTGGCCCGGCTCGAACTCGATGGACGAGGCGTTCTGGTCATACCAGCGTTTCATTTCCTCCTGACTGGCCTCCAGGTTGGCCTCGGCAAGTTCCCTGAACTTCCGAGTCTGGTTGCGGAGTGTCAGGAGGTACCGGTAGACATCCGGTGGGGCATCTCGAACTGCCGTCTCCCAGCCCTCCTTGACCAGGCTAAGGGGGCCTCGAACCGGGTGTCCGTACAAGAGTTCGAACGGGCTGAACCCCAGGGATTTCTGGGGTACCTCTCGGTAGGCGAACAGGAGGCAGGGCAGCAGGACATCCCATTTGCGCCGGAGGGGCTCTTCTAGGCCCTTGATCATTCCCTTCAGTGTCCTGTTAAAGCGTTCCACTAGTCCATTTCCCTGGGGATGATACGGGGTGGTGAACTTATATGCGACCCCGCACTGTTGCCATAGGGACCGCATATGCTTCGAGATGAAGTTGGACCCCCGATCACTCACGACTTCTCGGGGGAAGCCGACTCGGGAGAAGATGCTCATGAGGGCTCGGCCCACCACGGGGGCCGTGATGGTTCGGAGGGGGATGGCCTCAGGATAGCGGGTGGCATGGTCCACCAGGACGAGGATGAAGCGGTGCCCCTGCGAGGTGCGAGGGTCCAGGGGCCCTACGATGTCTATTCCCACTCGCTCGAAGGGGGTGGTTACCACAGGGAACGGCTGGAGCGGGGCTTTGACTTTCCCCCCGCTCTTCCCGCTGGCTTGACAGGTCGGGCAGATCCTGCAGTGGTTCTGTACATCAGTGCGCATTTTTGGCCAGTAGAAATGGGTCACCAGGCGGCTGTAAGTTTTGTCCTGCCCCAGGTGCCCGGCGAGGGGCACATCATGTGCTAAGTTCAGGAGGAAGTCTCTGAACCGGAGGGGTACAACTAGCACCCGGCCGGCCCCTAGCTCGGCAATCTTCTGCTCACTGTAAAGGAGGTTGTTGTCCCAGTAGACCCAGTGGGACCCCGCGGGGTCCCCAGCGGCTTGCGTAGCGGCTTGCTGTCGCATCCCCTCGAGGGAGGGGCAGGTTTTCTGTTCCTGCCGGAACTGTTCGCGGGTGGGGCCACCTTCTTGGCGCCATTGAGCGAGTTCCGGGAGGTGGTTGAGCTCGGTGAGACCTTCTTGGTCGGGCCCTTGGGGGCCGGGCTCGGTGTCGGCGTCCTCGGGGACGACGGGTGGTGGAGGTGCGGGCCATTCTGGCTCCTCTGTTGGAGCCTCCACCGCCGGGGCGGAGGCTCGGGCGGACATGGAGCGGGTGGTCGCACAGACCCACTCGGGAAGGCCTAGCATCCCCAGGTGCTCTCTTCGTTCGACGCCAGCCCATGGGGAACTTTCCAGGTCGTTCCCAAGGAGGCAGTCCACGGGGGCATCGTCGCGGACAGTCACTTTCAGCACGCCCGACACTCCCCCCCCACTCGAAGGGGATGCGGGCCATCTGACACATAGTTTCGGAGTTATCTGCGGATCGGACTGGGCACAGGACGTTAGGAAGGATCTGTTCCGGGGTCACCAGATGGCAGCGGACCGCTGTCACGCTGGCCCCAGTGTCGCGGAGGGCTTCGGTCCGGCGACCATTGATGGTGACCCACTGGCGGTACTTCTGGGTGTTGCCGGGGATCGGCCCTCGGGGGATCATGTCGTGAGTACCCAGGCAGGCTAAGGTCATGGCGGCGGGCTCCCAATCGGCCTGCTCGTGGTCGTTGTCCTCTTCCTCACTTCTTTCTTCACCTAGGGCAGCTGCCGCGATCTGGCGGGCTGGGGGCCCGGTGGTGCCGGGTCGCTGGTTCATCGGGCAGAGGGGGTCATTCGCATAATGACCCTGTCGCTGGCATCTGTGGCACGTAACGTTTGGGCGGTGCCCCGGCCTGGCTGGGGGGCCCCATCTCCAGCCCAGGGTTGGCGACGTGGAGGTAGGGGATGACCCCGGGGGGGCGTCTCGACCCCGGCTCTGGCCTACTCCGCCACCTCGTGGTCGGTGGTTCCCCGGGGACCCCCGGCCGTAATCTCCCATCGTGTTCCGGGGAACTCGGGTGCTCGCCCATCGGTCTGCCTCGACAGCGAGTTTTCAGGGCTCAGTCAATTTGCTGTCGAGGAGGTGCTGCCGGAGTTCGACGAAACAGTTATTGGACAGGTGTTCCCATAGAATGAGGTCGACTAACTGCTGGTAGGTGGTGACCTGGCAGCCCCGAGTCCACCCCTCGAAGGCTCGACTGTAATAGTTCACGTATTCCACCCATGTGGTACCGGGGATTTTTTTGCAGTCTCGGAATCGCTGCCGGTACATCTCGGGGGTGAGTCCGTAGCGAGTGAGGAGGGCGGTCTTCATGTGCTCGTACGAGGTCCTCTCGGTATCAGGGAGCTCCAGCAGGGCGTCTCTCCCTTCGTTGATAAACTTCCCCCACAGGCCGGCACCCCAGTCCCTGAGGGGTACTCGATGTGCGGCCATGGCGACCTCGTAAGCTTTGAACCACTGCTGGATGTCGTTGTTCTTATAGTACTCTTTGACGACATCCTTGGGTATGTGCACCTTTGTGTCTACCGGGGGAGGTGAGGTCTTACCCCCGGAGGTGGCAGTCTCGTTTGCCTTGGCTTTAAATTCTAGTTCTTTGAGGACGCGCTCGTGCTCGAGCAGGAGTTTCTTCTCCTCGAGGTCTCTTTGTCTTCGCTTTTCTTCTAGGTCTCCTTCTAGCCGTAGCTGCTCGAGGGCTAGCTTCCTTTCTGCCAGTTGGATCTCTCCTTCTTGTTTGAGTCGAGCCAGCTCCAACTCGTGGAGCCGGTTCCTCTCTCGTTCTCGGGCGTCTTCGGGGGAGAGGCCCGGGTCTGGGTTTGCGGGTCCCTCTCCCGCTGGGTTCAGCTGAGCCTCCGGGCCTCCGTCCGGGCCCGGGTTATCTTCACTCGGAGGTGGCGCCTCACCGGCGTCCACCCAGGCCTGCAGGGCCGATTTGAAGTCTTCTTTGGTGCTTAAGCCAGTGGTAGCGATGCCTAGATCTTTGCAGAATTGTTTCAGCTCCTTGTGACTGTAGTCTTCCATCTTCTCCTTCTGGAATTCTGTGCTCATGGTCGCAGTGGGTTTTTCTGGGTAGCGAGTGAATCACTCTCTGTACGATCTGCGTGGGCTCGGATCCCGGCGCTTGCCACCAATGTTAGAAAGGCGACCCGGGGGAGGCAGAAGATGTCTGACTGACCACCCCTAGGTCAACCCCTCTGTCGAGAAGTAGCCGAGCATTGCCGAGAGGCCTCCTGAATGAGGGCCCCTCCTAGGATCGTACAGCAGAGTAATCACAACCCTACAAACGGACACCACACAGGAGGTCAAGTTCTCATGCTTTTATAAGTAATAACGGTTGAGAGTTCTTGGCAGTATATACAGCTGGATCGCGGGATCCGTAAAGTCTCGGACAAGGAGGGTAAGGTAGCGGGACAGTCTTACTCTGGGTGGAGGAAGGGATACCCTACGCACAGCTCTCAATCCTCGAGCTGGGGGGTTCCGAGAGGTTCGAGCCGCGGCGGCGCCAGCAGGCTAACAGGATGGTTCGGCAAGGTAGGCCGCGGCAGCGCCAGCAGGCTCTCAGATGGTTCAGCGAGGTAGGCCGCGGCAGCGCCAGCAGGCTCTCAGGTGGTTCAGCAAGGTAGGCCGCGGCAGCGCCAGCAGGCTCTCAGATGGTTCAGCAAGGTAGGCCGCGGCAGCGCCAGCAGGCTCTCAGGTGGTTCAGCAAGGTAGGCCGCGGCAGCGCCAGCAGGCTCTCAGGTGGTTCAGCAAGGTAGGCCGCGGCAGCGCCAGCAGGCTCTCAGATGGTTCAGCCAGGTAGGCCGCGGCAGCGCCAGCAGGCTCTCAGATGGTTCAGGTTACAGGAAGGATGAGTTCGTCTGGTGTCGGCCGTCACAGCGTCAGCAGGGCTTCCAGTCCAGGATACAACTAGCGTCCTACTCCGGGGCTGGCCCAGATATAGGACGGAGGTCCTTTGATGTCCGGACCCTCGCGCCTGGGGGCCAGAGGGGCCGGGATGATGGTGTCCAGACACCCAGCAGGGGGTGGAGCCAGCGCCCAGGGAGGCCGGAGGGCGATCGATACCAGGCGTCCGGGGACGGCTGGAGGGCCATCGAAACTCCTCGCCCTCCGGGATCTGTCGAGTGGCCACTCGACCACCTGGATGGATCTTGGTGCCTCGATGTCTGGGCTTCGCTGGGGCCGAGGCTTGGGCCGAGGCCACGTGGTCGTGACGTGGTGGGCCCAAGATGGAGTCCGGCACGGCCTCGTGCTGAGGTCGTGAGGGGCCTACGCTGGGGCCAGGCCGATGATGGGGATCCGGGCAGGTAGCGGGATCGGTGGCGTTGGGGCGTGCAGGGTCGGGCCGAAGGGGCCGCCCGAGGTCCGGAGGAGGGCTGATGTTGTCCTGGGCCCGCCATGCGGGAGGGGTAGGACCACGCCATGAGGCCGGGTCCAACACTGTGTTACAGGGAGGGTGATGCTGTGTAACAGGGAGTGTGATGCTGTGTAACAGGGAGTGTGATGCTGTGTAACAGGGAGTGTGATGCTGTGTTACAAGGAGTGTGATGCTGTGTTACAGGGAGTGTGATGCTGTGTTACAGGGAGTGTGATGCTTTGTTACAGGGAGTGTGATGCTGTGTTACAGGGAGTGTGATGCTGTGTTACAGGGAGTGTGATGCTGTGTTACAGGGAGTGTGATGCTGTGTTACAGGGAGTGTGATGCTGTGTTACAGATAGTGTGATGCTCAGTTACAGGTCTTGTGATGCTATGTTACAGGGAGTGTGATGCTGTGTTACAGATAGGGTGATGCTGTGTTACAGGGAGTGTGGTGCTGTGTTACAGGGAGTGTGATGCTGTGTTACAGATAGTTTGATGCTGTGTTACAGGGAGGGTGATGCTGTGTTACAGGGAGGGTGATGCTGTGTTACAGGGAGAGTGATGCTGTGTTACAGGGAGTGTGATGCTGTGTTACAGGGAGTGTGATGCTGTGTTACAGGGAGTGTGATGCTGTGTTACAGGGAGTGTGATGCTGTGTTACAGGGAGGGTGATGCTGTGTTACAGGGAGAGTGATGCTGTGTTACAGGGAGTGTGATGCTGTGTTACAGGGAGTGTGATGCTGTGTTACAGATAGTGTGATGCTGTGTTACAGATAGTGTGATGCTGTGTTACAGATAGTGTGGTGCTGTGTTACAGGTCTTGTGATGCTGTGTTACAGGGAGTGTGATGCTGTGTTACAGATAGTTTGATGCTGTGTTACAGGGAGGGTGATGCTGTGTTACAGGGAGGGTGATGCTGTCTTACAGGTAGAGTGATGCTGTGTTACAGGGAGGGTGATGCTGTGTTACAGGGAGAGTGATGCTGTGTTACAGGGAGGGTGATGCTGTGTTACAGAGAGTGTGATGCTGTGTTACTGATAGTGTGATGCTGTGTTACAGGGAGTGTGGTGCTGTGTTACAGGGAGGGTGATGCTGTGTTACAGGGAGAGTGATGCTGTGTTACAGGGAGGGTGATGCTGTGTTACAGAGAGTGTGATGCTGTGTTACAGATAGTGTGATGCTGTGTTACAGGGAGTGTGGTGCTGTGTTACAGGGAGGGTGATGCTGTGTTACAGGGAGAGTGATGCTGTGTTACAGGGAGTGTGATGCTGTGTTACAGGGAGAGTGATGCTGTGTTACAGAGAGTGTGATGCTGTGTTACAGGGAGTGTGGTGCTGTGTTACAGGGAGAGTGGTGCTGTGTTACAGGGAGTGTGATGCTGTGTTACAGGGAGTGTGGTGCTGTGTTACAGGGAGAGTGGTGCTGTGTTACAGGGAGTGTGATGCTGTGTTACAGGGAGTGTGATGCTGTGTTACAGATAGTGTGATACTGTGTTACAGATAGTGTGATGCTGTGTTACAGGGAGTGTGGTGCTGTGTTACAGGGAGAGTGGTGCTGTGTTACAGGGAGTGTGATGCTGTGTTACAGGGAGAGTGGTGCTGTGTTACAGGGAGTGTGGTGCTGTGTTACAGGGAGTGTGATGCTGTGTTGCAGAATAATTCAAACACTGCGAAAAGGGTAGGTAGTGTAGGTTACGCAAACAATGGTTGTTGTGATATCTGCCACACAGGTGCTAAAGAGAATGAACTGCATGTGCTATTCTTCTGCCCTGCCTATATTTATACTAGGAGGACATGGATCAAACCCATTTGTCGACTCCTGGGTATTGGATCTTGTAAAGAGGCAGAGAGAATATTGCAAACAGACGCTACACAATCAATTGTGTTTAGTGTAAGCAGATACCTTTTTTTGTGTAGACCTAATCAGCAAGAGAATGGGACTGAAATTCTAGGTATTTCTCAAAACAAGTGTGTGTCAATGAAGTAATAGATACACACCTAGATGTAAATCTTAAATTGATTACCATGGAACCTTGTACATATTTTTGATAGAGCTATTAAATACATTTCATATAGGAAATCACTCCCCTTACAACTTGTGATCTGCAGTATTATTAACATTGTGAATTCCTTGTAAAATGGCCTTGTTGAGGGGATTTTATGTTATTTATGTCTTTATTTATTGTCTTTTTAAACCTCAAGAAAGTTCTTATTTTGGGACATTGATTACTAATCAAATTGCGTTCGGTCGGGCGGGTTACGCCTTGAAGTATTGTTGTATGAATTCTTTATATAGCATGTCATCTTTTATGGTTTTTAAAATCGAAATAAAGATTATGGATTGATTGATGAAGTCAATATTCTTTTTCAGGGTTGATAGAAGGGCGTCAAGTTTTGGGAATGTTCCTTTTAATGGAGTTCTAAAAATGTTTGCACTAAGTACAGTGTAATTAACTATTCCTATTCTTTGAAAGCACTTGTTTTTATCTTAAATGCTGAATCATTTCGTGGCAGCCCGTCTTATACTCGGTACCCCTGGTCCTACGCCATTTTGCAGCTGCAGCATTTTCCACATAATTATTGATTTGCTGCATTTGCCACATAATCCACCACCTGCTGCTTATTCTACAGATTTGAACAAATAGAAACGTGTTTCCAGCTCAAACGGATCGAAAGTTATTAAAAAGAAACAACACCTGTTGCTGCCCAGTGGGAGGCCCATTGCAAAGGTTGTCAGTCACCTTTTTTTTGCTTATTGCTGAATGTGGGTGCTAATTTGGCACTAATGAGTTGAAACATATGTCCACCAAGTGTAAGCATGTGTGACATTGATACATAAATGAAGAACCACTATCACACCAAGCATTGGCATAGCCAATAGGTCTCGCCCTTGGGATCTTATAAGTGTTTAGCCATGCAACAGTTGTTGTTGCACCAAGGATATCGTGCTGCAGAACTAAATACTTTGAAGGTCCCAAAAGCGAGACCTATTGGCTATGCCAATGCTTGTTTTCATTCTGTCTCTCCTCCATGTTCACTGTAAATGCACCTTGACACTCCCAATTTAACAAAAAATGATCGGAGCTGGGACGCAAATCCGGACAGAGATTTACTGCTAGCATGTCAGTCATACATCATGAGTGGGGCTGGGCAGGTTCGATGGTAGCACCCAGCAGATAAGTGGGCGCTGTGTTGATTAAAAAAAATACGGCACAAGCCTGCTGAAGCGGCCAGCATGTTACACGGCATTTCTTCCCCGCAACCTCTTAGGAGGTGCTGTGAAATACAGGCAGCGGGAAGGAGAAATGGAGAATGTGGGTGGAAAACAAGGAGAAAATATTAGCTATGGAGTAAAGCACCATAAGGGAGAATTAGAGGAGGAAGGAAAAGGGGGGAAATGAAAATTTCAAAGTGAGCAGGAAGCAAGAAAAGAAGAGAAACCATGGAAGAACACGAAAAGGAACAGGGAGGGGGGTGGGGGAGAGGGCAGAAGTTAAGGAGCCAAAGAGGACGTTGGGGGGTGGGGGCGGAGAGGGAAGCCTGTGGGAGGCTGATGCCTTTGATGTGAGACCAGTGAAGTGTGAACCAGTGGGCGGGGAGGCAGGAGCAAATGGAACCCGTTGAAGTCACGGCCTGCGGCCCTGATGGCAAATGCTGCTGGCAGGGGAAGCCTGTAGGGGGAGGAGAAATCCAAGTAAGGCTGTGTGCGGGGAGAGGGAGGGAGGCTGATGCGCGTGCTTGTTTGTTCACGTGATTCACGTGAACTCAAAGAAAACCGCAGCAAAAAGCCCTTGGTTTGACGAGCATTTTGAGCACTTGAATTCTCGCTCCGCTCAATGCGCTTGCGCGCATTAATAGGTCGCGAGACCTAAAAACTACTGCGTTAAGAAGCTGCATGTGTTGATTTTTTTTGCCACATAATTAAATAATTTAGTCGACTCTGCCTTATAATTTTGTCCTTTTCTCTGTATAATTCCCGTAGCCTTGCTTACACAGTGTCTAATACAATTTTTAAAGAGTGGCTTGCCTATTCACAGTGCTTTGATACAGGCTGGGACTTTATAGCACTATAAATACACACGTCCGGACTCCGCACTGTGCCAAGCAGGGTTCACTTGTGTGGTTATCTGGTCTGACAGACACCTGCAGTGATCACGTTAATTAATTGAGGTTTGATGACATAAAATAAAGTGTTTCCAAGGATTAGTCACATGTATTTTCCGTTTACGGTATGTGCATTATTTTATATGCAGCTGGCTACATTTGAATAAACAACATACTTACAGAAAATGTTATTTTCTTTTTTGCCATTCATCCCGATCTTTGACCCCCACCACCACGTGCCAAGAATCTCAGTTTCCTACAAACTTGTATGTGCACTTTACCTGCTGGATGTGAATGAAGCGGTACAAAAGGGGGTGGTGATGGACGGAGCATCTGAACCAATCAAACACTCACACCCAGTCAAAAGATCTGGGTTTAATCCATCACTGTTCTTTAGCCCACTCTGCCACCCCAGTTCAGACATGGCTATATGCAAATCAGTCTGACCCTGTGCCTCATGGGAACAGTCCAGCCCGAACTGCCAAGCCATGCCTTCCCTGGACCGGAAACAAGCTTCAGAGGACCGGTTTCTGGCATTACAGCCGTCTTCAGCCCGGCTTGCTTGAATCCAGTGGCAAAGTGAGCAAGGGGCTCACGTCTGAGCATACCCTGCCACACTTATGGGGGCCAAAAGCGGTACAAAAGGGGGGTGGTAATGGACGGAGCATCTGAACCAATCAAACACTCACACCCAGTCAAAAGATCTGGGTTTAATCCATCACCGTTCTTTAGCCCACTCTGCCACCCCAGTTCAGACATGGCCATATGCAAATCAGTCTGACCCTGTGCCTCATGGGAACAGTCCAGCCCGAACTGCCAAGCCATGTCTTCCCAGGACCGGTTTCTGGCATTCCAGCCGTCTTCAGCCGGGCTTGCTTGACTCCAGTGGCAAAGTGAGCAAGGGACTCACGTCTGAGCATACCCTGCCAATTTATGGCGAACAAAGCGGGGTGGCAGAGTGGGCTAAAGAACGGTGATGGATTAAACCCAGATCTTTTGACAGGGTGTGAGTGTTTGATTTGCTCAAACGCTCCGTCCATCACCACCCCCTTTTGTACCGCTTTTGGCCGCCATAAGTTGGCAGGGTATGCTCAGACGTGAGTCCCTTGCTCACTTTGCCACTGGATTCAAGCAAGCCTGGCTGAAGACGGCTGGAATGCCAGAAACCGGTCCTAGGAAGCTTGTTTCCGGTCCAGGGAAGGCATGGCTTGGCAGTTCGGGCTGCACTGTTCCCATGAGGCACAGGGTCAGACTGATTTGCATATGGCCATGTCTGAACTGGGGTGGCAGAGTGGGCTAAAGAACGGTGATGGATTAAACCCAGATCTTTTGACTGGGTGTGAGTGTTTGATTGGTTCAGATTTACTAAGGCCGCCCCTGGGAACAAAGCCACCCCCATCCCACCCCGCTCGAGGCCCCCAGATTCCAGAGAGTTGTGTCGGATGCTGTGTGTCCGTTGTTATGTTTGTTGGGGGCCTGCTGTGAGCCGAGTACAGCTGCTTTCTTTGGTAAATATGTATGTTTTGAGAGCTTTTAAGGTTCTCCCACCCCCTGCAGCGGAGCCCGAGCGTCCAGACACGTGCATGTGTGACCCCCCCACAGTGCGCCTTGCTGTGCGTGGTCTCCTTCCCTGGAGCAGCGCTGCCTGCGCCCTGTGAGTTTGTTCTCCTGCGCTTCCCGTCCGGCCGGTATCGGTGCCAAGGCCCCTTGGCATCAGTCCCGGGGCCGGTGCCAGCCCGCCGCCCTCCTGCTCTGTATTCTGGGGCAGCGCCTGGCCCGGGCGGGAGTCCAGCCCCGCACTCTGGGAATGAGAGGGAGTGAGCTACGTCCCGGCAGCACAGCCTCAGCTGTGCGCAACCAGGTCCAGGGGGGCAGGCGCCGTATCCGCACAGGGCGCGCCGCTAATGCGCCCTCAGAACCAGAGCCAACCAGACTCGCCGGTGGCGCCCCAGCCGTGTGCAGAGGGGCTTCACCCCCTAAGAAAGGACTAAAAAAATAGACTTAAATCGTGCCTTTTACAGCATAAATAGCAAGAAAACTTATAAGCAACAGCTCAAAAGATACAATATTATCTTCTTTGTTTTAAAAAAATGCCCTACGGCCTCCAAGTCAAGCAGCCCCCTCCCCCCAAAGACATGTATCTCTCTCCCCTCAGGTTTCGTCTCCTCCCTCGGACAACATCTCACATCTCAGGTCACCTGTCCACAGTAGACCACATCTCCAACGTAGGCCACATCACCATGGACCACTTGTCCACCATGGACCACATCTCCAACGTAGGCCACATCACCAAGGACCACTTGTCCACCATGGACCACATCTCCAACGTAGGCCACATCACCATGGACCACTTGTCCACCATAGACCACATCTCCAACGTAGGCCACATCACCATGGACCACTTGTCCACCATAGACCACATCTCCAACGTAGGCCACATCACCATGGACTACTTGTCCACCATAGACCACATCTCCAACGTAGGCCACATCACCATGGACCACTTGTCCACCATAGACCACATCTCCAACGTAGCCCACATCACCATGGACCACTTGTCCACCATAGACCACATCTCCAACGTAGGCCACATCACCCTGCACCACTTGTCCACCATAGACCACATCTCCAACGTAGACCACATCACCATGGACTACTTGTCCACCATAGACCACATCTCCAACGTAGGCCACATCACCATGGACCACTTGTCCACCATAGACCACATCTCCAACGTAGACCACATCACCATGGACTACTTGTCCACCATAGACCACATCTCCAACGTAGGCCACATCACCATGGACCACTTGTCCACCATAGACCACATCTCCAACGTAGGCCACATCACCCTGCACCACTTGTCCACCATAGACCACATCTCCAACGTAGACCACATCACCATGGACTACTTGTCCACCATAGACCACATCTCCAACGTAGGCCACATCACCATGGACCACTTGTCCACCATAGACCACATCTCCAACGTAGGCCACATCACCATGGACCACTTGTCCATCATAGACCACATCTCCAACGTAGACCACATCACCATGGACTACTTGTCCACCATAGACCACATCTCCAACGTAGACCACATCACCATGGACTACTTGTCCACCATAGACCACATCTCCAACGTAGGCCACATCACCATGGACCACTTGTCCACCATAGACCACATCTCCAACGTAGGCCACATCACCCTGCACCACTTGTCCACCATAGACCACATCTCCAACGTAGACCACATCACCATGGACTACTTGTCCACCATAGACCACATCTCCAACGTAGGCCACATCACCATGGACCACTTGTCCACCATAGACCACATCTCCAACGTAGCCCACATCACCATGGACCACTTGTCCACCATAGACCACATCTCCAACGTAGGCCACATCACCATGGACCACTTGTCCACCATAGACCACATCTCCAACGTAGGCCACATCACCCTGCACCACTTGTCCACCATAGACCACATCTCCAACGTAGACCACATCACCATGGACTACTTGTCCACCATAGACCACATCTCCAACGTAGGCCACATCACCATGGACCACTTGTCCACCATAGACCACATCTCCAACGTAGGCCACATCACCATGGACCACTTGTCCATCATAGACCACATCTCCAACGTAGACCACATCACCATGGACTACTTGTCCACCATAGACCACATCTCCAACGTAGACCACATCACCATGGACTACTTGTCCACCATAGACCACATCTCCAACGTAGGCCACATCCCCATGGACCACTTGTCCACCATAGACCACATCTCCTACGTAGGCCACATCACCATGGACTACTTGTCCACCATAGACCACATCTCCAACGTAGGCCACATCCCCATGGACCACTTGTCCACCATAGACCACATCTCCTACGTAGACCACATCACCATGGACCACTTGTCCACCATAGACCACATCTCCTACGTAGGCCACATCACCATGGACCACTTGTCCACCATAGACCACATCTCCAACGTAGGCCACATCACCATGGACCACTTGTCCACCATAGACCACATCTCCAACGTAGGCCACATCACCATGGACCACTTGTCCACCATAGACCACATCTCCAACGTAGACCACATCACCATGGACTACTTGTCCACCATAGACCACATCTCCAACGTAGCCCACATCACCATGGACCACTTGTCCACCATGGACCACATCTCCAACGTAGGCCACATCACCATGGACCACTTGTCCACCATAGACCACATCTCCTACGTAGACCACATCACCATGGACCACTTGTCCACCATAGACCACATCTCCTACGTAGGCCACATCACCATGGACCACTTGTCCACCATGGACCACATCTCCAACGTAGGCCACATCACCATGGACTACTTGTCCACCATAGACCACATCTCCTACGTAGACCACATCACCATGGACTACTTGTCCATCATAGACAACATCTCCAACGTAGGCCACATCACCCTGCACCACTTGTCCGCCATAGACCACATCTCTAACGTAGACCACATCACCATGGACTACTTGTCCACCATAGACCACATCTCCAACGTAGACCACATCACCATGGACCACTTGTCCACCATAGACCACATCTCCAACGTAGACCACATCACCATGGACCACTTGTCCACCATGGACCACATCTCCAACGTAGGCCACATCACCATGGACCACTTGTCCACCATAGACCACATCGCCAACGTAGGCCACATCACCATGGACCACTTGTCCACCATAGACCACATCTCCAACGTAGGCCACATCACCATGGACTACTTGTCCACCATAGACCACATCTCCAACGTAGACCACATCACCATGGACCACTTGTCCACCATAGACCACATCTCCAACGTAGGCCACATCACCATGGACCACTTGTCCACCATAGACCACTTGTCCACCATAGACCACATCTCCAACGTAGACCACATCACCATGGACCACTTGTCCACCATAGACCACATCTCCAACGTAGGCCACATCACCATGGACCACTTGTCCACCATAGACCACATCTCCAACGTAGGCCACATCACCATGGACCACTTGTCCACCATAGACCACATCTCCAACGTAGACCACATCACCATGGACCACTTGTCCACCATAGACCACATCTCCAACGTAGACCACATCACCATGGACTACTTGTCCACCATAGACCACATCTCCAACGTAGCCCACATCACAATGGACCACTTGTCCACCATGGACCACATCTCCAACGTAGGCCACATCACCATGGACCACTTGTCCACCATAGACCACATCTCCTACGTAGACCACATCACCATGGACCACTTGTCCACCATAGACCACATCTCCTACGTAGGCCACATCACCATGGACCACTTGTCCACCATGGACCACATCTCCAATGTAGGCCACATCACCATGGACTACTTGTCCACCATAGACCACATCTCCTACGTAGACCACATCACCATGGACTACTTGTCCACCATAGACCACATCTCCAACGTAGGCCACATCACCCTGCACCACTTGTCCGCCATAGACCACATCTCGAACGTAGACCACATCACCATGGACTACTTGTCCACCATAGACCACATCTCCAACGTAGACCACATCACCATGGACCACTTGTCCACCATAGACCACATCTCCAACGTAGGCCACATCACCATGGACCACTTGTCCACCATAGACCACTTGTCCACCATAGACCACATCTCCAACGTAGGCCACATCACCATGGACCACTTGTCCACCATAGACCACATCTCCAACGTAGACCACATCACCATGGACCACTTGTCCACCATAGACCACATCTCCAACGTAGACCACATCACCATGGACTACTTGTCCACCATAGACCACATCTCCAACATAGCCCACATCACCATGGACCACTTGTCCACCATGGACCACATCTCCAACGTAGGCCACATCACCATGGACCACTTGTCCACCATAGACCACATCTCCTACGTAGACCACATCACCATGGACCACTTGTCCACCATAGACCACATCTCCTACGTAGGCCACATCACCATGGACCACTTGTCCACCATGGACCACATCTCCAACGTAGGCCACATCACCATGGACCACTTGTCCACCATGGACCACATCTCCAACGTAGGCCACATCACCATGGACTACTTGTCCACCATACACCACATCTCCTACGTAGGCCACATCACCATGGACTACTTGTCCACCATAGACCACATCTCCTACGTAGGCCACATCACCATGGACCACTTGTCCACCATAGACCACATCTCCAAAGTAGACCACATCACCATGGACTACTTGTCCACCATAGACCACATCTCCAATGTAGGCCACATCACCCTGCACCACTTGTCCACCATAGACCACATCTCTAACGTAGACCACATCACCATGGACTACTTGTCCACCATAGACCACATCTCCAACGTAGGCCACATCACCATGGACCACTTGTCCACCATAGACCACATCTCCAACGTAGGCCACATCACCATGGACCACTTGTCCACCATAGACCACATCTCCAACGTAGACCACATCACCATGGACTACTTGTCCACCATAGACCACATCTCCTACGTAGGCCACATCACCATGGACCACTTGTCCACCATAGACCACATCTCCAACGTAGGCCACATCACCATGGACTACTTGTCCACCATAGACCACATCTCCTACGTAGGCCACATCACCATGGACCACTTGTCCACCATAGACCACATCTCCAAAGTAGACCACATCACCATGGACTACTTGTCCACCATAGACCACATCTCCAACGTAGGCCACATCACCCTGCACCACTTGTCCACCATAGACCACATCTCTAACGTAGACCACATCACCATGGACTACTTGTCCACCATAGACCACATCTCCAACGTAGGCCACATCACCATGGACCACTTGTCCACCATAGACCACATCTCCAACGTAGGCCACATCACCATGGACCACTTGTCCACCATAGACCACATCTCCAACGTAGACCACATCACCATGGACTACTTGTCCACCATAGACCACATCTCCAACGTAGACCACATCACCATGCACCACTTGTCCACCATAGACCACATCTCCAACGTAGACCACATCACCATGGACTACTTGTCCACCATAGACCACATCTCCTACGTAGGCCACATCACCATGGACCACTTGTCCACCATAGACCACATCTCCAAAGTAGACCACATCACCATGGACTACTTGTCCACCATAGACCACATCTCCAACGTAGGCCACATCACCCTGCACCACTTGTCCACCATAGACCACATCTCTAACGTAGACCACATCACCATGGACTACTTGTCCACCATAGACCACATCTCCAACGTAGGCCACATCACCATGGACCACTTGTCCACCATAGACCACATCTCCAACGTAGGCCACATCACCATGGACCACTTGTCCACCATAGACCACATCTCCAACGTAGACCACATCACCATGGACCACTTGTCCATCATAGACCACATCTCCTACGTAGGCCACATCACCATGGACCACTTGTCCACCATAGACCACATCTCCTACGTAGGCCACATCACCATGGACCACTTGTCCACCATAGACCACATCTCCTACGTAGCCCACATCACCATGGACTACTTGTCCACCATAGACCACATCTCCAACGTAGGCCACATCACCATGGACCACTTGTCCACCATAGACCCCATCCGCCCACATCACCATACACCTTTTCACCTCAGACCACACTTACAACATAGACCACGTCACTAGCATGCACCACTTTCCACAGACCACCTCTCCACCTTAGAGCACATCACCATTAACATCTTTCAACCACATGAAGGCCACATCTTACACCTTCCACCTAAAGTCCCACCTTCCACCTTGAACCATGTATGCCCAGACAGACCACATCTCCCACCCATCCCACCTCCGCCACTCCAGGCCGCATCTGCACCAATGAGCACATCTCCCAGCCCTGACCTCCGTCGACAGATTTGCACTAACACACAAGGTGGGGGTAATAATTCTCCCAGGTCAGCAAATTGTGCTATACCAAATATCGTGTGTATTTCTTTGAGAGCGCAAAGAGTTATATGCAGTGCTTTAGGTGAGGGAATAACCCCAAAACCCTCTAACGAGGACCAGGAGGTCCAATAGAATATACAGCAAGTCCTATTACCGTTTTTAAGGTCTCCATAACAGCTTGCTTTATCAGCCCTGAAGAAGACCAGGGTTACAACCCATTTTGACGAAACACGTGTTGGCTGGCTTGACAATTAAACATCATCATGTTATCTTCCATTGCCAATGTCGTGCACTAAACTTTGTCTGTTGACTCATTTGCATGTGCATAGGGCTTGCTGCATAGGCTCGACACAGTCTCCACAGCCAATGACGGCCCCCTGGCGGCTGAGGAGTGACGCGCAGCAGACGGTGGCCCCAGAGCTGCACTCAGGCTGGGGGCCCCGGCCTGGGGCCAGCAGCAGCGCCGAGCCCCTGCCTCGAATGGGCCAGGGTGCGAGGTGCCGTCACCAGCCCTCCTTGCAGCGAGACCGAAGCAGTCTACTGTCCTGGCCGCCATGGACTCCTCGGACTGCACGGTCTATCGGACAGACTGAGGTCCATTCCCCCATCGCTCCTCACCGCCTCATTCCGTTCTGAGGTGGGGGCCGCCCTGATAGGGTTTCGAGGGCTTTTAAAGGAAGGGGAGCATGAGAATGGAATAAATAGGACTACAAGTCCCAGTGTTAACGCGGGATTACTGGTTACTAGTTACCTTACCAAATCCCAAACTATGTCGACTGAATCGTTGGTACCTGTCATTGAGTAAAAGGTAATCTAACAATAGGTCAATCAATTTAAGAACTTACACCACTCTAAATGACCACTGACCAAATTTTAAGTTTCAAAGATTTAATATAAAGTCAAAGATAACTGAAGATACAAACTTCTCAAAATGAGATTCAGAAGATAAATTGGTATCACTATGAACATGAACTTTTTGAATAGTCTGAGTCTGAAAAACAGAATAATGAGTACAACCTCCAACAACATAAGCGTTGCCAAAATGGATACAAGTTGCAACCTCAAAGTCATTACAGAAAAGAAAAATTCAGGTTAGTCTGTCCCTACACTACACTAAGTGACATCCCTACTTAACAAGATCTTTACCCCTCTAGGTGTCAGCCGTGGTGACTTCCTAAGAAGATCACACACTTCTCTTTGTCTCTTCTCTGATAATGGGTCTCTCCTGATCAGCCTATCTGCCTACCCATCCGCTTCCTTAGGCTCCCAAAATCATCTGCTCTGCCCTCCTCCCGGGTCGCTTTCCCTAATACCAAATCACATTTCCAAAAGAAACGCCCCTTGGGACGCACCTCACGTGGTACATCTTTGCGCGGCAAACTCCATGATGGTACTCTTCAAGACCCTCGTTATAGTTGACCTTGGTTCCCAGGCTTCTTCTCCAGTGCGCTGATACCCCCTGAAATTCCTGGAAACTCCTACAGGCCTGCGCCAAGCGCCACTGAACAAAGTCCCTTTCATTCGAGCTGATTAAGACCCTCGCACCTGCATACAGTTCGTCTTGCAGTGGGCCTCAAATTCCAGACTCCACCATATCTTTAGGTCGTAAAACACACTCAAAGCTCGGTGCTGGACACCTCTCGACTTCTTCCCTAACGAGCACATGGCAGTTCAAACGATATGACATTATCAGTTCAGGCCTACTTGATTTACATGAAGCAGGTCCCTGCACTCTTAAAACATTAACTTGATTTAAACAGCAACATTCTTAACTAGCATACGTTTCTAAAATAACACCTCTATAAAGCATATGTTTTAAACTTAATTCGATAATACATTTGTGGAAGAAATAGATTAACTCCATCTCACATTATTTTAGCAGCACGTTTAGATTTGCTGTGAATTGCCCTAAGGCCTACACAATATACTGGATTTTTAGAGTTCTATTCAACTCTAACATGATTCCTTTAACATGAGAACATGAGGTTTTTATATTCATTCCAACATTTCTACATTAATCTCACACAGTTATGATTATTGTTACTCTACTTAAACATTTTATACATTTCACTACTGAATATAAGACACTCTGTGTATTTCACTTCTAAATATAAAACACTCGTGTGCAAAAGCATGTTTAAACTAACTACGTGCTTGTAAATATGGTGCACTTATACATTTTTCAGACTTGTGCTCTCTCAATCCCCCCTTTGATGACCTTCAGGGGTCATCACCATCAAGACACCATCACAAAATGTAGAACCCTTCAAAGTGAAGTCGTGGCAGTGCCACCTCTTTTCATTGTCTCTAATGCCTTTAGACTCCTGTATTGGGTGTCCTGCATCGCTGTCAACTTTTCCTCCTGTTTCCTCATAGTTCTCTGTAACCTATTTGCTCTATACCACTGATACAAACGCACCAATCCCCACAAAGTGATTACACAAATCACAATTATGATGATGGGTTTCAGTATGTACCAAACGATACCTTTTCCTAAGTTGGCAAACCAACTTCCAACTTTACCCATTCCATGACCTACTTTTTCCCACACATTTATCTTTGTCAGATCCTCAATTTCGTAGTGTATGGCAGTGATGTTTCGTATATACTTCTCTAGAGGTTTTGAATTGTCTGGAATGTAAGTGCAGCACTCCTGGACCTTCAAAGCCTTACAGACTCCTCCCTCTTTAGCTAACAGAACGTCTAAAGCAAGTCGGTTCTGAAGAACCATTGCCCTAATCGATTGCATCTCACCTTCTATCAGCATCAATGATCTAGCAGTACTGGCAGATAGCCTATCTACGACTGTAGCTAACCTCCTGATCTTAATGTCATTCAATATCAGTCCTAAGAAAGGGAATGCAGCACCGAGTACATCTCCAACTACTTCTGCTGCACCCAGCCCTCTCTTCCACCTAGTTGGTATTTCTTTCTTTGTCGTTTCTAAATTCTCAACATGATATATTTTAGGGAAGACAACAGCCAGATAGCATGATCCGTACCAATTATCTGGTAGCTTCACATAGGCATTTCTTCCACATACAAAATATACATTTGGAATTGCTTGCATCCCCTTCAAAAAATCCTTAGAGTAATACTCCAGTTGAAAGGCATGTTCACAATTGACTTGACCTACATAAAAATTCTCATAATAGGAGTAACTCCTGTGGATGCACAGTTTCCCCCGTTTCTCCTTATCTAAAGCAATTGGACCAATACTACCCTTTCTTTGATGTGCCCTTTCCTCCTTGGTCCAATCTGTTTCCCATTGTCCTGAGGCCTTCAGAATCTTCTGCCTCCTGTATCTAGTATCTACCTGCCCTATAAACTTTTTCTCAATTTCTGACACTTGACAAGTCAGATTGTTTCTTCGAGCATGTGAAGTATCTAATGTTTTCCATGGAATAAACCATTTGTGTAATCTGTCTTCGCTTTTGTAGTAGTCCCACTTGTTCAAATGCTTGAAATTCGGGACCTCTGGCAATGTCGAGTCGAAATTCGAGAAATAATACTCAAATCCTTCTCGTCCATAAAATATGCTCAACAACAAACTGCATGTGATTCCATATGTCAATGGAAGATGATGGTATCTGATACCCTCCTCCACAGAAGCTGGTAATTGCATACAAACGTAGCAATTCTTCACCTCCATGGCATCAACGTATTCATAAAGCAATTTAGCATAAGCATTTGACCTGTAATTTCCCTGTGACTCATCCGTGTGTAACCTTTTTATTTCTGCATCTAACAACGCTTTGTCTTTATCGTTGATGTTTCCCTTATCATTAACAATAGTGGTTCTCGGTGTTGACACTCCCTTGACCTCCTTGACTGCAGTTGCATCTCTCTCGTTTCCCACTATGTATGAAACAGTAACCACTAAAACTATCAGGGAAATCACCTCTCCCAACAATGTGCCAACTATACATTTTGCCCTGCGGTTCGGGTTGCCAGCCTCCATGTTCTCAAACAGTGTAGTTCTTGACTTTCTTTCAGCATTCGCTTCTTCTTCTCTCTGTACAAAGTCTTTCTTTTACATATTGTCCCCCTTTGGAACACTTGGAAGCCGACAATTTACTCTGCAAAACATTTTAAAGTCCTGTAGAAAACAGACAACCCTAGCCCTTCTCCATCCGCTAAAAGGAAACCCCTACCAATTTTCTTCTTCCACTCGGCGCTAGGTTATCTTGCAGTAATTTTCAAAGTCCTTTCAAAAAGTCTTTTTACAACAAAGTGTTAGTCCAAAACAATGAGCATTCCAAGAGCTTCCACTACTCGCTCAAGCATTTCTAACCGAAGGAGCGTTCCCTCCAACACTGGATATCGTGAACAGCAAACTGGAAATTCAACTGTTTCTAAAATCAATTTTCTTATTCCGCTTAGGAGAGGGGGATAGACGATGTTGAGTGTCAGCAACCTTTCAGTCTCCGCCCCCGGTAGCAGGAACAGAATTTGTACAGTGATGATTGGGTCAGTTCTGATCAGGTTCACTTCCCTGACCCTCCCGGTTCTGTGCCCCACCGACATCTGCAACGAGGTAGGTCCAATCAGGAGTAGAGTATCTTCTACTAGGCACTCGCACCCTCCTTGATCTTCTAGGGCCCTCCTCGATTCCCTCTTGGGTATCTTCCTCCTGATCCGAGTCTTCGGATATAGGAACAAGTGTTTCTTCCTGGGCCGACCTCAAACTTAGCCTCCTGTCTCTTCCCGGCCAAGTGGCAGCCTCACACCTTGTTCCCCTATATCTCGTCCTCACACTCGGTTCTTGATCACTTTGGTACTGATCTGTGTCTGTTTCGTATTCACTGCTGCTCTCTCCTTCAGTTGCGTCTTCTGTCTCACTGCCGTCCTGCCTTCGCTCTTCTTCTGAATCCGATGCGTTCCCAACTTCTTCCGACACCCCCTCAGCTGCTTCAATCCCTTCTTGCGACTCTTCTTCCACTTCTGGGCTTTCGTCTGGGATAGGAGCTGTTTCTTCTAGAGGTGCTGGAACTCTTCGAGTATGGGATGCATGGATCCAATTTGGCAGCCCCCCGCACTTCACCGCGGTGTTCGTTATCAGGATTACCTGAAAGGGCCCACGCCAGCGAACATCTAGGCAGTTCTTCCGGACGTGTTTTTTAACCAACACCCAGTCCCCTGGGTTCAGGTCATGACACAGGTTCCTCGATGCTGGAACTTCAGCCGCATGCACCTGAAGGGACACAGAATGGATGGCGTCAGACAGTCCTTTACAATAATCCAAGATCAGATCATCTGTAATATTCAATAGGGCAGCAGTTGGAACTGTGGGAAGTCTCATGGCCCTCCCCATCAGAATCTCGTGTGGAGAGAGACCTGTCCTCCTGTCAGGGGTGCTGCGCATGCTCATAAGCACTAAAGGAAGAGCATCTGGCCAACTCAAAGATGTGGATGCCACTACTTTAGCCAATCTATTCTTCAAAGTGCCGTTCACTTGTTCCACAATTCCTGAAGCTTCTGGTCGATAACTACAATGCAGCTTTTGATCGATATTCAGTGTGGAGCACAACATCTTCACTATTTCGCTGTTAAAATGTTTTCCTCTGTCCGATTCCAGAGAGGCAGGCACCCCGAAGCGCGGTATCAACTCCCTGAGCAACAATTTAGCCACTGTGAGTGTATCGCACCTACGTGTAGGGTACGCTTCAACCCATCTGGAAAATACGCATACAATCACCAACACATACCGAAGGCGATTAACTCTTGGCATTTCGATGAAATCTAGTTGCATTCTATTGAAAGGCCCCCCCGACCTCCCAATGTGACTCAGTGTGACTGGTGTTCGTTTGCCTACGTTCAGTTGTTGGCAGGTAACACATCGCTTACATACTGATTCTGCTGCTATTCTAAATTTAGGGCAATACCAAGTTTGCCTAAACACTCTCATCATAGCATCCCTTCCTAGATGTACTGGACCATGTATTTCTCTCGCCATGGGATTAGCTAATTCTTCAGGTAACACAGCCCTCCCATCTGCTGAAACCCAAAAATCCATTTCACTTCGCACGCAACCTGCTATTTCCCAAGCCTTTTTCTCTGTTTCAGGTGCGTTCTCCTGCATCATTCTTAAATCCTCCCAAGTGTCTACAGTTTCTAACATCATGCTTAATTCAGTCTTTTCTTCAGCACCATCTATTTCCACTTTTGAAAATGAATAATCTTGTTCCGCACAATAACGTGCGACTTCATCAGCGTATCTGTTGCCTTGCGACACAAAATCTGTATTTTTAGTATGTGCTACACACTTTACTATTGCGATGTCAACTGGACCTTGTAATGCTTCTAACAACAACCTCACAAATTCTCCGTTTCGAATGGGCGAACCAGAGGAGGTCATGTAACCCCTCTGAGACCACAACTGCCCGAAATCATGAACCACACCGAAACCATATTGGCTGTCAGTGTATATGGTGACTCTCTTTCCGTTTCCTGCTATGCAGGCACGAGTTAGGGCAATGATTTCTGCTACCTGTGCCGAATGTACTCCTTCCAGGCAAGCGGCTTCCACAACTCCAGTAATGGTACAAACAGCATAAGCTGCTCTCAACCGACCAGTATCGTCTCTTAAACATGAGCCATCAACAAAGTAAATTTCATCGGGGTCAGACAACGGCTCATCCACAATATCTGGTCTGGGTTTCGTGCATAGTTCAGTCACATCAAGGCAATCGTGGTCTTCACATCCTTCGCCTTCTATTACAGTAGGTAATGGCATTAAAGTAGCAGGATTCAAGACAGAGCATCTCCTGAGGGTCACGTTCTCCGCGGCAAGAATAACTTGCTCGTAGCGCGTGAGCCTACTATTGGTCAGATGCTGCGTCTTCGTCCTGGTCATTAGCAATTCAACTGAATGTGGTACATACACCACCACTGGATGTCCCATCACAATACTCTCGCTCCTTTCAATGCTGACACCTGTTGCAGCAACGGATTTGAGACATCCGGGCAACGCTGCGGCTACTGGATCTAATGTAGCCGAAAAATATGCAACTGGTCTACGGGCATTTCCGTGGGTCTGTGCCAATACTGACAAAGCACATCCCTCTCTCTCACAGCAATAGAGTGAAAATGACTTCTCGTAATCGGGCATTCCCAGAGCCGGAGCACGACACAAATCGTCTCTCAGCTGCAAGAACGCCACCAAGCATTCTTCGTCCCATGGTACCGGATCACTCACCTCCTTGTGCGTCAGTTTCTGTAAGGGCTTTGCTTTCAGTGAAAAGTTAACTATCCACTGTCGGCAGTAACCCACCATTCCTAGGAACATTCTAACTTCTCTCTGTGTTGTAGGCGCATTCATCTTCATTATCGCCTCAATCCTCTCTGGTGACACCTTACGTTTTCCTTTCTCTAACCGGTGCCCTAAATACTGTACTTCCGTCAGACAGTACTGCAACTTGCTCGGAGATACCTTATGTCCATTTTCGGCTAAATGGTTCAGTAAGGCAATTGAATCTGCTTTACAGGCTTCCTCTGTCTCTGACGCAACAAGTAGGTCATCTATGTACTGGACCAGAACCGAGTTCTGGGGCAGTACTAGATTTTCGAGATTCTTTTTCAACAACTGATTGAAGATGGATGGGCTGTCTGTGAATCCTTGTGGGATTCGACACCATGTTAAAACGCGATCTTCCATTTTAAAAGCAAAAAGATACCTGCTCTCTTCATCCAATGGGATGGAAAAGAAAGCCTGGCAAAGATCTATCACTGTGAACCATTCTGCCTGACATGGTATTTGAAATAGTATTACTGAAGGATTCGGTACCACGGGACAACATGAAACAACTATGTCGTTAATCTTTCGTAAATCCTGCACTATCCTGAATTTTCCGCTAGGTTTCTGCAAACCCATAATCGGGGAGTTACAAGGACTACCCACGATTTCTTTCAGTATTCCCTGTTGTATCATTGACTCGATCACAGGTTTTATCCCCGCAATCGTTTCCTGGGACAATTTGTATTGAGGCGTTCTTGGAAACTCGGCATTTGGTTTTACCAGTATTTTTACCGGCTCTACCCCTTTAATCAATCCTATTTCTTCTCCTGTGAAATCCCATACCTCTGACGCCACTGCATCTCGTAAGTCTTGGGGAAGATCTTCAACTGTCAGAGTAGGATATAGTTCTACACAGGATTTTGAATTGGCCACCTTAAAGGTAGCATCATCGTCGGTAGTCTGTACCTCCACTCCTTGCGGGGTGCAGTATATGGTGCAGTTCAATTTGCACAACAAATCCCTTCCTAACAGACATACCGGACTCGAGTCACAAACCACAAACTGATGCTCGTTCATATGGTTTCCTATCTTCACAGACACTGGTTCTGTCAAGGGACTAGTCAGCCTTTTGTTCGCGACTCCTACCACCTGAATTGTTTCCCCTGACATCGGCAAGTCTGGAACCACCGCCGATCTCAGAGTTGATCGGGTAGCCCCAGTATCCACCAAGAACGTAGTGGGACACCCTGCCACCTCTGCCTCAACAAATGGCCCTCTTTGATCCACCTCTAGGACTGCCCCGAGGGTACAGTCCTCTTCACTGCTCACACGTTGTCCTGTCAATGGATCAATGTAATAACACTTTTCTTCCTCGATGAATAGAGGCATTTGTTTAAAGACCTTTCCCCCTGTCGCTACCTTCGGTGGCTGTGGGAACTGGGCCCGTGGAGCCGAAGTCCCCCCTTTGGCCACCTTGCTACCTGGAACTGTCACCTTTTGAGTCGGGACTTCTTGGACCTGCTTTTCTACTTCTAGCTCTCCATTTTCAGGGTTAAAGGGACACTCGCGTCGCCAATGCCCCACCTGGTGACACTGATGGCACTTCGTCGTTTTCTTTAAAGTGGCAAAGTCTATCCTAGGTCTCTGCCCTTCTTCATTATCTTTGTTCTGACCATTTGGTTTTCGTCCCATCCCCTGCTTCTGCTGGCCACCCTTCCCAGCGGACTGCATTTGCACCACCATCAATTTCTCCTTTAGATTCTTGGCTTTAGAATCTATCTCGTCACTACAGTATCTCGCATAACGTAAAATCTCATCTAGTGGTTTGTTCTGCCAACAGATTAAATGTTGCTGTATCATCAAACAAATATCAGGTCTCAACCCCAAGACAAACTTTGACACAAACTGCCCTATGTCTTTGGGATCCATTACATCTAGTCCACTGTATTGCTTGAATGTTTTCAATATTCTTTCATAAAACTCGTGAACTGTCTCCTTGGGTTCCTGCCTTGTTCGGTCTATTTTCACCCAATCTATATCCTGTGGTGGTACCTTATCTTTCAGCCATGCTATCACCCTTTCATATTTTCGCATGACAATCTCGGACGGTCCATTAGTCCGAGCATCCCTCACTGGTTCAGTATTTGGCCATTCAACACTAGTTTTGCACGGGGTCCACAAATCAGATGGGACCACGATGTCAAACAACGTGTTCAAATCGATCCACAATACTTTCGAGATCTTGACAAACCTTTCTACCTGCTTATACCACTCTACTGGATTGTCCCTTAACTTCGGAAATGAGTTGGTAAATGCAGCTAAGTCTCCTCTACTCCAGGGCACATGTACATAATTTCCGTTTGATATTTCTCGCAAAGGGAATGCCTCCATATGCATTACCCTTCCCTCGGGGGTCATCACATTTGCACTTCGTCTAACTGTGCCCTTTTTCGACCACCTTTCTTCCCATTTGTCCAATTCTCTCCACACTCTTATCCCTGATACCAGCTCTCTTATGTGTGTTTTTAATCCAGTAGTTCTCTTCTCATCTAGATCCTGGTCTGCGTACTGTAATCTGTGGTTACTCTGTAATGCCCTTGTCCTAGATAAATCCACGGCATACCTGTCTGCCAAATCAGTCAGTTTCTCATGAAACGCTCTAGCTTTCCTAGTAATATCCTTTGCCATGAACAATAACTCATCCTGTTCATACAATTCTATCCTTTCCAAAGGCAATGTTCCATCTATTATCTCATCAACATCTGATTTTAAACTAGTAACATCGAGCCTCTTTGCCTTAATTTCAGCTTTCAAGACACTCAATTTAGCTCCTCCATCCACATCTCTCCCATCCCAGCTCCGAGATCTACGTTTAGGTATAGGTGAGTTATAGGGAGTCCTCCCCTGTTCCCATCTCTCTAGGTCCCATGCCTTTCCATCTTCTGGAGGTGGGTGGTGGAACACTCCTTCATGCCTCATAGCCCCTCTCTCCACATCCTGGCTAGTTTCCCGGGATGCAGGGTAAGATGTTCCATTACTCCCTCTTTCTTCACTACTCCCCTGTGATTCCTGATTATTCGAGGCGTGGCGGGACCTATCGCTGTTCTCCTTTCTCCAATGTTGGACGTCTTCCCCGAGTGTATGATGAGGGCACCTAAATCTATTCTGAAAAGCTCGTACCATCTCATCTCCCCCTTTCTCCCAGAGACGGGACATTTCCTCACACTCTACACTCCTATTATTTTGTTCCTGCTGTTCTCTCTGATCTGCAGGACGTGTATCCCCTCTATTCTCTTGACTTTGGCCTTCCCGCCCCTGACTACTTTCGCTGGCCCCACAATGAGATACAGTCCCGTTACCTCTGGTTTCCCACTCTGGTTCTGTTCTTGTCCTGTTGCTCGGGGATATTGCGGACCCGTCCCACTCCCTCAAATCAGCTCTTAATTCTGAATAGGGCCTTGGCCGCGGTCCCCTTAGGTCCATCGGTCCTCTCTGACCTCCCTGTCCTGTGTTGGGACCCACAGATGTATCTAATGGGGTATTCCACGTTACCGAACCTGGCAATTGCTTCCATGCATTTGTCACGTTATTCCTCCTTTCCATCTCGATCCTTTCTCTATCCAATTGCCTCTGTTCTTCCTCTCTATCTCTCTCTGGGTTATAGATCGATACTATAGGTCCTATGGTAACAGGCACTTGAAGAGCATCTGGCAATCCAAAGGACTCAACCCTTTCGGTGGCTGGCGTTTTCTGCACCACAAACCTTCCCACTACACTCTGTACTGTGCTAGGTTGAGGTGTCTCCCCACCTTTGGTAGGTGTCCATTCCGATATAGGGAGTGGTGTATACCCCTCTATGGTATTCCCATCTTCCCTTGCGAGCCCTCTATCTTCTATCACCCCCACTCTCGGAGGTGGTCTATCCATTAACAATCTGTTTATCAGATTGTCCTCCGACTCGCTTTCTTCGTCTTCTTCCATGAGGTTTCCTCCTCCTCCTGCCACCTCCCTCATCGGATACATTTTTTCCACCTCAATAACCTGTACCCTCCACCGCTTTGCTTCCTCATCCCATTTAGAATCTCGCACTGCTCTTACCGATCGCGTCAGTCTTTGTTGACGCCTGTTCAAATTTCTGTCGTATGCAGCCCTAATCCATGCATTAAGGGCCTCAAACTGTGTTGGTCTGGGCGAAGGTTTCAATGAGGACATGGTTGCTTTTAGCCGATGTAACACCTCTAACTTAAACGTCCCGTACCTCGGGAACTGCATTTCCTCATTCCCTTCCGTAAGCTTATTCCAAGCCCCAATCCATAATATGGTATGCAGCCCCACATTCGTTGCCATATAATGAGCTGGTGTACCCTCCGGCGGAGCCTCTTCCCCGTAATAATGTTCACTTCGTTTACGTTTAAAAATCCCTTTCAAACACTTAAAACACTTCATGATTTCGCTCTTTCTCCGCGTTTGTTTACTTCCTGATGATATTCCACCAATCTCAGCCCCGTTCACACTAACTGGCCTATCCGTACGCGACTTTCCTCCGACGTCACTCTAGCCGCCCAACCAGAGCGCGGCTCTAGCTAACGTCACACCAACCGCTCAATCACAGCGCGGCTCTAGCCGACGTCACCCGTCCCCCTTCGCAGCAGTTCCCCTCCTTTCTCAGCTCGTCTCCTCGGTCATGCACGCGTCCCATTCATACTCTGAAAAATGATTACTTCCGTCCAAGCGATCACCTTTCTTGACTGTACGCCCACAGTCTTTCTCTGTAGTTGTCACCTTAACTTGGCGAAATGTCTTTCCGTTTACTTCCAGACAATCGCCTTCTCCGATAGGTTACTCACACGCAGTAACTTTCGACCAGCGTCCGTTACTCATACACTCACTCTTACTCTCCCCCTATCTTGGATCCACGGCGGTCAATGGTACCTCGTGACCTCCGTACTATGGTCGACAACTACCCTGGATGTTCGATACACCCAAAACCACTTAAGCTCTGGCCTGAACTTAAGATTTCACCAGTTCACCCGTTTACCAGGTAACCAGCTTACCAGGTTGCGCGCGCTCACAACCTTCTCTCATTCACACTACAGGCATTCAACTCCGCAAGACATTACAATACAAATACAACACAAAACACCGCAATCTGTTCAGGCATGACCCTTTTTATACTCACTCTCCTCCGATACTGCTGCTTTTCTCGCACCGTCTGCACCTTCGGCGCACGATTCTTCCGCTGCTCGTCTTTCGACGTCTCGGGGCCTTGGGGTAAACTAACCTCTCTAGATTACCTTCCTCAAGAAGATAACCATCCTCACTCTGCTACCAACTGTTAACGCGGGATTACTGGTTACTAGTTACCTTACCAAATCCCAAACTATGTCGACTGAATCGTTGGTACCTGTCATTGAGTAAAAGGTAATCTAACAATAGGTCAATCAATTTAAGAACTTACACCACTCTAAATGACCACTGACCAAATTTTAAGTTTCAAAGATTTAATATAAAGTCAAAGATAACTGAAGATACAAACTTCTCAAAATGAGATTCAGAAGATAAATTGGTATCACTATGAACATGAACTTTTTGAATAATCTGAGTCTGAAAAACAGAATAATGAGTACAACCTCCAACAACATAAGCGTTGCCAAAATGGATACAAGTTGCAACCTCAAAGTCATTACAGAAAAGAAAAATTAAGGTTAGTCTGTCCCTACACTACACTAAGTGACATCCCTACTTAACAAGATCTTTACCCCTCTAGGTGTCAGCCGTGGTGACTTCCTAAGAAGATCACACACTTCTCTTTGTCTCTTCTCTGATAATGGGTCTCTCCTGATCAGCCTATCTGCCTACCCATCCGCTTCCTTAGACTCCCAAAAATCATCTGCTCTGCCCTCCTCCCGGGTCGCTTTCCCTAATACCAAATCACATTTCCAAAAGAAACGCCCCTTGGGACGCACCTCACGTGGTACATCTTTCCGCGGCAAACTCCATGATGGTACTCTTCAAGACCCTCGTTATAGTTGACCTTGGTTCCCAGGCTTCTTCTCCAGTGCGCTGATACCCCCTGAAATTCCTGGAAACTCCTACAGGCCTGCGCCAAGCGCCACTGAACAAAGTCCCTTTCATTCGAGCTGATTAAGACCCTCGCACCTGCATACAGTTCGTCTTGCAGTGGGCCTCAAATTCCAGACTCCACCATATCTTTAGGTCGTAAAACACACTCAAAGCTCGGTGCTGGACACCTCTCGACTTCTTCCCTAACGAGCACATGGCAGTTCAAACGATATGACATTATCAGTTCAGGCCTACTTGATTTACATGAAGCAGGTCCCTGCACTCTTAAAACATTAACTTGATTTAAACAGCAACATTCTTAACTAGCATACGTTTCTAAAATAACACCTCTATAAAGCATATGTTTTAAACTTAATTCGATAATACATTTGTGGAAGAAATAGATTAACTCCATCTCACATTATTTTAGCAGCACGTTTAGATTTGCTGTGAATTGCCCTAAGGCCTACACAATATACTGGATTTTTAGAGTTCTATTCAACTCTAACATGATTCCTTTAACATGAGAACATGAGGTTTTTATATTCATTCCAACATTTCTACATTAATCTCACACAGTTATGATTATTGTTACTCTACTTAAACATTTTATACATTTCACTACTGAATATAAGACTCTCTGTGTATTTCACTTCTAAATATAAAACACTTGTGTGCAAAAGCATGTTTAAACTAACTACGTGCTTGTAAATATGGTGCACTTATACATTTTTCAGACTTGTGCTCTCTCACCAGAATGCAAAGGAAACCCGGGCTGAGCTATCCACGCATGGACCTGGTTAACTTTACAGGTCTCACCGTGCCGGCCCTGGGCCCCGGGCACGTGGCAGTAGCCCGGTCGGGTCCTCGTGCCAAATAAAGCAGAGAAGGCACGTTTAGGAAGTGGACGGCAGCGCTGCTTGGCTGGGTCACTCCGACGTCCAGCAGCCTGCATGACTTGGCCATGGACAGTGGTTCATCCAGTCCTGCCTGCTGCCATGCAGCGGTGCACTAACCCACCCATCTATAATCGAGCAATGAAGAGTGGCGAGTCTGCTGGGGCACATACCACGTGTGCCTCTGTGCACCGCGCCTGCTGTCTATGACCCTGTCAGGGCTGCAGTACATATGACCCAGAGTGAGGAATCGTGAGAGATTCCTCACCTTAACTCCCTCACGATTCCTCACTCCCTCACGATTCCTCACTCCCTCACAATTCCTCACTCCCTCACGATTCATCACTCCCTCACGATTCCTCACTCCCTCACAATTCCTCACTCCCTCACGATTCCTCACTCCCTCACGATTCCTCACTTAACTCCCTCACGATTCATCACTTTATTAACTCCGGCATCTCAAGAAGCACCCCAGAGCTCCTATCAAATCAGAAGCCAGGATAGGGCTGGAGGTAGACCCTTTCTCTCTATTCTGACTTCTGATAGGGCAAAGGGCACATGATTGACAAGCCCAGAAGCACCATAACCTGGCCTGCTGCACTTCCTGTAGCTAGTCAGACATGCATTGTGACTGTGTGAGGCTGGCGTGACCTGATGTGCAATGCATCCATTGCAGCCCTCTGCTGCTATCCAGGGGATGTTACCGATTTTATATTGTGAGAATATTGTTCTGACCATCTGAGCTGCGCAGATTATTTGCTTTTTGAACACCTGATTTTTGAGCTGTTACTGTGGGAAAGCCTCATAAGCTGGGACTCACCCACAGTAAACTCAGGAAAAAGGACTGCATGTGGATTTCCCCGGTGTCCACCTTGTGAGATAAGGCCGCTGTGCTGCAGTCAGGGTAAGGGGCTCCGGCTGGGTACATGTGGACATGTGTGTACCCATGTATGCACCCCTGTAAGGGCTGCACGGGGTGTTTCCGGTCATGCGCAGCCCAGGGGCAGGTTCAGATGGAATGGTGCGGCAGGGACTGTGCAGGGCTGGGTGGTGACATGGAATAGGCCTTATAATGTGGGGAGACACATGTAAGGGATGCCCGTGTGCTTTGCTGTTTCACTGTATAAACACTCCATTATTCTCCTATGGAGACAGAGACCGTATGGGGTAGTTTGAGTTCCCTAGGACCTACAAACTCCAGACACGCACCAAAGTGCGCTGTAAATTGTGTGAAAAGAACCATTCTGCTGAGTCCAAAGCCATATCTGTACTGCTTCTGGGTCATCCAGAAATGGCACATTCCTCTGACTCCGCTCAGAACCAGAGCCTGGCGGGTGTGGCCCTGCCAGGCTGGATTAACGACCTTCCTCCCCAAGCTGGAGCATCAGAGGCCTAGCCCTCCACTGTAAGCATTCCCCAGGGTGAAGGTCTTCTCTCCAGGAGGGAGAGATGGGGTGAAGCTGCAGGCATCCGTCAGCAGCTGTCACCCGGTGCCTGGCACCAGGCCTGCTCTGGGCCCAGGCCATGAAGGCAGCAAGGGAGCAAGGGGGCTTTTCAGAAACCATGTGGCATGAGACCCCTGGACGACGCCATCTTGAAGTATCCCAGAGGCCTGTGCAGGAAGGAGGGATCAGGGGCAGAGAGGTGATGTGTCACTGCAGGATATGCCCCAGAGAAGGTAGGCGACCCTTGACCTCTACTCCAGCAACAACGAAGCATATGGGGCTCCATTATTGGTCTCCGATGTGCCCCCGTGGTACGTCAGGTTTCAGGGACTCCCCCAGTGGAAGAGAAAGCCGGGGAGAGCCGTCACACCCCCTGTGAAGGTGCCTGCCAGCCCAGGATCCGAACCCTGGGCCCCAACCAAGATAAAGTCAGTGAGTGCCATTGCACCCCCTGTGAAGGTGCCTGGGGGGCCTAGTATCCCATGTCTGGGTCCCAGCGAAGTAAAGTCGGAGAGTGCCGTCGCACCCCCGTGAAATGGCCCTCAGGGGTCCAGGAGTCCAACCCTGAGCCCAACGAAAATAAAGATGGGGAGCACCTTTCAATCAATCAATCAATCAATCATAGCACATGTAAAGCGCACTACATACCCCTGAGGGTCTCAAGGCGCTGGGGGGGGGGGGAGGCAGCTAATGTTCTAAGAGCCAGGTCTTGAGGAGTCTCCTGATGGTTAGAAGGTCTTCGGTTTGTCGTAGGCGAGTGGGGAGGGTGTTCCACGTCTTGGCGGTGAGGTGGGAGAATGATCTGCTGCCGGTGGTCACTCTTCGGCTATGGGGGACAAGGGCGTGGTCTGCGTAGCGGAGCTGGCGGTTGGAGGTGTAGAAGCTGAGTTGTCTGTTGAGGTATGCTGGTCCGGTGTTGTGGAACGCCTTGTGTGCGTGGGTGAGTAGCCTGAAGGTGATCCTCTTGTTGATGGGGAGCCAGTGCAGGTCTCTCAGGTGGGGTGTGATGTGGCTGCGACGAGGGATGTCGAGGATCAGGCATGCGGAGGCGTCCTGGATGCGTTGGAGTCGTGTCAGGAGTTTGGCCGGTGCTTCTGCATAGAGCGCGTTGCCGTTGTCCAGTCTACTGCTGACGAGGGCCTGGGTGACTGTTCTTCTAGTTTCGGTGGGGATCCACTTGAAGATCCTGCGGAGCATGCGGAGGGTGTTGAAGCAGGAGGAGGAGACGGCGTTGAGCTGCTTTGTCATGGAGAGGGTGGGGTCGAGGATAGGTTTCGTGCGTGGTTTGTGGGTGTAGGGGGAGCTCCTAGTGCCGTCGGCCACCAGGAATCATCCCAGGCCAAGGGGGTGAAGCCGAAGATGAGAACCTCTGTCTTGTCCGAGTTCAGCTTCAGCTCAGGTCTCAATGCCAGGGCCTCGCCGAAGAGGAAGTCGGGATGCACCGCCAGGCTCCCCATGAACATGGTAGGGGGCTCAAGACCACACCCCTGGGCTCTGGGTGTCGACAGAAAGGAGGGGGGAGTGCCGTGGCACTCCTGCCAGGCTCCGCCCGGCCGGCCTCCGTGTCTGCTGGAGCAGACAGACCAGAATGAAGGGTCCGCTCCTGCTGCAGCACGCGGCGGTGCTGGCCAGGCGGGTAGCCGGCGAGAGCAGCCCGGGGTGGGCTCCCCAAGTTTCTCTCCAACTTACCTGCTTGCGGGTTGCCCTGATGGGACCGGGCCACAAGGAAGTGCGGAATGCGGCAAGAGGCCACCAGTCTAGTCCGCACAGCTCTCCCCAGAGCAGCGGGAGAGCCGCTGCTCGAATATGCAAGCTCCAGGGAGCACACTCCATAATACCCCACGGGACCTGGCCCAGTTTAAAAACAAAGCTGCTTGGTTTTGGCATGTGGTGAGCCCAGGAGGATGGGGTCGCCACCATTTGAAGGCAAGGGTGCAGGGGGACTGCAGGAGCAGCGCAGACTCCCCAGCACAGAATAAGAAGTGTCCCCTATGTCTCAGGGGACTGTAAAGAAATAACCCCTCAAGGGTTCATCCATGCTGTAAAGCCGGCCTGATGCTGGAACTTTTGTTCTTCAGAGTGAGAACCGCTCTTCTAAATGTGTAAATGTAAATGTGTGGGACTTGTAAAGCGCACGACTGCCCATAAGCGTCCTGGCGCTGAAGACCGCTGGGGAACCCGTCCTGGCTTTCCCTGTGAGATCGTCCCTTCTGGGTATCTCCAAGGTGAAACCAGGCATCCCCGGCGTCTGTGGGGGGCCGTTGTAGAGATGAGGCAAGCTTAATGTCCAGAGTTGCCGAGTGTGATCCCTGGTTAGAGTAGGCACCGAGGCGAGAATTATTGAGTCCGCTGACCCTGGTCCACGACCCTGCCGCGTCGGGAATTGAACCCTGGTCCCGGGCCGTTCTCTGCTTCCGGGTCTGCCGCCTCTAACCAGTGAGCCACACCACTCCACCAGAGTGGAAAGAGAAGAATGATGATCACATGGAGATGCCCCCCAGGGGTGGAAGGGTGGAATTGCACAGGAGGTGCATGTATGTGAAGGTGCTCCTTTTGGGGACTGGAGGTCACATGCAATATGTGATGTTATAAGTAAATTGGAAATTTGTTGCCAGCATCGTAGCCAGGGTGCCGGGTTATAACTGCATAGTCATGTGATTATAAACATGATGCCCTCTAGGGGCTGTGATTGACTTGCATTGTTCATGTTACCAGATAGAATAAGTACCCGTCATTCCAAGTGATGCTTAGACATGTATTCTTGCTACTGCGTTAGTTGAACAACCAGACTGTCCGCCGCTGTGATTAACGTGTGTGTACTGCAGGGTCAGAATGAGATGCTCTCAGTCAGGGTTATATGTCACTATGGCGGGTGTTCCCATTATAAATGCTTGTTAAAATAATGGGATGGGCCACCGCTGGGGTGGTGCCAATGGGAAGGACCCTCGCTCCAGGTTATGGTCAACCTGTAGTATTTGGGGGCACGAGGATGGTCATACATGTGAGTGGTGGGACTAGACCCCCTCCGCCCGGGAGGGGTGGGAATGTTATACAATGTTGAGAAGTATTTCCTTTATGTATATTTGTAAATTGATGCATAGTATTGAGTAGTGTGTGTGTAATAAATGTACTCTTACTTTTATAAAGCAAAGTACAGACTGGACAATCAATTATTGAGTGTTAATTCTGCGTACCTGTAATTGGCGATTACTAGCCCACACCACCTCCCTTGCGTAAGCCTTAGACTGCTCTGCAAAGCTACCCTCTGAGAGTCAAGCGCTACAATGGGGTGTTTGGTTCCCAGTGAAGGACAAATGTAGACCCATTATTTGTGCAGGCCTCACAACTAGTGCCCAACATGTATGGAAACAATCAATTTTTAAGAGTATTATCTTTCATGAAAAAATTGTAACATCCAAAGCAATTAGTTAAGGAGCGAGGCAGTGGGTCGTCACCCTGTTGCCCCTATAGACAAGCCACCACTGCATATGTGTCTTTGGCTGTGGGGGGATCCACATTGGATCGGCCACCATTTAGGATAACTCTTATCCATGGGATCCATCCCCCCCCCAGGAGATTTATGCTCACTGTGGCGACTGGTCAAGCGTTGCCCCGGCAGTGGGTGCCCCCTCCTGTTGCTGCTTTCTCTTGCGTGCATGTGGTCTGAGAGGCCGATAGAAGTCCTCTTAATCCCCCCTTTGTACTGTTGAAAGAGGCGGATTGGGGCGTGAGGTCACCACCGGTGGGCTCAGCGATTGGCATTCTTCTGTTCGATGGCAGATGCCAGGAGTGTCTGCCAAGGGATTATCTGGTATAAAAAGGATTAGTCAGTGCCGCCCTGCCTTTCACACAATTAGAATACCTCCTGGCAGAGGAGCGTGGATGAGGAGGGCCCCTCTGGGTAGGTGGGTAGGCTGAGGGTGGTGTCAATCACAACTACTGATGGGTGACCAACCTGCAAAGACCTGCCACCATCCAGCAACAGACCAGGTGGAGCCGATGCCAGAAACGGGTAGGAAAAGGGAGTTGCAGCCATGGAGTAGTGGAAGCTTTCCTGGGGATTTTCATTCTGGTTATAGTTTACGCAGACGATGTCCTTATTTTTTCAGTAGACATTGAATCAGCGATTCCTCTGTTTTTAACTTTATATGTGATTTTTATGTTGTCTCTGCCTATACCCTTAAGAAAGCGAAAACAGAAGTGTTCCCTCTGAATCCTTTGTGCCTTCCCTCACACTTTAGAGATTCAGGCTTTAAATTAGGGGTGGGCTGAATTTGCTAAATTCACTTTGGCAAAGTATCGTGAAAATGTCAAAAATCTCTGCAAACACACGGAAATATCGCGAAGACGCTGAAGTTTTTTTTCCCTGCCTGTTCGCGATATTTTCTGCGTGATCACGATGAAAAATGTCTCGCCAACTTGCCCATGCGGTCACCCTCTTGTTTTCACTCGTCCCGCCAGCTCGCGATGCTTATTTCCTCTTCGGGGTCTCGAATTACGTGTTCGCGATCGCAAACTCACGCGGAACAGCGCGACCGGCTACCAACAATCCAACATAGGAAAACTCGTTGGCAAACGCAGAGACGCTAGCGAGAACGCATTTTTAAAACGTGAGCAAGAAAAAAATTCCATTTTGCAGCAGATTGTGAAAGTTCTGACATTTTCGCGCTCTCTGCGGAATGCGAAAATGTCAAATTATCGCAATTTCCACGAGCGGAACAAAATTTACCGCCCAGGCCTACTTTAAATGGCAATCCGGACAAATATCTGGGGATCGGGTTTTGAAAGGACCTTACAGATACTGTCCTCTATAACGAATCCCACACAATAAATACAATTTGAGATCTCTTGTCTTCCTGGTCACCTAAATATATTTCGTAGTGGGTTAGCCTACAAACTTTTAAAATGATAACACCAATTATTAATTTCCTGTCTTCTATGCTCCCTTTAAAACATCTTTTTTTCATGAAATTGATGTACGCACTTTGAGATTTTTATGGATCGTCGAAAGAGCTAGAATTTCCTATAAATACCTTTGGAAAGCCTCTACATTGGGAGGTTGTAACCATCTGGATTGGAATTTATACCAAATATCTTTCTCAGCGGCCCGAGATGCAGTCTGGTTCTTACCAGAATCCCATAACATACCTACAGGGGTACATATAGAAAGAGACTTGTGCTCTCCTTTTAGCACTCTCTCCCTTCTCGCAAGCTCAAAATTTACCGTAGCACACTCTCAACGTATTATGTCAGATACGGTTAATGCTTTAAAATACCTTGATCGAAGACTTTCAAAACCCACTCATAAATCCAGATGGACATCCTTGTGGCTTAATCCTAAGCTCGTTATTGACATTGAACCTAGAATGGCCTCTCAGTGGCATCTAAAGGTATTACATTAGTGAGGGACTTATATGATAATAAACATAACCCTTTTCTTTTCGCGCTAAAAAACATAATCTCAGTAACATGGATTTTTATACTCTTTTAAAATTAAAAGTCAAGTTTTCTAAGGAAGCCCCTTCTATGGATTTGTTTATTGTTTTACTTCTTACCCTGTGGCAACGCTCGGGCTACATTGCTTCCGAAATGTATAAAATTCTCTCTGCCCCACAGTCTCCGCATTCCACAATTACTTGTGTTGAATGGTCTTATCGTTTTGAAGAGGATATTTTTAAGCACATTTCTCATGGTACCTGGCAGTTGATCGTGAAATTATCCCTTCGTAATAAAATTGCCCCTTAACTGATTCAGTCAAATTTTTTTCAATGAATCTACTACATTGGACTCCTGCTCGCTTACACAAGCTGAACTTACGAGCTAGTGATCTACGTTGGAATTGCAATTCAAAACTAAGCACCCATCAACATATGTTCATTGAATGCACATTATTAGATTCCTTTTGGGGCCCTATTCAGAAACAATAGTCTATAATTTTTAATACTCCTATGAATCTCTCATTTCCTATGGTTATGCTGGGTCCATGGGCTGCAGTTTCCCCTTTACCTCTTGATAATCTAGATTTGGAGCTATTAGATTTGCTCTTATCCATCGCCGTCAAGATTATACTCGCAGAATGGAAATCCTTTCATCTCCTGTCATACCACACTTGGTGTCGTATCTTCGAGGTGCTCATACTCTTCTTGAAGGAAAACAATCTATGCCTTCAATCACTACCAATGTATGGCATTCTTTGGATAATTATTTGGATTTGTCTGCTCAGGGTTTGGTAGCTCAGCATCCTTTTGCGTCCCTCTCTTGATTTTCTCATCATATGTGTGGCATGTGTCCCTTTGCACCCTCCTCCCCCCTCATATCCTTTCCTCCTCTTTTCCTCCTCTTTTTCTCTTCCCTCTTATTTAATCCCCCCTGCTGATATCCTCTATTTACCAAGTGATACACATTTTACCATACATGACTTTACCGTGGTATTGTAAAAACTAGGTCGGGGACAATCGATAGTTGCCCGGCGATATCGCCTCTTTAACCCACGAATTATTAATCAATGAAGAGGCAGGCGCTGGAGACGGGAAGGCAGGAAACAAGGTTTATTCTCTCCGGAGGAGAACACATCAGTTAGACAGCAGGTATCGTCATGAGGTGCTCTAACTGCATTTCTGAGGCCTGGCCTTTTATATACTGGTTTACTGCTTTATTACATATAACACATTCTTGGCGATACTTTGATGTACGGAAAGACATTCTCGGAATCCCCGCTCCAAGCCCGTTCCCACACACATTTACAGTTGAAGTCTCCACCCTGGTCACAACAGGTGATGAATATCGCGCAGCTGGACATTCCGCCGATTCACGGAATGTGGGGGTTTGATCGGATCTCATAGGGTGGGGGGCTTTGATCAATTCGGGGGTCCTTTGATGAGGGAAGCTTTCTACTGTACGGGGAGGGGCAATAAACAGTATCGGCAGAGCTAAGTGTCGGCCTGGGAACGAGGAAGACAATCGGGCACAGGAAAAGGGGTTTTTGTATCAAAGGATCTGGGACCGTGAAAGGAATGAAGGGAGGTGTCGCGCCGGGAACAGGATGGGGCTCCGAGGCAGAGCTGCGCTGGAGAGGGGTTTACGACCCAAGGCATGCGAGAGCGGGGGGGCTGTCAGTGTGCGGGCTTTGCGAGGGTGATGGGCTATGCTGGGGGCCAGTGGCGTGCAGAGGGAGGTTCTGATCGAGGCACCTAAAATGGCGGGCGCGCACGACAAAAGTGTGGCATCCGGGGAAAAGGCAAGATGGCGCAGATAATGTTTACCAAAATCGTACTAATTTTCCACAGTATATGGGGATCTCTCACCGGATCCCTCTTCCTTGGGATGATATTTACTATTTGATGATTTTGAAACACCCACTTTCTGTCGATCATGTATATGGTCACCTTTACACGATACATTTTAAACCATTAGTATCCTAAGTTTAGGTTCTGTTTGTCATGTAACTCTTTCTAACTTCTTAACTTTTTACATGTATGCATCCATTTTTGACATTTATGTATCGCTGTTGCTTTGAAACTGAATTTCTCTTTATCTAAATACAATAAAATATTTGAACACTAAAAAGGTTATGGTTTGAGTGAAAGTGGTTGTAGGGCATCACCAGTGTGGTTATATTTTGTTTTTTCTATTTTGTCTTCTGTAGTATTGTTGGCGGTACCAGTGGACCAGAGAGGGAAAGAAATGACTGACATTCACCGGGCAGAAATAGGAGTGACTGCTGCTTGAAAAGGTCAGTCCAGCTGGATACTCATTTGCTTCATTTGTGACATTAGGACTCTCTGCTACCTCCTTGGTCCGACATCCCACCCATCCCACCCACCTAACTCTGTAGTTCTGGTTCGGGAAGATGAGCGTTTCCATTGAAAAGCCATTGCTCCACTTATAACTTTTACTTCGTTTGGCAAATCTGCAATACACATTCAATAAAAAATACATCCATGTAAGTTTTGTGTGGCATGTTGTGAGCAGATCCGATCGGGTGGAAATTATAAGTGTGGGCATCACAAAATAGCACTTCCCATTTTAATTCCCACCTGCATTTTTTTTCTCTGTTACAGAAAAATTGCTGAAGGCAATTGCACCAAACCTGGTATGAAACTAGAGCTTTACCTAGTTGCTTGATAACTTCATTCCGTAGATTTTGAGAGAAAAGTTAAAAAAAAAAGGTTGAGTAGCTCATTGATTTGTGAGATGAGGCTGCATTTGATCAAATTAATATATCCGTATATACCATTTGAGAGTCCTACTGTGTGTCCAGATTTAATGACTGTTGTTACGTCCTGTTGATGACCTCCTAAAAAGCATTTGTACCCCTCATGACTGCCTGAGGTCAAAACGCATTGGCAGCAACTTGAACGATGGGAAGCATTTTCCACGAATAGAGTTAAAAGATCGCCATTTAAGTTGGAAATCCAAAAATGAACTATATAATGGTTTTCTAATCAGATAAGCTTAAATGACATCATGTAAAATTGTTTACCCGTCCTCCTGTTGTTTGAGCATTAATTTGGATTTGTTACCTCTAGCTCATACATTAAACAAAACATTCTGATCTTTAATGATGGTGTTGCTATTTATTGGCATACGTTATGTGAGGTCATAAGCATTGTAATTGGTGTACGAGTTATGCTTTGCATGACTTTTGTATAGCTCATGGTTTGCAAAATGTAGTGGGTTTTCTGTTTTAAGTCTTCACTATAACTATACTTAAATTGTGGTTCCCAATTGAATTTCAGAGTTTTTTATACCTATGTTAACGGCTTGCGTCCAGTCCAACCTATATATTCATTGCAACTATGGTTTTATCAGTGAATGTTTTTATGATATACTCTATCCAACTCTCACTCCCTCCTTGAAAGGAATGCATCCATGTTCAATGGGGCTTTGGCCACACGACCTTTTATCAGGCCTACACTCAACCCGTTTCTAAAGGCCAACCACTGCTGAGCATCAACTTATCCCTAGCAGAGTGGGAGGGGCCAAACCTACAGTGGTGTCTAAACGCTGTGGGTGGCCTTGCACAGATTGGGAGTTAATAGAGGAAAGCTCTTTCATTAAGTTGTGTGAGTGGCTCTCAATAGAACCTTTTTTTGAGGGCTTGGGATTTTTGTGTTTTTGCTGAGCTTTAGCGCAAGTGTGGTGGCTAATGGAGACTTATGAACTTTATTTATTTTAAAACCAATTTAATTTTTTCACGCAACAAAAGTTAGACTCCCTGTTTTCCGTTTTTACTGATTTTTACAGATAAATACAAACAAGAAAATAAAATGTTTTCTGTCTGTATTTATTTTTAAATATGGATAAAACTGAAATTGCGTTGCTTTTTGAGTACTTCTAATTACTGTCTGAAATTACTACCAGGCCAATAGCTTTGTAGATTGATAGGTAAGGGGGGGCGGGGTAAAACAGAAATGAATTTTAGTAAAGAGGCTTTAATGTCAGTATATATGCAAAGGTTGATTTTGAAATTTGCATATTTCCATATAAGTGCATATATATAAATACTATACAACCATGAGCCTTAAACACAAGGCAGTGATTTTAAAGACCAGAAGAGAAGGTTCCAGCTCCATCATCTGCTTCTGGAGAGGAAGGTGTGTGCTAGGTAGAGTGTGGTACTGGACAAGGATGCCATTGTTTGGTTGTTCTTTACTCCTCAAACAGGAGTAAAAACTGAAAGTGAAGATGTTCACCTACAAACTTTGCTGCTCTGTTGCTCTCTTTCTCTCTCTCTCCTGTTCACTATTGCTCTTTCTCCTTGTCTGTCTCACTCCTGTTCTCTGTTGCTCTTTCTCCTTGTCTTTCTCACTCCTGCTCTCTGTTGCTCTCTCTCCCTCTCCTGCTCTCTGTTGTGCTCTCTTTCCTGCTCTGTTGCTCTCTTTCTCTCTCTCTCCTGTTCAGAATTGCTCTTTCTCCTTGTCTTTCTCATTCCTGCCCTCTGTTGCTTTCTCTCTGTCTCCTGTTCTCTGTTGTTATCCTCCTCTCTCTTTCTCGTTTTCTGTTCCTCTTTCTCTCTTTGCTGCTCTGCTGCTCTCCCTCTTTGTCTCTCTCCTGTTCTTTACTGCTCTTTCTTTGTCTCTCTCCCTCTTGTTCTTTGTTGTTCTCCCTCTCTTTCCCCTGTTCTGTTGCTCTGTCGCGCACTCTTATTCTGTGTTGCTCTCTCTCCTGTTCTCTGTTGCTCTTTCTCTGTTGCTCCCCCTCTCTCTCTTATTATTATTATTATTATTATTATGCGTTCTTATATAGCGCTCGATTACCCGCAGGCATCTCGGCGCTTGCCTTGGGAACCCGTCCTGGATTTTTCCCTGTGAGATACCCGAATGGGCATCCCCAAGGTGAAAGCCAGGCATCCCGCCACGGGGGGGGCGGTAGTGGAGATTAAGCAGGCTAATGCCCAGAGCTGCAGAGTGTGAACCCGTGATTCGAGTAGGCACCGAAGCGAGAATTATCAAGTCCGTGGATATTTGAGCTCAAGACCCTGCCGCGTCAGGAATTGAACCCTGGTCCCGGGTCTGACCTCTGCTTCAGGGTCTGCCTCCTCTAACCATTGAGCCACACTTCTCCACTCTCTCTCTCATTTTAAGACTTCGCTAGCAAACAGTAGGCCTATGACCACCATTGACCCGGAAAGCCTAGATGTCTGCGGTGTCTCACGCCTGGATTGGCTCCGTAGTAAACTCCTCAGCACGCAGCACCAGGGGGATAACACAGGGCCCCGCAGCCCACGCGGTGATGGGGGGGGGGAGGCGAAGCTCCAGGGGCCCCCCCCCCCGCACTGCACTCTGTCCGGAGAGCTCCTTAGAAGTAGGACAGGATGGCAGAGCCTTGCCATATGAGCCTTAGTTTTCCGAGGAATTTAGGCTTGAAAACGGCCTTGCTGATGTCAGGAAGATCGTTGGACACAGAACCATGCCAATTCTGGCGAAATAACCTATAAGAAAATTATTATGAATTACAAAGAGAAGACCATTAAAGCTAAAACCAACTACAGGACAGATAAAATCAACAATGACCCTAGGGAAGTATGTTCGAGGCATGTGGGCTGCTAAATTCATATCTATTGCATAGATCGCCGCCTAGTGTTGGGTCCGGATGATTGCACATTGTTGTCCTGGAAGAGTCTTCGAAGTATCACGAGATAGGTGGCTCCTCCCCTGGACTACAGTGCGCATGGGCATCGACTCCATCCCCAGATTGTTTTTTTCCGCCATTGGGTTCGGATGTGGTTTCGACGTCTCCTTGTCGGAATCGAAAAAACTTACTTCTTTAAGGCCAAAAGGCCTTCGTACCTGTGTCGGTATTGTTCGCGTGCGGTCTCGAGCTTCATCCGACTCTTCGGGTCGGAATTCTGCGGAGTCGAGTAACTCTTCGGACATCGAGGCCCTCTCGTCGCAGCAAGACACCGACGATCTTACCATGGAACGAAGTCCGTTCAAGTTCTGCCCCGTCTGTGGGTCCAAATACCCACATATCGACGTGCATTCAGTCTGTAACAAATGCCTCTCGCCGGACCACAACGAGGACAACTGCATGGCCTGCTCAAAGTTCAGGTCTAAGAAAACGCTCAAGCTTCGGCGCGCGGTGCGCCTCGAGGCCCGGCGAGCGGCTCCGGCACCCGACGACATATTCGACGACCCCGCAGAAGAAGGCAGAAGCCATCATCTTCAGATTTCACCACCGTCGACGGAGGTCGAGGCCGATCCCGAAGAACACGTCGAAGGACAGAGCCAAGACCTTGAATACGTCGAGGAGGTAGGGGACGACGACGAAGAAGTTTATGGGGCCGCGGAAGATAGCTCGGAGGAAGAGCTATGCCCCGAAAGTTACATGATTCAGCCGCAGGTCACGGGATCGCCACTCGGCCTTACCCACGACCCTTAACCGCTATCCCCGGCCCCGCCTTCTGGCCCGGCCACGGACACACCAGCGAAGACGCCATTGCGCATATCGAAACCGAAACCAAAACCTTCGGAATCGACGGCACCAAAGATGGCCGACGTCCCATCGAAAACGAAACCGAAACCTTCGGATTCGACGACACCTAAAATGGCCGACGTCCCATCAAAAATTACGAAGCCTGCTCCCTCATCGACTCCGTCGCCCTCCGGCCCTCCGAAGTCGAAGAAGGCTGTCGAGTCGACAGTGCCGCAGAAAGTGGCCAAGGACCCGTCCTCAAAGAAGGTCGTCCATCACGTGTCGAGCACGGTTACGCCGGCAAAGTCCACTAAAGCTGTCGAAACACCTTCGGACGCGACTGCGGCGCCAACAGGCAAACGCCCAGTCGAAGCAAAGTCAGCACAGGACCACGACCCGAAGTCCGGAGGCACTACGCATCGGCACAAAGACACCAAATCTAAAGCAACGGCATCGGCGCCTAAGCCTACAACGGAGGCACGGACCGTTGCAGCCGAAGATTCGTCGGCGGCCACCTCGTCGACACCGAGGTCCTCCGATAGTGGCGGACATGGGGCATCGGTTACCAAACCCTCCGCTTCATTCACAAAGCAGGTCGCTGACTCCCTCAAACGTATTCGGGAGAAGACTTCGACGTCGACAACTCACACGCCGTCGGCTCCGAAACCGGTGGACGCACCTGCGAAGACTTCAACCAAGCTTCTCTACACTCTGCCGCCGAAGGTGGCACCGAAGGCATTTGCAACCAAATCGGTGCCGAAGATCACTGAAACGTCAGAACCTTCGACACAGAGTGGCCAATTGGATCGACATCAAGCCTCAGAAGAACACTCTGAACATTACATCGATGCCGAAACCGGGAAATTGACCCTCTATAAACGAAAGATCACTTCCCAACCATTGGAATCCTATGTCATTCCACTGAAAAAGAAAAGGCCGGCACAGGACATTCCTGCCCTTGTTGAACCTATTCAGCCTCCGCCGAGGAGGAGTCCATCACCTTCCCCCAACCAGCCAGGATGACCAGTACAATTTCCCAGCTGACAATGACCCTGATGTACAACAGGACTCATATGACGACACTGGTGACCAGGGAGGCCATCAGGTGGTGCAGGACCCACAGGGCTTTGGTGCACGTACATCCCCAACTGAGGATTCAGTGGCATTTAATGCCTTGATAGAGCGGGCAGCTGCAAATCATGATGTGGACATGCATGCTGACCCGGTGGAAGAAGATTTTTTGTTTGACACTTTCTCTGTCTCCGAGAGAACAGTTAAGACACTTCCTATGCTAAAAGGTGTCCTTAAGCATGCCCCAGAGATCTTTAAGGAACCTACCAGGGCGAGAGTGGTGAACCCACGTATCGAAAAGAAATACAGACCAGCACCTGGGGACCCTGCATATATTCGGGGACAGTTGCCTCTGGACTCGTTGGTGGTCGCCAATGCCCGCAAAAGGGCGAACTCCCAGACAACGGGTGAAGCTCCTCCCCCAGACAAGGAGTCGAAAGTGCTTGAGGCATCGGGCAAAAGGGTGGCTGCGCAGGCTGCCAATATCTGGCGTATATCAAACACACAGGCACTATTGGCACAATATGATAGGGTGCATTACGACACCCTAGAACAGCTCCTTCAACACCTACCTGATGAGTTTAAGGAGGGAGCCGAAATGCTCATACAACAGGGAAAGCTCATTTCAAACGCTGCAATAAAGTGTGCACTTGATGTGGCTGATACAGCGGCTAGGGCGATTAACACTAGCGTCATGTTAAGGCGACAAGCATGGCTTCGCATATCAGGGTTTAAACCTGACATTCAAACAACAATACTCAACCAGCCCGTTAATCCTGACAGACTGTTTGGCCCAGATGTTGACACCACCCTCGAAAACTAAAAAGGACAATGAGACAGCTAAGTCCATGGGGGCGCTTCAGTCTCAACAATTCAGGGGGAGCACTTTTCGTCGCTCAGGTGCACGCGGTGTTACCAGAGGACACTTGGGTCAACAGACACAATTCACGAAAGGTGGCGCACAATCCTCGTACCCCAAGCAGGGTAGAGGGTGTTACAGAGGTAATAGTGCCAAGGGCAGAGGCAGAGGAAACAACAACTCCCGTTCCTCTGCCGCCAACAAACAGTGACTCTCTGTCACTGCCCCCCGACCATCCAACACCTGTCGGGGGGAGACTCCAGCAGTTCCTGCCAGTCTGGACATCCATCACCACAGACAGGTGGGTAAGACAGCTTATCCAGTACGGTTATCGTTTGGAGTACCGCCCCATCTCGCTGCTCCCGTTTCCGGCCAAAGTCATCGAGAAGACCGTCAACAAGCAACTGGCCGCCTTCCTCGAGATGAACGGCTCCCTCGACCTCTCGCAGTCTGGCTTCCGGGCCAACCACAGCACCGAGACCGCCCTGATCGCAGCCACAGACGACATCCGAGCCCTGCTCGACAACGGAGAAACAGCGGCCCTCATCCTCCTGGACCTCTCCGCGGCCTTCGACACTGTCTGCCACCGCACCCTAGTACAGCGCCTCAGCAACGTCGGAATCCAGGAGAAGGCACTGGAGTGGATCACCTCCTTCCTCACGGGAAGGACACAGAGAGTCCGCCTCCCCCCGTTCAGATCGGAGGCCACCGAAGTCATCTGCGGCATCCCTCAAGGCTCCTCGCTCAGCCCAACTCTCTTCAACGTCTACATGAGCCCCCTCGCAGCCATCGCACGCCAGCACAACCTGAACATCATCTCCTACGCCGACGACACCCAGCTGATCCTCTCCCTCACCAACGACCCCGCCACCGCCAGAGCCAACCTGCACGAAGGGATGACAGAAGTAGCCAAATGGATGTCGAACAGCCGCCTGAAACTGAACTCAGACAAGACGGAAGTCCTCATCCTGGGATCCTCACCCTCCGCCTGGGACGACTCCTGGTGGCCCCCCGCCCTGGGCAGCGCACCCAAACCAACTGACCACGCACGCAACCTGGGCTTCATCCTGGACTCCTCCCTCTCCATGACCAGACAAGTCAACGCCGTCTCCTCGTCGTGCTTCCACATCCTGCGAATGCTACGCAAGATCTTCCGATGGATCCCCACCGAGACCAGGAAGACGGTCACCCAGGCCCTCGTCACCAGCCGTCTGGACTACGGCAGGCAACTCCCTCTACGCCGGAACCACCGCCAAACTCCAGAAGAGACTCCAGCGGATCCAGAACACCTCAGCACGACTCATTCTGGACATCCCCCGCCGCAGCCACATCTCCGGACACCTGAGAGACCTGCACTGGCTCCCGGTCAACAAGAGAATCACCTTCCGGCTCCTCACCCACGCACACAAAGCCCTACACAACCAAGGACCAGGATACCTCAACAGCCGCCTCAACTTCTACGCTCCCACGCGCCAGCTTCGATCGACCAGCCACGCCCTCGCCGCCGTCCCCCGCATCCGAAGAGCCACCACAGGAGGAAGGTCCTTCTCCTACCTGGCCGCCAAGACTTGGAACTCCCTTCTGACCCACCTCCGCCTGACCCAGGACCACCTCGCCTTCAGGAAGCAGCTCAAGACCTGGCTATTCGAGCAGTAGCGGACCCCCCCCCCCCTCCCCCCCCAGCGCCTTGAAACCCTCCGGGTGAGTAGTGCGCTATACAAATGCTCTGATTGATTGATTGATTGATTGATTGATTGAGTTGACCTCCACTCCACCCAACATTCCCCAAGACAACGTCCTATGTCGGCAGAGCACTTGCACCTATTGCAGCAGGAAGTAGTGGTGATGCTGCAAAAAGGCGCAATCGAGCTCGTACCAGTGGAGGAGGAAGGCACAGGGGTCTATTCCCTGTACTTCCTTATCCCAAAGAAGGACGGATCCCTCAGACCCATTCTGGATCTACGCCCCCTCAACCTGTATATACTGTCAGAACACTTTCATATGCTTACACTGCAGCAGATTCTTCCCCTGCTAAACCAAGGGGACTTCCTAGCAACCTTGGACCTCAAGGATGCTTATTTTCACATACCACTCCACCCATCCCACAGAAAATACCTCAGGTTCACCATCCAAAACAGGCATTATCAGTTCAAAGTCCTACCCTTCGGAGTGACCACTGCCCCCAGAGTGTTTACAAAGTGTCTGGCGACAGTTGCGGCGCACCTCAGGAGACAGAACATACATGTCTACCCTTACCTAGACGACTGGCTCGTTCAAGCAAAGTCGGAACAAAAGTGCGCCACAGACATGTCCCACACCATTCGCCTCCTTCACAGTCTGGGGTTCTCGCTAAACTACCCAAAGTCGCACCTTCAACCAGCCCATGTGCGGCAGTATCTGGGCGCAACAATAAATACCCTGACTGCTATGGCTCAGCCAAACCCGGTCAGGATCGACAACATTCAGTCGCTGATCCAGAGGTTCAGACCGCAACACTCACTACCAGCGAGAGTGTTCATGCAGTTGATAGGCATGATGGCCTCCTGCATCTTCATAGTCCCGCACGCAAGGTTGCATATGCGTCCGCTCCAAGAATGCTTGACAAATCAGTGGACACAAGCTCAGGGACAACTGACAGACCTAGTGTTGGTTACCAGTCGGGCATACAACTCTCTGCATTGGTGGAATCCACACAACCTTTGCAAGGGACGACCGTTCCAAGAGCCTGTGCCACAGATTATCCTAACAACGGACGCATCTCTCCAAGGGTGGGGAGCTCATGTGCTCCACTACACGGTGCAGGGACTGTGGACAACTCAGCAACAGAAGTTGCACATCAACTACCTGGAATTGATGGCAATCTTCATGGCGCTCAAGTCCTTCAAAGTACATCTGTGCAACAAGGTCGTGTTGATCCGGACGGACAACATGACAGCCATGTACTACATCCAGAAGCAGGGAGGTACTCACTCGCCACAGCTGTCTCATCTGGCTCAGAGCATGTGGAAGTGGGCCATTCAGAGGAACATTTTCCTCATGGCAGAACACCTCCCGGGCAAGGACAATCAGATGGAGGATCTGCTCAGCAGATACAGCCATCAAATGCACGAGTGGGAGATACATCCATCAGTACTCCACCCGTACTTCCAACGGTGGGGTCATCCACAGATAGACCTCTTTGCCACAAGGGAAAACGCAAAATGCCAAAGCTTTGCCGCCAGGTTCCCTCACCCGGAATCGCAAGGGAATGCGATATGGATGAACTGGTCAGGCAGATTTGCGTACGCTTTTCCCCCAGCGCCTCTCATTCCGCTGGTGGCAAGAAAGCTAAAGCAACACTCGATGACGCTCATCCTGGTTGCTCCAACGTGGGCACGCCAACCATGGTACACCACGTTTCTAGAACTTTCCGTGGTACCGCATCAAAGGCTGCATCTCTCTCCAAGCCTCTTGACGCAGAACCATGGCGACATTCAGCATCCCGATCCGCAACAGCTCAACCTGGCGATCTGGCTCCGGAGGTCCTAGAGTTTGGCTACCTCAACCTGCCTCCTGAATGCATGGATATCATACGAGAGGCGAGAAAGCCCACTACCAGAGCTTGCTATGCAGCAAAATGGAAGCGGCTTGTCATTTACTGTACAGAACACAATATCAACCCGCTGGATGCATCCATTCCTAACATCATCTGCTATTTGTTACATCTTTACAAATGCAATCTAGCGTACGCTTCCATTCGGATACATTTATCCGCCATAGCGGCTTATCTCCAGAATAGGCAGCATCTCTCTGTTTTCAGGGTGCCTGCCATTAAAGCCTTCCTGGAGGGACTGAAACAAGTCATTCCTCCGAGAACACCACCAGCTCCAGTGTGGAACCTCAATGTGGTCCTCACTAGGCTGATGGGCCCACCTTTTGAGCCACTGCACTCCTGCGAGATTCAGTTCCTGACATGGAAAGTGGCTTTTCTCATTGCTATTACATCGCTCAGGCGTGTTAGTGAGCTGCAAGCGCTCACAATCCAGGAGCCATTCATACAAATTCATTCAAACAGGGTAGTACTACGCACTAACCCCAAATTCCTTCCGAAGGTGGTGTCACAGTTTCACATCAACCAAACTATTGACCTGCCCGCATTCTTTCAAAACCCACAAACAGTAGCGGAAAGAATGCTCCATACATTGGACGTTAGGAGGGCGTTGATGTACTACATTGACAGAACACAACACTTTAGGAAAACACAACAACTTTTTGTTGCCTTCTCAGCACAGCACAAAGGCAACCCTATTTCCAAAGCAGGAATAGCCAGATGGATTGTTAAGTGCATTCAAATCTGTTATCAAAAAGCTAAACGTACTTTAACAATACCCCCAAGGGCGCACTCCACACGCAAGTTGGGGGCCTCCATGGCCTTCCTGGGGAACATTCCTGTGGAAGACATTTGTAGAGCAGCCACGTGGTCTACACCGCACACATTTACCAAACATTACTGTGTTGATGTGCATTCCAAGCAGCAAGCAGCTGTAGGACAGGCTGTTCTCAAGACACTCTTTCAGACTTCTGCAGCTGGCACGGGCAACCGCCGTTAATGGAGGGACTGCTATGTATTCTAAGCAATAGATATGAATTTAGCAGCCCACATGCCTCGAACTGAATATGCTACTTACCAGTATGCATCTGTTCTTGGCATGTAGGGCTGCTAACATTCATATCGCCCACCCTCCTACCCGGTGCCCGTAGCGGCTGCAGATACTCTCTTGCATTCAATCATTAGCATGGACATCCTTTACACTATTTCACTCCATCTCTGCCACAATGGCTAAAAACAATCTGGGGATGGAGTCGATGCCCATGCGCACTGTAGTCCAGGGGAGGAGCCACCTATCTTGTGATACTTCGAAGACTCTTCCAGGACAACAATGTGCAATCATCCGGACCCAACACTAGGCGGCGATCTATGCAATAGATATGAATGTTAGCAGCCCTACATGCCAAGAACAGATGCATACTGGTAAGTAGCATATTCATTACCGCGGTTCAAAAACGAACCAAATTGCCGGATTAAAAAAATTCAAATATTGTCCAAACTTTGTGCAACACCATAGCATCCTAATTCCAACAAAAAGTTAGCGGAATATATGACGCTTTCTCCATGACCCAAAACTCTGACAGTAGGACCCTCCCTCTCGACGACCCCAACTATGAGCAGGTTCTCAAACTTCTCCGTACTGCCAGGTCGGTCTCACCAGTTGGTCCCCGCCCACCTAAAATCATACACTTGGCCCCAGAGATAGTACCCCAACATTTCATCGGTGTATTTAATCTCATTTTTTAAGTCTGGCTATTTATAAATCTTAGCTGAAAGATAGCAATCAGTGGACTTCGGGCGTCTTTGAATCCACCCTTTCATCTTTCCTATGTGTTCCTCCGGGTTTTCCACCCGCCCATCACTCTTTAATATGCAGACGACGCCCAAATTGTGGTTCAGTCACATCCAGGACCCAGCAGCCAGGTCTCATAACTCCATGCAGAGGTGCATAAGTGGAGGCTGGAAAATGGTCCGAAGTTGAACTCAGGAAAGACTGAGGTCCTTCTTTAGGGTCAGGGGGACCCTTCTGGTCACCCACTGGTGGTGTCAGGAACTAGAGTCTCCCTGCCCCAGCAACCAAAGCAGAGACCCTGGGAGTGACCTTTGACACCGCCCTGTCTTTAAAGCTCTGATCAATGCGACCACTTCCTCCGCCTTGTACACATTAAAAATGATGAGGAAAACAATTCCATATGTACCCCAGGATCTCCAGAAAACAGCTGTCTCCGCTGTAATCCTTTCCAGGTTAGACTACTGTAACGCTCTCTTGATTTACATACAGAGAGGCCTTCTTAGCAGGTAACAGGTTCTTCAGAGTGCAGCAGCCCCACTACTGGCGGGAACTCCCCGGCATCCGTCGGCTAAACAAGCATTGGTTGCTCTGCACTGGCTGCTTGTGAATAAACGCACAGATTTCAAACCCTCTGTGTTGCCTTTAGGGCGTTACACAAATCGGGACCCGTGTATCCTAGACATAGGTTTCGCTAGTATACAACACCCCGCAAAGAAACCTTCCATCTGCCAAACCACATCTGGTTGAAATCCCGAGACCTCAGCTGTCTAGATGGGGAGGTGGTAGTTTTGTTTTTCACCTTCCAACCTATGGAACACCCCACCCACCCACCCACCCACCCAAAGAACTCTTCAGAACTGCCACCGTTCAGGAAGGCCTCAAGACCTGGTTATTCCCCCTGTAGTCATTTTTAGGTCGAGACCTGCGTAGGTTGCGCTTGCGCAGTCTCGTAGGGGGAGATCTTATGTTTACAGTGTGGGGGTTTGAACCCGCCCCTCTTCTCCATTGGCTGGCTTCCTAAACGGAGGCCAGCCATTGGAGGAGAGGGGCGTCACTCTGTCCAAGCCCAGATTCGGAAGTATGTTTTTTAGCTTCTTTCTGTTTTTTCTCTCCTCTTCCCATTGGCTGGAATTTTACATTCCAGCCAATGGGAAGAGGAGAGAAGGAAAACACGCCCCTGAATCCACAAATGACGCTGCGTTTCTCCGAGGCATTTCTGCCTCGCCTCAGAAAAACATGGTGGTGTCCCGGTGCCCCCCAGCTGGTCTCCGCCGTGGTTTTGTTTGAGTCACCGGGGCGTGATTGCTCTCCCTCCTCCCTAGTGTCTCTCTCCCTCCCTTTTCGCACTGTGAGCCGGTCGTACGCGGCACCACTCCCCCACCGGCCCCGGCAGCTGAAGCAGGCTCCAGTCACCCGCGCGGCCTCAGAGTCCCTCCAACCACCGCCTCCGCCATGAAGAGCGCCCCCCACTGAGTCCCCATTCAATTTCCTCCAGCGGCGGCTTCCTTGACACCGGGGAGCAGGCCCAACCATCGCCGCCTGTGTACCGGGAGCCACAGGATGAGGAGGAGGACACGGCCGAGAGAAGGCCCTGGGAGGAGGATGACTTCGGGGACAACGAGGTGCTGGACCTAACGGGCGGGGCCGGCGACTACTCGTACCCGCCCTTCACCATTTGCTTCCCCGGGGCTGAAGTGCCACCCAGAGCGCCGGCTTTCAAGGAGGGGAAGAAGCCAGCTTGGGAAGAAGAGATGAAACGGAATCCATCTTGGGAGGAAGAAGCCCCGGAAAAGCCGCAGCCTTCGGTCCCATCGGAGGAGGAGGAAGTGCCGCACGACTGCAGACCCACCACCCCGGTCATCATTCCCTTGGCCCCACTGGCGCCTCCCTCACCCCACCAGGAGGAGTTGGCCCGGCGGAGGGGCCCCTCCAGCTCTGCGCATCACTCTGTGGACTTGGGCTGTCTGGGAAGTTTCTGTCCGCCTCCTCCTCCCTGCGCAGTCGGCGTAGTCCTGGATGCACCCTGTGCCATCTCCCGGGGGCAGGCGACTCCCCTTAGGGTGCGGCAAAGCCGCAAGTAGAGAAGCTGCAGAGTCCTCCGCCCCAGCCGGTGAGTGCTCGCTTTTCTTGCCCTTTCCTGCCCCCTCGCTGTGCTTGCTCTACTGCCCCCTGGCTGTGCTTGCTCTCCTGCCCTCTGGCTGTGCTTGCTCTTCTGCCCCCTGGCTGTGCTTGCTCTCCTGCCCCTGGCTGTGCTTGCTCTCCTGCCCCCTGGCTGTGCTTGCTCTCCTGCCCCCTGGCTGTGCTTGCTCTCCTGCCCCCTGGCTGTGCTTGCGCTCCTGCCCCCTGGCTGTGCTTGCTCTCCTGCCCACTGGCTGTGCTTGCTCTCCTGCCCCCTGGCTGTGCTTGCTCTCCTGCCCCCTGGCTGTGCTTGCTCTCCTGCCCCCTGGCTGTGCTTGCTCTCCTGCCCCCTGGCTGTGCTTGCTCACCTTCCCCCTGGCTGTGCTTTCTCTCCTGCCCCCTGACTGTGCTTGCTCTCCTGCCCCCTGGCTGTGCTTGCTCTCCTGCCCCCTGGCTGTGCTTGCTCTCCTGCCCCCTGGCTGTGCTTGCTCTCTGGCCCCCTGGCTGTGCTTGCTCTCCTGCCCCCTGGCTGTGCTTGTTTGATATTTCTGGCTCATCATTCGCAGGGTGTTTCTTTCCTCGTTTATGCGCAGGTTTTTTAAGAATATGATTATTGATGTGCCCGCAAAGTGTTGATTTTAGCTCCTCGTCATTTCAAGACTTACTTAAAGGGGAACATGATATATTAACACATATGGGTGGTTTGAGAGTCGAGGCGTTCTTCCATTGATAGGGCTGAGGAAATGCGAAGGGTCGCCGTTTGGTTGATTATCTGCGAATACTTGTGTACATCTGGTACTATGAGTGTTTACACTTCTGCGTTAATTTTGAGAAATGCCATCTGGACAACCTGGAAGAGGTGGATTAGGGAGTGAATGTATGTTCCAGAAAAGACCGTACTTAAAAGATCTATTCAGATAATTAACTGCCCTCTGCTGCAATTTGGACATGGAATCCCAGAAGCCTGTATTCCTGTCAGTCAGCGTCACAAAGGAGATCTCTGAAAATGGTGAACGAAAAAAACAAATGGTGCAGAATAATTTTTTCCCCTAGTGATTTGAGTAATCTTGCTATTTCTGTCCAGATGCAATTGGAGGTCAAAAATATGTGTCCCGAATTAATACCAGGAATAATGTCGGTTCACAGGTGTAGACCCCTTACCCATATCGTTAAAGGGTCTCTTCCTGTGCTGTGGACAAGGGGATCTTGGAGTACATTGCCCCCAGTAGGAGTCCACAATCAAATAGTTCAAGAATTAAAATAGGGTGGATAGCCTTGGAAGCTTACCAAAACGCACGCTGTGTCCTAAAACAAGGGAGTTTATCTGCTTTCATTTATGCCCTCGTTCCTGCCTAAGGATTATGTAAAGGACCTCAGTTCGAGGACATAAATGCCCCATAAAGAGTGTTTGTTCTCAGCGCAGTGTGTGTGTGTGTGGCTCTGTGTGTGTGGCTCTGTGTGTGTGTGTGTGTGTGGCTCTGTGTGTGTGTGTGCAAATGCAATAGGTCTCGCATTTGCGAGAGATTAAGCTATTGGCATTGTAAATGACAATGCCATTTATTTATCTGTTTTCAAAACCAACACATAAATAAAAATATTGTCATTTACAATGCCAATAGCTCTAACTTTTGCAAAGGCGAGACCGTTGCATTGTAAATGCTTGTTATAACAGTTCATGCATCGGATGTTCTCTTCATTATTCTCTTTTCTTTCAGTGCATTTCAGGTTGTAGCGCCTAGACGCCCTCGGCATTAGTCCGTACTTTATAAATATATAATCAAATCTCTCTTGTTCTCTGTTGCTCTTCATCTCTCGCCCGTCATCGCAGTTCCGTCTCGCTCTGTCTCTCTCCTCCTCTTTCTCGCTCTTTCTTTCTCCCTCTCTCTGTTGTTGTCTGTTGCTCGTTCTCTCTCTCCTGTTCTCTGTTTCTCTTTCTCGTTGTCTCTCTTGCTCCTTGTCTGTTGCTCTCCCTCTCTCCCTCCCCCTCTCTCTCTCCTTTTCTCACATGCTCTCTCTCCCCCTCATGCTCTCTCTCTCTCTCCCTCTGCTGCTCTTTTCCTCTCGCTCATATTCTGTGTTGCTTGCTCTGTTCGTCTCTCTCTCTCTCTCTCGCTCTCTCTCTCTTTGGCACAGTCCCTTCTCCCTCGGTGTCTGTCTCCCCCCCCCCCTCCCTGAGCTCCGTGTAATACTCTAATGCTTTTTTGGCAGGAGGTGCCTAGAAGTCTTGCCAATGCTGTCTCATTAGTGCAAGAGTGCTCCCCGCCCTCTGTCCCATCTGGCCCCTCCCCCCCTTCACTTGGAGCGCACACAGCCCTCCTGGGCCCCTGAGAGCAGTGCCAGGACCGTGCAGTTCCTGTCCGGGCTCACTGTCCCAGTGCCAGTGCTACAGTGCGGCTCCAGAAATCATTTCTAATCAATACTCACCATTTCCCTGAAACCTTAAAACACACAGATCATGCACCAGTGGGGCCCCTAACTCTGCACATTTACCCTGTTCACTTACACTTGGCTTCAAGGTTCTGGTGAATCGCAATGGAGAAATGCTGTAACATTTGGTGGAGCGTCTAAATCTATTTAACTATTTATTATTTACACCTGCAGAATATTACACTTTATCATGGTTATATTCAAATATTTAATTATTCAGACACACCACCATGGTGGCAATGGATCTACTAGAATGAAAATTAGGCGTAGGAAAATCACAAGACCAGCTTTTAAAATTCAATTTTCCCAATGTTATTAATAGCAAAACTTTATTATGTCTAACATGTAAGCATTAATCAATTCTTTATTCAGTAAAATCTTAAACTTTATTTCAATTTGATCATTTTATTTAGAGCTCAGGAAAAGTCGCATTTTTAGAATTCAGTTAAAGTTTAGTAAAGAACAGATAGTTCCAAATTCATTCTCTCCTAACATCCCTAACTAACACCCTCATCTTATCCTTTCAATCCAGCAAAGCAAACAAGTAAAAAGCATTAAAGTTCTTACATCCAGGAATCGCTCAGCAATCTGGCAGCATCTCCGATAGAAATTGAAAAGGCGACCCCAACTAGACAAAACCAGGGGTTTTTATACCCTAAATCCCTAACTTAATCTATCTAAAATGTAGCTACCATCACTTATTTGGTTTCTGATTGGACAAAATCGGGGTGGGTGAACATCTCTTCACCATTACAGCATCATTTTCACAATGTGGCAGCAGAAAAATAAAGGGTCTTTGTTTAAGTCAGTCCGTGGCCTAGACACTTCCTTGCATTTGAAACATGCATCAACTCTCCCAGGTTCTAAGCATTACATCGTCCATGCTTGGCACCCATCCTAGGTTCTGGGCCACATCAGCCTTGAACCTCCTCGAGCACAGGCAGTTACCTCTGACTTGCAGGTTTTGGCGCGCCTGCGCTGTTCAACTCTTGCTCACAGTTTACCCAAGCAGCCATTTTTCACGTAGGCCTCAGAGTCCACTTTTGGAACTATCATGGAAACAAACACAAATTCATGTTAATTATTGAGTTAAAACCCATTCTGTTTACCTCCCACCATACTAATATTTCCCATTAGTTGTTACCTAGCAGATAAGCCACATAAATGCACTTTATACTTACAATTTCGACCACTTCTTTGCACAAAAACGTGTACAATAAGCACCTTTAAATTGCGTTTGTTTACAGCTAAGCTGCACATTAGTTCACAACATAATAACAATACATTTTAGCTAATTTTATTGCAACATGCAAGCAAAATTAGTATCCCCATGTGTAATAAAAAAATAATAATAATAATGTGTGCATTTTACTCTATGGTTGGTTAATTTCGCAAAACATGCAATCAGTAAATATTAACGTTATGGGGCATTAACTTCGAGAGGGGTACACAAAATGTTGTGTTTGCCACCTCGCTCCATCACCAGCACCCTGCAGCTCCTGTCCGGGCTCACTATCCCATCACAAGTTCCTCTGCCTTTCGCCCCTCCCCCTCTCTCCTCCTTGCCACGGATGTGGACGGATGGACACATCCGGCCCTGGGTACCGGGCAGCAGGGGCTGGGTGGGGGGGGTCTACCTGCCATAGCGCCAATATCATCAACACTCCCCCTCCCACATACAGCAATATCATCAGTAAATAACCACATTGTTCGTGGAGAAAATTGCTGCAGGTTTATTTGCATAATAAATATACAAAACATGGTGGTTTATCTTACGGGCAATCCAAGGGCAGGCAGCCCCTCTGCCGCCTGCCCACCTGCCCGCCTGATGAGCCACATTACACCGTGCCCGTCACCAATCGGTGCTTACCAATTTTGGGTGGGGCCAACCCTCCCAGCGGTGAGTTGCCAGTCCACGCCCTTATTCACGCCCCCAAAGGGGGCGGAGAGTTTTAGGCAGCCCCCGGTTGCTCAGTCCCACAACCGCCCTTAGGACTAACGGGCCTCCGCCGCTCTTCCAGGGGAAAACACAAGGACATCCCTGGGTACACTTGGCTTTTGCACCCCTGTGCTCCTGCAGAGGGTACCCGTCTGTACCTTACAGCCTCTGGATCGCCCTGTAACTCCCACAGCCCCCCCGCCAAGGTAGGCATTCTTACCTACAGTCTGATGATTCCAGGGCCTGTCCCAGGTCCCGCAAAACAAGTCCAAGCCCATTCTGGACCGGAGGCCAGCAGGCCCCTTCTGGAGAGGTGCCCTCATCCTTTTAAAACTCCCTGTGGACTTTAGCATGCAGCCGGCCCTGCCGTATATAAACCAAACCCCTCTGTTCAGGGCCTCTACACCTGGCACTCTTAACTCTCCTGCATGAGGTTTCCACGACAACCTCTGGCCGGGCCGCTCCCCTACTACATTGGTATCTCTGACCATCAAACTCACATGGCCACCAATGGTTGCATAACTTACACCAGGAGGAATGGTTTTCGGGGAGGGGTGCGTTGGACCCCAATTACCACGTGGAGATTCGGGGTGGCCACATTGGATTGGGTGGTAGCCACGGAACGCAGTCAAGGTTCCTCTCCGGTCCCTGACTCGTGCGGGGGGGGGTGGGTTTGAGGGGGGGTGCAGTGCTCCCACCCTGCCACAACTAGTCTCCTCTCTCCCTCCCCTTCCCTTCCACCCTCACTCCCTCCCTGCGCCCCTCAGGGAGGCCTCTGCTCCCTCTCACCAGCCTGTCAGGGAGGGGGTAAAAGAGATCATTGAATCCCTCAGAAGAGGGGGTGCCTGTGGGATTCTGTGAATAGAGTTCTCTCCGTTTCAAGGGGTCTCACTTGTGACAGGTTGAACTCCAAGTGTAGACTCTGGCTGGTAATGGCAATTCCGGGAGCTGGGAAGGGCAGTAAAGAATCCCCTCAGCTCATAATCAGAGCCTCAGTATGAACAGGATTCAGTTATTCCTCATTCTGATTTCCCTTTTTTCACCCTTCTTTCCTTCCTCCTAATTTGTTTCTTTCTTGCTTGATTTTTTTCTCTTTCTTTAGTTTTTAAGTTTTTTTTCCTTTTGCATTTTCTCTTATCATTTGTTGCATTTATCTTCCTTACCATAGCTCCTCTTTCCCCTTTTCTACTCCTAATACTTTTTGTTTCTTTTCTTTATTCTGTTTATATCTTCCTTTATCATCGTTTTCTTTCTTAATGTTATTTTTGTCGTCTGGTTTTCTTGTTCAGACTTTGACTTGCTTTATTCATTCTCACATCTTTCTCGCTGTCACTCTCTCTCTTTGGAGGTTGCCTTTTGGGCATCAGAGCATCTACCAGTTCCCTGGCACTGCGGAATAATGTTTCGATGCTCTACCTTGGGAGACGTAACACTGACCAACCAACTCCCAGGTTCCACTGCCCATGCTCAGATACTAAAGTTCTCAACAACCATGACCCTTCCAGTTTTGGGGCGAGACGCTGGCTGGTTTATTTTCTTCTTTGGATGTAGTCTTCCTCCATGGGACCCCCGAATGTTCCTTGTTTGTACTTGGTCCACATAGGTGGTCTCCCGCTGTCTGTGTGGTGGCACAAAACCGTGGACCCCTGTGCGGTTCTTCCACCCCTCAGCCATCTCCTAATTGGTGGATCTATGGACAACTATGGACAGCAATAAAAACTTTTCTGTTCTAGCTGCCCCTTTTAAGTCTTGTCTTTTCCTGTTGTGTTATGTTTCTCCTTGTCTATGCGCCGGGACGCTCCTTGGCTGGAGTAGCTGTGCGCACTACAAATAAACTTAACATAACATAACAGTGCTGTCATTGGCCGCCCGGTGTTGTCCATCTCCCTCTGCTCAGCTCTGTGTGGCTTGTCGTGCTTTGTTCATAGGTGAATTGGAGCCTTAGTAGAATCTGTGAGCATTTTATTTCCATTCTTTGCCTCTTTGTGTGCCACCCCTTGGCTTCAGCACTTGATCTTGGTGTTTGTTCTCAAAGGATTCTTTCTGTGGTATTTTTGTCACATTATTAAGCTTGATGTTTCTTCTGTGATTTACGATGTCACTTATGGTCCTTCGAGGATGGACATAGCGTCTGCTCATTGCCTCCCATTGGGTCCATACCGACGCGGTGCAGCCCAGAAAGGAGCGGAATAGCATGAGATCTCGTTCTCGGTGACCGCCACTTCCACCGGATCCCAATAAGTAGCCACTTACACTGGATCCCAATCAACTGAATCCCAAACCATGGCGACTCGTCCTGCATCTCAGTCCATGGCCACTGGTACCGGATCCAAATAAATAGTTATTCCTATGGAATTTCATACGATTATGCATTGCATTGTATCCCATTCAGTGGCCACTTCTACCACATCGTGGTCACGAGTGACTCATATTGTATCCCGTTCAGTGGCATCTTATACTGAGGCCCAACCAGTGGCTACTGGTACCGGATCCCTATCAGCAGACATTCCTGCCGAAACCCAAACAATGGCGATTCATATTGGATCCCATGTAATAGCCCCTCATACCAGATCCTAGTCACTAGTAACTCGTACTGTATCCCAATCAATGGCAACTCTTACTGGATCCCAGGGAATGACCACTTTTACTGGATCTCAGTCAAGAGTAACTCATAGTAGATCCCATTCAACAGCCAGTCATGCTACATCACAATGAGTGGAGTCCCAGACTGGATCCCAATCAATGGAGTCCCAGACTGGATCCCAATCAATGGAGTCCCAGACTGGATCCCAATCAATGGAGTCCCAGACTGGATCCCAATCAATGGAGTCCCAGACTGGATCGCAATCAATGGAGTCCCAGACTGGATCCCAATCAATGGAGTCCCAGACTGGATCCCAATCAATGGAGTCCCAGACTGGATCCCAATCAATGGAGTCCCAGACTGGATCGCAATCAATGACCGCTCACGTTGGACCTCAGTCAATACCAACTTGTAATAAATCACAGACAACGCCCACACGTACTGAATAAGAGTCCTTAAGCTCTCATGCAGGATCCAATCACCCGCCATTCATGATGGATCTGAGTGCTGGTCACTCGTGTCGGATCCTACTCAATGCCCACTGGCTACTCCTTGTCGACCACTTGATTTCCGTCAAGGTACATTCGCTCCAGATCCGCATCGACGTCCTGGTTACCTCCAGCTGTGTTAGGTTTGAGGGAGAGGGTGGATCGTCCTTAGAGTTGATAGCTGGGAGTTGGAACCTCACATTGCTGTGTTTGAGAGTTGAGGGATCGGCCGGCCTCCAAGATGATTCTCAGATTTTCAACTTATTGACAATAGATAGGCAGAGCTCCAAGACTGAAGGCCCATTAATGGGACGGGCACCTGGAGACGAGCGCCCTGCCATAAGGAGTTCAGTTTTAGGAACCTTTAGGCAGAGGTATCTGTCCGTCGTCACCCATCCATGTATGTGCATGAAGCATTGAGTAATGTTTGGATCCAGACCCCAGGCACTCTCCAGACCGGTGAGATTCTGAGCCTCATCTGCAGCCCTCTACAAATATTTTAAGGTAGACTTGGTAGTTCGACACTACTCCTGTAAGTCAGTGCATATCCACGCTGAACTGTGATTGTGACAAGAATGAATCTTGTAGCTCATCGTAAGTCACCTTACACATCAAAAACAGCGCAGACCCAACCATAGCCTGCTGGCCCTGATCTGAGAGGAAGGACGGTCTCCATTCCAAAGCAGCGCCCGTGACACCTGCACAATCACCGGGTCTTTTCACCACAATGATGTGATTCAGCCTGGCCCTTTCCACCCAGGGGTCTACAGGTGTGAGGGTACCGTGCGTCTCCAATGTTGGCGAAGAAGGCCTTGCTTCCTCTCGCTGACCCTCATCTTCACCGATAGTCGTGAAGAGTGAGGTTCAGTCCCCAGGTGCCTGGAGCGTCTCCGTGGCCTCCTTCTCTAGAAGTTGGCCCTGTTCAGAGGGATGTGAGATCCCTTGGAGGTGGATGGAACAGGTCTGCGGTACAGGTCTTCTGTTGGTCTCTTTGGATATGGGGTGATGGCGCCATGTTTCAATGCCCCTGGAGCAGGAACCTCTGGAAGTGCTTCTGGGAAGTGTTTCAAGAGTCTCAGGGCATTCCGGGGTTTCAAGGTTCAGATTCTATCAATGGACGCCTTAGAGCCATGGTGGGCTGGGGCGTTACCTTACCGATAAACCCAATACTGGTCCCAAGAGCACTCCTAGGAGACGACCTTCGAGTTAGCCAAGTTAAGCAGCCCAAGGCTTACTCAGAGGGGAACTGGAGGGTTACACACTCTACTCCAATAAACCAGCCAATAGCAACCAATAAATCAATGTCCAGTGAGTAATTTGTCTTTCAAGAGCAAGTACTTTGTGTATGTATGTATGTCTGTATATGGTATTTGCATAGCAGAAACCTAACTAAAAAGAACCCCATGTTGCTACCCCACCCTCTGTAGTGCTTCTCCCACCCTCCACGAATCCACCCTCTGTGTTGCTTTTGCCTGCCGCATTTTTACCCCACCCGCTCACGTATCTTTAAAAAAAAATAGTTGATCTATCCAACGGGAATAGGTAAACAGAATGAAAAATTCCATGCTTGCGTCATTTTGCAGGCGTGCGCGTGGTCCTGCATACATTATGCACTGTTTTGCTTCTTGCAGGACTTGTGCGCAGGCTGCATAAACGGATATTTCTGGCGAGGCGCTTATTGCTTCGAGGGATCTCTGGATAAATCTTAAAGTGTGCGGGGGAAGCTGGGTGGGAGTGATGTTCAAGTGACTCACCCTGGCCAGGCTGTGGGGGCACTGCAGCTGCAGGAGCCCATGATACATACTACAGCTTCCTATAGACGGTTGGTGACCCTCCTACTATCCCGCCCCCCGTCCCTCTGGTGCTCGATGGTGCTGCAGATGGTCTTATAAATGAAGCATTGGTGAGTCGGTGGTCCACCAGCTAACCCGCGCAACGGAGGATTAGGGATAAATCCAGAATGTGCATCTTTTGTACGACTGTTCTTTGTAGACTGAATTTTCTTCCTTTTGTTTGTTCCTAGGGGTTTTCAGGTTAAAGTAAACATTGTATTTGATTGAAACTCACGCTAGTGATTCTGGGAGTCTTAAGTCTACACCCCCTTCTTGAGGACAGCACAAACCAGCACTCTTGCTCTTCATCTGTTGATATACGGAGGGTAAAGCACCATGGGACGGAGACTGCTGGGGTGTGTTTGGTGTGTAGGGCCTCTTGGGGGTTGGGATGTCCACTTGGAGTCTTCTTGTGTTGATATTCGGAGGGTAAAGGACCATGGGACGGAGCCCTCTGGCGCTGGGGTGTGTTCGGTGGGTAGGGTGTCTTAGGGTTGGGATGTCCATTTGGGGTCTTCCTCTATTGATATACGGAGGGTAAAGGACCATGGGACGGAGCCCGCCTGGGTGTGATGTCTGGGTAGGGTCTCTTGGGGTTGGGATGTCCGCTTGGACTCTTCTTGTGTTGATATACGGGGGGTAAAGGACCATGGGACGGAGCCCGCCTGGGTGTTTTGGGTGGGTAGGGTCTCTTGGGGTTGGGATGTCCAATTGTACTCTTCTTATGTTGATATATGGAGGGTAAAGGACCATGGGACGGAGCCCGCCTAGGTGTGATGTCTGGGTAGGGTCTCTTGGGGTTGGGAGGTCCGCTTGGACTCTTCTTGTGTTGATATACGGAGGGTAAAGGACCATGGGACGGAGCCCGCCTGGGTGTTTTGGGTGGGTAGGGTCTCTTGGGGTTGGGATGTCCACTTGGGCTCTTCTTGTGTTGATATACGGAGGGTAAAGGACCATGGGACGGAGCCCGCCAGGGTGTGTTTGGTGGGTAGAGTCTCTTGGGGGTTGGGATGTCTGCTTGACCTCTTCTTGCGTTGCGCCAGTGTCCCCCTGTGTCTTTCTTGACTGGTTCAGCGACTGGTGAGGTTGGCAGAGGGGATTTGTAAGGAAACCGTTAAATAAAACATCGCTTTAGCTTACGAACTAAAAACCTCTTGTGTAAGAGGTTCAAGAAGTTACAAGAAGTTGACTTCTCTGGAATGCCGGAGGCATCTGGAGGAGGGCTGGAGCTGGGCTCATCCCTGATGGAGGGTCTGTTTAGAGACTCTTGATAAGGTTTTGTTTGCATCTTTATTCTCTTGAAGCACACGCCTGGGTTTTGGCCTCAGACTATAGTAGCCGATGCCAGAGTTTAGCTACGAGGAGCAGACCCGTCCCATCTGACCCCCTCTTGATGCTCCCTTCTTGACACTAGTGGCGGCTGGCGAATGTTCTAAGTGGCGGGGCGAAGCATACATCCCGAATTGCACTGAGCGAGGAAACGACCTGAACCAGTCTGTGTCCCCCAGTTGGGACTAGAGAGGCATCTGGCATGTATCTGCACAGTGGCACCAGTGGTAAAATGTACTACACGCCCAGCTTTGAAAGGGCCCCAGCTGCACCGAGCTTCTTTGTAGCGCTAGGCTGCCTTTGTGGCCTTGTGGGCACTATAGAATACCGTGCCCATGAATACAGTTCACCCATTCAGCCCACTGGCTAAAGGCTCAGAGAAGCCAGCAAGGGTGTCTGTGGCAGGGTGGGACCCAGGGATGCCAGACTCTGGAGCCCGGCTGCAGGAGAGACGAGAAAACACAGCTAGATGGAATGTTTCCTATCAGATCTGGTAGACAAAGCAACAAGCATTGGCACAGGGAGTGTTCAGGCAGGTTTGTAGAGTGCCATGCCAGGAGAGTCCGTGTGTACAGAGGCATTAAGTGCACCAAGAACATTGGGAGCGAGTGCAACGTCTGCCACGTCACGGGAAGGGGCATGCGTAAAGTTATCAGTATAAGGAAGCAGAGCATGGAACCCTGCATGGGATCAACTGGAGCGATCACCGGGGATCCGGGTGGTCAGATCTCAGTGCCCTCACACACCCGGTCGGGTGTCATGCTTCATCAGAGGGCGTGCTCCTCATCAGGCCGGCGCTGCAATCCCGGACAGGCCTGGGGGTCTTTATCGGAGATCTTTTGATCCGTAAATGCCATTAGATGAGTGCATCTAGGGGCTTATTTTGACAAATAGGATGGTGACAGGAGTGAGAATTAAAAAGTGTAAGGTAACCGAAGAAGTATTTTTTGAGGATTGTCCTATGATGAAGCAAGACACCCTACCAGGTGTGTGAGGGAATCCAGATCTGACCACCGGATCCCTTGTGATCCCTCTGGTCTGTTGATCCCATAATTTCACCAGACTTAGCGCATATGTGTATTCCCCAAATATGTGCCGTTACAAGCAATAGTTTCTCATTTAAATCCAGTGTGAAAGTAACAAACCGTGGCAGTGCCGGGTCCAGGCGTCCAGCTCGGAGAGAGACCCAGGCTGCATTTAGGGTAACATTTATTCAGTTTAGGAAGCCTGAACTTAGGACAAGGCTTCCCTGAAGGTGCCCTAAAGAGCACCAATCAGCCCAAAGTCTCCTGACTGTGGGCAGGAAAGAGTGCACACAATTCAAAATATGTTTTACTTATGTGAAAAAATGTACGAAAAAAAATAGTATTAACCCGCCGTGTTTTAAGCAAGTACATGGTGCCGGCTTAGAATAATGGAGTCGCCTCTGCTTGTGTGCCATAAAATGCTCTGCATAGGTTTTGACATGCACTTCTCTCACAAATTAAGCTCAAGCGAAAGTTAGAAATTACCCACACGGAAACTTGCCTGTTCAGTTTACACGTCTAAAGCATGCATCCCCCCAATTAAAGCATTTTATTTCTCCTCTTGCTTTATGATTCCTCTAAGAGCAGGAGATGGGAAGAGGAGACTTGTCACTGTTAAATGTATCTGTTTATCGTTTTTTCAATTCAAGATAGCCTGGCTGATGAGGGCTGATTAGCCAGAAACCGGTCCCAGGATGCTTGTTTCCCGTCCAGGGAAGACATGGCTTGGCAGTTCGGGCTGGACTGTTCCCATGAGGCACAGGGTCAGACTGATTTGCATATGGCCATGTCTGAACTGGGGTGGCGGAGTGACCGAAGAGAGATTATGATGGATTCAACCCAGATCAGTTGACTGGGGGTGAGTGCTTGCATTGTTCAACACTCCGTCCATCATCCCCTTTGGTTTTGCTTTGTTCACCCTAAGTTGGCAGGGTATACCCAGGCGTGGGTCCCTTGCTCACTTGGCCACCGGATTCAAGATAGCCTGGCTGATGACGGCTGATTTGCCCGAAATCGGTCCCAGGATGCTTGTTTCCCGTCCAGGGAAGACATGGCTTGGCAGTTCGGGCTGGACTGTTCCCAAGAGGCACAGGGTCAGACTGATTTTCATATGACCATGTCTGAACTGGGGTGGCAGAGTGAGCTAAGACAGATGATGATGGATTAAACCCAGATCAGTTGACTGGGGGTGAGTGCTTGCAATGTTCAACATGGTTTTGCTATATCATTTTTACCACACACGGACTTCCCTCAGAGGCCTGTGGTGTGCAGCCGTGCTGCGATTGCAGGGGTGATTGGCAGTGTGTGGTGAAACGATCAGAGCCTACCCGAGGGCAGCTGTAGACGCCGGGCACTTGCCCTGTGCCTTCCCTCTCCGCTCCAGAGATCTCAATGAATCACGGCATTAACACTGGGGATTTTATGCAGAGAATCACACGATGTACTGGAGACGCTGAAACTTACAGATACTGCCGCCAGCCAAGACCCCGTTCAACCTTAAAAGGCAGGGAAGGAAGGTGGTTGAGACGAACCGACCAGCTTAACCAACCCTGGAGCTGCTCTCATGCTGTTTTGAGCATGAGCGCTGCGTCGGGATTGGTTGGAGCAGGCCAACCCACCCAGTGCTCCTTTTGAGACTAGTGGCCTGTGTCTGCAATCCACCCAGCTGTTTAAAGCAGCCCGGATTGGTGCGGTCTGAAGTGAGCATGTCGGACTGGCCATCGCAAGACAGTCGCCAAATCCGACATGCGCATTTCACACTTGATGCTTTAGACCCGTCAGTTCTGCTGCCAATTAGCAGAAATCGCCCAGCCCTCTCACGCGAGCTAGGGCAGTGCACAGCACTTTATAATAAAATGTTAATAACAATTGAATAATTTGCATTTTCTGTTTTGCTCGCAGCAGGCGGGGCAATGGTCCTCTGCCCTAAAGGAGGAACCGCCACTGGTCCACACAGTAATTTCCCACTTGGTGGGGTTTAGCTTCTAATTGCATGGATCTTGTGGGTTGTTACTGCACAGTACTGGTTATTACTGGTGCAGTGTTTCCACTCCGCCAGTACCATGCAGCCTGTGAATGAAGCAATCGTGGGCTGGGGCCAGATCAACAGTGATGAAAGGCTGTGTTACTACATCTCACCACATCTGCAGATACACAGTGGGGCTTCACCACACTTTAACTCCGACAAAAGACATAGGATGCAACATTCTCTTACAATGTAATAGAGTGAAGAAGTGATATTTAATTCCTTTGCCATTTATGTAGCACTTCCCTAACGCTTTCTGTAGGAAAGTAGGACCTGCTTTCATGGTTACCACCACTTTCTGCCTGGTGTTGCTATGTTTTCTGACTAGTCTGACTGGAATCCTGCTAATCAGGACCCCAGTCACTGTGCTCTCTCCCTAAATTGGAGAAGTGTGGCTCAATGGTTACAGCGGCAGACCCTGATGCAGAGGTCTAGCCCGGGACCAGGGTTCAATTCCCCGCCTCGGCGGGTCTTGGCTCAAAATTCCACGGACCTAATAATTCTCGCCTCGGTGCCTATTCCAATCATGGAGTCCCACTCTGCAACTCTGGGCAATAGCTTGCTTAATCTCCACAACGGCCCCCACAACGCTAAGGATGCCTGGCCTCCACCTTGGGGGTGCCCAGGAGTGGACACCTCACAGGGAAAGCCAGGATGGGTTCCACAGTGGTATTCGTAAAAGCGCCTTGAGACCCTTGCGGGTGAGTAGTGTGCTATACAAGTATCAATTTACATTTACATTTATCAATTTACATTTACATTTGGTACCTTCCTAATTGGCTACTGGTGTACTCTTGTAAGTCCCTAGTATATGGTACCCAGGGCATAGGTCCACCAGGGGTCCCCCGTGGGCTGAAGCATGTATTATGCCACCCACTGGAGTCCACTCAGACAGTGACTACTGGCCTGCCGTTGCAGCTTGTGCAAGCTGGTGATAGCACCACTCACAACAGATATAAGTTTGCTTATATCTGAGGTCACTGCACTTAAAACATAAGTCACCCCTAAGGTAGTCCTTCCATCCTGAAGTCAGTTTGCTTGGTTATAAGTGTGAGGGTGCCCTGCCAAAGCAGGACACCCCCCACCAATCCAACCCCCCACCAATTTTAACTACAGTCAGCCATTTTATACATATAGTGGACATTAAGTCAATTACAAGATGTCTAACTATTTATTTGCTGCACCGAAACCGGTCATGTTTGGTATCAAATATGTTGGAATCCTACCCCAACACAGATTCCAGTGTTGGATCTTGGATCCCATGTACTGGGGGTCTCCCCTATGGTACCCCATGTATTCCCGGTACCAGCCTTTCAGGGTCTGACAGCAAGCCAGTGTTGCTGCCGACCACAGACATGATTCTGCCCTCCTGCAGCTGAGCCAGGCGCGAACAGGGAAGGCAGAGCAATAGGTTTCCAGTCACAGGGAGGTGTGACCACCTCCCAGACAGGACTTAGTGTATTGGGCTGGGGTGGGGGCACTTACCAGTGCCACCAGACTGCTTTGAAGGGCACATTCGGTGCCCTCCTTGCATACTCCAGTTCAGGGAGCCGTTGGCTCCTGCTCTGGTGCAAAACTTGACAAAGACATGGGAGTATCCTCCCCTCTGTCCAGCTCCTCCTCTGGGAGGGACCCCCTGAATCATTCCAACCCTTTCCCTAGGGTACCTAAGGGCTTACCTGGGGGTGGCTCTTCGGATTCATCATTGGTCAAGATTCAGATCCAGAACAACTTCTACTTCAACTGTTCGGGCACTTTGGACTTCGTTGGACTTGCTTTGGGAACCAAGACTGCACCTAGACGACGCCTGCTGCTCCTGGTCTTGTCATCCTGCCACTCTTCTGCGTCATCTGTGCCCGTGCTCCATCCATGTTCTTCATTAGGCCTGTAGGCATCAAAGACACCTGAAGGAATCTCCCTTGGAGTGAAGGAGTCACTCGCTGCATTCGCAAGCACCGCCACTAAGCTGACCGGTCTTCTGCTCCTGACAACCTCCAGACTTCGCAAGTCATCCATTGTGGTCTGCAGCGGTTTCCGACGTCACTTTGCACCTATGCACCTATGCACCCAGATATCCTGGTTCCTGGAGAATCCACGGGTCGGGTGACTCTCCAACCTTCCATCTTCCATGGGCTTTCTTCAGGGTTCACTGGGAAGGGTTTGTCTTCTGCAAAACTGCAACCACGACTTCCCCATTGACTTGCATTGAGTACCCGGCTGTGTTTCCACTCTGCACACGGCCTTCCTGGGTACTTACCTTGGGTGGTTTCTTGGGTCCTCAGCTCTTCTAAGTCTTTTTAGTCCAGTCTCGACTTCGATCACAGGACGCATTCCACTTTATCAGTAGTTAGCATTCCACTTTCTTAGCATATGGTTTGGTCTGCCCCTGGAGACCACTGTGTATTACGTTTACTTACCTGTTCTCTTTTTGAAATATTGTGTGTATTGTGTTTATATCTCCAGGTAGGAGATATACCAATGTGTTAGTGAGTGTGTATAATAAATATTACTATATTTATAACTACACAGTGTGGTTCTTTTTCATTTAACCTGCACTATAGGATTAGTACTGGTAAAACAAGCTGCTTTACACTCCTTCTGGATTAAGCCTGAAGGCTGCTCTCCACAGCTACCACTTAGAGAGCTTTCTACGGTTGTCTAAGACCACTACAATCACCATAGAGAGGTGTGGCGCAGCGGCCAGGGTGACTAACTCCGGAATCTGGGGATCGCGGTTCGATCCCCGGGACCGGCGGAAGATTAGCCCAGCACCATGTGACTCAGGGCAATAGCTTGCTTAATCTTCCCGACGCCCCCCAGCGCCTGGAGACCCTCACGGGTGATGGTTCGCGCTTTACAAATGTGGATTTTTATTATTATTATTATTATTATAAGGGTTGTGTGGATTAGTGCAGGGTGCTTCACTTAAATAAGTGTGCACCATATACTAAGCCAGTCTCCTACACTTGACAAACCCATGTGCAGATACAGCAATAACATTGCTTTGTTTTATTTCCTAAAGGCTTTGAATCCATTCATAACATCAGATGACATCCGAGCCATGCTCGACAACGGAGAAACAGCGGCCCTCATCCTCCTGGACCTCTCCGCGGCCTTCGACACTGTCTGCCACCGTACCCTAGTACAGCGCCTCAGCAACGTCGGAATCCAGGAGAAGGCACTGGAGTGGATCATCTCCTTCCTCGCCGGAAGGACACAGAGAGTCCGCCTCCCCCCGTTCAGATCGGAGGCCACCGAAGTCATCTGCGGCGTCCCTCAAGGCTCCTAGCTCAGCCCAACACTCTTCAACGTCTACATGAGCCCCCTCGCAGCCATCGCACGCCAGCACAACCTCAACATCATCTCCTACGCCGACGACACCCAGCTGATCCTCTCCCTCACCAACGACCCCACCACCGCCAGAGCCAACCTGCACGAAGGGATGACAGAAGTAGCCAAATGGATGTCGAACAGCCGCCTGAAACTGAACTCGGACAAGACGGAAGTCCTCATCCTAGGATCCTCACCCTCCGCCTGGGACGACCCTGGTGGCCCCCCGCCCTGGGCAGCGCACCCAAACCAACAGACCACGCACGCAACCTGGGCTTCATCCTGGACTCCTCCCTCTCCATGACCAGACAAGTCAACGCCGTCTCCTCGTCGTGCTTCAACATCCTACGCATGCTACGCAAGATCTTCCGATGGATCCCCACCGAGACCAGGAAGACGGTCACCCAGGCCCTCGTCACCAGCCGTCTGGACTACGGCAACTCCCTCTACGCCGGAACCACCGCAAAACTCCAGAAGAGACTCCAGCGGATCCAGAACACCTCAGCACGACTCATCCTGGACATCCCCCGCCGCAGCCACATCTCCGGACACCTGAGAGACCTACACTGGCTCCCGGTCAACAAGAGAATCACCTTCCGGCTCCTCACCCATGCACACAAAGCCCTACACAACCAAGGCCCAGGATACCTCAACAGCCGCCTCAACTTCTACGCTCCCAAACGCCAGCTTCGATCGGCCAGCCACGCCCTCGCCATCGTCCCCCGAATCCGAAGAGCCACCACAGGAGGAAGGTCCTTCTCCTACCTGGCCGCCAAGACTTGGAACTCCCTCCCGACCCACCTCCGCCTGACCCAGGACCACCTCGCCTTCAGGAAGCAGCTCAAGACCTGCCTGTTCGAGCAGTAACAGACACCTTCCCCCCAGCGCCTTGAGACCCTCCGGGTGAGTAGTGCGCTATATAAATGTTTTGATTGATTGATTGATTGATACTATTTAAACAGAAACTGAACTAAAAGAAAATTATCTATTCTGTCACCAAGTTTTATCAATGATTCTTATTAATGCCCCAGTTCTCTAAACCCTTTCCCAAGGGCGTAGCTTACTCAGTTTGATTCAGGGGGTGTAAGCCAGTGGTTTCGCAACAAGCTCTGCAGTGTACCCAACAAAAAGCGATGTCACTGACGTGCTCCTGTATCGCTCTTAAATCTGGCTGGCCCTCCTCCGACAAAGGAGTATGGAAACCGTGCAGCTCAAGAAGCTGTTTCTATATCATGTATGATGTAGAGAGATTCAGCACATCCAACATGTCATCTTAAGCATGTGTGTCAAAAGCAGAAAACAATGTATTAATCTTATCACTTTTGTGCCTCCATGACTTGTGCCAGTTGTGTTGATGGGCATGCCAACATTTTCAATGCACTTTAGGATCGACTGCTGCATTTCATGTTTCTTCTCCTCCCGTGTCAGCAGCACCAAGTGACATTCCAGGAAATATCTCCTGACAAGTACGCCTCAAGTCAAAGCTGACAAACACTGTCAAACCCAACAGGGCCTATCAGAACCGGAGGTTTGGCATTTATTAGGGGGGTGGGACACCCCATAAACCCCTTATGAAGCTACGCCCCTGCCCTTTCCACTTTCCGAGTCCCATGTAATTGTTGCCTCACGCAAAGTGCATTGTGGGTGCTGTAGGCCAGATTCTAATGTGATATTCATGTTTTTTTCCTTCCTCAAAGGCTGTTTTGAGGTTGATTGGATGCTCTCACTGACCTCGTAACTGCCTGAAATTATGGAGCTGTGTTCTGAGAGTTCCATGACTAGCCCATCGCACCTGGGCATAATTTTCATTGTGTACTCGGATTAATATTGATATGTTGCTAGGGTTCCCGATCATCTGCCAAACTGAACAGAGTTTTTGTGTGGGACTAGATCAAATTTAGACTTTAGGTTCATAAAGGCAATATAGCCCTAGAGGCTGGTGGCGCTGGCAGTGTTCTGGCCGGGATGGAGACGCTGGCGGCTGGAGGAGCTGGGGCCTGGTCCAGAGGCGGATGAGTCCACCTCCTTCAGAGCCACCAGCCCATGATATTTGGTCCAGGTGACCTCCATCCAGTGCCGCCGCTGCTGTGCTACTATCTCCTGCCGAGATTGTGGTGGTGGTGGACCAACAGGAGTAGTTTTATCGAGAAAGGAAAACAAAGAAAAAAGACAAATTGTAAACATTGCTTTGTGCAAACACTCGTTTATATAGTGGCACGGTAGAGGAAGTATTTTTACTACTCAGTATCCTTCGATAATTTCAAGGTTTGCCAGCCCTCTATAATGTGGCATTATTGAATTTTGCATTGTATAGGGGTTGGGCGTGTGTCAGGTGATAAAGTCCAAGAAGCCAGTATTTGGTTTTTCAAATGAATCTTTATTTTCAATCAGTTAATTCTCACAGAATAGGTGATTTTACGGTCAGCCAACGAGACGAAATAACTTTACAACACAGAAGGGAAAGAAAAAAAGGAGGAAAGAAGAAAGAGTAAAGGAAGACATGAGTTCCCCCATGTCTGAAAAGTCAAGAACATAGTTGTGTCACAATTTTTAAGTTTTTTAAAACTCCAACATGAAAGCAGACAAGCAATTATCACTATTTCAAGAGTATTCTCTGCTATATAGTTGAGTGTTTGAAGAGATGAAGTAAGAGCAAAGAGACACACGAGTTCCCCAATTTCTTGGGAGTGAGAGACATAGTTAATTTACAAGTTATAAAACTCCAACACGAAGAGAGAGACGTATTCGCTAGGTAGTTTCAGTACACTCTATGCTGTAGAGTGAAGTATTACATAATGGTATAAACGAAAACACTTTTTGTAACAGACAGCGTTACAGAATTAGTTTGTTAAAACTGACCGTTGAAACACGCACATGTCTAACATGTGGCAGATTTAAACACTGGATAATGAATATAAATACACGAAAGAGAAGAGAACAGTGAGCATGTGGACCTGTTTAAATTTATAAGAAGTGTCAAATTAAAAGATTTTTTCCATGATAAAATGCCCTCTGTACCTGTGTCCACTGAAAGATCACTGCTTAGAATCTGATTTACAGAGGCATCACCTGACGGCTGGTGCAAGTGCTTGTTGCGCAAGGGACCTGATACAATTGAAACTGATGTGAGGTGCAGAAACAGCAGTCCGCCGTCAAAGTATCTCTGTAAATTTGAATTTTGCATTGTTTTAATCTCCGGCTCTTTGTGAGTGTTTGATCCCATTGAGCATGTATACATTTCAGTAGTTTTATAGGTGAGATGTTGTGATACTTATTTCTCCTTGTTAATTCCTCTTTCTACCTGTGCTGCATTCTGCAGCACACATAAAATGAGGAAAATGCCTCTCATGATTGTTTTTGTGCAGGAAGGTGTCCCTGCCTGCACAAAGACAATCTTGCCTATGACGCAGGCGCCCCTGCACCCTAAGATTCTGAATTTGTGCCAAATTGTGACACATCAGAACTCCATCATGATGGAATCAAAGTGGAAAATAGCATTCTCTACTGAGGATACTGCAGTAAATGAGGACATTAGGGAGCTTTATTACAAATAAGTCTCCCAAGATGGCCACCAAGCCATGTGCTGGGTGCATATATGTGGCACAGTATGAAAGGATACAGTGCTGGGCAGTGCACAACTATTGAATGCAGTTGCCAGATGTACCTCTGCCTCTGAATGGTACAGTACATGGGGGATACGGTACTAAGCAGTGTGTATATGCTCTATTCGTGCACTGAATGTATGGTTTGAGGCACCCGTGAAAATGTGGGCGTGACTGTAGATACTGAGATTCACTCTGAGTTCACACACAGGTGCAGCCATCTACACAGAGAGGAAGGATTAAATTCACTTCGTGAGTTCACACGTAGGTACAGTCATCTACACACAGAGTAAGGAGTAGATTCACTCTATGTGAGTTCACGTGTAGGTGCAGCCATCTACGCACAGAGGACAGAGTAGATTCACTCTGTGAGTTAACACATAGGTGCAGCCACCGACACAGAGAGGAAGGATTAAACTCACTATGTGAGTTCACACGTAAGTACAGTCATCTACACACAGAGTAAGGAGTAGATTCACTCTATGTGTGTTCATACGTAGGTGCAGCCATCGACATACAGAGGAAGGAGTAGATTCACTCTATGTGAGTTCACGTGTAGGTGCAGCCATCTACGCACAGAGGACAGAGTAGATTCACTCTGTGAGTTAACACATAGGTGCAGCCACCGACACAGAGAGGAAGGATTAAACTCACTATGTGAGTTCACACGTAAGTACAGTCATCTACACACAGAGTAAGGAGTAGATTCACTCTATGTGTGTTCATACGTAGGTGCAGCCATCGACATACAGAGGAAGGAGTAGATTCACTCTATGTGAGTTCACGTGTAGGTGCAGCCATCTACGCACAGAGGACAGAGTAGATTCACTCTGTGAGTTAACACATAGGTGCAGCCACCGACACAGAGAGGAAGGATTAAACTCACTATGTGAGTTCACACGTAAGTACAGTCATCTACACACAGAGTAAGGAGTAGATTCACTCTATGTGAGTTCATACGTAGGTGCAGCCATCGACATACAGAGGAAGGAGTAGATTCACTCTGAGTTCACACGTAGCGTAGGTGCAGTCTACACATCGAAGAAGGAGTAGATTCACTCTGTGGGTTAACACGTAGGTACAGTTATTGACAAAAAGAGAAAGGAGTAGATTCACTCCATGGGAGTTCACACGTAGGTGCAGCCATCTTCCTCACAGAGGAAGGAGTTTCTTATACTTTTTTCAGTTTGTGTGAACTGCACTGCATTTCTTGCCTTTTACAGCAACATCCTTATGTATTAATTTTATATTATATTGTATTGACTATCTTGGTGATTTGTTGTGGATAAGATCTGTTGTATTTGTTTTATTGTGATGCCCTTGACAAGTACAATAAACTAATCCGAGGTCCCGGATCACCTCTGATGTCCTATTGACTTGGCGGCCACATAAATGTAGCATTTGGGAAGTCTTTTCCTACGGCTTCAGACTAGGCACTAAACCTGTCGGGGCCACCGCTACTAGGGACCAGGGTCAATAACAAACCGCAGCAACTGTGTGTCCTTTATATCATAAGAATAGGCAAAAACAGGAATTTAGACTAAACGCTGATTGTAGATCTTAATTCTCACTTTATGCTGTACAAAGTGGGATGGGCTTGGAGCTAGAGTCTTTTTTAGGTCGAGCTTTCGAGACCTGTTGTATATACTTTAGTATATATTTCTTTGTGGGCTCAAAGCCCTCCCACTACTTTTCATTTGGTTTTTAGGTCGAGGGACTGTTGCACTGCGAAGCAGTGAGGGCGGAGTCCCGAAGAATTAATGTTTTGGAGTTAGGGGGCTTGGAACCCGCCTCTCTCCTCCATTCTCCTCCATTGGCTGGCTTCCTAAACGGAGGCCAGCCATTGGAGGAGAAGGGAGTCACTCCAATAAAGCCCCGTCTCTTTCTGATTCGGGGGCGTGTTTTTTGCGTCATCCGTCACTCAAAACGCCAAAAACACGCCCCCGAATCCAAAAAATTTCGGATGTTTGCGGCCGCCATTTTTTTTGGTGCCATTTTTTTCTTGTTCTTAATCGTGTCCCTTGTTAATCCGACTCAAACCCGACCGTCCCGAGCGAAGAGCAGGTCTCCACCTTTCCCAGGGAAGCTGCAGGCGTCTCCCTGCCCCCATTCCACGAACCAGGGTGCACCGCGACCCTCTCACGGCAGATAGGGGACCGGTTCATCAGGTGGTTAATGGGGATTTACAGAAACACCTGATCCAATAGGCACCATTAGGGACTCTGGTTAAGTGGCCCCGCATTCTGCAGCTGTGGAAGTCTCTGCACATGCGCTTGTCCTCCCTGGACACCCGGGCGGGGCGGGGCGCGCCGCGCGCGTCATTCCAGCCTCCACCTGCCTATCAAGGCGCGCGGCGGGCCGATAGGCCAAAGTGCCACTGTTTTGTCTTTCCACTGTATAGACTATGGGTTATATAGGCACAGTGCCCGCTGGCGAATCCAAGTAAATGCGCCCTTGGTATGCATGTTTGCCCAAGTGAAGCTGCTCTCGTTGCACAAGAACAGACCTCTTCTGGTGACAGCCACCGATGCTACTTGTTTGCAGCGCACCGGCTGCTTCCGTTCCTGCTCCATTCAGACACACGAGGTTGTACTTGGCATGGAAGTGGGGAGAGGTGGGTCTGTTGTCTCTGTAATGGACCTTGGCACGGGGAGAGCTGAGGCCCACTCACGACTCCTCCTCCCCCATCCCCCCCTCCCCCCCCCCACACACACACACACACTTAGCCAGACTTTGCCATCCTGGGAATTTCGGTTTTCCTGCCTTTGCCTCGCTTCTTAAAAAGCGTTGACAACTCTATTAGGTCGCATTGTTGCGACCTATGGCTTTACCAATGTTTCTTTTAGCCACACCGCACAGCATTCGCAATGTTGTGTGGCTAAAGTTTAAAAAATACCTTTGATAATATAAGAGACACGATTATAAATGGTCGGGAAGAGTTCATTGTTAAACCGAGTATGAGTGTGTGTGTGTGAGAGAGAGAATGGGAGAGAGGAAGTGAATGTGAGAAGGTGAAGTAGAGAATCAAAGAGAAAATGAGCGAGAGAAAGGAGGTGAGATGAAAAAGAGAGAGAGGTGATATCGGGACATCAAGGAGGCACGTAAACTAGAAAGAAAACAAGAGAAAACTGGAAAAAAAGTGACAGAAAGAAAGAGAAAAGAAGACACATGGGGGCAAAGAGACTGAAAAGTGTGCGAGAGAAAGAAAGCGAGGGAGTGATCTAGACTGGGAAAATGAATGGGGTGAAAGGCAAAGAGAAAGAGGGAGTGATGGGGAAAATATAGAGAGAGAAGAAGCAAAGGGGGCTCAAAATCTACAAAGGGAATCCTTTTATGATGTATAGCACTGTACTCAACAATGTTTCATCTGTTTAACACAGTGGGAACTTTGATCTGTCTTTATAGTTATACATTGGTCATACAGAAACCGGAAATACACCGACGTGCCCCTAAAGGTGGGTCCCAATATACTTTGTGCTGACTACAGTAGCTTTTCGGCTTGGTTTAATTGAGCAAGAAGGAAGGCAACAGGCAACATCTGCAAGTTCTTTCTTTCCACCTGTGACACTTGCAGTGCCTACTTTTCATGGCCCCGCCCTTAAGTTGTTTGCACTTTAACCTCTGCCTTGACAGCAGAAGTTTCCTGCGGCAAAAGCCACTACGTGCCTGTCTCCACCGCAGAGCCGCAGAGGAGCACTTTTACCAACCATCAAGGGGAGGGTTCTTCGCTTCAAGCACCAACGGACTCTGACAAAAACTTACCTCAAACGAGGCTGGTGACAATAGAAATATTGACACATGTTTCACTTTGGGGCAGGGTGGCATCACCAGAGAAAACAACTTGGAAGGGGGTAAAGTGCCCTAGCTTAAATGTACATTTAGTTTAGTATCTTATTGATACAGCTCACTGACAAACAGGCGCTAACACTTCCAGGCACTACAGGCCTATGCTCTTCATACAAATCATAATTCAGATGGGTTAAAATCAAGGCGGTGAAAAGACGTGGGGATAGGGAGGGTCGTTCGTCTAAAATATGCCCTTCTGAAAATCACCAGTGCGATTTTAGGAACACCAGGAAGTCAAACACGAATATTAAACTGTGCACAAAGTTCCAGGCAGTGACGTCCACACCTGCTTCTTTCAAATCTTAACAGTAGCTTATCTTTCATCTGCTGATATGTGTCTAGCCACCGGAGAACGCCATGTCTAATAAAAAATGATTTGTGCTGCATTTGTTTTATTTCAGCTGTGCACTGAGAACAGTGCGCTTTTAGTACGGCTGCTGGTATGCCTCGTACCTTCCATTTACATTGATCGCGCCGTACGCCACCTCACGCGAGAAGCGTGAGGTATAGTGGGGCTCTTCCCTGAAAGCCGTACGAAGCGTACAAAAGCGCTACGAAGCGCCCAGAAGTGCTAGTAAGCACCGTACTTTCCAGGAACTTTACCAAAAGCACTGAACTTGCCTAAAAGAACTTAATTTGGCAAATAAGAACTGTGGCATTTTAAAAAACATTACTGGAACCTACCCTGAAGCCTGATGACTGTATTTTGAAGCCTGCTTGGCAAGCATCCGGGGGGAGGGGTCGGGGAGGTCATAGCCGAGTGCATGGATTTAGGGCGCACTTGTCCTCTGCGCACTGCCCCCTGGCCCAATTAAGAATAGGGTAGCGTTGTTCATTTTGAGAGGACTCCCTGTACTGGTCCGCACTCTTTGTCACTCCACAAAGCTGAGGGACATCTCCCTGCCTGCCAAGGGTGAACTTGGCGCTGTGCTCCCCAAGGAAAGCTACTGCTGAGCACCATAGGGCCGAGAAGTTAGTTCTTCATAAAGACACTGTCCTGCACTTTTCACGTTTAGACGCTGTTGCGAAAGCAGGGCAGCCTCTCACTTTGACAAGCTTCAAAGCGCTTCAAAAGTGGCCCGGTACTGGGTTTTTTCTCATCTAAAGGTGTTTGTTGATATTTTGCTGTAGAATCCTGCTGTTTGTGTGCCCTTTTGCAGAATACGTGCGTCGGGGTCTTTGCCTATTGGACAAACCAATTCTGTGCACAATTAAGACTGTGTAAAGCCTGGTCCCTGTATGCTTTGTGTGAGCTGCATTGCACAGACATGTTTTGGTGCTTATGTTGCTTGCGAAGAGGACTATTCGTTGCAGGTTGTGTTCACCCTGAGATAACCCAGACACACTCTCCCCTGCTTCGCGGCACAAACACAAGTGCATAGCCCTTCTCTGTGCACACACCCCACGCTGACACTTGGATGCATGTTCCTCGGCTGTTACAATTTTGGCAGGTGTGTTATTTGCTGAGGTGGGAGCTGGCCTCGACAAAGACACCCAAATTGTTGTCAGAAGGACAACTGCTTAAATAACAGACCGTTCTGTTAAATGTCGCAAGAAGCATTAGCCCCCTGGTTCTCCTGCCCCTTCGCTGTGCTTGTTCTCCTGCCCTCTCGCTGTGCTTGCTCTCCTGCCCCCTGGCTGTGCTTGCTCTCCTGTGTGTGTGTGTGGCTCTGTGTGTATGTGGCTCTGTGTGTATGTGGCTCTGTGTGTATGTGGCTCTGTGTGTGTATGTAGCTCTGGGTGTGTATGTGGCTCTGGGTGTGTATGTGGCTCTGGGTGTGTATGTGGCTCTGGGTGTGTGTGGGGGCTCTGGGTGTGTGTGGGGGCTCTGGGTGTGTGTGGGGGCTCTGTTTGTGTGTGTGTGGCTCTGTTTGTGTGTGTGTGGCTCTGTTTGTGTGTGTGTGTGGCTCTGTTTGTGTGGCTCTGTTTGTGTGTGTGTGTGGCTGTGTGTGTGGCTGTGTGTGTGTGTGGCGCTGTGTGTGTGTGTGGCGCTGTGTGTGTGTGTGTGTGGCGCTGTGTGTGTGTGTGACACTGTGTGTGTGTGGCGCTGTGTGTGTGTGGCACTGTGTGTGTGTGGCACTGTGTGTGTGTGGCACTGTGTGTGTGGCGCTGTGTGTGTGTGGCGCTGTGTGTGTGTGTGGCGCTGTGTGTGTGCGTGGCGCTGTGTGTGTGTGGCTCTGTGTGTGTGTGTGGCTCTGTGTGGATAGCTTTTTTTGTAGGTGGCTCTATGTGTGGGTGGCTCTGTCTGTGTGAGGGTGGCTCTGTGTAGGTGGCTCTATGTGAATGACTCTGTGTGGGTGGTTCTGTGTGGGTGTCTCTCTGTGTGTGGGTGGCTTTGTGTGTGTGGCTCTGTGTGGGTGTAAATGCAATAGGTCATGCATTTGCCAGCGATTAAGCTATTGGCATTGTAAATGACAATGCCATTTATTTAACGATTAAGCTGTTAGCAATGTAAATGACAATGCCATTTATTTATGATTTTAATTTATGATTTTAAATTAAAAAAAAATGCCATGAGCAATGCCAATAGCTCTACCTTTAATAATGCCAAGAGCATTGCATTGTAAATGCTTGTTTTTCAGTGTTCCTAAAAAATCCTTGTTTGCCAGTGGTCAATCCTTCCTCTTTGTCCCTCCTTTTTGTCTTTCGTTTCCTCCCACAGAGCAGGTAACAACTACTACTAGTGCTATGGTTGCTTATCTGTTCATTTGGAGGACTCATTTTTAGGTCTTGCCTAAGCAATCCCGTTAGGGATGCTGGCGAGATTATAGTAAGGCTTTCAAAAGTGTACCCAAACTGCAGATCAGGTACAGTGCATGTGAGCACAACCACGCGCATTGTGAACAGCTGCTGTTTGCTAGCAGACACTTTGTGCACGCGCGCCGCGCTCTGCCTCTGCTGCCACTTCAGCTCACCAGGCTGCACACCCCCTCCCTCCCTTCCTTTGATCTCCGCCGCGAGGTCTCACAGGCTCCTCTCTGCCCCCTTCCTTTAATGGCCCTCCCCCAGCACAGAGCGCCATCGCTTGTTCTCTGATGTATTCTCTAACTCTATTTTATCTTCTCTCGTACTCTTCCATCTCTCGCCTTTGTTCGGATGTTTACACAGCACTGCTTGCACAGAGAATTTTAAATCACACATCCTCTATCCAGCGGATGGTCATCCACACCGCTTTTAAGGTATACTAGTGCTTTTAGGTGCAGTCGGCGTGCTAGCTGTGTGTCCAGGGCATACAACAGCTTGTTTCACACGCGGGGGACGAGCCATTTGTTGGCGGTTTATGCCCTTCTGCGTGGCCGGGTGCCATCATGTAATTACACTGCCAGCAGGCTCCTTTCTTCCCGTCATTAACGGGGGCATGGCTCTGCGTGGACCCCTAGTGCTAAGTACAGGGGACCTCTTCTAGGGCTCATACAACCCACCCAATGGCTTCTTTTCAGCATGCCTGCCTCATTGCGAGCCGCATTATTGAAAGTTCCATTGTTATGCCTCAGAGAGGCTGTCCCAACTCTCCACCAATAGGCATGGTATTCCCCTCAATTTTTTTTTTTTTAAACTCTCCCTCGTTTTTGATTTCAAATGGTGAACACTAGGCAGTCCACCAGAAACTGCAGTACAGTATCTTTTCAGAGATCTTACTGGTGTACCCAAATACAAGTTCGGGTTAAAGACACATAGGTACGAAGATTCCTTTTTAAGGAGAGACGTTCCATTTTAACACTTTAGTAGGTACATATTGAGTCGTTTAAACAAATAAAAAAAAACTCAGTTTTAGTGGGACGACTTGCAGTACAAAATGTTTACACTCACATACCACTGAGTGCCACACAATTACACGCCACATAATTACACTGCACTCAATGCAACATACACTCCAAATACCACTCAGTGTCATATAATTATACACCACATAATTACACTGCACTCAATGTAACATACACCCCAAATACCACTCAGTGCCACATAATTACACGCCACATAATTAATCTATCTATCTATCTATCTATCTATCTATCTATCTATCTATCGCCCTCACTCTATCTATCTATCTATCTATCTATCTATCTATCTATCTATCTATCTATCTATCTATCTATCTATCGCCCCTCACTCTATCAATCTATCTATCTATCGCCCTCACTTTATCAATCTATCTATCTATCGCTCTCACTCTATCTATCGCCCTCACTCTATCTATCGCCCTCACTCTATCTATCGCCCTCACTCTATCTTTCGCCCTCACTCTATCTTTCGCCCTCACTCTATCTTTCGCCCTCACTCTATCTTTCGCCCTCACTCTATCAATCTATCTATCGTCCTCACTCTATCTATCTATTTATCTGGCTATCGCCATCACTCTATCTATCTATTGCCTTCACTCTATCACCCTCACTCTATCTACCTATCTATCTATCTATCTATCGCCCCTCACTCTTATCTATCTATCGCCCTCACTCTTATCTATCTATCTATCTATCTATCGCCCTCACTCTATCAATCTCTCTATCTATCGCCCTCACTCTATCTATTGCTCTCACTCTGTCTGTCGCCCTCACTCTGTCTGTCGCCTTCACTCTGTCTGTCTCCCTCACTCTGTCTATCGCCCTCACTCTGTCTATCGCCCTCACTCTGTCTATCGCCCTCTCGCCCTCACTCTGTCTATCGCCCTCACTCTGTCTATCGCCCTCACTCTGTCTATCGCCCTCACTCTGTCTATCGCCCTCACTCTATCGCCCTCACTCTATCTATCGCCCTCACTCTATCTATCGCCCTCACTCTGTCTATCGCCCTCACTCTATCTATCGCCCTCACTCTATCTATCGCCCTCACTCTATCTATCTATCACCCTCACTCTATCTATCACCCTCACTCTATCTATCGCCCTCACTCTATCTATCTATCGCCCTCACTCTATCTATCTGTCGCCCTCACTCTATCTATCTGTCGCCCTCACTCTATCTATCTGTCGCCCTCACTCTTATCTGTCGCCCTCACTCTTATCTGTCGCCCTCACTCTTATCTGTCGCCCTCACTCTTATCTGTCGCCCTCACTCTTATCTGTCGCCCTCACTCTTATCTGTCGCCCTCACTCTTTTCTGTCGCCCTCCCTCTATCTGTCGCCCTCCCTCTATCTATCTATCGCACTCACTCTATCTATCTATCACATCACTACAGCATCACTCAGCACCACCACAGCATCACTCAGGGGCACCACAACATCACTATGCGCTACCACAGCATCACTGAACGCCACAGAATCACTCGTCGCCACCACAACATCACTCAGCGCCACCACAGCATCCATCTGTGCAACCATTCAACAACAACTGGTTCAAATATGCTCTCTCAATGTTTCAAGCTTTATTGCAAATGTCACAGAAAGATGTTAATATTTCACTTCTGTTCTTGGGTTTTCGTCACAATAAAATACACTGAACATAATCTTCACAAAAGTTATTTACCAAACTTTAAGCTATTGCCATTATAAATTACAATAACTTTTATTTAAGTATTAATTATTTAAAAAAATGAAAAGCCATTGTTATTTGTAATATCAATACATGTAAGTCACGTAAATACAACACATATTGCAGTACAAATGCTATAGGTGTCACATTTGCGAAAGTTATAACTATTGGCATTGTAAATGACAAAGCTTTTAATTATGCTATTTTCTAAACCAACACATTAATAAAAAATGTGTCATTTACAATATGTTTTTAGAAACTAAAGTATTTTTGATGATGCATAAGTCAGGGGTGTTGAGACAACCAGCGCTGGTGTTCGCCAGGTATTGAACCTCTATTTTTACACCACAAGCATGGATCTGTCTGACCTCTTTGAATCTCTTCTGTTTACAGGCCACGTGTATGGGTGATATTGGGCCACAGATAACCCCGCAGGATGATGAACGCAGATGGCACGGACAGCAATCTGCTGCCCAACCGGCTGGACCACTCCGTCCTGGACTTTGAAGATGACGTGGACGGCTTCTCGAAGGATGAAGAAGATGAAGTTGGTAAGGATACCGTGCTGTTCCGTCAATCGGTCCATTCTTTTTTTCTGTGGTGTCCCTATGCGTCATCATCAACCGCCATGATGCGTGTCTCCATCAGGAGACACCGTTCCTGCACGCTGCCAACTCACGTCTCCTTCGGATTACGATTTGGCCTCCAATGCTGGACCAGGAGAAGTAGATCCATGAAGATTTTTTAGGACAACCAGACTTAGTAAAGGATTCCCACTTAGACTCCATGCATGAAATGTGTCCAGGGTGGATCTGCTGAGAGTCCAGCATGAATCCAGCCCTTCTGGACCTGCGTTGGACACCCTCAGGTCACCGCGACAGGTCTCCAGTCTGATGGCCCTTTGTCTCGGGGGGGGGGGTCATTGAGCTGGCTCCCCCACACCCCCGACCTGTCCCAGACACTCGTCCTGAGTCTTAACAATAATTTGTTATTTTTCATTTTATTTTATTTGAAAAGTTTTATATAGCGCTGGCTCGACCCGGAGGTATCAGAGCGCTTTACATGCGGTAGGACATTGTTTCAAAACATTGTTACATAGTTAAATCAGTTGCTGGAGCGTACAAACATGCAGTCGTATCTCTAAATAAATCAATGCATTTAAGTCTGGGCTGTCTGTTTCAGGCTGCCTGCCCTGCCTCGCTCTGAAGCAGGAGACGGAAGCCAGGCAGTAAGTCAACTTTCGAAACTCTGCACTGTGAGGTCCTAGTAACAGTTGTCTTTCCATTGCAGCTGAAATGCTTCTAGAACATGTGACAATTCAACTGTGCAGTGTTTGAATGTTGATCACACAGACAAACATGTCCGGTCGCCACAAGTTTGTGATGACGCGGTCTGCAAGGCATGAAGGGGCCGGTGATTCTTCGCTAGCCGCTCCCCCCTACATGCAACAAACACAGCTCTGCACTAAAGTTTAAGCCAGAGAGAGGGGGGCGTGCTGCTCCCCTCGGGCAGATGTTCTGGACAGTTAGAGCTTCGCTGTGAGACAACTCTTTCATGAACTTCATGCTGAGAGAAGGAATTTGCTGAGCTAATGAATTCGAAGTCCAGGCAAAAAAAAAAAAAAAAACAGATGTTGCTAAAACATCCCACAGTTCCTAAAAGGAAAAGTATGTAAAATTAAATGAAAATAAAACAAAGCGTAACTTAAATTAAACTAAATAATTTAACTGTAATTATAATTTAAATTAAATTAGAATATACTGAATAAAACAATGGAATAAATGTAAAAATGGATTTGCAGTGGTTTTTCTTATACTTCTACTCCTGTTCCCAGAGCAGGGTGAAGGAAGGAGATTGAGCAGGCCAGGCAGCGAGGGAGCGGACGTAGGGATGTAGAGTGAAGGTGGTGATGGGGTGTAGATATTTGTTAGGATACGGAAGCGGCATCATGTGGGACGCAAACAGTGTGACAGAGGCGGAGGTGAGGCAGGGACTCCTGGATGAGGTAAGGCAGCGTGGTGGCTTAGAGAGGTGCTGGGACCTCCCTGAACAAGTAGGGTTTAAGAGTAGGCAATTTAAGAGGGGCAAGAGAAGAGGATGGCAGTGAGCGACGCTGAGGGAAAGAGTAAAAGCAGCAGGATGTAGAAAGGATAATATAGCCCGCCGTAGCGGGCTATACCGGCTATTAGAGGCCCGCTCCAGCGTTAAAGGTCTGAGCCGAAGGCGAGGGACTTTAACAAGGGAGCGGGACTTTAATAGCCGGTATAGCCCTGCTACTAAGGGCTGTAAGGCTATTAGAACAGAGGGCAGAATGTTCCAACAAATAAAACAAAGGCCTCTCTGAGTTTGAGGGGTTTAAATTCCCTCGGGCTCAGAGAGGTATTTACAAAAACAACATTGGACTGGCAAAAATAGCAACTCTTGATTGTAATTTCAGAATCCAGGTTGTTTCCTGCCCTTATTAATGCCTCTTCCTTCCTAGGGCTCTTATTTGTCCCAAGTTTGGTGATTTCCTTGTGATTTCTGCAGTGCTCGCCTCCACCACTTCAACCATATTTTATGTTTCATTTGCAGACAACCTTTGCAGCCGCTTCATGGTGGTGTACAACCTGAAGCCCGTCAAGCAGCAGGGGCAGGTGTTCATGAAGGGCGTGCCCATCACCGCGCGCATGGAAGGCACGGAGCGGTACACCAGCGGGTCCAAGGTGAGGAGCCATGGGTGGTGGTAGGGGTGGGAGAAGTCAAGTGTCCCCTCAGGGCTAGCATGGTCTTGTTGCAGCGATGCTTCTCCTGGCAGCCTGATGCTGAGCACAGAGGCATACTTGGAACATTAGCCACTGGACGGTGCCTTAGGAACCCACAAATATCTCCAGTTGGCTGCTTATCTAGGCAAGAGTTGAAAAAGTCCCACTCAACTGAGTTCAAAAACAGCTGCTTTATATTTTCCTCTCCAACGTAGCACGAGGAGGAGGGAACATGGCGTGCTGGGTCTGGCACAAAACGGGTCAGCGCGGACTCAGATCCATAAAACCACTTAAAATTCTGTGCATAAGTAGGTATTTGTCTCGGTAAGAACTGAGTTGTGTTTGAAGGATACATCTTTTAGGTATATAAACCTTCAAAGCATGTGGTCCTAATTTCATTCGATGTTCATTTGAAAATGTATTTACACAGAAATTCTAATTCAGTTGTACACATAGATGGGCAGTTGAACAAAGCTGGCTTTTATGTGGGAGCGCCGGTGACCATCCGTTGTCGTGTAGTTCCAACAAATCCCTAGGATCTGCGTGTTTGTGGCCAGCCTAAACATTGGGCGAGGTGCCTAGACTGATTCTGGGCACCCCCGCAGGATATGTTGGCCTAGAGACAAGCTAGCTGACAGTGCCAACACCAGCCCCCCTAACCCAAACAGGGAGCGAATGATTTCAGGCAACCACTGAGCATGACAACCCTGTCCCCTCCGGGATTGTGGTAACAGATCAGGACCTTTCGCTCAGTCTCTCGTGTGCTCTCGTTCTCAGAGAAGTATACAAAGAATACACAATGGGACGTTTTCAATACATTTATTGAACCGTTATTCTTGTATAGAATACATGTTCTGCGATAATCAATAGACAGAAGCACGCGAAAGTGATTACAAGCACCAAAAGAGTGAACAGGAGATACAGTTCTACCAGGGTGCTAAGAACAGTGTATATATGCAGGTATATAAAACCGAATAGTAATCAGGCGTACTCCTATAATGCAATCCCTAACTCCCGGAAATGCATCTTTATTTATAAAAAAAGCATCCTTGCGATGTATACGCAGATTAGTGTTGTTGGAGAAGTGTGGCTCAATGGTTAGAGCGGCAGACCCTGATGCAGAGGTCTAGCCGGGGACCAGGGTTCAATTCCCCGCCTCGGCGGGTCTTGGGCTAAAAAATTCCACGGACCTGATAATTCTCGCCTCGGTGCCTACTCTATTCATGGGTCCTTCTCTGCAACTCTGGGCAATAGCTTGCTTAATCTCAACCACGGCCCCCACAACGCTAAGGATGCCTGGCCTCCACCTTGGGGGTGCCCAGGAGTGGACACCTCACAGGGAAAGCCAGGATGGGTTCCACAGCGGTATTCGTACAAGCGCCTTGAGACCCTTGCGGGTGAGTAGTGCGCTATACAAGTATCAATTTACAATTTACAATTTGTTATGGGTATGCAGATAGCCATGTCACCCTATGGATGAAGATAGAACAACATTTGTACATTGTGCGTAAATGCCTTGTACTCGGTGTTCGAGGCATCATGATAATGTTGCGCGCAGTGAAGTGTGTAAGGTAAGCAGTTTCAGAGAAACAAATCCAACATTGCCACGCATTCCAATGTGTGCAAAAGGTGATCGTAAAATGTTATTGTGCAGAAAGAGGACAATGTAAGAAAATGTGGAGCGTTGCTACATGGGCCTAACTCCGACACATAACACCATGACAAACGCCTCAGATTCCCAAATGTGCGTCACTGGCTGCATGCAGAGGCAACAGGTGAAGCTAGATTTTGCCATCTAAACTCTAAAAGAGCATCTCCCTCTAATGGCAGAGCACAGGATTATTAAACCACCATGAGAAAGGCTCCGCTTTACGAGATCATTGGTGCCAACCTACCACGCATAAGATCACTCATGCCTTAGTTCAAGGTAGCACACCACTAGATGCTGTGTGCACTCAAACAATCAAATGTAAACCAATTTGCATAATTCTCAAATATTTAGTCTATATTTCATCTGAAAAGAATACATTCAGAAATTAAAAATCTCTGGCAATTTTTTTTTTTAACTGGGTTTCTACTATATTACAATTTCATGGGTAATATCTTAATACACATTCTTGTATACAAATGTCTTCACAGAGCTCAGACTCTGACAGATACAAAAACACAACTACTGATTGATTGATTGAGACCCTGTTATACTGTGTCAATGCACAACAGGTCACCTCAGCATCCTTACTAGGATATGTGTCGAATGCTCACCTGTCGTCTATTAAAAAAGAAAGTTGACGCAACGTTTCTGTGCTACTAGATTTTGTTTGGACCTTCCTCTGGACTAGCACACATAGACTCACCTTTGCATAAATAATGCTATTATGAGCATTTCACAGTGGAGTCATTGTTGACAATGTCCCCCAACAGTCAGTAGACAATATAAAGTGTAAAGAAACAACACCTCAGTTAAAACACATCTGGCTTGTAGACACCCAGCACAATACTAGCGGATGATAGCAGTTTTCTTCTGGTTTATGAGAAAACTCAAACTTTATGTTTTTTATTAAATAATTCATAATGTTTACTGGATGACGCAATCTCCGGTAGTCGCTGTTGGCGTGCTCTTGTCGTATACTGGCTTCTACAGGTCGAATTGTTGTCGTCTTCGGTCGTTCCTAGATTCATAAACTCTCTCCAGAATGCGAAAAACAGTAACACGCCAGGTTGCTTCATTTTTCAAAGAACTCACTCCCTCACTCCAGCAGCCCCCTTCCTCACAAAGCGTATTTCTCACTTACTTTTAGAATTCGTCGGTGGTGGCACCCCCTGTTTCTCAGAAAGGCAGGGGTGGCGGTAGAAACAGAAGACTGCTTTCGATACTTCCTGCCTCATCTAATTCACATATGACCCTCATTGTGTAGACGCAAGGCTACTACGACAAATGGATCCATTCTTCCGGTGTGTAGATGGGACGTACTCGCCCTGTACCGACCACACTCCCTGTGCGCCATCTTGTGGTGCCCACCTCTCTCCTGTTGCACAGGGGGAGGAAAGGAGAGTTACTTTAGGACCACCTTGGACCTGGGAAAGTGTCACTTTAGTGCTTTTCTGGCTGGTGTAAAATCATAAGCGGAAGTTTACACACACAGTTTAAAGTAAACTATGGAGAGCTGTTAATGTCTGCAGATTGGTGGAACCGTGCACTGGACGTTCATCACGCGCTGCACTTGAGTGAGGTTCTGCTGCACGACTCCAGCTTCTCCTGGAGTAAGGTGGTCATTGCTCCGTCCTTAACTCCTCCTCCAGGCTTCGATGCGCTGCAGTGGAGTCTTTCTAGAGGCGAGGAATCTGCAGGAAGAAGTAGCCATTGGCGGAATGGGTCATCTGTAGTAAGTTCCTTCCCTGGGTCCCCTCTCCTCCCCAGGTACCTCGAGGCGCCTGCTTTCTGTCGGATGGCCCTCATTGTGTGTGTTTTGCTGATGCGGTTTGTCGCACTGCCTCTCCCTCCCCATAGAGGTGCAGGACTGGGAGTGATTGCATCACAGGGATTTAACCAGTTTGATGTCCTCTTTGATAAACTGACCTATGGAGAATTCGTTCCTGGAAAGACCGCACCCCACCAGACCCCACAGGCATCTTTGCTGAATCCATTCCTCTCTCTGGATGTTCTCTCCTTAAATCCTGTTTCATTTCTGCTTTCCTTCCCGTTCACTCTAGTTGTCTTCCTTCCTGTGGTCGGGGGTGCCTCCTGTCTTCGTCGGGCCATAGCCTGCACTTAAGACCCCCAAACAATGTATGCTTCATGGGCCGAGCCCCTTGTTCAGCCTCTTCTTCCCAGAATACCTGCAACTCTTGTCCAGAACTTCTCGTACGCACTATTCGATTGTGTTGACCTGGTGAAGTTAAGAAGAGTCACCGTTGCTTCTCTGATGGCCTCTTGTGGTTTATCCCAAGATCACACATAGCAAAGCTCAAGAAGCAATAAAGAATTGACAAATGCAGACAGTTGATCTTTGGTCTGTATATATTTCACTCTGGCTCTGAGGGCTTGTGACATTTCTGATAGGCTTGTGAGGCAATGGGCAGTCTAACAACGGGACCACGCTTACACTCCTAAGTTGAAAATGCAATCCAGACGATGGTATTGGACACTGTCGCAAGGAGCTATGGGCCAGATGTATGACCTGCCAAATACCGAGTCGCAAAACAGTATTTTGCGAGTCGCAATTTAGTTGTGACTCGCAAAATTCTGTTTGTACATGGGCCCATGTTTTTTAGCGTGCACAAACGGGTCTAAGACCCGTTTGCGCACTCTATAAACCATTGTACATCTGAAACTATGTCTGATAATGGGGTATATTCAGATATGGGACCCGGTGTATGATGTTCGCTTGGGGTTCGTGGATTTTCCTGAGAATGGCGGCTCATCAGATATCTGAGCTCCTGGGAGCGAGGAGGTGAGATCTCATCAATGCATCTGTGGTGAAACCCAATGCACAAAGACTACCATTTGTAAGTGTTACTAGTGGTCATCTGCTGGTTTTGATTCATCTCCTTCTGACCTAGTATTTAAGCATAAGAAAGGTCAGAGTTCATACCCTGCCTGTCGAGGCCTTCCTTCTGTGGTTTAAGCACGGTCGGTGGTGCACCAGGTCCTGGCTGTGCCTTTGTCCCAATGGAAGACACCGGCTTGTTCTTCGGCTGGATGGGGATGAGAGTCTAGACCGCATCCGATGGAAGCATTGCTCTTACAGCTGGCCGGGTGCATAGCAGTGATTCGAAACTCAACTGCGACAAGTCCAAGAGCTTGGCCTACAGCCAGACTAAGTCTATCTGCTCAGGAGTCCCCAACCCCCCACGCTGCAATCCATGCTAAGGAACCTTGGTCTATTTATAAGAACTTGGCTTTTGATTCTCAGGTAAATATGATTACATCAGCAGGCTTCTTCCATCTTAAACTGGAGATATTTCCATTATGGACTCTAGAGTCGGACATTAGCCGCACAGGCGTTTGCTCGGTTGAGGATGGCTCATTGAGTAGACCCTGTCTACGGTGGCTTGTCCAGACTACAGGTGACACAGAATCCAGCTGTTGGCTGATACTTGGATCTGTGTCCGCTTCCAGTAATAGTTTTCACTTAACAGGAACAATTGACATGACATCAGTAACCCTGATGCATTGTGGGTGTCTCATCATATAGAGCAGCTGTTCGGCACTTACACAGCCTCAGGCAAGGCACAGATATACTCCTAACTTGTGGGGAGAGGATGTTATATTACAGCCAGAGCTCCTGACTCTGGAACTGGGGACCCAGGTTCGGGTCTCAGCGTCGGCTCAACATCCTGTGATCCTGGGCAAATCACTGAATTTCCCTGTGCCTAGAAATATAAAAAATGAAAGAATCCTTGTGTGATGTAACTGGTGCTCATGTAAAGCGCTCCAAAACCTTCAGGTCTAGTTCGCGCTATAAAACTGCAAAACAGTGTTACTGTTGCTCCATGTTCCCAATGGGTCACTTTCCCCTTAAGAAACCATTGTAATCTGGTGGTTTAGATGGTGGGTTTATAAGCCAGACCCTCAAAGTCACTGCCCTTAGCGAGGAGAGCGGAGTCCACCCTACGAAAGACTCACCTTGTGCGTTTCACTGACCCTACTTTTGGAACTTCATGGGCGGTGGGTGTGACCATGAACCACAGGGACCCTCCCCTGGCTCTCTCGGCATCGGCTTCATGCGGTGCATGTTACACAGACCAGTGAACTTGAGTGTAAACATAGCAGTGTCAGAGCCAGCAGACAAACCCGGAGGCATCTGCCTCGCGCCCGTTGCCCCCAGTTACTGCTCCCCAGTGTTATAAGGCAGTCTGCATCCTGTGAACCAAGCCACCGAGGTCTGGTGGACCGGGAGCCATTGGCGCACGCGGCGTCTATCGCTTCGTCCACAATAGTCAGGTGGGCTATCTGGCGAAGGTCCCATGGTCTTCTAGTGGCAAGATTCATTTCACCCAGCAGGGGCATCACCGCTGCTGCCTCGGGCTCTCTGAGGCCACCACCGCAGTCTTTCAGTCACTGAAAGGGCGACCAGCGAGGACAGATCTTTCAAGGACCAAGAGGGAAGATGGCCAACCCTCTCACACCCTCTGCCCTAAGCTAAGCCTGCTTCCTCTGAGCACCAGGGTTGTGTTTTGTGTGGTAGGATTTTAGTTTTAAAGAAAGTGGTTGGCTCATGTTCAGCGGTGAAGGTCTCTCTAGCCGTAACCAGGAGAGCTTTGGGGAGATCAGGATGAACGTGGAGCTTTGTGTGACCAAAGAAATGTAAATGAAGAAGAGATAACATTGGTGCAAAGAGAGCATCCGAGAGAGTCCTCTAATGTTCTTGGAAATGTGAAGGAACTGCAAGACTGGCTTGGCAGAGGGGGGAGAGTTGGGTACCACTTGGCAGAGATAAACAAGAAAAGAGCTGAGCCCTACTGAGAAAGATGCCACTCTTGGGGATAAGATGGGGCAGGAGGGTGTGCTGGTGTCACTGTGGTCAAGAAGGTTAACTATGGGTGGTAAATTTATCATACTAATATGGATGAGGTAGTAAGGTGCCAATGTTGGCCGATGTGTGCCATCCATGTTTCGCGCTGCATGGCACTCTAGAAGGAAACTCATAGTAACCCAGGTGTGCGGAGTGCCATTGGACAGGGCCTTTCCAAGATCTAGGTTTAGTGTGAGATAACATCCTTGGTGTCTGTGTCTGTTAAAAGGTCCGGTGCTCACGTAGGAATCTGTTGATATTCATTTGCTGGTTTATTGAGGCGATGTTTTATGTCGCCCTCTGTTGCCACCATGCAGGTGAAGACCAGCACGCTGTATTCTGTGCGACTGACGCATGGCGAGTTTACGTGGACCATAAAGAAGAAATTCAAGCACTTCCAAGAGCTCCACCGAGACCTTCTGCGCCACAAAATCTTCATGAGCTTCCTTCCCTTCAACCCGCTGGCCAGGTAACCGCGCCTGCAGTAGAGTTCCTTGATGGATAGCCTTATCACCTATCAAAGCAAACCTATTGCTGGCCATGCACAGAAAATGTACTAAGGGTTTCTATGCATGTTTGAATCTTTCCTGTTGGTTGTCATGGTGAATTATAAGCATCATGCCTGGCATCTGGAGTGTTACCATTGCACCAATCCAATATGGCCTCCACTGTTTACAGTCATGCTGCTGTGTACGGAAGTGCATGTCCTCACAGCGGCCATGTGGAACAAGTGATGGCTTGATTGGAACAAGTGGGTGTATGTTTTCCTTCCCTAAGTATATCCAATGTTCCTCTGTGAGAAACTGACTGACTGGGTATTATAGGTGGTTTTCCAAGTAACCCATCCCCTAAAACACCAGTCATGTAGCTGCTCCCCATGTACTACTTACCAACTCATCGCACGGTTACCTCAGTAAGATCCGTGAAGGAAGCCGGGCTGGGCTCCCACAGTGGAGTCTCCCTGCTAAGGGACCTCGGCCCCAGGCCAGTCATGCAGTGCTTCCCTTTTAAGGCCTTATTACCACCTCCCCCCCATTTTCTGTTCCACTATTTGGAAGTGGTCCAATGCTGGTCTTCCATGTCCCATGTGGGTTGTGTCTGTGCTGGTGGCCATATTACTACTGCACACGCCAGCGACTGCTGTCTGTCTGGGTGTTTTTTATCCTCGAAGCACACTTCACTTCATGTTAGGGGGTTTGCCAGGGGATCAGTCTGCTCCCTATACCTCCAGCCTGGCTTCCTTGTTCATTTATGGACTCCAATCCTTAGGACAAAATGCACATTCTGGTCTAAATTATGTGGTGTGGACAGCCCTTCCCCCAGGGCAACTGATGGTCTTGTGTATGTGTGTGCGCGTGTTCATAGCAAGCTTCTATGCCATATAATAATTATTGTAGGGAGTGAAGAGGTGGCTCGAAGTCCACACAAGACCCTTCCTCCCCTCTTGCATGATTCTGTCTACTCCATTCTCTGCCTTGTTCTTTGACTGCACTGTTCCCTTTCGTGCTGCAGGTTTGCCATTCAGCGGACTCGTGTGGAGCCCACCTCCGCGGAGATGCCATCCCTCCCGCGTGGCAGCGACGACTCCGCCAGGCGGGCCTCCAGCAAACAGGTGGGTGCAGTGTCTCTTACCTGCTGGTGGGGCACTGGCCGGTGTGAGGGAGCAGAAACAAAAGGAGCCCACATGCAGAGGGGACTTGGAATGCCAGCGCAGCGGTGTCGAGTGTTGAGTTGAAGGCATGTGGTACTTGATGGATCTTCATACTTGAAGCCGGGTGTATGTGAGACCAGCAGGCAGCCAGCCCCCTCTCCACCGTGCGCTTACTTCTCATCCTCAGATCATTTCCTTCTGTGAAGGCTCCGTCCGTACAACCTTTGTATCTCTTTTCACACCACACGGCTCTTTCTTGGAGTTTGAGCTCTTTCTTCAGCTCGTCACTCCATGGCAGACCTCCTTGTCGCCTCTGAAGACCAAACTCCTGATTCGCCACCCGACGAAGTTCAGAAGTTGACGCGAGTCGTACCCAGTTTCATATTGTGCTTTTCTCAATTCATGAGGTAACTGGTAAGCAGACCTCTTTGGCTGGCCAAGCTCAGAAGTTAGCAGCCCATTCCGAGGTCCTTAATAAGCCAATTGTAGGGGACGGTGCTTCATGGAAAAACTAACCAGACGTTAATTGTAAGAAAGTGGATTATTAGTTATAGTAGATGTTCGCCCACCTCAAGGAATAACAGCACTAACTTGTCAGCGTGAACCCCAAAGTTAGTAAATTAACCTGAGCTGAACCCCAGGTGGCTATGGCACCGAGCAAGCAGGCTTCACTTAAGGCAATGTGTAGAGTATGTATGCAGTACCAAAACAGTAATAAAGTCAAAACACCAAACAGTAAAAATCCTAAACTGAATTTGGAAAATAGAGCAGATTTTTTTTTTTTTTAAATGACACCAAACTGACAAAGATCCAATAAGGGGGACTGGATACATGATTGTTTTAAGTTTTAAGCAAAAAAAGCATCAAAAAGCCTAAGTGCAAATGATAGTCTTGGAAGTGTAGACCAGGACCTAGGCACAATTTCATGGCTGACGGAGAAAGAGCACGGGGCGGATACATCAATCAGGCTCGTCACGGGTAAAATGTTTACCTTCTGACTTAGTGTTTTACATCAAAGTTGGATACCATTGCCACAAGGTCCCCCTGATGGCTAAGGAGGCCTTGGAAGTCCACAGATTTTCAAAGCCCCGACTATTCGGGTCTCTGGAGCAGCTCCCCTGAGACACTTCTAAGGCTGCTAGGCAGTGCTTAATTTGTAAAACATTACGTGCCAGGGCCCTCAGGAGGCCCCTGCAGCCAATACCACCCATTTCCCTGCTAGCGCTGCCAATGACACGACCGAACCAGCTACTAACCATCACACTTCTACAAATGTGACAATTCAGACAATTCCAGGCCCCCAAAGTTATTAGATTAGCATAGGGGGCAGGCCTTTCAACGTATATTGAATTAGCAAACAACTGTTGTTATACTCACTCTAAATCAGACAAACAGTCCACCATGTGGCAGACTGTCATAAGTGCCGGTGTTGACAATTAAGTGTTGGTGCCGAACACCGGAAACCACTGGCTCAAATTAAGCACTGCTGCTAGGACCTCAGGGACAGCACTTAGGGACCAGGACTCTCTCCAGCCAACAGAAAGGCCCAGTCCAGACCCAGTTGGTTCTAGTCAACTGGTCACTTCAGGAAAAAGGCCTCTTCCAGCTTGTTGTGTCACTGTAGTCCCATCGAAGGCCATCCAACTGGCAGTTGGAGTCCACGTCTTTATCCTTGATGCAAGAGGAAACGAGTCCAGTACTACAGGGCTCCCCTCAGTCACGGACAGCAGATCCAATCCACTTCTGATCTTATGCAGATCCATAAAGTGTTCTGAGGAGAGTGCCGTGGGGTGCCACAGCTATGGTTGGCACCAGCTAGCAGTTTAGGTGACTCCTGTCTCCTCACTAACCAATAGGGCGAAAGAGCAGGTTATGTTGCTCTACTGTAGTCACTCCCACAGTGCCTCCCAATCCTAAAAGTAAAGATGGGGAAAGACTTCCTCCTTTGTTCAGTACCTGTGTTCACCCAGAGGTGTGGCCAGAGAAATGAGCAGCCCCTCCTCTGTGGTCAACCAATTCCGAGGGCTAGTGTCAGCCTGGCTGGAGGGACAAAGGGGTTGCCTTCTCCAGGTCTCACTTTACATTTTCTAGTGAAAGGGCAGACGCCATTCCAAGTAAAAGAAGTTCTTTGGTCCCCCTTCAATTGCAAGGGAATGAAAAACACCTCCCTACACTCATGCCATTCTTCTGTTCTTGAAGGACACATTATTAAGGTCAAGCACGTGCAGACCTGTTGTTAGTCGGCTAATTCTAATTAGCCTCCTGGAGATTCAAGCAGATAAAACGTAACTTTCTAAAAAGTTACTTTTCCTAAATGGTTGTTAAAAATCCAACTTTACCATTAAATTGGATTTTTACTGAAAGTTAAAAATAGGCTTTGAATTACTTTTTAGCCCTCTACTGTCATAAGTTAAAAATTACAGTTCATAATCTGTACTTTAAACTTTTATAAGATTTAGCTGTAGCCTTGCCAGTGAAAATATCTTTTGGGGGCCAGGTCAGGAGCGAAATGCCTATTTTCATTTTTTACAGTTTACACTTTGAAATATCAGTCAGCATACATTGTGAATGAAGATGTAGCTAGGGGTGATTTATTAATATTTAAATGAAGGGTTCCGACCTGGCAAAAGAGGTTATTTTGACAGGTTTAAGGTCAGATGTTTAAGCTGCTGAAGTCTGGTTACACACGATATGCCTAAAGCTCCGTTTTACAGGCCATCTCTGCAGATGGCACCACAAGTGCTGCAGTCTACACGTGTCTTTACACCTCCAGAACCTGCGCGTATTTCCTACACCATGTACTATGGACTTATAGTCAAGTTAAATATGTCAACAATGGTTAAGCCCAATGACCCAAATGTTATGTTATGTTATGTTAGTTGGCATTTGTTTAGCGCATTATCACCTACAGGTCTCTAAGCGCTCATCTAGCTTCTCTAATCTTTCTTTCTACTCCTCAGCCTTTTCAACCAGTGGTCACCAGTCCCATGAACCTGGTGACCTGGAAGACGTGTTCTTGTTACTGTCACCTTACCTTCGACTCTACATGAATTCCAGGCTCTCTTCTGTAGTGCGTTAAGGGGTTTTCTTAAAGTGAGCATGCTTCTCAAAACTCTTTTCCCCAATAGTCTATCTAGATTTCTTGTTGTGAGTTTTTTTTAGTTTAACTCCTAAATTCCTCTTCAGAAGCAAAGATGACGTGGCTTAATCTGGATTTGTAAATGTGGGCACCATTTTGATCCCACTAAGATTTTACTCCTATATAGCCTCTGTGAGGAGCACGGAACTGACCACAAACTTCTCAGACCGTGAACCGCCTAACACCAATCCTACCTTAAAACACATAAACCTGACACTCTGGTGGTGCCTGGTCATTTCTGCTACATTTTGCATGAGACTCCACTCCTGTTCACACGCCAGCACTTCATACTTCAGGTACCCTGTGCCTCCTGGTCTCCTGTCTCAAGATCCTACTTCTTTGACGGTCTGCATATGGTCCGTTCGCCGCTCCAACTGTCCTATCCTTCTCATCCGTGTTCAGACTCTGAGTGCTCCTGATGGGTCACCACAGCGGCACATAGATGTTCAGCTTTCCTCTCTGTTGTCTAGCCTCTTAGTCTGTCCACTCTCCTCACCGCCGCTCTAGAGTTATTGGAAATCACTTCTGGAGGACGCTGGGGAGCGACTCGGGAGTCCTTGCGAGTAGACACATGACCTTACCAGATCTCCACAAAACATCTTGCTGTCGGAGACATGTTTCCTGTTGCTGAAAGTTCTCCTGGCATTTCTCCAGGAGAGAGTTCTGATTGCCACAGAGAGCACTATTGTAATGTTTTACGGTCACGAGCTCAGATCAGCCGCGTTCCTTCCTCAAGGGAGACGGATTTTAGCTCTTGGACAGAAGATGTATTCTTCAACTCATCTAGCTTCTCTAATCTTTCTTTCTACTCCCCAGCCCTTTCAGTCAGTGGTTACCATCCCCATGAACCTGGTGACCTGGAAGAAGTTTACTTGTTACTGTCCCCTTTCCTTTGACTCTACATGAATTCCAGGCTCTCTTCTGTAGTAAGGGGTTTCCTTAAAGTGAGCATGCTTCTCTAAACCCCTTTTTCCCCAATAGTCTATCTAGATTTCTTGTAGTGAGTTTTTTTTTCAGTTTTCTTCATAAATCCCTCTTCAGAAGCAGAGAGGACGTGGCTTAATCTGGATTTGTAAGTGTGGGCACCATCTTGAACACTCGAAGGTCTTCCGAGGCTCTGGGTGGCTCATCGTTCCGGTGGCACAGACGCTGGTAACCCACCTTTGAAAACCCCCTTTAAACCACAGTGCTGGTTTTACCCCAGTTCCTTCCCACAGCTCATCAAACACCCCATCGCGGGCTGTCTCTCCCAGTGACAGACCACCAGACAAGGACTGGTCGAGGGGACCCCGGGGTGCTTACGGGGGAGCCTGCCTCTTGCGGGACCACCTGGCTACGCTGAGGGTTACTTTTGCGGTGCCTCCGTTGGCAGGGGCTCCAAGGAGTCTAGAGGAAAGAGAAGGGTCTGTGAGCTGCAGGAAGAGACCCTCAGGAAGGAGAGGGGTCGGTGAGCTGCAAGGAAGAGACCCTCAGGAAGGAGAGGGGTCTGTGAGTACAGTATGATGGGCGACTAGCTCTCAGTATTGCGCTGGCAGTCTTTTTTTCTTATTTCCTCCAGTCACACACTGTTTTCCCTTTTACCCATCTCTTCTGTATGTTTTTAAGTTAGTTCAGTTCTTTGCATCTCTTAACAAGCATTTACAATGCAACGGTGTCGCCTTTGCCAAAGTTAGAGCTATTGGCATTGTAAATGACAAACTTTTTATTTATGTGTTGGTTTTGAAAACCGATAAATAAATGGCATTGTCATTTACAATGTCAATGGCTTAATCTCTCGCAAATGCGAGACCTATTGCATTTGCACCCACACACACACACACACACAGAGCCACACACACACACAGAGCCACACACACACACAGAGCCACACACAGAGCCACAAATACACACAGAGCCACACACGCACACAGTGACACACACACAGAGCCACACACACACAGTGACACACACACACAGTGACACACACACACAGTGACACACACACACAGAGCCACACACACACACAGAGCCACACACACACACAGAGCCACACACACACACAGAGCCACACACACACAGAGCCACACGCACAGAGAGCCCCCCACACACACAGAGAGCCCCCTCCACACACACATAGAGCCCCCCCCCACACACACACACAGAGAGAGCCCCCCCACACACACACAGAGCCCCCCCCCCACACACACACACACATCCACACACACAGAGCCACAACGAGGGAACGGGGGGGCAGAAAAGCAAGCACAACGGGGGGAACGGGGGCAGAAAAGCAGGCACAACGAGGGGACGGGGGGCAGAAAAGCAAGCACAACGAGGGAACAGGGGGGGCAGAAAAGCAGGCACAACAAGGGGACGGGGGCAGAAAAGCAAGCACAACGAGGGAACGGGGGGCAGAAAAGCAAGCACAACGAGAGAACGGGGGGGCAGAAAAGCAAGCACAACAAGGGAATGGGGGACAGAAAAGCAAGCACAATGAGGGAACCGGGGGCAGAAAAGCAAGCACAACGAGGGAACAGGGGGGGACAGAAAAGCAAGCACAACGAGGGAATGAGTGGCAGAAAAGCAAGCACAACGAGGGAACAGGGGGGGGCAGAAAAGCAAGCACAACGAGGGAACGGGGGCAGAAAAGCAAGCACAACGAGGGAACAGGGGGTGGCAGAAAAGCAAGCTCAATGAGGGAACGGGGGGGCAGAAAAGCAAGCACAACGAGGGAACAGGGGGGGCAGAAAAGCAAGCACAACGAGGGAACAGGGGGGGCAGAAAAGCAAGCACGAGGGAACGGGGGCAGAAAAGCAAGCACAACGAGGGAAAAGGGGGGGCAGAAACGCAAGCACAATGAGCGAACAGGGGAGGCAGAAAAGCAAGCACAGCGAGGGAACGGGGGGCAGAAAAGCAAGCACAACGAGGGAACGGGGGGCAGAAAAGCAAGCACAACGAGGGAACGGAGGGGTAGAAAAGCAAGCACAACGAGGGAATGGGGGCAGAAAAGCAAGCACAACGAGGGAACGGGGGGCAGAAAAGCAAGCGCAACAAGGGAACGGGGGGGCAGAGAAAGCAAGCACATCGAGGGAACGGGGTGGCAGAAAAGCAAGCACAACGAAGGAACGGAGGTAACGGGGGCAGAAAAGCAAGCACAACAAGGGAACGGGGGCAGAAAAGCAAGCACAACGAGGGAACAAGGGGGGCAGAAAAGCAAGCACAACAAGGGAACAGGGGGCAGAAAAGCAAGCACAAAGAGGGAACAGGGGGCAGAAAAGCAAGCACAACGAGGGAACGGGGGCAGAAAAGCAAGCACAACGAGGGAACCGGGGGCAGAAAAGCAAGCACAACGAGGGAACGGGGGGGCAGAAAAGAAAGAACAACAAGGGAACGGGGGGCAAAAAAGCAAGCACAACGAGGGAACCGGGGGCAGAAAAGCAAGCCCAACGAGGGAACGGGGGGGCAGAAAAGCAAGCACAACGAGGGACCAGAGGGCAGAAAAACAATCGCAACGAGGGAACAGAGGCAAGAAGAGGCAAGAAAATGGACACAATCAGGGAACAGAGGCCAGAAAAGCAAGCACTCACCGGCTGGGGTGGAGGACTCGGCAGCTTCTCTTCTTATTCCGGCGGCGGTCCAGCAGAAATGGCTCTCCGAAAAGCCCGACAGTTTTGGACTGGGCGGCGTGTTTTTCATTCCCTCCTCTTCCCGTTGGCTGGAATGTAAAATAAAACACGGTGCTTAAATGGACAGACGCCCCTCTCCTCCAATGACCGGCCTCCGTTTAGGAAACCGCCACTGAGAAACATAAGAACTCACCGGCGAGACTGCGCAAGCCGAGACCTAAAAATGGAGTTTGAGAGTGATTGCTGTGTTTGGGCGCTCAGCGTGCAGGTGTGGACCAGCCTGTGGTGTTTCTGCCAGTACTTCAGCCACCCCCTGTGTATGACGTGTGTGTGGTCTCCTCTTCTTATCTTTTGGAATCTGTGCTTTCTGTTGTTTGCTACAGCACTGATCTAGCAGTTATCTGTGTGTGTTGTCCCCTCCAGGTCTGATGAAAACCAAACACCTTATCTTCAACTTCACTGGTGTAAAGGGTGGGGGGGGGGGGGGGTGCTGGGAGTTACTTGAGGTCCCGCTGCAGAGTTCGGGGACAATATGTCTTAGGATTTTAATTGTGTCCTAATCTGGGAACAATTAGTGAACATTGTAATATTCATACCAGTTTAGGGGAGTCCTAGGCTAGCTTTTCCAACCAGTCTGATGAATGGCCTGTAGTTTCACGTACCATAGCTTTAAAATATATGTACTTATTTTATGAGGATAATTGTTTATATTTTGAGCCATTTTAGTGATATTTACTAAGTAGTTTCTGTTCTGCCTGAGTCCCCACAGACCCTAGAATCAGCCCTGGTCTTTATCCGGCCCTCCAGCACAGCGCTGGACACCCCTGGTTTGAAAACTCCTCTTTCAGGTTTCACAGGAGCCTTCTCAGTGACAGTGAAAATGAAGTCTCAGTCACAACTGCCCTGACCGGCTGTGTGCTTTGTTTTCAGAAACAAATGGAGGAGTACCTGAACTCGCTGCTGACCAAGTCTTTTTACCGAAACTACCATGCCATGGTAAGTGCTGCTTTTATTTCATATTGTGGGTGCTTCCGGTACCTCCTCGACTCACTCGCACAAGACGTGTGATCTGTTTGAGGTGCAGAGCTCTGTGCCCGCACCTGCTCTGAACGGTGGCGTTGGCACACAAGGGGCCCTTTTCCTGCATAGAAATCCTCTGTGTTCAGTGTCTCTCAATCATTCAATCAATCAGGGGTTTATAAAGCGCTCTACTCACCTGTGAGGGTCCCAAGGCGCAGACCTTGTGGTGTGGTGAGTGTGTAAACACAAGAGGGCCCTGGAGGATGAGTGGTAGCAGCGTCCCTGCGGATGTGCCTGCTCCAGTGGTCCTCCTGGGACCCTTGTGATGTCACACGCCTGGCACTAGTGGGGGGCAAAGGCCCTTTAAAAGTCATGGTTTGCGGGGCCTGTGGAAAGCTTCCTGCGGCCGTCGCTGACATCTCTGCCCGGTGCCAGCTCTCCGCCACCACTGAAGGCTTCTAGGCTACAGGTCACTTCGGCTACATCTAGAATGTGGCAGAAGTGTTTTATTGTTGATGTGTGAAGTAATGCCAATAAGGACATAGTTGCCACGTTTTCAGATGGCATATTTGTGGCATGTTTAAGGTTTGATTGTACTTGTACTTATGGACCATTGCGGATCCATCTAGAGCTGGTCAAAGGTGTTATTGTTGAGGTTTGAAGCAATGCCAATGAGGACATGGCTGCCACGTTTTCAGATTGCATAAGTGTGTCATTGTCAAGGTCTCAGTGTACTTGTGAGTGCTGTTCCACAACCGAATGTATCCCACTGAGAGTGACCCTTTCATGCAAGTGAACCAAAGCAAGGAATCCATGGAAAAAGAGAAGTGTTGGAAATGACACCATTTTGAGCTGGAAGAAGCTCTAAAAATATCTTGAAACTGCTTCAAATCCCCTGAAATGTAAGGCCGTTAACCGAGACGTTCATAGCATGAGGGCGGCTGATCAGACTTCCCAAGGCGCTGGCCTTGGGTGAAGGCGGGAATGCAGATTCCATTGTGCAAGGCCTTCCAGCATCCATGATTAGGAGGCTAACGAACTTCAGACCGTGCTCGTTTACATATGACCTTGTATAGAGCATGCAACATGTCCCCCCAATGATGACACGTCCCCTAGTGGAAGGTATGCTATCGATTATTGGAGGGGGGCATTCTCGCCAAAAGTACACATTTCCGTCAGTTCCCTGAATTTACTGAACAGAATCGCCCACTAGGTGGCAGGCGCGCACCAATTAAGTGAATTTGTGAAAGGAAAAGAGAAACAAGCATGTAACATTGGGGGTGCCGCATCAAACATGTAACACTGGGGTGCCCCCATCGAGCATGTAACCCTGGCATGCCCCACTCGAACATGTAACCCTGGGGTGCCCCCATCAAACATGTAACACTGGGGAGCCCCCATCAAACATGTAACCCCCGGGTGCCCCCATCGAACATGTAACCCTGGGGTGCCCCATCGAACATGTAACCCCCGGGTGCCCCCATCGAACATGTAACACTGGGGAGCCCCCATCAAACATGTAACCCCCGGGTGCCCCCATCGAACATGTAACCCTGGGGTGCCCCCATCGAACATGTAACCCCCGGGTGCCCCCATCGAACATGTAACCCTGGGGTGCCCCCATCGAACATGTAACCCCGGGTGCCCCCATCGAACATGTAACACTGGAATGCCTCCATCAAACATGTAACCCTTGGGTGCCCCCATCGAACATGTAACACTGGAATGCCTCCATCAAACATGTAACCCTTGGGTGCCTCCATCGAACATGTAACCCCGGGTGCCCCCATCGAACATGTAACCCTGGGGTGCCCCCATCGAACATGTAACCCTGGGGTGCCCCCATCAAACATGTAATCCTGGGGTGCCCCAATCAAACATGTAACCCTGGGGTGCCCCCATCAAACATGTAACCCTGGGGTGCCCCCATCAAACATGTAACCCTGGGGTGCCCCCATCGAACATGTAACCCTTGGGTGCCCCCATTAAACCTGTAACATTGGGGTGCCCCCATCAAACATGTAACACTGGGGTGCCCCCATCGAACATGTAACCCTTGGATGCCCCATTAAACATGTAATCCTTGGGTGCCCCCATCAAACATGTAACACTTGGGTGCCCCCATCAAACATGTAATCCTGGGGTGCCCCCATCAAACATGTAACGCTTGGGTGCCCCATCAAACATGTAACCCTGGGGTGCCTCATCAAACATGTAACCCTTGGGTGCCCCACCAAACATGTAACCCTCGGGTCCCCCATCAAACATGTAACCCTTGGGTGCCCCCATCAAACATGTAACCCTGGGGTGCCCCATCGAACATGTAACCCTTGGGTGCCCCCATTAAACATGTAACACTGGGGTGCCCCCATCAAACATGTAACACTGGGGTGCCCCCATCGAACATGTAACCCTTGAATGCCCCATTAAACATGTAACCCTTGGGTGCCCCCATCAAACGTGTAATCCTTGGGTGCCCCCATCAAACATGTAACCTTGGGGTGCCCCATCAAACATGTAACCCTGGGGTGCCCTCATCAAACATGTAACCCTTGGCTGCCCCATCAAACATGTAACCATGGGGTGCCCCCATCGAACATGTAACCCTTGGGTGCCCCATCAAACATGTAACCCTGGGGTGCCCTCATCAAACATGTAACCCTGGGGTGCCCCCAGCGAACATGTAACCCTTGGGCGCCCCAGCGAACATGTAACCCTTGGGCGCCCCATCAAACATGTAACCGTGGGGTGCCCCCATCGAACATGTAACCCTTGGGTGCCCCCATCGAACATGTAACCCTGGGGTGCCCTCATCAAACATGTAACCCTTGGGTGCCCCATCAAACATGTAACCCTGGGGTGCCCTCATCAAACATGTAACCCTGGGGTGCCCCCAGCGAACATGTAACCCTTGGGTGCCACATCAAACATGTAACCCTGGGGGGCCCACATCAAACATGTAACCCTTGGGTGCCCCATCAAAAATGTAACCCTGGGGTACCCCCATCAAACATGTAACCCTGGGGTGCCCCATCAAACATGTAACCCTGGGGTGCCCCATCAAACATGTAACCCTGGGGTGCCCCATCAAACATGTAACCCTGGGGTGCCCCATCAAACATGTAACCCTGGGGTGCCCCATCAAACATGTAACCCTTGGGTACCCCCTAAGACATATACCAATGTGGGTCCAGTACAGCTCTTTCATGGATCCTGCAGGACTTGTAGCTGTCTACAGCTCTCCGTGGTTTCCCAGGCAACACTGGGGGTGTCCAATCAAACAAGTAACAGAGGGGGTACCCCATAAGATGTGCCAATGGGGGTGTCCATACAGCATGTATCTCTGGGTGTTGTTGGTTAGAGCCAGTTTGAGGCTCGTGTTCTCTATGGAGTAGAAGAGCGCATCAGACATCAAAGCATTTGGCAGTGTTTTCCGACAGAACCAAGGTGTTGTGAAATATTTGTTGATTTTGCCTCTGCTTTGTCTTTTATTTTACCCATATATAGGAGCAGGTGAATAGGGAAGAGTTAACCAATTGGTTTTGTGGTTTTGTTAGTAGAAGTCAGCTGGAGCGCCTTGAAGTAGTGTCAGGTGGTTCTTGGGAGCGTCTACTATAAACCATTCAGACACCGAGTGCTATAAGCAGAACAGACTTCAAATACCTCCTCAAGGAAGAGGCTGACCCCCTCCCTCCCCTATCGAGTGACCATTCGACCAGTCCCCCCACAGAGCCCAGTCTGAGCCCCCACCCCAGTAACCAGCCACCTAGGATCCGAATGCCTCAACACGCGCCTGTCCTTTTACACCCCCACCCGCCAACTTCGCTCGTCCAATCAGGCCCTCGCCACTATTCTGCGCATCCACAGAACCACCATGGGGGGAAGATCCTTCTCCTACTTAGCGGCCAAAACCTGAAATTCTCTCCCCACCCACCTCCGCCCTACACAGAACCACCTCTCCTTCAGAAAACAACTTAAAACTTGGATATTCGATAAGTAAATTACCCCCCCTCCTCCCACAAGCGCCTTGAGACCCTCTGGGTGAGTAGTGCGCTATACAAATCTCTGAACTTGAACTTGAACTACCTTTAAAGCGTGTCTGTTATGCCCCGCTTGCTGGTCAGCGAGTGGACGGCATGCCCTGGTGCCACCTCCATTGCCGTGAGTAGCGCGCTCCTAGACCGGTCACTTCTCTCACTGCCCTTCTCTTCTCTTCCAGACGGAGTTCCTGGACGTCAGCCAGCTCTCGTTCATCGCAGACCTGGGACCCAAGGGCTTGTAAGTTGTTGCTTGTCTTCTCGCCACCACTAATGTCCCAGAGGAGAGGCTCTCAAAGCCTCCAAGTTGAGAAGCCCAGACTGCTTCTTCTAGGGTCCTGCAAACTGCTGTGCACAAATGTATACGTGGGTTTAGACCCCACTTCCCTCACCTCTGCTTCTTTGCAATGGGCTCCCCACCACACTAAAGTCAGTCACTTTGGTATTGAGCCCACTTATTTCCCCCTTATGTTTTTTAAATCTGCTGTTCTCCGCCTTATAACTACACATTGATTTTAAGAGGAGGGTCTTGAGATGCTCAGCCCGCTGCTGATAGCAGGTAGAACCGATTTCAAACGCGGTCTCCTAGTCGGTGGCCACTCCCAAATGATCAGACGATCATCGACAAACCAACACAGAGCACTCTTCTGAGGTCCCTCTTGCACATTCTCGCCATCCAGCAGATCCATATGGAGGGACACCCTCAGTGAACTGAAATCATTTCTATGCTACTGTTGTATATAATAATGCATCCTCCTGTCGACTCTACGTTGATGGACACCAGTCTTCCTATGTTTTATTTGATCACAAATGCAGTTTCATTTGAATTCTTAGCGCTTTAGTGTTTCGCCACGGTCCCTCTTCACTGCACTTTGGAGGGGGCGGGTCTGACTTTGTTGTGATACAGAAGGATTGTAACTCGAACCCTTTTGCTGTTGCAGGGAAGGCGCCATCTTGAAACGGTCAGGTGGACACAGGATTCAAGGTCTCCAGTGCATCGGCCACCACCAGATCTGCTACCGCTGGTCCAAGAGGTTGGTTTTTAGACAGGCAGTTCAAGACCAGCGGGCTGGACTACGGCAGCACTCTCTATGCCGGAATCTCCAAACTCCACCTACACAGAATCCAGACCATCTAGAACACCGCCGCTGACTGGTATCCGACCTCCCACGCTGCACCCACATCACACCGCACCTCAGGAAGCTTCACTGGCCCCCCATTCAGAGGCACAGCTAATCCAAACTTCTCACAGACCGATACACAGCCCCACACAATACAGGATCAGAATACCTCAACAGCCACAAAAAAGTTCACCAACCCACCAGACACCTGTGCTCCTCTCACCTGCACTCGCACCCTCTCTGCATCCGCAAAACTAAAACTGGAGGCCGTTCAGTCTCCAACATCTCATCCAAGACATGGAATGACCTCCCTCAACACATCAGAGCCTCCTCTCACTTCTTGAGTTCCACAAAAGCCACCTGTCTTTTCTCATAAGCACCTTGGGGCGCTCACACCCGCACACCTGCTCAAGCACCTGGATATCCTCTCGGGTGATCAGCGAGCAAAACAAATCCCGGTAACCGAACATCGCACTAATCCAGTTACTCTTTTCAGGAGACCGCCGGCCTCACTCCATGGACTGTGTGTAGAAGAGACATTTTTTCACATTTTTTAAAATTAGATCTGCACTTGGCTTCCCATTACACATTCGGTAGCATGTCCATTCTTTACTTCCAGCACCTTTTCTCAATAAATAGGCCTCTGCTTTTGAAAGAGGATTGCTGTTTATTTATGTGGCAGCCCCTGCAAAATGTAGTCGCTTCCAACCGTGCCAACTTTTAAGAAGAGTTAAGTGGGAGATTTAAGAATAAAAATTTTCATGATAATGTATTTCCCCCCTTGACCTAAACTGAAGCAGAGCGAATTTGAGGCAGGAAAAATAAAGCCATTTTGGCTCCAAAAACCGGGCATCTCCCTTCTGAATCGGGTCTATTGGCCTATAAGTTGCTTCTGTGCACTCATAAGAGCGTTCTCCAAAGAGGCTCGGCTTCGAGTGATGCACGGAGTCCTCCTTGCAGTAGAAGGACACGGTGTACACAGACATTTTATAAACGCATGCAGTGTGAGGCTCTTGTAGCTACAAGGACCCCTTTTGGTTGCACATCAGATGCTCTTCAAGCTGAGATCTGTCAGTGTCCAGCCCAATCCGAGACAGAGTGCTCGCTATAAAGATCTTTTCAGATGAGGTTTTATAATTCTGTCGCATCACTTGTTTGGTTGTCAAGCTACTTCTTGGTTCTCGGGATTAGAAATGGAGACCTCCTGCCTTCATTGGAAAGCTTGGGTTATCAGAAGAGACAAAACCAGGTCCAGTTGCCTCTTAAAAAGATTCAGACTTTGGTGGTAGAAGGCGCAAGTCCTGGTGGACATCGAGCTGCGTCCAGCAACCATGGGGGACGCCCATGACCAGTTTTGGTGGTAAAAAAGACATTGGAATATGGCTGCATCCGGTCTTCGCTCTTAAAACTCAAGAGACAAAGCGATCACAAGCGAGACTTGTCCATGTGAAGATGGTTCCTCAAATGTCCTCTCTTGAGTCTCCGACACAAGGCCCAGGTGGCGTTGGCGCTGCCTCTGTGGAGGTTGGATGGAAGACTCTATGGGACTGCCAGACTATCAGTGGCAGCACTTCAAGGTGAATATGATGATCCTGAAGAGGAGAGGTCATGTGTCGCCAGCTCTTGTGTCGCTTCATCGGGCAGCATTGGCGGAAGTACCAGGAGGTAGAGGATCAGCACATGGCTGCCACACCTCTTTGGCTCTAGCCACCAAGGCCTGGAACTGGCCCCTCCCCCCCCATGGAATCTGAGACTAGAGGGGCATCTGATCAGTTTCCTAAACTGTGAAACCCCATCTTCAGATTACCAGTTTAGGAAATCCTGCCACAATCCTGTGTTACACCTGTGTGCTTGTGTCGCTCACGTGCAAAAAACACCACAAAGTGGGCTGTGGACATTCCCCAACAGAGCATCTTAAGAGAGTCTTTGGTAGTATATTGACAAGAGCATGGAGGTTAGAGGAAGACGCCATCTTTTTGTTACTTCCAGCGCTGTTCGCACAGGCATGGCCGCTTCGGCGCTGCCCACAGCCCGATGGATGGTGCATTACCACACATGAGCTGACGGCCAACAGGCCGCTTCACCGGTCAGGCGTCTAGGAGCCAATTCATCAAGGTGGAAACAGCAGCTCCTAGAACTTCAGAAGTGCTGGAATGGAATGACACTGGGAGAGCAGCCAAATGCGGATGGTTCCAGATGTGTGCCGGCTGTGTCTGGAGTCTTAATCCAAAGCAGGTTCCACCTAACCAGGGATCTCCGCAGAGCCTGTCTATTTACATCTCTGTCGCCTTTCTTTTCATTTGAAGCTTGCTGATCTGCTCTAGCGCAGGTGCGCAAGAATGAAGATTCCATTATGGAAATGGAAAAGTTACTATCTGTAATGCTAGTTCATCCTGGGTACACTCATGGAATTATCTACCCACCCACCGCTTCCACGGTTCATGCTGCAAACTGTCGCGGAAATATGGAGTGTGATCCTTTTCTAAGGCTTCTAGAGCAGTCTGCTGTCTTTAATCTGCATGTCTTCCCTCACCTCCTTCTTCTTTCTCTTAAAAGGAGCTCAAGGAGTCCATGCCCAGATCCACATTCGGATGAGCTTTGTTTCAAGGGGTCTGTGTTTCCGGCTGTCCTTTGCCGGTATTAGTTTGTGGAAACTGCACAGCTGTTTTTTGGGGAGAACCTACATATTTACCATGTACTATTCAATTTCCTATACTTTATTGGAGAGGACCGAGTGAGTATAAAATTGAGAACTTGCTTCTCCAGCGACTCTCCGTCCCAGGTGCATATTGTGCATTAACACCACCACGCCTTCATGAACCTGCAATCTGCATGTGTGCAGTGAGGTCTTTGTTGCTGATGAGTGTTGTCGTTCTGACTGCATGCCTCAAGGTCCATATTGGCGACAGGCGCCCTGTTGAGATGTCTTTACTTAAGCGCCTGAGCAGGTTCGATGGAGCAAGCGGCGGTGCTGGCTTCAGGCCAGGCTTGGATGTTTACTCTCTAAGTCTGAGCTCCTTTGTGTACTTTTGTTGTGTTCTTCTTGTGTAGCTGTGCTGGGGACCAGTGCAGGCATGCAAGAGCTGAGTAAGAGCTTGGGCTCTTTCGTAGACGTGGCATCAGGCACTGAGCCATGGGGGTTAGACATTTATTCATCGGCCTCAAAGAAACCCTTATAATAATGATAATCCCTCCTGAGATCAGCGTAGTACGAACAAGCCTGCACGTGCTCACCAGTAAGTCGCATCCTGTAGCCGACAGTAGATGCTGGATCTCTGTGGTGCACTTTAGAACATAAATATCATGTATGGCGAGGGGTTGTCTTTGGTGGTCATAAATTAGAAGGCGTCTCATGAATCGGGCATAGGACACGTCATACCTGGTGCATGTTGGTGAGCGCAGTGGCAGCAGTCGTGATATGTCACTTACACCCATGCATAAGCTGCTTCCTTGCTAAGTTCCCTCTTCCCAGGAGTCTTCCAGCTCCATTTTAGAGTGCCATTAAATGGGTCTTTCAGTAGGGTTTGCTATGTTTGGGTCCAAATCATGGTGAATCAGAAGGAGAGCCAATGATACCTCAGTTCTGTAGTCCATGGGTCCACCGCTGGCTCGCGCCGGGCTCTCGTTTCACCTCTAGGCAGCTTCTGGACGGCACAGCAGCTGGTCATTGGTGGGACACGTTGACTTGCACAAGTATTGCCCGAGGATGTAGTGCACATCATTGGATAAACGACAGGCTCCAGCCCCAGGGCTGCAGATTCCTCCGCCCCTCTCATCAGCTCTGGCTTCACAACACACATTACATGAACTGGGACCTGTGGTTGGACTTCTGAACTTTTTTTGCCTTATAGTTGAGCACCCAACCATTCAAGATGTGGGGGGCGGAGAGAATTCCCTACTTGGAAATTCTTTCTGCAGGATGTGACATCACAAGCTGCCACTCCACCTCTTTTCACAGCTTTCTATCTAATATTCAAAGTACTGACTTCCGTCCAGGAAATGACGTTCCAAGAGTAGGAAATGTGTTGACATTGTTACAGCAAACCTCTTTATAGACAGTAGAGTCCCAGACGGAAGTTACCCCACTGGTGCGACCGGATGTCAGACCGTCCTTCCAGAGACCGCTTCGCTGCTGGGCTTTCTTACCTGACCCATATGATACTCACAGATTTGTAACATAAATTGGACTAGAGCGTCTTGCAGGGTAACTTTAATAATAAAAGGAAAAGACAGAGTCCCCTTGGCAATGTAAAAACAACTCTTTACTGTCATGACAGGGAGAGTAGCAATGTCCCAGCAGGTAAACAAAGGCAGCTTCCTTTATAAAAAATACAGCCAGACAATACTTTCTTACAAAATCTTAGGTAATGCAGCACTGCATAGTTATACATTAGTAGCGGAAATAAATCATGTGACTTGTGACCCTAAACTTTAACATCATTCTCTACACATCCTTTAATACTGTGCTAACAATGCTTTCACACCATTCTTCACTCTTGATTGCATGCGTATTTGTGGTGAATGCATATTTATTGTTGTGTTTACTTTATCATTGGGCCCCTAAGGCCTCTTATCAGTTTCCGTGTGTACTTGGCTAATTCAGTCTCCTGCTCCTATTGTCTAATCATGTCCCAATATGTTGAAAACACAGAATACGCGCCGTGTGCTGAGGCCATAACATCCCTCAAGCTTGTTAAACACAAGTTTTCCTTTAACTACAGCCTTGCTGGTCATACATTCTGCTTTCAAGTGAACTCTTCACCCCTATTTCATCAGCACGAGTTTTTGTCCTGCACTGGCTTTCACCATGTACAGCTGTGACGCTCTCTACTGTTGTCTGCTGTTGGGCTTTGTTTTCACATTTCACATTTTCCATAACAGGCAGTGAATGATACCGGTTAAGCACAGTAAACATTGATTTAGAAGATTTAGAGCAGCAGCCTATACATGAATATTTCTTCATAATTTTTAAATCTGCTTTCTCTTTTGATGCAATGTTTTCACGGTGCTACATTGAGAGAAGTGCTTGTGCCGTTGAGGGCAGAGACGCCTCGGTGCTCCGCCCGCTCACCTAGTGTCTGTATGTTTCAGGTGGCTGGTGGTAAAAGACTCCTTCCTGCTCTACTTGAAACCAGAGTCTGGGACCATCTCCTTCGTGCTGCTCTTCGATCCCGGGTTCAGCATTGATGTGGGCAAGAGGTCCACAGAGACCAAGTACGGAGTGCGAATCGAGAACTACTCGAGGTGGGTAACCCTAGTGTCCTGGTGGGAACCTACTGTGAAAACGGGGCGAGCCCGAGAAAAGACTCCCCTTGAACCTGGGCTTCACACACTGAACCTCATCAGATTCAGCTTTTGATGAGACCCACAAAATGCAGTGTTTTGTTCTCATTGGTCCATTGCATTCTGGCTTTCTGATTGGTGGGATTGGATGATGGATCATGTCTACATTTACCACACATTATAAGTCCAAGGCCCTTGAACCGCCCTTATTTAAACTGTGGCCCGAGCCTCCCTCATAAGTCCTTGAAGCGCTAACCAGTAGGGTGGTATTTTGGGACAGGACCACAGCGTGTGAAGAGATGTGCCCTGCTCCCCACATCCCCAGCTAAACAAGATGTCACAATCTATAGCACATTGGAGACAAAGTTGCAAGTTTTCTGCAAACACAGCACAATTCCAGTAGCAGTGTTGTAAGAGATGAGCAGGCACTAAACGATTGTCCATCAGCCCCATACCTGAATCCTCTGGTGTCCGCCTTGACCACCCATGTCCATGTTCCACCTTCTCCTGTACCCACAGGACCCTCATCCTGAAGTGCAGCAGCTATCGGCAAGCCTGCTGGTGGGGCAAGGAGATTGGTGAGCTGGCAGCCAAGCGTGGCAAGGACTTCTTGGAGAAGCACCGCTTTGATTCCTTTGTGCCAGTCCGGGGGAAGACGTTGGCCAAGTGGTAAGTTTACCTTGTTGGATCCACTGTTTGCAGTGACTTGTGCTTTATCGAAGAACCCTTTGTGTAGCTGTAGAAACTGCTCCCCAGTGTAGTGTATCTTTGCTTTGTGAATATGTGGTGTGCACAGTGAATTTAGAAGGAATAAGATGGCGCCAGGTGCACACATACAGCCACAATTAATGCAACATATTTTCTCTGACACATCCCCAGCCAGCCCTACTAATCTGGTATCATACCAATGTCCAGCCAGGAGATCTTATGTGTGACGGCAGCTCCTGAACCCCTCATCGTTCTAGCCGCCGCATCTCCCACGATGCCCAAAAGAGAAGTTGCGAGAAGTCATCGTACTTGGGGGACAATATGTGTCGAGTGTGTGTGTGTCGTGATCTCGTGCCTGTCTGGTTCTGTCCATACAAAGGTGAGGCTATGACTGGGTGACTTTTCGTGGATGTCACTCAGCTCGTTCAGTGTTCTTTCGAGTGATGCTTTGAGGCACCTGTTCGATGCTGTCTTTCGACTTCTTGCTGCTGCCCTGCTGGCTAACCGTGCTACCCTACAGGGACCAGTCAACGTGCAATGTTCTCTTCACCGACCATACATGAATTACCACTGGATTCAAGCTAGCCGGGCTGATGACGGCTGATAGCCAGAAACCGGTCCTCGGAAGCTTGTTTCCGGTCCAGGGAAGGCATGGCTTGGCAGTTCGGGCTGGACTGTTCCCATGAGGCACAGGGTCAGACTTATTTGCATGTAGCCATGTCTGAACTGGGGTGGCGGAGTGGGCTAAAGAACGGTGATGGATTAAAGCCAGATACGTTGACTGGGGGTGAGTGCTTGCAATACTCAACACTCCGTCCATCATCCCCTTGTTCGCCCTAAGTTGGCAGGGTATGCCAAGACGTGGGTCCCTTGCTCACTTGGCCACTGGATTCAAGATAGCCTGGCTGATAAGGATTATGAATCCGAAACCGGGCCCAGGATGCTTGTTTCCGGTCCAGGGAAGACATGTCTTGACAGTTCGGGCTGGACTGTTCCCACAAGGCACAGGGTCAGACTGATTTGCATATGGCCATGTCTGAACTGGGGTGGCGGAGTGAGCTAAAGAATGATGATGAATTAAACCCAGATCAGCTGACTGGGGGTGAGTGCTTGCAATGTTCAACACTCCGTCCATCATCCCCTTTGGTTTTGCTGGGCTGGCATTACACGGGTTCAGATGTTTCTGTTCACCCCTCACTGCTGCTCCCTCGAGAGATTGCAGGAGGTGGAACCACATTCGCTATTTACGCAGAAGCATTTCTCCTTAGCCACCAGGACCAGTTACATCCACAAATTTAGGTGCACAGTGCTCCACCAAGTTAGATACACCGTGCTTCACCATGTTAGATACACAGTGCTCCACCGTGTTAGATACATAGTGCTCCACCAAGTTAGATACACAGTGCTCCACCGTGTTAGATACATAGTGCTCCACCAAGTTAGATATACAGTGCTCCACCGTGTTAGATACACAGTGCTCCACGGAGTTAGATATACAGTACTCCACCATGTTTGATACACAGTGCTCCACCGCAGCCTGTGGTTGGAGAAGCAAGACTAGTGCACCATGCACAAGTCGGTGATCAAAAACCGTGAGGTGCGTTGTGACCGTGGCACGTACAGCCCTTTAAGATCTGGGCTCTATTGGGCTTTTGTTGTGCCTCTACCTTGAGAAGAAATTTAAACATTTCCCGGGGATACTCACGAGTGGTTATTGATTTTTCAGGTTCGTCAACGGAAGTGGTTATTTTGAAGCTGCCGCCGATGCATTGATGCAGGCCAAGGAGGAGATCTTCATCACAGACTGGTGGTGAGTACCAGTGGGGTATCACAGAATGGTGGGGAGTACCAGTGGGGCATCACAGACTGGTGGTAAGTACCAGTGGGGCATCACAGACTGGTGGTGAGTACCAGTGGGGCATCACAGACTGGTGGTGAGTACCCATGGGGCATCACAGACTGGTGGTGAGTACCAGTGGGGCATCACAGACTGGTGGTGAGTACCCGTGGGGCATCACAGACTAGTGGTAAGTACCAGTGGGGAGTCAGACTGGTGGTGAGTACCCGTGGGGCATCACAGACTGGTGGTGAGTACCCGTGGGGCATCGCAGACTGGTGGTGAGTACCCGTGGGGCATCACAGTCTGGTGGTGAGTACCCATGGGGCATCACAGACTGGTGGTGAGTACCCATGGGGCATCACAGACTGGTGGTGAGTACCCATGGGGCATCACAGACTGGTGGTGAGTATCAGTGGGGCATCACAGACTGGTGGCGTGTACCCGTGGGGCAGGGTGGGTACAATGGAATCCGCTTGGATGATTCTCATTGCTCTTTTCACAGGGGCTTCTGGGGACTCTAGAGACATGGGGCGCCTCCATCTATGGCCACAGTTCGGCTGTCAGTGCCATCTTATTAGTCCACGCACCAGACTCACCGGTACCATGAGTGGTGGTGCTGGGGCACCAGTGTATTCCAGAGGGGTTCGCTCTCTGATGAAGGGTCGGAAGACTCGCGCGTCTTGGGTTGGTGGCCCGGTTCCATTTGGCACTGTTAGTCCTTCCCCATCACCAGCTCCTTCTATATGATGAGCTGTCTCTTCTCTTAGGTTAAGTTGGGCTTGTTTGTAAAAGGTTCATCCCCTCAGGGTTTCGAGGAGGTGAAAGACACCGGATATGGATTGCGATGACACTGCATACATTTACGTCCTCGGACATCTATGAAATGACAGGTGATTGATTGGCTGGTCGACGGGTGATAGAGAATGTATGCTTGAATTCAAGAGGTTGCGACACTTGTGTGATCTCTCAGACTGCTTGTTTCTTTGCAGCCCAAAACCTAACCAGGAATCCTAGCTATTAAAAAGGGGGAAAAATAAACGTAGAAGGCTTTCTAGACCAGGCAAATGCACTAAACATAAGCCTTTTATAAGAAGGAAGTCAATGTGATCTCACTAGGGCAGGAAGTAGTGTTGCCTTCGTTGGGTGGTGTTAGAAGTAAGGAACAATGCAGCAGGCTACTACTGCTGCTAGGTTGTCTAATGAAACACTCATCCAAGCACAGACTGTTGCAAGGATTTATTTGTTGGTAAATTAGAATGAGGTCACCAGGAAGCAGTGAGTCCACCAGGCAGTGGGAGTCCAACATACAGAAATAAAGCAATATTTTCAAATTGAGCGGTACAATAGGTGCCAGGTTTAATCACCTTAAGAATGACTGATTATAGTGTAGTAAGACCGTACAGAAGGAACAAGGGGTCTGTGTCATAACTGAAAATGACTGATCCCTTTTACTGTTGTTGAGTTTTGTAAAGTTAGTCTGAACCCACTGAAGAAGGGCGGGTGAACAGGAGTAACCGTGAGGACTCTTGTATAGAAAACTTGTAGAAGACCAGAATTTGGATGTCATCTACATGGGAAATAGTTGCCGGCCGAAGAAAACCTATAATAAGCAGCGAGATGTAGAAATGGAATAGGGCGCAATTCAGATGGGACTTGCTGGTCTATGCATGAAAGGGGGACCTGGATGAAGATGAAGGGGGCTGCAGCACTGGTTCTGTCGCAAGAAAAAGAGTAATGCCAAGGCGGGGGAGTCTTCGGTTTCCATCAGTCACCGGTGGAAGCAGGGTTTGGAGCTCAACTGCTGACCGATCGCAGACGATTGGCTCCCTTTCTGTTTTCAGCTCCCTGGTGTAGCCAATCACAGAAGGTGACAGGGACAGGTTCCGTGTGTCTCCCAGGCTGAGTGTCTCCCTTGGGCCACACGGACACCATCATTCCTCATTTGTCCCTCGCCTCTTTCTGTCCCCAGTCTGACAACTGACACACACTAGATAAGTTGTGCTCATTAAAGATGGCTAATAAAGAAAACAAGAGAGCTTTTTTTTGTTCAAAAGGCTCAGAATGATGGCTTTGTTTTTGTTTCTTTCGTTGCACCAGGCTGAGTCCAGAGGTTCACATGAAGAGGCCGGCAAAGAACGACGACTTCCGGCTAGACATCATCCTGAAGCGGAAAGCTGTAAGTTCTACCTCCACCCCCTCCCCCCTCTGCTGCCGACCCTCTGTGTGGCTCTAGTTTCAAATGAGGTTGCCCCGCTGACTAAACCCAGAAGTTGCTAAAACGCCAATCAGGAATCTAAGGAAGTTTCAAGAGGCCGCCTGCGCATATTTCGTAAAGTCTGCCTTTTATGTTACGCTTCAGTTCTTCAGCTTCTTCTGTTGACCAGAAGCAATGATGTTTCCCTGTTGTCCTGAGAAATCTGGACACTAAAATGAAGACCCCTAAAGATAAGGCTGTTTGTGTCTGTATGCATCCTCTAGCTCTGATGCTCAGACTGGGTGGAAAGTGTAGCTTCCTTCACAAAGTCCCTCATAGGTAGGATGATAAGCCCTTCCATGGGTAAGGAACATACCAGCAACATAAACCGTATACTAGTTTCCCACCACGCGTGGGCCTTTGTTGCTTTCCAGATGTGAGTGACTTCCGTGGGATGCAGTCGACAGCTTTGCAAGTCTCAATCCCGCCATGCATAGAAGAGAATCAGTTTTCAACTAGAAAAGCCATACTCTGGAAACATGGAGTCCTATCAGGCTGGTAGAGGCGTATCTTTTTAATTTCTCTAAGGAGACCACAGTGGCGCAGTTCTTCTTTAAAGCAATGTACTAAGAGCAAAATCCCTGACCTGCTCAACGATCTCCATTAGTTATAATAGGGTAACCCTCAGAACCAGAGTATTGAAGCTAAACAAAAACAGTGGTTCTGTCGGGGAAAAAGACAACAATTCCTTTGTTCACTGTACTTAATACGTATTATGCAAACATCAAATGAAGGGTACACAGAGACACACAACACTGAAAGTGGTTCAAAAGGTCATTCTTTAGTATATGCCTTGTCTGTATTAATCAATAGATAACTGGCTGTCTGAAACAAAGAAACACATAAACTGTGAAATGCTTAGTGACTGGTCGTGAGTGGTGACAAAAGTGCTGTACAAAGATAAAAGAAGTGACATATACTTATACATATAGACAATACATATGTTCTTGATTGTCCTCTTTTGAGAACAATAGCCACAACAAGATGAAGTATTTCCTTATTTGCGTTGCGACTTTGCATGGACAGATTGACATAAACACAGTCAACGTTTCAACCCTATATAGTAGTGCAGACTTATATGCATGTGTGTCGGGTCTTCATCAGGATTGGGGGGTTTGGACAGCCTGAAAACACAAGGGAAGCTTGAACAATGGCTTCCGTGGGTCCTATTCACAGGGATGTCAGCCGACACCCTCGTAAGGTAATCTTGAAGTGGGCAAATCTTATCTTATTATTAGGAATCTTCTTCACCAGCCGGTGGAATGATTTAGAGTGGGGGCTGCCGTAGCGATCACTTGGAAAAGTTAACCAAAGAAGTCAATGTCCGTCTCTGCGGAGCGTTGAATGGCAGCATAAACAGTACTTCACGCTTCAAGATAGACCATGCCACGATAGAACACTAAATGATACAGTCCTTTCAAGGCCTCAAATATAAACATCTAGTCCTTCTGTCTTCAGGATAATCCTGCCCTCAACCTGCCACAGATGACTCGGAAATCATAGATGGCGAAATTCATATTCAAGTTGGAGGCCAGCACGCACCTTCACTGCAGTATTTCAAGGAAAAGGATGTGCAGACTTCTAGAGAAGGAAACTGGTCTCCTCGTTCATTCCACACCGAGAGCGCACCTTCCATGTCCAGTAGAAAGTTTTGTCAGTTATCACCCCTGAACCCATGTCACATTGAGTTCTTTGATGTTTTTCATGATTTTCCAGTGATCCTTCGGTCAATTCCCATTCAAAATTTTAAAGAGACTTTTGGTTGAATTTCTGGAGGATCTGATGGTTGTAACCATCATCTCATGACGAAGTATGAGGTTCCTGCATTTGCTGTTTCCTACTTACAATGAAGTGGACTTTGACCTTGTCTAGATCTTTGAGCTAAACCTTCATCTTGTCCTTGGGAAGTTGAGACCGGTGCATCTTGCGTTGTTCATCCCTTCAGAATGAGGCCTCTTTCCAATTCTTGACCAACGAGATATCCCTTGAGCTTCCTGTCAGATGCTAGAATTAACAAAACATGAGTTTTTAGATTAAATGTAGTTCTGTGGATCTAAACCAATGTCCTACAATGTAGTGGGGCTTATCTGTGCCACCAGTGGGTACATGGAACCCCTCCCGGGATGGCTGGCTGATCAGGCACCAACTCCTGCAAAGAAAATATCCATTCTTGATGTCCATGCAGAGACCTCCCATCACCTACGGATCTCAGCAAATCTTTTCATAGAACCCTCAAAGTCTTCATATCATGAAAGCCATTTTAACCCTAAAGTAGGCATGGCTCATTGTCCCCTGAAGAGTTTAATTTCTGTCAGTGATTTTCCACTTCCACCTGTAGTAGGAGTAATGCAGTACTGAATTCAAGCAGTTCTTCATGCCTGTCATCAACTCTATGTAACACTGCACACCGTCGCCCCTATTGGAATGGTGAATGACAATGACCCTCTGCAGAGATGGTCTCAGGTCGTAACCTTCATAGTAGACCCAAAGTAAACAAAGCACAGAGGCGCACAAGGCAAGTGGCATATAATATGCCAGAAATGATAAATCTTCACAGTCTTAGATGTAGAAACTTCTTCTTTAATGGAGTGGTGTGGCTCACTGGTTAGAGGCGGCAGACCTGTAAGCAGAGAACGGCCCAGGACCAGGGTTCAATTCCCGACGCGGCAGGATCTTGGACCAGGGTCAACGGACTCGATACTTCTCGCCTCAGTGCCTACTCTAACCAGGGAACACACTCGGCAACTCTGGGCATTAAGCTTGCCTCATCTCTACAACGGCCCCCCACAGACGCCAGGGATGCCTGGTTTCACCCTGGAGATACCCAGAAAGGGACCATCTCACCGGGAAAACCAGGACGGGTTCCCCAGCGGTCTACAGCGCCAGGACACTCGGGTAGAGTAACAGTGCGCTTTACAAGAATCCCACATTTTCATTTTTCATTTTCAAAAGGATGAGCAATATATAGAGCCACAGCCAACACGTTTCACCCGAAAGGGCTTCCTCAGGGCTACAAAACCAAGTAGCACAATAGTTCAAGGACTGGTTTCCATTCTTCTATCCTCTATTTGAAACTTTTCTCCGAAGTTGTATATCCAAATATTAGGCCAATTTTAATCTTCTCATCAATGATAAGGCACGTGTTGTATAAACTCGGATAAGAACAATCGTAAAGCCGAGCTCAAGCTGTCGTCACAGGGTAGAGAAACACCAAACCGAAGTGTAATCAGTTCACTTCTGAGTCGCGTACTCCTAGGAAACCCACAGTGGCTCGACTAGAGAACCCAATCCTTTGAGGCCCAGTGGGCCTGGAAATTGGCCCTACGGCCTGTGTCAATAGTTGACTCTACCATCATGCAAATATTGTGTGACTCTCAAACCAGCGCTTGAGTTCCCTTCTCTCCAGACATTTCAAAATGTTGACTTTTCTGCAGGGGGAGATACCTATTTAATGCATACATTTCCTGTTCGTAGCTGTGGATGTTATAAAATAGAACACTGGAAAATCACCTTCAAGTGCCTCTCCCCATGTCCTAGTTTAAACTTGAACCTTTGCCGATCCAGCTGGGGACCGCCTTCTAACTCATGACTGGAGCCAGGGAATCAGACTTAAGCGATTTCGATTAATTGAAACCAAAAACAATACATAAATACTGACGCAAGCATTCATACAGAAATGGTTGCATATTTTATTTCATCCTCAAACATATATTAAAAAATCTAAATGTTCATTTTACGCGAATGTTGGGGCTTTCCTAAGTTCAAATACTATACTCTGTTTGATGCACATTCACTGCTCCTATGAATGCATTTGAGGATGTCCTTGACGCTTGGTCCTTTCTTCCCTGCAGGAGGAAGGGGTTCGGATCTGCATCCTTCTTTTCAAGGAGGTGGAGCTCGCCCTGGGCATCAACAGCGGCTACAGCAAGAGGGCGCTCATGCTGATGCACCGCAATATCAAGGTAGGTGGCCAGGCGGCTTTAGTGCCGGTGTATCCCGTTGTCACGATGTTTATACTCGTTTTCTGTCTCCTCATTTCATGATAAGTCCTGACATCCCGCGTGCCAGAGTACACAAGGGTCTATTCACTTTTATTTTTTTTAAACACAATATTATTGAGTTTTTTAATAGTTCTTATAGCATCTGAGATGCACAGCTGACAATAAAAAATGTAGTTTTGGACCAGTAGTCTTGTGATAGAATTATACAGCCAGACTGTAAGCGTATATGTGAACAATTATACTTAATAACATTGTACGTTACAGCGGTGTAGCAAGAATAATGAATTAGGGGTACCTTTGTAGATAGTCACATGTTATACAACTCGTGTCTATGCGATTAACTATAAACGACTATATCTTAAACTGAAACTACCACCCTCCCCCCGTTCCGCTGGCGCCGTATGAATCATGCTCATATGAGAAGGTTATATTCTCTCTCTAAAAAAACTAAAAACATACAATTGTACTAATAATATACATTTATATGCTCCTAGGTATGGAAATATTGTGAAAGATATGGCATTATAGGGGTTCGGATGAATTAGCTAGTATGGATGTGGGAGTTGTGGGTTGTGTGGGTGCGCCCTGAGATATTGGAGTAGCCGGTGGATCTATAGCTTTCAAGGCTTCCAGCATCCGGTCCCATTCCAGAGAGATGGGCACTTTACGAAGGCCACGAAATTCTCCTTGTCTAATATTCGCACTCTCTGCGGTGCCCCAACGGCTCATTTCCGCATGACAAGAAAAAGGTGTGGGAGGAGAAGCAGATTTCCATCTCATGGTGATGGCACGTTTTGCTATTAGAATAGCCATGTCTGCAAATCTGTACTGAACTCTCTGCCCTTTGGACACTTGTGCAGACCCAATACACAAGGGTCTCTTCACTGTGCACTTTCAGAACCTCACCTAGTACTCGTTAATTTTTGGGTTTCGCCTGCCGAAGGCTGCGCTCTGCGCAGCTTTTCGGCGCAGGCGAAATCCTTTGCTTACAATAAGGACTTCGGGAACGTCCCCCGGCTCCCATTGGCTAAATCCATAAATGGAGGCTAGCCATTGGGAGCCGGATCTGTCCGTCAAGGCCGGACCAGATTCGGGGGCGTTCCCGCGATTTTTTCCCTCTCCACCCACTTCGGATCGCCATCGCGGCGGTGGGTGTGTGTTATTTTTTTTTTTTTGAGTCGGCCTGTTTTCTTCATTGTACAAGTTTCTGTTGTTGGAGTTGGCTGCAAGATTCGAGTTCCCACGAGGCAATCAGGTAAGGAGCATTGTGTTTATAAATGTGTTTTCACTTTGTAAGTTTACGTATTTTGACGTTTTCGCTCGTAATGTATTTTTTTCTGTTTACTTTTGTTTTTATCCCCCCCCCGCCAACGGAGGAAGCCTTCCCGACCCCACCACTTCCCGCTGTCTGTTCCCGCCGCCCCCCCCCGCCAACGGAGGAAGCCTTCCCGACCCCACCACTCCCGCTGTCCGTTCCCGCCGCTCTCCCCCCCCGCCAACGGAGGAAGCCTTCCCGACCCCACCACTCCCGCTGTCCGTTCCTGCCCCCCCCCCCCCGCCAACGGAGGAAGCCTTCCCGACCCCCCTCCCGCTTTAATTTCACTAAAAGTGATGCTATCTTATATTGTGCTTCTATTAGTTTTATTGTTATTATTATTGTCACTTCCCCCATTGAAGGTCCCGGGGCAAGGCTCGAGGAAAGGGCTAAAACCGGCCAGCTTCACAAGTCTGAAAGGGAGGTGACGGCCGCTGCAGGCGGACTGCCAAAGGCACCCGGGGGTGTGGGAGGGGGGAATACTACCTTAGTTTACCTCCCCGAAAGCGCACACTCTCTAGTACGTAGCATAAACTAGGCCTGTAGGACAATAAATGGCTTTTAAGCTAGCTCCGCGGGTTGTCTGCAGTTGATCGGTGTAAACTGCTGGACACGGGTTCGAGTCACAGCTTTCATAGATGTAATGCGGGCGGTCCAACCAGTGCCTCGGTTTACCAAGACTCATTACAGCGCCAAGAAGGGAAAGCGTGTAGAGTGCGATGCACATTACCACGTGCACGGCTCGTGCACCATTGCTTTGGGTCTGTTGTAACCTGCCCTATGTGCTCGGAGCCTGCCCCTCGTGCACTAACCCTCCCCCACTACAACCCTCCCTGCTTGAAAACTCGGATCCTTCAGTCGGCCACAGAATCCGCTCAGCCCGACTTGGCAATTAAAGCGCTTTGCCGGGCACAGAGTGGAGGAGATCCTTGGTGAACTTCGTTGTTTAATGCAGTGTCGGCTACAACTGCCCCCACCCTCCTCAATAGCTCACTTGTTTTAATTAATGTTCATTCGTTTGTATACTTGGGCAGCTTTTTCGCTTTTTGTTGTTGCTGTTTTAAATAGCATGAACTCGACCCGACGGTATTGGATCGCTTTACACGAGCACCAGTTACCTTACACAAGGACCCGTTAATTTTTGTAAGCACGGGGAGATTACGTGATTTGTCCAGAGTCCCAGGATGTTGAGCCCACGCCGAGATTGCAACCTGGTTCCTCCGTTCTAAAGTCGCCAGCTCTGGTTGTTACGCCGCACCCGCTCCCTTTGTTTTCTTTTTGCTGTGCTTCAGAGCGGCAGGAGTTAAATCCCAGACGGATGTTGCAGAAAGGTCGCCTGTTCCTCCGCTAGACTGCTGTGAATGGGTAGCACTATTAATGGGAAGAACTCGCATCACATCCCGATCAACCTTTATTTTACAATTTCACGAAAAATATGGTATGTCGCGTCCAGATGCTTCAGAGCAAAACCTGCAAACTATTCATGGTAGAAATATTATATTTAGGAATGGATGTCTGGCTCTGTGTGTGTGTGTCTGGCTCTGTGTGTGTGTCTAGATCTGTGTGTGTGTCTGGCTCTGTGTGTGTGTCTGGCTCTGTGTGTGTGTCTGGCTCTGTGTGTGTGTCTGGCTCTGTGTGTGTGTCTGGCTCTGTGTGTGTGTCTGGCTCTGTGTGTGTGTCTGGCTCTGTGTGTGTGTCTGGCTCTGTGTGTGTGTGTCTGGCTCTGTGTGTGTGTGTCTGGCTCTGTGTGTGTGTCTGGCTCTGTGTGTGTGTCTGGCTCTGTCTGTGTGTCTGGCTCTGTGTGTGTCTGGCTCTGTGTGTGTCTGGCTGGCTCTGTGTGTGTGTCTGGCTCTGTGTGTGTGTCTGGCTCTCTGTGTGTGTCTGGCTCTGTGTGTGTGTCTGGCTCTGTGTGTGTGTGTCTGGCTCTGTGTGTGTGTGTCTGGCTCTGTGTGTGTGTGTCTGGCTCTGTGTGTGTGTGTCTGGCTCTGTGTGTGTGTGTGTCTGGCTCTGTGTGTGTGTGTCTGGCTCTGTGTGTGTGTGTCTGGCTCTGTGTGTGTGTGTCTGGCTCTGTGTGTGTGTGTCTGGCTCTGTGTGTGTGTGTCTGGCTCTGTGTGTGTGTGTCTGGCTCTGTGTGTGTGTGTCTGGCTCTGTGTGTGTGTGTCTGGCTCTGTGTGTGTGTATTTGTGTGTGGGGCTCTGTGTGTGAGCAATGCCAATAGCTCTAACTTTTCCAAAGGCGAAACCATTGCATTGTAAATGCTTGGTTTTTACTTTTTCCAGCCAATAACCTTTCCTCTTCATCTTTATTTCATTGTTTGCTCCCGACTAATCCCCCCCTCATCAAACGTACAGAAGGTGATGGGAGGAATGCTTGCAATTAGTCTAACCACTGGCAATCGCTTGGGGTAGCACTACAACCCATTGTGTTTTTGTCCCACAATGCCACCTCAGTTTGGACCCAGACATATGGAAATCAGCCTTGACCCTGCTCCAATAGGAACAGTCCAGACCGAACTGCCAAGCCTTCACACCTATGAACTGGACTCAGTTGAAGATACGTACGATCAGAATCTAATCACCTCCCGTTCTGCTCACCTTAGCGCTTCTTCTTCACCACCTCTCGTCTTCTTGCCTCCACTCTCCCACATTTGTTCTTTTTTTTTTCTCTTTCTGACTTTGCTAACCTTTTTACCCAATAGATTTTTACATGCAATGGGTTAACCTTTCTCCTGTGAGTCAACCTCCTCCAATCTCTACTATGAATAATCTCTCATTGTCCTCATAATCCCCTATTTCTGACTCAGAATTCCACTTTTTCCTTAGATTTGCCAATGCTGCTGCAACCCCTGTGATCCTGTCCAAGCCTCCTTACCCAAAGCACTGTCTTTTCATCTTCCTTTTCTTTATGCTCTTTTAGTCGTCCGCTTGTACGTGGCCCGTCCCTTCCTGCTTTTAGAAACACTGTATTTCTACTACCCCTTAGAAGCCTCCTCATGATCATTCAGTTCCTCCTAATCTCTTAGTTTTTTTGCTCTCTTTAATCACATTCATTCCACCCATTACTCTACTTACCTCCCTCCTCGTTCTTTTCGATCTGTCTGCTGGATTCGATGCAGTCGACCACTCTGTCCTGCTTTCCACTATCTCTTTCGCATCTCTTTATTGATTCTCTTCCTATCTCTCCTGTCTCACTCTGTTTCTTGGACTAATAGTTCCCCACACACCATGCTTCCTCCTTTCTATGGAGGTACCAGTGGGGTCGGTCCTGAGCCCCTTCTTTTTTCCATCCATACCTCTACTGATTCATTGCTCCTTCCTTGGTACATTTGCACTGATGGTTCTCTGCCTTCTTTTCTTTTTTCATCCCTTCTTCATGACAACCTTCCTCTTATATGTTTGCAACACACTCTTGCATGTATTTTCCTGCATTGCAGCTAAACCCACCTGAAACTGAATTCTTTTCCTGCCCACAGTCTCCTCTTACTCCTTCCCTACCTTTCTTTTTCCCAATTCACATTTTTCACTTTGTCCCTCTCTGATGTGATTTATAAAAGCCCCAGTTGTGCAGAAGGCTGAGAGATGGGCTGTGGAGAAGTTCACCTCCACACTCCGGGTGTCTCGGTTAGCGATAAGCCGTACTCAACGGTCTATGAGAGATTAACTATATAGTAGAAGCCCCATAAGAATGGCAGACTCCATTGAATTTATATCTGGAGCTGTTGACTTTGTGATTCAAGGGGTTGGGAGTCTGCATAAATCCACTGCGGATGACGTTGACATACACTTAGAAGCATCCTTCCTAAGTGATGGCCTCGTCTTACTCTTCACTTTCACCAGACTCTGCTCTTAAACGCTGGTAAGATTGTGATGCTTAAAACAGATGGCTCTTTCTCTTGATCTGAAACGTAAGAACCGAGCATGGACCAAAGAACCAACCGAGCATGGACCAATACTCATTGATGAGTTGAAGTCACTTCCCTGTAGTCTAGAGTAAACTCTCTGGTTTCACTCTGGGCTCTTTGCTTCTCCACATAAGCAGCCAGTGTCGACCGTACCACACTCCGCTCATCCAGAACAGCGGCTGCATGTTGGATGCATCAGGTGTGGACTTGGGCAACGCCTCGCTTGCAGGGGTGCTCCAAACCTTGTTACCCACTTAGGGCTGCCCAACACTTCACTGCTAGACCCTGGTCTTCATGAGGAAAGTTTAACCATATCGCCCAGGTCGTCAACTTACATTGATTGGTCAAAACGTGCACTTTAAAGATAAGAACATCCTGTCTTGTCAGATTGCGCCATGCAGCAGCCTGTAACCTCCCCTCTTGGAAGTCTGTAGTGCCTCTCACTGATGAAAAGTAACTAGTTTCTGGCCCGTCAGAGAGCACCCTAGAAAGAAACGGTTGACAGGGCTCAAAAATGAATATGCTACTTACCAGTATGCATCTGTTCTTGGCATGTAGGGCTGCTAACATTCATATCTATAGCATAGATCGCCGCCTAGTGTTGGGTCCGGATGATTGCACATTGTTGTCCTGGAAGAGTCTTCGAAGTATCACGAGATAGGTGGCTCCTCCCCTGGACTACAGTGCGCATGGGCATCGACTCCATCCCCAGATTGTTTTTAGCCATTGTGGCAAAGATGGAGTGTAATAGTGTAAGCGCTGTCCATGCTAATGATTGATTGCAAGAAAAGTCTGCAGCCGCTACGGGCGCCGGGGAGGAGGGCGGGCGATATGAATGTTAGCAGCCCTACATGCCAAGAACAGATGCATACTGGTAAGTAGCATATTCAGTTCGAGGCATGTGGGCTGCTAAATTCATATCTATAGCATAGAATACATAGCAGTCCCTCCATTAACGGCGGCCGCCCGTGCCAGTTGCAGAAGTCTGAAAAAGTGTCTTAAGAACAGCCTGTCCTACAGCTGCCTGCTGCTTGGAATGCACATCTACACAGTAATGTTTGGTAAACGTATGTGGTGTAGACCATGTGGCTGCTCTACAAATGTCTTCCAAAGGAATGTTACCTAGGAATGCCATGGAGGCTCCCAACTTGCGTGTGGAGTGTGCCCTGGGGGGGCCTGTTAAAGTGCGCTTAGCTTTCAGATAGCAAATCTGAATGCACTTAACGATCCACCTGGCTATTCCTGCTTTGGAAATGGGGTTGCCTTTGTGCTGGGCTGAGAAGGTAACAAAGAGTTGCTGTGTTTTTCTAAATTGTTGTGTTCTGTCAATATAGTATATTAACGCCCTTTTGATGTCCAGCGTATGGAGCATTCTTTCTTCTACTGTTTCTGGGTTTGGAAAGAATGCGGGCAGTTCAATTGTTTGATTGACATGAAACTGCGACACCACCTTATGAAGGAACTTGGGGTTAGTGCGGAGCACCACCCTGTTTGAGTGAATTTGTATAAATGGCTCTTGTATTGTGAGCACCTGTAGCTCACTAACACGCCTTAGAGACGTGATGGCAATGAGAAAAGCCACTTTCCATGTCAAGAACTGAATCTCACATGAATGTAGAGGCTCAAAAGGTGGGCCCATCAACCTGGTGAGGACCAAATTGAGATTCCATACTGGAGCTGGTGGGGTCCTGGGAGGAATGACCCGTTTCAGTCCTTCCAGGAAGGCTTTAATGGCAGGCACTCTGAAAACCGAGAGATGCTGTCTGTTCTGAAGATAAGCCGCTATGGCGGATAAGTGTATCCGAATGGAAGCATATGCTAGATTGCATTTGTAGAGATGTAACAAATAGCAGATGATGTTAGGGATGGATGCATCTAGCGGGTTGATATTGTGTTCTGTACAGTAAATGACAAACCGCTTCCATTCTGCTGCATAGCAAGCTCTGGTAGTGGGCTTTCTTGCCTCCCGGATGATGTCCACGCATTCAGGAGGCAAATTAAGGTAGCCAAACTCTAAGACCTCAGGAGCCAGATCGCCAGATTGAGCTGTTGCGGATCTGGATGCTGAATGTCGCCATGGTTCTGCGTCAAGAACCTGGGTGTGAGGCGCAGCCTTTGATGCGGTACCACGGAGAGTTCTAGAAACGTGGTGTACCATGGTTGGCGTGCCCACGTTGGAGCAACCAGGATGAGCGTCATCGAGTGCTGCCTTAGTTTTCTTGCCACCAGCGGAATGAGAGGTGCTGGGGGAAAAGCGTACGCAAATTTGCCTGACCAGTTCATCCATATCGCATTGCCCTGCGACTGTGGGTGAGGGAACCTGGCGGCAAAGCTTTGGCATTTTGCGTTTTCCTTTGTGGCAAACAGGTCTATCTCTGGATGACCCCATTGCTGGAAGTACGGGCGGAGTACTGATGGATGTATCTCCCACTCGTGCATTTGGTGGCTGTACCTGCTGAGCAGATCCGCCATCTGATTGTCCTTGCCCGGGAGGTGTTCCGCCATGAGGAAGACGTTCCTCTGAATGGCCCACTTCCACATGCTCTGAGCCAGATGAGACAACTGTGGAGAGTGTGTACCTCCCTGCTTTTGGATGTAGTACATGGCTGTCATGTTGTCCGTCCGGATCAACACGACTTTGTTGCACAGATGTACTTTGAAGGATTTGAGTGCCATGAAGATTGCCATCAGTTCTAGATAGTTGATTTGCATCCTCCTTTGCTGCGTCGTCCATAGACCCTGCACCGTGTAGTGGAGCACATGAGCTCCCCATCCTTGGAGAGATGTGTCCGTCGTCAGGATAATCTGTGGCACAGGCTCTTGGAACGGTCGGCCCTTGCAAAGGTTGTGTGGATTCCACCAATGCAGAGAGTTGTATGCCCGACCGGTCACCAACACTAGGTCTTTCAACTGTCCTTGAGCCTGAGTCCACTGATGCGCCAAGCATTCTTTGAGTGGACGCATATGCAACCGTGCGTGCGGGACTATGAAGATGCAGGAGGCCATCATGCCTATCAACTGCATGAACACTCTCGCTGGGAGTGAGTGTTGCGGTCTGAACCTCTGGATGAGCGACTGGATGTTGTCGATCCTCGCTGGGTTTGGCTGAGCTGTGGCAGCCAGAGTATTTATCGTCGCGCCCAAATACTGCCGCACATGGGCTGGCTGAAGGTGCGACTTTGGATAGTTTAGTGAAAATCCCAGACCGTGAAGGAGGTGAATGGTGTGGGACATGTCTGCGGCGCACTGCTGTGCCGACTTGGCTTGAACGAGCCAGTCGTCTAGGTAAGGGTAGACATGTATGTTCTGTCTCCTGAGGTGCGCTGCTACTGTCGCCAGACACTTGGTGAACACTCTGGGGGCAGTGGTCACTCCGAAGGGTAGGACCTTGAACTGGTAATGCCTGTTTTGTATGGTGAACCTGAGGTATTTCCTGTGGGATGGATGGAGTAGTATGTGAAAATAAGCATCCTTGAGGTCCAAGGTTGCGAGGAAGTCTCCCTGGTTTAGCAATGGAAGAACCTGCTGCAGTGTCAACATGTGGAAGTGTTCTGAAAGAATGTACTGGTTCAGAGGCCTGAGGTCCAGGATCGGTCTGAGTGAGCCGTCCTTTTTGGGGATTAAGAAGTACAGGGAGTACACCCCTGTGCCTTCCTCCTCCACTGGCACGAGCTCTATTGCGCCTTTTTGCAGCATCACAAGAACCTCCTGCTGCAATAAGTGCAAGTGCTCTGCTGACATAGGACGTTGTCTTGGGGGTATGTTGGGTGGAGTGGACGTTAACTCCAAACAATAACCGAACTGGATAAGTTTCCTTACCCACCTGTCTGTGGTGATGGACTTCCAGACTGGCAGGAACTGTTGGAGTCTCCCCCCGACAGGTGTTGGATGGTCGGGGGGCAGTGACAGGAAGTCACTGTTTGTTGGCGGCAGAGGAACGGTAACTGTTGTTGCCTCTGCCCCTGCCCTTGGCGCTGTTTCCTCGGTAACCTCCTCTACCTTGTTTGGGGTACGAGGACTGCGCCCCACCTTTACTGAATTGCGTCTGCTGTGCCAAGTGTCCTCTGTTAACACCTCGATTGCTTGAGCGACGAAAAGTGTTCCCTCTGAATTGCTGAGACTGAAGAGCACCCATGGATTTAGCTGTCTCAGTATCTTTTTTGATTTTTTCGAGGGTGGTGTCAACCTCTGGGCCAAATAGTCTGTCTGGATTAACGGGCTGGTTGAGGATAGTAGTCTGTATCTCTGGCTTGAACCCTGAGATGCGGAGCCATGCTTGACGCCTCAACATCACACTAGTGTTAATTGCTCTCGCTGCCGTATCTGCAATGTCGAGCGCACATTTAATTGCAGCGTTGGAGATGAGCTTGCCCTCCTGTATAAGCATCTCAGCTCCCTCTTTAAACTCGTCTGGAAGGTGTTGCAATAGCTGCTCTAAGGTGTCATAGTGTGCCCTATCGTATCTGGCTAACAGAGCCTGTGTGTTTGATATGCGCCAGATGTTGGCTGCCTGTGCTGCCACCCTTTTCCCAGATGCCTCCAGCACTTTCAACTCTTTGTCCGGGGGAGGAGCTTCACCCGTTGTTTGGGAGTTCGCCCTCTTGCGGGCATTAGAGACCACTAAAGAGTCCAAAGGCAACTGGCCCCGTATGTAAGTTGGGTCGCCAGGTGCCGGCCTGTATTTCTTCTCTATTCTGGGGTTGACAACCCTAGCTCTCGTGGGTTCCTTTAAAATGTCTGTGGCATGCTGGAGGACCCCTTTGAGCATTGGAAGCGTATTCACAGTTTTTTCGGCAGCAGAGAAAGTGTCAAATAAAAAGTCAACTTCCACAGGGTCAGCATGCATCTCCACTTTATGGTTTGTAGCTGCCCTTTCAATCAAGGCATTAAATGCCGCAGAGTCTTCAGTGGGAGAAGTTTTCACACCATAAACCTGAGGGTCATGGACAGCTTGCTGGTCCCCATGATCACCAGAGTCCATCCACGAGTCCTGTTGCTCATCAGGGTCTGTGTGTTCGGGAAAATTGTACTCCTCATCTTGCTCACCCTCATCTGCATCTGAGCAAGTGGGTGAAGGTGTGGACTCTTCCTAGGTTGTGGAGGAATGTGTTCAACAAGTACTGGAGTCTCTGGTGCTGGTCTTTTCCTCTTTAGAGGTATTACAAACGACTCCAAAGGCTGTGATGTAATTTTCCTCTTGTAGAGTGTGAGTTTTCCCGTGTCGGCGTCGATGAAATGTTCCGACTGCTCTCCTAATAAAGGTTGTTGATGACCAAAACCTCCACTCAGTTGAGTTTGCTTCAACCCTTCAGAGTCCTTGGGCACCGATCGTGGTGCAAAGGCCTTCGGCGCTACCTTCGGTGGTAGAGTATAGAGGATCGGCATCGAAGTCTTCTTCGGTGGGACCATTGGCTTTGGTCCCGAGGGCGTTTTCGGCTCCGACGTTGACGCCTTGTCCCGTATCCGTTTGAGGGAGTCCGAGACCTGCTTCGTAAAAGAAGCGGATGGTTTCGTCGACCCGACCGATGACCTCGGTCCACCCCCAGGGGAAGACCCGAGCATCGATGACTTCTGTCGAGCCGCCGGAGGCGCAGACGTATCCTCGACAACTGCGCTTCGGCCGCCTTCCACGGCCACAGGTGTCGACGCCCACTGCTTCGGATCGGCAGCCTTTGCCTTTTGCGTCGGGACTTCGGCTCGGTGCCCTTTGCCGACTTTGTCTCGACGGCCCTTTTGCCTGTTGGTGCGGTAGCCTTGGCTGAAGTCGGTTCGACAGTCTTCTTTGACTTCGACTCGATCACCTTGCTCGACCCCTGCTCGACGACCTTCTTCGAGCTTGGCTCCTTGACCACTTTCGGCACCTTTGCCTGATCGACAGGCGTCCTAGGCTTCGAGGCCTCCGAAGACGACGGCGTCAATGGTGGAGCTGACGTCTTCGGTTTCGATGGCGTGTCGTCCATCTTTGTTTTCGTCGACACCGATGTTTTTAGTTTCGATTTAGGTAATGGCGGCTCCGCTGAGGTGTCCGTAGCCGGGCCGGAAGGCGGGGCCGTGGATCGAGGTGTAAGGTCTTGGGTAAGGCCGTGTGGCGATCCCGCGACCTGAGCCTTTGTAAGAGTACGAACGGGGCATAGCTCTTCCTCCGAGCTATCTTCCATGGCCCCATATGCTTCTTCGTCGTCCCCTACCTCATCGACGTTTTCTTCTAGGTCTTGGCCCTCGACGTCTTCTCCGTAGTCGGCCTCGACCTCCGCCGATGTTGGTGAAATTTGCAGTTGAAGCTCTTGCTCGTCTGCTTCGGGGTCCACGAAGATGTCCACCGGTGCCGGGGCCGATCGCTGGGCCTCGAGGCGTGCCACGCGCCGAAGCTTGATCGTTTTCTTCGATCTAAATCTCGAACAGGCCATACAGTTGGCCTCGTCGTGGTCCGGCGACAGGCACTTGTTGCACACAGGATGGACGTCGATGTGTGGGTACTTAGAACCACACACGGGGCAGTGTTTGAACGGACTCCGTTCCATCGTCGTATCGGCAAAGTCTTGCTGCGTCGACAGGGCCTCGATGACCGAAGAGTCACCCGACTCCTCAGATATCCGACTCGACGAGTTGGAGTATACACGAGACCGAACGCGAACAATACCGACGGGGTGAAGGAAGGCCTTTTGGCCTAGAAAGAGTTTTTATATAGATTCCGAACAGGAGATGTCGAAATCACATCCGAACCCAATGGCGGAAAAAAACTATCTGGGGAAGGAGTCGATGCCCATGCGCACTGTAGTCCAGGGGAGGAGCCACCTATCTCGTGATACTTCGAAGACTCTTCCAGGACAACAATGTGCAATCATCCGGACCCAACACTAGGCGGCGATCTATGCTATAGATATGCATTTAGCAGCCCACATGCCTCGAACCATCTGGTAACCATCTAGAAGGAATCAAGCCACAGGTTTTCAAATAATCTGGGTGTAAGGCTCTATTGCAACAGGGATGGGGGAATACAGAGGATAGCGCTGAGGATTTTGTGTGGAGGTGCTAAAATATTCCTGGTGGCAGGTCTGAGCAGTGTGAACGGCCTGGATTTGAGCTTTTAAATCTCTGTAATGAAAGCTTTGGGATGTTTATTAATGTATATTGGGTGTAGGAAAATGGGGTTCTGTTGCAGTTTTCCCCCCACTTTTTGCCTGGTATCTGACGCAACTTTGGCTGTACTGGGTGCCACCTAACCAGGTGTTCTTTTTCTCTAAAGTGTACCATTGTTCCCACAATTGGCACACCTCTGTCTCACGTATAAGCCCCTTGTAAAAGGTACTAGTGGTATTGAGGGCATTGTGACCAGAGAGGGTCTTTTGGTTCGGCAGCATGTATTATGCCACCATCAGAGACCCCGCACCATACTCCTGCTCACTGCCACCGCAGCCTGCATGTTTTGGTGCAACTAAAAGTGAAGAGTCGACCTGGCACATGTCCCTGTGTGCCAGGCCTACCATCACTACCAGGGGCATAGGTAAATCACCCCTACAGCAGGCTTCACAGCCCTAAGGCAGGGTGCTCTATACCTCTGGTGAAGGCATAACTGCAAGAGCAGGTATGCCCCTATAATGTCTAAGTGCATTGTTAGTGCACGGTGAAGCCATGCTGAGTACATGGGCTGGGAGCTTGCCAACGAGAGTTCCACAGCTCCATGATGGCGTCACCTAATCCCAGGATGTTTGGTACCAAACATCTTAGATTGATGAGCCCACACTGATGCCAGTGTTGGATTGTTAGATTTGGGGGTCTCTGGTTGGCACAGGTAAGCACTTGTGTCAAACAGGGACCCTCTCCTCTAGCAGGTTAAGGGGATCACCCTTTAGAATAACCCCTGCTCACCCTCTAGGTTGCGTGGCGCGAGCAGACAAAGCTAATCCTAGGGCGTCAGTTAGTTAAGCATTTATAACCACACACAACAATATAACACCCACCACAAAAGGACACCAGGCGTAGTTATGTAAAAATAGGTCTTCTTTATAAAAATATAGGAGTAGGTAATTGCAGGCTTAATACAAGACCAATATAACATTAAGTGGAGCCACAGTACTTTGGTATCAACAAGATTCTTTAAAGTTCTGCAGGAAGGTTTCACTTGCAAGTTCAATTAAGGCTGGTAACAGTTCAATTATCTCTCAGACAGGTTCCCCACTCTTTCAGGACAATAGCGTTGTTCAAACACTGGATTTTACAGGCCTGTGCGAACCGTACTGCTCCTGTGCGACTCGTACAGTGATGGCGCGTCTTTCAGAGGGTCTCACGCACACCGCGTATTCTCCATAAGGGGCGCACGGGGCGATGTGAGCACTTGGAGTAAGGCGCGTTTGTGCAATGTCGACGTACCGGAGCCTCTGCCCTGTACGCGGCGTACCAGGGATCACTTCAAGCTGCGGGAAAAACAAACGTTGCAGACCCCGAGTCCGGTGCGCACTCCTGCTTGAGAAATACAGTACCTTTGAGTGCTTAGACGCTGTGAACCCGGCCGGTTCGAGGCGTACTCTTGTGGGGGATGACTCGCACTTCTTCAGTACGCGTTGGGGGTGAAGACGTACCTTTGGGTCAGCTGTGGCGTAGGGTTCTCCGGGCAGGCAGGCGACGCACGGGGCCTCTTAGTATGGATCGTACCAGAGGCTCGTCAGGGTGCGGCGCGGCCCTTTAGAACGCAGGGGGGCAGAGCGGGGCGGCCGAGTATGTTTTAAAAGTGTGGGCCGTCCGGGGCTTGGGAATGCGCTCCGGTCCAATTCCGGCGGGAGGGGTGAGGGGCTCACAGCGCGCTCCAGTTGCAGGCGAGGTGACAGGGGAGCGGGCGGTCCGGCACAGCGTGGAGAGAGCGGCTCGAACTCTAGCGGGGCTCTCAGCGGGCAGGGGCGGCCATACTCCGGAGTGTCACGGCCCTAGGAGGGGGCGAGGGCACCAGAAATTACCGTTCCGGCGAGGGAGGAAAACACCACAGCTCAGCAGTCGACGGGCAAAGGCGAGATGAGCCCAATGGTCCCGGGGCTCAGGTCAGGGGGCAAGCTCAGGTCCAAGCCCTTGGAGATCGATTTCTGAGTTCAGCACAAGTTGAAATCAAAAGCTTTTCTTCAGTCCTTTTGTCGGGCAGAGTTTCTTCTTGGCGAAGGCAGGATCTAATGTTTAGGAGCAGGGCTCCTACTTTTATACAGTTTCTTTTGTCTTTCCAGGCCAGGGGGCCTGAACCTGGTTCAGCCCAGTTTTGAAGCACTTTGTTGTTGAGCCTCTGGCTGTTTCTTTCTTGGTGCAGGGCAGGGACATCAGCCGCTCCGCAGAGCACAGCCCTATTCAGAGTCAAGGGGCACTCCTCCCACCTATCTGGGGGGGGGGGGGTAATCCCTCTATTCACCACCTAGCAGCCCAGACTGTCCCCTGGAATCCCCCAGCCCTGTCACTCACAGAAACCAGCAGCAGATACACATCCTAGCAGAGGCGGGCTGAAATAGTCAGGCAAGCAAATGCTAACTTTCTAAAAGTAGCATTTGCAAGCGCAGGATATTAGAATAAACTTTACTAAAATAAGTATTTTATTATTCTGAGTTCAGGCATACTAAACTTGACTTTCTACCATGTTCCATGAGCCTACTGGGATTATAGAGTGTAATAATTCCAGCAACCCATCCTGGCCTATGAGAACAGGTAGCCTTACAATGGTGAAAAACAAAACTGGCTGTAATTCACTATTAGGACATGCCACACACATCAGGGCTTGCCCTACCTTATGCTTAAAATGCACCCTGGCCTTGGGCCTACCATAGGGGTGACTAATATGAAGCAATGGGAAGGTTTAGAGGCTGGCAAGTGTGTGCACTTGCCCAGCCAGCATGACAGTACCAGACTGCACGCAGGTTCTGCAATGGCAGAAATAGACACATTTTAAAAGGCTGCTTCTGTGGGTGGCACAACCAGTGCTGCAGGCCCACTGGCATCATTTGTATTTACAAGCCCTGGCACTCCTGGTGCACTTTTTTTGGGGCCTGACAGTAAACCAAATAAGCCAATCAGGGAAGTCAATTACAGGTACACTTTTCATAGGGAGCACTTGCACTGTGGCACTGATTGGCAGTGACACAGTGCCCTGAGCAGCTAACACCAGCAAAACATCTGAGGCACATCAGCAAAAAGTGGAAGGGAGACTCACGCCAAGGTGCCAGCTCTAACATGCATTAATTAATATGGGCACTGAGAGGGCACCTTAGAGGTGCCCCTGAAAACCTACCAAACTGCTAGTGTGAAGCTGACTGGTCTTCACCACCCGGGCACTTCCAGACATGTTTCTGACCCGCTGAGGTGGAAGCCCTTTTGCTCTCGTGGGACAGAAACAGAGCCTGCTCTGGGTGAAGGTGCTTCTCACCCACCCCCAAGCAGGACACAGCGTTAAAGGGCAGTGAGCCTCAAAGGCTTCCTGCCCTTTGTTTTGCTAGCCAAGGCCTCTCTGGCTAGTGGAGATGCCCACCCCCTGACCAAGCCCCACTTTTGGCAGCAAGGTTGGCGGGAAAATTAGTAAGCGGGAACAGTGTGTCCCCTCTCTGCCAGGACCACTCCAAATGTGTCCTGAGCTGAAGTAACTCCCTGCTTTGAAAAGCCTCCATATTGCTTGTTAGGATTTCAGTCAATAGGATTAGGGGTATGCCATTCCCAAAGAGAGTGGACATGCAAAGGGTCTAGTCACCCTAAAGGTAAGTAACCTATTGGCTACTACCTGGCAGTACCTGTAACACCCCTAAATTGAGCACCCCTGAACCTTGATCCTTAGATTCCTGGTGACCTAAAGAAGAAGTAACAAAGACCTGTACCAGCAGTGAAGACTCCAGCCAACAACTGACTTGGCCCCAGCCCTACTGGCCTGTCGCTGTCCTCAAAGAAACCTGCTACAAATAGCAACTCGTCCTGCAGGCCTAATCCCCTCCAAAACCCTGGGAGAACTGCCTGCCTTCCCCAAAGATCAAGCACTCCAGAGGACAGTGGCCATGCCTACAAAGAAACCAACACCAAGAGCTCCAGTGCCAGTCGCAAGAGCGTTCTTCAGTGGTCCTGAGCTTGAGCCCATCCCAGAATGACCTCTCATGGATTCCATGACGACGCCTGCAGCCTCAACACAAAGAACCCCCTAACCGCGACCTGCTCCGGTAAGTATCTTCCAACCTCAAAGGAAACCCCTATGCCCTCAGCCCCCAGGCCTTGGGAAGCCCGGCTAATAGTGCTCAGGTGACCTTCAACATACCAACTTACCCCCAGAGCCACTGGTTCCCTCCTTCCATCTTCCTGGTCTGAGCCTGCAGCCTTTGTTTGAGATCTTCATTCTCCATTGATTTGTATTGGGCTACCGCCGCTGTGTTGGCACTCGGCACCCGACCGCCTCTGTGACGCAGAGGGTGTGTGTTTGGTGCTGCCTCATGCCCCCCCCCCCCCCCCTTTCAGTGCTGTTCTAAACCCCCAGAGGTTGATCCCCAGCTCCTATTTTACCTACCTTCAACCAGCACCTCTTTGAGTGCCCCAAGTCTCCATTGATTAACATTGCGCCCCAGTGACCGAATCTGTCCTTTGCACCCGGCCGCCCCAGTGCCACTGGTGGTACAGACTCTACACTTACCTGACCCTTGACCAGTGTTGATCCTAAACCCGAAGACTGGAATTGTAGGTTGTGTACTTACCTGTGAAATCACATTATTGTTTCCTTCCATAGGTTAACATTGAACTGCTTGAAAAACCCCCGGTGTCCACTTTTATACTGAAAAACTGTGATATTGAAAAACGTATTTTACTGCAACAAAGTATAATTGGTTCCAAGTAATAAACATACGAAAAGTAATTTTTACAAACAATTGGTCTTGGATTTAGTCACTGAGTGTGTGTGTAATCATTTCTTGCCCGAGTGTTTACAACAAATGCTTAACACAGCTTACTGATAAGCCTAACTGCTCGTCAACACTACCACAAAAGAGAGCATTAGTATCATCTACATTAGCCTCTGTAAAGCCTGTGGGGACCCTCTGGACTCTGTGAACACTATATCTTACTTTGGTATTGTATATACAGCGCAGCTTCCTACAGAGGGTTTTAACGAGCCATGAGAAGATGAAGTTGTTTAGACGGAGCCGCTCAAGTGTCCTATTGCCATCACCTTGTACTTGCTAATGGTTCCTGGGGTCCCTTCTCTCCCTGTCCCCTCTTGCTCATTAGGTCATGCGTCATCCAGATCACGTATCCTCGACCATCTTTCTCTGGGCCCACCACGAGAAGATGGTGGTCATCGACCAGTCCGTGGCATTTCTCGGAGGTCTGGACCTGGCGTACGGCCGTTGGGATAACCACGATTACCAGCTCACCGACGTCCCAGCGCACTGTTTCCAAAGCCTGCACGCCGAGCAGCAGGTAAGAGGAGAGCCCACCAGGTAGGGCAGATCAGAGGTATATTTGGTGGTGAGGGTTTTCAGGTGATGGTTCTTGCTGGACACAGTAACACCTCGATTGCGCCAACTCAGGAGCATGAACTGATGGCTTCCCTGCGTGCAGTCCACTCTCCTTCCCTCATTGCATCATATTCGCCACATTGTCCATCTGAGGCCTGTAAAGACTGTTTTACGGGATGTTTTGACTCATGGCTGTTTTGTGAGTTTCATAAACTTTCAGCCACATTACATCTTGCCTTTTGTTATCTTGAAATTAACATCAGAGGTAACTCCTCTGCTGTTGGTGATGGGCTTGCATGATATTTGTCCAATTTAAGTTTCAAAGAGCTCCTTATTAAAACATACACTTAAAAAATGTAGAATTAAAAATGCAGACTGCCAAAATCTCACCGTTATATAAATATCTCCCTGCAAAAATGTCATCATGTTTTTATAAGACTGGGTTAGTTTTATTATTTCAAACCCATTTTAATATTATTTGCCAAAAGATTTGTCCAATCCCAGACATTTCAGCAGATCTATATATTTGTCCTGACATTGGCAGACTTATTGATATATTTTTAATTCAGGATTATTCCACAGTTGTCCTGATGAAGGCACTGGGAATTGCTCACAGGGGTCGAAATGCCGACATATTGTTCTGTTGACTGGCGTTTCTTGTAACATTTGGGAACTGTGCTCTAAATTTGAGTCTTGTTTAAAGATCTTATAATCCGAAGTGGCCTACAGTATTTGCCTTGTATGCAGCACACGCTCACCTATTTCACTATTCACTATCACTGTGCCGATTGTTGGAGCACCTACATTATGGCCATTTTTATTTAAAAAGCACATACATGTAACTGTATACATATATGTTTGGTTGTTAACAATTCTTTTGAAGGCCAGGGAAGTATGGGCTCTCAATCTTCCTCTGAGGGGACCACTGTTTGATATTCCTCTTGTACCCGGCTTACCAGAAGTAAATGGTTGCCCCATAATATTTTGCTAATAAAATTTGCTGGCAAGGGTTTGATTCTGGGTCTAGGTTAATGCCGTACTATTTTGAGGAAGCAACTAAGCAGAGTTACGATTCTGAGGGCGTGTTTTTGAAGTGGGGCGTTTGTCTGCTTTCGCAGGTGCCACTGGGTCTCTTCTGTCTCTGCATCTTAGCGACATTGCTCCTTAATTGCTCCCGTCACAGCAACCCTACCCCGCCACCACCAACTAGACTACGCCTCACTCTCTCCATGACTACCTCTCCCCCTTAGCTGCATTGCACCTTCGCTGCCCTTGCATTTCCCAGTCACTGAACTCTCTGCTGGTGAAGCTGTGGCAGATCTGAGCACGTTGCCTCTGCCGTCTCCTTCTGCTGCTTCATTTCATGTGAATTTTTGCCTGGCTTCTTTCCTCTTCTGCCTCTGAACTGTCTGGTTCATCTCTTTCCGTCTGTCTGTGTCTGTCTGTCTTTCCCCCCTCTCCTCCTTGCTTTCCAGAGAGCTACTCCTGCCTGAAGTGACAGTGCCTGCCTTGGTTTGTATCCCACTAGACCAGCATGGAGGAAGCCAGCTGCAATGGTGTCTCTCAGCTGCTCAGCGCCGCCTGCCCCCCTCTGGATGAGAACCAGCAGCTCTGGCTGGGGAAGGACTACAGCAACCTCATCCTGAAGGACTGGGTGCAACTGGACAAGCCCTTCGAAGGTGAGTGGCGTCAAGGGCTGCAGCAGCGTGGGTGCCCTGAGGGCGGGTATAAGGTCATTCTTATATTAAATGTCCGACTGCAAAATGGCACAGAGAACTCTAATAGATGCAGCCTGTGTGGATTTCAGTCAGGACCTAAGCTCTGCTGTCTGCTCTTCAGCAAGAATTCGACATTGTTGTCACCTGAAGACTCATTATTGCAAGGATTTAAACTGTGTCCCCAACAGAAGGCCCAGTTCATCAGGGCTTGGGCACTGTTCCCTAATCAATGCTCATTTCAGCAAGGATTTAAACCAAAAGGCTGTGTTGACTGTTTATCAACCAGGACAGAAGGTGTGGGTGTTGGAGCCTGTGGCCCCAGCAGCCCTACAAGACAAGTGGAGTGGCCATCCTACAGTAATTGAGCAGATGGGAGAGGTTACCTACCTGGTGGACCTTGGATCTCCCAGGAGCCCCCATAGGGTGCTTCATGTCAACAGATTGAAACCATATGTTGACAGGGCAGACATGGGCTTGCTCCTGGGCTACAGACGAGGGACACGAGGAGGAGAGTGACCCTCTCCCAGACCAGCTGTCTCAGAACCCTGATGATGGTTCAGTTGATGGTGTAGCCTTGGCAGGCAGCCTCACTGACCAGCAGCAAACTGATTGCAGACAGGTGCTCAATCAGTTCAGACACATGTTCTCTCTGACTCCAAGCCAGACCACCTGGTGCACTCATGAAGTAGACACTGGGGACAGTCTGCCTGTTAGAAATACGATTTACAGGCAACCTGATCATGTCAGGGCCTGTATCAGGACAGAAGTACAGAAGATGTTAGAATTGGGAGTTATTGAACCCTCAGACAGCCCTTGGGCTAGTCCAGTAGTCTTGGTACCTAAACCTCACACCCAGGGTGGTAAGAGAGAGATGAGGCTCTGAGTTGACTACATGGGTCTCAATGCAGTCACTAGGACAGATGCTCATCCAATTCCAAGAGCAGATGAGCTCATAGATACTTTGGCCTCAGCCAAGTTTCTGAGCACATTTGACCAGACAGCTGACTACTGGCAGATCAGACTAGCTGATGATACAAAGCCAAAAACAGCATTTCTGCCCCTAGTGGGCACTACCAATTTGTGGTTATGCCCTTTGGTTTGAAGAATGCACCTGCTACTTTTCAAAGGTTGGTGAACAAAGTCCTTACAGGCTTGGACGACAATAGTGCAGCATATCTAGATGATATTGCTGTCTTTAGTTCCACCTGGGAGGATCACCTGGTCCATCTGAGAAATGTTTTGGAGGCACTGAAGAAAGCAGGCCTCACTATCAAGGCCACCAAGTGCCACATAGGGCAGAGTCCGGTTTTGTACCTGGGCCACCTTGTGGGTGGAGGCCAGGTTCAACCATTGCAGAGCAAAATCCAGACCATCATGGACTGGGTTGCTCCAAGCACCCAGACTCAGGTCAGAGCTTTCTTGGGCCTGACTGGGTAATACAGAAGATTTGTCAAAGGTTATGGATCTATAGTGACCCCATTTGAATGACTTAACTCCTAAAAGAATGCCAAAGAAAGTTCATTGGACAGTTAGCTGTCAAAAGGCATTTGATGACCTGAAGAAGGCCGTGTGCTCTGCTCCCATTCTGCAAAGTCCAGACTACTCCAAAGAATTCATTGTCCAAACAGATGCATCTGAGTTGGGGGTAGGGGCTGTGTTATCACAATTGAATGATGAAGGTCAGGATCAGCCAGTAGCTTTTATTAGCTGAAGGCTGACCCCCAGAGAGAAACGTTGGTGAGCCATTGAGAGGGCGGCCTTTGCTGTGATTTGGGCTCTGAAGAAGCGTAGTCCATACTTGTTTGGCACTCAATTCAATTCAATAATCTTTATTTCGTTGCAATAGCATCATAAAAGATACACAATTAAAATCATTCATTACAATTTATAATTTTCTAAAACACAGAGTAGGTAAGGGAAATCGACTTGATATCACATGCTAATTAGAGCTCTTGTCATCCCGGTATACATCTTCTTGTTTATGTGGAATTTCATAACAGTCTTATAATTATGGTTTAGGATCATCACACATTAAATAAATGTACTATTAAAATATAAACAACCTTTTTACATGATAAAAAGTAATTAAATGGGTAACCACCAAGGCATAATTTTAAAACTTATACACTACGAAATGTTAAAAAGTAATACATGGTTGGTGTACTTCATATTATAGTTTAGATACCTTGCCATCCAACGCATTTTGGTATGTTTAATGAGCATGAGAAATATAAAAATTGAACCTTAAGGTTTAAAAATGTAGACCCGACTTTATTCTAATAAATTAGCAGCGAGAAGAAATCTACTAAGACCGAACACTATTACCTGACTGCTGTCAGTTTTTAAAATTCTGCTGGCCTCCTTGTAGGAGTTTGAGCCAATACTGCGACAAAGTGGCACTATCCACTTTTTCCTTGGTATTACATAACTGCAGCAGAAAAATAGGATATGTAGGACATCTTCCCTTGCGTTATTAGTACATAAAGTGCATAGATCACTGTTTGACTTCACCCAACTTTTTTCAAATTCCTTAGTTCTTAATGTTCCATATCTATATTTTATATACAAGCTTTTTGCTAAAGGCGGCTGGATCTCATCCAGAAAGGTTTCAAAAAGTGCCAAATCTTTAGTCAATAAAAAAATTTCAGTTAAGGGACCATGGGTTTTTATATACACAGAATCATAGCTCATGTACGACCAGAATGACAATTTGACAATTTTCCTGGAGCACGCGTTCATAGCCTCTGGATCACTCCAGAAATGGGATAATCCTATTTTGGCTAACCAGTATCTTACATGCTTAAACCAATAGATTTTGCTACCGCTGTCGAGATCCATGACTTCTTTCAACCCCTCCTTATAATCAGACAGTTCGGGAGTTATCCACAATCTGACCCACAACAATAACGGTCTTAATATCGCATGTTGGTCCATGCGTTTAATGTTCATGTCCAAGAAAAGGGGTGTCAACGGGGTGCTAGTAGGCAATTTTAACAATCCCCTAAAAAACGTATTCTCAAAGGTTTCAAATGTCTTTCTGCATACTGGTCCCCATAGTTCTGCTCCATATAGCACTGCTGATTGAACCTTGTACCTAAAAAGCTCTAGAGCTGGAGTTACTGCCTTATTCAAGTCTTATTCAAGCATTTATTGTGTCTTTTCAAAATTGGGAGACAGTTTTGTTTAAACACTATTTTTGTCTTTTCTAACTGTGGTCTCCATGGTAATGATGAGTCTATTAATACACCTAAATAAGTGAAATTCTGCTCATGATCTAATTTTTGACCGTTTAACATTAGATTTTTTCTAAAACTTTTATGCGAGCTCAGAGCCATGTAGTTGGTTTTTTAAATATTAATTTCTAAACCTTTCAAAATACAATCCGACTGGAACCTTTCCAATAGGTTCTGGAGACCCCGTGGTGTTTGCGAAATGAGAATAGTGTCGTCCGCAAACAGGAGGGACGAAACCCGTTCACCTACCAATCTAGGCGAGTCATTATCGCACCTCTCCATGTAAGACGGGATATCATTAACAAACAGGGAGAACAGGGTTGGGGCCAATACGCACCTCTGTCGTACTCCCCTTTTTATCGGAATTGGTTGTGTTAGTTCCCCGTTTGGGCCCCACCTGACCTTGGCATAATTCTCCTCGTGTAACCCCATGACCAGTTTTAGTAGGTCCACTGGGAGTCCCTGATTTTTCAATGATTCCCACAAAAGTTCTCGGGGGATAAGGTCAAATGCCGCTCGTAAATCAACAAATGCCACGTACAGGTGACTATTTCGGAGAATGACGTATTTCCAATACAAGCAGCACAGCCTTAGAACCTGGTCTATGGTTCCTTGTTTGGCACTCACTTCACTGTTCAGACAGACCATAAGCCCCTCTTATGGCTAAAACAGATGAAGGGTGAAAACCCCAAACTTTTGAGGTGGTCCATTTCCCTACAGGGGTTGGACTTTACAGTGGAACATAGACCTGGGCGTAACCATGCCATTGCAGATGGACTCTCCAGATATTTCCACTTAGAACATGAAGACTCAATTGGTCAAGGTTCGTTTAATGTCCTTGTGTTTGGGGGGTTACGTAGGAGAGTAGGATCTGCTTCTTATAGTTACCCCCACTTTTTGATGATGTTTCACTGTTTTTTTACTTTAGTCTGGCTGGGGCCCTGCTTAGTCCTCTCTAAAATGATTGCATGTTCTTTAGGGTCACCACAGATTGGGTTATGGGGTACCCTTATAAGTCCCTAGTATATGGTATCCTATATACCTAGGGCCTACGTACCCCAGAAGCCTCTCAGGGGCTGCAGCATGTATTGTGCCACCCCTGAGAGACCACTCAAACTGACACGAGAGGTCTGCTACTGCAGCCTGTGTAAGGTGGTGTATGCACCCCTTACTCAAATATAGGTTTCCTATATCTACCTTATAACTACACATCTGAACCTATCAGTCACCCCTGAGGCAGGCCTTGTCAATCCCGAAGGCAGGGTGCTGGGTTTTGTGTGAGAGGGTGCCCATGCATGAGCAGAGCCCCTCTCCAGCCTTCGGAATCTTTCCTCCGGGGTTGTTAGTGATGCAGCCTAGACCATATACAATGAAGTGCATTATAACCTCGCGGTAAATGCTAACTTTAAAACAGCTACACAGAACCATGTCGTGTTTGGTGTCAAACACCTTGGAATCATACCTCCACACCAGTAGCTGGTGTGGGAGATATGATTCTTCCATAGTAGAACCACTAGTGTGGGGCACCGGGCTACCTGGTACCAGCTTTCCTTAAGCCTGGCATCACAAAATGGATGCCTCAGCTACAGACACAAGTCTGCCCTCCTGCTGCTGGACGAAACTCTGGCAGGGGAAGGCCTGACAATAGGTTTCCTGTCACAGGGAGGTGTCACCACCTCCCAGACAGGCTTTAGTGTATTGGGGCTGGGTGGGTGCACTCCAAGAGTGCTTTGAAGTCTGCACTAGGGGCACATTTGGTGTCCCTGTGCATAGTCCAGCTCAAACCGGTTGCAGAGCACTCAGCACCTGCTCTGGTGTGAAACTGGACAATGAATATGGGAGTAACCACCCCTCTGTCCAGACGCTCCCTTAGGTGGGTCCCCAGAGTTTGTCCCACCCCTTCCTTGGGTATAAAGTAGGAACTCCTGACAACAGGACTTTAGATTTTACCTGGACAAAACTCTGCTACAGAATCCCAGAACTTCAACTGTCTACACTTCGTTGGATGACCGAAGGATCTCCCTTGGAGTAAAGTAGTTACTCCCCTGAAAGGCAGGCACCAAAGATGCATCTGTCAGGTTTGCAACTACACAGCTCCTGAAGTTCTCCGAAGACTTTGCAAAACAGGAGGTGGGGTTTCAAGCTTCCCTGAGGCCGATAACGTGCTTTTGGCAAACCAGAGATTCAAAGCCCTCGTGGGGACCATGTAACCCAAACCCCTGACCACCGTGCACATTTGCAGAAGCATATGCTTCTTGACCGTCCCTGAGGCTGTGCTTTTGGGCTACTTCCAGTCCAGACCCGAGCAGTGATTCCACCGAAGATTACTGGCCTACACTCCCTGAGTGACCCGTGGGCTGGTATTTAGTGATTCCTCTCGAGGTCCCTTCCCGATCCCTTGTCCGTCGACTTGTGGGTCCCTGACAAGGGTACTTTAACTTTGAATGGGCTTACCTGGTTGCTCCAGACATGACCTGACTCTCCATTGCTCGGGGAGTCACCAGGACCTTGCTGGTCGTTACCGAAGCCATTTTACTCTCACCGCGTGGGTTGCAATTGATAAAGTTTGTTAGTCTCCAGTCCGGACACCGACCCCCCCAGCACTCGACATCCTTCGTGGGACAGCTCGCTTGCAGACTCTGGTCGTCGTCGACATCTCCTGGTCCCCGTGACAGCGGAGTCAAGCTTCTCCTCATCGCACCCGAAACACCCAACATTGGTGGGCATTGGTCTATTGTGCCCCTTGTCACCCTGAAGTGACCTAGACTCTATCCCCTCTTTCAGGTTCTTCACATCCCCGATCCAGACTTTGATCGCACCAACCACTTTTCCTTTCCACGGCTGCAGCACTTTGCAGCAACTCGCCATTGAAAACAGCGACGATTCCCGACACCGTTTGGCACCTATGCACCCGGCTACCCTGGGTGAGGTAACACGAGTACTCCAGTGCTCACATGGGTGCTGGCCTTAGAACCTTCTAAGTCTAAAAGGGTTTGCTCCAAGTCCTCTCCGAAGTGTCCTTAATCTTTAATTTTCCCAACCGCGACTTTCCCATAAGATTGTACGGAGCTCGCAGCTGTGTTCTCACACTGCACGTGTCCCCGGTGGGTCCCCTGTGTCACTACCTTGGGTGGTTCCTTGGGGTCCCAGTGATTCCATGTGCTCTATGCACTGTGTCTAGTCAAGTCGTGGTTCTTATATCACTTTCTTAACGCCTTTGCTGCGTTAGTCGGCCAACGGCCGTCGCGAGCACTACCGCCGTAGTGCTGCGAACGTCCGTTGGCTGATGCGGCCCGCCCACTCTGCCGCACCGCAGCGGAATTGCCGCCACGGTTAATATATGGTTTGGTCTCCCCGTGGTGCCCATTGTATATTGTGCTATTTACTTAAGTTCTATTATGTTGATATTGTGTATCTTGCTCTATAATCTCATAAAGAGATTATAGAGAGTGTTTAGTAATAAGTACATATATTTTATATATAGTATGTGTGGTTCTCTTTTCATTTAGACATTCAAGAGGTTATAATCTAGTAAAACAAGCTGCTTTACACTCCTTCAAGACTTAGCCTGAAGGCTGCTCTCCACAGCTACCACTAGGTTAGCTTTCTATAAAGGTTGTCTTAAAATGATCATCAATAAGGTTTGTTTGGACTGGTGCAAGGGGCCCACTATAACCAGTGGACAGCATATGCCAGGCCAACTTCTCACAGTCTTGAGAAGTCTCCTGAAGGCCAGCAGGTCCTGGGTCTGACGCAGGTGGACAGGGAGGGTGTTCCTTGTCTTGGCTGCGAGGTGGTAGAATGATCACCCACTGCTGGTTATTCTGTGCAATGCATGGAACAGTGGCGAGGGCGAGGTCAGCAGAGCAAAGCTGGCGGTTCGGGTGTATAAGGTGAGTCGTTTGTTAAGGTATGCTGGTCCGGAGTTGTGGAGTGCCTTATGCGCGTGGGTGAGGAGCTTGAAGGTGATCCTCTTGTCGACAGGGAGTCAGTGCAGGTCTCTCAGGTGGGCTGTGATGTGGCTGTGGCGGGGGATGTTGAGGATGAGGCGTGCGGAGGCGTTCTGTATGCGTTGTAGTCGTTTCTGGAGTTTAGTCGTGGTTCCTGCGTAGAAGGCATTGCTGTAGTCCAGTCTGCTGCTGACCAGGGCCTGGGTGACCGTCCTTCTGGTTCCGATGGGGATTCATCTGTAGATCTTGCTGAGCATGCGGAGTGTGTTGAAGCAGGAGGAGGAGACGGCGTTGACTTGCTGGGTCATTGATAGCAATGAATCTAAGGTGAACCCCAGGTTGCGTGCATGGTCGGTGGGTGTTGGTGCAGCTCCCAGTGTGGCCGGCCACCAGGAGTCTTCCAGGCAGAGGGGGTGGAGCCGGGGATGAGGACCTCAGTCTTGTCTCAGTTCAGTTTCAGGCGGCTGTTCTTCATCCATTCGGCGACGGCCTTCATTCGTTTGTGGAGGTTAGTTTTGGCAGTGGTGGGGGCCTTGGTGAGGGAGATGATCAGCTGGGTGTCGTCGGCATATGAGATGATGTTGAGGTTGTGCAATCGGATGATGTTGGTGAGCGGTGCCATGTAGACGTTGAAAAGGGTTGGGTTGAGGGATGATCCTTGGGGTACGCCGCAAAGGATCTTGGTGGATTCAGATTGGAATGGAGGGAAGCGGACACTCTGTGTTCTGCCGGTGAGGAAGGAGGTGGTCCAGGCCAGGGCTTTGTCGCGGATCCCTGCGTTGTGGAAGCGTGTGCGTAGGGTGTGATGACAGACGGTGTCGAAGGCGGCCAAAAGGTCCAGGGGGATGAGGGCTGCGGTTTCGCCGTTGTCCAGCAGGGTCCTGATGTCATCGTTGGCACCTTTGAGAGCAGTTTCGGTGCTGTGGTTGCTGCGGAATGCAGATTGGGACGGGTCCAGAGCGGCGTTCTCCTTGAGGAAGCGGGTCAGTTACCTGTTGACCATCTTCTCGATGACATTTGGCAGAAGCAGGGAGATGGGCCGGAAGTTCTTGAGGTCCTTAGGGTCTGCCTTGGGTTTCTTGAGTAAGACGTTGATCTCCGCGTGCTTCCAACTCTTCGGGAAGGTGGCGGTCTTGAAGGAGTTGTTGACGATCTTCCGGAGATGGGGTGCAATGATGGACCTTGCTTTGTTGAAGATATGGTGCGGGCAGGGGGTCGGATGGTGAGCTGGAGTAGATTGTGTTCATGATTTTGATGGTGTCGTCGTCATTGACATGGGTCCAGGAGCGCAGGAGGTTGGTGTGGCTGGGGGGTGGGGAGTCTGAGGTGTCGGCGGTGGTGGGCCTGGTTGTTGAAGCTGTCGTGGATGTCTGCAATCTTGCGGTGAAAGAAGATGGTTAGGGAGTCATAGAGATCTTGCGACGGCAGGATGCCGTTGGAGTTAGAGCTGTGGTTAGAGAGTTCCTTCATGGTGTTGAAGAGCTCTTTGCTGTTGTGTGTGTTGTTGTTAATGCGTTCCTTGAAGGAGGTCCTTTTGGCATTCCGGATGAGTTGGTGGTGCCTGCGAATGGCGTTCTGGTGGGCTGCGTTGTTGTGCAGTGTCTGTTCATGGTGCCACTTCTCGAGTCTTCAGCAGGTCTGCTTGGAAGCTTGGAGGCCAGCGGTAAACCAGATGGCTTTTCTGTCGGTGCGTCTGTTTGAGGGTTTCTTGATCGGGGCGAGAGTGTTGGCGCAGTCGTCGATCCATTGCCTGAGGTTGCGGGCGGCAGTGTCGGTGTCGGCGGTGCCTGTTGGTGGGTTTCGGGCAAGGGTTTAGCTGGACTTCAGTGGTGTGGCTGAAGGTGACGTGATTGCTGGCGGAAAAGATGGGGTCAAGCGTGTGTCCGGCAGAGTGGGTGGGAGTCATGACTAGTTGTTTGAGTCCGAGGTTGTCGAGCAGGGTGGTGGAGTTGCTGTTGTAGGCATTCTCGGGGTGGAAGTTCAGCTCTCCGAGGAGGATGTAGTTCATGGATGCAAGGTCGTGCATGCTGACGAAGTCGGCGATGGAGGCACTGAACTGTGGCCGGGGTCCGGGGGTCTGTAGATGAGGGTGCTGTTGGGATCAATGTGGATCTGGAAGTGCAGGTGTTCTGTGGCGCTGAGGGTGCCTTCGGTGCTGGTCGAGATTCTGAGGGTATTCCTGTGGACAATGGCGATTCCTGCTCCGTTGGTGCGGTCCCTGCGGGTGATCTTGTAGCTGTCTGGGATGGCTAGGGCAATGTCGGGTGCCAAGGAGGGGTTCATCCAGGTCTCAGTCAGGAAGGCGACATCCGGGGAGGATGAGTCAAGTAGGTCCCAGAGTTCGATGGTGTGCTTGTGGGCGGAGCGGGTGTTGAGTAGTATGCATCTGAGGTGGTGGTGTCCTCCCCCGGTGGGGGGAGGCAGTAGCTTGTAGGCTGGTGAAGCTGCAGCTCCGGCAGGAGAAGGGCCCGTGGTTGCGCTTTGGGGTGGCCAGGAAGCAGGCGGATGATCATCCGGCGTTGAGTTTGTGGAGGGTGCTGGCGTCGTATGAAGTGGTGGGCGTCGTGGCGGTCGCGGGGGCCAGGAGGTCTGGCGCTGGGCGCGGTCCAGTCGCGGACGGGCTTGCCGTTGGCTGGGTGGATATACTCCAACAACTGGGGAGATATACTTCAACAGCTGGGTGGATATACACCAACAAACGGGGAGATGTACTTCAACAAATGGGGAGATATACTTCAACAGCTGGGGAGATACACTTCAACAGCTGGGGAGATACACTTCAACAGCTGGGGAGATACACTTCAACAGCTGGGGAGATATACTTCATCAGCTGAAGAGATAGACTTCAGCAGATGGGAGGGTACACTTCAGTAGCTGGGATGTATACTTTAGTAACTTTGGAGAAGTATACTTCAACAAGTGAGGCTGTACATTTCAAAGACACAGGAGGTATAGATGAACAGGTGGGGAGGTAGACAAGAATAGTTTAGGTGGTGTCATTTAATGACCATGGAGGTAATATTCAATAACCTGGCATTGTATATGGGGAGGTATCCTTTCGTAACTGAAGAGGTGTGCTTCATAAGTGGAGAGCTGGACTTCAAGAGTAAGGGAGATGTACTTCAACAGGAGGGGAGATGGAATTCAAGAGTAGGGGAGATCTACTTCAAGAGGTGGAGAGATGCACTTCAACAGGTGGTGAGATACTTTAATTGGAAGGACTGCTTCAGTATCTGGAGGAATAAGTTTCCATAAATGAGGATTTATATTTCAATGAATGAGGGTATAGATGAACAGGTGGGTGGTCATACCCCAATAACTGTGGAGGTAATATCCGATAAACGTGGGTCATTGAATGGGGAGGTATTCATTGATGAGGTACCCTTTATTAACTGAAGAGGCGAGCTTCGTAGGTGGAGAGCTGGACTTCAAGAGCTGGGGAGATATAGTCTGTGCCCCCGACTGATAATGCCTCCCCTGCACCCCGTTCCTCACGCCTCTCTTGTTTTCAGATTTCATCGACCGGACCAAGAACCCCCGGATGCCCTGGAGGGACATCGGCGTGGTGGTGCATGGGACGGCGGCGAGGGACGTGGCGCGACACTTCATCCAGCGCTGGAACTACACCAAAGTGAGTCCTGGGGGGCCGGGGGGGTTAAAGGATGGGTTATCCCATCCCGCTCATGGGGTAACGCAGGCCCCTGCAGCACCACGGACCCCCACCCTTCAAGTAAAATATTTCAGTGCAAGGCCTAGGAGTCTCATTCTGGTGGGGGGCCCCATCATTTTACGTGAAGCCACTGACTGACCCCATTGTGTTACTCTTCCCCAGGGAGGCTTTCCCACACACCCACCCTTGGATTTTGGCACGTTCACAGATGTACCATTACTGGCTGACCTGGGAATGCGTCAAAATGCTGCGCTGTAGCACACATAGAACGAGGAAAGAGGAAAATGCCTCTGAGGATTGTTTTTGTGCACGAAAGTGTCCCTTCCTACGCATAAAACAATCCTGCCTGTAACACGGGCACTGTTGCAGCAGGGCACAAGGGCGCCTGCATTGGCTCCAGGCCGTACAGTGTGCACCAGCGCTAGGAAAGCACAGGAATGTGCCGAATAAAGTTAAATACAGCGCATTCCTCCCCTTTCACACAACGCAGAAAGCTAGCTTGCTGAGCTGTGTGAAATAATGAGAAGTCGCCCCTAGATGACAGAATGCTTAATAAAAAGTTTAAAAAAGTAAATAATCTTAGCCCAGCAAATACCCACACAGGTCACTTCAACTGTATTTTAGAAACTTCGAGTCTATTTCCAAATAATTAATAAAGCAAACAAAGGCTGCTCCTGGTCCTTGCAGAAGCAGAAAACAGGAACCAAGGGCTGGTATTTTTCTCTGACTAACGTGGCAGCCGCAGCCCAGAGTCGAGCGTAGACTGGCATTGGGGCACAGTGGTGCACCTGGCAGCCCTGTCCTGTTTCTACTCCGCTGTTGTGATGCCTCGGTAGCTCGGTCCGCCATCTTGGAATCCCACCAGGGGATGCTAAGGGGGGGTGGAGGAGTGAAGATCGCTTCCAGGGCTGTCGTGGTACATCCCAGTGCCATGAATGGAAGTACCCCACTGACGTGCCCATGCTAGACAGAGGGCATCACTACTTGTGACCTCTCGTCCCAGGTCACAGTCACATATGTATGTCTCCCCGTATGACCACTTGAGTGCCCCAGATGGACTGGTGTCTCCCCCACATCCCTGCTCGTAAACGGGTATGCTCTGTGCCGCGATGCCACGATCCTTGCTGGGTGCCAGGTGAGTGCTAAAGAATGGAGTGCCCTGCCTTCTATTCAAGCATCAGGTTAATTCTTTGTGGAACCGGGCTTTATCAACCCCACACACCCACGCCCCATCTCTCCCACACACAAAGTGCTGGTCTACAAAGTGCATAATTTAAAAGTGTGGGCAGCCAAGTACTATCCAAGCCCTCAGCTCAGTGTCTAAGAGCCTTTTTAGTGTTTAAAAGACATTTTGAGTAGCAATGTGGTGTGCACCCCTGTTTACCAAACATCCTTTATCGTACCCCAGATCCACGTCACATACCTGCCAACTTACACGGTGCGACCATTTGACACACTATCGGCTCCCATCACACGATCTTCCGGTGAGGAGCCAATATCACACGGTGGCAGGGAAAACAAGCTGAAAAACACTGTCAATAGTCGGTTTCCATCTTGATTTCGAGAAGCTTTGAACTGCCGACGTCCATTAAGGGGTGTGCAAACACCCCAGGACATCGGCACCAGCCTCAGCTAGATTTTTCTTTTTCGAGGAGGGTCTTGGAGGCAGGGTGGGGGTTCAAAAGTGCCTCAGATACTTCTCGGCATGAGGCCGCAGCCCCTTCAGGTTCACGCCTCCTCCTCACATGGTGAGATTGTTCTTGTAGTTGACAGGTATGATGTCGTTCGGTGTTGGCACGCGAGGACCATGGGCGCAGGCCAGTGATGCTCTAGGCTAGCGGTTCCAAGCCTTCCATCTGTGACCAGAAACAACAAGGCCAGCTTTTGGGGGACAGTCCTCACCAGGGGACCAGAGCCCGGCATGTTGGCCAAGGGCCTGTTACCTCTGCTCGGCAGCCTGGCTCTAAGACCACCTGCTCCCAACATGAGCCTTTGGTCTCGCTTCCCCTCGTTTGGATTGGCTCCCACATCCCTGGGAATGGAGATACCTCTCCCTCGACACAGGAACTTCTCTCCTCCAAGAGAGGTGGCCCTGAGTGTCCTGTATGTTACTGCGTACTACATGCATGTGATAAACCCATCACGTGACAGCCTGGGCACACGCTGCAGTAGTGCCACTCGCACTGTGCTCCGAGCGCCTTCTAGGCTGCTTTCGCCCGCTGGTGCCCTCAGGTGTTGAGCTTTGGCACCTACAGAAGGTGGAATCCATTAAGTGTTCTAGGTACTGGTATGATCCGCCATTTTGTTGATTCCTTGGCAACCGTCATTAAAATCGAAGCCAACATGTGTGCTCTACATATGCTCAATGACCTGTTGGGCACGAAGAGGCGCTGTATGCTGTTGGCTCCGTCTCCAGGCGCTGGATCATGCAGAGCTCTCCTTGGGGCTGTTCCACTCGTCCAGCCCAGGGTAGCCCACCGAATGCCAAGTCCTCTGCCTTACACAACTTAAGGGCAGCACGAGCTACGTCTAGACTTAAAAATATGAAAAACAATGTTCTTAATTTTATGGGCACTATAAGGGAAAACTGAATAAATGACTGTGAAAAATTACAGGGCCAGTGAACGCAAAGCTCTTTTGCGTTCACAAACAGACCAATTCTCAAACGCAAAAAGACATTTTCAAATGTACAAATCTCTAATTGCGTTTCGATAATCTGATACCGAATCTTAATGAGGGATTGCAAATCATATTTGGAAGGGGCGTGTTTAAGGCATCCCATCCTAATACCGATTCGCATTGGTATGTACAAATGTTTTGCGACCGAAATGCGGTCGCAAACATTCACATTTTACCATCAACAAAAGTTAGAGGCAAGCCATTTGCAAATGGGAAGGGGTCCCTGTGGAACCCCTTCCCATTTGAGAATGAAAACAAATATTTTTTTTAATAGCAGGCAGTGTTTCCACCGACCACAGCCAACTCTTAAAAAAATGAAACAGAAAGTTATTATTATCTTTTTTTAAACGCATCATGTTTGCTGCATTTTAAAATAAAATTTAAAAAATATTCCTTTATTAAAAAGTGACCCCAGCAGGCCACATCCCAGTGATATTTTTGTTATTCACATTATAATTCATGAGGTAGGTGTATTTGAAACCCACTTGGAAAGGCAGTGAATGTAAAACACACTTATGTACATTAGTGTTTGCAATCACCAAATAGCAAATCACAAAAATTAGCAATTTGGTAATCGCAAACACTAAGCTTCATACATCTGGCCAATAGTATCTTTTCTTAGGTGAAAGTCAACAGTACTGTGAAAAGTACATGAAATGACGGGCAGTGCATTGTCCGTAAACTTGGAATTGTAGAAAAGATTCTCATTGAAATCCATGTGGTCTGTGTTCCCCTCAGACTCCTCTCTCCTTCGCTAACGTGGGTGGGTCCTGACTTGCAAGTCTGCACCTCGCTCGCACACCTTGCTCAGTCAGTAAGCATGCTGTAACAGCCTTTCTGTAGATGGATGCAAAGGGAGCTGCACCTCGGACAGCTTCGCTCGGGCCCCTCTAGACATCTTCCCTCACCATCCTCTAGACATCTTCCCTCAGCCCCCTCTAGACAGCTTCCCTCAGCCCCCTCTGCATGTTTGTACAACCAGTGCTCAATTTGAGCCGGTGGTTTACGGTGCTCGGCAATGGGACTTAATTGTCAACACTTGCACTTACAACAGTTCACCACATGGTGGCAATGTTTGTCTAATTTTGAAGTGTGAACAACAACAGCTGTTTAAAAATGTATTATACATTAGAAAGCACTAATACTTGCCACTCTAGCCATTCTTTTAGCTGTGGGTGGCTTGGAGTAGTCTGAATTGTCACTTGCACAAATGTGAGGTTAGTAGTTGTGTTGGTACTGTCGTTGTCAGCACTGGTAGGGGCAATGGGGAGTGCAGGCTGTAGCGGCCTCAAGCCAAGGGCCCTGGCACTTACTTTTTTTTTTAGAAATTAAGCACTGTGTACAGCAGACAGTGCACATGTGGTTTGTGCATTGAGTGACAGTGGGTAGGAGTCACTGGGCCACCTGGGCTGGGCCCGCTGCCCCCAACGCGGGTGGCCACTGTTAAAATGGGTACCTCGGTCAGTGTCGTCGGTCACTGCAGCTCCCCTCCTTGGACCGGTCACCTCTCTTTCCTTTCTGGTGTTTCTACACACTTTCTAAGTGTCTGGAAATTCAAGGACAGATGGAAAATCAGAGGGTAACTCCCAGACTTTCAAAAACCTATTAAAAATCTGCAAAATGGCCAAAATCTTCAAGAAACATAGAAATTGGTGGTAGCGAAGACATTTTCAGGGAACACAAACAACATCTCCACAGTATATTTGGATGGCTGCTAATAGTGTGTTTTTATTTACCTGTTGACATCAGATTGATGGTTGTGCTCTGCCTTTCTCATCTCTGTAGACCATGAAGACAAAGTACAAAGACGTCTCCTTCCCCTACCTGCTGCCGAAGTCCCACAAAACGGTCAACAGGCAGCCCTTCACTGTGCCGGGGTCTCAGGAGGCCAAGGTCCAGGTGAGTGACAGTAACAGGAAGAGGACCCCGTGGGTGAGTCCTTGGTGAAGGATCCAGGCCTGATTGTGGGTGAGTCCATCCAGTGGGTGAGTCCTAAGTGGAGGCATCACTCAAAGCCTCCCTCTGGGTGAGTCCAACGAGTGGGTGAGTCCATTGTGGAGGCATTGCTGCAGGCCTACGGTAGGGTGAGTCCTCAGTAGAGGCATTGCTCCAGCCTCGGGTCGGGTGAGTCCTCAGTAGAGGGATTGCTCTAGGCCTCCGGTAGGGTGAGTCCTTAGTAGAGGCATTGCTCCAGCCTCGGGTAGGGCGAGTCCTTAGTAGAGGCATTGCTCCAGGCCTCCGGTAGGGTGAGTCCTTAGTAGAGGCATTGCTCCAGCCTCCGGTAGGGTGAGTCCTTAGTAGAGACATTGCTCCAGGCCTCGGGTAGGGTGAGTCCTTAGTAGAGGCATTGCTCCAGGCCTCCGGCAGGGTGAGTCCTCAGTAGAGGCATTGCTCCAGCCTCGGGTAGGGTGAATCCTTAGTAGAGGCATTGCTCCAGCCTCGGGTAGGGTGAGTCCTTAGTAGAGGCATTGCTCCAGGCCTCAGGTACGGTAAGTCCTTAGTAGAGGCATTGCTCCAGGCCTCGGATAGGGTGAGTCCTTAGTAGAGGCATTGCTCCAGCCTCGGGTAGGGTGAGTCCTTAGTAGAGGCATTGCTCCAGGCCTCAGGTAGGGTGAGTCCTTAGTAGAGGCATTGCTCCAGCCTCGGGTAGGGTGAGTCCTTAGTAGAGGCATTGCTCCAGCCTCGGGTAGGGTGAGTCCTCAGTAGAGGCATTGCTTCAGGCCTCTGGTAGGGTGAGTCCTTAGTAGAGGCATTGCTCCAGTCCTCGGGTAGGGTGAGTCCTTAGTAGAGGCATTGCTCCAGCCTCGGTTAGGGTGAGTCCTTAGTAGAGGCTTTGCTCCAGGCCTGGGATAGGGTGAGTCCTCAGTAGAGGCATTGCTCCAGGTCTCGGGTAGGGTGAGTCCTTAGTAGAGGCATTGCTCCAGGCCTCGGGTAAGGTGAGTCCTCAGTAGAGGCATTGCTCCAGGTCTCGGGTAGGGCGAGTCCTTAGTAGAGGCATTGCTCCAGGCCTCTGGTAGGGTGAGTCCTTAGTAAAGGCATCACTCCAGGCCTCCCTCTGGGTGAGTCCAACCAGTGGGTGAGTCCATCGTGGAGGCATTGCTCCAGGCCTCCGGTAGGGTGAGTCCTTAGTAGAGGCATTGCTCCAGCCTCGGGTAGGGTGATTCCTTAGTAGAGGCATTGCTCCAGGCCTCCGGTAGGGTGAGTCCTCAGTAGAGGCATTGCTTCGGCCTCCGTCAGGGTGAGTCCTTAGTAGAGGCATTGCTCCAGGCCTGGGACAGGGTGAGTCCTTAGTGAAGGCATTGCTCCAGGCCTCTGGCAGGGTGAGTCCTTAGTAAAGGCATCACTCCAGGCCTCCCTCTGGGTGAGTCCAACCAGTGGGTGAGTCCATTGTGGAGGCATTGCTCCAGGCCTCCGGTAGGGTGAGTCCTCAGTAGAGGCATTGCTCCAGCCTCGGGTCGGGTGAGTCCTCAGTAGAGGGATTGCTCCAGGCCTTGGGTAGGGTGAGTCCTTAGTAGAAGCATTGCTCCAGGCCTCCGGTAGGGTGAGTCCTCAGTAGAGGCATCGCTTCGGCCTCCGTCAGGGTGAGTCCTTAGTAGAGGCATTGCTCCAGGCCTGGGATAGGGTGAGTCCTTAGTGGAGGCATTGCTCCAGGCCTCTGGTAGGGTGAGTCCTTAGTAAAGGCATCACTCCAGGCCTCCCTCTGGGTGAGTCCAACCAGTGGGTGAATCCATTGTGGAGGCATTGCTCCAGGCCTCCGGTAGGGTGAGTCCTCAGTAGAGGCATTGCTCCAGCCTCGGGTCGGGTGAGTCCTCAGTAGAGGGATTGCTCTAGGCCTCCGGTAGGGTGAGTCCTTAGTAGAAGCATTGCTCCAGGCCTCCGGTAGGGTGAGTCCTTAGTAGAGGCATTGCTCCAGCCTCGGGTAGGGTGAGTCCTTAGTAGAGGCATTGCTCCAGCCTCGGGTAGGGTGAGTCCTTAGTAGAGGCATTGCTCCAGCCTCGGGTAGGGTGAGTCCTCAGTAGAGGCATTGCTTCGGCCTCCGACAGGGTGAGTCCTTAGTAGAGGCATTGCTCCAGGCTTCCTGTAGGGCGAGTCCTTAGTAGAGGCATTGCTCCTGGCCTCCATCAGGGTAAGTCCTTAGTAGAGGCTTTGCTCCAGCCTCGGGTAGGGTGAGTCCTCAGTAGAGGCATTGCTTCGGCCTCCGTCAGGGTGAGTCCTTAGTAGAGGCATTGCTCCAGGCTTCCTGTAGGGTGAGTCCTTAGTAGAGGCATTGCTCCGGCCTCCGGTAGGGTGAGTCCTTCAGTAGAGGCATTGCTCCAGGTCTCGGGTAGGGTGAGTCCTTAGTAGAGGCATTGCTCCAGGCCTCCGGTAGGGTGAGTCCTCAGTAGAGGCATTGCTCCAGCCTCGGGTCGGGTGAGTCCTCAGTAGAGGGATTGCTCTAGGCCTCCGGTAGGGTGAGTCCTTAGTAGAAGCATTGCTCCAGGCCTCCGGTAGGGTGAGTCCTTAGTAGAGGCATTGCTCCAGCCTCGGGTAGGGTGAGTCCTTAGTAGAGGCATTGCTCCAGCCTCGGGTAGGGTGAGTCCTCAGTAGAGGCATTGCTTCGGCCTCCGACAGGGTGAGTCCTTAGTAGAGGCATTGCTCCAGGCTTCCTGTAGGGCGAGTCCTTAGTAGAGGCATTGCTCCTGGCCTCCATCAGGGTAAGTCCTTAGTAGAGGCTTTGCTCCAGCCTCGGGTAGGGTGAGTCCTCAGTAGAGGCATTGCTTCGGCCTCCGTCAGGGTGAGTCCTTAGTAGAGGCATTGCTCCAGGCTTCCTGTAGGGTGAGTCCTTAGTAGAGGCATTGCTCCGGCCTCCGGTAGGGTGAGTCCTTAGTAGAGGCATTGCTCCAGGCCTCGGGTAAGGTGAGTCCTCAGTAGAGGCATTGCTCCAGGTCTCGGGTAGGGTGAGTCCTTAGTAGAGGCATTGCTCCAGGCCTCTGGTAGGGTGAGTCCTTAGTAAAGGCATCACTCCAGGCCTCCCTCTGGGTGAGTCCAACCAGTGGGTGAGTCCATCGTGGAGGCATTGCTCCAGGCCTCCGGTAGGGTGAGTCCTTAGTAGAGGCATTGCTCCAGCCTCGGGTAGGGTGATTCCTTAGTAGAGGCATTGCTCCAGGCCTCCGGTAGGGTGAGTCCTCAGTAGAGGCATTGCTTCGGCCTCCGTCAGGGTGAGTCCTTAGTAGAGGCATTGCTCCAGGCCTGGGACAGGGTGAGTCCTTAGTGAAGGCATTGCTCCAGGCCTCTGGCAGGGTGAGTCCTTAGTAAAGGCATCACTCCAGGCCTCCCTCTGGGTGAGTCCAACCAGTGGGTGAGTCCATTGTGGAGGCATTGCTCCAGGCCTCCGGTAGGGTGAGTCCTCAGTAGAGGCATTGCTCCAGCCTCGGGTCGGGTGAGTCCTCAGTAGAGGGATTGCTCCAGGCCTTGGGTAGGGTGAGTCCTTAGTAGAAGCATTGCTCCAGGCCTCCGGTAGGGTGAGTCCTCAGTAGAGGCATCGCTTCGGCCTCCGTCAGGGTGAGTCCTTAGTAGAGGCATTGCTCCAGGCCTGGGATAGGGTGAGTCCTTAGTGGAGGCATTGCTCCAGGCCTCTGGTAGGGTGAGTCCTTAGTAAAGGCATCACTCCAGGCCTCCCTCTGGGTGAGTCCAACCAGTGGGTGAATCCATTGTGGAGGCATTGCTCCAGGCCTCCGGTAGGGTGAGTCCTCAGTAGAGGCATTGCTCCAGCCTCGGGTCGGGTGAGTCCTCAGTAGAGGGATTGCTCTAGGCCTCCGGTAGGGTGAGTCCTTAGTAGAAGCATTGCTCCAGGCCTCCGGTAGGGTGAGTCCTTAGTAGAGGCATTGCTCCAGCCTCGGGTAGGGTGAGTCCTTAGTAGAGGCATTGCTCCAGCCTCGGGTAGGGTGAGTCCTTAGTAGAGGCATTGCTCCAGCCTCGGGTAGGGTGAGTCCTCAGTAGAGGCATTGCTTCGGCCTCCGACAGGGTGAGTCCTTAGTAGAGGCATTGCTCCAGGCTTCCTGTAGGGCGAGTCCTTAGTAGAGGCATTGCTCCTGGCCTCCATCAGGGTAAGTCCTTAGTAGAGGCTTTGCTCCAGCCTCGGGTAGGGTGAGTCCTCAGTAGAGGCATTGCTTCGGCCTCCGTCAGGGTGAGTCCTTAGTAGAGGCATTGCTCCAGGCTTCCTGTAGGGTGAGTCCTTAGTAGAGGCATTGCTCCGGCCTCCGGTAGGGTGAGTCCTTCAGTAGAGGCATTGCTCCAGGTCTCGGGTAGGGTGAGTCCTTAGTAGAGGCATTGCTCCAGGCCTCCGGTAGGGTGAGTCCTCAGTAGAGGCATTGCTCCAGCCTCGGGTCGGGTGAGTCCTCAGTAGAGGGATTGCTCTAGGCCTCCGGTAGGGTGAGTCCTTAGTAGAAGCATTGCTCCAGGCCTCCGGTAGGGTGAGTCCTTAGTAGAGGCATTGCTCCAGCCTCGGGTAGGGTGAGTCCTTAGTAGAGGCATTGCTCCAGCCTCGGGTAGGGTGAGTCCTTAGTAGAGGCATTGCTCCAGCCTCGGGTAGGGTGAGTCCTCAGTAGAGGCATTGCTTCGGCCTCCGACAGGGTGAGTCCTTAGTAGAGGCATTGCTCCAGGCTTCCTGTAGGGCGAGTCCTTAGTAGAGGCATTGCTCCTGGCCTCCATCAGGGTAAGTCCTTAGTAGAGGCTTTGCTCCAGCCTCGGGTAGGGTGAGTCCTCAGTAGAGGCATTGCTTCGGCCTCCGTCAGGGTGAGTCCTTAGTAGAGGCATTGCTCCAGGCTTCCTGTAGGGTGAGTCCTTAGTAGAGGCATTGCTCCGGCCTCCGGTAGGGTGAGTCCTTCAGTAGAGGCATTGCTCCAGGTCTCGGGTAGGGTGAGTCCTTAGTAGAGGCATTGCTCCAGGCCTCCGGTAGGGTGAGTCCTTAGTAGAGGCATTGCTCCAGGCCTCCGGTAGGGTGAGTCCTCAGTAGAGGCATTGCTCCAGGTCTCGGGTAGGGTGAGTCCTTAGTAGAGGCATTGCTCCAGGCCTCCCGTAGGGTGAGTCCTTAGTAGAGGCATTGCTCCAGGCCTCCCGTAGGGTGAGTCCTTAGTAGAGGCATTGCTCCAGGCCTCAGGTAGGGTGAGTCCTTAGTAGAGGCATTGCTCCAGCCTCGGGTAGAGTGGGTCCTTAGTAGAGGCATTACTCCAGGCCTCGGGTAGGGTGAGTCCTCAGTAGAGGCATTGCTCCAGGCCTCGGGTAGGGTGAGTCCTTAGTAGAGGCATTGCTCCTGGCCTCCGGTGGGGTGAGTCCTTAGTAGAGGCATTGCTCCAGCCTCGGGTAGGGTGAGTCCTCAGTAGACGCATTGCTCCAGCCTCGGGTAGGGTGAGTCCTTAGTAGAGGCATTGCTCCAGGCCTCCGGTAGGGTGAGTCCTTAGTAGAGGCATTGCTCCTGGCCTCCGGTGGGGTGAGTCCTTAGTAGAGGCATTGCTCCAGCCTCGGGTAGGGTGAGTCCTCAGTAGAGGCATTGCTCCAGCCTCGGGTAGGGTGAGTCCTTAGTAGAGGCATTGCTTCAGGCCTCGGGTAGGGTGAGTCCTTAGTAGAGGCATTGCTCCTGGCCTCCGGTGGGGTGAGTCCTTAGTAGAGGCATTGCTCCAGCCTCGGGTAGGGTGAGTCCTTAGTAGAGGCATTGCTCCGGCCTCCGGTAGGGTGACTCCTTAGTAGAGGCATTGCTCCAGGCCTCCGGTGGGGTGAGTCCTTAGTAGAGGCATTGCTCCAGGCCTCCGGTGGGGTGAGTCCTTAGTAGAGGCTTTGCTCCAGCCTCGGGTAGGGTGAGTCCTCAGTAGAGGCATTGCTCCAGGCCTCGGGTAGGGTGAGTCCTTAGTAGAGGCATTGCTCCAGCCTCGGGTAGGGTGAGTCCTCAGTAGAGGCATTGCTCCAGGCCTCGGGTAGGGTGAGTCCTTAGTAGAGGCATTGCTCCAGCCTCCGGTAGGGTGAGTCCTCAGTAGAGGCATTGCTCCAGGCCTCCGGTAGGGTGACTCCTTAGTAGAGGCATTGCTCCGGCCTCCGGTAGGGCGAGTCCTTAGTAGAGGCATTGCTCCAGCCTCGGGTCGGGTGAGTCCTTAGTAGAGGCATTGCTTCAGGCCTCTGGTAGGGTGAGTCCTTAGTAGAGGTATTGCTCCGGCCTCCGGTAGGGTGACTCCTTAGTAGAGGCATTGCTCCAGGCCTCCGGTGGGGTGAGTCCTTAGTAGAGGCATTGCTCCAGGCCTCCGATAGGGTGAGTCCTTAGTAGAGGCATTGCTCCGGCCTCCGGTAGGGTGACTCCTTAGTAGAGGCATTGCTCCAGGCCTCCCGTAGGGTGAGTCCTTAGTAGAGGCATTGCTCCAGGCCTCCGATAGGGTGAGTCCTTAGTAGAGGCATTGCTCCAGCCTCCGGTAGGGTGAGTCCTTAGTAGAGGCATTGCTTCAGGCCTCGGGTAGGGTGAGTCCTTAGTAGAGGCATTGCTCCAGGCCTCCCGTAGGGTGAGTCCTTAGTAGAGGCATTGCTCCAGGCCTCCGATAGGGTGAGTCCTTAGTAGAGGCATTGCTCCAGGCCTCCGGTGGGGTGAGTCCTTCAGTAGAGGCATTGCTCCAGGCCTCCGGTAGGGTGAGTCCTTAGTAGAGGCATTGCTCCAGGCCTCCGGTAGGGTGAGTCCTCAGTAGAGGCATTGCTCCAGCCTCGGGTCGGGTGAGTCCTCAGTAGAGGGATTGCTCTAGGCCTCCGGTAGGGTGAGTCCTTAGTAGAAGCATTGCTCCAGGCCTCCGGTAGGGTGAGTCCTTAGTAGAGGCATTGCTCCAGCCTCGGGTAGGGTGAGTCCTTAGTAGAGGCATTGCTCCAGCCTCGGGTAGGGTGAGTCCTCAGTAGAGGCATTGCTTCGGCCTCCGACAGGGTGAGTCCTTAGTAGAGGCATTGCTCCAGGCTTCCTGTAGGGCGAGTCCTTAGTAGAGGCATTGCTCCTGGCCTCCATCAGGGTAAGTCCTTAGTAGAGGCTTTGCTCCAGCCTCGGGTAGGGTGAGTCCTCAGTAGAGGCATTGCTTCGGCCTCCGTCAGGGTGAGTCCTTAGTAGAGGCATTGCTCCAGGCTTCCTGTAGGGTGAGTCCTTAGTAGAGGCATTGCTCCGGCCTCCGGTAGGGTGAGTCCTTAGTAGAGGCATTGCTCCAGGCCTCGGGTAAGGTGAGTCCTCAGTAGAGGCATTGCTCCAGGTCTCGGGTAGGGTGAGTCCTTAGTAGAGGCATTGCTCCAGGCCTCTGGTAGGGTGAGTCCTTAGTAAAGGCATCACTCCAGGCCTCCCTCTGGGTGAGTCCAACCAGTGGGTGAGTCCATCGTGGAGGCATTGCTCCAGGCCTCCGGTAGGGTGAGTCCTTAGTAGAGGCATTGCTCCAGCCTCGGGTAGGGTGATTCCTTAGTAGAGGCATTGCTCCAGGCCTCCGGTAGGGTGAGTCCTCAGTAGAGGCATTGCTTCGGCCTCCGTCAGGGTGAGTCCTTAGTAGAGGCATTGCTCCAGGCCTGGGACAGGGTGAGTCCTTAGTGAAGGCATTGCTCCAGGCCTCTGGCAGGGTGAGTCCTTAGTAAAGGCATCACTCCAGGCCTCCCTCTGGGTGAGTCCAACCAGTGGGTGAGTCCATTGTGGAGGCATTGCTCCAGGCCTCCGGTAGGGTGAGTCCTCAGTAGAGGCATTGCTCCAGCCTCGGGTCGGGTGAGTCCTCAGTAGAGGGATTGCTCCAGGCCTTGGGTAGGGTGAGTCCTTAGTAGAAGCATTGCTCCAGGCCTCCGGTAGGGTGAGTCCTCAGTAGAGGCATCGCTTCGGCCTCCGTCAGGGTGAGTCCTTAGTAGAGGCATTGCTCCAGGCCTGGGATAGGGTGAGTCCTTAGTGGAGGCATTGCTCCAGGCCTCTGGTAGGGTGAGTCCTTAGTAAAGGCATCACTCCAGGCCTCCCTCTGGGTGAGTCCAACCAGTGGGTGAATCCATTGTGGAGGCATTGCTCCAGGCCTCCGGTAGGGTGAGTCCTCAGTAGAGGCATTGCTCCAGCCTCGGGTCGGGTGAGTCCTCAGTAGAGGGATTGCTCTAGGCCTCCGGTAGGGTGAGTCCTTAGTAGAAGCATTGCTCCAGGCCTCCGGTAGGGTGAGTCCTTAGTAGAGGCATTGCTCCAGCCTCGGGTAGGGTGAGTCCTTAGTAGAGGCATTGCTCCAGCCTCGGGTAGGGTGAGTCCTCAGTAGAGGCATTGCTTCGGCCTCCGACAGGGTGAGTCCTTAGTAGAGGCATTGCTCCAGGCTTCCTGTAGGGCGAGTCCTTAGTAGAGGCATTGCTCCTGGCCTCCATCAGGGTAAGTCCTTAGTAGAGGCTTTGCTCCAGCCTCGGGTAGGGTGAGTCCTCAGTAGAGGCATTGCTTCGGCCTCCGTCAGGGTGAGTCCTTAGTAGAGGCATTGCTCCAGGCTTCCTGTAGGGTGAGTCCTTAGTAGAGGCATTGCTCCGGCCTCCGGTAGGGTGAGTCCTTCAGTAGAGGCATTGCTCCAGGTCTCGGGTAGGGTGAGTCCTTAGTAGAGGCATTGCTCCAGGCCTCCGGTAGGGTGAGTCCTCAGTAGAGGCATTGCTCCAGCCTCGGGTCGGGTGAGTCCTCAGTAGAGGGATTGCTCTAGGCCTCCGGTAGGGTGAGTCCTTAGTAGAAGCATTGCTCCAGGCCTCCGGTAGGGTGAGTCCTTAGTAGAGGCATTGCTCCAGCCTCGGGTAGGGTGAGTCCTTAGTAGAGGCATTGCTCCAGCCTCGGGTAGGGTGAGTCCTTAGTAGAGGCATTGCTCCAGCCTCGGGTAGGGTGAGTCCTCAGTAGAGGCATTGCTTCGGCCTCCGACAGGGTGAGTCCTTAGTAGAGGCATTGCTCCAGGCTTCCTGTAGGGCGAGTCCTTAGTAGAGGCATTGCTCCTGGCCTCCATCAGGGTAAGTCCTTAGTAGAGGCTTTGCTCCAGCCTCGGGTAGGGTGAGTCCTCAGTAGAGGCATTGCTTCGGCCTCCGTCAGGGTGAGTCCTTAGTAGAGGCATTGCTCCAGGCTTCCTGTAGGGTGAGTCCTTAGTAGAGGCATTGCTCCGGCCTCCGGTAGGGTGAGTCCTTCAGTAGAGGCATTGCTCCAGGTCTCGGGTAGGGTGAGTCCTTAGTAGAGGCATTGCTCCAGGCCTCCGGTAGGGTGAGTCCTTAGTAGAGGCATTGCTCCAGGCCTCCGGTAGGGTGAGTCCTCAGTAGAGGCATTGCTCCAGGTCTCGGGTAGGGTGAGTCCTTAGTAGAGGCATTGCTCCAGGCCTCCCGTAGGGTGAGTCCTTAGTAGAGGCATTGCTCCAGGCCTCCCGTAGGGTGAGTCCTTAGTAGAGGCATTGCTCCAGGCCTCAGGTAGGGTGAGTCCTTAGTAGAGGCATTGCTCCAGCCTCGGGTAGAGTGGGTCCTTAGTAGAGGCATTACTCCAGGCCTCGGGTAGGGTGAGTCCTCAGTAGAGGCATTGCTCCAGGCCTCGGGTAGGGTGAGTCCTTAGTAGAGGCATTGCTCCTGGCCTCCGGTGGGGTGAGTCCTTAGTAGAGGCATTGCTCCAGCCTCGGGTAGGGTGAGTCCTCAGTAGACGCATTGCTCCAGCCTCGGGTAGGGTGAGTCCTTAGTAGAGGCATTGCTCCAGGCCTCCGGTAGGGTGAGTCCTTAGTAGAGGCATTGCTCCTGGCCTCCGGTGGGGTGAGTCCTTAGTAGAGGCATTGCTCCAGCCTCGGGTAGGGTGAGTCCTCAGTAGAGGCATTGCTCCAGCCTCGGGTAGGGTGAGTCCTTAGTAGAGGCATTGCTTCAGGCCTCGGGTAGGGTGAGTCCTTAGTAGAGGCATTGCTCCTGGCCTCCGGTGGGGTGAGTCCTTAGTAGAGGCATTGCTCCAGCCTCGGGTAGGGTGAGTCCTTAGTAGAGGCATTGCTCCGGCCTCCGGTAGGGTGACTCCTTAGTAGAGGCATTGCTCCAGGCCTCCGGTGGGGTGAGTCCTTAGTAGAGGCATTGCTCCAGGCCTCCGGTGGGGTGAGTCCTTAGTAGAGGCTTTGCTCCAGCCTCGGGTAGGGTGAGTCCTCAGTAGAGGCATTGCTCCAGGCCTCGGGTAGGGTGAGTCCTTAGTAGAGGCATTGCTCCAGCCTCGGGTAGGGTGAGTCCTCAGTAGAGGCATTGCTCCAGGCCTCGGGTAGGGTGAGTCCTTAGTAGAGGCATTGCTCCAGCCTCCGGTAGGGTGAGTCCTCAGTAGAGGCATTGCTCCAGGCCTCCGGTAGGGTGACTCCTTAGTAGAGGCATTGCTCCGGCCTCCGGTAGGGCGAGTCCTTAGTAGAGGCATTGCTCCAGCCTCGGGTCGGGTGAGTCCTTAGTAGAGGCATTGCTTCAGGCCTCTGGTAGGGTGAGTCCTTAGTAGAGGCATTGCTCCGGCCTCCGGTAGGGTGACTCCTTAGTAGAGGCATTGCTCCAGGCCTCCGGTGGGGTGAGTCCTTAGTAGAGGCATTGCTCCAGGCCTCCGATAGGGTGAGTCCTTAGTAGAGGCATTGCTCCGGCCTCCGGTAGGGTGACTCCTTAGTAGAGGCATTGCTCCAGGCCTCCCGTAGGGTGAGTCCTTAGTAGAGGCATTGCTCCAGGCCTCCGATAGGGTGAGTCCTTAGTAGAGGCATTGCTCCAGCCTCCGGTAGGGTGAGTCCTTAGTAGAGGCATTGCTTCAGGCCTCGGGTAGGGTGAGTCCTTAGTAGAGGCATTGCTCCAGGCCTCCCGTAGGGTGAGTCCTTAGTAGAGGCATTGCTCCAGGCCTCCGATAGGGTGAGTCCTTAGTAGAGGCATTGCTCCAGGCCTCCGGTAGGGTGAGTCCTCAGTAGAGGCATTGCTCCAGGTCTCGGGTAGGGTGAGTCCTCAGTAGAGGCATTGCTCCAGCCTCTGGTAGGGTGAGTCCTTAGTAGAGGCATTGCTCCAGGCCTCCGATAGGGTGAGTCCTTAGTAGAGGCATTGCTCCAGGCCTCCGGTAGGGTGAGTCCTCAGTAGAGGCATTGCTCCAGCCTCTGGTAGGGTGAGTCCTTAGTAGAGGCATTGCTCCAGCCTCCGGTAGGGTGAGTCCTTAGTAGAGGCATTGCTCCAGGCCTCCGATAGGGTGAGTCCTTAGTAGAGGCATTGCTCCAGGTCTCAGGTGGGTGAGTCCTTAGTAGAGGCATTGCTCCAGGTCTCGGGTAGGGTGAGTCCTTAGTAGAGGCATTGCTCCAGCCTCGGGTAGGGTGAGTCCTTAGTAGAGGCATTGCTCCAGCCTCGGGTAGGGTGAGTCCTCAGTAGAGGCATTGCTGGTAACGGGACCACTTTCTCTTGTGCTCACATGTCTCTCTTTCATCTATGGGTCTGAATCCTACCTCGGGCGTCAACACCCAGTCCTTGCCCAAGTGCAGGTGGGGCTCTGGAGCACTGCTGGCTGCCATGTGCCTGATGAAGTGTTTATTAGGAAACCCTGTCCCAATTCTCCATCTAATCCTAACACTGTGACTGTTTTCCTCCTGGTTGTTAATCATCAGACAAGATAGGACCAAGCAGAAAAGGAGGGGGCAGGTGGGGGTCTCGATTATCTACTGCAACAGCCCCAATGGATCAAATATTTATAATTTTTAAAATAGGACTCAGAAATGCTCGCTTCGTCTGTGAAGCCGCTACTTACCGGCTTCTCTGCCCCAAAAAAGACTTTAGGTCAAGGCTCACAGAACTGCTCGCCCCCTTCGCTCTGACATACCCAAACGTATGCGCACTAGGGGACTTTTAATGTCAGCTGGACCTATCCTCAAACCCTGACGCCAGTGCCCTGTGAGATGACCTCTCTGTGTCTCCAGCAGCTAGCCTCTGAGCGACTCCCTCCCCGGGTCACATCTTAATCTCATCATTTCCAACATCCAATGCACCCAAAGCACGCGCCGCTCCACTCCGCCAGGCTCATCACTGTCTTTTGAACTTCCCAAATTCCTTTTAGAATGCCTCCAGCACCCATTACTACCTTGGAGTCCACCCTACAGTAAGATCTCAGAGGCACGTCTTGCTTCCCATTCTGGAGGCTTTATAAGCACTCTTCCCACTGTCACTCACCGCTAATATGACCAATGGGGGCGACTCTTTCAACAGATGTGTACTCAACACTATCATGAGAAGGCGGGGCTAAGGAGAGGCGTGATCCCAGGGGCTCTTCCTCCTAGGTACATATATCTCAAGATAAAAGAGCCTGTCTTTGTAGTGGGTGCTAGCCTCCTGCAGGGTGCAAACAAGTGCTAGGCACTTTCATACAGCCCTCACCCACCAGGGTTGCCCCCAGGTGGCAGCTTCACCATAGGGTTTCCTCCTGTTCTGCTACAGACAGGGCGTGCTACTACCTGCGAATTACACGGGAGCACTGAATGGCGCGCTCTAGATGGCGATAGAATAGGAGTAGGAGGGGTTTTTGGGCTAAAATTAAAAATATTTGCCTGGTAGGAGAGCAGTGAATTCATCCTTCCTACAGACGGTATGGTTAAACAAGCATTTGCAATGCAATCGGTCTCGCCTTTGGGACCTTATATGTTTTTAGCTATGCAGCACATTAGCCTGTCTGCTGCAACATCTACTGTTCTTTAACATGGAGGGAAAGTAAGCACCAAACTGCATGACAGTCAGGTATGGGAACACATGGAGAGAAATATTGCCTTTCAGCTGGAAATAGTATAATCAAAAGTTCTGTTTTTAATATAAAACCAGGGCCTTCTGTGGTCATATCACTGAAAATAATAGATTTGAAAAAAATATTATTGTCTACGGGTGCTTGTGGATCACAATTTCTATGGACTGGAATCTAGAGAATGCTAAAGTGATTCTTGTATTCTACTGACCTCTGCTGGTCGTTTTCTATCAATAAAGTTAAATAGAGGCAGTTTCCAGAAAAATTTAAAAAAATAAAGTCCCTCAGCAGAAAGCAATTCAGGTATTTTACTGACCTCTACTGGTTATATTTTATCAAAATAGTTAAATAGAGGCAGTTAAACAAAAAAAAAATTCCCTAAGCGGAAGCAGACAAGCCCTAGGTCTGATCTCCAGAGCCCACAAAGTACGTACACATATAAGTATATACGAAAGTATTTACAAGAGGTTTCGAAAGCTCGACCTAAAAACGGGGAGAAAAATAGTAAGTGTGGATGTAATGGCTTCACCAAACGGTCCAATAATGGTTTAAGGGAGCTCACAAGCCCCTCTAACAGGTTTGGACGTACCTGGAAACACTCTTTTGCTAAGTCAGACGGGGGATATAAAGCTGCACTCAATAAGTATCACCAGCATATACGACACTCCACAAGAGCTGCAACTCCTCTCATGAACTCTTCACTATTATTGAGGAATTTTTACGCAACCCAGTGTCTGTGCTCAGTCATTCACCTCCTCGAAAGACTTGTGCAATAACTTATCTGATTTCTTTCTTAATAAAACCAAGACCCTCTGTAAGCTGCTCTTGTGACTGCCCCAGATGATACCGCCCCCTAGTGACCAAGGGAACCTCCTGCACCCCACATGTCCTCGAGCTGTCAGCGGCCTTCGACACTACCTCGATTTGCTATTTTACTTAAACGTCTTCACAACAGTGGGATTTGTCTAGATGCCCCTAAATGCATTGCATCCCTTTTGTCTGAAAGATCATGATTGGTCCTCCTTAAACCCTTTGCCTCTAAACCTACTCTGGTGGGCTGGGGTGTTCCACCAAGGTCCTCTCTGAGCCCCGCCCTATTCAACATCTGCATGTCACTTCCTGCAGGTGCTATCAGACTCTGTGGCTCTAAGATCATCATTTACACATGGTGTGTAGCTCATAAATTAATCTAAAACAATGTCACTGCTACACGTTAATACCTTTCTTCCTGCATGACACAGATTGTGGAGTGGATACGCGGCCACTGCCAAAACTCAACAGTGATGAGACTGAAATGATGCTACTTGGCAATAACACTTCCTGTTGGGAAGAAGATTGTTGGCCCAAGAAACTCCTGAGGGGGAGGGGAGGGGGGGGTGGAATCCCTCAGCCCACAAAGCAGGCCAACACTCCTGGCATCGTCCTGGACATCAACCGGTCCCCAGGGTTAACCAGGTCACTGGTGCAGCCACCTCCTGCTTCAGCATTCTCAAAGTGCTTCATAAAGTGTTCCCTTGGTTGCCGGTAGAGTGCCGTAGATCGGGGACTTGAGCCTCAGTCCAGCTGTTTAGAATTCGGCAATGCACACTTTGTAGGCATTTCGACCTACCTCATCAAGAGACTTGGGACCACCCATAACGCTGCTACTCTAATAGTGTTTAAGCTCCCAGGCCGCAACCCTATGGCACCCCTTATTAGATCCCTACACCGGCTGCCTGTCCAGACAAGGGCACTATACAGAACTCTATGCCACACACACAGAGCACTTAGCAATACCAAGCCCCAGCACTTCACCAAAAGAGTCTTCTTTCATCAGCCTTCTCGACTCTTGCGCTCTTCCTCCTGGAAGCCGGCCATGGTTCCCCAAATCCATCTCTCAAGGGCCGGCGGTCGGTCTTTCTCCCTTCTAGCTGCATAGAACTAGAACAAATTTCCCCTCTCCTTATGCATGACCCGCTCTCTTCCTATGTTCAGGAAAACTCTGGTTATTCTAGATCAGTGCTAGAGGACACTCAGGCCCACTAGTCTTCCTTTTCCGTGCTAGGATACTCTGGCCAGGGGAGTGTGTGTTACAAATCTAACATGACATGACATGACGTGGCTTGGAATAATATGATGTGTTACAAGCTGATACTCCCTGGGGGGCCTTTGCAGTGGGACCGCAGGGCCCTCGGCGCTGTAAGTAGGGGGGCGAGGAGTGCTGCAGCACCCCTAAAATAATGATGCTGGAGTTCAGCGGGCGAACGGGCAATGAAGACGCCTTTACATTTTATTTTTATCTTGTCACATTTGCTGTGCGATCAAAGACAGCAGTCAATCAATCAGTCATTTGTAGAGCGCACTACATACCCGCCAGGATCTCAAGGCGCTGGGGGAGGGCCACTACTGATCGAACAGCCAGGTCTTTAGTATCCTCCTGAAGGTCAGCAGGTCTTGTGTTTGTCGTAGGTTCAGTGGGAGGGTGTTCCATTTCTTGGCGGCGAGTTGGGAGAAGGATCTCCCACGGGTGGTTGTTCTTCGGGTGTGCGGGACGGTGGCGAGTGAGAGGTAGGCAGAGCGTAGCTGGCGGTTGGGGGTGTAGAAGGAGAGCCGTCTGTTGAGATAGGCTGGGCCGGTCTTGTGGAGTGCCTTGTTGTGCGTGGGTGAGGAGCTTGAAGGATATCCTTTTGTTGACGGGGAGCTAGTGCAGGTTTCTCATGTGGGGGGTGATGTGGCCGTGGCGTGGTACGTCCAGGATCAGTCGTGGCGAGGCGTTTTGGATGCGTTGTAGTCGTTTGATGAGCTTGGTCGGGGCTCCCGCGTAGAGGGTGTTTCCGTAGTCGAGTCTGCTGCTGACGAGGGCCTGGGTGACTGTCTTTCTTGTATCTGTCGGGATCCATCTGTAGATCTTGCGGAGCATGCGGAGGGTGTTGAAGCAGGAGGAGGAGACGGTGTTGACTTGCTTGGTCATTGAGAGCGTTGAGTTGAGGATGATTCCCAGGTTGCGTGCTTGGTCGGTGGGTGTCGGGGCTGCCCCCAGAACCGTCGGCCACAAGGAGTCGTCCCAGGCTGAAGGGTTGGAGCCGAGGATGAGGAGCTCCGTCTTGTCTGAGTTCAGCTTCAGACGGCTGGTCTTCATCCAGTCGGCGACGGCCTTCATTCCTTCGTGGAGTTTGGCTTTGGCGGTGATGGGGTCCTTGGTGAGGGAGAGGATCAGCTGAGTGTCGTTGGCGTAGGAGATTATTTTGAGGTCGTGCTGTCGGGCGACGTGTGCGAGCGGGGCCATGTAAATGTTGAACAGCGTCGGGCTGAGGGAGGATCCCTGGGGTATGCCGCAGATGATCTCGGAGGCTCTGGAACGGAATGGGGGAGGCGGATGCTCTGGGTTCTGCCGGAGAGGAAGGAGATGGTCCAATCCAGAACCTTGTCTCTGATCCCTGCGGCGTGGAGGCGTGCGCATAGTGTATGGTGGCAGATGGTGTCGAAGGCGGCAGAGAGGCCTAGGAGGATGAGTGCTGCGGTCTTGCCATTGTCCAGCAGGGTCCTGATGTCGTCGGTGGCAGTGATGAGGGCAGTCTCGGTGCTGTGGTTGCTGCGGAACCCTGACTGGGAAGGGTCCAGGATTCTGTTTTCTTCGAGGTATCGGGTTAGCTGTCTGTTGACGGTTTTTTCGATGACCTTGGCCGGGACAGGGAGCAGAGAGATGGGCCGGAAGTTCTTGAGGTCTCTTGGGTCTGCCTTAGGTTTTTTGAGTAGGGCGTTGATCTCGGCGTGTTTCCAGATCTCTGGGATGGTCGCGGTCTTGAGAGAGAGATTGATGACGTTGTGCAGGTGGGGTGCGATGGAGCTACTGGCTTTGTTGAAGACGTGGTGCGGGAATGGGTCTGACGGGGAGCCGGAGTGGATTGTTTGCATTGTCTTGATGGTGTCATTCATGCTCACGCTGGCCCAGTCTGGCAGGGGGTTGTGGTCGATGGTGTGCGGGGGGTCTGTTGTGTTGCGGTCTGTTGGGGCAGTCTGGGTGTTGACGCTGTCGTGGATGTCGGTGATCTTGCGGTGGAAGAAGGTGGCGAGGGAGTCGCACAGGGCTTGCAACGGCGGGATGTCGGTGTTGGAGCTGGGGTTGGAGAGTTCCTTCACGATGATGAAGAGCTCCTTGCTGTCGTGTGTGTTATTGTCGAGGCGGTCTTTGAAGGAGGTCCTCTTGGCTGCCCTGATGAGGTGATGGTGGTTGCGGACGGCGTCCTTGTGTGCTGCGTGGCTGTCCAGAGTTTGTTCACTGTGCCATTTCTTCTCTAGTTTCCGGCAGGCTTGCTTGGAATCTTGGGGCTGTCTGGGTGTTGAAGCTGTTGTGGATGTTTGCTATCTTGCGGTGGAAGAAGGTGGCGAGTGAGTCGCACAGGGCTAGCGACGGCAGGATGTAGTTGGTGTTGGAGAGTTCCTTCCCGATGTTGAATAGCTCCTTCCTATTGTGTGCGTTGTTGTCGAGGCGGTCTTTGAAGGAGGTCTTCTTGGCAGCCCTGATGAGGTGGTGGTGGTTGCGGATGGTGTCCTTGTGTGCTTCGTAGCTGTCTGGAGTTTGTTCACTGTGTCATTCCTTCTCTAGTTTCTGGCCGGCTTGCTTGGAGGCAAGGAGTTCTGGGATGAACCAGCTGGCCCTCTGGCCGGTATCTCTGTGGGGGGGTTTCTTCAGCGGGGCGAGGGTGTTGGGTTCTGTCTCCTGACACATTGTTCTGTATTCTTTTAACATGGGGGTTGGTGTTACCTTTTTTCCCTCTGGCTCAAAGTTAGAGGATCAAAGTTAGAAGATTTTGTAAAGTGAACTACCGGACAGCTTTATCGGGTTTCAGGGCGTGCGAAAAGAAAGGCTGTAGGATCTCCGCTTTATTCTAACACAAAACAGCATTTAAATACCTTTAAATGAACTGTAGAAATATTTTTTAATGTATTTGTAATTCGGAAAGTGCAAATGAAGTACACTTTTCGTAGTTCTTAAGTGTGATGGAAGACAAGGTTTTAATCGACTCAAAACAAATCAAGACACTTTAGTTGATGTTCAAATTATAAATATTTGCTGAGAGCCGATCTCGCCATATTATTCGGGCGCCACATGATTTATTTATTTATTTATTTATTTAAGTATTTATTTATGCGTTTTTCTACAGCGCGGACTTTACCCTAAGGTCTCCGAGCGCTTCACAATAGGAACAGTAAAGATACATGAGGAGAAAATTACAAGTCAGCATGTTACAAAAGCAAACATTAAGTTACATGAGGCACATGTTACATGGCTCGTTCCTCGGACCCTGCAAGCGCCTGGATACTCTCTCGGGTGAATAGCAGCGCTATACAAATTGATGTATTGATTGATTGATGTATTGATTGATTGATTGATTTATTGATTGATGGCTCTGACAGGTCTCCCCTAGTGCCGGGCTGTTTCTGCTTTCACGGGGTGGAGTTCATTGTCAGGACACCAGAGGGCAGTGTGCCCCTAAAAGATGCGAGTGTTGCGAAGGGGCTCTTGTCTGTCTGAGACCCCCAGGTCTGGGGGCAGAGATGCATGGTCGGGTGGTGTGGGGGGGGGGGGGGGGGGGGGGTGCAGGGGGGCATCGCAGGAGGGGGCAGGGGCCCGTCCGGAATCAGAGACGGGGCCACAGGGACCTCCCAACCTGGGCTCCCTTTGAATCCAAACCCCGCCTCTGAATCCCGAACATATTTCGATAAATAAAATTTTCATACCTGAAAATCCCCTCCAAAAAATATGGCTGCAGGAAGCAATTATATGTTTTAATGCGTCAGTTAAATATTTGGCTCTATTTACTAATTCACTGAATTTTACAATTTATTATCATCATATAAAAGAATAGACAGCCTGAGGATGCAGTTTACAGGCACCCCCTTCACAGGTGACCTTTGACCCTGCTTCTAGAAGCTTCATTGCCCCATATTGTGCCGGAATGTTAGTTAAGCAAACTTTATAAATGAACAAGCATTTACAATGCAATGGTTTTGCCTTTGTTAAAGTTAGAGCTATTGGCATTGCTCTTGACATTATTTTTTTTAATGTTTTTTTTAACATAAACAAATGGCATTGTCATTTACAATGCCACTAGCTTTATCTCTCGCAAATGACACACACAAACACACACAGAGCCCCCACACACACAGCCACACAGAGCCCCCCACACACACAGCCACACAGAGCCCCCCACACACACAGCCACACAGAGCCCTCCATACACCCACACAGAGCCTTCCACACACACCCACACAGCACAAGCAGGCAACAGGGGCACACGGAGGCACAAGCAGGCAACAGGGGCACACGGAGGCACAAGCAGGCAACAGGGGCACACGGAGGCACAAGCAGGCAACAGGGGCACACGGAGGCACAAGCAGGCAACAGGGGCACACGGAGGCACAAGCAGGCAACAGGGGCACGAAAACGGAGGCACAAGCAGGCAACAGGGGCACACGGAGGCACAAGCAGGCGACAGGGGCACACGGAGGCACAAGCAGGCGACAGGGGCACACGGAGGCACAAGCAGGCGACAGGGGCACGAAAACTGAGGCACAAGCAGGCGCACACACACACACACACACACCCAGAGCCACACACACACACACACACCAACTGAGGCCTGTTAAAACTTGGCTTGCAATTTTTAGGATTTTCTGAGGTTGTCACCTAACGGATAGAGCAGTCAACATCGAAGCTAGGGAACCGGTGGGGCCTAATTACAACTTTGGCAGTCTTGGAGCGGGGCCACCATGCTGCTGCCCCGCTCCAAGAACACTAAATCTGTACATTGGTGATTAGATTGTTACATTTTTTGTTTCTGGCAAGTGGTTCTTTGGTGGTCCTTTGGTGGTCCCATGGCGGTGCCTATGAAAAAGATACCTCAATGGGAGCGTCAAAGGAAGTTCCTGAACGGCATGGAACGGTGCAGTTGATGCAGTGCATGCACCCTATGACCCTTTCTTTTTAGGTGGATGTAGGCATGATCTGACAATACAGTCTTTCACAGTGAAACTGTGCCAGTGGCTTAAGTAACCAATACTGTGGCGAGCAGAAGCAAAATGTGGCTGATAGATAAATGGATTAATGAATGAAGAGCGTTTTCAAATACCCTCTATCCATGGACATGCTTATGTATTTAGCGGTTTTTAATTACATGAGACAGAGACGCAGCTAAAGCAGTCTCTGAGCTAGACCTAGAAAAACATACATTACTGTAAACAACCATCATGGTTACCATCTCAGCACATACTGATGGCCTGAAGTGGTGGTGGTGTCACTTTTATAGCAAACACTGCTCCCTTTAGACTAGAGTGTTTAGCAGTTGCTAACAGAACAGTGAGTGACTGGTTATCACCCCACAGATTTGCTACTACCTTAAGTACGCCCTGTGGAATATGTGCCTCTGACATTATTCCAACTAACAAATGCATGAGTTCACAGAACTATTTTGCTGTCCGGACTGAGACTGGAAATTAACTTCGGGAGTCAAAAATTAGTTTATGGGGATGAAACCCCACTTCGTCCCAAGCACTCACCTGTCCTCGGCCCCCAGTGCCCAACAAGCGGACACCCTGGGGCCCGTGCACTCAGGAAGGAGGCTCATTTTGAAAGAGGTGACGGGTCGCGGAGGCCCTCAGGTCGGCTGCCTTCGGTGGCTGGGCACGGTGCTGGAGCGGCGCATCTCCGGGCACATAGCCGGGGCTCCTGGTCTCTGCTGCGGGGCGAGTTTGGTGAAGGACCCGGTTCAATGTTTCCAAATGTCCTTGAAACCGATCGTGTTTACGTTTTCGTCCCAGTCCACTTCACGCAGATGCGCGTGCGTCCCGAGGGCCAGTTCTTTCTTGTGTGAAGGCCCCGGTCCAGTCAGAGGCTGTGTGCACGTCTATGATGGTCTGGGTACAGGCACCTGTTACCTTACGACAATTCGTGAAAGCGTCCCACCTCACGGTTGCACAGGGATCTGCGGACGTCCCTAGTATGTGTACGCCGTCACGATCCACTGTGCGCGATTGTGTGTGTACGTGCTGCAGCCGGCCCACATCTGTGCGTGCCCCCGCCTTGGACCCCGGAGCTGAGGAAAGTGAGAGAGCCCTGCATGCCTCAGAGCCCGCCACCCGACAGCATAAGAGGATAGTTTACCACAGATTACGCTTCTTACCGGTTATTTATAGCTCAGACTTTGTAAAAATGGAAACATGCCCTCCCTCTGCCCCGACGGTCCGCAGATGAAAATCACACGTGCGCACATACAAACACACGCACCGCAGATATACACACACTCAAATCACACATGTGCACATACAATCACACGCACCGCAGATATACACACACTCAAGTCCCCTCGTGTCATGCGGCCCCTTCAAGCAACGCACATACCTCCGGTTTCAAAGGCGCCTCACTCAGTGGACGCCCGCCCGCATTCTCTGTTCGCGGCCCACAGACTCACAACACCCGCAAGCAGACCCCCGAGCACAGCAATGCCGGACCAGATTCGGGGGCGTTCCCGGCTTTCGGCTGACGTCGCGTGACGTCGGCAAAAGCCAAAGAAACGCGGGAACGCCCCCGAATCTGGTCCGGCATTGACGGACAGGCCCCTCGTCCAATGGCTAGGCTCCATTTATGGAGCCAGCCAATCAATGACGAGGGCCGACCCAAAGCCACACTACAGATCTCATCAGGATTTCGCCTGCGCGAAAAAGATGCGCAGAGCGCATCTTTTCGCCAGGCAAAACCTAAAAATGAAACTACAAATCCCAGAATGTAAACTGTGCCTGGCTGAATAGCTAGGACTGGCTGACTGTATCATACATGGGTGATGTGAACAGAAGTGTAAAGAGATGGAGAGGCACAGAGGAGAGGAGATGACTGACAGGCGAGGGTCATTTGAAACTACAAATCCCAGAATGCAACCTGCGCTTGACTGAAAAGCTAGGACTGGCTGACTGTATCATACATGGGTGATGTGAACAGAAGTGTAAAGAGATGGAGAGGCACAGAGGAGAGGAGATGACTGACAGGCGAGGGTCATTTGAAACTACAAATCCCAGAATGCAACCTGCGCTTGACTGAAAAGCTAGGACTGGCTGACTGTATCATACATGGGTGATGTGAACAGAAGTGTAAAGAGATGGAGAGGCACAGAGGAGAGGAGATGACTGACAGGCGAGGGTCATTTGAAACTACAAATCCCAGAATGCAACCTGCGCTTGACTGAAAAGCTAGGACTGGCTGACTGTATCATACATGGGTGATGTGAACAGAAGTGTAAAGAGATGGAGAGGCACAGAGGAGAGGAGATGACTGACAGGCGAAGGTCATTTGAAACTACAAATCCCAGAATGCAACCTGCGCTTGACTGAAAAGCTAGGACTGGCTGACTGTATCATACATGGGTGATGTGAACAGAAGTGTAAAGAGATGGAGAGGCACAGAGGAGAGGAGATGACTGACAGGCGAGGGTCATTTGAAACTACAAATCCCAGAATGCAACCTGCGCTTGACTGAAAAGCTAGGACTGGCTGACTGTATCATACATGGGTGATGTGAACAGAAGTGTAAAGAGATGGAGAGGCACAGAGGAGAAGAGATGACTGACAGGCGAGGGTCATTTGAAACTACAAATCCCAGAATGCAACCTGCGCTTGACTGAAAAGCTAGGACTGGCTGACTGTATCATACATGGGTGATGTGAACAGAAGTGTAAAGAGATGGAGAGGCACAGAGGAGAGGAGATGACTGACAGGCGAGGGCCATTTGAAACTACAAATCCCAGAATGCAACCTGCGCTTGACTGAAAAGCTAGGACTGGCTGACTGTATCATACATGGGTGATGTGAACAGAAGTGTAAAGAGATGGAGAGGCGGAGAGGAGATGACTGACAGGCGAGGGTCATTTGAAACTACAAATCCCAGAATGCAACCTGCGCTTGACTGAAAAGCTAGGACTGGCTGACTGTATCATACATGGGTGATGTGAACAGAAGTGTAAAGAGATGGAGAGGCACAGAGGAGAGGAGATGACTGACAGGCGAGGGTCATTTGAAACTACAAATCCAAGAATGCAACCTGCGCTTGACTGAAAAGCTAGGACTGGCTGACTGTATCATACATTGGTGATGTGAACAGAAGTGTAAAGAGATGGAGAGGCACAGAGGAGAGGAGATGACTGACAGGCGAGGGTCATTTGAAACTACAAATCCAAGAATGCAACCTGCTCTTGACTGAAAAGCTAGGACTGGCTGACTGTATCATACATGGGTGATGTGAACAGAAGTGTAAAGAGATGGAGAGGCGGAGAGGAGATGACTGACAGGCGAGGGTCATTTGAAACTACAAATCCCAGAATGCAACCTGCGCTTGACTGAAAAGCTAGGACTGGCTGACTGTATCATACATGGGTGATGTGAACAGAAGTGTAAAGAGATGGAGAGGCACAGAGGAGAAGAGATGACTGACAGGCGAGGGTCATTTGAAACTACAAATCCCAGAATGCAACCTGCGCTTGACTGAAAAGCTAGGACTGGCTGACTGTATCATACATGGGTGATGTGAACAGAAGTGTAAAGAGATGGAGAGGCACAGAGGAGAGGAGATGACTGACAGGCGAGGGTCATTTGAAACTACAAATCCCAGAATGCAACCTGCGCTTGACTGAAAAGCTAGGACTGGCTGACTGTATCATACATGGGTGATGTGAACAGAAGTGTAAAGAGATGGAGAGGCACAGAGGAGAGGAGATGACTGACAGGCGAGGGTCATTTGAAACTACAAATCCCAGAATGCAACCTGCGCTTGACTGAAAAGCTAGGACTGGCTGACTGTATCATACATGGGTGATGTGAACAGAAGTGTAAAGAGATGGAGAGGCACAGAGGAGAGGAGATGACTGACAGGCGAGGGTCATTTGAAACTACAAATCCAAGAATGCAACCTGCGCTTGACTGAAAAGCTAGGACTGGCTGACTGTATCATACATGGGTGATGTGAACAGAAGTGTAAAGAGATGGAGAGGCACAGAGGAGAGGAGATGACTGACAGGCGAGGGTCATTTGAAACTACAAATCCCAGAATGCAACCTGCGCTTGACTGAAAAGCTAGGACTGGCTGACTGTATCATACATGGGTGATGTGAACAGAAGTGTAAAGAGATGGAGAGGCACAGAGGAGAGGAGATGACTGACAGGCGAGGGTCATTTGAAACTACAAATCCCAGAATGCAACCTGCGCTTGACTGAAAAGCTAGGACTGGCTGACTATATCATACATGGGTGATGTGAACAGAAGTGTAAAGAGATGGAGAGGCACAGAGGAGAGGAGATGACTGACAGGCGAGGGCCATTTGAAACTACAAATCCCAGAATGCAACCTGCGCTTGACTGAAAAGCTAGGACTGGCTGACTGTATCATACATGGGTGATGTGAACAGAAGTGTAAAGAGATGGAGAGGCACAGAGGAGAAGAGATGACTGACAGGCGAGGGTCATTTGAAACTACAAATCCCAGAATGCAACCTGCGCTTGACTGAAAAGCTAGGACTGGCTGACTGTATCATACATGGGTGATGTGAACAGAAGTGTAAAGAGATGGAGAGGCACAGAGGAGAAGAGATGACTGACAGGCGAGGGTCATTTGAAACTACAAATCCAAGAATGCAACCTGCTCTTGACTGAAAAGCTAGGACTGGCTGACTGTATCATAGATGGGTGATGTGAACAGAAGTGTAAAGAGATGGAGAGGCGGAGAGGAGATGACTGACAGGCGAGGGTCATTTGAAACTACAAATCCCAGAATGCAACCTGCGCTTGACTGAAAAGCTAGGACTGGCTGACTGTATCATACATGGGTGATGTGAACAGAAGTGTAAAGAGATGGAGGCACAGAGGAGAAGAGATGACTGACAGGCGAGGGTCATTTGAAACTACAAATCCCAGAATGCAACCTGCGCTTGACTGAAAAGCTAGGACTGGCTGACTGTATCATACATGGGTGATGTGAACAGAAGTGTAAAGAGATGGAGAGGCACAGAGGAGAGGAGATGACTGACAGGCGAGGGTCATTTGAAACTACAAATCCCAGAATGCAACCTGCGCTTGACTGAAAAGCTAGGACTGGCTGACTGTATCATACATGGGTGATGTGAACAGAAGTGTAAAGAGATGGAGAGGCACAGAGGAGAGGAGATGACTGACAGGCGAGGGTCATTTGAAACTACAAATCCCAGAATGCAACCTGCGCTTGACTGAAAAGCTAGGGCTGGCTGACTGTATCATACATGGGTGATGTGAACAGAAGTGTAAAGAGATGGAGAGGCACAGAGGAGAGGAGATGACTGACAGGCGAGGGTCATTTGAAACTACAAATCCCAGAATGCAACCTGCGCTTGACTGAAAAGCTAGGACTGGCTGACTATATCATACATGGGTGATGTGAACAGAAGTGTAAAGAGATGGAGAGGCACAGAGGAGAGGAGATGACTGACAGGCGAGGGTCATTTGAAACTACAAATCCCAGAATGCAACCTGCGCTTGACTGAAAAGCTAGGACTGGCTGACTGTATCATACATGGGTGATGTGAACAGAAGTGTAAAGAGAGGGAGAGGCACAGAGGAGACAAGAAGACTGACAGGTGAGGGTAATTTGAAACTACAAATCCCAGAATGCAACCTGCGCTTGACTGAAAAGCTAGGACTGGCTGACTGTATCATACATGGGTGATGTGAACAGAAGTGTAAAGAGATGGAGAGGCACAGAGGAGACGAGAAGACTGAGAGGTGAGAGGAGGCGGGCATTGGAAACTTGAAATCCCAGAATGCAAACTGCTGTTGGACCATGGAGGGGAGTGGAGGCAGAGGTACAAGTCAGAGGACTGAAAGATGCTATAAAACCATAAGGAACCCCTGGCGCATCTGTGATGCAGAATGGGATGGGAGGGGCCCGCGTAGATGGTACCCAGGCCCCACACAATCTTCCGACAGCCTGAATTCTGCATCACAGACCTATGCACTGACCAGTGCCCTGGGCTTCCTGACTTTACCCTGACAGCGGCTAGAACTTCTTCAATTAATTTATTTATTGTTTCAGCTAAAAGCCATACAATAGTTGTATTAACCCCTTTGGCCGCGGCGGAATTCAAGCCGCGCAGGCGCGGCGGCCGGGGCGTGACGGAACCACTCCGTCACAAGCACAGCCCACCTGTGGCTGGTGACGGAGTGGTTCCGTCACCAGCATCCAAGGGGTTAAGAAATACTGCAATGTTTTGTTTTTTTGTTTGAAAGATGTGATATAGGAAGGTTAAACCCTGTGCGGGGACTCCCAAGCATGATGATCAGCGCTGGCACCTGTGTTGATATATGAACATAACAGGGATTGGAGGGTCCAAGGGAATATTTACCGACCACACACAGCTATAGCCCCCGGGAGTACATTATATAACAACAAAGAATAGCGGTGGGTCAAGACAACAGAAAATGACTAACTATGCAACTGACAAACTGTGCTCTTAAACTGTGTTCAGTAACCTAGCTTAACACAAGTCAAAAGGGTACTTCATTCATGTTTGAAGAAAATACCCATCAGTACTCGACCTGTACCGCCCTTTTCATCAATTTTTTTTTTTTTTTTTTTTGTTTTTTTTTAAGACCAGTGGTCCCAAACTTTATTTAGTTTCACAGAGGAGTTAAGCAGTAGTCATACAATGTCATAACAATGAAGCATTACTACAAACGGCATTCGGCCAGCAGTACACAATGACATGTCAATCATATATGAGTGAAAATAAACAATAGCCAGTGGAGATGCATTAGTGCGCAAGTGGCAGTGCCAGGAAATGGCTCGTGCTGCAGTGCTCGCGGCTCGTAGCACTGCGTAAGGACCAGAGTGGTCATGAAATCCAACAGTCATTGTTTTAAGTTGTGTTCCCCGTTTAGCACAGTAGTGAGCAAGGGCAGGATCATAACCCCCGTCGTCACATGGGTCGCTGGATTTCCGCCTTCTGTACTTGGAAGCATTCAGCTGGCATTGCGTGCTACGGAAATGGGGAGGGGGGGATCAAGCATTGGCGTGAGTACAGCAGCAACAATCTCTGCGTCAACCAAAAGATATAACTGGGAAGTAAAAGAAGAGGGGGAGGGAGAAACATTTCAACAACTGTTGGACTAGTGTTTGTGCGTGTGGGAGTGAATCTAGAACCCTAGCTATGAGTGGTGCACCCTATATGGGCTGCGTAGGAGCGGGGGTAATTGAGGATGTGGTGTCGCTGCGGCTGCAGGGCGGTGGAGGGGGGGGCGGTGGGGGGGGGAAGGGCCGCGGCGAGGAGCGGCAGGGGACATCTCTCGTTGTGGAGGGTCACAGCAGTCGGGGCAGGTAGTGGGGGGGGAAGGAGGGGTGGGGGGGGCACGGACAGCAATTAACTGGGCCCTCTCTAGTAACCGCCCTTTTCATCATGTGGGTTCCTTCATACCACGAAGGAAGGTAGTCTATAACAGTCATTAGAATGTTAGACTGGAGCGGGACCCAGTGATATATAACCAAATTGTGTGGGCGACAGGAGACTACTGTTAAGCAGTGCATGTGAAAAGTGTAATGAGTGACAAAGTGCTGTTTAAAATTAGATAGACAGGAGGAAAAAAACTTTAATAAACACCTCGCTGCTTCTAAATCAATAAAAAACTGCATTTTTGGGGTCCCTGGCGGTTGTTATGGTGCCGGCCTGTGAGGCCCCCTTCGGGGACGGCATATATGAAAAACACAACTGTTTGTATCTTTCGCAAATCCACGTAAAGGTAATGCTATCTCAAAATCAGGAGTAGCAAGATGGATAGTTAAATGAATACAAATGTGTTATGCCCAAGCTAAAAGAACATTAACAAGCACGGCAAAGGCAACTTCAACAAGAAAAACAGGGGCAACAATGGCATTTCTAGGGAATATCCCTCTCATTGACATTTGCAAAGCAGCAGCACGGATAAACCCACACACTTTTACAAAACACTATTGTGTGGATGTTGAAACAAGACAACCGGCTCAAGTTTGGACAGACACTCCTTCAAACATTATTTCAAACAAACGCAGCATCTCGTGGCTAAAGCCACCGCGTGGAGGGTACTGCTTCACAGTCTATGCATTGCATGTGTATCTGCAGCCAACACATGCTGCGATTAGAGTATGTTACCCTGTAAGCATGTATTCAAAGCGTGTAGTGCTGTAGATTCACACGCACCCTCCCGCCTCCCCGGCAGGTATTAGACGGTGACAAATCTACACACAAACACAGCATGTGCAACAGCAAAGCTAACTATCAGACTATATCCTCGCTCCTTAAATGGCAAGGGGAGAAAAAAGAGCCACCGAACATGCGCAGTGCCTCGACGGGGAGGAAAGACGACGCTGATCATAAAAAGTCCTAGGGGAAAAATAACTTGCAGAGTCCGGGCCCAAGACTACATGGCAGGAGTATGCATAGCATGTGAATCTGCAGCACTTAACGCTATAAATACATGCTTACATGGTGAGTAACCTACTCCTTTCGGTTCTGCCCTGAACTCAAGAGCTCAGCTGGTAGTTCTTGTGTGAACAGGAGTTCCTTCGAGGCTTTAGGAGCCGGGTACGAGAAGGCACGGCCACCGGCTCTGGCTCTTCGGACGTAGGAGACTGCGGCGATCAGGGGCTTGGCTGAGCGGAGGTGTCTGGTGGGGTTGTGAAAGCTGATGCACGTGTACTGGTGAGTGGGGTTTAGATTGTGTGTGGCTTTGCATGTGTGTGAGTAATCCGCGCAGTGCGCTCTTGTGCGTGGAGACCCCGTCGAGGTCTGGAGGTGAGTGGAGTTGGGGGGGCATGAAGAGAGGTCAAGTCTGAGTCCAGCTGCTCTGTTCGGAGTCATCTAAAGCCGCTGTTTGGTTGGGCAGGGATTCAGACGTAGGATACATGTTGGTAGACTCAGTGCTTTAAATGGGAAAAAATAAGTGCAGGTACTCATTAAAATGAGCTAGAGTTGTAGTGAGTGGGCGGGGCTGGGTGGGGCTAGGGGCGGGGCTTAAGGGAAAGACATAATGATACTTAGCAACTTCCATAATAGTTGCAGCACACACCAAAACACATGAGAAATGTGTTTATATAAACAAAGCAGGTTAACTCATTGTACAAAATGAAAGAGAAATGCGATATGTTAACTTTTCCTTTTTTTGCAATAGTTGCACCTTCTTGATGCCATACTGTTAATTGATGAATCATCATGACCCTCCCAAAAAGATATCTCTTGTCTCTTCCATCCATCTAGCCATTCATCCTTTCATTCTACTATTTACTTGCTGATGTTCACCATTTACCCTTTACATTCTGTCGTCTATACAGTTTTTCATCCATCGTTCAGTTTTTCACCATTCCGTCTGTCCACCCTTCATATCCAAACCTATCCATACATCCTTTCACTCATTCATCTCTTTATCCCCCCTTTCACTCATCCATCAATCCTTTCGCTCATCTATCCATCAACCCTTTCACACCATCGACTCTTTCATTCCATCACCCTTTCACTCAATCCCTTCTTTCACTCATCCATCATCCACCCTTTCATCCATCCTCCCTCCCTCCCTCCCATTCATTCATCCATCCATCCAATCTTTCACTTATACACCCATCATCCGCCCTTTTATGCAATCATCCACCCTCTTGAACCCATCCATTCACTCATCCATCCATCTATACATCCTCCCTTGCTCACTCATTCATCCACTCACTCACCCACCAACCCTCCCTACTACGTTATTCATGAACCTTTGTCGCCACAGACGTGTACATACGAAGTGCCACCCATTTTCTTTAAAATACCTCCTGAGAGTGTCTTGATTCTTTCTCTCTCACTTTTTTCTTACAAAAACCAGTCCTACAAATGCAGGCAAACACACAAACCTAAGCAGACACACAGAAGACTCCGGTATGTTCTACTCTTCACCATGGCTTTTTTAATTGCCACTGCCAGGGGACTGCCATGATTCCTGTGTTTGCGCAAATGCAGAGGATAGTGTGAGTGTGGTTGACAGCACAGGGCTTGAATGGACCCCAGAGCTTCCAAGGTTTCAGATTACTTATGTGTGACAATTTCATATTTTCATTGCAATTATGAGTGACATTTAAACGAGTATGAGTGACACTTTCCCGCGAGCAAAATGAAGCAATGAGGACGAGGGAATCCTATAAATGTCAGAAATGACACTCATTTGAGTTTAGCTGCTAATGTTTCAGACTGCTTATGTGTGGCATTTTCATAGATTCAGTGGATTTACGAGAGTCAGGCAACAACTAGATGTGTAACACTTAGAGGGGCACTTTCTTTCGACCAAAATCATGGAATGAAGTCAATGGAAATAGAAAAATATCAGAAATCACACTCATTTAAGCAACAAGGAAGTCAAACTCGGCAGCAGGTGCTATTGAAGCTATTATTTAAATTAAAAAAAAATCAGCACCCTCCACCCCCAACCTCAGCTTCAGGGGCGGCTAAATCACATACAACAAAGGGATCTCTGTGACAAAAACAGCAATTCACTGAGCTTTCCACATACAATACAGTACAGTACAATACTAAGTGCTTTTTTGAAGGAGGCATATTAACCCTCTACGCTACTTAATGGTGAGAGTGAAAACTGCCAGTAGAGAAAATTCTGACCTCTCTCCAGCGGGAACAATAATCACCTTATCTCTGACTTGGTGTTAGACCTGGCCTCGTGGCGTGGTACCCCCCCCAACCCTCAGTGCCCCAATAGTTGCCCCTGTACAGCAGAAACCCCCAGTCGTCCCATCTTCTGTCCGCCCCCGCTCCCTCCCTGACCCTACCGATAGGACGACCATCCCCGTATCCCACCATCTACCTCCCCGGTACCGGACGCCCCAACCCGCATCAACCCCGAAGGCCTCCGGTATCCCTCACCCTTCCCTAAGATCCCTGACTCCATGGCCCCCTGCATGACCCCGGCCCCAGCGAAACCCAGGCACCAGACGCGCCATGCCCGGCTGGGGGGTAGAGGGCTTTCTCTGAGTGAGATAGGGTGGAGTAGTTTCGATCACACCTATGGCCTCTTTTTTTTTTTTAATAAAATTTGTATCGCGCAAACAATAACCCGAAGGCATCACGGCGCCTAACAAAGCATATCATAGACATCAGCACGACACCATTACATATAAGCCTGCACAAAGAGATGCGTCTTCAGGGCACTTCTGAATGCCTGAAGAGTGGGTAGGGATCTTAGTTCCAGTGGAAGGGCATTCCACCACTTGGGCGCCAAAGTGGAAAAAGCCCTGCCACCCCATTTAGCTCTCCTGAATCGAGGGGATGACAAAAGAAGTCTACTAGAGGAACGCAGATCCCTAGAGGGAATATAGCGGGACAGGATGGATCCTACACCAGTGGGACTATTTTTAGCTAAAGCCCTATATGTCATACATAGGGTCTTAAAGTGGATACGGTCCTCAACAGGAAGCCAATGTAACAACTTTCTGGCCGCTGTAGCTGAGGCACGCTTGGGGAGGTCCAGGACAAACCTGGCAGCAGCATTCTGGTCTACCTGCAAGCGCTGCAGTAGACTTTTATTCATTCCCGCATACAGCACATTGCAGTAGTCCAACCGGGAGCCAATGAGGGCAACAGCAAGCTGTTTCCTTGCCTGCAGTGATAAGTAGTGCCTGATCCTCCTCAGGATATGGATAATGCCCCAGCAGGTAGAGATGGTTCTACTGACCTGTTTACCTAGGTTGAGGGCGGGATCAATCATGACCCCAAGATTTTTTGCAGCGGAGGTAGGGGTGGGGCAGGCTCCTAATGAGTCTGGCCACCAGGAAGATGACCACACGTCATCTTTTCCCCCAAACACCATCACCTCCGTCTTCTCTCCATTCAGTTTCAATGAATTGTGAATCATCCATTGTCCGACTGCCTCCATGCAAGATCTAAAGTTGGAGGCAGTCGGAACACCTGAATGGGAGAGAGAGACGAGGATCTGAGTGTCATCCGCATAAGATACTATCTCCATCCCATAAGATCTAATGAGCCTGGCAAGTGGGGTCACATAGATGTTGAATAGGGTCGGACTAAGAGCCGACCCCTGGGTGACCCCACATTGCACAGGTAGGGATGGAGATAGGTACTCCCCCAACTTCACTCTTTGCACTCGATGATTGAGGAAAGAAGTGAGTAGATCTAGAGCTGCCCCCTGAACCCCAACCTCCTTCAGCCGAGCTGTTAACACTGAGGGAGAAAGGGTATCTAAGGCCGCCGTCAGATCCAGAAGGATCAGAAGGGTGGTCTGGCCCCCATCAACACGCGTGCGGATATTGTCCAGCACTATAGTGAGGGCTGACTCGGTACTATGTTCCCTCCTGAAGCCATGTTGGGAAGAGTCAAGACAGCCCGAGCTCTCTACAAAAGCGGCAAGATGCTTGTTAAGATGTGCTTCTAACATCTTTGCTGGAGCTGGGAGCAGTGATATGGGCCGGAAATTTTTTAGAACCGCAGGATCCAGAGAGGCCTTTTTAAGTAAAGGTTTTACCACCGCGTTTTTCCATTGGGTGGGGAAGAGGCCATCCCTCATGGCTCTATTCATAATATCAACCAGAGGGGGCAGGAGAGTTTCCCTGCACGGTTTAAGAATCCTGAGAGGGCACACATCCAGAGGGGAGCCAGATTTGGTTTTATTGAGGAGGCTATCCAGATCCTCTAAAGAAAGAGGGGGAAAAGAATCTAGAATCCCCAAAGGGAGTTTTTCTGCAGGGGCATGGTCCATAGCCCCCAGGGCAGGAGGCCCACTAATAAGAGATCTTTGCAGCTCCAAGGCAGAGTAGATATCTAATATTTTTGCCTGGAAGAAAGAGGCAATATTATTGCAAAGCTCTTGGGATGCTACTATGGGATCTGGGGTTTGGAGGGTTATAAGGGAGTCCACTACCCTGAAGAACTCTTTAGGAGAGGACAGTGAAGTTGTCAAGTCCATAAAATGCTCTTGTTTGGCCTTTATGATTTCAGCCTTATATTTCCTCAACAGAGTCTTGTGAGCTTCCTTATCCTTTAGATCCCATCCAGAGTGCCATAGTCGCTCCCGCCTCCTTACTTCTTGTCTGAGGAGTCTAAGATGTTCCGAAAACCAAGGAGCTGAGGGACTTTTTCTGGCTCGGTGGTATAATTGGACCGGGGCTAGTTCATCCAGTGCCTCAGTCACGCTCCTTTCAAACTGTAGGACTGCTGTAGAGACACTTTCCCCTTGAGATGAGGACAGATTGAGTGCCCACGGGGTAAAAGAGCTATTTGAGATGGTTTTGAGATTCCTGCGACGTTCCTTTTTACTCGGAATATTTTTAGACGTGTGTATGAGCGGGCAAGCTAGCTCAAATGGAACGGCCAGGTGATCAGACCATGACAGAGAGATAGAGTCCTTAATCGTCAGCCTCTCGTCATTGGAAAAGATTCCGTCGAGCGTGTGGCCTGCTCGATGAGTAGCCCCTTTAACCAATTGGGCAAATCCACAGGCTGACATGGCATCAAGCAAGGAGTTGGTATCCTTGATGTCGTGTCTCTCTAAATGGAAATTAAAGTCTCCCAGAACCGTGAAATCTTTCCGACCAAAATAGGGTTCTAGGACATGGAGCAGCCGTTGTCCAAAATCAGTACGTGGACCAGGAGGGCGATATGCCAAGATTCCGTTAAAGAGGGCTCTATGGCCACTTTTTATGGAAAAGAAAAGGGCTTGAAAGCTGTCCGTGGGGTCAGAGATAGAGGCAGTGTGGCAATGAAAGTGATCCCTGTAAAGAATAGCTAGCCCTCCTCCCACCCGGACCAATCTATCTTGACGAGCCAAGCAATATCCTTCTGGGACTGCTTCAATAAGATCTGGACCGGAAGAGTCCTTAGCCCAGGTTTCCGTAACAAAAACCAGGGATGGCTTCCTGTCTGATACGAATTCCCTAAACATGATGTTATTTTTAATAAGCGAGCGGGCATTTAGGAGAATACAATCTTCCTTCAATGTCCTAACTCTGGGGGAAGTGGGTTGTTTAGGCATATGACTGAATGAAGGGGAAGTGAAGCTTACCGTATCTGACATCCGGCATCCACACGATAGAGGGCGTAGAAAATCGGCAGGCGAACATGTATGAAAACATGTGAGCCTAGGAGGTTTAAACTCGAGCAAGGTCTGAATGGAATATCTAAGATACAGGGGGTCAGGGGTATCTAAGCCATACGTCCAGCTGTCCGGCCCGTCCTCAGCGCGGACGGGCGCAGACGGGCTGGACTCTGGCGTGACTCCGGCGTCACTGCGGCGCACATGCTGCGCGCACACGCTGCGCGCCATAATAGCCGGTTTAAGTAGGGCTCTAGCGAGTCCACCTGACTGCTAGAGCGCGGATCAGTGCAGCGCTTCCCCAACACCCACCCAAGATGGCGCCCACCTAATTCTGAAAAGCGATGGACCAGCCCGCCAAAATAGCGGTGAGGGCACAGTTATCGTGTGGCAATGCGGTCCGGGGTTAAAACCAGGGGAAAACTGTAGACAAAAGAATTTTAAAATAATCGACAAAACGGGAAATTTAAAAACGCTAAGCGTCCTAATGCAGGCGTAAATGCAGCAGTAATGAGCCTAAGCAGGCCTCAGCCCTCCCCTGAAGACTGGTTTCGATCGCCCCTCCAGCCTCCCCGAGAGCTGGCCCCACTCCCTGCTGGGTGTCTGGAAACCCCCGGACCCATCTTCAAAAGATCAAGGGGCCGGATAGCAGGAAACCTCGACAATCAGCCCCGGGCACCAGATACCTGCCTGCGAGGGCTCAGACTTCAAAGGGGAACAGGACTATAACCAGGGCCGCTCTGGAACTAGCGGGTAGAGGAATCCTGGAAGAAGAGAGCCCTGCTGACCTGGTCGCGGCTCAACCATCTCACGAAAAGATCACTACCCGAACTTTCGAACCTTTGTGAGCCCTGCTGACTCGGTCGCGGCTCCCTTGAACGTTAACAACCCCGGCGTGAGCCCTGCTGGCTTGGTCGCGGCTCCCTTAAAATCTACCAACCTCTGCTTGAGCCCTGCTGACTTGGTCGCGGCTCCCTTGAAACCTTACGACGCTGCAACAACCTCTGCTTGAGCCCTGCTGACGTGGTCGCGGCTCTCCAAGAACTGAAGGACACTCCGTTCACTCATGCCCGAGCCCTGCTGACCGGGTCGCGGCTCGAGGAGTACTCTGGTCCGGCTGGACCGACGACGCTACCAAAACAACGTAACTCGAGGAGGGTGAGTGGAGCAACCAGTGCGACCGACGCCTACAACAGCCCGTTTCCCCCAGCTCGAGGATTGAGAGCTGTGCAGCCGATACGCGTCGTACTGGCCCCAGTACTGTGACTGTCCCGCTTCCCACACCCCTGCAACCAAGAACTTACGAACCCTCGACCTAAATGTAAATATTTGACTATTTGACCTGAAAGTACCTCATAACTACTGCTTGATAAAGAACCTTTTTATTCAGGAATCTCTGTGTGGTGTCCATTTATAGAGTGGTGGAATCTCAGCGTGTGCGATCCTAAATGCGAAGCCCTCTCCTGTAAGGGTCTCACGCCTGTGCTCGGCAGCGTTCCTGGGAGAGGTGGGTCACTGGGTGGTCAGGAGAGCGACCTCTGTCCCCCCTGGGATCGCCCCTTCTAACACTTGGCAAGTCTAACTGTGCTGAGAAAATAAAGGGTTCTGCTTAGTAGTGTCACTGTCGAGCAGGGATGGTAAACACTTTGCACTACTAATAAATCAGCAAAACTGCTAGTTTAGACGAAACGTAGCACCTTTTAGCGGTGGATCGCCAGCCTGTCTCTTCTTCAGAGTCAGACAGCGGCCCTGCTGCAGTGTCTCACTAGAGAAAGCCTTCTATGTACAGACCGGGTAATTGAGGCATTGTTTAGGAAGGTAGGTTCCTCAGTGCTGAAAGCTGTTAGATTAGCGCTCAAGAAGCCTCTTCCATGGCACTGTCTGGGCATTAACCCTCCGATCCAGAGAAAGTACGGGAAGTGTGAGAATCCGCCGCCCTTGCCCCTGATAAAATGTACATGTTTAAAGTATTACCCTGCACTAACTTTCACTATCTGAAGTGCTGCGCTTTGAAAATCACACGTGCACACTAGCAGGTAAAATTAATCCATTCTCCACCCTGCTCTGTCAAGCACAGCCTGGTGGTGAGCACCTCACATTATTCAAATGAGCCCTGCCGATTAGCTCAGCAGGGGCTCAGATGGGGGCTACAGAAGCGGCGCCATTCGCACTCAGCCAGTGAGCCTCCCTTTCATGGGTACCGGTACTCTCCTCGGCAGAAGAGAAGTGCCGGTACTCAGAGTGATAAATCTAAGAAATGCCGGTACTCCGTACCGGTGAGTACCGGCCCATTTAAAGCACTGGACCGTAGACTAGTATTTGGTATTTATAAAGCGCAAACGAGTCACCCCTAGGGGTCTCAAGGCGCTGGGGCCGTCGGGGAGATTAAGTGAGCTATTGCCCAGAGTCACAGGGTGCTGAGATGAGCTGCCGCCAGGATCCCCGCGCTCCGGAGTCAGCCGCTCTGGCCGCTGCGCCACACCTCTCCCTAGCCTGCTGGTGATGAGCGCCCGGGTGATTCGCCGGCAGGTGGTGAGAGGAGGGCACCTGAAGGTTTTCCTGAGGGTCCTGAGGGTGCGGAAGAAGGAGGAGGCGCTCGAGGTGACTTCGCTCCACATCCATAGTTTGTGCCCTGCTTCCTTCTCCCGCACCCTCAGCACACCCAAAGATGCGGGCCTCTGGCACGTGCATAGAAGTGATGATCCAAGCATGGCCCCCAGGGGGAGGGGTACGCACGGGGGTGTGGGGGCACCCAAGTGATCAGCCAATGACTTGTTGCAGGAGGGGCAGGCCATGCACGCGCCCATGGCTGGTACTTTCACGTCATTCCAGCTGTAACTGGGGAAAGGCAAAGCTTAGCTTCGTAAAAGATATTGTTACAAAGTCCATAAAATGTGGGGGGGGGGACGAGGGTTTCCGTGGCTGGAAAGGGACAGCCTGACTTGGAGCATGGGGCCACCTACACTGGTCCCACGTGGCCCCTGGCACCTCTCCCCAGTGAGGCCTTTCTTTCCACCCCGTCAGGGTCTCGCCTGTGCCGGGCACAGCCTGGCACACCCAGGCACGCGCCCGGGGCGGCGGGAGGAAACCCTTCAGTGCCAGCCTGGGTGGATGCCAGGGCTTCTGTTTCTGAAGGATCATGTACGTGCTGCTGCGGGGCACGTGTGCAGCTCTGTGCGCACTCACAAACACGAGGGTCACAATGTATCCACCCAGGGACAGTGAAACGTGCACAGTGCCAGTGAGCTAAGCAAGGTGACTGACAGTGAAACATGCACACTATAAAGTGCGCTAAGCAAGGTGACTGGCAGTGAAACGTGCACGCTGTAAGCGCGCTAAGCAAGGTGACTGGCAGTGAAACATGCACGCTGTAAGCGCGCTAAGCAAGGTGACTGGCAGTGAAACGTGCACACTGTAAGTGCGCTAAGCAAGGTGACTGACAGTGAAACATGCACACTATAAAGTGCGCTAAGCAAGGTGACTGGCAGTGAAACGTGCACGCTGTAAGCGCGCTAAGCAGGGGGACTGGCAGTGAAACGTGCACACTGTCAGTGCGCTAAGCAAGGTGACTGGCAGTGAAACGTGCACGCTGTAAGCGCACTAAGCAAGGTGACTGGCAGTGAAACATGCACGCTGTAAGCGCGCTAAGCAAGGTGACTGGCAGTGAAACGTGCACACTGTAAGTGCGCTAAGCAAGGTGACTGGCAGTGAAACATGCACACTATAAAGTGCGCTAAGCAAGGTGACTGGCAGTGAAACGTGCACGCTGTAAGCGCGCTAAGCAAGGTGACTGGCAGTGAAACATGCACGCTGTAAGCGCGCTAAGCAGGTTACTGGCAGTGAAACGTGCACACTGTAAGTGCGCTAAGCAAGGTGACTGGCAGTGAAACATGCACGCTGTAAAGTGTGCTAAGCAAGGTGACTGGCAGTGAAACCTGCACACTGTAAGCGCGCTAAGCAAGGTGACTGGCAGTGAAACGTGCACACTGTAAGTGCGCTAAGCAAGGTGACTGGCAGTGAAACATGCACGCTGTAAGCGCGCTAAGCAAGGTAACTGGCAGTGAAACGTGCACACTGTAAGTGCGCTAAGCAAGGTGACTGGCAGTGAAACGTGAACACTGTAAGCGTGCTAAGCAAGGTGACTGGCAGTGAAACCTGCACACTGTAAGCGCGCTAAGCAAGGTGACTGGCAGTGAAACCTGCACACTGTAAGCGCGCTAAGCAAGGTGACTGGCAGTGAAACGTGCACACTGTAAGTGCGCTAAGCAAGGTGACTGGCAGTGAAACATGCACACTGTAAGCGCGCTAAGCAAGGTAACTGGCAGTGAAACGTACACACTGTAAGTGCGCTAAGCAAGGTGACTGGCAGTGAAACATGCACGTTGTAAGTGCGCTAAGCAAGGTGACTGGCAGTGAAACGTGCACACTGTAAGTGCGCTAAGCAAGGTGATGGGCAGTGAAACATGCGCGCTCTAAGCGCGCTAAGCAAGGTGACTGGCAGTGAAACATGCACACTATAAAGTGCGCTAAGCAAGGTGACTGGCAGTGAAACGTGCACACTGTAAGTGCGCTAAGCAAGGTGACTGGCAGTGAAACATGCACGCTGTAAGCGCGCTAAGCAAGGTAACTGGCAGTGAAATGTGCACACTGTAAGTGCGCTAAGCAAGGTGACTGGCAGTGAAACATGCACGTTGTAAGTGCACTAAGCAAGGTGACTGGCAGTGAAACGTGCACACTGTAAGTGCGCTAAGCAAGGTGATGGGCAGTGAAACATGCACGCTGTAAGCGCGCTAAGCAAGGTGACTGGCAGTGAAACATGCACACTGTAAGTGCGCTAAGCAAGGTGACTGGCAGTGAAACATGCACACTGTAAGTGCGCTAAGCAAGGTGATGGGCAGTGAAACATGCACGCTGTAAGCGCGCTAAGCAAGGTGACTGGCAGTGAAACGTGCACACTGTAAGTGCGCTAAGCAAGGTGACGGGCAGTGAAACATGCACGCTGTAAGTGCGCTAAGCAAGGTGACTGGCAGTGAAACGTGCACACTGAAAGCGCGCTAAGCAAGGTGACTGGCAGTGAAACGTGCACACTGTAAAGTGTGCTAAGCAAGGTGACTGACAGTGAAACGTGCACACTGTAAAGTGTGCTAAGCAAGGTGACTGACAGTGAAACGTGCACACTGTAAGTGTGCTAAACAAGGTGACTGGCAGTGAAACGCAAGGTGACTGGCAGTGAAACGTGCACACTGTAAAGTGTGCTAAGCAAGGTGACTGACAGTGAAACGTGCACACTGTAAAGTGTGATAAGCAAGGTGACTGACAGTGAAACATGCACACTGTAAGTGTGCTAAGCAAGGTGACTGGCAGTGAAACGTGCACACTGTAAGTGTGCTAAGCAAGGTGACTGACAGTGAAACGTGCACACTGTAAAGTGTGCTGAGCAAGGTGACTGGCAGTGAAACGTGCACACTGTAGGGGGCTAAGTAAGGTGACTGACAGTGAAAAGTGACGATTGCAAGCGCGCTAAGCAAGGTGACTGGCAGTGAAACGTGCACATTCTAAATGAGCTAACCAAGGTGACTGGCAGTGAAACGTACATATTGTAAGTGTGCTAAGCAAGGTAAGTGACGGTGAGAAGTGCACACTGTAAGTATGCTAAACAAGGTGACTGGCAGTGAAACGTGCATAGTGCAAGCATGCTTAGCAAGGTGACTGGCAGTGGAACATGCACACTGTAAAGCGTGCTAAGCAAGGTGACTGGCAGTGAAACATACACACTGTAGGGCGCAAAGCAAGGTGACTGAAAGTGAAACGTGCACATTCTAAGTGAGCTAAGCAAGGTGATTGACAGTGAAACGTGCACAGTTTATGTGCGCTAAGCAAGGTGACAGGCAGTGAAACGTGCACACTGTAAGCGCGCTAAGCAAGGTGACTGGTAGTGAAACGTGCACACTGTACTTGTGTGAAGAAAGGTGACTGGAAGTGAAAAGCGCACACTAAGTGTGCGAAGATAGGTGACTAGCAGTGAAACGTGCACACTGTACGTGTGTGAAGAAAAGTGACTTGGAGTGAAACATACACACTGTAAGCGCGCTAAGCAAGGTGACTGACAGTGAAACGTGCACATTCTAAGTGAGCTAAGCAAAGTGACTGACAGTGAAACGTGCACAGTGCAAGCGTGCTCAGCAAGGTGACTGGCAGTGAAATATGCACACTGTAAGTGTGCTAAGCAAGGTGACTGGCAGTGAAACGTGCACACTGTAAAGTGTGCGAAGCCAGGTGACTGGCAGTGAAACGTGCACACTGTAAAGTGCGCTAAGCAAGGTGATTGGCAGTGAAACGTGCACAGTGCATGCGCGCTCAGCAAGGTGACTGGCAGTGAAACGTGAACACTGTAAAGTGCGCTAAGCAAGGTGGCTGACAGTGAATTGTGCACACTGTTAGTGTGCGAAGAAAGGTGACTGGCAGTGCAACGTGCACACTGTAAGCACGCTAAGCAAGGTGACTGGCAGTGAAACGTGCACACTGTAAAGTGCGCTAAGCAAGGTGACTGGCAGGGAAACATGCACACTGTAAGTGCGCTTAGCAAGGTGACTGGTAGTGAAACGTGCACACTGTAAGTGTCACGGTGCGCGGCATAGCCGCTACCGGCCATTCCCGCATGCACACACGGGAGGCCGAATAATCACTTCCGGCCGGAAGTCGAGTACGCGGTCTAGTCCCGGGCAACAGAGCACCAAGGCACTTCCGGGGGAAGCGCTTAACCATCGCGTTTCCCGCCGGCTTGGTGCTTTGGATTCCAGTTCCTTGCTGAGTCCTGCCTGACGAGCCGCGCTGGAGCGCTGCTCAGCTGTCTGACGAGCCGCGTTGGAGCGCTGCTCAGCCCTCACGACAGCCACCCGTAGGAAAACCTCCTGATCGCGCTGGAGCGCTTCCTTGCCTCATAGACTGCTTCAATCAGGGGCGCTTGTTTGTTTCCTTACCTGGAGGTTCCAGGACTGTGCCCGTTTTTTAGTTTTAACCCTTGATGCGCAGGAGCGCCTTGAGGGTGATTAAAGGACAAGGATTGTGTTTTGGGGGTTTTTGTGTTTCGGATTTCCCCCGCGCAGGAGCGCTAAGGGAAACAACTATACACCTGGTTTCCTTACCAGGGATGCCACAGGCTGCATGACTATGTCCAGCATCCTACTACACGCGCAGGAGCGCTCTCTATTGTTTTAGCTTGGGTGAAAAGCGCAGGAGCGCTTTCTTTAGTTGGTACTTATTGATAACGCGCAGGAGCGCATTCTCTTCGTTATTTACTTCCGGAGCTGTTCCCATTCGGAGGCCCTTCTTCCCGGGAACATTGGTGAGTCATCAAGGGGTGACAAGTCCTGTGTGTGTATGTAGGGGGTGGTTGTTGTTCGGGTTAACGTAGATCTCTGATCTCTCTTCCTTGATTTCCAGCTGATCCCGGTACGCCCCACCAGCTCCACGCCTTCCTTTAACCCTACACCCTGGCTCCCATCCCTGCGTCCATCTCATCCCTGCTGGGTATTGTCTTCCACGAGGGTCAGGTGGGTACAGGGACGGGTGCTCCTGTCGTCTCTGCGTAATCGCGTCACAAGCAAAGGTAAGACTTGTGGGGCGCCTGACAGTAAGTGCGCTAAGCAAGGTGACTGGCAGTGAAACGTGCACGCTGAGTACGCTAAGCAAGGTTTCTGACAGTGAAAAGCGCACACTGTAAAGTGTGCTAAGCAAGGTGACTGGCAGTGAAACGTTTGCCGTGAAACGTGTACACTGTAAGTGCGCTAAGTAAGTTGACTGGCAGAGAAACGTGCACTATGAAAGCGCGCTAAGCAAGGTGACTGGCAGTGAAACATGCACACTGTAAGCGCGCTAAGCAAGGTGACTGATAGTGGAACATGCACACTAAGTGTGCGAAGAAAGGTGACGGGCAATGAAAAGCGCACACTGCAAGTGTGCGAAGAAAGGTGACGGACAGTGAAACGTGCACGTTCTAAGTGAGCTAAGCAAGGTGACTGACAGTGAAACGTGCACAGTGCAAGCGCACTAAGCAAGGTGACTGGCAGTGAAACGTGCACACTGTAAGTGCGTTAAGCAAGGTGAATGGCAGTGAAACGTGCACACCGTAAGTGCGCTAAGCAAGGTGGCTTGGCAACCGCCTCACTGTGATGTGTAAGCTCAGTTTGTGGGCCTTGCACGAGGGTTGCCTATGCATGTGCACGAGTGTGTGAAGAAAGGGGCTGTGTGATGGAGCCTCTTGCCTATGCTCGCCTAGGGCTTTGCATGCCCGGGGTCTGGCCCTTGCCGCTCTATGCACAAAGAGGGGGGGGGTCATGAGAGAGATGGGGGGCTGCCACGGCGGGGGGTCGGATGCTGAAGCGAGTCATTGTTTTTAATGACATCAGTAAAATAATGCTTGGAGTGGATTTCTGTAAGTGCCGAGCTCCGGTTGTCATGGAAACCCCGGGTACATAAGATGTGTGCTGTTCTGGAGCTGGGGCTTTCTGCGCACGAGGAACACTCAGTGCTGTTCCTTCTCTCCACAAGCTGGTGTGACGGCAGGTGGGCACATGCCCACCCTATCCACTCCGCGAGGGGGCGGTGGCAGCGAGGGCTGCTTCACTCCACGCCCCCTTCAGTGGGGGGGATGCTGGGGGCGCAGGGGGCTATCTGAGGACTCCAGAGCATGCTTCCGACCCATGGTGGTCTGTTTATTTTTATTTTTATTTTATTTATTTATTTTTATTTTAAAGGTTTTATATAGCGCTGGCTAGACCCGGAGGTATCAGAGCGCTTTACATGAGTATCAGGCCATAGTTACAGGTTACATCGTTACAAAGGTTACACAGTTATTAGAGCTTGGCAGACATAGTTACATGTTAGGTCGAGATAGACAATAAGGACATATACGTAAGAGAAAAAGCAGACCAGGGGAGAGATTCGGGGGGAGAGGGGGTTAAGAGCGGGGGAAGTAGACCGGTTATGAAGGCGGGAAAGAGAAGGGGAGGGTGCGAGACACCGCATGGAAAGAGGAGGGGGAGGGTGACGGGGACAGAAACCGGTAGACGAGTCAAAGCTGCGTCCAAAGTCCTGTAAGCTGTGATCCCAGGGGAAGTGGTATCCCTTCCCTATCTCAGTTGCGAGAGGCTCCATTTACGCAGTGGACTCTCTCAGAGGGGTCTCTGAGACTCCAAGGCCTAAGTACTGCATCCTTCCCCAAAAGGGGAGAGGGAGTGCTTTGGCAAGGGGTGCCATACCATACCCCAGCTGTGAGTGGCTCCCTTGGCGCAGTGGACTCTCTCAGAGGGTTCGCTGAGACTCCAGAGTATAAATATTGGATCTTTCCCCAATAAGGGGAGAAGGAGTGCTTTGTCAAAAGGCATAAAATGACAGGGGGCTTGGCGGTGTAGCAGGCAAGGGGAGAGATTCAGGCGAGAGGGGATAGGAGCAAACACACAATCCCAAAACACAACATTCCAACACACAACATAGGCAGCCTTGCATGAAAGCTGATACCGCCTCCCTCCTTCCTCCTTAGAATTATCACCACTCTGAGACTGTATGAGGGGCTATAGACCGCGCAGATATTCCGCCTCATGTCCAGGAGCAACATGTATGTGATATACCTTTTTATGTCAATGCCACCAAAACTGATGGGATTTACTAAATTACAGAAAATGTCAATAAAAATGTTTAATTACAAAAAAAAGGAAAGAGAAAAAAAAGAAAAAAAACTTGGTTTACGCCGCCGCTGCGTCACAAACGTGACGCCACAGCGGCATACAAGTGTCGCAAGGGGCTTGTAAATTTGCCCCCCATACTCTTTAAATGTGTGCTGTAGCATGCAGCACACATTCAAAGTGGAAAAGACGAGGATAACTGAAAAGACTCCTCCTCTTTGCACCTTGCTTCGCCACCTCTAGGGGGGTTTAGTTGTCAGATGCATCTTCAGATTTGTAATTGTTTGGGCAATCTGGAAATGTGTCCTGTTACATGGGTGTTGCATGGGCACCCAGCAACGGCCATAGAATCGCCCTTCAAGGCAAAGTGCTGCGTGTGGAGGCCTTTCAGTTCTTCCAGATCATCTTTCGTCCTGTTGGTGTCTATGTGACCTGGAAGGAGTAAGTGTGTAATAAAGTCATGCACCCTGTATCCAGGTGTGTCAGCCGGCTGCATGGGAGGTGGCCCCGGCTACCTGGGCTCGGCAGAGGTGGCCACGAAATCCACTCAGTTATCAATTCAGGATCCATTCCGGGAAATTGTGGCCCCAGGGCTTGTAAAGTGAAGGCGCCTCCTTTCCCTGGGAGCCCCTCTGAGGAGGCTGTGACCCCACACAGCTCCAGGCCCCAAAGTAGACCCTCTGTCCCTCTGCCACGGCTGCTCGTGATGGCAGGTGGGCACGCGGTCCATGAGCCAAGAGGTGTCTCCTGCTCAGGAGCGACAGATTGTAGGATCAATCTCAACCCGGCTGCTTCTAGGTGGTGGCAGTGAGGAGGCATCCAGGCGGTGATGTCTTCGAGATCAGCCTGCAGCAGGAACCCTCTCAGGTGCAACGGAGGTGTCCCGAGATGGTGGTGAGCGCTAATGATCCCGCCCCGGGTAACGAGCTGTGCGGAAGGACTCCGCGTACCCCAGATAGAAGAGGGCTGAAGGTGGATCTGTAACCGGCTGTCCACGCGTGTGTGCCCCAGCGCCAGCCAAGGCACCAGGCCCTTGGCTTGGGCTGGGACTCCAGGTTCTCCGGCTGATTCCTGAAGTGGGAGCTCCCAGCCGGGTCGCTTGCTTCCTGTCTGACACACTCCGGCTGAGGCTCAGGAGGAACCAAGAGAGCCTTGGAGTCCCAAGACCTCCCCCCATGCCTAAAACCCCCAACACAGGCTCAAGTCCAAGAGCTGCTTGAGTCCAAAGTGCGCATATTTCACAAACTATGGATGACTTTAGGGCCGCAAAGCATCGGCAGACACTCCCAGGGCTTGAACACGTGTCCACATGAGAACCTCGTGTGGGGTAAGTGCACACTGCAGCAGGAGGGTAGAAATGGCGCCTGCCTCCTGTGACCAGTGTCAACCATCCTCTCGCAGGGCAGTGGGGACGCGAGAAGCCCCTAAGTTCCTTCACAGGTGTCGCGGATAACTCATGATCTCTGTAAGAGGAAGGAGGTTAATATTGAAAGCGATGAACAAATCTACCCTCCTTTCCATCTTTCGAAGCATAATCTGTGGTCTTCAGCCCGCGCCAGCCTTGCCCGTTCGGTCGGGCCCTGGTGGGTGCTGAGTTACCCCTTGAGTGGCGTCTCTACCCAGTCAAGCGCTTAGTTACTTTTGAGGAGCTCCTCACGCCACTTGCTTCTTCTATTCTTAATTTGAACTCTACATTGCTCATGTTTAACTCACTGATTGATATTTTAATTTTATTTTTTCCGATCAGAATTACATTTAAATCATTTTATATATTGTTCCAAAGCAATAATATTAGAGCAAGAGCAGACAATTTGTCCTTTTCCTTTTTTTTTTGCTTTGGGCCTGGTTTAGTTCTTGGCAGATGAGTTTCTGATATCCCGTGCAGCAAAATATAAATCCTACGCGATATAATGGGATTTATATTTTGGAGGATGCAATATCCGTCACGGTTGTGAAGGAGTAACCCGTCCTCCGAAACCTAAATCGGGCCCTATATCATCAGCCATTTTGACTGAGAGCTTCTGCGCTGTGACACGTGTTTCGCTCTGTTACGTTGCCAGTGGTATTTTCCCAGTCCTGTCTTAGTAATGGTCAAGTGTGTGGTGCAAGTAGTTAATCTCAAGTGTAATACAAGTATTGATTATATCCATAAAAGTTCCCAGACGAGCCCCGCTGAGTAGTTAGAGAGCAGGGGTGGAGAGGGTATGTACTTATGCACCTGAGCGGGGAGCGTACAGGGGGCCGCCCTCTTGTCCTCCCGCATGCTCGCCCAGGATGACGATGAAAAGACCCATGGGCCTGTGGCCTGGTTTGGACAGACCCTGGTCCCCGCCCTCCCCGTACGCTATGTCCCCCAGTCTATTCCTATATTGTTGCATAATTTGGACCCCTGCACAAGTTGGTCGACAGTTTTTCTTGTTTTGTATGAAATTAGTGGCATTCCCTCAAGGGCTCCTCCCTAAGCTGGATAAGATCTCTTTGAAAGTCAATGCTTCATAAAGACCAGGTGAAGCATTGCACTGGTACCATTTTGGCTGGCTGCGTCGCAGGCCCTGATCATTGCGATTATATCATGTTACATGTTCCTTGTGGATCCTTCACATAAATGTTAGGGTGTTTCGATGTATATGGTTTAGCCTGTGCAAACCTCAGATTAGTGTAACATATTGTATTTCACATGATGTCCTGTGCAAAGCCTTAATCCTATTTCTATAACTGCCAATATATCAAATGCCAAAAAACATATGTTTAAAAATAAACTCCATACACGTTCCAAGTCTGAGGATAGAATGCTTTTTTGCCTCCATTAAGTCACAATCTAGAGGCCTCTGTGCACCTGGCACTCTCCTCTTTTAGAAGATGCCTGTCCCAGTGCCCAAGAAATATTTAAAAAACCAGAAGGAGGCTAAGAAACACCGAAGTGTGAGCGTGAGTTTACGAAATTATGAGTCAGTGTTTCAAGCTCCAGAGGAGTGGGGAAGCTGGTGGGCCCTCCGTCAAGAGTCCTGTACCCCAAGAGTTCCTCGTAAGCGGGTGCTTGTTCAAATGATAGAGAATTTATCTGCTTTGATGTGAATTCTTCATCTCACAGCTGGGGCCTTACTGACCGGTGTATGTTGGCATGAGATTGATTTACCCTTCTACACAGGCCGCCGTTGTCCTTCTTTTGCTGGGGTTGGTCACCAAACCACGCATGGTCCATAGATATCCTTCAAGTGCCTTTGGTAAAGTCTTCGATACTTAATCCAAGAGGACCGGGTGCAGTCATCCCCCACCCCTGAAACACCAGATTGCCAGAAATTAATACAAGGAGAGATTAGGAGTCTTGGTTTACCATGGAGCTTACAAATGCAAAAAGAACAATTGATGGACAGAATGCAGAACAATATCAATCTATTCACCCCAGTACAGAGATCTGGGCCTAAATCCATCGTTTTTGTGCTCACCGTGCCATTCCAGTTTGAACCCAGCCATATGCAAATAAGTCTTGACCCTGTTCCTCATGGGAACAGTCCAGCCCGAACTGCCAAGCCAGGTCCTCCCTGGACTGGAAACAAGCATCCTAGGACCGGTTTTGGGCTTTCAGCCCTCATCAGCCAGGATAGCTTGATTCCAGTGGCACAGTGAGCCCAGGACCCACGTCTAGGCATACTTTCCCCACTCGGGGTTACAAATGCAAAAAGAACAATTGATGAACAGAATGTAGAACAATGTCGTACATTCACCCCAGTACAGAGATCTGGGCCTAAGCCATCGTTTTTTTGCTTACATTGTTCGGGCTGGACTGTTCTCATGAGGCATAGGGTCAGACCGATTTGCATATGGCCATGTCTGAACTGGGGTGGCGGAGTGAGCTAAAGAATGATGATGGATTAAACCCAGATCCGTTGACTGGGGGTGAGTGCTTGCAATGTTCAACACTCCGTCCATCAAAACCTTTGGTTTTGCTTTGTTCGTCCTAAGTTGGCAGGGTATACCCAGACGTGGGTCCCTTGCTCACTTTACCACTGGATTCAAGATAGCCTGGCTGATGAGGGTTATGAACCTGAAACCGGTCCCAGGATGCTTGTTTCCGGTCCAGGGAAGACATGCCTTTGCAGTTCGGTTTGGACTGTTCCCATGTGTCACAGGGCAGACTGATTTGCATATGGCCATGTCTGAACTGGGGTGGCGGAGTGAGCTAAAGAATGATGATGGATTAAACCCAGATCAGTTGACTGGGGGTGAGTGCTTGCAATGTTCAACACTCCATCCAGCATACCCTTTGGTTTTACCATGGAGGTTGCCATTTTGATTGAAGTCGATGCTCTGATGTCATCCAGCTTCTGGGAACTGATGTCACCCAGCTTCTGGAAGTGATGTCATCCAGCTTCTGGGAAGTGATGTCACCGGCAGTGCTAGAGAAGCTCCCTCTGATGAAAGGATCTCTCCTCATCTGGGCCCTCTCAGACCCCTCACCTGTAGATACTTCACTTAACGACCCCATGATCCTATAAACCGGATTCATCATCCGCTAAGAATACCACAGCTCTTGCAGGAGGCTATTCGCCCAGGCTGGTGTGACTCTGTTTTCATGGACCAGTAAATAAGGACACAACCAAGAAACACACATGATTCTGGCAGAAAAGGTGGTAGCGGGATGGAATTTAGCTCAAGAAGGGCAAACCTTGATCAACAAACCAGCTATTTATTTAAAACTTAGAGGTGGACTCCAGTCTAAGTTAAAGGCGGGACTGACGCTGATCCACTGATCTGGTTCTCAGAGGCCTGAAGCAGGTACTTAAGTGGATGTGACTTTAAAGGTTAAGCCTGAGCTCTGCTTCTGAAGTGGAAGCGTATATGATGCTGATGATGTGCACGTCAACGCAGGTATCAGCCACGACTGTGCAGGTACGGCGAACGGCGAGTCTACTGCACCGGACAATGTTCAGTTAAACTCTTAAGAACATATGACGTGTGTGCGGCTTCTTCCTCTGCTCTGCTAAGCTCTGGAGTGAACTCTGAGGCATCTGTATGTTAAACTAGAAAGGGCTCCATGATGTTCACATGGTGAGAGCAGATGCTCTGAACACTGACGCACGGCAGTTGTGGGCATCATGAGGCGGGCGCTGCCCAAACACCGACACCTTTATACTGAGGGCTTGTACGTCTACTGCCTGAGATATTGTGGAACATTTGGCTAGTCCAGGGTCCCAGCCCATTGGTCGACATCTCCTTCATCTTAACTTGCACCACATTCCAAAAGCATCCTACTTTACCGCTACAAGACTCCCCAAGAGGTCAGTGGATTACGCCGTCATTTTACTTGGGGCAGGAGTACTCTCCACGCCGATCTTTCTGTTTACTGACAGATTACACTTTTTGGGTTGCTGTCCTGACTATTTCAAACCAATATGAAGATGATGAAGGAAAATTCTTCTTATTGCATGCTCGGTTAATTAGTGATTTTTAGGACTATTTTAACCTAAGGGATACCAGCTACTTTCAACGCTTGATTGAATATAGGGTTTTTGTGCCAAATTGCCCTTCTTTGGATTTTGATTCTTTTCCCTGATGAAGTCTGAGGTGATGTACCTAGACGAAACACGTGTTGGCTCAACCTGTGGCTACTTGTGATACTGATGGAATAAAGTACACTGAACCTATACATCAACTTGAATAAATCATCACGAAAAAGGATCAAGAAGATTATTAATTGGACTTTTTTACTTTGTTCTGTGAATGTGGCTCAGGAGTTTATTATCTGCTTTCTTCCACAGAAGAGGCTTGTTCACACTTTGTTTTTCTCCACAAATCCTTTCATTGCCATGCCATGCATTAAGACACCGGATTAAAAAAACAAAAACAAAAAAAATTGGGGTTGTCATCTCAACCATGTTGTCCGCAAACACCCGAACATGTGTGCAGCTTCCACTCCCTGGACCTGTTGAACTGGTTGAGCTCTGTGTGTGTCACTGGTTCTCTGTGTCTTGAAATGACGTTCCACTCTCTCTTCACAGGTGCTGAGGTCGGTGGATCGTTGGTCCGCAGGGTCGTCGGAGTGCTCCATCCTCAATGCCTACATCGCTTGCATAAAAGAAAGCCAACACTACGTATATATAGAGGTAATGTAGCTGAGCACATAGATAGGTTTGGGGTTTGTGGAGGTGCTTCAGGGTCCTCGGTTTCTAGCTCACAGCCCCTCTGGATAGCAAACACACACATGGTGATGGGAGGAAAACTTGCAACAAGCGTACTCCACTGTGCCCCCCTGACAGAGACCCACCACCTCTTGTGTCTTAGATGTAACGCCCTAAGTGGCCAAGGGTTTGCCCAGACGCAGGTCCCTTGCTCGCTCTTCCATAGATTCCAAGCTATATCGCACTGATGAGTCCATTTAGACCGAAACAGCCTGGGGTTGCCTGTGCTCTTTGCCAGAGGGGTCTGGCCTGCCAGCTTGGGATGAACCATTCCTATGAGCAGCAGGGTCAGTACTGATTTACATAAGGCAGGCCTTTGTCTAGAGTGGTGCAGTGGGTGAAAAATGGTGGGATGAAATTCTGCTGAGTTACTGCCGGTAGTAGGACTATTTGCAGCTGTTCCTGCAATCACCTTTCGTGTGTTTGCTGTGGCGCCCTAAGTGGGCAATGCTTCATTTGTAAAATAATAAGTGCTGGTGCCAAAGTTTCTCTCAGAAGCGCCAGCCAGAGCTGATGAATTGCAGAATTGTGGAATACCGCGGCTACGCAGTCTAGATTACGCCTCTCGCCTCTTCTTCCACCACTGGGCGCTCCCTGCCCCTTTATTTCATTATTAAACGCTTTTTTTCATCCCTGCCTTCTTCCTTTCTCACTGTTTTTCATTCTTTTTTGACTCCTTTCCTTCTTTTTTTTTTCCTCTTGCTGTGGGTCAAAGTCTGATGAAGAAAGGTAAGTGCCTGTCCCCAAAAAAGATTGTTTCTGGACACACCTGTAGCCACCGGCTCAAATGAAGCACTGAACATGTGCTCCTTGCTCACTGTGACACAGGATACAAGCTACACCTCACTGACGAAGCCTAAGATGGGCGAAACTGGTGGGGCGTTGTGTGTGTGGTCACTTCTGGATGGGGTCTCACCTGGCAGTTTGTGATGGACTGTTCCCATGAGGAGCCGGGTCAATCCTAATTTGCATAAGGGGGCCTTGGTCTGGAATGGCACCGTGAGTGGTCAGAATCCTACACAGAGCAATTGCTTGTGGTTATATTATTTGCAAGCAAATCTCCCATCACCTTTTGTGTGTTCGATGCGACGCCCTTCAAGGCTGGGACTGGGCGAGATCTTCATGGAAGAGAAAACATTAGTTGCTCCAAAAGGGAGTTATCCTGCCCCCAAGATCCCCTGTGAACCTGTGCAATGTCCTGATTTGTCCTAAGACAGCAGCTCCAGCGCCCTTCTGCCTTCATCCACTGTGCCTGAGCCATGACTGGTTGGCAATGCCATGCTTGCATCGTGATAAGCCTGCTTCATTGAGTCCCACACTTGCAGCTGCCAGTAAAGAGACTGGAGATGCCAGTGCAGAATCCAGAGTAGCTCAGGGAGGGACACTTGAGCAGCACCGAGACGAGAGTCGCGTCTCGCTGACAGAGGTTAGACTAGTGAATATATAAGGCGTGTTGAGATGCTGGTGTGAGCTGGCACACCGTTTATTGATCTCTTGGTACCTGCTCCTGTCCTGGCACAGTAAGTCTGTCTCACCAGCTCTCTGTTCTCAATATTTCCAGAACCAGTTCTTCATCAGCTGCGCAGATGGGAAGATGGTCCACAACGAAATCGGGGACGCAATTGTGGAGCGGATTCTTGAGGCGCACAGGTGAGTCCAGGATGAGCGGCGGGAGGGACCCTTTATGAGGAAGTCTCTTTGGCAGGGGTCTGCCGGGTTATGGAAGCTGTGGGGTCTTCTGGGCGGGCTGCTGATGGGGTGGGAAGCAGCAGTCTGCTCACTGGGGTATCTTCCACAGACGACTCTGCTTCGCCTGTGGAAGCGGGAGGCGGGGTACTCCATATTCCATGAGGTTCTGATGCTTTATGGTGCCAAATAACATGGCAACGTCACAAATGTTCACCATTGTAGTGAGCTCTGTGAAAAGTTGGCCTGGTATATGATGTTCACTATTCTAGTGAGCACCTTGCACCAGTCCAAACAACCCTTATGGTGATGGTTGTAATGTCAACCTTATAGACAAGCTATCCTAGTGGTCAATCAATCAATCAATCATAGCATTTGTATAGCGCGCTACTCACCCGGAAGGGTCTCAAGGCGCTTGGGGGAGGGGGTCCGCTACTGCTCTTCAGGTCTTGAGTTGTTTCCTGAAGGCGAGATGGTCCTGTGTCAGCCGGAGGTGGATGGGGAGGGAGTTCCATGTCTTGGCTGCCAGGTAGGAGAAGGATCTTCCTCCGGCGGTGGCTCTTCGGATGCGTGGTACGGCAGCGAGGGCGAGGCTTGTAGAGCGTTGCTGGCGGGTGGGTGTGTAGAAGGTCAGGCGGTCATTGAGGTACTTGGGGCCCAGGTCGTGGAGAGACTTGTGTGCGTGGGTAAGGAGCCTGAACGTGATCCTTTTGCTGACGGGGAGCCAGTGCAGGTCCCTCAGGAGGCTGGAGATGTGGCTGCGTCGGGGGATGTCCAAGATGAGTCGGGCTGAGGCGTTTTGTATGCGCTGGAGTCTTTTCTGTAGTTTGGCTGTGGTTCCCGCGTAGAGCGTGTTCCCGTAGTCCAGTCGGCTGGTGACGAGTGCCTGGGTTACCGTCTTCCTGGTTTCGGTCAGGATCCAGCGGAAGATCTTTCGGAGCATGCGCAGGGTGTTGAAGCACGACGAGGAGATGGCGTTGACTTGTCTGGTCATCGAGAGGGAGGAGTCCAGGATGAAGCCCAGGTTGCGTGCGTGGTCAGTTGGTTTGGGTGCGCTGCCCAGGGCGGGGGGCCACCAGGAGTCGTCCCAGGCGGAGGGCGATGGTCCCAGGATGAGGACTTCCGTCTTGTCTGAGTTCAGTCTCAGGCGGCTGTTCTTCATCCACTCTGCGATGTCTTTCATCCCTTCGTGTAGGCTCGTTCTGGCTGTGGCGGGGTCATTGGTGAGGGAGAGGATCAGCTGGGTGTCGTCGGCATAGATGATGATGTTGAGGTTGTGTTGGCGTGCGATGGCTGCGAGAGGGCTCGTGTAGACGTTGAAGAGGGTTGGGCTGAGCGATGATCCTTGCGGTACGCCGCAAATGACTTCGGGTGCCTCGGATCGGAACGGGGGGAGGCAGACTCTTTGTGTTCTTCTGGCGAGGAACGAGATGATCCACTCCAGTGCCTTTTCTTGGATACCGATGTTGCTGAGGCGTTGAACTAGGGTGCGGTGGCAGACAGTGTCGAACGCTGCAGAGAGGTCCAGGAGGATGAGGGCCGCTGTTTCCCCGTTGTCGAGCAGGGCTCGGATGTCGTCAGTGGCTGCGATGAGGGCGGTCTCGGTGCTGTGGTTGGCACGGAAACCAGACTGCGAGGGGTCGAGGGATCCGTTCTTCTCGAGGAAGGCTGCAAGCTGTCTGTTGACGGTTTTCTCGATGACTTTGGCAGGAAAAGGGAGGAGCGAGATGGGGCGGAAGTTCTTGAGGTCAGTGGGGTCCGCTGTTGGTTTCTTCAGTAGGGCGTTGAGTTCGGCATGCTTCCAGCTCTCCGGGAAGGTGGCGGTGTTGAAGGAGGAGTTGATGACGTCCCGGAGTTGGGGTGCGATGATGGAGTCGGCCTTGTTGAAGACGTGGTGGGGGCAGTGGTAGCATGGACAAAGCAGTTGTAGGCTAAACTCAAGAGGGCATGTGAAGCCAGCTGTTTTACCATATGCAATCCCTTTAATACCAAGTGAAAGGACACCACACAGGTTGTATATCAAAATATATATGTATTTATTTCGAACACAATCCTCTGGACTCTTTATGAGGTCAGAGGCACCAGCACATAACAAGATACTTAATCAAAATACAATAAGTTGCACAAAATACAGTAATGCCCTAGGGGCACCTCGAACCATATAATAAAATAGTGGTATAAGAACCACGTCACAAACAAAGGAAAGGCCTAGGGCCTGGACAATCGCTGGGGCTACGCTGTACTACCAAGGGATAGAGAGCAGGAGGCCCACGGGATGCGCGTGCAGTGTCTTTACACGCACGCAAGTTACCATAGAGTTAGAATGGGAACGAAAGAAATGGAAACTAGATCTTTTAGGAAACTTCCGGATGTACTAGGGAAAAGCTACTTGAAACTAGGACACTAGGATAGTCAATACCCACAGGAGTACCGAAATACTCGCGTTACCTCACCCACAGGAAGCGGGTGCATAGGTGTCAAAGTGTGTCGGGTTTCGTCGCTGATTCCTATGGAGCCTTGGAGAAAGATGCTGCAGGCGACCAGGCGAGAAGTGTCCGGGTGGATCCAAGGACGGATCGAGGATGAAGAGTACCTGAAAGCAGAGGGGACAGAGTCTGGGTCACTAGCCAGTGACCAGGATGAAACCAGGAAGAAACCAGGCGATGTCGCGAAGCAATCAGTTGATGTCGTGAAGCTTGTCTCTGCAGCCACGTGGACCAGGAGGTGTCAACGATGACCAGGAGCTGGGCACGGACTGTCCCACAAAGGATCTTGCTGTCGGCGGTGTCGGTTTCCGGATTGGAGTCAACAAGCCTTGGCAAAGGCAACCCACGCAGAAACGGAAGATGGCTTCTTAATCAGACCAGCAAGGTCTGATGGGCTGCTCCTTTTCAGGGGAGCAAGGGCCAGTCTGGAGCAGCCAGACCAGCATTGTAAATGAAAGGTTTCATTGTCACAGAGGCCACTAGCCAATGGGCAAGTGACCGGACAGACGCGTCGAGCGGGAAAATGCAGAAGGGCTCTTCGCAGAACTCGTGGAGTGCTGATCTTCGGTGCCGTTGGTGCTCGGGGCTGGGGCTTCTCAATCCCCAATGCACAACTTCGAAGGTGCCTCAGAAGTTGCACGGAAAGCAATTCGCTGGCTTTCCAAAATGGCCAGTCCCACGTCTCGCGTCGCCTCAACGGGTCTCAGCTTTGCTGTGGCTGTGTATTGGGCTGAAGGAAGTCTGTCAGTCTGGGTCTTGTCAGGCTCTGTACTCGGGCTTCGGCAGAAGCATCGACAAAGCAAACCGTTGATCGCTTGATGGTGCCTGCTTGTGCAGGGTGGTCACCCCTTGACCACAAGGGAGATTCTTCAGTCTTCTACGTCGAGTAGGATGTCGAAGGTCCAGAGTTTCGTATCAGAGTATCAGTCAGGATAAATCTAAAGTCTTGGGACTCCGCTCCAACCTATATACCAAATTTAGGGTCTGGATTACCTGCTAGGTCCCTCCTATGGGTGGGACCCAGGAAGGGGGTAGTTACACCCCTTTCCCTTTGTCCAGTTTCGCGCCAGAGCTGGGGCTGGAGTGCCCCAGCACCGGTTTGAACTGGACTATGCATGGGACACCTTGTGTGCCCCAGGCAGTGTCTCATTTCATTCAGCCCTCCCTGCCCAAATACACTATAGCCTGTCTGGGGTGGTGCTAGCACCTCCCAAGACAGGAAACCTATTGTCCAAGCCTCCCTCATGGAAGGACTCCCAGCAGCAGGAGGTCAGACTTGTGTCTGTGGCAGCAGCATCCATTTTGTGATGCTGAGGCTCTGGTTAACTTTAACCGTTATTAGTAGGAACAACATGTCTTCTCCCTCTAGAAGGGTGGAATGCTACCCCCGTCTCCAGAACTGGCGAGGGGGTAGTATTCCAAAGCGTATGACACCTTACACAACATGTTTTAATAAATCCAAACCAAAGATAGCATTTAACCGCGAGGTTCATAATGCACTTAAGAGTATATGGTATTGCTATATCATATAACAGCTATAAGGACATGGTTCCGAAAGCTGCAGACAGGCTCAGCTCAGGCTAGAGCACCATCTCACATAAAACCAAGCACTCTGCCTTCAGGATTGTTAAGGCCTGCCATAGGAGTGACTTATAGGTGCATATGTGTCTATATATAAGGGTAGGTATAGGAATACTATACCTAAGCAAGGGGTGATTACACGACCTTGCCCCAGCTGAGTGATCAGCCAGTTTTGTCAGTTTAGATGTCCAGCCAGGGGTGGCAAAAGATATGCTGCAGCCCCTGGTAGGCCTTGGGTGCACCTATGCCCTGTGTACCTATAGTACACTGTACAGGGATTCATAAGAGTGACCCAAATCCCAATTGGTGGTGTACCTAAAATACATGGTGTGAAATTTAGAGAGAGAACAGCAGGGCTGTGGGTCTGATTAGCAGGCCCACAGCCACATTAAGTCAAAAACCAGTGAAGCAAAAAGCAAAAAATGGGGTGACCATAGGAAAGCAGACCCTACTCTCCTACAAGCTCTATTTTGTTGCCCGTTCTTTTTCGTTTTTTTCTTAATGTCTTGTCCAGTGGAAGGGGTGGGGCTGCTGGGACCCCTCCTCCGTGGACGTTACGGGCCTTAAGCTCCAGGTTTAGAGGTACAGATGACTCCGCAACATGGCTAAGGGTAATCTGCAGCCTGAGTGCCAGTGGTTGCGGTACCTCCAATGGGGAGACACTCCATGCCTGCATCTTCCTTCACACTCACCAGCCCAGCTGGGACTCCATACCGGTGCACACGTCCATGTAAGTGTTGTGCCTCTTGAATCTGTGAGTGCCCGCTTTCTTCTGAGCGTCACCCAAGCACCAGTGCTCATGTGTGATAACCTATGATGAGGCGAGAGGCAACACGCTTCACTCCGGAGCTGAAGATACATGAAACGTCACCCCCATCTTGATGTCTCTGCCCTGGTTCATGACTGTGGTCCACCGTTGCAAATGTAGACGAGTGGACACAAGAACACCTCACATGCGTTGAAACATCTATTAGCATGGCGATTGGTCAGTCAGTTGGGTAATCATGAGTGTGAGTCACTGCCCCCCCTCCCCCAACCATCTCTGACAAGTTGTCCACCCAGTCCCTGGGGACGCCTCTCCCGGTTCCAGCTGACAGACACCGAATACTGAGGAACCGCAAAACATGCCACACACATATGGAAACATGACATCAGGACAAGGAAGAGGCAGAGTGAGACGCACTAGATGCACCACCCGCATCATCGTTACAGCCAGCGGCATTATTTACAAAGCCATCACAGCCAGGACTGACCCTCCCTGGCTGACGCGCACGCCGCCTCTGCTAGCTGTCAGCACGCCAAGGACACCATCAACCTGGAGACTGAGAAGTGTAAGAAAGAAAACAAATAGGACCAAGTACAAGAGAAACTCAATATATCTGGTGGGAACCTGGATCACAACCTATTCAAGAAGCAGTAGGTCACTAAAGCCTCAGTTCCACACTTGGTCTGAAAAAGCCCCTAGTTCTATTATTACTAAAGAATGAATGCCTCAGAACAGCAGGCCTAGCGAAAAACATATCTCTTTATTATGAGGACCACTTATTAACAGAAAGAAACCTGCTTCAGAACAGCAACTAAAGTGCTCTGTACTCATGTACTGACAAATCACCAAAAACTGTATGTGTCTATATGAATAACTGCAAGCTACTTGGGTTCATATAGTACATTGTGGTTCACATATATGGATATATGACACCGTCTCATGGTTTAAGTAAGGACCTAGTCTGTCACGTTACTGATGACGTTTTGACCTTATTACCCATTTCAAAGGGCATCATCTGGACATATTTCTTTGGCGAGCACATCAAACGTTATGCTTTAAGACTAAGCCACCCCCTAGCCTTATGTCAGTGGGACTCACTGGACACAATACTTTGCTCTGCAGTAACTAGTGACAAAAGGATGATTTGTCTTTCAACTTTGAGGTTCTCCCTCTCTTGAGGTCTCTCAACTCTTGTAGGACAGAGACCCTCAAGAGCCTTATTTTGCGGATGGCGGAATGGAAGGTGCCGCTGTGCGCTGTCTATCACAGAGGCTGACCTATGGAGCAGCTCTGGAGTATGTTGTAGCTACTTCATCAACCATTTAAATCCAAAAAGCGATACTTCATCAACAACGTAAGATCCACAAAATTATACGTCATCAACAATGTAAGATCCACAAAACGATATTTCATCAACAATGTAAGATCCACAAAACGATATTTCATCAACAATGTAAGATCCACAAACCGATATTTCATCAACAATGTAAGATCCACAAACCGATATTTCATCAACAATGTAAGATCCACAAACCGATATTTCATCAACAATGTAAAATCCACGAAACGATACTTTGTCAACAATGTAAGACCCACAAAACGGTGGACTTGCAAAGTTGTATAAAGTCAAAGAATATACCGGTTAGAATACATTTATAATGTGTAAAATATGGCAAATCCTATATGAAAGAAGTCATTCCAAGGTACTGTGAGCAAGGTATCTGCCTTCATCATCTCCGTCCTATTTAACAATTTGAACAGAAGGTTGGCGCTCTTCAGAGCTCTGACAATTCCCCTCTCTGGGAGTAACTGGCCAAGAAGAGGGTAGGGCGAGCCACGTTTGGCTCTTTGGATACATGAGAGTTTATTTATTTTGGTTTCGTAGTGTGCTTGATCTCATAATGCACCTGTTCATATCTCGCTGTAACTAGGTAGAAACATTGTACAGGCTTCAGAGTAGGAAAAGAAAATGCAGTTTTCGATGGATTGATGGAGTCTCCTGGAATGAGGCGAACGCCATCAATCCTCATATTCAGATTCGATACCCAGAAGGTTGGATTTATCTGTGTGCTTTCTTTAAGGGTTCGGTTGTAAGAACTTTTTGCCAAACAGAGGTTGTTTCGTTCAATCCCCTCTTGCGACTGGTGGGGGGGGGGGGTCGAAGGTTGGAGCCCCATAATTCTAAGGATCTCCTACAAATGTTAGCCGCTAGAATGGTCATTATGGGGTCTGGTGTTGAAAAGCAGAACACGTTTCTGGGCAGGATTTAATGTGGAGACGGTATTTCAAGGTATGCCGGGTGTAAGCTTTTATAATTCTATGGCAGCACCCACTGGGAGCCAGGTGGGATAGGCTGGACACAAGTCAAACGAAGTCCAATGTATTGGACAACCTCACGCACAGACCTCCAGCAAACAGCAGTAAAGATGGTTAACTTCAACAGCCAAAGTCAGAACATGGAATTCCAAACACAGGGGTAAACTAATATAGAATATATGCATATAAAGTAATACAGATTGTATGCCATTATAAGGTTCTATTATAAATAATGGGGTATTCCCAAATGCCCCCTGGACCTGGGGTTCAGTTATTATAAAGAAACAATGGTCCTGGACCAAATATTCAAGGAAGAGTTAGATCAGCAGAATTATCAACTTATTTGAGCTTGCATTAATCAGCTCACAAAGGTCTGTTAATCGTGAAAATAACTAAAACAAACAGATGTGCAGAAAAATGACTAAGTATTATTATAATATATTTATTTAGTCATTTAAAGGAACAATCAATAGAGAGTCACGAAGGTAGGAGAATGTTCTAGGGAACGTGTAAGAAAGAGTGCTCAAGTGTATACATGGGAAACAAGAGAGCTCAAAGTGTGTAGAAAAGTAAAGGGCATATATTTAGTAGACTGTACAGAACTGATGGCCAATAAACAGTTATATGCAACCTTGCCATATGCAAATTATTCATTTGAATTATATTTTCTAACGTTGCAAGGAGAGTTTCCTTAAGGCTGTAAACAGGGGTAATGGGGAAGGGGAAATTGGTACAGGTGCGGTAGGGGGTAGCGTCGACGTTTCGATCCGGCTTATCGGCAAACAAGGGACTTTAATACCTCAGCCATACGGATCTTCCTTGTCCTGGGAGCCTTTCTGAAGGTGTCCAGATTGGCCATTCACTAAAAACATCATTAATACCAGAATTGTGTTTTATTAAAATTTTATTTAACAGCAGCAATTGATTAAAGCTGGGGAAATGCTCAGGTTGTGCCAGTTAGAATCCATTTGACCGGGTTTGTCTTGTCCCTTCCTGAAACATTACTAAAGCTGTAATATGTGAGAACCCCCTGTTTTCTGCGTTTCTGTTTTTCAGGGCGAATAAGAAATTCCGGGTGTTCGTGGTCATCCCGCTCCTGCCCGGATTCGAGGGGGACATCTCCACAGGAGGAGGGAACTCCATCCAGGCGATCCTGCACTTCACGTACAGGTGAGGGCATGGGCTGGGGTGACGTGGTGATGCAAGAAGAGCACACGGAGCAGGGGAAGGGTGTCCTCGAGGGTGGGTGGACCCTACGTAGGCCGAGCTCGACTCGGATACTACAGTCGAGCTCGGGTCAGTGAAGGAACATCAGGCTGGGACCTCCCGTGGACAGCACCGTGGGCAGGGGGCACGTGGGATGCACCGGGACACCCCCGTGGGAGGGAGCCACGCGCTGTATACATATTATTATTATTATTAGTGCAAGAACAGTGCAAGGGGAAACAGAAGGGTGTCCTCGAGGGTGGGTGAACCCTACGTTGGCCCGCACTCAGGGACAACTGTAACCAAGAGAGCCTGTGGGGAAAGTGACCCATGGGATATGTGAAAACCCCCTACTGTGAGCAGGGGAAGGTGTGGTGGGGGTCAGGGGAGGGGGCTGCACACTCAGGGCACTGCTTACGTGCTGGGATTGAGATGGAGACCGCTCCACCAGCTTGAGTGCGCTCAGAGACAACTGTGACTAAGAGAGCAGGAGGGGAAGGTGACACGGGAGAACCGTGAGCAGGTGAAGGTGACCCAGGGGAACCGTGAGCAGGTGAAGGTGAGCAGCAAAGGTTGAAGCACCCACAGGTCCTCTCTGGAAGCATCAGCTGAGGAACGCCAGGCATAGTGCAGGCCACTTCGGTGCAGAGGGTCCCTAACCCCCCAGAGGTCTCCAACCCGTCAAGACCCCCCTATTCTGCCAAAGGCCAAGGAAAATCTCTAAGGTATAGGAAACTCGGGGTCCCCTCATCACATTCTGCAGGGGGGCTCATCATTATGCGATTATGCGCTACACCACTGAAGGAAGGAACGGATGGCACAGGCTCTGGAGCGCCCAGTGACAGCACTGTGAACAGAGAGGTGAGAGAAGAGCCCCAGGAGATTATGTGCAAGAGCGGTGATGTGAGCAAGCAAAGGGCAGGCTGGGGCGGGTGCAGCACACTCAGGGGGTTGTCTTTGTGCTACGGCCATTGAAGGAACAGCTCTGTGTTCTCATGGACTGCTCTGGGCAAGAGAGCGGGCGGCAGAGCGCAACAGGGGATGGTATGCCAGAGAGGAGGAGGCAGAGTGCAAGAGGGGATGGTGTTCAAGAGAGCGGGCAACAGAGTGCCAGAGGGGACTGTGTGCAAGAGAGCGGGTGGCAGAGTGCCAGAGGGGACGGTGTGCAGGAGAGCAGGCAGCAGAGTGCCAGACGGAACGGTGTGCAAGAGAGTTTGCGTCAGTGTGCCAGAGAGGAGGAGGCAGAGTGCAGGAGGGGATGGTGTGCAGGAGAGCGGGCGGCAGAGTGCCAGAGGGGACGGTGTGCAAGAGAGCGGGCGGCAGAGTGCCAGAGGGGACGGTGTGCAAGAGAGCGGGCAGAGTGCCAGAGGTGACGGTGTGCAACAGAGCGGGCAGCAGAGTGCCAGAGGAGATGGTGTGCCAGAGAGGAGGAGGCAGAGTGCAAGAGGGGATGGTGTGCAAGAGAGCGGGCGGCAGAGTGCCAGAGGGAATGGTGTGCAAGAGAGCGGGCGGCAGAGTGCCAGAGGGGATGGTGTGCAAGAGAGGCAGCAGCAGAGTGCCACAGGGGATGGTGTGCAAGAGAGCGGGCGGCAGAGTGCCAGAGGGAATGGTGTGCAAGAGAGCGGGCGACAGAGTGCCAGAGGGGATGGAGTGCAAGAGAGCAGGCAACAGAGTGCCAGAGGGAACTGTGTGCAAGAGAGCAGGAGGCAGAGTGCCAGAGGGAATGGTGTGCAAGAGAGCGGGCAGCAGAGTGCCAGAGGAGACTGTGTGCAAGAGAGCGCGCAGCAGAGTGCCAGAGGGGATGGTGTGCAAGAGAGTGGGCGGCAGAGTGCCAGAGGGAATGGTGTGCAAGAGAGCGGGCGACAGAGTGCCAGAGGGGATGGAGTGCAAGAGAGCAGGCAACAGAGTGCCAGAGGGAACTGTGTGCAAGAGAGCAGGCAGCAAAGTGCCAGAGGGGATGGTGTGCAAGAGTGTGGGTGGCAGAGTGCCAGAGGGGATAGTGTGCAAGGGAGGAGGAGGCAGAGTGCCAGAGGGGATGGTGTGCAAGGGAGCAGGAGGCAGTGTGCCAGAGGGGATGGTGTGCAAGAGAGCGGGCGGCAGAGTGCCAGAGGGGATGGTGTGCAAGAGAGTTTGCGTCAGTGTGCCAGAGGGGATGGTGTGCAAGAGAGCGGGCAGCCGAGTGCCAGAGGGGACGGTGTTCAAGAGAGCGGGCAGCCGAGTGCCAGAGGGGACGGTGTGCAAGAGAGCGGGCAGCAGAGTGCCAGAGGGGATGGTGTGCAAGAGAGCGGGAGACAAAGTGCCAGAGGGGATGGTGTGCAAGAGAGCGGGCGGCAGAGTGCCAGAGGGGATGGTGTGCAAGAGAGCGGGCGGCAGAGTGCCAGAGGGGATGGTGTACAAGAGAGCGGGCGGCAGAGTGCCAGAGGGGACGGTGTGCAAGAGCGCGCGCAGCCGAGTGCCAGAGGGGATGGTGTGCAAGAGAGCGGGCGGCAGAGTGCCAGAGGGGATGGTGTACAAGAGAGCGGGCGACAGAGTGCCAGAGGGGATGGTGTGCCAGAGAGGAGGAGGCAGAGTGCCAGAGGCGACGTGTGCAAGAGAGCAGGCGGCAGAGTGCCACAGGGGATGGTGTGCAAGTGTGTGGGTGGCAGAGTGCCAGAGGGGATGGTGTGCAAGGGAGGAGGAGGCAGAGTGCCAGAGGGGATGGTGTGCCAGAGAGGAGGAGGCAGAGTGCCAGAGGGGACGGTGTGCAAGAGAGCGCGCAGCAGAGTGCCACAGGGGATGGTGTGCAAGAGAGCGGGCGGCAGAGTGCCAGAGGCGACGGTGTGCAAGAGAGCAGGCGGCAGAGTGCCACAGGGGATGGTGTGCAAGAGAGCAGGAGGCAGAGTGCCAGAGGGAATGGTGTGCAAGAGAGCGGGCAGCAGAGTGCCAGAGGAGACTGTGTGCAAGAGAGCGCGCAGCAGAGTGCCAGAGGGGATGGTGTGCAAGAGAGTGGGCGGCAGAGTGCCAGAGGGAATGGTGTGCAAGAGAGCGGGCGACAGAGTGCCAGAGGGGATGGAGTGCAAGAGAGCAGGCAACAGAGTGCCAGAGGGAACTGTGTGCAAGAGAGCGGGCAGCAAAGTGCCAGAGGGGATGGTGTGCAAGAGTGTGGGTGGCAGAGTGCCAGAGGGGATAGTGTGCAAGGGAGGAGGAGGCAGAGTGCCAGAGGGGATGGTGTGCAAGGGAGCAGGAGGCAGTGTGCCAGAGGGGATGGTGTGCAAGAGAGCGGGCGGCAGAGTGCCAGAGGGGATGGTGTGCAAGAGAGTTTGCGTCAGTGTGCCAGAGGGGATGGTGTGCAAGAGAGCGGGCAGCCGAGTGCCAGAGGGGACGGTGTTCAAGAGAGCGGGCAGCCGAGTGCCAGAGGGGACGGTGTGCAAGAGAGCGGGCAGCAGAGTGCCAGAGGGGATGGTGTGCAAGAGAGCGGGAGACAAAGTGCCAGAGGGGATGGTGTGCAAGAGAGCGGGCGGCAGAGTGCCAGAGGGGATGGTGTGCAAGAGAGCGGCGGCAGAGTGCCAGAGGGGACGGTGTTCAAGAGAGCGGGCAGCCGAGTGCCAGAGGGGACGGTGTGCAAGAGAGCGGGCAGCAGAGTGCCAGAGGGGATGGTGTGCAAGAGAGCGGGAGACAAAGTGCCAGAGGGGATGGTGTGCAAGAGAGCGGGCGGCAGAGTGCCAGAGGGGATGGTGTGCAAGAGAGCGGGCGGCAGAGTGCCAGAGGGGATGGTGTACAAGAGAGCGGGCGGCAGAGTGCCAGAGGGGACGGTGTGCAAGAGCGCGCGCAGCCGAGTGCCAGAGGGGATGGTGTGCAAGAGAGCGGGCGGCAGAGTGCCAGAGGGGATGGTGTACAAGAGAGCGGGCGACAGAGTGCCAGAGGGGATGGTGTGCCAGAGAGGAGGAGGCAGAGTGCCAGAGGCGACGTGTGCAAGAGAGCAGGCGGCAGAGTGCCACAGGGGATGGTGTGCAAGTGTGTGGGTGGCAGAGTGCCAGAGGGGATGGTGTGCAAGGGAGGAGGAGGCAGAGTGCCAGAGGGGATGGTGTGCCAGAGAGGAGGAGGCAGAGTGCCAGAGGGGACGGTGTGCAAGAGAGCGCGCAGCAGAGTGCCACAGGGGATGGTGTGCAAGAGAGCGGGCGGCAGAGTGCCAGAGGCGACGGTGTGCAAGAGAGCAGGCGGCAGAGTGCCACAGGGGATGGTGTGCAAGAGAGCGGGAGACAAAGTGCCAGAGCGGATGGTGTGCAAGAGAGCGGGCATCCGAGTGCCAGAGGGATGGTGTGGAAGAGAGCGGGCGGCAGAGTGCCAGAGGGGATGGTGTGCAAGAGAGCGGGCGGCAGAGTGCCAGAGGGGATGGTGTGCAAGAAAGTTTGCGTCAGTGTGCCAGAGGGGATGGTGTGCAAGAGAGCGGGCAGCCGAGTGCCAGAGGAGACGGTGTGCAAGAGAGCGGGCAGCCGAGTGCCAGAGGGGACGGTGTGCAAGAGAGCGGGCAGCAGAATTCCAGAGGGGATGGTGTGCAAGAGAGCGGGCAGCAGAGTGCCAGAGGGGATGGTGTGCAAGAGAGCGGGAGACAAAGTGCCAGAGGGGATGGTGTGCAAGAGAGCGGGCGGCAGAGTGCCAGAGGGGATGGTGTGCAAGAGAGCGGGCGGCAGAGTGCCAGAGGAGATGGTGTGCAAGAGAGCGGGCGGCAGAGTGCCAGAGGGGATGGTGTGCAAGAGAGCGTGCAGCAGAGTGCCAGAGGGGACTATGTACAAGAGAGCGGGCGGCAGAGTACCAGAGGGGATGGTGTACAAGAGAGCGGGCGGTAGAGTGCCAGAGGGGATGGTGTGCAAGAGAGCGCGCAGCAGAGTGCCAGAGGGGACTATGTACAAGAGAGCGGGCGGCAGAGTGCCAGAGGGGATGGTGTACAAGAGAGCGGGCGGCAGAGTGCCAGAGGGGACGGTGTGCAAGAGAGCGCGCAGCAGAGTGCCAGAGGGGATGGTGTGCAAGAGAGCGGGTGGCAGAGTGCCAGAGGGGATGGTGTGCAAGAGAGCGCGCAGCAGAGTGCCAGAGGGGATGGTGTGCAAGAGAGCGGGCGGCAGAGTGCCAGAGGGGATGGTGAGCAAGAGAGCGGGCGGCAGAGTGCCAGAGGGGATGGTGTGCAAGTGAGCGCGCAGCAGAGTGCCAGAGGGGATGGTGTGCAAGAGAGCGGGCGGCAGAGTGCCAGAGGGGATGGTGTGCAAGAGAGCGGGCGGCAGAGTGCCAGAGGGGATGTTGTGCAAGAGAGCGGGCGGCAGAGTGCCAGACGGGACGGTGTGCAAGAGAGCGCGCAGCAGAGTGCCAGAGGGGATGGTGTGCAAGAGAGCGCGCAGCAGAGTGCCAGAGGGGACTTTGTACAAGAGAGCGGGCAGCAGAGTGCCAGAGGGGATGGTGTGCAAGAGAGCAGGAGGCAGAGTGCCAGAGGGGACTATGTACAAGAGAGCGGGCGGCAGAGTGCCAGAGGGGACTGTGTGCAAGAGAGCAGGAGGCAGAGTGCCATAAGGGATGGTGTGCAAGAGAGCAGGAGGCAGAGTGCCAGAGGGGATGGCGTACAAGAGAGCGGGCAGCAGAGTGGCAGAGGGGACTATGTGCAAGAGAGCGGGCGGCAGAGTGCCAGAGGGGACTATGTGCAAGAACAGTGCTATGAACAGGTGAAGGGGGCAGGAGGCTAGGGAGGGCTTAGACCACGGAGGTATCCCCTGTGAGCTCGCGTTTACAAAGGAACAGATATCACAAGCGTGGGAACAAGCTGGCAAGTGGGAGAAGTGCCTCAAGGAACATGCAAGAGAAACCAGTCCAACAAGGACAGAAGAGAAGATAAAGCAGGGAAACGAGACGTGAGAGGACTGGTCTTAGCGGAGATGCTGTCCTTCAGAACAGTCACTCATGTTCTCCAGGGCACATGCACATCACCAGCAGCATTTATAGGGCACCTTTAAAAACAAGCATTTACAATGCAACGGTTTCGCCTTTGGAGAAGTTAGAGCTATTGGCATTGTAAATGACAAAATTTGTATTTATGTGTTGGTTTTGAAAACAGATAAATAAATGGCATTGTCATTTACATTGCCAATAGCTTAATATCTCGCAAATGTGAGAACTATTGTACCCTACGGACGAGCTCAGCAGACAGCAATTACTACCACACACACACACCCAGACCCTCACACCCAGAGCCAGCCACACCCAGAGCCCCCCCCCCACACACACACACACACACTGGAGCAGTCACACACACACACACACACACTGGAGCAGTCACACACACACACACACACACACACCCAGGAGCAGTCACACACACACACACACCCAGGAGCAGTCACACACACACACACACACCCAGGAGCAGTCACACACACACACACACACAGGCGAAACCTAAAAACCTCCCGCCCATGCTCATTACTTGATAAACAGTACCCTCAACTCAACCATACCCGACATGGGTGACCAAATGAATTGTAGGTGTGAAAATTGTCCTGCCTGTCGCACGCAGGGAAAACAGTATTAATCTACTCTTCTTTGACATGACTAAAAACGTGCCACTGTGCAAACTAAAATTTGTAAGTGTCGGATTTTTTTCTACTTCAAAACAGAAGGGTTTGAATAAATAATGCCGAAAGTTAAATAATAAAAATGCTTAACATAATAAACTAAAAATCAGGGACTAAACCGAAAGACAGGGAGGCGAAAGTTATCCGGCGTGTCCTCACTTTTATAATTGTTAACTTCCTGGAACAGTTACGAAACCATGCAAGCCACTTCTAGGAGAGTAATATAGGAGGGATAAGAAAGCAACACGCGTGTGAAACGTGGGTAGGAAATGCAGAGGAAATGAGAACCTGCAAGCGATAACGACAGGTGCGAGAATTTAGGGCAGAGCGGGAAGGAATTCCCTGGCCGGGCGCTCGAGCGCACGCTGCGTGCTCCGCGCTGCTGCCTCGTGGCGCCACCGCAGTGTGCGCAGCACAGGCCGAGGGAGGGGCCGCGCGCAGCCCTCACACCGGCGGAAAGCGAGCGGGTAGAAGACCACCTGCGGGGTTTTGAAAGTGCAGCGAGTTTTTTTTTTTTTACAGGGGCGGTCGGCAGGCCACGGAGACCCAGGCTCACCGCTCTGGAGGGGTGGCGCACAGCGGCAAGCCGTAGGAGACCATCCTGGTGGCACTGCCCCTCCCCCCTCAAGCACTGCCTGCCTCCTGTTCCTCCAACATGGCGGAGGCCGCGCACCCTGCACTGCCACAATCCCCGCAGTACTAGAGATACCCGGAGCAGCGCGGCTTGCGTCTCAAACAAGGCAAGCGGGGACAAGACGGGCGCCCCTCCGCGTGGAACGCACCGCGGCAGCCCCGCCGCACAAAGCCCCCTCACCCTCATGGCCGCCGCGTGCGAGCAGCAACACTGCGCAGCGCCTATTTAAATCTCCCTCACTGACACCCACAGCAGTAGTGAGGAGGAGGCGCCATGCGCGACAACATGCACCTCGCCTCCACCACCATCAACCGCGCTCGCACCACCTGCACCAGGGCTCCCCATCCATCCACTCGCCGGCAGCAAACGCCACAATCTCACACCGCCAGCAACAAAAAAGCTCCCGTGATAGACACGTGCGCCACAGCGAAGCACACTACAGTGTAAACACACCCTGCGACCTCGCCAAACCAACACGTCGCCTGCGCCAAAAGACCTAGGAGAGCGACCAGCACGAACAAACGCCTGAAAGAAGCATTAACAAAACATACACACTTTTCCAACCAACACCAGCCCCCGCCCCGCGAGAAAGCCCGGGGAGGGAGCGGCGCCCAGGCCGCCGGGGGATGCGGCCCCAACAGGTCTCATGTCAACAACATGCGCCCGCAGACACTCACCACTCAGCAGCCTCCATCTTCTTCCCGCCCGCGCCCCCTCCCCTTTACTATCAACGGCCGGGCGGAGGGGGCGGCGGGACGCCGAGCTCGGGGGGAGGGGGCTGTGGGGAGCTTGAGCTACAGCGTCCAGCAGACACAGAAAGGGGAAAATAAACGCGGACTGCTAGTAAAAGGAGCGAAAGTGGCGCCAATGCGGCCTTCATGTGACCATGTGGGTGAATGAAGGGCGTCTCCCGCCTGAACGTAAATATCTACAAGCCCCAACTCCTCATTAGCATAAAAAACAAAGTACTTCTGACCCCGAGAGCAGCCAATCCTAGGCAGGGCTGCATCCGGAGGAGGACCTCCACCCCCGCCCTCGATGGCATACTATACATCGATAACATCTCGCAGGCACATCATGCCCTCACCGACAGTAACATTCTCAACGGGGCACATCGTGCGCCGGCGGCAACAAAAACAAACCCCCGCTCAGTCCCCCCCATACACTCACTTCAAATAACACTGCTTGACAGGACACAGAATGCACCCGCAATGACACCCCCGAGCAGGGCACAGCGTGCACCCACGCACTGAGCACGGCAAGCGCCCACACACAAAAAACAACAGCGCTTACAGGGCGCATCACATAGTCGCGGACAACACTCCTCGCAGGGAACAGCATGCACCTACACAGACAAAACAAGTCAGGTCCCGGCCAGCCAGCCAATCACAGCGCGGCCCGGGGAATGACGTCACGGGGGTGTCCCGGGCCGGCAGCCAATCATAGCGCGGCCCAGGACAAAGGGGCGGGACTTAAAAAAGACCGAGAAACGCCCCCGAATCGCGTTTTCACGGGGAAAGCGTGATTGACAGCCAATCTCTTCCAATGGCTAGCCTCCATTTATGGAGCTAGCCAATGGAAGACCGAGGCGGAACCAAAGCCCCATATGTAGGATCATAAGATTTCGCCCTGAGCAGAGCAACTGCTACGCAGTTGCAACGGCCAGGGCGAAACCTAAAAAAATGCAATCCAATATTTCAGCCAGTCGTGAACATGCACTAAGTTTAGGAGCCTGGAGGTTGCCAGCGAATGTGATTTTGGTGCCTGCACAACGTGGAAAAACCCACAGAAAAAAGACAAGTGCTTCAGAACAGGGGAAGGACGTGGCCTTGGTTATACAAATATGTGAGTTCAAAACTAGGAGAAGGGACATAGTGTCCAGAATAAGAGGAACCCAGAATATTGAAGGGCCCATGCGGCCCAGTACTGGAGTGTTGTTGTCGCTGCAGGTGAGAGCAGCGTGGTTCAGATGTGACGCAGAGCTGCGATGTCATGACTTGGAGAAGCGGGGGTGGCTCAGAGGGGAATCAGGCATTGTGAGGAGAGAGGTGCTGGGGGTTTACCCGTAAACTGAGCAGCATCCCATATTCAGTGCATTTAGACCTCACCAGGAACTGTTCAAGGGTAGAGGCTTTACACCTCACACTTCGACCTTGTGACAGTTTACAATTCTGAGGAATAAGCCATGAAAGTGGAGAAAAGTAGTGCAAAGGAGGAGGGTGTTGCTGTTTTGCAAACGTAGTTATGGTCACAAACCTCTGATTGGATAGAGACACCCAAAAGAGAGTGGTTTCTTTTTGCAGCTGTGATTTCTATAAAGCACATATTTGATATACAGGACAAGTCATGCAGGGTATGTAGCGTCCTCACATTGGCAGGGTGTGCAATGGACTTATGTTAGACTGTTTTAAGCATAGAAAGTCTGTGTAGTGCACTCTGGCTCACAGTCACATCTCAGTACCTCTCACACATCTCAGTACCTCTCATACATCTCAGTACCTCTCTTTACATCTCACACATCTCATTACCTCTCACACATCTCAGTACCTCTCATTACCTCTCACACATCTCATTACCTCTCACACACCTCAGTACCTCTCACACATCTCAGTACCTCTCACACTCACTCCGTCAGGACTCTTCTAGCTTACGGTACTATTAATGGATTAACAAAGCGAGAGTGCTATATTCAAATGTTTCTGTAAACAAATTCCTCCAGATAGTTAGGGGTCGATTCCCTACTGAATATTGTGACATTGGAGGAGAGGTCCACCCTGCCAACAGCATAATACCTTGTGAAACATTTAACATTTTGAATTATACCTGCTTATGTTGTAGCCTTGCATTCTACAGCACCTGAAACGTGATGCTTTAAGCATGTTTGCCACTACTTCCTGCTCCTCTTGTCTGACTACATTAAGGTGGTGCTGCTGTTGCGCGGACATTCACAGCTGCCAGGTGTCCCCAAGGCATATGTCTCACTTTAAGTCACTCCTGACATTTTTACAGACACCACATTGTATTCTGAGACTTGAAATCATTTTGTTAACCCTGTAACTATAGACTCAAACCCTCCAGCTGGAAAGTGCAGTTGCGTAAAAATGCAGAATTAGCTGAAGGCATCACACCAAAAAACAGGACACCTTACAGCTGTGAACTTTGTTGGTTTGTGGAATGCCGTGTCATGTTTTCACCATTATCTCATGTGCACGCTGACAGCACTCTTTTCACACATGCCTGTCACTTCACTCTGCATTGAATTTTTAAAGCCTTGGATATTTGGCAGGTGACCTGACATCAATAATACCTTTTTAAAATAGGGGGCTGATGTATCAAAGTGATTACTCATTCCCTGTCTGTGGGTAAATGTAATGGTACATATGGAAAAGGTTCTTATGAACCAGCCATTTCACCAATCAGCCATATCAGTGAAAACACGTGCACAGTCAAAAGATCAAATATGATTTTACTAATCCCAGACTCTCCATAGTGTCTAAAATAATTAGACCAGACCTAAAATATGCCCCTAAACCCCACACCTTTATCAAGCACACAAAACTGGAGGAAACGAAAGAAAGAAGGAATAATATGTTGGGGAAATCCATAAACAACAAAACTCAAGAAGAAGAATCTTAGAGCAGTTTTCTTGCTATTACTAAAGTGACATTATGTTGGCCCCCCTCAGAAAGAAATACAAAGGGTCCATTCTCTCACTTTCCATCCTTTAAATGGCATTTTAGTTCGTGGTTGTGCAGGTGTTTATCAGTGTTTATGTGTTTACACTGATAATGGCTGTTTCTATTTCAGTGGGGTTTTATTAGTTATTATAGGTTTAAACCCAAAACAGGATACCCTACTTTCAGGGCATTGGGAGCAGGCAGCATGCCAGGGACAGCTGTGTGCCCCACAGCACCATTAATAGGATGTCCATTTTATTTTTTGTTCCATCCTTTTTCCTTTAAGGAATAAAGAAACGTTAAGTAGATTCCTGTTGCCCCTTGTAGGCCTCCATTCAAAGCTGGTTTGGTCGGATTTGTAAACAGAGCCCTGCTTCTTTATGTGGTAAGACTCTGCCAATCCTGCCATTCAGCCATTTGAGCTTTTGTCACATGGCAAAATAAACATCAGGTCACAGAGACGTCAGTGCGCTCAAACCCAGGCTGCTTAGCAACTCCTGCTACAGTACAACAGGCTCTTAGATATTAAGGGTACAAATGAGGGCAAACTTTGCACGGGCATCACATTTGCACAAAATGAACACTAATCTCTCCACAATGGTTTATAAAGGCTCTTTGTAAATAAAGAAAAACAGATCTGAAGGAATCCTGATATCTGGCGTTGCAAATACTTACAAGTGCTGCGCCCGTAGGGAACACATACAATGCTGGTGTACACATTTGGTGCTTTTATTATGGATTAGTTGTTGATCCTGTACAAATCACTATGTTGCTAACCCTCTCTATTATTATCTGCCAATATCAAGAAGAGCAGCTGTAAACAGGATACCATGCCATATTAAAACCTGAACATTTACAAGGCCCTCCTTCCGCGTGGCTGTACGCGGACAGGAGCACAGCCCCTGCCTATCCCCTCTGGCACAAAGGGTTTGGAAGATGAGGATCCCTCACCCTAAACCAACCCTGCACTGAGCCCCAGAACTCGTGAACCCCACACCCTCCTGTTAACATCTTGACATCTCTAAGCTAGCAGAGTCAGGGATTTTCCCTAGATTAAGCCAGATTGGGGAACCCAGTGGAAACCGGTGCCTAAGGAATCCACTGTCCCAGAGTCCAGCCTGTTGCTCCCCATTCCGAGGATAAAAAGTACAATTTCCAGATTCCTGAATGGAGAAAGTCACCTGAATCAGAGATTTCTGCCACCTGGTACCTCTGCACCAAAATCTGGCAAACTCATAATGAGGGACAAACTATCTCTAGAAGATGAGACGATGCTGAGAAGTGAAACACACCATCTTCAAGTTTGAGCTCGTCACAACTCTGCAGTGCATGAGGGGCACCTCCTCGTGCACTGCAGAGTTTGCTTCCATGGGTGTATCTGAGAAGGGGTCTACTCTCCTCTAAACAGTGGTTACACAACTCACTGAGGCGCACGTAAAGTTACTGAGATGTTTCTCAGGTTGGTCAAAACTCATGTGACGATGTCTTTTGACCGGCACCGCTCCCAGTCACCGAGGGATTGTACAGACTCTGAGGGGAGCTCCCCGTTGAACAATATAGGCATCTAAAAATGAACGTCTGCATCTTACCCCGTATTACCAGCAATCTTGTTGTCTTTGGTTTCTGTCCTTGAAGTGCTTCGCACTGTCCTCCAGGTAAGGACGGCTTCTGTGAAACGTTATCCCAAATGAGCACCACCACATCGAACTGCAGCAAGCGTAATGCAGATCTTTCGAATATCTTTACCAAATTAGTTGAGCAACATCGCCCCGGAGCCCTCTGCTGCTTGCATCTTCATAAAGGTTTGCCGGGAAATTAAAAGTGAACACATGTCTCACCTGGCTTGTAGTAGATGTTGTGAATTCCCTTCCTGGCCAGCCAGCAATTAATGCTGGTCTTCCTTTATAGAGTGTCTTAGGGCTAGCCACCATCCCTAGGCTCTAGGTCTGATGCTGTGCTCGTTTCTTTCTTGCAGCACAATCTGCAGAGGAGAGTCTTCCATAATCCACCGCCTGAAGGACGTAGGTAAGTGACCCCAGCAGCACCAGGTTCTCTGACACTCGGACTCAGGTGGCGCATGGGTTTTGTCATTCATAGGTCTGGAATGAATCTTTGCATGTCTTGTTTTCCAGTACGCATGAGCTCTGGTGTGCCAATTCATAGATGACCAAGTACGCGTGGTGTTTGTAACATGGAATCAGGAGAGGCTCTGTGGACTAGGAGTGATAGTCAACCTGAAGGGAACGTTCTCTTCTCCCCCCACTTACCCTAAATGAGAGACGAGTTAGTGAACTCAGACACGGCAGCTGGTGGACGAGCTTCATAGTGCCAGTGTGGGCCAGATAGCTGGTATCCGGAGCCAATACTGCACTAGCAACGCTTATGTCTTCTCCTTCTGAACTAATAATCACTGGCGATGTTACACGTCAGCTGTAGAAGATGGCATTGCAAGTACCTCTTACACCTTCGCAACAGAGAAAACCTCACCAGTTGCATCCCATCAAACGTGCACATTAATAAAGTGTTGTCCCTTTCTGAGCTCAGAAAAAAACGTCTTACTCCCATCCGTACTGGATGACGCTCCTTCACAATCATAACAAACTTATCAAACAAAACATTTCACAAGACAAGGCTAAGCTTATGGAATAAGCGCATACTTCCACGTGATCTCAGGGAACCTCTACTTTATTTCTGGGATGAACAAGTGGACGTCTGGAGGCAATATCGTTAGCTCGGGTCAGTTGCAATTGGCCAATGCTTGTTGTTGGATGTCTTGTGGTAGAGGAACTGATGTCCTCATCCCAGTCTGTGGCGGGAATGTTCCACACTTCCAACGTGTTGGTACTGCTAGCAGCATAGATGGGAAATAATGGGTCCAGGTATGCCGGCAAAATCCACCATCCGAGGCAGGGTGGGTCCAGGCATGCCAGCAAAGCGCACCATCCGAGGCAGGGTGGGTCCAGGTATGCCAGCAAAGACCACCATCCGAGGCAGGGTGGGTCCAGGCATGCCAGCAAAGACCACCATCCGACGCAGGGTGGGTCCAGGCATGCCGGCAAAATCCACCATCCGAGGCAGGGTGGGTCCAGGCATGCCAGCAAAGACCTCCATCCAAGGCATGGTGGGTCCAGGCAATCCGGCAAAGACCACCATCCGAGGCAGGGTGGGTCCAGGCATGCCAGCAAAGACCACCATCGGACGCAGGGTGGGTCCAGGCATGCCGGCAAAGACCACCATCGGACGCAGGGTGGGTCCAGGCATGCCGGCAAAGACCACCATCGGACGCAGGGTGGGTCCAGGCATGCCAGTAAAGACCACCATCCGAGGCAGGGTGGGTCCAGGCATGATGGCAAAATCCACCATCCGAGGCAGGGTGGGTCCAGGCATGCCGGCAAAGACCACCATCCGAGGCACGGTGGGTCCAGGCATGCCGGCAAAGACCACCATCCAAGGCATGGTGGGTTCAGGCATGCCAGCAAAGACCACCATCCGAGGCATGGTGGGTTCAGGCATGCCAGCAAAGACCACCATCCAAGGCATGGTGGGTTCAGGCATGCCAGCAAAGACCACCATCCAAGGCATGGTGGGTTCAGGCATGCCGGCAAAGACCACCATCCGATGCAGGGTGGGTCCAGGCATGCCAGCAAAGACCACCATCCAAAGCAGGGTGGGTCCAGGCATGCCAGCAAAGACCACCATCGGACGCAGGGTGGGTCCAGGCATGCCGGCAAAGACCACCATCCGACGCAGGGTGGGTCCAGCATGCCAGTAAAGACCACCATCCGAGGCAGGGTGGGTCCAGGCATGACGGCAAAGACCACCATCCGAGGCAGGGTGGGTCCAGGCATGCCGGCAAAGACCACCATCCGAGGCAGGATGGGTCCAGGCATGCCGGGAAAGACCACCATACAAGGCAGGGTGGGTCCAGGTATGCCAGCAAAGACCACCATCTGAGGCAGGGTGGGTCCAGGCATGCCGGCAAAGACCACCATCTGAGGCAGGGAGGGGCCAGGCATGCCGCCAAAGACCACCATCTGATGCTGGGCAGGTCCAGGCATGCCGGCAAAGACCACCATCCGAGGCAGGGTGGGTCCAGGCATGCCGGCAAAGACCACCATCCAAGGCAGGGTGGGTCCAGGCATGCCGGCAAAATCCACCATCCGAGGCAGGGTGGGTCCAGGCATGCCGGCAAAGACCACCATCCGAGGCAGGGTGGGTCCAGGCATGCCGGCAAAGACCACCATCCGAGGCAGGGTGGGTCCAGGCATACCGGCAAAATCCACCATCCAAGGCAGGGTGGGTCCAGGCATGCCGGCAAAGACCACCATCCAAGGCAGGATGGGTCGAGGCATGCCGGCAAAGACCACCATCCGAGGCAGGGTGGGTCCAGGCATGCCGGCAAAGACCACCATCCGAGGCAGGGTGGGTCCAGGCATACCGGCAAAGACCACCATCTGAGGCAGGGTGGGTCCAGGCATACCAGCAAAGACCACCATCCGAGGCAGGGTGAGTCCAGGCATGCCGGCAAAGACCACCATCCGAGGCAGGGTGGGTCCAGGCATGCCGACAAAGACCACCATCCGAGGCAGGGTGGGTCCAGGCATGCCAGCAAAGACCACCATCCGAGGCAGGGTGGGTCCAGGCATGCCGGCAAAGACCACCATCCGAGGCACGGTGGGTCCAGGCATACCGGCAAAGACCACCATCTGAGGCAGGGTGGGGCCAGGCATGCCGGCAAAGACCACCATCCGAGGCAGGGTGGGACAAGGCATGCCGGCAAAGACCACCATCCGAGGCAGGGTGGGTCCAGGCATGCCGGGAAAGACCACCATCCAAGTCAGGGTGGGTCCAGGCATGCCGGCAAAGACCACCATCCAAGGCATGGTGGGTCCAGGCAATCCGGCAAAGACCACCATCCGAGGCATGGTGGGTCCAGGCATGCCGGGAAAGACCACCATCCAAGTCAGGGTGGGTCCAGGCAATCCGGCAAAGACCACCATCCGACGCAGGGTGGGTCCAGGCATGCCGGCAAAGACCACCATCCGACGCAGGGTGGGTCCAGGCATGCCGGCAAAGACCACCATCCGAGGCAGGGTGGGTCCAGGCATACCGGCAAAGACCGAAATACTACAAGCGGAACCGCTTGTCCTAATGCGCACAGTTGCTTTACCTGCTGGGTTGCTACTGTTTGAATAAACTGTCCTATTCAACAGACATTACTTGACAATACGTTGTGCAATCGACATTAGTAATGCAAAAAATATTTTCAAAGAAACTTTACTGTTCAATCCTTTATGCTTTAGACGAAAAAGTTCACATATTATACTCCAATTGTATACATCATTGGGTTATATTAACATTTTCTCAATTATAACTTGCAGTACATATACATTTCTTTATAGTGCCCTATGCATTTCGGGCCCTTGGCCCTTCTTCGGGGGCAGAATCTTGTAATCACGAATTTCTACCTTAGGTTGTTACTAGGAACATTGTTCAATGTCCTGCTCAGATGCTCGCCGAATTGTTGAGAAATCGTCACGTGGTGATCAGTGGATGGAAGATTCAGTCAAGTGAATTCTACCTCTTACGCGGGTTCAATGTCCGCTGTGACTCATCTCAGAAGAGTTCCGGCTTGCCTCTAGGGTCCCGCACCCTAGAGGCAAGCCGGAACTCTTCTGAGATGAGTCACAGCGGACATTGAACCCGCGTAAGAGGTAGAATTCACTTGACTGAATCTTCCATCCACTGATCACCACGTGACGATTTCTCAACAATTCGGCGAGCATCTGAGCAGGACATTGAACAATGTTCCTAGTAACAACCTAAGGTAGAAATTCGTGATTACAAGATTCTGCCCCCGAAGAAGGGCCAAGGGCCCGAAATGCATAGGGCACTATAAAGAAATGTATATGTACTGCAAGTTATAATTGAGAAAATGTTAATATAACCCAATGATGTATACAATTGGAGTATAATATGTGAACTTTTTCGTCTAAAGCATAAAGGATTGAACAGTAAAGTTTCTTTGAAAATATTTTTTGCATTACTAATGTCGATTGCACAACGTATTGTCAAGTAATGTCTGTTGAATAGGACAGTTTATTCAAACAGTAGCAACCCAGCAGGTAAAGCAACTGTGCGCATTAGGACAAGCGGTTCCGCTTGTAGTATTTCTGTTTATTGATAAAGCACATTATGGACATTGTGCCCACCTAAGCAGCACGCATGTGACAAATAGAACAAATACCGATTATCATTGTGCATAGTTAAATACGGTGTGCCTAGCCAACTCTTTCATTTATACCGGCAAAGACCACCATCCGAGGCAGGATGGGTCCAGGCATGCCGGCAAAGACCACCATCCGACGCAGGGTGGGTCCAGGCATGCCGGCAAAGACCACCATCCGAGGCAGGGTGGGTCCAGGCATACCGGCAAAGACCACCATCCGAGGCAGGATGGGTCCAGGCATGCCGGCAAAGAACACCAGGGCGGCTGGGACAAGAGGGAGATGTTCAAGTGGCCACAAACTCTGCATGGACGCTGTGGGAGACTATGGAACGGAATGTTTCACCCTGTGCAAGATGTCCCTTTACAGCAGCATTTTGGGGGGGGGGGGCACATGGTCATGGTGTGCAGTACTTATGACGCTGTTCACTGCTGCCCTCCGCACTGTCTTGGCCTGCATCTATGTGCACTGTCAGTTTAGCTGGGATGTTATGAACCCTGAGTGGCCACTGCACAGAGTGTTTTATGGCAATATTGAAGTTTTTATATCAACCTGATTATATATCAACTCCACAATGTAGGCTTCAACATATTGTCAACGTAAATAGATGTGGACTTAATAATAGTAAATCTACTGCCCTACAGGTGCTTCCCGTGACCAAGGGCAGGTCAGCAATATTGGCCTTGATTTTGTTGCATTCAACCCAGCTCCCAGCTCTGATCTTAGTGTTTGTTGAGTGTGCGTGCCTCTTTCGACGAGTGATGTGTAAGTATTGCTCATCCATTAATTTTTCTCTTGCCCAAAGTCTAGTAAAAATTTGCAAATGGAGACATGAAGGGCCTGCAAAGTTGCTTTTAAAGTATTGTATATCTGGAGTTGTGGCTAACTTGGTCTTGTCATCTCTGATTTCCAGTTAATTCAAGGCCTTATCGCCTTAATGTCTATTTTTGTTGGGTAACTTTCTTTCTCCCCCTTTTCCAGTTGGTAATGAGTGGAAGAACTACTTCTCCGTGTGCGGACTGCGGACCCACGGGGAGATGCCGAGCGGCTCACTCGTCACCGAGCTCATCTACATCCACAGCAAGATGCTGATTGTGGATGACCGCAGGGTTATCATCGGTGAGTTGCAATGCCCGTGTTATAGCACATAATGGATCTTCAAACACAGCTGATGATGGTCTGCTTGGTTTAGGATTAAGTGGAGTAGGGACATTACTTTAGCTGTCCTGGAGCTTCATTTGGACCCAGTCGGTGCCAATTCTAGCTTCTTCAGTGTAGAAAATAATTGGGGGGCACTACCAACCAGAATATAAGATCCTTAAGTATTGCCCGGCGGTGTCGCCTCTTGAACCCACAAAGAAGTTAAACTATTGAAGAGGCAGGCGCTGGAGACTGGAAGGCAGGAAACAAGGTTTTTATTCTCTCCGGAGGAGAACACAACGAAACGGACAGAAGGTATCGTTCTGAGGTGCTCTAACTGCATCCCTGAGGCCTGGCCTCTTATACACACGTTTATCTGTTTATTGCATGTAACACATTCTCGTCGATACTTTGAAGTACGGAAAGACATCCTCAGAATCCCCCCCTTCCCAGCCCGTTCCCACGCAAGGTTACAGTGGAAGTCCCCGCCCCGTTCACAACAGGTGATGATCATCGCGCAGCTGGATATTCCGCCGATTCACGGAGTGTGTGGGGTTCGATCGGATCTCGTGGGATGGGGGGGCTTTGATCATCTCGGGGGTCCTTTGAGGAGGGAAGCTTTCTATTGTACGGGGAGGGGCAAGGGATTGGTATCGGCAGAGCTGGGTGCCGGCCTGGGAACGGGGAAGACAAACGGGCACACAGGGAAAAGGGGTTTGCATCAAAGGGCCGGAGATCATGAGAGGGAAGCAGGGAGGTGTCGCGCTGGGAACAGGATGAGGGCCTGGGGCAGAGCAGCGCCGGAGAGGGGTTTATGACTCAAGGCAGGTGCAAGCAGGGGGTTGCCAGCGAAGCTAGGAGGGAGAGAGAGGCGCGCTGGCTCTCGGTGAGAGTAGGGAAGCCATGGTGCCCAAAATGGCGGCTGTTTTACGCGCACAAAAGGTTTAAGGAGAGCAAGAGGGCGCCGATAATGTTGACGGTTTTAGCCCAACTTTCAACAGTCCCCCCTTTTCAACATATCTAGCCACCTTGCTTTACTCAATGTCAATTTTCATCAAATTCCTTACTTCGGTATCATACAATGCTCTCATATGTTCGCTTCCAATGTCCACAGTTTTGGGAAAAATACAACTCGCACATAAAGAGCACATAGGTGGCAAACATTGAATTCCTAAGCATAGGCCACATATTACAACTACGGGAATCAGGATAATGGTGAGCAGTCTCCAGCCCCAGCTTTTGACGGTGTCCCAGAACCAACCACCAAGCGACCATTCTTCTTGCTCTTGGTGAACTTCCGAAGAGAGTCTGTGAAGATGTTCGATGGCTTTGTACACTGAGGGTGAGTTGTCCGGTATGTATGTACAACAGCTGGACCCAATAATGCGGCATGCTCCTCCACGGTCCGCCAGAACCACATCTAGAACGAGGCGGTTCTGCAGAGCCACCAAACGGACCGCTTGGAGCTCGGCAGTGTTGTTGGCAAAGATGCCCGCTGTGATGTTCATGGTTGTCTCGACTGCCTGAGTCAAATGTCGGATGGCACGGCTGTTTGCCATCGGGCCCCAGAGGGGGACGAGTCCTTTCATAGCATCAAGGAACTGCGCCCCTGTTGAGTCGGCTTGTTCAATGTCTTTGGCTCGTTTTAGCCGGTGGTGATTCGCTGGGGCTACATAAGTCGGAGGAAGGACGAAGGAGATGTAGCAAGTGCCCCCCCAGCCTTTGGGGAGCCAGGTGTAGGCCTTCGTGCCGCAGATGAAATACATGTTTGGGGATGACACAAAGGAAGGTGGATTCGTGGAGTCCAAAGTTCTGGTAAAACGGCAAGCGCTGCGACCCACCAGCTGTGTCCCAAGTCCTTCTACACACATGTGGCCTGTGACGTTGATGACCGTCAGGGCCACAGTCAGAGTGGCAGCCGTTCGTTTCCGCAGATAGGAGAAGGTGGGTCTGGTTGGATTGTTGAACACCTGCATTTCGATTCGTTCTTTAGCCGGAATGTCCATTTGGTTCGAGTCGCTGGGGGTCAGCGGGCAGAAGTGTGTCTTTGTCTTGTTTCGCCCGGCCCCGTGAGAAGGATGTGCTGCAGTTCTGCTGGAGGTGGCATTGCCCGTATAGCTTTCTTGCAGGAGGATCAGCCAAGCAAGGCAGGAGCCGTGGACAGAGAAGGGTGAAGGGATGAATGGTATTGAATGTCCAGTGGCATGGGGTAGCAACCCACAGATCCAGCAGTTGGTGGTATTGGTGGCAAGATTGTGCTGGTGAAGTAGCTGCACGAAAGAGTTGTTCCAAAACTCCTTTCGTCTCTCTCTTAGTTGAGGAGAGAGCGAAATTAGATAATGTTCCTTCATGGTGGTAGGCTGAGCAGTGGTTAGGAATGTTTCGTGAGCAGGTGCATGTTCTTCCATAATCCAGAGCGTAGTCATGAGGAGAAAACAGAGGAGGATTACGATGAAGAGTGCAATTGTCTTTGAGCTATGGAGTCTGTCTATTCTCGGATTTCTGTAGTGGGTATTTCCTGCTGTCTCCGTCGGCTTCTTATTTGGCGCTTCCATCATCTTCTTATCTGGCGCTTCCATCATCTTCGTCTTCAAGGTGCTCGGTAGTGGGCAGGACCACAGACTTAGTTTTAGCTTCTCTCCAGGTAACCCTTGGTAGTTTGGGTCACCGTTCTGAGATCCCTTAACCTAGTCCGTGGCCTACTTAGCCGAAGCTCCCTCCTTTCGACGCAGGAAATACCCTTCTCGAGACGGCACAGTGGGGTCAGGATGTTTTGAAAGTTCAAGTGTCTCAGTATCAGGGTAGCAGTTCAACGATGGTCGGTCCTGGTTCAGGAGCTCTTCTTGGGTGTTGACGGTGTCTGTCGTGGCCAGGGTTGGAGAGACCTTTTTGCAGTGGTGAGCGTGCAGCCAGTGTTTCTTCCCCTCCACTCGAAGTGCGGTCCGAGTGGTGATCAGCACTTGCCAGGGGCCCGTCCACCGGGGTTCCAAACTCTTTGATCGCTGAAAATTTCGGATCAGCACGAAGTCCCCCGGCTGGATGGCGTGACCCGGACCCCTGGAAGCATCGGGGATGGCCTGCTGCACCTGCTGATGAAGGACAGACAAAGTTTCAGTCAATTTGTACAGATAATCAGACATTAGGACATCCGGAACGTCATGAATGGAAGTTGGTTTCGGGGCAGACCAGACGCTCATGGGTCGACCGAAAACAACTTCATAAGGGGTTAAGTGATGTCGGGTGGGGGTAGAGCGCATCGATAGCAATGCCAATGGGAGGGCGTCTGGCCATTTCAGGCCCGTCGTAGCCACTATTTTGGCCAGTTTAAGCTTTAGTGTGGCATTGTGTCGTTCGACAAGCCCAGCAGATTGAGGGTGGAAGACTGCGTGGAATTTCTGTTTGATACCCAGCCCATTTAAGATGAGCTGGATAACTTGGGCTACAAAGTGGGGGCCATTATCACTCCATAAAACACGACAGAGGCCATAACGGGGGAAAAACTCCTTTAACAGAACCTTTGCAGTGGCCATAGCGGTGTTGTCACGGGTTGGATATGCTTCCACCCACTTGCTAAATGCGCACACCACGACGAGTACATATTTCAGGCCTTGGCATCTGTCTAGCTGGATGTAGTCCATCTGCAGGACTTCAAATGGGTGGTTTGGGACCCCAAATCCCCCCCGGGGTACTACAGTTCCTTTCCCGGGGTTGTGTTGCAGGCATATTAAGCATTGTTGGACCAGGCGTTTGGCGGACTCTGGGATCTTGTCATTGTGCCAAACCCTGGAGACAAGTTCGATCATGGGGGCTGATCCTATGTGGGCAGGGGAGTGTGCCATGGTTAATATGGGAATCAAGTACGAATCAGGTAGCAACCATTTGTTCGTGTCTTTTGTCCGCCAGCAGCCTTCATCGTCTTTCAATCCCACCCGTGTCCATTCAGTCAATTCGTGTTGTGTGCTAGTCGTTTGTATGTCTCTAATTGTGTCCTTGGCGTCAGTCCAGTTTTCTGCTTGTGACCTGGTCACGTACATATGTGTTGTCGTTCTGTTTTCAGCTGTCGTTCGGGCGGTGATGTCGGCTAGTGCATTTCCCTGTCCAATAATGTCTGTCACTTTCTTGTGTGCCTGGCATTTGATAACGGCAAGTTTGTTGGGGAGGAGGACAGCTTCGATTAAGGCGGAGACTAAATCCCCGTGCAAAATGGGTGTGCCGTGTGAGGTCAAGTATCCTCTCTCCCTCCAGAGGAGCCCAAAATGGTGAACCACCCCGAAGGCATACTGGCTGTCAGTGTAAATGTTCGCTGTGGTTCCTGTTGCCAGGATGCAGGCTCGCGTCAAAGCAATCAGTTCCGCTGCCTGGGCAGATCGCTGGGTGATGCGGGCTGTTTCTACTACAGTTCGAGCCGTGGTGACTGCATAGGCAGCGGAAGTGGTACCATCGGAGAGTTTGATGCAAGAACCGTCCACCCACAACTCCCCGTCGGGGTCAGGGAAAGCTGTGTCTCTGAGATCGACCCTACTCCTGGTCTGTTCGTCCGTAAGAGTCACGCAGTCATGTACGGGGTGCACATTGGGATCGTTCTCTGGCAAGGGTAACAGAGTTGCTGGGTTCAGTGTGGTGCATCTTTTCAGGGTGATATGGGGGGCAAGCAAGGTCAGTTCGTATCCAGTCAGTCGTGCACTCGTCAGATGTTGTGTCTTGGTTTGGTTCAGGAGGGTGTCGACTGCATGGGGTACCAGTACCGTGAGGGAATTCGAGAGTACAATCCCCTCACTCTGTCGGATAGAGACTGCAGCAGCAGCTACAGCTCGAAGGCAGGCAGGCAAGGCTCTGGCGACAGGGTCAAGAGTGGCAGAGAAGTAAGCGCACGGTCGTTGCTTAGGGCCGATGGCCTGGGTCAGGACAGATAAAGCGCACCCCTCCCTTTCGTGAGTGTAAAGGGAGAAGGGCTTTCTGTAATCAGGGGTACCCAGGACAGGGGCTGAGCAAAGGGCATCTCGCAGTTCTGTGAAGGAAGTTTGACACTCAGGAGTCCAAGGGAGTGGGAAAGGGACGTCTTTGTTTAGCAGAGAAAGCAGTGGTTTTACAACGAGGCTGAAGTTTGGTAACCATTGTCGGCAGAAGGAGGTGAGGCCTAATAGGGAGCGAACTTGCTTCTGGGTTTTAGGGACAGGGGTATCTAGAATGGTTTGGATTCGATCAGGGGTGAGTTTTCTTCCATCTTTGGACAAAAGGTGGCCTAGGTAAGTGACCTGGGGTAGGCAGAACTGCAACTTCTTCTTGGAGACCTTGTGGCCATTTTCCGCAAGGAAGTGCAAGAGTTGAATGGTGGCGGTAACCGCTAGAGGGGTGGTGTCGGCTGCCAAAAGGATGTCATCGACATATTGTACCAACACCACCCCGTCGGGTAACTGGACTTGGTCTAGTTGTCTTTTGAGGGCCTGGCTGTAGATGCTAGGGCTTTCCGTGTAGCCTTGAGGCGCTCGGCAAAACCTATATGAGCGGGCTTTTAGGGTAAAGCCGAAGAGATATCGGCTGTCTGGGTGGATGGGGATGGAGAAGAATGCGTTCTTGAGGTCGATGACGGAAAAGGTGGTGGCAGTGGATGGAATCAAGGTCAGGATGGTGGTGATGTCTGAGACCACAGGGTACTGGGGTACCACCACTTTGTTGATCTCTCGGAGGTCGATGATGAAACGGTATGCTTTCTCATCTCCCTCTCCCTGCTTCTTGATAATGGGCAAGATAGGGCTGTTGCAAACGTTGCTAACCACTTCCTCTACCACACCTGCGTCTATCAGTGACTGGATAATCATTACCAATGCCTTCTCGCCCTCTGGCGATATCCGATATTGTGGGAGTTTTGGGAGTGTTGCGTCTGGTCGGACAGTAATGTGCACTGGGTCAATTAACATACGCCCTACGTCCGAATCCGCTTTGGCCCACAGATACGGAGGTAGAGTGTCAAGCAGGGACGCGTCAACGTCGGTGATGGAAAACATGTGTCGGGGGGAACAATGTCTAAGCAGAACGGGGTTGTCGTAAAGAAACACTCGAACTCCATCTTGAGAACACCTAATCGTCGCTCGGAAGTGTTTCAGTAAGTCAAGTCCCATAATGGCGTCAGGGCTATTGGAGGAAAGCAAGAACGTGGTGTCGGTGGTGTTGTTTTCTACGTCAAAGAGAATCGGGGCAGACAAAGGGTTGGTGGAGGGCGTTCCATCGAAACCTGTCGATGTTATGAGTGAGCCAGACAAGGGTGCCCTTGGAATCAGTCGTTTAGATAACGCACTACGTGTTGCGCCAGTGTCTACCAGAAATGGAGACTTGGTACCCAGGACCTTAGCAGTGACATAAGGGCCCTGCTGGTCAACATAGAGCTTGACTGGATCCCTCCCTCGCCCTTGGCTGTCCTATGCGAAGGTGTGAGTGTCGTCATAGTCAGATTGTTGATATTGGTTCTGCCTGGGTCGGTCGAACGTATTTGGTCTGCTTGATCTGTCATTAGTCGCGTCATTTGGGGGCCCTCGTTGTTGTCCCTTAGGTCTCGGTCCGTTTGCTACATCTCTGGGGTCTCTGTTTCTGATCATTTCCAGAAGAACTGGGCACTGGGATTTCCAATGGCCAGTCCCTTTGCAGAAAGCGCACTGGTCTTCTCTAAGGTCTGTGCGTCCACTGTAGGAAGTCAGAGTGCGGTCCTGGGGGAATGTAGTCTTAGGGACGTTTGTCTGGTAGTTTCCCCGGTATTGGTCTCGTCCTATAGTCACCCCTTGCAGTTTGGCAATCATCACCCTCTCTTTTAAGTCCTTCTTCTTTTTCTCTGTCGCCCTATCGTTTTCATTTTTCTGATGCTCATAATATTGGGCCATTTGGAGAATCGCTGTAGGTTTGGAGGCTGCCCAACTACTCTCGCTGGCCTGTAGTTTCTGGGAGATTTCCGATGATAGGCCCTTAACATAATTCTGGACAAACAGATGGTGTCCGGTTGCAGTGGTCATGTCCTGGCCGCTGTAATCGGAGAACACCGTTTCGAACCGGGAGAAGTATTCCGATACATCCTCCTGGGGTTTTTGGCGACAGGCTGTTACTATCGACCAGTCCACTTTCTTTTCTGGGATTAGGGTTTTTAATTTCTCTACGATTTTATCTGGGAGGTCTAGAATGGATTTCAACGGCTTTTGTCCTGGTCCCCGTTGTTTGTCCAGGTCATCGAGTTGTGACCAGGTATGTCCAAACAGCTCAAGGTGGTCGACTTTCCGGATTTGCTTCCACACATCAGCTGGTAGACATAACCCGAAGAACAAGTCGATGTCAGCCAGGGTCATGATCGTTGAACCCAGGGCTGTACCCAATTCAGTATAGAAGGCAGTGGGGTTTTTACGTAGGTCGGGTAGAGACTTCCGGAATGTCAGTATCTCTTGCCGGTCCCATGGCTGGTAGACCCAGTTGTACACTACCCTTCCCTTCGCATCTTGGTTGTTTGCATCATCGTGAGTCCCTATACCCCGAGGAGGAACCCAGTAAGGGGCAGCCTCACGTATCGGCATCATGGGGTTAGATTGCTCGGTTGGTGGTTCGGTCACTACGGGGGCTGCGGATTTAGCTCCCGGCTTTCGTTCAGTGAGGTGGCGGAAAACCTCAAGCGTACGCGTAAGGAGGTCCGACACATCACACTCGCCCTCATCCCCGATATCGACCTTCCGGTACAGAGTCCTTAGGCTCTCGGGACCTTTGTCTCGATATCGGTCCTCGTATGCATTCAAGACATGATAACACAGTCGTACGGTAAAATGTCGTCTGTGACTCCCTGTATACGAGCTGAACATATCTGTGATGTACTCTTCATCATCCTTCCTTTCTACCAGTGTCCTTGCTATTTTGTCGATCCCCGCTCGCTCATCTTTGTCTAGTCTGTTTGTTCTTGCAGGGCCAGCCCCTCGAGTCTCATGGTCGTCTATCGTTGTTGTGGATGCGGGTTTTAATACAAGGGGTTCGGCTGGCACAGAGGCCATTGGGGCCGACGCTGTGGCGGTACCTTCGTTTGTACCTGGGGGTGGCGCGTGCTGCGCCACGGGTTGAGAAGGGGCATATGGAGGGGGCATGTAGATGATAGGAGGACCTAACAGCAGGTCCTCATTGGCTTGTCGTTTCGAGGGTAAATCAGGGTAGAGCATGGAGGGGGTTCTAACCGGACACTGGCTTGGCGTTTCCATTTCTAGTTTCTGTTTAGCTTTCTCTCTTTCCTTTATCTCTTTTTCTAGTTTCTGAGCAGCTAGGTGGGCTGCTTTTCGCAGCTCTTTTTCCAACCTACTCTCAGTTTTCTTTTTACGTTGTTCAGTTTCTTTTCGCCACATGCCAAAGCTGTCAAGCATAGTAGGTGTTGTTTTGTTTTTACCCAGGGCAGTTTCTAGCGTTTTTATTTTATCATCATCGAAGGATCCTATCAGGGGCCATTGACTTTCTTGACCCTTTTTTGTATATTTATGCCATAGTTTACTGTAGGCTATAGCGGTCAATCCATGCTTCATGAACATGTCCTTATTAGGGGTGCCTTCCAGTGGGGCTGGATGGTCCATCTCTAATAAGCGGTCCGGGCTAAACAGGCTACTAATCAGTGGGGAGAAGACAGACATGACGGCTCGTAACGAGGGACTAAAAAGTCAGCACTGCCTATCTTATCACTAGGTGCAAAGACTGGACAGAATATTTCTATTCTACGTTGTTTGCAGGCAGTGAATACCTCATGGATCAAAATAACAAAAGACCAATAAATAACAATGGGGAGAATGAGTAGGTCCGCAAAAATTTGCGTTACCTACCCTTTTCACTATCTGCAAAAAGGGTGGTCTCTTCCCTGTTTGCAGACAGGGAATCTCCAGGAAACAATAGTTTTGCGAACAACAGTTCAGTTTCAAGTGATTATTGAGTGGGGGAGAAAAAATAAGCACGGCTGCTGCCCTACCTATCCTCCACTGCTTGCAAAGAGAGAGCCCGTTGTTTCTCCGTTTGCAGACAGTGAATCTCCAAATAAATAAAAAGAGCAATACTAGTATTTTTAAACAAACAAGCAATCAAGCAAATATTTCGCGACTTGTCGTGGTTACACGACCTTACCCGGACCGCATGGACAGTTTCCTGTCTTCCGAATCCAGCGCCCGATCGTCCTCTCTTCTTCGTTATCCTCGCGGCACTCCTGATGGTTCCCAGTCAGGACCGTAGATCACTCGAGAGAGGTCTGTTCGGAACCAGTGAAGTTCGGATGATCGGCTGTCAGACGAGGGTCTATCGGACAGACGCGTTCCCGATCGTTGCAGTCGTTCACTTTGTCGTCAGGACCTCTCCCACTGGATCCATGGGTCGCTGATGGGCCCCACGCTTGGGACGCCAATTGTAGAAAATAATTGGGGGGCACTACCAACCAGAATATAAGATCCTTAAGTATTGCCCGGCGGTGTCGCCTCTTGAACCCACAAAGAAGTTAAACTATTGAAGAGGCAGGCGCTGGAGACTGGAAGGCAGGAAACAAGGTTTTTATTCTCTCCGGAGGAGAACACAACGAAACGGACAGAAGGTATCGTTCTGAGGTGCTCTAACTGCATCCCTGAGGCCTGGCCTCTTATACACACGTTTATCTGTTTATTGCATGTAACACATTCTCGTCGATACTTTGAAGTACGGAAAGACATCCTCAGAATCCCCCCCTTCCCAGCCCGTTCCCACGCAAGGTTACAGTGGAAGTCCCCGCCCCGTTCACAACAGGTGATGATCATCGCGCAGCTGGATATTCCGCCGATTCACGGAGTGTGTGGGGTTCGATCGGATCTCGTGTGATGGGGGGGCTTTGATCATCTCGGGGGTCCTTTGAGGAGGGAAGCTTTCTATTGTACGGGGAGGGGCAAGGGATTGGTATCGGCAGAGCTGGGTGCCGGCCTGGGAACGGGGAAGACAAACGGGCACACAGGGAAAAGGGGTTTGCATCAAAGGGCCGGAGATCATGAGAGGGAAGCAGGGAGGTGTCGCGCTGGGAACAGGATGAGGGCCTGGGGCAGAGCAGCGCCGAAGAGGGGTTTATGACTCAAGGCAGGTGCAAGCAGGGGGTTGCCAGCGAAGCTAGGAGGGAGAGAGAGGCGCGCTGGCTCTCGGTGAGAGTAGGGAAGCCATGGTGCCCAAAATGGCAGCTGTTTTACGCGCACAAAAGGTTTAAGGAGAGCAAGAGGGCGCCGATAATGTTGACGGTTTTAGCCCAACTTTCAACATCAGGGCAGCCCATTTGCTCCTCAATGCCTGTTCACTCCCAGAGGCTAATCCCCACAAATTTCAAGATTTTCTCAAATCATAATGAGAGAGCAACATGGCAGTGATTCCCTGGCCTGTATGTGGAGCAAACCTCCAGGGACCAAGTTCAGACCAGGTCAGTGAACGGGGATTAGGAATTGAAACAGACCGTCCGCTCACTCCGTCTTGGGCTTCCAACCTCTACGCTGCCTCATTAGATGAGTCCCTATACTTCCTTATGGGACACGCTCTTCATTCTCCCTCACCCCCACCCGTCTTTGCTACACAATCCTTCATGGGACTTATTAACTCCATTCAGATTCAGGGAATTTGCTGTGGTTTCTGATCATGTGCGGCTTTCGGTCTCATCGCACTCACTGCACTTCTGGAGATCACATTCTTATCAATAACTTAAGGAAGGTGATGTCACACAATATAAGATCAGTGATCAGCATATTTAGGGTCAAAGCCCCGTGTTTCGTGTGTCCGCACCTTGCAGTTCCATGGCAGTCGTGACCCAGAAGCCTGGTCAGAAAAATACCATAACCTGCTTGGGCTGAGGTTTGTTTTCATAATTTACAAAATGTCAATTTTGACCTGCCCTTCTCTCACAGGGTCTGCAAACATCAATGACCGCAGCATGCTGGGCAAGCGGGACAGCGAGTTGGCAGTCATCGTGGAGGACACTGAAACCGTGCCCTCGGTTATGGACGGGGAGCCGTACAAGGCTGGGAAATTCGCTCGCAGCTTGCGACTCGACTGCTTCAGGTACAGGTCTTTGGTAATGAGAACGAAGGGTCTAAAAGCAGTGAGATTGGATCTCATGTGTCCTCCAGTTCAGCAGATCACAGAGAAACCATGTGTTGAAGGCATATGAGCTGCAGATACTACACTATGCATTAGATCGCCACCTGGTGTTGGGCTCGGATGATTGCATGTTGTTGTCGTCTTGGAAGAAGTCTTTTGTAGTCACGAGATAGGTGACTCCTCCTTTGGACGATAGTGCGCATGGGCATCGGCTCCATCCTTAGATTGTTTTTTTCCGCCACTGGGTTCAGATGAAAGTTTTCCGATCCGGCTAGAAATCGACTTTTCAAGCACTTCAAAGCACAAAAAACTTCCCACAACTCTTCAAACTAACTTCGATACCGACTAACATCGTTTCGATTTCATCAGCTCGATTCCGGTCGTCGGCGTGGGCCGATCCACGCCGTGAGGCCTACACCTCATGGAAAGGACGCCATTCAAGAAATGCCCCGGGTGTGGAGCAAAGTTTCCACGCAGTGACCACCACGAGCTCTGCAACCTGTGCTTGTAGCAAGAACACGACAAATCCAGCTGTACAGCCTGCGCGTCCTTTCGATCCAAGAAAACCATCAGAGATCGGAGGGCCCGTCGACACGACATGCAGAAATCAGCTCCGGAACCGGTGGATATCTTCGACGAGGAGGTTCCGCTCGTTCCCGAAGAAGATTCAGATGATCTCCAGATCGTGTCGGAGGCAGACGACTCAGATGACTCCATACCATCGGGTCCGCGCGTGAGTACTACTGCCCCTGCACTATACACAGCACCCAAATCGAAGGCAAAGGTCAACATTCCGCCTCCGGGGCTCAGTCGCGACCGAAAGACCACTTCGACAGCCCCGCCGTCGAGCCTGGTTCCGAAGAAACTAAATAAGCCTTCCGGTACCTCGGTACCAAGCAAGCCGCATGTGCTGATCCCACCAGCTCCCTCGGCACCGAAACCGAAAGAAGTCTCGGCACCGAAACCGTCGACTTCTAAAGACAAGGGTACAAAGCCAGCGTCCGACGCCTCGAAGCAGACGAGACCAGCTTCCACTCCGAAGACATCGTCTTCGACGCCGAAACCGGCAAGGCCGGATTCCAACGCGTCCAAAGTCTCGAAACAGCCTACCACACCGAAAACAACACCCTCGGTGTCGAAAACTACGCCAAAGGGCACTGTAACAACTCCTAAGGCTAAAGACAAACAGCAACCTCACCCGGTACCGAAGAAATCGGCGCCGACAAAGGTTTTTCAAGCAGACAAACTTTTCCAGCCAGATCCTATGCAAAAAAAGATCTACATCGACCCAAAGGCAGGTCAGGTGTCCACCACACCACATAAAAAGAGGAAGGCAGATGAGACATCCACTCCTGTGGTTCCTGCCAAGAAGAAGGACTCTGCTACATCTCCTATGCACCCTTCTTCACCTATACTTCCTTCTCCTTCATCTCCTGCTCCTCTTAACAAATCCCCTCAGATTTCTCCTTCACATTCTCCTCTTTTAGCTCCACACTCACCACAACATGATGATGAGTATAGTTTAGGAGGAGGGATGGACACAGATGAACCTTTCCCATACCCTACACATGACACAGTCTGGGAGTACCCAAACCCACAGGCTATACCAGAAATTCCTGACCCACAGTCATACCCATCAAAACCTTCTCCCCCAGAAGATAACATTGGATTTGGGCACCTATTGAACAGAGCTGCCATTTACCATGGGGTCACTATGCATTCTGACGAGGCAGAGGAAGATTTCCTATTAGACACATTTGACCAATCACAGAGATCTGTTCAAATTCTTCCTATGATTAAAGGGGTCATCAAACATGCTCCAGAATTTTTTAAAGACCCTGTACGTACTAGGATTTTAAACCCTAGGATTGAGAAAAAATATAGGCCTGCACCTGCAGATCTAACCTTCATTAAAGGACAACTACCATTAGATTCACTAGACTTCTCCAATGCTCGGAAGAGAGCAAACTCACAAACTTCAGGTGAGGCACCTCCACCTGATAAAGAATCCAAGGTCATAGATGCCTCAGGTAAAAGAATAGCCGCGCAAGCTACCAACATATGGCGCATAGCTAATACACAAGCCCTCCTTTCCCGATATGATAGGGCTCACAATGATCAGTTAGAGAAACTGCTCGCCCATCTACCTGACCAATATAAGGCACAGGCAAATGATCTTATACAAGAAGGCAAACTAATTTCCAATGCCTCAATCAAGTGCGCACTAGACGTTGCAGATACTGCATCTAGAGCTGTAAATACTAGTGTAATACTTAGAAGGCATGCGAGGATACGCTTTTCAGGATTTAAACAAGAAGTCCAAACTACCATTTTAAATCAACCATTTAATCAAAACCAATTGTATGGACCAGAAGTAGACACAACACTTGAGAAAATGAAGAAGGATACAGACACTGCCAAATCTATGGGAGCTTTACAGTCCACACAAACTGAAAGTTCCTTTTGTCGCTCCTTCTATAGAGGGGGCTCCAAACAAACCGGTGCAGACAACACAACATCCTTCAAATCCAGTACACAAACATCCTCTAACAAGGGATATTTTAGAGGAGGATATAGAGGGAATAACAACAAGGGAAGAGGTCGGGGTAACAACAGTAATCGAACCTCTTCTGCCACAAAACAGTGACTTCCCTCTGCTCCCCCAACAGCATTCCACTCCTGTGGGGGGCAGATTAACACAATTCCTGCCTGTCTGGAACTCCATCACAACAGACAAGTGGGTAAGACAGATTATCCAGTATGGCTACTGCCTGGAAGTTACAGCAACCCCTCCACACATACCACCCAGGCAGCGTCCAATGTCTACAGAACACCTTACTCTGCTCAAACAAGAAGTTCTGTCACTTCTACAAAAGGGCGCAATACAATTAGTTCCTTTACAAGTACAGGGGTTTACTCGCTGTATTTTCTAATTCCCAAGAAGGACGGGACACTAAGACCAATTCTCGACCTCAGGCCCCTCAATCATTACATACAATCAGATAATTTTCATATGATCACTTTACAACAAGTGCTCCCACTGCTGCAACAAGGCGATTTCCTTACGACACTAGACCTAAAGGACGCCTATTTCCACATTCCTATACATCCTGCTCACAGAAAGTATCTAAGGTTTGTACTGGAAGGACAACATTATCAGTTCAAAGTCCTTCCATTCGGAGTGACAACGGCACCACGAGTATTCACAAAGTGACTAGCAGTAGTAGCAGCACATCTCAGGAGACAACAAATACATGTCTTCCCTTATCTAGACGACTGGCTCATAAAGGCCAAGTCATTCAATCAGTGTGACCAACACACACATCAGACAATTCAAACATTGCACGACTTAGGGTTTACAATAAACTACACCAAGTTGCACCTCCAGCCTGCTCACATACATCAGTATCTAGGGGCTACAATAAATACATCTACGGCTCTAGTGTATCCCAGTCCACTGGCGTAACGATAAGTGAGGGGGCCTCCCTGCACGGTACTTACAGGGGGCCCCCTCCGGGCTCAATCAGGAGCTCTCCAGCCACACTGCAGTGCCGAGGGGGCCCCTTGGAGCTAGAGGCCCCCCCGCACCGCGGGGGCTGCGTGGGCCTGTGTTACGCCCCTGTCCCAGTCCAGCAAGGATACAGAGCATTCAAGCCTTAGTCACAATCTTTCAACAGCAACAATCTCTGCAAGCCACAATGTTCATGAGACTAATAGGCATGATGACATCTTGCATCTTCATAGTACCATATGCAAGACTGCAGATGCGCCCGTTACAAGAATGTCAAGCACAGCAATGGAACCAGGCACAAGGGCAACTAACAGACCTGGTGTTGGTAGACAGCCGCACACATCGCTCTCTGTAGTGTGTGGAACACCAAAAACTTGACAAAGGGGCGGCCGTTCCTCGAGCCTGCTCCACAACTAGTGCTGACAGCAGACGCATCCCTCACGGGATGGGGAGCCCATCTCCTACATCATACGACTCAAGGACAATGGAACTGTTCCATATCAACCAGCTGCTAGCAATTTTCTTAGCACTCAAAACATTCCAAGTACAAGTACAGAACAAAGCTGTCTTGATCCTGACGGACAACATGACAGCCATGTACTCTATACAAAAAAAAGGGGGGGACACACTCTCTACAACTGTCCCAACTCGCACAGAGCATTTGGAGATGGGCCATTCCACAAAACATATATCTGTTAGCGGAGCACCTTCCAGGAGTTCACAATAAGATAGCAGATCTGTTGAGTCGGCAGACACAACAAATTCACGAATGGGAACTACATCCGCAGGTTTTCAACCATTCTTTCACGAGTGGGGTCATCCAGACATAGATCTGTTCGCCACACACCAAAACGCAAAATTCCCAACCTTCGCCGCCAGGTTTCCACATCCGCTGTCCAAGGGCAATGCGATATGGATGAACTGGTCAGGCAGATTTGCGTACGCTTTTCCGCTCATACCACTAATACCATTAGTAGTACGCAAGCTCAGGCAACAGTCTCTAAAATTAATCCTGGTAGCTCCCACATGGGCACGCCAACCGTGGTTCACCACACTGCTAGAACTCACTCTAGTTCCACACCAAAAGCTACGTCTGACTCCATCCCTGCTAACGCAGAACCATGGAGACATCCGACATCCAGACCAAAATCAACTGAATTTGGCGATCTGGCTCCTGAAGTCTTAGAGTTTGATTATCTTAACCTACCTCCAGACTGTATGAACATCATTAAAGAGGCCAGGAGACCTACTACCAGAGCTTGTTATGCTGCTAAATGATAGAGATTTGCCATTTACTGCAATAATAATCATTGATCCCCTGGATGCTTCTATCCAAAATATCATTTGCTACCTTTTACGTTTACAAAGATGTAATTTGGCATATTCATCCATACGCCTGCATCTGGCAGCAATTGTGGCATATTTACAAAATAGACAACATCTGTCTCTTTTTAGAGTACCTGCAATCAAAGCATTCATGGAAGGATTAAAAAGAATCATTCCACCCAGGTTACCACCTTCTCCAGTGTGAAACCTCAACGTGGTTCTTACAAGGCTCATGGGACCCCCTTTTGAACCTCTACACAAATGTGAACTGCAATTCCTCACATGGAAAACAGCTTTCCTTATTGCTATCACCACTCTTAGAAGAGTAAGTGAGATACAAGCTTTCACTATACAAGAACCTTTTTTACAACTACATCGTAACAAAGTGGTTTTAAGAACTAATCCAAAATTCCCTCCAAAAGGCATTACTCCTTTTCATTTAAACCAATCTGTTGAGTTACCAGTGTTTTTCCAAAACCCTGACTCTGTAGCAGAAAGAGCTCTACACACACTAGATGTTAAAAGAGCTCTTCTCTACTATATAGATAGGACTAAATCTTTTCGAAAAACAAAACAATTACTTGTATCTTTCTCTCCACCTCATAAAGGCAACCCCATCTCTAAGGGTGGAATTGCAAGGTGGATTGTAAAATGCATTCAAATCTGCTATCAAAAAGCAAAACGTACATTAACAGTTCTTCCTAGAGCGCACTCCACACGCAAGCTAGGAGCTTCTATGGCTTTCTTATGGAACATCCCCTTAGAAGACATATGCAAAGCAGCAACATGGTCTACAACACACACCTTCACTAAACACTACTGTGTTGATGTGCAAGCCAAGCAGCAAGCTGCAGTAGGCCAAGCTGTCCTTAAAACTCTTTTTCAAACAACTGCAACAGATACTGGTGACCACCTCTAGGGGAGACACTGCTGCACAATCGATGCATAATGTAGTATCTGCAGCTCATATGCCTCGAACGGAAACTTCTACTTACCAGTAGGCATCTGTTCTTGGCATGTAGAGCCGCAGATCACTACACTCCCTCCCGCCTCCCCGGGACTTGTATCTGTTCCAGTTTTATCTTACTTAGATGCACACGCATGGACATCTTTTTCTTTACTTCTACTAACTCCATCATTTCCCATCGTGGCGAAAAACAATCTAAGGATGGAGCCGATGCCCATGCGCAGTATCGTCCAAGGGAGGAGTCACCTATCTCGTGACTACAAAAGACTGCTTCCAAGACGACAACAACATGCAATCATCCGAGCCCAACATCAGGTGGCAATCTAATGCATAGTGTAGTGCTCTGCAGCTCTACATGCCAAGAACAGATGCATTCTGGTAAGTAGCATTTTCCTTACTGGAGGAGTCAGACGTGTGGCAGAGCAAGGACTTCTGGGTCTGAGTTGTGTGCTTTCATCTTTCTATTGCCCTGAAAAGTGTTACATAAAAAAGTTTTAAGATAAAAAACTAGATAAATCAGCAGTTTTGAATAGTTCTTAGTGGAAAAGCAAAGTCCAAGGGCCTGATTTAGCGCTGGGCGGACAAGTTACTCCATCATGAACGTGACGCATATCCCTTTCCGCCATATTATAAGTGCTGCTGGATATAATGCACTTATAATATGACAGATGCGAAATCCATCATGTTTGTGATGGAATAACCCGTCCGCCGAACTCCAAATCAGGCCCTAAATATGAAGAGGCAGACACATTGCTTTGGAAGACTTTGTGAATGACAGATGACCATCGGAACATGACCCCTTGAGGAGGATCTTGAAACAAATTGGCTACAAATGGAGCCTCATTTTAGCTGAGAATGGGTTGCTTTAGTAGGAAGAATTAAGGGGAATTGCTGGGTAAGATCTGTAGGGTTTTGCTTGAATGCAAATGTTTTCATTGGTGCGGAGAAGACGTTTTTGCTTCACAAAGAGTTTAAAAAAACACTTGAAGTCAATCGAATGCTTTTAGATCATCAATGATTTGCCACATTACATCCGGTCATCAGGGTTTATAGACCGGGTAATGAGAAATCAGGCATCATTTAATTTACATGCACGTTTAGTGAATGGTCTCTAAACTTTAAAGGAATCTAGTAGAAAGGAGTGATTGACAAGACGTGGTGAACATAAAATATGATTAGAACAGATTAGTCTAAATGGGTGAGGAGAAGATATGTTTAGGAAATAATAAACTCCAAAGTATTTACTGGTGGTTATGGAGGGGAAAAAAACATGATTGGTAATGTCTAGTGTATTCCAAAAACAGCTTTTGGAGGAAAATCTGTCTAGTGCTGTATTCCTATTATTCGGGTTTTTGCACCACTGTAACAGATTAGGTATCTTCATGCCCCGGTCTCGAATATTTCATCAAAAAATATTCCAAGGCCTACTTTTCCGTGGAAAATTATGATGCAAATATTTTTTATTTTGCCAAACATTTCACCTACAAAGACCGAGTGCTGCGAACTGTCATATTCCCTTATGTGTGAAAAGAAGAGATGACGGACGGAATGCTGAACAAATAAAACATTCACCCCCAGTCACAACTCTGGGTTAAATCTGTCGTTCTTGTGCATGCCACACCATTCCATTTCAGACCCAGCCATATGCAAATCAGTCTGACCCTGTACCTCGTGGGAACAGTCCAGCCCAAACTGCCGGGCCAGGTCCTCTCTGGACTAGAAATAAGCATCCTGGGACCGGTTTCAGAGTATCAACCCCTCATCAGCCAGGATAGATTGCATCTGGTGGCTTAGTGAGCACAGGACCCACGTATGGGCATACCCTTGGGTACTCAGGGAGACAAATGCAAAAAGAAGAAATGATGGACGGAATGCTGAACATATCAAACATTCACCCCCAGTCACACATCTGGGTTAAATCCATTGTTTTTGTGCATGCCACAGCATCTCAGTTTAGACCCAGCCATATGCTAATCAGTCTTGACCCTGTGTCTCATGGGAACAGTCCAGCCCGAACTGCCAAGCCAGGTCCTCCCTCGACCAGAAACAAGCATCCCAGCACTTTTCGCTCTAAGTGGAATAAGCATGCCAGGACGTGGGTCCCTTGCTCACTGTGCCACTGGATGCAAGCTAGCCTGGCTGATGAGGGCTGTTAGCCCGAAACCGGTCCCAGGAAGCTTGTTTCCAGGTCAAGGGAGGACCTGGCTTGGCAGTTTGGGCTGGATTGTTCCCATGATGAGCAGGGTCAAGACTGATTTGCACATGGCTGGTTCGGCCTCAGGTGGCGAAGTGAGCTAAAGAATGATGATGGATTCAATCCAGATCTCTTGATTGGGGAGAATGTGTGATTTATTCAGCATTCTGTCCATCATTTGTTGCTGCAGCAAATTATCTTGTGAGCATCAAGGTTTTTTTTTTACTCATGTTTTCTTGTTTTACTCATTTTATCTTGTTTGTTCCCCCAAAGGACACTACTGGGCGCAAATGCAGACCCGAGCATAGACGTGATGGACCCGGTCTCCGATGCCTTCTTCCACCAGGTCTGGAATGAAACTGCCCAAACAAATGCCACGGTGTACGACCAGGTACGTATGAGCCACACCAGTAGACCCACCACGGGTCGTCTGGCTTGACGTGCAGCAGGGAGCAAAATTGTGATTCAATCTAATTAACGACGAACAGCATTATAGGATCTGTTGGGTGAGGCTACGGTTAGGATTGAATATTATGAGTGATCGCACTATTTTGGTCCCAACAATTTGAGATCATGCAATGGGATTGATGCAGGGTTCATTGATAACTGCCTAACATAAGTTCAACTCGGTATCAATTTGTTCTGATTATTGATCAGGGTCTGTGTCAGGATTGGGAGCCACAGACTTGTAAGAAGTGTCAGAGGTTCTTCTTTTGTTGCTCACAGTTTTCTAAAATGTTGGGTTGGGTTTTGATCCTCAATTGCAGGAGGTCCTGCAATCAAGTAGCTTTATTCAAACATTAAATATGATCATAAAGGCAAATACATAAAAACACTCATGTTTTTTAAATCATTAAAACGGCGCCTTAAAATCCTGGCCTGGGAACTTTATAAAATCAAAAGATCACACGACTGCTAACACAGAGACGCTTTTAAGAAATGAACTAAGACTAAATCAAGTTAGTGGTGAGCTCAGTGACAGACGGTGCAGTAGGGGGGCCCTGCATCTGTTTTTTGCAGAAGGTCAAACTGTTAAACCACCTGGGGGCATATTACATATACCGTGCACTTTACCTGCACCTTTGAATAGGTGCGTCGTGCACAGAAAGGGAAAGTACACCTCATTTCCATGAATGCACTGCCCCCGGGACAGCCGCAAACATGTGCTGCCCCAAGGCAGGGCATTCAAAGGAAATACAGAGCAGCTGCTTCAAAGCCACTCTGGGTTTTACTGTGCAGGCGGCAACCCGCCAGCACTTTAAAGAGGGGCGAGCGATCCCCTTGCGGCGGGTGCAGTAAGTTACTGCACCCGCCTGGAAGGGTATGTCTGGGGTGTCCATGAGACCCCCTGCCTGTCTACCCTCAAGAGGGCTGCCTTTAGGAGGCGCACTGAAAGTCATCCACCTTTTTGTGGTGCACTTTCAGTGTGTCTCCTAAAGGCATGTTTTCCTCTGCGCCCACATCCATAATAAGGCGCGGGTGGCGAGGCAAAGTTATTTCCTCATTTGCATAGAACCACAGCCCATGAAAATAAAGGAACGGCCTCTAATGATGGCACTGGCTGCATTTGCGCCAGCGCTGTCGGTATTACAGGAGGAGCCTCACAAATGTCTGCAGCCCCTTCTATAATACCAAGGTGCCCCGGGGTGCACAAAACAGACGCACAGGCCTGTTGCTCCCCCTGGGCACTCTGTGTAATACAGATCCTGGTGGGACACTTACCCAAAGAAGTATTTGTGAAGGAATGAAACTCCTTTGAGAAATAGACACTTCCCTTCTCAATAGATTGAGTTATTGTTGGTGTTTTGTTTGCTGGGGCCTATCGGAGAATCCTATTCATTCTCTGAGGCATTTTTGTGGGTATTCTGTTCCAATGTCATCGGCACAGATATGGCAAATGATCGACCACCCAATTTGAAATTTGTGTTTACTTTCAGAAGTAAATCCTGACCCAAACAATGTCTTTTCTCTTGTTCAGGTTTTCCGATGTCTTCCAAGCAATGCAATGCAGACCCTCCGGGCTCTGAAGGAATACGGCGCTGTCTCAAACCTGGCCACCGTGAGACCAGAAATGGCTCGCGAGCATCTGCTGCGGATTCGAGGACACCTGGTGGAGTTCCCTCTGCAGTTTCTTTGCGAAGAATACTTGCTGCCCGCCTTCAACAGCAAGGAAGGAATGATTCCCACTGAGGTGTGGACCTAAGCCGGTCCTTGACACAGACCGGGGAGCATCGAGGCTCTGCCCTGTAACAGCATGTCTCGGTCGTGTTACACCTAGATTAATAACGAGAACATGTTGTTCGTCAGGAGTTCCATAACACTAGAAAGACGATCAGCGACGATCAAAAGATGCAACGGTTAATGATTGCAGAGCCTTTCTCCATGAGTCAGCTCATCTACAAGGACCTCTAAGGATTGCACGCTCTAAATCCTGCCTTCATCCCAGAAATCCATGGATCCGCTTCTGTGCCAATTCTATTGCGCAAGAATTGCCTCCGAGACTTTACTGCCTCTCCGACCACTGAACTGAACCTTTGAAAAAGGCTGGATCAGCCCTCCATTTGTGGGTGGACAAAGAGGATAGTTGAGGCCTACCCGGGTCCAAACTCTCAGACTCCTAGCCTTTCATACTGACATCAAACTGTAATTCTTTCATTCCAGGAAGGATCTTGGGACGCGGAAGGTCATCACAGGCCTATGTTACCTTCACTGCTGGTTGAACAAACCTTTCCATGCCGCGGTCCAGTGATCTGTAAGCATGTTTTTACCTGTAGATGTGGAAGATGTTTAGGTGGTCTGAGGGGTGGGGCTGCCGTCTCTTCTATTTGACCCAATCGAAGCCCTTTTCATGGTTATTGACCTGTGGTTCTAAGCTCACCGGTGGTTTAGAGCTGGGTTTCTACACTCACATTTGAGTACACGTCTTCCATGGTTACAAGTTAGAGTTGTTGACTTTGTTATCACAGTTTCACTCTCTTTTATACAGTGCCCGTGGGTCCAGAAAATACTGATCTGATAAGCAATAGGAGTGACCGTGGGACCCCCACGACAACTTGTTTTTGCACCTGGTGCCTTTGTTTCCTGTTGGATGGGGAGTCCAAAGCCAGAGCCTTTCTGCCAAGTTGACTTATTGAATTATGCATCTCTCCTCACTAACCTCCCACACTCTTGTTTTTTCATGAACATGTGTCCATTCTAAGGATCATTGCTGTAAGCGTGATGTTGCTCTGTGATCTGTTGGGCATGTACCACACAGAAAGCTGACATGTGGCCCTCCCAGTGTCCTTTCTACTTGCACTTAATGTTGTCCTACCACTTGCCCAATCTGGCCACTGGAATCCTTCGAAGTATGCCTTTCGAAAGTGTCTGTCTACTTGGATGGGATCGAGATTGCCTAAATGGGCCGTGCATCCTCCGGTAGTATTCTACCTTAAGTATCAGAAGCCCAGCATCCTGTGTTTACCCTAAGGTGCCTTCGAAAGACTAAAGCCTTGCCATGCGCTCAGACACCTGGGCGCTATCTCTTCAGTACACTCCACTACAACCTGCTGGATACGCATCTAGAGTAACTCAACTTGTGAAGGTTTTGTGTTATTCGATACAAAAGATGTGCAGCGTCAATGTCCCCCACATCAAATTGGAGTATATGTTTTTTGAGGGAATAATTGTCCAATTGTCTTTTTATGTTTCATCGTTACATTTTATGTTCGTGCTAAATGTGATTGTTGGTCAGTGAATGATTGGGCAACAAAAAAAGTACAAAAACTTTTGCATTTAAGCAATTTAGATATCTGGGGCTAAATTACAAATTACTTTTTCAATGCTGTTATGAGATGAACTTGTCTGGCTTGGACTGGAAACCAACATCCGCCAAAGCAGAAATGTTCAAACCAGCTGCAGGAAGCCGCAACAAGAGAAGGGCCACGGAGTCTCATGTTTAGGTCAAGGCAGCCCACCCTGCGCTGACAGCAGCCTCCTAGCCCATAGCCAGCTTGGCCACTCTGAACCTGGGACTCGCGTTTCTCAACCCTGGCTCAATGCGAGCCCCTCTGACTGATGTGTGTGCTTCTCTTTGCTTTTAGTGCCCAGTGGACACTAGGTGTAGGTCACGTCCACATAAAGTGGGACCCTGGTTGGATGGTTGATGTCTCACACTAGGTGCACCTGATCTATTGTGCATTACTAGCCCCTTCAATATTCCTGTGCTACCTCTACAAACCCGGGGTTACACCCGATTCCCAGTTCTTACCTCTTATTGCCGTCTGCTATCTTAACTTTTAAGGATGTTTGGGATTCGACGCATACTGGCCTCGGATCTAGGCGTGTAGCGACTTTTTAAAGGCGGACGGGTTTGGCACCGCTGGCCTTCGCTCTTATTGAGCCGCCATTTTGAAGCTGGGTGAAGTTGGTCGCTGGTCTCAGCCCGCGGCGTCCTGTCGTGCTAGAGACTGGTGTTCTTGTTCACTGCCTCGACTCTAGCGATAGACCAGAGCACGGCCCAAGCAATAGCCGGTGTCTGAGACTTGCGCAAGCATTCCACCCATCACCTTTCTGTTTTATCTTAATTCCGGGTGTCGTCAGTTTGAAGATCGATGTTGAGGTCGCTGGAGCCAGTGGCCTGTACTCTAGAAGTGCCTTCTTTAACCCTCTCTCGAGTTGGGACCAAAGGCTGGAAGTTTTAGGTCAAGCGAGGGTGAGCCTTTTAGGTTAAGTTTATTTTGTGAAATAGTTGCACTGGGCAAATGGAGAAACTGATGTTATATTCTGTGCCCTCATCTTTAGCCCAAATGTCTGCATAACTTATAAATAGGCTTAATATGTTTTGCTTCATTTTGTGTGTTTTAGAGCTATCTCTGGCAGAAGGATGTCAGAGCCTGTTCAAGCATCCTTTAAGGAGGGTCACCACTTCATCCAACAGAGCCTTTTTACCTATACCTGTGAATTGTGCCCCTCTCACCTTTAAACTCAAGGCAGGCAATGAATGGCTAAAAATATTTTTTTAAAGGCATGTAGCTACAAAACGCCTAGTCCAAAGACTCATGTAAATCTGCCAATGCCCACTCTTGACAGAGTGGACTGTCTAATGGGGAAGTCCAGGGAATTTCACTTAGTCACTTCTGAATAGCGATAGGAGTGGAGCCGGACAAGTCAGAAGTCATCTTATTGGCAATTCTCCGGATGGCATTTTGTCTTGCCACTGTCGCTGGAGCCATCCACGACTCTCAGCAGGCCAAGATCTGCCCATACAGATAATCCCCTTTTGAGGCGCGACAAGGCGTGGCTTTCAGAGGTAGAGGGTGTGGAAACTTGGATGAACGGCAAAGATGTTGGACCAGGAGCCAACAGCTGAAGGCCTGGCTTCCCCCAGGGAGGAGGGTGTGAAGCGCTGAGCACCGACTCCCCTCCCTTGAACTCCCAGCACTTAAGTGATTGTAGCCGCCCTGGATGAAGTGTAGTGGCTCTGATGCCCCAAGTCACCTCTTGAACATGCTTTAGCATCCTGAGTGACTCCTACCGCTGCCACCTTCCGGCCGCCATGCTCTGAAGTTGCTTCAGTCTCTTAGAGTGCTGCGCTGCGGGCTTTTTCAATAAAGTTGTTCAAAATGTATGAATTGTCCTCTCTAGACTCTCCTACTCACACTGGGGAAGCGGAGAAGGAACTAAGAGGAGTGTTCGACACTACACAACGGAATGGTTGTGCTCCCGGGTTCTAGGCCTTAAGCTGAGGTCACTGTGCAGCACTTTCACGAACCACAGAATCATTTTGTCTTCATGTTACATCAGGTTAGGCTGGGGCGTTTCTATAGTCCTCTAAACCCTCCTCCTAAAGGTGCAAGTGAAGGAGCAGTCTCTCTCCGTGCGCTTTGAGTTCCTAGTGTGGCGGTTCCTGCACTGAGGTGTGCGGAGAGCTCTCTGAGACATCCTTCCCAAGGATTTCAGCCTTCGACTGGAGGTCTGCGAAGGCTCGTAAGGTGCAGGATGTCTCGTCTGGGCCTGCAGTACCCTAAAGGCGCCCTCCAGCAGCTGAGTGGGGCTTTCCTTCGCAACCCTTGTGGAAAATGCTGAGACTGCCTGGTCGAGCCACGACCCGATATAAACCCCTACCATGGGTAGATTTAGCCTCAACTCCCCTAAAATGACACTCTTCGTCTGACCCTCTCACCTGAAGAAGAGCCTTTTCTAGGAATTATCCACCTGAGTTGAAGCCGTGCTGTGTCTGATAGTGTATACACATTATCCTGGAATGCCTTGTCGTCTTCTATGTTGTCTGGTTCTAGACTACCCTGCTCATGGACCTTGAGTTAAAAACTACAGTCTTCCACTTGCGGGCACGCCTGCACTTTTCTATCCAACTCGGGTTTACGTTCATTGATGTTTCTTGTCCATGGAAAGAATCCGGTCTTGGTTGCACTCCTTTCAGGATATCTCACTTTGTCTCCCTTCGGCATGAACATGCCAGTGTTTCCTCCATCGCTGTCCCTTCGAGTCTGCTCTCTTGGGTGGCTTTCTGCTTCTCAGATAGTCTGGTCTTCTGGTGGTGTCTGCCAAACTGCTGTGTGTACTTCTTCCTCTGTGATCTTACTCCATCATGTCTATCATTTGTTCTTATTCCATCATGTCTATTGTTTGTTCTTATTCCGTCATGGCTATCCTTTGTTCTTTTTCCATCATGTCTATCATTTCTTCTTACTCCATCATGTCTATCGTTTGTTCTTACTCCATCATGTCTATCGTTTGTTCTTACTCCATCATGTCTATCGTTTGTTCTTACTCCATCATGTCTATCGTTTGTTCTTATTCCATCATGTCTATTGTTTGTTCTTATTACGTCATGTCTATCATTTGTTCTTATTCCATCATGTCTATCATTTGTTCTTATTCCATCATGACTATCGTTTGTTCTTATTCCATCATGTCTATTGTTTGTTCTTATTCCATCATGTCTATAGTTTGTTCTTATTTCAGCATGTCTATTGTTTGTTCTTATTCCATCATGGCTATCATTTGTTCTTATTCCATCATGTCTATTGTTTGTTCTTACTCCATCATGTCTATCGTTTGTTCTTACTCCATCATGTCTATCGTTTGTTCTTACTCCATCATGTCTATCGTTTGTTCTTATTCCATCATGTCTATTGTTTGTTCTTATTACGTCATGTCTATCATTTGTTCTTATTCCATCATGTCTATAGTTTGTTCTTATTTCAGCATGTCTATTGTTTGTTCTTATTCCATCATGGCTATCATTTGTTCTTATTCCATCATGTCTATTGTTTGTTCTTATTCCATCATGTCTATAATTTGTTCTTATTTCAGCATGTCTATAGTTTGTTCTTATTACGTCATGTCTATCATTTGTTCTTATTCCATCATGGCTATCATTTGTTCTTATTCCATCATGTCTATAGTTTGTTCTTATTCCATCATGTCTATTGTTTGTTCTTATTCCATCATGTCTATTGTTGGTTCTTATTCCATCATGGCTATCATTTGTTCTTACTCCATCATGTCTATCATTTGTTCTTACTCCATCATGTCTATCATTTGTTCTTATTCCATCATGTCTATCATTTGTTCTTATTCCATCATGTCTATTGTTTGTTCTTATTCCATCATGTCTATCGTTTGTTCTTACTCCATCATGTCTATTGTTTGTTCTTACTCCATCATGTCTATCGTTTGTTCTTATTCCGTCATGTCTATTGTTTGTTCTTATTCCATCATGTCTATAGTTTGTTCTTATTTCATCATGTCTATCATTTGTTCTTATTCCATCATGTCTATCATTTGTTCTTATTCCATCATGTCTATTGTTTGTTCTTACTCCATCATGTCTATCATTTGTTCTTATTCCATCATGTCTATCATTTGTTCTTACTCCATCATGTCTATCATTTGTTCTTATTCCATCATGTCTATTGTTTGTTCTTACTCCATCATGTCTATCATTTGTTCTTATTCCATCATGTCTATCATTTGTTCTTATTCCATCATGTCTATTGTTTGTTCTTATTCCGTCATGTCTATAGTTTGTTCTTACTCCATCATGTCTATCGTTTGTTCTTACTCCATCATGTCTATCGTTTGTTCTTATTCCGTCATGTTCATCACTTGTTGACCGTTGACACCTTGTGTAACATTGCGATCTTTGATGATGTTCAGCCCTTACTGTTCTCTTGTTTCACTGAAAATACTGTCATTTGTATTGTGACCGCTGCATGACCATGCCTTGTAACTGGATCTTTGGAAAGAGTTTACATTGTAAAATAAATAATGTGCTCCTTTAAAACCCTGGACTGATGTCATCATTTCATTCTCGACTGCTCTATTTTCATCTCTAGGGCTGGACGGTGAACAGTGGTATGTTCCTGTAGCTCTGCCGAGCCCTACAACACGCCCATCCTTAGCCGTTCTACGTTTGTTGCAAGCTCCGCCCTCAGAGTCCGAGAGCATCAAATCCTTCCCTGACACTGTTGGGTCTAGCACACACCATCCTGTCTAGTTATTCTTCCGCTCTAGAACACACGGCTCTGAGACTGTCCAATGGGAAGCAAAGCCTTCCCGCAGCGCTGCTGAGCTATGGTGCTTACAACCTAACGTAAGATAGGTGTTGGAGACGCGGGGAGGGAGCAGAGTGCATCATCATCTTCATCGAAACACTTACCCCCTCCAGTCCAGACTCAACGACAAGCCAATGAATGGAAGTATTCCCTAAAAATAAGAGTTCGAGGCATGTGGGCTGCTAAATTCATATCTTAGCATTAGATCGCCGCCTAGTGTTGGGTCCGGATGATCGCACATTGTTGTCCTGGAAGAGTCTTCGAAGTATCCTGAGATAGGTGGCTCCTCCCCTGGACTACAGTGCGCATGGGCATCGGCTCCATCCCCAGATTGTTTTTTTCCGCCATTGGGTTCGGATGTGGTCCCGACTTCTCTTTGTCGGAACCGAGAAAAACTAACATTTTCAGGCCAAAAGGCCTTGTATTTTGAAGCGTCGGTATTGTTCGCGCACGGTCTCGGGTTCTACCAACTCTTGAAGTCGGATTCAACGGAGTCTACACTCTTCGAACATCGAGGCCTTCTCATCGCGACACGACGACAACTTTAGAGCATGGAGCGGAGTCCGTTTAAGTACTGTCCGCTCTTTGGGTCCAAGTACCCACAAATAGACCTCCACCCGGTCTGTAACAAATGCCTTTCACCGGACCATGACGACGGCAAGTGTAAGGCTTGCGCTCAATTCAGGTCGAAAAAGACTCTAAAGCTTCGGCGCGCGGTGCGCCTGGAGGCCAGACAAGCGGCCCCCGATCCAGAAAACATCTTCGGCGACCAGGAAGAAGTTGAACAGGGTCATCTTCTCCAAATCTCCCCACCCGAAACGGAGGTCGAGGCGGATCCGGAGGACGACGACGGAGTCGCGGGTCAAGACCTTCAATACGTCGACGAGGTAGGGGACGTCGAAGAGATTTATGGGGCCGCGGCAGATAGCTCTGGAGACGAGCTATGCCCCGAAGGTTTCGAAGATCAAGATCGGGTCACGGGTTCGCCAAGTGGCCTTACCCAAGACCCAGTGCCGCAAGCCACGGCCCCGCCATCAGGCCCGGCCACGGACGTACTTGCTGGCCAAGCCGGATCGAAACCGAAACCTGCGGTGTCGACGACACCTAAAATGGCCGACCCGAAAACGAAACCGAAACTTATGGACTCGAGCGTCCCTAAAATGGCGGCCGGCCCACAAAAACATACTGCACCCGCTGCCGCATCGGCTCCGTCGGGCTCCGGTCTGCAGAAGCCGAAGAAGTCGATCGATTCCGCTGGAACGAAATCGGCGCAGGAGGAGGGGTCCTCTAAAAAGGGTGGTCGGCACGGATCAACCGCTGCGACACCGTCCAAGCACGCCAAGGCCAGCAGCGTAGTGGATACGGAACCGACACAAGCGCACGGATCAACTGCTGGCACGTCTGCGCATCGGTCCAAGGACTCTGGGTCGGCGTCAACGGCATCGGCGCCCAAACCTCAGAAGGGCCACCATCACGTCGGATCCGAGGGGAAGGCCAAGACGTCCTCGTCAGCGCCAAAAGCCACTGTGGATGAAGCGTCTCCCATCGCCGATTCGCTGCAGAGAATCAGGGACAAGGCCGCTGCTACGTCGGCTCCGTTACCGTCGCCTCAGACGCCGAAGGATGCTCCGGCAAAGCCTAAAAGCAAGCTTCTCTTCCTTCTGCCGCCGAAAGAGGCTCCGAAGGCTTTTTCTACAAAATCGACGCCAAAGAAGGCGGATTCTTCTACGGCAGGGGTACCTTCAAGTCGAGAGCTCGGATCTGAGGACGATTCTGAGCACTTCATCGACGCCAACACAGGCAAATTGACAATATACAAAAGAAGGATCACATCAGAGCCTCTAGACTCCTATGTTATCCCACTAAAGAAGAAAAAAGTTCCTCTGGACGCTTCTAACCTCATAGAGCCTATCCAGCCTCCCCCAAGAAGAAGCCCTACTCCCTCACCAGACCATTCTGATGGTGAGGGTTACAATGAGGAAGACCAATAAACCTTCCCAGTAAATGAACCAGATGCACTTACAGATGCATATGATGACATTGGTGACCAAGGCACCCAAGGTGTGGGGCAAGACCCACAGCCTTTCAGTGCACGTGCATCCCCAACAGAGGATTCTGCAGGTTTTCATGCACTAATTGAGAGGGCAGCTGCTAATCATGATGTGGACATGCATGCTGACCCGGTTGAAGAAGACTTTCTCTTTGACACGTTTTCAGTCTCTGAGAGGACTGTAAAGACACTGCCTATGCTCAAGGGAGTCCTCAAACATGCTGCGGACATCTTTAAGGAACCCACTAGGGCGAGAGTGGTCAATCCACGTATTGAAAAAAAGTACAGACCAGCACCTGCAGACCCTGCATACATTCGGGGACAGTTGCCGCTAGACTCCCTGGTGGTCGCCAATGCCCGCAAACGGGCCAACTCCCAAACAACGGGTGAAGCTCCTCCCCCGGATAAGGAGTCCAAAGTGCTAGAGGCAGGGGGCAAAAGAGTGGCTGCACAGGCTGCCAACTTTTGGCGTATTTCTAATACACAAGCACTCTTAGCACGTTACGATAGGGCGCATTATGACACCCTAGAACAAATTGTACAACACCTGCCTCCACAGTTTCAAGAGGGCACAAAACTGCTTATAGAGGAGGGAAAGTTGATCTCCAACGCAGCCATCAAGTGTGCACTTGACGCCGCAGACACAGCAGCTAGGGCAATCAACACTAGCGTCATGCTGAGACGACAGGCTTGGCTCCGCATATCTGGGTTTAAACCTGATATTCAGACAACCATCCTTAATCAGCCAGTCAATCCTGATCGACTGTTTGGTCCAGATGTTGACACCACCCTCGAAAAGATAAAAAAGGACACAGAAACTGCTAAGTCCATGGGGGCCCTACAGTCACAACAGTTTCGTGGCAACAATTTTCGTCGTTCTGGTGCACGTGGAGTCACCAGAGGACAAATGGGTCAACAATCTCAATTCTCAAAAGGTGGAGCTCAATCCTCGTTCACAAAACAGAACAAGGGAGGTTACAGAAATAACAGCAACAGAGGTCGCGGCAGAGGAAATAACAGCTCCCGCTCCTCTACCCCAAGCAAACAGTGACTCTCTGTCACTGCCCCCCGACCACTTAACACCTGTCGGGGGGAGACTGCAGCAGTTCCTGCCCGTCTGGAGAACCATCACCACAGACAGGTGGGTGCGTCAGCTAGTCCAGTATGGTTATTGCCTAGAGTTGAAATCCACTCCACCCAACATCCCGCCAAGGCAAAGGCCTATGTCCGCAGAGCACTTGCACTTATTACAGCAGGAGGTAGTGGTGATGCTGCAAAAAGGCGCAATCGAGCTCGTGCCAGTGGAGGAAGAAGGCACAGGGGTGTATTCCCTGTACTTCCTTATCCCAAAGAAGGACGGATCTCTCAGACCCATTCTAGATCTACGTCCCCTAAACCTGTATATACTGTCAGAACATTTCCATATGCTCACACTGCAACAAATTCTTCCCTTATTAAACAAGGGGGACTTCTTAGCAACCTTAGACCTCAAGGATGCTTATTTCCACATACCACTACACCCGTCCCACAGAAAATACCTCAGGTTCACTATCCAAGGCAAACATTATCAGTTCAAAGTCCTACCCTTCGGAGTCACCACAGCCCCAAGGGTGTTTACGAAGTGTCTGGCGACAGTAGCGGCGCACCTCAGGAGGCAGGGCATCCATGTCTACCCCTACCTGGACGACTGGCTCGTTCAAGCCAAGTCAGAACAACAGTGTGCCGCGGACATGTCGACTACCATTCACCTCCTTCACGATCTAGGTTTCTCGTTGAACTACCCAAAGTCGCACCTTCAACCGGCGCATGTCCGGCAGTTTCTAGGCGCGACGATTAATACCCTGACAGCCGTAGCTCAACCAAACCAAGTCAGGATAGACAGCATGCAGTCTCTGATCCTGAAGTTCAGATCACAACACTCGCTTCCAGCGAGAGTGTTCATGCAGTTGATAGGCATGATGGCCTCCTGCATCTTCATAGTCCCTCACGCACGGTTACATATGCGCCCGCTCCAGGAGTGCTTAGCAAATCAGTGGACACAGGCTCAGGGACAATTGACAGACCTAGTGTTGGTTACCAGTCGGGCATACGACTCTCTGCATTGGTGGACTCCACACAACCTTTGCAAGGGCCGACTGTTCCAGGAGCCAGTGCCACAGATTACCCTGACAACGAACGCATCTCTCCAGGGATGGGGAGCTCACCTGCTCAATTACACTGTGCAGGGACTATGGACGACGCAGCAACAGAAGATGCACATCAACTATCTGGAACTGATGGCAATCTTCATGGCACTCAAGTCCTTCATTGTACATCTGTGCAACAAGGTAGTGTTGATCCGGACGGACAACATGACCGCGATGTACTACATTCAAAAGCAGGGGGGCACCCACTCGCCACAGCTGTCTCATCTGGCTCAGGGCATGTGGAAGTGGGCCATTCAGAGGAACATCTTCCTCATGGCAGAACACCTCCCGGGCAAGGACAATCTAATGGCGGATCTGCTCAGCAGACAGAGCCATCAAATGCACGAGTGGGAGTTACACCCATCTGTACTCCGCCCGTACTTCCAGCAGTGGGGTCATCCGGAGATAGACCTGTTTGCAACAAGAGAGAACGCAAAATGCCAACACTTTGCCGCCAGGTTCCCTCACCCACAGTCGCAGGGCAATGCGATATGGATGAACTGGTCAGGCAAATTTGCGTACGCTTTTCCGCCAGCCCCTCTGATACCGCTGGTGGCAAGAAAGCTAAGGCAGCACGCGATGACTCTCATCCTAGTTGCTCCAACGTGGGCGCGCCAAGCATGGTACACCACGTTCCTCGAACTCTCAGTGGTGCCGCATCAAAGACTGCGCCTCACGCCCAGACTTTTGACGCAGAACCATGGAGAAATTCAGCATCCAGATCCGCAACAGCTCAACCTGGCGATCTGGCTCCTGAAGTCCTAGAGTTCGGATACCTTAACTTACCTCCAGAATGCATGAACATCATCAAAGAGGCAAGAAAGCCTACTACCAGAGCATGCTATGCTGCAAAATGGAAGCGTTTTGTCATTTACTGTACAGCTAATGACATCACCCCGCTAGATGCATCTATCCCTAACATCATTTGTTATCTGCTACATCTGTACAAGTGCAATCTAGCGTACACTTCCATTCGGATACATCTATCCGCCATAGCGGCTTATCTTCAGAACAGGCAGCATCTCTCTGTCTTCAGAGTGCCTGCCATTAAAGCTTTCCTTGAAGGTCTGAAACGAGTCATTCCCCCAAGAACACCACCAGCTCCGGTGTGGAACCTCAATGTGGTCCTCCCCAGACTGATGGGACCACCTTTTGAGCCACTGCACTCCTGTGAACTCCAGTTCCTAACGTGGAAAGTAGCTTTCCTAATAGCTATTACGTCACTAAGGCGTGTTAGTGAGCTACAAGCGCTCACAATCCAAGAGCCTTTCATTCAGATTCATCCAAATAGGGTAGTGCTACGCACTAACCCCAAATTCCTTCCGAAGGTGGTGTCACAGTTTCATCTCAACCAAACTATTGACTTGCCGGCATTCTTTCAAAACCCACAAACGGTGGCGGAAAGAATGCTCCATACCTTAGATGTACGGAGGGCGTTGATGTACTACATAGACAGGACACAACCCTTTAGAAAGACAAAACAACTTGTTGTTGCCTTCGCACCACAACACAAAGGCAACCCTATTTCCAAAGCAGGAATAGCCAGGTGGATTGTTAAGTGCATCCAAATATGTTATCAAAAGGCCAAACGCACTCTAACGATACCCCCAAGGGCGCACTCCACACGCAAATTGGGGGCATCCATGGCTTTCCTAGGGAACATTCCTTTAGAGGACATTTGCAGAGCAGCCACGTGGGTTACACCACATACCTTTACAAAACACTACTGTGTTGATGTGCATTCCAAGCAGCAAGCTGCTGTAGGACAGGCTGTTCTCAAAACTCTCTTTCAGGTTTCTGCAGCTGGCACGGGCAACCGCCGCTGATGGAGGGACTGCTATGTATTCTATGCTAAGATATGAATTTAGCAGCCCACATGCCTCGAACTGAATATGCTACTTACCAGTATGCATCTGTTCTTGGCATGTAGGGCTGCTAACATTCATATCGCCCACCCTCCTCCCCGGTGCCTGTCGCAGCTGCAGATATACTATTGTATTCAGTCATTTGCATGGACATCCTTTACACTTTTCACTCCATCTTCTGCCACAATGGCGAAAAACAATCTGGGGATGGAGCCGATGCCCATGCGCACTGTAGTCCAGGGGAGGAGCCACCTATCTCAGGATACTTCGAAGACTCTCCCAGGACAACAATGTGCGATCATCCGGACCCAACACTAGGCGGCGATCTAATGCTAAGATATGAATGTTAGCAGCCCTACATGCCAAGAACAGATGCATACTGGTAAGTAGCATATTCATTACTGGGTAACCAATATCCAACCAGCGATGCAATAAATGTAATATGTCCAAGAGTTTATTCTTGAATAAACAATAAATCACACCAACGTACTGTAATACAGAAGTTTAATTCATTCAATAAATGGTAATTATTTGATAAAACTAAATTATTGGTGCTCTAGTGAGGGATTACATGATGCTCGGATGAAAAGGTGGCAAAATGGCGTCTATAGTTAGAAACAGCCGATTCAATCTACTCTACGGCTCCCTCCAGCACGGCCAGCTGCCCGCGCCAGTATGACCTCTCTAAGATGTTGGCATCATGCCCTTCATGATGGGTGGGCGTCTGACTGTGGAGACCCCACTATTAGAGGCTCTCGGCTCAGACACCCCACAAGGCCAAAGGGCTTCACTCTTGTGACCACAAAGGCATCTCCAAACTTGGGCAAGCACATTCAACCGTTCTCATGCCTGATAGATGCACACGACACACACAAGGCGCAATTATTCAAGTATTTCCAGCTACACCATGACTAAACAGGATGGAGAGCAAGCTAGACCCCGACCGTGTGTGCTGTAAGACCGAACCTGGCACCTTCTATCACACGATCTGGGAATATTGTGTTCTACAGAAAACCTGGGTCTCCATTCATGCAACTGTGTCCCGTGTTATAGGTAAACCTTTAGTGCCTGACCCTAAAATGGCGCTCTTGGGGTTAATGGATGGATGGGGGCCTCGAGCAGCAAAGCTACTTGTGGCAAGGGGTCTGCTTTTAGCCAAGAGAGATGTTGGCCATCAGTCGAGAGCTTCAAGAGTCCCCTCACCGGCAGGATGGGCCCGTGGCATCGACTGGGATGACAGAGCAGAAGAGTTGGTAAATAGGCCCAGGGGACGCCCACAGAAATACACCAATGTTTGGGGCACACGGTGGAAGAACTCTCACGACGAAAGACCCGTAATAGATGTTTACACCTAGAGGTTTTTGTAAAACTGTGCATTACTCTATGACAACAATGCTATTTGTTCACTGCTTCACATTGTTTACTGTATTATATACAAAACAATACAAAAAAAATATTTAAAAAGAAACAGCCGATTCAGGGATTCCTAGATCACTGCATTAAGAAAAGGGTCCATCAGGAAATAAAAAGATCCCAACAGGAAGAAGGCCCCATCAGAAAGGTCCCAGGATCAGCCTGTGTGGTTGTCGATGACGTTTGCACCTTTAGGGCCAATGAGCTCCTCAGTTTGGCAGCTTGTACCAAGGGAGCAGGGGCGCTGGGGCTAGGAGTCCACACCCCCAGAGCTGGAGACAAGGAGGCCCTAGAGGCAGCTGTGCACAGAGCAGCATTGGCTGTTTGTTCAATGCAGTGGAAGGCCAGTGGTGGCCAACATGAGATACCAGCACATCTGGTTGTGACGTTTAGCTGAGTTTATTTCATCTGGCTTCGAAGCGAGAGCATTGCTAGCTTCTGTCCCTGTGATCTGGTTCTACGTAGGAGGAAGGCATTAGGCATGTGAAAGGTGCCAGTGTTGAAACAACTGCTTTACCATCACATGCCGCTGCCCAGCGCCCCCCCCCCGGACAGGAAACAATGTGCCAGCCCCTATGCAGCAAAGCAGAGCTGCCACGGATTGCTCATGGAAAGATGGTGTGACCATCAGTGGTGCCAGCCTGGAACACTGTCCTATTTTGTTTGTATTGTTTACATTTAGCTGGTAGGCACAAGGATCCTTGTGCACGAGAGGTTTGTGAACTATGCAAAGTGGTTTAAACACAGAATGTATAACTACAGGTGGCAGGCACAGTTTTTGCAGGAATGGTGTCCTGTGGTGACTGGGCCGAGGGCAAAGGAGAAGTCTTGGCACTGTTTTGGATCTGTTGAATTTTATGTAGTATAAAGCAGTGGGTGCCATGGCGTAGGCTATGGGCGTAGTCGAGGATGGAGAAGTCAAAAGTGAGAGTAGCGTAGCCTGTAGTGTTGGTTTGTGTCCGAGGAATGGGACAATGTATTGCAGTGTTTTCATTGTGCAGAATGTGGTCTTTGTGACCCCGTTGTCATGTGTTGTCAGTCCTTGGACTCTCACTTCTCTCGATGTAGCTGGGGTGGTATCCATTTCCTTGGCACATACGTTTGTTGGCAGTATTTATGCCTTTGCCCACAGGTCATGATCTCCGTCTTTGCTGGGTTCAGCTTTCGGTGGTCGACCATCAGAATGCATCTAGGGTACAGGGATATTCGCCAAGTCTTGACCTGTATAGGTCTTCAGTGCTGTCTATGATTAGAATGACTTGTGTATCATCTGCATGGTTGTAACACGCAAAGCTGATGATCCGATCAGGTCCGGGGTTAGACAGAGAGGAGAGATTGAGTCCTGAGGGATCCCGAGTGTTGGGTGTGGGGTATGAGGAGCGGGTACACATGGTGGTACGAGAAGCAAAGCTTGTCTGCTTTTGAGGAAAGAAACAATCCATTTTAGCATGATTTAAGTTATTTCCCAATGATGGAGTCGCTGTTTCAGTATCTGGAGGCGAACAGTGTGAAAAGCTTCCAAATCTAAAAGCAGTAAGACGGCCTTTCCGTTCTTCCCCACTGAGCGTTTTAAGTTAAACCCATGTGGATATAAGGGCGGACTCTGTGCCTCTTCCTGGTCTGAATCTGGTGGGAAGGAGACAGTGGCAGTGTCTCTAACCTGCTGCCGGTTTCATCGAGAACGCTATGCTAAGGTAGCGATTTTAAATCAAATTGGAGCAATATTTTACAGAGTAGTAAAACAGTATTTTACTTGTGTGTTTTTTTAAAATTGGAGCGCATTACCTGCACCCACGCATCCACTGAAAGCAGCTTTGCTTCTAGCCCTCTTCGCTTGGGAAAACGCTAGGCTGCCGCCTCCCTCGCTCACAAGGGGGTGGTAGGCTCTCTGACCAACTTCCTGTGCACTTCCTGGTCCACTGGGAGCGGTTAGCGCTCTAGTGGTTATTCACAGCGCTATATAGGCGGAGCGCCTGGGGTGCTCGCTGTGGGAAGGAGACAGTGGCAGTGTCTCTAACCTGCTGCCGGTTTCATCGAGAACGCTATGCTAAGGTAGCGATTTTAAATCAAATTGGAGCAATATTTTACAGAGTAGTAAAACAGTATTTTACTTGTGTGTTTTTTTAAAATTGGAGCGCATTACCTGCACCCACGCATCCACTGAAAGCAGCTTTGCTTCTAGCCCTCTTCGCTTGGGAAAACGCTAGGCTGCCGCCTCCCTCGCTCACAAGGGGGTGGTAGGCTCTCTGACCAACTTCCTGTGCACTTCCTGGTCCACTGGGAGCGGTTAGCGCTCTAGTGGTTATTCACAGCGCTATATAGCCCTCGCGCCTTCCCGAGCGCGCAGCGATTGCGCGCAGCCCCGCCGAAGACCCGCCAAAGAGCTGCCCGTCTGCGCCCGTCCGCGACAGGACGGGGCACAGGGGCCAGGGACACTGCGCCCTCTATCCTGCAACGACTAGGTATGTGTCCACATCGCATCACCTACACCACCCACGCCCTATTAGATTTAAAACCACAGACTGCATGTGGTACTAAAATATCATGGCACACCGTAGAAGGAGCCTTCTCATGTTTTGAGTGTCATCACCGACTGCTTAGTAACAACGTCCCGCCTAAAGCAGTAGCCCCTGTTGCAGGGCTGAAGGCCTTCCTCCTAAATGTACGATCCCTGCCTAAACATCAGCATGAGGTATGGGACCTGGTAAATTCTATCCAACCAGACATATGTTTCATCACCGAAACTTGGATGAAACCCCATACCATCACAGCTGTAACAATGGGGATCCCAATTGGATACAAACTGAAACTTCTAGATAGAGAAGGGAAGACAGGCGGTGGCCTAGCAATCATACACAAGGATGATTTAAAGGTCACCATATTTTCACAATACCAAAGTCTACAATTAGAAATAATGTTTTTTAAAATTGTCCTTACTAGCCATATTTTCTGGAAAGGAGCTCTTGTTTACCGCCCACCAGGACCAAACCCTGATTTCTCCCTCCTTCTCCAAGAATTGCTAGCTCCCCAACTCAAATCCAATGAAGACTTTATTCTTCTAGGGGATTTTAATATTCATGTAGACACACCAACTCTGCCTGAATCCTATTCCCTAATCACTGACCTGTCAAACGTAGGTCTAGAGATAAAAAACACTGGACCCACGCACAATGGTGGCCACACGCTAGACCTTGTTATTTCCAACTGCTCCAAGGTTATTTGTCTTCCAGCTAGAGAGATTCTATGGACAGACCACTTCCTGCTAGAAATTATACTCTCAGTTCCCAAAAGACCGGCAAACAAAGGACCCTCCCTTCCTACTTGGCGCCGTCAATGGCACAAAATTTCCCTGAGCAATTTACAGGAAATCTGGGTTCAACCCACCATATTAGCAGAAGATACAGTAGATGTAGCACTGGCAAAGCTTACAGGCTCTATCAAGCTAGCCATTGACACTTTGGCCCCTCTAAAACTATATAAAGAGTATCCCGCCTCCAAACAAGAAAGCTGGTATACTCAGGAGCTAAGGGAGGAAAAACAAAAATGCAGGCAAGCCGAAAAAAAATGGAGGAAACACAAGACCGAGGAAACAAGAGCGGTCTTCCATCAAGCTCAATCTCAATACTATAAAAACATCAGACAGGCTAGAAAAAACCGTCTTCTGCAACAACTAGCAGAAGCTACTAACTGTCCTAAGGAGCTTTTTAAAATCCTCCAAAATTTTGTCAAACCCGCCGCATGTGAAAGCTCGGAAGAGTTCTCACAGACCCTATGCGACGAGATATCATCCTTCTTTGAGAGTAAAATCAATACCATATATGAAAAAATAGTGGCTGCCAATAATAGTACGAATGGCACTAACAGGATCACACCTCCAAACCTGCCTAAAGATAAAAACAGTGCAAGCCCCATATCACACTTTCCCCTCATTGAAAGTGTTGACCTCCCTCTTCTCATTACTCACATCAAATCAGGGTCTCCAAACGACCTCCTTCCTGCTAAGATGGTTCCCCCCCTGATCCCTCTCCTGGGCCCCTTCATACAGAATGTCATCAATACATCTCTTACAAAAGGACAAGTCCCAGCAGACTGGAAGAGGGCGGTGGTAAACCCAATACGCAAGAAAGCTGCTTCCCCATGGACCGACCTTTCTAACCTGCGTCCTATTTCACTCTTACCATACATCAGTAAGATAGCCGAGAAGCATGTGAACACCTACTTGTCACAACACCTAGAAGCGACGGAGGGCCTGGACTACTCCCAATCTGGTTTCAGGCCAAACCACAGCACCGAATCTGCCCTCCAAACAGTGACCAATAACATCAGAATGGCACTGGATGGGGGCAATTCTATGATTCTGGTGCTGTTGGATCTCTCCGCCGCTTTCGATACGGTGTCTCACAAAGTACTTCTTGAGCGACTAAAAGACGTAGGTCTGGAGGGTATGGCACTGGCATGGATGGAAAGCTTTCTGTCAGGACGCTCTCAAGAGGTTAGGCTGGGCTCCCACAAATCCATCCATAGGGAGCTCAATAAGGGAGTGCCACAGGGCTCTTGCTTAAGCCCTACACTTTTCAACGTGTATGTGGCCCCCCTAGCCAACCTAGCAAGAACGTTTGGGTTTACACCAGTGTCATATGCTGACGACACCCAACTCCTCTTTCCCTTTAAAGAACTGACACCTGCGATAAAAAAATCTTTCGCAGAGGGAATGAGAGCAATATCTGTTTGGATGTCAGCAAACTGTCTCCAATGCAATATAGGAAAAACGGAGGTCATGCTGTTTGGACAAGCAGTAACACATTGGACACCGGACTGGTGGCCCCTGGAATTAGGTCCTGCTCCCAGTCCCAAAAACACAGTGAGAAACTTAGGAGTGTTATTAGACCAAACACTTACCTACAAGGACCACGTAAACCAGGTGGCGAGCACCTGCTTCCGAGCCATCGGAATGCTAAGGAGAGTGTTTCCCTACCTGCCAGACTGCCATAGAAAAACATTAGTGCAGGCATTAGTTATCAGCAGAGTGGATTACTGCAATGGCCTTCTTTTGGGAGCAAATGAAGGGCAGCTAAAAAAACTGCAGGTAATCCAGAACACGGCAGCAAGGATTGTCCTCAACGTCCCCCCCAGGACTCCCTCCCTCCCACTGCTGACCAAACTCCATTGGCTACCAGTGAGGAAGCGAGTGCACTTCAAGACCTTATGCACAATCCACAAAAGTGTGATAGGCAAAGGCCCTAAATATCTGACCAACATCTTCCTGCCATACGCCCCTGGGCGAACCCTGCGCTCTGGTAGCCAGCAGCTTCTGCAGGTGCCTAGAATAAAAAGGGCCAGACAAGGAGGGCGAGCCCTGGCCTATCTTGGACCAAAGCTTTGGAACTCCCTACCCCTTGAGATGAGATCATTGACCAACCATCTGACCTTTCGTAAGGTCCTCAAAACACACTTATTTCCCCAGTAACTGATTCCCCTTTCTCATTACGCACCATACAACTCTTCACTATCATTCAAGGCTATTCTCACTGGCAAAGCGCGGAGATACCCCTCCGGGGGTCTAGTCTTGCGCTATAGAAGAATATAAAATAAAATAAATAAAATAAATCTAGATTGTTGATCAGAGAGCAAGCTATTTTTCTGAGTAAAATTGGAGGATTGAGAAAAACCTATTTTTCGAATAGTTTCCCAAGACACAGGACATGGGAGATTGGCCTGTAGTTTGCTGGATTGGAAGGGTCTATAGTCATCTTCTTGAGGAGTGGTGTGAAGTAGAAGATTTTTGGGCTCAGATGGGAAACATCCCAACGGAACAGAAACAGTTTGAAATCAAAAAACCTCAAGCTTCCTCTCCCGTAAACACCCGTGTTGTTAGATGCACATTTCTTCTGGGAAATAACACTCAAATAAAGAGAAGAAATTGCAAAGACTATGATAAGTATTCCTGCCCGAGAATGCGCCTAATTCATGTCAGTGAACTTCGATCTGCTGGATGAAACACAGCAACGCAACATGCTGGTCATCTTCTCAATCCGATCCGTCGCAATTTGGCAAAATCTGTAAGTTCCTCACCACACACTGGATGAACATGATAAACTCCTCAGTGGTCCCAGGTGATGCCCCACTCAGGGAAACATCAAGGTGAGCGGTTGAATGTGTGTGTTGATCTAGAGCGATGGAAATTACTTGGACCGTGTTCCTGTCCATTGATACAACTCAGTCTCAGTCCTGCTCAAAACTCACCAACCCAGACCGAACAACCAGGCCAGGTCCCCTATGAAAGACCAGTATAGAATCCCAGACTAGTTTCAGCCTCCTTGGGCCCAGCCGGTTAGGTATATCTTAAGTCCTATGTCACAGTGATCATGGGGCCCACATCTGGGCTTCCTTGTAAAAATGTAAAAAGGGGTGTGGCCTCAGACCACCTCTCTCCAACGCAGCTCTGTGGTGCTAACTGGAGGTACCTGGTGGGCTAGTTGGCCCCCAGGGACCCTCAGGATTGTACGGGAATTCCCCAACTTAAAACGCGCCACAGAGCACGTTTGCATAATGTTGCTGGGAGGGGGCAAGGTTTCCGGCGCAATGCCGGCTTTTAAAAAAAAAAAATCTTTTATAGAACTGGGGCTTTGTGGCCCCCCCTTCCTTTCTTGTTTTTTGGGCCCTGGGGACCCCATCCCCCAGGGCCTGACCCCTAATTTCTCTTTTTTTTATTTCAAAATGGAAGGAGGCCGCGCGGCCCACCTTTCGAGGCCATTTTCGGCCCCGGGAACCCCATCCCCAGAGGCATGGCCACTATATATATATTTTTTTTTTTTTTTTTTTTACAAAGGAGGGACCTGTGTGGCCCCCTCCTGAGGCTTCTTTTAGCCCCACGCATCCCATCCCCCGGGGCCGGCCCCCCTTTTTTTAATGTTATTTTGTAGTGGAGGGGGGCTGCATGGCCCCCCTCCCGGGCCACTTTTAGCCCCGGGGACCCCATTCCCCGGGACTGGCCCTCTCCATTGGGGACCGTGGGGGGAGCCCCAATGCCCCCACGGTCCCTGCAGGAGCCGGCATTGCTTTTCCACAAGGGGAGCTGCTGACATGCAGCCGGGAGCGGATTCAGCTAACTTGAAAAATTATCGACCGATTTCCCAATTACCATTTATATCTAAAATTCTAGAACAACATCTGCTGCAAGACCTTTCTTCTTTTTTGGAGTCTCACAACCTCCTTCATGGGCGTCAGGCAGGCTTTCGTGCACACCATAGCACCGAGTTAGTGATGCTCTCGGTGCTGGATGAGCTTCGAGGCATGGCTGACAGTAGGAAACCAAGCGCCCTGATACTTTTAGATCTGTCAGCGGCGTTTGATACTGTCAGCATGACCTGCTCCTGAAAAGAGTGGCCAGCTCGGGAATAAAGGGCGCAGCTTATAAGTGGCTAGAATCCTTCCTAACAGGGAGGCAACAGAGGATTCAACAGGGAGATGATCTCTCCGATGTAGGTATGGTGGAGTGTGGAGTCCCGCAGGGCTCAGCACTATCGCCACTACTTTTTAATCTTTACCTACAACCTCTGATTGAGTCTTTAGTGCACATGGGTTGTCGAGTGTTTAATTACGCCGACGATACTCAGCTGCTTTTTAGCATTGAGAACTCCACTACGGCTCAGGCGCAGGTGTTAGAAGTTCTTAGGTATACAGTCAGTTGGATGACTGTCAACCTACTGAAAATTAACCCCGAAAAGACGGAAGTCTTGGTGGTATCTACTGGTACATCACCTTGGGGTGATTTGTATTGGCCGCAAGAACTTGGTCCTACTCCAACACCAGCAGCAAATGTAAAAAGTCTTGGCATAAAAATTGACTGCGACCTGTCAATGTCTGCCCAGATTTCTACGGTAGTTGGCGTATGCATTGGTCTAATCAGGCAATTGCGCAAGCTAGTTCCTCTCCTATCTCAATCGATGCTTCGCACGGTAGTTTCAACCACAATTATATCACGAGTGGACTATGGCAACGTCCTTTATTTAGGCCTGCCAAACAGTCTGATCAAGAGATTGCAGGTTGTCTTGAACGATGCGGCACGTTTAATCTTTAAGCTTCCCAGAAGAGCTCATGCCTCCCCCCTATTGCTTAGGCTTCACTGGCTCCCCGTGAAGCAGAGGGTGGAGTTTAAGAGCTTGTGTGTAGCACATAAGGCAATATATGGACAAGCACCGGTCTATATAAAGGATCGTTTGATGCCTTATAATCCTAAACGATCGCTTAGATCTTCGGACGCTCAGCTGCTGGTTTGCCCTCGCCTTAAATTGGCACCAAAGGGCGGAAGATCCTTTTCCACACTAATTCCACAGCTGTGGAACAAGCTGCCAGACCTGCTTCGTAAAGAGACCAATCTTTTACAGTTTAGAAAGCAGTTGAAAACAATTTTGTTCAGGGAAGCCCTAGGCCCCTTTTAATCATATGGTATTCTATTCCTCTTCTAGCTGGGAATTGTTGTGTTTTCTTGGTCTGAAAGCATCTTGAGACCTGTGGGTGAGTTGGCGCTATACAAACTAAAGTAACAATAACAATAACAATAACTTCCTGATTTGAAGTGTTAGCAGCCAATTAGAATGCAGCTCGTGATCGGCATGGTGCGCGGATCCACTGCGCCTCTATATATCAAAACTTTTATTTTTTGATTTTCTCAGCAACTACTGAACGGATTTACACCATTTAAGAAAAAGTGCTTTCTGAGCCAAGCGCTACCTTTCTGCCAAATTTGGTGTAATTCCGTTCAGCAGTTCGGGCTGTAGCCGTGTCTAAAGTTTCCTATGAGAATTAACATGGAGAAAACATGTTTTGGGACCCCCTTTTTTCTCGGCCCCCGCTTGCCGAATCACACCGAAACTTTCAAGATAGGAGCTGACCGGAGAGCCCCACTAGTTTTGAAAATTTTGCGAAGATTCGTCAACTGGTGCCAAAGTAATTGGGAAAAGAAAAAACGCTTTTTGAATAGAAACAAGGTCCTAACTATAACTACCTACTGGCGACCGCCAGTAGGTATTGTATATATGTGTGTGTGTATATATATATATATATATATATATATATATATATATATATATATATATATATATATATATATATTCAAAGAAAAAAACAAAGGTTGCAGGGATGTTATAGTTAGGAAGTAGGAATTTAAAAAAACATAGAAATTCACTGAAAGAAACAGACGTCATTGTTAGGCTCATATTTCACTCGTACAAAACGAGTGAAATTCCCCAGTTATAGTTACCTGAGCTAACTATACCTTACGCCCCCACAATGCACTGCCTATGACCTCACATATTACATCACTCAGAGTGTGAGCTGCCCCCACCCACAAAATTAGAAAGGGAAAAGATACTGGCTATTAGGATGTAAAGAATGGAGAAGGACGAGGGAAAGCGATGATCGCCAACCAATAAGAACATCACTCCACAGCTCTGAAGCCCATGGGGAGGGGGGAGGAGCAGCTGCAGTGTGCACTGCACTTATGCGATAAGGTCATCACCCCACAGCTCTCAAGCCCACGAGGAGGGGGGAGGAGCAGCTGCAGTGTGCACTGCACTTATGCGATATGGTCATCACTCCACAGCTCGCAAGCCCATGACAGGGGCATAAGAAGCTGCAGTGTGCACTGCACTTATGCGATAAGGTCATCACTCCACAGCTCTCAAGCCCATGAGAGGGACAGGAGCAGCTGCTGCACTTATGTGATAAGGTCATCACTCCACAGCTCTCAAGCCCATGAGAGGGGCAGGAGCAGCTGCAGTGGGCACTGCACTTATGCGATAACGTCATCACTCCACAGCTCTCAAGCCCATGGGGGAGACAGGAGCAACTGCAGTGTGCACTGCACTTATGCGATAAGGTCATCAGTCCACAGCTCTTACGCCCATGAGGGGGGCAGGAGCAGGTGCAGAGGGCACTGCACTTATGCAATAGGGTCATCACTCCACAGCTCTTACGCCCATGAGGGGGGCAGGAGCAGGTGCAGAGTGCACTGCACTTATGCGATACGGTCTTCATTCCACAGCTCTCAAGCCCATAGGGGGGCAGGTGCAGAGTGCACTGCACTTATGCGATAGGGTCATCACTCCACAGCTCTTACGCCCATGAGTGGGGCAGGAGCAGGTGCAGAGTGCACTGCACTTATGCGATAGGGTCATCACTCCACAGCTCTTACGCCCATGAGTGGGGCAGAAGCAGGTGCACAGTGCACTGCACTTATGCGATAGGGTCATCACTCCACAGCTCTTACGCCCATGAGGGGGGCAGGAGCAGGTGCAGAGTGCACTGCACTTATGCGATAGGGTCATCACTCCACAGCTCTTACGCCCATGTGGGGGGCAGGAGCAGGTGCACAGTGCACTGCACTTATGCGATACGGTCTTCATTCCACAGCTCTCAAGCCCATAGGGGGGCAGGTGCAGAGTGCAATGCACTTATGCGATAGGGTCATCACTCCACAGCTCTTACGCCCATGAGTGGGGCAGGAGCAGGTGCAGAGTGCACTGCACTTATGCAATAGGGTCATCACTCCACAGCTCTTACGCCCATGAGGGGGGCAGGAGCAGGTGCAGAGTGCACTGCACCTATGCGATAGGGTCATCAATCCACAGCTCTTACGCCCATGAGTGGGGCAGGAGCAAGTGCAGAGTGCACTGCACTTATGCGATAGGGTCATCACTCCACAGCTCTTACGCCCATGAGGGGGGCAGGAGCAGGTGCAGAGTGCACTGCACTTATGCGATAGGGTCATCACTCCACAGCTCTTACGCCCATGAGGGGAGCAGGAGCAGGTGCAAAGTGCACCACACTTATGCGATAAGGTCATCAGTCCACAGCCCTTAAGCCCATGAGAGGGGCAGGAGCAGCTGCAGTGTGCACTGCACTTATGCGATAAGGTCATCAGTCCACAGCCCTCAAGCCCATGAGAGGGGCAGGAGCAGCTGCAGTGTGCACTGCACTTATGCGATACGGTCATCACTCCACAGCTCTCAAGCCCATGAGAGGGGCAGGAGCAGCTCCAGTGTACACTGCACTTATGCGATACGGTCTTCATTCCACAGCTCTAAAGCCCACGAGGAGGGGGCAGGAGCAGCTGCAGTGTGCACCACACTTTTGCAATAAGGTCATCACTCCACAGCTCTCAAGCCCATGAGGAGGGGGCAGGAGCAGCTGCAGTGTGCACTGCACTTATGCGATAAGCTCATCACTCCACACCTCTCGAGCCCATGAGAGGGGCAGGAGCAGCTGCAGTGTGCACCACACTTATGCGATAAGGTCATCACTCCACAGCTCTCGAGCCCATGAGAGGGGCAGGAGCAGGTGCAGAGTGCACCACACTTATGCGATAAGGTCATCAGTCCACAGCCCTTAAGCCCATGAGGGGGGCAGGAGCAGGTGCAGAGTGGACTGCACTTATGCGATAGGGTCATCACTCCACAGCTCTTACACCCATGAGGGGGGCAGGAGCAGCTGCAGTGTACACTGCACTTATGCGATAGGGTTATCACTCCATAGCTCTTACGCCCATGAGGAGGGGGCAGGAGCAGCTGCAGTGTGCATTGCACTTATGCGATAGGGTCATCACTCCACAGCTCTTACGCCCATGAGGGGGGCATGAGCAGGTGCAGAGTGCACTGCACTTATGCGATAGGGTCATCACTCCACAGCTCTCGAGCCCATGAGAGGGGCAGGAGCAGGTGCAGAGTGCACCACACTTATGCGATAAGGTCATCACTCCACAGCTCTTACACCCATGAGGGGGGCAGGAGCAGCTGCAGAGTGCACTGCACTTATGCGATAGGGTCATCACTCCACAGCTCTTACGCCCATGAGGGGGGCAGGAGCAGGTGCAGAGTGCATTGCACTTATGCGATAAGGCCATCACTCCACAGCTCTGAAGCCCATGGGGAGGGGGGAGGAGCAGCTGCAGTGTGCACTGCACTTATGCGATAAGGTCATCACCCCACAGCTCTCAAGCCCACGAGGAGGGGGGAGGAGCAGCTGCAGTGTGCACTGCACTTATGCGATATGGTCATCACTCCAAAGCTCGCAAGCCCATGACAGGGGCATAAGCAGCTGCAGTGTGCACTGCACTTATGCGATAAGGTCATCACTCCACAGCTCTCAAGCCCATGAGAGGGACAGGAGCAGCTGCTGCACTTATGTGATAAGGTCATCACTCCACAGCTCTCAAGCCCATGAGAGGGGCAGGAGCAGCTGCAGTGGGCACTGCACTTATGCGATAACGTCATCACTCCACAGCTCTCAAGCCCATGGGGGAGACAGGAGCAACTGCAGTGTGCACTGCACTTATGCGATAAGGTCATCAGTCCACAGCTCTTACGCCCATGAGGGGGGCAGGAGCAGGTGCAGAGGGCACTGCACTTATGCAATAGGGTCATCACTCCACAGCTCTTACGCCCATGAGGGGGGCAGGAGCAGGTGCAGAGTGCACTGCACTTATGCGATACGGTCTTCATTCCACAGCTCTCAAGCCCATAGGGGGGCAGGTGCAGAGTGCACTGCACTTATGCGATAGGGTCATCACTCCACAGCTCTTACGCCCATGAGTGGGGCAGGAGCAGGTGCAGAGTGCACTGCACTTATGCGATAGGGTCATCACTCCACAGCTCTTACGCCCATGAGTGGGGCAGAAGCAGGTGCACAGTGCACTGCACTTATGCGATAGGGTCATCACTCCACAGCTCTTACGCCCATGAGGGGGGCAGGAGCAGGTGCAGAGTGCACTGCACTTATGCGATAGGGTCATCACTCCACAGCTCTTACGCCCATGAGGGGGGCAGGAGCAGGTGCACAGTGCACTGCACTTATGCGATACGGTCTTCATTCCACAGCTCTCAAGCCCATAGGGGGGCAGGTGCAGAGTGCAATGCACTTATGCGATAGGGTCATCACTCCACAGCTCTTACGCCCATGAGTGGGGCAGGAGCAGGTGCAGAGTGCACTGCACTTATGCAATAGGGTCATCACTCCACAGCTCTTACGCCCATGAGGGGGGCAGGAGCAGGTGCAGAGTGCACTGCACCTATGCGATAGGGTCATCAATCCACAGCTCTTACGCCCATGAGTGGGGCAGGAGCAAGTGCAGAGTGCACTGCACTTATGCGATAGGGTCATCACTCCATAGCTCTTACGCCCATGAGGGGGGCAGGAGCAGGTGCAGAGTGCACTGCACTTATGCGATAGGGTCATCACTCCACAGCTCTTACGCCCATGAGGGGGGCATGAGCAGGTGCAGAGTGTACTGCGCTTGTGCGATCAGGCCATCACTCCACAGCTCTTACGCCCATGAGGGGGGCAGGAGCAGGTGCAGAGTGCACTGCACCTATGCGATAGGGTCATCAATCCACAGCTCTTACGCCCATGAGTGGGGCAGGAGCAAGTGCAGAGTGCACTGCACTTATGCGATAAGGTCATCACTCCACAGCTCTTACGCCCATGAGGGGGGCAGGAGCAGGTGCAGAGTGCACTGCACTTATGCGATAGGGTCATCACTCCACAGCTCTTACGCCCATGAGGGGAGCAGGAGCAGGTGCAAAGTGCACCACACTTATGCGATAAGGTCATCAGTCCACAGCCCTTAAGCCCATGAGAGGGGCAGGAGCAGCTGCAGTGTGCACTGCACTTATGCGATAAGGTCATCAGTCCACAGCCCTCAAGCCCATGAGAGGGGCAGGAGCAGCTGCAGTGTGCACTGCACTTATGCGATACGGTCATCACCCCACAGCTCTCAAGCCCATGAGAGGGGCAGGAGCAGCTCCAGTGTACACTGCACTTATGCGATACGGTCTTCATTCCACAGCTCTAAAGCCCACGAGGAGGAGGCAGGAGCAGCTGCAGTGTGCACCACACTTTTGCAATAAGGTCATCACTCCACAGCTCTCAAGCCCATGAGGAGGGGGCAGGAGCAGCTGCAGTGTGCACTGCACTTATGCGATAAGCTCATCACTCCACACCTCTCGAGCCCATGAGAGGGGCAGGAGCAGCTGCAGTGTGCACCACACTTATGCGATAAGGTCATCACTCCACAGCCCTTAAGCCCATGAGGGGGGCAGGAGCAGGTGCAGAGTGGACTGCACTTATGGGATAGGGTCATCACTCCACAGCTCTTACACCCATGAGGGGGGCAGGAGCAGCTGCAGTGTACACTGCACTTATGCGATAGGGTTATCACTCCATAGCTCTTACGCCCATGAGGAGGGGGCAGGAGCAGCTGCAGTGTGCATTGCACTTATGCGATAGGGTCATCACTCCACAGCTCTTACGCCCATGAGGGGGGCATGAGCAGGTGCAGAGTGCACTGCACTTATGCGATAGGGTCATCACTCCACAGCTCTCGAGCCCATGAGAGGGGCAGGAGCAGGTGCAGAGTGCACCACACTTATGCGATAAGGTCATCACTCCACAGCTCTTACACCCATGAGGGGGGCAGGAGCAGCTGCAGAGTGCACTGCACTTATGCGATAGGGTCATCACTCCACAGCTCTTACGCCCATGAGGGGGGCAGGAGCAGGTGCAGAGTGTACCGCACTTATGCGATAGGGTCATCACTCCACAGCTCTTACGCCCATGAGGGGGGCAGGAGCAGGTGCAGAGGGCACTGCACTTATGCGATAGGGTCATCACTCCACAGCTCTCAAGCCCATGAGGGGGGCAGGAGCAGGTGCAGAGTGCACCACACTTATGCAATAAGGTCATCAGTCCACAGCCCTTAAGCCCATGAGGGGGGCAGGTGCAGGTGCAGAGTGCACCGCACTTATGCGATAAGGTCATCAGTCCACAGCTCTTACGCCCATGAGGGGGGCAGGAGCAGGTGCAGAGTGCACTGCACTTATGCGCTAAGGTCATCACTCCACAGCTCTCGAGCCCACGAGGAGGGGGCAGGAGCAGCTGCAGTGTGCATTGCACTTATGCGATAAGGCCATCACTCCACAGCTCTTACGCCCATGAGGGGGGCATGAGCAGGTGCTGAGTGCATTGCACTTATGCGATAAGGCCATCACTCCATAGCTCTCAATCCCATGAGAGGGGCAAGAGCGGGTGCAGAGTGCACTGCACTTATGCGATAAAGCCATCACTCCATAGCTCTCAAGCCCATGAGCGGGGCAGGAGCAGCTGCAGTGTGCACCACACTTATGCCATAAGGTCATCACTCCACAGCTCTCGAGCCCATGAGGGGGGCAGGAGCAGGTGCAGAGTGCACCACACTTATGCGATAAGGTCATCAGTCCACAGCCCTTAAGCCCATGAGAGGGGCAGGAGCAGCTGCAGTGTGCACTGCACTTATGCGATAAGGTCATCACTCCACAGCTCTCAAGCCCATGAGAGGGGCAGGAGCAGCTCCAGTGTACACTGCACTTATGCGATACGGTCTTCATTCCACAGCTCTAAAGCCCACGAGGAGGGGGCAGGAGCAGCTGCAGTGTGCACCACACTTATGCCATAAGGTCATCACTCCACAGCTCTCGAGCCCATGAGAGGGGCAGGAGCAGGAGCAGAGTGCACCACACTTATGCGATAAGGTCATCAGTCCATAGCCCATGAGGGGGGCAGGAGCAGGTGCAGAGTGCACTAAACTTATGCGATAGGGTCATCCCTCCACAGCTCTTACGCCCATGAGGGGGGCAGGAGCAGGTGCAGAGTGTACCGCACTTATGCGATAGGGTCATCACTCCATAGCTCTTACGCCCATGAGGGGGGCAGGAGCAGGTGCAGAGTGCACTGTACTTATGCGATAGGGTCATCACTCCACAGCCCTTAAGCCCATGAGGGGGGCAGAGTGCACTGCACTTATGCGATAGGGTCATCACTCCACAGCCCTTAAGCCCATGAGGGGGGCAGGAGCAGGTGCAGAGTGCACTGCACTTATGCGCTAAGGTCATCACTCGACAGCTCTCGAGCCCACGAGGAGGGGGCAGGAGCAGCTGCAGTGTGCATTGCACTTATGCGATAAGGCCATCACTCCACAGCTCTTACGCCCATGAGGGGGGCATGAGCAGGTGCAGAGTGCATTGCACTTATGCGATAAGGCCATCACTTCATAGCTCTCAAGCCCATGAGGAGGGGGCAGGAGCAGCTGCAGTGTGCATTGCACTTATGCGATAAGGCCATCACTCCACAGCTCTTACGCCCATGAGGGGGGCATGAGCAGGTGCAGAGTGCATTGCACTTATGCGATAAGGCCATCACTCCACAGCTCTCAAGCCCATGAGAGGGGGCAGGAGCAGCTCCAGTGTGCACTGCACTTATGCGATACGGTCTTCATTCCACAGCTCTAAAGCCCACGAGGAGGGGGCAGGAGCAGCTGCAGTGTGCACTGCACTTATGCCATAAGGTCATCACTCCACAGCTCTCGATCCCATGAGGAGGGGGCAGGAGCAGCTGCAGTGTGCACTGCACTTATGCGATAAGGTCATCACTCCACAGCTCTCGAGCCCATGAGAGGGGCAGGAGCAGGTGCAGAGTGCACCACACTTATGCGATAGGGTCATCACTCCACAGCTCTTACGCCCATGAGGGGGGCAGGAGCAGGTGCAGAGTGCAACGCACTTATGCGATAGGGCCATCACTCCACAGCTCTTACGCCCATGAGGGGGGCATGAGCAGGTGCAGAGTGGACTGCACTTATGCGATAGGGCCATCACTCCACAGCTCTTACGCCCATGAGGGGGGCAGGAGCAGGTGCAGAGTGCACTGCACTTATGCGATAGGGTCATCACTCCACAGCTCTTACGCCCATGAGGGGGGCATGAGCAGGTGCAGAGTGGACTGCACTTATGCGATAGGGCCATCACGCCACAGCTCTTACGCCCATGAGTGGGGCAGGAGCAGGTGCAGAGTGCACTGCACTTATGCGATAGGGTCATCACTCCACAGCTCTTACGCCCATGAGGGGGGCATGAGCAGGTGCAGAGTGCACTGCACTTATGCGATAGGGTCATCAATCCACAGCTCTTACGCCCATGAGGGGGGCATGAGCAGGTGCAGAGTGCACTGCACTTATGCGATAGGGTCATCACTCCACAGCTCTTACGCCCATGAGGGGGGCATGAGCAGGTGCAGAGTGCACTGCACTTATGCGATAGGGTCATCACTCCACAGCTCTTACGCCCATGAGGGGGGCAGGAGCAGGTGCAGAGTGCACTGCACTTATGCGATCAGGCCATCACTCCACAGCCCTTAAGCCCATGGCTCATTGTGTATCTCAGGAAACACACCGCAGCAGCACAATTGTGAAACACCCTTTTTCTGTGTAAAGAAATGCTTGAAAGTTGCGAAAATGACAGAAAAAATGAAGTGGAAACAGCCTGGTAACAATAAATATAAAACATTACTGGCAACGCTCCGTTCCGTTCCTGCTCACTTCGAGTTTAGTGAAGATGTGCCTTTCAGTGGCAGGACGGTGAAAGGGCACATGACTTGAAAGCCCCCCCCCCCCCCCCCCCCCCCCCCACAGACCCCAGGGTGCCTGTCAGCCTCCAGGTCCGAATCTGCCCTTTCACCTCGAGGGAGCCGTCTGCAGCAGGAAGGGGTCCCCCCTCCCTCCCCAGCAGAGCTCAGCCCCCCGGGCGCCCCCCTCCCACTGACCGCCCTGCGGATAAAGGAGCAAATCCCGGCCTCCGACGGCTAATCTCTGGGATTAGAGGCCCTGGGATGCGGCGCAGGGCCCCGAGCTGCAGCCGGTGCTCAGAGGGCACAGATCTCTGCTCTTTGTGCCCCCACCCCCCGGCCGCAGTCCTCTGTCCTGACGCTGTGGGATTAGAAGTGTCCATCCTTTAATCCCCGCTTTAGCGCTTCGATGTGAACAGAGCCTCTTACGACGCGCCTCGTGCCGGCGCTGGCGGTGTCCATGCTTCATCCAGGGCTGTAAGTGGGATGAAAAAACTGGGGGGGGCTCTCGAAGGGGCGTGGCCGATGTAATTAAGGGCGTGGTTTACAAACACATACACTAAAAATCTGTGCTTTGCATAGTGTGCCGCCGGACTTGTAATATTCTGCTTCAGACATTGCATCCAGATACAGGATACAACAAGTAACATGACACCTACAACAAGCCAGGACTGTTGGCTTTGCCAATGGTTGTTAGTTGCATAAAATAAATCAGCAGCAACTATAGCTTCGTTTTATATAACATTGAATTGCTTCAGGTCTGAAAGGATGACGCTGTGAAAGAACTGTGGGGCATATTATCAAGGAACGGCGTTAAAATTATCGCCGCTTTAGCGGTAGGAAACGGCCTCTAAAGCGGCGATAATGGGATTGATAATCTGCCCTTGTGAATTCCCATAGAAGCCCAGGTTCTGGTGTGAACCTGGGCTTCTATGGGAATTCACAATGGCATATTATCAAGCCCATTATCGCCGTTTCAGCGGCAGTTTTCTGCCGATAAAGCGGCGATAATTTTAACACTGTTCGTTGATAATATGCCCCTATGAGTCTGCTTGAAGTCGCATCAAAGGCAGTGAAGGGTGGGGCTGCTGCAGAGGTAAGAATTATTTTTCATCCCAAGTGTGGGGGCAAGCATGTAGAGTCCGATCGGGACCCAGCTCAGCACCTGCTTTTTAGAACTGCCGATGCTGAGCACCGGCAGGACCCGGCCCACTTAAAGCCCTGCGTACAGAGTTTACATTAAAACATCCCCACGGCCCGGCGCATTATTACCATTATAACTCTAGTTGTAGCCAACATTGCCCCCGTGAAACTGACAAGCGTGACGTAACCCTGTTCCAGCTCCCTTGATTGGTCACACACAGGCTCCTCCCATGGGGTTAAGGCCCCTGCTGCGAAGATCTCTGAGTACCCATCAATGGCCAGGCTACATTAACGTAAAAAAACTGGTGGTTAATGCACTTGCTGCGGAGATCTGGGTGCCGGCCAATCACGGGTCTGTGTCAGCATAAAACAGCAGAGAGGGTTCATGTCCCTGCTGCAAAGCACAACGTAAAGCGCAGGTCACTGATTTCAGTTGTGTTCAGGTAGCTCAGTGGGTTACGGCTTTTGCCGCAGAGGTGTTTGTGTTACCTGCAGGTCACAATGTACAATCCTTGCACAGTGAGTTACAAACCAGCATCAAACATCTGCACGCAAACTGCAACAAAAACGCGTTGTTTTTGTACCAATCTTCAATTTTTTTAAGGCTTCTAAAAAAAGCTTTCTTAGGATAATGATAAATGCACACTAGTAAAGAGAATCGCAAACCCTGGGGCAGATTTACAAAAACTGGTGCATCTCTGCATATTTGCAGAAATGTGCCAGTTAATTTGCGTGACGGAAAAAACACTTGCGCCACCATGGATGCGTCGCATTTACAATGCGGTGCAGAGTGGTGCAAGGATTGACAGATATGTGATGCATCTTTTGTCGGAAAAAATCTTGTAGATTTCACTGAGTCTCTTTTACGAGGCTTCCTTGTGACGGAACGCCCACCCTGCATACATTATACCTCACGCAGGTATAATGTGGCGCAGGGGTTTGCAACGTGACACATCTCCCTAGATGCGTCACGTTGTAAATATTAATATCTAACTGCGCCTACGCTGGATTTCGTTCAAAATACTAAATTGTACTATTTACACAGATTACTCAATTGTTAAGCCCCAATAGATGGCTAACACATGACAAATCTAAGCATCATTTCCATCATGATTATTATACAATGAACAATGTTAAACACAGGTGGGAATTTCTCAAATTATGCTCATTTAATGTGAACAAACAGAAAAGAGTACCCATAATGATAACAAAATACAATGACAGATCAATTATAACCTTCAAGTCATTAGTGTAAACATCTATTCTAAATTTATAACAAACCAGAAAATGAATCTGAGAAAACAGAAAACAATTCCTAACAGAATAAATCACTAGGGAAATAGATGAGCTTGTCGACGTTTCGGTCTTGATGGCATGTATGTCCGTTGGACCATCTTCAGGGCGATGAAATGAGTTATGATTAACCCTTAAATCTGGTCCGGCACAAATCTATAACCAGACGAATCACTAGAGTTGTAAAAAGGCTTCCAGGTCGCGGACACCGGAATAATAATTAATCCAAGTACTTGGTAAATATCCAAGCTAGCAGAGAAATCTTGCAAAGGCAATCCAGCAGGATTTGCATTTAGTGGCACTTGCTTTAGTCGAGCGGCACGTGCGGGACACTGCTCTTCATGGATACTGCTGTCTCAACAGACGTTTAAAATATATCGCATTGTGACGCATTGTTTACAACGCCGCTGCCTTACAGAAGTGACGCAACAGCTGTGTAAAGTTGGCGCAAGGGGCTTGTAAATCTGCCCCCATGTGTTTTGTGGACCCCCACACAATTTTAAATCCTGACTTTGTGTTTCTCCAGAACAAGTGCTCTTAAGATTACATTTCTACCAGTATCGATGATTTATAGGGCCACTGGAATTATGCAGCAGGGGAAGACCAAATTATGCGCAAAGAAAGGGCAAATTGTGCGGCCCAAAATATGCATTACCTCCTTGTTTTGTCATTTGTACACAGGTTAACACTGTCTGAGCAAAGGTTTCACATCATAAGTACCGGTTTAACACCAAAATACAGTAACAAGCAACAGGAAGGGGACTAGTTAAACTGTGCAAAGGCCCTTCCACTGTGCAGCAGCACGTGTTGCTGCGTTTTTAGTAACTTTTGATTTGTATCAGCTACAAACAAAATTATTTTATGCTTTTTAATGCAGCAGTTTCTGTATTATGAGGCAAATGTGGCAAAATCCTTAATTATGAGGGCAAACGTCGCTGCTGCAAACTCTCATAATTCCAATGGCCCTAATGACATGGGACTGCTCTACCGGGACCCTCCGTCATATTTAGCATTTCCTGCACATTGACTTACAACTTGTGTGAGTCATTGCACCCGTACAAAGTAGGAAGGTGGATATCTGACTATGGTTACCCCCAACTTTTTGCCTAGTCTTTTGCTGGTTTTTGACTCAGTTGGCCTGGGATCCTGCTATTCAGGACCCAGGCTTCCTGCTCTCTCTGTTAAAATGGACACCATGTACTTTAGGTGCATTTACCAATTGGCACTGGGCCACCTTATCAGTCCCTGTACAGTGTACCTTAGGTGCCCAGGGCATAGGTGTACCCAGGGCCTACCAGGGGCTGAAGCATGTATTATGCCACCCCTGGCTGGCCATCCAAAACTGACACAACTGGCTGCACAACAGCTGGGGCAAGGTGGTGTACTCACCCTTTGCTTTAGATATAGTATACCTATATCTAACCCTAAAATGGACACATATCCTCCTATCAGTCACTCCTATGGCAGGCCTTAACAATCCTGAAGGCAGAGTGCTTGGAATTATGTGAGATGGTGCTCTGGCATGAGCTGAGCCCGTCTGCAGCTTGCGGAACCAAGTCCTAATAGCTGTTCAATGATAACGCTATACCATATACTCTTTAAGTGCATTATCGACCTTGCGGTTGAATGCTAACTCTGGTATAACATTATCAAAACATGTCGAGTAAGGTGTCATATGAATTGGAATACTACCCCCTCGCCAATTCTGGCGACGGGGGTAGCATTCCACCCTTCTAGAGGGTACACGACATGTATGTAACTGTGAACCCCGGTTAAAGTTAACTCGAGCCTTGGCATCACAAAATGGATGCTGCCGCCACAGACACAAGTCTGACCTCCTGCTGCTGGGAGTCCTTCCAGCGAGGGAGGCTTGGACAAAGGGTTTCCTGCCTTGGGAGGTGCTAGCACCACCCCAGACAAAATTTTGTGTATTGGGTAGTGTGAGAAGTTGGCCTGATATGCAGTGCTCACTATTCTAGTGATCACTATGTATCAGTCCAGACAACCCTTATTGATGATTGGTTGTAAGTCAACCTTATAGACCAGCTATCCTAGTAGCATGGATACGAGCAGTCTAAGGCTAAGACTCTAGAGGGCGTGTTAAGCCAGCTGTTTTACCATCACATTACCCCTTGAACACCAAGTAAAAGGACACCACACAAGTTGTTATCAAACATAAAGTATATTTATTTATAACAGGACTACCCTGGCTCTTTATGAGACAGGGAGCTAAGCACACAACAAAACTCTTAAAGAAACACTGAAAGTCGCACAATTTACACAGATGCCCGAGGGGCACGAAAAACCATATACTATGGAAGTGGAATGCGAAATTACTAGCAGGTAAGTAATGCTTTTCTAGACTTTAGAATCGCTAGGCCTACAATACTAAACACTTAGGTTAGGAGCAGGAGGCCTGTGGACGTCGTGTGCAGAGTGGGAACTCTCACGCGTAAGGCGGGAAAAAGTCTATGGATGCTAGCAATTGCAAAGTTACTGTTCTCGGGCGAACCCGACTAGGTGGGTCGAAAACGGGAGTGGATCCGAACACTTAGGGTGTTGGACTATGCTGGAGCACCGGAGTACTCAGTTTACCTAGCCCAGGGGCTGCGGCTGCATAGGGTTGAAGTTGCGTCGGAAACCCACGTTGAAGAACCAGGAGCCTGAAGAAAGAAGTTGCTGGCAGGCGGCCAGTGAAGAAAGTTTGTGGAGATCCAAGCCTGGATCAGGGAAGAAGAAACCTGTAAGCAGAGGGGACCAAGTTCTGAATCACTAGCCAGTGATTTAGGTGGGCACCAGGATGGCACCGGACGAAGTCACCTCAGCCAGGTGAGTGGGCGCTGCTGGGCTCTGCAGTCTCTCGGACCAGGAGGCGTTGTCGGCGACCAGGATGGAGGTGCGAGCTGTCCCACGAAGGTACTTGCTGTCGACGTTGCTGGACCCAGGATTGGGGCAACAAGTCTTGGCAAATGCAAGGCCCACGCGGTGGACCTAAAATGGCGTCTTGAGTGGACCAGGAGGGTCCAAGGTGCTTCTCTGAAGAAGGGAAGCAAGGGCCAGTCTGGAGCAACCAGACCAGCAGTCTTTGTCGTCGTGGAGCGTCGTAAAAGGGCCACTAGCCAACAGGCAAGTGACCGGGACAACGCAGTGAGCAGCAAAAAGCAGAAGGGCCCCACGCAGATCTCGTGGATGCAGGGGGGCTGAACTTCGGTGCTGGAGCTGCTCAGGGTCGGGGCTTCTCTCACCCCAAAGCACTCGATCGAGGGTCACTCGGTGGTCGTGCTGGACAAGCGTCGTGCAGTTCTGAAGATGGCCAGTCCCTCTAGGTCTCGTCGCACCCACGGATCACAGCTGGGCTGATGATGTAGGTTGAGGTCAGAGGTGCCAGGGAAGCCGGTTCTCGTCATGCTGGAGCAGTCTTGATCCGAAGGAGAGACTGGCAACAAACCGCGATGCTTGGTTGGTGCCTGCTGCTGCAGGGTGACTACTCCTTAGTCACAAGGGAGAATCTTGGGAAGAAGTCTTGAGTTCCTTTCGTGGAAAGTAGTTTCAGGATTCAAAGATGATCTAATTTGGAAGGGGGCCTGCTCCTACCTTTATCCTGAAAAAGGGGGCTGGCACGCGACTAAGTCCTGCCCTATGGGTGGGACCAGGAGGGGGGTGGTTACACCCCTCTCCTTTGGCGGGCTTTCCCCAGCTCAGGGTCTGGTGTGCCCCTGGAACTGGTTCAAGCCGGCCTATGCACAGTGAGCACCGGGGTGCCACTTGCAGTCACCTTCCTCTAAAGCCCTGCCTACCTAGAATACACAAAACCCTGTCTGGGACGGTGCTGGCACCGCCCCTGGCAGGAAACCCTTTGTCCTTGCCTCCTGCTCTGGGAGGACTCCCAGCAGCAGGAGGGCAGACTTGTGTCTCGGTGGCAGCATCCATTTTGTGGATGCTAAGGCTCTGTCTGACTTTAACCGGGGTTACAGGTTACCAACATGTCGTGTCCCTCTAGAAGGATGGAATGCTAACCCCATCGCCAGAATTGGCGAGGGGTTAGTATTCCAATTCGTATGACACCTTACTCGACATGTTTTGATAAAGCGATACCAGAGTTGGCATATAACCGCGAGGATTATAAGGCACTTAAGAGTATATGGTATGCGATATCATGGAAACGACTAAGGGATAGATCCCGAAAGCCGCAGACAGGCTCAGCTCATGCTAGAGCACCATCTCACACGATTCCAAGCACTCTGCCTTCAGGATTGTCAAGGCCTGCCATAGGAGTGACTGATAGGAGATCTGTGTGTCCATTTAGGGTTAGATATAGGAATACTATATCTAAAGCAAAGGGTGATTACACCACCTTGCCCCAGCTGTCGTGCAGCCAGTTGTGTCAGATTTGGATGGCCAGCCAGGGGTGGCCTAATACATGCTGCAGCCCCTGGTAGGCCCTGGGTACACCTATGCCCTGGGTACCTAAGGTACACTGTACAGGGACTGATAAGGTGACTCAGTATCCAATTAGATATGTACCTAAGGTACATGGAATCCATTTTACAGAGAGAGCAGTAGGCCTGGGGTCCTGAATAGCAGGGCCCCAGGTCAACTAAGTCAGAAAACCAGCAAAACACCAGGCAAAAAGTTGGGGGCAACCATAGTCAGGGATCTACCTTCCTACAGGTAGGATAGGCCTGAAAGGAATGAGACATGCCTGGGGCACACAAGGTGCCCTGTGCATACACCGGTTCAAACCAGTTGCTGGGGCACCCCAGCTCTGGCGCGAAAACCGGACAAAGGATAGGGGGTGTAACCACCCCCCTTCCTGGTCCCACCCAGGTGAGGGACCTAGTCAGCAGTACAGCCCCCTTTAGCAGGATAAAGGTAGGAGCTGGTCCCATTCCAAATTAGATTATCCTGAACAACTTTGTAAGAAGAAACTCTGGACTTCAACATCTGCTCCACAGAAGACGGAAGAATCTCCCTTGTGGGCAAGGAGTGTCCACCCTGCTACTGCAGGCACCATCAAGCGTCCAGCGGCTTCACTTTGTCGTCTTCCCTTGAGGATCCAGACTTCAGAGCCCGACGAGACCCGGATTCCCAGACCTCTCCGACCTCAACCTACATCTGCAGCACAGCTGAGATCCGTGGGTGCGACGAGACACGTGGGACCGACCATCTTGAACGAACCTGCACTTCGCTTTCAGCACAACTCCCGAGGTAAACTCGACCAAGTGCTTTGGGGATTGAGAAGCCCCAGCCCCGAGCAGCCCCTGCACCGAAGATCAGCCCTCCAGCCTCCACGAGATCTGCGTGGGGCCCTTCTGCTTGTTTGCTGCTCGACGCGTTGTCTGGTCACTTGCCGGCTGGCTAGTGACCTCCTAGCCGACGAACCTTGAAATCCTTGCTGCTGGTCTGGTTGCTCCAGACTGGCCCTTGCTCCCTTCCAAAAGAGGGGCACCCCGGACTCTCCTAGTCCGCACCAGACGCTTTTTCTACTCACCGCGTGGGTTGCCCTTGCTAAGGCCTATTGACGCCGATTCCGGATCCAACACCGCCGACAGCGTGAGCCTGCGTGGGACAGCTCGTGCCTCCATCCTGGTTGTCGAAGACACCTCCTGGTCCATGTGGCTGCAGAGTCAAGCGTCCACTCTTCACCTGATCGCGACGACGACATCTGGTTCCTTCCTGGTTCCACTCCAGTCACTGGCTAGTGACTTTGAACATTGTCCCCTCTGCTTTCAGGTCCTCTTCTTCACCGATCCACCCTTGGATCGCACCGGACATCTTCCTCCTGGTCGCCTGCAGCATCTTTTCTTTCAGGCTCCATTGACTTCAACGCAGAAACCCGACACAACTTCGCACCTAAGCACCCGCAGCCCGTGGGTGAGGTAACGAGAGCATTTCGGTGCTCAAGGGTAGCTTGACTCTCCTAGTGTCCAGTTCCACAGTCGTTTTAGTCCTAACTAGTCAGGATTGTCCGTACTTACCTTTTACTTGAACTGTACTGTCCATAGACGTTGTTACGCATCCCGCGTGTGAGTTCACACTCTGCACCCGCGTCCCGTGGGCCTCCTATTACTTACCCAAGGTTAGGATAGCGTAGTCCCAGCGGTCCTGCAGCCTCTGGACAGCTCCATTTCTTCTATTGACTCTCACATTCCATTTACTTAGTATATGGTTTGCCGTGCCCCTAGGGCACCATTGTAATTTTGTGCAACTTGTCGTATTTTTCATAAGAGATTGTCATGTGCTTAGCCCTCTGACCTCATAAAGAGTTCAGAGGTGTTTGTTATTAATAAATATATTGTTTATTTTCATAACAACCTGTGTGGTGTCCTTTCATCTGGTATTCAAGGGGTTATATTGTGGTAAAACAGCTGGCTTCACATGCCATAACGAGTTTAGCCTAAGACTGCTTTTGTCCATGCTGCCACTAGGATAGCTGGTCTATAAGGTTGACTTACAACCACCACCATAAGGGTTGTTTGGACTGATACAAGGTGATCACTAGAACTAGTGAGCATCATATATCAGGCCAACTTCTCACATACAATATCTGTGCGAGAAAAGCACTCCGACGCCCCGCCTCGGGCCGAGGAGCGTTTAAAAAAACATGAGAGAAAAATGAGTAAGTGCTTTATAAGTGTTTATTGGTGCAATTACTCAAGCAGACAGACACACGTGACATTCTTACAGGACAAGGGCACCTCTGACAGAAAGGGGGTGGAAGAGGGAAGCCCCTCCCTAGACCACGGTTTCTTCTTCTTAGCACCTGTGAGGCCATCACAGGCGCCTCTGTTTGCCCTTCACACTGGCATCCAGGTGTGAGGCCGCAGATAGCTCCCGCCAGCATCAACAACAGGAGTGCTCAGGAGCTTCGCGCGCAACTGAGATGGTCGCGTGAGCACAGGGCTCCCGGACCTTCGCCGCCTCCGGCATTTATCCTGACTATAATCCTGGATATGACTTCGGACCATCGCAGATGAAACCCAGCTGATATGATAGCTGCTTTCAAAATTTGATTTGGTCCAAGAGAACCGATTTTATGGTGATCTGAACTTTCCTGGCCTGCTCCACGGACCTGCCCCGGGCTCGTGTTGATGAACTGCCTGGACGGTAATTGAACAACAGCGGCTTCCCTGATCCCACTTTCGACCCTGGACTTGGCTTTCGGTTTCGCTTTTGGCTCGGACCCTTCTACGCAGCAGATTTGGCCCCGCCGCCCACGGATTGCTTCACTTCCCGGTCCCACTCTAGGACCGGGACTGTATATCACCGCTCGGTGTGTGACTTGGAACATGCTGTCCTTTGGTTGAGCATCTGTGGGGGATTTTGATGTAGCCATTTTCACCAGATCTCGGGGTCCCCTCGGGGGCGCAGCGTCCAAAATGGCCGGCAAGCCCGAGTTTGAAAAGCGGAAGACCAAGGCTGGTCACCATGGGGGCTCCATACAATCTAATGTCATGGACCGATACACTCATCCCAAGGGATCCCCCAGTGGAACTGGTAAGCCTCCAGCAGACAAGGGAGATGACCTTAAGGCGGACGAAGACCGACTCTGCACGATATCATGGGCGCCATTGCGAGTATGCAGGCCTCAATCGGTGTGCAGTATGAAACCCTGGCGCAAAAACTGGATACAGTGGCGATCGATGTCACCTTGATCAGGGCGGATTTGGCTAAAACGAACGAAAAAGTTAAATCCCTGGACTTGAAGACTTCTAGCCTCACGACGGATGTCTCCGATCTACAAACGGAGGTCCGCGATCTACAGTCCTCTAATGACTCCTTCTCCCGTCGCTTGGAAGATTTTGAAAGTCGTTCTAGGCGGAACAACGTCCGTATTGTGGGTGTCCCTGAGAATTCAGACAACTTAAATGTCGACCTTATTGTAGAGGACCTCATCGTCAACCATCTTGCACCCAAAGGCCTGAGTAAATTCTTTGCGGTGGAGCGAACTCACAGAGTGTCGGGTGGTAAACCTAAGCTGGGTGCTGCCCCGCGCCCATCATCGCCAGTATATTTAATTTCCGTGATCGGGATGCTATCCTGCAGGCATCGCGTTTGGGTGGCCCCACGAAATTTGAGAACACGACGGTGAGTTTCTATCCCGACTTCACTCAGTTGGTGCAGAAGCAAAGAATGGGGTTTCAGGGAGTGAAGAGACGATTGAGAGACAGGGACATGAAATACGCAATGCTATTTCCAGCCCGACTACGTGTGGAACATGGAGATCGGACGTTCTTCTTCGATCGCCCTGAGGCTGCAAGTGACTGGCTCGACACACTGCCCAGGCAACGGGAACACCCTGAACATTCTGGTGGAGCTGAGGGTGGACTGATGGACCAGGAATAGTAATGTGACTTGGTTCGCTGGACTGCACATAGATCTTTCGGCATGGTTTGCGGATCCTTTAACTTGCTTTAATTGAGGTGGTCCTCCAGGGGTGGCGGGGGGAGTGAGTCCCTTCCTCCTCTGGGGTTTCTTTTCGTAGATTAGTTATTTGCTAGGGCGACAGGCACACTGCAAGTTGGGGGGGGGGGCTTTGAGTCTAACGCAGGGGTGCAGGGTGGTTTTTTTGTTGTTTCCTGGATAGGTTTTGGGAAGGGGGGGAAGTTGTTCTTGTTTGGTTCCCTTCAAGGCACTATATTGATGGACATTTGGACTTGGCTGCAGTGACTAATGTGGGGTGGATGTTGCGCCTACGTTTAGGATGGTGGGTAGGGGGCTAAACTTGCTGTGTTGGAATGTTAACGGGTTGGGGGACAGGATAAAACGTGGCGTGGTGTTACAACTCTTTAGACGTCTTTCCCCTGATGTTGTGCTGTTGCAAGAAACACATCTGATGGGCAATACATGCCAGGCTATGAACCGTAGGGGCTACCGTCTACTGGCACACTCTGGCTTTACCACTGGCGGGGGGTGGGTATCTTGGTCAGAGTTTCCCTCCCCCTTGAGATCGATGCTGTCATCCTTGACGACAGGGGGAGATATGCCGCCATTACGGGACGTTGGGAGGGGAAGGTCGTCACTTTGCTCTCCGTTTATGTCCCGCCTGGCCTTCAAACTACGACCTTTGCTGACCTGGGGAGGGTGATACTGGGGCTCCCGGAGGGCATCAATCAATCAATCAAACCATTTGTATAGCGCACTACTCACCCGGGAGGGTCTCAAGGCGCTTGGGGGAAGGGGTAAGCTACTGTTCGAACAGCCAGGTCTTGAGTTGTTTCCTGAATGCGAGATGGTCCTGGGTCAGCCGAAGGTGGATGGGGAGGGAGTTCCATGTCTTGGCAGCCAGGTAAGAGAAGGATCTACCTCCGGCGGTGGCTCTTTGGATGCGTGGTACGGCTGCGAGGGCGAGGCTGGTGGACCGTAGCTGGCGGGTGGGCGTGTAGAAGGTCAGGCGGTCGTTGAGGTACTTGGGGCCCAGGTCGTGGAGAGACTTGTGGTGGGTGGCGATTTTAACTCTGTGGTCTCCGGACATGTCAATCGCTACCCACGCAGGGATCTTGGGAGGTCCCAGTCCTGGCTGGGTGGCTTTCTTGACACTCTGGGACTAATAGATTGCTGGAGGCTGCTACACCCTGGACAATTACAATACACCTTCCACTCTGGTGCACACGGCACTCTTTCAAGACTTGACTATATCCTGATGCCCGCAACACAGGCCACACTTGTTAAGGAGATCAGACATTTGTCTAGGGGTATTTCAGATCACTCCCCCCTGTGGCTCCCCATGGAGGCGGGACCGGGAACTAAGGGTAGCCCCGATTAACCCTTGGTATCTCCGTGACCCTAAGATCCGTACGGAACTGATCAAATCACTCAACCTTATTTTGTGGAGAATGTGGGGTCTGTGTCATCGTCTGTCTCACTATGGGAAGCCTATAAGGCGGTCATCCGCGGCCACGCCTTACCATTAATTAATAACGCTAAGAAACGTAAGTGCGAGGCAGTGGTCCGACTTGAAACTGAGATATCAGACATAGAAAGAGAGCTGGAATCTGATGTTACCCAGGACAGGTTGCACCTTCTTAGCCTCAAACAAACGGACTATAGAGCGTTGGTCACTGATGCCGCCAAGGTGATGAGTAGAGAGCAGCAGGGCCGTTTGTATGATGTGGGTGATAAGGCCGGAAAGTTGATAGCCTGGTTGGACAGGAAGGAGAGGGCTAGTCGTGTGGTTCCTTTGATTGAGAGGGCGGATGGAGTGAGAGTGACTGACCCGGTCGAGATTGTGGAGTGTTTTTCTGAGTATTTTCAAACCGTATACTCCCCTGTATCGGATAGACCGGAACAGGATTCACATCTGCTTCTGAGAGACATTGCTTTGCCCTGCTTGTCGGATCTGGATAGGGAACTGATGGACGCGACACTCTCGGTTGAGGAGGTCGCGACCGCAATCCGCTCTGTGAGCTCGGGAAAGGCCACGGGTCCGAATGGACTTCCCATCGAACTCTATAAGCTGCGCCCAGACAAGATAGCTCCACATCTTCGCTCGATGTTTTTAGAATCGCTAGACGCGGGTACCCTTCCATCCGACCAAAGACTTGCGTCTATCGTCGTGATTCACAAGGAAGGAAAGCCGCAGGATTGCTGCGCGTCTTACAGGCCCATCTCGCTTCTAAACGCTGAGCCTAAGATCCTCGCAAAAGTGCTTGCGAACCGTTTAATCTCTGTTGTCTGCGACCTGATCCATCCGGATCAGTCCGGGTTTATCCCGCACCGGAACACGGCGCTTAACCTCCGGCGTCTACATGGTGCCCTTGCGAGAGCATCCTCGCTGAGTGAATCGGCCATTTTGGCTTCTTTGGACGCCACAATGGCGTTTGATACGCTGGAATGGCCATATCTCTGGGCTGTCCTCGCCAAGTTTGGTTTTGGCCCTGTTTTCATCAGTTGGGTGAAACTACTATATCAAGACCCCTTGGCCCAGGTGGTTGTCAACGGTCGTGTTTCTGGCTCATTTTCTCTCTGGAGGGGTCCTCCCCAGGGGTGCCCATTGTCTCCGCTCCTTTTTGCTCTTGCTTTGGAACCTTTGGCGGCTTGGCTGCGCTGGGAGCCTTTAATGAAGGGTATACGCTGGACCCCTGATTTCGAGGACCGAATATCGCTTTACGCTGACGACATCCTGTTATATCTCACGTCGCCTCGGAAGTCGCTAGTGGTACTGTTCGATGTCTTGACTTCCTTCGGTACAAATTCTGGCCTTGTAATCAATTGGTCCAAGTCCTGCGTGTACGTTCTCTCGGGAGACTCTCCTCTCTTTCCGCGTGGGTGCCCAATACAGGTGGCACACACGGGTTCCAAGTACTTGGGGGTGTTTATCACCTTAGATCCTTTGGTTCGCTATGAACGTAACCTGCTGCCCCCGCTTCAGCGCTTACGATCCGACGTTGTGGCATGGCGTAGACTTCCGTTGTCCCCGCTCGGACGTGCGGCTCTATTTAAGATGATGTCACTGCCCCGATTTTTATATGCCCTACAGAATACTTGCGACACCATCCCGGCCAGCTATTTCCGGGAGATTAAAAGCTTGCAGCGACAACTGATATGGGGTGGACGGTCCCGCATAGCACTTGCCAAGTTGACACTCCCTTGGTATGACGGTGGAATTGCTCTCCCGGATATTAAGCGCTACTACTGGGCCTCCCAACTGGGGGCGATTAATCACGGCACGTATGATCCTGCGTCGAACCCCGCGTTCGAAATGGATAGATGGTTGCTGCCTGGTGGTGACTACAACAGGGCGCTTTATACGAAATCCGCAGGGAGGCTGCTCACTGGCCCCACCAAGATAGCGGTGCAAGTATGGCATCGTGCGAATGATGCCATGGGATGGAAGGATAGGCTTACACGCGCTACTCCGCTTTATGCTTCCGAGAGGCTGGGCTCCCTATGGAAGACGAAAGGCTTTGATAGATGGGACGTGATTGGTATATGCAGGGTGAATGATGTGTGGACTAAGGGTAGAGTTAAAACCTTCGACGAGTTGAGATTGGAGTATGACCTGAGTGACAGGGAGTTTTTTTAGTTCAAGTTCAAGTTCAAGTTCAGAAATTTGTATAGCGCACTACTCACCCATAGGGTCTCAAGGCGCTTGTGGGAGGGGGTGCATTATTTATCGAATAGCCAGGTTTTAAGTTCCTTTCTGAAGGAAATGTGGTTCTGTGTGAGGCGGAGGTGAGTGGGGAGAGAGTTCCAGGTCTTGGCCGCCAGGTAGGAGAAGGATCTTCCTCCCATGGTGGATCTGTGGATGCGCGGAACTGCGGCAAGTGCTTGGTTGGAGGATCTTAGTTGGCGGGTGGGTGTGTAGAAGGACAGTCGTGTCTTGAGGCATTCGGGTCCTAGTTTGTAGAGGGCCTTGTGAGCGTGGGTAAGGAGACGGAACGTTATTCTCTTGTTGACGGGAAGCCAGTGGAGGTCTTTCAGGTGGCCGGTAATGTGAGCTTGGCGAGGGATGTCCAATATGAGTCTGGGCGAGGCATTTTGGATGCGTTGGGGTTTTTCTGTAATTTGGCTGTGGTTCCGGCGTAGAGGGTGTTTCCATAGTCCAGTCGGCTAGTGACCAGTGCGTGGGTGACCGTCTTTCTTGTTTCGGTGGGGATCCAACGGAAGATTTTTTTGAGCATACGGAGTACGTTGAAGCAAGAGGGTGAAACTGCGTTAACTTGTCTGGTCATCGAGAGGGAGGAGTCTAGGATGAAGCCCAGGTTGCGTGCGTGGTCTGTGGGTATGGGTGCTGTGCCCAGGGCCGATGGCCACCAAGAGTCGTCCCAGGCAGAGGGTGAAGATCCTAGGATGAGAACTTCCGTTTTGTCTGAGTTAAGTTTTAGGCAGCTGTTTTTCATCCATTCGGCTACTTCTTTCATGCCTTCATGAAGATTGGTTTTGGCGGTGTTAGGGTCTTTGGTGAGGGAAAGGATCAGCTGGGTGTCGTCAGCGTAGGAGATGATGTTGAGGTTGTATTGTCGCGCGATGGATGCGAGGGGACTCATGTAAACGTTGAAGAGGGTGGGGCTGAGTGATGATCCTTGTGGGACTCCGCAGATGACTTCGGTGGCCTCTGATTTGAAAGGGGGGAGTCGGACTCTCTGGGTTCTCCCGGCGAGGAACGAGATGATCCAGTCCAAGGCTTTTCCTTGTATTCCGACATTGCTGAGGCGTTGTATGAGGGTGCTATGACAGACTGTGTCGAAGGCGGCGGAGAGGTCGAGTAGGATGAGGGCAGCTGTTTCTCCGTTGTCCAGTAGCGTTCGGATGTCATCTGTTGCTGCAATGAGGGCGGTTTCGGTGCTGTGTTTGGCTCGAAAGCCGGACTGTGAGGGGTCGAGGGAGTTGTTGGATTCAAGGAAGGTGGCGAGCTGGTTATTGACGGCTTTCTCAATGACTTTGGCAGGGAAAGGGAGGAGGGAAATGGGGCGGTAGTTCTTAAGTTCAGATGGGTCAGCTGTGGGTTTCTTCAGGAGGGCAGTGAGTTCGGCGCGTTTCCAGCTTTCTGGGAAGGTAGCGGAGTTGAAGGAGCAGTTGATGACATCACGGAGATGGGGTGCGATGATGGAGTCTGCTTTGTTGAAGATGTGGTGGGGACAGGGGTCGGTTGGTGAGCCTGAATGGATGGATTTCATTAGGCGGATGGTGTCTTCAGTGGTGATTGGGTTCCAGGCGATAAGGTTGTTAGGGAGCGGTTCGGGTTTGGAGGTGTGTGAGGTGGACTGTTCTTTCGAAATGTTCTTAAAGCTGTTATGTATGTCGACGATTTTGTTGTAGAAGAAAGAGGATAACGAGTCGCAGAGGTCTTGGGAGGGAGTGATGTCGTTGGTGCTGGCGGTGGGGTTGGTAAATTCTTTGACGATGTTGAATAGTTCCTTGCTGTTGTGGGCGTTGTTGTCGAGTCGATCCTTGAAAGCTGATTTCTTGGTGGATCGGATCAATTGGTGGTGTTTGCGGGTGGCTGCCTTGAGGGTGGTCAGGTTGTCAGTGGTTGGGTTTTTTCTCCATGTTTTTTCGAGAGTACGGCATAGTTTCTTGGAATTCTTAAGGTCATCGTTGAACCAGGGGGCCTTTTTGCTACCTTGTTTGATCTGCTAGTTTTTTAGGGGTGCTAATTCGTCAGCGCTGTGAGTGATCCATTGTTTGAGTTTGGTGGCAGCTTCGTTTGGGTCCGATGAGAGGGCTGGAGGCTTTTGGTTAAGCGATGTGATGAGTTGGTCGGTGGTGATTTTGTTCCAGTTTCTTCGAGGGATAGGTTGTGGGGGGTTGTGAGTCTTGGTAGTTTTGTAGCTGAAGTGAACGCAGCTGTGGTCCGTCCAATGGAGAGCTGTGGTATGATTGAAGGAGATGTGTTTGCTGGAGGTGAAGATAGGGTCGAGCGTGTGTCCGGCTAAGTGGGTGGGGGTGTCAACAAGTTGTTTGAGTCCGAGATTGGCCAGGTTGTCCAGAAGGGTGGTGGTGTTGCAGTCGTTTTTCTTTTCTTGGTGGAAATTGAAGTCTCCCAGTAGAATGTAGTTTTCGGAGGGGAGGGCATGTGGGCTGATGAAGTCGGTGATGTCTTCGCTGAATTGTTTACGGGTTCCTGGTGGTCTGTAGATGAGGGTGCCTCTAAGTGTGGTCCTGGGGTCGGTGTGGATCTGGAAGTGGAGGTGTTCGGCGGTTGCAAGGTAGTCGTCGAAGCTGGTCGTGATTCTGATGGTGTTCTTATGGACGATGGCGATGCCGCCTCCTGTTTGGTTGGTGCGGTCTTTTCGGATGATCTTGTACGCGTCCGGGATGGCGATGGCGACGTCGGGTGCTGATGATGCGTTCATCCAGGTTTCTGTAAGGAAGGCGATGTCCGGTGACGCAGTGTCGAGTAGGTCCCAGAGTTCTGTGGCGTGTTTGTGGATCGAGCGGGTGTTTAGCAGGATGCATTTCAGGTGGTTAGAGTCGGAGCTGTTTTTGGGGGTCGTGGATTTGGTGTGGGTCTTGATGCAGGCGAACTTGCAGGAGTGGCATGCGAAGGGACCGTGGGTACGTCCTGGGGCAGCTTCGTAGCATTGTGGTGTGCGTCCGGGGTTAAGGGTTAAGAGGGTGGCGGCGTCATACGTTATGCGGGAAGAGTGCGGTTTGCGGGGGCCAGGGGGTCTGGCGCTGGGCGCGGTCCAGACGCGGACGGGCGTAGATGGGCTTACCTTTGGCGCACCTTCGGCGCGACCGCTGCGCGTGAACGCTGCACACAAAGGCATCTGTCATAAGTGGATAGTAGAGGGGGAGGGGCGAGGGATGGTCAGCTGGGAGGCGGGAGCTGGGCGGAGATCTGGGCAGGGAAGGCACAGAAAGCAACAACAACAAGCACAAAATGGCCTCAAAATGGCCTTTTAGATACGCTCAGATCCGACACGCGCTGATGGCGGTTTTCCCTCCGGGTACTGTGGTTCCGGAGGCGTCACCGCTTGAAGATTGGGTCCTGGATGGGCACGTTACCAACAGTATGATTTCGCTTATCTATAAAAAGCTGATAAACGATAGTACCGACCTTTTGCAGCGACTTAGGGAAGCCTGGACTGGCGATGGGTTGGAGTTAGATGACGAGGACTGGCAGGTGGCCACATCCTCGCCGAAAGAGGTTGCAATTCCGGCCCGCCTTAGGTTTGTGCAGCTTAAGATTCTTCACAGGATCTATGTTACCGGTCCGCGCTTGGTCCGTATAGGTTATGCCTCGGATGGGCTGTGCAGGCGTGGTTGTGGCCTTCCGGGCACTTTTCTTCACATACTCTGTGAGTGCCCGGTGGTTGTTCGCTTCTGTAATCAAGTGCATGCAGTAATGGAAGAGGTCACGGGTGTTGCGTTGTTGCCTGAAGCTAGACGATGCTTGTTGAATGTTTGAGAACCGAATGACTATGACTTGTCACAGACTCAGTGGGTGACCCTTGGCAATATGATCGCTAAGAGGGATATCGCCCAGTTATGGGGCTCCCAGAGACCACCCACAGTTCTGGCATGGAAGGAAAATATGGACTGGTGTATGTTCATGGAGAAGACGGTGTATGTGGCCCGTGGCAGGCCCCGCAAGTGGGGTAAGATTTGGGGTCAGTGGAACTCCTACCGGGGAGATATATGTACACCTCCCCTCACACAATTGGTGGCGGATCCTCCCTCCCATTGACCCGACATTCCTGCTATCATGTTGCTCTGATTGTCTCCGGACTCGCTGTCTCCCTCAATCCTCCCATCCTGCAATGTCAATGATTGTATTATGTTCTTATGCTTCCTCCCCGCAGGCCGCTTCGCCATCCGATTGATTACATTGCCTTGATTATTTTTTGTTGTTTATGTTGTTTAAAGTTTCAATAAAAAGAAATAAAAAAAAAACAACATGTGTGCTGGGGGCACTTAAGTGAGGCATTTGTTTTGTGCCAGCTCCCAAACCACCCGAGGGAGACACAGTGGGGGTGCAGTGAGTGTGTCCCCGAGTCCACAGCTTACACCAGGACACAGTCAGCATATTTCGGTGGGGTGGGCCAGGACCAGGTCAGTGATGGCTTAGGGACCACCCCTCCCACCCCCCACCCCCCACCCCTCCCCCGCACTGGCTGCAACTGGTGGGGGTGTCAGGCAGGAGGCAGGGCCCTTTGGGAATGCTTCCTGTGCATTTTCAATCTGGATAAGTTTGTAAAAAGGTTAACCCTCTCTGCATTTTATCTTCTGTAATCACATTCCCGCCTTTTGTTCATGTTCTGCTGCTCTAGATGAGCCACGCGCTGCTGGGCGAGAAGGGCTGTGTATAACATTTACATTATTCTTTTTCAGGCTGCAATTGCACCTCTGTGCTCCAACAACCGGGTATAAATAATGTTAACAACTCTCAAATCCTTTATTAGTGATTTCTTCACATTGCTGTTTTAAGTTTCAATTTCAAATGGGAGAAAAAACAGATGTCGCTGCTTGTTCCATTTTCACAGAGGAAATCGGGAGTATGCAAAGGAGTCCTGTGGTACTGTTCCAGGTCGATTTACAGAGGCCTCCTGGAGTAAGTAAAGAGTACTGTAGTACTGTTCCAGGTCGAATCACAGAGGCAATCCAGAGTATGCAAAGGAGTACTGTGGTATTGTTCCACGTCGAGTCACAGAGGATTTCTGGAGTAATTAAAGAGTATTATAGTACTGTTTCAGGTCGAGTCACAGAGGCAATCTGGAGTATGCAAAGGAGTACGGTGGTACTGTTCCAAGTGGAGTCACAGAGGTCTTCTGGAGTGTAAGAAATGGGGTTACCAAATCTCCAGGGGGGGTAGCATGGAACCAAGCGGGCAGGCCAAACTTCGGAGGACATGTGAAGCACTCACGCAGTACCTACAGACGACACACCAGGCACACCACAAAAGAGGCAGGACACCAGTTTGAGTTGGAGATTCAATAAGTAGTTTAGTATCTCCAACCTGCAAGGCAAAAATGCATCAACAGTGGTATCATAACACGGCGCCAACTGGCACCAGAGCCAAGTGTATCAAGGGGGATTATTTAGATGGGAAGTAAGGGCTGAGTCGGTAAGTCCATGGCTGAAATAAAAAGAATGTGATTGAATTGACATTAAACCTGGGGTCAATACGGCGGGGCCAACTCAGGCTCTCATCCTTAGTAGTAGGCTATAATTTGCAAAATACAACATTAGCATAAGTACACACCGTGCACTATAACTCAAACCCGACCCCTGTAAGGGAAAAACTTCATAGCACCACAGCACATGATTACAGACAGGAGCACCTGTAATACAGCAGCATGGCTTGCTCTTTAACCTAGGATATAACCAGGGGCCTGGAATTACACGTCAGGCCAGCATAGGGGCAGGACACCTGCAGTAAAAGGGCACATCAGGGTTTTACTCCACCCTCAACCTGCGGGCATAAAACATCAGGCGGAGCTTGTGATGCTTGAACTCTTCCAGGGGCATCAATAACAATAGCAACCGGGAACACCACATTAGGCCAGGAAAATAACCATCTCATCAGGTAAGTAGGCACCTGGCACTCAATAAAACCTTAGGTATACACACTGGGCATCAAAGGTAACCTGGGGAACATGACTCCTTAGCCCCCAACCTGCAACACAAACATCAGGCAGTGCATTGGCATCAATAACATATGAACCAGGCCTGGGCACCATCCGGCCCCTACATTAGGTGCAAAACCAGGGGGGCATAGGCATCCCCACCCTGCACTAGGAGTACCTACAGGCCTCTAATGGACTCCCTAGGGCACTCCACACTGGCATGAAGGACAAGATCCACAGTACCTAACAGGCGTCCTTAATGCCCCACCATCGCAGTTCCACCTTCCGGAGTCCCTGTATCCTGGGACTCTACGTTCAAGAATTAAGGGCCCACAGAGTTCCGGTCAGTCAGAGGGGGTGGGGTGGGGGGGGGGGGGGAGCACCGACCCTGTGCCCCGTTGCCCTTCCCACCCTCCCCACAGTATAACGTCGCCCACACTCACCGGGCTTCGGCTGATTTGGCAGGTTTCTCCATGGAGTTGGGGGCAGGCAGCTTCTCAAGCCCCAGCGCGTGGAGGCTCAATGCTTCTTGCAGTCCCAGGCAGTATAGCGCCTGACAGGGGCACAACAGGCAGAAACTCTCCCGGCCCGCAGCTCCTTGAGGGCACAATCTTCCTCACACGGCGCTGTAGGATCATGCAACACAGCGCTTAGCAGGTACAGCGCTCCCAGATTATAGCGCTTAGCAGGCAATCAGCAGGGCAGTCTTGGTCACAGTGCTCTGGGGACACAAGCAGTCTCCTGCAGGCCAGAGGCTTTCAAGGGCACAGCAGGCTGCAACAGTCCTGGGCAAGGTTAGCGCTTTGCAGGCACACAGCGCTTCTTCTAGGCACAGCACTTTAGCACACAGCGCTTCCCCTAGGTACAACACTTCCAGGCGTACAGCGAAAGGGAGGCGGACAGTCCAAGCAGCAAGCCCCAGGGTAACTCTTCTCACCTCCTGGGGGGTCCAAGGTGCTCCTTCCCTTCCAGGCGCTTCTGGGTGCAGCGCTTGCGTGGCGCAAGGTCCCAGCAGCTTCAGGGACCCAGGAGGGCCCTCCTTCCTCAGGGGCCCGGGGACAGAGCAGTAGGCACTACTGGGCCAGGTCAGCAGGTAGTGGGGGCATCATCAAAGCAGGGTGGTAGGCTTTCACCATCCCCACTGCAGCGTGGCCCTCCTCCCACACGGCAGCCTGAACTCCTGCAGTGGGGCTCCACTAGCCCTGGGGACAGTAGGGGGGTCCTAGATGGGTGCAGGGTCCAGCACACAGGCCCAAGTGGCGGTATCCCCTGGCAGCAGGTCCCCTCACGTTCCTGTCCCAGCTCTGTCTCTGCCCATCACATCTCTACTGCTCTCCCTCTACCAGAAAGGCTGGAAGCTTCTAGAAGGTCCCTCCAAATGCTGGGATTGCTGGGGTAACAGACAACTAGACCGCTAACCCACCTCAGACAGGCGAACTAGTTCTAACTGGCTCAGGGGGAGGAGTAGAGCACCCTGGGTGCCAGGCTTTCCCTCCAAATGCAGGGGTGGCTGGGTACCTAACAACTAGACTGCTAACCTCCTGCAGTCAGGTGGCACAACGCACAGCCATGGCAGCCATTTTAAAAACACAACATTTCACCAGGGTACATTTTACAATGGGGAAAATTGACAAGTGCTCACACCATTGCATGACATTACATATTAACAAGGTGTCTCACACCACACATGGCCTATACAGGTTTATTACCATGGGGGAGACATTTCAAATTAGGGGGGGGCCAAAAGCAAAAAAGTTTTGGGGGAAAAGGGCCAAGTCCAACATGGAGTAAGTAAAGGAGTACTGTAGTACTGTTTTAGGTCGAGTCATAGAGGCAATCTGGAGTATGCAAAGGAGTACTGTGGTAATGTTCCAGGTTGAGTCACAGAGGCCTTCTGGAGTAGGTAAAGGAGTACTGTAGTACTGTTCCAGGTCTAATCACAGAGGCCTTTTGGGTACGTAAAGGAGTTCTATTGTACTGTTCCAGGTTGAATCACAGAGGAAATCTGGCATATGCGAAGCAGTACTGCAGTACTGTTCAAGGTTAATTCACAGACGCCTTCTGGAGTAAGTAAAGAGTACTGTAGTACTGTTCCAGGTCGAGTCACAGAGGAAATCTGGAGTATGCAAAGGAGTACGGTGGTACTATTCCAAGTTGAGTCACAGAGGCCTTCTGGAGTAAGTAAAGAGTACTGTAATACTGTTCCAGGTCGATTCACAGAGGCCTTCTGCAGAACGAAAGGAGTACTGTAGTACTGTTCTAGGTCGATTCACAGAGGCCTTCTGGGGTAAGTAAAGAGAACTGTACTACTGTTCCAGGTCGAGTCACAGAGTCCATGTGGAGTAAGTAAAGAGTACTGCACTACTGTTCCAGGTCGATTCACGGACGCCTTCTGGAGTAAGTAAAGAGTACTGTAGTACTGTTCCAGGTCGAGTCACAGAGGCAATCTGGAGCATGCAAAGGAGTACTGTGGTACTGTTCCAGGTCGATTCACAGAGGCCTTCTGGAGTAAGTAAAGAGAACTGTAGAACTGTTTAGGTCGATTCACAGACGCCTTCTGGAGTAAGAAAAGAGTACTGCAGTACTGTTCCAGGTCAAGTCACAGAGGAAATCTGGTGTATGCAAAGGAGTACTGAAGTACTGTTCCAGGTCGAGTCACAGAGGCAATCTGGAGTATGCAAAGGAATCCTGTGGTACTCTTCCAAGTGGAGTCATAGAGGCCTTCTGGAGTAAGTAAAGAGTACTGTAGTACTGTTCCAGGTCGACTCACAGAGGCAATCTGGAGTATGCAAAGGAGTACAGTAGTACTGTTCCAGGTCGATTCACAGAGACCTCAGGCATAGGCAAAGGAGTACTGTAGTACTATTCCAGGTTGATTCACAGCGGCCTTCTGGAGTATGTAAAGGAGTACCTTAGTACTGTTCCAGGTCGATTCACAGACGCCTTCTGGAGGAATTAAAGAGTACTCTAGTACTGTTCCAGGTGGTGTCGCAGATGCAATCTGGAGTATGCAAAGGAGTCCTGTGGTACTGTTCCAAGTCGAGTCACAGAGGCCTTCTGGAGTAAGTAAAGAGTACTGTAATACTGTTTCAGGTCGATTCACAGAAGCCTTCTGGGGTATATAAAGGAGAACTGTAGTACTGTTCCAGGTCGATTCACAGAGACAATCTGGAGTATGCAAAGGTGTACTGTGGTACTATTCCAGGGCGATTCACAGACGCCTTCTGGAGTAAGTAAAGAGTACTGTACTACTGTTTTAGGTCGAGTCACAGAGGCAATCTGCAGTATGCAAAGGAGTACTGGGGTACTGTTCCAAGTCGATTAACAGAGGCCCTCTGGAGTATGTAAAGGAGTACTGTAGTACTGTTCCAGGTCGATTCACAGAGGCATTCTGGAGTAAGTAAACAGTACTGTACTACTGTTACAGGTCGATTCACAGACGCTTTCTGGAGTAAGTAAAGAGTACTGCAGTACTGTTCCAGGTCAAGTCACAGAGGAAATCTGGTGTATGCAAAGGAGTACTGTGGTACTATTCCAGGTCGAGTCACAGAGGAAATCTGGTGTATGCAAAGGAGTACTGAAGTACTGTTCCAGGTCGAGTCACAGAGGCAATCTGGAGTATGCAAAGGAGTACAGTAGTACTGTTCCAGGTCGATACACAGAGACCTCAGGCATAGGCAAAGGAGTACTGTAGTACTATTCCAGGTTGATTCACAGCGGCCTTCTGGAGTATGTAAAGGAGTGTCTTAGTACTGTTCCAGGTCAATTCACAGACGCCTTCTGGAGTAATTAAAGAGTACTCTAGTACTGTTCAAGGTGGTGTCACAGATGCAATCTGGAGTATGCAAAGGAGTCCTGTGGTACTGTTCCAAGTCGAGTCACAGAGGCCTTCTGGAGTCAGTAAAGAGTACTGAAGTACTGTTCCAGGTCGATTCACAGAAGCCTTCTGGGGTATATAAAGGAGAACTGTAGTACTATTCCAGGTCGATTCACTGAGACAATCTGGAGTATGCAAAGGTGTACTGTGGTACTATTCCAGGGCGATTCACAGACGCCTTCTGGAGTAAGTAGAGTACTGTACTACTGTTTTAGGTCGAGTCACAGAGGCAATCTGCAGTATGCAAAGGAGTACTGGGGTACTGTTCTAAGTCGATTAACAGAGGCCCTCTGGAGTATGTAAAGGAGTACTGTAGTACTGTTCCAGGTCGATTCACAGAGGCATTCTGGAGTAAGTAAACAGTACTGTACTACTGTTCCAGGTCGATTCACAGACGCTTTCTGGAGTAAGTAAAGAGTACTGTAGTACTGTTCCAGGTCGAGTCACAGGGGCAATCTGGAGTACGCATAGGAGTACTGTGGTACTGTTCCAAGTGGAGTCACAGAGGCCTTCTGGAGTAAGAAAAGAGTACTGTAGTACTGTTCCAGGTCGATTAAAAAAGGCAATCTGGAGAATACAAAGGAGTACTGTGGTACTGTTCCAGGTCGATTCACAGAGGCCTTCTAGAGTATGTAAAGGAGTACTGTAGTACTGTTCCAGGTCGACGATTCATAGACGCCTTCTGGACTAATTAAAGAGTACTGTAGTACTGTTCCAGGTCGAGTCACAGAGGCAATCTGGAGTATGCAAAGGAGTCCTGTGGTACTGTTCCAAGTCGAGTCACAGAGGCCTTCTGGAGTAAGTAAAGAGTACTTTAGTACTGTTTTAGGTCGAGTCACAGAGGCAATCTGGAGTATGCAAAGGAGTACTGAGGTACTGTTCCAGGTCGAATCACAGAGGCCTTCTGGAGTACAAAAGGAGTACTGATGTAGTGTTCCAGGTCGATTCAGAGAGGCCTTCTGGAGTATGTAAAGGAGTACTGTAGTACTGTTCCAGGTTGATTCACTGAGGCCTTATGGAGAACTAAAGGAGTATTGTAGTACTGTTCAAGGTCCGTTCACAGAGGCCTTCTGGAGTAAGTAAAGAGTACTGTACTACTGTTTTAGGTCGAGTCACAGAGGTAATCTGCAGTATGCAAAGGAGTGTTGTGGCACTGTTCCAAGTCGATTAACAGAGGCCCGCTTGAGTATGTAAAGGAGTGATGTGGTACTGTTCCAAGTTGAGTCACAGAGGCCTTCTGGAGTAAGTAAAGAGTACTGTAGTACTGTTCCAGGTCGATTCAAAAAGGCAATCTGGAGTATACAAAGGAGTACTGTGGTACTGTTCCAGGTAGAGTCACAGAAGCAATCTGGAGTACGCAAAGGAGTACTGTGGTACTGTTCCAAGTCGAGTCACAGAGGCCTTCTGGATTAAGTAAAGAGTACTGTAATACTGTTCCAGGTCGATCCAAAAAGGCAATCTGGAGTATACAAAGGAGTACTGTGGTACTGTTCCAGGTCGATTCACAGAGGCCTTCTGGAGTATGTAAAGGAGTACTGTAGTACTGTTCCTGGTCGATTCACAGAGGCCTTCTGGAGTAAGTAAAGAGTACTGTAGTACTGTTCCAGGTCGATTCACAGAGGCCTTCTGGAGTAAGTAAAGAGTACCGTTCCAGGTTGATTCACAGAGGCCTTCTGGAGTAAGTAAAGAGTATTATAGTACTGTTCCAGGTCGAGTCACAAAGGCAATCTGGAGTATGCAAAGGAGTAAAGTGGTACTGTTCCAAGTCGAGCCACAGAGGCCTTCTGGAGTAAGTAAAGAGTACTGTAGTACTGTTCCAGGTCGATTCACAGAGACCTTCAGGCACAGGTAAAGGAGTACTGTAGTACTGTTCAAGGACGATTCACAGAGGCCTTCTGGAGTAAGTAAAGAGTACTGTACTACTGTTTTAGGTCGAGTCACAGAGGCAATCTGCAGTATGCAAAGGAGTACTGGGGTACTGTTCCCAGTCGATTAACAGAGGCCCTCTGGAGTATGTAAAGGAGTACTGTAGTACTGTTCCAGGTCGATTCACAGAGGCATTCTGGAGTAAGTAAACAGTACTGTACTACTGTTACAGGTCGATTCACAGACGCTTTCTGGAGTAAGTAAAGAGTACTGCACTACTGTTCCAGGTCGATTCACGGACGTCTTCTGGAGTAAGTAAAGAGTACTGTAGTACTGTTCCAGGTCGAGTCACAGAGGCAATCTGGAGCATGCAAAGGAGTACTGTGGTACTGTTCCAGGTCGATTCACAGAGGCCTTCTGGAGTAAGTAAAGAGAATTGTAGAACTGTTTAGGTCGATTCACAGACGCCTTCTGGAGTAAGTAAAGAGTACTGCAGTACTTTTCCAGGTCAAGTCACAGAGGAAATCTGGTGTATGCAAAGGAGTACTGAAGTACTGTTCCAGGTCGAGTCACAGAGGCAATCTGGAGTATGCAAAGGAATCCTGTGGTACTCTTCCAAGTGGAGTCATAGAGGCCTTCTGGAGTAAGTAAAGAGTACTGTAGTACTGTTCCAGGTCGACTCACAGAGGCAATCTGGAGTATGCAAAGGAGTACAGTAGTACTGTTCCAGGTCGATTCACAGAGACCTCAGGCATAGGCAAAGGAGTACTGTAGTACTATTCCAGGTTGATTCACAGCGGCCTTCTGGAGTATGTAAAGGAGTACCTTAGTACTGTTCCAGGTCGATTCACAGACGCCTTCTGGAGGAATTAAAGAGTACTCTAGTACTGTTCCAGGTGGTGTCGCAGATGCAATCTGGAGTATGCAAAGGAGTCCTGTGGTACTGTTCCAAGTCGAGTCACAGAGGCCTTCTGGAGTAAGTAAAGAGTACTGTAATACTGTTTCAGGTCGATTCACAGAAGCCTTCTGGGGTATATAAAGGAGAACTGTAGTACTGTTCCAGGTCGATTCACAGAGACAATCTGGAGTATGCAAAGGTGTACTGTGGTACTATTCCAGGGCGATTCACAGACGCCTTCTGGAGTAAGTAAAGAGTACTGTACTACTGTTTTAGGTCGAGTCACAGAGGCAATCTGCAGTATGCAAAGGAGTACTGGGGTACTGTTCCAAGTCGAGTCACAGAGGCCTTCTGGAGTCAGTAAAGAGTACGGTAGTACTGTTCCAGGTCGATTCACAGAGGCCTTCTGGGGTATATAAAGGAGAACTGTAGTACTGTTCCAAGTCGATTCACAGAGATAATCTGGAGTATGCAAAGGTGTACTGTGGTACTATTCCAGGGCGATTCACAGACGCCTTCTGGAGTAAGTAAAGAGTACTGTACTACTGTTTTAGGTCGAGTCACAGAGGCAATCTGCAGTATGCAAAGGAGTACTGGGGTACTGTTCCAAGTCGATTAACAGAGGCCCTCTGGAGTATATAAAGGAGAATTGTAGTACTATTCCAGGTCGATTCACTGAGACAATCTGGAGTATGCAAAGGTGTACTGTGGTACTATTCCAGGGCGATTCACAGACGCCTTCTGGAGTAAGTAGAGTACTGTACTACTGTTTTAGGTCGAGTCACAGAGGCAATCTGCAGTATGCAAAGGAGTACTGGGGTACTGTTCCAAGTCGATTAACAGAGGCCCTCTGGAGTATGTAAAGGAGTACTGTAGTACTGTTCCAGGTCGATTCACAGAGGCATTCTGGAGTAAGTAAACAGTACTGTACTACTGTTCCAGGTCGATTCACAGACGCTTTCTGGAGTAAGTAAAGAGTACTGTAGTACTGTTCCAGGTCGAGTCACAGAGGCAATCTGGAGTACGCATAGGAGTACTGTGGTACTGTTCCAAGTGGAGTCACAGAGGCCTTCTGGAGTAAGAAAAGAGTACTGTAGTACTGTTCCAGGTCGATTAAAAAAGGCAATCTGGAGAATACAAAGGAGTACTGTGGTACTGTTCCAGGTCGATTCACAGAGGCCTTCTAGAGTATGTAAAGGAGTACTGTAGTACTGTTCCAGGTCGACGATTCATAGACGCCTTCTGGACTAATTAAAGAGTACTGTAGTACTGTTCCAGGTCGAGTCACAGAGGCAATCTGGAGTATGCAAAGGAGTCCTGTGGTACTGTTCCAAGTCCAGTCACAGAGGCCTTCTGGAGTAAGTAAAGAGTACTGTAGTACTGTTTTAGGTCGAGTCACAGAGGCAATCTGGAGTATGCAAAGGAGTACTGTAGTACTGTTCCAGGTCGACGATTCATAGACGCCTTCTGGACTAATTAAAGAGTACTGTAGTACTGTTCCAGGTCGATTCACAGAGGCCTTCTAGAGTATGTAAAGGAGTACTGTAGTACTGTTCCAGGTCGACGATTCATAGACGCCTTCTGGACTAATTAAAGAGTACTGTAGTACTGTTCCAGGTCGAGTCACAGAGGCAATCTGGAGTATGCAAAGGAGTCCTGTGGTACTGTTCCAAGTCGAGTCACAGAGGCCTTCTGGACTAATTAAAGAGTACTTTAGTACTGTTTTAGGTCGAGTCACAGAGGCAATCTGGAGTATGCAAAGGAGTACTGAGGTACTGTTCCAGGTCGACGATTCATAGACGCCTTCTGGACTAATTAAAGAGTACTGTAGTACTGTTCCAGGTCGAGTCACAGAGGCAATCTGGAGTATGCAAAGGAGTCCTGTGGTACTGTTCCAAGTCGAGTCACAGAGGCCTTCTGGACTAATTAAAGAGTACTTTAGTACTGTTTTAGGTCGAGTCACAGAGGCAATCTGGAGTATGCAAAGGAGTACTGAGGTACTGTTCCAGGTCGAATCACAGAGGCCTTCTGGAGTACAAAAGGAGTACTGATGTAGTGTTCCAGGTCGATTCAGAGAGGCCTTCTGGAGTATGTAAAGGAGTACTGTAGTACTGTTCCAGGTTGATTCACTGAGGCCTTATGGAGAACTAAAGGAGTATTGTAGTACTGTTCAAGGTCCGTTCACAGAGGCCTTCTGGAGTAAGTAAAGAGTACTGTACTACTGTTTTAGGTCGAGTCACAGAGGTAATCTGCAGTATGCAAAGGAGTGTTGTGGCACTGTTCCAAGTCGATTAACAGAGGCCCGCTTGAGTATGTAAAGGAGTGATGTGGTACTGTTCCAAGTGGAGTCACAGAGGCCTTCTGGAGTAAGTAAAGAGTACTGTAGTACTGTTCCAGGTCGATTCAAAAAGGCAATCTGGAGTATACAAAGGAGTACTGTGGTACTGTTCCAGGTAGAGTCACAGAAGCAATCTGGAGTACGCAAAGGAGTACTGTGGTACTGTTCCAAGTCGAGTCACAGAGGCCTTCTGGATTAAGTAAAGAGTACTGTAATACTGTTCCAGGTCGATCCAAAAAGGCAATCTGGAGTATACAAAGGAGTACTGTGGTACTGTTCCAGGTCGATTCACAGAGGCCTTCTGGAGTATGTAAAGGAGTACTGTAGTACTGTTCCTGGTCGATTCACAGAGGCCTTCTGGAGTAAGTAAAGAGTACTGTAGTACTGTTCCTGGTCGATTCACAGAGGCCTTCTGGAGTAAGTAAAGAGTACTGTAGTACCGTTCCAGGTTGATTCACAGAGGCCTTCTGGAGTAAGTAAAGAGTACTGTACTACTGTTCCAGGTCGATTCACAGAGGCCTTCTGGAGTAAGTAAAGAGTACTGTACTACTGTTCCTGGTTGATTCACAGAGGCCTTCTGGAGTAAGTAAAGAGTACCGTTCCAGGTTGATTCACAGAGGCCTTCTGGAGTAAGTAAAGAGTATTATAGTACTGTTCCAGGTCGAGTCAGAGAGGCAATCTGGAGTATGCAAAGGAGTACTGTGGTACTGTTCCAAGTCGAGCCACAGAGGCCTTCTGGAGTAAGTAAAGAGTACTGTAGTACTGTTCCAGGTCGATTCACAGAGACCTTCAGGCACAGGTAAAGGAGTACTGTAGTACTGTTCCAGGTCGATTCACAGAGGCCTTATGGAGTAAGTAAAGAGTATTATAGTACTGTTCCAGGTCGAGTCAGAGAGGCAATCTGGAGTATGCAAAGGAGTACTGTGGTACTGTTCCAGGTTGCTTCACAGAGGCCATCTGGAGTAAGTAAAGAGTACTGTAGTACTGTTCCAGGTCGAGTCACAGAGGAAATCTGGAGTATGCAAAGGAATACTGTGGTACTGTTCCAGGTCGATTCACAGAGGCCATCTGGAGCATGTAAAGGAGTACTGTGGTACTGTTCAAGGACGTTTCACAGAGGCCTTCTGGAGTAAGTAAAGAGTACTGTACTACTGTTCCAGGTCGATTCACAGACGCCTTCTGGAGTAAGTAAAGAGTACTGTGGGACTGTTCCAGGTCGATTCACAGAGGCCATCTGGAGCATGTAAAGGAGTACTGTGGTACTGTTCAAGGACGATTCACAGAGGCCTTCTGGAGTAAGTAAAGAGTACTGTACTACTGTTTTAGGTCGAGTCACAGAGGCAATCTGCAGTATGCAAAGGAGTACTGGGGTACTGTTCCCAGTCGATTAACAGAGGCCCTCTGGAGTATGTAAAGGAGTACTGTAGTACTGTTCCAGGTCGATTCACAGAGGCATTCTGGAGTAAGTAAACAGTACTGTACTACTGTTACAGGTCGATTCACAGACGCTTTCTGGAGTAAGTAAAGAGTACTGCACTACTGTTCCAGGTCGATTCACGGACGCCTTCTGGAGTGAGTAAAGAGTACTGTAGTACTGTTCCAGGTCGAGTCACAGAGGCAATCTGGAGCATGCAAAGGAGTACTGTGGTACTGTTCCAGGTCGATTCACAGAGGCCTTCTGGAGTAAGTAAAGAGAATTGTAGAACTGTTTAGGTCGATTCACAGACGCCTTCTGGAGTAAGTAAAGAGTACTGCAGTACTTTTCCAGGTCAAGTCACAGAGGAAATCTGGTGTATGCAAAGGAGTACTGAAGTACTGTTCCAGGTCGAGTCACAGAGGCAATCTGGAGTATGCAAAGGAATCCTGTGGTACTCTTCAAAGTGGAGTCATAGAGGCCTTCTGGAGTAAGTAAAGAGTACTGTAGTACTGTTCCAGGTCGACTCACAGAGGCAATCTGGAGTATGCAAAGGAGTACAGTAGTACTGTTCCAGGTCGATTCACAGAGACCTCAGGCATAGGCAAAGGAGTACTGTAGTACTATTCCAGGTTGATTCACAGCGGCCTTCTGGAGTATGTAAAGGAGTACCTTAGTACTGTTCCAGGTCGATTCACAGACGCCTTCTGGAGGAATTAAAGAGTACTCTAGTACTGTTCCAGGTGGTGTCGCAGATGCAATCTGGAGTATGCAAAGGAGTCCTGTGGTACTGTTCCAAGTCGAGTCACAGAGGCCTTCTGGAGTAAGTAAAGAGTACTGTAATACTGTTTCAGGTCGATTCACAGAAGCCTTCTGGGGTATATAAAGGAGAACTGTAGTACTGTTCCTGGTCGATTCACAGAGACAATCTGGAGTATGCAAAGGTGTACTGTGGTACTATTCCAGGGCGATTCACAGACGCCTTCTGGAGTAAGTAAAGAGTACTGTACTACTGTTTTAGGTCGAGTCACAGAGGCAATCTGCAGTATGCAAAGGAGTAGTTGGGTACTGTTCCAAGTCGAGTCACAGAGGCCTTCTGGAGTCAGTAAAGAGTACGGTAGTACTGTTCCAGGTCGATTCACAGAGGCCTTCTGGGGTATATAAAGGAGAACTGTAGTACTGTTCCAAGTCGATTCACAGAGACAATCTGGAGTATGCAAAGGTGTACTGTGGTACTATTCCAGGGCGATTCACAGACGCCTTCTGGAGTAAGTAGAGTACTGTACTACTGTTTTAGGTCGAGTCACAGAGGCAATCTGCAGTATGCAAAGGAGTACTGGGGTACTGTTCCAAGTCGATTAACAGAGGCCCTCTGGAGTATGTAAAGGAGTACTGTAGTACTGTTCCACGTCGATTCACAGAGGCATTCTGGAGTAAGTAAACAGTACTGTACTACTGTTCCAGGTCGATTCACAGACGCTTTCTGGAGTAAGTAAAGAGTACTGTAGTACTGTTCCAGGTCGAGTCACAGAGGCAATCTGGAGTACGCATAGGAGTACTGTGGTACTGTTCCAAGTGGAGTCACAGAGGCCTTCTGGAGTAAGAAAAGAGTACTGTAGTACTGTTCCAGGTCGATTAAAAAAGGCAATCTGGAGAATACAAAGGAGTACTGTGGTACTGTTCCAGGTCGATTCACAGAGGCCTTCTAGAGTATGTAAAGGAGTACTGTAGTACTGTTCCAGGTCGACGATTCATAGACGCCTTCTGGACTAATTAAAGAGTACTGTAGTACTGTTCCAGGTCGAGTCACAGAGGCAATCTGGAGTATGCAAAGGAGTCCTGTGGTACTGTTCCAAGTCGAGTCACAGAGGCCTTCTGGAGTAAGTAAAGAGTACTTTAGTACTGTTTTAGGTCGAGTCACAGAGGCAATCTGGAGTATGCAAAGGAGTACTGAGGTACTGTGCCAGGTCGAATCACAGAGGCCTTCTGGAGTACAAAAGGAGTACTGATGTAGTGTTCCAGGTCGATTCAGAGAGGCCTTCTGGAGTATGTAAAGGAGTACTGTAGTACTGTTCCAGGTTGATTCACTGAGGCCTTATGGAGAACTAAAGGAGTATTGTAGTACTGTTCAAGGTCCGTTCACAGAGGCCTTCTGGAGTAAGTAAAGAGTACTGTACTACTGTTTTAGGTCGAGTCACAGAGGTAATCTGCAGTATGCAAAGGAGTGTTGTGGCACTGTTCCAAGTCGATTAACAGAGGCCCGCTTGAGTATGTAAAGGAGTGATGTGGTACTGTTCCAAGTTGAGTCACAGAGGCCTTCTGGAGTAAGTAAAGAGTACTGTAGTACTGTTCCAGGTCGATTCAAAAAGGCAATCTGGAGTATACAAAGGAGTACTGTGGTACTGTTCCAGGTAGAGTCACAGAAGCAATCTGGAGTACGCAAAGGAGTACTGTGGTACTGTTCCAAGTCGAGTCACAGAGGCCTTCTGGATTAAGTAAAGAGTACTGTAATACTGTTCCAGGTCGATCCAAAAAGGCAATCTGGAGTATACAAAGGAGTACTGTGGTACTGTTCCTGGTCGATTCACAGAGGCCTTCTGGAGTATGTAAAGGAGTACTGTAGTACTGTTCCTGGTCGATTCACAGAGGCCTTCTGGAGTAAGTAAAGAGTACTATAGTACTGTTCCAGGTCGATTCACAGAGGCCTTCTGGAGTAAGTAAAGAGTACCGTTCCAGGTTGATTCACAGAGGCCTTCTGGAGTAAGTAAAGAGTATTATAGTACTGTTCCAGGTCGAGTCACAAAGGCAATCTGGAGTATGCAAAGGAGTAAAGTGGTACTGTTCCAAGTCGAGCCACAGAGGCCTTCTGGAGTAAGTAAAGAGTACTGTAGTACTGTTCCAGGTCGATTCACAGAGACCTTCAGGCACAGGTAAAGGAGTACTGTAGTACTGTTCCAGGTCGATTCACAGAGGCCTTCTGGAGTAAGTAAAGAGTATTATAGTACTGTTCCAGGTAGAGTCAGAGAGGCAATCTGGAGTATGCAAAGGAGTACTGTGGTACTGTTCCAGGTTGCTTCACAGAGGCCATCTGGAGTAAGTAAAGAGAACTGTACTACTGTTCCAGGTCGATTCGCAGACGCCTTCTGGAGTAAGTAAAGAGTACTGTAGTACTGTTCCAGGTCGAGTCACTGAGGAAATCTGGAGTATGCAAAGGAATACTGTGGTACTGTTCCAGGTCGATTCACAGAGGCCATCTGGAGCATGTAAAGGAGTACTGTGGTACTGTTCAAGGACGTTTCACAGAGGCCTTCTGGAGTAAGTAAAGAGTACTGTACCACTGTTCCAGGTCGATTCACAGACGCCTTCTGGAGTAAGTAAAGAGTACTGTACTACTGTTTTAGGTCGAGTCACAGAGGCAATCTGCAGTATGCAAAGGAGTACTGGGGTACTGTTCCCAGTCGATTAACAGAGGCCCTCTGGAGTATGTAAAGGAGTACTGTAGTACTGTTCCAGGTCGATTCACAGAGGCATTCTGGAGTAAGTAAACAGTACTGTACTACTGTTACAGGTCGATTCACAGACGCTTTCTGGAGTAAGTAAAGAGTACTGCACTACTGTTCCAGGTCGATTCACGGACGCCTTCTGGAGTAAGTAAAGAGTACTGTAGTACTGTTCCAGGTCGAGTCACAGAGGCAATCTGGAGCATGCAAAGGAGTACTGTGGTACTGTTCCAGGTCGATTCACAGAGGCCTTCTGGAGTAAGTAAAGAGAATTGTAGAACTGTTTAGGTCGATTCACAGACGCCTTCTGGAGTAAGTAAAGAGTACTGCAGTACTTTTCCAGGTCAAGTCACAGAGGAAATCTGGTGTATGCAAAGGAGTACTGAAGTACTGTTCCAGGTCGAGTCACAGAGGCAATCTGGAGTATGCAAAGGAATCCTGTGGTACTCTTCCAAGTGGAGTCATAGAGGCCTTCTGGAGTAAGTAAAGAGTACTGTAGTACTGTTCCAGGTCGACTCACAGAGGCAATCTGGAGTATGCAAAGGAGTACAGTAGTACTGTTCCAGGTCGATTCACAGAGACCTCAGGCATAGGCAAAGGAGTACTGTAGTACTATTCCAGGTTGATTCACAGCGGCCTTCTGGAGTATGTAAAGGAGTACCTTAGTACTGTTCCAGGTCGATTCACAGACGCCTTCTGGAGGAATTAAAGAGTACTCTAGTACTGTTCCAGGTGGTGTCGCAGATGCAATCTGGAGTATGCAAAGGAGTCCTGTGGTACTGTTCCAAGTCGAGTCACAGAGGCCTTCTGGAGTAAGTAAAGAGTACTGTAATACTGTTTCAGGTCGATTCACAGAAGCCTTCTGGGGTATATAAAGGAGAACTGTAGTACTGTTCCAGGTCGATTCACAGAGACAATCTGGAGTATGCAAAGGTGTACTGTGGTACTATTCCAGGGCGATTCACAGACGCCTTCTGGAGTAAGTAAAGAGTACTGTACTACTGTTTTAGGTCGAGTCACAGAGGCAATCTGCAGTATGCAAAAGAGTACTGGGGTACTGTTCCAAGTCGAGTCACAGAGGCCTTCTGGAGTCAGTAAAGAGTACGGTAGTACTGTTCCAGGTCGATTCACAGAGGCCTTCTGGGGTATATAAAGGAGAACTGTAGTACTGTTCCAAGTCGATTCACAGAGACAATCTGGAGTATGCAAAGGTGTACTGTGGTACTATTCCAGGGCGATTCACAGACGCCTTCTGGAGTAAGTAAAGAGTACTGTACTACTGTTTTAGGTCGAGTCACAGAGGCAATCTGCAGTATGCAAAGGAGTACTGGGGTACTGTTCCAAGTCGATTAACAGAGGCCCTCTGGAGTATGTAAAGGAGTACTGTAGTACTGTTCCAGGTCGATTCACAGAGGCATTCTGGAGTAAGTAAACAGTACTGTACTACTGTTACAGGTCGATTCACAGACGCTTTCTGGAGTAAGTAAAGAGTACTGCAGTACTGTTCCAGGTCAAGTCACAGAGGAAATCTGGTGTATGCAAAGGAGTACTGTGGTACTATTCCAGGTCGAGTCACAGAGGAAATCTGGTGTATGCAAAGGAGTACTGAAGTACTGTTCCAGGTCGAGTCACAGAGACCTCAGGCATAGGCAAAGGAGTACTGTAGTACTATTCCAGGTTGATTCACAGCGGCCTTCTGGAGTATGTAAAGGAGTATCTTAGTACTGTTCCAGGTCAATTCACAGACGCCTTCTGGAGTAATTAAAGAGTACTCTAGTACTGTTCCAGGTGGTGTCGCAGATGCAATCTGGAGTATGCAAAGGAGTCCTGTGGTACTGTTCCAAGTCGAGTCACAGAGGCCTTCTGGAGTCTGTAAAGAGTACTGAAGTACTGTTCCAGGTCGATTCACAGAAGCCTTCTGGGGTATATAAAGGAGAACTGTAGTACTATTCCAGGTCGATTCACTGAGACAATCTGGAGTATGCAAAGGTGTACTGTGGTACTATTCCAGGGCGATTCACAGACGCCTTCTGGAGTAAGTAGAGTACTGTACTACTGTTTTAGGTCGAGTCACAGAGGCAATCTGCAGTATGCAAAGGAGTACTGGGGTACTGTTCCAAGTCGATTAACAGAGGCCCTCTGGAGTATGTAAAGGAGTACTGTAGTACTGTTCCAGGTCGATTCACAGAGGCATTCTGGAGTAAGTAAACAGTACTGTACTACTGTTCCAGGTCGATTCACAGACGCTTTCTGGAGTAAGTAAAGAGTACTGTAGTACTGTTCCAGGTCGAGTCACAGAGGCAATCTGGAGTACGCATAGGAGTACTGTGGTACTGTTCCAAGTGGAGTCACAGAGGCCTTCTGGAGTAAGAAAAGAGTACTGTAGTACTGTTCCAGGTCGATTAAAAAAGGCAATCTGGAGAATACAAAGGAGTACTGTGGTACTGTTCCAGGTCGATTCACAGAGGCCTTCTAGAGTATGTAAAGGAGTACTGTAGTACTGTTCCAGGTCGACGATTCATAGACGCCTTCTGGACTAATTAAAGAGTACTGTAGTACTGTTCCAGGTCGAGTCACAGAGGCAATCTGGAGTATGCAAAGGAGTCCTGTGGTACTGTTCCAAGTCGAGTCACAGAGGCCTTCTGGAGTAAGTAAAGAGTACTTTAGTACTGTTTTAGGTCGAGTCACAGAGGCAATCTGGAGTATGCAAAGGAGTACTGAGGTACTGTGCCAGGTCGAATCACAGAGGCCTTCTGGAGTACAAAAGGAGTACTGATGTAGTGTTCCAGGTCGATTCAGAGAGGCCTTCTGGAGTATGTAAAGGAGTACTGTAGTACTGTTCCAGGTTGATTCACTGAGGCCTTATGGAGAACTAAAGGAGTATTGTAGTACTGTTCAAGGTCCGTTCACAGAGGCCTTCTGGAGTAAGTAAAGAGTACTGTACTACTGTTTTAGGTCGAGTCACAGAGGTAATCTGCAGTATGCAAAGGAGTGTTGTGGCACTGTTCCAAGTCGATTAACAGAGGCCCGCTTGAGTATGTAAAGGAGTGATGTGGTACTGTTCCAAGTTGAGTCACAGAGGCCTTCTGGAGTAAGTAAAGAGTACTGTAGTACTGTTCCAGGTCGATTCAAAAAGGCAATCTGGAGTATACAAAGGAGTACTGTGGTACTGTTCCAGGTAGAGTCACAGAAGCAATCTGGAGTACGCAAAGGAGTACTGTGGTACTGTTCCAAGTCGAGTCACAGAGGCCTTCTGGATTAAGTAAAGAGTACTGTAATACTGTTCCAGGTCGATCCAAAAAGGCAATCTGGAGTATACAAAGGAGTACTGTGGTACTGTTCCAGGTCGATTCACAGAGGCCTTCTGGAGTATGTAAAGGAGTACTGTAGTACTGTTCCTGGTCGATTCACAGAGGCCTTCTGGAGTAAGTAAAGAGTACTGTAGTACTGTTCCAGGTCGATTCACAGAGGCCTTCTGGAGTAAGTAAAGAGTACCGTTCCAGGTTGATTCACAGAGGCCTTCTGGAGTAAGTAAAGAGTATTATAGTACTGTTCCAGGTCGAGTCACAAAGGCAATCTGGAGTATGCAAAGGAGTAAAGTGGTACTGTTCCAAGTCGAGCCACAGAGGCCTTCTGGAGTAAGTAAAGAGTACTGTAGTACTGTTCCAGGTCGATTCACAGAGACCTTCAGGCACAGGTAAAGGAGTACTGTAGTACTGTTCCAGGTCGATTCACAGAGGCCTTCTGGAGTAAGTAAAGAGTATTATAGTACTGTTCCAGGTAGAGTCAGAGAGGCAATCTGGAGTATGCAAAGGAGTACTGTGGTACTGTTCCAGGTTGCTTCACAGAGGCCATCTGGAGTAAGTAAAGAGAACTGTACTACTGTTCCAGGTCGATTCGCAGACGCCTTCTGGAGTAAGTAAAGAGTACTGTAGTACTGTTCCAGGTCGAGTCACTGAGGAAATCTGGAGTATGCAAAGGAATACTGTGGTACTGTTCCAGGTCGATTCACAGAGGCCATCTGGAGCATGTAAAGGAGTACTGTGGTACTGTTCAAGGACGTTTCACAGAGGCCTTCTGGAGTAAGTAAAGAGTACTGTACCACTGTTCCAGGTCGATTCACAGACGCCTTCTGGAGTAAGTAAAGAGTACTGTACTACTGTTTTAGGTCGAGTCACAGAGGCAATCTGCAGTATGCAAAGGAGTACTGGGGTACTGTTCCCAGTCGATTAACAGAGGCCCTCTGGAGTATGTAAAGGAGTACTGTAGTACTGTTCCAGGTCGATTCACAGAGGCATTCTGGAGTAAGTAAACAGTACTGTACTACTGTTACAGGTCGATTCACAGACGCTTTCTGGAGTAAGTAAAGAGTACTGCACTACTGTTCCAGGTCGATTCACGGACGCCTTCTGGAGTAAGTAAAGAGTACTGTAGTACTGTTCCAGGTCGAGTCACAGAGGCAATCTGGAGCATGCAAAGGAGTACTGTGGTACTGTTCCAGGTCGATTCACAGAGGCCTTCTGGAGTAAGTAAAGAGAATTGTAGAACTGTTTAGGTCGATTCACAGACGCCTTCTGGAGTAAGTAAAGAGTACTGCAGTACTTTTCCAGGTCAAGTCACAGAGGAAATCTGGTGTATGCAAAGGAGTACTGAAGTACTGTTCCAGGTCGAGTCACAGAGGCAATCTGGAGTATGCAAAGGAATCCTGTGGTACTCTTCCAAGTGGAGTCATAGAGGCCTTCTGGAGTAAGTAAAGAGTACTGTAGTACTGTTCCAGGTCGACTCACAGAGGCAATCTGGAGTATGCAAAGGAGTACAGTAGTACTGTTCCAGGTCGATTCACAGAGACCTCAGGCATAGGCAAAGGAGTACTGTAGTACTATTCCAGGTTGATTCACAGCGGCCTTCTGGAGTATGTAAAGGAGTACCTTAGTACTGTTCCAGGTCGATTCACAGACGCCTTCTGGAGGAATTAAAGAGTACTCTAGTACTGTTCCAGGTGGTGTCGCAGATGCAATCTGGAGTATGCAAAGGAGTCCTGTGGTACTGTTCCAAGTCGAGTCACAGAGGCCTTCTGGAGTAAGTAAAGAGTACTGTAATACTGTTTCAGGTCGATTCACAGAAGCCTTCTGGGGTATATAAAGGAGAACTGTAGTACTGTTCCAGGTCGATTCACAGAGACAATCTGGAGTATGCAAAGGTGTACTGTGGTACTATTCCAGGGCGATTCACAGACGCCTTCTGGAGTAAGTAAAGAGTACTGTACTACTGTTTTAGGTCGAGTCACAGAGGCAATCTGCAGTATGCAAAAGAGTACTGGGGTACTGTTCCAAGTCGAGTCACAGAGGCCTTCTGGAGTCAGTAAAGAGTACGGTAGTACTGTTCCAGGTCGATTCACAGAGGCCTTCTGGGGTATATAAAGGAGAACTGTAGTACTGTTCCAAGTCGATTCACAGAGACAATCTGGAGTATGCAAAGGTGTACTGTGGTACTATTCCAGGGCGATTCACAGACGCCTTCTGGAGTAAGTAAAGAGTACTGTACTACTGTTTTAGGTCGAGTCACAGAGGCAATCTGCAGTATGCAAAGGAGTACTGGGGTACTGTTCCAAGTCGATTAACAGAGGCCCTCTGGAGTATGTAAAGGAGTACTGTAGTACTGTTCCAGGTCGATTCACAGAGGCATTCTGGAGTAAGTAAACAGTACTGTACTACTGTTACAGGTCGATTCACAGACGCTTTCTGGAGTAAGTAAAGAGTACTGCAGTACTGTTCCAGGTCAAGTCACAGAGGAAATCTGGTGTATGCAAAGGAGTACTGTGGTACTATTCCAGGTCGAGTCACAGAGGAAATCTGGTGTATGCAAAGGAGTACTGAAGTACTGTTCCAGGTCGAGTCACAGAGGCAATCTGGAGTATGCAAAGGAGTACAGTAGTACTGTTCCAGGTCGATTCACAGAGACCTCAGGCATAGGCAAAGGAGTACTGTAGTACTATTCCAGGTTGATTCACAGCGGCCTTCTGGAGTATGTAAAGGAGTATCTTAGTACTGTTCCAGGTCAATTCACAGACGCCTTCTGGAGTAATTAAAGAGTACTCTAGTACTGTTCCAGGTGGTGTCGCAGATGCAATCTGGAGTATGCAAAGGAGTCCTGTGGTACTGTTCCAAGTCGAGTCACAGAGGCCTTCTGGAGTCTGTAAAGAGTACTGAAGTACTGTTCCAGGTCGATTCACAGAAGCCTTCTGGGGTATATAAAGGAGAACTGTAGTACTATTCCAGGTCGATTCACTGAGACAATCTGGAGTATGCAAAGGTGTACTGTGGTACTATTCCAGGGCGATTCACAGACGCCTTCTGGAGTAAGTAGAGTACTGTACTACTGTTTTAGGTCGAGTCACAGAGGCAATGTGCAGTATGCAAAGGAGTACTGGGGTACTGTTCCAAGTCGATTAACAGAGGCCCTCTGGAGTATGTAAAGGAGTACTGTAGTACTGTTCCAGGTCGATTCACAGAGGCATTCTGGAGTAAGTAAACAGTACTGTACTACTGTTCCAGGTCGATTCACAGACGCTTTCTGGAGTAAGTAAAGAGTACTGTAGTACTGTTCCAGGTCGAGTCACAGAGGCAATCTGGAGTACGCATAGGAGTACTGTGGTACTGTTCCAAGTGGAGTCACAGAGGCCTTCTGGAGTAAGAAAAGAGTACTGTAGTACTGTTCCAGGTCGATTAAAAAAGGCAATCTGGAGAATACAAAGGAGTACTGTGGTACTGTTCCAGGTCGATTCACAGAGGCCTTCTAGAGTATGTAAAGGAGTACTGTAGTACTGTTCCAGGTCGACGATTCATAGACGCCTTCTGGACTAATTAAAGAGTACTGTAGTACTGTTCCAGGTCGAGTCACAGAGGCAATCTGGAGTATGCAAAGGAGTCCTGTGGTACTGTTCCAAGTCGAGTCACAGAGGCCTTCTGGAGTAAGTAAAGAGTACTTTAGTACTGTTTTAGGTCGAGTCACAGAGGCAATCTGGAGTATGCAAAGGAGTACTGAGGTACTGTTCCTGGTCGAATCACAGAGGCCTTCTGGAGTACGAAAGGAGTACTGATGTAGTGTTCCAGGTCGATTCAGAGAGGCCTTCTGGAGTATGTAAAGGAGTACTGTAGTACTGTTCCAGGTTGATTCACGGAGGCCTTATGGAGAACTAAAGGAGTATTGTAGTACTGTTCAAGGTCCGTTCACAGAGGCCTTCTGGAGTAAGTAAAGAGTACTGTACTACTGTTTTAGGTCGAGTCACAGAGGTAATCTGCAGTATGCAAAGGAGTGTTGTGGCACTGTTCCAAGTCGATTAACAGAGGCCCGCTTGAGTATGTAAAGGAGTGATGTGGTACTGTTCCAAGTTGAGTCACAGAGGCCTTCTGGAGTAAGTAAAGAGTACTGTAGTACTGTTCCAGGTCGATTCAAAAAGGCAATCTGGAGTATACAAAGGAGTACTGTGGTACTGTTCCAGGTAGAGTCACAGAAGCAATCTGGAGTACGCAAAGGAGTACTGTGGTACTGTTCCAAGTCGAGTCACAGAGGCCTTCTGGATTAAGTAAAGAGTACTGTACTACTGTTTTAGGTCGAGTCACAGAGGTAATCTGCAGTATGCAAAGGAGTGTTGTGGCACTGTTCCAAGTCGATTAACAGAGGCCCGCTTGAGTATGTAAAGGAGTGATGTGGTACTGTTCCAAGTTGAGTCACAGAGGCCTTCTGGAGTAAGTAAAGAGTACTGTAGTACTGTTCCAGGTCGATTCAAAAAGGCAATCTGGAGTATACAAAGGAGTACTGTGGTACTGTTCCAGGTCGATTCACAGAGGCCTTCTGGAGTATGTAAAGGAGTACTGTAGTACTGTTCCTGGTCGATTCACAGAGGCCTTCTGGAGTAAGTAAAGAGTACTGTAGTACTGTTCCAGGTCGATTCACAGAGGCCTTCTGGAGTAAGTAAAGAGTACTGTAGTACCGTTCCAGGTTGATTCACAGAGGCCTTCTGGAGTAAGTAAAGAGTATTATAGTACTCTTCCAGGTCGAGTCACAAAGGCAATCTGGAGTATGCAAAGGAGTAAAGTGGTACTGTTCCAAGTCGAGCCACAGAGGCCTTCTGGAGTAAGTAAAGAGTACTGTAGTACTGTTCCAGGTCGATTCACAGAGGCCTTCTGGAGTAAGTAAAGAGTACTGTAGTACCGTTCCAGGTTGATTCACAGAGGCCTTCTGGAGTAAGTAAAGAGTATTTTAGTACTGTTCCAGGTCGAGTTACAGAGGGAATCTGGAGTATGCAAAGGAGTACTGTAGTACTGTTCCAGGTCGATTCACAGAGACCTTCAGGCACAGGTAAAGGAGTACTGTAGTACTGTTCCAGGTCGATTCACAGAGGCCTTCTGGAGTAAGTAAAGAGTATTATAGTACTGTTCCAGGTCGAGTCAGAGAGGCAATCTGGAGTATGCAAAGGAGTACTGTGGTACTGTTCCAGGTTGCTTCACAGAGGCCATCTGGAGTAAGTAAAGAGTACTGTACTACTGTTCCAGGTCGATTCGCAGACGCCTTCTGGAGTAAGTAAAGAGTACTGTAGTACTGTTCCAGGTCGAGTCACAGAGGAAATCTGGAGTATGCAAAGGAATACTGTGGTACTGTTCCAGGTCGATTCACAGAGGCCATCTGGAGCATGTAAAGGAGCACTGTGGTACTGTTCAAGGACGTTTCACAGAGGCCTTCTGGAGTAAGTAAAGAGTACTGTACTACTGTTTTAGGTCGAGTCACAGACGCCTTCTGGAGTAAGTAAAGAGTACTGTGGGACTGTTCCAGGTCGATTCACAGAGGCCATCTGGAGCATGTAAAGGAGTACTGTGGTACTGTTCAAGGACGATTCACAGAGGCCTTCTGGAGTAAGTAAAGAGTACTGTACTACTGTTTTAGGTCGAGTCACAGAGGCAATCTGCAGTATGCAAAGGAGTACTGGGGTACTGTTCCCAGTCGATTAACAGAGGCCCTCTGGAGTATGTAAAGGAGTACTGTAGTACTCCAGGTCGATTCACAGAGGCATTCTGGAGTAAGTAAACAGTACTGTACTACTGTTACAGGTCGATTCACAGACGCTTTCTGGAGTAAGTAAAGAGTACTGCACTACTGTTCCAGGTCGATTCACGGACGCCTTCTGGAGTAAGTAAAGAGTACTGTAGTACTGTTCCAGGTCGAGTCACAGAGGCAATCTGGAGCATGCAAAGGAGTACTGTGGTACTGTTCCAGGTCGATTCACAGAGGCCTTCTGGAGTAAGTAAAGAGTACTGTACTACTGTTTTAGGTCGAGTCACAGAGGTAATCTGCAGTATGCAAAGGAGTGTTGTGGCACTGTTCCAAGTCGATTAACAGAGGCCCGCTTGAGTATGTAAAGGAGTGATGTGGTACTGTTCCAAGTTGAGTCACAGAGGCCTTCTGGAGTAAGTAAAGAGTACTGTAGTACTGTTCCAGGTCGATTCAAAAAGGCAATCTGGAGTATACAAAGGAGTACTGTGGTACTGTTCCTGGTCGATTCACAGAGGCCTTCTGGAGTATGTAAAGGAGTACTGTAGTACTGTTCCTGGTCGATTCACAGAGGCCTTCTGGAGTAAGTAAAGAGTACTGTAGTACTGTTCCAGGTCGATTCACAGAGGCCTTCTGGAGTAAGTAAAGAGTACTGTAGTACCGTTCCAGGTTGATTCACAGAGGCCTTCTGGAGTAAGTAAAGAGTATTATAGTACTCTTCCAGGTCGAGTCACAAAGGCAATCTGGAGTATGCAAAGGAGTAAAGTGGTACTGTTCCAAGTCGAGCCACAGAGGCCTTCTGGAGTAAGTAAAGAGTACTGTAGTACTGTTCCAGGTCGATTCACAGAGGCCTTCTGGAGTAAGTAAAGAGTACTGTAGTACCGTTCCAGGTTGATTCACAGAGGCCTTCTGGAGTAAGTAAAGAGTATTTTAGTACTGTTCCAGGTCGAGTTACAGAGGGAATCTGGAGTATGCAAAGGAGTACTGTAGTACTGTTCCAGGTCGATTCACAGAGACCTTCAGGCACAGGTAAAGGAGTACTGTAGTACTGTTCCAGGTCGATTCACAGAGGCCTTCTGGAGTAAGTAAAGAGTATTATAGTACTGTTCCAGGTCGAGTCAGAGAGGCAATCTGGAGTATGCAAAGGAGTACTGTGGTACTGTTCCAGGTTGCTTCACAGAGGCCATCTGGAGTAAGTAAAGAGTACTGTACTACTGTTCCAGGTCGATTCGCAGACGCCTTCTGGAGTAAGTAAAGAGTACTGTAGTACTGTTCCAGGTCGAGTCACAGAGGAAATCTGGAGTATGCAAAGGAATACTGTGGTACTGTTCCAGGTCGATTCACAGAGGCCATCTGGAGCATGTAAAGGAGCACTGTGGTACTGTTCAAGGACGTTTCACAGAGGCCTTCTGGAGTAAGTAAAGAGTACTGTACTACTGTTCAAGGTCCGTTCACAGAGGCCTTCTGGAGTAAGTAAAGAGTACTGTACTACTGTTTTAGGTCGAGTCACAGAGGTAATCTGCAGTATGCAAAGGAGTGTTGTGGCACTGTTCCAAGTCGATTAACAGAGGCCCGCTTGAGTATGTAAAGGAGTGATGTGGTACTGTTCCAAGTTGAGTCACAGAGGCCTTCTGGAGTAAGTAAAGAGTACTGTAGTACTGTTCCAGGTCGATTCAAAAAGGCAATCTGGAGTATACATAGGAGTACTGTGGTACTGTTCCAGGTAGAGTCACAGAAGCAATCTGGAGTACGCAAAGGAGTACTGTGGTACTGTTCCAAGTCGAGTCACAGAGGCCTTCTGGATTAAGTAAAGAGTACTGTAATACTGTTCCAGGTCGATCCAAAAAGGCAATCTGGAGTATACAAAGGAGTACTGTGGTACTGTTCCAGGTCGATTCACAGAGGCCTTCTGGATTATGTAAAGGAGTACTGTAGTACTGTTCCTGGTCGATTCACAGAGGCCTTCTGGAGTAAGTAAAGAGTACTGTAGTACTGTTCCAGGTCGATTCACAGAGGCCTTCTGGAGTAAGTAAAGAGTACCGTTCCAGGTTGATTCACAGAGGCCTTCTGGAGTAAGTAAAGAGTATTATAGTACTGTTCCAGGTCGAGTCACAAAGGCAATCTGGAGTATGCAAAGGAGTAAAGTGGTACTGTTCCAAGTCGAGCCACAGAGGCCTTCTGGAGTAAGTAAAGAGTACTGTAGTACTGTTCCAGGTCGATTCACAGAGACCTTCAGGCACAGGTAAAGGAGTACTGTAGTACTGTTCCAGGTCGATTCACAGAGGCCTTCTGGAGTAAGTAAAGAGTATTATAGTACTGTTCCAGGTCGAGTCAGAGAGGCAATCTGGAGTATGCAAAGGAGTACTGTGGTACTGTTCCAGGTTGCTTCACAGAGGCCATCTGGAGTAAGTAAAGAGTACTGTACTACTGTTCCAGGTCGATTCGCAGACGCCTTCTGGAGTAAGTAAAGAGTACTGTAGTACTGTTCCAGGTCGAGTCACAGAGGAAATCTGGAGTATGCAAAGGAATACTGTGGTACTGTTCCAGGTCGATTCACAGAGGCCATCTGGAGCATGTAAAGGAGTACTGTGGTACTGTTCAAGGACGTTTCACAGAGGCCTTCTGGAGTAAGTAAAGAGTACTGTACTACTGTTCCAGGTCGATTCACAGACGCCTTCTGGAGTAAGTAAAGAGTACTGTGGGACTGTTCCAGGTCGATTCACAGAGGCCATCTGGAGCATGTAAAGGAGTACTGTGGTACTGTTCAAGGACGATTCACAGAGGCCTTCTGGAGTAAGTAAAGAGTACTGTAGTACTGTTCCAGGTCGATTCAAAAAGGCAATCTGGAGTATACAAAGGAGTACTGTGGTACTGTTCCTGGTCGATTCACAGAGGCCTTCTGGAGTATGTAAAGGAGTACTGTAGTACTGTTCCTGGTCGATTCACAGAGGCCTTCTGGAGTAAGTAAAGAGTACTGTAGTACTGTTCCAGGTCGATTCACAGAGGCCTTCTGGAGTAAGTAAAGAGTACTGTAGTACCGTTCCAGGTTGATTCACAGAGGCCTTCTGGAGTAAGTAAAGAGTATTATAGTACTCTTCCAGGTCGAGTCACAAAGGCAATCTGGAGTATGCAAAGGAGTAAAGTGGTACTGTTCCAAGTCGAGCCACAGAGGCCTTCTGGAGTAAGTAAAGAGTACTGTAGTACTGTTCCAGGTCGATTCACAGAGGCCTTCTGGAGTAAGTAAAGAGTACTGTAGTACCGTTCCAGGTTGATTCACAGAGGCCTTCTGGAGTAAGTAAAGAGTATTTTAGTACTGTTCCAGGTCGAGTTACAGAGGGAATCTGGAGTATGCAAAGGAGTACTGTAGTACTGTTCCAGGTCGATTCACAGAGACCTTCAGGCACAGGTAAAGGAGTACTGTAGTACTGTTCCAGGTCGATTCACAGAGGCCTTCTGGAGTAAGTAAAGAGTATTATAGTACTGTTCCAGGTCGAGTCAGAGAGGCAATCTGGAGTATGCAAAGGAGTACTGTGGTACTGTTCCAGGTTGCTTCACAGAGGCCATCTGGAGTAAGTAAAGAGTACTGTACTACTGTTCCAGGTCGATTCGCAGACGCCTTCTGGAGTAAGTAAAGAGTACTGTAGTACTGTTCCAGGTCGAGTCACAGAGGAAATCTGGAGTATGCAAAGGAATACTGTGGTACTGTTCCAGGTCGATTCACAGAGGCCATCTGGAGCATGTAAAGGAGCACTGTGGTACTGTTCAAGGACGTTTCACAGAGGCCTTCTGGAGTAAGTAAAGAGTACTGTACTACTGTTCAAGGTCCGTTCACAGAGGCCTTCTGGAGTAAGTAAAGAGTACTGTACTACTGTTTTAGGTCGAGTCACAGAGGTAATCTGCAGTATGCAAAGGAGTGTTGTGGCACTGTTCCAAGTCGATTAACAGAGGCCCGCTTGAGTATGTAAAGGAGTGATGTGGTACTGTTCCAAGTTGAGTCACAGAGGCCTTCTGGAGTAAGTAAAGAGTACTGTAGTACTGTTCCAGGTCGATTCAAAAAGGCAATCTGGAGTATACATAGGAGTACTGTGGTACTGTTCCAGGTAGAGTCACAGAAGCAATCTGGAGTACGCAAAGGAGTACTGTGGTACTGTTCCAAGTCGAGTCACAGAGGCCTTCTGGATTAAGTAAAGAGTACTGTAATACTGTTCCAGGTCGATCCAAAAAGGCAATCTGGAGTATACAAAGGAGTACTGTGGTACTGTTCCAGGTCGATTCACAGAGGCCTTCTGGATTATGTAAAGGAGTACTGTAGTACTGTTCCTGGTCGATTCACAGAGGCCTTCTGGAGTAAGTAAAGAGTACTGTAGTACTGTTCCAGGTCGATTCACAGAGGCCTTCTGGAGTAAGTAAAGAGTACCGTTCCAGGTTGATTCACAGAGGCCTTCTGGAGTAAGTAAAGAGTATTATAGTACTGTTCCAGGTCGAGTCACAAAGGCAATCTGGAGTATGCAAAGGAGTAAAGTGGTACTGTTCCAAGTCGAGCCACAGAGGCCTTCTGGAGTAAGTAAAGAGTACTGTAGTACTGTTCCAGGTCGATTCACAGAGACCTTCAGGCACAGGTAAAGGAGTACTGTAGTACTGTTCCAGGTCGATTCACAGAGGCCTTCTGGAGTAAGTAAAGAGTATTATAGTACTGTTCCAGGTCGAGTCAGAGAGGCAATCTGGAGTATGCAAAGGAGTACTGTGGTACTGTTCCAGGTTGCTTCACAGAGGCCATCTGGAGTAAGTAAAGAGTACTGTACTACTGTTCCAGGTCGATTCGCAGACGCCTTCTGGAGTAAGTAAAGAGTACTGTAGTACTGTTCCAGGTCGAGTCACAGAGGAAATCTGGAGTATGCAAAGGAATACTGTGGTACTGTTCCAGGTCGATTCACAGAGGCCATCTGGAGCATGTAAAGGAGTACTGTGGTACTGTTCAAGGACGTTTCACAGAGGCCTTCTGGAGTAAGTAAAGAGTACTGTACTACTGTTCCAGGTCGATTCACAGACGCCTTCTGGAGTAAGTAAAGAGTACTGTGGGACTGTTCCAGGTCGATTCACAGAGGCCATCTGGAGCATGTAAAGGAGTACTGTGGTACTGTTCAAGGACGATTCACAGAGGCCTTCTGGAGTAAGTAAAGAGTACTGTACTACTGTTTTAGGTCGAGTCACAGAGGCAATCTGCAGTATGCAAAGGAGTACTGGGGTACTGTTCCCAGTCGATTAACAGAGGCCCTCTGGAGTATGTAAAGGAGTACTGTAGTACTCCAGGTCGATTCACAGAGGCATTCTGGAGTAAGTAAACAGTACTGTACTACTGTTACAGGTCGATTCACAGACGCTTTCTGGAGTAAGTAAAGAGTACTGCACTACTGTTCCAGGTCGATTCACGGACGCCTTCTGGAGTAAGTAAAGAGTACTGTAGTACTGTTCCAGGTCGAGTCACAGAGGCAATCTGGAGCATGCAAAGGAGTACTGTGGTACTGTTCCAGGTCGATTCACAGAGGCCTTCTGGAGTAAGTAAAGAGAATTGTAGAACTGTTTAGGTCGATTCACAGACGCCTTCGGGAGTAAGTAAAGAGTACTGCAGTACTTTTCCAGGTCAAGTCACAGAGGAAATCTGGTGTATGCAAAGGAGTACTGAAGTACTGTTCCAGGTCGAGTCACAGAGGCAATCTGGAGTATGCAAAGGAGTACAGTAGTACTGTTCCAGGTCGATTCACAGAGACCTCAGGCATAGGCGAAGGAGTACTGTAGTACTATTCCAGGTTGATTCACAGCGGCCTTCTGGAGTATGTAAAGGAGTACCTTAGTACTGTTCCAGGTCGATTCACAGACGCCTTCTGGAGGAATTAAAGAGTACTCTAGTACTGTTCCAGGTGGTGTCGCAGATGCAATCTGGAGTATGCAAAGGAGTCCTGTGGTACTGTTCCAAGTCGAGTCACAGAGGCCTTCTGGAGTAAGTAAAGAGTACTGTAATACTGTTTCAGGTTGATTCACAGAGGCCTTCTGGGGTATATAAAGGAGAACTGTAGTACTGTTCCAGGTCGATTCACAGAGACAATCTGGAGTATGCAAAGGTGTACTGTGGTACTATTCCAGGGCGATTCACAGACGCCTTCTGGAGTAAGTAAAGAGTACTGTACTACTGTTTTAGGTCGAGTCACAGAGGCAATCTGCAGTATGCAAAGGAGTACTGGGGTACTGTTCCAAGTCGAGTCACAGAGGCCTTCTGGAGTCAGTAAAGAGTACGGTAGTACTGTTCCAGGTCGATTCACAGAGGCCTTCTGGGGTATATAAAGGAGAACTGTAGTACTGTTCCAAGTCGATTCACAGAGACAATCTGGAGTATGCAAAGGTGTACTGTGGTACTATTCCAGGGCGATTCACAGACGCCTTCTGGAGTAAGTAAAGAGTACTGTACTACTGTTTTAGGTCGAGTCACAGAGGCAATCTGCAGTATGCAAAGGAGTACTGGGGTACTGTTCCAAGTCGATTAACAGAGGCCCTCTGGAGTATATAAAGGAGAACTGTAGTACTATTCCAGGTCGATTCACTGAGACAATCTGGAGTATGCAAAGGTGTACTGTGGTACTATTCCAGGGCGATTCACAGACGCCTTCTGGAGTAAGTAGAGTACTGTACTACTGTTTTAGGTCGAGTCACAGAGGCAATCTGCAGTATGCAAAGGAGTACTGGGGTACTGTTCCAAGTCGATTAACAGAGGCCCTCTGGAGTATGTAAAGGAGTACTGTAGTACTGTTCCAGGTCGATTCACAGAGGCATTCTGGAGTAAGTAAACAGTACTGTACTACTGTTCCAGGTCGATTCACAGACGCTTTCTGGAGTAAGTAAAGAGTACTGTAGTACTGTTCCAGGTCGAGTCACAGAGGCAATCTGGAGTACGCATAGGAGTACTGTGGTACTGTTCCAAGTGGAGTCACAGAGGCCTTCTGGAGTAAGAAAAGAGTACTGTAGTACTGTTCCAGGTCGATTAAAAAAGGCAATCTGGAGAATACAAAGGAGTACTGTGGTACTGTTCCAGGTCGATTCACAGAGGCCTTCTAGAGTATGTAAAGGAGTACTGTAGTACTGTTCCAGGTCGACGATTCATAGACGCCTTCTGGACTAATTAAAGAGTACTGTAGTACTGTTCCAGGTCGAGTCACAGAGGCAATCTGGAGTATGCAAAGGAGTCCTGTGGTACTGTTCCAAGTCGAGTCACAGAGGCCTTCTGGAGTAAGTAAAGAGTACTTTAGTACTGTTTTAGGTCGAGTCACAGAGGAAATCTGGAGTATGCAAAGGAGTACTGAGGTACTGTTCCAGGTCGAATCACAGAGGCCTTCTGGAGTACAAAAGGAGTACTGATGTAGTGTTCCAGGTCGATTCAGAGAGGCCTTCTGGAGTATGTAAAGGAGTACTGTAGTACTGTTCCAGGTTGATTCACTGAGGCCTTATGGAGAACTAAAGGAGTATTGTAGTACTGTTCAAGGTCCGTTCACAGAGGCCTTCTGGAGTAAGTAAAGAGTACTGTACTACTGTTTTAGGTCGAGTCACAGAGGTAATCTGCAGTATGCAAAGGAGTGTTGTGGCACTGTTCCAAGTCGATTAACAGAGGCCCGCTTGAGTATGTAAAGGAGTGATGTGGTACTGTTCCAAGTTGAGTCACAGAGGCCTTCTGGAGTAAGTAAAGAGTACTGTAGTACTGTTCCAGGTCGATTCAAAAAGGCAATCTGGAGTATACAAAGGAGTACTGTGGTACTGTTCCAGGTAGAGTCACAGAAGCAATCTGGAGTACGCAAAGGAGTACTGTGGTACTGTTCCAAGTCGAGTCACAGAGGCCTTCTGGATTAAGTAAAGAGTACTGTAATACTGTTCCAGGTCGATCCAAAAAGGCAATCTGGAGTATACAAAGGAGTACTGTGGTACTGTTCCAGGTCGATTCACAGAGGCCTTCTGGAGTATGTAAAGGAGTACTGTAGTACTGTTCCTGGTCGATTCACAGAGGCCTTCTGGAGTAAGTAAAGAGTACTGTAGTACTGTTCCTGGTCGATTCACAGAGGCCTTCTGGAGTAAGTAAAGAGTACTGTAGTACTGTTCCAGGTCGATTCACAGAGGCCTTCTGGAGTATGTAAAGGAGTACTGTAGTACTGTTCCAGGTCGATTCACAGAGGCCTTCTGGAGTAAGTAAAGAGTACTGTACTACTGTTCCAGGTCGATTCACAGAGGTCTTCTGGAGTAAGTAAAGAGTACCGTTCCAGGTTGATTCACAGAGGCCTTCTGGAGTAAGTAAAGAGTATTATAGTACTGTTCCAGGTCGAGTCACAAAGGCAATCTGGAGTATGCAAAGGAGTACTGTAGTACTGTTCCAGGTCGAGCCACAGAGGCCTTCTGGAGTAAGTAAAGAGTACTGTAGTACTGTTCCAGGTCGATTCACAGAGACCTTCAGGCACAGGTAAAGGAGTACTGTAGTACTGTTCCAGGTCGATTCACAGAGGCCTTCTGGAGTAAGTAAAGAGTATTATAGTACTGTTCCAGGTCGAGTCAGAGAGGCAATCTGGAGTATGCAAAGGAGTACTGTGGTACTGTTCCAGGTTGCTTCACAGAGGCCATCTGGAGTAAGTAAAGAGTACTGTACTACTGTTCCAGGTCGATTCGCAGACGCCTTCTGGAGTAAGTAAAGAGTACTGTAGTACTGTTCCAGGTCGAGTCACAGAGGAAATCTGGAGTATGCAAAGGAATACTGTGGTACTGTTCCAGGTCGATTCACAGAGGCCATCTGGAGCATGTAAAGGAGTACTGTGGTACTGTTCAAGGACGTTTCACAGAGGCCTTCTGGAGTAAGTAAAGAGTACTGTACTATTGTTCCAGGTCGATTCACAGACGCCTTCTGGAGTAAGTAAAGAGTACTGTGGGACTGTTCCAGGTCGATTCACAGAGGCCATCTGGAGCATGTAAAGGAGTACTGTGGTACTGTTCAAGGACGATTCACAGAGGCCTTCTGGAGTAAGTAAAGAGTACTGTACTACTGTTTTAGGTCGAGTCACAGAGGCAATCTGCAGTATGCAAAGGAGTACTGGGGTACTGTTCCCAGTCGATTAACAGAGGCCCTCTGGAGTATGTAAAGGAGTACTGTAGTACTGTTCCAGGTCGAATCACAGAGGCATTCTGGAGTAAGTAAACAGTACTGTACTACTGTTACAGGTCGATTCACAGACGCTTTCTGGAGTAAGTAAAGAGTACTGCACTACTGTTCCAGGTCGATTCACGGACGCCTTCTGGAGTAAGTAAAGAGTACTGTAGTACTGTTCCAGGTCGAGTCACAGAGGCAATCTGGAGCATGCAAAGGAGTACTGTGGTACTGTTCCAGGTCGATTCACAGAGGCCTTCTGGAGTAAGTAAAGAGAATTGTAGAACTGTTTAGGTCGATTCACAGACGCCTTCTGGAGTAAGTAAAGAGTACTGCAGTACTTTTCCAGGTCAAGTCACAGAGGAAATCTGGTGTATGCAAAGGAGTACTGAAGTACTGTTCCAGGTCGAGTCACAGAGGCAATCTGGAGTATGCAAAGGAATCCTGTGGTACTCTTCCAAGTGGAGTCATAGAGGCCTTCTGGAGTAAGTAAAGAGTACTGTAGTACTGTTCCAGGTCGACTCACAGAGGCAATCTGGAGTATGCAAAGGAGTACAGTAGTACTGTTCCAGGTCGATTCACAGAGACCTCAGGCATAGGCAAAGGAGTACTGTAGTACTATTCCAGGTTGATTCACAGCGGCCTTCTGGAGTATGTAAAGGAGTACCTTAGTACTGTTCCAGGTCGATTCACAGACGCCTTCTGGAGGAATTAAAGAGTACTCTAGTACTTTTCCAGGTGGTGTCGCAGATGCAATCTGGAGTATGCAAAGGAGTCCTGTGGTACTGTTCCAAGTCGAGTCACAGAGGCCTTCTGGAGTAAGTAAAGAGTACTGTAATACTGTTTCAGGTCGATTCACAGAAGCCTTCTGGGGTATATAAAGGAGAACTGTAGTACTGTTCCAGGTCGATTCACAGAGACAATCTGGAGTATGCAAAGGTGTACTGTGGTACTATTCCAGGGCGATTCACAGACGCCTTCTGGAGTAAGTAAAGAGTACTGTACTACTGTTTTAGGTCGAGTCACAGAGGCAATCTGCAGTATGCAAAGGAGTACTTGGGTACTGTTCCAAGTTGAGTCACAGAGGCCTTCTGGAGTCAGTAAAGAGTACGGTAGTACTGTTCCAGGTCGATTCACAGAGGCCTTCTGGGGTATATAAAGGAGAACTGTAGTACTGTTCCAAGTCGATTCACAGAGACAATCTGGAGTATGCAAAGGTGTACTGTGGTACTATTCCAGGGCGATTCACAGACGCCTTCTGGAGTAAGTAAAGAGTACTGTACTACTGTTTTAGGTCGAGTCACAGAGGCAATCTGCAGTATGCAAAGGAGTACTGGGGTACTGTTCCAAGTCGATTAACAGAGGCCCTCTGGAGTATATAAAGGAGAACTGTAGTACTATTCCAGGTCGATTCACTGAGAAAATCTGGAGTATGCAAAGGTGTACTGTGGTACTATTCCAGGGCGATTCACAGACGCCTTCTGGAGTAAGTAGAGTACTGTACTACTGTTTTAGGTCGAGTCACAGAGGCAATCTGCAGTATGCAAAGGAGTACTGGGGTACTGTTCCAAGTCGATTAACAGAGGCCCTCTGGAGTATGTAAAGGAGTACTGTAGTACTGTTCCAGGTCGATTCACAGAGGCATTCTGGAGTAAGTAAACAGTACTGTACTACTGTTCCAGGTCGATTCACAGACGCTTTCTGGAGTAAGTAAAGAGTACTGTAGTACTGTTCCAGGTCGAGTCACAGAGGCAATCTGGAGTACGCATAGGAGTACTGTGGTACTGTTCCAATTGGAGTCACAGAGGCCTTCTGGAGTAAGAAAAGAGTACTGTAGTACTGTTCCAGGTCGATTAAAAAAGGCAATCTGGAGAATACAAAGGAGTACTGTGGTACTGTTCCAGGTCGATTCACAGAGGCCTTCTAGAGTATGTAAAGGAGTACTGTAGTACTGTTCCAGGTTGATTCACTGAGGCCTTATGGAGAACTAAAGGAGTATTGTAGTACTGTTCAAGGTCCGTTCACAGAGGCCTTCTGGAGTAAGTAAAGAGTACTGTACTACTGTTTTAGGTCGAGTCACAGAGGTAATCTGCAGTATGCAAAGGAGTGTTGTGGCACTGTTCCAAGTCGATTAACAGAGGCCCGCTTGAGTATGTAAAGGAGTGATGTGGTACTGTTCCAAGTTGAGTCACAGAGGCCTTCTGGAGTAAGTAAAGAGTACTGTAGTACTGTTCCAGGTCGATTCAAAAAGGCAATCTGGAGTATACAAATGAGTACTGTGGTACTGTTCCAGGTAGAGTCACAGAAGCAATCTGGAGTACGCAAAGGAGTACTGTGGTACTGTTCCAAGTCGAGTCACAGAGGCCTTCTGGATTAAGTAAAGAGTACTGTAATACTGTTCCAGGTCGATCCAAAAAGGCAATCTGGAGTATACAAAGGAGTACTGTGGTACTGTTCCAGGTCGATTCACAGAGGCCTTCTGGAGTATGTAAAGGAGTACTGTAGTACTGTTCCTGGTCGATTCACAGAAGCCTTCTGGAGTAAGTAAAGAGTACTGTAGTACTGTTCCAGGTCGATTCACAGAGGCCTTCTGGAGTAAGTAAAGAGTACCGTTCCAGGTTGATTCACAGAGGCCTTCTGGAGTAAGTAAAGAGTATTATAGTACTGTTCCAGGTCGAGTCACAAAGGCAATCTGGAGTATGCAAAGGAGTAAAGTGGTACTGTTCCAAGTCGAGCCACAGAGGCCTTCTGGAGTAAGTAAAGAGTACTGTAGTACTGTTCCAGGTCGATTCACAGAGACCTTCAGGCACAGGTAAAGGAGTACTGTAGTACTGTTCCAGGTCGATTCACAGAGGCCTTCTGGAGTAAGTAAAGAGTATTATAGTACTGTTCCAGGTAGAGTCAGAGAGGCAATCTGGAGTATGCGAAGGAGTACTGTGGTACTGTTCCAGGTTGCTTCACAGAGGCCATCTGGAGTAAGTAAAGAGTACTGTACTACTGTTCCAGGTCGATTCGCAGACGCCTTCTGGAGTAAGTAAAGAGTACTGTAGTACTGTTCCAGGTCGAGTCACAGAGGAAATCTGGAGTATGCAAAGGAATACTGTGGTACTGTTCCAGGTCGATTCACAGAGGCCATCTGGAGCATGTAAAGGAGTACTGTGGTACTGTTCAAGGACGTTTCACAGAGGCCTTCTGGAGTAAGTAAAGAGTACTGTACTACTGTTCCAGGTCGATTCACAGACGCCTTCTGGAGTAAGTAAAGAGTACTGTACTACTGTTTTAGGTCGAGTCACAGAGGCAATCTGCAGTATGCAAAGGAGTACTGGGGTACTGTTCCCAGTCGATTAACAGAGGCCCTCTGGAGTATGTAAAGGAGTACTGTAGTACTGTTCCAGGTCGATTCACAGAGGCATTCTGGAGTAAGTAAACAGTACTGTACTACTGTTACAGGTCGATTCACAGACGCTTTCTGGAGTAAGTAAAGAGTACTGCACTACTGTTCCAGGTCGATTCACGGACGCCTTCTGGAGTAAGTAAAGAGTACTGTAGTACTGTTCCAGGTCGAGTCACAGAGGCAATCTGGAGCATGCAAAGGAGTACTGTGGTACTGTTCCAGGTCGATTCACAGAGGCCTTCTGGAGTAAGTAAAGAGAATTGTAGAACTGTTTAGGTCGATTCACAGACGCCTTCTGGAGTAAGTAAAGAGTACTGCAGTACTTTTCCAGGTCAAGTCACAGAGGAAATCTGGTGTATGCAAAGGAGTACTGAAGTACTGTTCCAGGTCGAGTCACAGAGGCAATCTGGAGTATGCAAAGGAATCCTGTGGTACTCTTCCAAGTGGAGTCATAGAGGCCTTCTGGAGTAAGTAAAGAGTACTGTAGTACTGTTCCAGGTCGACTCACAGAGGCAATCTGGAGTATGCAAAGGAGTACAGTAGTACTGTTCCAGGTCGATTCACAGAGACCTCAGGCATAGGCAAAGGAGTACTGTAGTACTATTCCAGGTTGATTCACAGCGGCCTTCTGGAGTATGTAAAGGAGTACCTTAGTACTGTTCCAGGTCGATTCACAGACGCCTTCTGGAGGAATTAAAGAGTACTCTAGTACTGTTCCAGGTGGTGTCGCAGATGCAATCTGGAGTATGCAAAGGAGTCCTGTGGTACTGTTCCAAGTCGAGTCACAGAGGCCTTCTGGAGTAAGTAAAGAGTACTGTAATACTGTTTCAGGTCGATTCACAGAAGCCTTCTGGGGTATATAAAGGAGAACTGTAGTACTGTTCCAGGTCGATTCACAGAGACAATCTGGAGTATGCAAAGGTGTACTGTGGTACTATTCCAGGGCGATTCACAGACGCCTTCTGGAGTAAGTAAAGAGTACTGTACTACTGTTTTAGGTCGAGTCACAGAGGCAATCTGCAGTATGCAAAGGAGTACTGGGGTACTGTTCCAAGTCGAGTCACAGAGGCCTTCTGGAGTCAGTAAAGAGTACGGTAGTACTGTTCCAGGTCGATTCACAGAGTCCTTCTGGGGTATATAAAGGAGAACTGTAGTACTGTTCCAAGTCGATTCACAGAGACAATCTGGAGTATGCAAAGGTGTACTGTGGTACTATTCCAGGGCGATTCACAGACGCCTTCTGGAGTAAGTAAAGAGTACTGTACTACTGTTTTAGGTCGAGTCACAGAGGCAATCTGCAGTATGCAAAGGAGTACTGGGGTACTGTTCCAAGTCGATTAACAGAGGCCCTCTGGAGTATGTAAAGGAGTACTGTAGTACTGTTCCAGGTCGATTCACAGAGGCATTCTGGAGTAAGTAAACAGTACTGTACTACTGTTACAGGTCGATTCACAGACGCTTTCTGGAGTAAGTAAAGAGTACTGCAGTACTGTTCCAGGTCAAGTCACAGAGGAAATCTGGTGTATGCAAAGGAGTACTGTGGTACTATTCCAGGTCGAGTCACAGAGGAAATCTGGTGTATGCAAAGGAGTACTGAAGTACTGTTCCAGGTCGAGTCACAGAGGCAATCTGGAGTATGCAAAGGAGTACAGTAGTACTGTTCCAGGTCGATTCACAGAGACCTCAGGCATAGGCAAAGGAGTACTGTAGTACTATTCCAGGTTGATTCACAGCGGCCTTCTGGAGTATGTAAAGGAGTATCTTAGTACTGTTCCAGGTCAATTCACAGACGCCTTCTGGAGTAATTAAAGAGTACTCTAGTACTGTTCCAGGTGGTGTCGCAGATGCAATCTGGAGTATGCAAAGGAGTCCTGTGGTACTGTTCCAAGTCGAGTCACAGAGGCCTTCTGGAGTCTGTAAAGAGTACTGAAGTACTGTTCCAGGTCGATTCACAGAAGCCTTCTGGGGTATATAAAGGAGAACTGTAGTACTATTCCAGGTCGATTCACTGAGACAATCTGGAGTATGCAAAGGTGTACTGTGGTACTATTCCAGGGCGATTCACAGACGCCTTCTGGAGTAAGTAGAGTACTGTACTACTGTTTTAGTTCGAGTCACAGAGGCAATCTGCAGTATGCAAAGGAGTACTGGGGTACTGTTCCAAGTCGATTAACAGAGGCCCTCTGGAGTATGTAAAGGAGTACTGTAGTACTGTTCCAGGTCGATTCACAGAGGCATTCTGGAGTAAGTAAACAGTACTGTACTACTGTTCCAGGTCGATTCACAGACGCTTTCTGGAGTAAGTAAAGAGTACTGTAGTACTGTTCCAGGTCGAGTCACAGAGGCAATCTGGAGTACGCATAGGAGTACTGTGGTACTGTTCCAAGTGGAGTCACAGAGGCCTTCTGGAGTAAGAAAAGAGTACTGTAGTACTGTTCCAGGTCGATTAAAAAAGGCAATCTGGAGAATACAAAGGAGTACTGTGGTACTGTTCCAGGTCGATTCACAGAGGCCTTCTAGAGTATGTAAAGGAGTACTGTAGTACTGTTCCAGGTCGACGATTCATAGACGCCTTCTGGACTAATTAAAGAGTACTGTAGTACTGTTCCAGGTCGAGTCACAGAGGCAATCTGGAGTATGCAAAGGAGTCCTGTGGTACTGTTCCAAGTCGAGTCACAGAGGCCTTCTGGAGTAAGTAAAGAGTACTTTAGTACTGTTTTAGGTCGAGTCACAGAGGCAATCTGGAGTATGCAAAGGAGTACTGAGGTACTGTTCCAGGTCGAATCACAGAGGCCTTCTGGAGTACGAAAGGAGTACTGATGTAGTGTTCCAGGTCGATTCAGAGAGGCCTTCTGGAGTATGTAAAGGAGTACTGTAGTACTGTTCCAGGTTGATTCACGGAGGCCTTATGGAGAACTAAAGGAGTATTGTAGTACTGTTCAAGGTCCGTTCACAGAGGCCTTCTGGAGTAAGTAAAGAGTACTGTAGTACTGTTCCAGGTCGATTCAAAAAGGCAATCTGGAGTATACAAAGGAGTACTGTGGTACTGTTCCAGGTAGAGTCACAGAAGCAATCTGGAGTACGCAAAGGAGTACTGTGGTACTGTTCCAAGTCGAGTCACAGAGGCCTTCTGGATTAAGTAAAGAGTACTGTAATACTGTTCCAGGTCGATCCAAAAAGGCAATCTGGAGTATACAAAGCAGTACTGTGGTACTGTTCCAGGTCGATTCACAGAGGCCTTCTGGAGTATGTAAAGGAGTACTGTAGTACTGTTCCTGGTCGATTCACAGAGGCCTTCTGGAGTAAGTAAAGAGTACTGTAGTACTGTTCCAGGTCGATTCACAGAGGCCTTCTGGAGTAAGTAAAGAGTACTGTAGTACTGTTCCAGGTCGAGTCACAGAGGCAATCTGGAGCATGCAAAGGAGTACTGTGGTACTGTTCCAGGTCGATTCACAGAGGCCTTCTGGAGTAAGTAAAGAGAATTGTAGAACTGTTTAGGTCGATTCACAGACGCCTTCGGGAGTAAGTAAAGAGTACTGCAGTACTTTTCCAGGTCAAGTCACAGAGGAAATCTGGTGTATGCAAAGGAGTACTGAAGTACTGTTCCAGGTCGAGTCACAGAGGCAATCTGGTGTATGCAAAGGAATCCTGTGGTACTCTTCCAAGTGGAGTCATAGAGGCCTTCTGGAGTAAGTAAAGAGTACTGTAGTACTGTTCCAGGTCGACTCACAGAGGCAATCTGGAGTATGCAAAGGAGTACAGTAGTACTGTTCCAGGTCGATTCACAGAGACCTCAGGCATAGGCAAAGGAGTACTGTAGTACTATTCCAGGTTGATTCACAGCGGCCTTCTGGAGTATGTAAAGGAGTACCTTAGTACTGTTCCAGGTCGATTCACAGACGCCTTCTGGAGGAATTAAAGAGTACTCTAGTACTGTTCCAGGTGGTGTCGCAGATGCAATCTGGAGTATGCAAAGGAGTCCTGTGGTACTGTTCCAAGTCGAGTCACAGAGGCCTTCTGGAGTAAGTAAAGAGTACTGTAATACTGTTTCAGGTCGATTCACAGAAGCCTTCTGGGGTATATAAAGGAGAACTGTAGTACTGTTCCAGGTCGATTCACAGAGACAATCTGGAGTATGCAAAGGTGTACTGTGGTACTATTCCAGGGCGATTCACAGACGCCTTCTGGAGTAAGTAAAGAGTACTGTACTACTGTTTTAGGTCGAGTCACAGAGGCAATCTGCAGTATGCAAAGGAGTACTGGGGTACTGTTCCAAGTCGAGTCACAGAGGCCTTCTGGAGTCAGTAAAGAGTACGGTAGTACTGTTCCAGGTCGATTCACAGAGGCCTTCTGGGGTATATAAAGGAGAACTGTAGTACTGTTCCAAGTCGATTCACAGAGACAATCTGGAGTATGCAAAGGTGTACTGTGGTACTATTCCAGGGCGATTCACAGACGCCTTCTGGAGTAAGTAAAGAGTACTGTACTACTGTTTTAGGTCGAGTCACAGAGGCAATCTGCAGTATGCAAAGGAGTACTGGGGTACTGTTCCAAGTCGATTAACAGAGGCCCTCTGGAGTATGTAAAGGAGTACTGTAGTACTGTTCCAGGTCGATTCACAGAGGCATTCTGGAGTAAGTAAACAGTACTGTACTACTGTTACAGGTCGATTCACAGACGCTTTCTGGAGTAAGTAAAGAGTACTGCAGTACTGTTCCAGGTCAAGTCACAGAGGAAATCTGGTGTATGCAAAGGAGTACTGTGGTACTATTCCAGGTCGAGTCACAGAGGAAATCTGGTGTATGCAAAGGAGTACTGAAGTACTGTTCCAGGTCGAGTCACAGAGGCAATCTGGAGTATGCAAAGGAGTACAGTAGTACTGTTCCAGGTCGATTCACAGAGACCTCAGGCATAGGCAAAGGAGTACTGTAGTACTATTCCAGGTTGATTCACAGCGGCCTTCTGGAGTATGTAAAGGAGTATCTTAGTACTGTTCCAGGTCAATTCACAGACGCCTTCTGGAGTAATTAAAGAGTACTCTAGTACTGTTCCAGGTGGTGTCGCAGATGCAATCTGGAGTATGCAAAGGAGTCCTGTGGTACTGTTCCAAGTCGAGTCACAGAGGCCTTCTGGAGTCTGTAAAGAGTACTGAAGTACTGTTCCAGGTCGATTCACAGAAGCCTTCTGGGGTATATAAAGGAGAACTGTAGTACTATTCCAGGTCGATTCACTGAGACAATCTGGAGTATGCAAAGGTGTACTGTGGTACTATTCCAGGGCGATTCACAGACGCCTTCTGGAGTAAGTAGAGTACTGTACTACTGTTTTAGGTCGAGTCACAGAGGCAATCTGCAGTATGCAAAGGAGTACTGGGGTACTGTTCCAAGTCGATTAACAGAGGCCCTCTGGAGTATGTAAAGGAGTACTGTAGTACTGTTCCAGGTCGATTCACAGAGGCATTCTGGAGTAAGTAAACAGTACTGTACTACTGTTCCAGGTCGATTCACAGACGCTTTCTGGAGTAAGTAAAGAGTACTGTAGTACTGTTCCAGGTCGAGTCACAGAGGCAATCTGGAGTACGCATAGGAGTACTGTGGTACTGTTCCAAGTGGAGTCACAGAGGCCTTCTGGAGTAAGAAAAGAGTACTGTAGTACTGTTCCAGGTCGATTAAAAAAGGCAATCTGGAGAATACAAAGGAGTACTGTGGTACTGTTCCAGGTCGATTCACAGAGGCCTTCTAGAGTATGTAAAGGAGCACTGTAGTACTGTTCCAGGTCGACGATTCATAGACGCCTTCTGGACTAATTAAAGAGTACTGTAGTACTGTTCCAGGTCGAGTCACAGAGGCAATCTGGAGTATGCAAAGGAGTCCTGTGGTACTGTTCCAAGTCGAGTCACAGAGGCCTTCTGGAGTAAGTAAAGAGTACTTTAGTACTGTTTTAGGTCGAGTCACAGAGGCAATCTGGAGTATGCAAAGGAGTACTGAGGTACTGTTCCAGGTCGAATCACAGAGGCCTTCTGGAGTACGAAAGGAGTACTGATGTAGTGTTCCAGGTCGATTCAGAGAGGCCTTCTGGAGTATGTAAAGGAGTACTGTAGTACTGTTCCAGGTTGATTCACGGAGGCCTTATGGAGAACTAAAGGAGTATTGTAGTACTGTTCAAGGTCCGTTCACAGAGGCCTTCTGGAGTAAGTAAAGAGTACTGTACTACTGTTTTAGGTCGAGTCACAGAGGTAATCTGCAGTATGCAAAGGAGTGTTGTGGCACTGTTCCAAGTCGATTAACAGAGGCCCGCTTGAGTATGTAAAGGAGTGATGTGGTACTGTTCCAAGTTGAGTCACAGAGGCCTTCTGGAGTAAGTAAAGAGTACTGTAGTACTGTTCCAGGTCGATTCAAAAAGGCAATCTGGAGTATACAAAGGAGTACTGTGGTACTGTTCCAGGTAGAGTCACAGAAGCAATCTGGAGTACGCAAAGGAGTACTGTGGTACTGTTCCAAGTCGAGTCACAGAGGCCTTCTGGATTAAGTAAAGAGTACTGTAATACTGTTCCAGGTCGATCCAAAAAGGCAATCTGGAGTATACAAAGGAGTACTGTGGTACTGTTCCAGGTCGATTCACAGAGGCCTTCTGGAGTATGTAAAGGAGTACTGTAGTACTGTTCCTGGTCGATTCACAGAGGCCTTCTGGAGTAAGTAAAGAGTACTGTAGTACTGTTCCAGGTCGATTCACAGAGGCCTTCTGGAGTAAGTAAAGAGTACTGTAGTACCGTTCCAGGTTGATTCACAGAGGCCTTCTGGAGTAAGTAAAGAGTATTATAGTACTGTTCCAGGTCGAGTCACAAAGGCAATCTGGAGTATGCAAAGGAGTAAAGTGGTACTGTTCCAAGTCGAGCCACAGAGGCCTTCTGGAGTAAGTAAAGAGTACTGTAGTACTGTTCCAGGTCGATTCACAGAGGCCTTCTGGAGTAAGTAAAGAGTACTGTAGTACCGTTCCAGGTTGATTCACAGAGGCCTTCTGGAGTAAGTAAAGAGTATTTTAGTACTGTTCCAGGTCGAGTTACAGAGGGAATCTGGAGTATGCAAAGGAGTACTGTAGTACTGTTCCAGGTCGATTCACAGAGACCTTCAGGCACAGGTAAAGGAGTACTGTAGTACTGTTCCAGGTCGATTCACAGAGGCCTTCTGGAGTAAGTAAAGAGTATTATAGTACTGTTCCAGGTCGAGTCAGAGAGGCAATCTGGAGTATGCAAAGGAGTACTGTGGTACTGTTCCAGGTTGCTTCACAGAGGCCATCTGGAGTAAGTAAAGAGTACTGTACTACTGTTCCAGGTCAATTCGCAGACGCCTTCTGGAGTAAGTAAAGAGTACTGTAGTACTGTTCCAGGTCAAGTCACAGAGGAAATCTGGAGTATGCAAAGGAATACTGTGGTACTGTTCCAGGTCGATTCACAGAGGCCATCTGGAGCATGTAAAGGAGCACTGTGGTACTGTTCAAGGACGTTTCACAGAGGCCTTCTGGAGTAAGTAAAGAGTACTGTACTACTGTTCAAGGTCCGTTCACAGAGGCCTTCTGGAGTAAGTAAAGAGTACTGTACTACTGTTTTAGGTCGAGTCACAGAGGTAATCTGCAGTATGCAAAGGAGTGTTGTGGCACTGTTCCAAGTCGATTAACAGAGGCCCGCTTGAGTATGTAAAGGAGTGATGTGGTACTGTTCCAAGTTGAGTCACAGAGGCCTTCTGGAGTAAGTAAAGAGTACTGTAGTACTGTTCCAGGTCGATTCAAAAAGGCAATCTGGAGTATACAAAGGAGTACTGTGGTACTGTTCCAGGTAGAGTCACAGAAGCAATCTGGAGTACGCAAAGGAGTACTGTGGTACTGTTCCAAGTCGAGTCACAGAGGCCTTCTGGATTAAGTAAAGAGTACTGTAATACTGTTCCAGGTCGATCCAAAAAGGCAATCTGGAGTATACAAAGGAGTACTGTGGTACTGTTCCAGGTCAATTCACAGAGGCCTTCTGGAGTATGTAAAGGAGTACTGTAGTACTGTTCCTGGTCGATTCACAGAGGCCTTCTGGAGTAAGTAAAGAGTACTGTAGTACTGTTCCAGGTCGATTCACAGAGGCCTTCTGGAGTAAGTAAAGAGTACCGTTCCAGGTTGATTCACAGAGGCCTTCTGGAGTAAGTAAAGAGTATTATAGTACTGTTCTAGGTCGAGTCACAAAGGCAATCTGGAGTATGCAAAGGAGTAAAGTGGTACTGTTCCAAGTCGAGCCACAGAGGCCTTCTGGAGTAAGTAAAGAGTACTGTAGTACTGTTCCAGGTCGATTCACAGAGACCTTCAGGCACAGGTAAAGGAGTACTGTAGTACTGTTCCAGGTCGATTCACAGAGGCCTTCTGGAGTAAGTAAAGAGTATTATAGTACTGTTCCAGGTCGAGTCAGAGAGGCAATCTGGAGTATGCAAAGGAGTACTGTGGTACTGTTCCAGGTTGCTTCACAGAGGCCATCTGGAGTAAGTAAAGAGTACTGTACTACTGTTCCAGGTCGATTCGCAGACGCCTTCTGGAGTAAGTAAAGAGTACTGTAGTACTGTTCCAGGTCGAGTCACAGAGGAAATCTGGAGTATGCAAAGGAATACTGTGGTACTGTTCCAGGTCGATTCACAGAGGCCATCTGGAGCATGTAAAGGAGTACTGTGGTACTGTTCAAGGACGTTTCACAGAGGCCTTCTGGAGTAAGTAAAGAGTACTGTACTACTGTTCCAGGTCGATTCACAGACGCCTTCTGGAGTAAGTAAAGAGTACTGTGGGACTGTTCCAGGTCGATTCACAGAGGCCATCTGGAGCATGTAAAGGAGTACTGTGGTACTGTTCAAGGACGATTCACAGAGGCCTTCTGGAGTAAGTAAAGAGTACTGTACTACTATTTTAGGTCGAGTCACAGAGGCAATCTGCAGTATGCAAAGGAGTACTGGGGTACTGTTCCCAGTCGATTAACAGAGGCCCTCTGGAGTATGTAAAGGAGTACTGTAGTACTGTTTCAGGTCGATTCACAGAGGCATTCTGGAGTAAGTAAACAGTACTGTACTACTGTTACAGGTCGATTCACAGACGCTTTCTGGAGTAAGTAAAGAGTACTGCACTACTGTTCCAGGTCGATTCACGGACGCCTTCTGGAGTAAGTAAAGAGTACTGTAGTACTGTTCCAGGTCGAGTCACAGAGGCAATCTGGAGCATGCAAAGGAGTACTGTGGTACTGTTCCAGGTCGATTCACAGAGGCCTTCTGGAGTAAGTAAAGAGAATTGTAGAACTGTTTAGGTCGATTCACAGACGCCTTCTGGAGTAAGTAAAGAGTACTGCAGTACTTTTCCAGGTCAAGTCACAGAGGCAATCTGGAGTATGCAAAGGAATCCTGTGGTACTCTTCCAAGTGGAGTCATAGAGGCCTTCTGGAGTAAGTAAAGAGTACTGTAGTACTGTTCCAGGTCGACTCACAGAGGCAATCTGGAGTATGCAAAGGAGTACAGTAGTACTGTTCCAGGTCGATTCACAGAGACCTCAGGCATAGGCAAAGGAGTACTGTAGTACTATTCCAGGTTGATTCACAGCGGCCTTCTGGAGTATGTAAAGGAGTACCTTAGTACTGTTCCAGGTCGATTCACAGACGCCTTCTGGAGGAATTAAAGAGTACTCTAGTACTGTTCCAGGTGGTGTCGCAGATGCAATCTGGAGTATGCAAAGGAGTCCTGTGGTACTGTTCCAAGTCGAGTCACAGAGGCCTTCTGGAGTAAGTAAAGAGTACTGTAATACTGTTTCAGGTCGATTCACAGAAGCCTTCTGGGGTATATAAAGGAGAACTGTAGTACTGTTCCAGGTCGATTCACAGAGACAATCTGGAGTATGCAAAGGTGTACTGTGGTACTATTCCAGGGCGATTCACAGACGCCTTCTGGAGTAAGTAAAGAGTACTGTACTACTGTTTTAGGTCGAGTCACAGAGGCAATCTGCAGTATGCAAAGGAGTACTTGGGTACTGTTCCAAGTCGAGTCACAGAGGCCTTCTGGAGTCAGTAAAGAGTACGGTAGTACTGTTCCAGGTCGATTCACAGAGGCCTTCTGGGGTATATAAAGGAGAACTGTAGTACTGTTCCAAGTCGATTCACAGAGACAATCTGGAGTATGCAAAGGTGTACTGTGGTACTATTCCAGGGCGATTCACAGACGCCTTCTGGAGTAAGTAAAGAGTACTGTACTACTGTTTTAGGTCGAGTCACAGAGGCAATCTGCAGTATGCAAAGGAGTACTGGGGTACTGTTCCAAGTCGATTAACAGAGGCCCTCTGGAGTATATAAAGGAGAACTGTAGTACTATTCCAGGTCGATTCACTGAGACAATCTGGAGTATGCAAAGGTGTACTGTGGTACTATTCCAGGGCGATTCACAGACGCCTTCTGGAGTAAGTAGAGTACTGTACTACTGTTTTAGGTCGAGTCACAGAGGCAATCTGCAGTATGCAAAGGAGTACTGGGGTACTGTTCCAAGTCGATTAACAGAGGCCCTCTGGAGTATGTAAAGGAGTACTGTAGTACTGTTCCAGGTCGATTCACAGAGGCATTCTGGAGTAAGTAAACAGTACTGTACTACTGTTCCAGGTCGATTCACAGACGCTTTCTGGAGTAAGTAAAGAGTACTGTAGTACTGTTCCAGGTCGAGTCACAGAGGCAATCTGGAGTACGCATAGGAGTACTGTGGTACTGTTCCAAGTGGAGTCACAGAGGCCTTCTGGAGTAAGAAAAGAGTACTGTAGTACTGTTCCAGGTCGATTAAAAAAGGCAATCTGGAGAATACAAAGGAGTACTGTGGTACTGTTCCAGGTCGATTCACAGAGGCCTTCTAGAGTATGTAAAGGAGTACTGTAGTACTGTTCCAGGTCGACGATTCATAGACCCCTTCTGGACTAATTAAAGAGTACTGTAGTACTGTTCCAGGTCGAGTCACAGAGGCAATCTGGAGTATGCAAAGGAGTCCTGTGGTACTGTTCCAAGTCGAGTCACAGAGGCCTTCTGGAGTAAGTAAAGAGTACTTTAGTACTGTTTTAGGTCGAGTCACAGAGGCAATCTGGAGTATGCAAAGGAGTACTGAGGTACTGTTCCAGGTCGAATCACAGAGGCCTTCTGGAGTACAAAAGGAGTACTGATGTAGTGTTCCAGGTCGATTCAGAGAGGCCTTCTGGAGTATGTAAAGGAGTACTGTAGTACTGTTCCAGGTTGATTCACTGAGGCCTTATGGAGAACTAAAGGAGTATTGTAGTACTGTTCAAGGTCCGTTCACAGAGGCCTTCTGGAGTAAGTAAAGAGTACTGTACTACTGTTTTAGGTCGAGTCACAGAGGTAATCTGCAGTATGCAAAGGAGTGTTGTGGCACTGTTCCAAGTCGATTAACAGAGGCCCGCTTGAGTATGTAAAGGAGTGATGTGGTACTGTTCCAAGTTGAGTCACAGAGGCCTTCTGGAGTAAGTAAAGAGTACTGTAGTACTGTTCCAGGTCGATTCAAAAAGGCAATCTGGAGTATACAAAGGAGTACTGTGGTACTGTTCCAGGTAGAGTCACAGAAGCAATCTGGAGTACGCAAAGGAGTACTGTGGTACTGTTCCAAGTCGAGTCACAGAGGCCTTCTGGATTAAGTAAAGAGTACTGTAATACTGTTCCAGGTCGATCCAAAAAGGCAATCTGGAGTATACAAAGGAGTACTGTGGTACTGTTCCAGGTCGATTCACAGAGGCCTTCTGGAGTATGTAAAGGAGTACTGTAGTACTGTTCCTGGTCGATTCACAGAGGCCTTCTGGAGTAAGTAAAGAGTACTGTAGTACTGTTCCAGGTCGATTCACAGAGGCCTTCTGGAGTAAGTAAAGAGTACCGTTCCAGGTTGATTCACAGAGGCCTTCTGGAGTAAGTAAAGAGTATTATAGTACTGTTCCAGGTCGAGTCACAAAGGCAATCTGGAGTATGCAAAGGAGTAAAGTGGTACTGTTCCAAGTCGAGCCACAGAGGCCTTCTGGAGTAAGTAAAGAGTACTGTAGTACTGTTCCAGGTCGATTCACAGAGACCTTCAGGCACAGGTAAAGGAGTACTGTAGTACTGTTCCAGGTCGATTCACAGAGGCCTTCTGGAGTAAGTAAAGAGTATTATAGTACTGTTCCAGGTCGAGTCAGAGAGGCAATCTGGAGTATGCAAAGGAGTACTGTGGTACTGTTCCAGGTTGCTTCACAGAGGCCATCTGGAGTAAGTAAAGAGTACTGTACTACTGTTCCAGGTCGATTCGCAGGCGCCTTCTGGAGTAAGTAAAGAGTACTGTAGTACTGTTCCAGGTCGAGTCACAGAGGAAATCTGGAGTATGCAAAGGAATACTGTGGTACTGTTCCAGGTCGATTCACAGAGGCCATCTGGAGCATGTAAAGGAGTACTGTGGTACTGTTCAAGGACGTTTCACAGAGGCCTTCTGGAGTAAGTAAAGAGTACTGTACTACTGTTCCAGGTCGATTCACAGACGCCTTCTGGAGTAAGTAAAGAGTACTGTGGGACTGTTCCAGGTCGATTCACAGAGGCCATCTGGAGCATGTAAAGGAGTACTGTGGTACTGTTCAAGGACGATTCACAGAGGCCTTCTGGAGTAAGTAAAGAGTACTGTACTACTGTTTTAGGTCGAGTCACAGAGGCAATCTGCAGTATGCAAAGGAGTACTGGGGTACTGTTCCCAGTCGATTAACAGAGGCCCTCTGGAGTATGTAAAGGAGTACTGTAGTACTGTTCCAGGTCGATTCACAGAGGCATTCTGGAGTAAGTAAACAGTACTGTACTACTGTTACAGGTCGATTCACAGACGCTTTCTGGAGTAAGTAAAGAGTACTGCACTACTGTTCCAGGTCGATTCACGGACGCCTTCTGGAGTAAGTAAAGAGTACTGTAGTACTGTTCCAGGTCGAGTCACAGAGGCAATCTGGAGCATGCAAAGGAGTACTGTGGTACTGTTCCAGGTCGATTCACAGAGGCCTTCTGGAGTAAGTAAAGAGAATTGTAGAACTGTTTAGGTCGATTCACAGACGCCTTCTGGAGTAAGTAAAGAGTACTGCAGTACTTTTCCAGGTCAAGTCACAGAGGAAATCTGGTGTATGCAAAGGAGTACTGAAGTACTGTTCCAGGTCGAGTCACAGAGGCAATCTGGAGTATGCAAAGGAATCCTGTGGTACTCTTCCAAGTGGAGTCATAGAGGCCTTCTGGAGTAAGTAAAGAGTACTGTAGTACTGTTCCAGGTCGACTCACAGAGGCAATCTGGAGTATGCAAAGGAGTACAGTAGTACTGTTCCAGGTCGATTCACAGAGACCTCAGGCATAGGCAAAGGAGTACTGTAGTACTATTCCAGGTTGATTCACAGCGGCCTTCTGGAGTATGTAAAGGAGTACCTTAGTACTGTTCCAGGTCGATTCACAGACGCCTTCTGGAGGAATTAAAGAGTACTCTAGTACTGTTCCAGGTGGTGTCACAGATGCAATCTGGAGTATGCAAAGGAGTCCTGTGGTACTGTTCCAAGTCGAGTCACAGAGGCCTTCTGGAGTAAGTAAAGAGTACTGTAATACTGTTTCAGGTCGATTCACAGAAGCCTTCTGGGGTATATAAAGGAGAACTGTAGTACTGTTCCAGGTCGATTCACAGAGACAATCTGGAGTATGCAAAGGTGTACTGTGGTACTATTCCAGGGCGATTCACAGACGCCTTCTGGAGTAAGTAAAGAGTACTGTACTACTGTTTTAGGTCGAGTCACAGAGGCAATCTGCAGTATGCAAAGGAGTACTGGGGTACTGTTCCAAGTCGAGTCACAGAGGCCTTCTGGAGTCAGTAAAGAGTACGGTAGTACTGTTCCAGGTCGATTCACAGAGGCCTTCTGGGGTATATAAAGGAGAACTGTAGTACTGTTCCAAGTCGATTCACAGAGACAATCTGGAGTATGCAAAGGTGTACTGTGGTACTATTCCAGGGCGATTCACAGACGCCTTCTGGAGTAAGTAAAGAGTACTGTACTACTGTTTTAGGTCGAGTCACAGAGGCAATCTGCAGTATGCAAAGGAGTACTGGGGTACTGTTCCAAGTCGATTAACAGAGGCCCTCTGGAGTATGTAAAGGAGTACTGTAGTACTGTTCCAGGTCGATTCACAGAGGCATTCTGGAGTAAGTAAACAGTACTGTACTACTGTTACAGGTCGATTCACAGACGCTTTCTGGAGTAAGTAAAGAGTACTGCAGTACTGTTCCAGGTCAAGTCACAGAGGAAATCTGGTGTATGCAAAGGAGTACTGTGGTACTATTCCAGGTCGAGTCACAGAGGAAATCTGGTGTATGCAAAGGAGTACTGAAGTACTGTTCCAGGTCGAGTCACAGAGGCAATCTGGAGTATGCAAAGGAGTACAGTAGTACTGTTCCAGGTCGATTCACAGAGACCTCAGGCATAGGCAAAGGAGTACTGTAGTACTATTCCAGGTTGATTCACAGCGGCCTTCTGGAGTATGTAAAGGAGTATCTTAGTACTGTTCCAGGTCAATTCACAGACGCCTTCTGGAGTAATTAAAGAGTACTCTAGTACTGTTCCAGGTGGTGTCGCAGATGCAATCTGGAGTATGCAAAGGAGTCCTGTGGTACGGTTCCAAGTCGAGTCACAGAGGCCTTCTGGAGTCTGTAAAGAGTACTGAAGTACTGTTCCAGGTCGATTCACAGAAGCCTTCTGGGGTATATAAAGGAGAACTGTAGTACTATTCCAGGTCGATTCACTGAGACAATCTGGAGTATGCAAAGGTGTACTGTGGTACTATTCCAGGGCGATTCACAGACGCCTTCTGGAGTAAGTAGAGTACTGTACTACTGTTTTAGGTCGAGTCACAGAGGCAATCTGCAGTATGCAAAGGAGTACTGGGGTACTGTTCCAAGTCGATTAACAGAGGCCCTCTGGAGTATGTAAAGGAGTACTGTAGTACTGTTCCAGGTCGATTCACAGAGGCATTCTGGAGTAAGTAAACAGTACTGTACTACTGTTCCAGGTCGATTCACAGACGCTTTCTGGAGTAAGTAAAGAGTACTGTAGTACTGTTCCAGGTCGAGTCACAGAGGCAATCTGGAGTACGCATAGGAGTACTGTGGTACTGTTCCAAGTGGAGTCACAGAGGCCTTCTGGAGTAAGAAAAGAGTACTGTAGTACTGTTCCAGGTCGATTAAAAAAGGCAATCTGGAGAATACAAAGGAGTACTGTGGTACTGTTCCAGGTCGATTCACAGAGGCCTTCTAGAGTATGTAAAGGAGTACTGTAGTACTGTTCCAGGTCGACGATTCATAGACGCCTTCTGGACTAATTAAAGAGTACTGTAGTACTGTTCCAGGTCGAGTCACAGAGGCAATCTGGAGTATGCAAAGGAGTCCTGTGGTACTGTTCCAAGTCGAGTCACAGAGGCCTTCTGGAGTAAGTAAAGAGTACTTTAGTACTGTTTTAGGTCGAGTCACAGAGGCAATCTGGAGTATGCAAAGGAGTACTGAGGTACTGTTCCAGGTCGAATCACAGAGGCCTTCTGGAGTACGAAAGGAGTACTGATGTAGTGTTCCAGGTCGATTCAGAGAGGCCTTCTGGAGTATGTAAAGGAGTACTGTAGTACTGTTCCAGGTTGATTCACGGAGGCCTTATGGAGAACTAAAGGAGTATTGTAGTACTGTTCAAGGTCCGTTCACAGAGGCCTTCTGGAGTAAGTAAAGAGTACTGTACTACTGTTTTAGGTCGAGTCACAGAGGTAATCTGCAGTATGCAAAGGAGTGTTGTGGCACTGTTCCAAGTCGATTAACAGAGGCCCGCTTGAGTATGTAAAGGAGTGATGTGGTACTGTTCCAAGTTGAGTCACAGAGGCCTTCTGGAGTAAGTAAAGAGTACTGTAGTACTGTTCCAGGTCGATTCAAAAAGGCAATCTGGAGTATACAAAGGAGTACTGTGGTACTGTTCCAGGTAGAGTCACAGAAGCAATCTGGAGTACGCAAAGGAGTACTGTGGTACTGTTCCAAGTCGAGTCACAGAGGCCTTCTGGATTAAGTAAAGAGTACTGTAATACTGTTCCAGGTCGATCCAAAAAGGCAATCTGGAGTATACAAAGGAGTACTGTGGTACTGTTCCAGGTCGATTCACAGAGGCCTTCTGGAGTATGTAAAGGAGTACTGTAGTACTGTTCCTGGTCGATTCACAGAGGCCTTCTGGAGTAAGTAAAGAGTACTGTAGTACTGTTCCTGGTCGATTCACAGAGGCCTTCTGGAGTAAGTAAAGAGTACTGTAGTACTGTTCCAGGTCGATTCACAGAGGCCTTCTGGAGTAAGTAAAGAGTACTGTAGTACCGTTCCAGGTTGATTCACAGAGGCCTTCTGGAGTAAGTAAAGAGTATTATAGTACTGTTCCAGGTCGAGTCACAAAGGCAATCTGGAGTATGCAAAGGAGTAAAGTGGTACTGTTCCAAGTCGAGCCACAGAGGCCTTCTGGAGTAAGTAAAGAGTACTGTAGTACTGTTCCAGGTCGATTCACAGAGGCCTTCTGGAGTAAGTAAAGAGTACTGTAGTACCGTTCCAGGTTGATTCACAGAGGCCTTCTGGAGTAAGTAAAGAGTATTTTAGTACTGTTCCAGGTCGAGTTACAGAGGGAATCTGGAGTATGCAAAGGAGTACTGTAGTACTGTTCCAGGTCGATTCACAGAGACCTTCAGGCACAGGTAAAGGAGTACTGTAGTACTGTTCCAGGTCGATTCACAGAGGCCTTCTGGAGTAAGTAAAGAGTATTATAGTACTGTTCCAGGTCGAGTCAGAGAGGCAATCTGGAGTATGCAAAGGAGTACTGTGGTACTGTTCCAGGTTGCTTCACAGAGGCCATCTGGAGTAAGTAAAGAGTACTGTACTACTGTTCCAGGTCGATTCGCAGACGCCTTCTGGAGTAAGTAAAGAGTACTGTAGTACTGTTCCAGGTCGAGTCACAGAGGAAATCTGGAGTATGCAAAGGAATACTGTGGTACTGTTCCAGGTCGATTCACAGAGGCCATCTGGAGCATGTAAAGGAGCACTGTGGTACTGTTCAAGGACGTTTCACAGAGGCCTTCTGGAGTAAGTAAAGAGTACTGTACTACTGTTCCAGGTCGATTCACAGACGCCTTCTGGAGTAAGTAAAGAGTACTGTGGTACTGTTCCAGGTCGATTCACAGAGGCCATCTGGAGCATGTAAAGGAGTACTGTGGTACTGTTCAAGGACGATTCACAGAGGCCTTCTGGAGTAAGTAAAGAGTACTGTACTACTGTTTTAGGTCGAGTCACAGAGGCAATCTGCAGTATGCAAAGGAGTACTGGGGTACTGTTCCCAGTCGATTAACAGAGGCCCTCTGGAGTATGTAAAGGAGTACTGTAGTACTGTTCCAGGTCGATTCACAGAGGCATTCTGGAGTAAGTAAACAGCACTGTACTACTGTCACAGGTCGATTCACAGACGCTTTCTGGAGTAAGTAAAGAGTACTGCACTACTGTTCTAGGTCGATTCACGGACGCCTTCTGGAGTAAGTAAAGAGTACTGTAGTACTGTTCCAGGTCGAGTCACAGAGGCAATCTGGAGTATGCAAAGGAGTACTGTGGTACTGTTCCAGGTCGATTCACAGAGGCCTTCTGGAGTAAGTAAAGAGAACTGTAGAACTGTTTAGGTCGATTCCCAGACGCCTTCTGGAGTAAGTAAAGAGTACTGCAGTACTGTTCCAGGTCAAGTCACAGAGGAAATCTGGTGTATGCAAAGGAGTACTGAAGTACTGTTCCAGGTCGAGTCACAGAGGCAATCTGGAGTATGCAAAGGAATCCTGTGGTACTCTTCCAAGTGGAGTCATAGAGGCCTTCTGGTAAACTGTAGAACTGTTTAGGTCGATTCACAGACGCCTTCTGGAGTAAGTAAAGAGTACTGTAGTACTGTTCCAGGTCGACTCACAGAGGCAATCTGGAGTATGCAAAGGAGTACAGTAGTACTGTTCCAGGTCGATTCACAGAGACCTCAGGCATAGGCAAAGGAGTACTGTAGTACTATTCCAGGTTGATTCACAGCGGCCTTCTGGAGTAAGTAAAGAGTACTGTAGTACTGTTCCAGGTCGATTCACAGAAGCCTTCTGGGGTATATAAAGGAGAACTGTAGTACTGTTCCAGGTCGATTCACAGAGGCCTTATAGAGTATGTAAAGGTGTACTGTAGTACTGTTCAAGGTCGACGATTCATAGACGCCTTCTGGACTAATTAAAGAGTACTGTAGTACTGTTCCAGGTCAAGTCACAGAGGCAATCTGGAGTATGCAAAGGAGTCCTGTGGTACTGTTCCAAGTCGAGTCACAGAGGCCTTCTGGAGTAAGTAAAGAGTACTTTAGTACTGTTTTAGGTCGAGTCACAGAGGCAATCTGGAGTATGCAAAGGAGTACTGAGGTACTGTTCCAGGTCGAATCACAGAGGCCTTCTAGAGTATGTAAAGGAGTACTGTAGTTCTGTTACAGGTCGATTTACAGAGGCCTTCTGGAGTACGAAAGGAGTACTGATGTAGTGTTCCAGGTCGATTCAGAGAGGCCTTCTGGAGTATGTAAAGGAGTACTGTAGTACTGTTCCAGGTCGATTCACGGAGGCCTTATGGAGAACGAAAGGAGTATTGTAGTACTGTTCAAGGTCCGTTTACAGAGGCCTTCTGGAGTAAGTAAATAGTACTGTACTACTGTTTTAGGTCGAGTCACAGAGGTAATCTGCAGTATGCAAAGGAGTGTTGTGGCACTGTTCCAAGTCGATTAACAGAGGCCCGCTTGAGTATGTAAAGGAGTGCTGTGGTACTGTTCCAAGTTGAGTCACAGAGGCCTTCTGGAGTAAGTAAAGAGTACTGTAGTACTGTTCCAGGTCGATTCAAAAAGGCAATCTGGAGTATACAAAGGAGTACTGTGGTACTGTTCCAGGTCGATTCACAGAGGCCTTCTGGAGTATGTAAAGGAGTACTGTAGTACTGTTCCTGGTCGATTCACAGAGGCCTTCTGGAGTAAGTAAAGAGTACTGTAGTACTGTTCCAGGTCGATTCACAGAGGCCTTCTGGAGTAAGTAAAGAGTACTGTAGTACCGTTCCAGGTTGATTCACAGAGGCCTTCTGGAGTAAGTAAAGAGTATTATAGTACTGTTCCAGGTCGAGTCACAGAGGCAATCTGGAGTATGCAAAGGAGTACTGTGGTACTGTTCCAGGTTGCTTCACAGAGGCCATCTGGAGTAAGCAAAGAGTACTGTACTACTGTTCCAGGTCGATTCACAGACGCCTTCTGGAGTAAGTAAAGAGTACTGTAATACTGTTCCAGGTCGAGTCACAGAGTCCATGTGGAGTAAGTAAAGAGTACTGCACTACTGTTCCAGGTCGATTCACGGACGCCTTCTGGAGTAAGTAAAGAGTACTGTAGTACTGTTCCAGGTCGAGTCACAGAGGAAATCTGGAGTATGCAAAGGAATACTGCGGTACTGTTCCAGGTCGATTCACAGAGGCCATCTGGAGCATGTAAAGGAGTACTGTGGTACTGTTCAAGGACGATTCACAGAGGCCTTCTGGAGTAAGTAAAGAGTACTGTACTACTGTTCCAGGTCGATTCACAGACGCCTTCTGGAGTAAGTAAAGAGTACTGTGGTACTGTTCCAGGTCGAGTCAGAGAGGCAATCTGGAGTATGCAAAGGAGTACTGTTGTACTGTTCCAGGTCGATTCACAGAGGCCTTCTGGAGTAAGTAAAGAGTACTGTAGTACTGTTCCAGGTCGATTCACAGAGGCAATCTGGAGTATGCAAAGGAGTCCTGTGGTACTCTTCCAAGTCGAGTCATAGAGGCCTTCTGCAGTAAGTAAAGAGTACTGTAATACTATTACAGGTCGATTCACAGAGGCGTGCTGGAGTACGAAAGGAGTACTGGTGTTGTGTTCCAGGTCGGTTCAGAGAGGCCTTCTGCATTATGTAAAGCAGTACTGTAGTACTATTCCAGGTCGATTCACAGAGGCCTTCAGAGTAAGTAAAGTGTACTGTAATACTATTCCAGGTCGATTCACAGAGGCCTTCAGAGTAAGTAAAGAGTACTGTAGTACTGTTCTAGGTCGATTCCCAGGGGCCTTCTGGAGTAAGTAAAGAGTACTGTAGTACTGTTCCAGGTCGAATCACAGAGGCAATCCAGAGTATGCAAAGGAGTACTGTGGTATTGTTCCACGTCGAGTCACAGAGGATTTCTGGAGTAATTAAAGAGTATTATAGTACTGTTCCAGGTCGAGACACAGAGGCCTCTGGAGTATGCAAAGGAGTACGGTGGTACTGTTCCAAGTGGAGTCACAGAGGTCTTCTGGAGTGTAAGAAATGGGGTTACCAAATCTCCAGGTGGGTAGCATGGAACCAAGCGGGCAGGCCAAACTTCGGAGGACATGTGAAGCACTCACGCAGTACCTACAGACGACACACCAGGCACACCACAAAAGAGGCAGGACACCAGTTTGAGTTGGAAAATCAATAAGTAGTTTAGTATCTCCAACCTGCAAGGCAAAAATGCATCAACAGTGGTATCATAACACGGCGCCAACTGGCACCAGAGCCAAGTGTATCAAGGGGGATTATTTACATGGGAAGTAAGGGATGAGTCTGTAAGTTCATGGCTGAAATAAAAAGAATGTGATTGAATTGACATTAAACCTGGGGTCAATACGGCGGGGCCAACTCAGGCTCTCATCCTTAGTAGTAGGCTATAATTTGCAAAATACAACATTAGCATAAGTACACACCGTGCACTATAACTCCAACCCGACCCTTGTAAGGGAAAAACTTCATAGCACCACAGCACATGATTACAGACAGGAGCACCTGTAATAAAGCAGCATGGCTTGCTCTTTAACCTAGGATATAACCAGGGGCCTGGAATGACACGTCAGGCCAGCACAGGGGCAGGACACCTGCAGTAAAAGGGCACATCAGGATTTTACTCCACCCTCAACCTGCGGGCATAAAACATCAGGCGGAGCTTGTGATGCTTGAACTCTTCCAGGGCCATCAATAACAATAGCAACCGGGAACACCACATTAGGCCAGGAAGATAACCATTTCATCAGGTAAGTAGGCACCTTGCATTCAACAAAACCTTAGGTATACACACTAGGCATCAAAGGTAACCTGGGGAACATGACTCCTTAGCCCCCAACCTGCAACACAAACATAAGGCAGTGCATTGGCATCAATAACATATGAACCAGGCCTGTATCACATTTTCCATGGGCACCATCCGGCCCCTACATTAGGTGCAAAACCAGGGGGGCATAGGCATCCCCACCCTGCACTAGGAGTACCTACAGGCCTCTAATGGACTCCCTAGGGCACTCCACACTGGCATGAAGGGCAAGACCCACAGTACCTAACAGGCACCCTTAATGCCCCACCATCGCGGTTCCACCTTAGGAGTCCCTGTATCCTGGGACTCTACGTTCAAGAATTAAGGGCCCACAGAGTTCCGGTCAGTCAGGGGGGGGGGCCAGCACCGACCTAGTGCCCCGTTGCCCTTTCCACCCTCCCCACAGTCTAACGTCGCCCACACTCACCGGGCTTCGGCTGTTTTGCAGGTTTCTCCATGGAGGTGGGGGCAGGCAGCTTCTCAAGCCCCAGCGCTTGGAGGCTCAATGCTTCTTGCAGTCCCAGGCAGTATAGCGCTTGACAGGGGCACAACAGGCAGAAACTCTCCTGGCCCGCAGCTCCTTGAGGGCACAATCTTCCTCACACAGCGCTGTAGGATCATGCAACACAGCGCTTAGCAGGTACAGCGCTCCCAGATTATAGCGCTTAGCAGGCAATCAGCAGGGCAGTCTTGGTCACAGCGCTCTGGGGACACAAGCAGTCTCCTGCAGGCCAGCGCTTTCAAGGGCACAGCAGGCTGCAACAGTCCTGGGCAAGGTTAGCGCTTTGCAGGCACACAGCGCTTCTTCTAGGCACAGCGCTTTAGCACACAGCTCTTCCCCTAGGTACAACACTTCCAGGCGCACAGCGAAAGGGGGGCGGACAGTCCAAGCAGCAAGCCCCAGGGTAACTCTTCTCACCTCCTGGGGGGTCCAAGGTGCTCCTTCCCTTCCAGGCGCTTCTGGGTGCAGCGCTTGCGTGGCGCAAGGTCCCAGCAGCTTCAGGGACCTAGGAGGGCCCTCCTTCCTGAGGGGCCCGGGGACAGAGCAGTAGGCACTACTGGGCCAGGTCAGCAGGTAGTGGGGGCATCATCAAAGCAGGGTGGTAGGCTTTCACCATCCCCACTGCAGCGTGGCCCTCCTCCCACATGGCAGCCTGAACTCCTGCAGTGGGGCTCCACTAGCCCTGGGGACAGTAGGGGGGTCCTAGATGGGTGCAGGGTCCAGCACACAGGCCCAAGTGGCGGTATCCCCTGGCAGCAGGTCCCCTCACGTTCCTGTCCCAGCTCTGTCTCTGCCCATCACATCTCTACTGCTCTCCCTCTACCAGAAAGGCTGGAAGCTTCTAGAAGGTCCCTCCAAATGCTGGGATTGCTGGGTAACAGACAACTAGACCGCTAACCCACCTCAGACAGGCGAACTAGTTCTAACGGGCTCAGGGGGAGGAGTAGAGCACCCTGGGTGCCAGGCTTTCCCTCCAAATGCAGGGGTGGCTGGGTACCTAACAACTAGACTGCTAACCTCCTGAAGTCAGGTGGCACAACGCACAGCCATGGCAGCCATTTTAAAAACACAACATTTCACCAGGGTACATTTTACAATGGGGAAAATGACAAGTGCTCACACCATTGCATGACATTACATATTAACAAGGTGTCTCACACCACACATGGCCTATACAGGTTTATTACCATGGGGGAGACATTTCAAATTAGGGGGGGCAAAAAGCAAAAAAGTTTGGGGGGGAAAAGGGCCAAGTCCAACATGGAGTAAGTAAAGGAGTACTGTAGTACTGTTTTAGGTCGAGTCATAGAGGCAATCTGGAGTATGCAAAGGAGTACTGTGGTACTGTTCCAGGTTGAGTCACAGAGGCCTTCTGGAGTAGGTAAAGGAGTACTGTAGTACTGTTCCAGGTCTAATCACAGAGGCCTTTTGGGGTACGTAAATGAGTTCTATTGTACTGTTCCAGGTTGATTCACAGAGGAAATCTGGCATATGCGAAGCATTACTGAAGTACTGTTCAAGGTTAATTCACAGACGCCTTCTGGAGTAAGTAAAGAGTACTGTAGTACTGTTCCAGGTCGAGTCACAGAGGAAATCTGGAGTATGCAAAGGAGTACGGTGGTACTATTCCAAGTTGAGTCACAGAGGCCTTTTGGAGTAAGTAAAGAGTACTGTAATACTGTTCCAGGTCGATTCACAGAGGCCTTCTGGAGAACGAAAGGAGTACTGTAGTACTGTTCTAGGTCGATTCACAGAGGCCTTCTGGGGTAAGTAAAGAGAACTGTACTACTGTTCCAGGTCGAGTCACAGAGTCCATGTGGAGTAAGTAAAGAGTACTGCACTACTGTTCCAGGTCGATTCACGGACGCCTTCTGGAGTAAGTAAAGAGTACTGTAGTACTGTTCCAGGTCAAGTCACAGAGGCAATCTGGAGTATGCAAAGGAGTACTGTGGTACTGTTCCAGGTGGATTCACAGAGGCCTTCTGGAGTAAGTAAAGAGAACTGTAGAACTGTTTAGGTCGATTCACAGACGCCTTCTGGAGTAAGTAAAGAGTACTGCAGTACTGTTCCAGGTCAAGTCACAGAGGAAATCTGGTGTATGCAAAGGAGTACTGAAGTACTGTTCCAGGTCGAGTCACAGAGGCAATCTGGAGTATGCAAAGGAATCCTGTGGTACTCTTCCAAGTGGAGTCATAGAGGCCTTCTGGAGTAAGTAAAGAGTACTGTAGTACTGTTCCAGGTCGACTCACAGAGGCAATCTGGAGTATGCAAAGGAGTACAGTAGTACTGTTCCAGGTCGATTCACAGAGACTTCAGGCATAGGCAAAGGAGTACTGTAGTACTATTCCAGGTTGATTCACAGCGGCCTTCTGGAGTATGTAAAGGAGTACCTTAGTACTGTTCCAGGTCGATTCACAGACGCCTTCTGGAGTAATTAAAGAGTACTCTAGTACTGTTCCAGGTGGTGTCGCAGATGCAATCTGGAGTATGCAAAGGAGTCCTGTGTTACTGTTCCAAGTCGAGTCACAGAGGCCTTCTGGAGTCAGTAAAGAGTACTGTAGTACTGTTTCAGGTCGATTCACAGAAGCCTTCTGGGGTATATAAAGGAGAACTGTAGTACTGTTCCAGGTCGATTCACAGAGACAATCTGGAGTATGCAAAGGTGTACTGTGGTACTATTCCAGGGAGATTCACAGACGCCTTCTGGAGTAAGTAAAGAGTACTGTACTACTGTTTTAGGTCGAGTCACAGAGGCAATCTGCAGTATGCAAAGGAGTACTGGGGTACTGTTCCCAGTCGATTAACAGAGGCCCACTGGAGTATGTAAAGGAGTACTGTAGTACTGTTCCAGGTCGATTCACAGAGGCATTCTGGAGTAAGTAAACAGTACTGTACTACTGTTACAGGTCGATTCACAGAAGCTTTCTGGAGTAAGTAAAGAGTACTGCACTACTGTTCCAGGTCGATTCACGGACGCCTTCTGGAGTAAGTAAAGAGTACTGTAGTACTGTTCCAGGTCGAGTCACAGAGGCAATCTGGAGTATGCAAAGGAGTACTGTGGTACTGTTCCAGGTCGATTCACAGAGGCCTTCTGGAGTAAGTAAAGAGAACTGTAGAACTGTTTAGGTCGATTCACAGACGCCTTCTGGAGTAAGTAAAGAGTACTGCAGTACTGTTCCAGGTCAAGTCACAGAGGAAATCTGGAGTATGCAAAGGAGTACTGAAGTACTGTTCCAGGTCGAGTCACAGAGGCAATCTGGAGTATGCAAAGGAATCCTGTGGTACTCTTCCAAGTGGAGTCATAGAGGCCTTCTGTTAAACTGTAGAACTGTTTAGGTCGATTCACAGACGCCTTCTGGAGTAAGTAAAGAGTACTGTAGTACTGTTCCAGGTCGACTCACAGAGGCAATCTGGAGTATGCAAAGGAGTACAGTAGTACTGTTCCATGTCGATCCACAGAGACCTCAGGCATAGGCAAAGGAGTACTGTAGTACTATTCCAGGTTGATTCACAGCGGCCTTCTGGAGTAAGTAAAGAGTACTGTAGTACTGTTCCAGGTCGATTCACAGAAGCCTTCTGGGGTATATAAAGGAGAACTGTAGTACTGTTCCAGGTCGATTCACAGAGGCCTTCTAGAGTATGTAAAGGAGTACTGTAGTACTGTTCCAGGTCGACGATTCATAGACGCCTACTGGACTAATTAAAGAGTACTGTAGTACTGTTCCAGGTCGAGTCACAGAGGCAATCTGGAGTATGCAAAGGAGTCCTGTGGTACTGTTCCAAGTCGAGTCACAGAGGCCTTCTGGAGTAAGTAAAGAGTACTTTAGTACTGTTTTAGGTCGAGTCACAGAGGCAATCTGGAGTATGCAAAGGAGTACTGAGGTACTGTTCCAGGTCGAATCACAGAGGACTTCCAGAGTATGTAAAGGAGTACTGTAGTTCTGTTCCAGGTCGATTTACAGAGGCCTTCTGGAGTACGAAAGGAGTACTGATGTAGTGTTCCAGGTCGATTCAGAGAGGCCTTCTGGAGTATGTAAAGGAGTACTGTAGTACTGTTCCAGGTCGATTCACGGAGGCCTTATGGAGAACGAAAGGAGTATTGTAGTACTGTTCAAGGTCCGTTCACAGAGGCCTTCTGGAGTAAGTAAAGAGTACTGTATTACTGTTTTAGGTCGAGTCACAGAGGTAATCTGCAGTATGCAAAGGAGTGTTGTGGCACTGTTCCAAGTCGATTAACAGAGGCCCGCTTGAGTATGTAAAGGAGTGCTGTGGTACTGTTCCAAGTTGAGTCACAGAGGCCTTCTGGAGTAAGTAAAGAGTACTGTAGTACTGTTCCAGGTCGATTCAAAAAGGCAATCTGGAGTATACAAAGGAGTACTGTGGTACTGTTCCAGGTAGAGTCACAGAGGCAATCTGGAGTACGCAAAGGAGTACTGTGGTACTGTTCCAAGTCGAGTCACAGAGGCCTTCTGGATTAAGTAAAGAGTACTGTAATACTGTTCCAGTTCGATTCAAAAAGGCAATCTGGAGTATACAAAGGAGTACTGTGGTACTGTTCCAGGTCGATTCACAGAGGCCTTCTGGAGTATGTAAAGGAGTACTGTAGTACTGTTCCTGGTCGATTCACAGAGGCCTTCTGGAGTAAGTAAAGAGTACTGTAGTACTGTTCCAGGTCGATTCACAGAGGCCTTCTGGAGTAAGTAAAGAGTACTGTAGTACCGTTCCAGGTTGATTCACAGAGGCCTTCTGGAGTAAGTAAAGAGTATTATAGTACTGTTCCAGGTCGAGTCACAGAGGCAATCTGGAGTATGCAAAGGAGTAAAGTGGTACTGTTCCAAGTCGAGTCACAGAGGCCTTCTGGAGTAAGTAAAGAGTTCTTTAGTACTGTTCCAGGTCGAGTTACAGAGGAAATCTGGAGTATGCAAAGTAGTACTGTTCCAGGTCGATTCACAGAGGCCTTCTGGAGTAAGTAAAGAGTATTATAGTACTGTTCCTGGTTGAGTCAGAGAGGCAATCTGGAGTATGCAAAGGAGTACTGTGGTACTGTTCCAGGTTGCTTCACAGAGGCCATCTGGAGTAAGTAAAGAGTACTGTACTACTGTTACAGGTCGATTCACAGACGCCTTCTGGAGTAAGTAAAGAGTACTGTAGTACTGTTCCAGGTCGAGTCACAGAGGAAATCTGGAGTATGCAAAGGAATACTGCGGTACTGTTCCAGGTCGATTCACAGAGGCCATCTGGAGCATGTAAAGGAGTACTGTGGTACTGTTCAAGGACAATTCACAGAGGCCTTCTGGAGTAAGTAAAGAGTACTGTACTACTGTTCCAGGTCGATTCACAGACGCCTTCTGGAGTAAGTAAAGAGTACTGTGGTACTGTTCCAGGTCGATTCACGGAGGCAATCTGGAGTATGCAAAGGAGTACTGTAGTACTATTCCAGGTCAAGTCACAGAGGCAATCTGGAGTATGCAAAGGAGTCCTGTGGTACTCTTCCAAGTCGAGTCATAGAGGCCTTCTGCAGTAAGTAAAGAGTACTTTAGTACTGTTCCAGGCCGATTCAAAGAGGCGTGCTGGAGTATGAAAGGAGTACTGGTGTTGTGTTCCAGGTCGGTTCAGAGAGGCCTTCTGCAGTATGTAAAGCAGTACTGTAGTACTGTTCCAGGTCGATTCACAGAGGCCTTCTGGAGTAAGTAAAGAGTACTGTAGTACTGTTCTAGGTCGATTCACAGGGGCCTTCTGGAGTAAGTAAAGAGTACTGTACTACTGTTCAAGGTCGATTCACAGACACCTTCTGGAGTAAGTAAAGAGTACTGTAGTACTGTTCCAGGTCGAATCACAGAGGCAATCCGGAGTATGCAAAGGAGTACTGTGGTACTGTTCCACGTCGAGTCACAGAGGATTTCTGGAGTAATTAAAGAGTATTATAGTACTGTTTCAGGTCGAGTCACAGAGGCAATCTGGAGTATGCAAAGGAGTACGGTGGTACTGTTCCAAGTGGAGTCACAGAGGTCTTCTGGAGTGTAAGAAATGGGGTTACCAAATCTCCAGGGGGGTAGCATGGAACCAAGCGGGCAGGCCAAACTTCGGAGGACATGTGAAGCACTCACGCAGTACCCACAGACAACACACCAGGCACACCACAAAAGAGGCAGGACACCAGTTTGAGTTGGAGATTCAATAAGTAGTTTAGTACCTCCAACCTGCAAGGCAAAAATGCATCAACAGTGGTATCATAACACGGCGCCAACTGGCACCAGAGCCAAGTGTATCAAGGGGGATTATTTACATGGGAAGTAAGGGCTGAGTCGGTAAGTTCATGGCTGAAATAAAAAGAATGTGATTGAATTTACATTAAACCTGGGGTCAATACGGCGGGGCCAACTCAGGGTCTCATCCTTAGTAGTAGGCTATAATTTGCAAAATACAACATTAGCATAAGTACACACCGTGCACTATAACTCCAACCCGACCCTTGTAAGGGAAAAACTTCATAGCACCACAGCACATGATTACAGACAGGAGCACCTGTAATAAAGCAGCATGGCTTGCTCTTTAACCTAGGATATAACCAGGGGCCTGGAATGACACGTCAGGCCAGCATAGGGGCAGGACACCTGTAGTACAAGGGCACATCAGGATTTTACTCCACTCTCAACCTGCGGGCATAAAACATCAGGCGGAGCTTGTGATGCTTGAACTCTTCCAGGGGCATCAATAACAATAGCAACCGGCAACACCACATTAGGCCAGGAAAATAACCATCTCATCAGGTAAGTAGGCACCTTGCATTCAACAAAACCTTAGGTACACACACTAGGCATCAAAGGTAACCTGGGGAACATGACTCCTTAGCCCCCAACCTGCAACACAAACATCAGGCAGTGCATTGGCATCAATAACATATGAACCAGGCCTGTATCACATTTTCCATGGGCACCATCCGGCCCCTACATTAGGTGCAAAACCAGGGGGGCATAGGCATCCCCACCCTGCACTAGGAGTACCTACAGGCCTCTAATGGACTCCCTAGGGCACTCCACACTGGCATGAAGGCAAAGACCCACAGTACCTAACAGGCGCCCTTAATGCCCCACCATCGCGGTTCCACCTTAGGAGTCCCTGTATCCTGGGACTATACGTTCAAGAATTAAGGGCCCACAGAGTTCCGGTCAGTCAGGGGGGGGGGCCAGCACCGACCTAGTGCCCCGTTGCCCTTTCCACCCTCCCCACAGTCTAACCTCGCCCACACTCACCGGGCTTCGGCTGTTTTGGCAGGTTTCTCCATGGAGGTGTGGGCAGGCAGCTTCTCAAGCCCCAGCGCTTGGAGGCTCAATGCTTCTTGCAGTCCCAGGCAGTATAGCGCTTGACAGGGGCACAACAGGCAGAAACTCTCCCGGCCCGCAGCTCCTTGAGGGCACAATCTTCCTCACACAGCGCTGTAGGATCATGCAACACAGCGCTTAGCAGGTACAGCGCTCCCAGATTATAGCGCTTAGCAGGCAATCAGCAGGGCAGTCTTGGTCACAGCGCTCTGGGGACACAAGCAGTCTCCTGCAGGCCAGCGCTTTCAAGGGCACAGCAGGCTGCAACAGTCCTGGGCAAGGTTAGCGCTTTGCAGGCACACAGCGCTTCTTCTAGGCACAACACTTCCAGGCGCACAGCGAAAGGGGGGCGGACAGTCCAAGCAGCAAGCCCCAGGGTAACTCTTCTCACCTCCTGGGGGGTCCAAGGTGCTCCTTCCCTTCCAGGCGCTTCTGGGTGCAGCGCTTGCGTGGCGCAAGGTCCCAGCAGCTTCAGGGACCCAGGAGGGCCCTCCTTCCTCAGGGGCCCGGGGACAGAGCAGTAGGCACTACTGGGCCAGGTCAGCAGGTAGTGGGGGCATCATCAAAGCAGGGTGGTAGGCTTTCACCATCCCCACTGCAGCGTGGCCCTCCTCCCACACGGCAGCCTGAACTCCTGCAGTGGGGCTCCACTAGCCCTGGGGACAGTAGGGGGGTCCTAGATGGGTGCAGGGCCCAGCTCACAGGCCCAAGTGGCGGTATCCCCTGGCAGCAGGTCCCCTCACGTTCCTGTCCCAGCTCTGTCTCTGCCCATCACATCTCTACTGCTCTCCCTCTACCAGAAAGGCTGGAAGCTTCTAGAAGGTCCCTCCACATGCTGGGATTGCTGGGTAACAGACAACTAGACCGCTAACCCACCTCAGACAGGCGAACTAGTTCTAACTGGCTCAGGGGGAGGAGTAGAGCACCCTGGGTGCCAGGCTTTCCCTCCAAATGCAGGGGTGGCTGGGTACCTAACAACTAGACTGCTAACCTCCTGAAGTCAGGTGGCACAACTCACAGCCATGGCAGCCATTTAAAAAACACAACATTTCACCAGGGTATATTTTACAATGGGGAAAATTGACAAGTGCTCACACCATTGCATGACATTACATATTAAGAAGGTGTCTCACGAGGGGCGTGGCTAGCAGCCGACGATGGCGGCCGCAGCTTAGAGGGGCTCCCGTGACGAGGCGGCTTCCCGCTACTATCCGACCTATTTATCCTGACTGTGACGGTGTCTGACGGGGTGGACCGGACCCAGAGTCCTTGCGGCACCCGCCGGAGAAATCTTGAGGCAGCGACGACCTTGGCACTGCCCGAAATCGTGCGGCTAAGATCGGAGTGGGGAGGGGCCTGCCGACCTTCCGGGAGCAACGGAGTTGTGGGCTGAGTAGATCCGGCCGGAAATGACCTCTTGGTGGCTACGATAGACCAGAAGTGCCGGTCTCTGGAACACACGGCCTGAACGGCCCCGAACCATCCCCTGGCGGCCAATTGCCAGCGACAGTAGATACGACTTGAGGCCCCTTCCTGAGGCGGCGCGGACGGCACCGGCGGTTCGGGAATCGGAACCGCCATTTTGGGCGCATCGCATCCTGGGCTCCAGCTTAGACAGCCTGCTCTCCAGGGCAGTGACATTGTGACCCGCTGTCCATGCGGCGCTGCACAGGCGGGAGTAGGCGGACTGACCAGTGCTTGACCTTGGCGGCGGGGGCGGTGAGTGGAGGCCCCCCCACTGTATAAAATACTTACGAGGGGCAGTGCCGGCACACCTAACAATGGGACACCATGCCACAGCGGAATGCGGAGATGCGGCCCAGCGCCTGCCGTGATGCGCAGTTACCAACCTCCTCGGCTACGGGACACTCTGCAGGCATATAGACTCAGTGGGCCATATGAGCACCGACACCAGTAGGTGGGATACCACGTCTTGCATCTAGGGTACAACAGGCGATCAGCCGGACCTCGTGTCTATAGTGGGCCGGGGCCCTGCACCTAGAGGCCTGTGGGGGACACGACTCCCATGCACTGAACAATTAACTGCGCGGCAACATCACAGACAGACGCAGAAGGATGAAGGATAACCCTCTCGGGCCCGAACACTGTCCCCCAACACCGGGCAGTAACACCTATAAGAACACAATCATGTCCAACAGAGGCCCCAAACATAACACTACCCAGGCCAAGTTGGACAAGTTTGCATACGAGAGGCACACTCCTCCGCCAGAGCAGCGCAAGAACGCCGGGAAGGCGACAGAGACTGAGGGGACGAAAAAGGCCACGCTCGAGGATGTCCTGACGGCACTGGCTCAAGTGCAAGCGACGGTGGGGGCTACGGCCACAGAGGTCACCTTGATACGGGCGGACCTCCAGAAAATGAACGAAAGGGTCAAACAAGTTGAAGTTGTCACTAAATCCTTGGTCGAAGATGTCTCTGCATTACAAACGGCGATGGAGCGACTACAAACTGACAACAAACTACTCAGAGAAAAGTTGGACGACCAAGAAGGACGCTCCCGGCGCAACAACGTACGAATTTTAGGGGTGCCCGAATCGGAAGACACGGGAGCAATGGACATCTATGTGGAAGATATCATCAAAACCAGACTCCAGCCCAAGGGCCTTTCGAACTTCTTTTCTGTGGAACGGGCCCACAGAGTGCCAGGGGGCAAACCAAAGACAGGAGGACCACCTAGGCCAATCTTGGCAAGGCTGTTCAACTACTTCAGGGACCGCGACACCATTCTGCAGGCCGCAAGAGTCGCACCGGCCATCCAAATTCAGAACTCGAGAATAGCCTTCTTCCCGGACTACATGGCAGAGGTCGCCAGAAGGCGAAAGACGTTTCTGGAGGTAAAAAAGACTTTGCGGGAGAAGGAACTGCCGTACTCGATGATCTACCTGGCACGGTTGCGAGTGGTTGCGGACAAGAAGGTATGGTTTTTCGACTCCCCGGACGCCGCTCGGGACTGGCTGGAAGGATGGCACACCGTGGGCCGACAGCGGAGAACACACAGATCTACTCAGGAACGTGGAGGAGACAGCAGGACTGGCTCACAGACATCTGGCCGGGGAGGAGCGGAGGGCTCTCCGACCCGTGGCTTTGCAGAGGCGGGCGGAGATGAATGACACCCCCCCTCCACTTTGGACTCTAAGGTCGAGACGATCGCTGACCGTTTCTACACAGTTTAACAGCTGCATACGGACACTGGCATGGACACCCCGGAAGCACGCAGGGATGCCGCCTGCTCGGGGAGACACTCTCCCCCCTACAAGCAAGTATTCTGGTTATGGGATGGGTTAAGCACTCTCCTCACTTGGGGAGGCGGGCAGTTGAAGGTCCGTTAGGCAGGGTAGCAGGGAGGGGGGGTTGTGGGAAGGGTTACACTGTTACAGTTAGGAATAAGTATGTATGGTCAATGACACAAACTAGGCTTCCACATGAGTTAATACGAGGTGGGCAGAGAGAAGGTTGGTTGGTCGCCCCGCGGGGACCCTCCACATTTTGTTATACTACTGCACAGCTGACACACATGCCAGCCGCTATATTGGGAACCCCATAGTACCTAATGGCTAACGTCCCGGTTCCTGAAAGGGGGGAAATAGACATAGTAACACAGGGCCCCTCCTTACGCCTACTGACTTGGAACGTGAGAGGTCTGGGAGACAAGGTCAAACGAGGTCCAGTGCTAACTGCACTCAAGAGGCAGAAACCCACCATAGCACTACTGCAGGAGACACACCTAACAGGGGGAGCCACCAAGGCTTTGGATAGGCGAGGCTATAAAATGGCTGTCCACTCTGAGTTCACGTCCGGCTTCAGGGGGACCGGTATTCTGATACAGAAAAACTCATGGTTTATCCCTCTGCAGACCAAAACCGATGACCAAGGCTGCTTTGCGGCACTGCAGGGACAATGGGAGGGAAAGTTGTTCAACCTGGTTTCAGTGTACATCCCACCGGCTCTGCACTCGGTCCACCTCCCGAAACTGGGAGACTTTATGCTGGCTCTCCCCGAGGGGGAAATCATCCTTGGGGGAGACTTTAATGCTGTTCTAGACCCACAACTCGACAGATTTCCCACACCGGCCCCCACGGGAGGGGTCCCCCACCTCCAGCGGTTCCTAACAGCCATGGGATTGACCGATGTTTGGAGACACGTTTACCCAGGTGCGAAGCAATACATGTTTCACTCCGCAGTACATGGCAGTCTATCTAGAATCGACCACTTCCTGACTCTGGGGGATGGCCTCCGGTGTGTAGACACGATTGCAACCCACCCCCGGGGGATCTCAGACCACTCCCCACTCACTCTAACGCTTTCCTCCCTGGAACGAACACGCAAACGCATATACCCCATACACGCAACTTACCTCAAGATCCCCCAGGTACGCAAGGCCCTCAAGACAGCGACAACAAAGTATTGTGATGAAAATGTCCACTCAGTGCGCTCCTCCGAGACGCTATGGGAGGCTTATAAAACGGTCCTGAGAGGGCACGCCATAAACGCAATCACGGGACACAAAAGGGAACAGACTCAGGAATTAGCCAATTTGGAATTGGCTTTGCAAGACCTTACAACGACACACGAACAACACCCCACCCCAGCCACCCAACACGCACTTGCTCTTCAACAGCAACTGTACAACGATCACTTGCGCATCCAAGTGAAAGGGCACTTAACTGACACTTACAATAGGATCTACGAGGTGGGAGATAAGGCCGGGAGAATGCTGGCGTGGCTTGATAAAAAGGAGGGGAATCATAGGGGAATCCAACGTTTACGAGATGAACACGGGGACCTACAGACGAACCCGGGTCGTATTGCCGATCTGCTCGCAAACCACTATGAACGGGTGTACACCCCTGAACGTGAGATCACACCCGAGATGGCCAGAGAAATCCTAGCACCGATCGAGGTCCAGACACTGTCCCCAGAAGTGTCGACTGAGTTGGAAGCGGACATCACCGCTGATGAAATCCAGCTGGCTATTCAGGCCTTGAACCCAGGTAAAGCAATGGGTCCTAATGGCATACCGATTGAATGGTATCAGACAGTGCCTGAGACCCTCGGTAAACGCCTGCTGGAGATGTTTGAGGAATGTCTGGAAAGGGGAACACTCCCGCCAGACCAGAGAGCGGCGACTATAGTGCCCATACCTAAGCCTGGCAAACCACCTGAGGACTGTTCCTCTTATCGCCCCATATCATTGCTTAATGCGGAGGCCAAAATTCTGGCCAAACTTCTTGCAATGAGACTCCTGCCTCACTTATCGTCAATCATACACCCGGATCAGTCCGGATTTATGCCACACAGAAACACAGCGTTAAACCTGCGCAGATTGCACGGAGTGCTGGCCAGGGCGGACTCGATCGCCACGCAGGCAGTGATCTTAGCCCTTGATGCCAAGATGGCATTCGATCTAGTGGAATGGGCGTATCTATTTGAGGCTCTGTCGCACCTGGGATTCGGACCCCGCTTTATTGCCTGGGTCAAACTATTATACGCTGACCCAGTAGCCCAGGTGTAGCGAACGGACATCTCTCGCGAGTGTTCCCATTGGGGAGGGGCACGAGGCAGGGTTGCCCTCTATCGCCCTTATTGTTCGCGATTTCCTTGGAACCCCTTGCTACTCTTATAAGGACCTCGCCTCTACTTAAGGGCATATGCTGGGGAGATGGTTGGGAAGATAGACTGTCTCTGTACGCAGATGACATGCTGATCTATTTAACAAACCCGGGAAGCGGAATACCGGCCCTACTGCACCTCTGTGATACGCACGGCAGGATATCCGGGTATACGTTGAATTGGAGTAAATCGGAGCTGTATGTTCTGACGGGGCAGGTCCCAACCCTCGACGCGGGGTGTCCTCTAAGGTTAGCAGGTTCGTCCTTTAAATACTTGGGCATCCAGGTTACAAGAGACCCCACGGAATTTATTGACAAAAATCTGAGGCCCCATTTAGTAAGACTCAAACAAAATATTACCTACTGGTCGGCACTCCCGCTAACACTCCTGGGAAGGGCGGCACTTTACAAAATGATGGTACTACCTCGTTTTTTATATGTCCTTGAAATACACCTTATCCGGTAGCCCCTTGGTTTTTTCAAAAAGTTGCAGCTTTGATCTCTAACCTCATGTGGGGGAACATCCCGGCGCGCATTGCGCAATCCAAATTGCACAGAGGGTGGTACGACGGGGGTATCGCCTTACCTAACTTAAAACTGTACTATTGGGCGGCACACCTTAAACCCATTAATCAGTGGATACACGTCTCACAGGCCGAGCCAGCGTTTCGGGCAGACAGGGCGCAGTTGGGCGCTGACAGCCTACTGGGCCCACTCTACGATAAACGCAAACTTCGCGCCTTACTTGGGCCCACCAGGCTCACGGTGCACCTTTGGCATACGGCGACGGCTGCCCTGGGTTGGAAGGAGAAGATCACCAAAATGACCCCGCTGTGGGACTCTCGAATATTAGGCAACCTGAGAAATAGTAAGGGGTTCTCGCACTGGGACACCATAGGAATATCCACGGTGGGTGACCTCTGGGAAAGGAACGGGGTGATTCCCTTCGATCGCCTGAAAGAACAATATGACCTTAGCGAGAGAGAGCTCTATAGGTACATCCAGATACGACACGCACTGCTAACTGCACTGCCCCCCAACACGGTCTTGCCCGAATCCTCCCCGCTGGAAGACCGCCTCCTCACTGATTTTATGATTGAACGCGCAACATCGCTAACGTACCGCAAATTACTCAACAACTTACCGGATCCAACACAGTCATTAAAAACCAAATGGGAGGGGGACACTAGTGAGATGGATGAGCATGAGTGGAACGAGGAACTCGGGTCTCCTAGGGAGGTGGGCATTTCTGCGCGTTTAAGGCTCGTACAATTGAAAATACTACACAGGGTGTATTACACTAGGACTATGCTACATCGCATTAACAGGGCACAACATCCTTACTGCCTTCGTGGGTGCGGGGAGGAGGGCACATTTTTCCACACCATATGGGACTGCCCCCGGATTCAGGAATACTGGAGACAAATACTACGAACAATCTCACAAACACTAGAACAGTCGCTGTTACCTGAACCGAAACGATGCCTCTTGAACGTGTGGGAGTCATCTGACCTCTCTAGGCACGGGCAACTCTGGGCCACAGTGGGACTGATGGTGGCTAAACGGGATGTCGCACAACACTGGGGAGTGGCAGATATGCCAACCAAGTCACAATGGTGTTTAAATATGGATAAAGTCATGATGACGGAACGGGCGGTCTATTCTAACCGTGCCTGCCCGAGAAAGTGGAATAAGATCTGAATCAAATGGAATGAATATAGAGGGGGGGTCTGTGATCCCTTACCGGAGGAAGACCAAGATGAGTCAGACGAGGAAGAGGAAGTGGGTTGACACCATAAGCGAAGAGTCGGGGGAGGGACAGCCAGGGGCAAGGTACATGATTTCTTTACTTTCATACAAGCGGGAGGATCGGCGGGGGGTGGTACGGGATACACCAGTTGCAAGGAGGTGGTATTCGAGCGTACAATTGACCCCCGGGGCCCCTTAGCAGCAGTGGGGGAGGTAAAACTGTGGGTACACTCACATGGAACGCTTGACACTCGACTTGTGCTGCCCAGCAAGCGGCCGCATTACTATTCCTAACGTTTAAGTTACACTGTTGTTGTTTTGTTACAAAGCAAAAATTGAAAAACCAAAAACAAATAACGAACTGTGACATTGATACGTATGATGCACCTTTGTATGCCACAGCAATTTAACGGAGTATTATAATGAATATGTACATGTAGACTTTGTGATGCTATTCAGTACTTGACTAATCGCTATAGCGGCCAGCCCGATGGGTTGTAGGCGTTCCGCTGTGTAACTTACTGGTGCAATAAAGGTTTTTGGGAAAAAAAAAAAAAAGAAGGTGTCTCACACCACACATGGCCTATACAGGTTTATTACCATGGGGTAGACATTTCAAATTGGGGGGGCAAAAAGCAAAAAAGTTTGGGGGGAAAAGGGCCAAGTCCAACATGGAGTAAGTAAAGAGTACTGTAGTACTGTTTTAGGTCAAGTCATAGAGGCAATCTGGAGTATGCAAAGGAGTACTGTGGTAATGTTCCAGGTTGAGTCACAGAGGCCTTCTGGAGTAGGTAAAGGAGTACTGTAGTACTGTTCCCGTTCGAATCACAGAGGCTTTTTGGGGTACGTAAAGGAGTTCTATTGTACTGTTCCAGGTTGATTCACAGAGGAAATCTGGCATATGCGAAGCAGTACTGAAGTACTGTTCAAGGTTAATTCACAGACGCCTTCTGGAGTAAGTAAAGAGTACTGTAGTACTGTTCCAGGTCAAGTCACAGAGGAAATCTGGAGTATGCAAAGGAGTACTGAAGTACTGTTCCAGGTCGAGTCACAGAGGCCTTCTGGAGTAAGTAAAGAGTACTGTAATACTGTTCCAGGTCGAGTCACAGACGCCTTCTGGAGTAAGTAAAGAGTACTGTAATACTGTTCCAGGTCGAGTCACAGAGTCCATGTGGAGTAAGTAAAGAGTACTGCACTACTGTTCCAGGTCGATTCACGGACGCCTTCTGGAGTAAGTAAAGAGTACTGTAGTACTGTTCCAGGTCGAGTCACAGAGGCAATCTGGAGTATGCAAAGGAGTACTGTGGTACTGTTCCAGGTCGATTCACTGAGGCCTTCTGGAGTAAGTAAAGAGAACTGTAGAACAGTTTTAGGTCGATTCACAGACACCTTCTGGAGTAAGTAAAGAGTACTGCAGTACTGTTCCAGGTCAAGTCACAGAGGAAATCTGGTGTATGTAAAGGAGTACTGTAGTACTGTTCCAGGTCGTTTCACAGAGGCATTCTGGAGTAAGTAAACAGTACTGTACTACTGTTACAGGTCGATTCACAGACGCTTTCTGGAGTAAGTAAAGAGTACTGCAGTACTGTTCCAGGTCAAGTCACAGAGGAAATCTGGTGTATGCAAAGGAGTACTGAAGTACTGTTCCAGGTCGAGTCACAGAGGCAATCTGGAGTATGCAAAGGAAACCTGTGGTACTCTTCCAAGTGGAGTCATAGAGGCCTTCTGGAGTAAGTAAAGAGTACTGTAGTACTGTTCCAGGTCGACTCACAGAGGCAATCTGGAGTATGCAAAGGAGTACAGTAGTACTGTTCCAGGTCGATTCACAGAGACCTCAGGCATAGGCAAAGGAGTACTGTAGTACTATTCCAGGTTGATTCACAGCGGCCTTCTGGAGTATGTAAAGGAGTACCTTAGTACTGTTCCAGGTCGATTCACAGACGCATTCTGGAGTAATTAAAGAGTACTCTAGTACTGTTCCAGGTGGTGTCGCAGATGCAATCTGGAGTATGCAAAGGAGTCCTGTGGTACTGTTCCAAGTCGAGTCACAGAGGCCTTCTGGACTCAGTAAAGAGTACTGTAGTACTGTTCCAGGTCGATTCACAGAAGCCTTCTGCGGTATATAAAGGAGAACTGTAGGTACTGTTCCAGGTCGATTCACAGAGACAATCTGGAGTATGCAAAGGTGTACTGTGGTACTATTCCAGGGCGATTATCAGACGCCTTCTGGAGTAAGCAAAGAGTACTGTACTACTGTTTTAGGTCGAGTCACAGAGGCATCTGCAGTATGCAAAGGAGTACTGGGGTACTGTTCCAAGTCGATTAACAGAGGCCCTCTGGAGTATGTAAAGGAGTACTGTAGTACTGTTCCAGGTCGATTCACAGAGGCATTCTGGAGTAAGTAAACAGTACTGTACTACTGTTCCAGGTCGATTCACAGACGCTTTCTGGAGTAAGTAAAGAGTACTGTAGTACTGTTCCAGGTCGAGTCACAGAGGCAATCTGGAGTACGCATAGGAGTACTGTGGTACTGTTCCAAGTGGAGTCACAGAGGCCTTCTGGAGTAAGAAAAGAGTACTGTAGTACTGTTCCAGGTCGATTAAAAAAGGCAATCTGGAGAATACAAAGGAGTACTCTGGTACTTTTCCAGGTCGATTCACAGAGGCCTTCTAGAGTATGTAAAGGAGTACTGTAGTACTGTTCCAGGTCGATTCATAGACGCCTTCTGGAATAATTAAAGAGTACTGTAGTACTATTCCAGGTCGAGTCACAGAGGCAATCTGGAGTATGCAAAGGAGTCCTGTGGTACTGTTCCAAGTCGAGTCACAGAGGCCTTATGGAGTAAGTAAAGAGTACTTTAGTACTGTTTTAGGTCGAGTCACAGAGGCAATCTGGAGTATGCAAAGGAGAACTGAGGTACTGTTCCAGGTCGAATCACAGAGGCCTTCTAGAGTATGTAAAGGAGTACTGTAGTTCTGTTCCAGGTCGATTTACAGAGGCTTTCTGGAGTACGAAAGGAGTACTGATGTAGTGTTCCAGGTCGATTCAGAGAGGCCTTCTGGAGTATGTAAAGGAGTACTGTAGTACTGTTCCAGGTCGATTCACGGAGGCCTTATGGAGAACGAAAGGAGTATTGTAGTACTGTTCAAGGTCTGTTCACAGAGGCCTTCTGGAGTAAGTAAAGAGTACTGTACTACTGTTTTAGGTCGAGTCACAGAGGTAATCTGCAGTATGCAAAGGAGTGTTGTGGCACTGTTCCAAGTCGATTAACAGAGGCTATCTTGAGTATGTAAAGGAGTGCTGTGGTATTGTTCCAAGTTGAGTCACAGAGGCCTTCTGGAGTAAGTAAAGAGTACTGTAGTACAGTTCCAGGTCGATTCAAAAAGGCAATCTGGAGTATACAAAGGAGTACTGTGGTACTGTTCCAGGTAGAGTCACAGAGGCAATCTGGAGTACGCAAAGGAGTACTGTGGTACTGTTCCAAGTCGAGTCACAGAGGCCTTCTGGATTAAGTAAAGAGTACTGTAATACTGTTCCAGGTCGATTCAAAAAGGCAATCTGGAGTATACAAAGGAGTACTGTGGTACTGTTCCAGGTCGATTCACAGAGGCCTTCTGGAGTATGTAAAGGAGTACTGTAGTACTGTTCCTGGTCGATTCACAGAGGCCTTCTGGAGTAAGTAAAGAGTACTGTAGTACTGTTCCAGGTCGATTCACAGAGGCCTTCTGCAGTAAGTAAAGAGTACTGTAGTACCGTTCCAGGTTGATTCACAGAGGCCTTCTGGAGTAAGTAAAGAGTACTGTACTACTGTTCAAGGTCGATTCACAGACACGTTCTGGAGTAAGTAAAGAGTACTGTAGTGCTGTTTCAGGTCGAGTCACAGAGGCAATCTGGAATATGCAAAGGAGTACTGTGGTACTGTTCCAAGTCGATTCACAGCGGCCTTCTGGAGTATGTAAAGGAGTACCTTAGTACTGTTCCAGGTCAATTCACAGACGCCTTCTGGAGTAATTAAAGAGTACTGTAGTACTGTTCCAGGTGGTGTCACAGAGGCAATCTGGAGTATGCAAAGGAGTACTGTGGTACTGTTCCAAGTCGATTCACAGCGGCCTTCTGGAGTATGTAAAGGAGTACCTTAGTACTGTTCCAGGTCAATTCACAGACGCCTTCTGGAGTAATTAAAGAGTACTGTAGTACTGTTCCAGGTGGTGTCACAGAGGCAATCTGGAGTATGCAAAGGAGTCCTGTGGTACTGTTCCAAGTCGAGTCACAGAGGCATTCTGGAGTCATTAAAGAGTACGGTAGTAATGTTTTAGGTCGATTCACAAAGGCCATCTGGACTATGTAATAGAGTACTGTAGTACTGTTCCAGGGCGATTCACAGACGCCTTCTGAAGTAAGTAAAGAGTACTGTACTACTGTTTCAGGTCGAGTCACAGAGGCAATCTGCAGTATGCAAAGGAGTACTGGGGTACTGTTCCAAGTCCATTAACAGAGGCCCTCTGGAGTATGTAAAGGGGTACTGTAGTACTGTTCCAGGTCGATTCACAGAGGCATTCTGGAGTAAGTAAACAGTACTGTACTACTGTTCCAGGTCGATTCACAGACGCATTCTGGAGTAAGTAAAGAGTACTGTAGTACTGTTCCAGGTCGAGTCACAGAGGCAATCTGGAGTACGCATAGGAGTACTGTGGTACTGTTCCAAGTGGAGTCACAGAGGCTTTCTGCAGTAAGAAAAGAGTACTGTAGTACTGTTCCAGGTTGATTCATAAAGGCAATCTGGAGAATACAAAGGAGCACTGTGGTACTGTTCCAGGTCGATTCACAGAGGCCTTCTAGAGTATGTAAATGAGTACTGTAGTACTGTTCCAGGTCGATTCATAGACGCCTTCTGGACTAATTAAAGAGTACTGTAGTACTGTTCCAGGTCGAGTCACAGAGGCAATCTGGAGTATGCAAAGGAGTCCTGTGGTACTGTTCCAAGTCCAGTCACAGAGGCCTTCTGGAGTAAGTAAAGAGTACTGTAGTACTGTTTTAGGTCGAGTCACAGAGGCAATCTGGAGTATGCAAAGGAGTACTGAGGTACTGTTCCAGGTCGATTCACAGAGGCCTTCTAGAGTATGTAAAGGAGTACTGTAGTACTGTTCCAGGTCGATTCACAGAGGCCTTCTAGAGTATGTAAAGGAGTACTGTAGTTCTGTTCCAGGTCGATTTACAGAGGCTTTCTGGGGTACGAAAGGAGTACTGATGTAGTGTTCCAGGTCGATTCAGAGAGGCCTTCTGGAGTATGTAAAGGAGTACTGTAGTACTGTTCCAGGTCGATTCACAGAGGCCTTCAGGAGTAAGTAAAGAGTACTTTAATACTGGTCCAGGTCGATTCACAGAGGCCTTATGGAGAACGAAAGGAGTATTGTAGTACTGTTCAAGGTCTGTTCACAAAGGCCTTCTGGAGTAGGTAAAGAAGTACTGTGGTACTATTCCGGGTCGATTCACAGAGGCCTTCTGGAGTAAGTAAAGAGTACTGTAATACTGTTCCAGGTCGATTCACAGAGGCCTTCTGGAGAACGAAAGGAATACTGTAGTACTGTTCAAGGTCGACTCACAGAGGCCTTCTGGAGTAGGTAAAGGAGTTCTGTAGTACTGTTCCAGGTCGATTTACAAAGGCCTTCTGGAGTACGAAAGGAATACTGTAGTACTGTTCAAGGTCGACTCACAGAGGCCTTCTGGAGTAGGTAAAGGAGTACTTTAGTACTGTTCCAGGTTGATTCACAGAGGCCTTCTGGAGTATGTAAAGGAGTACTGTAGTACTGTTCCAGGTCGATTCACAGAAGACTTCTGGAGTAAGTGAAGAGTACTCTACTACTGTTCCAGGTTGATCCACAGATGCCTTCTGGAGTAAGTAAAGATTACTGTGGTACTGTTCCAGGTCAATTCACAGAGGCCTTCTGGAGTAAGTAAAGACCACTGTACTACTTTACCAGGTCGATTCCCAGTCGCCTTCTGGAGTAAGTAAAGAGTACTGTAGTACTGTTCCAGGTCGAGTCACAGAGGCAATATGGAGTACGAAAGGAGTACAATAGTACTGTTAACGATAGATTCACAGAGGCTTTCAGGCATAGGTAAAGGAGTACTGTAGTACTATGTCAATTCACATAGGCCTTCTGGAGTAAGTAAAGAGTATTACAGTACTGTTCCAGGTTGAGTCACAGAGGCAATCTGGAGTATGCAAAGGAGTACAGTGGTACTGTTCCAAGTCGAGTCACAGAGGCCTTCTGGAGTAAATAAAGAGTACTTTAGTACTGTTCCAGGTCGAGTCACAGAGGAAATGTGGAGTATGCAAAGGAGTACTGTGGTACTGTTCCAAGTCGAGTCACAAAGGCCTTCTGGAGTAAGTAAAGAGTACTGTAGATTGTTCCGGGTCTATTCAAAAAGGCAATCTGGAGTATACAAAGGAGTACCTTAGTACTGTTCCAGGTCGATTCACAGAAGCCTTCTGGAGTAATTAAAGAGTACTGTAGTATTGTTCCAGGTGGTGTGGCAGAGGCAATCTGGAGCATGCAAAGAAGTCCTGTGGTACTGTTCCAAGTCGAGTCACAGAGGCCTTTTGGAGTAAGTAAAGAGTACGGTAGTAATGTTTTAGGTCGATTCACAGAGGCAATCTGAAATATGCAAAGGAGTACTGTGGCACTGTTCCAAGTCGATTAACAGAGGCCCTCTGGAATATGTAAAGGAGTACTGTAGCACTGTTCCAGGTCGATTCACAGAGGCCTTCTGGAGTAAGTAAAGAGTACTGTACTACTGTTCCAGGTCGATTCACAGACACGTTGTGGAGTAAGAAAAGAGTACTGTAGTACTGTTCCAGGTAGAGTCACAGAGGCAATCTGGAGTATGCAAAGGAGTACTGTGGTACTGTTCCAAGTCGAGTCACAGAGGCATTCTGGAGTAAGTAAAGAGTACTGTAGTACTGTTCCAGGTCGATTCACAGAGGCATTCTGGAGTAAGTAAACAGTACTGTACTACTGTTCCAGGTCGATTCACAGACGCTTTCTGGAGTAAGTAAAGAGTACTGTAGTACTGTTCCAGGTCGAGTCACAGAGGCAATCTGGAGTACGCATAGGAGTACTGTGGTACTGTTCCAAGTGGAGTCACAGAGGCCTTCTGGAGTAAGAAAAGAGTACTGTAGTACTGTTCCAGGTCGATTAAAAAAGGCAATCTGGAGAATACAAAGGAGTACTGTGGTACTTTTCCAGGTCGATTCACAGAGGCCTTCTAGAGTATGTAAAGGAGTACTGTAGTACTGTTCCAGGTCGATTCATAGACGCCTTCTGGACTAATTAAAGAGTACTGTAGTACTATTCCAGGTCGAGTCACAGAGGCAATCTGGAGTATGCAAAGGAGTCCTGTGGTACTGTTCCAAGTCGAGTCACAGAGGCCTTATGGAGTAAGTAAAGAGTACTTTAGTACTGTTTTAGGTCGAGTCACAGAGGCAATCTGGAGTATGCAAAGGAGAACTGAGGTACTGTTCCAGGTCGAATCACAGAGGCCTTCGAGAGTATGTAAAGGAGTACTGTAGTTCTGTTCCAGGTCGATTTACAGAGGCTTTCTGGAGTACGAAAGGAGTACTGATGTAGTGTTCCAGGTCGATTCAGAGAGGCCTTCTGGAGTATGTAAAGGAGTACTGTAGTACTGTTCCAGGTCGATTCACGGAGGCCTTATGGAGAACGAAAGGAGTATTGTAGTACTGTTCAAGGTCTGTTCACAGAGGCCTTCTGGAGTAAGTAAAGAGTACTGTACTACTGTTTTAGGTCGAGTCACAGAGGTAATCTGCAGTATGCAAAGGAGTGTTGTGGCACTGTTCCAAGTCGATTAACAGAGGCCCTCTTGAGTATGTAAAGGAGTGCTGTGGTATTGTTCCAAGTTGAGTCACAGAGGCCTTCTGGAGTAAGTAAAGAGTACTGTAGTACAGTTCCAGGTCGATTCAAAAAGGCAATCTGGAGTATACAAAGGAGTACTGTGGTACTGTTACAGGTAGAGTCACAGAGGCAATCTGGAGTACGCAAAGGAGTACTGTGGTACTGTTCCAAGTCGAGTCACAGAGGCCTTCTGGATTAAGTAAAGAGTACTGTAATACTGTTCCAGGTCGATTCAAAAAGGCAATCTGGAGTATACAAAGGAGTACTGTGGTACTGTTCCAGGTCGATTCACAGAGGCCTTCTGGAGTATGTAAAGGAGTACTGTAGTACTGTTCCTGGTCGATTCACAGAGGCCTTCTGGAGTAAGTAAAGAGTACTGTAGTACCGTTCCAGGTTGATTCACAGAGGCCTTCTGGAGTAAGTAAAGAGTACTGTACTACTGTTCAAGGTCGATTCACAGACACGTTCTGGAGTAAGTAAAGAGTACTGTAGTGCTGTTCCAGGTCGAGTCACAGAGGCAATCTGGAATATGCAAAGGAGTACTGTGGTACTGTTCCAAGTCGATTCACAGCGGCCTTCTGGAGTATGTAAAGGAGTACCTTAGTACTGTTCCAGGTCAATTCACAGACGCCTTCTGGAGTAATTAAAGAGTACTGTAGTACTGTTCCAGGTGGTATCACAGAGGCAATCTGGAGTATGCAAAGGAGTACTGTGGTACTGTTCCAAGTCGATTCACATCGGCCTTCTGGAGTATGTAAAGGAGTACCTTAGTACTGTTCCAGGTCAATTCACAGACGCCTTCTGGAGTAATTAAAGAGTACTGTAGTACTGTTCCAGGTGGTGTCACAGAGGCAATCTGGAGTATGCAAAGGAGTCCTGTGGTACTGTTCCAAGTCGAGTCACAGAGGCATTCTGGAGTCATTAAAGAGTACGGTAGTAATGTTTTAGGTCGATTCACAAAGGCCATCTGGACTATGTAATAGAGTACTGTAGTACTGTTCCAGGGCGATTCACAGACGCCTTCTGAAGTAAGTAAAGAGTACTGTACTACTGTTTCAAGTCGAGTCACAGAGGCAATCTGCAGTATGCAAAGGAGTACTGGGGTACTGTTCCAAGTCCATTAACAGAGGCCCTCTGGAGTATGTAAAGGGGTACTGTAGTACTGTTCCAGGTCGATTCACAGAGGCATTCTGGAGTAAGTAAACAGTACTGTACTACTGTTCCAGGTCGATTCACAGACGCATTCTGGAGTAAGTAAAGAGTACTGTAGTACTGTTCCAGGTCGAGTCACAGAGGCAATCTGGAGTACGCATAGGAGTACTGTGGTACTGTTCCAAGTGGAGTCACAGAGGCCTTCTGCAGTAAGAAAAGAGTACTGTAGTACTGTTCCAGGTTGATTCATAAAGGCAATCTGGAGAATACAAAGGAGCACTGTGGTACTGTTCCAGGTCGATTCACAGAGGCCTTCTAGAGTATGTAAATGAGTACTGTAGTACTGTTCCAGGTCGATTCATAGACGCCTTCTGGACTAATTAAAGAGTACTGTAGTACTGTTCCAGGTCGAGTCACAGAGGCAATCTGGAGTATGCAAAGGAGTCCTGTGGTACTGTTCCAAGTCCAGTCACAGAGGCCTTCTGGAGTAAGTAAAGAGTACTGTAGTACTGTTTTAGGTCGAGTCACAGAGGCAATCTTGAGTATGCAAAGGAGTACTGAGGTACTGTTCCAGGTCGATTCACAGAGGCCTTCTAGAGTATGTAAAGGAGTACTGTAGTACTGTTCCAGGTCGATTCACAGAGGCCTTCTAGAGTATGTAAAGGAGTACTGTAGTTCTGTTCCAGGTCGATTTACAGAGGCTTTCTGGAGTACGAAAGGAGTACTGATGTAGTGTTCCAGGTCGATTCAGAGAGGCCTTCTGGAGTATGTAAAGGAGTACTGTAGTACTGTTCCAGGTCGATTCACAGAGGCCTTCAGGAGTAAGTAAAGAGTACTTTAATACTGGTCCAGGTCGATTCACAGAGGCCTTATGGAGAACGAAAGGAGTATTGTAGTACTGTTCAAGGTCTGTTCACAAAGGCCTTCTGGAGTAGGTAAAGAAGTACTGTGGTACTATTCCGGGTCGATTCACAGAGGCCTTCTGGAGTAAGTAAAGAGTACTGTAATACTGTTCCAGGTCGACTCACAGAGGCCTTCTGGAGTAGGTAAAGGAGTTCTGTAGTACTGTTCCAGGTCGATTTACAAAGGCCTTCTGGAGTACGAAAGGAATACTGTAGTACTGTTCAAGGTCGACTCACAGAGGCCTTCCGGAGTAGGTAAAGGAGTACTGTAGTACTGTTCCAGGTTGATTCACAGAGGCCTTCTGGAGTATGTAAAGGAGTACTGTAATACTGTTCCAGGTCGATTCACAGAAGACTTCTGGAGTAAGTGAAGAGTACTCTACTACTGTTCCAGGTTGATCCACAGATGCCTTCTGGAGTAAGTAAAGAGTACTGTAGTACTGTTCCAGGTCGACTCACAGAGGCAATCTGGAGTATGCAAAGGAGTACTGTGGTACTGTTCCAGGTCAATTCACAGAGGCCTTCTGGAGTAGGTAAAGACCACTGTACTACTTTACCAGGTCGATTCCCAGTCGCCTTCTGGAGTAAGTAAAGAGTACTGTAGTACTGTTCCAGGTCGAGTCACAGAGGCAATATGGAGTACGAAAGGAGTACAATAGTACTGTTAACGATAGATTCACAGAGGCTTTCAGGCATAGGTAAAGGAGTACTGTAGTACTATGTCAATTCACATAGGCCTTCTGGAGTAAGTAAAGAGTATTATAGTACTGTTCCAGGTTGAGTCACAGAGGCAATCTGGAGTATGCAAAGGAGTACAGTGGTACTGTTCCAAGTCGAGTCACAGAGGCCTTCTGGAGTAAATAAAGAGTACTTTAGTACTGTTCCAGGTCGAGTCACAGAGGAAATGTGGAGTATGCAAAGGAGTACTGTGGTACTGTTCCAAGTCGAGTCACAAAGGCCTTCTGGAGTAAGTAAAGAGTACTGTAGATTGTTCCGGGTCTATTCAAAAAGGCAATCTGGAGTATACAAAGGAGTACCTTAGTACTGTTCCAGGTCGATTCACAGAAGCCTTCTGGAGTAATTAAAGAGTACTGTAGTATTGTTCCAGGTGGTGTGGCAGAGGCAATCTGGAGCATGCAAAGAAGTCCTGTGGTACTGTTCCAAGTCGAGTCACAGAGGCCTTTTGGAGTAAGTAAAGAGTACGGTAGTAATGTTTTAGGTCGATTCACAGAGGCAATCTGAAATATGCAAAGGAGTACTGTGGCACTGTTCCAAGTCGATTAACAGAGGCCCTCTGGAATATGTAAAGGAGTACTGTAGCACTGTTCCAGGTCGATTCACAGAGGCCTTCTGGAGTAAGTAAAGAGTACTGTACTACTGTTCCAGGTCGATTCACAGACACGTTGTGGAGTAAGAAAAGAGTACTGTAGTACTGTTCCAGGTAGAGTCACAGAGGCAATCTGGAGTATGCAAAGGAGTACTGTGGTACTGTTCCAAGTCGAGTCACAGAGGCATTCTGGAGTAAGTAAAGAGCATTGTAGTACTGTTCCAGGTCGATTCACAGACGCTTTCTGGAGTAAGTAAACAGTACTGTACTACTGTTCCAGGTCGATTCACAGAGGCATTCTGGAGTAAGTAAATAGTACTGTACTACTGTTCCAGGTCGATTCACAGACGCTTTCTGGAGTAAGTAAAGAGTACTGTAGTACTGTTCCAGGTCGAGTCACAGAGGCAATCTGGAGTACGCATAGGAGTACTGTGGTACTGTTCCAAGTGGAATCACAGAGGCCTTCTGGAGTAAGAAAAGAGTACTGTAGTACTGTTCCAGGTCGATTAAAAAAGGCAATCTGGAGAATACAAAGGAGTACTGTGGTACTTTTCCAGGTCGATTCACAGAGGCCTTCTAGAGTATGTAAAGGAGTACTGTAGTACTGTTCCAGGTCGATTCATAGACGCCTTCTGGACTAATTAAAGAGTACTGTAGTACTATTCCAGGTCGAGTCACAGAGGCAATCTGGAGTATGCAAAGGAGTCCTGTGGTACTGTTCCAAGTCGAGTCACAGAGGCCTTATGGAGTAAGTAAAGAGTACTTTAGTACTGTTTTAGGTCGAGTCACAGAGGCAATCTGGAGTATGCAAAGGAGAACTGAGGTACTGTTCCAGGTCGAATCACAGAGGCCTTCTAGAGTATGTAAAGGAGTACTGTAGTTCTGTTCCAGGTCGATTTACAGAGGCTTTCTAGAGTACGAAAGGAGTACTGATGTAGTGTTCCAGGTCGATTCAGAGAGGCCTTCTGGAGTATGTAAAGGAGTACTGTAGTACTGTTCCAGGTCGATTCACGGAGGCCTTATGGAGAACGAAAGGAGTATTGTAGTACTGTTCAAGGTCTGTTCACAGAGGCCTTCTGGAGTAAGTAAAGAGTACTGTACTACTGTTTTAGGTCGAGTCACAGAGGTAATCTGCAGTATGCAAAGGAGTGTTGTGGCACTGTTCCAAGTCGATTAACAGAGGCCCTCTTGAGTATGTAAAGGAGTGCTGTGGTATTGTTCCAAGTTGAGTCACAGAGGCAATATGGAGTACGAAAGGAGTACAATAGTACTGTTAACGATAGATTCACAGAGGCTTTCAGGCATAGGTAAAGGAGTACTGTAGTACTATGTCAATTCACATAGGCCTTCTGGAGTAAGTAAAGAGTATTACAGTACTGTTCCAGGTTGAGTCACAGAGGCAATCTGGAGTATGCAAAGGAGTACAGTGGTACTGTTCCAAGTCGAGTCACAGAGGCCTTCTGGAGTAAATAAAGAGTACTTTAGTACTGTTCCAGGTCGAGTCACAGAGGAAATGTGGAGTATGCAAAGGAGTACTGTGGTACTGTTCCAAGTCGAGTCACAAAGGCCTTCTGGAGTAAGTAAAGAGTACTGTAGATTGTTCCGGGTCTATTCAAAAAGGCAATCTGGAGTATACAAAGGAGTACCTTAGTACTGTTCCAGGTCGATTCACAGAAGCCTTCTGGAGTAATTAAAGAGTACTGTAGTATTGTTCCAGGTGGTGTGGCAGAGGCAATCTGGAGCATGCAAAGAAGTCCTGTGGTACTGTTCCAAGTCGAGTCACAGAGGCCTTTTGGAGTAAGTAAAGAGTACGGTAGTAATGTTTTAGGTCGATTCACAGAGGCAATCTGAAATATGCAAAGGAGTACTGTGGCACTGTTCCAAGTCGATTAACAGAGGCCCTCTGGAATATGTAAAGGAGTACTGTAGCACTGTTCCAGGTCGATTCACAGAGGCCTTCTGGAGTAAGTAAAGAGTACTGTACTACTGTTCCAGGTCGATTCACAGACACGTTGTGGAGTAAGAAAAGAGTACTGTAGTACTGTTCCAGGTAGAGTCACAGAGGCAATCTGGAGTATGCAAAGGAGTACTGTGGTACTGTTCCAAGTCGAGTCACAGAGGCATTCTGGAGTAAGTAAAGAGTACTGTAGTACTGTTCCAGGTCGATTCACAGAGGCATTCTGGAGTAAGTAAACAGTACTGTACTACTGTTCCAGGTCGATTCACAGACGCTTTCTGGAGTAAGTAAAGAGTACTGTAGTACTGTTCCAGGTCGAGTCACAGAGGCAATCTGGAGTACGCATAGGAGTACTGTGGTACTGTTCCAAGTGGAGTCACAGAGGCCTTCTGGAGTAAGAAAAGAGTACTGTAGTACTGTTCCAGGTCGATTAAAAAAGGCAATCTGGAGAATACAAAGGAGTACTGTGGTACTTTTCCAGGTCGATTCACAGAGGCCTTCTAGAGTATGTAAAGGAGTACTGTAGTACTGTTCCAGGTCGATTCATAGACGCCTTCTGGACTAATTAAAGAGTACTGTAGTACTATTCCAGGTCGAGTCACAGAGGCAATCTGGAGTATGCAAAGGAGTCCTGTGGTACTGTTCCAAGTCGAGTCACAGAGGCCTTATGGAGTAAGTAAAGAGTACTTTAGTACTGTTTTAGGTCGAGTCAAAGAGGCAATCTGGAGTATGCAAAGGAGAACTGAGGTACTGTTCCAGGTCGAATCACAGAGGCCTTCGAGAGTATGTAAAGGAGTACTGTAGTTCTGTTCCAGGTCGATTTACAGAGGCTTTCTGGAGTACGAAAGGAGTACTGATGTAGTGTTCCAGGTCGATTCAGAGAGGCCTTCTGGAGTATGTAAAGGAGTACTGTAGTACTGTTCCAGGTCGATTCACGGAGGCCTTATGGAGAACGAAAGGAGTATTGTAGTACTGTTCAAGGTCTGTTCACAGAGGCCTTCTGGAGTAAGTAAAGAGTACTGTACTACTGTTTTAGGTCGAGTCACAGAGGTAATCTGCAGTATGCAAAGGAGTGTTGTGGCACTGTTCCAAGTCGATTAACAGAGGCCCTCTTGAGTATGTAAAGGAGTGCTGTGGTATTGTTCCAAGTTGAGTCACAGAGGCCTTCTGGAGTAAGTAAAGAGTACTGTAGTACAGTTCCAGGTCGATTCAAAAAGGCAATCTGGAGTATACAAAGGAGTACTGTGGTACTGTTACAGGTAGAGTCACAGAGGCAATCTGGAGTACGCAAAGGAGTACTGTGGTACTGTTCCAAGTCGAGTCACAGAGGCCTTCTGGATTAAGTAAAGAGTACTGTAATACTGTTCCAGGTCGATTCAAAAAGGCAATCTGGAGTATACAAAGGAGTACTGTGGTACTGTTCCAGGTCGATTCACAGAGGCCTTCTGGAGTATGTAAAGGAGTACTGTAGTACTGTTCCTGGTCGATTCACAGAGGCCTTCTGGAGTAAGTAAAGAGTACTGTAGTACCGTTCCAGGTTGATTCACAGAGGCCTTCTGGAGTAAGTAAAGAGTACTGTACTACTGTTCAAGGTCGATTCACAGACACGTTCTGGAGTAAGTAAAGAGTACTGTAGTGCTGTTCCAGGTCGAGTCACAGAGGCAATCTGGAATATGCAAAGGAGTACTGTGGTACTGTTCCAAGTCGATTCACAGCGGCCTTCTGGAGTATGTAAAGGAGTACCTTAGTACTGTTCCAGGTCAATTCACAGACGCCTTCTGGAGTAATTAAAGAGTACTGTAGTACTGTTCCAGGTGGTATCACAGAGGCAATCTGGAGTATGCAAAGGAGTACTGTGGTACTGTTCCAAGTCGATTCACATCGGCCTTCTGGAGTATGTAAAGGAGTACCTTAGTACTGTTCCAGGTCAATTCACAGACGCCTTCTGGAGTAATTAAAGAGTACTGTAGTACTGTTCCAGGTGGTGTCACAGAGGCAATCTGGAGTATGCAAAGGAGTCCTGTGGTACTGTTCCAAGTCGAGTCACAGAGGCATTCTGGAGTCATTAAAGAGTACGGTAGTAATGTTTTAGGTCGATTCACAAAGGCCATCTGGACTATGTAATAGAGTACTGTAGTACTGTTCCAGGGCGATTCACAGACGCCTTCTGAAGTAAGTAAAGAGTACTGTACTACTGTTTCAAGTCGAGTCACAGAGGCAATCTGCAGTATGCAAAGGAGTACTGGGGTACTGTTCCAAGTCCATTAACAGAGGCCCTCTGGAGTATGTAAAGGGGTACTGTAGTACTGTTCCAGGTCGATTCACAGAGGCATTCTGGAGTAAGTAAACAGTACTGTACTACTGTTCCAGGTCGATTCACAGACGCATTCTGGAGTAAGTAAAGAGTACTGTAGTACTGTTCCAGGTCGAGTCACAGAGGCAATCTGGAGTACGCATAGGAGTACTGTGGTACTGTTCCAAGTGGAGTCACAGAGGCCTTCTGCAGTAAGAAAAGAGTACTGTAGTACTGTTCCAGGTTGATTCATAAAGGCAATCTGGAGAATACAAAGGAGCACTGTGGTACTGTTCCAGGTCGATTCACAGAGGCCTTCTAGAGTATGTAAATGAGTACTGTAGTACTGTTCCAGGTCGATTCATAGACGCCTTCTGGACTAATTAAAGAGTACTGTAGTACTGTTCCAGGTCGAGTCACAGAGGCAATCTGGAGTATGCAAAGGAGTCCTGTGGTACTGTTCCAAGTCCAGTCACAGAGGCCTTCTGGAGTAAGTAAAGAGTACTGTAGTACTGTTTTAGGTCGAGTCACAGAGGCAATCTGGAGTATGCAAAGGAGTACTGAGGTACTGTTCCAGGTCGATTCACAGAGGCCTTCTAGAGTATGTAAAGGAGTACTGTAGTACTGTTCCAGGTCGATTCACAGAGGCCTTCTAGAGTATGTAAAGGAGTACTGTAGTTCTGTTCCAGGTCGATTTACAGAGGCTTTCTGGAGTACGAAAGGAGTACTGATGTAGTGTTCCAGGTCGATTCAGAGAGGCCTTCTGGAGTATGTAAAGGAGTACTGTAGTACTGTTCCAGGTCGATTCACAGAGGCCTTCAGGAGTAAGTAAAGAGTACTTTAATACTGGTCCAGGTCGATTCACAGAGGCCTTATGGAGAACGAAAGGAGTATTGTAGTACTGTTCAAGGTCTGTTCACAAAGGCCTTCTGGAGTAGGTAAAGAAGTACTGTGGTACTATTCCGGGTCGATTCACAGAGGCCTTCTGGAGTAAGTAAAGAGTACTGTAATACTGTTCCAGGTCGACTCACAGAGGCCTTCTGGAGTAGGTAAAGGAGTTCTGTAGTACTGTTCCAGGTCGATTTACAAAGGCCTTCTGGAGTACGAAAGGAATACTGTAGTACTGTTCAAGGTCGACTCACAGAGGCCTTCCGGAGTAGGTAAAGGAGTACTGTAGTACTGTTCCAGGTTGATTCACAGAGGCCTTCTGGAGTATGTAAAGGAGTACTGTAATACTGTTCCAGGTCGATTCACAGAAGACTTCTGGAGTAAGTGAAGAGTACTCTACTACTGTTCCAGGTTGATCCACAGATGCCTTCTGGAGTAAGTAAAGAGTACTGTAGTACTGTTCCAGGTCGACTCACAGAGGCAATCTGGAGTATGCAAAGGAGTACTGTGGTACTGTTCCAGGTCAATTCACAGAGGCCTTCTGGAGTAGGTAAAGACCACTGTACTACTTTACCAGGTCGATTCCCAGTCGCCTTCTGGAGTAAGTAAAGAGTACTGTAGTACTGTTCCAGGTCGAGTCACAGAGGCAATATGGAGTACGAAAGGAGTACAATAGTACTGTTAACGATAGATTCACAGAGGCTTTCAGGCATAGGTAAAGGAGTACTGTAGTACTATGTCAATTCACATAGGCCTTCTGGAGTAAGTAAAGAGTATTATAGTACTGTTCCAGGTTGAGTCACAGAGGCAATCTGGAGTATGCAAAGGAGTACAGTGGTACTGTTCCAAGTCGAGTCACAGAGGCCTTCTGGAGTAAATAAAGAGTACTTTAGTACTGTTCCAGGTCGAGTCACAGAGGAAATGTGGAGTATGCAAAGGAGTACTGTGGTACTGTTCCAAGTCGAGTCACAAAGGCCTTCTGGAGTAAGTAAAGAGTACTGTAGATTGTTCCGGGTCTATTCAAAAAGGCAATCTGGAGTATACAAAGGAGTACCTTAGTACTGTTCCAGGTCGATTCACAGAAGCCTTCTGGAGTAATTAAAGAGTACTGTAGTATTGTTCCAGGTGGTGTGGCAGAGGCAATCTGGAGCATGCAAAGAAGTCCTGTGGTACTGTTCCAAGTCGAGTCACAGAGGCCTTTTGGAGTAAGTAAAGAGTACGGTAGTAATGTTTTAGGTCGATTCACAGAGGCAATCTGAAATATGCAAAGGAGTACTGTGGCACTGTTCCAAGTCGATTAACAGAGGCCCTCTGGAATATGTAAAGGAGTACTGTAGCACTGTTCCAGGTCGATTCACAGAGGCCTTCTGGAGTAAGTAAAGAGTACTGTACTACTGTTCCAGGTCGATTCACAGACACGTTGTGGAGTAAGAAAAGAGTACTGTAGTACTGTTCCAGGTAGAGTCACAGAGGCAATCTGGAGTATGCAAAGGAGTACTGTGGTACTGTTCCAAGTCGAGTCACAGAGGCATTCTGGAGTAAGTAAAGAGCATTGTAGTACTGTTCCAGGTCGATTCACAGACGCTTTCTGGAGTAAGTAAACAGTACTGTACTACTGTTCCAGGTCGATTCACAGAGGCATTCTGGAGTAAGTAAATAGTACTGTACTACTGTTCCAGGTCGATTCACAGACGCTTTCTGGAGTAAGTAAAGAGTACTGTAGTACTGTTCCAGGTCGAGTCACAGAGGCAATCTGGAGTACGCATAGGAGTACTGTGGTACTGTTCCAAGTGGAATCACAGAGGCCTTCTGGAGTAAGAAAAGAGTACTGTAGTACTGTTCCAGGTCGATTAAAAAAGGCAATCTGGAGAATACAAAGGAGTACTGTGGTACTTTTCCAGGTCGATTCACAGAGGCCTTCTAGAGTATGTAAAGGAGTACTGTAGTACTGTTCCAGGTCGATTCATAGACGCCTTCTGGACTAATTAAAGAGTACTGTAGTACTATTCCAGGTCGAGTCACAGAGGCAATCTGGAGTATGCAAAGGAGTCCTGTGGTACTGTTCCAAGTTGAGTCACAGAGGCCTTATGGAGTAAGTAAAGAGTACTTTAGTACTGTTTTAGGTCGAGTCACAGAGGCAATCTGGAGTATGCAAAGGAGAACTGAGGTACTGTTCCAGGTCGAATCACAGAGGCCTTCTAGAGTATGTAAAGGAGTACTGTAGTTCTGTTCCAGGTCGATTTACAGAGGCTTTCTAGAGTACGAAAGGAGTACTGATGTAGTGTTCCAGGTCGATTCAGAGAGGCCTTCTGGAGTATGTAAAGGAGTACTGTAGTACTGTTCCAGGTCGATTCACGGAGGCCTTATGGAGAACGAAAGGAGTATTGTAGTACTGTTCAAGGTCTGTTCACAGAGGCCTTCTGGAGTAAGTAAAGAGTACTGTACTACTGTTTTAGGTCGAGTCACAGAGGTAATCTGCAGTATGCAAAGGAGTGTTGTGGCACTGTTCCAAGTCGATTAACAGAGGCCCTCTTGAGTATGTAAAGGAGTGCTGTGGTATTGTTCCAAGTTGAGTCACAGAGGCCTTCTGGAGTAAGTAAAGAGTACTATAGTACAGTTCCAGGTCGATTCAAAAAGGCAATCTGGAGTATACAAAGGAGTACTGTGGTACTGTTCCAGGTAGAGTCACAGAGGCAATCTGGAGTACGCAAAGGAGTACTGTGGTACTGTTCCAAGTCGAGTCACAGAGGCCTTCTGGATTAAGTAAAGAGTACTGTAATACTGTTCCAGGTCGATTCAAAAAGGCAATCTGGAGTATACAAAGGAGTACTGTGGTACTGTTCCAGGTCGATTCACAGAGGCCTTCTGGAGTATGTAAAGGAGTACTGTAGTACTGTTCCTGGTCGATTCACAGAGGCCTTCTGGAGTAAGTAAAGAGTACTGTAGTACTGTTCCAGGTCGATTCACAGAGGCCTTCTGGAGTAAGTAAAGAGTACTGTAGTACCGTTCCAGGTTGATTCACAGAGGCCTTCTGGAGTAAGTAAAGAGTACTGTACTACTGTTCAAGGTCGATTCACAGACACGTTCTGGAGTAAGTAAAGAGTACTGTAGTGCTGTTTCAGGTCGAGTCACAGAGGCAATCTGGAATATGCAAAGGAGTACTGTGGTACTGTTCCAAGTCGATTCACAGCGGCCTTCTGGAGTATGTAAAGGAGTACCTTAGTACCGTTCCAGGTCAATTCACAGACGCCTTCTGGAGTAATTAAAGAGTACTGTAGTACTGTTCCAGGTGGTGTCACAGAGGCAATCTGGAGTATGCAAAGGAGTACTGTGGTACTGTTCCAAGTCGATTCACAGCGGCCTTCTGGAGTATGTAAAGGAGTACCTTAGTACTGTTCCAGGTCAATTCACAGACGCCTTCTGGAGTAATTAAAGAGTACTGTAGTACTGTTCCAGGTGGTGTCACAGAGGCAATCTGGAGTATGCAAAGGAGTCCTGTGGTACTGTTCCAAGTCGAGTCACAGAGGCATTCTGGAGTCATTAAAGAGTACGGTAGTAATGTTTTAGGTCGATTCACAAAGGCCATCTGGACTATGTAATAGAGTACTGTAGTACTGTTCCAGGGCGATTCACAGACGCCTTCTGAAGTAAGTAAAGAGTACTGTACTACTGTTTCAGGTTGAGTCACAGAGGCAATCTGCAGTATGCAAAGGAGTACTGGGGTACTGTTCCAAGTCCATTAACAGAGGCCCTCTGGAGTATGTAAAGGGGTACTGTAGTACTGTTCCAGGTCGATTCACAGAGGCATTCTGGAGTAAGTAAACAGTACTGTACTACTGTTCCAGGTCGATTCACAGACGCATTCTGGAGTAAGTAAAGAGTACTGTACTACTGTTCCAGGTCGAGTCACAGAGGCAATCTGGAGTACGCATAGGAGTACTGTGGTACTGTTCCAAGTGGAGTCACAGAGGCCTTCTGCAGTAAGAAAAGAGTACTGTAGTACTGTTCCAGGTTGATTCATAAAGGCAATCTGGAGAATACAAAGGAGCACTGTGGTACTGTTCCAGGTCGATTCACAGAGGCCTTCTAGAGTATGTAAATGAGTACTGTAGTACTGTTCCAGGTCGATTCATAGACGCCTTCTGGACTAATTAAAGAGTACTGTAGTACTGTTCCAGGTCGAGTCACAGAGGCAATCTGGAGTATGCAAAGGAGTCCTGTGGTACTGTTCCAAGTCCAGTCACAGAGGCCTTCTGGAGTAAGTAAAGAGTACTGTAGTACTGTTTTAGGTCGAGTCACAGAGGCAATCTGGAGTATGCAAAGGAGTACTGAGGTACTGTTCCAGGTCGATTCACAGAGGCCTTCTAGAGTATGTAAAGGAGTACTGTAGTACTGTTCCAGGTCGATTCACAGAGGCCTTCTAGAGTATGTAAAGGAGTACTGTAGTTCTGTTCCAGGTCGATTTACAGAGGCTTTCTGGAGTACGAAAGGAGTACTGATGTAGTGTTCCAGGTCGATTCAGAGAGGCCTTCTGGAGTATGTAAAGGAGTACTGTAGTACTGTTCCAGGTCGATTCACAGAGGCCTTCAGGAGTAAGTAAAGAGTACTTTAATACTGGTCCAGGTCGATTCACAGAGGCCTTATGGAGAACGAAAGGAGTATTGTAGTACTGTTCAAGGTCTGTTCACAAAGGCCTTCTGGAGTAGGTAAAGAAGTACTGTGGTACTATTCCGGGTCGATTCACAGAGGCCTTCTGGAGTAAGTAAAGAGTACTGTGGTACTGTTCCAAGTCGATTCACAGCGGCCTTCTGGAGTATGTAAAGGAGTACCTTAGTACTGTTCCAGGTCAATTCACAGACGCCTTCTGGAGTAATTAAAGAGTACTGTAGTACTGTTCCAGGTGGTGTCACAGAGGCAATCTGGAGTATGCAAAGGAGTCCTGTGGTACTGTTCCAAGTCGAGTCACAGAGGCATTCTGGAGTCATTAAAGAGTACGGTAGTAATGTTTTAGGTCGATTCACAAAGGCCATCTGGACTATGTAATAGAGTACTGTAGTACTGTTCCAGGGCGATTCACAGACGCCTTCTGAAGTAAGTAAAGAGTACTGTACTACTGTTTCAGGTTGAGTCACAGAGGCAATCTGCAGTATGCAAAGGAGTACTGGGGTACTGTTCCAAGTCCATTAACAGAGGCCCTCTGGAGTATGTAAAGGGGTACTGTAGTACTGTTCCAGGTCGATTCACAGAGGCATTCTGGAGTAAGTAAACAGTACTGTACTACTGTTCCAGGTCGATTCACAGACGCATTCTGGAGTAAGTAAAGAGTACTGTAGTACTGTTCCAGGTCGAGTCACAGAGGCAATCTGGAGTACGCATAGGAGTACTGTGGTACTGTTCCAAGTGGAGTCACAGAGGCCTTCTGCAGTAAGAAAAGAGTACTGTAGTACTGTTCCAGGTTGATTCATAAAGGCAATCTGGAGAATACAAAGGAGCACTGTGGTACTGTTCCAGGTCGATTCACAGAGGCCTTCTAGAGTATGTAAATGAGTACTGTAGTACTGTTCCAGGTCGATTCATAGACGCCTTCTGGACTAATTAAAGAGTACTGTAGTACTGTTCCAGGTCGAGTCACAGAGGCAATCTGGAGTATGCAAAGGAGTCCTGTGGTACTGTTCCAAGTCCAGTCACAGAGGCCTTCTGGAGTAAGTAAAGAGTACTGTAGTACTGTTTTAGGTCGAGTCACAGAGGCAATCTGGAGTATGCAAAGGAGTACTGAGGTACTGTTCCAGGTCGATTCACAGAGGCCTTCTAGAGTATGTAAAGGAGTACTGTAGTACTGTTCCAGGTCGATTCACAGAGGCCTTCTAGAGTATGTAAAGGAGTACTGTAGTTCTGTTCCAGGTCGATTTACAGAGGCTTTCTGGAGTACGAAAGGAGTACTGATGTAGTGTTCCAGGTCGATTCAGAGAGGCCTTCTGGAGTATGTAAAGGAGTACTGTAGTACTGTTCCAGGTCGATTCACAGAGGCCTTCAGGAGTAAGTAAAGAGTACTTTAATACTGGTCCAGGTCGATTCACAGAGGCCTTATGGAGAACGAAAGGAGTATTGTAGTACTGTTCAAGGTCTGTTCACAAAGGCCTTCTGGAGTAGGTAAAGAAGTACTGTGGTACTATTCCGGGTCGATTCACAGAGGCCTTCTGGAGTAAGTAAAGAGTACTGTAATACTGTTCCAGGTCGATTCACAGAGGCCTTCTGGAGAACGAAAGGAATACTGTAGTACTGTTCAAGGTCGACTCACAGAGGCCTTCTGGAGTAGGTAAAGGAGTTATGTAGTACTGTTCCAGGTCGATTTACAAAGGCCTTCTGGAGTACGAAAGGAATACTGTAGTACTGTTCAAGGTCGACTCACAGAGGCCTTCCGGAGTAGGTAAAGGAGTACTGTAGTACTGTTCTGGGTAGAGTCACAGAGGTCTTCTGGAGTACGCAAAGGAGTACTGTAGTACTGTTCAAGGTCGACTCACAGAGGCCTTCCGGAGTAGGTAAAGGAGTACTGTAGTACTGTTCCAGGTTGATTCACAGAGGCCTTCTGGAGTATATAAAGGAGTACTGTAATACTGTTCCAGGTCGATTCACAGAAGACTTCTGGAGTAAGTGAAGAGTACTCTACTACTGTTCCAGGTTGATCCACAGATGCCTTCTGGAGTAAGTAAAGAGTACTGTAGTACTGTTCCAGGTCGACTCACAGAGGCAATCTGGAGTATGCAAAGGAGTACTGTGGTACTGTTCCAGGTCAATTCACAGAGGCCTTCTGGAGTAGGTAAAGACCACTGTACTACTTTACCAGGTCGATTCCCAGTCGCCTTCTGGAGTAAGTAAAGAGTACTGTAGTACTGTTCCAGGTCGAGTCACAGAGGCAATATGGAGTACGAAAGGAGTACAATAGTACTGTTAACGATAGATTCACAGAGGCTTTCAGGCATAGGTAAAGGAGTACTGTAGTACTATGTCAATTCACATAGGCCTTCTGGAGTAAGTAAAGAGTATTATAGTACTGTTCCAGGTTGAGTCACAGAGGCAATCTGGAGTATGCAAAGGAGTACAGTGGTACTGTTCCAAGTCGAGTCACAGAGGCCTTCTGGAGTAAATAAAGAGTACTTTAGTACTGTTCCAGGTCGAGTCACAGAGGAAATGTGGAGTATGCAAAGGAGTACTGTGGTACTGTTCCAAGTCGAGTCACAAAGGCCTTCTGGAGTAAGTAAAGAGTACTGTAGATTGTTCCGGGTCGATTCAAAAAGGCAATCTGGAGAATACAAAGGAGCACTGTGGTACTGTTCCAGGTCGATTCACAGAGGCCTTCTAGAGTATGTAAATGAGTACTGTAGTACTGTTCCAGGTCGATTCATAGACGCCTTCTGGACTAATTAAAGAGTACTGTAGTACTGTTCCAGGTCGAGTCACAGAGGCAATCTGGAGTATGCAAAGGAGTCCTGTGGTACTGTTCCAAGTCCAGTCACAGAGGCCTTCTGGAGTAAGTAAAGAGTACTGTAGTACTGTTTTAGGTCGAGTCACAGAGGCAATCTGGAGTATGCAAAGGAGTACTGAGGTACTGTTCCAGGTCGATTCACAGAGGCCTTCTAGAGTATGTAAAGGAGTACTGTAGTACTGTTCCAGGTCGATTCACAGAGGCCTTCTAGAGTATGTAAAGGAGTACTGTAGTTCTGTTCCAGGTCGATTTACAGAGGCTTTCTGGAGTACGAAAGGAGTACTGATGTAGTGTTCCAGGTCGATTCAGAGAGGCCTTCTGGAGTATGTAAAGGAGTACTGTAGTACTGTTCCAGGTCGATTCACAGAGGCCTTCAGGAGTAAGTAAAGAGTACTTTAATACTGGTCCAGGTCGATTCACAGAGGCCTTATGGAGAACGAAAGGAGTATTGTAGTACTGTTCAAGGTCTGTTCACAAAGGCCTTCTGGAGTAGGTAAAGAAGTACTGTAGTACTATTCCGGGTCGATTCACAGAGGCCTTCTGGAGTAAGTAAAGAGTACTGTAATACTGTTCCAGGTCGATTCACAGAGGCCTTCTGGAGAACGAAAGGAATACTGTAGTACTGTTCAAGGTCGACTCACAGAGGCCTTCTGGAGTAGGTAAAGGAGTTATGTAGTACTGTTCCAGGTCGATTTACAAAGGCCTTCTGGAGTACGAAAGGAATACTGTAGTACTGTTCAAGGTCGACTCACAGAGGCCTTCCGGAGTAGGTAAAGGAGTACTGTAGTACTGTTCTGGGTAGAGTCACAGAGGTCTTCTGGAGTACGCAAAGGAGTACTGTAGTACTGTTCAAGGTCGACTCACAGAGGCCTTCCGGAGTAGGTAAAGGAGTACTGTAGTACTGTTCCAGGTTGATTCACAGAGGCCTTCTGGAGTATGTAAAGGAGTACTGTAATACTGTTCCAGGTCGATTCACAGAAGACTTCTGGAGTAAGTGAAGAGTACTCTACTACTGTTCCAGGTTGATCCACAGATGCCTTCTGGAGTAAGTAAAGAGTACTGTAGTACTGTTCCAGGTCGACTCACAGAGGCAATCTGGAGTATGCAAAGGAGTACTGTGGTACTGTTCCAGGTCAATTCACAGAGGCCTTCTGGAGTAGGTAAAGACCACTGTACTACTTTACCAGGTCGATTCCCAGTCGCCTTCTGGAGTAAGTAAAGAGTACTGTAGTACTGTTCCAGGTCGAGTCACAGAGGCAATATGGAGTACGAAAGGAGTACAATAGTACTGTTAACGATAGATTCACAGAGGCTTTCAGGCATAGGTAAAGGAGTACTGTAGTACTATGTCAATTCACATAGGCCTTCTGGAGTAAGTAAAGAGTATTATAGTACTGTTCCAGGTTAAGTCACAGAGGCAATCTGGAGTATGCAAAGGAGTACAGTGGTACTGTTCCAAGTCGAGTCACAGAGGCCTTCTGGAGTAAATAAAGAGTACTTTAGTACTGTTCCAGGTCGAGTCACAGAGGAAATGTGGAGTATGCAAAGGAGTACTGTGGTACTGTTCCAAGTCGAGTCACAAAGGCCTTCTGGAGTAAGTAAAGAGTACTGTAGATTGTTCCGGGTCGATTCAAAAAGGCAATCTGGAGTATACAAAGGAGTACCTTAGTACTGTTCCAGGTCGATTCACAGAAGCCTTCTGGAGTAATTAAAGAGTACTGTAGTATTGTTCCAGGTGGTGTGGCAGAGGCAATCTGGAGCATGCAAAGAAGTCCTGTGGTACTGTTCCAAGTCGAGTCACAGAGGCCTTTTGGAGTAAGTAAAGAGTACGGTAGTAATGTTTTAGGTCGATTCACAGAGGCAATCTGAAATATGCAAAGGAGTACTGTGGCACTGTTCCAAGTCGATTAACAGAGGCCCTCTGGAGTAAGTAAAGAGTACTGTACTACTGTTCCAGGTCGATTCACAGAGGCCTTCTGGAGTAAGTAAAGAGTACTGTACTACTGTTCCAGGTCGATTCACAGACACGTTGTGGAGTAAGAAAAGAGTACTGTAGTACTGTTCCAGGTAGAGTCACAGAGGCAATCTGGAGTATGCAAAGGAGTACTGTGGTACTGTTCCAAGTCGAGTCACAGAGGAATTCTGGAGTAAGTAAAGAGTATTGTAGTACTGTTCCAGGTCGATTCACAGAGGCATTCTGGAGTAAGTAAACAGTACTGTACTACTGTTCCAGGTCGATTCACAGACGCTTTCTGGAGTAAGTAAAGAGTACTGTAGTACTGTTCCAGGTCGAGTCACAGAGGCAATCTGGAGTACGCATAGGAGTACTGTGGTACTGTTCCAAGTGGAGTCACAGAGGCCTTCTGGAGTAAGAAAAGAGTACTGTAGTACTGTTCCAGGGCGATTAAAAAAGGCAATCTGGAGAATACAAAGGAGTACTGTGGTACTTTTCCAGGTCGATTCACAGAGGCCTTCTAGAGTATGTAAAGGAGTACTGTAGTACTGTTCCAGGTCGATTCATAGACGCCTTCTGGACTAATTAAAGAGTACTGTAGTACTATTCCAGGTCGAGTCACAGAGGCAATCTGGAGTATGCAAAGGAGTCCTGTGGTACTGTTCCAAGTCGAGTCACAGAGGCCTTATGGAGTAAGTACAGAGTACTTTAGTACTGTTTTAGGTCGAGTCACAGAGGCAATCTGGAGTATGCAAAGGAGTACTGAGGTACTGTTCCAGGTCGAATCACAGAGGCCTTCTAGAGTATGTAAAGGAGTACTGTAGTTCTGTTCCAGGTCGATTTACAGAGGCTTTCTGGAGTACGAAAGGAGTACTGATGTAGTGTTCCAGGTCGATTCAGAGAGGCCTTCTGGAGTATGTAAAGGAGTACTGTAGTACTGTTCCAGGTCGATTCACGGAGGCCTTATGGAGAACGAAAGGAGTATTGTAGTACTGTTCAAGGTCTGTTCACAGAGGCCTTCTGGAGTAAGTAAAAAGTACTGTAGTACAGTTCCAGGTCGATTCAAAAAGGCAATCTGGAGTATACAAAGGAGTACTGTGGTACTGTTCCAGGTAGAGTCACAGAGGCAATCTGGAGTACGCAAAGGAGTACTGTGGTACTGTTCCAAGTCGAGTCACAGAGGCCTTCTGGATTAAGTAAAGAGTACTGTAATACTGTTCCAGGTCGATTCAAAAAGGCAATCTGGAGTATACAAAGGAGTACTGTGGTACTGTTCCAGGTCGATTCACAGAGGGCTTCTGGAGTATGTAAAGGAGTACTGTAGTACTGTTCCTGGTCGATTCACAGAGGCCTTCTGGAGTAAGTAAAGAGTACTGTAGTACTGTTCCAGGTCGATTCACAGAGGCCTTCTGGAGTAAGTAAAGAGTACTGTAGTACCGTTCCAGGTTGATTCACGGAGGCCTTCTGGAGTAAGTAAAGAGTACTGTACTACTGTTCAAGGTCGATTCACAGACACGTTCTGGAGTAAGTAAAGAGTACTGTAGTGCTGTTCCAGGTCGAGTCACAGAGGCAATCTGGAATATGCAAAGGAGTACTGTGGTACTGTTCCAAGTCGATTCACAGCGGCCTTCTGGAGTATGTAAAGGAGTACCTTAGTACTGTTCCAGGTCAATTCACAGACGCCTTCTGGAGTAATTAAAGAGTACTGTAGTACTGTTCCAGGTGGTGTCACAGAGGCAATCTGGAGTATGCAAAGGAGTACTGTGGTACTGTTCCAAGTCGATTCACAGCGGCCTTCTGGAGTATGTAAAGGAGTACCTTAGTACTGTTCCAGGTCAATTCACAGACGCCTTCTGGAGTAATTAAAGAGTACTGTAGTACTGTTCCAGGTGGTGTCACAGAGGCAATCTGGAGTATGCAAAGGAGTCCTGTGGTACTGTTCCAAGTCGAGTCACAGAGGCATTCTGGAGTCATTAAAGAGTACGGTAGTAATGTTTTAGGTCGATTCACAAAGACCATCTGGACTATGTAATAGAGTAATGTAGTACTGTTCCAGGGCGATTCACAGACGCCTTCTGAAGTAAGTAAAGAGTACTGTACTACTGTTTCAGGTCGAGTCACAGAGGCAATCTGCAGTATGCAAAGGAGTACTGGGGTACTGTTCCAAGTCCATTAACAGAGGCCCTCTGGAGTATGTAAAGGGGTACTGTAGTACTGTTCCAGGTCGATTCACAGAGGCATTCTGGAGTAAGTAAACAGTACTGTACTACTGTTCCAGGTCGATTCACAGACGCATTCTGGAGTAAGTAAAGAGTACTGTAGTACTGTTCCAGGTCGAGTCACAGAGGCAATCTGGAGTATGCATAGGAGTACTGTGGTACTGTTCCAAGTGGAGTCACAGAGGCCTTCTGCAGTAAGAAAAGAGTACTGTAGTACTGTTCCAGGTTGATTCATAAAGGCAATCTGGAGAATACAAAGGAGCACTGTGGTACTGTTCCAGGTCGATTCACAGGGGCCTTCTAGAGTATGTAAATGAGTACTGTTGTACTGTTCCAGGTCGATTCATAGACGCCTTCTGGACTAATTAAAGAGTACTGTAGTACTGTTCCAGGTCGAGTCACAGAGGCAATCTGGAGTATGCAAAGGAGTCCTGTGGTACTGTTCCAAGTCCAGTCACAGAGGCCTTCTGGAGTAAGTAAAGAGTACTGTAGTACTGTTTTAGGTCGAGTCACAGAGGCAATCTGGAGTATCCAAAGGAGTACTGAGGTACTGTTCCAGGTCGATTCACAGAGGCCTTCTAGAGTATGTAAAGGAGTACTGTAGTACTGTTCCAGGTCGATTCACAGAGGCCTTCTAGAGTATGTAAAGGAGTACTGTAGTTCTGTTCCAGGTCGATTTACAGAGGCTTTCTGGAGTACGAAAGGAGTACTGATGTAGTGTTCCAGGTCGATTCAGAGAGGCCTTCTGGAGTATGTAAAGGAGTACTGTAGTACTGTTCCAGGTCGATTCACAGAGGCCTTCAGGAGTAAGTAAAGAGTACTTTAATACTGGTCCAGGTCGATTCACAGAGGCCTTATGGAGAACGAAAGGAGTATTGTAGTACTGTTCAAGGTCTGTTCACAAAGGCCTTCTGGAGTAGGTAAAGAAGTACTGTGGTACTATTCCGGGTCGATTCACAGAGGCCTTCTGGAGTAAGTAAAGAGTACTGTAATACTGTTCCAGGTCGATTCACAGAGGCCTTCTGGAGAACGAAAGGAATACTGTAGTACTGTTCAAGGTCGACTCACAGAGGCCTTCTGGAGTAGGTAAAGGAGTTCTGTAGTACTGTTCCAGGTCGATTTACAAAGGCCTTCTGGAGTACGAAAGGAATACTGTAGTACTGTTCAAGGTCGACTCACAGAGGCCTTCAGGAGTAGGTAAAGGAGTACTGTAGTACTGTTCTGGGTAGAGTCACAGAGGTCTTCTGGAGTACGCAAAGGAGTACTGTAGTACTGTTCAAGGTCGACTCACAGAGGCCTTCCGGAGTAGGTAAAGGAGTACTGTAGTACTGTTAAAGGTCGATTCACAGAAGACTTCTGGAGTAAGTGAAGAGTACTCTACTACTGTTCCAGGTTGATCCACAGATGCCTTCTGGAGTAAGTAAAGAGTACTGTAGTACTGTTCCAGGTCGACTCACAGAGGCAATCTGGAGTATGCAAAGGAGTACTGTGGTACTGTTCCAGGTCAATTCACAGAGGCCTTCTGGAGTAGGTAAAGACCACTGTACTACTTTACCAGGTCGATTCCCAGTCGCCTTCTGGAGTAAGTAAAGAGTACTGTAGTACTGTTCCAGGTCGAGTCACAGAGGCAATATGGAGTACGAACGGAGTACAATAGTACTGTTAACGATAGATTCACAGAGGCTTTCAGGCATAGGTAAAGGAGTACTGTAGTACTATGTCAATTCACATAGGCCTTCTGGAGTAAGTAAAGATTATTATAGTACTGTTCCAGGTTGAGTCACAGAGGCAATCTGGAGTATGCAAAGGAGTACAGTGGTACTGTTCCAAGTCGAGTCACAGAGGCATTCTGGAGTAAATAAAGAGTACTTTAGTACTGTTCCAGGTCGAGTCACAGAGGAAATGTGGAGTATGCAAAGGAGTACTGTGGTACTGTTCCAAGTCGAGTCACAAAGGCCTTCTGGAGTAAGTAAAGAGTACTGTAGATTGTTCCGGGTCGATTCAAAAAGGCAATCTGGAGTATACAAAGGAGTACCTTAGTACTGTTCCAGGTCGATTCACAGAAGCCTTCTGGAGTAATTAAAGAGTACTGTAGTATTGTTCCAGGTGGTGTGGCAGAGGCAATCTGGAGCATGCAAAGAAGTCCTGTGGTACTGTTCCAAGTCGAGTCACAGAGGCCTTTTGGAGTAAGTAAAGAGTACGGTAGTACTGTTTTAGGTCGATTCACAGAGGCAATCTGAAATATGCAAAGGAGTACTGTGGCACTGTTCCAAGTCGATTAACAGAGGCCCTCTGGAATATGTAAAGGAGTACTGTAGCACTGTTCCAGGTCGATTCACAGAGGCCTTCTGGAGTAAGTAAAGAGTACTGTACTACTGTTCCAGGTCGATTCACAGACACGTTGTGGAGTAAGAAAAGAGTACTGTAGTACTGTTCCAGGTAGAGTCACAGAGGCAATCTGGAGTATGCAAAGGAGTACTGTGGTACTGTTCCAAGTCGAGTCACAGAGGCATTCTGGAGTAAGTAAAGAGTACTGTAGTACTGTTCCAGGTAGAGTCACAGAGGCAATCTGGAGTACGAATAGGAGTACTGTGGTACTGTTCCAAGTGGAGTCACAGAGGCCTTCTGCAGTAAGAAAAGAGTACTGTAGTACTGTTCCAGGTTGATTCAAAAAGGCAATCTGGAGAATACAAAGGAGCACTGTAGTACTGTTCCAGGTCGATTCACAGAGGCCTTCTAGAGTATGTAAATGAGTACTGTAGTACTGTTCCAGGTCGATTCATAGACGCCTTCTGGACTAATTAAAGAGTACTGTAGTACTGTTCCAGGTCGAGTCACAGAGGCGATCTGGAGTATGCAAAGGAGTCCTGTGGTACTGTTCCAAGTCGAGTCACAGAGGCCTTCTGGAGTAAGTAAAGAGTACTGTACTACTGTTTTAGGTCGAGTCACAGAGGAAATCTGGAGTATGCAAAGGAGTACTGTGGCACTGTTCCAAGTCGATTAACAGAGGCCCTCTGGAGTATGTAAAGGAGTACTGTAGTACTGTTCCAGGTCGATTCACAGAGGCCTTCTGGAGTAAGTAAAGAGTACTGTACGACTGTTCCAGGTCGATTCACAGACGCCTTCTGGAGTAAGAAAAGAGTACTGTAGTACTGTTCCAGGTAGAGTCACAGAGGCTATCTGGAGTATACAATGGAGTACTGCGGTACTGTTCCAGGTCGATTCACAGAGGCCTTCTGGAGTATGTAAAGGAGTACTGTAGTACTGTTCCAGGTTGATTCACAGAGGCATTCTGGAGTAAGTAAAGAGTACTGTACTACTGTTCAAGGTCAATTCACAGACACGTTGTGGAGTAAGTAAAGAGTACTGTAGTATTGTTCCAGGTCGAGTCACAGAGGCAATCTGGAGTATGCAAAGGAGTACTATGGTACTGTTCCAAGTCGAGTCACAGAGGCCTTCTGGAGTAAGTAAAGAGTACTGTAGTACTGTTTCAGGTCGAATTACAGAGGCAATCTGGAGTATGCAAAGGAGTACTGTGGTACTGTTCCAGGTCGACTCACAGCGGCCTTTTGGAGTATGTAAAGGAGTACCTTAGTACTGTTCTAGGTCGATTCACAGATGCCTTCTGGAGTAATTAAAGAGTACTGTAGTACTGTTCTGGGTAGAGTCACAGAGGTCTTCTGGAGTACGCAAAGGAGTACTGTAGTACTGTTCAAGGTCGACTCACAGAGGCCTTCCGGAGTAGGTAAAGGAGTACTGTAGTACTGTTCCAGGTCGATTCACAGAAGACTTCTGGAGTAAGTGAAGAGTACTCTACTACTGTTCCAGGTTGATCCACAGATGCCTTCTGGAGTAAGTAAAGAGTACTGTAGTACTGTTCCAGGTCGACTCACAGAGGCAATCTGGAGTATGCAAAGGAGTACTGTGGTACTGTTCCAGGTCAATTCACAGAGGCCTTCTGGAGTAGGTAAAGACCACTGTACTACTTTACCAGGTCGATTCCCAGTCGCCTTCTGGAGTAAGTAAAGAGTACTGTAGTACTGTTCCAGGTCGAGTCACAGAGGCAATATGGAGTACGAACGGAGTACAATAGTACTGTTAACGATAGATTCACAGAGGCTTTCAGGCATAGGTAAAGGAGTACTGTAGTACTATGTCAATTCACATAGGCCTTCTGGAGTAAGTAAAGATTATTATAGTACTGTTCCAGGTTGAGTCACAGAGGCAATCTGGAGTATGCAAAGGAGTACAGTGGTACTGTTCCAAGTCGAGTCACAGAGGCATTCTGGAGTAAATAAAGAGTACTTTAGTACTGTTCCAGGTCGAGTCACAGAGGAAATGTGGAGTATGCAAAGGAGTACTGTGGTACTGTTCCAAGTCGAGTCACAAAGGCCTTCTGGAGTAAGTAAAGAGTACTGTAGATTGTTCCGGGTCGATTCAAAAAGGCAATCTGGAGTATACAAAGGAGTACCTTAGTACTGTTCCAGGTCGATTCACAGAAGCCTTCTGGAGTAATTAAAGAGTACTGTAGTATTGTTCCAGGTGGTGTGGCAGAGGCAATCTGGAGCATGCAAAGAAGTCCTGTGGTACTGTTCCAAGTCGAGTCACAGAGGCCTTTTGGAGTAAGTAAAGAGTACGGTAGTACTGTTTTAGGTCGATTCACAGAGGCAATCTGAAATATGCAAAGGAGTACTGTGGCACTGTTCCAAGTCGATTAACAGAGGCCCTCTGGAATATGTAAAGGAGTACTGTAGCACTGTTCCAGGTCGATTCACAGAGGCCTTCTGGAGTAAGTAAAGAGTACTGTACTACTGTTCCAGGTCGATTCACAGACACGTTGTGGAGTAAGAAAAGAGTACTGTAGTACTGTTCCAGGTAGAGTCACAGAGGCAATCTGGAGTATGCAAAGGAGTACTGTGGTACTGTTCCAAGTCGAGTCACAGAGGCATTCTGGAGTAAGTAAAGAGTACTGTAGTACTGTTCCAGGTAGAGTCACAGAGGCAATCTGGAGTACGCATAGGAGTACTGTGGTACTGTTCCAAGTGGAGTCACAGAGGCAATCTGGAGAATACAAAGGAGCACTGTAGTACTGTTCCAGGTCGATTCACAGAGGCCTTCTAGAGTATGTAAATGAGTACTGTAGTACTGTTCCAGGTCGATTCATAGACGCCTTCTGGACTAATTAAAGAGTACTGTAGTACTGTTCCAGGTCGAGTCACAGAGGCGATCTGGAGTATGCAAAGGAGTCCTGTGGTACTGTTCCAAGTCGAGTCACAGAGGCCTTCTGGAGTAAGTAAAGAGTACTGTACTACTGTTTTAGGTCGAGTCACAGAGGAAATCTGGAGTATGCAAAGGAGTACTGTGGCACTGTTCCAAGTCGATTAACAGAGGCCCTCTGGAGTATGTAAAGGAGTACTGTAGTACTGTTCCAGGTCGATTCACAGAGGCCTTCTGGAGTAAGTAAAGAGTACTGTACGACTGTTCCAGGTCGATTCACAGACGCCTTCTGGAGTAAGAAAAGAGTACTGTAGTACTGTTCCAGGTAGAGTCACAGAGGCTATCTGGAGTATACAATGGAGTACTGCGGTACTGTTCCAGGTCGATTCACAGAGGCCTTCTGGAGTATGTAAAGGAGTACTGTAGTACTGTTCCAGGTTGATTCACAGAGGCATTCTGGAGTAAGTAAAGAGTACTGTACTACTGTTCAAGGTCAATTCACAGACACGTTGTGGAGTAAGTAAAGAGTACTGTAGTATTGTTCCAGGTCGAGTCACAGAGGCAATCTGGAGTATGCAAAGGAGTACTATGGTACTGTTCCAAGTCGAGTCACAGAGGCCTTCTGGAGTAAGTAAAGAGTACTGTAGTACTGTTTCAGGTCGAATTACAGAGGCAATCTGGAGTATGCAAAGGAGTACTGTGGTACTGTTCCAGGTCGACTCACAGCGGCCTTTTGGAGTATGTAAAGGAGTACCTTAGTACTGTTCTAGGTCGATTCACAGATGCCTTCTGGAGTAATTAAAGAGTACTGTAGTACTGTTCCAGGTGGTGTCGCAGAGGCAATCTGGAGTATGCAAAGGAGCCCTGTGGTACTGTTCCAAGTCGATTCCCAGAGACCTTCTGGAGTATGTTAAGGAGTACTGTAGTACTGTTCCAGGTCGATTCACAAAAGCCTTCCGGACTAATTAAAGAGTACTGTAGTACTGTTCCAGGTCGATTCACAGAGGCAATCTGGAGTATGCATAGGTGTACTGTGGTACTGTTCCAGGTCGATTCACAGACACCTTCTGGAGTAAGTAAAGAGTACTTTAGTACTGTTCCAGGTCGAGTCACTGAGGAAATCTGGAGTATGCAAAGGAGTACTGTGGTTCAGTTCCAAGTCGAGTCACAAAGGCCTTCTGGAGTATGTAAAGAGTACTGTAGTATTGTTCCGGGTCAATTCAAATAGGCAATCTGGAGTATACAAAGGAGTACTGTGGTACTGTTCCAGGTCGATTCACAGAAGCCTTCTTGAGTAATTAAAGAGAACTGTAGTACTGTTCCAGGTCGATTCACAGAAGCCTTCTGGGGTATATAAAGGAGAACTGTAGTACTGTTCCAGGTCGATTCACAGAGGCAATCTGGAGTATGCAAAGGTGTACTGCGGTACTGTTCCAGGTCGATTCACAGACGCCTTCTGGAGGAAGTAAAGAGTACTGTACTACTGTTTTAGGTCGATTCACAGAGGCAATCTGGAGTATGCAAAGGAGTACTGTGGCACTGTTCCAAGTAGATTAACAGAGGCCCTCTGGAGTATGTAAAGGAGTACTGTAGTACTGTTCCAGGTCGATTCACAGACGCCTTCTGGAGTAAGTGAAGAGTACTGTACTTCTGTTCCAGGTCCATTCACAGACGCCTTCTGGAGTAAGTAAAGAGTACTGTACTACTGTTCCAGGTAGAGTCACAGAGGCTATCTGGAGTATACAAAGGAGTACTGTGGTACTGTTCCAGGTCGATTCACAGAGGCCTTCTGGAGTATGCAAAGGAGTACTGTGGTACTGTTCCAAGTCGAGTCACAGAGGCATTCTGGAGTAAGTAAAGAGTACTGTACTACTGTTCCAGGTCGAATCACAGAGGCAATCTGGAGAATACAAACGAGTACTGTGGTACTGTTCCAGGTCGAGTCACAGAGGCCTTCTGGAGTAATTAAAGAGTACTGTAGTACTGTTCCAGGTGGTGTCGCAGAGGCAATCTGGAGTATGCAAAGGAGTCCTGTGGTACTGATCCAAGTCGAGTCACAGAGGCCTTCTGGAGTCAGTAAAGAGTACGGTAGTAATGTTTTAGGTCGATTCACAGAGGCCATCTGGAGTATGCAAAGGTGTACTGTGGTACTGTTCCAGGTCGATTCACAGACGCCTTCTGGAGTCAGTAAAGAGTACTGTACTACTGTTTTAGGTCGAGTCACAGAGGCAATCTGCAGTATGCAAAGGAGTACTGTGGTACTGTTCCAAGTCGATTAACAGAGGCCTTCTGGAGTAAGTAAAGAGCACTGTACTACTGTTCCAGGTCGATTCACAGACGCCTTCTGGAGTAAGTAAAGGAGTCCTGTACTACTGTTCCAGGTCGATTCAAAAAGGCTATCTGGAGCATACAAAGGAGTAATGTGGTACTGTTCCAGGTCGATTCACAGAGGCCTTCTGGAGTATGTAAAGGAGTACTGTACTACTGTTCCAGGTCGATTCACTGAGGCCTTCAGGAGTAAGTAAAGAGTACTGTACTACTGTTCCAGGTCGATTCACAGACGCCTTCTGGAGTAAGTAAAGAGCACTGTACTACTGTTCCAGGTCGATTCACAGACGCCTTCTGGAGTAAGTAAAGGAGTCCTGTACTACTGTTCCAGGTCGATTCAAAAAGGCTATCTGGAGCATACAAAGGAGTATTGTGGTACTGTTCCAGGTCGATTCACAGAGGCCTTCTGGAGTAAGTAAAGAGTACTGTAGTACTGTTCGAGGTCGATTCACATAGGCCTTCTGGAGTAAGTAAAGAGTATTATAGTACTGTTCCAGGTCAAGTCACAGAGGCAATCTGAAGTAGGCAAAGGAGTACAGTGGTAGTGTTCCAGGTCGATTCACAGACGCCTTCTGGAGTAAGTAAAGAGTACTGTAGTACTGTTCCAGGTCGAGTCACAGAGGAAATCTGGAGTATGCAAAGGAGTACTGTGGTACTGTTCCAGGTCAATTCACAGACGCCTTGTGGAGTAAGTAAAGAGTACTGTACTACTGTTTTAGGTCGAGTCACAGAGGCAATCTGGAGTATGCAAAGGTATACTGTGGTACTGTTCCAGGTCGATTCACAGAGGCCTTCTGGAGTAAGTAAAGAGTACTGTAGTACTGTTCCAGGACGATTCACAGACGCGTTCTGGAGAAAGTAAAGAGTACTGTTGTACTGTTCCAGATAGAGTCACACAGGCAATCTGGAGTAAGCAAAGGAGTACTGTGGTACTGTTCCAAGTCGTGTCACAGAGGCCTTCTGGAGTAAGTAAAGAGTACTGTAGTACTGTTCCAGGACGATTTAAAAAGGCAATCTGGAGTATGCAAAGGAGTACTGTGGTACTGTTCCAGGTCGATTCACAAAGCCCTTTTGGACTATGTTAAGGAGTACTGTAGTACTGTTCCAGGTCGATTCACAAAAGCCTCCCGGACTAATTAAAGAGTACTGTAGTACTGTTCCAGGTCGATTCACAGAGGCAATCTGGAGTATGCATAGGTGTACTGTGGTACTGTTCCAGGTCGATTCACAGACACCTTCTGGAGTAAGTAAAGAGTACTGTAGTACTATTCCAGGTCAAGTCACAGAGGCAATCTGGAGTATGCAAAGGAGTACTGCGGTACTGTTCCAGGTCGAATCACAGAGGCCGTCTGGAGTAAGTAAAGAGTACTGTAGTACTGTTTTAGGGCGAGTCACAGAGGCAATCTGGAGTATGCAAAGGAATACTGAGGTACTGTTCCAGGTTGATTCACAGACGCCTTCTGGAATACGAAAGGAGTACTGGTGTAGTGTTCCAGGTCAATTCAGAGAGGACTTCAGGAGTAAGAAAAGAGTACTGTAATACTGTTCCAGGTTGATTAACAGAGGCCTTCTGGAGAACAAAAGGAGTACTGTAGTACTGTTCTAGGTCGATTCACAGAGGCCTTCTGGAGTAAGTAAAGAGCACTGTAGAACTGTTCCAGGTCGATTTAAAAAGGCAATCTGGAGTATGCAAAGGAGTACTGTGGTACTGTTTCAGGTCGAATCACAGAGCCCTTCTGGAGTATGTAAAGGAGTACTGTAGTACTGTTCCAGGTCGATTCACAGCGGCAATCTGGAGTATGCAAAGAAGTCCTGTGGTACTCGCCCAAGTCGAGTCATAGATGCCTTCTGGAGTAAGTAAAGAGTACTGTAGTACTGTTTTAGGGCGAGTCACAGAGGCAATCTGGAGTATGCAAAGGAATACTGAGGTACTGTTCCAGGTTGATTCACAGAGGCCTTCTGGAATACGAAAGGAGTACTGGTGTAGTGTTCCAGGTCAATTCAGAGAGTCCTTCAGGAGTATGTAAAGGTGTACTGTAGTACTGTTCCAGGTCGATTCACACATGACTTCAGGAGTAAGAAAAGAGTACTGTAATACTGTTCCAGGTCGATTAACAGAGGCCTTCTGGAGAACGAAAGGAGTACTGTAGTACTGTTCTAGGTCGATTCACAGAGGCCTTCTGCAGTAATTAAAGAGCACTGTACTACTGTTCAAGGTCGATTCACGGACGCCTTCTGGAGTAAGTAAAGAGTACTGTAGTACTGTTCCAGGTCGAGTCACAGAGGAAATCTGGAGTAAGTAAAGAGAACTGTAGTAGTGTTTCAGGTCGAGTCACAGAGGAAATCTGGCGTATGCAAAGGAGTACTGAAGAACTGTTCCAGGTCGAGTCACAGAGGCAATCTGGAGTAAGTAAAGAGTACTGTACTAATGTTCCAGGTCGATTCACGGATGCCTTCTGGAGTACGATAGGAGTACTGTAGTACTGTTCTAGGTCGATTCACAGAGACCTTCTGGAGTAAGTAAAGAGTACTGTACTACTGTTCAAGGTCAATGCACAGACACCTTCTGGAGTAAGTAAAGAGTACTGCAGTACTGTTGCAGGTCGAGTCACAGAGAAAATCTGGAGTATGCAAAGGACTGCTGTTGTACTGTTCCAAGTCGAGTCACAGAGGCCTTCTGGAGTAATTAAAGAGTATTATAGTACTGTTCCAAGACAAGTCACAGAGGCAATCTGGAGTATGCAAAGGAGTACGGTGGTACTGTTCCAAGTCGAGTCAAAGAGGCCTTCTGGAGTGAGTAAAGAGTACTGTAGTACTGATTTAGGTTGAGTCACGGATGCGATCTGCAGTATGCAAAAGAGTACTGTGGTACTATTCCAGGTCAATTCACAGAGTCCATGTGGAGTAAGTAAAGAGTACTGCACTACTGTTCCAGGTCGATTCACGGACGCCTTCTGGAGTAAGTAAAGAGTACTGTAGTACTGTTCCAGGTCGAGTCACAGAGGAAATCTGGAGTATGCAAAGGAGTACTGTGGTACTATTCCAGGTCGATTCACAGAGGCCTTCTGGAGTAAGTAAAGAGAACTGTAGTAGTGTCTTAGGTCGATTCACAGACGCCTTCTGGAGTAAGTAAAGAGTACTGTAGTACTGTTTCAGGTCGAGTCACAGAGGAAATCTGGCGTATGCAAAGGAGTACTGAAGTACTGTTCCAGGTCGAGTCACAGAGGCAATCTGGAGTAAGTAAAGAGTACTGTACTACTGTTCCAGGTCGATTCACGTACGCCTTCTGGAGTATGTAAAGAGAACTGTAGTACTGTTCCAGGTCGAGTCACAGAGGCAATATGGAGTATTATGACAAAAAAGGGGGAACAGAGAAAGGACAATGTTTACCGGGGTCCAATGTACGTGTCCTACAACTGGAAGTCAAAAGCATGTACAGAGTTCCCCACACAAGGTAAAGTAAAATGAGGGAATGACTCTCTCTCTCTAGGAAGCGTAGGTAGTGTAACAGGGAGTAAGGTAATCCCTTAACGGAATTGAGGATGCCTCACACAATTCAAAGGTTGGACGACTGTTGCCATCCCACCCGATGATTGTATTGTGTCATCATTGGCCTCTTGCTCCAACGGCAGGCTGGCGGTGCAATGCCTGTCGGGTAGCACTGAGTGCTACACTTTAGCGGAGTTCTTTTATTCCTTAGCCAATGGATGCATGTGTTTGAGGGGCCAAAAAACGAAGTGCAGTAGTGAGCGTGAGTGATAATTAAAAAAGGTCAGTAAAGTCCATCGAGACAACTTTAATGATATGGCTCACTGCCTTATTAAAAATGGTGAAAGGAGGGGTACCGAGGCACAAAGGGTAAGGTAGTTTGGCCTCATTCAACCCTCATTAATGGTGCGGTCAACATGTTTCATGCCTCTCGGGCAATTCATCAGGACCTAAATGCTCATCAACTTGCAGGGAGTTTCCACCGTTAGAAAGAATTGAGTATACGACCTGCAGGGTGTCGCAGGATCGAAACCTGCGTGATTTCCTGCCCTAAGAGTGGGGAAAGAGGGAGAGAGGGGCACAATCAGTGTTGGGCCTGTCAATTGAAAAAGTTTTACATGTAGAAACATCATGCAGGATGAGGTATGGTTCAATGACCTCAGCCAAACAAAGTGATAATGCAAGAGAGAGAGAGGAGTATTTATAAAGTTAAATACGTGGGGAAAAAAATTATGAGTTACATTGTAAGTGCCATATGCGATCAATAATAAGGGTGCATTAATTTGCTACATATACGGATATACACTCCATGCTTGGTCACTCGTGTGTGTTTTACAGTCAAAGGGTAGTGTATTCATTAGACCAAAAATAGAAACTTAAAAAACAGAACCATATGCACTGCGCTGGGTGCAGGAAAGTGGGAGAAGGGACACCAGGGTAAATACTCTCAAGAAGTTCTTACCCGTAGTCCCTGGTCGGCGGATCCCACAGACTGTCCTTGTGGGGCCAGAGCTATCAGGTAATTACCTAAATGGAATCAATATATGTTCCGGTCATGGTCGTGGTTGACGGAGCAGGGCAGATTCAGGTGGGTCCCGAGGCGGTAAAGCCATGGGGATCGCCAATTAATGACACATAGAATCATCGTGTCCGTAGACCACACCTTACCTTGTTCGCTCGAGGCACTAGGCTTGTAGGCACCTACCCCTCCCACAGCGGCGAGATCGCAGGACAGCCGGTAATCCGGTGTGTGGCTGAGCCGCTTAAGATGCCGCGGGCGCCGTGATGGGCGTGTGTGGAAAGCGTTGCTAGGTAACGCGGACAAGCGTGGTGTGGAAAGAGAGGACAGCCATACGCCGATAGGCGTTCACAGGCAAGCGCCATCTTGGAACGGGGTAGCCCCAATGGTGGGTGGATGTTAAATATGACTTAATGGATAAAGAAGGGTAGAACTTGGACTCGAGTCAGAACAATCCAAGTATGAGTTATCTGGCTAGCATATTCCAAGGCACAGAATCATTAAGACCATGTTCATCTGCACGGAGACGATCTGCCCTGCTCCGTCAACCACGACCATGACCGGAACATATATTGATTCCATTTAGGTAATTACCTGATAGCTCTGGCCCCACAAGGACAGTCTGTGGGATCCGCCGACCAGGGACTACGGGTAAGAACTTCTTGAGAGTATTTACCCTGGTGTCCCTTCTCCCACTTTCCTGCACCCAGCGCAGTGCATATGGTTCTGTTTTTTAAGTTTCTATTTTTGGTCTAATGAATACACTACCCTTTGACTGTAAAACACACACGAGTGACCAAGCATGGAGTGTATATCCGTATATGTAGCAAATTAATGCACCCTTATTATTGATCGCATATGGCACTTACAATGTAACTCATAATTTTTTTCCCCACGTATTTAACTTTATAAATACTCCTCTCTCTCTCTTGCATTATCACTTTGTTTGGCTGAGGTCATTGAACCATACCTCATCCTGCATGATGTTTCTACATGTAAAACCTTTTCAATTGACAGGCCCAACACTGATTGTGCCCCTCTCTCCCTCTTTCCCCACTCTTAGGGCGGGAAATCACGCAGGTTTCGATCCTGCGACACCCTGCAGGTCGTATACTCAATTCTTTCTAACGGTGGAAACTCCCTGCAAGTTGATGAGCATTTAGGTCCTGATGAATTGCCCGAGAGGCATGAAACATGTTGACCGCACCATTAATGAGGGTTGAATGAGGCCAAACTACCTTACCCTTTGTGCCTCGGTACCCCTCCTTTCACCATTTTTAATAAGGCAGTGAGCCATATCATTAAAGTTGTCTCGATGGACTTTACTGACCTTTTTTAATTATCACTCACGCTCACTACTGCACTTCGTTTTTTGGCCCCTCACACACATGCATCCATTGGCTAAGGAATAAAAGAACTCCGCTAAAGTGTAGCACTCAGTGCTACCCGACAGGCATTGCACCGCCAGCCTGCCGTTGGAGCAGGAGGCCAATGATGACACGATACAATCATCAAGTGGGATGGCAACAGTCGTCCAACCTTTGAATTGTGTGAGGCATCCTCAATTCCGTTAAGGGATTACCTTACTCCCTGTTACACTACCTACGCTTCCTAGAGAGAGAGAGTCATTCCCTCATTTTACTTTACCTTGTGTGGGGAACTCTGTACATGCAATATGGAGTATGCAAAGAAGTACTGTGGTACTGTTCCAAGTCGAGTCACAGAGGCCTTCTGGAGCAAGTAAAGAGTACTGTTGTACTGTTCCCGGTCGAGTCACAGAGGCAATCCGGAGTATGGAAAGGAGTACTGTGGTACTGTTCCAAATCGAGTCACAGAGGTCTTCTGCAGTAGGTAAAGAGTACTGTAGTACTGTTCCAGGTCGATTCAGAGAGGCTTTCTGGAGTTTGTAAAGGAATACTGTATTACTGTTCCAGGTCAATTCACGGAGGCCTTCTGGAGTAAGTAAAGACTACTGTAGTACTGTTCCTGGTTGATTCAGAGACGATTTCTGGCGTAGGTAACGGAGTAGTGTGGTACTGTTCCAGGTCGATTCACTGAGGCCTTCTGGAATAGGTAAAGGAGTACTTTGGTACTGTTCCAGGTCGAGTCACAGAGGAAATCTGGAGTATGCAAAGGAATACTGTGGTACTGTTCCAGGACGATTCACACAGGCCTTCTGGAGTAAGTAAAGAGTACTGTACTACTGTTCCAGGTCAATTCACAGACGCCTTCTGGAGTAAGTAAAGAGTACTGTACTACTGTTTTAGGTCGAGTCACAGAGGCAATCTGCAGTATGCAAAGGAGTACTGTGGTACTGTTCCAAGTCGTGTCACAGAGGCCTTCTGGAGTAAGTAAAGAGTACTGTAATACTGTTCCAGGTCGATTTAAAAAGGCAATCTGGAGTATGCAAAGGAGTACTGTGGTACTGTTCCAGGTCGATTCACAGAGCCCTTCTGGAGTATGTTAAGGAGTACTGTAGTACTGTTCCAGGTCGATTCACAAAAGCCTTCTGGAATAATTAAAGAGTACTGTAGTACTGTTCCAGGTCGATTCACAGAGGCAATCTGGAGTAAAAATACTGTGGTACTGTTCCAGGTCGATTCGCAGACACCTTCTGGAGTAAGTAAAGAGTACTGTAGTACTATTTCAGGTCAAGTCACAGAGGCAATCCGGAATATGCAAAGGAGTACTGTGGTACTGTTCCAAGTCGAGTCACAGTGGCCTTCTGGAGTAATTAAAGTGTACTGTAGTACTGTTCCAGGTCTATTTAAAAAGGCAATCTGGAGTATGCAAAGGAGTACTGTGGTACTGTTCCAGGTCGATTCACAAAGCCCTTCTGGAGTATGCAAAGGAGTACTGTGGTACTGTTCCAGGTCGAATCACAGAGGCCGTCTGGAGTAAGTAAAGAGTACTGTAGTACTGTTCCAGGACGATTCACAGACGCCTTCTGGAGTATGCAAAGGAGTACTTTGGTACTGTTCCAGGTCGATTCACAGAGCCCTTCTGGAGTATGTTAAGGAGTACTGTAGTACTGTTCCAGGTCGATTCACAAAAGCCTTCCGGACTAATTAAAGAGTACTGTAGTACTGTTCCAGGTCGATTCACAGAGGCAATCTGAAGTATGCATAGGTGTACTGTGGTACTGTTCCAGGTCGATTCACAGACACCTTCTGGAGTAAGTAAAGAGTACTGCAGTACTATTCCAGGTCAAGTCACAGAGGCAATCTGGAGTATGCAAAGGAGTACTGTGGTACTGTTCCAGGTCGAATCACAGAGGCCGTCTGGAGTAAGTAAAGAGTACTGTAGTACTGTTTTAGGGCGAGTCACAGAGGCAATCTGGAGTATGCAAAGGAATACTGAGGTACTGTTCCAGGTTGATTCACAGAGGCCTTCTGGAATACGAAAGGAGTACTGGTGTAGTGTTCCAGGTCAATTCAGAGAGGCCTTCTGGAGTATGTAAAGGAGTACTGTAGTACTGTTCCAGGTCGATTCACACAGGACTTCAGGAGTAAGAAAAGAGTACTGTAATACTGTTCCAGGTCGATTAACAGAGGCCTTCTGGACTAAGTAAAGAGCACTGTACTACTGTTCAAGGTCGATTCACGGACACCTTCTGGAGTAAGTAAAGAGTACTGTAGTACTGTTCCAGGTCGAGTCACAGAGGAAATCTGGAGTATGCAAAGGAGTACTGTGGTACTGTTCCAGGTCGATTCACAGAGGCCTTCTGGAGTAAGTAAAGAGAACTGTAGTAGTGTTTTAGGTCGATTCACAGACGCCTTCTGGAGTAAGTAAAGAGTACTGTAGTACTGTTTCAGGTCGAGTCACAGAGGAAATCTGGCGTATGCAAAGGAGTATTGAAGTTCTATTCCAGGTCGAGTCACAGAGGCAATCTGGAGTATGCAAAGAAGTACTGTTGTACTGTTCCTGGTCGAGTCACAGAGGCAATCCGGAGTATGGAAAAGAGTACTGTAGTACTGTTCCAGGTCGATTCAGAGAGGCTTTCTGGAGTTTGTAAAGGAATACTGTATTACTGTTCCAGGTCAATTCACGGAGGCCTTCTGGAGTAAGTAAAGACTACTGTAGTACTGTTCCTGGTTGATTCAGAGACGATTTCTGGCGTAGGTAAAGTAGTACTGTGGTACTGTTCCAGGGCAATTCACAGAGGCCTTCTGGCGTAGGTAACGGAGTAGTGTGGTAATGTTCCAGGTCGATTCACAGAGGCAATCTGCAGTATCCAAAGGAGTACTGTGGTGCTGTTCCAGGTCGATTCACTGAGGCCTTCTGGAATAGGTAAAGGAGTTCTGTGGTACTGTTCCAGGTCGAGTCACAGAGGAAATCTGGAGTATGCAAAGGAGTACTGTACTACTGTTCCAGGTCAATTCACAGACGCCTTCTGGAGTAAGTAAAGAGTACTGTACTACTGTTTTAGGTCGAGTCACAGAGGCAATCTGCAGTATGCAAAGGAATACTGTGGTACTGTTCCAGGACGATTCACAGAGGCCTTCTGGAGTAAGTAAAGAGTACTGTACTACTGTTCCAGGTAGATTCACAGACGCCTTCTGGAGTAAGTAAAGAGTACTGTAGTACTGTTCCAGATAGAGTCACAAAGGCAATCTGCAGTATGCAAAGGAGTACTGTGGTACTGTTCCAAGTCGTGTCACAGAGGCCTTCTGGAGTAAGTAAAGAGTACTGTAGTACTGTTCCAGGGCAATTCACAGAAGCAATCTGGAGTACGAAAGGAGTACTGGTGTAGTGTTCAAGGTCGATTCAGAGAGGCCTTCTGGAGTATGCAAAGAGTCCTGTAGTGCCTTCTGGAGTAGGTAAAGGAGTACTAAGGTAATGTTCCAGATTGATTCACAATGTACTTCGGGAGTAAGTAAAGGAGGACTGTGGTACTGTTCCAAGTCGAGTCACAGAGGCCTTCTGGAGTAAGTAAAGAGTACTTTAGTACTATTCCAGGTCGATTCCTAGAGGCCTTCTGCAGTAGGTAAAGGAGTACTGTGGTATTGTTCTAGGGCGAGTCACAGAGGCCTTCTGGATTACGTAAACAGTACCGTAGTACCGTTGCAGGTCGATTCACAGAGGCTTCTGGAGTAGGTAAAGGAGTACTGTTTCAGGTCGATTCACAGAGGCTTCTGGAGTATGTAAAGGAGTACTGTGGTTCTGTTCCAGGTCGATTCACAGAGGGCTTTCTGGAGTAGGTAAAGGAGTACTGTGGTTCTGTTCCAGGTCGATTCACTGAGGCCTACTGGAGTAGGTAAAGGAGTACTGAGGTTCTGTTCCAGATCAATTCACAGAGGCCTTCTGGTGTAGGTAAAGGAGTACTGTGGTTCTGTTCCAGGTCGTTTCACAGAGGCCTTCTGGTGTAGGTAAAGGAGTACTGCGGTTCTATTCCAGATAGATTCACAGAGGCCTTCTGGAGTAGGATAAAGAAGTGCTGTAGTACTGCTCCAGGTCGAGTTACAGAGGCCTTCTGTCATAGGAAAAGAAGTACTGTAGTAATGTTCCAGATAGATTCAGAGAGGCCTTCTGGAGTATGTAAAGGAGTACTGTAGTACTGTTCCAGGTCAAATGACAGAGGCCTTCTGGAGTAGGTAAAGGAGTACTGTGGTACTGTTCCAGGTCGAGTCACAGAGGTCTTTTGGAGTAAGTATCCAGTACTGTAGTACTGTTCCAGGTCGATTCACAAAGGGCTTATGGGGTAGGTAAAGGAGTACTGTGGTACTGTTCCAGGTCGAGTCACAGAGGCCTTCTGGAGTAATACTGTACTACTGTTCCAGGTCGAGTCACAGAGGCCTTCTGGAGTATGTAAAGAGTACTGCAGTAGTGTTGCAGGTCGATTCACAGAGGCCTTCTGTTCTTGGATTTCCAACATGCCTTTGTGTATTAGCCTCAAAACAAGTGAAACAGGAATACACATGGGAATACTCAGGGAATGTGTAACGGGGAGGGGCGGTCAGAATAGATGACCACGGGCTCCAAGCCCCCTCTCGGGGACCTCTGCAAAACCCCACCTCTCTTCTTGTCTCAACAGCGAGATCAGACGGACAAGGAAATGCACTTTTACCCACCAGAGGACGAAGAGGTACCATATACCTTTAACTGGGAAGACCAGGAGGAGTGGGCGTGCCCTAGATCGAGCACCACCACGTCAAATGCGGAAGTGGGAGACGCGGGGGTGTGCTTGTTCACCGGACGCAGAGAAGAGAGAAGAGCGGAGGCAGGAGTGGAGTGTCAGGCGGAGAGCGGAGAAATCCCTAACGACTGGCAGAGAGAGAGAGAAGCGGACCCGTCGACTGCGCGGAAGCCAGGAGGCCACCGTCAACACGAACCGCTCAGCCATACGCCCGGAGGTGTATGGCTTGCACAGGTACGGGGTCGTTTAGCGAGTTGGGTGGGAAGAAAGGGAGGGTCCGTACCGTGACCTGGTTACCTTTTTCCCGGTGTTCCTAGTACTCGGAGGACAACCCCCTTCTACACACTAAGTCCGATAGTGTGACACCTCGGGTGCTTCCTCACTCCCTTTCCCAGTTCACGTGAGAGTGCACATTCACCAGAACTGACGAGTGCCTTCTTTGTCCTTTTCCCTTCACTTCGAGAACACCTGACGGCAAAACGGACCCTTCCACACCACTACCCCGGAGGAGTTCGGATACGGGAAGGAGGACCGACGCAGGAAGAAGGAGCCCACGACGATCCGCCCGGAGCAGATCCCCCCGACGGACTTTAAGTTCCAGACAAACTTGTACTGACTACTTGTATTCGGTAATAAAAACACCAGTCACGAAAACACGCCTCTTGCCTTTTTCTCCCGCCCGCGCTACAGTGGTGGAGAATGCGGGCAACTCTGCCATCTGTAATGAAAAGATGGATGCGATAGTACAACAACTAATAAAAGGACAAGAGCGACTAGAATGGGTCATGGAACACCAACTCAGTTCCGCCCAAGCAGATAGGGAAATCATAAAAGAAGCCATAACCACTAGAGCCACAGAAGCCAGAGGTAACTGGACGGAGGTAACTCCCCGAGGAAGTAGCGAAGAACGAGTTATTCCCCATGGGACAGCCGGAGTCTCTCTGCAGAAATACCAGCCCGGAGAGGACCCGGATTCATTTCTCTTGAATTTCGAGAGAGCTGCCAGAGCGTGTGGATGGCCGATCGGAAAGTGGCCCTTCTTTTTTGGCACCGCTGCTGGTAGGAGAGGCCCAAGCAGCATATCAAGTGGCCAACCCCACGGGGGACACCCCGTATGCGGAAGTATAAAGGGTAATCTTGGACCATTTAGGGCTTGACGCTGAGGCATACCGACTGAGATTCAGAAAAGAGAGAGGTTCTCCTGGGGAGAACCCTAAGACTCTGTTTGTAAGACTGAAAATGGCGGCCGACAAGTGGCTTAATCCCAGCACAAGTACCAAGGAAGAGATCATGGACCGGATATATTTGGAGAAATATCTGGAGGCTCTACCGTATGCCACCCAGCGCTGGCTGAGACAACACCACAACCTGACTACAAACCAGGCTATTGAAATGCCCGCTACTTTGTCTCGCGCTCAACCAAAAACCCCGTCTTGGGATAAGGAAAAGAGCCATCTTCCAGGAACAAGACCGGAGAAACACCCGCCTAAGAACATAGACCCCCCCCAACCACGTACCTGGAGACCCGAACCACCAGGACCAAGTGGGCTACAGTGCTTTGAATGTGGCAATTGGGGGCACATAGCCCGGTTATGTCCTCGCCGAAAAACCCAGGAAGAACCCATGGAGGTTGGATACCTCCTGAAGGCAGTCCTGTACTCGGCAGAAATGGGGAACACCTTTCGTGTTAGTGTACGGGTAAAAGGGTCTTCTATACACGCCCTGTTGGATCCTGGCTGTAGGCAGTCGGTAATCCAGTCTCAACACGTACTCCAGTCTCAGTATATTCCCCGGGAGAGGGTTAGTATACGTTGTGTACATGGGGACATAAAGCCATACCCAATAGCCAACATCGAAATAAAGCCCTTGCAAGGAGAGCCACAGACCATACGGGTTGGGGTCCTTTCTTCGCTTCCTGAGGATCTCATTATAGGCACAGATAATCCATCCTTCCTGTACATGTTCCACAAGAGCCTTAGTCCCCGACAGCTGAATGCCAGGGTTCAAGCAGGCCCAGACCGAGACCCCCTCCCCGCCTTTGTCTCACCTGAACCATGGGTATTAGACCGTAGCTTTCGGTTTGCACAGGCCAACGACCCCACGTTATATAATGCATGGGAGCGAGCACATAGCAGTCAAGGCCTAGACCCTAAGGAATATACCCGGTTCTTTATACAAAACGACCTTCTGTATCGACAAGGACAACGGAACGACCCCTCACAGCTTCTGATACCAGTGTCCTTCAGAGACCAGGTGTTATTTTTCTCCCACGCCCATCTGGTGAATGGACATACGGGTACCGAAAAAACCATGAAGAACATTCTGCGCCATTTTTATTGGCCCGGCATTTACAAGGACACCATGACATACTGCCAGGAATGCGAGATTTGCCAACGGAAAAACATGACGAAGCCGCCTGCCGTCCCTCTACAGACCCTGCCAATCATTGGTAGTCCCTTTGAAAGGGTCGGGATGGACCTCATTGGGCCCTTGCCTAAAACAAAAAAAGGAAACCAACACGTATTGGTCATCGTAGACTACGCTACGAGATTCCCGGAGGCCTTTCCCCTAACCGCAACGACATCCAAACAGGTAGCAGACAAGATGATAGAACTATTCTCTAGGGTCGGATTCCCCAAGGAGATCTTGACAGATCAGGGGACCCCCTTTGTCTCCCGTCTAATGAAAGACGTATGCCGTAATCTGAATATACAGCAAATACGGACTTCGGTGTACTATCCGCAAACAGACGGACTAGTGGAACGGTACAACCGCACTTTAAAAACCACACTAAGGAAAATGCTGGAAGTCAGTGGGGCGGATGGGACCAGCTCTTGCCCCTAGCCCTCTATGTAATACGAGGACAATCCCAGAGCAGCCTGGGGGCTTCATCCTTCGAACTTTTGTACGGGAGGCAGCCCCGTTCCTTATTGGAGATGACGCGAGAGGCATGGGAACAAGAACTACCGGAAGAAACAATGAAAACATTGGAATACATACAAAGCCTAAAGGCGAAGCTCGGGAAGTTAAGGGACCTCGCCTATACTCATCTCGAAAAAAACCAGACAAAACTGAAAAGGATGTATGATAAGGGGAAGAAGTGGCGGCGATTAGAAATGAATGACTGGGCCCTAATTCTACTCCCTTCCTCCATAAGTTCAAGGCCCAGTGGGTTGGGCCTTACCAGGTGATCTCACCAGTGGGAAGGACCAGTTACAAGTTACGAGTGAGCCCCACGAAGACCCAGATATATCATATCAATCTGCTCAAAAAGTGGCTCGGGCCCCTCCCTCCGGAGTACATCTCGCGTCTCAACCTCCTAGACCGCTATCCCTGACCACCCTTGATCAATTGGTTATTAATGATGAACTAGAAGACCAAGCAACCAAAGAGTTACAAGACACACTCAGGCAACATGTCTCGTTGTTTTCGGATGTACCGGGAAGAACATCCCTAGCAGAACACAGCATAGAGACCCCTGCGGGAAAAATCATCAAGATCAGACCATATCGTATACCGGAGGCTCGGAGACAAGACATCCAGAAAGAAGTCCAGGACATGTTGAAACTAGGAGTCATAAGACCATCCAAAAGCAACTGGACTAGCCCCATTGTTATGATACCCAAACCAGATGGGAATCGGAGATTCTGTATGGATTTCCGAGCATTGAATGAAATCTCCACCTTTGACGCCTATCCCATACCTCGCATAGACGAGCTTATCGAAAAACATGGTGAGGCCAAATATATTTCCACATTAGACCTGACCAGAGGGTACTGGCAGGTGCCTCTGAGGGAGGAAGACCGTAAGAAAACAGCCTTTTCCACGGAAGACGGACTCTATGAATTTACGGTCCTCCCTTTTGGCCTCCATGGGGCACCTGCCACATTTCAAAGGCTGATGAATACAGTGCTGAGAGAGATGACTGGGTTCGCCTCCGCCTATTTGGACGATATAGTCACCTTCAGTCCGGATTGGAAAACCCACCTGAGACACTTACGCACCGTTTTAACGCGTTGGAAAAGGCCGGATTGAAAGTCAACGCTAAGAAGTCACGCATAGCCTTCCAGAAGGTCAAATATTTAGGATATGTGCTAGGACACGGACTCATTGAACCACAGATTGAAAAGATATGGGCTATTGCAGACACCCCCTTCCCTACCACCAAGCGTGAAATGAGGGAGTTCCTGGGACTCATTGGGTACTACCGGCGGTTTATTCCCCAATTTGCACACTTAGCTGCTCCACTCACAGATACTCTCAGACATCTCAAGACATCTGTGCTGCTTCACCCTACACTAGAAATGCAGGAGGCTTTTCACACACTGAGGAGTATTATTACTTCTACCCCGGTTTTGTCCTCTCCGGACTTTAACCGTTCCTTTTCCCTGCACACTGACACCTCTGATTACGGGATAGGAGCGGTACTATCACAGACCATGGACGATGGGCTGGACCATCCCATTTTGTACATAAGCCGCAAGCTCTGTCCACGGGAACTTAAATACCCCACGATAGAGAATGAATGTCTGGCTATAAAGTGGGCGGTGGAAAAATTGAGCTATTTTTTAGAGGGACGCCCATTTACCCTGTACACGGACCACGCCCCCTTGCTGTGGATGTGCCGGTCCAAATCTAACAATGCCCGAGTCATGGTATGGTTCCTATCATTGCAGCCTTATGTTTTCACTGTCTGTCATCGAAGGGGAGCCGAGAATACAGGGGCCGATTACCTATCACGCCATCCACTCCCCGATCGGGAGTGTCCAGGGGGGGTGGTGTGTAACGGGGAGGGGCGATCAGAACAGATGATCGCGGGCTCCAAGCCCCCTCTCGGGGACCGCTGCAAAACCCCACCTCTCTTCTTGTCTCAACAGCGAGATCAGACGGACACGGAAATGCACTTTTACCCACCGGAGGACGAAGAGGTACCATATACCTTTAACTGGGAAGACCAGGAGGAGTGGGCGTGCCCAAGATCGAGCACCGCCACGTCAAATGCGGAAGTGGGAGACGCGGGGGTGTGCTTGTTCACCGGACACAGAGAAGAGAGAAGAGCGGAGGCAGGAGTGGAGTGTCAGGCGGAGAGCGGAGAAATCCCTAACGACTGGCAGAGAGAGAAGCGGACCCGTCGACGGCGCGGAAGCCAGGAGGCCACCATCAACACGAGCCGCCCAGCCATACGCCGGGAGGTGTATGGCTTGCACAGGTACGGGGTCGGATAGCGAGTTGGGTGGGAAGAAAGGGAGGGTCCGTACCGTGACCTGGTTACCTTTTTCCCGGTGTTCCTAGTACTCAGAGCACACACACACCCCCTTCTACACACTGAGTCCGATAGTGTGACACCTCGGGTGCTTCCTCACTCCCTTTCCCAGTTCACGTGAGAGTGCACATTCACCAGAACTGACGAGTGCCTTCTTTGTCCTTTTCCCTTCACCTCGAGAACACCTGACGGCAAAACGGACCCTTCCACACCACTACCCCGGAGGAGTTCGGATATGGGAAGGAGGACTGACGCAGGAAGAAGGAGCCCACGACAATCCGCCCGGAGCAGATCCCCCCGACTGACTTTAAGTTCCAGACAAACTTGTACTGACTACTTGTATTCGGTAATAAAAACACCAATCACGAAAACACGCCTCTTGCCCTTTTCTCCCGCCCGCGCTACAGAATGCTTCTATTTATATTTAATTAGAATTAAACTAAAACAGAAAAGGTGGTGCCCTCTTAGATCATTTCCCAGTAGAGGACTGGATATTTCAAGGCTGATTCACAAAGGCATGTAAGTGTATTTGAAGCTTACGTCTGAAGTACTGCTTCCCACACTCATAGAAGCTCTTGCGAATCTATCTTTGCACAGTACCCTGTGCATTCGGTTTAGTGGGTTGTTGAGCCCACATCAAGTGCGACCAAGCACTGGAAATATTGAGAGACACAACTGGTCTGAATCACCTGCGGGGTTGAGAGGGTATTACCTACCCCATTGGAGTTATACCTCTTTTATTTTAACAAGGAGGTTTTGACAGTTGGAATCGCCATTTGATAAGAACTTTATTTTCTATTTGCAGAACAATGCTTATCAAAGTGCTGTATTGAAATGTAGATGCAACTACAACACTTGAAATCTTCTTCCAGGTAACAGGGACATCGCGCCAGATGATGACGCAGAATCATGGACAAGTGGAGGATGTCAGGCAGTAAGAGAGTGATTGCTGGCATGTCTGAATGTATGGGTGTGTTAACATGTGAGCACTTACAGGCAAGTATGTGTACAGATGAGTGCCACGTGTCATACATTTAGCCACTCACTTTAAAAAAAATGTGCATGTGGTTGGATGACCTTTATAAAGTTACCAAAGTTATTCTCATTGTATTTTATGTACATTTTGTGTATCAGGCTTAACGTGAGCCATTCTACTGTAGAGCGTGATATAGGTCACCCCACAAAGTGGTAACTTCTCACCACAAGGTTGGTAAGAACGGAGCCCCTTTGTTTTAGGTCCTGATGAAGGTCCTGATGAATACCATGGACCCAATCGGGCCAGAAGGCAGAAACATGTCAACCATATTTAACATATTCACCACTGTGAGGGGACAATAATTTCCCTATTTCACCGTTCACTTGTTATTAATACCATATAGCTGCAGTTCATATTAAAATTTAATTTAGTAACTATAATGGTTTTTAAATCTCACTCAGATCAGATCAGATTGCTTTATTCGATTTTGTTTAAAATCATAAAAGCGTACAGTTAAAAATACAGTCATGATTAAAAGAAACATACATATAAAGCACAGCTTATCTACGAATTAAAAGTTAAAAAACATTTGCACACCCTATAAGTATAACTATCTTGGTAATAACATACTTTACAGAATTCGTGTTAACAAGTCTTCCATTACATCAGAAGGAAAGTTGATAGGGGTTGCAGTACTTAAGACTATTATACGGTAAATCTAATCTGTTAAACGCGGGGCTACTACAGCAATACGGTAGGCAGACTCCTCTACCCAGCCTGGTGTTATCCTCAGCCGTTGGTCTTGGAGCAGAAATATATGAGATGTTTGGGTAGAAGTCGTGTAGATCCCAGGTAGATATGAAGCCATCACCTTCTTTGGGTGGCCAAGTTCGGAGGTTTGGAACAATATGTCTACTCCTAAATCTTATTAGTACCAAGTCACCAGTGATGTCTTTTGGGAGGGAACCTAACCAGCCCACTCTCCTCACGCTAATAATCCTGCCGTCAAGGTCCTGGGGCAGGGGTCTATTTTTTGATAGCCAAAACTTGACCTTATTTAACAAGTCATGTTGTCTCTCTGATTTTCCCTGTTTGAGTTGCGGGACTCCCGAGAGGACGCACACGAATGGAGCGGCCTCTGGAGGTAGATGAATTCGAGAGACCCTGTTGTGCTCTACTCTGGGAACAATATTGTGCGCTGTAGTGGATTTAAGAGGGGCTTTAGGAACATTTGGGGGCAAGGAAGTGGGACGTAGTACTTGGGTTTGAGCAACTTTGTTATGTGTGATTAGTTGGGGTGCATTAGAAGGAGCTGTTGGCAAGGGATATTTAGATATTGTAGCATGGGTAGGAGGTAACAGTTTTAATTTGATTGTTTCCTCAATCCCTGTTAGTCTATCCCCCAAGGTGTTGATTTTGTCAATCAGGGGGTATATAGTCGATTTGATCAATTGTTCGATCATAGACAATAAAGCCGTCTGGGAAGAGGGTGCTAGGTCATCGTCTAATTTTTTAGCCGCCTCTGGAGTTGGGAGGTAATTGGTAGGAGGCAAAGTTGGACTTGGGGACCCATTTTGTAGTTTTTGTAATTTAGGTTGGCTCCCATTATATTTACCCCCCTCATGCTTCCTTTCGGCAGATGTAGGCCGAACGGGTACTATACTTTGGGTATTAGCTTTTGTGAAAATGGAAAAAGCTTCCAGCACACTCTCATTAGGAGCTAACGGAATAATGTTATTTGGCGGGGAAGGTAATCCTACTGGGGCATACCTGGTATTACACAAAACATTTAATTCCTCCAACAGTGAGAGGCTACAAGCTGTACTGGTTATTTGTGGAGAGGATTGATTACTAGTTGGGCTGTCTATGAGCAGATCGGAATTATTTTTATCAACATCTCTACACATAGGTACAAATGTACTATTTGTGTGCTTGTCTTGCATCTTGGGGCAAGAATCCGACCAAAGGGCTATTTTAGTGGCAACCCCATTGCGGGTCATAGTATTGCTTGGATGTAATACAATTATTAAGGTTTATTAAGCAAGTACTGCAGTCCAGTACATAAGGTCAATCGGTAGCTTTACCTCCTCTTGAAAGGCCAAGGGGCGTGGCCCGACCCGTCCTCCTCTGGCCTCTGAGGGCCACAGCCTTGCCCGGCGACGCGGGGGCTCAGGCTGGACTTATGAGCACCTCCGGGGGCGGGACAGGGCGTGCGCGACTTCCGGTCGCATGGGGCACTGGGAAATGTAGTCAGGAAGGCTGTCGTTCCCCACACAAGCAGCACGGAAAGGCTGCGGCGCTCCTAGGACCCTCCGGGACTCCAAGGTTAGTTCAGTGTGCCCCCCGCTTCCCCGGGGATCAGGCTGGACTTATGAGCACCTCCGGGGGCGGGACAGGGCGTGCACGACTTCCGGTCGCGTGGAGCACTGGGAAATGTAGTCAGGAAGGCTGTCGTTCCCCACACAAGCAGCACGGAAAGGCTGCGGCGCTCCTAGGACCCTCCGGGACTCCAAGGTTAGTTCAGTGTGCCCCCCACTTCCCCGGGGCTCAGGCTGGACTTATGAGCACCTCCGGGGGCGGGACAGGGCGTGCGCGACTTCCGGTCGCGTGGGGCGCTGGGAAATGTATTCAGGAAGGCTGTCATTCCCCACACAAGCAGCACGGAAAGGCTGCGGCGCTCCTAGGACCCTCCGGGACTCCAAGGTTAGTTCAGTGTGCCCCCCGCTCCCCCGGGGCTCAGGCTGGACTTATGAGCACCTCCGGGGGCGGGACAGGGCGTGCGCGACTTCTGGTCGCGTGGGGCGCTGGGAAATGTAGTCAGGAAGGCTGTCGTTCCCCACACAAGCAGCACGGAAAGGCTGCGGCGCTCCTAGGACCCTCCGGGACTCCAAGGTTAGTCCAGTGTGCCAACCGCTCCCCTGGGGCTCAGGCTGGTCTTATGAGCACCTCCGGGGGCGGGACAGGGCGTGCGCGACTTCCGGTCGCGTGGGGCGCTGGGAAATGTAGTCAGGAAGGCTGTCGTTCCCAACACAAGCAGCACGGAAAGGCTGCGGCGCTCCTAGGACCCTCCAGGACTCCAAGGTTAGTTCAGTGTGCCCCCCCACTCACTCGTCAAGGGCCCCCACAAAGTTTAGAAGTGCATCCCTGTCGTCAGGTGCATGCCTGCGCTCCCCCAAACCGAGTTTCTGGAGTGCAAGGACAGCCGATGATGAAGCATGACACCTGGTGGGGTGTGAGGCCAGTCCATCACTTTTTGTGAGGTGTCCACACTCACTATTTAATCTTTGAGCACCTTGTTCACTATACTGGGAGCTGCCCCTTTTTGTGTTGAACAAGTCCATCTGCATCAAACAGGTCCCCCAGTTGTTTGCAGTTAGCTTCCTGCTATGCCCCAAACGCTGAGCCTGTGGCAGCTAGTGGAAAGTCTGGGTTACCTATCAGTAGTGTCTGTGGAGAGATTGGTGTAGAAAGACCATGTCACAATTGCACCCTGTCCCAAACCCCGACGGTGGACCTCACCGCTGGGGATCCATAAGCACTGGTAGGCCTGCAAGGTTTTGGTAGCCACGGTACCTCCAAATATGGATGGCTGCGATTGCCTGGTCTATAAAAACACCAATGTTTCTCTGTAAGGGCACAAGACCCTTCCACTATATGGCGTAGTTGCGCCGCCTGGTAATAGCGGCACAGATTCGAGACTCCCAGTCCACCAGCCGACATTGTGAAGAAAGCACGGACCCTTGCCATCCGTGCTCGCTTACTCTACCAGATAAGTGATTGTAATCTGTCCAGTATCAATGGGGGTGGTTCGAGGGGTATAGTTTACATGACATAGAGGAGTTTAGGGAGTAGCGTCATTTTAACAGCCGCTATTCGCCTGAGCCAGGAGAGGCCATGAGATTTCCATCTGGTGAGATCGGCCAGCATCGTCGCTAGCAGGCTCCCATAATTGTGTGCAGCGGTGGCCATAATTGTCGATTGAACTTGTATCTCCAGATATGGGATCCCACCTTCAGCCCATAGGAAGGAGAATGGGGTACGAAGCTGGCTCAAAGGTGGTCAGGCCAAGGATTGAGGACTTCTGCGGATTAATCTTGAAGCCAGAAGCCTCGCCAAACGCGGCCAGTTCCGTCATGACGGCGGCCGAAGAAGTATCTGGGTCGGTGAGAATCAGAAGGACATCATCCGTGTATAGCATAATCTTATATTCCCTCCCCCCCATCGGGATGCCCACTATATGGGGGTTGGTCCTTATTTGCTCTGCGAAGGGCTCCATGTAGAGCGTGAAAAGCAGGGGGCGCAGGGGGAAACCCTGTAATGTAAATGTAAATGTACAGGAATTTATATAGAGCAAATCACCAAGCGGTTTCTAAGCGCTTGCTTAGGGAACCCGTCCTGGTATTCCCCTGTGAGATAACCCCGGCAGGGTATCCGCAAGGTGAAAGCCAGGCATCCCGCCGCGAGGGGCCGTTGTGGAGATTAAGCAAGCTATTGCCCAGAGTCGCAGAGTGTGAACCCATGAATCGAGTAGGCACCGGAGCGAGAATTGTCGAGTCCATGGACATTTTAGGACTCAAGACCCCGCCGAGCCGGGAATTGAACCCTGGTCCCGGGCTGACCTCTGCTTCCAGGTCTGCCTCCTCTAACCAGTGAGCCACACTTCTCCACGTCTGTCTAGTTTACCACTCTGTTCACACATATTCCAGCCTGGGGGGCTGCATAACATGAGTGGACCCAACTGTGAAACCGTGCTCTGAAGCCCATACACTCCAGAACCAGATGCAAATAGGGTCAATGCACATGATCAAAGGTTTTTTCAGTGCCGATCAATAGCAGAAGGGCTGGTATTCGCGAGCGTTGTATCTTATCAAGGAGGTGGCATAATCGTTTCGTGTTGTCGCTACATACTCGCTCTGGAATGAATCAGGCTTGATCAGGGTCAACCAAACCCTGAACTTAAGGAGCTAGCCTATGGGCCAAGACGCTCGTAAAGATCTTCGCATCCCTGACTCACCTTCTTTACTGCGCTTTCCATTCTCGTCCTTTCATCGCGGACGATGCCACTCCTGGAATGAAGAGAGAGAAAGGGTTAACAAAATGAAACAGACTCTCCTTACCCTACAGAGGAGGTAGGCAGACCCGCAAGGAGTTGGAACAAATCTGAAAGCCGGCACAGGGGTGAAAAAGACGCCACCCAACCACAGGGGGAGAATGATGAATGTGTAAGGCGGAGTCGGGGAAACACAAAAGACACCAAAAGTACCAAGTCAGGAGCAGCGTGGTCGGACGCTGAAGTGGAGCAGTCTGAAGGAGTCTGCCAGAGAGGTGTGGAGAACGACGACGACGAGGCCCAGAAGAGTTGGAGTGAGGAGTGGTGGACACCCACGGGGGACGCTTACATTAGGAGAGTTGCTGCATTCATAGTACATACTCCAAACGGGGAAGCAAATTAAGGGAAAATAGGGTTGTACGGGAGTCGGGTTAAATGTGAGGGACAGAAGGGGGACTTACATCGAACTCTTTGTTGTCATACCTAAGAGGTTCTTCGTTATGTCTTTGAGTTCTGTATTATTTACCTAATATCGAGAGAGAGAAAGAGAGAGAGAGAGAGAGAGAGAGAGAGAGAGAAAGAGAGAGAGAGAGAGAGAGAAAGAGAGAGAGAGAGGGAGAAAGAGAAAGAGAGAGAGAGAGAGAGAGAGAGAGAGAGAGAGAGAGAGAGAGAGAGAGAGAGAGAGAGAGCGAGCGAGAGAACTAGTCCTGACTGGGGAATGTAAACAAGTCGGACACAGCCTAGAACAAACAGTGTGTATGGTCTGTCCTTAGCATGCCTTGAATAAAAGCCTGGTCACTAAAATTAAACCAATCCTGCTTTGTTTAAGCCCTGAGAGTGGGATATTTATTGGAATTTTTTTTATATATATATTTTGGCTTTCTTTTGGAAACCTATTATTTTCCTTTTTTCTCGCACTTCTTCTTATCTTTCGGAATCAGAGGCAAAAGCAACAAAGATGGACCTGTTAGGATATCTTACCCTGAGTCACCAGCATTAAGCTTAGGTTTCTCAATCCCACTTGGGTGTGGTGAAGGATTCTATCCTAAGTATAACCCACCATATATGTAAATGTAAATTGATACTTGTATAGCGCACTACTCACCCGCAAGGGTCTCAAGGCGCTTGTACGAATACCGCTGTGGAACCCATCCTGGCTTTCCCTGTGAGGTGTCCACTCCTGGGCACCCCCAAGGTGGAGGCCAGGCATCATTAGCGTTGTGGGGGCCGTTGTGGAGATTAAGCAAGCTATTGCCCAGAATTGCAGAGTGGGACTCCATGATTGGAATAGGCACCGAGGCGAGAATTATCAGGTCCGTGGAATTTTGAGCCCAAGACCCGCCGAGGCGGGGAATTGAACCTTGGTCCCGGTCTAGACCTCTGCATCAGGGTCTGCCGCTCTAACCATTGAGTCACACTTCTCCATACACTCATACTTCCCACCACCTTTTTCTTTTCCTGAGCCTCCGGGGTAACACCCTCCTGGACGAAGAAGAAGACGACCTAGAGGAAGAGAAGAAGGAAAGAATTGAACACCCAAGGAAGAAGATCTCGGTTCTTGTTAACCATCACTATCTTTTTTTTTGACAATAAGATTGCCAAAATCCAAGAGGAGCTTCAAAACTCCTGCGGTCCCCTCCAGCCTCTACCTGCCCCCATTACCCTTGGGGCGAATCTACCTGCCATTCAATTCTCCACCTTTGAGCCAGCTCAGCAAGCAGATGTGTTGGCTGTTCTCGAAGCGCTAAAGTCAGGATCTCCCTCTGACCCGTGCCCTGCAAGGGTCTTAGGGGGAGTGGCGAGCCTTGTTTATCAGGAGGTTACCCAGATTGTTAATCTGTCTCTGGCCTCTGCTTCTGTGCCCCTTTGCTGGAAACAGGCGAAACTTCTTCCCCTGTTAAAGAAGCCTGGCCTGGATCCCCTAGCCACTTCCAGTTATCGTCCGATATCGCTGCTCCCGGCACTTGCGAAAGTATGCGAAAAGGTCGTATTCAGGCAACTGAACAATTTTATTGAGTCCTCCCAGGTCCTGCACCCGGCACAATCGGGGTTCAGGGCTGCTTTTAGCACTGAGACGGCCCTGGTGGAAGTATCAGAGGCCATTAGGGAGTGTCTGGATGGGGGCGGCAGGGCGGTCATGGTTCTGTTGGACCTATCTGCCGCCTTCGATACGGTGCCCCATACTCAGCTGCTGACGAGGCTGGCAGAGGTGGGCCTGTCGGGCACGGTCCTTGCCTGGTTGTCGTCATTTCTGTCGGATCGGATGCAGCAAGTATGGATGCCTCCACACGCCTCGCTACCCAAGAAGCTCACCACTGGGGTGCCGCAGGGCTCGACTTTGAGTCCTCTGCTGTTCAATGTCTACATGACCCCCTTAATCTATCTGGCTGAGCAGTGGGGTGCAAAAATAATGGCGTACGCTGATGACACGCAGCTGCTGTTCACCTGGCCTAAGGATTGTCTGGACGCCTTATTGGTCCGTACTTTTCTGTCTCACGTCTTTCGGTGGCTTGCCTCAGCTCACCTTAAATGTAACGAGGACAAGTCGGAGATTTTATTTTATGGTAACTTCCCGGCCAATTTCAGAGATCTTATCTGGCCAATTGATTTCCGGTGCCCTAGCTCCTTCGGAGGCCCGGCAAAAAACTTGGGGGTATGGTTCGGGCAAGACCTTAAGTTTGAAGTCCATTTAAAAAAACTTACTGGGACCTGCTTCGCTACCCTCAAGTCACTCAAGAGGTTCTTTCCGCTTCTCCATAGGGAGGCGAAAGAGACTGTTTTGCGGGCTCTGATCCTGTCAAGGCTTGACTATGCCAATGCATTGTTCAGTGGTCTCCCCGCATACCTCATAAAAAGATTGCAGATCATTCAAAATGCGGCTGTGCGACTTTTGTTTCACCTCCCGAGAAGAACCAGTGTGCATGCTCATCTCCGTAAGCTTCACTGGCTCCCAGTGGCCCATCGCATTTTGTTTAGATCGCTGGTCCTGGCCTATCGTGCCCTGCCCCAACTGGGGCCACAATACCTGCATAAAAGGTTCACTCTGTATACCCCTCGCCGTGCTCTCCGATCGGCTAATCTGCATCTGATGACTATCCCCAAAGTCAGATACGCAAGATTGGGCGGTCAGTCTATTTCTGTTCAAACAGCTCGATCATGGAATTCCCTGCCGCTTTCTTTGAGAACAGCACCCACACTGGCGGGATTCAAAAAAGGGCTCAAAACCCATCTATTTAATCTCAGTATTTAATTTCTCCCTTGGATTGGTGCCGCTGGTTAAACTCACATATCGCGCCAGGATACTTTGCAGTAGCAGAGCGCGCTACAAAACATTTTATAACATAACATAACTATCTATACTCAATAAAATCACGCCAAGATCAAGAAACACATTCAGCCTCCTCGCTTCTTGTTCCACCTGTCCCTCCCACTGGGCTACAGCTCAATTTCTTTGCAGCGTGTTTATTAAAGTACCAGCTGCAATACCAGACGCGTTTTGGAGCTTGTAGATCTTTGGTCACGGGTTAGGTTACGTTTGCTAGCAAATACATTAAAATCCCAATTGCTTACACCAAAAATAAAAGTAGGACTCACAGGTGCTTTCGAGTCACAGTGAGTGAGGCAGCCATCTTATAATATCACAACAGCCTAAACAAGGCTGTGGTTTCATTGCATATTTCGTTTTTTCAAATGCAAACATTTACAAATTCATATATTTAAAAAAAAACATTTCAAGTGTGATGCTATAGTCACTCATTAATTTGACTACATACGTTCCACTTCATTTCTATTAAATGAAAACAATTCATCATTTCTATTCCGTTCATAATGTGCAGGGAAAACATTCAGTTACCCCAGAAGGCATTATATTGTGAGGGTCGAAAATTGTCATACCTGAGAGTCAGAGACAACAAGTGATTGAACTGGCACATGACCGACATCGCGGAGATGTTGCTACTAAACGAGCCCTACGGGACCGAGTGGAGTTCCCTCGTCTTGATGAAAGAGTTGACAAGGAATTAGGGTCATGTCATTTGTGCAACTGTTTGTCATCCAAAACAACCCTGCATCCGGTAAACATGTCTGACCTTCCAAAGCTTGCACAGGGGAAGATTGCAATTGATTTCCTTGGATCTCTCGACAATGGGCAGCATCTACTAGTAATTGCTGATGAAAACTCCTGTTTTCCCCTTGAGGAAGACTGGTCGTCAATTACTCATGACAGAGTCACTGAGAGATTAGAAAGAATTTTTCCAGCATAGGCTGTTCCATTAACATTGAAATCTGACAATGGCCGCCTTTCAACAGTCGAGACTTTAAAGATTTTCTCACCCATCTCAATGTCAAGCATCAGAAATGCAAACCTCTATGGCCACAGGTGAATGGTGTACTCGAGCGATTTTTGAACACCCTCAAGAAGACCATTCAGCGCACTGTGCAGGAAAGGCTTGATCTCAAATCAGTTCTTCACACAGGTCAACTCCCCATCCTACCACAGATGAAATCCCTGCCACCTGAATGTTTGAGAGAGCCATGGGAACCAAATTACCATAAAGGACCACTGAGAGATCTATTGACATTGATAAGCTGCGCACTGATTTATCTCACACACGCAAAAGGAAGACCTATGCGGATAGGCACCGCTGTGCTTCGAACCCAGTGTTCAATAAAGGAAGCCAAGCCATTGTCAGGCAGAAACGGAACCGCAAGAAGGATGCTCCTTTTGATGCAGTCTCACTGAGGGTTGTGACTAGTAAAGGACACATGGTGCCTGCTCGTCGCCCTGGAAAGTCCATCATCAGAGATTCTTGCTATTACAAAATCACACACAACTCAGGGGAAGAGGTATCATTCCTGAGACAATGTCCAAACACACAAAAAGACGTATGAGAACTGGAGAACATACCACAAAGGTAGTCCATGGCACGCGCTTTGTTCTTAAAAACTCCCCTCACCCACAAATTGTGGCATGCTTTATCATTGGGCTTGCTAACAACATCCCTGCACAGACCGACGCCTGGGATGGAGCAAAAGGGAAGGGGAAGACAATACAAACAAAAAAGTTGTAGGGATCAAAAGAGTTTATATATATAGTGCAAGGTTAATTTTAGGGTGGCTCAGGAATATCCACTATATATTTTATTCCTTGATTTCCTGGTCAGGTTTAAAAATTAAATCTAGGATGGTGGTGTTGGGTGGATTAATGGCCCCTTACTCCTCCTATCTGCATGGCTGTCAACATGTTTCAGCAGATTTATTTTAGCTCACTGAGGGTCTTACGGCTTTCATCAGTACCTAAGATCACCTATTTCCCCATCTCTCCTACCTTCCTTTGCAGGTATTTTTCAGGTCTGACTCATTCTGGTCTGGGGGCTCGGGTACACACTGCGATAATACCTAAAATGGAAATATAACACTTGTGACCACAGCATATTTACACATATGATCTATTAAATTCTCTGTGAATTCCACAAGAAAAACATAGTATAAGTACTGAACATAAAAACGTGACATAAAAACGTGGCTTGGCTGTACACTCCTTGATTCCATTTTGTACCACACTATTGTGGGTAACTCGTCACCTAGTTATAGTGCCCACTAAGCACCCCTTTAATACACAGTTTTAATGTGCTACAATTTGCTTTACGGCCCGTCATAGAATCCGCACTCAGATTCATATCAAGTGCCATAAAAAGAATGGGGTAGGACACCAGTAGAATCTCTTTTGACATAAAATTCTTACAGAGTTTCACTGTTGTATTTCCTCAAATAAATGTAGGAGTGAGAGCAGCCCCCTGTAGTCAAACAATGGTCATGGATACAAAAAACGAGAGATTTGAAAATTATTACATGTTAACCTCGCGTGTTAATCTCATGGGTAAGGGGGTCACTATCTTGGGCATCACGTCACTTACCCTCTGTCTGGGCCATTATGGTCCCGACAATTCCAGGCCCCCTCCCCCATCTCCTTAATTTATCAGTGTGAGACGACCGCCACATCAATTCACTCCACGCACCATGAAGGTGCTGGCCCGCTTCTACAGCCTCACATATGTATGTGCCCATCAGGGTCATGTGATCATACATGGTGATCACGTGATAGTACAGGCTATGTTGTTTCTCCAGGACGTGTACCAGATCTTGTCCCTGTTTTTCTGCCATGTTAGGTCAGAAAAAGACCTACATGGAGACGCTCATTTTAATTTTCATTATCATAACTCTCAAAAAAGAATATTGGGGGTACCATTATGTTTCGGCAGGCAACAATTTTCATATTGATTATGATATTCGAATTTGTTGTGATTGTCAGCTCTCATAGTCCTGTCCTACGGGGGGCAAAGTCTGTGTTGGTGCTACGGGGGCGAGCACAGGAACATGTCCCCCTCTCTACGACGTCATGAGCCTGGAGATCATGCAGGCAGTCCAGGCAGGTCTGTTCAATTACGTTCTCTGTTGGTAACCAAATCAATTTCACCACGAGCATGCCGAATCCCGCTGAGTAGCGTTGTGCACCTAAGTGGCATTTGGATTGCCAGTTAGCCGCACAAAGCACAGAGAATGTAATTGAACAAAAGGTAAATGATCACATGGCAGTGAACTTAAGAGGGAACTAACCGTTACGAAATTGAAATTCGAAACAAGATATAACTATTGCCTCCAGTAAATAAGGTTGGTAAAAGATCCATAAATAGAGCGATGACTGATCCAACACTAGTCAACACAGGTGCCATTACTTAACAAGCCCTGAAGAAGTCTTGTGTGTGAGACAAAATTGGTTGACTACATGTGAAGAAACGTTTTTACAAAAAGGAAAAAGAGATGTGAATAAAAATGATTTTCTAAAGAAAAAACAAATGGAGTCTGTCCACCAATTTTAGCTAAACAAAGTGTACTATATATTTGTGACCAATAATAGATGGTGTACCAGATACAATAGATGGTGTGTGCTGATCTTTTTCATATAATATAGTAGGGAGCTAGGCTCCTGTGTGGAAGGTTTGGGGATTGATTTTCCTGATCATTGCACCACCCGTAATTTGATTACAATAAGTCACTGGAAGAGATAGGTGTGATTTTTGTTTCTCAATCCTAATTTAGTAAATCAATCAATCAATCAAGGAATTGCGAAGCGCGCAACTCACCTGTGAGGGTCTGAAGGCGCTAGGAGCGGGGGGTGCAGCTCTGAGTTAGCCAAAAAACTGTGTCTTGAGGCTTTTCCTGAAAATGTGCAGAGTAGGGGAGCGTCTGATGTTGACCGGGAGCTCGTTCGAGGTCTTGGTTGCGACATAGGAGAAGGCTCTTCCAGATGCGCTGGGTTTCTACTAGGGTGAGGTCGGCAGAGTGGAAATTTCTTTTGGGTGCATGAAAGGAGACTCTTTTGTTGAGGTATTTGGGCCCGGTGTTGTGGAAAGAATTGTAGGCGTGGGTAAATCACTCAGAGTTTAGGGTAGTGGCGCGCAGCGTGATATTGTTTGGTAGTGAAGAAAGTGATGCATAATCCTTGCCTCCATGTCTTTAATAGAATCGTACTTTCCTTCTTGATAGCTTGGACATTTTATATTTCTGTTCTAACTAGGGCTGGCGCCCTTCCAGGAGAAAATACCAGCCATTTGTTCTAACAAACAACTAGGAGGTTTTTAGGTGTTTCAGAGTATCTGGGCGCACAACCTGGGTGACCGCAAGGTGATGGTGACAGTAAGTGATCAGTATAGGCAATGAGGCGAACGGTAACCCTCACAACCGCTCTAGGAAGGACCCCAAGGGATCCCCACAGTAACAAAAAACAGCAACGCCCCTGCGCTATACAGTTACAAATAATACTTGGTAATAATGGTATCAAATGAAAGTAGTGAAAGTAATTTGAGCACATCAATATAAAATCATGGACTTCGAGAATAGGTAAGCATTAGTTTGACATATATCAGTACATAAACGTTCTTTTCTTGATGTAGTATTCTTGTTTATTGTTCCTTTGCATAGGGCAACGCGTGTTTCATCGCAGGGAACAGACTGCGAATCTTCAGGGCCTCATATGTGATAGACAAATTGCAGTATAAAGAAAGCACCCGGTATGGACCGTCCTTGGTGTACGGCGCCGGGAACCACAAGAGGGAGACCAGTACCAGTCAGGTGTATCCGCCGACGAATCGGTACCATCACTTAGTTCTCCTCCCGGTAACCATTTGAACACGCAATAATTTTGATTCACCAAAATCTCGTAAACCTAGAACCAAGAATCCTTGGAACTCCGAATACTGATTTCCAGGAAATGCCCATACCGGGTGCTTTCTTTATACTGCAATTTGTCTATCACATATGAGGCCCTGAAGATTCGCAGTCTGTTCCCTGCGATGAAACACGTGTTGGCCTATGCAAAGGAACAATAAACAAGAATACTACATCAAGAAAAGAACATTTATGTACTGATATATGTCAAACTAATGCTTACCTATTCTCGAAGTCCATGATTTTATATTGATGTGCTCAAATTACTTTCACTACTTTCATTTGATACCATTATTACCAAGTAATAATTGTAACTGTATAGCGCAGGGGCTTTGCTGTTTTTTGTTACCAGCCATTTGTTGTTGTTTTAAGAGTCAGCAAGGCTGGGACATGATACTAAAATCGATTTTATATAAAATTATATGCATTAATTTACAATATGATCTTTCTGCCTTTTTTTAGGTTAATTATTAGTCATGGATCATTAACACACTTCTAGAACACATTTAAAAGTAATTTATATTTATATTCGCTGTTTGAATTATGCATAGAGAAAGGTTAAGGCAATGTGCATCGCCCACAAACTCCTTAAGGGTCAAGGCCCCTCCATTCTTAGAGACATGGTCACCCCGTACAAAGCCCCAAGACCCCTGCGCTCGGACATTGAGCATCTAGCTAATGTCCCCAAATTCAGGAGAGTACGCACTGGAGGGCGGCGTTTCTCAGTAAAAGCATCCTCACGCTGGAACTCGCTCCCCCGCTGTTTGCGGTTGGAACCCTGCTACTTACGCTTCCGCAAACAGCTTAAACCCCTTCTCTTTCCAAAATAAGCCCACTTCCCCCTTTGGCCATCTCAAGTTCTTATAGCGCGGGGATGCCTCCGGGTCACCAGGCGCTCTACAAATCGTTAAATAAATAAATAAATAAAAATACCAGCATTTTGTGATTTTGCATATTTGTCTACCTGCGATATCAAAATATAGGTCAAGTGGCAACCCTAGTTCTTTTTTTAAATTCTAAATATTGTATTATTTTCTTAGAGACAGTACGAAACAGAAAGCATGTAATACATACATACATGAAGCCTACTAGAACATGCTAATGTCAGTAAAGATATGCTTCCACCTACAACCTTGTACATAGGAGAATATAAATAAACAGAGTCCAATTTGAACTTGTCTGCATGCGTTATAACGGCAAGGGTAACACTGAGTTTCGCTAAATAGAGCATATAAAAACAGTAAAGCATTGCCCTAACAAACACAGATGTGGAAGAGGGTTACAGTAGGCATACCCAATATAAATGAGTAGGAAGAGAAAAGAGGGGGAGAGGTAGGAGGAGTAGGGGGAGAGGAAACGCCATCTGGGTGAGAGACAATAAGAAAAGGGTGAGCATGACAGCAATGATCCAGGATGGAGTAGACCAATTTGACAGCCACATGCTATATATCCAGTGTGTGCCAAATGGATTGAGCAGCAACAGGGTTTCCTGAGGTAGGTAAACACTTATGTGTGCTTCTAAGGTACGAGACCCCTGCCTACCGTGTGTGGAATGACACATTATTTATTGTCTTTCAGTCCAAAAGAACCCTAGCTCCAACAGCAGCAAAGGGTTCAGTTCAAGTGCAACCAATGCTCTAAGTGACAAGCAGATTGCCTGACTCTGGCATGGCCGCCTCTCTCAGTGGTTAGCAGACGTGCCTGTGTTATGCCTGATCCAAACATGGTAGCCTCTCACATGACAGGGGGAGCCGCCGCCATTTTATCCGCTGTAGAAGCGCAGAGTTCGGCGGCACCTGCTGCAGTACTGAAAGAGAGCCCTCAGCTCAATAAAAAAGCTTTTTCCATCGGAAGGTACGGAGCAAATGTTAACAATTGTACCAGAAAAATAGACATCTTTACACACTACAGGTTTTTCATTTTCGGGTGTCAGTTTTATTTTAAAAAAATACCCATAAAAGAATACTACTTTAACTATATATTGGGAATATTTACCATATAAATATAGTAGGTCAAAGATTTCAGCAGTACTTACGTTTAAAAGGTGCCAGCAATGGGTGACGTCATTTTCACAGCCATTCTTCCATGGATACCCGATAAACATTGCAATTCCAAGACGGCTGCCGCGTTAGGTGAAGGCCTCCCGTTTCATGGCCTCTCGCAGTGGTGAAGCCGGGCCTTCCTGGTATGCGGCAGCGCGCGGGTCACGCACCTGTCCGCGGTCTTTCCCCTCCGGCTTTCGATGCCAGTGTAGCGGTTCCTTCCTGGTGGAGGGCCCGCGGCGGCCCGGCGCTGTGCAGCGCGCGCGCGCGCGCGTGCGTCGTTGCCTGGGCGCGGCTTGCTTCGGGCTTGTTTCTGCGGGCGCTGGGGCTTGTTCTCCGCCGGCCGCCTGTCAGTGACAGCGAGGATCGGGGTGCAGGGGAGTCTGCGCGAGCCACCGAGGAGCCCCCCCAGGACCGGAGGAGCCCCCCCAGGACCGCGGCCCTCAGCCACAGCGCCCCCACCCCCCCGCCATGGGGCCGCGGAGGGAGCGGGGGCTGTGCCCCGGGGGCGCCCCCCAGTGAGGGAGCCCCGGCCCCCCCGCGAGCCTCGGAGGAGCCCCCCCTCACCTAACCCCCCCCCCAGCCATGGCGGACCCCGCGCCCGCCCGGAGCCTGGATGACATCGACCTGTCGGCGCTGCGGGTAGGTGGGGGCTGGGGAGAGGGAGGGGGGGGGGGAGGGGAGGGACGGGTCCTGCACCCCCCTGCACCTCTGCCCCCTGCAGGGGCACCTGTCTGTCTGCACAGCCCTCCCTGGTCACCCCCCATTCACTGACATCTACCTGCAGTGTCCTCTGCTCCTCTCAGGTGGCCCCCAAAGCCCCCTCTCATGCCAGCCTGTGCCAGCCCTGCTCACTCTACCACCAATGCCCCCTGCCAGCCTCTGCCACCCTGGCACTGCTCCTCTCAGGTGGCACCCACTCCTGGCAGCCTCTGCCACCCCTCTACCCCCTCATCAGTGCCCCCTGCTCCTCTTAGATGGCACCCCTCACTCCTAACCGCAGTGCCCTCCCTGGCACCCACCTACCTTCAGTGCCCTCTGCTCCTCTTAGGTGGCCCCCAAAGCCCCCTCTCATGCCAGCCTGTGCCAGCCCTGCTCACTCTACCACCAATGCCCCCAATGCCCCCTGCCAGCCTCTGCCACCCTGGCCACTGCTCCTCTCAGGTGGCACCCACTCCTGGCAGCCTCTGCCACCCTCTACCTCCCCTCATCAGTGCCCTCTGCTCCGCTTAGATGGCACCCCTCACCGCAGTGCCCTCCCTGGCACCCACCTACCTTCAGTGCCCTCTGCTCCTCTCAGGTGGCACCCCCTGCTGGCAGCCTCTGCCACCCTCTACCTCCCCTCATCAGTGCCCCCTGCTCCTCTCTTGCCAGCATCTGCCAGCTCCTGCGCTGCTCACTCTACCACTAATGCCTCCTGCACCCCCTGCCTCCCCTGGCAGCCTCTACCACCCCCTCATCAGTGCTCTCTGCTCCTCTTAGATGGCACCCCCTGATGGCAGCCTCTCCCACCCCTGCACCCCCCCTCCCCATTGCTCTCTTTCCTGGCACTCAGCAGCCATTGCCATCTTTCCTGGTACCCATCTGCTTCCTCCTTTTTAGGCACCTCCATGCTTCACCCCATTCATTGGCATCATAGTGCCCTTTTTGATTAGTCCTCTCTGGCCCTCCCCCTAAAAGGGCACCCTTCAGCTTTAGCTTGACACCCCCAGATGCTCTTCCTGGCTCCCTTCTATTCCTCTCTGCACCGAGAGGTGTCTGCCTTCTTCCTGCCAGTCCTCTGCCTTCCCTAGCACCCATCCGCTTTGCCCTTCATGGGCACCCACTGACCCTCCACTCATGGGCACCCTATTGTCTCTATGGCACACTCCCCTGGCTCCTCTCCGACCCCGTCCCATCTGTGCATTTTCCTGTTTCTCAGTATTGTTTTTAATTGATCTCTCGAGCAGACTGTATAAAACCGGATTAGATCCTTGAGCAGGGCCTGTTTTGTGTGGGTGGGGTATGGGGGCAGTGGGGATCTCGAAGATGCATGCTTTGCAGTACGTTCGGTTGTGGCCAGTCCTCTGTGTGAGATGGCACCAGAAGCTGCACAGTTGATGCCATCTCTGAGCTGAGGCTGGCCCTGCTCAGCCAAGGATTGGTCTGTGATGGCACCAGAAGCTGCACAGTTGATGCCATCTCTGAGCTGAGGCTGGGCCAGCTCAGCCAAGGATTGGTCTGTGATGGCACCAGAAGCTGTCCACTTGATGCCATCTGTTGGACTTGGGCCTTCTGGCAGGGTCACCCCTGAACTTTTTGCCTTAAAATTATAGTGATTTCTGTCCTTTGCGCACTTTGACACTGTGGCGCAGTGTAAAGTGCGTGCTCTCCCTGAGTGCGTGTGTGAGATTGGCCTGCCCTCCCATAGGAATGCATGGAGAATGTCTGTGTCCCTGGTAGTTCCTGATGCGTGAGGTGTGCATGGTCAAGTTTGGCATGTGTGAACTCGGGGGAGTGAATGCTGCGAGATGGTGTATGCAGCATGTATGTGTCTAGTAGGGAAGCGCCATATCTAGACATGGCTGTACGTGTGCTGTGAGGGTGCTGGCGTGTGATTGGCTGGAGCTGGCTGGGATGCCAGGCTCCAGGAAGTCTGTGTGGGTCTGCCCCGGTGGAGAGTGGGAGATTAGCATGAGTGATGTGTGGGAGGAGTGTACCTGTGTCCTGGATGGGCTGGGTTTTCCCCACACAATGCTGGCTCCGCCCCCCTGTGGTGTGACTGATGACCCTAGCCCTGCCTGTGAATAGAATGGGTGATTGGGCCATCAACAGTACTCCCAGACCAGCTGCGACTGGTTCTGCCCCCACCCTGCACCTAAAGACAAAGGGAAAAGGTGTATAAAAGAGGGGCTGTGACCCCATGAAAAGGTTCTGGTTGCTGACTTGAATCTGCCAGGGGCGTGCTGCTGCTTGGGCCCAGGGCAAGGCTTGCCTCCCTGGGCCCTGCCCAGCCCCTGGCTTGCTGATGGACTCCTGGGGGGACCCCTCTGCCTTGCATGGGCTGAGGGGGGGACTTTGCTGGACTTTCTGCCCCCCTAAGCACCTTGAAGTGCTTTTTCTTTGCTAACGCTGGTAGCGCTGGATTTGTCCTTATAGCGCCTGGAGGCGCTGTGATTTTCCCCTAGGACCTTTTGGGCATTTCCTCCTGATTGCTGGGCAGAGCGCTGTGGTTTTCCCTCGTGGGGAAGCGCTCCTGTCCGTGGGGTGCTCGAGTGCTGCTGCGCACTCTATTGCGAGAGCCCACCTCGCTTATTGTGATTTTAATTGGCCGGTGCCACCCGGCATTGGCACCGCGGCGTTGCCGCCACCTTTATCTTTGAAAAAAAATTACGTTCCGCGAGGGAGCCCACTCCTCGGGAAAATCTCCGCCCGCCTGCCTGTCTGGAAACGGGCCGCCGCGCTGCCCGCGACGACCCGGAAGTGCTTTGGCCGGCCGGCCAATGGTAGCGCGGCCGGCCGGAAGTCCCGCCCGCCGCTGCAGACCTCAGGAAGGAGAAGCCGAGTGATGGCTGCCCGGGGCCCCCATGAGGTGGAGAGAGCCCCGGGGCAGCCAGCAAAGTGTAGCCCCTGTGTTGCGAGGCGCCCCCGCAGTGGAGGGAAGTCCGGCAGAGAGAGAGCTCCACCTGCCGCGAAGGAGACGGAGCGAGGAAGCAGAGCGCCGCCGAGCACCAGAGACCCGGTGAGTGCGTGCTAAAGGGGGAGGAGGGGCGTCGGGGCACATTGCCGGTGCCCGCCCCTCCCCTCCATAGAGAGACCCTGTGTGTCCAGAGGCCCGTGAGGCCTCCAGCAATGCCGAGTCCCCCGAGAGGGACTCCGCCTACCCCCCCCACCTTGCTAGTGAGCCCCGAGAGGCTCTGAGATGCTGAGCCCTGCGAGGCTCCCCCGCTGTTGCCCGGAGCCCCGAGAGGCTCCCAGATGCTGAGCCCCAAGAGGCTCCTTGGTTCTCTGAGTCCCCAGGAGGGGGACCCCAACGATGCCCGCAATTGTGCCTACAGCCTAGAGAGGCTCAGGGCACCCCCAGTGTTCCCGGGTCCCCTGGGAGGGACCCCACCGCCCAGTGAGGCTACATCTTTTTGTTGAGAGCCCGGAGAGGCTCCAAAAAGGGGACAGTCATTTCCTCAGAGCCTGTGAGGCTCCCACATCATGTTTTCCCCATCATCCCCAGCTGCCCAGCACTTTGTGGGCAGCTGCCACATTTAGGTTTTGGCGCAGTGGCGCAACCTGGACCCTGGACTTTGATGTAAGTTCATGTTACTGTGATTTCTGCGCTAAAGGTGATTTATGCGCTAACTGAGGCTTAGATGCTGTTGTGATCTGTGTCCTATTGCTCTTGGGTGTTAGGAAATGTACAATGTGTAGTATGTTTTGCGCACCCTGTGTTCGGCACCTCTGAATGTGTTGTTGATGCATTATGTGCCCTGTTCCTTACACCGCTGAACGTGTGTTGATGCGTCATGTGCCTTTACACCTCTGAATGAATGTCATGCATTGCATCATGTGTATGTTCTTACACCCCTACAGGTATTGTGATACATAGGTGGTTGTTTTCTCCCTAGTGCAGGTGGTGCTAGTGAGGTCCTGTTACCAGTAGTTACTGGTTGTGTGCTATTTTGTGCTGAAGTAAATTTATATTCTACCTTCTAAGTGCTATTTCTGAAAGTGCTACTTCTGATTCCTGACAGTGGTCCAGGTGGCCCTGTCTTGTACATATCCCCTGTAAATTCTGCCCGTGCCTCTGGCACATTGTAAAGTGTGTGTTTTATCTAATGTGTTTTGGTGTAATACAAAGGCTATTTTTATATAACCTTGTGTGGAGTTTCCTTTGTGGTGGGCCTTTGGTTGTTGTTGCTGGGGTGCGTGCGCAAATACTTAGCCTACATCGCCTCCAAGTTTAGCCTTGCTGCTCGCGCCACGTTACCTAGAGGGTGAGTAGGGGTTATCTTGGCGTGTAACTCCCTTGCCCTGACTTGGTAGTGGTGGTCTCTGACTGACTTTGGCGAAAGCCCTGGCCAGCCGGGGATCCCATTTCCAACACCATCTCTAAGCTGAGGCTGGCCCAGCTCAGCCAAGGATTGGTCTGAGATGGCACCAGAAGCTGCCCAGTTGATGCCATCTCTGAGCTGAGGCTGGGTCAGCTCAGCCAAGGATTGGTCTGCCTCAGACACAGTGTAGTCGAGACACCTTTGGCCTTCTTGCTGAGCACTACAGCCTTGGGTGGTCGTTGATGCACCTCGCCGTGTGTGATGGTTTCCATTGCCCCTTGCACACTCCGGACCTGACCTCTCCTGGGGAAATGAAGAGGGGTCGTTATAGGGGCATGGTTGGGTGAGCTTTGGTTTCACTCTGGTAATGGGTGTGTTGTGCTTCATGCTTTGATACATGGGCAACTAGTGGAGAAGTTGTGATGGTGTTTTGTTCTTCTCGGAGACAAGTCCAACCATCGCCCTCTGGTTGGACTGTAGAGTTGTGAAAAGGTGTACTGGGGTGTGGGGGAACAGCTGTACTGGGGTGTGGGGGAACAGCTGGGCTGGGGTGTGGGGGAACAGCTGGGCTGGGGTGCGGGGAACAGCTGGGATGTGGGGAAACAGCTGGGCTGGGGTGTGGGGAACAGCTGGGGTGTGGGGAACAGCTGGGCTGGGTTGTGGGGAACGGCTGGGGTGTGGGGAACAGCTGGGCTGGGGTGTGGGGAAACAGCTGGGCTGGGGTGTGGGGAACAGCTGGGGTGTGGGGAAACAGCTGGGCTGGGGTGTGGGGAACAGCTGGGGTGTGGGGAAACAGCTGGGCTGGGGTGTGGGGAACGGCTGGGGTGTGGGGAACGGCTGGGGTGTGGGGAACAGCTGGGCTGGGGTGTGGGGAACATCTGGACTGGGGTGTGGGGAACGGCTGGGGTGTGGGGAACAGCTGGGCTGGGGTGTGGGGAACAGCAGGGGTGGGGAACAGCTGGGCTGGGGTGTGGGGAACAGCTGGGCTGGGGTGTGGGGAACAGCGGGGCTGGGGTGTGGGGAACAGCTGGGCTGGGGTGTGGGGAACAGCTGGGCTGGGGTGTGGGGAACAGCAAGGATGGGGAACAGCTGGGCTGTGGTGTGGGGAACAGCTGGGCTGTGGTGCGGGGAACAGCTGGGCTGTGGTGTGGGGAACAGCTGGGCTGTGGTGTGGGGAACAGCTGGGCTGTGATGTGGGGAACAGCTGGGCTGTGGTGTGCGGAGCAGCTAGGCTGTGGTGTGGGGAGCAGCTGGGCTGTGGTGTGGGGAACAGCTGGGCTGTGGTGTGGGGAACAGCTGGGCTGTGGTGTGGGGAATAGCTGGGCTGTGGTGTGGGGAATAGCTGGGTTGGGGTGTGGGGGATAGCTGGGCTGGGGTGTGGGGAACAGGTGGACTGGGGTGTGGGGAACAGGTGGACTGGGGTGTGGGGAACAGGTGGACTGGGGTGTGGGGAACAGGTGGACTGGGGTGTGGGGAACAGGTGGACTGGGGTGTGGGGAACAGGTGGACTGGGGTGTGGGGAACAGGTGGACTGGGGTGTGGGGAACAGGTGGACTGGGGTGTGGGGAACAGGTGGACTGGGGTGTGGGGAACAGGTGGACTGGGATGTGTTGTGGGAAACAGGTGGACTGGGGTGTGGGAAACAGGTGGACTGGGATGTGTTGTGGGGAATAGGTGGACTGGGGTGTGTTGTGGGGAACAGGTGGACTGGGGTGTGTTGTGGGGAACAGGTGGACGGGGGTGCGTTGTGGGGAACAGGTGGACTGGGGTGTGTTGTGGGGAACAGGTGGACTGGGGTGTGTTGTGGGGAACAGGTGGACTGGGGTGTGTTGTGGGGAACAGGTGGACTGGGGTGTGTTGTGGGGAACAGGTGGACTGGGGTGTGTTGTGGGGAACAGGTGGACTGGGGTGTGTTGTGGGGAACAGGTGGACTGGGGTGTGTTGTGGGGAACAGGTGGACTGGGGTGTGTTGTGGGGAACAGGTGGACTGGGGTGTGTTGTGGGGAACAGGTGGACTGGGGTGTGTTGTGGGGAACAGGTGGGCTGGGATGTGTTGTGGGGAACAGCTGGACTGGGATGTGGGAAACAGGTGGACTGGGATGTGTTGTGGGGAATAGGTGGACTGGGGTGTGTTGTGGGGAACAGGTGGACTGGGGTGTGTTGTGGGGAACAGGTGGACGGGGGTGCGTTGTGGGGAACAGGTGGACGGGGGTGCGTTGTGGGGAACAGGTGGACTGGGGTGCGTTGTGGGGAACAGGTGGACTGGGGTGTGGGGAACAGGTGGACTGGGGTGTGGGGAACAGGTGGACTGGGGTGTGGGGAACAGGTGGACTGGGGTGTGGGGAACAGGTGGACTGGGATGTGTTGTGGGAAACAGGTGGACTGGGGTGTGGGAAACAGGTGGACTGGGATGTGTTGTGGGGAATAGGTGGACTGGGGTGTGTTGTGGGGAACAGGTGGACTGGGGTGTGTTGTGGGGAACAGGTGGACGGGGGTGCGTTGTGGGGAACAGGTGGACTGGGGTGTGTTGTGGGGAACAGGTGGACTGGGGTGTGTTGTGGGGAACAGGTGGACTGGGGTGTGTTGTGGGGAACAGGTGGACTGGGGTGTGTTGTGGGGAACAGGTGGACTGGGGTGTGTTGTGGGGAACAGGTGGACTGGGGTGTGTTGTGGGGAACAGGTGGACTGGGGTGTGTTGTGGGGAACAGGTGGACTGGGGTGTGTTGTGGGGAACAGGTGGACTGGGGTGTGTTGTGGGGAACAGGTGGACTGGGGTGTGTTGTGGGGAACAGGTGGGCTGGGATGTGTTGTGGGGAACAGCTGGACTGGGATGTGGGACTGGGAAACAGGTGGACTGGGATGTGTTGTGGGGAACAGCTGGACTGGGATGTGTTGTGGGGAACAGCTGGACTCGGATGTGTTGTGGGGAACAGGTGTACTGGGATGTGTTGTGGGGAACAGATGGACTTGGACGTGTTGTGGGGAACAGGTGGACTGGGACGTGTTGTAGGGAACAGGTGGACTGGGATGTGGGATTGGGAAACAGGTGGACTGGGATGTGTTGTGGGGAACAGGTGGACTGGGATGTGTTGTGGGGACCAGGTGGACTGGGATGTGTTGTGGGGTACAGGTGGACTGGGATGTGTTGTGGGGTACAGGTGGACTGGGATGTGTTGTGGGGTACAGGTGGGCTGGGGTGTGTTGTGGGGTACAGGTGGGCTGGGGTGTGTTGTGGGGAACAGGTGGACTGGGATGTGTTGTGGGGAACAGGTGGACTGGGATGTGTTGTGGGGAACAGGTGGACTGGGATGTGTTGTGGGGAACAGGTGGACTGGGATGTGTTGTGGGGAACAGGTGGACTGGGATGTGTTGTGGGGAACAGGTGGACTGGGATGTGTTGTGGGGAACAGGTGGACTGGGATGTGGGATTGGGAAACAGGTGGACTGGGATGTGTTGTGGGGAACAGGTGGACTGGGATGTGTTGTGGGGAACAGGTGGACTGGGATGTGGGACTGGGAAACAGGTGGACTGGGATGTGTTGTGGGGAACAGCTGGACTGGGATGTGTTGTGGGGAACAGCTGGACTCGGATGTGTTGTGGGGAACAGGTGTACTGGGATGTGTTGTGGGGAACAGGTGGACTTGGACGTGTTGTGGGGAACAGGTGGACTGGGACGTGTTGTAGGGAACAGGTGGACTGGGATGTGGGATTGGGAAACAGGTGGACTGGGATGTGTTGTGGGGAACAGGTGGACTGGGATGTGTTGTGGGGAACAGGTGGACTGGGATGTGTTGTGGGGTACAGGTGGACTGGGATGTGTTGTGGGGTACAGGTGGACTGGGATGTGTTGTGGGGTACAGGTGGGCTGGGGTGTGTTGTGGGGTACAGGTGGGCTGGGGTGTGTTGTGGGGAACAGGTGGACTGGGATGTGTTGTGGGGAACAGGTGGACTGGGATGTGTTGTGGGGAACAGGTGGACTGGGATGTGTTGTGGGGAACAGGTGGACTGGGATGTGTTGTGGGGAACAGGTGGACTGGGGTGTGGGATTGGGAAACAGGTGGACTGGGATGTGTTGTGGGGAACAGTTGGACTGGGATGTGTTGTGGGGTACAGGTGGGCTGGGGTGTGTTGTGGGGAACAGGTGGACTGGGATGTGTTGTGGGGAACAGGTGGACTGGGATGTGTTGTGGGGAACAGGTGGACTGGGATGTGTTGTGGGGAACAGGTGGACTGGGATGTGTTGTGGGGAACAGGTGGACTGGGATGTGTTGTGGGGAACAGGTGGACTGGGATGTGGGATTGGGAAACAGGTGGACTGGGATGTGTTGTGGGGAACAGGTGGACTGGGATGTGTTGTGGGGAACAGGTGGACTGGGATGTGTTGTGGGGAACAGGTGGACTGGGATGTGTTGTGGGGAACAGGTGGACTGGGATGTGTTGTGGGGAACAGGTGGACTGGGATGTGTTGTGGGGAACAGGTGGACTGGGATGTGTTGTGGGGAACAGGTGGACTAGGCTGTGTTGTGGGGAACAGGTGGACTAGGGTGTGTTGTGGGGAACAGGTGGACTAAGGCTGGGTGTAGGAAACAGGCGGACTCTGGATCGGGAGTGGGGAAAAGGCGGACTGGGATGGGAACAGGCGGACTGGGATGGGGTATGGCGAACAGGTGAGCTGGGAAGCCTCAGCACATTGCTTAGTTCAACTTGAAAGACCTGGATTGATGACTTGGGTATTCTGGTCTCTTTTCATGTAGTCTTTTCTGGCTAAGACATCCTTTGCTTTTCCAACTACTGGTGATTGCCTGTTGTCCATCTAATGCATAGAGCCGTGTTGTGCCGCCCCTCTGCTCTAATCCTTTGGCAGATGTGGTGTCCCAGATGCCCAACCCCCTAAAATTAGCTCTACAGCATTGTACCATCTCGCTACTTGATCAGAGATGTCACCTCTTGGTCCTCACCTCATGCAGGATTCACAGGCATGCTGCACCCTGTGCTGTAGTCTTTATTCTCCACCCTGTGCTCTCGTTTTTAGACAGATGTGGTGTGCCAGGGCCCTCTAGCTGCAGTGGACCATGTCACCTGCTGTATCAGGATGTCAGCCTTCGGCTCTCACCTCATGCGGGTCCACACTGGCGTGCATCAAGGTACATGTGGCCTGCGCCCTCCCACGCTGGCAGTGTGTCCCTGAAGCTCGGTGTGTGCAGCCAGTTTTAGTGGGAGGAGAGCGCTGGGGGTCTCCAGGGTCCCCTTCACATACACACCACACCGCCTCTCCTTACCCCTAGCAGAGTACCGTGACAGGGTGAGATGCTGGGCATGTCATGAGATGGGCGTCTTCACGGGTGGTCCTTGTGCTGCCCTGGGCTTCAGTAGTTGCTTGGACACTGTCTGTCGAGGGCCAGTCTCTCAAGGGCTGGTCTGTGCCTGTCGAGGGCCGGCTTGCGTCTGTCGAGTGCTGGCCTGTCGAGGGCCGGCCTGCGTCTGTCGAGGGCTGGCCTGTCGAGGGCCGGCCTGCATCTGCCGAGGGCTGGCCTGTCGAGGACCGGCCTGCGTCTGTCGAGGGCCGGCCTGTCGAGGGCTGGCCTGCATCTGTCGAGGGCTGGCCTGTGCCTGTCGAGGGCTGGCCTGTGTCTGTCGAGGGCTGATCTGCTCAAAGGTCATCCTGTCACATCGCCTTTTGAGGACCGGCCTGCGTCTGTCGAGGGCCGGCCTGCGTCTGTCGAGGGCCGGCCTGCGTCTGTCGAGGGCTGGCCTGCGTCTGTCGAGGGTCGGCCTGCGTCTGTCGAGGGCTGGCCTGTCAAGGGCCGGCCTGCGTCTGTCGAGGGCCGGCCTGCGTCTGTCGAGGGCTGGCCTGCGTCTGTCGAGGGCCGGCCTGCGTCTGTCGAGGGCTGGCCTGCGTCTGTCGAGGGCCGGCCTGCGTCTGTCGAGGGCTGGCCTGTCAAGGGCCGGCCTGCGTCTGTCGAGGGCTGGCCTGCGTCTGTCGAGGGCTGGCCTGTCGAGGGCCGGCCTGCGTCTGTCGAGGGTCGGCCTGCGTCTGTCGAGGGCTGGCCTGTCAAGGGCCGGCCTGCGTCTGTCGAGGGCTGGCCTGCGTCTGTCGAGGGCCGGCCTGCGTCTGTCGAGGGCTGGCCTGTCAAGGGCCGGCCTGCGTCTGTCGAGGGCTGGCCTGCGTCTGTCGAGGGCTGGCCTGTCGAGGGCCGGCCTGCGTCTGTCGAGGGTCGGCCTGCGTCTGTCGAGGGCTGGCCTGTCAAGGGCCGGCCTGCGTCTGTCGAGGGCCGGCCTGCGTCTGTCGAGGGCTGGCCTGCGTCTGTCGAGGGCCGGCCTGCGTCTGTCGAGGGCTGGCCTGTCAAGGGCCGGCCTGCGTCTGTCGAGGGCTGGCCTGTCAAGGGCCGGCCTGCGTCTGTCGAGGGCTGGCCTGCGTCTGTCGAGGGTCGGCCTGTTGAGGGCTGGCCTGCATCTGTCGAGGGCTGGCCTGTGTCTGTCGAGGGCTGATCTGCTCAAAGGTCATCCTGTCACATCGTCTTTTGAGGACCAGCCTGTGTCAGTCGACGGCTGGCCTGCGCCTGTCGAGGGCCGGCCTGCGCCTGTCGAGGGCCGGCCTGCGCCTGTCGAGGGTTGGCCTGTCAAGGGCCGGCCTGCGTCTGTCGAGGGCTGGCTTGTCGAGGGCTGGCTTGTCGAGGGCTGGCTTGTCGAGGGCTGGCTTGTCGAGGGCTGGCTTGTCGAGGGCTGGCTTGTCGAGGGCTGGCTTGTCGAGGGCTGGCTTGTCGAGGGCTGGCTTGTCGAGGGCTGGCCTGTCGAGGGCTGGCCTGTCGAGGGCTGGCTTGTCGAGGGCTGGCCTGTCGAGGGCTGGCCTGTCGAGGGCTGGCCTGTCGAGGGCTGGCCTGTCGAGGGCTGGCCTGCGTCTGTCGAGGGCTGGCCTGTCGAGGGCCGGCTTGCGTCTGTCGGGGGCCGGCCTGCGCCTGTCGAGGGCTGGCCTGTAGAGGGCCGGCATGCGTCTGTCGAGGGCTGGCCTGTCGAGGGCTGGCCTGTAGAGGGCCGGCCTGCGCCTGTCGAGGGCTGGCCTGTAGAGGGCCGGCATGCGTCTGTCGAGGGCTGGCCTGTCGAGGGCCGGCCTGTGCCTGTCGAGGGCCGGCCTGCGTCTGTCGAGGGCTGGCCTGTCGAGGGCCGGCCTGCGTCTGTCGAGGGCTGGCCTGTCGAGGGCCGACCTGTGTCTGTCGAGGGTTGGCCTTTCGAGGGCAGGGTCGGCGTCTTTCGAGTGCCTGCCTGCGTTGAGGGCCGCGTCTGTCGAGGGCCGCATCTGTCGACGTCTGTGTCTGTCGAAGACCATGTCTGATGAAGACACTGTCTATGCCTGTCGAAGACCGCGTCTACTCCTGTCGAAGACCGCGTCTGCGCCTGTCGAAGACCACGTCTGCGCCTGTCGAAGACCGCGTCTGCGCCTGTCAAGGGCCGGCCTGTACCTGTCAAGGGCTCAAGGGCCGGCCTGTACCTGTCAAGGGCTCAAGGGCCGGCCTGTGCCTGTCAAGGGCTCAAGGGCCAGCCTATGCCTGTCAAGGGCTCAAGGGCTAAAAACTACACATAAGTAGTATCCCTCTAGACCTATATTTCTTTACAATTTACTCATTGGAATATCCAAACTCACAATCCCCCATACTCTTTCATGCCTCTTCTCACTCCACATCCACATCACTTACACTCTATACATACATACTATCCACCCCAGAACCAGACTACATACACAGATGAAACCATTGGGATGAGGAACTCAACCCTCAAATGCTGTGCTGAGAGCTGGGGCGTTTCACTCAGACTGGTCAACGCGCGTTTCGATGGCTTACTTTACTTTTCTTGCAAGCTTCTTCAGGACCTGTTACTTTAGAAATTTGTAACTGGCAGGATGAAGGGGAGAGCAGAATTTCTTGCAGTTCCTAGATATCAGGGAGTACTTCTACCACACTGACACTGTTTTCCCACTCTATGCTGTTGTTTTACTTTATTGCTCTGTGGCCTGATAGTAGTCCCTTTTCAAAAATGGGCTTCGCTCCAATGCTGTACTTAGTATAGCGTGCTGGATAACCTGTAGTTAATGTTACCGCTCCGTCTCTAACAGTGTTGCAGTCTTTACGATTCGCTTTTCTTATACCGATTGAGACTGAAGACTGCCGTTGGGATGCTCACTTTCTTACTCTTTGGCTGGCCCTACTAGCATCTTCGGCAAATCAGCTTATCCGGCACGGCCCCATATCATTGAGTCTCTGTCCTGTGCCTGTCAAGGGCCACTGTCCTGGGATGGCTAATGGAGCAAGCGGGTGGTACATGTCGATTCTGGGGTCTGTGCCGTCTGCCCGATCCCCCCTCACGACTTGAATTGTATTGCCCACCTATACCACCCCGAACTATGTATCCCCCCCTCCCTCTTTCTTGGCGCTCAGTAGTGCAGCAAATGGGCTGACAATCTCCTCTGAGCATGAAAAAAATCAAATTATGCAGATTTTAACTTGCGAACAAGCGCATTTTGATTGGACGTCGTTCATTTTAGACTGTTGTGTGGAAAAAAGGTTCCAAACAGGAAATATTTAAACCTCAGCATGACGAAGGACATGCAAGAAAGGTGCCTAGTTTGGTAAAGCTATCTTATTTCCAAAGATGTCTGTTCAGTTTAGGCAACACCACTGGACTTTCAGTAATCTGCGGCCGCAGCATTTTCTGCATAATTGTTGATTTGCCGCCATTGCCACACAGGCGCAGTTCCAGGACTTGGGATTGGGTAAGCCATGGAGAAGCATGGGTGGGCCTTATTTTCCCACTTGATTTAGTCAAGCCAGTTTTCCTGTCAGAAAGAATGTGTGATGGGAGCTTGCGTTCCCCATATAATGCTTGTGTCTGAGGTACGCCTTCAGTTCACACATCCATCCCCGTGACCCCTCCGAGGTCTCCAGGCACTTCAAGTAGCCCAAGGCACTAGCGTTCTATATGTAAGTTACACACTTAGCCTTTGATTGCAACCCTGCAGGCTGGTGGGATTTTTGCATTGAGAAAAAGAACAGAAGATGGCGCTTGGGTGGGCCACTGAGCTATCTTGGGAGGGCCTGGCCCACCTGGCCCACTCCCTAGAACCTGGCCTGAAGCACATTGCCCATTATTTACTACTGCATAATTTACAAGTGTTAGCCAAAACCTTTTGTTGCTAGATCAACGGATGAAATGTTCTGGGCTGCCATACCCGTGGCCCGGCAGGGCAGAACCTTTGCGACGGTGTCACCTGTCAGTCAGTCCAGTGTTCACTGGCTGTACTAAGGTGAACCCTTGTCCTGACAGTGTCAGCGTGTGAAAGTGCAGAGTATTAAAGTAACGCTGCCAGAAGATGCCAAGTGCCTTTACTTACTGCATGATGTAGTCATCTCCAGTGGCCCTGAGTGTTGGTTCCACCATGGTGTTGTCGAGCGGGGACCATGTAAAGTAATGCAGACCCCCTTGTCTGGTGGAGGAGGCCCCAAGTCTCCCCATGATGGTGGCCATACCTGCGGCTCCTCATCTGTGGTGGTTCCCTACATGAGGAGCCTTGCATGGCCTTGTCACACAGGTTCCAGCTAGTTGTTGAGTCCTGAGCACAGGGTGAGTGTATTTCCCTCCGTGAGCTCTCCTTGGGCTTGGTATAAGCCTGCTGCTTTCTGTGTGTACTGAGAAGCGCCACTTAAGTGGAATGTCCGTGCGCAGCGCTAGGTGGAGAGCACCTGAGGCTTTCGCCGTCATGTTGGGTAATGTTCAGACTGCTCAGTGGTGGAAGGGACCTGACCGATGGGTGCTAGTCACTGGGCCATACCCCCTATCTTCTCATGGCTTGTGGTACCACAAGGACCGCCCCAACGCTGCTCCAATGCAGGAATGAGCAGAGGTCCTGCCTTCCGCTCCCAGAAGCCAGCCATCTCTGGAGAGGACCTCTGTCTCAGACCTGTCCAGCTCTCTGTAACCTTTGGCTGGGTTCACACCCGGGCAGGTCTCAGAAAACACCAGACGCAGCCCCCTGTCCGATTGGAACTGCCTCGCCATCAGCCTTTCACAAAACCCCCGTTTTGGTGATTATACCGGATGTGGAACTTTCTGCTTTTTTACTGCAGACTTCTGCACTTTGAGCTGGGCCTAACGCCGCCTAGAATACCGTTACCGCCCTCAACACATAGTCCATCGCCATGTCCATAACTTGAAGGTATCATCACAGTTTCCCAGCTCATAGGGACAAAAAGTTGAAAACATTGCACATCGGTGCAGAGTCGTATCTGACACTTTGTACAAGTGCTCACTTGAGTGCTGCGAGCAGGCATTTCAACGAGGGGCACGTTTTCCAAGATTTTGCACTCATTCTCAATCCATGACCTCTGGGAGAGGATTTTGTGCACCACAGGAAACGAAAGCATGCATACTTTTTTTTAATACTTATTTTTTTTCTTATAGTACTGCATTATTTATCACAATAATTAGCACATTTTACAAGTCTCCTAACCTGCCCATAGGACGATTAGCAAGGTTTACATCGCGGCATGCATGGTGTACCAAGGTTTACTTACCCAGGCACCATTTGTGTGCAATAGTGTTCATTACAATCCTAATGCAGGAGTTACCGAAAAAAGAAAGATCTAAAAAGAGAAAACAAACCAACAACATCTTGCAGCAAAAAGCATACATACTTAAATGTAATGTAATGCAATAGGATGCTCAGAATGAGCCCATTGTCCTGAGAAGGTTCAACACCCAGTCACGTTACACCCCAGGCACTGTTCTCAAAGCTGTGCTGAATACAGGAGGGACCGCGGAGTGGAAGGTCTGATTCTGCAAATGTCAGGTGCTGCTGGCAAGGCAAGTTAGGAGAAGTATGAAAGGATAAGTAAGGACTGTTCTGCAGGGCTGGTTCCTGCTGGAGTTGAGGTGTTTTCAGAAGCCCAATGGATGCTGTACAATATTTAAAAATAAACAAACAACTTCCTGAGCCCAGAGGTTCTCTTTCGATGCTGCCGCTGCCTAGAATTGATTCAGAACACAGAATCTTTATTGGTTAATCTTAGCATATATAAGCAATACAATAAAACCTAATAATGCATAAAACAAGAATCTATTACAAAGTTGGTATTTACCAGATCATGAGGATGCTATTATGATTTACAAGCCTTAACCTGGTGGCAAAGAGATTGCAGATTTATGCCACTCATAAATACAACTCATGAATCCATGCTATAGATACAGAATCTTGATTCGAAAGCCGAATTCCCCAGAGAAGGGGCGGGTCAATCTCTGGACAGTATGTCCAAGATTGCAGCAATAAAGTTAAAACTGGTCATTGCACAGTCTGTACTTCACGTATCCTTCCAAGGACATGAGTTAGCAGGCTGCAGTGGGCTTCGGACTAGAGCATGATGAATAGTTGTCCTGTGGTTGGCGCCCAACGTGGCGCACTGCAAGCCTAAAATAATTCATTCTCTAGACCCTCCTGATTCAATGTCCAGCTTCTATCTTCCAGTCTCTCTCTCGGACTCGTGTACTCGTCTCCGCTGTGGTTTCTCCTTCTGTTACTATTTTCACCAATTCTCTTTCTCCTTTGTCCCGCTCTGCAGTTTTCTCGCTTGCTCTGGTTGTATATAGTGAGTTTCAAGTGTCCCCAAGAATGTGCGCAGGTATCCCCTCCCCCCACTCCCACTGGCAGCCACTAGCACAGGGTAAGCACTGCTAAGATGTGAACATGGGGTGAACCAAAGCTGAAGAACAGTTTGGCAATATACATGGGATGTGTTGAATAATCAAGGGACCCTCGTCATACAAGACTTGTGAACGTATACCTTGCGTTTCTGCTGACTGCCATATTATAGATGTGCACAAACTGTCTTAGTTTGCAGGTGGGAAGGGCGGTTAATAACACTGTGTGCATTCCTGCAAGACAATTTACAACAACAAAAGAGCGCCTAATGCTGTGAATTCGCAAGTGACATTGCCCCTAATTAAAAGAAAAACACAGTGTAACTAGACTAAATAAACGCGTGCGGTCAGAGGACTGGAAAAAAGGAAGGAAAACCTATTTCCTAAAAGAACCCTCACTCACCCTAGTGGTGACATGCTTCATCATGGGGTTCCCACAGGAGGGACCGAGTATCCCTCCTGTGTGCTTCAACGCCTGCAACTGCAGCGGAGCAGGTATTTCAGGAATGTAAAGTGATGTAAGTGATAAGTGGTGAAAAGTGATCGCTAAAAGATCACAGCTAGACCCAGACAACTTTATTAAGGGACCAGTTGCTCACATTAAAATCAGTGAGGCCACTTGGTGGTTTGTATTAGAACCCCAGTGACCCGGTGTGTGTGGTCAACATGTTTCTGCTGGTTCATGCGTATTATGCTCAGCTTTCTTCAGGACCAAAAAATCATAAAAAGGCAGTCCTCCGGGGGTCCACGCTCGCTAAGGCGTTCCCACTCCGTGGGGACTGTTGTAGAAAAGGAAGAAATCAGGATATCATTTCCTCCTTGATTAACTCACGGTTTTTACCCGCAGCCAGTACTCCTGCAATTAGCCTGGAGATAATCTATGAAACAAAGTGAAAGGAACACATAAATCTTATGTATAACTTAACCAGTATCAAGAATGACCTGCAAAACACCATTATGAATCTAGCGTTTACTGGACTCTTACTAGGTCTTTTTATCAAATAGTGCATGAGCTATAAATGGCTCTTTCTTCGCCAATCTATTTTTTAGAGGCATGAATTCTATTATTTCATAAAGTCAGTTCTCACGTTTAAAAACACCGGATGCCAAACCCATAAAATTCAGTTCATAATAACCCCTTTTAAAGGATTACATAAACGAAAAACCAGACAAATCATGGAGAAACTCAATGTCAATCAAAACACACTTACTCGAATCAGCAAGTAAGCGTGCCACATGGACTCTCAGTGTGGCAAAATATTCACGCAATGTTCTACCTGGGAAGGCAAACGAAACAGAACAAATTGCCACCGGTCAGCCCAATTCCGCTGATAAAAAGTATTTCAACAACCATAGCCTCTACACGCGATAGTCAAACTTTCGCTTACTTGACACATAACGGCTCGCCGTCCGGAACCTACAACTCTGTTCCACTGGTGTCCGGATCTTACTCGCACTTACGCCACTCCCGTATTTCAACCCGCGTTGCTCGTACGTGACTGCTTCATAGGTCACGTGATCGGGATTGTTCCCTGGGCGGCGGAAGTGCTGATATTATAGTCTCGTATTCTCTGGTCACTCAATAGCAATACAACCAAGAATCGAAATTGGTATTGTCGGTGCTTTGGGAAAAGCACTACCTTTTCATGCCTTCGCTCTTGAAAAGACATTGATTGGTGGTATGACATATGTACTTAGCTAAATAATGTCTTATGAGTACAGCTCAGGATTACTAAGGGTCACGATGCAGACACAGAAGAGGGATATAAGGGTAGCATGGTGAGAATAATACGAGTGACTTTTTCTGTTTTTAAATAAGACACACCGATGAATAGATGACTAATTGGCATATGTTTGATTATTTTCAGTGATCCCCGAAGAACGGCGCTGTGTCGCCCGAAATGCATTGGGTTTTTAAAGGAATAAACACTGTTTAAGATGAGCCATGCATTACTCGTATTTATTCAAGAGGTCCGGAAGGCACAGAGTAAATATCAGAAATTTGAAAATTAGCCATAAACTCAACACGTGGAATTTAAGAATAACAAAGAAGAATAGAGCGTAAACAAAAGAGAATGGAACAGTTTAAAAATGAAGAATTGGATTACAATCGATCGAGTTCATAATGTCGCACGGGCGGCATACAGCTGTGCATTTGGCTGGGGCATGCAAATGTCCCATTTCTATTTATCTAGGTCGTACCTGGTGGCAATTGGGCATGCCTCATCACCAATCTGCACGCTATCACAGACTTAATTGAGGATGATGTTTGAATAAGCTTTTTGAAATTAGGTGGGCATCCCTTACTCTTTGAAAAAATGTTCGTTATTTGGTGATATGCCACATATGCAAGCTTTTCAAGATGACATCCAAAGAAGAACCCATACAAATGTTGAACAAGGTTTTGAGCATCTCACAATCTAGAGGGATGACTGTGAAGCCTAATAAATGCAAGATCCTTGTGCAAGAAGTTGAATATTTAGGGCATCTTATTTCGGGGAAGTGAATTAAACCTCAGTTTTGCAATGTGGAGGCCATTAAGAGTGAACCTCCTGACAAGGATGCTCTATGCTGCTTTCTTGGCCTCTGCAAGTATTATGCCAGGATTGTACCAGATTATGCTCTGATGGTGCAGCCCTTGAGATCTCTTCTCAAGAAAGGTGTTCAATTTGATCGGAATGATTCTGTCAATTTTGTGTTTAAAGAAGTCATACTATCAGTTGTTAATGCTCCTACTTTGCAACCATTTGTTTCTAGCAGCAAATCATTCATTACGGTCTTGAGTCTTAAGGGGCTTGCAGCAGTCTTTGGTCAGTGGGTTGAGGGGCAAGAAAACACCATTGCATTTGCTTCCAGAGCTCTGATGGGGCTGAAAGTTATTACAGCACCGTTGAAAAAAGCTCTGACAATTGTAGGGCTGCGCAAAAATGCAAGACATATATTTGGGGTAATTCTTGTGAAATGTTTACTGATCACAAGCTTTTGGTGTTTTTATTTGTGGGAATGGTTTGGGTAAGGCTTCTGCACGATTGGTTTGGTTGTTTAAGTTACAGGAGTATGACCTCATGGCTAAATACATTCAAGGAGGTGAGAACATTCGTGCTGATTGTTTGTCCCGCCTTCCTCTTTCTTATCACAGAGATTATATTGATAACTGTGTCATGGAGTGTGTTGTTGCTCTTGTAGATATTGTATCTGCATGTCAAGGGAGTATAGATGAGTGGTCTACAGCCATGGCTGAGAATGAGGTTTTCAGTAAAGTGGAGTATTATGTCAAAACTAAGTGGCCATCTGAGAAAACTCCCACAGGGGAAATGAGGAGTTTTGCTCAGGTTGCAGAAGAACTTTAATTTGAAAATGGAATTTGTATCAGGAAGGATCTATTTGTTCCCCCAGCCCAGCTCAGAGAGATGATCATTAAAATGCCTCATGAGGGACATGTGGGAATATCAGCTACCTGCAAGAAAACAAGACACATTTACTGGTGGCCGGGTTTATATAAGCAAGTGTCTAATTTTGTTGGAGTGTGTCCTCAATGTGTAGTTTCCTACAAGCATTGGAAATTGTCTCCGGAACCGTTATTTCCAGTTCGTTTTCCGGATAAAGCATGGGAAAAGATCGCTTTGGATTTTTCTGAACCATTTAATCTGCTTTCATCTGACAAAAGATATTTTTTAGTAGCCATTGACTACTTTTTGAATGTGGTTTTTTTACTCTTTTGTAGAGGCAGCCAGCTCTTCAATGGGGATCACTTTTCTGCAGACCATGCAGAATAGTTATAGACAATGGCATGCATTTTGTCTCTAGACAGATGGTGGATTTTATGAAGAAATGTGATATAAACATTCTCAGATGGTGTTGTATAGTCCATCTTCTAATGGGTTAGTTGAGGGGGCTAACCGTTTTCTGAAAGAAGGGAGTTAGACAACGCTTGCGGCAATATTGAGGTTTCAGAATTTTTGCAGGAAAAAAGTTTGGGCATACCTCACGTCTTCTCATTCTACTACAGGAGTTACTCCATGTAAAGGACTCGCAGGCAGGGAAGCCAGATCAAAGTTTATACCAAAGTGTTTTTTTAACTTCTCTGCTGAACTAGGCCTTGCCAAAGCGAGTAATGAGGGGGAAGACGAGCAACTTATTAGAGACAGGGTAGCAGCTAAACCGCTTGTGCTGAAGAGTCAGGGCAGGACAGAGGTTAAAGGTGTGCAGATAGCTGTTAGTGATTGGGTACTAATCAAGAAACTGTATAGCGTATGTAATGTTCAGTCCAAGTTCTCTATACTTGTACGAGTCATTAGGGTCAGTAAAGCTTCTGTCTTACTGGATAAGAGAGGTTGGTGGAATAAGTGTTGTTCGGTTAACAGAAAGCCAACTGGACAATTTAGGTGCATGTATGCTGACAGAGCTGGTGATGATGTTGAACATGGGGTCATGTCTACTACAGGGACTCAAAACTGCAACACCTCTGCAGGGGCTGATTTGGGTGTCTCCTCGTCTAATATTCAGGACGATGTGAGTAGCAATGATTCTCCTGCCAGGGTTGCATGTGAAAAAGGTGGTGCAACTGACTCCAATCTTCCAGCATTATTGGCTCAGAGCAAATCATACAAGGAACCCTGATCATCCTCTCGTAGCCAGCGCACAATCAAATTGCCTGCTAAACTGCGTGATTATACCCTGGCTTGAACTTTGTTTTGTGTTGTGTAAGGAAGGGGCTGATGTATTAGCACGTAAATGAATATTTACTTAAATGTGTATTTTACTGTTGAATCTTAATGTATGTATTGAGTGTTTTTCTGTGTTGACAATGTTGTAGTCTTGATATGTTATGTATGCATGTTGCATTCTTTTTGGATCCTTGACTCTTCGATTGACGGTCTGGTTCTAGAGTGGACAGGTTTGTCCATTGCCTGCTGCTCTGGAGCCGGACGAGAGCTTGTTTAGTCTTGGTCCCCTGGAATAAAGAACTGCATCTAAACCTTTCTCTGCGTTGGTTTCCAAATGGTATTCTCAAATATTTGAACGCTCCAAATGGGGTCACAAACGCGGTGATTGACTGTTACTCTTCACAAAGCTGAATTATGTGAGATGCCGAATGCAAATCAATGGTGGAAAAATATTTTGAACACCTAGTGTTTGCAATCATCTCATGAATATGTGGAAGCGGATGGCAATCCACTGCGATGTTCTGTTTGGGAGCGATCTTAAATCCGCACATAGTTTAAGATCTCCAGTCTTCTTCTTGGTCAGAACGACCGGAGAAAACCCACCCCAATGCATCAATGGGGGCAATGATCCCTTCAGACTTTAACTTCTCCAAAACCAATTTACGATCCTGCCTTACACTGAGAGGCACTGGTCTCACTTTGTGCACTACCGGCAACACACTCTTCTTGAGATTTATGCTGTGCTCAAAACCCAGTACTATCCCCATAGCATCTTTAAAAAAACCAGGATACGATGCAGTCGTACTGTCCACAATTTCACCCTCCCCCTCCGATGATAACAGATCATTATGTGGTTCCCCCACTACGATGGGGGGATCTTGACCTGGGCGCAAGATGATACCCACACTAGCAAGATCTCTCCAACCCACTATATTGTTACCATTCACTGCAACATAGACCGTCGCTAGAATGGACCTTCCTAAACATACCAATGTAGACCAGCAGAACCCTATAAGGTCTATATCCTGTTCTCTTAATGCCTTTGGGTTAATGTCAGGTGGAGTCAGGGCTGTTGTCACCGTCCAGAGCTTGTAAACGGTACGATCTGACAAAATAGTAATGGGGGGCACCAGAATCTACAATCACCGTAACCTCTTTGCCATCAATAACAGCATCAACAATAGGTCCCTTATTTTTTTTTCATTGAAGCACAACTAGAGACCTCTGGCAAATCCACAGTCAATAACACATTCGAGCACCTGTTGCTACGCTCTCACAACTCCCCCCTCAGAATCGTTCACACTCACATTTCTAACTTTAACCTTGTTAAATTTACTGCCCATGCTAGCCTTGTGCACACCCTGAAATGGCCCATTTTACAACATCAATTACATTTCATACCAAATGCAGTGCAAAATGGGTTATTCCCTATGTGATTCTTTGAACCACACCTATAGCACACTTGTTGGCCATGTCTCTGCTGACCACGCTGTTTTTTTTCCAGCCACCGGTTTGCTATTGAAAGCACAAACAACCTCTTCCTCCATAAGGCCCCTAACCGAGGATTGGGTTTGCGAGGTATGATTCAACAACCCTTTACAAGTGACAATCTATCTCTCTATGCTTTTGGCCACATCAATAGTTTCTGCTAGCATAGGATTACAAGTCAGCAACCGTTCTTGCACCTCTTTTGAAAAGCAATAAAAACACAATCTGATCACGTATATAGATGTCAACGTTGGCTCCAAATTCCCACTTTGCAGCCAAGACCCGTAGAGTGGCAATATATTCCTCTACAGACTCCTCACATGACTGCTTCCACATTGCAAAATTGAATCTCTGTAATAAGACACTTGATTCACCAGAGTACTGCTTCCTCATCCTTTCTTTTGCTTCCAGGTAAACGTTCCAGGGTGTCTCTTAGTTCAACGCGCTGGAATAGGGGGAAGATTATCGAAAACCCTCTGACCAGCCACCCCCAAGTAGATAAATAACAGTGCTATTTTCCTGGGAAGAAAATATGTATCGTCATCAATGGCAGTCAAATAGTTTTCAAAAATGCAAAGCCACTCCAACCGTTTTATAAAAGGTTTTCCAGCTTTCTGCAAAAAGGGCGGTGGCTGAATAATTCCCTGGTTCCAGGGTGTCTCTTAGTTCAACGGCGCCGGAATAGGGGGAAGATTATCGAAAACCCTCTGACCAGCCACCCCCAAGTAGATAAATAACAGTGCTATTTTCCTGGGAAGAAAATATGTATCGTCATCAATGGCTGTCAAATAGTTTTCAAAAATGCAAAGCCACTCCAACCGTTTTATAAAAGGTTTTCCAGCTTTCTGCAAAAAGGGCGGTGGCTGAATAATTCCCTGATTTGCAAGCATTTATAACAAAATTTATGTATATGGTTGTTGGAAAAAAATAGTCAAGTTAGCTTGTCCACAAGTAGAGCAAACTCAAATAGACTGAGGACTGCCTACTAGCCAGGAAGCGCAGGTGAATGAGTAGTAAGCACCCAAACAAAAGCGCAGGCAAAATGAACAGAGTAAGCACAAACAACTGTGAGGCTAACTGAGAGAAACTAAGCTGCTCAGGAAGCGTAAGTGAAACAAACTACAAGCGTTCTCCAAGTAATGAAAACGTTGAGTTCACCAATCCAAAATGGCCGCATGCCAGGGAGGACCTGGCTTTGCAGTTCGGGCTGGACTGTTCCCATGAGGCACAGGGTCAAGACTGATTTGCATATGGCCAGGTCTAAACTAGGGTGGCATGGTGAGCAAAAGAATGATGGATTTAACCCAGATCTCTTGATGGGGGGGTGAATGTTTTGATTTGTTCTGCATTCCGTCCATCAATTGTGTGTCTTTTGCTTTCTCGCCCTAAGTGCACCGGGTATGCCCAGACGTGGGTCCTGGGCGCACTGTGCCACTGAATTCAAGCAATCCAGGTTGAAGAGGGGTGAAACTCCAAAACCGGTCGTAGGATGCTTGTTTCCGGTCCAGGGAGGACCTGGCTTTGCAGTTCAGGCTGGACTGTTCCCATGGGGCACCTTGTCAAGACTGATTTGCATATGGCCAGGTCTAAACTGGGGTGGCATGGTGAGCAAAAGAATAATGTAGTTAACCCAGATCTCTTGACTGGGGGTGAATGTTTTGTTTTGTTCTGCTTTCCGTCCTTCAATTGTGTGTCTTTTGCTTTCTCGCCGTAACGGGATGACGTCACACAGTATGCTTGCTCAATACACAACTCTCGGGAACAGACAACACGTGGCGATCGTCACCGGAGGCAGGTCCGGGATGCGGCTCATTGCACTGCCAAATGGCACATCAATGCTGTCCTGCATCAGCGGGGTCTTGCCGTCTGTGGCGCTGGGCGGTTGATCCTCCCATCAGCACGCGCCGATCTCGCTCCGGGTCTCGCGCACTCAAGGTGCGCTGGTGAATCTTCAAAACAAAGCCAGGTACTCACAAAGAAACCTTTCCGGCCAACAGTTCCCAGCGTCACAAAAATGTATCATCCTTTCCTTTGAATCCAACATAGTCAGTGGGTCCCATAGGTGGGTTGTAAGATTACCCCACTCCTGGTACCAAAATGTAGTGTGAGTTCCACACATACCAAAAGGAAGGACTGGAAACCAGCACAGAGAAAGGTTTAGATGCAGTTCTTTATTTCAGGGGACCCACAACCATAACGGGCTCCAGTCCGGCTACAGAGCAGCAGGCAACTGACAAACCTGTCCACTCTAAAACCAGACATTTATTTGAAGAGTCAAGGTTCGAAAAAGAATGCAAACATGCATACATAACATTTCAAAATTTAAACATTGTCCATACAAAAATAATTCAATACATATATTAAGATTCAACGGAAAAAGACACATTTTTTAAAATATATTTGTTCTAGAGTTTTACATAGCACAAACTAGACTCGAAGATATCCGGTATCGGAGCGCTTTACATGAGCGCCACTTTCGTTACAGAAGGACATATTCATTTTGTTAGGCACGGGGAGATTAACTGATTGGCCCAGAATCGCAGGATGTTAAGCGTTGTTTCCAAGACTCGAACCCTGTTCCCCTGCTTCGAGGTCCACCGCTTTAGCCATTTAAGTAAATGTTCATTTGCTTGCTAATACCACATCCTGTTCCTTCTTCCAGTCTGCTGAGTCTGGGCACCTGTGTAGAGGCTCCTTACACGAGGCCTGCCTCATGGTTTCTGAAGTTGGGTGCGCTGTGGAGTAGTTGAACACGATACGTGTATTTATCCACTGCAGTCGTTGCAGCCATGCCATTCACATCAACCACCCAGCACCTGGTGTCTAAAGGCGAGCCAGGGAGGGGGGTCACCCCCCCACAGCTCCAGGTGTCCTAAGGCAGCCCAGGTAGGGGGTGATCCGCTCCCACAGCACCTGGTGTCCGAAGGCAGCCCAGGGAGGGGGTGATACGCTCCCACAGCACCTGGTGTCTGAAGGCGAGCCCGGTAGGGGGTCATTCCTCCCCCCCCTCCCACCCCAGCATCAAGTGTCCAAAGGCAGCCCAGGGAGGGGGTGATCCATGCCCACAGCACCTGGTGTCAGAAGACGTCCCAGGGAGTAGGGTCATCTGCCCCCACGGCACTTGGTGTCCGCATGCGGTCCAGGGAGGAGGTGATCCGCTCCCACAGCACCTGGTGTCAGAAGGCGTCCCAGGGAGTGGGGTCATCTGCCCCCACGGCACTTGGTGTCCGCATGCGGTCCAGGGAGGAGGTGATCCGCTCCCACAGCACCTGGTGTCAGAAGGCGTCCCAGGGAGTGGGGTCATCCGCCCCCACGGCACTTGGTGTCCGCATGCGGTCCAGGGAGGAGGTGATCCGCTCCCACAGCACCTGGTGTCCGAAGGCTGCCCAGGGAGGGGGTCATCCGCCCCCAGAGCACCTGGTATACGAAGGCGGCCCAGGGAGAGGGTGATCTGCCTCCACAGCACCTGTTGTCTGAAAGCAGCCCAAGTAGGGGGTTATCCGCTCCCAGAGCACTTGGTGTCTGAAGGCGACCCAGGGAGGGGGTCATCTCTCCCCAAAGCACCTGGTGTCTAGAGGTGGCCCAGGGAGGGGGTCATCCGCTCCTACAGCACCGGGTGTCCGAAGGCAGCCCTGGGAGGCTTTCTTTAGGCAGATGCCGACCCCTGGACAGTTCCTCTCTAGGGCGGCCTATTGTTCTTGACTTATAGTTAATTCATGTGGCTTGTTTGGTTGTCATCTTAAGAATTCACTATTTTACGATATTTCTTTACTGCTATCCAGTGGTGTACAGTTTTGCAGCTGACATGTGTTTCGCCCTCTTGTGGCGTCAAATTCGGGGCTTTCTCAGGGCAGGGGAGATGTTTCGCGCATGGAGAATACAGGGAGTGTTTACGTAGTGTAGGGGTTGGTGGTCTGACACCATCACAGACCCATGCCATGTGGAAGAGATGGTGAAGTGCTTCGGATAGCGACGATGTTCACAGCCCCTTGTCCTAAAGTTTCCCTTTAGTCCAGAACCCACCTGTTGCACAAGTGGCGTTAACCTGAAATATCCCCACCAAGTGACCAGCACTTGCACAGCGCGCAGAGGGCTGTCTCAGAAGTTACACATGTGTGGCCACAAACCCCCCCCCCCCCCAGTGTCTGGTTCAGGGTGGAGATGTCTGTTGTGTTCTATAATCTAAACTTCACTGGTGCAGCGGTGGTCCTTCACACAGTCAGCGCCTTTGTCTGCTTCGGTAGAGAACAATGTTCCGTCAAAAACTGTATTTGACATAGTATACCTCACTCTAAATTTCTGCAGTCATAATCTGAGATTTTGATCTAGAAGTTAAAGTGTAGCCTTGCATTGAAAATCCTGTAACAGTCATGGGAAATGCTTTAAATGTTTTAGTGCTTAGAATATAGAAGGGAATGTGTGTAGCACTATTTCGATGTGGTGCGACAATCTGCAGGGTTTCCTACGTAAGAGGTCACAGCGGTTGTAAGCACCGGCCCCATCCCTGAGATGGAGTTAGGAGTGAGTGAACGTAGAGCACCCTCAAGGGGTGAGGGTAGATTTGCCAGCAGACCTCTGCCTTGGGGAGGTGAGGGAAGGGTTTAGGGCAGAGCATGCACCTCGCCTGCCTTTCCAGGCATTATATTTAACCTTTTATATTAAATTTAACCTAGTTAACTTTCTGATGGGTCTGTCTGAAGGCTCGGATATTAAATATTACTATTTGTTTCCTTTACAGCGCCTCCCAGTCTGCTGTGTGCTACTCCGAGTGCAATGCTGGGGCCTGGCCAGGGGGCTTCAGGGAGGTATAATGTCAAAGGCTATTTAAGCCTAGCACATTAGGGGGAGGATGCCCTCGCCCGACCTGAAGCTGTATCACATTACTGGATAGTAGTTCTTAGGTCGAGCCTAGAGGCAGCGCGCAGGCGCTGCTCTGCCCAGCACGCTGTGTTGGAGTATGCACTTGAAGCCTCGCCCATATCTGTCATTGGCTTGTTTCATCGTCCTTCGTAAATGCAGGCTTCTGATTCGTAAATAGGCTTGTTAGTCCCTCCTTGATACTGCCTTGTCTGCATTTGTTACCTTCAATAGCGACTGGACCTTTTACACGGCTTATTACACGGTCTGCATCATAAGTCGGTGAGCACTATTTTGTTTATTGACTAATGGGGACAATGGCTGCTGCTTCTTATATTTGCAGCAGCGCCCACGCAGGACCATGAAGGCCGATTTTCGTATGGATTGCAATGCCGCTCTCACTTGAAAAGTGGCTGCCCCCTCCCCCCACAGTACTCGCAGTACAATGGTGACGCTTTCTTTAAAAATTACTTTTAAGATGAGCGCAGGTTCCGCTTCAGGGACACCACACCTTCTTTCAGCTTTTATTTATTATTATTTTTTAAATAAACTTGAATGCTGAGCGCAGCGCCTGTTTCAGGGACACCGTGCTCTGTTTCATTTTTTTTTTAACCTTAATGTTGAGCTTCACGGACACTGCGCTCTGCAATACAATAGGTCTTGTTTTTGCCAAACTTTGATCTATTTGTATGGCAATGCCTTTTAATATTATGAAAGGCCTTGCCATTTACAATTCCAATAGCTCAAAATCTCGCAATTGCGAGACTTAAAGCATTGTAAATGCTTGTTCCAACTGGTCTTGTTTTTAACAAATCCCTGGGAGAAGCAGCCCTTGGCAGTGCACGCCCAAGGACACGGCTGGGGCGAGGGCTGAGACCCTCGGGGAGCCCCCTCCGAGACAGCTGTTACCTCCTGAAAAGACTCTGCCATCCTTTTCTGGTTTTCTTGTCCGGTCTGATGATCATGTTCTGTTTTATCTTGGGGTTCTCCAGTGTGTAGGCCTCTGCCCATACCCCCGCAGGTTTCAGCAGCACGGCCCCTGCTGCCAGCCTCTCCTACCACCCGCCACCACCACCACCTCCTCCTTCTCCTTCCACCACAGACCATGATGCACAATGGGGGAAGTTTTCTTTTCCCAGCCCTCCTTTCTTAGGAGAATGCTTGTTTTCCACATTTTGCTTATGGTAACAGGGGCTGTAAATTCTTATTGCGTGAAGGTTTCTTTTCTCTGTTTTACTCCCTCTTCTTTAATTCATTGGTAGCGCTTTTGGTTAAAAGGGGATGCCCTGCTAGGAGACTGCATGCTCTGGTAGCCTCACTGCCCACCTTGGCACTGGGAGACATGGGTTCTGGACCCAGCTTCGGTTCTGCCCATGATGATCAGTCTCCTCGGCTGCAGTGACTGATTCACACTGACCTCGACTCCTCCCGTCTCAGCAAGCCACAGGCCCTGAAGGGTGATGGCGGTACGCGCACCTCCCTCCCCCATGGGGCTTCCTCTAGGCTAATTATATGGTCTGATCCTCAAGGAATGTGCCCTCCAGCCAAAGACACTCCTTCCATTATGCACTGAGTTTCGAAAGCCTGGCATGGTGCCCGCCGCCTCACCTCTATCTAGTTCAGTCATTTATGCCCAGGTCTGCTGCCTGCAACAATGAGTAAACTCTGAGTAAGGTGCTGGGAGAGATACAGATGAAGATCTGCGGTGTCCACCTGCAGATACCAGTTCAACATAGACTCGGAGAAGAGCAGGATCGCCTCTTAGTCTCTTAGACACAGCAGGCAGGTGCCCAGGTACTGAGGATCTGTGCCCTGGCAGATGTGCCACCTTCCTCTCCCCACACCTGAGGAAAGGGCCCCTAGACCCAATCAGGAAAGTGTCCAGTCACTGAGGATCTGTGCCCTGGCACAGGTGACACCTTTGTCCCACCACACCTGAAGTGTCCAGTCACTTATGCTCTCTGCCCCATCACAGATGGCACTTTGCTTCACCCACACTTAATGAAAGTGTCCCTTATACACAGCAAGAAAGTCTCCAGTCACTTGGGTTCTGTGCCCCAAGCACAGATGCCACCTTTGTCTTTCTACACCTGAGCAAAGGGTCCCTAGACACAGAAGGGTAGTGTCCAGTCACTTGGGACCTGTGCCCAAGCACCGATGGCACATTTCTCTCTTGACTCCTAAGCGAACTATGTTTTCACTGACTTGTACCACAATGTAGTTAGAAGGCCAGAAAGAGAAGAAGGACTTTTAGAGCCTTGATACCCAGTCGTGTGCCGACTCATCCGCGAGGATATCTCCTTCCAGCACAGACTGTTTTTTGACTGGTACTGAGGCATTATATATCACACATGTATGCTTGACTTCTATAAATGTGGCACCACTACACTCCTGAACGCCAAAATGTAATCTACGTACTAAGGGTTAAACTGAAACAAAATGTAAGCAAACGTACCACGTGTCCCCACTTCCTCCTGGGTATGGATGTGATGCTTCAGACTATGGCATTCCACTTTGGTTTCCTTTACTTCTTCCTATTGGCTTTGACGAGTCTGCGACAGGAACAGGCCCCTAGCCTCTTTGCCTCCCTGAGGTCCTAAGCTTACACCTTGCTGATTCTTAGGGGCCACATGTTTTTACATCTGTGATTTGTTCAAGAGTCAGATTCTTAGTGCCTCGCTCTCTTTCAAGCTCCTCCCTTATTATAACTTTAACAAGCACTGGCAGTGCCAAAAGGTCTGGCTTTAAAGGGCTGTTGTATGGTAATGTTAAGCATCACAAGTAAACAGAATGGGAATTGATTTGCATTTGGAAGCAAAGAATTGTACAATAATGTCGGTGTAGGTCAACAGGTCAGGCGACAGTTGCACTGTCAAGCCAGACATAAAAATCCATGCAGGTTAATGCCTGTCCTCCTCCCATCTGTGCTGCCACCAGAGAGAGACAATATCAATTATCTAGTTATCTAAGATACTTTAATAGCATTACCATGTCATGCGTGTGCTTCTGGAAGTTTAACCTCAGGGAGACAAAATGATCACAGATGCTTGGAAGTCCAGCATTTGTTTTTGTGGAAGCACAAAGATGCTCCGGAAGTTTCTCCCCCTGCTCTCGGAAGAGCACAGGAGGATCACGGTGCAAGCCCTAATTGGCTCCAGATTGGATTATTCCAACGTCCTTTATCTGGGTCTTCCAGAATATCTTGTACAGCGGCTACAAGTGGTGCAGAATTCCACTGCACGCGCCATCTTCGGCCTTCACAGGCGAGCCAGAGTGTCTGGTCTATTGCAGTCGCTCTATTGGCTGCCTATCCGGAAACGGATAGTTTTTAAGACGTTGACACTGGCTCACAAGGCGTTCTTCGGTTCAGGAGCAAAATATCTTCAGCGCAGGCTGGGCTTTTATCGCCCGGTCCGTGTTTTGCGATCTGAATCTTTGTTTCTTGCGATGGTTCCCCGAATAAAGAAGGCCCGCATTGGGGGACGTTCCTTCAGGCTAAGGGCACCACAGCTTTGGAATGCTCTGCCATTGGCCCTACGCAGTACCTCTAACCTGTTGTCCTTTAGGAGGGGGCCTTAAAACTTGGCTTTTAACCCTTTAATTTGTTTTTCTGCTGTCTGTCGCTGCCCCTTTTCCTTTTTTGTCTCTGTGTTATGTTCTCTCTGTTGTGAGTCGCCAATTTAAAGCGCCGGGACACTCCAATGGAGTAGCCGTGTGCTATAGAAATTAAAATTAACATAACATAACACACAACTTCTGCCCAATCAAAGCATGTACTCCGGGCTCCCAACATCTGGACGGATCCAAAGCCCCTTTCCTAGTGATTCTCACATCATTCTCTGGCAACTTCTGCACTATCAAGCCAGACCATAAAAAGCACAGAGACATAATTTTCAAATTGTGTAGGAGTTATTGGAAACGCACTCAAAACACCAGTGTGTAGCGAGTGAACCCCTCTGTTACCATCTGGAGTAGCCATCTGACATGACCTACAACGGCTCTCCATCCGTGGGTTTGAAAGTTAGACAGGCTTTTCTGTAACTTTCACTTTCTCATCAGCACAATATCATACATGTCTTCTAATAGTAGAGTGGGTTTATACTACTGGCGCGGACACCAACTCTATTTCCCTCTTTAAGCAGTGTTTCTTTCTATGCTGGCTGCAAGTTGCTGCCCTTATTAAAATAACCAGCCCAGAACTCTGCACCCGTTGTAAACAACAAACTTGTCCCCAAATTGAACCCCTTGATGACAAAGACCTACTGCTTTCCATGATGACATCACAGACACACAAGATTGTCAGCTCCGGCCTTAGCATTGCATGGTGACATCACAGACTCACAGCTTTGTCAGTGCTGGCTTCAGCATTTCATGATGACACCAAACTCCTACATTTTAGCCACCTTAATGCTCTGCTTTCCATAACAACCTCTCATACTCTCACCTTTGTTAACTCCAGCGTCCGCATTCCATGATGAAAATCAGACTCTCCGCCATCTTTAGATTCAACATTAGATGATGACGGCACAGACTCACAGCTTTGTACGCTCCAGCCTCAGCATTTCATGATAACATCACAAAGGTTTGCTGCTTTCTGCCATCTTTTGATTCAACATTCCATGATGACATCACAGACTCTTAGCTTTCAGCCATCTTTAGACTCAACATTTCATGATGACATCACAGACTTTTAGTTATCAGAAACCTTTAGGCTCAACTTTCCATGATGGCAGCACAGATTCACGGGTTTGTCAGGTCTGGCATCAGCATTCCATGATGACATTGCAGCTTTCAGCCATCTTCAGACAGTCATCAGCCTTCTGTATTGACATTGCAGACACTGCGTATGTCTCGGTCTTCCGTATTGACGTTACAGACAATGCGTATGCCTCGGCCTTCCGTATTGACGTTACAGACAATGCATATGCCTCGGTCTTCTGTATTGACGTTATAGACACTGCATATGCCTCGGCCTTCTGTATTGACATTGCGGACACTGTTTAGGTCTCGGCCTTCTGTATTGATGTTGCAGACACTGCGTATGCCTCGGTCTTCTGTATTGATGTTGCAGACACTGCGTATGCCTCAGTCTTCTTTATTGATGTTCCAGACACTGTTTAGGCCTCGGTCTTCTGTATTGACGTTGCGGACACTGTTTAGGTCTCGGCCTTCTGTATTGACGTTATAGACAATGCGTATGCCTCGGTCTTCTGTATTGATGTTCCAGACACTGTTTAGGCCTCGGTCTTCTGTATTGACGTTGCGGACACTGTTTAGGTCTCGGCCTTCTGTATTGACGTTATAGACAATGCGTATGCCTCGGTCTTCTGTATTGATGTTCCAGACACTGTTTAGGCCTCGTCTTCTGTATTGATGTTGCAGACACTGCGTATGCCTCCGGCCTTCTGTATTGATGTTGCAGACACTGCGTATGCCTCGGTCTTCTGTATTGATGTTCCAGACACTGTTTAGGCCTCGGTCTTCTGTATTGATGTTACAGACACTGTTTAGGCCTCGTCTTCTGTATTGATGTTGCAGACACTGCATAGGCCTCCGATCTTCTGTATTGACGTTACAGACACTGTTTAGGCCTCGGTCTTCTGTATTGATGTTTCAGACACTGCGTAGGCCTCGGTCTTCTGTATTGATGTTTCAGACACTGCGTAGGCCTCAGTCTTCTGTATTGATGTTGCAGACACTGCGTAGGCCTCAGTCTTCTGTATGGACGTTGAAAACACAGCGTATGCCTCGGCCTTCTGTATTGATGTTGCAGACACTGCGTAGGCCTCCGGCCTTCTGTATTGATGTTGAAAACACAGCGTAGGCCTCGGTCTTCTGTATTGATGTTGCAGACACTGCGTAGGCCTCAGTCTTCTGTATTGATGTTGCAGACACTGCGTAGGCCTCAGTCTTCTGTATTGATGTTGCAGACACTGTTTAGGTCTCGGCCTTCTGTATTGACGTTATAGACAATGCGTATGCCTCGGTCTTCTGTATTGATGTTACAGACACTGTTTAGGCCTCGGTCTTCTGTATTGATGTTACAGACACTGTTTAGGCCTCGTCTTCTGTATTGATGTTGCAGACACTGCGTATGCCTCCGGCCTTCTGTATTGATGTTGCAGACACTGCGTATGCCTCGGTCTTCTGTATTGATGTTCCAGACACTGTTTAGGCCTCGGTCTTCTGTATTGACGTTGCGGACACTGTTTAGGTCTCGGCCTTCTGTATTGACGTTATAGACAATGCGTATGCCTCGGTCTTCTGTATTGATGTTACAGACACTGTTTAGGCCTCGGTCTTCTGTATTGATGTTACAGACACTGTTTAGGCCTCGTCTTCTGTATTTTTTTTTTTTTTGTGAAAACCTTTATTGTGCAGATGAAGCTTACAAATACGGGCCTACAACCCATCGGGCCGGCCACCACACTGTATTAGCACGTAGGCCAGGAAAGAAGCTCCAGCGGGTCTCCGATATAACAGATGCAATAAGGCGAGGCAGAAAGCCACAAGGAAACCACCATGAGTAGGAAAAGTGAAGGTTAATTTTATAATACAATAGGGTGAATAGCAGGAATAGTGCAGTCATTAGGGTCCAAAAGTCTGTGGCGGGCCGTCAGCAAGCAGTAAAACAATACACAGCGAATTTCAAAAAGAACAGCCATATTATAGCAAGGGCAAAACGTAAGTCCCACATCTGCAAGCAAGTCCAACCACTGCCCAGCGCCCACCCGTTGCTACGAAAATACGCAGCAATACATAAAAAGGAAGTCAGGATTGCAATACAAAGAGCCATCCGCTACATCAACCCAAATAAAGGGAGAAAGAAGGGGAAAAAAAGGGGGAAAGGACATCAAGAAAAAGGGTAGAAAAACAGGGAAAGGAGAACGCGGCACCACAGCATGCGCCCCTTGACAAGCAAAGCATACAAAAGAAAGGGCCAGCCTATGGAACCGAAGGAAATAGGATTAGTGGATGCACAATGAACATCGGAGGCAGGGAGATCATAAGGCCCACGCTGGCAAAAACACCCCAGGAGGCCTACATGTAGACGCAGCGTCCAGAAAAGAGGATACATAAGAGCCATAGAACCAAGAACAAAGAAAAAACAAAAAGACAGACCCCCCCCCTGCACCCCTGCAGAAGGCTACGGCCTACCCCCCCAGCAGCGTGCCTGTCGCCCTAACAGGAAACCCGAAATATAGAAGAGTCAAAAAGTAAGGAAGAAACCACATAGGCAAAAAGAGAGGAAGGGGAAAGGAAGGGAAAAAAAAAAAGGGGGAAAAAATCTCTAGTGGGAGAGGAGACACATAATCAAAACTATCAGCTCCCAACCCCCCGTTCGAACACATTTTAGATCCCACGAGAAGATGAAGTCATTTCAAGAAAAACAGGCACCAGGAATATGAAGAGGAATCGATCATACACGTACAGCTGCAAGGTGGTAATCGGCCATGCCACGAAGTAATAGTCCGGCGGCACAAGTGCAACTCACCCCTGTCCTCGTCTGTCCAGTGCCATAGGCACAGAGTGCACAAAGAACCAGAACATGAGGGGCCAGAGGTGAAAAGCAGGGATTCCAATCGTCGATATACCACACAAGTTATAGCGGCTTCGGACCGGATGAACAAGAAAGGATAGCAACAGCAGCAGGCAACTCAAGCATAGCTCCGCCGACCAAGGGGAAAAAGTCGCCCCGGTGAAACAGTTACAGGATCTCCGCTCGGCAGGTCGAGGCAAAAAAACACCGGGAGACCCGGCGAGACAGTCCCGGACGGATCTCGGCTGGAGGCCCTCCAGTACATCCACCACAGGGAAGAACTCCTGACGATACAAGGCAGTAGGCATCTGTACGTCCAAACAAGCGGTGGCCCCGGTGTCTTCAATTTCCAGGAAGGACTCCGCAGCACACTGAAGCGGTGGAACCGCACACGCAGGGGACGGCCCAACGAGCCCGGTACCAAGACCACCATCCGGCCCAGCAACAGGTACAGTCATGGAAGCACGCCAGGAACACAAGGCGGCGAAGACGTCGCCAACTGTAGGCTCACCTTTACGGTATTCAGCAAACGTGCCGTGCGGCCAGCCGATGTCGCCATCTCCAACTGGGCGTAGATACAGGGCGCAGGCCGCCATCTTTTTAGCCCGGCGGGGCCTCGGCAATCTCCGACCCCAATCCGGCCACCGGCGGGGCTCGATGAAATCCAGCCGGCAACAAACAATGGAACCTCCAGGGCAGAAAGGCGGACCACCAGAATATTGAGGCAGCCGGCGCCACCGACCCACAGGCGCCGCCCGCCAAGACCGGGCGGAGGGTTTCAAGATGGCCGGACAGGAGAACAAAGGGGAGACGAGTCGCCCATGCGGTCAACCCCCGTCCGCGGAAGGCAGCGCTCCACCACCAGGCCCCGGACAGCCAGACCAGGCCCGGTCAGTCGCCACCGGTCCAACCGCACAGTGGCCGCTCCGGCCGACCCCACTCCTCCACCAAGGGGTCGGCCCCGGCGCTCCGCCCCGTCCGGGCGCCACAGACGAGTCCCAGGCCCGCCCGCCCCGGAGGCTCCGAAGCGAACAAGGGCACAGCTCAAGATCCGCGGCACCTAGGATCATCCAGAGCAGACGGTAAGTGCCAGCAAAACGTCATAATTCCATATTCCATCAAATAAGACTTCTCGGGGCAGGATAAGGCGCAGGATAGGTAGTGCAAGCAGGAAAGTTGACGGAGCCGAGCTACAACGCGGCCATCACGGTCGCGAGCTTGGCTCCTCCCCCTCGTCTTCTGTATTGATGTTGCAGACACTGCGTAGGCCTCCGATCTTCTGTATTGACGTTACAGACACTGTTTAGGCCTCGGTCTTCTGTATTGATGTTTCAGACACTGCGTAGGCCTCGGTCTTCTGTATTGATGTTGCAGACACTGCGTAGGCCTCAGTCTTCTGTATTGACGTTGAAAACACAGCGTATGCCTCGGCCTTCTGTATTGATGTTGCAGACACTGCGTAGGCCTCAGTCTTCTGTATTGACGTTGAAAACACAGCGTATGCCTCGGCCTTCTGTATTGATGTTGCAGACACTGCGTAGGCCTCCGGCCTTCTGTATTGATGTTGAAAACACAGCGTAGGCCTCGGTCTTCTGTATTGATGTTGCAGACACTGCGTAGGCCTCAGTCTTCTGTATTGATGTTGCAGACACTGCGTAGGCCTCAGTCTTCTGTATTGATGTTGCAGACACTGCGTAGGCCTCCGATCTTCTGTATTGATGTTGCAGACACTGCGTAGGCCTCCCATCTTCTGTATTGATGCTGCAGACACTGCGTATGCCTCGGTCTTCTGTATTGATGTTGCAGACACTGCGTAGGCCTCGGTCTTCTGTATTGACGTTGCGGACACTGTTTAGGTCTCGGCCTTCTGTATTGACGTTATAGACAATGCGTATGCCTCGGTCTTCTGTATTGATGTTGCAGACACTGCGTAGGCCTCCGGCCTTCTGTATTGACGTTGAAAACGCAGCGTATGCCTCGGCCTTCTGTATTGACATTGCAGATACTGCGTATGCCTCGGCCTTCTGTGTTGATGTTTCAGACACTGCGTAGGCCTCCGGCCTTCTGTATTGACGTTGAAAACACAGGGTATGCCTCGGCCTTCTGTATTGACATTGCAGATACTGCGTATGCCTCGGCCTTCTGTGTTGATGTTTCAGACACTGCGTAGGCCTCCGGCCTTCTGTATTGACGTTGAAAACACAGGGTATGCCTCGGCCTTCTGTATTGACATTGCAGATACTGCGTATGCCTCGGCCTTCTGTGTTGATGTTTCAGACACTGCGTATGCCTCGGCCTTCTGTATTGATGTTGCAGACACTGCGTAGGCCTCAGCCTTCTGTGTTGATGTTGCAGACACTGCGTAGGCCTCAGTCTTCTGTATTGATGTTGCAGACACTGCATAGGCCTCAGTCTTCTGTATTGATGTTGCAGACACTGCGTAGGCCTCAGTCTTCTGTATTGATGTTGCAGACACTGCGTAGGCCTCAGTCTTCTGTATTGATGTTGCAGACACTGCGTAGGCCTCCGATCTTCTGTATTGATGTTGCAGACACTGCGTAGGCCTCCGATCTTCTGTATTGATGCTGCAGACACTGCGTATGCCTCGGTCTTCTGTATTGATGTTGCAGGCACTGCGTAGGCCTCGGTCTTCTGTATTGACGTTGCGGACACTGTTTAGGTCTCGGCCTTCTGTATTGACGTTATAGACAATGCGTAGGCCTCAGTCTTCTGTATTGATGTTGCAGACACTGCGTAGGCCTCGGTCTTCTGTATTGATGCTGCAGACACTGCGTAGGCCTCCGGCCTTCTGTATTGACGTTGAAAACACAGCGTATGCCTCGGCCTTCTGTATTGACATTGCAGATACTGCGTATGCCTCGGCCTTCTGTGTTGATGTTTCAGACACTGCGTAGGCCTCCGGCCTTCTGTATTGACGTTGAAAACACAGGGTATGCCTCGGCCTTCTGTATTGACATTGCAGATACTGCGTATGCCTCGGCCTTCTGTGTTGATGTTTCAGACACTGCGTATGCCTCGGCCTTCTGTATTGATGTTGCAGACACTGCGTAGGCCTCAGCCTTCTGTATTGATGTTGCAGACACTGCGTAGGCCTCAGTCTTCTGTATTGACGTTGCAGACACTGAGTAGGCCTCAGCCTTCTGTATTGATGTTGCAGACACTGCGTAGGCCTCGGCCTTCTGTATTGATGTTGCAGACACTGCGTAGGCCTCGGTCTTCTGTATTGATGTTGCAGACACTGCATAGGCCTCAGTCTTCTGTATTGACGTTGCAGATACTGAGTAGGCCTCAGTCTTCTGTATTGATGTTGCAGACACTGCGTAGGCCTCGGCCTTCTGTATTGATGTTGCAGACACTGCGTAGGCCTCGGCCTTCTGTATTGATGTTGCAGACACTGCGTAGGTCTCCGGCCTTCTGTATTGACGTTGAAAACACAGCGTATCCCTCGGCCTTCTGTATTGACGTTGCAGACACTGCGTAGGCCTCGGCCTTCTGTATTGACATTGCAGATACTGCGTATGCCTCGGCCTTCTGTATTGACATTGCAGACACTGCGTATGCCTCGGCCTTCTGTGTTGATGTTTCAGACACTGCGTAGGCCTCGGTCTTCTGTATTGATGTTGCAGACACTGCGTAGGCCTCGGTCTTCTGTATTGATGTTGCAGACACTGCGTAGGCCTCCGGCCTTCTGTATTGATGTTGCAGACACTGCGTAGGCCTCAGTCTTCTGTATTGACGTTGCAGACACTGCGTAGGTATTGATGTTGCAGACACTGCGTAGGCCTCGGCCTTCTGTATTGATGTTGCAGACACTGCGTAGGTCTCCGGCCTTCTGTATTGACGTTGAAAACACAGCGTATGCCTCGGCCTTCTGTATTGACGTTGCAGACACTGCGTAGGCCTCGGCCTTCTGTATTGACATTGCAGGTACTGCGTATGCCTCGGCCTTCTGTGTTGACATTGCAGACACTGTGTGAAAGAATGAATGTATTTATATAGCGCATGGCTACCCGGAGGCCTCCCAGCGCTGTGGACCGGGCAGGAAGAGGGACACCGGCGTTGGACCGATACCTTAAAGAGATGGGTTTTCAAGAGTTTACAGAATGCCAGCAGATTAGTTTCCTTCTGCAAATTGTTCCAGAGATTGGTGGCATTAAAGGAGAAGGAGCGCCCGCCCCATCTAGTTCTTTGTATTTTGTTCAGGTTGGCCAGATAGGAGAAGCTTGAACGGAGTTTTCTGGAAGGATGATAGGGGGTGACGAGGGAATCAATAATGACCGGACCGTTCTTCCGGATGGCTCTGTGAGCCAGGCACATGGCCTTGAACTGTATCCTGGCCGTGATGGGGAGCCAGTGAAGGCTCCTTAGTGCCGGTTTCACAGATTGCCTGCTGGGAATCTGGAGAAGTTGGCGGGCGGCACAGTTCTGAATCATCTGAAGTTTGTGGATGGTGAATTGAGGGAGCTCCCAGGTACAGGGCGTTCCCATAGTCGAGGCGAGAAAGAATAAGAGCCTGTACCATAATCCTTCTTGCCTGGAAGGGGAGTAGGGGGGGATCTTACGCAACATCCTCATTAGGCCATAGCATGTGGCTGAAAGCTTAGTGGCCTGGTGGTTAAAGCGGAGGGAACTATCAAGCCACATGCCAAGACTCTTGATCTGGGCTTCTGGGTCTGGGGCAGGGCCAAGACAGTCCGGCCAGAGGAGGGCAGGGTTAAAGGAAGGTGAGTTGCCAAGGAGCATAGGCTCGGTTTTGTCCCCGTTGAGCTTAAGACATGAGAGTTCCATCCACTTGGCCAACACCTCTAGGCAAGGACCTAGGGTGCAAGATGACCTCTCAGGGTGGTTTAATGCCACCCCGAGCTGCCTGTCATCTGCATAGGTGCTCTTTATGCCGAATGGATGGACAATCTCTGCCAGGGGACACATATAGATATTAAATAGCTTGGGGCTCAGGGAGGAGCCCTGGGGAACCCCAGATCTAAGAGGTAACCGGTTGGACACAACATCTCCTTCAAAGACTTGGAAGAAACGGTCACTAAGGAAGGACTGGAGCCAGGTTAGTGCCGTGCCTATCACTCCCAGATTCTTAAGTCGGCAGGACAGGTTGTTATGGTTAACAGTGTCGAATGCGGCACTGAGATCTAGGAGGATGATTGCCACAGTGCCTCCCTGGTTCAGGATCCTCTTTGCCTCCTCCGTTACTGCTAGAAGGGCTGTCTCCGTCCCGAGCTGAGGACGAAAGCCTGTTTGAGAATCATGGAGCAAGTTGTTGGATTCCAAATATTCTACTAGTGTGGTGTTCATATGTTTCTCAAACAGCTTACTCAGCCAGGGAAGAAGGGAAATCGGGCGGTAGTTGGTTAGATTGGATTGGTCCAGGTTGGGTTTCAATAAAAGGGCCCGGACCAGCGCACATTTCCGGGCAGGAGGAACCATACCGGAGGTGATGGATGAGTTTAGAATATCAAGAATTACGGGGCGGATGGAGTTAGTGACTAAGGTGATTGACTGAGGTGGGGGGGACAGGATCGGAAGGAGAGCCAGAGGTTACCCTGGAAATGATTAAATCTAATAAGTCAGCATCCAGGAGAGGAAATAGCTCTAGTGGGCACTGGGGTTTAGAATGAGGTCCTCCCGTTATGGTGGCAGTGGGCTCAATCTGAATGGTAGAGAAGGATATTTCGATGTTTTAAATTTTTGGGTGGAAAAATTCTGCTAAGTTGTTACGAGTTAGTGCCCCCTCTGTTATCGGAGGTTTCTGGGGCAGAGTAGAGAAAGTTTTGGCAAAACGGAAGATCTCTTTAGGTGAATTTGCGGCTATATTGATTTTCTCTTCATAAAATGCGATTTGGGCAGCTTTAATTTCTGACTTATATAACCTACTTGCCCCTCTGTAGTCTACTTTCCTGACCTCTGAAAAGTTCTGTCTCCACCTTCTTATTAGTCTTTTGCATGTTTGCTTTAATTCCCTTCATTTAGGAGAGAGCCAAGGGGCTGTTTTTTGTCTGCTTTTCTTGTGGGTGGGTCTCTTAGGGAGGACTAAGTCAAGAGAGCTTCGGGCCCATAGGTTGAAATTCTCATTAGCCAGGTTGGGGTTGGGATCGCTGGTTGGTCTCGTTGCTTCAAGAACTGATGTCCAGTGGTCGGTAGAGCGCTTGGACCACTTTCTTTCCAATACCGGCATTACTCTGTGGGAGAAAATAGGCCCAGAAATCTCCCAGCTTAGGGGAATCAGGAAGTGATCCATCCAAGGGAGTGGGATAGGGGTGCCTACAATGAGGATATGCAGGTTGCTAAACTCATGGTCAAGAAGATGACCTTTGGCATGTGTGGAGGCGATTTCTTTCTGCGTGAGCTGGAGCGCTAGGAGGTTCATTGATAATTCAGTGGCTAGGTGGTCGGAGGGTTCATCTAGGTGGATGTTGAGATCCCCGAGCACAGTAAAGTTAGCTGGGGCTAAGGCTAGGTTGGCAACAGTCGTGGAAAGATCTGTGAGAATGTGCCTTATGGCTCCAGGGGGGCGATAGAGTAGTAGACCGAAGAAGGCACTTGTTGGTGGAAACTCTATAGAGAAGGCCATGTTCTCGCAGTCCGATAGCGCGTCCATGGTAATCAGACAACTGAAGGTGTCTTTGAAAATAATAGCTAGGCCCCACCTCTGCCAGTCTTGTGATCCGCCCTGAGTATTAAATAACCAGGGGGAAGGGTTTAAACAATAACAGGATCGGCTCTAGCCTGAAGCCATGTCTCAGGTTTTAGCTCTTCTAGTAGAAGCGCTAGTCCAGCTGAATCTTTGGGGAGCCTTTTGTATTGACATTGCGGACACAGTGTATAGCACTGGCTGACACTAGTAGGTTTCCTGAGTGAAAGCACACATAACATTCACACAGACAGATGCTGCTAGACCATATATTCGCACCGAACTCTACTAATCAGGCAACTGATGACAAAAATATACAGTGTAAAGCGAAAATAGGACACAGATCAGACGCAGCCACACTGCCAGGCTTGCTGTGCACTTCTCTGACACTGACTATCTTCTAAGCATTGCAATGAACAACTACAAGGACCAGAGACCGGGACATTAGTGCTATTAAAACTCGTTGTTGGTATGTAACAAAGCCTGTCATTTACAAGTACAGGGTCCACACTGCAGTGGGAGACCAGACGGAAGGGAGCTGTTAAAGCCACTGGACACACCTGAGAGACACTCATGTTTGCTTTCCTGGAGCAGAAATACAGTTTTAATAAATATCTTTCAAGTTGTAATTCGTTGATTGACATAGTGAAGTCTCAGGGCCTGGCGGACCTTATGATCTGCTGTGCCACAGACTGCCTCTTCCTTAATGACAAGTAGCCATGGGCTTCAGATACTTGTTCCTCTTGGCAACCCCTCTAGACTGTTCCTGTGGCCCAGATCCAGAGACCCCAAAACACGTCTGATGGGTATGCATTGATCACTCTGCTGACTCCTTGTGGCCAAAGGGATCTAGTTCACGTCATTGTTGCCCAGAATGTCATCCACAGGCACTGCCTGTCCTCCAGCCGCCACATTCAGCCATCCCCAGTCACATTCAGCCATCCGCAGCCACTGCCTGTCCTCTTCGGCGGCCACATTCAGCCATCCGCAGCCACTGCCTGGCCTCTTCAGCCACCACATTCAGCCATCCACAGTCACTGCCTGTCCTCTTCAGCCGCCACAGTCAGCCATCCACAGCCACTACCTGTCCTCTTCAGCCGCCACATTCAGCCATCCACAGTCACTGCCTGGCCTCTTCAGCCACCACATTCAGCCAATTGAAGCCACCGCCTGTCTTCAGTGGCCACATTCAGCCATTCGCAGCCACTGCCTGGCCTCTTCAGCCACCACATTCACCCATCTGTATCCACTGCCCGTCCTCCTCAGCCGCCACAGTCAGCCATCCGCAGCCACTGCCTGTCCTCTTCAGCTGCTACAATCAGCCATCCGCAGCCACTGCCTGTCCTCTTCAGCGGCTACATTCAGCCATCTGCAGCCACTGCCCGTCCTCCTCAGCCGCCACATTCAGCCATCCACAGCCACTGCCTGTCCTCTTCAGCCGCCACATCCATCCATCCGCAGCCACTGCCTGTCCTCTTCAGCCGCCACATTCAGCCATCCACAGCCACTGCCTGTCCTCTTCAGCGGCTACATTCAGCCATCCACAGCCACTGCCTGTCCTCCTCAGCCACCACATTCAGCCTTCCGCAGCCACTGCCTGTCCTCTTCAGCGGCTACATTCAGCCATCCACAGCCACTGCCTGTCCTCTTCAGTGACTACTGTCACCCATCCACAGCCACTGCCTGTCCTCTTCATCTGCTACAATCAGCCATCCGCAGCCACTGCCTGTCCTCTTCAGCGGCTACATTCAGCCATCTGCAGCCACTGCCCGTCCTCCTCAGCCGCCACATTCAGCCATCCACAGCCACTGCCTGTCCTCTTCAGCCGCCACATCCAGCCATCCGCAGCCACTGCCTGTCCTCTTCAGCCGCCACATTCAGCCATCCACAGCCACTGCCTGTCCTCTTCAGCGGCTACATTCAGCCATCCACAGCCACTGCCTGTCCTCCTCAGCCACCACATTCAGCCTTCCGCAGCCACTGCCTGTCCTCTTCAGCGGCTACATTCAGCCTTCCGCAGCCACTGCCTGTCCTCTTCAGCGGCTACATTCAGCCATCCACAGCCACTGCCTGTCCTCTTCAGTGACTACCGTCACCCATCCACAGCCACTGCCTGTCCTCTTCAGCGGCTACATTCAGCCATCTGCAGCCACTGCCTGTCCTCTTCAGCCACCACATTCAGCCTTCCGCAGCCACTGCCTGTCCTCTTCAGCGGCTACATTCAGCCATCTGCAGCCACTGCCTGTCCTCTTCAGCGGCTACATTCAGCCATCCACAGCCACTGCCTGTCCTCTTCAGTGACTACTGTCAGCCATCCACAGCCACTGCCTGTCCTCTTCAGCGGCTACATTCAGCCATCCACAGCCACTGCCTGTCCTCCTCAGCCGCCACATTCAGCCTTCCGCAGCCACTGCCTGTCCTCTTCAGCGGCTACATTCAGCCTTCCGCAGCCACTGCCTGTCCTCTTCAGCGGCTACATTCAGCCATCCACAGCCACTGCCTGTCCTCTTCAGTGACTACTGTCAGCCATCCACAGCCACTGCCTGTCCTCTTCAGCGGCTACATTCAGCCATCTGCAGCCACTGCCTGTCCTCTTCAGCCACCACATTCAGCCTTCCACAGCCACTGCCTGTCCTCTTCAGCAGCTACATTCAGCCATCTGCAGCCACTGCCTGTCCTCTTCAGCGGCTACATTCAGCCATCTACAGCCACTGTCCTCTTCAGCGGCCACATTCAGCAATCCGCAGCCACTGCCTGTCCTCTTCCGCGGCCACATTCAGCAATCTGCAGCCACTGCCTGTCCTCTTCAGCAGCCACATTCAGCAATCTGCAGCCACTGCCTGTCCTCTTCCGCGGCCACATTCAGCAATCCGCAGCCACTGCCTGTCCTCTTCCGCGGCCACATTCAGCAATCTGCAGCCACTGCCTGTTGTTGTATTCTCTTCACTTATGTTTCTCTGTACCCCTTTAAGTCCTGCATTCCATTTTCCCTGATGTCATCTTCTCCTGTGTTCTGCCCTGTCAGTTAGCTCCCTGCTTTCTGATGGGAACACCAGTTATTCTCTGTGGTGCTTAATAAATAAGTATTAAGCCTTATATCTGCCTACTAGCTTCATTTACAACACATGGCGACGTCGAGCAGAAGGAGCTAAACAACCACAGAGGGAGGAGTACTCCACTGGTGAAAAGAACCACGCAGATTTTGAGGAAAAAAAAAAAAAAAAAAAAAGCGCTCCCATTTCAAAGAACCACGCAAGTTTTGGAACAAAGAAGAACCTTTTATTCCATGTCAAAAGTACTGTAATGGAAATATCTTTGCTACCTTGAGGAAGAAGAAATATTACGTTGTGAACTGAGGCCTGCATAGTTTCCAAAACAACTGGTGAGTTTGGGAGAACATTTGCCTATTTATATCTTGTATCTAATAGAGACTTCGTCATGCTGGGATTATAAAGAAGCGCACCTTGCTAAAGGAATTGTATCCAATGCTACATTTCGGAAACTTTGGACTAAAAAAGAAATTCTTAAGCACGTTTAAAAAAATAATATTAAGGAAAGCGAGGGCGCAAATTCTTAAAAGGAAACGGAGCGATTTGTGTTGTATTTGTGTGACATTCAAGATATATTAGACTTTTCCCTCGTCTGAACCGGCATCACCAGTACAAATTCACAAGTTGCATCTTTTAAAAGTCTCCTCGAGCAGAGAGACACACAAGCAGACTCCTCGAGCAGAGAGACACACGAGCAGACTCACCGTTCGATTTCACTGGCATTGTTTTGCTTCAACGGAGCCGCGTCAAGAAGGAAGCACTCGAACAAGAGAGGAACAAACGTCATTGACGGAGATGACGTGCCGGCAGTGACGCGACTGCGCAACGCAACGTACGTAGCGGCCATCTTAAAACTTCTTTGGTATCTTAGCAACTGGCATCTCTCCTTTAACATCGCACCAAGTTGAAACCGATGCTTCAAACGGCATACCGTGTGACTGGAAAGAGCCTCTAAAAACGGAAACGAGTGTCAGCAAGAGAAATTTAAGGGTGAGAGTGTCATTTACAAATTGAATTTATAATTTGTTTTTTTTGGACTCTAAACAGCGTACATGGAAAAGTCACCACGAACACATTTCCCTACATAGTTAAGGTAGAGAAAGAGTAGGGAAGCACATATTGCACGTTTTAATGAGGAAGAGTTGACATTTTAATCGAGTTTCACTATCTCTGTGTCAAAGAGAACAGTGCTCCTCTAAAGAATTTTGGAATGGAAAATCTGAATGTCATAGCACCTCCATTGTTCCTACAAGCTACTGGAGATCCACCCATTGAGTGGGATGAATGGATAGACCTTTTTGAGAACTATATCGAGGCACTTGATGGGAAAGATTTCAGTGCAATTAGAAAAAAAGCCCTCTTGTTAAGTGCATTAGGCAAAGAGGGTCAACATTCCTTTAAATATCTTCCAGTAGCAGTTAATCAAGATGGTAGGGCAATAACCAATGTATACACAGAAGCCAAAGCTCGGATGAAAAAACAATACGCAAAAGAAGTAAATATTGTCATGGCGAGGCACAAATTTTACACCCAACCCCAGAGGAATGAGGAATCAGTAGACCAGTTTGTAGCTAGGCTACGTGAGCTGTCAATAAAATGTAATTTTGGAGAGATAAGAGACGAAATGATAAGAGACCAGCTGATAGTACAGTGCCGAAACAAAAAAATGCAGGAGAAACTGTGGGCGGCAAAAAATCCTACCCTACAAATGGCCATCGACATAGCAAAAGTGGTTGAAGAATCGAATGCATGCATGAAAGAGATGGAAAAGAAAGATAACACAAAAGAAAATGTTCAAGGGAATGGTGTTTCTTGTGTTGATCATGATGAAGTTGCTGTTGTGAATAAGAGAAGCGTAGATCAAGGGGGAAGTGGTCAGAGGAGATTTAACAATGCGTTCTCAGGCAGTGACAGGAATAGATCCCAAGGAAGAATGTGCAGTAGGTGTGGGAGTACTTTTCACAGTTCGGACTTCAGGAGATGCTTTGCTATTGACAAGATGTGTAGGAAGTGTGAGCGGAAAGGACATTTTGCGAAGATGTGTAGGGGTACAAATGTTGATAAAGTAGCTGTTGTCGAAAACAGGGATGAAGTAAGAGACATCGTTAGTATTGAGGGTGCCAACAAAATATTGTGTCTAGGTGGGGATGGTGTGAATGAAGGTGAGCCTGGGAGAAGATTCAGACCAAAAGCCCTGTTCCTTATTGATAAAGTTGAGGTCCAGCTGATGGTTGACCCTGGATCCTTATGGACCATTATTCCCAAGAATATGTATTTAACAAATTGGAAGGATGTGCAGCTATCTCCTAGTGACATTAATGCCTGTGGTTATCAGGGCGAAAGTATAGAGGTGATTGGGTTTATGGTGTGCGTAATATCATTCGAGGATCGCTCAGCCGAAGGAAAGGTGTATGTAGCCAAATCTGGTCCTGCAATTTTAGGATGGGGACAACAGTATGACCTCGGAATAATAATAAATCCTAGGGCAGCACAACAAGTGATGGTGGTAGATAACATAACCACAGATTCGATAGTTGAAGGAATGAATGATCTGTTTGATGAACGTATAGGAGAGTTGAAGGGTTATGTGCATAAAATTGTTTTGCGGAATGATGCCATACCCATGCAACACAAGGTGAGAAAAGTTCCTTTCATTGCACGCGAGGAAGTGAAGAAGATATTGAAAGAGATGCTAGATCAGGGTGTGATAGAGCAGATCGAAACGTCACCCTGGATTTCCCCCGTAGTTATTACGACCAAATCCGATGGAAAATTTCGTTTTTGTGTGGACCTTCACACCCTGAACCAAAACATTGTAGTAGACAACTTCCCCTTACCGAACATCAATGAGTTGATTTTATCACTTAAAGGTGGAAAGTATTTTTCCAAATTGGACCTTCGCAGCGCCTATCATCAAATAAAACTACACCAAGGCTCAAAAGCACTGACAGCGTTCATAACAACCGAGGGAATATACCAATTTACGCGAATGCCTTTTGGACTCGCCTCTGCAGCCGGGGTATTTCAAAGGATGATGGGTGCTGTACTGAAGGGCGTGAACAATGTAGTGTATTTTCAGGACGAGGTCCTGATATTTGGAACGACTATTGAAGAACACAATGTGATCTTGAAGACCGTTTTGGAGAGGATGGAACAAGCAGGATTGACTCTTAAGAAAGAGAAATGTAAATTTGCGGTGGAGGAGGTTGAATACCTTGGGTATACCTTGTCTGTTGACGGGGTAAAACCCAAGAGAGACTTATTAGACTCCATTAGAAATGCACCACCTCCAGGTGATAAAGATCAGTTGAGGTCATTCCTTGGCCTCATCGAGTACTACGCTAAGTTTGTAAGAGATTTTGCAGAGAAAACCGAAAAGATCAAGGTGCTGTTGAGGAATGGATGCAAGTTTGTGTGGGGTGTGGAGCAAGACGAGTGTTTTAAAAGAATCAAGGTGGAAATTTGCGAGGCAGGCATTTTGACACCGTTCGACACCAACCGCAAGTCAGTTTTGACAGTAGACGCGAGTGCTGTGGGTGTTGGTGCGGTTCTGGCTCAAGTACACGAATCTGGTCTTAAAACTGTAGCGTTTGCCTCGAGGACACTCACTACAGCCGAGAGGAATTACTCTATAATCGAGCGTGAAGCTCTAGCCGCAGCATGGGGTTGCGAATATTATAGGATGTACCTGTGGGGGTTCAAGTTCACGCTATTGACAGATCACAAACCCCTAGTTAAAATACTTTCACCTGGCGGCGCTGGCAAGGGTTCTGCCAGGTTAGCCAGACTCGCTGCCAGGATCCAAGAGTACTTGTACACTGTGGAATATATTCCCGGTTGGAGGAATTGCCAGGCGGATGGACTCTCTAGACTTCCACTACCTTGGGAGAGGGTGGACAAGTTAGGAGTAGAATCTCTCAACTCAGAAGGTTCTGTTGCCGCTGTAGACGAAGTGGTAGATATGTGTGCTGGGGCAATTAGTAGGAGTTTGTGGAATACATCTATGGCTAAAGATGTGGTGTTGTATGGAGTCAAAGACCTGATAGCGAAGGGTCCAAGGAGAGAGAGTTGCTTATCTCCCGCACTTCGTCCCTATTTAAAGGTTCTGGAACAATTGTCTATCTTGGACAAAGATGGTTTCATGATTTTAATGGACGACAAATTCATTCCTCCACAAGAAGTGCGTTTTACTTTATTTAAGTTAGCCCATGAAGGTCACCTGGGGCAGTCCCTTACTAAGAAGAGAATCAGGGAGAATTTTTGGTGGCCCGGAATGGACTCCGAAATCTCGCAGTGGGTAGAGAGATGTACCGATTGCTTGGAAAGCGAGAAGAGACTTAAAGTGGGTAGCCATACTGGTTGTGGTTCAATAGTAGATCCCGGGTGTCCTTGGCACACCATATGTCTTGATTTTATTGGCCCATTCTACCAGTTGAGTCAAGATATGAGGTTTGGGTTAGTGGTAGTTGATGTCTTTTCCAAGTGGTTGGTAGTCAAATTCATGAGGGAAATCACTACGAACAGCACCATTACTGTGCTGAGTGAGATCTTTAAAGAGGAAGGTTTTCCCACAAGAATCATTACCGATAATGGGACGCAGCTCACCTCCCTAGAGATGACAAATTTCTTGGGAAGATGTGGTATTGCACACTCAAGGACCTCACTTTACAACCCCCAGGGAAATGGCATAGTGGAGAGAGCCAACCGCATGGTTAAAGGTGCCATTCAAATGGCGATTTCTTCAAGAAAGGATGTGAGGAATTTGGTTAATGACCTGGTTTGGGCCTACAGGACTACTGAAAATAGTGTGACCGGTTTGATCCCGTTTTCTGTCATGAGGGGACGTTCAGCAGGCACTAAACTGGTGGCTGCGTGGATGAAAGAATATCTGAACGCTGACCTTCCTGCTGCTCCCGGTGAACCTGACACCGTGCGTGAATCAGATGGCGCGTGTAGATTTGCTGTGAATGATTGGGTGAGAGTCAAACCAGGTCGAGTGGGTGTCGGATTGACGAAGTTCAGGGGACCATTCAAGGTCAAGTCTGTTCATAAAAGATTTGTCACTCTATATAATGGTGAGAGTTGGAACTTGAGACGTGTGGCACTGTATAAAAAAGCCGAGCAAGAACCGGTGAGAACCGATGAGTCAAGTGCCAGTACTACCAATGGGTCTTATGCCAGTAGAACTCAGAGAGTAAGAAGACCTCCAGGTTATTTACATGACTATATTTGCAAGTAAGGTTTCTCTCTGTAACGAAGAGCATGTACTTATTATGTTTTTTTTAGATTTACTTTCCTTTGTTTTTTTTTGTTTCTCCATATGAAGGGAAGAGGATATGTTGTATTCTCTTCACTTATGTTTCTCTGTACCCCTTTAAGTCCTGCATTCCATTTTCCCTGATGTCATCTTCTCCTGTGTTCTGCCCTGTCAGTTAGCTCCCTGCTTTCTGATGGGAACACCAGTTATTCTCTGTGGTGCTTAATAAATAAGTATTAAGCCTTATATCTGCCTACTAGCTTCATTTACAACACCTGTCCTCTTCAGCAGCCACATTCAGCAATCTGCAGCCACTGCCTGTCCTCTTCAGCGGCCACATTCAACCATCCGCAGCCACTGCCTGTCCTCTTCAGCGGCTACATTCAGCCATCCACAGCCACTGCCTGTCCTCTTCAGCCACCACATTCAGCCATCTGCAGCCACTGCCTGTCCTCTTCCGCGGCCACATTCAGCAATCCGCAGCCACTGCCTGTCCTCTTCCGCGGCCACATTCAGCAATCCGCAGCCACTGCCTGTCCTCTTCCGCGGCCACATTCAGCAATCTGCAGCCACTGCCTGTCCTCTTCCGCGGCCACATTCAGCAATCTGCAGCCACTGCCTGTCCTCTTCCGCGGCCACATTCAGCAATCTGCAGCCACTGCCTGTCCTCTTCCGCGGCCACATTCAGCAATCTGCAGCCACTGCCTGTCCTCTTCAGCGGCCACATTCAACCATCCGCAGCCACTGCCTGTCCTCTTCAGCGGCTACATTCAGCCATCCACAGCCACTGCCTGTCCTCTTCAGCCACCACATTCAGCCATCTGCAGCCACTGCCTGGCCTCTTCAGCCACCACATTCAGCCATCTGCAGCCACTGCCTGTCCTCTTCAGCGGCCACATTCAGCAATCTGCAGCCACTGCCTGTCCTCTTCAGCGGCCACATTCAGCAATCTGCAGCCACTGCCTGTCCTCTTCAGCCGCCACATTCAGCCATCCGCAGCCACTGCCTGTCCTCTTCAGGAGCCACATTCAGCCATCCGCAGCCACTGCCTGTCCTTTTCAGCGGCTACATTCAACCATCCGCAGCCACTGCCAGTCCTCCTCAGCCACCACATTCAGCCTTCCGCAGCCACTGCCTGGCCTCTTCAGCCACCACATTCAGCCATCTGCAGCCACTGCCTGTCCTCTTCAGCGGCCACATTCAGCAATCTGCAGCCACTGCCTGTCCTCTTCAGCGGCCACATTCAGCAATCTGCAGCCACTGCCTGTCCTCTTCAGCGGCTACATTCAGCAATCCGCAGCCACTGCCTGTCCTCTTCAGCGGCTACATTCAGCCATCCGCAGCCACTGCCTGTCCTCTTCAGCGGCTACATTCAGCCATCCGCAGCCACTGCCTGTCCTCTTCAGCCGCCACATCCAGCCATCCGCAGCCACTGCCTGTCCTCTTCAGCGACCACATTCAGCCATCCACAGCCACTGCCTGTCCTCTTCAGCGACCACATTCAGCCATCCGCAGCCACTGCCTGTCCTCTTCAGCCGCCACATCCAGCCATCCGCAGCCACTGCCTGGCCTCTTCAGCCACCACATTCAGCCATCCACAGCCACTGCCTGTCCTCTTCAGCGGCCACATTCAGCCATCCGCAGCCACTGCCTGTCCTCTTCAGCGGCCACATTCAGCATTTCCCATTTGTTTAGAGAAGCCACCGTTCTCCTGACTACCAAGTAAACCCGAAAAGTGTGTCCCAGCTATAACTGGACCATTCAGCGACCACCTCCGTTTCTTCCGCCAGGACACCTTGCCATCTTCTGCCACCCAGTCGCGGTACCCTGGATCACTTGCCCACTAGGAAGCCAGCCATTGGCATGTATCAGAGCAGCATGCTTACCTACAAAATGTAAAATGATCTGCTTGTGCTGTTGTTTTCTGGCTTCAAGTTCAGTGTAGGATCTCCTGACGTACCTCGACCAGAGGTCCCACGACGCTTAGAACACTCTCCTGCTCCTCCCCCAACAACTTGGATGTGTTTTCTGGTGAGAAATTCCCTGTGCATACAAACCCACCCCTGTGGAGGCTGCCTCTCCGTGGTGTCTGCCTCCTGAACACTCTGAAGGAGAATGTATAGAAGTCTGGGGACTGCCCCTGACGTCACATGTCCAGCCCTTTGCTTACAAAGCCACCTGTGTGATGGCTGCCTCTGCCTGGTGTCTGCCTCCTGGAGAGCCTGTAGTAGAATGTATAGAAGTCTGGAGACTGCCACTTATGTCACATGTCTGTACTCTGTGCTTACAAAGCCATCCAGAGGGTCGCTGCCTCTCCCCGTTGGCTGCCTCCTGGAGAGTCTGTAGGAGAATGTATACAAGTCTGGAGACTGCCCCTGACGTCATCACCTCTCCTTCCCTGTGCTTAGAAAGCCACCCACGAGGTGGATTCTTCTACGTGGTGTCTGCCTACTGGAGTGTCTGTAGGAGAATGTATAGAAGTCTGGTGACATGACCTGCTCTGTACTTACAAAGCCGCTCACGAGGGTGACTGCCTTTCTGTGACACCTGCCTCTAAGAGTTTGACTGGGAAATGTATAGAAGTCTGGAGCCTGTCACTGACATCACATCTCCTGCTCTGTACTTACATTTCCTCCCAGGGGGGTTCTTTCTCTCCCTGATGTCTTCCTCCTGGAGAGTCTGTAGGAGAATGTATAGAAGTCTGGTGACTACCCCTGACATCATCACCTCTCCTTCCCTGTGCTTAGAAAGCCACCCACGAGGTGGCTGCTTCTACGTGGTGTCTGCCTACTGGAGTGTCTGTAGGAGAATGTATAGAAGTCTGGTGACAAGACCTGCTCTGTACTTACAAAGCCGCTCACGAGGGTGACTGCCTTTCTGTGACACCTGCCTCTAAGAGTTTGACTGGAGAATGTATAGAAGTCTGGTGATATGACCTACTCTGTACTTACAAAGCCATTCGCGAGGGTGACTGCCTCTGTGACGCCTGCCTCTTACAGTTTGTAGGTAGGAGAATGTATAGAAGTCTGGAGCCTGTCACTGATGTCACATGTCCTTCCATGTGATTAGAAAGCCACCTGTGTGGTCTCTGCCTCTCCTTGGTGTCTGCCTCCTGGAGAGTCTATAGGAGAATGTATAGAAGTCTGGAGACTGCCCCTGACGTCACATGCCCTGCTCTGTCACAAGCCATGTAACAATGCCGGCTTTGACCTCCAGCCACCTAGAGTCGAGCTGTTAGTTGAACAGTGAGGCCTTTGTTAGAGTGGCAGGGGCTGTGGAGTCTGCACAGGGAGGCACAGTGCCCCATGTACTTGAAGTAAGCCTGCTTTGAACCTGGGCCTCCCTTAACCCACTCATGCTGCTTTCTTGCCTGTTTGTTAAGAAAGGACACACTTGCTTCCTGACCCCTACACCAACAGGCCCCCTGATTGTCCAATGTTAGCTGCATTGTTCTTGGTCGATAGATGCTAAGACTGTCCCACTAGAACCCACACATAGGTCCAGTTCAGAGGCCGCGCCATGCAGAGGAGTGGGTTATGCTGGGTAGTCTCCATCGTGCAGTTTTTGGCAAGGTTTGCAGAACCCTGGTTTTATCTTCTGTTCAAGGCCTCTCAGTTTCGTCAGAAGAAGAGGCCCTGGGAGAGGAGTTCTTTGCCCAGTAGCACAGGCTGAGCTGGGTGGGGAAGCCAGGATTTGAACTAGACATATACCCTGTCGCCATAGTCCAGTGGTTCCCAAACCTTTTTGACCTGCGGCTCCCTTGACCCATTGGCCATTGCCCGTGGCTCTCCACTGTTACTTTTTTTGGACGTTGGGGGGATGTAAGCCCGGCCTCGGGAGTACTTGCGGTTTTCTCCCTGAAAATAATTGGGATTAAGTTTATGAAGGTATTATAACCATATATATGGGGGGTGTTTCGTATTACAAAGGCGCGCCTCTAATAAAATATTCCTAGTTCCACTTCTTTGCCCATGCCTTTTTTAGAGTACCCTCTCAGACTTTTTTATCCCATTTACAGTACTAGATAGAATGCAGGATCCATTGCCAAAGTGTTTCTGAGCTTGAAAAATATTTGCATGCACTTCCATTTCTACCCATGTCATACGTGTCAACACACCTGTCTCCGCAGGGTGACTCCCGAATGTTTAAACCAAATACAGCTTTATTTTTGCTGTCTCCTCCCTAAAATGACATTAAAATCAATGCAAGTAACATACATTCCTCAGATTTTTTTTGTAACGTCCCTGTTTCTTGCTTTTTAATGTTGCCATTATGCCGTATATGGTGGTTTACTTCCCTGTGCTCAAGGAGAGAGCAGGCCAGTCTGGAAATGTGTGTGTACTGAAAGAAATGTGTTCTGGAAGTATCTTTGATTCAAGTACAAATGTCAATACTTAATAATACTTAGTGTGTTTAATCGGCAGGACAACTGTTCTTTCCTTATAACTTGCAATGGAGTAAAATGCACTTGGAAAAAACGACACTATTATCGAGTCTAACATAATATATTGGGCATCTTCCTCTTTCCTTGGGAGTGTTGGAAAGTGGGGATCCAGTGAAATATGGAGGCCATCTCCTTCGACGGGCCATCAATTAAGCGCTACGCGTTTACAGCTTTAGGCATGTCACTTACAAATCATTTACATCATGCGTTGAAGTCTAATTAGTTAAACTTAAGTCAACAGACCCTTCAACATTAAATGCATTAAAGTGCTTGGTGCGCGGCTCCCCTGGCTAGGTTTGACGGCTCCCCAGGGAGCCACGGCACACAGTAACGGGATCCCCTGCCATAGTCCCTTGTGTGCTTCTCCCTGTCCACCTCTGCTCAGTGTTTTCTTTTTCTCTAGCCCGCTCCATGCCTCTCTCTCATGTGCTCCCTCACTCGCAAAAAGCGCTCTTTGTTACTGTCTCCCTCATGTGCTTCCCCGCCTCTCCACTGCTTTCTCATTTGTGTGCTTCTGCACCTTGTAAACCTCCCTGTGCTTTGCTTTGCTTTCTCCCGCATGCTTTACCTCCAGTGAACCCCGTGCTCTGTTGCTCTCGCCTGTGTTCTTTATCCCCAGTGAACCCCGTGCTCTGTTTTGTTCTCCACATGTGCTTTACCTCCAGTGAACCCCCACGCTCTGTTGCTCTTTACCGCGTGCTTCACCTCCAGTGAACCGCCACGCTCTGTGTTGCTCTCTCCCGTGTGCTTTACCTCCAGTGAACCCCCACACTCTTTGTTGCTCTCTCCCGTGTGCTTTACCTCCAGTGAACCCCCACACTCTTTGTTGCTCTCTCCCGTATGCTTTACCTCCAGTGAACCCTCCGTGCTCTGAGTTGCTCTCTCCCGTATGCTTTACCTCCAGTGAACCCTCCGTGCTCTGAGTTGCTCTCTCCCGTATGCTTTACCTCCAGTGAACCCTCCGTGCTCTGAGTTGCGCTCTCCCACATGCTTTACCTCCAAAGAACCCCCTGCGATCTATGTTGCTCTCTTGTGGGCTTTACCTCCAGTGAACCCCCTGCACTGTGTTGCTCTCTAGTGTTCTTAACCTCCAGTGAACCCTGTGCTCTGTGTTGCGCTCTCCCGCATGCTTTACCTCCAGTGAACCCCCTGCGCTCTGTATTGCTCGCTCCCGTGTGCTTTACCTCCAGTGAACCCTCGTGCTCTGTGTTGCGCTCTCCTTTGTGCTTTACCTCCAGTGAACACCTGTGCTCTATGTTGCTCTCTCCCATATGCTTTACCTCCAGTGACCCCCGCACTCTTTATGGCTCTCTCCTGTGTGCTTTACCTCTAGTGAACCCCCACGCTCTGTGTTGCTCTCTCCTGTGTGCTTTACCTCCAGTGAACCCCTCGCGCTCTGTTGGTCTCTCCCTCGTGTACCTCCAGTGAACCGCCACGCTCTGTGTTGCTCTCTCCCGTGTGCTTTACCTCCAGTGAACCCCCACACTTGGTTGCTCTCTCCCACATGCTTTACCTCCAGTGACCCCCCGCACTCTGTTTTGCTCTCTCCCGTATGCTTTACCTCCAGTGAACCCTCCGTGCTCTGAGTTGCGCTCTCCCACATGCTTTACCTCCAGTGACCCCCGCACTCTGTTTTGCTCTCTCCCGTATGCTTTACCTCCAGTGAACCCTCCGTGCTCTGTGTTGCTCTCTCCTGTGTGCTTTACCTCTAGTGAACCCCCATGCTCTGTGTTGCTCTCTCCTGTGTGCTTTACCTCCAGTGAACCCCCATGCTCTGTGTTGCTCTCTCCTGTGTGCTTTACCTCTAGTGAACCCCCCATGCGCTCTGTTGCTCTCTCCCTCGTGTACCACCAGTGAGCTGACCGTGCTCTGTTGCTCTCTCCCGTGTGCTTTACCTCCAGTGAACCCCCCACACTCTGTGTTGCTCTCCACATGTGCTTTACCTCCAGTAAACCCCCACACTGCTTGTTTCTGATCTGCTTTACCTCCAGTGAACACCCATGCTCTGTTGCTCTCTCCTGTGTGCTTTACCTCTGGAGAACCACCCATGCGCTCTGTTGCTCTCTCCCATGTGCTTTACCTCCAGTGAACCCCCACACTGTGTTGCCTTGTCCTCTGTGATTTGCCTCCAGTGAAGCTCCCTGCTGTGTTTCTCTTCCTTGTGCTTTACCTCCAGTGACCCCCCACACGCTGTGTGCTGCTCTCTCCCGTGTGCTTTACCTCCAGTGAACCCCCGTTCTCTGTTGCTCTCGCCCATATGCTTGACTCCAGTGAACCCCCTGCTCTCTTTGGTGCTCCCTCCTGTGTGCTTTACCTCCAATGAACCTCCCCACGCTCTGTGTTGCTCTCTCCTGTGTGCTTTACCTGCAGTGAACCCCTGTGCTCTGTTTTGCTCTCTCCCTCGTGTATCTCCAGTGAACCCCCGCGCTCTGTGTTGGTCTCTCCCGTGTGCTTTACCTCCATTGAACTCCCGTGTTCTGCGTTGCTCTCTGCCGCGTGCTTTACCTCCAGTGACCCCCCACGCTCTGTGTTGCTCTCTCCCGTGTGCTTGTGCTATACATCCAGTGAACCCCCGCACTCTGTTGCTCTCTCCCTCGTGTACCTCCATTGACCCCCCCACGCTCTGTGTTCCTCTCTCCAGTGTGTTTTACCTCGAGTGAACCCTCGTGCTCTGTGTTGCTCTCTCCTGTGTGCTTTACCTCCAGTGAACCCCCGCGCTCTGTGTTGCTCTCTGACGTGTGCTTTACCTCCAGTGAACCCCCGCGCTCTGTGTTGCTCTCTCCCGTGTGCTTTACCTCCAGTGAGCCCCTCTGCTTTGTGTTGCTCTCTCCCGTGTGCTTTACCTCCAGTGAACCCCCACGCTATTTGTTGCTCTCTCCCGTGTGCTTTACCTGCAGTGAACCCCACCGTGCTCTGAGTTGCGCTCTCCCACATTCTTTACCTCCAGTGAACCCTCTGCCCTCTGTGTTGCTCTCTCCTGTGGCTTTACCTCCAGTGAACCCGCTGAGCTCTGTGTTGCTCTCCCCAGTGTGCTTTACCTCCAGTGAACGCCCTGCGCTCTGTGTTGCTCTCTACCGTGTGCTTTACCTGCAGTGAGCCCCTCCGTGCTCCGAGTTGCGCTCTCCCACATGCTTTACCTCCAGTGAACCCCCTGCGCTCTGTGTTGCTCTCTCCAGTGTGCTTTACCTGCAGTGAGCCCCTCTGTGCTCGGAGTTGTGCTCTCCCACATGCTTTACATCCAATGAACCCCCTGCTCTCTGTGTTGTTCTGTCCCGTGTGCTTTACCTCCAGTGAACCCCCGCGCTCTGTGTTGCTCTCTCCCGTGTGCTTTACCTGCAGTGAGCCCCTCGGCGCTCTTTGTGGCTCTCTCTAGTGTGCTTTACCTCCAGTGAAGCCCCATGCTATATGTTGCTCTCTCCTGTGTGCTTTACCTCCAGTGAACCCCTGCGCTCTGTGTTGCTCTCTCCAGCATGCTTTACCTCTAGTGAACCCCCTGCCCTCTGTGTTGCTCTCTCCTGTGGCTTTACCTCCAGTGAACCCGCTGCGCTCTGTGTTGCTCTCTCCTGTGGCTTTACCTCCAGTGAACCCGCTGCGCTCTGTGTTGCTCTCTCCAGTGTGCTTTACCTCCAGTGAACGCCCTACACTCTGTGTTGCTCTCTACCGTGTGCTTTACCTGCAGTGAGCCCCTCCGTGCTCTGAGTTGCGCTCTCCCACATGCTTTACCTCCAGTGAACCCCCTGCGCTCTGTGTTGCTCTCTCCAGTGTGCTTTACCTGCAGTGAGCCCCTCCGTGCTCTGAGTTGTGCTCTCCCACATGCTTTACGTCCAGTGAACCCCCTGCGCTCTGTGTTGCTCTCTCTAGTGTGCTTTACCTCCAGTGACCCCCCGCGCTCTGTGTTGCTCTCTCCAGTGTGCTTTACCTCCAGTGAACCCCCTGCGCTCTGTGTTGCTCTCTCCTGTGTGCTTTACCTGCAGTGAGCCCCTCCGCGCTCTGTGTGGCTCTCTCTAGTGTGCTTTACCTCCAGTGAACCCCCCACTCTGTGTTGCTCTCTCCAGTGTGCTTTACCTCCAGTGAACCCCCGCGCTCTGTGTTGCCGTCTGTACCTTTTTGTGAGACTTTCCTACTCAGGAAACAACAAACACATGAATATTTTGCTCTTATTTGTCAACAGACCACTTCGATGTAATCTTTGTAAAAGCAACATGATTCGTAGGCCCACAGCGGAAGGCGGCCATGCGCAGGCTGGAAACTTGCCTGCCGTTTCTTGTTTAGGGATTAAAATCTGGAAAGACAAGTAGAATTTGGTACTTTTAGCCACATTTCTTCTGCTTATTAATTTGCTACTATTGTACAAGGCAGTTATTTTTAACAGCACTTCCCATTTAAGATGTAAGCAAGAGTGTTATGTTAAAAAGTTTTTCTATAGCGCAAATCACCACTGGTCTCTAAGCGCTTACACAGAAAAGGTACATAACCTGCTGCCTCCTGGTGGCTCCTGCAGGTGGCTTGGTGATGTCTGATGCCTGTGGCAGCTCAACACAGCGCCTGGAAGTCACAAAGACTTCATCTCTGGCAGCTGGGTGGAGACTAGGGCTGGAGACCCTGCTCAGATCACATGATGCACAGTACTGAACAGACTTGTGTACGGTGTTATTGAATGTGGTCTTCCTTACGTCAGTAGACGGTAGGGCTGGAGACACTGCTTAGATCACACGGTGCACAGTACTGAACAGACTTGTGTACGGTGTTGTCGAGTGTGGTCTTCCTTACGTCAGTGGAGGGTATGGCTGGAGACACTGCTCAGATCACGGTTCTGAACAGACTTGTGTATGGTGATGTCGAGTGTGGTCTTCCTTATGTCAGCGGTCAGTGGAGGGTAGGTCTGGAGACACTGCTCACATCATACGGTGGATTGTTCTGAACAGATTTGTGTATGGTGTTGAGTGCATCAGTGTTAGAAATGGCATTTCCGGTTGGCTAAGGCTTGAGCCAAAGCCAGGCAGAAACCACCACTCTAGTCAGGGCAAGGGAGTTACACGCCAAAGATAACCCCAGCTCACCCTCTTGGTAACGTGACACGAGCAGTACGGCTTATCCCGGAGGCAATCTAAGTTAAGTATTTGCGCACTCACCCACCAGCAACAACACCCAAGGCCCACCACAAAGGAAACTCCACACAAGGTTATATATAAAAATAGCCTTTGTATTATACCAAACACATTAGACAATAAACACACACTTTACAATGTGCCATAGGCACGGGCAGAATTTACAGGAGATTATGTACATGGGACAGGGCCACATGGACCACTGTCAGGAATAAGCGCTTTTAGAACTAGCACTTTGTAGAATTAGCACTTTGTAGGAATAACACTTAGCACATAGAACATATCATAACTGTAGCACCAAATAGCAAATGTAGCACACAGCCTGTAACCACTGGTAAAAGGTAAGTACCACCTACCCAATCCTAACCACCTTAGAGAAACATCACGCAGGGAACCATGAGCTCACTAGCATAACTATACTAGGAAAAACAACCTCCTAAGCAGGCAAACACATTCGGAGGTATAGGCAAGCAGCTTGGCACATGATGCATAGAAACACATTCAGAGGTATAGGCAAGCAGCTTGGCCCATGATGCATAAAAACACATTCAGAGGTATAGGCAAGCAGCTTTGTACATGATGCATGAAAACACATTCAGAGGTATAGGCAAGCAGCTTGGCACATGATGCATAAAAACACATTCAGAGGTGTAGGTAAGACACGTGATGCATGAAGACACATTCAGAGGTGTAGGTAAGACACATGATGCATGAAGACACATTAGGCAGGTAATCACAATTGCGTAAAAATCACAGGGCAAAAACATGTACCCCACGCAAGGGCACAACACAGAGAACTGTCCCCCAGGCCAACTGGCCTCTCAGGGGCTGAAACCCCCTGTGTCCAGCAAAGTCAGGGCAGGCTGCGCAGGCAACCATGAAAGAAATGCGCAAAAGGAATAGGCCTAAACGTAGCACCTGCCCACTAAGTGCTGAGCAGCTGTAGGACCTGAGCCTGGCACCAGCGTGCCTCCTGGCTCTTCTTCTGGACTCTCAATGGACGGTTGGGGCCAAAACAACGTGGGACCACGTGGCATCTAGATCCCAGAAGATGCCCCCCAGAGCCTAGGGGGCTCGAAATACACTGTGCCCCCAGGAGCCTTGTGGCTCGAAAGAAAATACTGCCCACTGTAGTGGGAGCGGGCCGCTGCCAGCTGGGGCCGCTCTACCACCCGAAATGCCCCCGTGATCGTTGGAGCCCGGCAGGCTCTAAATAAACAATGCCCCCGTTGTTGGAGTCCCGCTCGGGGGACTTGAAGTCGCCAAATGCCCCCAGGAGCCTTGTGGGCTCTACACTAGCACCGGCAAAGGGGGGGGGGGGCAAGTACCAGCAGGAGGGGAGGGGCGGTCACCGGCAATGTGCCCCGACGCCCTCCTCTTCTAAAATGACCCAACTCACCGGCGATGCAGGACTCCTCTGGCAGGTCTCCTCGGACGGCCGGGGCCCTCGCCTGCTTGCGGGGGCCTTGCTGGCGGCTTCACCTCTCCTTCGTCCGGGATTCTCTCGGCCGGGCTGCCCCTTGACCCAGCACTTCCCTGGGCACCGGGGACTTACTCCGGCGGCTGTCCCAGCGCGGGGTAGGCTCACGCCTGGGTCTCCTCCGCGGCGCATGTCTGCTTCCTGTTTTTCCAGTCCCAGGAGCGCGGGATAGGCTCCCGTCCGCTTCCTGTGTTCCGGTGGCCCCGCCCACGTCCCAACGCAGGTTGCCTGAATTCCTGCTATAAGCCAGGCCGCGGTGGTGATTCTTTTCCTGGTAATGAGGTGTAGGCTCCCTCACGATGCACAACGCGAAGTGGGGCGGGCCTCCACCCAACTAAATAACCCAACACGTGGACATCATGCGGGGTGGGCACCCGTAATTAAATATAAAAAATAAGCTGGGTGGCACCCGTAATTGCGGCAGAACAGGGAACTCCTCAAAGGGGGGCTGGGCTGCAGCACAGCGCTGCTCAGCCCACGCTTCTCCCTCCCAGGGGATTCAAGGACAGCACTCCTAGGCGCAGGGTGGCTGCATCAAGTCTTGTAGGAGGTGGGGGGGGGGAAGGCTGGGCCCAGGGGCCAGATCAAAGGGCCCTCCAGGCAGGGAGGCAGTCCCAGTGGCAGTCCTCCTGGTGCCCAGCAGCAGGCCCCCCTCAAATTAGGATCAGCAAGAGCACGACATTCATGGGAACACAGCCCCGTTTTATACACCTAATTCCTTTGTCTGTGCCTGCAGGGTGGGGGGAAAACCAGTCGCAGCTGGTTTTGGAGCACTCTGATGTGCTCAGCCCCTCTTCCCATTCACTAGTCAGGCTAGGGTCATCAGTCGCACCACAGGGGGCGGAGCCAGCATTGTGTGGGGAAAGCCCAGCCCTATTCAGGTCCCAGGTGCACCCCTCCCTCACATCAATATGTAGATCTCTTCACTCCCCACCGGGGCAGACCCATCCTGACTCCTGGAGCCAGGCTCACCAGCCAGCTCCAGCCAATCACAAGCCAGACAGCCAATTCACATAAATTACACAGACATGCCAACTTCTAGAAGTCAATAAACACAACAAGGATGCCAATACTGAAGGAAAATTATTCACTATCACTGAATGTGCTTCCTTATGAAACCAAATTCAAGCAAGGGCAATGTGCTATTCAATAGCTTTTTATTATAAAGTTAATTTTGTGCATTTTGCGAAATAAATACATAGTACAGTAGCACTCATTATGTAATACAAATAAACAATGAAATTACTAAGCATACATTCATACAATCATTCAAAAAACCACACATATCACAAACGACCAAAAGTAGTTCATACATTTAAACCAAAGGAAAAAAGAATTGGTGAATTATAATAAAGGAGAAGAAAAGAAAAATAGACTTAAAAAACAGAAAAAGCCACAGTCTACAAAGAATTTCAGTAGAGGTAAAGAAACAATAATAACTGTACATTCCTATGTGTCAAAACATTATCTATTTCTTTCGTTAACACTTGTACTGTCTGGTAATGTACATGAGACTGGATCCCAGGCTGGATTGTTTGAGACACCTGGATATCCAAGTAGACTATAGGTGGCTAGGCCTACGCGTTTCGAATCCCTTCTGGCGTTGCGGGAGGGATTCTCATCAGGGCCAAAGGATAGAATCTGCAAAAATTTAGAAAAACGAGGAAAAATTAAGTGGATGCACTTGTTAAGGTAAGTTGAGCTATATACAAAGAGACAACAGGGCACACTACTGAGCAATGACACACCAGTCATCAACCCTGCTTACCGGGTTCAAAGTGGAAGCGGTCGTGTTACAATGAAAAGTGGAGTGGACCTTTAGGTGTCAAGTCCTAATTAATACAAAAACGATGACAACTTAGTGAGAGAACCTCTGCCTGTTACATTCTCGAACTTTAGAGGGTTGAGATGGACTGGGGTTATTACCAACCTCAAACGATTCTTTGGACGTGCGTCCCAACTGCTGGGCGGGCGGGGCTGTACTCTTGACTTGCCGCTAAGGATGATGCCTGAAAACATGAGTGTATATATTTTAGATTTAAAAACAATGCAGATGCCTTAATTGCTTCTCTTTGAGCTAATGAATGCCAATCTTGCCTAAGACTAAGAGGAATGAAAACTGGCTAGTTTTCATTCCTCTTAGTCTTAGGCAAGATTGGCATTCATTAGCTCAAAGAGAAGCAATTAAGGCATCTGCATTGTTTTTAAATCTAAAATATATACACTCATGTTTTCAGGCATCATCCTTAGCGGCAAGTCAAGAGTACAGCCCCGCCCGCCCAGCAGTTGGGACGCACGTCCAAAGAATCGTTTGAGGTTGGTAATAACCCCAGTCCATCTCAACCCTCTAAAGTTCGAGAATGTAACAGGCAGAGGTTCTCTCACTAAGTTGTCATCGTTTTTGTATTAATTAGGACTTGACACCTAAAGGTCCACTCCACTTTTCATTGTAACACGACCGCTTCCACTTTGAACCCGGTAAGCAGGGTTGATGACTGGTGTGTCATTGCTCAGTAGTGTGCCCTGTTGTCTCTTTGTATATAGCTCAACTTACCTTAACAAGTGCATCCACTTAATTTTTCCTCGTTTTTCTAAATTTTTGCAGATTCTATCCTTTGGCCCTGATGAGAATCCCTCCCGCAACGCCAGAAGGGATTCGAAACGCGTAGGCCTAGCCACCTATAGTCTACTTGGATATCCAGGTGTCTCAAACAATCCAGCCTGGGATCCAGTCTCATGTACATTACCAGACAGTACAAGTGTTAACGAAAGAAATAGATAATGTTTTGACACATAGGAATGTACAGTTATTATTGTTTCTTTACCTCTACTGAAATTCTTTGTAGACTGTGGCTTTTTCTGTTTTTTAAGTCGATTTTTCTTTTCTTCTCCTTTATTATAATTCACCAATTCTTTTTTCCTTTGGTTTAAATGTATGAACTACTTTTGGTCGTTTGTGATATGTGTGGTTTTTTGAATGATTGTATGAATGTATGCTTAGTAATTTCATTGTTTATTTGTATTACATAATGAGTGCTACTGTACTATGTATTTATTTCGCAAAATGCACAAAATTAACTTTATAATAAAAAGCTATTGAATAGCACATTGCCCTTGCTTGAATTTGGTTTCATGATAAGGAAGCACATTCAGTGATAGTGAATAATTTTCCTTCAGTATTGGCATCCTTGTTGTGTTTATTGAATTTTGGGCTCAGCCTTACTGAATAGAGCCATCCCCCTGTTGTTTGCAACTTCTAGAAGTGGCCCTTCCACACTAGACACAATAACGCCGCACACATCATCGTGCAGCATTTAATCACACGAGTCCGCACATACCAAACTCGTATCTGCACTCCCCACGCATCAGGAACTACCAGGGACACATACATTCCCCATGCATTCCTATGGGAGGGCAGGCCAACCTCACTACACGCACGCACTTTACCCTGGGACACAGTGGTAAAGTGCGCAGAAGCCAAAAATCACTAACACCAAGTCACCATTAAAAGCAAAAAGTTCACGGGTGAACCTGCCAGAAGGGCCAAGTCCAACACAACCCCCTTCCAGCCAAAACGCAGGGTAGACCAATCATCACTGTGATGGGCTTCCCTGCTTGGGGCGATAGAACACGGACGCGGGCCCGCAACTGCAGGGACACCCTCCTGTTCTACGCCACGGTGAACCCATGGGATTCCTTCTAAAACCACTGCCTGGAACAACTGGGCTACCCCACGGGTACTCCCAAGCTGTCCGCGGCCAGGACCAGGCCCTGAGCCACCCAGGTGCCACCGGTCCTTGCCTATTCGCAGAGCGGGGGGTAGTAACCCCTGGCACATAGTAGCCATTCTCCAATCTTCCTGTCTGTAGGACAGTGCTAGACTGCCACTGGTTCTCCAGCCTAGGGTCTACACCCTCAGGCAGACCAGGAGTCACAGGGGAGGCTCTCCTCCCCCTACCTCTCCTTCTAGGGCTCCTCCTCCTCCTGCGAGGGGTACCCTTAGAACACCACTCTCCCAACCTAGGGTTTAACCCCTCAGGTTGCACCGGGGTCAGAGGCGGGCTCTCCCACCCTCTGCACCCCCTTCTAGAGTTCTGCACCCTCCCAACTGGAGTGGTACCCCATGAAGATGAACCGGTCAGGACGCTGGTTACAGACGTCCCACCCTTCTGGTCAAGCGGATCCTGAACCTGGCCTTCCAACCTCTGGTCTAGAACCTTTGGAGGAATACTTGCCTGGCACTCCAGGACTTCTGGGGACTTACACACCATCCCCCTGAGACTAACAAATGACTCATATGTCGTGTGACTGTCTGTGTTGGGCAGATCTCTCGTCCCCTGTCCATCTGACAGTGCGCGAAGGCCCCCAAAAACAGAAGTGGCGTCACCCGGGTCCACCAAGGGAATCTAGCCCAACTGGCTAGTCACTGGTCCACTGGTTCTTCCACTGGGGAACTCATCCCCCAATCACTCCTCACTTCGGACTCCTGTGCCCTCCCAACTGGAGTAGCACTGCCGGACACTAGAACCACTGGAGCTCTATTTACAGACGCTCCAGGTTCTCTAGACACTAGGTGATCCTCCTCAAATGGACTAACAGGACAGCCTAGGTCCCCAACCTGGTGTTCCCTGAAGAAACCATCCAGGCTCTGAGACAGGGCTTCGGGCGTCTGGGGACTCTTGGTAACCCACTCACTCCCGTTCCATTGACACAGGACGTTAGCCCCTACACCCCCTCTCTATACTGGGACCTAGCTGGACTACTCTGAACCTCTTCCACCACGCTGGGCTGGAAGATACCTAACCTACTACTTTTGGACTCCCTCACCAAGGACTCTTCAGAATCTCTAGCACTTTCCCAGCGCTCTTCTTCTTCTGCAAGGGTGTCTGGATCAGGCAACCCACATTCCAACAGGTGTTGGCGCAACCCTGGCAAACAACTACTGAGCACCTGCTCTCTGAGAACCAGATCAAACAGTTTGACAAAATCAGATTCCGTGTGAACCACTGACCAATCAGGCAGTGTACCTTGATATTCATCCACAAACTCCCCTTAAGACTGGTGAGACAGTTTCCTACTGCCTCTGAATTTCAACCTATACTCCTCTTCTTGGGAAACAGGTACCATACTCTGGGAACTGGGACTTCCTGCACTGAAGTCTATATAGCTGCCACCACTGGACTCAACCCTCCCTGGGGAGTCCAGAAAACTATAACTGCGAGCAGGGGATAGTCTACCCTCCAGAGGTAATTTCTCTCTGGTGAAGGCCTACTCAGCCTCCTCTATCCTCTCCTGCAGTAAGACCCTTTCGGTCTCTAGCTGTTGCTTCTTAACACCCAGCTGCGCCATCGCCTGGGCATGCTCTAACCTGAGCTGTTCCAAAGCCAGCTGGTGCTCCCTTTCTGCCCTCCTATCTACCCACTCCTTTGGGGACAGGGCCCGGTAAAGGGATGAGGCGCTGCCCCCTACACTGGACCCAGACTCCCTATTTATTGGGTCTTCACTATCTGCTGGCATCCATGCACTGTCCACAGGAATTAAAAGCAGGCTCCATTTTGGCGGACGTTCTCGAGAAAGGTTTAACACAAGGAACCTAGGTGTCTGAGCTAAAACAGGAGTACACTATTCGCAAAGGACACCTTTTAGGAGAAGGAATAATGGAACTACAAAAAAAACAATAATCCGCAAAATGTGATTATCTAAAATGCAGAGTTTTATGGTGCAGCCAGCTGCTGCTGTGGTACAGCGCTAACACAAATCCGGATCCCTTCCGGTGCCACCAATGTTAGAAATGGGATTTCCGGTTGGCTAAGGCTTGCGCCAAAGCAAGGCAGAAACCACCACTCTAGTCAGGGCAAGGGAGTTACACGCCAAAGATAACCCCTGCTCACCCTCTAGGTAACGTGACACGAGCAGTAAGGCTTATCCCGGAGGCACTGTAAGTTAAGTATTTGCGCACGCACCCACCAACAACAACACCCAAGGCCCAACACAAAGGAAACTCCACACAAGGTTATATATAAAAATAGCCTTTGTATTATACCAAACACATTAGATAATAAACACACACTTTACAATGTGCCATAGGCACGGGCAGAATTTACAGGGGAATATGTACATGGGACAGGGCCACATGGACCACTGTCAGGAATAAGCACTTTTAGAACTAGCACTTTGTAGAATTAGCACTTTGTAGGAATAACACTTAGCACATAGAACATATTATAACTGTAGCACCAAATAGCAAATGTAGCACACAACCAGTAACCACTGGTAAAAGGTAAGTACCACCTCCGCAATCCTAACGACCTTAGGAAAATATCACGCAGGGAACCATGAGCTCACTAGCATAACTATACTAGGAAAAACAACCTCCTAAGCAGGAAAACACATTCGGAGGTATAGGCAAGAAGCTTTGTACATGATGCATGAAAACACATTCAGAGGTATAGGCAAGCAGCTTGGCACATGATGCATGAAAACACATTCAGAGGTATAGGCAAGCAGCTTGGCACATGATGCATAAAAACACATTCAGAGGTATAGGCAAGCAGCTTGGCACATGATGCATAAAAACACATTCAGAGGTGTAGGTAAGACACATGATGCATGAAGACAAATTAGGCAGGTAATCACAATTGCGTAAAAATCACAGGGCAAAAACATGTACCCCACTCAAGGGCACAACACATGGAACTGTCCCTCAGGCCAACTGGCCTCTCAGGGGCTGAAACCCCCTGTGTCCAGTAAAGTCAGGGCAGGCTGCGCAGGCAACCAAAGAAGAAATGCACAAAAGGAATAGGCCTAAACGTAGCTGCTGCCCACTAAGTGCTGGGCAGCTGTAGGACCTAAGCCTGGCACTAGCGTGCCTCCTGGCTCTTCTTCTGGACTCTCAATGGACGTTGGGGCCAAAACAACGTGGGAACCACGTGGGCTCTAGATCCCAGAAGATGCCCCCCGGAGCCAAGGGGGCTCGAAATACACTGTGCCCCCAGGAGCCTCGTGGCTCGAAAGAAAATACTGCCCACTGTGGGGGGAGCGGCCCGCTGCCAGCTGGGGCCGCTCTACCATCCGAAATGCCCCCGTGATCGTTGGAGCCCGGCAGGCTCTAAATAAACAATGCCCCCGTCGTTGGAGTCCCGCTCGGGGGACTCGAAGGCGCCAAATGCCCCCCAGGAGCCTTGTGGGCTCTACACTAGCACCGGCAAAAGGGGTGGGGCGGGGGGGGCAAGTACCAGCAGGAGGGGAGAGGCGGGCACCGGCAATATGCCCCGACGCCCTCCTCTTCTAAAATGACCCAACTCACCGGCGATGCAGGCCGGTGCTCTCGCCTGCTTGCGGGGGCCTTGCTGGCGGCTTCACCTCTCCTTCGCCCGGGATTCTCTCAGCCGGGCTGCCCCTTGACCCAGCACTTCCGTGGGCACCGGAGACTTACTCCGACAGCTGTCCCTGCGCGGGGTAGGCTCCCGCCTGGGTCTCCTCAGTCTGTGCTTGTCTGCTTCCTGTTTTTCCTGCCCCAGGAGCGTGGGGTAGGCTCCCGTCCGCTTCCTGTCTTCTGGTGGCCCTGCCCACGTCCCAACACAGGTTGCCTAGCTTCCTGCTATAAGCCGGGCCGCGGCGGTGATTCTTTTCCTGGTAATGAAGGGTAGGCTCCCTCACGATGCACAACACGAAGCGGGGCGGGCCTCCGCCCAACTAAATAACCCAACACACGGACATCATGCGGGGTGGGCACCCGTAATTAAATATAAAAAATAAGTGGGGTGGCACCCGTAATTGCGGCAGAACAGGGAACTCCTCAAAGGGGGGGGTGCTGCAGCACAGTGCTGCTCAGCCCACACTTCTCCCTCCCAGGGGAATTCAAGGACAGCACTCCCAGGTGCAGGGTGGCTGCATCAAGTCTTGTTGGAGATAGGGGGGGGGGCGCAAAGGCTGGGCCCAGGGGCCAGCTCACAGGGACCTCCAGGCAGGGAGGCAAGTCCCAGTGGCGGTCCTCCTGGTGCCCAGCAGCAGCAGCAGGCCCTCCTCAAATTAGGATCAGCAAGAGAACAACATTCATGGGGACACAGCCCCTTTTTATACACCTAATTCCTTTGTCTGTGTCTGCAGGGTGGAGGGAAAACCAGTCGCAGCTGGTTTTGGAGCACTCTGATGTTCTCAGCCCCTCTTCCCATTCACTAGTCAGGCTAGGGTCATCAGTCGCACCACAGGGGGCGGAGCCAGCATTGTGTGGGGAAAGCCCAGCCCTATTCAGGTCCCAGATGCACCCCTCCCTCACATCAGTATGCAGATCTCTTCGCTCACCACCGGGGCAGACCCATCCTGACTCCTGGAGCCAGGCTCACCAGCCAGCTCCAGCCAATCACAAGCCAGACAGCCAATTCACATAAATTACACAGACATGCCAACTTCTAGAAGTGGCACTTCCACACTAGACACAATAACGCCGCACACATCATCGCGCAGCATTTAATCACACGAGTCCGCACATACCAAACTCGCATCTGCACTCCCCACGCATCAGGAACTACCAGGGACACATACATTCCCCATGCATTCCTATGGGAGGGCAGGTCAACTTCACTACACGCATGCACTTTACCGAGGGACACAGTGGTAAAGTGCGCAGAAGCCAAAAATCACTAATACCAAGTCACCATTAAAAGCAAAAACTTCAGGGGTGAACCTGCCAGAAGGGCCAAGTCCAACAATCAGTCAGCAGTCAGTGGAGGGTAGGGCTGGAGACACTGCTCGGATCACGGTTCTGAACAGACTTGTGTACGGTGATGTCGAGTGTGGTCTTCCTTAAGTCAGTGGAGGGTAGGGCTAGAGACACTGCTCAGATCACGGTTCTGAACAGACTTGTGTACGGTGATGTCGAGTGTGGTCTTCTTTACGTAAGTGGAGGGTAGGGCTGGAGACACTGCTCAGATCACGGTTCTGAACAGACTAGTGTACGGTGTTGTCGAGTGTGGTCTTCCTTACGTCAGAGGTCAGTGGAGGGTAGGTCTGGAGGCACTGCTCATATCATACGGTGGATGGTTCTGAACAAACTTGTGTACGGTGATGTGGAGTGTGGTCTTCCTTATGTCAGTTGAGGATAGGGCTGGAGACACTGCTCAGATCACGGTACTGAACAGACTTGTGTACGGTGATGTCCAGTGTGGTCTTCCTTACGTCAGTTGAGGATAGGGCTGGAGACACTGCTCAGATCACGGTACTGAACAGACTTGTGTACGGTGATGTTGAGTGTGGTCTTCCTTATGTCAGTGTGTAGGGTAGGGTAGGGCTGGGGACACTGCTCAGATCACAGTTCTGAACAGACTTGTGTACGGTGATGTCGAGTGTGGTCTTCCTTACGTCAGTGGAGGGTAGGGCTGGAGACACTGCTCAGATCACAGTTCTGAACAGACTTGTGTACGGTGATGTCGAGTGTGGTCTTCCTTACGTCAGTGGAGGGTAGGGCTGGAGACACTGCTCAGATCACGGTTCTGAACAGACTTGTGTTCAGTGTTGTCGAGTGTGGTCTTCCTTATGTCAGTGGAGGGTAGGTCTGGAGGCACTGCTCGCATCAATCAGGTGGATGGTTCTGAACAGATTTTTGTATGGCGTTGAGTGCATCAGTCAGCACTCATTGGAGGGTAGGGCTGGAGACACTGCTCAGATCACGGTTCTGAACAGACTTGTGTACGGTGATGTCGAGTGTGGTCTTCCTTATGTCAGTGTGTAGGGTAGGGCTGGAGACACTGCTCAGATCACGGTTCTGAACAGACTTGTGTACAGTGCTGTCGAGTGTGGTCATCCTTATGTCAGAGGTCAGTGGAGGGTAGGTCTGGAGGCACTGCTCACATCATACGGTGGATGGTTCTGAACAGATTTGTGTACGGTGATGTTGAGTGTGGTCTTCCTTACGTCAGTGGATGGTATGGCTGGAGACACTGCTCAGATCACGGTTCTGAACAGACTTGTGTACGGTGATGTCGAGTATGGTCTTCCTTATGTCAGTGTGTAGGGTAGGGCTGGAGACACTGCTCAGATCACGGTTCTGAACAGACTTGTGTACAGTGCTGTCGAGTGTGGTCATCCTTATGTCAGAGGTCAGTGGAGGGTAGGTCTGGAGGCACTGCTCACATCATACGGTGGATGGTTCTGAACAGATTTGTGTATGGCGAGTGCATCAGTCAGCAGTCAGTGTAGGGTAGGGCTGGGGACACTGCTCAGATCACAGTTCTGAACAGACTTGTGTACGGTGATGTCGAGTGTGGTCTTCCTTACGTCCGTGGAGGGTAGGGCTTGAGACACTGCTCAGCTCACGGTTGTGAACAGACTTGTGTACGGTGATGTCGAGTGGGGTCTTCCTTATGTCAGCAGTCAGTGGAAGGTAGGTCTGGAGACACTGCTCACATCATAGGGTGGATGGTTCTGAACAGATTTGTGTATGGCGAGTGCATCAGTCAGCAGTCAGTGTAGGGTAGGGCTGGAAACACTGCTCAGATCACGTTTCTGAACAGACTTGTGCACTGTGTTGTCGAGTGTGGTCTTCTTTACGTCAGTGGAGGGTAGGGCTGGAGATACTGCTCAGATCACGGTTCTGAACAGACTTGTGTACGGTGATGTTGAGTATGGTCTTCCTTATGTCAGTGTGTAGGGTAGGGCTGGAGACACTGCTCATATCATACGGTGGATGGTTCTGAACAAACTTGTGTACGGTGATGTTGAGTGTGGTCTTCCTTACGTCAGTGGAGGGTAGGGCTGGAGACACTGCTCAGATCACGGTTCTGAACAGACTTGTGTACGGTGATGTCGAGTGTGGTCTTCCTTACGTCAGTGGAGGGTAGAGCTGGGGACACTGCTCAGATCACGGTTCTGAACAGAGTTGTGTACGGTGATGTCGAGTGTGGTCTTCCTTATGTCAGAGGTCAGTGGAGGGTAGGTCTGGGGACACTGCTCACATCAATCAGGTGGATGGTTCTGAACAGATTTGTGTATGGCGAGTGCATCAGTCAGCAGTCAGTGTAGGGTAGGGCTGGGGACACTGCTCAGATCACGGTTCTGAACAGATTTGTGTATGGCGTTGAGTGCAGCAGTCAGTGGAGGGTAGGTCTGGAGGCACTGCTCACATCAATCAGGTGGATGGTTCTGAACAGATTTTTGTATGGCGTTGAGTGCATCAGTCAGCACTCATTGGAGGGTAGGGCTGGAGACACTGCTCAGATCACAGTTCTGAACAGACTTGTGTACGGTGATGTCGAGTGCGGTCTTCCTTACGTCAGTGGAGGGTAGGGCTGGAGACACTGCTCAGATCACGGTTCTGAACAGACTTGTGTACGGTGATGTCGAGTGTGGTCTTCCTTACGTCAGTGGAGGGTAGGGCTGGAGACACTGCTCAGATCACGGTTCTGAACAGACTTGTGTACGGTGATGTCGAGTATGGTCTTCCTTATGTCAGTGGAAGGTAGGGCTGGGGACACTGCTCAGATCACGGTTCTGAACAGAGTTGTGTACGGTGATGTCGAGTGTGGTCTTCCTTACGTCAGTGGAGGGTAGGACTGGAGACACTGCTCAGATCACGGTTCTCAACAGACTTGTGTACGGTGATGTCGAATGTGGTCTTCCTTACGTCAGTGGAGGGTAGGGCTGGAGACACTGCTCAGATCACGGTTCTCAACAGACTTGTATACGGTGATGTCGAATGTGGTCTTCCTTATGTCAGCGTTCAGTGTAGGGTAGGTCTGGGGACACTGCTCACATCAATCAGGTGGATGGTTCTGAACAGATTTGTGTATGGCGAGTGCATCAGTCAGCAGTAAGTGTAGGGTAGGGCTGGGGACACTGCTCAGATCACGGTTCTGAACAGACTTGTGTACAGTGTTGTCGAGTGTGGTCTTCCTTACGTCAGTGGAGGGTAGGTCTGGAGTCACTGCTCACATCATACTGTGGATGGTTCTGAACAGATTTGTGTATGGCGTTGGGTGCATCAGTCAGCAGTCAGTGTAGGGTAGGGCTGGAGACACTGCTCAGATCACGGTTTCGAACAGACTTGTGTACGGTGATGTCGAATGTGGTCTTCCTTATGTCAGTGGAGGACTAAACTAGAGACACTGCTCACATCACAAGGTACTGAACAGATTTGTGTACGGTGTTGTCGAGTGTGGTCTTCTTTATGTCAGCGGTCAGTAGAGGGTAGTAATGGAGACACTGCTCACATCACACGGTGCATTGTTCTGAACAGATTTGAGTACGGTGTTAAAATGTTAGAGGTAACCAGGTATGAATTCAGGCGCACAGCATAAGTAAAGGCTAAGTAATAACGTAAGTACAATGAGGTGCTTCCAAGCAAGAGGGAAAGGTTACCAAACTTTCCCACAATCCCAAAGTGTAACTCTGGGTGTATCAACTGATGAAATTTCTCACTCAATTATGGTCTTGAAGTAAAAATACATGGTTTTACTATTACTGCCCACGTTGGGATAATAATGGTAAATGGGATTACCCTTGAAGAATGAATCGAATAGTGTATACTGGATCGTAGCCCTGATGAAGTCATTGAGGCATGACAATAATGCCTGACGAAACACGTGTTGGCTGCTGAAAACTTTCTGGAGAACTATCAATATATCTTGAAATACTACCAGGATTGATTATTGAGCCCCGGTGTCTTTTTACTTCAAGACCATAATTGAGTGGATTTCAACTTTATACAGACTTTTTGAAGGATGTGAACTTCACTGGCAATTGGATATAGTGAATTACAACTGAACTGTTACAGCGTTATTATACTTTGACTATTATGAGTGCTCAGTGCGAAATTTCATCAGTTGAGTACGATGTTGTCGAGTGTGATCTTCCTTACGTCCGTGGTCCGTGGAGGGTAGGACTGGAGGCACCACTCAAAACACACAGTGCACGGTACTGAACAGACTTGTGTACAGTGTTATTAAGTGCTCTGTAGATGTGCCGTCTGCACTGGCTCTGTGGATGTGGCGTCTGCACCGGCTCTGTGGATGTGCCGTCTGCACCGGCTCTGTGGATGTGCCGTCTGCGCCGGCTCTGTGGATGTGCCGTCTGCGCCGGCTCTGTGGATGTGCCGTCTGCGCCGGCTCTGTGGATGTGCCGTCTGCGCCGGCTCTGTGGATGTGCCGTCTGCGCCGGCTCTGTGGATGTGCCGTCTGCGCCGGCTCTGTGGATGTGCCGTCTGCGCCGGCTCTGTGGATGTGCCGTCTGCGCCGGCTCTGTGGATGTGCCGTCTGCGCCGGCTCTGTGGATGTGCCGTCTGCGCCGGCTCTGTGGATGTGCCGTCTGCGCCGGCTCTGTGGATGTGCCGTCTGCGCCGGCTCTGTGGATGTGCCGTCTGCGCCGGCTCTGTGGATGTGCCGTCTGCGCCGGCTCTGTGGATGTGCCGTCTCTGTGGATGTGCCGTCTGCGCCGGCTCTGTGGATGTGCCGTCTGCGCCGGCTCTGTGGATGTGCCGTCTGCGCCGGCTCTGTGGATGTGCCGTCTGCGCCGGCTCTGTGGATGTGCCGTCTGCGCCGGCTCTGTGGATGTGCCGTCTGCGCCGGCTCTGTGGATGTGCCGTCTGCGCCGGCTCTGTGGATGTGCCGTCTGCGCCGGCTCTGTGGATGTGCCGTCTGCGCCGGCTCTGTGGATGTGCCGTCTGCGCCGGCTCTGTGGATGTGCCGTCTGCGCCGGCTCTGTGGATGTGCCGTCTGCGCCGGCTCTGTGGATGTGCCGTCTGCGCCGGCTGTGGATGTGCCGTCTGCGCCTGTGGTGTTTGAAAGGCAGCCCTTCACCCTCAGTATCTCTCTGCATGTGCTAAAGCCATTAATATGAAATGAGGTATCCTGCGAGGCGCCCCAGGTCCTGCTATTAATACTGCTCATGGCAGTCCCATGAATTCCGAGTTTTCCAAGACGAAGGTGTAATTATTACTGACAGCTGGAGAAGAGCTTGCATCCCTTTAGCCACCGGTAGCGCCTCACAAGAGGCCCTGGCTAGCAACAGAAGGCATCGGTAAGATACAAGGAGCACATTGTGTCTGCATAGAGGGCTCATTGTACATGGGCTCACACAGGTGTGGAGGGCTCGCATGCCTCAGGTGAGGGGCTGGCTCCTACGTCTTCAGGACAGGGTGCAGTACTGAATAGCACAGTGATGGGGCAGGGAACACATGCCTTTGGTAAAGGGGGGTTGCATGTCTGGTGAGGGGAATTACATACTCGCTTGCTTCTGGTGAGTGTCTGTGTCTCGTGTTCCTCTGGTGTGCCCTTCGCGAGCCTCTGGTGAGTGCCTCACGTGCCTCTGGTGAGTGCCTCTGGTGAGTGCCTCACTTGCCTCTGGTGAGTGCCTCACGTGCCTCTGGTGAGTGTCTCACGTGCCTCTGGTGAGTGTCTCACGTGCCTCTGGTGAGTGCCTCACGTGCCTCTGGTGAGTGCCTCACGTGCCTCTGGTGAGTGTTTCAGGACAGGGTGCAAGTAGTACTGAACAGTTCAGTGATGGGGCAGGGTGGACATGCCTCTGGCGAGGGGGCTCACAGGCCTCTGTGGGGGAGGCTCTGAGGGCTTCAGGACAGGGTGCAGCACTGAACAGTTCATTTACGGGGTAGGGTGGACTTGCCTCTGGTGAGGGGTCATCCATGCCTCTGGTGAGGGGGCTCACAGGCCTCTGTGGGGGGGAGGCTCTGAGGGCTTTAGGACAGGGTGCAGTACTGAACAGTTCAGTGATGGGGCAGGGTGGACAATCCTCGGGTGAGGGGGCTCACAGGCCTCTGTGGGGGAGGCTCTGAGGGCTTCAGGACAGGGTGCAGCACTGAACAGTTCAGTGACCGGGCAGGGTGCACATGCCTCCGGCGAGGGGCTTGCTAGCCTCTTCTTCTCTTTTGAGGTGTGTGCGGCAGAAAGAAGGCCGTGGGGTAAACAACTGTCAGACATGACAGGGTAGAACCACTTTTTGGCATGAAGGCAGCCTGTAGTCTCAGCAGCAATGTGTATGGAAAGAAAGTGGTGTAGGTCTGGTGCATGGACAGCGCCTGCAGCTCACTTACGTGTTGTGTAAAAGAGATCACGATGAGAAGGTCAGTCTTGGCTGTCATGAGCCATTTGACACAGCTGTGCACCGGCCGAATGTATGGTCCCCTGTGGAAAGCCCAATGGTTTGGAGGAAATAATAGGTCCGACCTTTCAGAAATTACATCACAAGGTGACTACAAAAAGAGAAGGCTGATCTGGCGCATATAAAAAAAGCTGATCTAGCCGACAGGTGACTCTCAACAGTGCTCAGTGCAAGACCTTAGGGGGTTAGTGACTAAGCAAATAATACAGTAGAACATGTGGGTTGCAAAGGATTGAGATGTTGGGGGTCTCACTGCAGTGAACAAACGTGTCCCAGAATATATGGATCACCGGCCCGAAACAAAAGGACCTTTATGTCGGTGAGTCGGTGTGTTGTACAACAAGTTTGTTTGTTTCGATGATAATTTCAATAGTGTACAGGCTGAGTTAATGTCTGCAGACAATGATTAGGTTATGAGTTAACTTCTGCAGGCTGTGATCAGGTTTTGAGTTAACTTCTGCAGGCTGTGATCAGGTTTTGAGTTAACGTCTGCAGACGGTGATCAGGTTATGGGTTAACATCTGCAGGCTGTGAACAGGTTGAGATAACGTCTGCAGACGGTGATCAGGTTATGAGGTAACATCTGCAGACAGTGATCAGGTTATGAGCTAACGTCTGCAGGCGGTGCTCAGGTAATGAGCTAAATTCTGCAGACAGTGATTAGGTTATGAGTTAACGTCTGCAAACGGTTATTGCAATATGAGTTAACATCTGCAGGTGGTGAACAGGTTATGAGTTAACGTCTGCAGACAGTGATCAGGTTATGAGTTAACATCTGCAGACAGCGATCAGATTATGAGTTAATGTCGGCAGACGGTTAATGTATTATGAGTTAACATCTGCAGACGGTGATCAGGTTATGAGCTAAAGTCGGCAAGCGGTGAACAGCTTATGAGTTAAAATCTGCAGACCGTGATCAAGTTATGAGTTAACATTTGCAGACATTGATCAGGTTATGAGTTAACATCTGCAGACGGTGATCAGGTTATGAGTTAACGTCTGCAGACGGTGATCAGGTTATGAGTTAACGTCTGCAGACGGTGATCAGGTTATGAGTTAACGTCTGCAGACGGTGATCAGGTTATGAGTTAACGTCTGCAGACGATGATCAGTATTGAGTTAACGTCTGCAGAAGGTGCTCAAGTTTGAGTTGTCTGCAGACGGTGATCAGGTTATGAGTTAACATCTGCAGGCCGTGAACAGGTTGAGATAACGACTGCAGACGGTGATCAGGTTATGAGGTAACATCTGCAGACGGTGATCAGGTTATGAGTTAACGTCTGCAGACGGTGATCAGGTTATGAGTTAACGTCTGCAGACGGTGATCAGGTTATGAGTTAACGTCTGCAGACGGTGATCAGGTTATGAGTTAACGTCTGCAGACGGTGATCAGTATTGAGTTAACGTCTGCAGACGGTGATCAGTATTGAGTTAACGTCTGCAGACGGTGCTCAAGTTTGAGTTAACGTCTGCAGACGGTGATCAGGTTATGAGTTAACTTCTGCAGGCTGTGATCAGGTTTTGAGTTAACGTCTGCAGACGGTGATCAGGTTATGGGTTAACATCTGCAGGCTGTGAACAGGTTGAGATAACGTCTGCAGACGGTGATCAGGTTATGAGGTAACATCTGCAGACAGTGATCAGGTTATGAGCTAACGTCTGCAGGCGGTGCTCAGGTAATGAGCTAAATTCTGCAGACAGTGATTAGGTTATGAGTTAACGTCTGCAGACAGTGATCAGGTTATGAGTTAACATCTGCAGACAGGGATCAGGTTATGAGTTAACATCTGCAGACAGCGATCAGATTATGAGTTAATGTCGGCAGACGGTTAATGTATTATGAGTTAACATCTGCAGACGGTGATCAGGTTATGAGCTAAAGTCGGCAAGCGGTGAACAGCTTATGAGTTAAAATCTGCAGACCGTGATCAAGTTATGAGTTAACATTTGCAGACATTGATCAGGTTATGAGTTAACATCTGCAGACGGTGATCAGGTTATGAGTTAACGTCTGCAGACGGTGATCAGGTTATGAGTTAACGTCTGCAGACGGTGATCAGGTTATGATTTAACGTCTGCAGACGGTGATCAGGTTATGAGTTAACGTCTGCAGACGATGATCAGTATTGAGTTAACGTCTGCAGAAGGTGCTCAAGTTTGAGTTAACGTCTGCAGACGGTGATCGTGTTATGAGTTAACTTCTACAGGTTGTGAACATGCTATGAGTCAACGTCTGCAGACGGGGATCGTGTTAGGAGTTAACTTCTACAGGTTGTGATCATGCTAGGAGTCAACGTCTGCAGACGGTGATCAGGTTTGAGTTAATGTCCGTAGACGGTGATCAAGTTTGAGTTAATATCTGCAGACTGTGATTGTGTTATGACTTAACATCTGCAGATGGTGATCATGTTATGAGTTAACGTCTGCAGACGACATCCGAGCCCTGCTCGACAACGGGGAAACAGCGGCACTCATCCTCCTGGACCTCTCGGCAGCGTTCGACACTGTCTGCCACCGCACCCTAGTTCAACGCCTCAGCAACATCGGCATCCAAGAGAAGGCACTGGCGTGGATCATCTCGTTCCTCGCCGGAAGAACACAGAGAGTCCGCCTCCCCCGTTTCGATCCGAGGCCACCGAAGTCATCTGCGGCGTACCGCAAGGATCATCACTCAGCCCCACCCTCTTCAACGTCTACATGAGACCTCTCGCAGCCATCGCACGCCAACACAACCTCAACATCATCTCCTATGCCGACGACACCCAGCTGATCCTCTCCCTCACCAGAGACCCCGACACCGCCAGAACCAGCCTACACGAAGGGATGAAAGACGTCGCCGAGTGGATGAAGAACAGCCACCTGAAACTGAACTCAGACAAGACGGAAGTCCTCATCCTGGGACCATCGCCCTCCGCCTAGGACGACTCCTGGTGGCCCCGAGCCCTGGGCACCACTCCCAAGCCAACAGACCACGCACGCAACCTGGGCTTCATCCTGGACTCTTCCCTCTCGACGACCAGACAAGTCAATGCCGTCTCCTCATCGTGCTTTCACACCCTACGCATGCTTCGCAAGATCTTCCGTTGGATCCCGACCGAAACCAGGAAGATGGTCACCCAGGCCCTCGTCACCAGCCGACTGGACTACGGAAACACCCTCTATGCCGGAACCACAGCCAAGCTACAGAAAAGACTCCAACGAATCCAGAACGCCTCCGCCCGACTCATCCTGGACATCCCCCGACGCAGCCACATCTCCGGCCACCTGAGGGACCTGCACTGGCTTCCCGTCAACAAGAGGATCACGTTCAGGCTCCTCACCCAAGCACACAAGTCTCTCCACAACCTGGGCCCCAAGTACCTCAACGACCGCCTGACCTTCTACACGCCCACCCGCCAGCTACGGTCTACTAGCCTCGCCCTCGCCGCCGTACCACGCATCCGAAGAGCCACCGCCGGAGGCAGATCCTTCTCCTACCTGGCGGCCAAGACATGGAACTCCCTCCCCATCCACCTTCGGCTGACCCCGGACCATCTCGCCTTCAGGAGACAACTCAAGACCTGGCTGTCCGAGCAGTAGCGGACCACTTCCCCCAAGCGCCTTGAGACCCTTCCGGGTGAGTAGTGCGCTATACAAGTGTTATGATTGATTGATTGATTGAGGTGCCAAGAACTCAAGCTCGGCACAGCCATGCGCATGAACAAGGGAGGTAAACTGGTACTGATGGGGTCAGCTGGTCCCATGGAGACCTTGAAGCAGACTCAGGCCGGGGTACTCCTCACCATGAGAGGGAGGGAGGTGCCAAGAACTCAAGCTCGGCACAGCCATGCGCATGAACAAGGGAGGTAAACTGGTACTGATGGGGTCAGCTGGTCCCATGGAGACCTTGAAGCAGACTCAGGCTGGGGTACTTCTCACCATGAGAGGGAGGGAGGTGCCAAGAACTCAAGCTCGGACCAGCCGTGCGTATGAACAAGGGAAGTAAACTGGTACAAATAGGGTCAGCTGGTCCCATGGAGACCTTGAAGCAGCCTCAGGCCGGGGTACTCCTCATCATGAGAGGGAGGGAGGTGCCAAGAACTCAAGCTCGGCACAGCCGTGTTCATGAACAGGGGAAGTAAACTGGTACAAATAGGGTCAGCTGGTCCCATGGAGACCTTGAAGCAGACTCAGGTCGGGGTACTCCTCACCATGAGAGGGAGGGAGGTGCCAAGAACTCAAGCTCGGCACAGCCATGCGCATGAACAGGGGAAGTAAACTGGTACAAATAGGGTCAGCTGGTCCCATGGAGACCTTGAAGCAGACTCAGGTCGGGTACGCCTCACCATGAGAGGGAGGGAGGTGCCAAGAACTCAAGCTTGGAACAGCCATGCGCATGAACAAGGGAAGTAAACTGGTACAAATAGGGTCAGCTGGTCCCATGGAGACCTTGAAGCAGACTCAGGTCGGGTACTCCTCACCATGAGAGGGAGGTGCCAAGAACTCAAGCTTGGAACAGCCATGCGCATGAACAAGGGAGGTAAACTGGTACTGATGGGGTCAGCTGGTCCCATGGAGACCTTGAAGCAGACTCAGGCGGGGTACTCCTCACCATGAGAGGGAGAGAGGTGCCAAGAACTCAAGCTCGGAACAGCTATGTTCATGAACAGGGACAAAGGCAGACTGCCAGGGGTATCGCCGATGCTCGCAAACACTGGTTTGGAAGCATCGGGCCATATGCATGAACACAAATTCCCATACACACAGAATGGGCAAAACTCATTGATGCTCCTGGCCCATAGTTCAGTAAGTTCAAGAGGTTCGGCCTTGTTATAACAGCCCTTCTCTGTAGAGCTTTACGAACAGGCCTTTGCCAACTCCAGGTATGTTACTCAAATTGCATTTCAAAGCCACACAGCCTTTCCTGCTTCCATGTACGTTCATGAGCTCAGCTGCTTCTTAAACAAGACCCGACCATGAACATTTCTATGACGTTTAGTGCTTTCTTGTGTTTAGAGCTCCTTGATCAGGCTTCAGTGCTTCCACTAGAGTACACATCACGTAATGTGAGGACTAAGCCGTGGTACCCAGACTATTTCTGGAGTATTGTGCAAAGGCATCGGGACCCAGAAGAGAGGGCCTCACTGCTCAGGGACTACTTTTTATTACCCAACCGGAAGCAAGAGGGCTCCTGGGTCTGGCTCCGCCGATGCTCCAAGAAATACTGACATCATGTCTGCCACCAGCTGAAAGGTCCCCATGGCTCAGCAGCTTTTCAAACGAAACAAAATGAGGAAGTCAAAAGGGAACCAGGGCATCACTGCGCGAAAACACAACAGGATCCAGAGAGATTTGGTGCAAAGGAATGAACTCCGCCAACTCGGCCATTCCCTGAAGCTTTTCTTTGATGCGGCAGGAAATTCACAAATCCACTGCCTGTGAGACTACCCCGAGATAAGAGTGATCTGACCCGAAGCCCAAGACCAGAGGATTTAACACCTTGCTTGGGTGTCCAGCCAGAGTGTTAGTTAACTACAAGTGCATGCAACACTGGACTAACACCTCACAAACAAGCAGGAGGCACAATAAACACACAAACTACCAAGAATTTATAGAATGCAGCTCACCAAGGGCCCAAATACCAGTAAAAATACACGGTCTACAACCAATCCAGTGTCCATGAATCTGTCATTAGGATGCACACCTGGTCACAGGAGACAAAGACCATCACCCTGTGGGAGGGCTTCTGGCTACTAACATGATCACCGTCTGCAGACGTTAACTCATAGCATGATCACAACCTGTAGAAGTCAACTCATAACACGATCACCGTCTGCAGACATTAACTCAAACTTGATCACCGTCTGCAGATACTAACTCAAACCTGTTCATCGTCTGCAGACGTCAACTCGTAACACGATCACCGTCTGCAGACGTTAACTCAAACCTGATCACCATCTGCAGACGTTAACTCAAACCGGATCACCGTCTGCAGACGTTAACTCAAACCGGATCACCGTCTGCAGACGTTAACTCAAACCGGATCACCGTCTGCAGACGTTAACTCAAACCTGATCACCGTCTGCTGACGTTAACTCAAACTTGATCACCGTCTACGGACATTAACTCAAACCTGATCACCGTCTGCAGACGTTGACTCCTAGCATGATCACAACCTGTAGAAGTTAACTCCTAACACGATCCCCGTCTGCAGACGTTGACTCATAGCATGTTCACAACCTGTAGAAGTTAACTCATAACACGATCACCGTCTGCAGACATTAACTCAAACCTGATCACCGTCTGCAGACGTCAACTCGTAACACGACCACCGTCTGCAGACATTAACTCAAACCTGATCACCGTCTGCAGGCGGTGATCAGGTTATGAGTTAACGTATGGAGATGGTGATCAGGTTTGAGTTAATGTCTGCAGACGGTGGTCGTGTTACGAGTTGACGTCTGCAGACGGTGATCAGGTTTGAGTTAATGTCTGCAGACGGTGATCGTGTTATGAGTTAACTTCTACAGGTTGTGAACATGCTATGAGTCAACGTCTGCAGACGGGGATCGTGTTAGGAGTTAACTTCTACAGGTTGTGATCATGCTAGGAGTCAACGTCTGCAGACGGTGATCAGGTTTGAGTTAATGTCCGTAGACGGTGATCAAGTTTGAGTTAATATCTGCAGACTGTGATTGTGTTATGACTTAACATCTGCAGATGGTGATCATGTTATGAGTTAACGTCTGCAGGCGGTGATCAGGTTATGAGTTAACGTATGCAGATGGTGATCAGGTTTGAGTTAATGTCTGTAGACGGTGGTCGTGTTACGAGTTGACGTCTGCAGACGGTGATCAGGTTTGAGTTAACGTCAGCAGACGGTGATCAGGTTTGAGTTAACGTCTGCAGACGGTGATCCGGTTTGAGTTAACGTCTGCAGACGGTGATCCGGTTTGAGTTAACGTCTGCAGACGGTGATCCGGTTTGAGTTAACGTCTGCAGACGGTGATCAGGTTTGAGTTAACGTCTGCAGACGGTGATCGTGTTACGAGTTGACGTCTGCAGACGATGAACAGGTTTGAGTTAGTATCTGCAGACGGTGATCAAGTTTGAGTTAATGTCTGCAGACGGTGATCGTGTTATGAGTTGACTTCTACAGGTTGTGATCATGCTATGAGTTAACGTCTGCAGACGGTGATCATGTTAGTAGCCAGAAGCCCTCCCACAGGGTGATGGTCTTTGTCTCCTGTGACCAGGTGTGCATCCTAATGACAGATTCATGGACACTGGATTGGTTGTAGACCGTGTATTTTTACTGGTATTTGGGCCCTTGGTGAGCTGCATTCTATAAATTCTTGGTAGTTTGTGTGTTTATTGTGCCTCCTGCTTGTTTGTGAGGTGTTAGTCCAGTGTTGCATGCACTTGTAGTTAACTAACACTCTGGCTGGACACCCAAGCAAGGTGTTAAATCCTCTGGTCTTGGGCTTCGGGTCAGATCACTCTTATCTCGGGGTAGTCTCACAGGCAGTGGATTTGTGAATTTCCTGCCGCATCAAAGAAAAGCTTCAGGGAATGGCGGAGTTGGCGGAGTTCATTCCTTTGCACCAAATCTCTCTGGATCCTGTTGTGTTTTCGCGCAGTGATGCCCTGGTTCCCTTTTGACTTCCTCATTTTGTTTCGTTTGAAAAGCTGCTGAGCCATGGGGACCTTTCAGCTGGTGGCAGACATGATGTCAGTATTTCTTGGAGCATCGGCGGAGCCAGACCCAGGAGCCCTCTTGCTTCCGGTTGGGTAATAAAAAGTAGTCCCTGAGCAGTGAGGCCCTCTCTTCTGGGTCCCGATGCCTTTGCACAATACTCCAGAAATAGTCTGGGTACCACGGCTTAGTCCTCACATTACGTGATGTGTACTCTAGTGGAAGCACTGAAGCCTGATCAAGGAGCTCTAAACACAAGAAAGCACTAAACGTCATAGAAATGTTCATGGTCGGGTCTTGTTTAAGAAGCAGCTGAGCTCATGAACGTACATGGGAGCAGGAAAGGCTGTGTGGCTTTGAAATGCAATTTGAGTAACATACCTGGAGTTGGCAAAGGCCTGTTCGTAAAGCTCTACAGAGAAGGGCTGTTATAACAAGGCCGAACCTCTTGAACTTACTGAACTATGGGCCAGGAGCATCAATGAGTTTTGCCCATTCTGTGTGTATGGGAATTTGTGTTCATGCATATGGCCCGATGCTTCCAAACCAGTGTTTGCGAGCATCTGCGATACCCCTGGCAGTCTGCCTTTGTCCCTGTTCATGAACATAGCTGTTCCGAGCTTGAGTTCTTGGCACCTCTCTCCCTCTCATGGTGAGGAGTACCCCGCCTGAGTCTGCTTCAAGGTCTCCATGGGACCAGCTGACCCCATCAGTACCAGTTTACCTCCCTTGTTCATGCGCATGGCTGTTCCAAGCTTGAGTTCTTGGCACCTCCCTCTCATGGTGAGGAGTACCCGACCTGAGTCTGCTTCAAGGTCTCCATGGGACCAGCTGACCCTATTTGTACCAGTTTACTTCCCCTGTTCATGAACACGGCTGTGCCGAGCTTGAGTTCTTGGCACCTCCCTCCCTCTCATGATGAGGAGTACCCCGGCCTGAGGCTGCTTCAAGGTCTCCATGGGACCAGCTGACCCTATTTGTACCAGTTTACTTCCCTTGTTCATACGCATGGCTGTTCCGAGCTTGAGTTCTTGGCACCTCCCTCCCTCTCATGGTGAGAAGTACCCCAGCCTGAGTCTGCTTCAAGGTCTCCATGGGACCAGCTGACCCCATCAGTACCAGTTTACCTCCCTTGTTCATGCGCATGGCTGTGCCGAGCTTGAGTTCTTGGCACCTCCCTCCCTCTCATGGTGAGGAGTACCCCGGCCTGAGTCTGCTTCAAGGTCTCCATGGGACCAGCTGACCCCATCAGTACCAGTTTATCTCCCTTGTTCATGCGCATGGCTGTGCCGAGCTTGAGTTCTTGGCACCTCAATCAATCAATCAATCATAACACTTGTATAGCGCACTACTCACCCGGAAGGGTCTCAAGGCGCTTGGGGGAAGTGGTCCGCTACTGCTCGGACAGCCAGGTCTTGAGTTGTCTCCTGAAGGCGAGATGGTCCGGGGTCAGCCGAAGGTGGATGGGGAGGGAGTTCCATGTCTTGGCCGCCAGGTAGGAGAAGGATCTGCCTCCGGCGGTGGCTCTTCGGATGCGTGGTACGGCGGCGAGGGCGAGGCTAGTAGACCGTAGCTGGCGGGTGGGCGTGTAGAAGGTCAGGCGGTCGTTGAGGTACTTGGGGCCCAGGTTGTGGAGAGACTTGTGTGCTTGGGTGAGGAGCCTGAACGTGATCCTCTTGTTGACGGGAAGCCAGTGCAGGTCCCTCAGGTGGCCGGAGATGTGGCTGCGTCGGGGGATGTCCAGGATGAGTCGGGCGGAGGCGTTCTGGATTCATTGGAGTCTTTTCTGTAGCTTGGCTGTGGTTCCGGCATAGAGGGTGTTTCCGTAGTCCAGTCGGCTGGTGACGAGGGCCTGGGTGACCATCTTCCTGGTTTCGGTCGGGATCCAACGGAAGATCTTGCGAAGCATGCGTAGGGTGTGAAAGCATGATGAGGAGACGGCATTGACTTGTCTGGTCGTCGAGAGGGAAGAGTCCAGGATGAAGCCCAGGTTGCGTGCGTGGTCTGTTGGCTTGGGAGTGGTGCCCAGGGCTCGGGGCCACCAGGAGTCGTCCTAGGCGGAGGGCGATGGTCCCAGGATGAGGACTTCCGTCTTGTCTGAGTTCAGTTTCAGGTGGCTGTTCTTCATCCACTCGGCGACGTCTTTCATCCCTTCGTGTAGGCTGGTTCTGGCGGTGTCGGGGTCTCTGGTGAGGGAGAGGATCAGCTGGGTGTCGTCGGCATAGGAGATGATGTTGAGGTTGTGTTGGCGTGCGATGGCTGCGAGAGGTCTCATGTAGACGTTGAAGAGGGTGGGGCTGAGTGATGATCCTTGCGGTACGCCGCAGATGACTTCGGTGGCCTCGGATCGAAACGGGGGGAGGCGGACTCTCTGTGTTCTTCCGGCGAGGAACGAGATGATCCACGGCAGTGCCTTCTCTTGGATGCCGATGTTGCTGAGGCGTTGAACTAGGGTGCGGTGGCAGACAGTGTCGAACGCTGCCGAGAGGTCCAGGAGGATGAGTGCCGCTGTTTCCCCGTTGTCGAGCAGGGCTCGGATGTCGTCGGTGGCTGCGATGAGGGCGGTCTCGGTGCTGTGGTTGGCTCTGAAACCGGACTGCGAGGGGTCGAGGGATCCATTCGTCTCGAGGAAGGCGGCAAGCTGTCTGTTGACGATCTTCTCGATTACTTTGGCAGGAAAAGGGAGGAGCGAGATGGGGCGGAAGTTTTTGAGGTCGGTGGGGTCCGCTGTTGATTTCTTCAGTAGGGCGCTGAGCTCGGCATGCTTCCAGCTCTCCGGGAAGGTGGCGGTGTTGAAGGAGGTGTTGATGATGTTCCGGAGTTGGGGTGCGATGGTGGAGTCGGCCTTGTTGAAGACGTGGTGGGGGCAGGGGTCGGTTGGAGATCCGGAGTGGATGGTGTTCATCGTGCGGGCTGTGTCTTCGGTGGTCACCGTGGTCCAGGTGCGGAGGGTGGCGGTGGGCGGCGTTGGTTCGACGGTTGGGTGCGTGGATGGTGCGCCGAAGCTGTTGTGGATGTCGGCGATCTTGCGGTGGAAGAACGAGGCGAGAGAGTTGCAGAGATCTTGTGAGGGAGTGATGTCGTTGTTGCCGGTGCTGGGGTTGGAGAACTCCTTGACGATGCTGAAGAGTTCCTTGCTGTTGTGGGCGTTGTTGTCCAGTCGTTCCTTCAGTGATTTCTTCTTGGTGGTGCGGATGAGCCGCCTTCCAGGAGATCGAGCCACCTTCCAGGGGACAGATCCCACCTTCCAGGGGACAGATCCCACCTTCCAGGGGACGGAGGGCTTGCGGGTGGCGTGTTTGAGTGCGGTCATGTTGTCAGTGGTCTGGTCGAGGAGCCAGGCTTTCTCGAGGGTGCGGCAGGTCTTCTTGGAGTCCTTGAGTTCGTCGGTGAACCAGGAGGCCTTCTTGCTTCTGGGTCTGCTGGGAGGGTTTTTCAGTGGTGCGAGGTCGTCGGCGCAGGCGGTCAGCCACTTCGTGAAGTTGCGGGCTGCATCGTTGGGGTCCGTTGTGTTGGCGGGTGGGTTCTGGCTGAGGGAGGTGGTGAGCTGGTCGGTGGTGATCTTGCTCCAGCTCCTGTGAGGAACCTGTTGCGGGTGGTGGTGGGTTGTGGTTCTTCTGAAGCTGAAGTGAACGCAGCTGTGGTCGGTCCAGTGGAGTCCGGTGGAGTGGCTGAAGGTGATGTGCTTGCTGGATGAGAAGACGGGATCAAGCGTGTGGCCGGCGTAGTGGATGGGGGTGTTGACCAGTTGCTTGAGTCCGAGGTTGGCGAGGTTGTCCAGCAGGGCGGCGGTGTTGTTGTTCTCCAGGTGGAAGTTGAGGTCCCCTAGGAGGATGTAGTCTGCGGAGGGGAGGGCGTGTGGGCTGATGAAGTCCGTGATGTCTTCGCTGAATTGTAAGCGTGGTCCCGGGGGTCTGTAGATGAGGGTGCCTCTGAGGGTCGTCTTTGGGTCGGTGTGAATCTGGAAGTGGAGGTACTCGGCGGCGGCGAAGGTGTCGTTTGAGTCGGTCGTGATGCGGATGGTGTTCTTGTGGACGATGGCGATGCCTCCTCCGGTCTGGTTGACGCGGTCCCTCCTGATGATCTTGTACCCGTCCGGGATGGCGATGTCGGGCGCTGAGGAGGCGGTCATCCAGGTTTCCGTCAGGAAGGCGACGTCTGGTGATGTTGTGTCGAGCAGGTTCCAGAGTTCGACGGCGTGTCTGTGGACGGAGCGAGTGTTGAGCAGGATGCACTTGAGGTGGTTGCTGCTGGTGTTCGGCTTGGCGGGTGCGGTGCAGGTTCGGAGGCAGGTGAACTTGCAGGTTTTGCAGGTGAAGGGTCCGTGGATGCGTTTCGGGGCGGCCTGGTAGCAGGCGGGGTTCCGGCCGGCATTGAGTGCGTTGAGGGCGGCGGCGTCGTAGGTCTGTCGGGTCGTCTTGCATCGGTGGGGGCCAGGGGTCCTGGCACTGGGCGCGGTCCAGGCGTGGACGGGCGCAGACGGGCTTGCCTTCGGCACGCAATCGGCGCGCCCGCTGCGCGTCAACGCTGCGCGTAGGCATGCACTCTGCCATAAGTGGAGAGTGGGGAGGGGAGGGGCGAGGGAGGAGCAGCTGGGAGGCGGGAGCGGGGTGGCGAGAGGGGGGGGAGCGGTGATGCTGGAGGGAGCAGGGGTGGGGCAGCGGGAGAGCAGCGGCAGGGAGCGGGGTGAGTCGGCGGTGGAGGCAGAGGGCAGGCGAACAATTACGGGAAAAACAATCAGGGCACAATCACGGCACAATAATACTCAGGGGTACAGGAGACAAGCAAACAATCACGGCAAAAACTATTCAGGCACAATACTACTCAGGGGTACAGGAGGCAAGAATACAATCATGGCACAAGACTAATCAGGCAGAACGATACTTAGCAGGGGCACAGAGGACGAACTAGCAGCGGCAGTGGCGGCGGATTCCGGTACCGGCTCTGACCAGGTCAGGTCAAGTCACCTCCCACTCATGGTGAGGAGTACCCCGGCCTGAGTCTGCTTCAAGGTCTCCATGGGACCAGCTGACCCCATCAGTACCAGTTTACCTCCCTTGTTCATGTGCATGGCTGTGCCGAGCTTGAGTTCTTGGCACCTCCCTCCTGCTCATGATAAGGAGTACCCCGGCCTGAGTCTGCTTCAAGGTCTCCATGGGACCAGCTGACCCCATCTGTACCAGTTTAACACCTTCATGTAATAATTATCCATTAATAAGAGAAAAGTGACCAGTTACCTTTTACAAAGCATTTGCCAGTTAATTGCAGCAAGATTGTCATGTAGAAACCCCACATTTGCACGGAACATGCAGCAGTTATGTAGTCGTAAAATGTCCATTGTCCTCCTGCATGTAGGGAGAACTTCTTGGGGCTGGCTGAGTCTCCACATTGGACAGGGACAGCATTGTGTCTTCACACTCTGGGTGCATGTTTGCAACAAGTCATCCCTTCCAGGCAAAGCTTGGAAAGAGCTCCATCACCTGCAAGGTGGCTCTGGGTATTAGTGCCAGAGGGGAAAGCTTGGGAAGCTCTCTGTCACCTGGAAGGCAGCTCCAGGTACTAGTCCCAGAGGGGTATGTTTAGGAAGCCCTCCGTCCCCTGGAAGGTGGGATCTGTCCCCTGGAAGGTGGGATCTGTCCCCTGGAAGGTGGCTCGATCTCCTGGAAGGCGGCTCCAGGTACTAGTGCCAGAGGGGTAAGCTTGGGAAGAGCTCCATCACCTGGAAGTCCTGTTTGCCTCCGAGTCCAGCTGAGCTTCTCGATTGTCCTGTTTTCTTTTGGAGTCCAGCTGAGCGGCTCACTGATCTTGTTTTTCTCCTAGTTTAGCAGTGCTGCTTGCTTGTCCTGTTTCTCTCAGAGTCTAGTAGTGCTGCTTGCTTGTCCTGGTATTCTCGGAGTCTAGCAGTGCTGCTTGCTTGTCCTGTTTCTCTCAGAATCTAATAGTGCTGCTTGCTTGTCCTGTTTCTCTCGGAGTCTAGTTGTGCTTCTTGCTTGTCCTGGTATTCTCGGAGTCTAGCAGTGCTGCTGGCTTGTCCTGTTTCTCTCAGAGTCTAGCAGTGCTGCTTGCTTGTCCTGTTTCTCTCGGAGTCTAGTAGTGCTGCTTGCTTGTCCTGTTTCTCTCGGAGTCTAGCAGTGCTGCTTGCTTGTCCTGTTTCTCTCGGAGTCTAGTAGTGCTTCTTGCTTGTCCTGTTTCTCTCGGAATCTAATAGTGCTGCTTGCTTGTCCTGTTTCTCTCTGAGTCTAGTTGAGCTGCTTGCTTGCCCTGTTTCTCTCTGATTCTAGCAGTTCTGCTTGCTGGTCCTGTTTCTCTCGGAGTCTAGTAGTGCTGCTTGCTTGTCCTGTTTCTCTCGGAGTCTAGCAGTGCTGCTTGCTTGTCCTGTTTCTCTCGGAGTCTAGCAGTGCTGCTTGCTTGTCCTGTTTCTCTCGGAGTCTAGTAGTGCTGCTTGCTTGTCCTGTTTCTCTCGGAGTCTAGCAGTGCTGCTTGCTTGTCCTGTTTCTCTCGGAGTCTAGTAGTGCTGCTTGCTTGTCCTGTTTCTCTCGGAGTCTAGTAGTGCTGCTTGCTTGTCCTGTTTCTCTCGGAGTCTAGCAGTGCTGCTTGCTTGTCCTGTTTCTCTCGGAGTCTAGTAGTGCTTCTTGCTTGTCCTGTTTCTCTCGGAATCTAATAGTGCTGCTTGCTTGTCCTGTTTCTCTCTGAGTCTAGTTGAGCTGCTTGCTTGCCCTGTTTCTCTCTGATTCTAGCAATGCTTGCTTGCCTGTCCTGTTGGTCTCAGAGCCCTGCTGAGCTTCTTACTTGTTCTGTTTCTCTCTGAGTCTAGCTGATCTTCTTGCTTGCTTGTCACGTTTCTTTTGGATTCTAGCGTGGCTGCTTGCTGATCCTGTTTCCCTCCGAGTCTAGGAGTGCTGCTTGCTTTTTCTGTTTCTTTCAGAGTCCAGCTTTAGTATAGCCGCTAATGCCAGACTGTGTATACTCACACTTTGTGTACTCTACCCTGCATATTGAGGGCACCTGGGGGGAGGTGTCACTATATTCTGTTATTAGACCCTGGTAGGTGTGTACAGGTGTGTCTCTCCCGGTCTGGGTCCAGTCGCTAATGCCAGACTGGGTATACTCACACTTTGTATACTCTAACAGTGCACGCCTGCAGAGCAGTGTACTCTGTCCGTAGGCATGTGTGGGTGAATGTCACCACAGCTGGGCCTGTTTGTAATACCAGGGTGCGTAACTCTTCACTCTGTAGTTTGAGTGCACAGTGGTTGCACTGTTTTTGTTGTGGGTGATTCTTTTGTTGTTGGTGATTTCTACCTTCTCATGTCTTCATGCACAGCTCTGTCTACAATCGCAGGGGACAGTGTACCCAAGTTTGAGCCTGCATTTCGCTGGTCTGTAAAAGTGCAGGGTCAGCCATAAGGGTCGAGCTTTAGTCCTGCTGTACCTCACACTGTGCTCTTGCACCCTCAGTGCCCGTCTCATGTTGGTGTCGCAGAGGGCTCGGCGACAGCTCCTAATGCACTGAAGCTGAGAGGGAGTGTCGAGAGCCTGTGTGTAGGTCAGGGCTTGCGCATCTAGTTTTGGATAAACCTGGACAGACTCTGGTTCTGAAATAGATTTGTGTGTCTTCTTGAACTGTGGCTTGGACCTGAACAACCTTCCTTCAGAGACGAGGGCTGATCTCGCTATACTCTACAGTGTGCTGGTGTGCACTGATGTCACAGTGGCGTGTTGGTTGTGTGTTTGTAGCTGTGCTACCACTGCTCTACACATGTCATATGTTTATTAACACTTTCACTGCATTAGTTGCTCGATGCGGGGTCCCTGTGGCCGACTGTAGTGTACTCAACAGTAGGTTGGTACAGACAGGGGCTGTGAGAAAACCTCACGAGCTCCATCCGTGACGTGGCCCGAGCCTACCTGGCTTCCTGCCGCGCCCTCACCTCTACCAGCTGCCCAACTAGACAGGACTTGCTTCACGCCCTGTGGCAACCGCCAATGTTTACACTTTGATGACTGTCTGGTGCCTGCCCACAGTACCTTCCTTGGCACTCCTCTGTGGTTGGGCTTCACTGAGAGGGTGAGTTCCTGCACTGCTCATGGCAAGTGCAGCTCTCTAGACCAGGGGGCTTCAGGTAGCATTCATTGAACATGGTAATCGATGCTCGATTGTATCAGTGCCGGGTGCTGCGCTGCCAGGATTGGATGTCGGTCAGTAGGAATGAAGCTGTGGTCACTCGTCTGTGGGATCTCCTGTCCATGCTAGTCTCTGTTCATGTATCAGTGCTGGGCGCTGCACTGCGAGGATCGGGATTAGCTCTGTAGATATGAAGCTGTGGTCACTCGTCTGTGGGATCTCCTGGCCATGCGAGTCTCTGTTCATGCATCAGTACCGGGCGCTGTATGTGAGGATCGGGATTAGCTCTGTAGATCTGAAGCTGTGGTCACTAGTCTGTGGGATCTCCAGTCCATGCTAGTCTCTGTTCATGTGTCAGTGCAGGGCGCTGCGAGGATCGGGATTAGCTCTGTAGATATGAAGCTGTGGTCACTCGTCTGTGGGATCTCCTGTCGATGCTAGTCTCTGTTCATGTATCAGTGCCCGGCACTGCGAGGATCGGGATTAGCTCTGTAGATCTGAAGCTGTGGTCACTCGTCTGTGGGATCTCCTGTCCGTGCTAGTCTCTGTTCATGTATCAGTGCCGGGCGCTGTGAGGATCGAGATTAGCGCTGAAGCTGTGGTCACTAGTCTGTGGGAACTCCTGTCCATGCTAGTCTCTGTTCATGTGTCAGTGCTGGGCGCTGCACTGCGAGGATCGGGATTAGCTCTGTAGGTATGAAGCTGTGGTCACTAGTCTGTGGGATCTCCTGTCCGTGCTAGTCTCTGTATATGTATCAGAGCCGGGCGCTGCACTGCGAGGATCGGGATTAGCTCTGTAGGTATGAAGCTGTGGTCACTCGTCTGTGTAATCTCCTGTCCGGGCTAGTCTCTGATCATGTATCAGTGCCCGGCGCTTCGAGGATCGGGATTAGATCTGTAGATCTGAAGCTGTGGTCACTAGTCTGTGGGATCTCCTGTCCGTGCTAGTCTCTGTATATGTATCAGAGCGGGCGCTGCACTGCGAGGATCGGGATTAGCTCTGTAGGTATGAAGCTGTGGTCACTCGTCTGCGGCATCTCCTGTACGTGCTAGTCTCTGTTCATGTGTCAGTGCCCGGCGCTTCGAGGATCGGGATTAGATCTGTAGATCTGAAGCTGTGGTCACTAGTCTGTGGGACCTCCTGTCCGTGCTAGTCTCTGTATATGTATCAGAGCCGGGCGCTGCACTGCGAGGATCGGGATTAGCTCTGTAGGTATGAAGCTGTGGTCACTCGTCTGTGGGATCTCCTGTCCGTGCTAGTCTCTGTTCATGTGTCTGTGCCCGGCGCTGTATGCGAGGATCGGGATTAGCTCTGTAGGTATGAAGCTGTGGTCACTCGTCTGTGGGATCTCCTGTCCGTGCTAGTCTCTGTTCATGTGTCTGTGCCCGGCGCTGTATGCGAGGATCGGGATTAGCTCTGTAGGTATGAAGCTGTGGTCACTCGTCTGCGGGATCTCCTGTCCGTGCTAGTCTCTGTTCATATATCAGTGCCCGGCGCTTAGAGGATCGGGATTAGATCTGTAGATCTGAAGCTGTGGTCACTAGTCTGTGGGATCTCCTGTCCGTGCTAGTCTCTGTATATGTATCAGAGCCGGGCGCTGCACTGCTGTTATGTATTATTTTAGGACTCTATTGTAAGTTTCCCGATTCATGCCCTTATATATCTATAAATCACCATATCCTTATATAGGCATAGATATCATAACCATATTTAGGCATAGCTCATGCAGTCCAAATATGGCAGGGCTACTTCGACTAGTTCTGAAAATCCACAGCTATTTCTTGGAAAAACCCGCCTTCAGCAGTCAGGGACTTCCTCTTGCTTAAGTATTGATTTATCCAAGAACTCATGGAGGTTTCAAAGAACTGAGACTCTTTGAGGACGTTATTATGTCCAACTATACGTCAAACCAGGCTCCTTCAAGGTATAAATATGCCCACACTCGCCCAAGCAAACACACGGTGGTCTGGAGCAGTTCGACTATCTACTTGCCCGATGCGCCCTCCTACAGCAAGTACCGAAGGAAGCCGACCCTCCTGCAGACGCACTGAGAGAGATGCTGTCTTTTCTCCTGCCGAGAAATCCAGCTCCAGTGTTTCCAAGCTACCCTTGCGGGTTGTTGGGAAATCGAGTCCCAAGACCAGCCTTCTCCATTCTAAACTAAGGTACGGAGCTGATTAGACCCGTAGAGAAATCTTGGGCAGATTCTTGGCAAAGAATACTACATTTATGCTACACCTCACTTACTTCTTCCCTCGTACTAAGCTTAGGCTAAGTACACCGGGGTAGGCGTATTTTAGAAGCACCAGTTGTGTACTTTTAGCCTCTGTTATTTATGTATGTATTTATATATGGTTTAGGAACCATACAAGGCTCTTACAGTATTATTGTATTCTACTATTTATACTGTATGGATTATATTTTACAACCAGTTTTACGATTGTAGCAGTTCATTTCTTATGCTTGAGAAAGAAGACTGTTCAATAAATCCTTTTATTGAAAACGCCTGTCTTTCTACTTTCTCTGCACCTCTAGTGAAACGAAGCATGCACGATTGACTGAGTGAAATATCTATCTATTGTTTCCACGACTCTGAAGATACGTTTTATCTTGGGGAAACAAAGTTGTCATGTTTATGGGGTTGTCAGAGACTAATCCCTTCTTGTGAACTCGAGAACGTTTCTAGTGACCTCTGAGCTAGCTGGCGCACACAATTAAGTCTAGTATGTTCGATAGAGACCTAGTCGACCTCAGTCCTACGTCTAATCTATAGGATATATTATTCCAATGCGCAGAGCCTATTGGGAATATAGGAACTACACTACACTGCGAGGATCTGGATTAGCTCTGTAGATCTGAAGCTGTGGTCACAAGTCTGTGGAATCTCCTGTCCGTGCTAGTCTCTGTTCATGTATCATTGCCTGGCGCTGCGAGGATCTGATTAGCTCTGTAGATATAAAGCTGTGGTCACTAGTCTGTGGCATCACCTGTCCGTGCTAGTCTCCGTTCATGTATCAGTGCCGGGCGCTGCGAGGATTAGATCTGTAGATATGAAGCTGTGGTCACTAGTCTGTGGAATCTCCTGTCCGTGCTAGTCTCTGTTCATGTATCAGTGCCGAGCGCTGTATGTGAGGATCGGGATTAGCTCTGTAGATCTGAAGCTGTGGTCACTAGTCTGTGGGATCTCCAGTCCATGCTAGTCTCTGTTCATGTATCAGTGCCGGGCTCTGTGAGGATCGGGATTAGCTCTGTAGATCTGAAGCTGTGGTCACTAGTCTGCGGGATCTCCTGTCCATGCTAGTCTCTGTTCATGTATCAGTGCTGGGTGCTGCGAGGATCGGGATTAGCTCTGTAGGTATGAAGCTGTGGTCACTTGTCTGTGGGATTTCCTGTCTGTGTTAGAAATGGGATTTCCGGTTGGCGGATGCTTGCGCCAAAGCCAGGCAGAAACCACCACTCTAGTCAGGGCAAGGAAGTCACCCGCCAAAGATAACCCCTGCTCACCCCCTTGGTAGCTTGGCACGAGCAGTCAGGCTTATCTCGAAGGCAATGTGTAAAGCATTTGCGCACGCACCCCCAGCAACAACATCCCAGGCCCCCCACAAAAGGAACTCCACACAAGGGTTCGAGGCATGTGGGCTGCTGAATTCATATCTATAGCATAGATCGCTGCCTAGTGTTGGGTCCGGATGATTGCACATTGTTGTCCTGGAAGAGTCTTCGAAGTATCACGAGATAGGTGGCTCCTCCCCTGGACTACAGTGCGCATGGGCATCGACTCCATCCCCAGATTGTTTTTTTCCGCCATTGGGTTCGGATGCATATTTGATCACTCAAGTTCGGAATCGATATAAACTTTCTTTAGGCCTGAAGGCCTTTTTCCTATAGCGTCGGTATTGTCTTGCGTTCGGTGCCCGGTTCTGTTCCGGCTCAGTTCCCGAGTCGGACGTCCAGAGGAGTCACGTGGCTCTTCGGTGCTCGAGGCCCAGTCAACGCATCCGGACTTATTCGATGACACATCATGGAACGGAGCCCGTTCAAGAGATGTCCCGTGTGCAACTCCAAGTATCCCCACATCGATGTCCACCCGGTGTGCAACAAGTGCCTGTCGCCGGATCACGATGAAGCCAACTGTATGGCTTGTTCCCGTTTTCGATCCAAGAAGACGATTCGACTTCGGCGCGTGGCGCGCCAGGAGGCCCAGCAGACGGCCCCTGCTCCGGTGAACATTTTCGAGGGGGATGAAGCAGACGAGCAGGAAGATCGAGAGCCGATTTCGACTTCAGCGGCAGAGATAGACTCCGACTACGACACAGACGTCGAAATGCTCGACACAGAAGAAGTCGTCGACGAGGTAGGAGACGACAATGAGGCCTATGGGGCCGCGGAAGATAGCTCAGGTGACGAGCTATGCCCCGTTCAAACAATAACTAAGGCTCAGGTCGAGGGATCGCCACATGGCCTTACCCAAGATCTTGCACGTGGATCCACGGTCTCGCCTACGGGCCCGGCTACAGACACTTCTACGGAGCCGCCATTGGTCAAATCGAAACCGAAAGTGAAAGCTTCGGTCTCGACAAAACCGAAAGTAATAGAGACGCCGTCGAAACAGAAGACGTCTGTCTCTCTGGTCGCCTCCTCGTCTTCAGGCATGTCGGGGCAGCCGAAGCCAAAGAAGGTTGTCGATCCGGTGAAGTCGCTCAAGGGCGTCGAGCCGAAGTCGCTCAGGGGCGTCGAGCCGAAATCGCTCAAGGGCGTCGAGCCGAAGACAGGGGCACCAAAACCAACTGTCAAGGCCGCCGACCCGAAACCGTCGGCGCCGAAGGCCGTCGACACTGACAGAGGACACGGCGCTCCAAAAGCTGTCGATCCTGCTCATCGGCCGGAAAAGGCCAAAAGTGCTGGTCCACTCGAGTCAACACATGCTGGTGGACCGAGAGCACCTGTCGGGTCGACGAAACCGTCCGCATCCTTCACGAAGCAGGTGTCGGACTCGTTGCAACGCATCAGAAACAAGGCTTCCGCGGATGATCCGAAGGATACTTCCACCCCGAAACCCGCTGCCAAAACGCACAAGTCGACGGCGCCGATCCAGTTCAAGCTGCCGCAGAAAGTGGCGCCGAAGGCGTTCGCGCCCAGCACGGTCGACGACGCGCCCATGCAGGTGTCCACGGGGCCGAAGCCTCCTCAGGCCGTTGTGAGCACAAAACATCGACAACCCCTACTGGAGGAGCAGTCGGAACAATTTATCGACGCCGACACCGGTAAACTTTCCTTCTACAAGCGTAAGATCACGCTGGCACAGCCCATGGAGTCCTACACCATTCCTTTGAAAAGGAAAAAGGCTTCTACGGATTCCCCATTTCTGGTTGAACCAATTAATCCACGGCCTCAGGACATTGCTCCACCCTCACCCACTTACTCAGATGTGGATGCTGGGGAGGGGGACGATGAGGAGTACAACTTCCCTGCCGACACTGATCCTGAGGATCACCATGACTCATGGGCAGATGCTGGAGACCCGGGGGATTCGCAAACTGCCCCGGACACTCATGTATATACTGTCAAAACCTCTCCTACTGAGGATTCTGCGGCATTTAATGCTCTAATTGAGAGGGCAGCTAAAAATCACGACGTCCAGCTGCATGCTGACCCTATTCAGGTGGACTTCCTGTTTGATACCTTTTCCACCTCTGAAAAGACTGTCAAAACTCTGCCAATGCTCAAGGGTGTTTTAAAACATGCTGCAGACATTTTTAAAGAACCCACACGTGCCAGGGTTATAAACCCCAGGATTGAAAAGAAGTATAAGCCGGCACCTGGCGACCCTACCTACATCAAGGGCCAGTTGCCGTTGGACTCTCTGGTTGTATCTAATGCCCGGAAGAGGGCAAATTCACAAACTACTGGTGATGCTCCTCCCCCTGACAAGGAATCTAAAGTGCTCGAAGCATCAGGGAAGAGGGTGGCGGCTCAAGCGGCCAATATCTGGCGTATTTCAAACACTCAGGCACTCTTGGCCAGATATGACAGGGCACACTATGATACACTTGAGACCCTGTTACAACACTTGCCAGATGAGTATAAAGAGGCGGCGGAGATGCTCATTCAAGAAGGGAAGCTCATCTCCAATGCTTCTATTAAATGTGCACTGGACGCAGCGGACACCGCGGCCAGGGCCGTTAACACAAGTGTAATGTTGCGGCGTCAGGCCTGGCTCAGAATCTCCGGGTTCAAACCAGAGATACAAACCACCATCCTCAATCAGCCTGTAAACCCTGATCACTTATTTGGCCCTGAGGTGGATACCACCCTGGAAAAAATAAAGAAAGACACTGAGACTGCCAAGTCCATGGGGGCCCTACAGTCGCAGCAGGTCCGGGGTAGTACTTTTCGTCGCTCAAGCAATAGAGGTGTTTCCAGAGGCCAAATGTCCCAGCAAACACAGTACACTAAGGGTGGAGCGCAGACCTCTTACAACAAGCAGAGTAGAGGCGGCTATCGAGGCAACAGCACCACGGGCAGAGGTCATGGAAACAACAACTCACGATCCTCTGCCGCCAACAAACAGTGACGCCTTGTCACTGCCCCCCGACCATATAACACCTGTCGGGGGGAGACTCCAGCAGTTCCTGCCAGTCTGGAAATCCAGCACCACAGACAGGTGGGTCAGAAAACTTATCCAGTACGGTTATTGTCTGGAGTTAACGTCCACTCCACCCAACATCCCACCAAGGCACCGTCCTATGTCAACAGAGCATTTGCACTTATTGCAGCAGGAGCTGCTCGTCATGCTGCAAAAAGGAGCAATCGAGCTCGTGCCGGTGGAGGACAGAGGCACAGGGGTGTACTCCCTGTACTTCTTAATCCCAAAAAAGGACGGGTCCCTCAGACCCATACTGGACCTCAGGCCCCTAAACCAGTACATTCTCTCAGAACACTTTCACATGCTCACGCTGCAGCAGGTTCTTCCATTGCTCAATCAAAGGGATTTCCTCGCAACGTTAGATCTCAAAGACGCATATTTTCACATTCCACTACATCCATCACTCAGATTCACCATTCAGAATCAGCATTACCAATTCAAGGTCCTCCCTTTCAGAGTGACCACAGTGCCCAGGGTGTTCACAAAATGCCTGGCGACGGTGGCTGCGCACCTCAGGCGACAAAACGTTCATGTCTACCCTTATCTGGACGACTGGCTGGTCCAGCAGTGCGCTGCCAACATGTCCCACACCATTCAACTCCTTCACGATCTGGGATTCTCACTAAATTATCCGAAGTCGCACCTTCAGCCAGCCCATGTGCGGCAAGATCTAGGCGCGACAATTGATACTCTGGCGGCCACAGCGCAGCCGAATTCTGTGAGGATCAACAGCATTCAGTCGCTGATCCAGAAATTCAGACCGCAACACTCGCTTCCAGCACGAGTGTGCATGCAGTTGATAGGCATGATGGCCTCCTGCATCTTCATAGTCCCGGCAACATATGCGTCCGATTCAAGAGTGCTTGGCACGTCAGTGGAATCAGGCTCAAGGACAGTTGAACGACCTAGTGTTGGTGACCGGTCGGGCATACAACTCTCTGCATTGGTGGAATACACACAACGTTTGCAAGGGCCGACCGTTCCAAGAGCCTGTTCCACAGATCATCCTAACAACGGACGCTTCTCTCCACGGTTGGGGAGCTCATGTACTCCACTACACAGTGCAGGGACTATGGACAACACAGCAGAGGAAGATGCACATCAACCACCTAGATAGAGCTGATGGCAATCTTCATGGCAATGAAGGCGTTCAAGGTACATCTGTGCAACAAAGTCATGTTGATCCGGACGGACAACATGACAGCCATGTACTATATTCAAAAGCAGGGAGGTACACACTCTCCACAGTTGTCACATCTGGCTCAGAGCATGTGGAAGTGGGCCATTCAGAGGAACATCTTCCTCATGGCGGAACACCTCCCGGGCAAGGACAATCAGATGGCGGATCTGCTCAGCAGGTACAGCCACCAAATGCGCGAGTGGGAGATACATCCATCAGTACTCCACCCGTACTTCCAGCAGTGGGGTCATCCAGAGATAGACCTGTTCGCCACAAGGGAAAACACAAAATGCCAAAGCTTTGCCGCCAGGTTCCCGCATCCACAGTCGCAGGGCAATGCGATATGGATGAACTGGTCAGGCAAATTTGCGTACGCTTTTCCCCCAGCACCTCTAATACCGCTGGTGGCGCGAAAGCTAAAGCAACACTCGATGACGCTCATCCTGGTTGCTCCAACGTGGGCACGCCAACCATGGTACACCACGTTTCTAGAACTCTCCGTGGTACCGCATCAAAGGCTGCACCTCACGCCCAGACTTTTGACGCAGAGCCATGGCGACATTCAGCACCCAGACCCGCAACAGCTCAACCTGGCGATCTGGCTCCTGAGGTCTTAGAATTTGGCTACCTTGACTTGCCTCCCGACTGCATGGCTATCATACGGGAGGCAAGAAAGCCCACCACCAGAGCATGCTATGCAGCGAAATGGAAGCGGTTTGTCGTTTACTGTGCAGAACACAATATCAACCCGCTAGATGCATCTACTCACAACATCATTTGTTATTTGTTGCATCTTTACAAATGTAATCTGGCATATGCTTCCATTCAGATACACTTATCCGCCATAGCGGCTTATCTCCAAAACAGGCAGCATCTCTCAGTTTTCAGAGTGCCTGCCATTAAAGCCTTTCTGGATGGACTGAAACGTGTCATTCCTCCCAGGACCCCGCCAGCTCCTGTACGGAACCTTAATGTGGTCCTCACCAGACTGATGGGTCCACCTTTTGAGCCTCTACATTCATGTGAGATTCAGTTCTTAACATGGAAAGTGGCTTTCCTAATAGCCATTACGTCACTGCGACGTGTTAGTGAGCTCCAGGCGCTCACCGTACAAGAGCCATTCATACAGATTCACTCAAACAGGGTGGTGCTGCGCACTAACCCTACATTTCTTCCTAAGGTGGTTTCACAGTTCCATGTCAATCAGACTATTGACCTGCCTGTGTTCTTTCAAAATCCAGGGACAGTGGCTGAAAGAATGCTCCACACTCTTGACGTCAAACGAGCTTTGATGTACTACATTGATAGGACCAAGGATTTTAGGAAGACGAAGCAACTCTTTGTTGCCTTTTCTGCCCAACACAAAGGCAACCCCATTTCCAAAGCAGGTATAGCCAGGTGGATCGTTAAGTGTATTCAAATTTGCTATCAAAAGGCTAAGCGCACTTTAACGGTCCCCCCCAGAGCCCACTCCACCCGCAAGTTGGGGGCCTCCATGGCTTTCCTTGGTAACATCCCTTTGGAAGACATCTGTAGAGCAGCCACATGGTCTACCCCACACACATTTACAAAACACTACTGTGTAGATGTGCACTCCAAGCAGCTGTAGGGCAGGCTGTTCTAAAAACACTTTTTCAAACGTCTGCAGCTGGCACAGGCGGCCGCCGCTAATGGAGGGACTGCTATATATTCTATGCTATAGATATGAATTCAGCAGCCCACATGCCTCGAACTGAATATGCTACTTACCAGTATGCATCTGTTCTTGGCATGTAGGGCTGCTGACATTCATATCGACCGCGTTCCTCCCCGGCGCCTGTAGCGGCTGTAGAATTTACACTTAATCTTAGCATGGCCATCGCTCACACTGTTACACTCCATCTTCGCCACAATGGCTAAAAACAATCTGGGGATGGAGTCGATGCCCATGCGCACTGTAGTCCAGGGGAGGAGCCACCTATCTTGTGATACTTCGAAGACTCTTCCAGGACAACAATGTGCAATCATCCGGACCCAACACTAGGCGGTGATCTATGCTATAGATATGAATGTCAGCAGCCCTACATGCCAAGAACAGATGTAAATGTAAATGTAAATGTAGATTGTGCTTATATAGCGCACGGCTACCCGCAGTGGGTGTCCCGGCGCTTGCTTAGGGAACCCGTCCTGATATTCCCCTGTGAGATAGCAGGGTATCCACAAGGTGAAAGTCAGGCATCCCGCCGCGAGGGGCCGTTGTGGAGATTAAGCAAGCTATTGCCCAGAGTCGCAGAGTGTGAACCCGTGAGTCGAGGAGGCACCGAGGCGAGAATTATCGAGTCTGTGGAATTTTTAGTCCAAGACCCGCCGAGGCGGGGAATTGAACCCTGGTCCAGGACCGATCTCAGCTTCCGGGTCTGCCGCCTCTAACCCCTGAGCCACACTTCTCCATACTGGTAAGTACCATATTCATTATATAAAAATAGCCTTTGTGGAGGAGGAGCCTAGCCGGGAACCGAGATGGCCGCCTAGGCACTCGGCTCCGCCGACTTCGCTTCTGTGCGCACTGATCCTGCTTCTTATCCTGTCCCCGAGCCGCATTCTTGTTGAGGGGAAGTGAGGCGGTCCTCGGTGCTGTGCTCCCGGCCTCTCCATCGGCCGTAGATCCGGAGATATGCTCTCGCCTTCTGTCCGGCCCTCCGTGGCTGCTGATCCGGGGTCTTGCGTGTGCGGAACGGCCGGCCCCCGATATCCTGGTGATGATCGCCTGTGACGGGGCAGAGCTGACCGTCCGACCTGATCTGCCCGACGCGGCTGCCTCTTGCGGCGCTCTCCGGTCCGCTTCGGGGGTCCCGGGCCGGTGGCGCCTGGAGGCGGCCGGGGGGGTAGACTCCCTTTGGGACTTCTCGTCACTTCATGACTCGGCCGTTCCCTGCATCTCCCCCGAGGTATGACTGAGCGCCATTTTGTACACCGGGAGGTCGGTGATCTGAAACGTGTGCGCACTGGTGAGTGCCTGTGACTTTCCCACCGTTGCACCTGCCCTCGTCTCCTTTTCTGCCCGCATCTTGCAGTTTCCCACCTTTGCATGGATGACTTATTTGAGCTTTGGTACGGCGCGAGAGAGTGACCGGTTTGGTGTGTGGGTCAGCGACGCCTAGAATAACATGGCGGAACCTGCTGTGAAACCAATGGAGGGGGTGAGCGCCCTGACCCGTGCTCCTGAGACTACGCTTGGGATCCGGGATGTTCTGATTGCCCTCGGTACCCTTCGTGGCGTCATGATCAGCAGTGCTTGCGCTCTGAGGCGCAAATTGGAGGCCATTATTCCCACGTCCGGACGCGCTTTGCTGGACTGTCCGTGCGCTCCGGCCGTTATGCCATACCCTGGACTGGAGTGGTCTGCCGATTTCTTCCTAGTGGATGTTGCGGCTCTCGAGGGCCAGTCTACCGCGACGACCATGGAACTATCTGATCTCGCTCACTACTTGGGACTGGTGCTGTTTTTGGAACTTTCCTTTGTCACCCTTCACGATACACTGTCGCTGACGGCGGACGTCGGAAAAAGACCCACTGGCCTCTCCTTGTCGTCTACATTCTTCATCATGGTGGCTGGTTGGATGTATTTGACTGGTGCGCTTGAGCGCACGGGACAGGGCTGAATTTGCCTTACTGCTGGATGGTGTTGGTTTACCTGGTGATTAAACTGGACGCGCTCTGTTTTGCCTACTAATTCTCTCGCTTCTGTGTTTCCTCTGTGATCCTGGGCTCCGGGGATGTATGATCGGGTGTTGTTTTATTGCTTTTGTCTCCTCCTCCGCTCTCTCTCTTTTTCCTCCTTTTTATATTAACTTTTCTTCTATATTTAGGGTTTAGGTACTGGGCGACAGGCACGCTGCTAAAGGGGGGTAGGCCATAGCCATCTACAGTTGTGCAGGGTGGGGGGTTGGGGGACGGGTTTTCCTTTTTTCTTTTATTTTTGTTTCTATGGCCTTTTTTCTTCTTCTTCTGTTTCCTTTTATTCTCTTTTTCTGGGTTGGGGGTCGCCGGATGGGTTGTTCTTTGCGTTTTTCATTGGATTTTCGTAAACTGTGTCCTAGCGGTTGTTGCATTGTTGTTGTTACTGGGCCGGGACTTAATTGATATTTGTGGTAATTGTATGCACATGTCTCCTGTACCTCTGCTGCATTGCCCAGTTCTTTCTAGTGGTTGCCTTCCTTCTGCGGGGCTCCTTGTTTGGATTGTTCATGATATTCTTCTTCCTCACGGCTAGACCCCTGATTCCCGTTTCCTTTGTGCTATATTGGAGCTTTCAGTTATAGATGGCATCCTGTGATTCTCATAAAATTAAACCTCATTTATCCGGTATTGTGATTGATGTATGCCGTGATTCATGTCTTTGAAATGCTGCCGTGCCTCTGGGATGTTCGGCTAAATAGCGGTGTACCTTTTTGCGTAAATAAAGGTTTTTAAAAAAAAAAAAAAAAAAAAAAAAAAAAAAAATAGCCTTTGTATTATCAGAACACATCAGAATCACAGGATGTACATTGTGCCATAGGCACGGGCAGAATTTACAGGTGATATATGTACAGGACAGGGCCACATGGACCACTGTCAGGAATAAGCACTTTTAGAACCAGTGCTTAGTAGAATTAGCACATAGCACATATAAGAACTATAGCACCAAATAGCAACTGTAGACCACAACCAGTAACCACTGGCAACAGGTAAGTACCACCTACGCAATCCTAAACACTTTAGGCAAATATCACGCAGGGAACCATGAACACACTAGTATAACCCATACTAGATAAAACAACCTCCTAAGCATAAACATATGTCTAGAGATGTAAATGTGGGATTCTTGTAAAGCGCACTGTTACTCTACCCGAGTGTCCTGGCGCTGTAGACCGCTGGGGAACCCATCCTGGTTTTCCCTGTGAGATGGTCCCTTTCTGGGTATCTCCAGGGTGAAACCAGGCATCCCCGGCGTCTGTGGGGGGCCGTTGTAGAGATGAGGCAAGCTTAATGCCCAGAGTTGCCGAGTGTGTTCCCTGGTTAGAGTAGGCACTGAGGTGAGAATTATCGAGTCTGTTGACCCTGGTCCAAGATCCTGCCGCGTCGGGAATTGAACCCTGGTCCCGGGCCGTTCTCTTCCTACAGGTCTGCCGCCTCTAACAAGTGAGCCACATCAGAACAGGGTGCGCAAAACATTCTACACACATTACATTTCCTAGCACCCTAAGAAGCACATAAATCACATTTAGCGCAGAAAACACATGTAGATAACTCACATCAAAGTCCAGGTTGCGCCACTGCGCCAAAACCTAAACGTAGCAGCTGCCCACTACTTGCTGGGGAGCTGAGGGACAAGAACAGGGCCTAAAAGCTGCTGCTGGCACTAAGTGCTGCTCAGCTGGGGAAGGCCAAAGCAGGGATGAAGGTGTGCGGCTCACTCCTGAGTCCAAAGAACCAGTCCCTAGGGAGAAAGGTCCTAAACGGCACAGCTGCCCACTAATTGCTGGGCAGCTGTGAAGCAAATCGGCGACAGGGGCCCTCACTGGCCCTTGGAAACAAAACTGTGCAATCGGTTGGAGCCCTCTGGCTCTGAAGGAACAATAGTGCATTGGAGCCCTCTGGCTCTAGGCCAACACTTGCCCATCGGTGGAGCCCTCTAGGCTCTAACACCATGTGCCCCCAGGAGCCCTTTACGCTCTTAAATATAATGGAGCCTCGTGGGAGCCATTTGGGCTCGGGGAGCGTGGGGAGCGGCCCGCTGCCAACCGGGGCCACTCTACCCTTCAAAATGCCCCCAGGAATGTAGGAGTCCTCTTTCTGGGGACTCTGAAGGACAATGGCCCCTACACTGCAAAAATGGAGCCCCACTCACCGGGACTCCAGGTGGGACGTCTCCGCTCCCTCGTGTTGTGCGGCAGTAGCGCTTTGCAGGGCTCTCTCACCACATGAGAGCCCCGCCTTCACAGAGCACCCGGCCCACTTCCCCTGGTCTTCACCCGGTCCGTCTCGGGACCGGGACTTCTTCAAATGGAGCCCGCAAGGCTCCGGGTCTCACTGCGGCCACTCGGGGAGGCGGGGTAGGCTCCCAGCCTCCCCACGCAACACCAGCGTCCATTTTCGGCAGCGCGGGCGGGCAGCATCTCCGGTCTCCCTCTCCCTACGGGAGACCGGCAAAGCGGGCATGGCTTCCCCCAGGCAGGGGGGAAGCGGAAGTGAGTCAATCCCGGCGCCGCCCACAGTCAGGCAGACGCGGGCCGGACTTCCGTTTTTTCCGCGGCGGCGGCTTCTCGTGTCGGGGGCTATAAGGAGGGGTCGGCTCCCTCGGTAGAGAAAGTAAATATTGGGGTTGGCACCCACGGTGTATCAAGAATTCCCTCCCCCCTAGGGGAAAACCGCCGTATCCCGCGCGCCGCATGCGGCGCGGACTACAGATCCCAGAAGGCTTAGCAGGACACGCGATTAGGTAACACAGGATCTCACGCTTGCATAATGCGGTAGGACCGCCTACATAAGGAGGAAACTGAAAGGACGCTGCGTCGGAAATTCGGAATTCTCACCGACGTACCCTGCAGCTGAGTACGTTTCATCAGGAGCCTTGCGGCTATTGAGGAACTACCGGAGAACGGAGGTAAGCTTGGAACGCACGCTCCCTGCCCCGTGTCTCCCAACCCATCCTAACAGCCGGAAATCTCTGCGGGGTTGCGCTACTGACTCGGACGAGTCAGCGCGGTTCTTAGCAAGGTCCAGGCGGAGGCTGGTGGGAGCGGAAGCTCTCAGCCCTGACTGTGGGTCTGTAACCTCGAGCTTGGTCTAACGGAGGTCGGTGCGAGCCGACGCTCCCAGCCCCCGTACTGTGTTTGCACTTGACATTACGCTGAGACGCACACCGGGAGGTGTTTGCCGCGTCTCAGCGAAGAGGACAGAAGAGGTAGGAGGCGCGATCGAGCGGCTGCTCTCCACCCCACTCTTCCGCAGTGTTGGCTTTGGTGTTCGTTATCAGGGCACAGGAGACGCACACCACGGAGGTGTTTGTGGCGTCTCTGTGTAGTGGGGCTGTGCAGAGGGGCCAGTTCTAGAGGAACAGGTGGAGCGGCTGCTCCCTGTCCTCCCGTCAGGACTAGTGGTAGAGAGCCCGGCTGGGTGACTCCCACGTCCCTCAAGACCCATACTCTGCCACAACACTATACAACCCATCACAGCTGTCGAGCGGCATTGTCGGCCGCTAATTAGCACAGAGCCCTCCGTTGGAGTACATCGGGACCGGTGTACATGCGGAGGACGGTGAGAGCCTCCGGTGCTGTGATTGGGTATCGTAGTTTGACTGGAGGTTCCAGTTCTCTTACTTTTGCTGCTTTCTTTGTTTTGCCTAAACCACACCATTAAATACACAGCATTTATCTGGTTGTCTTGTGTTCTGTGGGTGCCTGTCCCCGATCCCGGGACCGCCAGGTCGTTACAGAATATCCGACCTATTACAATCTATAACTATCCCCTGGTCGGGTGACAGGCATGGCTACATTGGATGAGGTGATGGCTGCTTTGGCTACGATACAAATCGAGCTAACGGCATCTAGGCAGGAAACCGCTGATGTGAGGGCTAGGCTGGACGCTATGCAGAGAGACCCTCTGATGCCTGGTCCTACCACCACGCCCCATACCCCTGCGGTGGTGGTAGAGATGCCTGTCTCCATCCCGTTGGCAACACCAGAGAGGTACAGCGGAGACCCCAACACGGTGCAGGTATTCCTCACGCAGGTAGCACTGCATCTATCATGCAAACCGAAGGCCTTTCCTACCAGCCAAGTTAGGGTGGCCTTTCTTCTTTCATATTTGGCCGGGGATGCTGCGCAATGGGCAGTCCCTCTGGTGAGCAGAGATGACCCCCTTTTGTGTGACTGGGGGGCATTCCGCGAGGAGTTCCTCAGAGTCTTCGACCGTAGGGCGGACTCATACACCGCTGACCGAGAAATGCTAGAGCTAAAACAGGGTAACAACGACTTATTACAATACCTCAATGCGTTCCGAAGGTTGGTGGCTGAAACTAAGTGGCCTATCGCCAAACAAACTGCTCTCTTTCACCAGGGACTGTGCGATGAGCTCAAGGACGTAGTGGCTCAAATAGACCCCCAACCCAAGACCTGTGAAGGCCTCATCAGTCTGGTGCTGCGTTTGAATACAGGCTGAGTGAAAGAAAAGGAGACCATAAGAAGAAAGGGAAGGTTCCGCCTTCATATGTCTCGATGGGGAGCCCAGAAACCAGCTCCGCCGCCAAGACAGAGCCAATGGACATAGGAGCCATAAGGGCTAGCCTTACTGCCTCAGAAAAGGAATCACGCCGGAAACAGGGTCTTTGCCTGTACTGCGGCAAGAAAGGACATTATGTCCGCGAGTGTCCTGCCAAGCCAAAGAACAGTCGGTACCGGAACAACAGGTCTGTGACGGCCGTAGTGGACGTACCGGCGGAAAACTGACGGACTCCAGGACTATGGAAGGGGCCTCTTGGAGTCACACCTACATCCCTTCCCTGTCTAGCTCAGACCGAAAGGGGCAACGTCATTTGTTCATCACGGTGCACGTGGGGGTCCAGGATCAATGGATCCCTGTGGTGGCCATGGTGGATTCAGGGGCCACAGGCCTCTTCATGGATCAGAATGAAGCGCAGAGATTGGGACTCACTCTCCTTCCCAAACTAAGTCCCGAAGACGTATATGCAGAAGACAGGAGACGTCTAGTGACCGGACCTATCGGGCATCATACGGGAGAGCTGCCAGTGAGGTTCGGAAAATGGCATAATGAAACGATCGATTTTAGCATCATCAGAGCGCCACAGTACGGAGTCATATTGGGTCTGCCATGGCTCCAAAAGCACAACCCTTCGGTGGATTGGACAACACACAACATCGAGATGACTTCACCGTTTTGTAGACAACAGTGCGGCATGCGTCAGGAACCCCACGACACCCATCAGAATGGAAGTCATACTGTTGCCACAGCAGCCGAAAAATCCGTTACACTTCCCAGCGTCTACCACGGCTACGAGGATGTCTTTGACGAAGTAAGGGCGGAGGTGCTCCCTCCACACAGGGTATACGATTGCCAGATCGACTTGGTTCCAGGAGCAAGTGTTCCCAGCGGCAGACTGTATGCCCTGGCCGAGCCCGAAAACATACATCTGCGTTCTTATCTGGACAAACACCTAGGGCTAGGCTTCATCAGACCATCCAAGTCTCCGGCCGCATCGCCCCTCTTTTTCATCCCAAAAGCCAACGGAGAATTGAGGGTGTGTGTAGACTTTAGGGCATTAAACGCAATAAACATCAAAAACAGATACCCCCTACCTCTCATAAGCGTTCTCCTGGAACAGGTAAAAAAGGCCAGGGTTTACACTAAGCTTGATCTCAAGGGGGCATACCATCTTGTGCGAATGAGGGACGGCGACGAGTGGAAGACCGCCTTCAAGACCCGGTTCGGCCTTTTTGAATACCTCGTCATGCCGTTCGGGCTCTGCAACGACCCTGCGGCCTTCCAGTTCTTCCTCAACGAGGTGTTCCGGGATGTGTTAGACATATACGTAGTCGTATATATCGATGATATCTTCATCTACTCTGACACAGACGAGGACCATGTACGACACGTCTCATCGGTGCTCCAGAAACTGAGGGAGAACATGCTGTACTGCAAACTCAGCAAATGCGACTTCCACGTTACATCAGTGGAATTCCTCGGGGTGATGCTGAGCCCAGATGGACAGGAGATGGCGGAGCGCAAGATCAGAGCGGTGGAGGAATGGCCGGTCCCACGGGGTGTAAAGGACGTCCAGAGCTTCATAGGCTTCGCCAACTTTTACAGGTGTTTTATCGAGGGGTTTTTGGGATTGGTGGCCCCGATCACTCAGCTACTAAGGAAATCCCAGGTGTTCGCGTGGAACCAGGATGCGCAAGACGCCTTTGTTGCCCTGAAGAAGGCCTTCGGTACAGCCCCGGTGTTGGCTCACCCAGACCCGGTACTTCCCTATGTAGTGGAGGCGGACGCGTCTGAAGTGGCACTGGGTGCCATACTGTCCCAACGGAACCCAGAAACAGGGTTGCTACATCCTGTGGCGTATATGTCCAGGAAACTGAACGATGCAGAGCGCAACTACCATATCGCGGAGAAAGAACTCCTAGCGATCAAAGACGCTTTCACTGAGTGGCGGCATCTGCTGATGGGGGCCCGACACGTGGTCACGGTGTATACGGACCACAGGAACCTACAGTTCATGACGGCAACCCGACACCTTTCTCCCCGTCAGTTGAGGTGGATGATCTTTTTCTCTGGATTCAACTTCCACATTACTTATCGGCCTGGATCCGAGAACAGGAAAGCGGATGCACTGTCGAGGCAGTCGGACACCAAGGACCCCAGGCCTGTCACGGAGCACTCCATCATTCCCCCCCCAGGTGGTCTTGGGGGTTATACAACCTGATACGTTCCTCAGGGGCATCCAGAGAGGAATCCGTTCGTTCACGTGGAGGAGGTGGCTCCTCAGTCACCGGGAATGGTGGTTGACAGATGGGATTCCCGTGAAAGGCCGCTGTATGCTGCTACCTACGCCTAGACTCCAGAGACAGGCCTTCGAGTGGTGCCATGTGTCACCATGTGCGGGTCATCTGGGGTTTGAGAAAACGGTGGCTAGCCTGGGAAGGCAATTCTGGTGGCCAGCCATGAGAGCGGACGTTCGGAAATGGGGTCCGGCCTGTTCCATCTGTGCCTCCATGAAAGCCGATCACAGACGTTCGCAAGGGCTCCTCCAACCCCTTCCCACGCCCAATAGACCGTGGGAGAACATCTCTCTGGATTTCATCGTGGGTCTGCCAGCGGATCAAGGGAAAACGGCTATCCTGGTAGTGGTGGACTACCTCACTAAGATGGGGCACTTCATCGCTTGCAAGCAGGTCCCTTCGGCAGGAGAGCTGGCGTCGTTGTTGTTAAAGAACATTGTGAAACTGCACGGCCTGCCCAGCGTGATCGTGTCCGATAGAGGGTCACAGTTCACCGCCCAGTTCTGGAGGACATGGTGTTCGGCGTTGCACGTCAAGTCAGCCCTATCCACGAGCTATCACCCCCAGACGGACGGCCAAACGGAACGTCTGAACCAGTCGCTCAAACAGTATCTACGCTGTTTTGTCGAACAGGGGAAAGAGGAATGGGTGGACATGCTGTGGATCGCGGAAGTGGCCTACAACAACGCCACGCACACTTCCACTAAGGCTTCCCCCATCTATGGCAACTACGGACACCACCCCAGGTTCTTGCCGTTTGTCCACCCTGTCAGGGAAGACAAGTTACCCGCAACCGCCGAGAGGGTGGCTCATATCAAGGAAACATTGATACGTTCCCGTGCTTCACTGGAGGAGGCCAAGACACGGTACAAAACCACAGCAGACAGGAGGAGAAGGCCTGGGCCTGTGTACAAGGTGGGTGACTATGTCTGGATCTCTACGAGGAACGTGCGATTCAGAAAACGTAGCGTGTTCCATCCCAGATTCATGGGCCCTTATCGTATCACCAAGTGAATCAGCCCTGTGAATGTGAAGGTGTGCTTGCCCCAGTCCTTACGGATCCACCCCGTTTTCCACGTTTCTTTGTTGAAACCCTCGACTTCTCCAAAGCGGGTGTCGCCTGTGCCGGTGAGTGTGGATTCGGAGGTGGAATACGAGGTAGCGGGCATCCTGGATTCCAAGTGGCGTTGGGGCAAGCTGTGGTACCTCGTGGAGTGGAAAGGGTATGGCCCGGAGGAGCAGTCATGGGAACCGGCTGCTGGGGTTCACGCGCCTCGTTTGGTGTCTTCTTTTCATCGCCGTTTCCCTTCCTGTGCTGGCCCTGTTGGGAGGAGATGATGGCGGGAGGATGTACTGTCAAGAATTCCCTCCCCCCAAGGGGAAAACCGCTGTATCCCGCGCGCCGCAAGCGGCGCGGACTACAGATCCCAGAAGGCTTAGCAGGACACGCGATTAGGTAACACAGGATCTCACGCTTGCATAACGCGGTAGGACCACCTACATAAGGAGGAAACTGAAAGGACGCTGCGTCGGATATTCGGAATTCTCACCGACGTACCCTGCAGCTGAGTACGTTTCATCAGGAACCTTGCGGCTATTGAGGAACTACCGGAGAACGGAGGTAAGCTTGGAACGCACGCTCCCTGCCCCGTGTCTCCCAACCCATCCTAACAGCCGGAAATCTCTGCGGGGTTGCGCTACTGACTCTGACGAGTCAGCGCGGTTCTTAGCAAGGTCCAGGCGGAGGCTGGTGGGAGCGGAAGCTCTCAGCCTCGTCTGTGGGCCTGTAACCTCGAGCTTGGTCTAACGGAGGTTGGTGCGAGCCGACGCTCCCAGCCCCTGTACTGTGTTTGCGCTTGACATTATGCTGAGATGCACACCGGGAGGTGTTTGCCGCGTCTCAGCGAAGAGGACAGAAGAGGTAGGAGGCGCGATCGAGCGGCTGCTCTCGGCCCCACTCTTCCGCAGTGTTGGCTTGGTGATCGTTATCAGGGCACAGGAGACGCACACCACGGAGGTGTTTGCGGCGTCTCCGTGTAGTGGGGCTGTGCAGAGGGGCCAGTTCTAGAGGAACAGGTGGAGCGGCTGCTCCCTGTCCTTCCGTCAGAACTAGCGGTAGAGAGCCCGGCTGGGTGACTCCCACGTCCCTCAAGACCCATACTCTACCACAACACTATACAACCCATCACAGCTGTCGAGCGGCATTGTCGGCCGCTAATTAGCACAGTGCCCTCCGTTGGAGTACATCGGGACCGGTGTACATGCGGAGGACGGTGAGAGCCTCCGGTGCTGTGATTGGGTATCGTAGTTTGACTGGAGGTTCCAGTTATCTTACTTTTGCTGCTTTCTTTGTTTTGCCTAAACCTCACCATTAATTACACAGCATTTATCTGGTTGTCTTGTGTTCTGTGGGTGTCTGTCCCCGATCCCGGGACCGCCAGGTCGTTACACGGTGATAACCACCAAAATAAGCCGGGTGGCGCCCGCGCTTTAGTAAAATCTAAATACTGGCAAAACGCAGGGTGGGCACCTGCGAGGTACACACAAGGGCAGGAGCGCTTCCCCCAGAGGGAATACAACAGCGCTCTGCCTATAAATGCAGAATAAAGCGCTCACCAGCCGCTGTGGGGCACAGAGACCATCAGGCCCCCAAGGAATGACCACCCAGGAAAGAAGAGTACCCAGCAACAGGCAGGACATCGCAGGACAAGGCTTCCAGGGCCAGGAAAAAGTCCCTCAGTCATCCACAGCCCAGGCAGCAGGGGCCCCAGAAAGAAGTCCTCCAGCAATCCAGGGGCTGGGCAGGGCCCAGGGAGGCAAGCCTTCCCCTGGGCCCCAGCAGCAGCACGCCCCTGGTAGATTCCAGTCAGAAACAAGAACATTTTACAAGAGGTCACAGCCTCTTTTTATACACACAATTCCTTTGTCTAAAGGTGCAGGCAAGAGGTGAACCAGATACAACTGGTTCCTGAGCACTTTGTTTTGCTCAGCCCCTCTCTCTATTCACAGGATGGGTCAGGGACATCAGACACACCACAGGGGGTGGAGCCAGCATTATGGGTGGAAAGCCCAGCCCTATTCAGGTCCCAGGTGCACTCCTCCCCATTACATCAACATGCAGATCTCCCATTCACCACCGGGGTAGACCCATCCTGACTCCAGGAGCCTGGCAGACCAGCCAGCCCCAGCCAATCACAAGCCAGCACATTCACTGCACAGACAGGCCAACTTCTAGAAGTGGCACTTCCACACTAGACACAATAACGCCGCACACATCATCGCTCAGTATTTAATCACACGAGTCCGCACATACCAAACTCGCACCTGCACTCCCCACGCATCAGGAATTACCATGGACACATACATTCCCCATGCATTCCTATGGGAGGGCAGGCCAACCTCACACACGCACTCAGAGAGCGCACGCACTTTACACTGCGCCACAGTGCTAAAGTGCGCAAAGACCAGAAATCATTATAATTATGTAATACTAAAAGGCAAAAAGTTCAGGGGTGAACCTGTCAGAAGGGCCAAGTCCAACACTGTCGCTGCTAGTCTCTGTTCATGTATCAGTGCCGGGCGCTGTATGTGAGGATCGGGATTAACTCTGTAGATCTGAAGCTGTGGTTACTCGTCTGTGGGATCTCCTGTCCGTGCTAGTCTCTGTTCATGTATCAGTGCCGGGGGCTGCGCTGCGAGGATCGGGATTAGCTCTGTAGATCTGAAGCTGTGGTCACTAGTCTGTGGCATCTCCTGTCCATGCTAGTCTCTGTTCATATATCAGTCCCGGGCGCTGTATGTGAGGATCGGGATTAGCTCTGTAGGTATGAAGCTGTGGTCACTAGTCTGTGGGATCTCCTGTCCGTGCTAGTCTCTGCTCATGTATCAGTGCCGGGCGCTGCGAGGATCGGGATTAGCTCTGTAGATATGAAGCTGTGGTCACTAGTCTGTGGCATCTCCTGTCCATGCTAGTCTCTGTTCATGTATCAGTGCCGGGCGCTGTATGTGAGGATCAGGATCAGCTCTGTAGATATGAAGCTGTGGTTACTCGTCTGTGGGATCTACTCTCCGTGCTAGCCTCTGTTCATGTATCAGTGCCGGGCGCTGCACTCCGAGGATCTGATTAGCTCTGTAGATCTGAAGCTGTGGTCACTCGTCTGTGGGATCTCCTGTCGATGCTAGTCTCTGTTCATGTATCAGTGCCCGGCGCTGCGAGGATCGGGATTAGCTCTGTAGATCTGAAGCTGTGGTCACTAGTCTGTGGGATCTACTCTCCGTGCTAGCCTCTGTTCATGTATCAGTGCTGGGCGCTGCACTCAGAGGATCTGATTAGCTCTGTAGATCTGAAGCTGTGGTCACTGGTCTGTGGCATCTCTTGTCCATACTAGTCTCTGTTCATGTATCAGTGCCGGACGCTGCACTGCGAGGATTGTGATTAGCTCTGTAGATATGAAGCTGTGGTCACTCGTCTGGGGGATCTCCTGTCCCTGTTAGTCTCTGTTCATGTATCAGTGCCGGACGCTGCGAGGATCGGGATTAGCTCTGTAGATCTGAAGCTGTGTTCACTCGTCTGTGGGATGTCCTGTCCGGGCTAGTCTCTGTTCATGTATCAGTGCCAGGCGCTGCGCTGCGAGGATTAGCTCTGTAGATCTGAAGCTGTGTTCACTCGTCTGTGGGATGTCCTGTCCGGGCTAGTCTCTGTTCATGTATCGGTGCCGGGCGCTGTATGCGAGGATCGGGATTAGCTCTGTAGATATGAAGCTGTGGTCACTCGTCTGCGGCATCTCCTGTACGTGCTAGTCTCTGTTCATGTGTCAGTGCCCGGCGCTGCGAGGATCGGGATTAGCTCTGTAGATCTGAAGCTGTGGTCACTAGTCTGTGGCATCTCCTGTCCATACTAGTCTCTGTTCATGTATCAGTGCCGGACGCTGCACTGCGAGGATTGTGATTAGCTCTGTAGCTATGAAGCTGTGGTCACTAGTCTGTGGTATCTCCTGTCCATGCTAGTCTCTGTTCATGTATCAGTCCCGGGCGCTGTATGTGAGGATCAGGATCAGCTCTGTAGATATGAAGCTGTGGTCACTAGTCTGTGGGATCTACTGTCCGTGCTAGTCTCTGTTCATGTATCAGTGCCGGGTGCTGTATGCGAGGATTGGAATTAGCTCTGTAGATATGAAGCTGTGGTCACTCGTCTGTGGGATCTACTCTCCGTGCTAGTCTCTGTTCATGTATCAGTCCCGGGCGCTGTATGCGAGGATTGGAATTAGCTCTGTAGATATGAACCTGTGGTCACTCGTCTGTGGGATCTCTCTGCATGCTAGTGTCTGTTATTTTACTCTTCTTATTACATCACTTGTTCCGTCTGTAATCAGAGCTTTCATAACAAACCTTAGACATTGCAAATCACATCCCTTGTCCGAACTGGTCATGGTAAAGTGCTGGGTAATAGGTAATGTAGTGTGGCTTCCGAGTTCACTCTACTGTTTATGGAATTGGGCGAGTTATAATCATTTGAAGGTGGGAATTATACATTTAAGATATAGATATAACTTTAGAATACCTAATGTTTGTGTTTGTCTGGTTTGCTTAGAAAGAATAAATAAAAGTATAGTGATTGAAACATGGTACGTAAATTTGGGTACTTTAAGTTTGTATATAAAGAATAAATAAAGCTATCCTATCTATAATAAAGGTTTAACCTTTGTTTAATTCATTGAATTTAAACTATTTCTTTTTAGTAAAAATGGGTTTCAAATCGTAGAGTCCAGTGTCATCGAGTGGAGTTTTATACAGTAGAGTGGGGGAGGGTGTCGTACAGTGTAGTTTCGTAAAGTAGAGTGGAGAGGCGTAGAGTACAGTCGAGTAAGTTGGAATGGCATATATTACAGTACAGCAGAGTGGAGAGGCGTAGAGTACAGTCGAGTAAGTTGGAATGGCATATATTACAGTACAGCAGAGTGGAGAGGCGTAGAGTACAGTCGAGTAAGTTGGAATGGCATCTAGTACAATACAGCAGAGTGGAGAGGCGTAGAGTACAGTCGAGTAAGTTGGAATGGCATATATTACAGTACAGCAGAGTGGAGAGGCGTAGAGTACAGTCGAGTAAGTTGGAATGGCATCTAGTACAGTACAGCAGAGTGGAGAGGCGTAGAGTACAGTCGAGTAAGTTGGAATGGCATCTAGTACAGTACAGCAGAGTGGAGAGGCGTAGAGTACAGTCGAGTAAGTTGGAATGGCATATATTACAGTACAGCAGAGTGGAGAGGCGTAGAGTACAGTCGAGTAAGTTGGAATGGCATCTAGTACAGTACAGCAGAGTGGTGGTGTAGAATGTTGGAATGTGTCAAGGGTGGAGTAGAGTGTTGCACAGTGGATTGTAGAGGCATAGAGAGGAGGAGAGGGTTGCACAGTGTAGTTGAAGGGTATAGAGTACTGGAGAGTGTGGTATAGTAGTGTAGTGGACTCTTGTGGAGTTGCATAGAGTAGAGTGGAACGGTGTAGAGTGGAGTGTCGTACAGAAGCATAGAGGGTCATGCAGTCCATAGGAGTGACCTAGTGTAGAGTGGAGTAGTGTATTGTAAAGTAGAGTGGTGTTGTGTGTCAGAAAGTGGAGTGGACTCGTGTGTTGCTTGTCAGAAAGTCTCATAGAGTGGAGTGCCAAAGATTGGATTACAGTGTAGTACAGTGGACTGGCGTGGAGTAGAGAAGACTGTGATTTATAATATGATAGAGTGTAGGGAAATAGACAGTTGTAGAGTTTGGTGGCATACAGTAGCGTACTGTGGAGTAGCTTAGAGGGCGGTAGTGTCCCATAGAGTAGAGTTTAGTAAGGTGGGGTGGAGTGGCGTAGAGGTTGTTGCTTAGAGCGTCATAGACTGGTGTAGAGTGTTGTATAATGGCATAGAGTAAAGTAGAGTGGTGTGGATTGACATTGACAGGAGTACATTATTGAAGAGTGGAGTGTTCTAGATGGAAGTATACTGTGGTAGAGTGGAGGTGCGTAGACTGTCGTTGAGTGGAGTACAGTATGGTTGAGCGGAGTACAATTGAGTGCTGCATTGTGGAATAGCGTAGAGTGGAGTAGCATAGATTGGAATAGCGCACAGTGGAGTGACATAGAATGGAGTTGTGTAGAGTAGAGTGGCGTAATGTGGAGAGTGGCATTGACATGGTTGGCGTGGAGTGTAGTACTGTACCTTGGAGTAGCATACAGTGGAATAGTGTGGAGGGGTATAGTGTGGAATAGTGTGCAGTAAAGTGCATACAGTGAAATAGCTTTGACTACAGTGGTGTACAGTAGAGTGGAAAGGTATACAGTGGAGTGGCATGGAGTAACGTAAAGGGGAATGGCATAGCCTGGAGTGGTGTACAGTGGAGAGGCATAGAGGGGAGTGGAGTGGAGTGGAGTGGAGTGGAGTGGAGTGGAGTGGAGTGGAGTGGAGTGGAGTGGAGTGGAGTGGAGTGGAGTGGAGTGGAATAACGTAGAGTAAAGTGAGGTATACCATAGTGGCATACAGTGGGATGGTATAGAGTAGAATAGAGTGGAGTGGGGTGGCGTGGAGTGAGGTATACCATAGTGGCATACAGTGGGATGGTATAGAGTTGAATAGAGTGGAGTGGTGTAGAGTGGCGTGAGGTATACCGTAGTGGCTTAAAGTGGAGTGTTGTAGAGTGGAATAGCGTTGACTGGACTAGCTTTGAGTATAGTGGTATACACTTGCGGGACGTGGAGTGGTGTATACTGGAGTAGTGTGGAATGACGTAGAGTATCATACTGTAGAATACCATAGAGGCGAGTAACGTTGAGTGGTTTTGCATACATTGGAGTGGCATAAAGTGGAATAGCTTTGAGTGGAGTTGCGCACGATGGAATAACGTGGCGTGGAGTGTTGTAGAATAGAGTGGTGTAAAGTGTAATTGTGTGGAGTGGTGCACAATGGATTATAGTAAAGTTGAGTGTGGTACTTTAAACAGATGTAGCGTGAGAGTGTGTGAATCGTATTAGATGACATGTGGCAGGAATACAGATTAAGGGGTTTAAATGTTCATTATTGATAGTAGGTGTAAATAGTTTACGTACTGTGTTTACATGTATAAAAATACTTTGTTATATATTGTGCCGCAGCATACTACTGTACTTACTGATGATAAGGCAGTTTATAAATCGCTAATGGCTCTCTTTACAAAATGTAAAAGGCAGCCATGTAGTTTTCAGCACACACTGGCTGTGTTCCTGTTTAGTGCCTTAGAAGATAGGTAAGTAGTTGCTTTTCTTGTTGCTCCCTACCTATTCCCACTTCATTAAAGGGATAGTAGGTAGTGATTTGTAGTATATTTTCATATATATTTTTAAAACAGGTTACGGAGACCGCGCTATTGCCTACAAAGTACTGCAGTACTTGTCGGAAAAAATAAAAAACAAATATACCAAAATAAATTCAATAGACTGTAGTAAAATCATGGAATGAGGTTGCACCTCTGCCCCTCGCCAACCATTTGTATAGTTTTGTATATTTCTGCACTTTAGACTTTTGTTTGTTCACCTCTGTATACCATGTATAGCGCTCTGATACCCTCACGGATCAAGTTTGCGCTCTATAAAACACAAAAAATAAATAAACCATTCCTCCTCGCCAAAACAGTCACAGCATCTGCCTGGCTCCTTTCTTTTGATGTACTCTCGCATCTCTGAACTATGTCTGGGACAGGAGGAAGCAAGAAAAACACATATGATGGACGGAATACAGAAGAAATCAAACATATACCCTCAGTCAAGAGATCTGGGTTAAATCACGGCACCCCAGCATGGGCCCAGCCATATACAAATCCGTCTTCACCCTGCTCCTCATGGGGACAGTCCAGCCTGAGCTGCCAAGCCAGGTCTTCCCTGGACCGGAAATAAGCATCCTGGGACCGGTTTCGAGTTCTCAAAAAAAGAATGGATTTAACCCAGATCTGTGACTGGGGGTAAAGGTTTGCTTTGTTCAGCATCCCGTCCATCATCTGTTCTTTTTGCATGGGAGATGAGGAAGTCTTTAGCGACAATCACAGTGCCTGTCTGTCCCGACCGTTGTCGCACTCTCGGGTCTTAGAATGAAGTTAAAGCCTTGGTTTTGACTGAAGGATGATGAGACATCCAACTCCAAGCCACAAAGGGAAATGTGACAGATGCCGTCCCTGCTCCTTCTCCTGCTAACACCAGAAGGATTCCCAGTGTCTGCGTCCCCGGCCATTGAGCGCCTGGCTCCAGAAGGCATCTCTGGTGACTGGAACTGGAATACGAGCACAGACCAAACGCATTCTCAAGACACGCTTCTGGCACCCTGCCCAGTGCAACACTGCTGAAGGAATTGGGTTGCTTTCTTTGTCTGCTATTTTTGGCTGTTGAAGAGCCTAAATAGCAAGAGCTGAGCTGGGAGATGCTGGGTTTTGTCAGAGAAAGCAGGTCTTTGTTCTCTTTCTGAATGCTTGCTCTAGTTCTGCTGATTAATCAGATTATCCAAAGAAGCTCTGACGCTGCAAGGCCTCCCCAGATGTCTGCATACTCACCATGTGTAGCCAGGTTAAGAAGGTTTGCTTACAGTGCAGCAGACTTTTGGTTGAAGGATTATCAGGTGCTGCGTCTGAAAGTCCTGTGACGAGAAGGGTTTGGGTTGACTTAGGGCGAAGGAAGCAAGAACAGAAGGGATGTAGCAGCTGTGGACCTCTGTGTTGTGCGCTTCCTATGCCATGGCTTTTCCTTTTCCCTCTGACTGGTACTTACTGTCTCACTTTCTTTGATGTGTCCACCATCTCAGACATCACTTCTTCAGCTTTTGTCTGTGAGAAGGCGCTTGCCTCTTCTAAGTCTTCTCCCTGTATGCCCTGGGATGGATCGGAAGTGGTGGATTCCCTACCTGGAGGTAGCTTGAGCAGAGTCCTCTTCATACAGCTGAAGACCATACCTGGAGGTAGGTCGAGCAGAGTCCTCTTCGTATGGCTGAAGGCCATACTTGGAGGTAGCGTCCGCAGAGTCCTCTTCATACGGCAGAAGGCCATACCCGGAGGTAGCTTCAGCAGAGTCCCCCTCGTACGGCTGAAGGGCATGCCTGGAGGTAGCGTCAGCAGAGTCCTCTTCGTGCGGCTGAAGGGCATGCCTGGAGGTAACGTCAGCAGAGTCCTCTTCGTATGGCTGAAGGGCATGCCTGGAGGTAGCGTCAGCAGAGTCCTCTTTGTGCGGGTAAAGGGCATGCCTGGAGGTTACGTCAGCAGAGTCCTCTTCGTACGGCTGAAGGGCATGCCTGGAGGTAGCGTCAGCAGAGTCCTCTTCGTATGGCTGAAGACCATACCCGGAGGTAGCTTCAGCAGAGTCCTCTTCGATGGCTGAAGGGCGTGCCTGGAGGTAGCGTCAGTAGAGTCCTCTTCATATGGCTGAAGGCCACACCCGGAGGTAGCTTGAGCAGAGTCCTCTTCGTATGGCTGAAGGCCATGCTTGGAGGTAGCGTCAGCAGAGTCCTCTTCGTATGGCTGAAGGCCATGCTTGGAGGTAGCGTCAACAGAGTCCTCTTCGTACGGCTGAAGGCCATACCCGGAGGTAGCTTCAGCAGAGTCCTCTTCGTATTGCTGAAGGGCGTGCCTGGAGGTAGCGTCAGCAGAGCCCTCTTCATATGGCTGAAGGGCATGCCTGGAGGTAGCGTTATCAGAGTCCTCTTCGTATGGCTGAAGGGCGTGCCTGAAGGTAACGTCAGCAGAGTCCTCTTCATATGGCTGAAGGGCATGCCTGGAGGTAGCGTCCGCAGAGTCCTCTTCATACGGCTGAAGGCCATACCTGGAGGTAGGTCGAGCAGAGTCCTCTTCGTATGGCTGAAGGCCATACTTGGAGGTAGCGTCCGCAGAGTCCTCTTCATACGGCTGAAGGCCATACCCGGAGGTAGCTTCAGCAGAGTCCTCTTCGTACGGTTGAAGGGCATGTCTGGAGGTAGCGTCAGCAGAGTCCTCTTCGTGCGGCTGAAGGGCATGCCTGGAGGTAGCGTCAGCAGAGTCCTCTTCGTATGGCTGAAGGGCATGCCTGGAGGTAGCGTCAGCAGAGTCCTCTTCGTGCGGCTGAAGGGCATGCCTGGAGGTAGCGTCAGCAGAGTCCTCTTCGTACGGCTGAAGGGCATGCCTGGAGGTAACGTCAGCAGAGTCCTCTTCGTATGGCTGAAGGGCATGCCTGGAGGTAGCGTCAGCAGAGTCCTCTTCGTACGGCTGAAGGGCATGCCTGGAGGTAGCGTCAGCAGAGTCCTCTTCGTACGGCTGAAGGGCATGCCTGGAGGTAACGTCAGCAGAGTCCTCTTCGTACGGCTGAAGGGCATGCCTGGAGGTAGCGTCAGCAGAGTCCTCTTCGTATGGCTGAAGACCATACCCGGAGGTAGCTTCAGCAGAGTCCTCTTCGATGGCTCAAGGGTGTGCCTGGAGGTAGCGTCAGTAGAGTCCTCTTCATATGGCTGAAGGCCACACCCAGAGGTAGCTTGAGCAGAGTCCTCTTCGTATGGCTGAAGGCCATGCTTGGAGGTAGCGTCAACAGAGTCCTCTTCGTACGGCTGAAGGCCATACCCGGAGGTAGCTTCAGCAGAGTCCTCTTCGTATTGCTGAAGGGCGTGCCTGGAGGTAGCGTCAGCAGAGCCCTCTTCATATGGCTGAAGGGCATGCCTGGAGGTAGCGTCAACAGAGTCCTCTTCGTACGTCTGAAGGGCGTGCCTGGAGGTAGCATCAGCAGAGTCCTCTTCATACGGCTGAAGGCCATACCCGGAGGTAGCTTGAGCAGAGTCCTCTTCGTATGGCTGAAGGCCATGCTTGGAGGTAGCGTCAACAGAGTCCTCTTCGTACGTCTGAAGGGCGTGCCTGGAGGTAGCGTCAGCAGAGTCCTCTTCGTATGGCTGAAGGGCGTGCCTGAAGGTAACGTCAGCAGAGTCCTCTTCGTATGCTGAAGGGCATGCCTGGAGGTAGCGTCAGTAGAGTCCTCTTCATATGGCTGAAGGCCACACCCGGAGGTAGCGTGAGCTGAGTCCTCTTCGTATGGCTGAAGGCCATACTTGGAGGTAGCGTCCGCAGAGTCCTCTTCATACGGCTGAAGGCCATACCCGGAGGTAGCTTCAGCAGAGTCCTCTTCGTACGGCTGAAGGGAATGCCTGGAGGTAGCGTCAGCAGAGTCCTCTTCATGCGGCTGAAGGGCATGCCTGGAGGTAGCGTCAGCAGAGTCCTCTTCGTACGGCTGAAGGGCATGCCTGGAGGTAACGTCAGCAGAGTCCTCTTCGTATGGCTGAAGGGCATGCCTGGAGGTAGCGTCAGCAGAGTCCTCTTCGTGCGGCTGAAGGGTATGCCGGGAGGTAGCGTCAGCAGAGTCCTCTTCGTACGGCTGAAGGGCATGCCTGGAGGTAGCGTCAGCAGAGTCCTCTTCGCGCGGCTGAAGGGTATGCCGGGAGGTAGCGTCAGCAGAGTCCTCTTCGTACGGCTAAAGGGCATGCCTGGAGGTAACGTCAGCAGAGTCCTCTTCGTATGGCTGAAGGGCATGCCTGGAGGTAGCGTCAGTAGAGTCCTCTTCGTATGGCTGAATGCCATGCTTGGAGGTAGCGTCAACCGAGTCCTCTTCGTACGGCTGAAGGCCATACCCGGAGGTAGCTTCAGCAGAGTCCTCTTCGTATTGCTGAAGGGCGTGCCTGGAGGTAGCGTCAGCAGAGCCCTCTTTATATGGCTGAAGGGCATGCCTGGAGGTAGCGTCAGCAGAGTCCTCTTCGTACGGCTGAAGGGCATGCCTGGAGGTAACGTCAGCAGAGTCCTCTTCGTATGGCTGAAGGGCATGCCTGGAGGTAGGGTCAGCAGAGTCCTCTTCGTACGGCTGAAGGGCATGCCTGGAGGTAACGTCAGCAGAGTCCTCTTCGTATGGCTGAAGACCATACCCGGAGGTAGCTTCAGCAGAGTCCTCTTCGATGGCTGAATGCCATGCTTGGAGGTAGCGTCAACCGAGTCCTCTTCGTACGGCTGAAGGCCATACCCGGAGGTATCTTCAGCAGAGTCCTCTTCCTATTGCTTAAGGGCGTGCCTGGAGGTAGCGTCAGCAGAGCCCTCTTTATATGGCTGAAGGGCATGCCTGGAGGTAGCGTCAGCAGAGTCCTCTTCGTATGGCTGAAGGGCGTGCCTGAAGGTAACGTCAGCAGAGCCCTCTTCATATGGCTGAAGGCCATACCCGGAGGTAGCTTGAGCAGAGTCCTCTTCGTATGGCTGAAGGGCATGCTTGGAGGTAGCGTCAACAGAGTCCTCTTCTTACGGCTGAAGGCCATGCTTGGAGGTAGCGTCAACAGAGTCCTCTTCGTACGGCTGAAGGGCATGCCTGGAGGTAGCGTCAACAGAGTCCTCTTCGTACGGCTGAACGGCATGCCTGGAGGTAGCGTCAGCAGAGTCCTCTTCGTATGGCTGAAGGCCATACCCGGAGGTAGCTTGAGCAGAGTCCTCTTCGTACGGCTGAAGGGCATGCCTGGAGGTAGCGTCAGCAGAGTCCTCTTCGTACGGCTGAAGGGCGTGCCTGGAGGTACCGTCAGCAGAGTCCTCTTCATATGGCTGAAGGCCACACCCGGAGGTAGCTTGAGCAGAGTCCTCTTCGTATGGCTGAATGCCATGCTTGGAGGTATCGTCAACCGAGTCCTCTTCGTACGGCTGAAGGCCATACCCGGAGGTAGCTTCAGCAGAGTCCTCTTCGTGCGGCTGAAGGGCATGCCTGGAGGTAGCGTCAGCAGAGTCCTCTTCGTACGGCTGAAGGGCATGCCTGGAGGTAACGTCAGCAGAGTCCTCTTCGTATGGCTGAAGGGAATGCCTGGAGGTAGGGTCAGCAGAGTCCTCTTCGTACGGCTGAAGGGCATGCCTGGAGGTAACGTCAGCAGAGTCCTCTTCGTATGGCTGAAGACCATACCCGGAGGTAGCTTCAGCAGAGTCCTCTTCGATGGCTGAAGGGTGTGCCTGGCGGTAGCGTCAGTAGAGTCCTCTTCATATGGCTGAAGGCCACACCCGGAGGTAGCTTGAGCAGAGTCCTCTTCGTATGGCTGAATGCCATGCTTGGAGGTAGCGTCAACCAAGTCCTCTTCGTACGGCTGAAGGCCATACCCGGCGGTAGCTTCAGCAGAGTCCTCGTCGTACGTCTGAAGGGCGTGCCTGGAGGTAGCGTCAGTAGAGTCCTCTTCATATGGCTGAAGGCCACACCCGGAGGTAGCTTGAGCAGAGTCCTCTTCGTATGGCTGAATGCCATGCTTGGAGGTAGCGTCAGCAGAGTCCTCTTCGTACGGCTGAAGGCCATGCTTGGAGGTAGCTTCAGCAGAGTTCTCTTCGTACGGCTGAAGGCTACACCTGGAGGTAGTCTCTATGACTGCAGGCCTTGCATGCTAAGCCCTTTTAGAACGAGTAAAATCTGTGTCCAGTGGGCCCTTGAAATTTGGTTGTTGATTAAAGGCAATGTCCAGTTGGCCCTGGAAGTGGGGATGCAGGACCAATAACCTGTCCACTTCCTGAGCTCATGGCCCAGCTTCTAGAGCAGAACTGGGCTTTCGATTTATCACCCCTTGCAGTGATCAGAGACACCTAAAGTCTGCTCTATAGGGTCAAATGTGGGTCACTATCGAGCAGTATCCTTGAACTGCATCTCAGCTACTGTATATCAGTGCCTGGGGAGGTTAATTTATGTTAGTGCCTGGGGCCCTTTCCCCGGTGAGGTCTGGGGTGCTTCTCAGCTACTGTACACCTGTGACTGCAGGGTGAATTCCTGTAAGTACATGGGACTCTTTCCCCTGTGAGGGCCCGGACGCTTCTCAGCTACTCTACATCTGTGGCTTTGGGGATTAATTCCTGTAAGTACATGGGGCCCTTTCTCCGGTGAGGGCCCGGTGTGCTTCTAAGCTACTGTACATCTGTGGCTTTGGGGATTAATTCCTGTAAGTACATGTTATGTTATGTTATGTTACGTGGATTTGTACTGCGCACAGCTGCCCCAGCTAAGGGGCGTCCCGGCGCACGGCAAGGTACCACGCAACAACCACAGAAACACAACAGCTAAAGAAATCCAGACAGGTTTTTATTTAAAAAAGGAAAGTTTTAATCGCCCTACGAAAGGACAAAAGATCCTCCGACAGCTGAATCCCCACCGGAAGGGAATTCCACAGTTCGGCCGCTTTAACCCGGAAAGACCGGCCTCCAACACGGCACAACTTGTATCTAGGGATAATGGTGAGAGCTTGACCCATAGATCTCAGGTGCCGAGTGGGGACGTACCAGGTCAGGAGGTCCAGTAGAGTTTGAGGAGCCGTACCTTTTAAGATTTTAAAAGCTAAACAGAGTACCTTAAATTGGATTCTGGCTCTAACTGGCAGCCAGTGTAGAGCTTTCAAGGTACTAGAGACAGGGCAAGAACGGGGGAGACCCACGATAGCCCTTGCAGCGGCATTCTGCACCCGCTGAAGTCGGGTAAGTTCGGCCTGGTTAGCACCCGCCAGAAGCGAGCTGGCATAGTCAAAGCGTGATATAACAGTCGCCTGTATAACTAACTGTCGGGTGCGTGAATCAAAGAACTTGAGAATTGGGCGCAAGGATCGGAGGATTCCAAAACAGCACGCCGCCGTTTTCTTTGTGTGCCCCTCAAAACTGAGAGTGGGATCCATCCACACTCCCAGGTTCTTTAGTTCCGTCACCGGGAGGGGAGCCGGCCCAAGCTCCGGAGGCCACCACCTATCTCCCCAGAGGTCCGCCCGTCTGCCGACGATCATAACCTCGGTTTTCTTCGCGTTGAGCTGGAGGCAGTTGGTCTCCATCCAGCTTGCCACCGCCCTAAGACCACTCTGAAACTTGGGAGCATCCAGGTCTACATCCCCGCTGATCGTAACCTTTCTCCGGTGAGGGCCCGGTGTGCTTCTAAGCTACTGTACATCTGTGGCTTTGGGGATTAATTCCTGTTAGTACATGGGGCCCTTTCTCCGGTGAGGGCCCGGTGTGCTTCTCAGCTACTGTACATCTGTGGCTTTGGGGATTAATTTCTGTTAGTACATGGGGCTCTTTCCCCTGTGAGGGCCCGGACGCTTCTCAGCTACTTTACATTTGTGACCGGGGGGTTCACTCCTGTTAGTACATGTTGCCCTTGCTCCGGCGAGGGCCCGGGTGCTTCTCAGCTACTGTATATTTGTGGCTTTGGGGATTAATTCCTGGTAGTACATGGGCCCTTTCCCAGATGAGGGCCCGGGCGCTTCTCAGTTACTGTGCATTTGTGTCGGAGGACCTAGTACCTCTGCTCTCTGGAGTTAGTGGAAGAACACAGATTTGAACATTTATAAAATACCTAAATTCCTTTAATGTGGTTTGTTTGAGAAAGCTAGACGACCAGTGCCGGCTCCTCTGCTCAGGCGGAGGAGCGTCGCCCCACTGCTTTGCTGCAGTGAAATGAAGGAAAAATAAAATGATAATAACTCGCGGTTACCCTCATTTTACTTCTTGCTGCGCCAGCTTTGCGGGCGGGGCTGCTCTGATGACGGAGAAGCAGGGGAAGGAGTGGTGGCACGCTGTAAGTGCGCATGACTGTTTGGCCGGCCGTCTGGGGCACTTTGCATGTTTTTGGCCCAGTTTGTTTAACAGCCTGGGTGGAGAACATGCCCAGGCTCCCAGTCCCCGTCTGTGTGCCGAACAACGGCGCTCAGACCAATCACAACGCTGCATTGCCACGTTGTGATTGGATTAGGAGAGCCTGGGGACTTCCTGTTCCGGCCCGATGTGGAGGAAAGACGCAGCAAAAATGTTTGGTTTTTGTTTTCCTTGGTTTTTTACACCTCTTAACCCACCCCACTCCACCACCCTCGATCCATGCCTGCCGCCACTGTAGATTACCGTACATGGAATGAAAGATTAAAGCAGTTTCAGAGGTGCATTTCTTTTTAAATTTGTTTGCAATGCAGTATTTCTTATTGTTGTCATTTGCCTTTTTTATATGTTATGAAAAGGGTTCTTAAGCATTAAGCACTTGACACTGAAGTGCGCAACAGCTCCCAGCGATGACTCACGCCTGTGTTCTGTAACTGCATGGGCCTTCCCTTTAGCGTAAGCAAGCAGCTCATTTGGTGATGGAGAAAACTTGCCATGGCCGAAAACATGTGCTCCTATGCTTGGCCCTCAATACATGTGAAACTATTAGTTGTGTGGCCTTCAGTATGTGTAATGCAAACCATTGCCTGCCTCAGTACATGTGATGCAAGGTGTTGCGTGGCCCTCAGTATGTGTCATGCAAACCATTGCCTTCCCGCAGTACATGTGATGCAAGGTGTTGCGTCGCCCTCAGTATGTGTCATGCAAACCATTGCCTTCCCGCAGTACATGTGATGCAAGGTGTTGCGTTGCCCTCAGTATGTGTAATGCAAACCATTGCCTGCCCCCAGAACATGTGATGCAAGGTGGTGCGTGGCCTTCAGTATGTGTGATGCAAACCATTGCCTGCCTCAGTACATGTGATGCAAGGTGTTGCATGGCCCTCTGTGTGTGTAATGCAAACCATTGCCTTCCCGCAGTACATGTGATGCAAGGTGTTGCGTGGCCCTCAGTATGTGTAATGCAAACCATTGACTGCCCGCAGTACATGTGATGCAAGGTGTTGTGTGGCCCTCAGTATGTGTAATGCAAACCATTGCCTCGCCCGCAGTACATGTGATGCAAGGTGTTGCATGGCCCTCAGTATGTGTGATGCAAACCATTGCCTGCCCCCAGAACATGTGATGCAAGGTGTTGCGTGGCCCTCAGTATGTGTGATGCAAACCATTGCCTGCCCCCAGAACATGTGATGCAAGGTGTTGCGTGGCCCTCAGTATGTGTGATGCAAACCATTGCCTGCCCCCAGAACATGTGATGCAAGGTGTTGCGTGGCCCTCAGTGTGTGTGATGCAAACCATTGCTTGCCCTCAGTACATGTGATGCGAGGTGTTGCGTGGCCCTCAGTATGTGTGATGCAAACCATTGCCTGCCTCAGTACATGTGATGCAAGGTGTTGCGTGGCCATCAGTATGTGTGATGCAAACCATTGCTTGCCTCAGTACATGTGATGCAAGGTGTTGCGTGGCCCTCAGTATGTGTGATGCAAACCATTGCCTGCCTCAGTACATGTGATGCAAGGTGTTGCATGGCCCTCAGTATGTGTGATGCAAACCATTGCCTGCCTCAGTACATGTGATGCAAGGTGTTGCATGGCCCTCTGTGTGTGTAATGCAAACCATTGCCTGCCCGCAGTACGTGTGATGCAAGGTGTTGCATGGCCTTCAGTATGTGTGATGCAAACCATTGCCTGCCTCATTACATGTGATGCAAGGTGTTGCGTGGCCCTCAGTATGTGTGATGCAAACCATTGCCTGCCCTCAGAACATTTGATGCAAGGTGTTGCGTGGCCCTCGGTATGTGTGCTGCAAACCATTGCCTGCCCCAGAACATGTGATGCAAGGTGTTGCATGGCCCTCAGTATGTGTAATGCAAACCATTGCCTGCCCCCAGAACATGTGATGCAAGGTGTTGCATGGCCCTCAGTATGTGTAATGCAAACCATTGCCTGCCCCCAGAACATGTGATGCAAGGTGTTGCGTGGCCCTCAGTATGTGTAATGCAAACCATTGCCTGCCCCCAGAACATGTGATGCAAGGTGGTGCGTGGCCTTCAGTATGTGTGATGCAAACCATTGCCTGCCTCAGTACATGTGATGCAAGGTATTGCGTGGCCCTCAGTATGTGTGATGCAAACCATTGCCTGCCCTCAGAACATGTGATGCAAGGTGTTGCGTGGCCCTCAGTATGTGTGATGCAAACCATTGCCTGCCCCAGAACATGTGATGCAAGGTGTTGCGTGGCCCTCAGTATGTGTAATGCAAACCATTGCCTGCCCCCAGAACATGTGATGCAAGGTGTTGCATGGCCCTCAGTATGTGTAATGCAAACCATTGCCTGGCCCCAGTACATGTGATGCAAGATGTTGCGTCGCCCTCAGTATGTGTGATGCAAACCATTGCCCTCCCTCAGAACATGTGATGCAAGGTGTTGCGTGGTCTTCAGTATGTGTAATGCAAACCATTGCCTGGCCCCAGTACATGTGATGCAAGATGTTGCGTCGCCCTCAGTATGTGTGATGCAAACCATTGCCCTCCCTCAGTACATGTGATGCAAGGTGTTGCGTGGCCCTCAGTATGTGTGATGCAAACCATTGCCTGGCCCCAGTACATGTGATGCAAGGTGTTGAGTGGCCCTCAGTATGTGTAATGCAAACCATTGCCTGGCCTCAGTACATGTGATGCAAGATGTTGCGTCGCCCTCAGTATGTGGGATGCAAACCATTGCATGCCCGCAGTACATGTGATGCAAGGTGTTGCATGGCCCTCAGTATGTGTAATGCAAACCATTGCCTGGCCCCAGTACATGTGATGCAAGATGTTGCGTCGCCCTCAGTATGTGTGATGCAAACCATTGCCCTCCCTCAGAACATGTGATGCAAGGTGTTGCGTGGCCTTCAGTATGTGTGATGCAAACCATTGCCTGCCTCAGTACATGTGATGCAAGGTGTTGCGTGGCCTTCAGTATGTGTGATGCAAACCATTGCCTGCCCGCAGTACATGTGATGCAAGGTGTTGCGTGGCCCTCAGTATGTGTAATGCAAACCATTGCCTGCCCGCAGTACATGTGATGCAAGGTGTTGCGTGGCCCTCAGTATGTGTAATGCAAACCATTGACTGCCCTCAGAACATATGATGCAAGGTGTTGCATGGCCCTCTGTGTGTGTGTAATGCAAACCATTGCCTGCCCGCAGTACTTGTGATGCAAGGTGTTGCGTGGCCCTCAGTATGTGTGATGCAAACCATTGCCTGCCTCAGTACATGTGATGCAAGGTGTTGCGTCGCCCTCAGTATGTGTAATGCAAACCATTGCCTGCCTCAGTACATGTGATGCAAGGTGGTGCGTGGCCTTCAGTATGTGTGATGCAAACCATTGCCTGCCTCAGTACATGTGATGCAAGGTGTTGTGTGGCCCTCAGTATGTGTGATGCAAACCATTGCCTGGCCCTCAGAACCTATGATGCAAGGTGTTGCGTCGCCCTCAGTATGTGTAATGCAAACCATTGCCTGCCTCAGTACATGTGATGCAAGGTGTTGCGTGGCCCTCAGTGTGTGTAATGCAAACCATTGCCTACCTCAGTACATGTGATGCAAGGTGTTGCGTGGCCCTCAGTATGTGTCATGCAAACCATTGCCTGGCCCCAGAACATGTGATGCAAGGTGTTGCATGGCCCTCTGTATGTGTGATGCAAACCATTGCCTGGCCCTCAGAACATATGATGCAAGGTGTTGCATGGCCCTGTGTGTGTGTGTAATGCAAACCATTGCCTGCCCGCAGTACATGTGATGCAAGGTGTTTCGTGGCCCTCTGTATGCGTAATGCAAACCATTGCCTGGCCCTCAGAACATGTGATGCAAGGTGTTGCGTGGCCTTCAGTATGTGTGATGCAAACCATTGCCTGCCCGCAGTACATGTGATGCAAGGTGTTGCATGGCCCTCAGTATGTGTAATGCAAACCATTGCCTGGCCCTCAGAACATGTGATGCAAGGTGTTGCGTGGCCTTCAGTATGTGTGATGCAAACCATTGCCTGCCTCAGTACATGTGATGCAAGGTATTGCGTGGCCCTCAGTATGTGTGATGCAAACCATTGCCTGCCCTCAGAACATGTGATGCAAGGTGTTGCGTGGCCCTCAGTATGTGTGATGCAAACCATTGCCTGCCCGCAGTACATGTGATGCAAGGTGTTGCATGGCCCTCTGTATGTGTGATGCAAACCATTGCCTGGCCCTCAGAACCTATGATGCAAGGTGTTGCATGGCCCTCTGTGTGTGTGTGTGTAATGCAAACCATTGCCTGCCCGCAGTACGTGTGATGCAAGGTGTTGCGTGGCCCTTAGTATGTGTAATGCAAACCATTGCCTGCCCGCAGTACATGTGATGCAAGGCGTTGCGTGGCCCTCAGTATGTGTGATGCAAACCATTGCCTGCCCTCAGAACATGTGATGCAAGGTGTTGCATGGCCCTCAGTATGTGTAATGCAAACCATTGCCTGCCCGCAGTACATGTGATGCAAGGCGTTGCGTGGCCCTCAGTATGTGTGATGCAAACCATTGCCTGCCCTCAGAACATGTGATGCAAGGTGTTGCATGGCCCTCAGTATGTGTAATGCAAACCATTGCCTGCCTCAGTACATGTGATGCAAGGTGTTGCGTGGCCCTCAGTATGTGTCATGCAAACCATTGCCTGCCCCCAGAACATGTGATGCAAGGTGTTGCGTGGCCCTCAGTATGTGTGATGCAAACCATTGCCTGCCCCCAGAACATGTGATGCAAGGTGTTGCGTGGCCCTCAGTATGTGTCATGCAAACCATTGCCTGCCTCAGTACATGTGATGCAAGATGTTGCGTGGCCCTCAGTATGTGTGATGCAAACCATTGCCCTCCCTCAGAACATGTGATGCAAGGTGTTGCGTGGTCTTCAGTATGTGTAATGCAAACCATTGCCTGGCCCCAGTACATGTGATGCAAGGTGTTGCGTGGCCCTCAGTATGTGTGATGCAAACCATTGCCTGCCCTCAGAACATGTGATGCAAGGTGTTGCATGGCCCTCAGTATGTGTAATGCAAACCATTGCCTGCCTCAGTACATGTGATGCAAGGTGTTGCGTGGCCCTCAGTATGTGTCATGCAAACCATTGCCTGCCCCCAGAACATGTGATGCAAGGTGTTGCGTGGCCCTCAGTATGTGTGATGCAAACCATTGCCTGCCTCAGTACATGTGATGCAAGGTGTTGCGTGGCCCTCAGTATGTGTAATGCAAACCATTGCCTGCCTCAGTACATGTGATGCAAGGTGTTGCGTGGCCCTCAGTATGTGTAATGCAAACCATTGCCTGCCTCAGTACATGTGATGCAAGGTGTTGCGTTGCCGTCAGTATGTGTCATGCAAACCATTGCCTGCCCCCAGAACATGTGATGCAAGGTGTTGCGTGGCCCTCAGTATGTGTAATGCAAACCATTGCCTGCCCCCAGAACATGTGATGCAAGGTGTTGTGTGGCCCTCAGTATGTGTAATGCAAACCATTGCCTCGCCCTCAGTACATGTGATGCAAGGTGTTGCGTGGCCCTCAGTATGTGTCATGCAAACTATTGACTGCCCGCAGTACATGTGATGCAAGGTGTTGTGTGGCCCTCAGTATGTGTAATGCAAACCATTGCCTCGCCCTCAGTACATGTGATGCAAGGTGTTGCGTGGCCCTCAGTATGTGTGATGCAAACCATTGCCTGCCTCAGTACATGTGATGCAAGGTGTTGCGTCGCCCTCAGTATGTGTCATGCAAACCATTGCCTGCCCGCAGTACATGTGATGCAAGGTGTTTCGTGGCCCTCTGTATGCGTAATGCAAACCATTGCCTGGCCCCCAGAACATGTGATGCAAGGTGTTGCGTGGCCCTCAGTATGTGTGATGCAAACCATTGCCTGCCCGCAGTACATGTGATGCAAGGTGTTGCGTGGCCCTCAGTATGTGTGATGCAAACCATTGCCTGGCCTCAGTACATGTGATGCAAGGTGTTGCGTGGCCCTCAGTATGTGTGATGCAAACCATTGCCTGCCCGCAGTACATGTGATGCAAGGTGTTGCGTGGCCCTCAGTATGTGTGATGCAAACCATTGCCTGCCCCCAGAACATGTGATGCAAGGTGGTGCGTGGCCTTCAGTATGTGGGATGCAAACCATTGACTGCCCGCAGTACATGTGATGCAAGGTGTTGTGTGGCCCTCAGTATGTGTAATGCAAACCATTGCCTGCCCTCAGTACATGTGATGCAAGGTGTTGTGTGGCCCTCAGTATGTGTCATGCAAACTATTGCCTGCCCGCAGTACATGTGATGCAAGGTGTTGCGTGGCCCTCAGTATGTGTCATGCAAACCATTGCTTGCCCCCAGAACATGTGATGCAAGGTGTTGCATGGCCCTCAGTATGTGTCATGCAAACTATTGCCTGCCCGCAGTACATGTGATGCAAGGTGTTTCGTGGCCCTCAGTATGTGTAATGCAAACTATTGAGCGTATCAAGGGCGAGAGAGAGGACTAGAAAGCTAGTTCGAATCCAGAGGGGTTTATATGTGTTATCAACAGGGACTAGCCGTATGTGACCGTAGTAGGACTCTGGACTGTATTATCAGCAGACACCTAGTAGGTGTTTTCATGAAGCCCTCACCCACCAACCTAGTTGGCATGCTCCTCTCAGGTCACAGACGTCCTGTCCACTCCTTCAGGGCTCCTCTCCGGTCCTCTTTGTTGGGACTGTGGTTCCGTTGGCCGCTGGCCGGCCCTTCTTGACTGTGGACTGTGTGTTTTTGCTTTGAGTTATCTACACTAGGTTGGCCCTGAGATTAGGCCTTCTGGTTTTCTCTTGGCTGCTTGACAAGCCTTCTGCTGGGTTTTTTCCTGTGGTCCTTTCTGTTTTCCTCTGTTGCGGATGTTACTTCCTAAGAGGGTTCCCATATCTTGGGACTTAACTTACCCTATGTGGGGTAGTGGTAACTGTTATATAGCTTGTTTTATGCTTGGGAGCTGTGGTTGCCTTCGGCCTCTGCTCTCCATGGAGTTAAAGTACGTTGCAGGTGCAATTCTCTTTTTGTTGGCTTGGAATGCCTTGGGTTGCGTCCCGGGGTGTCCTTCTTCGGGGTCGCTGCGCTGTTCGCCTGGTCTGGCCTGCTGTCTGCGGCCTGACGTCATGGCTCTGGTTCCACTTCTTTTTGTGTCATGTGTGTGGACTCCTCCCTGAGGCGTGTCTGGACCCTTCGCCTTCCTGCTCTCTGTCTTCGGCTGGCGTCTGGCTTGCCCTGAGTGCATTGTCCTGTGGTGTTCTCTGCCTCTCCTTCCTGAGGGATGAGATGGATTTTGTGTTCCTCCCTCTTTCGGGCGCTGCCCGCCCGGTTCTTCCTGGGTGCTCCGGGCTCCTCTTTCTGCTTCCGCCTGGTTTATTGCTGTCGGCGCCGTTCTGTCTAGTCTATTGACTTCTGCCTGTGGTAGGCTCAGCTGCCCTCTTCTCGGGGTGTGTTCCCGGTGGGGGGGGACTTGCCTTCGTTCTACCTAGTCTCCTTGGAGTCTCTAGGTTAATCTTCTTCCTCTGTCCTCCTCTTCCTTGCCTTGGCCTTGGATGGAGGTTCTGTTGCCTTGTATGGGCGTGGGGTGCTTTGGCCTCCTCTTGACTGCCCTTGTTTCCGTGTGAACAGGCTACCTCTTCTTTTATTCTTCCTGCATCCCCTTTGGGGTCGGTGGTTTTTTGATTGTAGGGTTCCCCTTGCCTTGGGGGGGACAGGGCTCTTCGGCCTGTCCGTTGGACTCGTCCCCTGTGGAACCCACTGTTATGTCCATACTGGTGGGGTCCTCTCGCAGATCCTCCTTCCCCGTGGGTATGGCTAGGGCATCTATTCTACGTTGAGGAATCTGCGGCTAGCAGTCTCTATCAGATGTACGAGTTACTTACCTTCGGTAACGATTTATCTGGCACAGACGATTCTAGCTGCAGATTCCTTCACAGCCCGCCCTTCCTCCCCGTTCTGCGAGGACCTTTGGCTTGGTCTTTTGCACTCTCCTCCCTGTGGGTGGCTCTGTCTTCAGTGAGTGCATTCTGCAGCTCTTTCTGTCAGGATGTTCGTCCTGTTTCTTTGCTCCCCCCCCCCCCTTTTTACACATTAGAGGATGGGATTATAAGTGCTTCTGTGCCCTTCTGCTCTAGTTGTTCCGGGGCCTACCTTCAACCTCGCCCCCTCCCCTATCTCTTCCCTTTCTTATTTAGGGTTCTGCCTCCTCTGCTATCCTCTAGGTTGGGGTCTTTTGGCTGTGCCTCTACCCTTTGTTCCTTATGGGGGCTGTCACACTCTGTGATGGGGCTGTCTTGGAGGGACGTTGTTCCTTATTTGTCCTGGACTGGTTCCCCTTCATTGTTATTGGTTGGGGTTGTAGTCCTGCTACATGTTATCATGTCATTTTTATATTTATTTATTTATTTATAAAGTTTTATATAGTGCAAACTTGATCCCGAAGGATATTAGAGCGCTTTACAATTTGAGGCAAAGGTAACAAATCAGAACATTAGTCTAACATGGGGGAATCTAATGGGCATTGAGATGTTTACTCCTCAAAATCGCAATGGTTGTTGTATTAAAAATGCATAGACAGAGTGAGGGCGATAGACAGATAGATAGAGGGAGGGCGATAGATAGAGTGAGGGCGATGGACAGATAGAGGGAGGGCGATAGATAGAGTGAGGGCGATAGATAGAGTGAGGGCGATAGATAGATAGAGGGCTATGGACAGATAGAGTGAGGGCGATAGATAGTGAGGGCGATAGACAGATAGAGTGAGGGTGATAGACAGATAGATAGATGCTCCGGAATGTGGTATTCTGTATAGGGTTAAGGCGCCTCTTGGTAGAATCCACAATATGATCTGGGTTCTACATTTTTATAAAAACGGTGCTGCAGGGTGTGGAGAACCACTATATAGGCTCCCTCCCACTCCCACTCATATGGAGGCCGCACAGCGGTAGAGAGAGCGACCTCTGACCCTGTTTACTCGGCAGGTCGCTCCCCTCACCGCCACGCAGCCCCCTGTGTGACCGCCTCCCGCTGCTGTGACCTGACTGCCTGTGACCGAGTGCCAGCGCCTTCCTTCTCTTCTGTACCCCGAGTGAGTGCCTGTGTCCACCTTCTCTTTTGTACCCCGAGTGAGTGCCTGTGCCCGCCTTTTCATCTGTACCTGTGGCTTCCTGTTGCCCGGATTTTGCTCCCTTAACGTTTTTGCCCTGATTGTGATCCCTTTTTTTCCTCTGTTTCCCGTGATCGCCGCGTCACCCCCTCGCCACCCGTTTTTCCGCCGCCGCGTCCCGGTAGCTCCGCCCCCTCGCACCCCATTGGCCGCCCCGCTCCCACCTCCCAGCTGCTCCTCCCTCCCTCTCCCACTCGTATGGAGGCCGCGCAGCGGACGCATGCAGCGGGCGCGCCATAGGCGCGCCAAAGGCAAGCCCGTCTGCGCCCTTCCGCGCCTGGACCGCGCCCAGCGCCAGGACCCCTGGCCCCCGCCGAGGCAAGACGACCCGACAGACCTACAACGCCACCGCTCTCAACGCACTCAATGCCGGCCGGAACCCCGCCTGCTGCCGAGCCACCCCGAAACGCACCCACAGACCCTTCACCTGCAAGACCTGCAAGTTCACCTGCCTCCGAACCTGCACCGCACCCGCCAAGCCAAGCACCAGCAGCAACCACCTGAAGTGCATCCTGCTCAACACCCGCTCCGTCCACAGACACGCCGTGGAACTCTGGAACCTCCTCGACACAACATCACCAGACATCGCCTTCCTCACGGAAACCTGGAGGAACGCCTCCTCAGCCCCCGCCATCGCCATCCCGGACGGGTACAAGATCATCAGGAGGGACCGCGTCAACCAGACCGGAGGAGGCATCACCATCGTCCACAGGAACACCATCCGCATCACAACCAACTCCGACGACCCCTTCACCGCCGCCGAGCACCTCCACTTCCAGATACACACCGACCCAAAGACGACCCTCAGAGGCACCCTCGTCTACAGACCCCCGGGACCACGCACACAATTCAGCGAAGACATCACAGACTTCATCAGCCCGCACGCCCTCCTCTCCGCTGACTACATCCTCCTAGGGGACCTCAACTTCCACCTGGAGAACAACAAGGACCGCAACACCGCCGCCCTGCTGGACAACCTTGCCAACCTCGGACTCAAGCAACTGGTGAACACCCCCACCCACTGCGCCGGCCACACGCTTGACCCCATCTTCTCCTCCAGCAAGCACATCACCTTCAGCCACTCCACCGGACTCCACTGGACCGACCACAGCTGCGTCCACTTCAGCTTCAGAAGAACCACGACCCACCACCACCCGCAACAGGTTCCTCACAGGAGCTGGAGCAAGATCACCGCCGACCAGCTCACCTCCTCCCTCAGCCAGAACCCACCCGCCAGCACAACGGACCCCCACGAAGCAGCCCGCAACTTCACGCAGTGGCTGACCGCCTGCGCCGACGACCTCGCACCACTGAAGAACCCTCCCAGCAGACCCAGAAGCAAGAAGGCCTCCTGGTTCACTGACAAACTCAAGGACTCCAAGAAGACCTGCCGCACCCTCGAGAAAGCCTGGATCCTCGACAAGACCACTGACAACATGACCGCCCTCAAGCACGCCACCCGCAAGCACCACCAGCTTATCCGCACCACCAAGAAGAAATCACTGAAGGAACGACTGGACAACAACGCCCACGACAGCAAGGAACTCTTCAGCATCGTCAAGGAGTTCTCCAACCCCAGCACCGGCAACAACGACATCACTCCTTCACAAGATCTCTGCGACTCTCTCGCCTCGTTCTTCCACCGCAAGATCGCCGGCATCCACAACAGCTTCGGCGCACCATCCACGCACCCAACCGTCGAACCAACGCCCCCCACCGCCACCCTCCGCGCTTGGACCACGGTGACCACCGAAGACACAGCCCGCACGATGAACACCATCCACTCCGGATCTCCAACCGACCCCTGCCCCCACCACGTCTTCAACAAGGCCGACTCCACCATCGCACCCCAACTCCGGAACATCATCAACACCTCCCTCAACACCGCCACCTTCCCGGAGTGCTGGAAGCATGCAGAGCTCAACGCCCTACTGAAGAAACCATCAGCAGACCCCACCGACCTCAAGAACTTCCGCCCCATCTCGTTCCTCCCTTTTCCTGCCAAAGTCATCGAGAAGATCGTCAACAGACAGCTTGCCGCCTTCCTCGAGACGAACGGATCCCTCGACCCCTCGCAGTCCGGTTTCAGAGCCAACCACAGCACCGAGACCGCCCTCATCGCAGCCACCGACGACATCCGAGCCCTGCTCGACAACGGGGACACAGCGGCACTCATCCTCCTGGACCTCTCTGCAGCGTTCAACACTGTCTGCCACCGCACCCTAGTTCATCGCCTCAGCAACATCGGCATCCAAGAGAAGGCACTGGAGTGGATCATCTCGTTCCTCGCCGGAAGAACACAGAGAGTCCGCCTCCCCCCGTTTCGATCCAAGGCCACCGAAGTCATCTGCGGCGTACCGCAAGGATCATCACTCAGCCCCACCCTCTTCAACGTCTACATGAGACCTCTTGCATTCATTGCACGCCAACACAACCTCAACATCATCTCCTACGCCGACGACACCCAGCTGATCCTCTCCCTCACCAGAGACCCTGACACCGCCAGAACCAGCCTACACGAAGGGATGAAAGACGTTGCCGAATGGATGAAGAACAGCCGCCTGAAACTGAACTCAGACAAGACGGAAGTCCTCATCCTGGGACCATCGCCCTCCGCCTGGGACGACTGCTGGTGGCCCCCCGCCCTGGGCACCGCTCCCAAGCCAACAGACCACGCACGCAACCTGGGCTTCATCCTGGACTCCTCCCTCTCGATGACCAGACAAGTCAACGCCGTCTCCTCATCATGCTTTCACACTCTTCGCATGCTCCGCAAGATCTTCCGATGGATCCCGACCGAAACCAGGAAGACGGTCACCCAGGCACTCGTCACCAGCCGATTGGACTACGGAAACACCCTCTACGCCGGAACCACAGCCAAGCTACAGAAAAGACTTCAACGCATCCAGAACGCCTCCGCCCGACTCATCCTGGACATCCCCCGACGCAGCCACATCTCCGGCCACCTGAGGGACCTGCACTGGCTCCCTGTCAACAAGAGGATCACGTTCAGGCTCCTCACCCGCGCACACAAGTCTCTCCACGACCTGGGCCCCAAGCACCTCAACGACCGCCTGACCTTCTACACGCCCACCCGCCAGCTGCGATCAACTAGCCTCGCCCTCTCCGCCGTACCACGCATCCGAAGAGCCACCGCCGGAGGCAGATCCTTCTCCTACCTGGCGGCCAAGACATGGAACTCCCTCCCCATCCACCTTCGGCTGACCCAGGACCATCTCGCCTTCAGGAGACAACTCAAGACCTGGCTGTTCGAGCAGTAGCGGACCCCTCCCCCCAAGCGCCTTGAGACCCTTCCGGGTGAGTAGTGCGCTATACAAGTGTTATGATTGATTGATTGATTGATTGTCTCCAGGGGGCTATCTCCGTACTGGCAGGGTTGCTGCTCAGGGCTGTGCTCTGTTGATTATTTTCCCTGCTTTTGGGTACTGCGGTGCTTGGCACTGTTCTTTATGGTGTTGTTCATCACCATTCCTCGTTTTCAATTTCCTGTTCTTTCACACACTGTTCCCATACTCCCACAGTTTTGTCTGATGGCTCCACTTTCTGGCGCTTTCTGGCGCGGAAAAGTTCTCCGAAGAAAACTGACAAATGCGCGCCGGGGTGGGACTTATGTGACCTCACTGACGTCACGTACGCAGACTACGCCTGGGCGGAGTCGCGTGATGCCGCCCCCCCCGGCGCGCTGGGTTGTGGGTTGCTGTGGCAAAAAAAATTCCGGATCCAGTCTCACGCCTGAGGATAATTCTACGTTCAAGAATCTGCAGCTAGAATCGTCTCTACCAGATACATCGTTACCGAAGGTAAGTAACTTGTACATCTAAGGCTCAAATCCAGGTAAGGCAGGCACTGTACCCACAACAAACCCAGAGGCAGAGTCTGGTAGGGCGGGAGCGGGGAACTTCAGCAGCCAGGCCGGGTCTTGGCATCCTTGTCTCTCCCCTTCACATCTGCCACTGTTACTACATGCGTTGCACATTACATTCTGCATTGCCACAGCTGTTTTTTTTGTAGGACATCTGGTCCATGTTGCACTCCTGAATGTTTGCCTTGTTTATGCATCAGTTCTACCTTATAGGCTGAAGTAAAATGCCAACAGTGGGCAGAGAGTGCCACATACATATGTTGGAGTTTCTGCCCTCCTGTGGCCTCCACTGACTTGTCCAGTACGTGCACTGTCTCCGACGTGCCCCCGTGGCCTTCGCTTGCAGGGGTATGGATCTGTGCACGGAAATGTAGGAGTCAGTACCAGGCCACTGGGTTAGGCCAGAGCCCGCATGTACCGTACAACCACACCCGCCCAGATGGGCAGGAGGTGGTGCCAGGCCACTGGGTTAGGCCAGAGCCCGCATGTACCGTACAACCACACCCGCCCAGATGTGCAGGAGGTGGTGCCAGGCCACTGGGTTAGGCCAGAGCCCGCATGTACCGTACAACCACACCCGCCCAGATGGGCAGGAGGTGGTGCCAGGCCACTGGGTTAGGCCAGAGCCCGCATGTACCGTACAACCACACCCGCCCAGATGTGCAGGAGGTGGTGCCAGGCCACTGGGTTAGGCCAGAGCCCGCATGTACCGTACAACCACACCCGCCCAGATGTGCAGGAGGTGGTGCCAGGCCACTGGGTTAGGCCAGAGCCCGCATGTACCGTACAACCACACCCGCCCAGATGTGCAGGAGGTGGTGCCAGGCCACTGGGTTAGGCCAGAGCCCGCATGTACCGTACAACCACACCCGCCCAGATGTGCAGGAGGTGGTGCCAGGCCACTGGGTTAGGCCGGAGTCTGCATGTGCCGCACAGCCACACCCAACCAGATGTGCAGGAGGTGGTGCCAGGCAACTGGGTTAGGCCACAGCCCGCATGTACCTTACAGCCACACCTGCCCAGATGCGCAGGAGACGGTGCTCGGCCACTAGGTTAGGCCGGAACCCGCATGTACCTTACAGCCACACGCGCCCAGATGTGCAGGAGGCGGTGCCAGGCCACTGGGTTAGGCCACAACCCGCATGTACCTTACAGCCACACCTGCCCAGATGCGCAGGAGTCGGTGCCAGGCCACTGGGTTAGGCTGGAGCCCGCATGTACCGCACAGCCATACACGCCCAGATGTGCAGGAGGCGGTGCCAGGCCACTGGGTTAGGCCGGAGCCCACATGACCCGTACAGCCACATCCGCCTAGATGTGCGCATAATTCCGCATTCACGGCGCTTGGCACAGCGCCTACTGGGCCCGTGCACGGACATGCAGGCGACGGTGCTAGGCCACTGGGTTAGGCTGGAGCCCGCATGTGTCGTGCAGCCACACGCGCCCAGATGTGCGCGTATTTCTGCATTCACCGCGCTTGGCATGCCCCTCCATCTGTTGCGTGGTTTGCAGCTGTGACAGGCTGGTTTCAAACTCGGATGCATCGCTGCTCCCTGGGCACAAGTCAGCAGCCCCCTACCCCTGGTAGATTCACCCTGAATAGGTGAGAATTGTGCACAGAGGGCGCCCCCCCCCGTGCAATAACCAGTGGATGGGGCTTGTCTGCCGCACGAAAGGAAGCTACACGTGTCCGTGCAGCTCAAACCGAGGAAAGAAGGCTTCGCTTTCCTTCATGAAGTGTGGTCTTCTACTGACCTCATGAATCCTTGTTCACACGGCTGCCGTGTGCACTGGGAGTTCTGCCCTGCAGGCCTGTGTGAAGGGGGTGTCCCCTGACACGCTCAGCTATGGACAGAGTAACCACGAGCATGAACTCCTGACTAGCGCTTTTAAAACACTGACTAACAGAAGTAACTTTTCTTCCAACAAGTGTCCCTGAGCTGGCTTGTGTTCGCGACCGCGGCGCTTTCTTAGTGTAATTGTATTGTATTGCATTTATATAGCGCTTACTACCCCATACGAGGCGTCAAAGCGCTTTTTGGGCGATGCGCACGCTACTTCGGAACCTATAGGTATTACAGTTGAATTGGTATAGTGAAACATGCAAGTAAACTGTAAGTGGTGGATAGGTTAGTCAGTTATAGGTTAGTCGGTTATTTGGATTCAGATTCGGAAAGATAGCAGAATCTTGAGGCACGCTACTCTGGAGACCCATAAAGGATTAGTGCTGAATTAGTATAGTGAAGTATGAAGTCATTTGAGTGGTGGACATGTTATTCAGTTATTTGGATAGAGAAGGGTAGGTTGCAGGATAGAAGAGGGAAAGATGTTTGCATTTATATAGCACATGCTACCCCTTGATGGGGTTTTGAGGCACTTCATTGGCAAGTAGCGCACTACTCTGGAACCCATAAAGAATTAGTGGAGAATCAGTATAGTGGAATATGGAAATTGAGAAGTGAACATGTTAATCTGTTATTTTGATTGAAAAGGATAGTGGAGGGACAGAAGAGTGACATTTTTTTCCCTTTTTTTGAGGTCATAGCAGTAGGAGGAGACTTTTGGATATGTAAAAGGTTTTTTTAGGGGAAGAGTCAGAGGGAAGAGTTTATAAAGGTTTGTTTTAGGGGATTGGTATAGTAAAAAGAGGTGTCAGATGATGCAAGGAGGGGTAGAGTAGGAGAGAGTCGAGAAAGGGTTATTTTGGGGCTCATAGTTGTGGTATGGGGTTTGGGACGAATGAGAGAGTGGGTGTAGAGGATAGATGTATAGGGTGAGAGATAGGGTAGTGCATTGGAAAGAGTAGTAGAAATACGTTTGAGATGAGTCAGAAGGTTGGGCCAGAGGATATATTGAGAGAAGTATAGGCTGAGAAATTGGTGAGAGCGCCAGGGCTCCCTGCAGGTTTCTCTTGTGCTCTCTGCAGCTCTTCAGGTGAGCACTGTGCTCCCTGCAGTTGTCCTTTGTACTCTCTGCAGGTGAGCGCTGTGCTGCCGGCAGGTGTCTTTTGTTATGTATGCAGGTATCTCCCATCGTCAGGGAGGCTTAGGGTACTATGTATGCAGGTACCTCCCATCGTCCGGGGGCTTAGGGTACTATGTATACAGGTACCTCCCATCGTCCGGGGGGCTTAGGGTACTATGTATGCAGGTACCTCCCATCGTCCGGGACATAGGGTGTTATGTATGCAGGTACCTCCCATCGTCCGGGGGCTTAGGGTACTATGTATGCAGGTACCTCCCATCGTCAGGGAGGCTTAGGATACTATGTATGCAGGTACCTCCCATCGTCAGGGAGGCTTAGGGTACTATGTATGCAGGTACCTCCCATCGTCAGGGAGGCTTAGGATACTATGTATGCAGGTACCTCCCATCGTCAGGGAGGCTTAGGGTACTATGTATGCAGGTACCTCCCATCGTCAGGGAGGCTTAGGATACTATGTATGCAGGTACCTCCCATCGTCAGGGAGGCTTAGGGTACTATGTATGCAGGTACCTCCCATCGTCAGGGAGGCTTAGGATACTATGTATGCAGGTACCTCCCATCGTCAGGGAGGCTTAGGGTACTATGTATGCAGGTACCTCCCATCGTCCGGGGGGCTTAGGGTGCTATGTATGCAGGTACCTCCCATCGTCAGGGAGGCTTAGGGTACTATGTATGCAGGTACCTCCCATCGTCAGGGAGGCTTAGGATACTATGTATGCAGGTACCTCCCATCGTCAGGGAGGCTTAGGGTACTATGAATGCAGGTACCTCCCATCGTCCGGGGGGCTTAGAGTACTATGTTTGCAGGTACCTCCCATCGTCCGGGGGCTTAGGGTACTATGTATACAGGTACCTTCCATCATCTGGGACATAGGGCGTTATGTATGGAGGTACCTCCATCCTCAGGGGGGCTTAGGGTGCAATGTATGCAGGTACCTCCCATTGTCTGTAGACACAGGGTGTTATGTTTGCAGGTGCCTCCCATCGTCCGGGGGCACATAAGGTCTAGCAGGAGTAAAAAAAAGACATTTTAAATAGCTTGAGTTACTTTACGCTGGACAGCTGGCCCCTTCTAGTGTCACACTTGCTTCTTTGAGTCACGATGGTTGTCAGTGAGATGGGCCTCTGTCTCACATGATGGTCCCTCTTTAATCATACTCTTCTTTCTTTCAGGATGTCAGGCACTGTGTTGTAAGTCTGCATTTGTGGCTGGTGTTTGCCCTACTCACTCCTCCCTTTGTCTTTTCAGGACCCGGCGGGTATCTTCGAGCTGGTGGAGGTGGTTGGCAATGGGACGTATGGACAGGTGTACAAGGTAAGGGGTCTTCTCTGTCCTTCCAAGGGTGTGAGGGTGGGATGGGACCACATGAGAAGTGATCCAACCTTAGAGTTCACTGCTTCTCCAGGCCTCTGGGGTGTAGGCTTAAGAGGGGTATTACTGCAGAGTCTGACAAGTGACATTGCTCAAGCTCTCCTGGCACCTATTGAGGCTGGGCATCCGCCCTGGGTTTTACATCTGTGTGATGTTAAAGACAACTAAACTCTTGTTTCACCCACAAGATGTTCAGCAGTGTGTGTCTCCCCACACCACCATCATTCATAGCAGCAATTGCTTTGATCTTAGTCCAGAGCTCGCCAGTGTGCCTTGTTGTAGGTGACTCTCTCAGCCCCTTGTTTCTTCTGATGAAGAGGTTCTCCAGAGCCTGATGGAACCTTGCCAGAATTTGGTGCCTGCCTTGTTGTTGGTGACTCTCTCATGCCATTCTTCATATGGAGAGGTTCGCCAGGGCCTAATGGAACTTTGCCAGGATGTGGTGTGTACCTTGTTGTAGGTGACTCTCTCAGCCCTTTGTTTCTTCTGATGAAGAGGTTCTCCAGAGCCTGATGGAACTTTGCCAGGAGGTGGTGTGTGCCTTGTTGTAGGTGACTCTCATGTCTGTGTTTCTTCTCAATAAAGAGGTTCGCCAGGGCCTAATGGAACTTTGCCAGGATGTGGTGTGTGCCTTGTTGTAGGTGACTCTCATGTCTGTGTTTCTTCTCAATAAAGAGGTTCTCCAGAGCCTGATGGAACTTTGCCAGGATGTGGTGTGTGCCTTGTTGTAGGTGACTCTCATGTCTGTGTTTCTTCTCAATAAAGAGGTTCTTCAGAGCCTGATTGAACTTTGCCAGGATGTGGTGTGTGCCTTGTTGCAGGTGACTCTTGTGTCTTTGTTTCTTCTTGATGAAGAGGTTCTCCGGGGCCTGACGGAACTTTGCCAGGATGTGGTGTGTGCCTTGGTGCAGGTGACTCATGTCTTTGTTTCTTCTTGATGAAGAGGTTCTCCAGAGCCTGATGGAACTTTGCCAGGATGTGGTGTGTGTCTTGTTGTTGGTGACTCTCATGTCTTTGTTTCTTCTTGATGAAGAGGTTCTCCAGAGCCTGACGGAACTTTGCCAGGATGTGGTGCGTGCCATGCTGTAGGTGACTCTCTCATGCCTTTCTTCATATGGAGAGGTTCGCCAGGGCCTAATGGAACCTCTCCAGGATGTGGTGCGTGCCTTGTTGCAGGTGACTCTCATTTTTTTTTTTTGTTGAATATGTTTATTGTTATTTCAACATATAGTAACAATACAAAGCTGTGCATGGTGTAGGGCGAGACAACAATTATTGAAATGATAGGCAACAAGGAACAAATACAGTGGGAACATTGCACGCCACAAGTATCTCGAGTTCAATCCAATAGTGCTGAAAAGGAAAAAAATATATATATATATAGGGAAGGGAAACAGTGTCGGAGACATATGACAGTCCTTCTCCGCATTTCCCAACAGGGTGATTTGCTCGTGTCCATTTCCACCCTTAACCAGCTACCAGGGTGAAGATTCAGGGCAGCGGGACTTAGCATGTGAGTGTGAATGTGGTCCCTCACAAATCTCAAGTGCACGGCCAGTGGGGTGTTCTAGGGGAAGGGCGCCGTCGTGGGACTTGATGGGTGCGGCTCGGGTCGTTCCATGCCCAGACTCCTCGTGCTAAGCACGTTGGGGGGAGAAGAAAAGTGAAAGCATGTCCTGCTTGTTTCTAAGTCACAAGGATGTTGGGAATGGCGCGGTGTGTAGCGTACAATGTTTCCCGCTGTCACTCAGCAATTCGTAGTGTGGTCTCAGCAGCACCGTTGTGTCCTCATGAGCTCCGTTGTATGAACATGAAAACAGGGAAAAAGGGGAGGGAGGGGCGGGGTGTGGTCAACAAGTTCTGTGGCGTGTCGTGCGTGATGCTGTGGGAGCGCCGCGACGCGGGCGGGTCCTAGAGAGGCTATCTAGTGTGTGTGTCGGTGTGTTTCTGCAGTGGGGAGGGCGCGGGGAGGCATGCTGGAGACGCTAGACGCAGGAATGGTGTGCAGGCTGTCCTCTCGCCAAATAGAGTGTGGTCCAGTTGATGGTGGGGTGAATTCCCTTTCAGGGGGGTGCGTGAGTGGCAGGGCTAGAGATATCAGGGCTGTTATTTACATCGGCCGTTTCCAGTGTCGCGTCCCCATCTCTCCCGGGGGAGTTGATAGGCGTGTGGTCTCCTAGTGGGTGCCCGTCTCTATGATAGGTGCTGAGCATGGCATCTCATATCGCTGCTATCGGGAATTGGCGCAATCCCGCTGTCTCCTCATTGTGGAGGACTATGCTTTCCGCTCTCGCCCAGTTGTCTAGGGAGGCGCGCCAATGTTGCGCCAGGGGTGGAGTCGCACGTTTCCAATGCTTGGTGAGCAGGCTTTTGGCCGTAATGAGGCCCAGATCCCAAAAGCGGGAGGGGACTCTATTAAGGGCGGTCCTCCTATAGAGGCCCAGTAAGCATGCTTCCCATGTATGCGGTAGTGGCATAGCCGTGCACCGTTCAAGGATCAACAGCACAGACCGCCAGTATGTTTGTATCTGCGGGCATTGCCACAGCATGTGTAGCAGGTCCGCTCCAGCAAGTGCGCATCTTGGACAGCTAGCCGAGGCACCCGGGAAATATTGGTTGATTCTATCTGGTGTGAGGTATGCCCTGTGCAACACATAAAATTGTATCACCTTGAAGCGTGCATTACGAGGGACGTTTGTGGGGCCGGCTAGCACCATCGCCCACTCCTTGTCCGTCCAGTCCCGGCCCTCTGTCGGTTGCCCATTTGGCTCGCAGGGGTTGTAGAGTATGGTGTGTGTGTGTCAATAAAGCTTGAGTCAACCAATGCACCACGTGTGTGCCATCCCCCATGACATGTAAGTGTTGTATCAGCTGATGTGTGGGGGGCTCGTCTGTGATGTTTCCCCATCGTCGAGTGAATGCCGCTATTATGGATGTGTGTTGTAAAAACTGGCCTGCGGGGATGCCTGTGTCTTCAACCAGTGTCGCAAAGGGAATTAGGGTGCCGTCGGCATAGAGGTCTGCCATCGTGTCAATTCCCGAGTTCGTCCAGTGCTCCAGCGCGGCGTCCGTGACAATGGTTGTTGCTTTGGGCGTTCCCAGGAGCGGGAGCGCTGGGGCATAAGGCGTGATATGTTTAGTGAGCCGCAGGCTTCGGTTAAAACATTTCACAGCCACGTCCACATGTAGCTGTGGCCGGTGTGTCGCGCGCGCTAATGGGTGGAATAGTGAATGTATCTGTAGGAGGTTAAGTGAGTCCGCGGACGTGGCCGTGTCTGCCAGGTTCCTTCCCGAGAGCCAGGCCGTCACCCACTGTAGCTGCGCCGCCAGGTAGTAAAGCTCCAGGTTGGGTACTGCGAGGCCGCCCGCCTCGACCGGTGCGTACAACTTACTTAGCGCCACTCTGGGTCTTCCGGCGTTCCAAATCAGCTCCCTGAGCATCATCTCCAATTCCTTAAATGAACGGGCCGGGACATACACCGGGACGTTGGCATAGTAATATAGGAGTCTGGGCAACACGATCATTTTTGTCAGTGTCACCCTGCTCGGTACATTGAGTGGGAGAGTCTTCCAAAAGGCTATCTGCGACCTAATGGATGCGATGGCGCGTGTTAAATTGCCATCCAAGATGTCAGGGTGCGATCGGTATATATAGATCCCCAGGTATTTGAACGTGGTGTCATGTCACGGCAGTTGCTCCCCGCCGATGCTAATGCGGGGGTTCGGGATGTTAGGTGCAAATGAATATGCTCCCGATTTGGCCCAGTTCACCCTGAGTCCAGACATGGTCTCAAAGGTCCGGAATATGTCCGAGAGTTCTGGTGGTAAATTCGTGAGGTCCCTGAAATACAGTAGGAGATCGTCAGCATACAGCGAGACAACATGTGTGCCGTCTGCTAGCGGTATGCCCCAGTTCGCCCCACCGCCACGTAGAATCTCAGCGAGAGGTTCAATCGCCAGCGAGAAGAGGAGCGGGGACAGTGGGCAACCCTGCCTAGTGCCCCGTCGGACCTTTATGGCGTCTGATAGTAGCTTGCCTGTGCGGACGCGTACCTCAGGACTCCTATATAGCAGCCCAACTAATTCGAGGTAATCATCGCCCAGGTCGAATTTGCGCAGTACCTCCCGTAGGTAGGGCCACTCGACCGAGTCGAATGCTTTTTCGAGATCGAGAATTAAGCACCCTGATCTCGGCCAGTTACGCACCGCATATTCCTGCACCCGAAACAGCCTCCTGATATTGTGGGATGTGCACCTAGTGGGCACGAAGCCGTTCTGGTCGTTGTGTACCAGGGAGGGTACCAATGGCGCCAGTCGTCTAGCCAGGGTGGACGCTAGGATCTTATAATCCGTATTTAGGAGCGCCAGAGGTCTGTACGAGCCGAGGAGTGTGGCGTTTCGGCCGGGTTTGAGGAGCGACACCAGTGTCGCCTCATCCATAGACGCGGGCAGGGCAGAATCATCCAGCGCCGCCGAATACATTCTGAGGAGCTCCGGGATCAATATGTCGGAGCATGCCTTATAGTATTCAGCCGGTAGGCCGTCCGGTCCGGGGGCCTTGCCATTCGAGAGGGCAAAGATGGCGTCACGCAGCTCGTCTGCCTCCAGTGGCGACCCGAGGTCGTCACGCTGGTCCGCCGTGAGGGCAGGTAGCGAGAGTTCGTGTAGGTAGCCGGCAATGTCCGGATGTGGGTTCGGTAGTCGTGACTCGTATAGTGCTCGATAGTGCGTAATAAAAGCTTCATGGATCTTCGCTTGGGTGTATACCGCAGGGCCGATGGGTGGGTGTATCACCGTGATGGGCGACGTTCGCTCTTCGCGTTGGATCAACCAAGCCAGTAGTTTGCCGGGTTTATCGCCGGTGTGATGTGTGCGGGCCGAGTGTGCCGTGTAGTTAACGTGTTTCAGGCTGTCTATCAGTCTGTCATGTTCCGCGCGCGCTTCCAATAGTTTGACGTCGTCGCCTTCCGTCGCATCCTGTTCCGCTTGTAACAGGTCTACCTCCAGGCGCCTAAGGTCGGCTTCTATTCGACGGCGTGAGAGGGCCTGTGTGCCCAGACATTGCCCTCTGAGGACCACTTTAAATGCGTCCCACTCGATCTGCGGGGTCGATGCCGTGCCTGTGTTATCTTCGAAATACTGCGCTGTCTGCGCGCTGATGGAGCTTCGGAAATGACCATCTAAGAGTAGGTCAGGTTGGAGCCGCCAAGTGGGCGTCGGGGGTAGGGGGCAGTCCCACGCTATACTCAGGGTGTGGGGGTTGTGGTCAGAGTGTGTGCGGCCCATGTAGCAGGTGTCTGTGACGTGCGGCAAGATGTCACCAGTGACCATGTATCTGTCTAGGCGCACATGCAGAGCGTGAGCCCCAGAATAAAACGAGTAGGCCCGGGTGTGTGGGTTGCGACTACGCCAGGCGTCCTGCAAGCCCCACTGTGCGGACCATGTCTGGAGGGCGCCCATAGTAGTCTGTGCATGTGAGTTGGGCGGTGGGGGATGCGATCGGTCCAGGGCCAAATCCAATGTGCTGTTATAATCCCCGCCCAACACCCATGGGATACCATGCCAGGGAGCTAAAGTGGTGGACAACTGTGTCAGGAAAGCCGCCAGGCCCGTATTGGGTGCATATATCGAGGCCAACACTAGCGGGTTGCCGTCCAACCTGCCATGGACCACCACGAATCTTCCCTCGGGATCTACGTGTGTGTCCGACATCGCCCATGGGGTGCCTGGTCTGACCCACACCAATGTTCCCTTAGCGTAAGACGAGTAGCGCGTGGCATACAGTTGCCCCCGCCATCGGCGGCGCAAAGTGCAGACTTCCGGGTCACTGAGGTGCGTCTCTTGTAGGAGGGCTATCTGTATGTGATGGCGTTTGAGGTATGAGTATATCTGGTAGCGCCGGGATGGTGTGTGCATGCCCCTGACATTCCACGTGCACATCTTAATGACCGACATTACAGTACCTCAATAACGTTCCGCCTCCCGCCACCCCGTCGCCTCCTCCCGAGCCCCATATCTTTGTCAGACAGCCCTCCCCAGCACCACACAACAGCAGTATTTCCGCGGCCACAATTCCCAACAATGGAAGGGGGGGAGAGGGTAAGAGTACAACAAAAGGAACAATGTATCGTGTAACGTGGTGAACATATAGAATACCAAAAGGTCGGGTGCAGAACGTGCTCCCGTCCATACTCTCAAGGAGAGCAACAACGTCTAAATCAAGAGGGGGCAGGTGTGCAAGACGCACTGTAACCGTGGTAGCAAACCAACAATGTCAGTTCATGGAGGTCCTCCGCCCTCCCGGTGAGTATGTGGCAGTCCAAACCATCCCCGCAGATGAGGTCCCCCATACACACATGCACCAATTCACTATACGTTACGTGTCCCAGGGCGGCAGCTTTCAGGAGCATCTTCTCCGGGCTTGCGTGCCGACCAAAGGTAGGCGCCTGAGTCATTTCCGGGGGCCATGATCGCCGGAGGGGGCCGCAGATCTGCACCCACGCCATACGCAGCAGGTAGGGTCAACCCCCCCACTCGGCATGGGGTGAGCTCATGTCCGTCCAATCCCCCACATTCGTGGAGGTGTCTCTCCCTTCATGGCTCCAGGCTCAGTGGCATGTTCAGCTAATATATTCCGCTGTCTGGGGCGTACCGTCCGGCCGGTCTCCCGAGCCCTGTGAATCCAGTATTCCAAAAATGGCTTCATCGTCGCTTGGAGGATCCTGCTGACTGTCTACCGCTGCCTCGCTCTGCACAGGGGAAGAACTCAGTTCCATAACTAGGCGAAGGGCATCCTGTTTCTCTTGTTGCAGGGCATCCTCCGGGGGGGGGCGTCCTTGCTGCTCCTCGCGCAGCAGACTGTGATCTCCGGCGCGGCCGGCGTCTTCTCCGGGCGTTTCCGGTCTGTCTCCTGGGCGTGGGACCCGCCGTGGCTCTAGGATCCGTGCTCGTGCCGCTATCCAGCCATGTCTCCACCTCGGCAGGGTCAGTGAAGAAGTGGGTTCGCTCTCCAGCCACTACTCTCAGTTTTGCAGGAAACAGCAGTGAATATTGTAGGCCCTGTTGTCTCAGGCGCTTTTTCACCTCCAGGAAATCGTGTCGTCGCCTCTGTACTTGTATAGTGTAGTCCGGGAAGAACATCACTGACGCGTTCTCGATCCTGATCTCCTGGAGCTTGCGCGTTTCTCGCAGGATGGAGTCTCTGTCCCTGTAATTCAGTATTCGTAGCAGCATGGGTCTCGGGTTGGAGCCCGTCGCTAGTGGTTTGGTGGGGACGCGGTGTGCGCGTTCTATCACAAAGTATGGGGAGAGCGACCCCTCTGGTAGCAGGCCCCGCAGCCATTGTTCCATGTGTTCCTCCGGGTTCTTCCCCTCCCATTTCTCCGGAATTCCCACGAGGCGCACGTTGTTTCTTCGCGCCCTGCCCTCCGCATCTTCCGCTCTATCTTCCAGAAATTCCACCCTGTTCAGCAGGTCTTGGTCTGTGGTCGGAGTTCCTTCACATCATTTTCCAGGGACACAGTGCGGTCCGCCAGCTTCTTGTGGTCCGCTCTCAAATGAGTCAAGTCTATGACTACACTATCAATTTTGGTGGCCAATGAGGTGCGCGTTAGCTGGATGGACTCCTCCAGCCGCTCCATCGCCGCCAGCATGGTGTCCAGCTTCGCCGCCGTTTGGTCTGGGTCAGTGCTCTTCCCAGGCTTATCCATCCTGCCCTTGGAGTTGGTGCCACCGGTTCCGGTCCGGGTCCTGGGCCCGGTAGACATCTGTGTCAGGGCGCGGGCACGACCACAGCGGTAGGAGCAGTGTCGGGGGGGGGCGAGGTACAGCGCAGATCCGTGCCCCAACGTGTGTATGTTGTAGTGTCCTGTTTCTGGTGGGTCACTGCAGCCTTATGGATGTGGAGCGTATGCTCAATGTCTACCCCTAGGCGTGTCGCAGTATCGTTAGGCGGCTCCCCGGGGCCGTGCGCACCCCGCGTGGTTCTGCTTGTAAGTGGGGCGCTGTGTGTGTGCCTTACCCGCGTCCTCGATGCGTCTGGGAGTCTCTCCGGCACAGGTGGTCGATCTGCTGCTTCGCGGCCTGTCGGCGGGCATGTACGTTATCACCAGGGGCAGTCGCTAGTGTTCCCGTCCCCAGCCGCTTCCTTTGCCCAGGTCCACGTCGCTCACCTCCACCAGCTGCTCAGCCAGTCTGCGCCGTCCGCAGGTTGGGGGATTGTCTTTGGACGTCGCGCGGGCCAGCCGTCTCACACCGGGTTCAGTGGGGGCTGCCCCCGTGGCTTTCGGGCCTCGGCTTCCTCGTCAGTGCCCTGCAATGTCTCTGCGCCGTTTCAGTGCGTGGGTGTCAGGAGCAGCAGCGTGTGAGTGTCCAGTGGTCGCAGTGACCAGTTAGAGGCCTTGCATGTCGTGGCTGGTCAGCGTGGTCAGCGCCGCGCAGGCCGCTTCTATGGGCCTACCAGTAGAGGTGCAGCCCCGGATTTTCCTGAGTGCACGTCGGGTGTGGTGGCGACTTGTGTGGCTGCGTCACAGTAGAGCACCTGGTGCAGGCCCGGAGCGCCGATCCTTTCCAGGGTTGGTGGGGTTCGGCTCTACTGGGTTTTCCTCCGCTGCGAGTGGTTGGGCCTCCTCGTTGCGGCCCGGCAGCAGGCGTGCGCGTCGGCTCCAGGGGCAGTCGCCAGCGCCCCCGGTCCCAGCCGCCTCCTCCGCCCAGATCTCCGTCGCTCACCTCCGTCGGTCGACTGGCCTGTCCGCTCTGGTCGCGGGCTGGGGTCTGCCTCCAGCCGTCGCGTGGGCAATCCGCCGGTCGTTGGACACAGAGAGGGCCGTCTCCGCAGTCTCCTCCCCAGCCCCACAGCGCCGTTCAGGTGCGCGGGTGTCGGGAGCGGTAGCGGGTGCAGGTCCGGTGTCCGCAGTGGCCAGTTAGAGGCCCAGCACGTAGTGGCCGGTCAGCGCGGCGAGTGCCGCGGCCGTTTCATGTAGGCCGCTCCTCTGGGCCCAGCAGCAGAGGTGGAGCCCCGGGCTCCCCTAGGCGCACGCCGAGTGAGGAGACGGCGTGCGCGGCTGCGTCTCAGCGAGTCTCCCGGAGCGGGCCGGGTGCACCGATCGTCTTCAAAGTTGGTGGGGCGATGGACGGTGGCTCTCCACCGCGGCGCCGGCAGTTTGCGTTGGCTGCAGCCGGAGTTCAACAGGATAAATGCACCGGGTAGGGGAGCTCAGCGCGGAGCTCTACCCGGAGGCGTCCATGTTGTTCACGTGCGTAACCACGCCCCCCGTTGCAGGTGACTCTCATGTCTTTGTTTCTTCTCAATGAAGAGGTTCTCCAGAGCCTGATGGAACTTTGCCAGGATGTTGTGTGTGCCTTGTTGCAGGTGACTCATGTCTTTGTTTCTTCTCAATGAAGAGGTTCTCCAGAGCCTGATGAAACTTTGCCAGGATGTGGTGTGTGCCTTGTTGCAGGTGACTCTCGTGTCTTTGTTTCTCCGCAATAAAGAGGTTCTCCAGAGCCTGATGGAACTTTGCCAGGATGTGGTGTGTGCCTTGTTGCAGGTGACTCTCCTGTCTTTGTTTCTTCTCAATAAAGAGGTTCTCCAGAGCCTGATGAAACTTTGCCAGGATGTGGTGTGTGCCTTGTTGCAGGTGATTCTCATGTCTTTGTTTCTTCTCAATGAAGAGGTTCTCCAGAGCCTGATGAAACTTTGCCAGGATGTGGTGTGTGCCTTGTTGCAGGTGATTCTCATGTCTTTGTTTCTTCTCAATGAAGAGGTTCTCCAGAGCCTGATGGAAATTTGCCAGGATGTGGTGTGTGCCTTGTTGCAGGTGACTCTCATGTCTTTGTTTCTTCTCAATGAAGAGGTTCTCCAGAGCCTGATGGAACTTTGCCAGGATGTGGTGTGTGCCTTGTTGCAGGTGACTCATGTCTTTGTTTCTTCTCAATGAAGAGGTTCTCCAGAGCCTGATGGAACTTTGCCAGGATGTGGTGTGTGCCTTGTTGCAGGTGACTCATGTCTTTGTTTCTTCTCAATGAAGAGGTTCTCCAGAGCCTGATGGAACTTTGCCAGGATTTGGTGTGTGCCTTGTTGCAGGTGACTCTCGTGTCTTTGTTTCTTCTCAATAAAGAGGTTCTCCAGAGCCTGATGGAACTTTGCCAGGATCTGGTGTGTGCCTTTTTGCAGGTGGCTCTCTCATGCCTTTCTTCATATGGAGAGGTTCTCCAGGGCCTGACGGAACTTTGCCAGGATTTGGTGTGTGCCTTGTAGGTGACTCTCATGTATTTGTTTCTTCTTGATGAAGAGGTTCTCCATGGCCTGATGGAACCGTGCCGGGATGTGGTGTGTGCCGCCTTGTGGGCGTCTTTCATGCCTTTGTTCTCAATGGGGAGGGTCTCCAGGGCCTGATGGAACCGTGCCGAGATGTGGTGTGTGCCTTGTTGTCTCTCTCATGCCTTTGTTTCTTCTCAATGGGGGGGGTACTCCATGGCCTTATGGAACCTTTCCAGGATGTGATCTAGCTAGCAAACTATCTTACTGAATTCAACATTGTGTTTTTTTCTTCTTTTAAATGGATATTTGTGTGTTTCTTGATCACCAAAGCCTGTGCACATCCTATTCAAATAAAATAGACAGTATAAATTACAAAAGTCAAATCATGTGGCCAAATTGTTTTGAAGCAGGATTATTGCACTGAAGATTCATGCTGCTATCTGCTTGCCAACCCTGACATTCCTACAGAAGGATGCAGCAATAGGTTGCTGATGGGCTCTAGCCTTCTCTGAAGGTCATGTGGGCGCCTTCTTTATACTGTCCCTCCTTCCTGGAAGCCTGTCCTCAAGTTTAGGAGTCACACTTGGCTGTAGAGACAAGGTATTCTGTAGGGATGAATGTTTAAAGGAGGGGAAATGGGCTGCAGGGCTAAATAAGCCATTGATCAGAATCCCCTGGATAGAACAAAGATCATTTGAGTCCCACTGCTCCAGGTGTCCCAACGAGCCTCGCACCCACCTGCCCATGGCAGGATCTCCTCCATTCTAATCTATTCTAAATGTCTTATATAGCGCACAGCTGCCCCAAGAGACCTCCCGGCACTGAGACTTGCATTCCTGCAGGACCTACGCAAGTAAGGGTGAAATTAGAATCGATGGGCCTTCAAAGGTTTCCTGAAGGAAGTTTCTGACTGTGTTAGCCTCAGTTTGACAGGGTGTGCGTTCCACAACTTGGCAGCCAGATAGGCAAAAGACCTAAAGCCACGTCTGGCTTACTGACCCTTGGTCTTCCTCCTATGGCACTCTCCCAATCTGCCTCTTTGCACTAACACCGCACAGTAACTAGGGATGGTGGCAGCAAACCTGGTCTTTGGGATACGCTGGGATCTTTACCGGTCATGCCCCAGGCACTGTTCATCTCAGGGTGCTGCACCATCACCGCATTGGCCAAAATCTCTTCAAGGTCTTGGATGAGTCTTTCTTGAGGTGGACACCGGTGAGCTGCTTTCTACCAGTTATGGTGACTGCAGGGACTCTTCTAAAGACGCAGATGGATCTGTTACAGCTTCCCACAGTCTGAAAGGCCCCGTGTTGGAGGATGGACGTGTAAGCGGTGGATCTGCTGCTCTTGAGCTGTACAACCCAGATGTGGGTTCCTTGCTCCCTGTGCCACTGGATTCAAGCTAGCCTGGCTGCCTGACTGATGAAGGGTGTTACCCAGAAACCGCTCCCAGGATGTTGTTTCCGGTCCAGGAAGGACCTGGCTTGGCAGTTCGGGGTGGACTGTTTCCATGAGGCACAGGGTCAAGACTGATTTGCATATGGCTGGGTCTAAACTGAGGTGGCGAAGTGAGCTAAAGAACGATGATGGATTCATCCCAGATCTGTGACTGGGAGTGAGTGTCTGAAAAGTTTCAGCGCTCCATCCATCATCTCCTTATGTTTGCTTTGTACGCCCTAAGTTGGCAGAGTATGCCCAGAAGTGGGTCCCTTGCTCACTTTGCCACTGGTTTCAAGCTAGCCTGGCTGATGACGGCTGAAATGCCAGAAACCGGTCCTCGGAAGCTTGTTTTCGGTCCAGGGAAGGCATGGCTTGGCAGTTCGGGCTGGACTGTTCCCATGAGGCACAGGGTCAACCCTGATTTGCATATGGCGGGGTCTAAACTAAGGTGGCGAAGTGAGCTAAAGAATGATGATGGATTCAACCCAGATCTGTGACTGGGAGTGAGTGTCTGAAAAGTTTCAGCGCTCCGTCCATCATCTCCTTGTGTTGACAGTACATTATGCTCCATGCAGTAGCGGCCTAGATACACATTATATTTGAATTTAAAGGCCCCACACGCTCTCTGCGAACGCAGCCTCCGTCTTTATTCCGTAAAAGCTTTAAAAAAACGAGGCCTCCTTAATAGGCACTTTAATTTCTTGGCTTGCATGAGCAGCGCCGCTGCCCCACGGCCCCTCTTTTAATTGAAGGCTTCAGTGGGTCAGAGTGTGGAACAATTGTCTTGCGGCTGAGATAAAATGCCCAGAGCTTTCTACCGAGCTGAAAAGGTTCCCAGCACCGCTGGAGGCCCCAAAAGGATATTTTCCCAGACACGTCCCCCCTTTCAGTGGCTTTGATATCTAAAGATATCTTCAGCTACAGGGATTCCAAGTTGATGTTTTTGATCTGAATACATTTTCCTTCGGTTGAATGTTTGAAAGGAAGCTGCTCTCTCATCACCAGTGCTGCTTTCGAGTCCTCATTTCTGAATATTATTCTTCAAACGCACCTCTGATCCTCAGAGGGCTTTCTTGTACTTTGTAAACACCCCCAAAGCACAAGTGCTGCGCCTTCTCTGCACTTCCCTCTGCCTCAACCCCCTCATTCGCCTGATAACCCGCCAATCCCATTGGTCGATGCAAGCCCCGAATGAAGCCGGAAGCGACCGGGGCATGTTCCATTGGTTGATTCGAGTTGGTTCCTTGACCCCGGTCCACACCGACCAATCACTCCTGAACTCATCCTTCAAAGCCTGGACAGCAGTGATCGCCTCCTGGCTGCTCAGACAGTGACACCCTCAATCCACTAGAAGTGTCTTGGCTTTAGTTAATGTCCCCAAGCACCCCCATCTGTCCACCCAGTAGAGGCACCCCCCACATGGTTGCCCCCCCAATCCCTCCTGAACTCATCCTTCAAAGGCTGGACTGCAGTGACCGCCTCCTGGCTGCTCAGACAGTCACACCTGCACTCCACTAGAAGTCTCTGGGCTTTAGTTAATGTCCCCAAGCACCCCCATCTGTCCACACAGCAGAGGCACCCCCACATGGTCGCACCCCCCAATCCCTCCTGAAGTCATCCTTCAAAGGCTGGACTGCAGTGACCGCCTCCTGGCTGCTCAGCCAGTCTACACTCCACTAGAAGTCTCTGGGCTTTATTTAATGTCCCCAAGCACCCCCATCTGTCCACCCAGCAGAGGCACCCCCCACATGGTCGCACCGCCCAATCACTCCTGAACTCATCCTTCAAAGCCTGGACTGCAGTGACCGCCTCCTGGCTGCTCAGACAGTCACACTTGCACTCCACTGGAAGTCTTTGGGCTTTATTTAATGTCCCCAAGCACCCCCATCTGTCCACCCAGCAGAGGCACCCCCCACATGGTCGCACCCCCCAATCCCTCCTGAAGTCATCCTTCAAAGGCTGGACTGCAGTGACCGCCTCCTGGCTGCTCAGCCAGTCTACACTCCACTAGAAGTCTCTGGGCTTTAGTTAATGTCCCCAAGCACCCCCATCTGTCCACCCAGCAGAGGCACCCCCCACATGGTCGCACCCCCCAATCCCTCCTGAAGTCATCCTTCAAAGGCTGGACTGCAGTGACCGCCTCCTGGCTGCTCAGCCAGTCTACACTCCACTAGAAGTCTCTGGGCTTTATTTAATGTCCCCAAGCACCCCCATCTGTCCACCCAGCAGAGGCGCCCCCCACATGGTCGCACCGCCCAATCCCTCCTGAACTCATACTTCAAAGCCTGGACTGCAGTGACTGCCTCCTGGCTGCTCAGACAGTCACACTTGCACTCCACTGGAAGTCTCTGGGCTTTATTTAATGTCCCCAAGCACCCCCATCTGTCCACCCAGCAGAGGCACCCCCCACATGGTCGCACCGCCCAATCCCTCCTGAAGTCATCCTTCAAAGGCTGGACTGCAGTGACCGCCTCCTGGCTGCTCAGCCAGTCTACACTCCACTAGAAGTCTCTGGGCTTTAGTTAATGTCCCCAAGCACCCCCATCTGTCCACCCAGCAGAGGCCCCCCCCACATGGTCGCACCCCCCAATCCCTCCTGAAGTCATCCTTCAAAGGCTGGACTGCAGTGACCGCCTCCTGGCTGCTCAGCCAGTCTACACTCCACTAGAAGTCTCTGGGCTTTATTTAATGTCCCCAAGCACCCCCATCTGTCCACCCAGCAGAGGCACCCCCCACATGGTCGCACCGCCCAATCCCTCCTGAACTCATCCTTCAAAGCCTGGACTGCAGTGACTGCCTCCTGGCTGCTCAGACAGTCACACTTGCACTCCACTGGAAGTCTCTGGGCTTTATTTAATGTCCCCAAGCACCCCCATCTGTCCACCCAGCAGAGGCACCCCCCACATGGTCGCACCGCCCAATCCCTCCTGAAGTCATCCTTCAAAGCCTGGACAGCAGTGATCGCCTCCTGGCTGCTCAGACAGTGACACCCTCACTCCACTAGAAGTGTCTGGGCTTTAGTTAATGTCCCCAAGCACCCCCATCTGTCCACCCAGCAGAGGCACCCCCCACATGGTCGCCCCCCCCAATCCCTCCTGAAGTCATCCTTCAAAGGCTGGACTGCAGTGACCGCCTCCTGGCTGCTCAGCCAGTCTACACTCCACTAGAAGTCTCTGGGCTTTAGTTAATGTCCCCAAGCACCCCCATCTGTCCACCCAGCAGAGGCACCCCCCACATGGTCGCACCCCCCAATCCCTCCTGAAGTCATCCTTCAAAGGCTGGACTGCAGTGACCGCCTCCTGGCTGCTCAGCCAGTCTACACTCCACTAGAAGTCTCTGGGCTTTATTTAATGTCCCCAAGCACCCCCATCTGTCCACCCAGCAGAGGCACCCCCCACATGGTCGCACCCCCCAATCCCTCCTGAACTCATCCTTCAAAGCCTGGACTGCAGTGACCGCCTCCTGGCTGCTCAGCCAGTAACACCTGCACTCCACTGGAAGTCTCTGGGCTTTAGTTAATGTCCCCAAGCACCCCCATCTGTCCACCCAGCAGAGGCAACCCCACATGGTCGCACCCCCCAATCCCTCCTGAAGTCATCCTTCAAAGCCTGGACAGCAGTGATCGCCTCCTGGCTGCTCAGACAGTGACACCCTCACTCCACTAGAAGTGTCTGGGCTTTAGTTAATGTCCCCAAGCACCCCCATCTGTCCACCCAGCAGAGGCACCCCCCACATGGTCGCCCCCCCCAATCCCTCCTAAACTCATCCTTCAAAGGCTGGACTGCAGTGACCGCCTCCTGGCTGCTCAGACAGTCACACCTGCACTCCACTAGAAGTCTCTGGGCTTTAGTTAATGTCCCCAAGCACCCCCATCTGTCCACCCAGCAGAGGCACCCCCCACATGGTCGCACCCCCCAATCCCTCCTGAAGTCATCCTTCAAAGGCTGGACTGCAGTGACCGCCTCCTGGCTGCTCAGCCAGTCTACACTCCACTAGAAGTCTCTGGGCTTTAGTTAATGTCCCCAAGCACCCCCATCTGTCCACCCAGCAGAGGCACCCCCCACATGGTCGCACCGCCCAATCACTCCTGAACTCATCCTTCAAAGCCTGGACTGCAGTGACCGCCTCCTGGCTGCTCAGCCAGTCACACCTGCACTCCACTGGAAGTCTCTGGGCTTTAGTTAATGTCCCCAAGCACCCCCATCTGTCCACCTGCTGCCTCCAAGAGGGGGTCCGAGTGTCAGAAACAGGGCAGTGTGTACAGCGGTGATACTGGTCTGTAGAGCGGTCATCCTTCTGGCCTCCAGCTGTCCCGCCGACACTACAATGTGTGACAGTCCGACCCTTCTGATTACACCTCCTCCAGCTTCCATGGCTTCTACCCGCTCCCAAGAGGGCGAGCCATCGAGCTCCCAGCCCACCCGTGCTCCCCACCTCCCTCATGCTCACATATGACGATCTTCCGTGATGGTGCAGAAGGCTGCAGCTTTTTATTCAAACGCGTAGTTTATTTCCAACCAGTCCCATGGATACCCATTTGGTTGTTGGTCCGTTGGTCCAACAACCAAATGGGGCACTGCCCAGCGCCCCTTTCCATAGGACTCGGGCATAATCTCAGACCGTATCAGCTCCACTGGTCTTATGCACCTGGCTACAGCTGCCAAATGCAATACCATGACTCCCATTAACTCCCTAAACCCCAGGTTGGCAGGTCCCCCCTCCCCCACCCCATAAACCAAGTCCTGTGCATTGAAAGGGGGAACTCTCTCCATCAAGGAGCAGAGGGATGACAGTTCCTGAGGACCACTTCCATCCCCAAGTCCTGTGCACTAAAAGGGGGAACGCTCTCCATCATGGGTCACAGGTTCACCTCTCACAGATAGGCATGTGCGGGCAGATCCATAGGTTTTCCTCTCACACCTAGGCCTGCGTGGGAAGATGCTGAGGTTTCCCTCGTGCACGTAGGCATGTGTGGGCAGATGCAGAGGTTTCCCTCTCACGTAGGCATGTGTGGGCAGATGCTGAGGTTTGCCTCTCACACATAGGCATGTGTGGGCAGATGCTGAGATTTGCCTCTCACACATAGGCATGTGTGGGCAGATGCTGAGGTTTGCCTCTCACACATAGGCATGCGAGGGCAGATGCAGAGGTTTCCCTCTCACACATAGGCATGCGTGGGCAGATGCTGAGCTTTCCCTCTCACACATAGGCATGCGTGGGCAGATGCTGAGGTTTCCCTCTTGCACGTAGGCATGCGTAGGCAGATGCAGAGGTTTCCCTCTCACGTACGCATGCGTGGGCAAATGCAGAGGTTTCCCTCTCACACATAGGCATGTGTGGGCAGATGCTGAGGTTTACCTCTCACACATAGGCATGCGTGGGCAAATGCAGAGGTTTCCCTCTCACACATAGGCATGTGTGGGCAGATGCTGAGGTTTACCTCTCACACATAGGCATGTGTGGGCAGATGCTGAGGTTTACCTCTCACACATAGGCATGTGTGGGCAGATGCTGAGGTTTGCCTCTCACACATAGGCATGTGTGGGCAGATGCTGAGGTTTGCCTCTCACACATAGGCATGTGTGGGCAGATGCTGAGGTTTGCCTCTCACACATAGGCATGCGTGGGCAGATGCTGAGCTTTCCCTCTCACACATAGGCATGCGTGGACAGATGCAGAGGTTTACCTCTCACACGTAGGCATGCGTAGGCAGATGCAGAGGTTTCCCTCTCACGTAGGCATGCGTGGGCAGATGCTGAGCTTTCCCTCTCACACATAGGCATGCGTGGGCAGATGCAGAGGTTTACCTCTCACACGTAGGCATGCGTAGGCAGATGCAGAGGTTTCCCTCTCACGTAGGCATGCGTGGGCAGATGCAGAGGTTTCCCTCTCACACATAGGCATGTGTGGGCAGATGCAGAGGTTTCCCTCTCACACATAGGCATGTGTGGGCAGATGCTGAGGTTTCCCTCTCACACATAGGCATGTGTGGGCAGATGCTGAGGTTTGCCTCTCACACATAGGCATGTGTGGGCAGATGTTGAGGTTCACCTCTCACACATAGGCATGCGTGGGTAGATGCTAAGGTTTACCTCTCACACAGAGGCATGTGTGGGCAGATGCTGAGGTTTACCTCTCACACATAGGCATGCGTGGGCAGATGCTGAGGTTTCCCTCTCGCACGTAGGCATGCGTGGGCAGATGCAGAGGTTTCCCTCTCACGTAGGCATGCGTGGGCAGATGCAGAGGTTTCCCTCTCACACATAGGCATGTGTGGGCAGATGCTGAGGTTTGCCTCTCACACATAGGCATGTGTGGGCAGATGCAGAGGTTTTCCTCTCACACATAGGCATGTGTGGGCAGATGCTGAGGTTTCCCTCTCACACATAGGCATGCGTGGGCAGATGCAGAGGTTTCCCTCTCACACATAGGCATGCGTGGGCAGATGCAGAGGTTTGCCTCTCACACAGAGGCATGCGTGGGCAGATGCTGAGGATTTCCTCTCACACGTAGGCATGCGTGGGCAGATGCTGAGGATTTCCTCTCACATGTAGGCATGCGTGGGCAGATACTGAGGATTTCCTCTCACACGTAGGCATGCGTGGGCAGATGCAGAGGTTTACCTCTCACACATAGGCATGTGTGGGCAGATGCTGAGGTTTTCCTCTCACACATAGGCATGTGTGGGCAGATGCTGAGGTTTGCCTCTCACACATAGGCATGTGTGGGCAGATGCTGAGCTTTCCCTCTCACACATAGGCATGCGTGGACAGATGCAGAGGTTTACCTCTCACACGTAGGCATGCGTAGGCAGATGCAGAGGTTTCCCTCTCACGTAGGCATGCGTGGGCAGATGCTGAGCTTTCCCTCTCACACATAGGCATGCGTGGGCAGATGCAGAGGTTTACCTCTCACACGTAGGCATGCGTAGGCAGATGCAGAGGTTTCCCTCTCACGTAGGCATGCGTGGGCAGATGCAGAGGTTTCCCTCTCACACATAGGCATGTGTGGGCAGATGCAGAGGTTTCCCTCTCACACATAGGCATGTGTGGGCAGATGCTGAGGTTTGCCTCTCACACATAGGCATGTGTGGGCAGATGTTGAGGTTCACCTCTCACACATAGGCATGCGTGGGTAGATGCTAAGGTTTACCTCTCACACAGAGGCATGTGTGGGCAGATGCTGAGGTTTACCTCTCACACATAGGCATGCGTGGGCAGATGCTGAGGTTTCCCTCTCGCACGTAGGCATGCGTGGGCAGATGCAGAGGTTTCCCTCTCACGTAGGCATGCGTGGGCAGATGCAGAGGTTTCCCTCTCACACATAGGCATGTGTGGGCAGATGCTGAGGTTTGCCTCTCACACATAGGCATGTGTGGGCAGATGCAGAGGTTTTCCTCTCACACATAGGCATGTGTGGGCAGATGCTGAGGTTTCCCTCTCACACATAGGCATGCGTGGGCAGATGCAGAGGTTTCCCTCTCACACATAGGCATGCGTGGGCAGATGCAGAGGTTTGCCTCTCACACAGAGGCATGCGTGGGCAGATGCTGAGGATTTCCTCTCACACGTAGGCATGCGTGGGCAGATGCTGAGGATTTCCTCTCACATGTAGGCATGCGTGGGCAGATACTGAGGATTTCCTCTCACACGTAGGCATGCGTGGGCAGATGCAGAGGTTTACCTCTCACACATAGGCATGTGTGGGCAGATGCTGAGGTTTTCCTCTCACACATAGGCATGTGTGGGCAGATGCTGAGGTTTGCCTCTCACACATAGGCACGCGTGGGCAGATGAAGATGTTTACCTCTCACACACAGGCATGCGTGGGCAGATGCTGAGGTTTCCCCCTCACACATAGGCATGCGTGGGCAGATGCTAAGGTTTGCCTCTCACACATAAGCATGTGAGGGCAGATTCAGAGGTTTCCCTTTCACACGTAGGCATGCGTGGGCAGATGCTGCGGTTTTCCTTTAACACGTAGGCATGTGTGGGTAGATTCAGGTTTCCCTCTCACACACAGGCATGCGTGGGCGGATGCTGAGGTTTTCCTCTCACACATCGGCATTCGTAGGCAGATGCAAAGGTTTGCCTCTCACACGTAGGCATGCGTGAGCAGATGCTGAGGTTTCCCTCTCACACACAGGCATGCGTGGGCAGGGGTGCTCCTGGTCCTACGCTAGCACCCTGCTTTTCTCTTTTCACCACAGGCGCCAGGGCTCAGACCACCAGTGACTTTTCCCTTGTGAGTTTTAATTTTGAGATTTTGCAGAAAGTCTCATGTAAACCACTGTAGGTTGAAGTAATCACCAAGAAGGCAGAAACCAGATGAGGCTGAATGTTCGCTGGGAGCAGTCTTCATCTAAAGTGAGGTTACCGATGTCTGGCTGCGGATAACCCACTAATGAGGGGGCATTGGAGAGGCGCTGATGCGGGTGGGCTATCGATGCATTGGCGATAAAGACCTGAACATCAATTCTCTCGGCTCTAAGTCATCATGTATCCTAGTATAGCACATATCCCCCTCCTCTGAGCCGAAGGGCTCAGGCAGGTGCCTCCCCAGACCTGAACTTGTAGCAGCTGGAACAAGATCATGGTTTTTCGCCAGGGCTGGTGAGCATCTAATACTCCCTCTACCTTGCCAGGTACTTGTGCTCCTAGGGAGATCGCTCAAGTGGCACAAACATATCCTCTAGAAACCATGTAGCTTCCTAGGGAGATCGCTCAAGTGGTGCAAACATGTCCTCTAGAAACCAGGTGGCTTCTTAGGAAGATCGCTAAAGTGGAGCAAGCATGTCCTCTAGAAACCATGTGGCTTCTTAGGAAGATCGCAAAAGTGGAGCAAGCATGTCCTCTAGAAACCATGTGGCTTCTTAGGGAGATCGCTCAAATGGAGCAAGCATGTCCTCTAGAAACCATATCTCTTCTTAGGGAGATCGTTCAAGTGGAGCAAACATGTCCTCTAGAAACCATATCTCTTCTTAGGGAGATTGCTAAAGTGGAGCAACCATGTCCTCTAGAAACCACATCTCTTCTTCTTTTTTTTTTTTAAACCTTTATTTTTCAGCAAAGAACAACAACACCGTTCCCCCCCAAAATTGGCATCGGTAGAAAGAAAATACACGTGTACACAGTTCGTTGCCCCAGTACGGCCCCAGCAGGTGCAGACATCATGATAATCACAAGAATCAAGTCTTCGGGATGCAGAGCAAATCATAAAGACTTACAGTATGGAACATTGTGCGTAGCCAGCAGGGCACTATTCCAACACCATCCCTCCCTCCCCGCCCCCCGCATCCTCTCCCTCAGACCCCGACTAACCATATCTCTTCTTAGGGAGATTGTTCAAGTGGAGCAAACCTGTCCTCTAGAAACCATATCGCTTCTTTGGGAGATCGTTCAAGTGGAGCAACCATGTCCTCTAGAAACCATATTGCTTCTTTGGGAGATCGTTCAAGTGGAGCAACCATGTCCTCTAGAAACCATATCGCTTCTTTGGGAGATCGCTCAAGTGGTGCAAACATGTCCTCTAGAAACCAGGTGGCTTCTTAGGAAGATCGCTAAAGTGGAGCAAGCATGTCCTCTAGAAACCATGTGGCTTCTTAGGAAGATCGCAAAAGTGGAGCAAGCATGTCCTCTAGAAACCATGTGGCTTCTTAGGGAGATCGCTCAAATGGAGCAAGCATGTCCTCTAGAAACCATATCTCTTCTTAGGGAGATCGTTCAAGTGGAGCAAACATGTCCTCTAGAAACCATATCTCTTCTTAGGGAGATTGCTAAAGTGGAGCAACCATGTCCTCTAGAAACCACATCTCTTCTTCTTTTTTTTTTTTTTTTTTAAACCTTTATTTTTCAGCAAAGAACAACAACACCGTTCCCCCCCAAAATTGGCATCGGTAGAAAGAAAATACACGTGTACACAGTTCGTTGCCCCAGTACGGCCCCAGCAGGTGCAGACATCATGATAATCACAAGAATCAAGTCTTCGGGATGCAGAGCAAATCATAAAGACTTACAGTATGGAACATTGTGCGTAGCCAGCAGGGCACTATTCCAACACCATCCCTCCCTCCCCGCCCCCCGCATCCTCTCCCTCAGACCCCGACTAACCATATCTCTTCTTAGGGAGATTGTTCAAGTGGAGCAAACCTGTCCTCTAGAAACCATATCGCTTCTTTGGGAGATCGTTCAAGTGGAGCAACCATGTCCTCTAGAAACCATATTGCTTCTTTGGGAGATCGTTCAAGTGGAGCAACCATGTCCTCTAGAAACCATATCGCTTCTTTGGGAGATCGTTCAAGTGGAGCAACCATGTCCTCTAGAAACCATATTGCTTCTTAGGGAGATCGCTCAAGTGGAGCAAACATGTCCTCCCTTAGAAACCATATCTCTTCTTAGGGAGATCGCTCAAGTGGAGCAAACATGTCCTCCCCTAGAAACAATAGGCTTCTTAGGGAGATCGCTCAAGTGGAGCAAACATGTCCTCCCTTAGAAACCATATCTCTTCTTTGGGAGATCGTTCAAGTGGAGCAAACATGTCCTCCCCTAGAAACAATAGGCTTCTTAGGGAGATCGCTCAAGTGGAGCAAACATGTCCTCCCTTAGAAACCATATCTCTTCTTTGGGAGATCGTTCAAGTGGAGCAAACATGTCCTCCCCTAGAAACAATAGGCTTCTTAGGGAGATCGCTCAAGTGGAGCAAACATGTCCTCCCTTAGAAACCATATCTCTTCTTTGGGAGATCGTTCAAGTGGAGCAAACATGTCCTCCCCTGGAAACCATAGGCTTCTTAGGGAGATCGTTCAAGTGGAGCAAACATGTCCTCCTCTAGAAACCATATCGCTTCTTAGCGAGATCGGTCAATTGATGCAAACATGTTCTCTAGAAACAAGGTGGCTTCTTAGGGCGATCGCTCAAGTGGCGCAAGCATGTCCACCTCTAGAAACTATATTGCTTCTGACCTGAGGTTCTGTTTGGGTTCGATGCCTCCAAACCCACTCTTCAGCAGCTGTACTGGGAGCATGTGCTTCGACACAAACATGGTGGTCCTCAGCTGCTGACCAAGCCCACCTAGACATGGCCTTGTCTAGCAGCTACAGAGCTCCACCTGGCAGGCTGAAGGTGCCTGTGCTGTGATTAAACTATCACAACTCCTGGTCAGAGGGACCTTCAGATGAAAGGCAAACACTTCATGAAAGTATCCTCGTCCCACTGGTTCCAAGTTCAAAACAACCTATTCAGGAAGGGTTGGGGGTGCTAGATCAACAGCCCTGCTAAAGAATGAAAGAGTTAAATCAATGTCACAAAAAGGAAGTTCTGTTTCCTCATTATACTGCGAAACATTCAGAGGCAAACAATACAAGGAAAGCGAGGTACACAGCGTACAGCCCTGTCTCTGTGGACTTTGTGCAGGATCTTGACGAAAGACATCCCAGTCTTGAGTGCATGTGATCAGACAAGGGTGGTATGGACTTCCGACCAGCAAAGGCATCCAAGTGTGAGCCCGATGCACGTGCAGAGGCTTAGACCAGATCTCCCAGAGCCAGTCCAAACGTACAAACAGCACTCTTTCAGCAAAGGTATCCATGTGTTGTCACAGGACCGGCACACTTAGACCAGACCTCCCGGAGCCAGTCCAAATGTGCAAACAGCACTGCTTCAGTAAATGTATTCATGTGTGGACCTGAGGCAGATGCAGACACTTAGACCAGACCGCCCGGAGCCAGTCCAAATGTGCAAACCGCACAAAACAGTAAAACAAGGCCCCATATTCTGGCCAGAACCCTGTGCCTTAGTATAGGGCCTGGTATTCTACCCCATACTAACAAGGCGCTCCATATATAACGCAGGCCCAATATAATGGCGAGACCCCTGTGCACCAGTATAGGGCCGGTATTTCAGACCCCACGTAGTACAGGCCCCTTATGCAATGGTAGAGGACCAAGAATACTACCCCATACTAGCACAGCGCTCCATATATGAACACAAGGCCCCATATATAGATACTTGCTCTGACCTTACATAGTAGCACAGGCCCCATATACTGGCCACAACAAACCTACCGATCATACACTCCTTACATTCCACATCTTAGCACAAACACTTACACTTGGCAATACATCAACGGGGAAGGTGTTTCCCATATGATAAAGTGGATGGAATTGTTGTTATGGATGCCCATCAATATACGGCTAAAATACAAAGTATGCTACAAATCCCAGAACATTACAAACATGCTAATCTAGGTGCATTTAACGGATTGAGAAGCAAAAGTGATTATTTGACAGAAAGCTCTCCACAATAGACATCTGTAAAAAGGAATTTGTGTTGTTGAACAAGGAAAGCCCGGTTACCCCGGTTTTATATGGGGTCCCCAAGCCCCACTCAAACGTACTTGATTCACCGCTGCACCCCACCATCTCCTCAATTAACTCTGTTGCGGAACCTCTGTCGAAATACATTCATACTTTTATCTGCCCTATAACAAATAGCTATGCTTCGTACATCAGAGATACAGGAGATTTGATCTCCAAAATTGAAAATGAACCATTCAATTCATGCCAAGAGATCCCAGTCACCCTAGACATTGAAGCGTATTTATCACTGAGCATTCCAGACCGATGACGAGGAGGGATTCAAGCACATGAATCTATGAGCATGGGTCCATACTGGTTTTGTTGATCACCGAGGATCCCAGCCTGGTGACGGGAGGGATTCAGGCACATGAATCTATGAGCATGTGTCCATACTGATTTTGTAGATCACTGAGGATCACAGCCTGGTGACGGGGTGGATTCAGGCACATGAATCTATGAGCATGGGTCCATACTGGTTTTGTTGATCACTGAGGATCACAGCCTGGTGACGGGGTGGATTCAGGCACATGAATCTATGAGCATGGGTCCATACTGGTTTTGTTGATCACCGAGGATCCCAGCATGGTGACGGGAGGGATTCAAGCACATGAATCTATGAACATGTGTCCATACTGATTTTGTTGTTCACCGAGGATCCCAGTCTGCAAACAGGGAGGGATTCAAGCACATTAATCTATGAGCATGTGTCCATTCTGGGTTTGTAGATCACTAAGGATCCCAGCCTGGTGACGGGGGTGGATTCAGGCACATGAATCTATGAGCATGTGTCCATACTGGTTTTGTAGATCACCAAGGATCCCAGCCTGCAAATGGGAGGGATTCAAGGACATGAATCTATGAGCATGTGTCCATACTGGTTTTGTTGATCACTGAGGATCCCAGCCTGGTGACGGGAGGGATTCAAGCACATAAATCCACGGAGATGTGTCCGTACAAGTGATGTTTATCACAGAGGATCCGAGCCTGGTGACCGGAGCGATTCAAAAACATGAATCCGCAGAGAAGTGTCCGTACACGTGATGTTTATCATTGAGTATCCCAGCCTGGTGACGGGGAGCGATTCAAGCACATGAATCCACGAAGAAGTGTCCTACAAGTGATGTTTATCACTGAGGATCCCATCCTGGTGATGGGGAGCGATTCAAGCACATGATTCTACAGAGAAGTGTTCGTTCTGGTGATGTGCATCACCGAGGATCCCATCCTGGTGACGGGGAGTGATTCAAGCACATGAATCTACAGAGAAGTGTTCGTTGAGGTGATGTGTATCACCGAAGATCCCAGCCTGGTGACTGGGAGCGATTCAAGCACATGAATCTACAGAGAAGTGTCCGTACAGGTGATGTTTATCACCGAGGATCCCAACCTGGTGACGGGGAGCGATTCAAGCACATGAATCTACAGAGAAGTGTCAGTACAGGTGATGTTTATCACCGAGGATCCCAGCTTGGTGACGGGGAGCGATTCAAGCACATGAATCTACAGAGAAGTGTCCGTACAGGTGATGTTTATCATGACCTACAGAGCATTGGCGGAGGGATCAATGAGTGGGATTAGTTCCTTGCTCGCTCGCTATGTCCCAGTTAGAGGCCTTCGATCCGCTGAATTGCTCCAACTTGTCGTGCCAAGGGTCAGGCTGGCAAGATGGGGAGCTAGGGCCTTCTCAGTGGTGGCCCCTCAGCTCTGGAATTCGATTCCCATTGAGCTTAAGAGGTTGCCATCTATTGAGTTGTTCAAAAAGGAGCTAAAGACATGGTTCTTTAGGAAGTCTTATCTCTAACTGAACGTTCCCTGGAGTGATAAGCTGTGTTTTGATGTTAGGCGCCTTGACGCCCATGGGGCAAAGTATGCGCAGAATAAAAAACATTTTCATTCATTCATTCAAGGATCCCAGCCTGGTGAAGGGGAGCGATTCAATCACATGAATCTGAGCATGTCTTTGTACTGCTGATGTTTATCACAGAGGATCCGAGCCTGGTGACCGGAGCGATTCAAAAACATGAATCCGCAGAGAAGTGTCCGTACACGTGATGTTTATCACCGAGGATCCCAGCCTGGTGACGGGGAGCGATTCAGGCACCTGAATCCACGGAGAAGTGTCCCTACAAGTGATGTTTATCACCGAGGATCCCATCCTGGTGACTGGGAGCGATTCAAGCACATGAATCCACAGAGAAGTGTTTGTTCTGGTGATGTGTATCACCGAGGATCCCATCCTGGTGACGGGGATTGGTTCAAGCACATGAATCTACAGAGAAGTGTTCGTTGAGGTGATGTGTATCACCGAGGATCCCAGCCTGGTGACGGGGAGTGATCAAGGACCTGAATCCACGGAGAAGTGTCCGTACAGGTGATGTTTATCACCGAGGATCACAGCCTGGTGACGGGGAGTGATTCAGGCACCTGAATCCACAGAGAAGTGTCCGTACAGGTGATGTTTATCATCGAGGATCCCAACCTGGTGACGGGGAGCGATTCAAGCACATGAATCCACAGAGAAGTGTTTGTTCTGGTGATGTGTATCACCGAGGATCCCATCCTGGTGACGGGGATTGATTCAAGCGCATGAATCTACAGAGAAGTGTTCGTTGAGGTGATGTGTATCACCGAGGATCCCAGCCTGGTGACTGGGAGCGATTCAAGCACATGAATCCACGGAGAAGTGTCCGTACACGTGATGTTTATCACAGAGGATCCCAGCCTGGTGAAGGGGAGCGATTCAAGCACATGAATCCACGGAGAAGTGTCCGTACAAGTGATGTTTATTACCGAGGATCCCAGCCTGGTGAAGGGGAGCGATCCAAGCACATGAATCCGCGGAGAAGTGTCCGTACAAGTGATGTTTATCACCGAGGATCCCAGCCTGGTGACGGGGAGCGATTCAAGCACATGAATCCACGGAGAAGTGTCCGTGCAAGTGATGTTTATCATTGAGTATCCCAGCCTGGTGACGGGGAGCGATTCAAGCACATGAATCCACAGAGAAGTGTCCGTACAAGTGATGTTTATCACCGAGGATCCCAGCCTGGTGACGGGGAGCGATTCAAGCACATGAATCCACGGAGAAGTGTCCGTACATGTGATGTTTATCACCGAGGATCCCAGCCTGGTGACGGGGAGCGATTCAAGCACAAGAATCCACGGAGAAGTGTCCGTACACGTGATGTTTGTCACCGAGGATCCCAGCCTGGTGACGGGGAGCGATTCAAGCACAAGAATCCACGGAGAAGTGTCCGTACACGTGATGTTTGTCACCGAGGATCCCAGCCTGGTGACGGGGAGCGATTCAAGCACATGAATCCACGGAGAAGTGTCCGTACACGTGATGTTTATCACCGAGGATCCCAGCCTGGTGACGGGGATTGATTCAAGCACATGAATCCACGGAGAAGTGTCCGTACACGTGATGTTTATCACCGAGGATCCCAGCCTGGTGACGGGGAGCGATTCAAGCACATGAATCCACGGAGAAGTGTCCGTACACTTGATGTTTATCACCGAGGATCCCAGCCTGGTGACGGGGAGCGATTCAAGCACAAGAATCCACGGAGAAGTGTCCGTACACGTGATGTTTATCATTGAGTATCCCAGCCTGGTGATGGGGAGCGATTCAAGCACATGAATCCACGGAGAAGTGTCCGTACACGTGATGTTTATCACCGAGGATCCCAGCCTGGTGACGGGGAGCGATTCAAGCACATGAATCCACGGAGAAGTGTCCGTGCAAGTGATGTTTATCATTGAGTATCCCAGCCTGGTGATGGGGAGCGATTCAAGCACATGAATCCACGGAGAAGTGTCCGTGCAAGTGATGTTTATCATTGAGTATCCCAGCCTGGTGACGGGGAGCGATTCAAGCACATGAATCCACGGAGAAGTGTCCGTACACGTGATGTTTATCACCGAGGATCCCAGGCTGGTGACGGGGAGCGATTCAAGCACATGAATCCACGGAGAAGTGTCCGTACACGTGATGTTTATCACCGAGGATCCCAGCCTGGTGACGGGGAGCGATTCAAGCACATGAATCCACGGAGAAGTGTCCGTACACTTGATGTTTATCACCGAGGATCCCAGCCTGGTGACGGGGAGCGATTCAAGCACAAGAATCCACGGAGAAGTGTCCGTACACGTGATGTTTATCATTGAGTATCCCAGCCTGGTGATGGGGAGCGATTCAAGCACATGAATCCACGGAGAAGTGTCCGTACACGTGATGTTTATCACCGAGGATCCCAGCCTGGTGACGGGGAGCGATTCAAGCACATGAATCCACGGAGAAGTGTCCGTGCAAGTGATGTTTATCATTGAGTATCCCAGCCTGGTGATGGGGAGCGATTCAAGCACATGAATCCACGGAGAAGTGTCCGTGCAAGTGATGTTTATCATTGAGTATCCCAGCCTGGTGACGGGGAGCGATTCAAGCATAGAATCCACGGAGAAGTGTCCGTACACGTGATGTTTATCACCGAGGATCCCAGCCTCGTGACGGGGAGCGATTCAAGCACATGAATCCACGGAGAAGTGTCCGTGCAAGTGATGTTTATCATTGAGTATCCCAGCCTGGTGATGGGGAGCGATTCAAGCACATGAATCCACGGAGAAGTGTCCGTACACGTGATGTTTATCACCGAGGATCCCAGCCTGGTGACGGGGAGCGATTCAAGCACAAGAATCCACGGAGAAGTGTCCGTACACGTGATGTTTATCACCGAGGATCCCAGGCTGGTGACGGGGAGCGATTCAAGCACATGAATCCACGGAGAAGTGTCCGTACACGTGATGTTTATCACCGAGGATCCCAGCCTGGTGACGGGGAGCGATTCAAGCACATGAATCCACGGAGAAGTGTCCGTGCAAGTGATGTTTATCATTGAGTATCCCAGCCTGGTGATGGGGAGCGATTCAAGCACATGAATCCACGGAGAAGTGTCCGTGCAAGTGATGTTTATCATTGAGTATCCCAGCCTGGTGACGGGGAGCGATTCAAGCACATGAATCCACGGAGAAGTGTCTGTACACGTGATGTTTATCACCGAGGATCCCAGCCTGGTGACGGGGAGCGATTCAAGCACATGAATCCACGGAGAAGTGTCCGTACACGTGATGTTTATCAACGAGGATCCCAGGCTGGTGACGGGGAGCGATTCAAGCACATGAATCCACGGAGAAGTGTCCGTACACGTGATGTTTATCACCGAGGATCCCAGGCTGGTGACGGGGAGCGATTCAAGCACATGAATCCACGGAGAAGTGTCCGTACACGTGATGTTTATCACCGAGGATCCCAGCCTGGTGACGGGGAGCGATTCAAGCACATGAATCCACGGAGAAGTGTCCGTACACTTGATGTTTATCACCGAGGATCCCAGCCTGGTGACGGGGAGCGATTCAAGCACAAGAATCCACGGAGAAGTGTCCGTACACGTGATGTTTATCATTGAGTATCCCAGCCTGGTGATGGGGAGCGATTCAAGCACATGAATCCACGGAGAAGTGTCCGTACACGTGATGTTTATCACCGAGGATCCCAGCCTGGTGACGGGGAGCGATTCAAGCACATGAATCCACGGAGAAGTGTCCGTACACTTGATGTTTATCACCGAGGATCCCAGCCTGGTGACGGGGAGCGATTCAAGCACATGAATCCACGGAGAAGTGTCCGTACACGTGATGTTTATCACCGAGGATCCCAGCCTGGTGACGGGGAGCGATTCAAGCACATGAATCCACGGAGAAGTGTCCGTACACGTGATGTTTATCACCGAGGATCCCAGGCTGGTGACGGGGAGCGATTCAAGCACATGAATCCACGGAGAAGTGTCCGTGCAAGTGATGTTTATCATTGAGTATCCCAGCCTGGTGACGGGGAGCGATTCAAGCACATGAATCCACGGAGAAGTGTCCGTACACGTGATGTTTATCACCGAGGATCCCAGCCTGGTGACGGGGAGCGATTCAAGCACAAGAATCCACGGAGAAGTGTCCGTACACGTGATGTTTATCACCGAGGATCCCAGCCTGGTGACGGGGAGCGATTCAAGCACATGAATCCACGGAGAAGTGTCCGTGCAAGTGATGTTTATCATTGAGTATCCCAGCCTGGTGATGGGGAGCGATTCAAGCACATGAATCCACGGAGAAGTGTTCGTTCCCCTCTCCCTTCTGTCAGTCGCAGGGCCATTGGCACGTCAAAGCGCTACCTACAGTGACCCTGCGCTTGACCTGTGACCTTCCCTTTTGTTGTGCTGCAAACCTCGAGGAATTTATTCTCACCTTGCCCTCCACGCCATGGCCGCCTGCAGTCTGCACTTGCAGGATAAATGGAGAGAGGTAGTTTGTTGATTGCTGTCTTCACCCTGCCCCTCCTCAGCTCGACCCACCTAATTTGACTGTTTCACACTGCACAGTTCAGCCACTCAAAGGCTAATGTTTGTTGAAATGTTTATTTTTGAGCAGTTGAACCTCGCCCGCTATGCAACTTTAATCAGCTAAGCACACATCTTGCGTTACGTTGTGTATCATATGTTTTAGTCTGTCCTAGTATTTACACAAATAATAATTTTTTTTTTTTCACAACCAAAACAAATAATAATTTTAATACCCCTGTCTTGTCTCATTTCTTTTACAGCACTACTAAACCCAATCCAGGGTGTCGGAGCGCTTTACATCAACCATTATACATTGACAGTAAATCATGTGTGTAAATCAATTTACAGGATGTGTTACATAAGATGCTGAGGGTTTCAAGGTGTACGATTGACATGTCCTCTCCTTCATAGTTCACTGTGCTATATTAGAAGGTTTACAGTTTATGAAATGTACGTAAATCAAGGATCTCTGTGTTAAAAGCATTAACCCATCACCCATCAAATACAGATCCGTTATCTGTGTGTCAGATGATGTGCTTTGCCGGAGGTATATTGACCCTCAATGCTACTTTGATTCAAAACTGGGACTAGACAAAACACCTGTCTCTCCAGCAAGTGCATTAACCCCCAGAGTTATCTTACCATTATTATTTTCAGAGATTTACTGGGTTCATAAAGCTCTATGCAGCAGGTGCCTTAACCACATAAGATATTTTAAAATGCACTCATTGCAACCAGTTGAGCAGAACACAGATATACTGCCACGTTTATCCTTGTTGCCACCGGACGGGATGCACTGCGTGCCTTATTACCTAGGTTTCGCCTTACTAAGGACGCTCACTGCTACTTGTTCCCATCCTCCCCCCATTCAATCCGGACTTCTGGAATTCCTTCTACACGTGGATTTTCCACCCACGACCAATCCTCCCATTTGACCGCAGCGGCGCCACCGGACGGGACGCCCTGCTTGCCTTATTACCTAGGCTTGCATATTAGGCAATACACTGGTTGTCCTGATGATGATCCTTCATTTTAACAGGATCGAAACGCCGTCGACAGTTGATGTAGTTTAAACACTAGTTCCCCACTGTGTGACATCATTGCGTTTTTACTACACGAGTAAAGCTAGATTGATTCCTTCCATTTTGTACTAGTCTCTCACAAATTGTAAAATTGCCTGATCAACCTCCTACCTTTGTATTTTGTTTATTTAGCCTTGTTGTTTGTTGTGGATACAGGACTGTGTCCCACTATATACATGTCGTTTTGAAATTTCTTTCTATCTTTGTCATTGATTAAATTCAGGGTCCGGTTGGACACGTTACTTATTATAGCGCAGATTGTGGCCTATAATTATTCCATGTTTATACCTTCCTTTTTTGTCAAGGACCTTTGTTGATTGATATTACTAATACCCTTGGTCCTTGCTTACCGAGTGGGTTCCCTTGTTTCTCCTAGTAGTACTTAAAATACATGTGGGCACAATCTTCTAACCCACATTGTCAACTTCTTTTGGAGCATGTCATCTTGGGATATGTCACAGTTTGTGACTCAGCCCAGTCACATCGCGAGTCACACCTCAGACACCATTTTCTTTCTAACACTCAAGGTTTGGTACGCGACATTAGTCCCCAGATTTATTCTGACCATGCTCTCATTTACTTCCATTGGTCACTGGACCTCGGCCCTCATGGATGCGGGTTTCAATGTTCTCTACCGCTTTGAAATTAGGCCACTGTCTCTTCTACGGACTTTAGACTTTCTTTGAGCAAGCACTCTCCACCTATGACGGAGGACATGGCAGTCGGTCGACTCCTGGCTTACACAGGTGGCTAACTACATCGTACCTGTTAAACACGAAGATGTTAATTCCTCAGAAACAAAAGGTCAGCCCTTGGGTTAGTGAGGAGCCTAAAGTACTTTGCAAGCAGTGTAAGAAAATGGAACTGATCAGAGGCGTCATTACCTTTGCAATGACAAAGCGCTCTACAAGAAGGCTCTAAATATCTACCATTGTGCAATTAAGAAAGCTCAGTCTGACTTTTAACAGATCAGATCGACATGTCTCAAAACAAGTCTGGGGGGGATCTTTGAAATCTTCAAAAATGTTACGCAAAGAGGAAGCTTTACTTCCGCCTTTAAAAGCTTCTCTTAATTTATGTACCCACTTCTTCAACTTCTCTGACACTAAAATCCAAACCATTGTGGAAGCTTTACATCTCACGGACCCTGCCTTGATGAGGATCAGTGACCATACAGCACTGCAGGTAGAAATAGTGCCCTCTCGTGGCAAACTACTACAGGAATTTGCCTTGATTTCACTTGAGGAGTCCGCTCAGGCCTTGAGTGCCTGCAAATCAGGATCGCCAGAGGACTCTTGTCCTCCTCACTTACTTGCTGCCAATTGTACGGCCATCATCCCTGTTCTAAAGCAGCTTCTAAGTCAGTCAGTTTGTTTGGCCACGGTGCCCAGTGGTTGGAAGCATGCCAAGTTGATTCCTCTTTTAAACAAACCCACGGTAGACCAGACCAACCTTGCCAATTTCCGTCCCATTTTTTGGCTGCCATCCTTTACCAAGATTTTAGAGATGCTCATAAACAAGCAACTTTCTGCTTTTTGAGAACAAAATGTGCTTTTTCACCCTACCCAGTTGGGCATCAGCCTGGGTTTCAGGTCCGATACCACACTGTTAGAGGTCTCAGGTACAATTAGGCTAGCGGTAGATCAAGGGAAGCAGGTGGCACTGATCCTTCTTGATCTATCCGCAGCTTTTGTCACAGTCACGCATTCAACACTCCTGCAGCACCTCGAAACCGTAGGTGTCTGGCTCTGTTCCTTTCTGACAGTCCGGCCCCTGGCAATCTGGATGGCCTCCTTTGCCTCGGATCCAAAACCACTGGGTTATGGGGTCCCTCAGGGGTCTACACTAAGCCCCACATTGTTTGCACTGTGTAAATGACCCCGTTGGCACCCCTGGTTGAATCCTTTGGGGTACTTGGCAATATCTTATGCAGATGATGCACAACTGCTCCTCACTCTTGACAGAAATGCACCTAATGCACTGCGTAACCTCAGACCTGCTCAACGTCTGTGTTTCAGTGGCTGTGCGGTAGTGACCTCCAACGTAATGCTAACAAGACAGAAATTCTTCTCTTTGGGGTCAAGGATGTCCCCCGCCACCCTTCCCCCCACCATGGTAGCACGCAATCTTGGGGTGAAATTCAATACTACTGTTTCTTTCACCCGCCCAGGTAGGGGGGTAGTAGACACCTGCTTTGGTCAGCTAAATACATTAAAGTTCCTCCAACTCCTGCCCCTCACTCAGTTGAAAACAGTGATCCAGGCCTTGACCACCCCAAGGCTGGATCATGCAAACCCTCTGTACTGGGGCCTACCTCCTGCGGAGACTACATCTAATGCAGAGCGCTGCTGCCAGGCTTCTACCACGCCTTCCCAAGTGAGCCCACATTCAGCCAGGCCTAAAGGAACTGCACTGGCCGCCTATAGAAGAATGTGAGGTTCAAAGGTTTGGTTCGGGCACACAGAGCTTCTCACCACAAAGGCCCTCTGTATTTGTTAACAGATTCACACCTTGCCAATCAGCTGGGTCTCTTAGGTCATCCAGCTCAGATGAAAAAGGTGCAGCGCTAGCTCCTTCTCTTACCTGGCGACCAAGAAGTGAAATGCCCTCCCAGCTCAGCTCCCTGGTCCCATGGACATTCTGACCTTTAATAGGCTTCTTAAGACCTGGCTCTTTGCTTCTTCCTTTTAGTACCTCTGGTATTTACGGAGCAGCATTTCTACTTAGCACGGGGACACTCTGTTGAGTAGCTGTTGCGCTTTATAAACCTTTAAAAGCAATAATTATGTGTCATTGGTTCAGCAGGTTAGGGTGGAAAGACTTTCTGTCTTTGGAGAAGAACAGGATTTGGAATAAAGAATTCCTTTAAATATTGTAAATGCTTTCATGTACAGAACGAGCATGTCCAGTGGTGAAGACGTAGTAAGGTACATTAGGGTGTCGTCTCGGTATTGCTGGATGGAAACGTCTCTTTCCACCAGTTGCTTAACTTGGTGACCATGGGCCCTAATGCAGACTTGTAAAATGAGACCCGCTCCCCCGGATAGCTGTCCCAAATCCTTAGCAAACCTTACTACTCTTTAACCTTCCTCCAAATTTTCCACACAAGTCTGTCTGTCACAGGAGGTCACTGCAGTGACATACCTTTACTTTATATTAGACATAATAGATGTCACTGCCAGCTCGTCACATTGTCTTTGCTATTAGTGTTCATGATGGCTCAAGTTAGCACAAAACCATAATAAATACAAGACCCATTATTAAAACATAATTTTACATTCTGAACAGAGTCTACACAGAATACCCCACCATAGCATGTATGTGCTATGTTTCTAGAAATCACACTGAGAAAAAATGGTGTAGGTGGAGCTGCTCTCAAGTGAATCCAGGCATTCCTTTCAAACAGAACTTTTCAAGTCTTCTCCCAAAAGCCTGCTCCAAAACGCACTCTTTCGCACATGGAGTACCTCAAGGCTCCATCTTAAGTCCATTACTTTTCAATCTTTATGTAAAACCCCTGGCTGAGCTGGCAGAAAATCTGGCCTGTTAATCTTTTCCTATGCTGATGATTCCCAAATCATGTTCTCATTATCTGCACAAAACCCAAATGACACCTCTACACTCAAGACAGGACTCACCAACATAGCAGCCTGGATGCAATCCAACTTACTTAAATTAAACGGCGATAAAACAGAGGTACTGATATTGGGTAAACAGAAAAGCCTCTGGAGCACACAACATTGGCCAGACAAAATGGGGACCCTCCCTACCCCCGCACCTCACGTACGTAACTTAGGCGTATTCCTGGATGACACCTTGAGCATGCAGGCCCAATCAGTGAAAGTCGCGGCCACCTGTTTTCTCATCATCAAGTGGCTAAGAAAAATCTGTTGGATGTTACCGGAAACAACAAACAAAACTATAGTCATCGCCTTAATCACCTCCCGGCTTGACTACGGAAACATCCTATATGTGGGCTCAAACAAACAGATCACTCATAGATTACAGATGGCCCAAAATGCATCAGTCAGACTTCTATGCAAAGTGCCAAAAAAAGAATCTATATCCGCTTTCCGACGAAAACTGCACTGGCTAACCATAGAAAGTCGAGTAAAATTTAAAGCACTTACTTACATGTATAAAATCAAATCTGGGACAGCGCCCAACTACCTTTGCTCCCTGGCCACACCCTACACCCCATCAACACATCTTAGATCAGCCTCTCACGGCCGTTTTGCTCCTCCCAGTAATCGTTGTCTTCCTTTCTGTATTATTTGCTCTGCCCTGCTGTTTTCTTTTCATGCCCCCCTGTCATTGTCTTCCTTTCTGTATTCTTTGCTCTGCTGTTTTCTTTTCATGCCCCCTGTCATCGTTGTCTTCCTTTCTGTATTCTTTGCTCTGCCCTACTGTTTTCTTTTCATGCCCCCCTGTCAGTGTTGTCTTCCTTTCTGTATTCTTTGCTCTGCTGTTTTCTTTTCATGCCCCCCTGTCAGTGTTGTCTTCCTTTCTGTATTCTTTGCTCTGTTGTTTTCTTTTCATGCCCCCTGTCATTGTCTTCCTTTCTGTATTCTTTGCTCTGCTGTTTTCTTTTCATGCCCCCTGTCATTGTCTTCCTTTCTGTATTCTTTGCTCTGCCCTGCTGTTTTCTTTTCATGCCCCCCTGTCATTGTCTTCCTTTCTGTGTTCTTTGCTCTGCTGTTTTCTTTTCATGCCCACCCTGTCATTGTCTTCCTTTCTGTATACTTTGCTCTGCTGTTTTCTTTTCATGCCCCCTGTCATTGTCTTCCTTACTGTATTCTTTGCTCTGCCCTGCTGTTTTCTTTTCATGCCCCCGTCATTGTTTTCCTTTCTGTATTCTTTGCTCTGCCCTGCTGTTTTCTTTTCATGCCCCCCTGTCAGTGTTGTCTTCCTTTCTGTATTCTTTGCTCTGCTGTTTTCTTTTCATGCCCACCCTGTCAGTGTTGCTTCCTTTCTGTATTCTTTGCTCTGCTGTTTTCTTTTCATGCCCCCTGTCATTGTCTTCCTTTCTGTATTCTTTGCTCTGCCCTGCTGTTTTCTTTTCATGCCCCCCTGTCATTGTCTTCCTTTCTGTATTCTTTGCTCTGTTGTTTTCTTTCCATGCCCCCCTGTCGGTGTTGCTTCCTTTCTGTATTCTTTGCTCTGCTGTTTTCTTTTCATGCCCCCTGTCATTGTTTTCCTTTCTGTATTCTTTGCTCTGCCCTGCTGTTTTCTTTTCATGCCCCCCTGTCAGTGTTGTCTTCCTTTCTGTATTCTTTGCTCTGCTGTTTTCTTTTCATGCCCACCCTGTCAGTGTTGCTTCCTTTCTGTATTCTTTGCTCTGCTGTTTTCTTTTCATGCCCCCTGTCATTGTCTTCCTTTCTGTATTCTTTGCTCTGCCTGCTGTTTTCTTTTCATGCCCCCTGTCATTGTCTTCCTTTCTTTATTCTTTGCTCTGCTGTTTTCTTTTCATGCCCACCCTGTCAGTGTTGCTTCCTTTCTGTATTCTTTGCTCTGCTGTTTTCTTTTCATGCCCCCTGTCATTGTCTTCCATTCTGTATTCTTTGCTCTGTTGTTTTCTTTCCATGCCCCCTGTCATTGTCTTCCTTTCTGTATTCTTTGCTCTGCTGTTTTCTTTTCATGCCCACCCTGTCAGTGTTGCTTCCTTTCTGTATTCTTTGCTCTGCTGTTTTCTTTTCATGCCCCCTGTCATTGTCTTCCTTTCTGTATTCTTTGCTCTGCCCTGCTGTTTTCTTTTCATGCCCCCTGTCATTGTTTTCCTTTCTGTATTCTTTGCTCTGCTGTTTTCTTTTCATGCCCCTGTCATTGCTATCTTCCGTTCTGTATTCTTTGCTCTGCCCTGCTGTTTTCCTTTCATGCCCACCCTGTCAGTGTAGTCTTCCTTTCTGTATTCTTTGCTCTGCTGTTTTCTTTTCATGCCCCCTGTCATTGCTATCTTCCGTTCTGTATTCTTTGCTCTGCCCTGCTGTTTTCCTTTCATGCCCATCCTGCCAGTGTTGTCTTTCTGTACTCTTTGCTCTGCCCTGTGCCTGCTGTTTGCTTTCCATGCCCACCCTGACACTAGAGCAGAGCCCTGGAAGGAGTGTGAAAGCCTTGGTAACGAGTTCCCTGTTTCTATGGCACCTTCTTCCGGTCCTGGCGGCAGATCAGGCTGCTGTTGGCATGGCAACAGGATGGAAGTCACTGCGCTAGGAGTGCTGCTGGTGATGCTACTGCTCACGACCTCAGTCTGTGCTGCTGAGGCTCTCTCGAGATGCTCGTAAATGAAAGCCTGTAACCCCTACCACTGAGCCAGGCCTCGACCGTAGCGCTTCTAAGACTTTAACCAGGGCAGGAGGCGGGAGAGACTGGTACTAACCGCACAATGGACCACATGTCCTAGTAGTTTAGATTAAAGTGTGCAAAAAGTGTCGCATGCAAGCTTGAATTAACCCCAGCGACCAGTAGTTACTTGGCCCCATCCCAGTCTATCGTTATTTTGCTCACCGTGACACCTCACTTTAGACTCAGCCATATGCAAAACTGTCTTGACCCTGCTCCCCATGGTTACAGTCCAGCCCAAACTACTGCCAGGCCACGTCCTCCCTGGACCGAAAACGATCATCCTGGGACCGGTTTCGCTCATCAGCCAGGTATAGCTTGGTTCCAGTGACAAAGTGCACGGGACTCACCAGTCTCACTTAGGGGTCACTGTAGTATACAAAAAAGTGAAAGAAAGAACGCTTGAATTAACCTCAGCCACTGGTAATTACTTGGTCCGCATCCCAATCACACCATGCCACCTCAGTTTGGACTCGGCCGTATGCAAGTCAGTGTTGACCCTGCCCCAAAGGGAACAGTCAAGCCAGGACCTCCCTGAGCCGAGACGCAAGCTGCCCAGGACCGGTTTTGCTCTTATTATGGGTTCATCAGCCGGATACCGCTTGGCTCCAGTGACTGTGTGCACGGGACCAACATCGATGGACCGTGATGCAGCCTCAAGTAATTTACCGGTGGCTGAGATTAATTCATTCATTACATCCATCGCTTTTCTGTATTCCATAGTCTCCTTTTACCTTGTCCCAGGCGGGGTGTTTCGCTATACTCCCTTCTGTTGGTTTAAACCCCTGTCGTCAGCGCCGCTTGCTGCGATTCCCTCTTTGTGCCAAGGATACCCTCCTAGTGTCAGCCCACAGCTGGCTGGGAGCTGTGTGTGACAGAATGTATGGCCGAGCCATGTTTCCCACAGTACCTTTCCTCCTGACTCTTGATTAGTAGGTATGTAAAGGGTGAGGGAATCCTTTTGTTAGAGAGGCGATGGCACTAACGTCTGTAATCTGGTGAGAGATGTGGTCACACCAAGTTTGCATCCTAGTGTTAAAGAGGGCGGGGGCAGCCACTTGCTCAGCTCCCTGATGGCTGTGTTCAAGGACAGTTAAACTCTCTTCGAGATATGGACATTGGGGGTGAGCCCTGTGGACCAGTGGCCTCCTAATTAGACCTTTCAGACGGTCGTCACGTGGGGTTTCTTAAGGTTTACGGTTAAGTAATCCGGCTATGAAAACAGTACCAGCACCACAAGAGCGTTATGGAAACGCACAGTGGTTTGAACAAAGATGAGGAAATCATTCACCCAATGACAAAGGTGCGCTGCTGTAAGGGTCTATGGATAGGTTAAGGTGCAGTCTCAGAGTGCCCGGGATTTGAGAGAGATTGAAGAAAAATAAAGCCAACACACCTTCCAGGGGAGCTGCTTAGTCCCAACATGTCTGTCCCGAAAGCGGCTGATACTATCGCATGCACTCAAGTGTAGGTTCAGAGTCCCAAAGAGAGAAATTCAACAAAGAGGGTGTAGATTTTCCTGTGGTGCTGCTCCAAGGGGCTGTGCAAGATGCATCTTGTAATTTCCATCCTGCCCCTTGTCTTAACTGTGTCCTGTTGGGTGCTTTGAGGTGCTGTGTGTGTAGTTCAGCTATTACCACTGTTTACGTATATCTGTTATGGTAGTGATTGTCCACTGTCCTTCTGATGGCAAGCATAGGTGCCTCTCCTAGTCTTCGCAGTGGGGTGCATGGGACTCTTCTCCTTCTTGTCTAGGATGACTCTTCTTAATTTCCTTCTAATGACAAGCGTAGGTGCTTGGCTGAGCCTCTGCAGTGGGGTGACCAGGACTCTTTTGCTTTTTGTCTGGGGAACTCTTCTTCCTGTCCTTCTGATGACCAGCGTGGGTGCCTGTCTGAGTCTTCGCAGTACGGTGCACGGGACTCTTCTGCTTTTTGTCTGGGGAACTCTTCTTCCTGTCCTTCTGATGACCAGCGTGGGTGCCTGTCTGAGTCTTCGCAGTACGGTGCACGGGACTCTTCTGCTTTTTGTCTGGGGGACTCTTCTTCCTGTCCTTCTGATGACCAGCGTGGGTGCCTGTCTGAGTCTTCGCAGTACGGTGCACGGGACTCTTCTGCTTTTTGTCTGGGGGACTCTTCTTCCTGTCCTTCTGATGACCAGCGTGGGTGCCTGTCTGAGTCTTCGCAGTACGGTGCACGGGACTCTTCTGCTTTTTGTCTGGGGAACTCTTCTTCCTGTCCTTCTGATGACCAGCGTGGGTGCCTGTCTGAGTCTTCGCAGTACGGTGCACGGGACTCTTCTGCTTTTTGTCTGGGGGACTCTTCTTCCTGTCCTTCTGATGACCAGCGTGGGTGCCTGTCTGAGTCTTCGCAGTACGGTGCACGGGACTCTTCTGCTTTTTGTCTGGGGGACTCTTCTTCCTGTCCTTCTGATGACCAGCGTGGGTGCCTGTCTGAGTCTTCGCAGTACGGTGCACGGGACTCTTCTGCTTTTTGTCTGGGGGACTCTTCTTCCTGTCATTCTGATGACCAGCGTAGGTGCCCGTCCGAGTCTCCACAGTGGGGTGCCAGGGACTCTTCTCCTCCTTATCTGGGGGGGAGTCTTCATACTGTCCTGATGACCAGCGTAGGTGCCCGTCCGAGCCTCCGCAGTGGGGTGCCAGGGACTCTTCTCCTCCTTATCTGGGGTGGACTATTCTTACTGTCCTTCTGATGACAGGTGTGGGTGCTTGTCCGAGCCTCCACAGTGGGGTGCCAGGGACTCTTCTGCTTCTTGTCTGGGGGGGAACTCTTCGTACTGTCCTTCTGATGACCAGCGTAGGTGCCCGTCCGAGTCTCCACAGTGGGGTGCCAGGGACTCTTCTCCTCCTTATCTGGGGGGGAGTCTTCATACTGTCCTGATGACCAGCGTAGGTGCCCGTCCGAGCCTCCGCAGTGGGGTGCCAGGGACTCTTCTCCTCCTTATCTGGGGTGGACTATTCTTACTGTCCTTCTGATGACAGGTGTGGGTGCTTGTCCGAGCCTCCACAGTGGGGTGCCAGGGACTCTTCTGCTTCTTGTCTGGGGGGACGACGACTCTTCTTACTGTCCTTCTGATGACAGGTGTGGGTGCCTGTCCGAGTCTCCGCAGTGGGGTGTCAGGGACTCTTCTCCTCCTTATCTGGGGGGACTCTTCGTACTGTCCTTCTGATGGCAAGCATGGGTACCCGTCCGAGCCTCCACAGTGGGGTGCCAGGGACTCTTCTGGGTCTTGTCTGGGGGGATCCTTTCCCGGCTTACAGCTTGTGCACCTGGTACCATGCTGGTTCCCCACTCATCTGTGTCTCTTGGGGTTTCATTTCATTGTCTTTCGGTCCGTTGACTGGAGCTTCCATTTGCGCACCCTTGAAAGTAGAGACTTGTGGTGTGTTGTGTGGGGGATGTATAGGGATATAGGGGTATGAAGTGCACTCTTTATCCCTCCTCATCCCTCCTGAAGCATCTTTACAGAGATATGACCCTAAGTGCACCTCTCGCTCTTCGCTTTGTGTATCATCCATGGGTGTGTGCATTTCCACACTGTATTATTCTATTCATAAACCTTCTCCTGGTTTTCGTTCCATACAATCACTGTGGTGTTGCTGCTCGCAGAAGAACCGGTTCGCTGGGCTGGAACCCAAGCTGCAATCATGGTTCAGTGTCGGCTCCTTGTAAAAGGCTTTCATGTGCTGAAAGGAAGGTTTTCCAGGAGAGAGTACAGTGCTTCGACTCTGCCTCTCCTCCACCTACAGACCCATTACTCTGAAAGGCTTCTTTATAAATCCAAATTCTGACGCCCCTCAGCACTGATCTCCGCTCTCTTGTTCCAGCCCTCACAGTGAACCTCTCTGGCATCTCTCTGTGGTTTCAGAGCTGTACTCCCGACCTTCTCGTCGGGTTATGAGGAAAAACATGCTGGGCTGCTTTTATTCTTATTTCCTTTCAGAAAGTCTTTGTCAAGGGGAGCTCATGCCTGCCATGTTTACGTGGTATCATTCTTCCGGTTTCAACTTTTAATATTTGGATTTGGCTTGCTGATCTTGTTTTTTGTGTGCGTATTTTCTTATGCTTGTGTTCGTCAATGAAGGTAAGAATAAGTCATTGGGTGGATGAATGCATGGGTGCGGCAGCAATAAAGTGAGTGAACGTCTGCATACCTGGCGAGCTGAGTGTCTCGAATGCAGTAGCCACTTACGAGGGGCTTTCAGTTATAAGCCAGAACTATTGACATCGCAAGTGCTTGTGTGCACTTCTGTCAACCCTGTTCATTGTCCACAAGAACAGCCAAGGAGGCCTTCATTGTTTCCTTTAAGAAGAGCTGTGTGTGGCTTCTTTGTTCTTCCAGAGCCAGCTGCGTGCTGTTTGTTCACTGAGATCAGAAGAAGTGACGGGGGCTTTGTAGCTGCCTTTGAAGACCCTTCTTTCATCACAAGGGCACTGTAGCTGCCTTAGAATACCCCTCTACCATCACAAGGGCATTGTAGCTGCCTTAGAATACCCCTCTACCATCACAAGGGCATTGTAGCTCCCTTAGAAGACCTTCTCTCATGACAAGGGCATTGTAGCTCCCTTAGAAGACCCTCTCTCATGACAAGGCATTGTAGCTCCCTTAGAAGACCCTCTCTCATGACAGGGCCATTGTAACTGCCTCAGAAGACCCTCTCTCATGACAGGGGCACTGTAGCTGCCTTAGAAGACCCTCTCTCATGACAGGGGCACTGTAGCTGCCTTAGAAGACCCTCTCTCATGACAGGGGCACTGTAGCTGCCTCAGAAGACCCTCTCTCATGACAGGGGCACTGTAGCTGCCTTAGAAGACCCTCTCTCATGACAGGGGCACTGTAGCTGCCTCAGAAGACCCTCTCTCATGACAGGGGCACTGTAGCTGCCTTAGAAGACCCTCTCTCATGACAGGGGCACTGTAGCTGCCTTAGAAGACCCTCTCTCATGACAGGGGCATTGTAGCTGCCTTAGACGACCCTTTCTCATGACAGGGGCTTTGTAGCTGCCTTAGAAGACCCTCTCTCATGACAGGGGCACTGTAGCTGCCTCAGAAGACCCTCTCTCATGACAGGGGCACTGTAGCTGCCTCAGAAGACCCTCTCTCATGACAGGGGCATTGTAGCTCCCTTAGAAGACCCTCTCTCATGACAGGGGCATTGTAGCTGCCTTAGACGACCCTTTCTCATGACAGGGGCTTTGTAGCTGCCTTAGAAGACCCTCTCTCATGACAGGGGCATTGTAACTGCCTCAGAAGACCCTCTCTCATGACAGGGGCACTGTAGCTGCCTCAGAAGACCCTCTCTCATGACAGGGGCATTGTAGCTGCCTTAGAAGACCCTCTCTCATGACAGGGGCTTTGTAGCTGCCTTAGAAGACCCTCTCTCATGACAGGGCCATTGTAACTGCCTCAGAAGACCCTCTCTCATGACAGGGGCACTGTAGCTGCCTTAGAAGACCCTCTCTCATGACAGGGCCATTGTAACTGCCTCAGAAGACCCTCTCTCATGACAGGGGCACTGTAGCTGCCTCAGAAGACCCTCTCTCATGACAGGGGCATTGTAGCTGCCTGAGAAGACCCTGTCTCATGACAGGGGCACTGTAGCTCCCTTAGAAGACCCTCTCTCATGACGAGGGCATTGTAGCTCCCTTAGAAGACCCTCTCTCATGACAGGGGCACTGTAGCTGCCTTAGAAGACCCTCTCTCATGACAGGGGCACTGTAGCTGCCTTAGAAGACCCTCTCTCATGACAGGGGCATTGTAGCTGCCTTAGAAGACCCTCTCTCATGACAGGGGCACTGTAGCTGCCTCAGAAGACCCTCTCTCATGACAGGGGCATTGTAGCTGCCTTAGACGACCCTTTCTCATGACAGGGGCTTTGTAGCTACCTTAGAAGACCCTCTCTCATGACAGGGGCACTGTAGCTGCCTCAGAAGACCCTCTCTCATGACAGGGGCACTGTAGCTGCCTCAGAAGACCCTCTCTCATGACAGGGGCATTGTAGCTGCCTTAGACGACCCTTTCTCATGACAGGGTCTTTGTAGCTGCCTTAGAAGACCCTCTCTCATGACAGGGCCATTGTAACTGCCTCAGAAGACCCTCTCTCATGACAGGGGCACTGTAGCTGCCTCAGAAGACCCTCTCTCATGACAGGGGCATTGTAACTGCCTCAGAAGACCCTCTCTCATGACAGGGCCATTGTAACTGCCTCAGAAGACCCTCTCTCATGACAGGGGCATTGTAGCTGCCTTAGAAGACCCTCTCTCATGACAGGGGCATTGTAGCTGCCTTAGAAGACCCTCTCTCATGACAGGGGCACTGTAGCTGCCTCAGAAGACCCTCTCTCATTACAGGGGCACTGTAGCTGCCTCAGAAGACCCTCTCTCATGACAGGGGCATTGTAGCTGCCTTAGACGACCCTTTCTCATGACAGGGTCTTTGTAGCTGCCTTAGAAGACCCTCTCTCATGACAGGGCCATTGTAACTGCCTCAGAAGACCCTCTCTCATGACAGGGGCACTGTAGCTGCCTCAGAAGACCCTCTCTCATGACAGGGGCATTGTAACTGCCTCAGAAGACCCTCTCTCATGACAGGGCCATTGTAACTGCCTCAGAAGACCCTCTCTCATGACAGGGGCATTGTAGCTGGCTTAGAAGACCCTGTCTCATGACAGGGGCACTGTAGCTCCCTTAGAAGACCCTCTCTCATGACGAGGGCATTGTAGCTCCCTTAGAAGACCCTCTCTCATGACAGGGGCACTGTAGCTGCCTTAGAAGACCCTCTCTCATGACCAGGGCATTGTAGCTGCCTTAGAAGACCCTCTCTCATGACCGGGGCATTGAAGCTCCCTTAGAAGACCCTCTCTCATGACAGGGGCATTGTAGCTGCCTTAGAAGACCCTCTCTCATGACGAGGGCATTGTAGCTCCCTTAGAAGACCCTCTCTCATGACAGGGGCATTGTAGCTGCCTTAGAAGACCCTCTCTCATGACAGGGGCACTGTAGCTGCCTCAGAAGACCCTCTCTCATGACAGGGGCATTGCAGCTGCCTTAGAAGACCCTCTCTCATGACAGGGGCATTGCAGCTGCCTTAGAAGACCCCTCTCTCATGACAGGGGCATTGTAGCTGCCTTAGACGACCCTTTCTCATGACAGGGGCTTTGTAGCTGCCTTAGAAGACCCTCTCTCATGACAGGGGCACTGTAGCTGCCTTAGAAGACCCTCTCTCATGACAGGGGCACTGTAGCTGCCTTAGAAGACCCTCTCTCATGACAGGGGCATTGTAGCTGCCTTAGAAGACCCTCTCTCATGACAGGGGCACTGTAGCTGCCTCAGAAGACCCTCTCTCATGACAGGGGCACTGTAGCTGCCTCAGAAGACCCTCTCTCATGACAGGGGCATTGTAGCTGCCTTAGACGACCCTTTCTCATGACAGGGGCATTGTAGCTGCCTTAGACGACCCTTTCTCATGACAGGGGCTTTGTAGCTGCCTTAGAAGACCCTCTCTCATGACAGGGGCACTGTAGCTGCCTCAGAAGACCCTCTCTCATGACAGGGGCACTGTAGCTGCCTCAGAAGACCCTCTCTCATGACAGGGGCATTGTAGCTGCCTTAGACGACCCTTTCTCATGACAGGGGCTTTGTAGCTGCCTTAGAAGACCCTCTCTCATGACAGGGCCATTGTAACTGCCTCAGTTGACCCTCTCTCATGACAGGGGCATTGTAACTGCCTCAGAAGACCCTCTCTCATGACAGGGCCATTGTAACTGCCTCAGAAGACCCTCTCTCATGACAGGGGCATTGTAGCTGCCTTAGAAGACCCTGTCTCATGACTGGGGCACTGTAGCTCCCTTAGAAGACCCTCTCTCATGACGAGGGCATTGTAGCTCCCTTAGAAGACCCTCTCTCATGACAGGGGCATTGTAGCTGCCTTAGAAGACCCTGTCTCATGACAGGGGCACTGTAGCTCCCTTAGAAGACCCTCTCTCATGACGAGGGCATTGTAGCTCCCTTAGAAGACCCTCTCTCATGACAGGGCCATTGTAACTGCCTCAGAAGACCCTCTCTCATGACAGGGGCACTGTAGCTGCCTTAGAAGACCCTCTCTCATGACCAGGGCATTGTAGCTGCCTTAGAAGACCCTCTCTCATGACCGGGGCATTGAAGCTCCCTTAGAAGACCCTCTCTCATGACAGGGGCACTGTAGCTGCCTTAGAAGACCCTCTCTCATGACAGGGGCACTGTAGCTGCCTTAGAAGACCCTCTCTCATGACAGGGGCACTGTAGCTGCCTCAGAAGACCCTCTCTCATGACAGGGGCATTGTAGCTGCCTTAGAAGACCCTCTCTCATGACCAGGGCATTGTAGCTCCCTTAGAAGACCCTCTCTCATGACAGGGGCATTGTAGCTGCCTTAGACGACCCTTTCTCATGACAGGGGCATTGTAGCTCCCTCAGAAGACCCTCTCTCATGACAGGGGCATTGTAGCTGCCTTAGAAGACCCTCTCTCATGACAGGGGCACTGTAGCTGCCTTAGAAGACCCTCTCTCATGACAGGGGCACTGTAGCTGCCTTAGAAGACCCTCTCTCATGACAGGGGCACTGTAGCTGCCTTAGAAGACCCTCTCTCATGACAGGGGCACTGTAGCTGCCTCAGAAGACCCTCTCTCATGACAGGGGCACTGTAGCTGCCTCAGAAGACCCTCTCTCATGACAGGGGCATTGCAGCTCCCTTAGAAGACCATCTCTCATGACGAGGGCATTGAAGCTCCCTTAGAAGACCCTCTCTCATGACAGGGGCACTGTAGCTGCCTTAGAAGACCCTCTCTCATGACAGGGCATTGAAGCTGCCTTAGAAGACCCTCTCTCATGACAGGGGCATTGTAGCTCCCTTAGAAGACCCTCTCTCATGACAGGGGCATTGTAGCTGCCTTAGACGACCCTTTCTCATGACAGGGGCTTTGTAGCTGCCTTAGAAGACCCTCTCTCATGACAGGGCCATTGTAACTGCCTCAGAAGACCCTCTCTCATGACAGGGGCATTGTAGCTCCCTCAGAAGACCCTCTCTCATGACAAGGGCTTTGTAGCTCCCTTAGAAGACCCTCTCTCATGACGAGGGCATTGTAGCTCCCTTAGAAGACCCTCTCTCATGACAGGGGCACTGTAGCTGCCTTAGAAGACCCTTTCTCATGACAGGGGCATTGTAGCTGCCTTAGAAGACCCTTTCTCATGACAGGGGCATTGTAGCTGCCTTAGAAGACCCTTTCTCATGACAGGGGCATTGTAGCTGCCTTAGAAGACCCTTTCTCATGACAGGGGCATTGTAGCTGCCTTAGAAGACCCTTTCTCATGACAGGGGCATTGTAGCTGCCTTAGAAGACCCCTCTCTCATGACAGGGGCATTGTAGCTGCCTTAGAAGACCCTCTCTCATGACAGGGGCATTGTAGCTCCCTCAGAAGACCCTCTCTCATGACAGGGGCTTTGTAGCTGCCTTAGAAGACCCTCTCTCATGACAGGGGCATTGTAGCTGCCTTAGAAGACCCTCTCTCATGACAGGGGCTTTGTAGCTGCCTTAGAAGACCCTTTCTCATGACAGGGGCATTGTAGCTGCCTTAGAAGACCCTCTCTCATGACAGGGGCATTGTAGCTCCCAGAAGACCCTCTCTCATGACAGGGGCATTGTAACTGCCTCAGAAGACCCTCTCTCATGACAGGGCCATTGTAACTGCCTCAGAAGACCCTCTCTCATGACAGGGGCATTGTAGCTCCCAGAAGACCCTCTCTCATGACAGGGGCATTGTAGCTGCCTTAGAAGACCCTGTCTCATGACAGGGGCACTGTAGCTCCCTTAGAAGACCCTCTCTCATGACGAGGGCATTGTAGCTCCCTTAGAAGACCCTCTCTCATGACAGGGGCACTGTAGCTGCCTTAGAAGACCCTCTCTCATGACCGGGGCATTGAAGCTCCCTTAGAAGACCCTCTCTCATGACAGGGGCACTGTAGCTGCCTTAGAAGACCCTCTCTCATGACAGGGGCACTGTAGCTGCCTTAGAAGACCCTCTCTCATGACAGGGGCACTGTAGCTGCCTTAGAAGACCCTCTCTCATGACAGGGGCACTGTAGCTGCCTCAGAAGACCCTCTCTCATGACAGGGGCACTGTAGCTGCCTCAGAAGACCCTCTCTCATGACAGGGGCACTGTAGCTGCCTTAGAAGACCCTCTCTCATGACCGGGCATTGAAGCTGCCTTAGAAGACCCCTCTCTCATGACAGGGGCATTGTAGCTCCCTTAGAAGACCCTCTCTCATGACAGGGCCATTGTAACTGCCTCAGAAGACCCTCTCTCATGACAGGGGCATTGTAGCTCCCTCAGAAGACCCTCTCTCATGACAGGGGCACTGTAGCTGCCTTAGAAGACCCTCTCTCATGACAGGGCATTGAAGCTGCCTTAGAAGACCCCTCTCTCATGACAGGGGCATTGTAGCTCCCTTAGAAGACCCTCTCTCATGACAGGGCCATTGTAACTGCCTCAGAAGACCCTCTCTCATGACAGGGGCACTGTAGCTGCCTCAGAAGACCCTCTCTCATGACAGGGGCACTGTAGCTGCCTTAGAAGACCCTCTCTCATGACAGGGGCACTGTAGCTGCCTTAGAAGACCCTCTCTCATGACAGGGGCATTGTAGCTGCCTTAGAAGACCCTCTCTCATGACAGGGGCTTTGTAGCTGCCTTAGAAGACCCTTTCTCATGACAGGGGCATTGTAGCTGCCTTAGAAGACCCTCTCTCATGACAGGGGCATTGTAGCTCCCTCAGAAGACCCTCTCTCATGACAGGGGCATTGTAGCTGCCTTAGACGACCCTTTCTCATGACAGGGGCTTTGTAGCTGCCTTAGAAGACCCTTTCTCATGACAGGGGCATTGTAGCTGCCTTAGAAGACCCCTCTCTCATGACAGGGGCTTTGTAGCTGCCTTAGAAGACCCTTTCTCATGACAGGGGCATTGTAGCTGCCTTAGAAGACCCCTCTCTCATGACAGGGGCATTGTAGCTGCCTTAGAAGACCCTCTCTCATGACAGGGGCATTGTAGCTCCCTCAGAAGACCCTCTCTCATGACAGGGGCTTTGTAGCTGCCTTAGAAGACCCTTTCTCATGACAGGGGCTTTGTAGCTGCCTTAGAAGACCCTTTCTCATGACAGGGGCTTTGTAGCTCCCTCAGAAGACCCTCTCTCATGACAGGGGCATTGTAGCTGCCTTAGAAGAACCCTCTCTCATGACAGGGGCATTGTAGCTGCCTTAGAAGAACCTCTCTCACGACCTGAGAGAGGCCTTAAGGTAACCCAGCAATGCTGTGCCCTATGTTGAGTATGGGAATCAATGAGTCCTCAGGACTGCTTACTGAGAAGAACAGACATCCACGGACGATTTGCTTGGATCTCCCTCAAATTATCTCCTAATTCATTGATTCCCATACTCGACATAGGGCACAACATTACTGTGTTCCCTTAAGATGATTTACTCATTTAACCTCATCTCAAGAGATCCTTCTGGCAGCCTCCACTCAGCGAGGGACGCCTAGGAATACCCCCCACTTGCTGGGCTGTCCTTTTTGTCCTGAAGAAGACCCGCTATGACATCACACTAACGCATCATCAGGGTCGAAACGTCGACAATAACACATGGTTCATTCCTAACAAATCTTTCGGTGTATACTATTGAGTGGCCCTGCCACATCCAGAGATATTGTCTGCGTTGCTGTTCTGGCCATTCATCATCTTGTACAACTTGTGTATAGTTTCACTCTTGTATATAGGCACTGCACTACCAGCACTGAGCACCATTGTCACTTTAAAACACTGGTCACTTCACAATTGCGCCTCACCATGACAGCCCTTTTGAAAAATGTGTTTTTAGAAATGTTCTGTGAAAACTCGAAAATAACAAATAATAATATATTCTTTTCAAGCAATTTGGAGTTTTTTGTACTGTTCTGTTCCAATATTCATGTTGTCGCGCGCTGAGATTTAACCCACCTGTACTCTCTGGCATATTGGTTACCCAGAGTAGTCTATAAAGTAGTCGTAATAAGGCTTGTCTTTATTAGCAATGTAATTGTCGCCTCCCCGACAGAACCATTGTAGCTCTACTTCTGCTTTTTGGACAGGGTAACACTGTCCTTGGCACAGATCTCAGCAGGGGTGGCTTGGGTCTTACATTTGTGGAAGACAGTCCCAGTACCTCATTCCCAGAAGGCATTGCCTTGGAGGCTACAAACCCCCAGCTTCATTTTTGCAGCCTTCCTTTTGGGGTTGGTCAATTGACATCCGTTACAGTGGGTAATAGGAAGACTTATTTCCAGCATGTACAGCCGGTAGACGTGCAGTATCAAGCGATCCTTTGTTTCTTGTTGGTTTCTTTGGTTACAAACGTCATGATATGACCGAGTATAAGGATGTCCATGGATCCCATTGTGGCCCCCAATACTTCCCAGGTCTCTGAAGCGCGTTGATTTCAGATGAAGCTCTAATGGTCTCAGGCCAGAACCGCTCTTCAACCCTTCTGCCTGCAGCAGGAGCCAGAAAGGAACTGACTGCCCGGCTTGTGATGGGGCTTTAAGGTGTCCAAGCAGTGCAATGTTACCATCTTTTGTGAAAAATTCAGATGGTGAGTTAGATTCAAATGTCTTGTAGGCTTTTTCTAGTCCAATTTCTGTTATTTCATCAGTGTGAAAGGGCGTTGTTATTATAGCAGAGTGTAATGCTGGTACTGATGGCGTGTCATCAATGCCTGTGTAGAGTACTGTTCTGACTGTTGGTATTTGCCAATTGGTGGGTGAGGTGAATAAACTTACTTACCTCTCACCCTGAGTGCAGCTTTGTTATTTACTTTTCACTCGCGATGATTTGGCGGAAGGAGAGAGTTTCACCTCAGCATGACTGCTACAATGTGCTGAAATGCTACAGGTTGTCAAGAAGGAAGACCTTGACGGGCACAAAGTTACACTATCCAGAGCTCAACAAATGTACTCGACCGCTCGCAAATGCGAGTGAATTTCTTCAAGGGCGAGACAGTTTTCCGGCCTACTTGACCTGCTTGGCGAGTGATATCTGCTGCTGCAGTGCCAGGTGCCAATTTGTGGGTCGAGTGCAATTGATGTTAGGTCGAGTAGAAAAGTCTACTTACTAGACCTGCAGGTCAAGTAAGATTTTTTAGATTTGTCGAGCCCTGCTATCTGAGCGATTGAATCTTTTTGCTGAGACCCTTGGAGTGTACTTTGATTGTATGACAATTAAAACTGTTTTCCGTCCTTTTGCAACTAAGGCCGAGTGTACATCGAGTCTTGTTGGTGGAGGAACAAGGCTTGTTAGGTGACGTCGCCCTACATTGGGTGACGTCGCCCTGCATTGCTTGACGTCGCCCTACATTGGGTGACGTCGCCCTGCATTGCTTGCTGTCGCCTTGCATTGCTCGACGTCGCCCTGCATTGCTCGACGTCGCCCTGCATTGCTCGACGTCGCCCTGCATTGCTCGACGTCGCCCTGCATTGCTCGACGTCGCCCTGCATTGCTCGACGTCGCCCTGCATGGCTTGACGTCGCCCTGCATGGCTTGACGTCGCCCTGCATGGCTTGACGTCGCCCTGCATTGCTTGACGTCGCCCTGCATTGCTTGACGTCGCCCTGCATTGCTTGACGTCGCCCTGCATTGCTTGACGTCGCCCTGCATTGCTTGACGTCGCCCTGCATTGCTTGGCGTCGCCGTCGCCCTGCATTGCTTGACGTCGCCCTGCATTGCTTGACGTCGCCCTGCATTGCTTGACGTCGCCCTGCATTGCTTGACGTCGCCCTGCATTGCTTGGCGTCGCCCTGCATTGCTTGGCGTCGCCCTGCATTGCTTGGCGTCGCCCTGCATTGCTTGGCGTCGCCCTGCATTGCTTGGCGTCGCCCTGCAGTGCTTGGGATCGCCCTGCAGTGCTTGACGTCGCCCTGCAGTGCTTGGCGTCGCCCTGCAGTGCTTGGCGTCACCCTGCATTGCCGATGTCACCGAAATGCATCTTGACTCTCTGTGAGGACGTGTAGCCTGGCAAGCGACACAGGCATATGCTGCTTATAAGATCATTGAAAGGAAACCTTCCACAGGGGTATTGGAACACTGGAGACTCACTCAAACATATGTTGTGTCCCTGAAGCGCATTACAGCTCAGGAAACTCCCTCACGCCTGTCTGTTGATGAGCCTTGGTGTACACGAAGTGTTACATCCCAGGAACGTACTGGAGTGTGGCATACCTTGATCAGCAGGAGCGTTTAGGTAGCACCGTGTGCTGAGTGGCATTTTGCTTGTGTTGTATGACTGCATCTTAGCATGCCTGTGTCATGTTTTAAACTCATGAAGAAAGACTGCAGCATGCTTTATTACGTCCCCACTTCTCGAGGGCTCAACATTTAGGTAGTTCCATTGGGTAACGGATGCATTGTACTGTATTCGATTCCCTGGAGTTTTTCCTCATCTGTTTTACAGGGTTTGGTTTTGCAGTTTTTCTCAACATGCAGAATGTTACACCATCCCCATTTTTTTACCCATTTCTGGTGAGCGAAATTATGCATGTGTTTGTGGAACCAATCTTAGTGCTGAAACGAAACTTGCTTTGTTAAACCGTTGGTTAGGTGCTGAATGGCACAATGGAACATACCTGTATTAGCGGATGATGGAGCACAAGATCTCAACAAATTGTTAGAAAGAGATTGGATCTACCTTATCTACCTAGGTTAAGCACTATACTTGAAAGGTTCCAGTTTGGTAGACAGACACAAAAGAAGGATGAGACTGGGAAAGAGTATGTCACTGCTTTCAGAAAATTGGCTGTCTCGTGCAAATATAGAACTTTATGTTAAGAGATAATCTGTGACCAATTTGTTCTATATTTCCTGTCACATAAACTGAGAGAAGAGTTGTGGTTGAAAGATGAACCACCTCTGTGTGATGTGATTGTTACTACAAAACCAGTTGAGTAGATGTGGAACTGTGTAGATGAGTTGAAAAAAGACGTTAAAGTGAAGGAGGTTGTGAATGTAGTTGAGGTGAAAGGGGGAATTAAGTCACAAAAGCTACCTCCTGTATTTAAAGATAGTTGTTTTCATTATGGCATGCATGGACATATAGTTGATTCGAAAAAATGTCCAGCATTATGGCTGCTTGCAAAAAATGAAGCGGTCTGTCCTCCAAACTTGAGTGTAATAGCAGAATTAAGATTTAGGTCACTTGAACTCTTACCCCCTCCTAATTCCCCCAACCTCCACCCCCCACGGTATGTAAAGATTTACCTAAGAAACCGTGGGTGTTAAAAGCCCTCTGGACGTTGTGGGCTCTTTAAGAGGTATGGATAGTATTCCTTGCTTATTACCGTGGACTTGTTTTCAAGATGAACTGACAATTCCTGTGTTAAAGACATTACTTCTAATTCTGTGATTAGATTTTTGCAGTGGATTGTTTTGTAGAAAAGGTTTTCTGAGTTCCATTCTTTCTGGCAATGGAACACGGCTGTGTTCACATGAGGTTGAAAGAGTCTTTGACGTGCGGCATACCCTACAATAAATGCTCACTTAACCATCCTCAAACCAATGGGATTGTAAAATGTTTCAATAGAACTAAAAAAGAGGACGTCCATCAGGCCAGGGCTAATAATATTGATTGGAAAAAATCTTTCCTAGATCACTTTCTAGCTTACAGATTGTCCTCACATTCAACCTCTGGGAAAACTAATTTTCAATTGTTTTTTGAGAGGTCTCCATTCCAAACTTGAACCTGGAAGGATTGGAAGTAGAAATGGGTGGAAGTCTCTGATCGGGATTCATGGAGAGCTAGTGAACTGAGTTTGTGTGAAAACAGGAAGAAATACCTTGACTCCAGGCAATGTGTGGAGAAAGTGTGCATGAAGGCGTGTGTTGAAAAATTGTGCTCCTGTTGGCGCTGACAATGGTTGAAATGTACTCTTTGTGGGAAAGTTGTCAAGCTTTTCAACTACGTAGTTAAGACCTGCGATGGACGGATATTGAATCTTAGTGAGGTTGCCAGGGTCAATGATGATGCTGTGGTGGTAGAGGGTCAGAAGAGTAGGTTACCATCTAGTAATGAGGTGTCACATCATGCCTATGTTGCTCCTGAATGGAATAGGTCAAGTAGATTCAGGTATTTATAAGACTACTTAGTTTGACCATTTATTTACTTGAATCTCTCAGCTTTAATTTTTATCCATTGTCTTGTTTTATAGTGAACTGTTTGACTTGCTGTGAAATGTATTTTGTTGATGAACAATTGTTTCTTCCAAACGGTATTCCCTCCTTTGTTTATTTAAAATAGGAAATGTCATCTTTATATAAAGTGTTTTATTGTTCTTGTTGTATAAAGGTAAGATGTGTAATGTCAGTGCTGATGACGTGTCATCCGTGTCTGTGTAGAAAGCTCTGTGACCTCATTTAGTGAGAGTTCTATTTAGATGTTTGGGATTAGTCAGTTGGTGGGTAAGTTGAATACATCTGCTTACTTCTTGCTCCCACATGCAGTTTCATTATTTACTTTTCAGGGGGGCTACCGCACACATCTTTGGCTTCTGTTGAACAAGATACTAATAAGATGTGAGCAAGAAAAAAAGAAAGCCGAAGGCTGTATGGAAAATAGTAAATGCCATTAAATAGGAATGTAAGCTGGTTCGAGCATTCATGCATGCTACTCAAGGCTCTTTGCCACTGAGCAATGTGTGCAAGAATGTGCACAGAACCAGTGCTTGAAGTGTACATCTTTTAGACTATTCCCCTGCACAGCTGCCCTTTGCACTTACCACATTTGTCAGGAAAAGTAAAAGTTAGTACTTAAACTCTTACTGTAAAGCTAATGCTGTCGTCTTTTCCTCACACAGGGCCGCCATGTCAAGACCGGGCAGCTGGCAGCCATTAAAGTCATGGATGTCACAGAGGTAGAGTATACTCCGATCATTCCACTGCTTGCTTTATGTATGATTCAGGAGTCCCTCAGCCCTTCTGTACCTTTCCATCTCTCCCGTGCCCACTGTGGCCTCACCGCTTGCCCCGGGCTCCCTGCCAGATATGACTTTTCTTTGTCCGGGGCTGGGTAGTGTGTGTGCCCAGAGATGCAGAGTCTATTACGTGGGTCAAAGTGCGCAAGTGCTTGGTCGGGTCTCCACCCTCTGCTTGTTACACTCCTCAGATGTGTGGTCTGGACTTTCAGCTGAGTGGCCGGACCCAACATCGGCGGGCCTGTGTTTGGCCACTTCCACTGCCCCAGTGGTGGAACCTTTGGATATCAACTCAGTATCAGGCGCAGAGTTGGATTCTGTTGACATGTACACAAGCACTTCATTATAACTACACCTTTAACTCAGTGGTAAATCACAATGACCACCTACTACAATTTGTTTCTGTTTATTGGATCCTGGAGTGTCAATTTATTTGCCGAGTGTCTCCTCCATCCCAAAGGAGCCTGCTTCTCACTTGTAATTCTACTACATTGATTTCTAGCTTTTAGAGCAAGTCTCTTCTGTTTATTTTATGAATGATGAGATGGTCAACAAGTCCAACACCAGTAGATAGCACCACATTTGGTGAGTGTATTGACCGGGCCCAATGTAACCTATGAGTCCTTGCTCGGACGAACCTTGCATTGTGTGTGGTCACCTCTCTGTGTTTAGGAAGCGCCTGGGAGCATAGACATACATGAGTCAGCTCTCTATATTATAATGTAATACGACATATATATAGTGCTTACTACCCCTATGTGGAGCATTGAAGCACTTGCTTACATGGGTAGCATGTTGCCCATGTAAGGTGTGCGGTTGGAGGTGTGTTGTCCTTCTTTTGATCCTGTAAGAGAAGTGTTTCAGTGTTGTACCTGAGGACCACCAAGGGGCAGTGATGGTGTGTGGGACTTCGCCCTTCGTAGTGTGATGAATGAAGAAGTGTGTGGGAGTTTGTGGTTTCCTGTAAGCTGCAATTTGGAGCTGCTCTGCAGGTCCTTTTGAGTTACTTCCAATGAGAATAGTTCGCTCAGCTGGTTACTGTGCTGGGTTGTCTATTCTTGGCGGCATGTAGAGTGAGATGCTCCAGTCACATGTGAACGTAGTGAGACACCCTGAGCCATCTGCAGAGTGAGACGCTCCAGTCCCACGTGAAGGTAGTGAGACAGCTGGAGACCCTCACTGGCCAGGGATGGTGGCAGACCAGGCTCAGCCCCAGAAGATGAACTCCTGGTGTCACCTCCTGGAAGGCACTCATTTGAAGCGCAAATAGTCATCCTGGACTTCTTTCCAGTGTATTTCAAATCGAAATCTTTATAAGTACGTACGCTGATTTGTTATTGCAGACTACTGTAGGCTATTTGTACGTTGTTAAAGAAAACTAAGCACGATGAAGTGGAAAAAAGTAAAACCCTTTTTGGGGACATTATCTTTTAAGGGGTTTGCTAAGAATGCAGTATTTCTCAGACCTGCCATTTTGTGAGTTGTAAAAAGGCTGAAGTCGGATTTTTGCACTGTAAATATGACTGCAGCACTGGTCAATGAGGATATAGAGTGCAGTATTCTCATCTGCCTCTAGAGGTCTCTCTTCTTTAGAAATGTGCTCCACTTCCATGCATGTGACATTGACTGGCACTGAACGCAGGAGGCTTTTATGGCTGACTTAGAGGGTCATCCCAGCTGCACAATATAATAATTTGGGATATTACTTGAAGGAGGTAAGTATCCATCTCAAGTAATAATCACAGTCTTTGTCTGGGCGAACCCTTAAAGTCTCACCTCAACCTGTTTATAGCTACGGCAGAGAGCAGACAGGGTTAACGTAGAGGTAAATGTGGAAAGTATTGATGCGATAAAGTAGAAAAGCAAAACTAAAAAATCCCATAATGACCTAGAAAAATCGAGTACAATTTAATAAAGACAATGATACCAAAATGATAAAAATCTAATTAAAAGAACCAGAGATAAGATTATTAAATGTTTTAAGTTGAAATAGCATCACAACGCACAAAGTGTCAATGGTACTCAATGGTCACAGTATACTGGGGCGTAGGCACAATTTGACACTGATGGTGTGGGCTGTGGGTCGGATACATCAACCAGATTAGGTCTGGGAAAAGATTTTACCTTCTGACTTTAGTCATTTAATTCCCAATCCACCACATTAGTACACTTCTGAAGCCCCCAGGACCTCAGCCGAGGTACTCCGAGACTTACAGGATGGCAGGAAGCGGCCAAACACATGGTTCCAATCCAGTTCCAGATGTCACTTCTCAGCTAGGTAGTTGCAAGAAAAAAAACCTCTGTAGCTTGTTGTGTCCCTGTAGCTTTAGCAATAAGTCAGCCTATTGACCCTCGAAGTCTACTCCCTCGTCCTGTGTCTTCAAGAGAGGGGCCCATGTCTTCTAGGATCATGCTGGTCTCCGACAACACATTCAATCCTCTTCTGATCTTCCACATATCCGGGCATGTTCTGAAGATAGTGCCTGAGGATGCCGCATGTATGCCTGGTATGAGCCTGTGGGTGGAAATTACCCCTGGAGGCTCCCTAACCTAAGAGGTGCAGGTCCCCGGGACTAACCCTTACCACTTTGGGTATTTTTTAAGATGGGGAACGTCTTGAGCCTCGCTTTAGGGCTTGGTGTGTGTGGGCAGTGTACTACGGTAATCCTAGTGCCCTCCCACATCTAACACGAAAATCCAGTTTGAGGCCGGTCTTTGGCCCATAACAACCTGAGAGACAGAAGTGTGGTAGAACAAAACAGAGGGGGGAAACAAAAGAAGGATCCTGCCCCAGTGTCAGCTAATATTTCCCTGTGCGGGGGAGGCCTCTTTGAAGTGCACCCCAAGATGGAAAACACCAGCAGACCGGGGGAACAGGATGCGACATTCAAGCAAGGTTTGTCATTTTAATGTCAAAAATGACCCCCCAGTCCTTCTTGCATATTCTGTCTGTTCAGAGGGGTCATCACTGCCCTTTCAGGTCAGCCTCTTGTTTGCTCCTGGGGATGTTTTACACAAATTCACACCCATTCAAATGCTAATTACCGAATGGCAGCAATGGGAGAAAAACATGCACATGGCTTCCAGGGACTTCACGCAGGGCAAGGTAACTTTTAGAAAGTAACTTTTGCTTAATAGTTGTACAAAATGTTATCTTACCATTAAATTGGATTTCGATTAACTATTTAAGAATCTTTGAATTATTTTTGTAGCTGCTTCCAAACCGAAATTGACATCATCCGGTGTAATAATGTAACCTAGTGTTTTCCGATGAAGCAGCCAGCCGTGCTGCAGTAAAACTAGCTTCCGGTCCTTTTTCATTGTAAGGGCATGTGGCACAGTAAACCTTACATGTCCTACTTGTAAATACCATGCACCCTTATGGCTTAGGGACGATAAGGCTACTTAGGGATGACATATTAATATTTTAAAGGGTTTATTGGGACAGATCACGTTGGCATTTTAAAACCCAACAGCTTGGCTACAGTGGTAGGCCTGGAGACAGGTTTGCTGGGTCACTGCAGTGGTTGGCACAATGGCTGCTACAGCCCACTAGTGAAATTTAACTGGCAGGCCCCGTGTGCAATCTGTGCTATATAATAGGGATGTATAGGCAAGTTAAATATGCCATTCAAGTGTATACCAATCTCAATATGCGTGTAGGAGGGAGCACAATCACTTTAATACTGGTTAGCAGGAGAAAAGTGCAGTAGGAAAATAGGGTTCAGCAAAAAAACCAGGGTGACCCTGCCCAAGGGCCAATTTCCAACACACGTTCAGTGTGTTCTGTGGGCTTTAGCAGTGGTAAGAAGCACTATTCATTCAGAGTGAGCTGGAGTAGGCGTGCACCCGCCTGCCTGCTGCACGCCCTGTGACAGGCACTAAATGACATTAAACCTTCATTATAAACTGAGGCTGCCTTTTCCCACATAACCGAGCATGGCTGGAGGTGGGTGTGGCTCAAGGCTGGCCCCATGCCTACACTCTCTCTGTAGTTCTTTCACTTGGTTTTGTTGGCTGGTACTCCAGTAGTGGCCTGCTGGGTCATGAAAGCCACCCACCCTCCTGTATACCAAAGGTCTGAGGCCTCCATTAACAAGGGTTTGCTTTTTCTGGTACGAGTGGATAGGTGGTATTGCCTCGGCCTGTGAGCAGAGGTTGACTTGGAAGTAAGGTCACCCCTCTGACCCTCACGTCTGGGCAGTGCCACAGTTGTGTTTATTGGATGTGTTACTGAGAAAATCTGTCATTGACTTGGTCATACATACTTAATTCCACTCTGTTGTGACCATATTTGTGTTTCCAGACAATTCTTATTTATGTCACAGAATGCACTGTTGCAACACACTCAGTATTTGGATCACCATTTCTGAGCGCTTGTATCCTTATTTGAGGATAAGTGGTCCAGGGCCTTTACACTCACCTGATGTGCCATTGTTTAGGCCAGTATTGCCAGGCACCTATTACAGGCAGTCAAGCACTGCAGCCATAATGCTGCCCGAGTGTCCCATAAGTGAGGACAAACCCCATCGGGCAGAAACGCCCATCTCAGATTGGGTGGACATGACACAAATCACGTCAACCAGTGCTGCTTTCAGCTCAGCTCAGATACACTTCTACTGCCAGGATGAGCAGAGACCCAGTCCAGTGGAAGAGCTGAAATCAAACAGACCTGTGCGGCAGGACATGTACTGTCAGCTGAGCACAGACGCCTCCAGTGGAAGAGCTGAGATCAGACAGACCTGTGCGGCAGGACATGTACTGTGTCAGCTGAGCACAGACGCCTCCAGTGGAAGAGCTGAGATCAGACAGACCTGTGCGACAGGACATGTACTGTCAGCTGAGCACAGACGCCTCCAGTGGAAGAGCTGAGATCAGACAGACCTGTGTGGCAGGACATGTACTGTGTCAGCTGAGCACAGACGCCTCCAGTGGAAGTGCTAGGGTCAGACAGACCTGTGCGACAGGACATGTACTGTGTCAGCTGAGCACAGATGCCTCCAGTGGAAGGGCTTAGCACAGACAGACCTGTGCGACTGGACATGTAGTGTCAGCTGAGCACAGACGCCTCCAGTGGAAGTGCCAGGGTCAGACAGACCTGTGCGACAGGACATGTACTGTGTCAGCTGAGCACAGACACCTTTAGTGGTAGGGCTTAGCACAGACAGACCTGTGTGACAGGACATGTACTGTCAGCTGAGCACAGACCCCTCCAGTGGAAGAGCTGAGATCAGACAGACCTGTGCGGCAGGACATGTACTGTCAGCTGAACACAGACACCTTTAGTGGAAGGGCTTAGTACAGACAGACCTGTGCGGCAGGACATGTACTGTGTCAGCTGAGCACAGACGTCTCCAGTGGAAGGGCTTAGCACAGACAGACCTGTGCGACTGAACATGTACTGTGTCAGCTGAGCACAGACGCCTCCCGTGGAAGTGCTAGGGTCAGACAGACCTGTGCGGCAGGACATGTACTGTGTCAGCTGAACACATACGCCTCCAGTGGAAGGGCTTAGCACAGACAGACCTGTGCAGCAGGACATGTACTGTGTCAGCTGAGCACAGACGCCTCCAGTGGAAGTGCTAGGGTCAGACAGACCTGTGCAGCAGGACATGTACTGTGTCAGCTGAGCACAGATGCCTCCAGTGGAAGGGCTTAGCACAGACAGACCTATGCGACAGGACATGTACTGTGTCAGCTGAGCACAGATGCCTCCAGTGGAAGGGCGTAGCACAGACAGACCTGTGCGACTGGACATGTACTGTGTCAACTAGGCACAGACGCCTCCAGTGGAAGAGCTGAGATCAGACAGACCTGTGCGACAGGACATGTACTGTGTCAGCTGAGCACAGATGCCTCCAGTGGAAGGGCTTAGCACATACAGACCTGTGCGACAGGACATGTACTGTGTCAGCTGAGCACAAATAATAATAATAATAATCCGCATTTTGTAAAGCGCGCAATCACCCGTTAGGGTCTCTAGGCGCTGGAGGCCGTTGGGAAGATTAAGCAAGGTATTGCCCAGAGTCACCTGGTGCTGGGCTAATCTGCCGCCGGAGCCAGGGATCCAACCGTGAACCCCAGATTCCAGCGTCAGTCACCCTGGTCGTGGCGCCACACCTCTTCCCTAGAGGCACAGACCACTTCCACTGGAGGCACAGACGCCTCCAGTGGAAGTGCTAGGGTCAGACAGACCTGTGCGACAGGACATGTACTGTGTCAGCTGAGCACAGATGCCTCCAGTGAAAGGGCTTAGCACAGACAGACCTGTGCGACTGGACATGTACTGTGTCAGCTGAGCACAGACGCCTCCAGTGGAAGTGCTAGGGTCAGACAGACCTGTGCGGCAGGACATGTACTGTATCAGCTGAACACATACGCCTCCAGTGGAAGTGCTAGGGTCAGACAGACCTGTGCCGCAGGACATGTACTGTATCAGCTCAGCAGAGACCCCTCCAGTGGAAGAGCTGAGATCAGACAGACCTGTGCAGCAGGACATGTACTGTCAGCTGAACACATACGCCTCCAGTGGAAGGGCTTAGCACAGACAGACCTGTGCGGCAGGACATGTACTGTGTCAGCTGAGCACAGACGCCTCCAGTGGAAGTGCTAGGGTCAGACAGACCTGTGCGGCAGGACATGTACTGTGTCAGGTGAGCACAGACGCCTCCAGTGGAAGGGCTTAGCACAGACAGACCTGTACGACAGGACATGTACTGTGTCAGGTGAGCACAGACGCCTCCAGTGGAAGGGCTTAGCACAGACAGACCTGTGTGGCAGGACATGTACTGTGTCAGCTGAGCACAGCTGCCTCCAGTGGAAGGGCTTAGTACAGACAGACCTGTGCGACTGGACATGTACTGTGTCAGCTGAGCACAGACGCCTCCAGTGGAAGGGCTTAGCACAGACAGACCTGTGCGACTGGACATGTACTGTGTCAGCTTAGCACAGACTCCTCCAGTGGAAGTACTAGGGTCAGACAGACCTGTCCGGCAGGACATGTACTGTATCAACTGAACACATACGCCTCCAGTGGAAGGGCTTAGCACAGACAGACCTGTGCGACAGGACATGTACTGTGTCAGGTGAGCACAGACGTCTCCAGTGGAAGGGCTTAGCACAGACAGACCTGTGTGGCAGGACATGTACTGTGTCAGCTGAGCACAGATGCCTCCAGTGGAAGGGCTTAGTACAGACACACCTCTGCGACTGGACATGTACTGTGTCAGGTGAGCACAGACGCCTCCAGTGGAAGGGCTTAGCACAGACAGACCTGTGTGGCAGGACATGTACTGTGTCAGCTGAGCACAGGCGCCTCCAGTGGAAGGGCTTAGCACAGACAGACCTGTGCAACAGGACATGTACTGTGTCAGGTGAGCACAGACGCCTCCAGTGGAAGGGCTTAGCACAGACAGACCTGTGTGGCAGGACATGTACTGTGTCAGCTGAGCACAGACGCCTCCAGTGGAAGTGCTAGGGTCAGACAGACCTGTGCGGCAGGACATGTACTGTGTCAGCTGAGCACAGATGCCTCCAGTGGAAGGGCTTAGCACAGACAGACCTGTGCGACAGGACATGTACTGTGTCAGCTGAGCACAGACGCCTCCAGTGGAAGGGCTTAGCACAGACAGACCTGTGCGGCAGGACATGTACTGTGTCAGCTGAGCACAGATGCCTCCAGTGGAAGGGCTTAGTACAGACAGACCTGTGCGACAGGACATGTACTATGTCAACTGAGCACAGAGGCCTCCAGTGGAAGTGCTAGGGTCAGACAGACCTGTGCGGCAGGACATGTACTATGTCAGCTGAGCACAGACGCCTCCAGTGGAAGTGCTAGGGTCAGACAGACCTGTGCGGCAGGACATGTACTGTCAGCTGAGCACAGACGCCTCCAGTGGAAGTGCTAGGGTCAGACAGACTGTGCGGCAGGACATGTACTGTGTCAGCTGAGCACAGACGCCTCCAGTGGAAGGGCTTAGCACATACAGACCTGTGCGACTGGACATGTACTGTGTCAGCAGAGCACAGACGCCTCCAGTGGAAGGGCTTAGCACAGACAGACCTGTGCGACTGGACATGTACTGTGTCAGCTGAGCACAGACGCCTCCAGTGGAAGGGCTTAGCACAGACAGACCTGTGCGACAGGACATGTACTGTGTCAGGTGAGCACAGACGTCTCCAGTGGAAGGGCTTAGCACAGACAGACCTGTGTGGCAGGACATGTACTGTGTCAGCTGAGCACAGATGCCTCCAGTGGAAGGGATTAGTACAGATACACCTGTGCGACTGGACATGTACTGTGTCAGGTGAGCACAGACGCCTCCAGTGGAAGGGCTTAGCACAGACAGACCTGTGTGGCAGGACATGTACTGTGTCAGCTGAGCACAGACACCTCCAGTGGAAGGGCTTAGCACAGACAGACCTGTGCGACAGGACATGTACTGTGTCAGCTGAGCACAGACGCCTCCAGTGGAAGGGCTTAGCACAGACAGACCTGTGCGGCAGGATATGTACTGTGTCAGCTGAGCACAGATGCCTCCAGTGGAAGGGCTTAGTACAGACAGCCCTGTGCGACAGGACATGTACTATGTCAGCTGAGCACAGACGCCTCCAGTGGAAGTGCTAGGGTCAGACAGACCTGTGCGGCAGGACATGTACTATGTCAGGTGAGCACAGACGCCTCCAGTGGAAGTGCTAGGGTCAGACAGACCTGTGCGACAGGACATGTACTATGTCAGCTGAGCACAGACGCCTCCAGTGGAAGGGCTTAGCACAGACCGACCTGTGCGGCAGGACATGTACTGTGTCAGCTGAGCACAGATGCCTCCAGTGGAAGGGCTTAGTACAGACAGACCTGTGCGACAGGACATGTACTATGTCAGCTGAGCACAGACGCCTCCAGTGGAAGTGCTAGGGTCAGACAGACCTGTGCGGCAGGACATGTACTATGTCAGCTGAGCACAGACTCCTCCAGTGGAAGTGCTAGGGTCAGACAGACCTGTGCGGCAGGACATGTACTGTCAGCTGAGCACAGACGCCTCCAGTGGAAGTGCTAGGGTCAGACAGACCTGTGCGGCAGGACATGTACTGTGTCAGCTGAGCACAGATGCCTCCAGTGGAAGGGCTTAGCACAGACAGACCTGTGCGACTGGACATGTACTGTGTCAGCTGAGCACAGACGCCTCCAGTGGAAGGGCTTAGCACAGACAGACCTGTGCGACTGGACATGTACTGTGTCAGCTTAGCACAGACTCCTCCAGTGGAAGTACTAGGGTCAGACAGACCTGTCCGGCAGGACATGTACTGTATCAACTGAACACATACGCCTCCAGTGGAAGGGCTTAGCACAGACAGACCTGTGCGACAGGACATGTACTGTGTCAGGTGAGCACAGACCTCTCCAGTGGAAGGGCTTAGCACAGACAGACCTGTGTGGCAGGACATGTACTGTGTCAGCTGAGCACAGATGCCTCCAGTGGAAGGGCTTAGTACAGACACACCTCTGCGACTGGACATGTACTGTGTCAGGTGAGCACAGACGCCTCCAGTGGAAGGGCTTAGCACAGACAGACCTGTGTGGCAGGACATGTACTGTGTCAGCTGAGCACAGGCGCCTCCAGTGGAAGGGCTTAGCACAGACAGACCTGTGCAACAGGACATGTACTGTGTCAGGTGAGCACAGACGCCTCCAGTGGAAGTGCTAGGGTCAGACAGACCTGTGCGGCAGGACATGTACTGTGTCAGCTGAGCACAGATGCCTCCAGTGGAAGGGCTTAGCACAGACAGACCTGTGTGGCAGGACATGTACTGTGTCAGCTGAGCACAGATGCCTCCAGTGGAAGGGCTTAGTACAGACACACCTCTGCGACTGGACATGTACTGTGTCAGGTGAGCACAGACGCCTCCAGTGGAAGGGCTTAGCACAGACAGACCTGTGTGGCAGGACATGTACTGTGTCAGCTGAGCACAGGCGCCTCCAGTGGAAGGGCTTAGCACAGACAGACCTGTGCAACAGGACATGTACTGTGTCAGGTGAGCACAGACGCCTCCAGTGGAAGGGCTTAGCACAGACAGACCTGTGTGGCAGGACATGTACTGTGTCAGCTGAGCACAGACGCCTCCAGTGGAAGTGCTAGGGTCAGACAGACCTGTGCGGCAGGACATGTACTGTGTCAGCTGAGCACAGATGCCTCCAGTGGAAGGGCTTAGCACAGACAGACCTGTGCGACAGGACATGTACTGTGTCAGCTGAGCACAGACGCCTCCAGTGGAAGGGCTTAGCACAGACAGACCTGTGCGGCAGGACATGTACTGTGTCAGCTGAGCACAGATGCCTCCAGTGGAAGGGCTTAGTACAGACAGACCTGTGCGACAGGACATGTACTATGTCAGCTGAGCACAGAGGCCTCCAGTGGAAGTGCTAGGGTCAGACAGACCTGTGCGGCAGGACATGTACTATGTCAGCTGAGCACAGACGCCTCCAGTGGAAGTGCTAGGGTCAGACAGACCTGTGCGGCAGGACATGTACTGTCAGCTGAGCACAGACGCCTCCAGTGGAAGTGCTAGGGTCAGACCGACCTGTGCGGCAGGACATGTACTATGTCAGCTGAGCACAGACTCCTCCAGTGGAAGTGCTAGGGTCAGACAGACCTGTGCGGCAGGACATGTACTGTCAGCTGAGCACAGACGCCTCCAGTGGAAGTGCTAGGGTCAGACAGACCTGTGCGGCAGGACATGTACTGTGTCAGCTGAGCACAGATGCCTCCAGTGGAAGGGCTTAGCACAGACAGACCTGTGCGACTGGACATGTACTGTGTCAGCTGAGCACAGACGCCTCCAGTGGAAGGGCTTAGCACAGACAGACCTGTGTGGCAGGACATGTACTGTGTCAGCTGAGCACAGACGCCTCCAGTGGAAGTGCTAGGGTCAGACAGACCTGTGCGGCAGGACATGTACTGTCAGCTTGTGGTATATAAATAAATAATACCGGATCTATTTTTGACTGGACATAGTAATAACAGATAGCTCAATAAATAAGAGTCAAGATTCGAGGTAGTAAGAGTTTGCAGGTTTAATACAGCATAAGGACAGGAACAGGACAACCTGCACAGGAATAGGATGGCAGCGCTGCCGGGGGCAGAATCGGCGTTGGCGTATAGGCGTAACATTTAATAACAGTGCACAAGTATATATACTAAAACAATTGCATTACAATACATACAATAGGCGGAGCAGTGGGTGGGGTCAGTAACAGTCGCGAAAGATAAGGGTGAAAGTGGGTGTAACAGGAGGCGTGTACATAGACATGTGATGTAAACGTAACAGAATATGTCATAAATGGGGCGGAAACATGGAGGGGGCTACCTAAGGAGCCGGGACCTCTAACCTAGTGGTGCGCGCAAACTGACAATGACGTGTTACTAGGAGAAGCTGGGGGCTATGACTTCTGCGCTAGGAGCAGAGACTGAAGTCTGGAGAGTCAGGGCGACATGTACCTAAACACTATCTAGTATCTGATGTTTAGAGAACATGTTGATATAAACTAAAAGTTATCGGGGTAAAGGCTAACAGACTCTAAGACTGGTGCATGCATTATTCTACATGTAGTGCGTGTTGAAGAATATTAAATGACCATTAATACAGTATTTCTCTTACATGGAGACGTAAAGGCTAGACGATGACGGAAACTATTGATGCGATTCAGTAGCTTAGGAATGCAGAGAAGGAGGGCTGGACTGATAACTAGAATCATAACATACTCTTGGCAGACTAGCAGGCAGAGCCAGGCCGAGCCGGGCACTGTGAGGCAGGAAGTAAGTGAAGGGTCAGGAATACAGGTGGGGGCTGTATCGCTCCTCAGCGAGGGCTCAGGAGACAGGAGCTGAATCTGGTGTCCGGGCCCTTTTGAGGCCTAGAAACGGGGACTTTTCAATGAAATAACGTGCACACTGAGAAACGTGGCAACGTAACTTTACATAGGCCTGATACTCGTAGCTTTCACGAGAACTGGAAACTGGCATACTAGAGATGGACACAACTGTAAGTGCGTCTTTAATCAAACATGGGGAATACATATGCATATTAATCATGCACACATAACATAAGATGGGGGACACGTAGGGACACAGAACATGGCAAAATTTACTTTTCCACATTCCCTCCTTGTCACTACGTTTCCATCAGGAAACATCAATATTCATGATACCATCTATCATTTCATACAGTATCATTTGCTCGTCTCAAATTTTCTTGGAACTGGATTTAGAACGGGACTTGGGACTAGGAATACAAGAGGTAGCACAAATGCCGCAAATCGCAGGGCCACATTGTATACAGAGGCAGCAACTGAATATGATAGCTACTGCAATACCTAGAAATGACAATACTTTCCATCCCCAGGCAGAAATTATATTCCAGAACCAACCGGACCATGTCCAGGTGCCTGGATTTTGGTGTAACAGATGGGCAATTTTATGGAGTCTGGTTATAGCTGAATAAACAGACGGCGCGTTATTAGGAATGAAAATGCAGCAACTAGATCCGATGACTCTACATGCCCCGCCCCTATCGGCCAGTATGATGTCAAGGACGAGACGATTCTGGAGCACGACAATTCTCATAAAGGATTGCTCTTCGGTTAAGTTACCTAGGGCAGAGGTAGTCTCAATCACTACTGCTTCAAGTGTTCTGGTTAATCTACGTATCAGTTTACTATTCACGACAGTACCTAAGTAGGGGAAGACACCTTTATTGATGTCTATGTATTGTTCTAGAGCAGTTTCAGTATAATCGACAATCGGGAGGTCTCTCTTGTGTCTAGTATGTACTAGGTGGGAGTTCCTATGATAGTCAGGTGGGGCTAGAAAAACTGGTGGCAGTAGGAATGCAATGTAACAGGTTCCCTCCCAATCGAGGGGCAGACGAACATATGCGGTCTGACCACAAACAAAATAAGAATGACGTGAAGCTTTGAAAATAGATTTCCTACTGTCACTATACTTGATAATAGTAGTACAATCACTATGGCCTACATGTACGGAACCATTCTTTCGGACACATAATTCACCTTTGACTGGTAATACTGACATAGAGGGTAAGTCTGGAGTAGAATCAGACTGAACATTCAGGACCATGAAATTCGAAGAATAATTACCCAAATTATAAACTTCATTTTCTAGATCTAACCCTGTTCTGTGGGGAAGACCTTGCTTGTCTGGAGAACATGTACTGTTCAGAAAGAACATATCATTTGAGGATGACGTTAACGTGGACCATGCTCCACATGAACCGTTATGTGAAAATGGATAAGGAAACAGTGGCAGAACTCCCTTCGGTGTCTGGAAAGGGGGGAGTCGACCACACACCCAACAATTAGTAGCATTGCTGGTCTGGTGTGAATAATGTAACATGCGGATAAAGGAATTATTTCGCATAGCAAGACGATAAGATAGTTCATGAGGAGGCAGATCACTAAACGTATGCTCTACTGTAGTATTAGAAGACTTATTTACATGAGAAACTAGAAAATATAAATACAATGCATAACTTATGCAGGTAATCATAAGGCTGAGATATAGCAGAAAACATAAAATAATAATGCAACTTTTAGAGTTCTCACTAACTCTCTCTCTATGGGGGTCTATTTTATACATGTCAGAAACCGGTCTAACCGTTTCACCTAGGGGAGGACTTAGACAATCAAACTGGCTGACTTATTTTACTAGACCTTAATTTTAACTTATACTCCTGCTGCGGAGTTTTCTCTAACAGGGAGGGATTTGTATCAATGTCTTTTGCGGGACAGTCCTTGAGAATAGTACTTTGGCAGTCTTTAAAATCCTCGGAATTGTTCTTGGAAACAGTCTTTAGTCCATAAAACTTCTTTACGTGAGACAGATGGACCCAGCCCTTCCTGCCTTCCAGCTTGACGGCAGTACGGGTGGCCAGGAGAACTTGCTTGGGCTCCTTCCAGCGGGGCTCCAGCGGACTTGAACGATCAAAGTTCCTTACGAGAACCAGACTTCCAGGAACGATTTCATGCGGTGCCACCTCGGTATTGTCTGGAAATGCGGCGGCAACCTGTGAACGACAAGAGTGTAGGGCAGACATCAAGGAAGCTAGGTCATCTGTCAGCATATTACTTGAAACATCTGTAATACTTCGGGGTCTAGGTGTACCCCACATATTAGGGGGGCGGCCGAATACGACCTCGTACGGGGACAGACCTGATCTGGAATGTGCGACCATGCGCATATAAAACAGAGCGACTGGCAGAGCAACTAACCAGTCCACACCTTTCTCTTGACAAACTTTAGCAATACGGATTTTCAGGGTCTGATTATGTCTCTCTACTAGACCGGCTGCTTCAGGATGGCGTACACAATGGAACTTCCACTGGTACCCTAACAAAAGGGAAACGTGTTTCATCAATTCAGATGAGAATGGCTGGCCGTTATCAGAATATACGACCCTAGGGAGTCCGTAGCGGGGGAAGAATTCACGAACCAACTGCTTGGCAGTGGTCGCGGCTGTGTAATCTGGGACTGGATATGCTTCTGTCCACCTGGACAAAGCGCATACAACTACAAGGACATACTTGAAACCTCGACATCGCTCCATCTGAATATAATCCATCTGGAGGACTTCAAAAGGGTGGTCAGGGGGCTGGAATCCACCTTGTTCCACCGGGACACTTTTACCTGGATTAAACTGGCAACATATCATACAGGTACGGACTTTCTGCTTGGCTGCAGCTCGTAAATGCTTGTTAAACCAAATGTTCTGGATACTGTCTAACATAGCTTTTTCTCCTAAGTGTGCTGGACTATGTGCGGTATTGATAATGACTTGAACCATAGAGTCGGGGAGAAACCATGTGGCTTTACCCTTCGTTACCCATCCCTGATCTGTCTGGACCCCTCCTTGTTCGGACCATTTCTTGATTTCATCAGGAGTAGCATGTAACTGGATATCTATGACATCTTGAGTAGGGTCCTTAACTGTCATACAAGTAGTCGGATCTGGAGTATGTGTCTGTGTTGGATTAACTGACATGTCTGGAGTCTGTGCTGTAAGCTTGGCTGTGCGATCTGCTAGATCATTACCTTGGGAAATAATGTCAGTAACTTTCGTATGTGCTTTGCATTTCATGATAGCAATAGATGTCGGTAAGTGTATTGCATCTAACAGAGCTTGAATAAGGAGACCATGCTGAATCTTGGTTCCATGAGAAGTCATGAAACCCCCCTCCTGCCAGAGCACTCCGAAGTCGTGTACGACTCCGAATGCGTAGCGTGAATCTGTGTATATGTTAACTTTCTGGTTCTTGGCACGTATGCAGGCTTGGGTCAGAGCAACTAGCTCTGCTGCTTGAGCAGACAGGGTATCAATACGATGTGTTTCTATAACTTCAGTGTCTGTAGTCACTGCATACGCGGCTACTAGTTCTCCTGTACTTGTTCTCATACATGAACCATCCACATAAAGTGTCAGGTCGGGATCTGGTAATGGAATATCTGTCAGATCTTGTCTTGGCTTAGTCATAGTGTTAACTACTTCCACACAGTCGTGTGTGGCAGGATTCGAAATAACTGACGGTAACAGTGTAGCAGGATTTAGAACGTTGCAGCGTCTGATTTCTATGTGTGGCTGGAACAGTGTCAGTTCATAACCTGTTAAGCGTGCAATTGTCAAGTGCTGAGTCTGTGTTCGGTTTAAAAGAACCTCCACGGAGTGTGGAACTTGTACTGTCAAGGAATGTCCTAATACTATGGAATCACTTTGTCTGATAGCTAGTGCTGTGGCTGCAACTGACTTGAGGCACGCAGGCAAAGCCTGGGCTACTGGATCTAATGTGCTAGAAAAATAAGCACAGGGCTTGTATTGTCCTGCTTGATCTTGTGTGAGAACAGATAATGCTGTACCATCACGTTCTGTGACAAAAAGTGTAAAAGGCTTACTGTAGTTCGGTGTAGCTAGAACTGGAGCTTGGCATAGAGCTTTCTTTAACTCATTGAAACTAAGTGTATGATAAGATGTCCAGGGGAGGACAGTCGATACGGCTGCCTCCTGTGTCGTTAACTGTATCAGTGGCTTAGCTAGAAATGCATACTGAGGAATCCATTGTCTGCAATAAGAAGTAAGGCCGATAAAAGCACGTACCTCCTTCTGGGTCTTGGGCTGAGGAAGACTCGCTATTAGCTGGATACGGTCTGGTGTCAACTCCCTACCCCACTTGGACAGTAAGTGGCCTAAATAGATCACTTGCTGGACACAGAATTGAAGCTTCGAAGGGGACACCTTGTGCCCCATCTCGGCAAGGAAATACAGAACTGTGACGCTTGCTCGCAAGCACGTTCAGAACGGGCTGTGATCAGTAGATCATCGACATACTGGAGCAGGGCAGTGTCTGTTGGCATGTGAATGTTGTCTAGTTGTCTCTTAAGTGCTTGACTGTAAATACTAGGGCTTTCTGTGAAACCTTGAGGAGCTCGTGTGAATTTATAGCTCCTTCCATTTAAACAAAAACCGAAAAGAAACTGGCTGTCTGGATGAATGGGGACACTGAAAAATGCGTTCTTGAGGTCTATGACTGTAAAAAATGAGGCTTCGGAATCAATGGCCGTCAGTAGGGAAGAGATATCTGGGACAACTGGGTACTGGGGAATAATACATTTATTGAGTTCTCGAAGGTCAATCACTAATCGATATACTGGTGGTGCATTTGGATCAGTACGTTTCATGACTGGAATGATCGGAGAATTACATACATTGGAGTCAGTTTCTACAACTACTCCTTGAGCCATGAGCTCGTCAATAATTTTGGATAAGGCTGCTACAGCCTCAGGTGGTAATCTGTACTGTCTGATTTGTGGTAACACTACACCTGGCTTGAGAGTCACACGATGGGGTGTGATTTGCATGAAGCCAACGTCAGTTGGACCTTGCGCCCATAGATGCTGCGGAACATTAGACAATCTCGGATCAAAATCTCGTAATACATAGTGACCCTTGAAGTCACGTAAAAACAAACGTATTCCCTCGGGGGAACAGCATATGACTGCACCTAATTCTTTCAGTGTCTTAATGCCTAACAAATTTTCTGGACATGATTTCGTAAGTAATAGATCAGTAGTGCGGGACAATGGACCTACTTCTAAAGTAACTGGCTTAGATATCTCGTTTACAATAGGCTTTCCTGAAAATCCAAGGGAAACATTTCTAGAGCCTGAGAGCGGAGCCCCTGGAACTTCGGCGTGACTTATAGTGGTCCTACTTGCCCCTGTATCAATCAGAAACTTTCTGTCTTTCCCTAGTACTTGACTATGAACATAGGGACCTTCTTGATCTACTGGAATCTCGATGAGAGGCAAGCCTACCTCCCTCTCTAGGCTGTTTCATGAGTACTGTTGATACTCTGGATACTCTGTCTGAGCATACTGATACATCTGCTGTGTAACATGCTGTGTTGCAGCAATAGGCTGCGGTGCTGGAACTGTCTGTTGTGCGTTCTGTGGCTGAGAAGTCTGTGAAACTTGTTCTTGTCTAGGCGGACGTGGTCTTTCTTTAGTTTTACCAGTAGCTATATTATGTTTCAGAACTGCACACTCGTTTATGAAATGACCTGGCTGTTTACAATAATTGCATGTCCCTTTAACGGGAGCTGCAGGATGACTGGCTTGATTCGGACCCCTCTTCTGACTGTCTTGAGGAATCGATTGTGCAACTAGTACTTTCATTTTCGTGTCTTTCATACGTTTTCTCTCGTGTTCTTGCTCTTCTCTGATTCTATTCTGGTGATACTGGAGCATCTGTAACATCTGGGACGGGGTACTAGCTTGCCATGTACTTTCGACTTTCAAAACTCGATTCTTAACTTGTGGACTTGAATTCTCGACTAATTTAGTAACAAAAAGATGAGGGTATGACTCGCTACTCGTCTTCAATCCACTGTTTATGATAAAACATTTCTCAAATCTAGAATAAAAATCACTAGTATCTTCATCTTGTTTCTGTTTACAGGCTGAGATTGCATCCCAGTCTTCCTTTTTAGTGGCTAACAATCTGGGCAAAACTTGAATTAACAGTTCTGGTAATTCTTTACATTTCTCTCCAAGACCGGTACCTGGTACTCGTATCTTATCTTCAGCTTCTAGAACTGCCCAATCGATCTTTTTCTCTCCCACCTCCCATTCTTTTTCCTTGAGTTTCTCATATATGCCCGCAGGCAACAGGACTTTTAACATTTTAATAATATCTGGATACGTATATTCTCCCATACGGAGCATGTCCTTTAATTCTCGGTGGAACTCTGCTGGATCTTTGTCATGACAAGGAATTAATTTCTTCATCTCTAAGAGTTCCATCTTTGTAATCGGGGTGTAAACAAATACTCGTTGCATTTCACCATCTGCTGTCCTGACTGGGTGTACTTCTCGTAACGGATTCTGTCTATCTATGTAAAACGGTTTACTTTCTGGAGGTGAGACATGAACAAAATGCGGGTTCAAAAACATACTATATTTATGGCGCTGTTCTAGAATGACACTAATTAAATCGGTACCTAAACCTTTCCATCTATACTGGAGTAACTCGTTCAGGACATCATGTAACGGACCTGGATCAGAATGTTGACCCTCATACAATGTGATGAGGTGCTGAATCATATACATACCCACCAGTCGTTGCTCGGCTGGGGGCAATTTCAGAAACATTTGTGCCACTATTTCATCTGGAAAAGTGGTAGAATCAGTAGTCCATCGGACTGCTGATCGGACTAGTTCTTGTTCATGCATAGTACTTAATTCACTATAACCGATTCGTGATTTCAAAATGTGATCGGTAGCTTGAAATACTTGTTCTAGAGAACCTTGTTCTGGTGCTGGATGATGAAAGATTTTCTTGTGTTCCAGGCGTAAATGGCGGTCTGGAAATCTAGATTTTCCTACATACGCTATTCTGGCGGTATTCTCGTCCTCTACCTCTTCTGTAGGAGAGTCATTCTCTTTCTCGCTTACTTGTGCTGTTTTACGTTGTTCGTGTAACCTTATTATTTCCTTACGAATTTTCTTGTACATACTCTCTATACTACTGATGGTTCTGTGCTTACCCTCGGCTATATTATCACTCCACCTTGTCAGGATTCTCATTTCGGCCGGATCTTTGGACGGGTAATCTTGTTCCCTTATCAAACAATTAATCAGAAACTTTAATATCATGAGCTGGATCTCAGCTTTCCTTTGAGACATGGCTTCGCCAATACTTTCTGGATCATCCCCTGTACGGATGAAACGATATATTCTGTCTAGATCTTCTTTCATATCCGGTAGGGTGTCCAAATACCCGGTCACCCGTCTTACACGTATGGAATATATAACCGTACTATCATCACCTGTGACTGGATCATAGCGGCATTCAGTAAGGGCTCGTCGGATTTCTGCAACGGACTTATATTTGGGCGTACGCTGTAACGCACGTTCATGTAACTCGACTAACGTTACACGTTGGTGTGGCGGCGGGGTACCAGGAGGACCTCCTCCTGCGGCCCCTAAACTAGAATCGTCGACTGATACTCTTCGTGCTGGCAGAGTGGCTGATGTGGCGGGAAGTTGTACTATGGGCTGGACCGGGGGTACCGTAGCAGGTACTGCAAAAGGTGCCCCGGTGACTGGAGGAGCAGGATTTACATTATTTACGGGAGCTGGTGGAACAGGATTTGCATATTCCGGGACTGTGTCGTCCAAATAGGACGAAATAAAAATATCAGCTGCGGTCGGTTTGTGACGTAACTTGATCGGAACTAAGGGTGGCGGAAAATTACCGGATGCCTCCGGGGTCGCTTTTGGCAAGCCCTCGGCAAGAAGAGGATACATACCCTTAATAAGGGCATTCCTCTGTCTGTCTGACTGTTCGGTTTTAACTCGCTCACCTATCTCGATTAATTCCCTTTCTTGGGCTCGTTCTGAGGATTCTCTACTTAATTCTGACTTTCTGATTTCTTTTTCGGTTCTTTTATGAGATTCTTTGCGCCATAACTCGATGGCATCTTTCTGTGACTGTCTGGCTTTCTTTTTCCATAGTGCTTCTTCTACTCGCATGATGCACTCGGCATCCCACGTACCTGATACGGGCCATCTATACTTTTCTTCTAACTCTTTGGTGTACTCCACCCATAAATCTAGATATAATATGGCACTTATGCCATGCTTCTGATACATAAAGTGACCTGGACTGTCCCTAGGCGGGACAGGAACTGCTTCTTCTAACAGACCTTTTCTAGTTCTTAACTGACGTAGTTTGGAAAACAACGGCATGACTGAACTGTAATCTAGACACAATACAATACACAATGAACACGATAATTACACCACTTTCATACCACGACATTAAAATACATGAATGACATTTAAAATAACAGTTCTGACAAAATACTACCTGGAATACTGGAAACAGAATACATGAATTTTCTCGAGAACAGAACTGACTAGAACAGAGACTAGATGCACTGCTGAAACAGTACGAAACTTACCGGTCTCATAAAGAGACACGTCAGGACCCGCATCCACCGGGGTGGACACTTCGTGTTGGGTCTGTGTACCACCAAACCCACGGACCAGAGTCAATTAGATTGACCCTGTCTAGATACTACCCCAGCAACGGTACTCACCGGGCAGCAAGAACGGAAGGCCTCGGACTGGACTGGACTGCTTCGACGCCGGACGGACACACTTCGGACTTCTGTTACGGGTGGGCCTCCGGATACCTCGGACCTTGGACTCTCGGCTTGGGCTCTGGTCGGGACTCGCCGCGTTCCTCCACCGCCTCGTCTGGATGCTGGACCGCAACCTCCGTCTCCTCCGTGGGCCTGAGGGATACTTGAAGCAGAAATATCTGCACGTGCACGGTATGGTTCCGTCACGGCTGCAGAGGGTCAGGGGGCATACGTGGCTTCACCGGCGCGTGGGGAAAGGGCAAGTCCCTGTTCGGGCGCCATTATGTGGTATATAAATAAATAATACCGGATCTATTTTTGACTGGACATAGTAATAACAGATAGCTCAATAAATAAGAGTCAAGATTCGAGGTAGTAGGAGTTTGCAGGTTTAATACAGCATAAGGACAGGAACAGGACAACCTGCACAGGAATAGGATGGCAGCGCTGCCGGGGGCAGAATCGGCGTTGGCGTATAGGCGTAACATTTAATAACAGTGCACAAGTATATATACTAAAACAATTGCATTACAATACATACAATAGGCGGAGCAGTGGGTGGGGTCAGTAACAGTCGCGAAAGATAAGGGTGAAAGTGGGTGTAACAGGAGGCGTGTACATAGACATGTGATGTAAACGTAACAGAATATGTCATAAATGGGGCGGAAACATGGAGGGGGCTACCTAAGGAGCCGGGACCTCTAACCTAGTGGTGCGCGCAAACTGACAATGACGTGTTACTAGGAGAAGCTGGGGGCTATGACTTCTGCGCTAGGAGCAGAGACTGAAGTCTGGAGAGTCAGGGCGACATGTACCTAAACACTATCTAGTATCTGATGTTTAGAGAACATGTTGATATAAACTAAAAGTTATCGGGGTAAAGGCTAACAGACTCTAAGACTGGTGCATGCATTATTCTACATGTAGTGCGTGTTGAAGAATATTAAATGACCATTAATACAGTATTTCTCTTACATGGAGACGTAAAGGCTAGACGATGACGGAAACTATTGATGCGATTCAGTAGCTTAGGAATGCAGAGAAGGAGGGCTGGACTGATAACTAGAATCATAACATACTCTTGGCAGACTAGCAGGCAGAGCCAGGCCGAGCCGGGCACTGTGAGGCAGGAAGTAAGTGAAGGGTCAGGAATACAGGTGGGGGCTGTATCGCTCCTCAGCGAGGGCTCAGGAGACAGGAGCTGAATCTGGTGTCCGGGCCCTTTTGAGGCCTAGAAACGGGGACTTTTCAATGAAATAACGTGCACACTGAGAAACGTGGCAACGTAACTTTACATAGGCCTGATACTCGTAGCTTTCACGAGAACTGGAAACTGGCATACTAGAGATGGACACAACTGTAAGTGCGTCTTTAATCAAACATGGGGAATACATATGCATATTAATCATGCACACATAACATAAGATGGGGGACACGTAGGGACACAGAACATGGCAAAATTTACTTTTCCACAAGCTGAGCACAGACGCCTCCAGTGGAAGTGCTAGGGTCAGACAGACCTGTGCGGCAGGACATGTACTGTGTCAGCTGAGCACAGACGCCTCTAGTGGAAGGGCTTAGCACAGACAGACCTGTGCGACTGGACATGTACTGTGTCAGCTGAGCACAGACGCCTCCAGTGGAAGTGCTAGGGTCAGACAGACCTGTGCAGCAGGACATGTACTGTGTCAGCTGTGCACAGACGCCTCCAGTGGAAGGTCTTAGCACAGACAGACCTGTGTGGCAGGACATGTAATGTGTCAGCTGAGCACAGATGACTCCAGGGGAAGGGCTTAGTACAGACAGACCTGTGCGACAGGACATGTACTGTGTCAGCTGAGCACAGACGCCTCCAGTGGAAGTGCTAGGGTCAGACAGACCTGTGCGGCAGGACTTGTTCTGTGTCAGCTGAGCACAGACGCCTCCAGTGGAAGTGCTAGGGTCAGACAGACCTGTGCGGCAGGACATTTACTGTGTCAGCTGAGCACAGATGCCTCCAGTGGAAGGGCTTAGCACAGACAGACCTGTGCCGCAGGACATGTACTGTGTCAGCTCAGCAGAGACCCAATCCAGTGGAAGTGCTAGGGTCAGACAGACCTGTGCGGCAGGACATGTACTGTGTCAGCTCAGCAGAGACCCAATCCAGTGGATGGGCTTAGCACAGACAGACCTGTGAGGCAGGACATGTTTTGTGTCAGCTGAACTCAGACCCCTCCAGTGGAAGCGCTTCGCATAGACAGACCTGTGCGGCAGAACATGTACTGTGTTAGCTCAGTAGAGAGTCCCATGCTGTCCAGCTGTGAGCTCAGTGCAGATAGACCAGTACTACCTTTGGAACATGCTCACCAATATGTTTGTTACAGTGCAGGTTTGTGGCTCTCTGCCTGCTCTGCCATTTGACGTAATGTGATAAATGCTTTCAGATTGAATACCTTTCTCACGATAGTGGGTTTGTTTAGGAGTTTTGCGATGAAGCTAGGCTCCTCTTTGTTAACGTTATCTGTAATTTGTATAGCTGATGTGTTCCTGGAGATGCTCTGAACGCCTGCTAATGTGTTTCTTAGAAAGTGACCCCGGTGTACCAGAATGGTTCTCTTCCACAGGTACCTCGTGAGCGCAGGCATTAGCCTGGCTCTCACATCTGGATGACGCGGCACATTACTAGTGCAAAGGGTTCCTGGAGTGGTGCTTTCAAGGAGCATGGACATACTGACATCAGTATGTACCTAACCCCTTGCAAACACCGCCCCATCCTTAGGACATGTAGTTTGGTCAATGCTTGGCTCCTGGTGGCCCTTCTTGAGTATGTTCAACTTTTATGGCTTCTTATGAGAATGAAAGCACTACTGCTTTCTAAAGCAATGAATTGAAGTTTTGATAGGAATACTGAAAATACTCAGGTGTACATTTCATTACATGTGAAGGAAGGATCATGTTCCTAGGACGTGGAGCCCATCTTAGAATGTGGCAGACGGGACTGTAGATAAATGGAAGGCTACCCGTCACGGCAGGGTGTCCATCTCTGTTGCTGAGTTGTGTATAGGGATCCGCTCTGTGTCTGTAGAAGGCAGATTGTCCTGTACAAAGAGTGTATACCTGTTTAGGTCTTGCCTACAGGGATCTTTTAGCTGTAGTTGAAGATCTATTGTTTACAATTCCAATTCTTGGAGAGGGCTTTGGGTCAGTCTACTGCTTCCCATTGGTTGGGTTTCTTGTCCGTCTCGTATGCTTGCATTTTATTCAGTGGCTTTTCTTTCCCTTCTGCTGTTTTGTCTCACCCCCCCTCCCCTTACCCCCCCCACACCCAACAGGAGCATGCCTTCTTTGCCATCCTTTTGAAAGGATAACTTGCATCCTTCTACTGCTCACATTCAGGGAAGTATTTTGCTTTCTGCATGTGTTTTCTTTCTCTTCCTCTCCTGCCACATTTTCAGCACCCCCCGTCCTACCCCCTCACAATGGGTTTTCCCCAGCTTGTTTGTTGCTTCTTTCACTCCTTCACGTCCCTTTTGTTTTGTGGTTTTCTTTTCATTTAAGAACCACCCTACCGAGCTTCAGCTTTTCCCCCCACCCATGTTCTTCCCACCTACTTTTCTAGATGCTCATTGATGTTTACTTCACTTCCTGCTGCCCCCACCTGTTCCACGATTGCCCCTACACCCCCTATCCAGCAGCCCTGGGTATATTTTTCTTTCTCTTTTGAGGAATGCAATATGCTGCCAGGCCAACTTTTCTGCTTTGAAACACTTTTTCTGTTTTTTGTAGTTTAGTGCTCCACGATGGGCATCCTCCATCTTGGAATGGTATATTAAACAAAACAAAAATATGTGTGGGGTTATGACATATGCATGCTCATGCTTGGTGATGCATGCACAGATATACGTCATCACACTGGTGCCGCCATAGCGTCATGACACACAGCAGGTCATGTATGATGCACATACTCCTATTCACCCTCATCAATTTTCTTTCTTTTTTATTTTACTGATCGTCCTTGGCATCAGCAAAAATGTATTTTTGCTTCTTTCGGCCAATGTGGAACAGCATTTGTAAAGGCAAACGGTCGGATAATGCTATTGAATGTCAGGACCTATTGGTTTTCGCAATGCTTGTTTTGTTTTACAGATGAAGAAAGAGGGCAGAGAATCACATAGGGGTTAGAATGCAAAGCTGCGGATGGGATTATTAACCAGTGTTGCCTTCCATTTTTTATAGGTGTCAGCCTCGAAAGACATCTTGGTGGATTTTGTAGCCTGTTGAATCTGCGTTCAGACTGGAATATTTCCATTTCAAATCCAAAAATCCAAGGCTTGCCTTTTGTTTGACACAAGCACTATTTTTATATATCCCTTTATTAGACGAACATGACTTCTTTGCCTCATTGGATGCAAAGAGTAGGTGTAGTAGGGTGAAGAGTGGTGGTTTAGGGCTCTGTAAATATGTCAAACTGTAGGTCTCCTCCAAGGGAGAAGAGCGAGTTGCTGATGTAGTTGAGGATGAGTTCATTGAAAGGATTGGGCAGAGTGATATGTTTAATTAATTCATTTGTTTAGGAGTTTTACATAGCGCTAACATGACCCGTCCGAGTATCAGAGCGCTGTACAAGTAGCAGAAACAAGTTCAAAATAGTCAATAAACAGATATAGGTATAGACAGCAAATGTACAAATAGCAAACATGTTAAAATATTTAAAGTGAAAAGGAGCAAGCAGAGCAAACAATGTAAATACAATATAGCAAACGACTTAGTAGATTCTTAGTAAATTAAAGCTCCAGAAATGTATACAGAAAAAATTGTCCCGCTGAGTGACTTCAGGTCTAGTGTTGAAAGAATCTATTCAGCAATAGCAGTTTTACTTCTTTTAAAGCAGTAGTCAAAGAGCTGGACTGGTTCGAGAGGTTTCGCGTTCCATATTCTTGAGGTAAGACCAGAAAAGCTGTGGTTATAAGTTTTCGTTTTGTTGAACTTCTGTGGCTTTAACAATAGGGAGTTATAACAACTTAGGGAGCGACTCCCCCCCCAGATAGTTTGAGTTTTTTTACTAAGTAAACAGTGTTATGATGTAGAAAAGCCTTATGCGTCATGCAGGCTGTCTTCAACTGAATCCTTGCTTCAACCGGGAGCCACTTGAGATGTTTTAGATCTGGTGTCATGTGGTCACGCTTACTAGATCCTGTGATGAGCCCGCAGCAGAGTTCAGTGTGGTACTTAAAAGAGCCTGCCTAGTTTTTGGTAATCCTGCAAGAGTAGCACTCCTGTAGTATAATCAGGAGATTACTAGGGATCGGACTGCTAACTGAAAGTCATCTGGGGGGAGAAGGTTTTGATTTTTCTTACTATATTCAGTTGGTAATTGGCTCCCCGGGTGGTTGCACTGATGTCATCTTGAATATTTAGGTATCTAATAGACACATCTAGCTTTCCTTTCTCTTCTACTGAGTCCTTACCTTTGAATTTCCCAGGCGTCAGACTCTATCCGGAATTTTTTTCTTGGGACAATACCCTCCACGCCGCTGGGTGGCTTCGGTCGGCTCCGCGTGGCGTTGTCAGCTCCGCCGGAAGTGACGTCCACATCATCTATGTAGGTGCCACTTCAGCACGCTGACGTACATACTTTTTTTTCTGTGCCAGTCAAGCTCTGATCTGTGAAGAGAGCTACCCTCTGTCACTTTTTGAGAAGATGTGTCAACATTTGTCGACCCCTTTTTTGATATATAGGCAGTCATGTCCTCTTGGAAGACTTCAGGGTTCAAACCGTGCAGTGCCTGTCACAGCGTCATGTCTGTGACGGATCTGTATTTGGTTTGTCACCTGCTCGCTGCCTGGCAGGTGGTGCTTCGCTCGACTCCTCAGAGGTCACAGTCCCCGTCGAGAGGAAGGTCCCGGTACAGCTCCAGGAGTCCCAAGTCCTCTTTGTCCCTCTCAAAATCATCAGCACATTCAGCTAAGAGGTACAAAAACACAAGTCGTCGATGTGTGCTTTGACTTCTCCCTGTCCGTCAGCCGACGCAATGGAGGAACATAAGCATTCTAGGCTTCATTCTCCGCAATCTGCACCTGGGTCGAATTTCATAAGCCCAGGAGTCTCATTTTTGAGCGGCCTGACCCTCCGGCCCCCCTTCGGGCCCCGAAGGCTCAGAGGGGGGCCCAGTGTGTTCCGGGCCGGCGGCTCTGGTGCCGATGGCCCCCTCTGGATCTGGGTATGGATCTGGACCGACGCCAGTCGTGCCATTGCACACTTCCTTGGCGCCGGCCCCCTTCTGATTCCAGGCAGCCTAGATAGGCGCCTACCGATGCTGACAAGACCTACAGGTCCTAGGTCACTTCCTGAGCCTTATTCCCAAAGGCTAGGAGTGGGAGAAGATTGGGATGGGTCGCTAGACCCTTTAGAAGACCAGCCTGATGAGGAAATGGATTTTTATGTGAATTGTGTGAGGCCAGCGAACTGAATAATTCTTCAGCTTCTAAACTCGCCTAGTCTCGCCCTTCAAGACCATGGGCATCCAGTTGGATCAACCATCACCTCCACCACTGGCTATGCATTACATCAGACAGCTGGGTCCTCTAGATTGTCTGAAAGGGCTACTCCCTTCCCTTTGAGACCACCCCTCCCTCCAAGCATCCATCCTATTTCTGTCTGACAGAGGATCATTTGATTTTGTTCCAGGAGGAAGTCATGACCTCTTAAACAAAGGAGCCTTAGAGAGGGTTCCGGTGCCAGAAGTAGGTTGTGATTGCTATTCCCGCTATTTTCTGGTTCTGAAAAAGAACCAGGGCCTTCATCGTATTTTAGACCTACGAGCCCTCAACTACTTCCTCAAAAAAGAAAAATTGAAGATGTTCACCTAAGCTCAGGACCTGTCTGCCCTAGACCCGGGAGACTGGATTTTAGTGTTGGACTTGCAGGGTGACTTTTCACGTCCCCGTCCTGCCTGCCCATCGGCACTACCTGCAGTTTACGGTAGGCCACTAGCATTTTCAGTTCACCTGCTCCCTTTTGGCCTTACCAGCGCCCCTCAGGTGTTCACGAAGTTAATGGCGTGGTCGCAGCTCATCTGCGCAGATCAGGGGTGCCAGTCTACTCCTATCTCGACGATTGGCTGCTGAAGGCGAGCTCACCCCGGCTGCCGTCTCCCACCTCCAGACTACGGCGAACCTCCTGCCTCCCTTTCATCTGAGCTGCTCTGAACACAGGGCAGTTTTTCGACTATCCTCCTCAGCAATGAGTCCAGGATATTCAGGCTACGATTAAGATATTTCAGCCTCTATTCTGGGTTGCACTGAGAATGACTCTGAGGCTGCTGGGCCTCATGGCCTCCTGTATCGTGCTAGTGGTTCATGACAAATGGCATATGCGTGCTCTGCAGTGGGACATGAAGTTCCAGTGGGCGCAGCATCAAGAGAATCTCTCCAATATGGTCCAGTTCTCGGAGGGATCCACATGAGACCTGCAGTGGTGGCTGACAGACCGTGATATGGTCAGTCAAACCCCACTCCCTTCCCAACCAGATCTCACAGTAGTGACAGATGTGTCACTTCTGGGATGGGGCGGCAATCTGGGAGAGGGGGAGATCAGAGGGCTCTTGTCTCTGGTGGAATCTGCACTCAACATCAACATGCTGGACCTCCAAGCATCCGTTTGGCATTGAAAGCCTTTCTACCCTCCATCAAGGGAAGGCTAGTGCAGGTGTTCATGGACAACACCACCACCATGTGGTTCTGCAACAAGCAGGGTGGGTTTGTGGACTCTTTGTCAAGAGGCCCTGCGTCTCTGGACTTGGCTGAAACAGCAGAGCATATCCCTGGGGGTTCAACACCTGGCAAGTTCTCTGAACGCCAGGGCAGACAAACTGTCGCAGATGCCTAGCGGATCATGAATGGCGTCGCCTTGCAGAGGGGGCGCAAGGTCTCTTTCAGCAGTGGGGAGAACCTTGGTTAGATTTGCTCGCCTCCGAAAGTGAACACGCAGTGACAGCAATACTGCGCGCTGGAGTTTCCAAGATGGCTATCGCTCAGCGACGCCTTTCGTCTCGAGTGGAGCTCATGCCTGCTGTATGCCTTTCTGCCAATACCACTCCTGCCCAGGGTTCTGAAGAAGATCAGGAGTGACCAGGCCCAAATCATCCTTGTGGCTCTTGACTGGACAAGGAGAGTTTGGTATCCAGAGCTTCTGAGAATGAGCATCGATCCTCCGATTTGGCTGCCTTTTCGAGAGGATCTTCTGTCGCTGCAGCAGGTGAGGGTCCTCCACCGGAACCTGTCAACTCTACTCCTTCTTGTGTCAAGATTGAGCGGCGGCAGTTGATAGATTTCGACCTTCCTCTCAAAGTTTGTAATGTTATTTTGGCAGCCAGGCTCCAAGACGGTATATGCCTGCTGATGGAACAAATTTCTGTTGCATCGTACAGAGATGTCTATTGACCATCTTTCTGCTCCCCTTTTTGATGTGTTGCTTTTTATTTTGCCCCTTGCCCAGCAGGGCCCTGCTCAGGGTACTTTTAAAGGGTATCTTTAGGTTTTGTCTGCTCTCCTGAGACTTCCAGACCAGCCATCCTTATTTAAATCACCCATTGTACATAGATTCCTGAACGTCTTGTACATATGTCCCCTTCATAATGCCTCAGTGGGACTTTGAATCAGAACTACTACTCGCCTCTCAATTGTCCTGGTCTTTTTAATAAAATGAGTAGAGAAATCCACTCAGTGGGAGTTAGATGTTATCTTCAGAGTGGTGGTTAGATCTGCCACTATCTTGCTTTTTGATGATTTGGAAATGTTTTTCGGGTCTGCTTTTGGCATTGCCTAGTTGCGTCCTAAAGTATTACGGATGAGTATGTTATTGGAGCTACTTGTTGACCTCAAGTACTGAAGGTGAGTTGTGGAGAGAGACTCCTCATGATCTCTCGACATGCCTTAGTTTGGGAGGAGGAAATGGGTTGTTGCTAATTGAAGTTATATTGGTTATGTTAATATTTCTCAGGTCTCTGAACCACAGTCTGGTTTTTCGGAGTTGGCCTTGTCTAATCAGCACATTTTCCAAGATGAGGAAGGAGATTAGGTAGTGATTTGATCAGTTGCAGGGCAAAATGGATTAAATTCTATTGTCTTTCGTGATGATTAAATCGAGTGTGGGTTCCTGTAGTAACATCAGTATGAGAGGAACTCATTCGGGGGAAGAATTGGTAGGAGACTAGGTTGGTCCCGGCTAAGTGTACTTTGAGGGTCATAAAGTGCAATCAGCCACCAATTGAAAGCACAGACAAGGTGCAGTCAGTGCAATCAGCCCCATACATGGGCACACAGCAAAAGCATGTCTGCAAGAATAAATGCTCCCCAAGTAAGAACAAATGCTCACAGTAAAGGAGGTGCAATCAGCCCCCAAGCGTGGTCAAGCAGCAAAAGTCAGAAAGCAGCTAGAACCTGAGCGGAGGTGCGAGCATACCCCCGATATAAAAGAATAAACCTTCAGTAACCCAGTGAAGAGGCTTTGCACAGCGGGATTGTGAGCATGGGTGCACACCGTCCAGAATGAACATGGCATTCAGAAGTGAAAGGCCCAACAACTAGGGGCAACCAAAGCGAGGAGAAGAAATCCAGTCATCAGAGCCGCAAGACAGACCCTGGAGCACTCGCAGCATGAAATGAGACCTTGTTTTGCACCAGTGGGAACACCAGCAATGGGGGCACTCATGCCTTAAACGCAACGGGGGAAGCAAAACAAGGACCCGATAGCTCGGGTAGAACTTAGCACGCTTACTTAAAGCTTATTCATTCCTGTGTGCTTCTTTGCTTCTTTGCTAAGTGTTCTTTCTTATAGTTCCCGGTTTGTGGAATAGTTAAAGCAGAGGCTTCTAGCTGCAGGGCAAATCCAGGTTGGTATCCCATCGATTATCAGGAGCGCTGGAATGAGTCTGTTCCAGCATTCACAGTCCAGCAGGGACCAAGATAGATCAGGGAAATCCCTAGGTGGCAGCCTCTGGAAGATCCAGGCAGCTGCCCCCAGCAAGAGTGTCTCAGGCACAGGCTAACCGGCCACAACAAGATCACAACTAGCGCAGCATCCGGCAAGGAAAACCAGCATAAAGCCAAGGGGCCAAAGTAACTCATTGAGCCCCGATCAAGGGTGCAGCATCACCATAGGCAACCAGGCCAGCCGGAGGAACCTTGGGAGGCAGGCAAATCTGAGCCTGGGCCTGCACTACGACGCAGATGTCAACCATGAACACATCCATGGGGAAGCATGTTCCACAACCCTGCAGCGTTCTCTTGGCTCCACAGATCGGCGAGGAGGCAGCAAAACGAGGGCAAACTATCCAAATCAAGAGTGAAGGATGCAGGCCGGTACCCCAGGGTTCAAAGCGCGCAGAGATGGTCTTCAGAGCGGGTCTTCTGGAATCAGGGAAGTCCATTCCAATCCAAGTAGTTGTTCTGTGCAAATGACACAAAGTAGAGGGGTGGGTGGCAGGGCGCGTACCGGAATATTCACTCAGCTGCAATCTTGCATGCCAACTTTTGTGGGTCGGTCTATACTTGAAAAACCGACCGTCTGCTACAGTATTTGCTCTTGTTTTCATTGCGCATAATTGAGGGACAAGCATGTACCATGGCATATGAGTGACAGACACATCAAGCTCCCTAGTGTTTTGGGAAAGAGATCTGGCACTGGGAACCTGGATAGCAGGGCCTCTGAGCACTTACAGTTCAAAATCACATCATGCAAAAAGTGAGCCTAACTATGCAAAAAGAGGCCCTTTCCTACAAGACGACTCCTTCCCCAAATAAGAAGATGAGACCAACCTTTGACTAGAGAGTCTCAATCTTCTAAGTGGGAAAACCTGGAAAGACCATCTGCATTGGCATGGTCAGTCCCAGGTCTGTGTTCCACTGTAAAGTCCATTCTCTGTAGAGGTGTGGACCAGCTTAACAATTTGGGGTTTCTCCTTTCATCTGCATGAACCATCTGAGAGGTCTGTGGTCAGTTTGCACGAGAAAGTGAGAGCCAAAAAGGTATGGTCTCAGCGTCTTTAGGACCCAAACCACAGCAAAGGCTTCCCTCTCTATGACACTCCAAATCTGCCCTCTTGGGAGAAGCTTCCTGCTTATGAAAGCAACAGGTTGGTCATGACCATCATCATTGGTCTGGGAGAGGACCACTTCTATTCCATGTTCAGATGCATCTGTCTGCACTATGAACTGATTGGAGTAATCTGGAACTTTTGAAATGTTTACTGAGCACATTGCTTCTTTCATGGTGTCAAAAGTCGTTTGACAGCTCACTGTCTAGTTTACCTTTTTGGGCATCTTCCTAGAGGTCAGTGCTGTGATGGGGGCCACATGGACCCATATCCTTGCACAAACCTCGTTTGGTACCCTGTCACACCAAGGAATGCACTGACTTGGGTCTGGGAGGTTGGAGATCCACAATCAAGAATGGTCTGTATTTTGGGCTGTAGGAGCAGAACTTGGCCTCCATCCACAAGGGGGCCTAATAATACCACCTTGCCCTGCCCTTTTTAGTACTTGCTTGTCTTGATAGTGAAGCCTGCCCTCTGAAGAGCCACAGGAACTTGTGGAGGTGGATCAGGTGAACCTTCCAGGTGAAACTAAAGACAGCAATACCAAGATAGGCTGCATTATAGGCTTTCAATCCAGCAAGGACTTTATCCACCAAAAGGTGGCAGGGGCATTCTTCAAACCAAAGTGCATCACAGTAAATTGGAAGTGCCCATCTTGAGTGGAAAATACTGACTTTTCTTTTGCTCCAGGGGTTAGACCTATCTGCCAATACTCTGATGTGAGATTAAAGGTACTCAAATATGTGGTTGCCCCAAGCCTGTCAATTAGCTCATCAGCTCTTAGAATTAGGCGGGCATCTGTCTCGGTAACTCATTGAGTCCCCTGTAGTCCACACAAAACCTCATTTATTTCTTGCTGCCCTGGGAATGAGGCATGGGGACTAACACAACTGGGCTGGTACAGTGGCTCTCCAAGGGTTCAGTGATACCCAACACCAGCATCTTGCGTACCTCAGCTTTGGCGCTTTCCTTGACATGATCAGACTGTCTGTTTTGTTTTTGACAGGTAGGCTTTCACCAGTGTCCTCATCACGTATACACTAATTAGTCTGTTCAGGAGTCAAAGGAATGAGCTCAGCAAACTGGTTTAGGACTTGCCTGCAATCAGTCTGCTGTTGAACAATCGAGGGTGTCTGAAAAGACCACTCCATTAACTGACCCATCTTTAGGGTTGTGCGAGAGGGGATCAGGGAGTGGCTCACTCTCTACACCCTGTTCCGAATCTGTAACCATGAGCATAGTCACATCAGCCCTATCATTGTAGGGTTTAAGGCGATTTACATGTATCACCCTTTAGTAGTTTCTACATGTGCCAAGGTCCACTAAGTATGTGATCTCCCCTTTTCTCTCAAGGATAGAGTAGGGCCCAGTCCATTTGTCTTGGAGAGCCCTAGGTGTCACAGGCTCCAAAATCCACACCTTCTGTTCTGGTTGTAACTCTACTGTGGCATCCCTTTGATCATACCAGCGCTTCCTGAGCTCTTGGCTGGCCTCAAGTTTTTTTTTTTTTTTGTATGTTTTCAGCCATCCTTGAACAAAGCCCAAGTACATAATCCAAAATGTCTTGCTATGGTTCCTGGATGGCTCTCTCCCATCCTTCCTTGACAAGACAGAGGGGTCCTTTTACAGGGTGTCCAAACAAAAGTTCGAAGGGGAGAAATCCTGCTCCCTTTTGTAGCATCTTACTGTAAGCAAAAAGCACGCGAGATAGCAAGACATCCCATCTCCTTCTTAGTTTTTCAGGGAGTCCATCAATCATGCCTTTTATGACCTTGTTAAATCTTTCCACAAGCCCATTCGTCTGTGGATGGTATGGTATAGTGAACATATAGATCACTCCAAACTAAGCCCACATGTGTTTCAAGTATGCAGACATGAAGTTTGTACCTCTGTTTGACACTACCTCCTTAGGAAAGCCTACCCTAGTAAAATATCAAGGAGGGCCTTAGCCACTGCAGGTCCTTGGGGTAATTGCCTTAGTGTCCTGGTGGCATGATCTACCACTAAAATAAATGTATTCCCCGATGCTGTTTGTGGGTCAAAGGGACCAACAATGTCAATTCCTATGCTTTCAAAGGGTACCCTGACCACTGGAAGTGGAATTAAGGGGGGCTTCAGGTAGCTACCTGTCTTGCCATTAGCTGACTAGTGGCACAGGAGTTGCACAACTCCTTCACAATTTGGGACATTCCTGGCCAGCAAAAGTCATTGACTAGCAGCTAGGGGAACATCATGGGCCAATGTTAGGAGAAACTCTCTAAACTGCTGAGGCACTACCACTCTCCTGGTGGCACCAGGTTTAGGGCCTCTGGCCTTAGAGTATAGGGAGTCCCTCCTCCCTATAGGTCCTGTGGGAACCACTGGCACTTCCCTTTTCTTGATCAGCAGCTTGCTGTCTTAGGTTTTCAAGAATGGGAGAGGTTCCTTGCTCCTGGCACAGATCATCCCTAGAGAGTCCCCCCTGCTCCTAACAGCTCTGCCTTGTAAGGACAAAGCTCCTGAGACTCCGTTCACTCTGGGGCTGACAAGTCTTATTCCATAGGAGAGGGGACTTAGTCTGGTGTCTGTTTTGAAGCTGGTTTCCCAGACGTCCTGTCCTTTCTCTTGGAATGTTGGTCCATCATTTCAGGCTCCAACACTTCTTTGTCACCTTGAGTTTTGCTTTGTGCCTTTGTTTTAACACAAGCAAAAAGAACAATCGATGGACAGAATGCAGAACAATGTCATACATTCACCCCAGTACAGAGATCTGGGCCTAAATCCATAGTTTTTATGCTCACCATGCCATTCCAGTTAGGACCTAGCCATACGCAAACCAGTCTTGACCCTGTGCCCAATGGGAACAGTCCAGCCCGAACTGCCAGGCCAGGTCCTCCCTGGACTGGAAACAAGCATCCTAGGACCGGTTTCGGGCTTTCACCCCTCATCAGCCAGGATAGCTTGACTCCAGTGGCATGGAGAGCACGGGACCCACACCTGGGCATACCTTGCCTTAGGGCTAATGGCCTGCAGTAGGGGTCACTTGCCTATATCTTATGCAGTGCATGAGAGGCAATGCACACAGGGCTGTGTGTCATGTTATCTCTTCCGCTTTTCCTGTACCAGGACATGCTGTCTGCATTGGCAGAGTGCATAGCCTTATTGAGGGAGTTCTGGAGTGACACAACCATTACTGCAGCCCCGGAGGACCTTCTTCAGTTCCCATGCCCTAGATACCAGGGTTACCACTAGCTACTTACCGGGGTCACTCAAGTGATGCCAATCTTTTAGGAACAATATCTAACGCTAGGAACCTAGTTAGCAGGGACCCAGTGCACTTACAGTTTGCAATCACATCAGGCAAAAAGTGGGGGGCTAACCATGCAAAAAGAGGCACTTTCCTACACGTTGGAATCTGCTTCTCTGAGATCATATACCGCAATAACCTTCTCTGCGATCATATACCGCAATATGCTTCTCGTAGATGATATATCGCAATATACTTCTCTGAGATGATATACCGCAATATGCTTCTCTGAGATGATATACCGCAATATGCTTCTCGGAGATCATATATCGCAATAAGTTTCTCTGAAATGATATTTCACAATCTGCTTCTCTGAGATCATATATCGCAATATGCTTCTCTGAGATGATATACCGCAATCTGCTTCTCTGAGATGATATACCGCAATATGCTTCTCTGAAATGATATTTCACAATATGCCTCTCTGAGATCATATATCGCAATATGCTTCTCTGAGATGATATACCGCAATCTGCTTCTCTGAGATGATATACCGCAATAAGCTTCTCTGAGATGATATACCGCAATCTGCTTCTCTGAGATGATATACCGCAATATGCTTCTCTCAGATGATATATCGCAATATGCTTCTCTGAAATGATATTTCACAATATGCTTCTCTGAAATCATATATTGCAATCTGCTTCTCTGAGATGATATACCGCAATATGCTTCTCTGAGGTCATATATCGCGATCTGCTTCTCTGAGATGATATACCGCAATATGCTTCTCTGAGATCATATATCGCGATCTGCTTCTCTGAGATCATATATCGCAATATGCTTCTCTGAAATGATATTTTACAATCTGCTTCTCTGAGATCATATATCGCAATAAGCTTCTCTGAAATGATATTTCACAATATGCTTCTCTGAGATCATATATCGCAATATGCTTCTCTGAGATGATATACCGCAATAAGCTTCTCTGAGATGATATACCGCAATCTGCTTCTCTGAGATGATATACCGCAATATGCTTCTCTCAGATGATATATCGCAATATGCTTCTCTGAAATGATATTTCACAATATGCTTCTCTGAAATCATATATTGCAATCTGCTTCTCTGAGATGATATACCGCAATATGCTTCTCTGAGGTCATATATCGCGATCTGCTTCTCTGAGATGATATACCGCAATATGCTTCTCTGAGATCATATATCGCGATCTGCTTCTCTGAGATCATATATCGCAATATGCTTCTCTGAAATGATATTTTACAATCTGCTTCTCTGAGATCATATATCGCAATAAGCTTCTCTGAAATGATATTTCACAATATGCTTCTCTGAGATCATATATCGCAATATGCTTCTCTGAGATGATATATCGCGATCTGCTTCTCTGAGATCATATATCGCAATATGCTTCTCTGAAATGATATTTTACAATCTGCTTCTCTGAGATCATATATCGCAATAAGCTTCTCTGAAATGATATTTCACAATATGCTTCTCTGAGATCATATATCGCAATATGCTTCTCTGAGATGATATATCGCAATCTGCTTCTCTGAGATCATATATCGCAATAAGCTTCTCTGAAATGATATTTCACAATCTGCTTCTCTGAGATCATATATCGCAATAAGCTTCTCTGAGATCATATATCGCAATATGCTTCTCTGAGATGATATATCGCAATCTGCTTCTCTGAGATCATATACCGCAATAAGCTTCTCTGAGATGATATATCGCAATCTGCTTCTCTGAGATCATATATCGCAATATGCTTCTCTGAGATGATATATCGCAATCTGCTTCTCTGAGATCATATATCGCAATAAGCTTCTCTGAGATCATATACCGCAATAAGCTTCTCTGAAATGATATTTCACAATCTGCTTCTCTGAGATCATATATCATAATAAGCTTCTCTGAGATGATATTTCACAATCTGCTTCTCTGAGATCATATATCGCAATAAGCTTCTCTGAGATCATATATTGCAATATGCTTCTCTGAGATCATATACCGCAATATGCTTCTCTGAGATCATATACCGCAATAAGCTTCTCTGAGATCATATACCGCAATCTGCTTCTCTGAGATCATATATCGCAATCTGCTTCTCTGAGATCATATATCGCAATAAGCTTCTCTGAGATGATATTTCACAATCTGCTTCTCTGAGATCATATATCGCAATAAGCTTCTCTGAGATCATATATTGCAATATGCTTCTCTGAGATCATATACCGCAATATGCTTCTCTGAGATCATATACCGCAATCTGCTTCTCTGAGATCATATACCGCAATAACCTTCTCTGCGATCATATACCGCAATATGCTTCTCGTAGATGATATACCGCAATATGCTTCTCTGAGATGATATACCGCAATATGCTTCTCTGAGATCATATATCGCAATAAGCTTCTCTGAAATGATATTTCACAATCTGCTTCTCTGAGATCATATATCGCAATAAGCTTCTCTGAAATGATATTTCACAATATGCCTCTCTGAGATCATATATCGCAATAAGCTTCTCTGAGATCATATACCGCAATCTGCTTCTCTGAGATGATATACCGCAATCTGCTTCTCTGAGATCATATACCGCAATCTGCTTCTCTGAGATCATATATTGCAATATGCTTCTCTGAGATCATATATTGCAATCTGCTTCTCTGAGATCATATACTGCAATATGCTTCTCTGAGATCATATACTGCAATATGCTTCTCTGAGATCATATACCGCAATATGCTTCTCTGAGATCATATACCGCAATATGCTTCTCTGAGTTCATATACCGCAATCTGCTTCTCTGAGATCATATACCGCAATATGCTTCTCTGAGATCATATACCGCAATCTGCTTCTCTGAGATCATATACCGCAATCTGCTTCTCTGAGATCATATACCGCAATAAGCTTCTCTGAGATCATATATCGCAATATGCTTCTCTGAGATCATATATCGCAATATGCTTCTCTGAGATCGTATATCGCAATATGGTTCTCTGAGATCATATACCGCAATCTGCTTCTCTGAGATCATATACCGCAATCTGCTTCTCTGAGATCATATACCGCAATAAGCTTCTCTGAGATCATATACCGCAATAAGCTTCTCTAAGATCATATATCGCAATCTGCTTCTCTGAGATCATATATCGCAATCTGCTTCTCTGAGATCATATATCGCAATATGCTTCTCTGAGATCATATATCGCAATATGGTTCTCTGAGATCATATACCGCAATATGCTTCTCTGAGTTCATATACCGCAATAAGCTTCTCTAAGATCATATTCCGCAATAAGCTTCTCTGAGTTCATATACCGCAATAAGCTTCTCTAAGATCATATTCCGCAATAAGCTTCTCTGAGTTCATATACCGCAATAAGATTCTCTAAGATCATATACCGCAATATGCTTCTCGTAGATGATATATCGCAATATGCTTCTCTGAGATCATATATCGCAATATGGTTCTCTGAGATCATATACCGCAATATGCTTCTCTGAGTTCATATACCGCAATAAGCTTCTCTAAGATCATATTCCGCAATAAGCTTCTCTGAGTTCATATACCGCAATAAGCTTCTCTGAAATCATATATCGTGGGAGCCAACCAATCGTAAGTGAAGGTAAGTAATGAGCAGACTCCATGCCCCTTTTAAGATTTTATTTTTTGATTTTTAAGAGATTTTGCAAACGCTGCACAGGCCAAACCTAAAAAGGAACCAAGGTGGGAGCAGATATTATGACTGTGAATGTATCAATTGCAGCCATTTATGAAATGTCATGGTCAGTATACACATGTACTGTGCTTGTGTGAGCAAAGTTATAAAGAGAACTCATTGCTTTTGCTTGAATTCCACTGTGCCGTGCTCCTTTCTGCACCAGTGCCTGGGATAGCCCTTGTCTGCTAAGCTTGAAGTCTAAGGCGGATTGATTCAAGAGGGGAAGGGATGCAATTCCAGGCTATTTGTCTGAGCCCCAGAGGCATATCTCTGTGGATTTCGCAAGATTGACAGGTCAACCTCTATCAGCCCCTTGTTCATCTGCAATAGTGTGTGTAACCAGAGGGCTTTTCATAAACTGATGATTTGTATAGAAGCTTCTGGTGTGAAAGTCATGACCTGGTTGCGTATCCCAGTTGAGTTTGTTTCTGGGTCACCTCTTTGACTGCATTAGGGACCTTGCATGCATTTATGTTGCTGGGAACCTTTATCTGTGATGTGCAGGGCGTAACTTCATTCAGAGCATCTATGGCATCTTTTCATCCCCAAGCAGTAATTTCCATTGTGCCAGTGTGCGAGGTGAGCATGGACAAGTTGAGCTTTCAGGGACTCCACCATTAGTACTCATGAAGTAAATTTGGCCTGAGTTGCGCACCCCGGGGATAATATAAAGAGAGTGCCACAGCAATTGAAAATTGTTTTACAGTCACTGAAAAATGGGTACATCCTGTTGCTTTGGTGCATGAGTTATATTTGTGGTATTTATGAAATGTGAATGTAGGTTTTTGAAGCAATAGGTGCTTGAACAAAGAAGAGTTTTCAGCACCATGGCAGACATGTTTCTTCCTGGTTGATGACTGATGGATCGTTGGCAAGAGTGGTTCTGGAGGCTTTTCACAATCTAAGCCATATTTTACAGTTGGAGAATGCACTGTGGAAGTGAATGCTGCATCTTTCCCGGGATCGTAGTCTCTGCAGACGTGCATTCTCAATGCTGTTAGTTGTGTTGATGTGTCTTGGATAGTTGAGTCTTCTGCTCTTCTCTGAATTAAGGATGTCTTACTTTGAAAGAAGAGTTTTTCCTTACTCTGGTGGTCTTCACTGAGGTAGCTTGCTTTCAAGTCTTTTTTCTTCTTCCTTTGATTCATTTTCTGCTAGCTATATTTTTCTATCCAATCACTACCTTGTATGAGCTGTAGGAGGGTGCCAACATGCCTTTAGTATACAGCATGGACCTATAGAATATGATCAGTGCTGGGGTTGATTTGGTCAAACTTTCTTTACTTTTTTGCATCATCATCAGTCCCATGGCATCAAGTAATAGGACAGCCAGGTAAAGCCCTGTCTATGTGAGAAAGGATCAAGGTGGCGTAAATTTGGGGAGTAAGTACAACTAGGAAAGGCGACCTTACGTTTGTCATTACCCAAGTCTTGAATGCTGTAGTACTCAAGTTAGGAGGAGCCTTGAAAACCAATAGATGGGAAGCAGCATTCAAGTGGGGCTACTTGTGAGGCCAACAAGTTCCATCTTTGTAGAAGGTATTGCCCTGTGTGTGTCTGACATCCATGCTTGAATGTGATGAATGTGTGCCAGGAGGAGGAGATGTTACCAAGTGATGCCTTAAAGTAGAGTTTGAGATTGTCAACGGACTGGTGAATGTGGACTTCATGGTATGGTATGGTACGGTACGGGGGGACACCTTGCTGTTTCATTGTGTTGGTTGAAAGCCATTGGGGGAATCAAAGCCATGACAAATCCTTCAGTTGTGGCAGATGAGGTGCTCTGAAAGGACCCAGGTAAATATATTTATTGCTGCTGCACAGGGATGATGGATGTTTTTGTACTGATGGCTTTATTGTCTTTGTGTAGCACACATGGTATTAGAGGAGTTAAGGCCCATCTTGAATTGGATTTTCCACTCAGGCTTTTCCAGCTGCCTCCACTTCTTGTTCCTGCTCAATTCCTGAGAGCACAAATGACAAATGACTGTGGCTTGATAGTTTGCAGTTTTTGGAGGTGAACGTAGGGTCTTCATTTGATGTGAGGGCTTCTTCTTCTTTCTTCCAATGCTCTGTCACTCGTACATGTACCCCAGTTTAGTTCTGAAGTCTTCCATCTGATGCTAGGATAAAAAAGTATGATGTAGATTTACAAGAGGTGAGCATATGGAGCGCTTTGGATTGCACGCAGGAAGGTGTCCCCTTGCAGACAACTCGGACACTTGCCATTTAATTTGTTTGAGCATCATACAAGTGTGCTTCTTCTGCAAATCATTTAAAAAAACACAATACATGGACACACATATACATTCACTCTCTGCTTAGGATTCATAGTGATTTAGCACAAGCCGCATTTGAAATGGGGGCTTTATCGATGCACCATCCTAGTAATCAGATGCAACTACTATGATAACGCAGATGATCAACACGCTGATGGGATGTTCCCTTTTGTTTTTAAGTCACCTCTGCCTTTTCAGATAACTAGGAAGAATCTCATCTTTAGACACTAAGCAGGTCCTGGGTTCTCCATAAAAACCCTTCTGCCTCTGCGGATAATGAGTGTGCATCTGTCCTGGATTTCTGAACACGTAAACCTGGATCTTGAGGTGCTAGCTTGCAGACAGCTAGCTAATACAACTGCCTCCTTGAGGGCAGCCAAAACTGAGTCTACAAATAAGATATCACTCTTTGGCTCCACCATTGGGCATTTGTGAATTAAGGAAATGTACTTGCTTTCCACATTGGTTCCATTTTTAAATTGAACTACAAAGGTTTCCAATATATTAACATAACATATAGTGGGCGTTGCTCCAATGCCCCCCTGCCCCTACTCTGAATTTGATGTCTTTCTTGTTAGTTTTGGACTTTCCTGAAAATTCTTTGTTCAATCCACTTCTCTAACATTTCTTCTTTACTATGTTATGATTGGATGACTTGTGTTCCGCCATGCATAGTGCTACATGCATGCATATATATGGTCATGCAGCGGCAATGCAGCATCATGAGCCATACATATACATCATTGTGATTGTTTTTTTTTTTTGCTGATGTTCAACATAGATTACAAACAATGTCATCTCTTTTTGATAATTCTTAGCAAAAGCGATTAACATTGGCAAAGCCGAAAGATGAGACGCATTGTCTTTGCCAGTGCTTGTTTCTTTTTGTCCTCTCATTGTCCTACACTGGAATTAATATAAACGTATGCAGAGCGACTGGACGTTTGGGACACACTATCCACCCAAACGGCCTGTTAATTGGCCTCTCCAGCTGTTCCCCTTGTAAGAGAAGCACATTCTGAATGTTATTGTAAAATATCAGTATCCGTACGAGATCCATAATTTCAATCTCTGACTCTGAGCTGAAGTGATCCGTGGAAGGCAGCCATAGCTGTGTGAGATCCATCATTTCAATCTCTGACTCTGAGCTGAAGTGATCCTTGGACGGTATCCTTAGCCACGTGTGATCCATCATTTCAATCTCTGACTCTGAGCTGAAGTGATCCGTGGAAGGCACCCGTAGCCGCGTGAGATCCATCATTTCAATCTGACTCAGAGCTGAAGTGATCCTTGAAAGGCATCCGTAGCCACGTGAGATCCATCATTTCAATCTCTGACTCTTAGCTGAAGTGATTCTTGGAAGGTATCCGTATCCGTAGCCGCGTGAGATCCATCATTTCAATCTCTGACTCTGAGCTGAAGTGATCCTTGGAAGGCATCCGTAGCAGCATGAGATCCATCATTTCAATCTCTGACTCTGAGCTGAAGTGATCCTTGGACGGTATCCTTAGCCACGTGAGATCCATCATTTCAATCTCTGACTCTGAGCTGAAGTGATCCTTGGAAGGTATCCTTAGCCGTGTGAGAGCCATCATTTCAATCTCTGACTCAGAGCTGAAGTGATCCTTGAAAGGCATCCGTAGCCATGTGAGATCCATCATTTCAATCTCTGACTCTGAGCTGAAGTGATTCTTGGAAGGCATCCGTGGCAGCGTGAGATCCATCATTTCATTCTCTGAGAGCTGAAGTGATCCCTGGAAGCCATCCGTAGCAGCGTGAGAACCCTCATTTCAATCTCTGACTCTGAGCTGAAGTTATCCATGGAAGCCATCCATAGCAGCGTGAGAACCCTCATTTCAGTCTCTGACTGAGCTGATGTGATCCGTGGAAGGCATCCGTGGCAGCGTGAGAACCCTCATTTCAATCTCTGACTCTGAGCTGAAGTTATCCATGGAAGCCATCCGTAGCAGCGTGAGAACCCTCATTTCAGTCTCTGACTGAGCTGATGTGATCCGTGGAAGGCATCCGTAGCAGCGTGAGAACCCTCATTTCAATCTCTGACTCTGAGCTGAAGTGATCCGTGGAAGGCATCCATGGCAGCATGAGATCCCTCATTTCAATCTCAGACTCTGAGGTGAAGTGATCCTTGGAAGGCATCCGTAGCAGCGTGAGATCCCTCATTTCAATCTCTGAGCTGAAGTGATCTTGACAGGCATCCGTAGCCGCGTGAGATCCATCATTTCAATCACTGACTTTGAGCTGAAGTGATCCTTAGAAGGCATCCGTAGCAGCATGAGATCCCTCATTTCAATCTCTGAGCTGAAGTGATCTTTGGAAGGCATCCTTAGCCGTGTGAGATCCATCATTTCAATCTCTGACTCTGAGCTGAAGTGATCCTTGGAAGGCATCCGTTGCAGCGTGAGGTCCATCATTTCATTCTCTGAGAGCTGAAGTGATCTTTGGAAGGCATCCTTAGCCGTGTGAGATCCCTCATTTCAATCTCTGACTTTGAGCTGAAGTGATCTTTGGAAGGCATCCGTAGCCGCGTGAGATCCATCATTGCAATCTGACTGTGAGCTGAAGTGATCCTTGGAACGCATCCGTAGCAGCCTGAGATCCATCATTTCAATCTTTGACTTTGAGCTGAAGTGATCCTTGGAAGGCATCCGTAGCAGCGTGAGATCCATCATTTCAATCTCTGACTCTGAGCTGAAGTGATCCGTGGAAGGCATCCGTTGCAGTGTGAGATCCATCATTTCAATCTCTGACTCTGAGCTGAAGTTATCCATGGAAGCCATCCGTAGCAGCGTGAGAACCCTCATTTCAGTCTCTGACTGAGCTGATGTGATCCGTGGAAGGCATCCGTGGCAGCGTGAGAACCCTCATTTCAATCTCTGACTCTGAGCTGAAGTTATCCATGGAAGCCATCCGTAGCAGCGTGAGAACCCTCATTTCAGTCTCTGACTGAGCTGATGTGATCCGTGGAAGGCATCCGTAGCAGCGTGAGAACCCTCATTTCAATCTCTGACTCTGAGCTGAAGTGATCCGTGGAAGGCATCCATGGCAGCATGAGATCCCTCATTTCAATCTCAGACTCTGAGGTGAAGTGATCCTTGGAAGGCATCCGTAGCAGCGTGAGATCCCTCATTTCAATCTCTGAGCTGAAGTGATCTTGACAGGCATCCGTAGCCGCGTGAGATCCATCATTTCAATCACTGACTTTGAGCTGAAGTGATCCTTAGAAGGCATCCGTAGCAGCATGAGATCCCTCATTTCAATCTCTGAGCTGAAGTGATCTTTGGAAGGCATCCTTAGCCGTGTGAGATCCATCATTTCAATCTCTGACTCTGAGCTGAAGTGATCCTTGGAAGGCATCCGTTGCAGCGTGAGGTCCATCATTTCATTCTCTGAGAGCTGAAGTGATCTTTGGAAGGCATCCTTAGCCGTGTGAGATCCCTCATTTCAATCTCTGACTTTGAGCTGAAGTGATCTTTGGAAGGCATCCGTAGCCGCGTGAGATCCATCATTGCAATCTGACTGTGAGCTGAAGTGATCCTTGGAACGCATCCGTAGCAGCCTGAGATCCATCATTTCAATCTTTGACTTTGAGCTGAAGTGATCCTTGGAAGGCATCCGTAGCAGCGTGAGATCCATCATTTCAATCTCTGACTCTGAGCTGAAGTGATCCGTGGAAGGCATCCGTTGCAGTGTGAGATCCATCATTTTAATCTCTGACTTTGAGTTGAAGTGATCCTTGGAAGGCATCCGTAGCCGCATAAGATCCATCATTTCATTCTCTGAGAGCTGAAGTGATCCGTGGAAGCCATCCCTAGCAGCGTGAGATCTCTCATTTCAATCTCTGACATTGAGCTGAAGTGATCGGTGGAAGGCATCCGTAGCAGCCTGAGATCCATCATTTCAATCTTTGACTTTGAGCTGAAGTGATCCTTGGAAGGCATCCGTAGCAGCCTGAGATCCATCATTCCAATCTTTGACTTTGAGCTGAAGTGATCGGTGGAAGGCATCCGTAGCAGCCTGAGATCCATCATTTCAATCTCAGACTCTGAGCTGAAGTGATCCCTGGAAGGCATCCGTAGCTGTGTGAGATCCATAATTTCAATCTCTGACTTTGAGCTGAAGTGATGCTTGGAAGGCATCCGTAGCCGCGTGAGATCCATCATTTCAATCTCTGACTTTGAGCAGAAGGGATCCGTGGAAGGCATCCGTGGCAGTGTCAGATCCATCATTTCAATCTCTGATTTTGAGCTGAAGTGATCCTTGGATGGCATCCGTAGCCGCGTGCGATCCATCATTTCATTCTCTGAGAGCTGAAGTGATCCGTGGAAGCCATCCGTAGCAGCATGAGATCCATCATTTCAATCTCAGACTCTGAGCTGAAGTGATCCTTGGAAGGCATCCATAGCCGCGTGAGATCCATCATTTCAATCTCTGACTCTGCGCAGAAGGGATCCGTGGAAGGCATCCGTAGCCGCGTGAGATCCATCATTTCAATCTCTGACTCTGAGCTGAAGTGATCCGTGGAAGCCATCCGTAGCAGCGTGAGATCCATGATTTCAATCTCTGACTGAGCTGAAGTGAAGCTGAAGTGATCCGTGGAAGGCATCCGTAGCCGCGTGAGAACCATCATTTCAATCTTTGACTTTGAGCTGAAGTGATCCTTGGAAGGCATCCGTAGCCGCGTGAGATCCATCATTTCAATCTCTGACTCGGAGTAGAAGGGATCCGTGGAAGGCATCCGTGGCAGCGTGAGGTCCATCATTTCATTCTCTGAGAGCTGAAGTGATCCCTGGAAGCCATCCGTAGCAGCGTGAGAACCCTCATTTCAATCTCTGACTCTGAGCTGAAGTGATCTGTGGAAGTCATCCGTAGCCGCGTGAGATCCATCATTTCAATCTCTGACTCTGAGCTGAAGTTATCCATGGAAGGCATCCGTGGCAGCGTGAGATCCATCATTTTAATCTCTGACTCTGAGCTGAAGTGAAGCTGAAGTGATCCATGGAAGGCATCCGTAGCCGCATAAGATCCATCATTTCATTCTCTGAGAGCTGAAGTGATCCGCGGAAGCCATCCCTAGCAGCGTGAGATCCCTCATTTCAATCTCTGACTGAGCTGAAGTGAAGCTGAAGTGATCCGTGGAAGGCATCCGTAGCCGCATAAGATCCATCATTTCAATCTCTGACTGAGCTGAAAGGATCCTTGGAAGGCATCCGTAGCCGCGTGAGATCCATCATTTCAATCTCTGAGCTGAAGTGATCTTGGAAGGCATCCGTAGCCGCGTGAGATCCATCATTTCAATCTCTGACTCAGAGCTGAAGTGATCCTTGGAAGTCATCCGTAGCTGTGTGAGATCCATCATTTCAGTCTCTGACTGAGCTGAAGTGATCCTTGGAAGGCATCCGTAGCAGCATGAGATCCATCATTTCAATCTCTGACTCTGAGCTGAAGTGATCCGTGGAAGGCATCCGTAGCAGCGTGAGTACTCTCATTTCAATCTCTGACTCTGAGCTGAAGTGATCCTTGGAAGGCATCTGTGGCAGCGTGAGGTCCATCATTTCAATCTCTGAGAGCTGAAGTGATCCGTGGAAGCCATCCGTAGCCACGTGAGATGCATCATTTCAATCTCTGACTCTGAGCTGAAGTGATCCTTGGAAGGCATCCGTGGCAGCGTGAGGTCCATCATTTCATTCTCTGAGAGCGGAAGTGATCCCTGGAAGCCATCCGTAGCAGCGTGAGAACCCTCATTTCAATCTCTGACTCTGAGCTGAAGTGATCTGTGGAAGGCATCCGTAGCCGCGTGAGATCCATCATTTCAATCTCTGACTTTGAGCAGAAGGGATCCGTGGAAGGCATCCGTGGCATCGTCAGATCCATCATTTCAATCTCTGACTTTGAGCTGAAGTGATCCTTGGATGGCATCCGTAGCCACGTGCGATCCATCATTTCATTCTCTGAGAGCTGAAGTGATCCGTGGAAGCCATCCGTAGCAGCATGAGATCCATCATTTCAATCTCTGACTCTGAGCTGAAGTGATCCTTGGAAGGCATCCATAGCCGCGTGAGATCCATCATTTCAATCTCTGACTCTGAGCAGAAGGGATCCGTGGAAGGCATCCGTAGCCGCGTGAGATCCATCATTTCAATCTCTGACTCTGAGCTGAAGTGATCCGTGGAAGCCATCCGTAGCAGCGTGAGATCCATGATTTCAATCTCTGACTGAGCTGAAGTGAAGCTGAAGTGATCCGTGGAAGGCATCCGTAGCCGCGTGAGAACCATCATTTCAATCTTTGACTTTGAGCTGAAGTGATCCTTGGAAGGCATCCATAGCCGCGTGAGATCCATCATTTCAATCTCTGACTCGGAGTAGAAGGGATCCGTGGAAGGCATCCGTGGCAGCGTCAGATCCATCATTTCAATCTCTGACTCTGAGCTGAAGTGATCCTTGGAAGGCATCCGTAGCAGCGTGATATCCATCATTTCAATCTCAGACTCTGAGCTGAAGTGATCCTTGGAAGGCATCCGTAGCAGCATGAGATCCATCATTTCAATCTCTGAGAGCTGAAGTGATCCGTGGAAGCAATCCGTAGCAGCGTGAGATCCATCATTTCAATCTCTGACTCTGAGCTGAAGTGATCCTTGGAAAGCATCCGTGGCAGCGTGAGGTCCATCATTTCATTCTCTGAGAGCTGAAGTGATCCCTGGAAGCCATCCGTAGCAGCGTGAGAACCCTCATTTCAATCTCTGACTCTGAGCTGAAGTGATCTGTGGAAGTCATCCGTAGCCGCGTGAGATCCATCATTTCAATCTCTGACTCTGAGCTGAAGTTATCCATGGAAGGCATCCGTGGCAGCGTGAGATCCATCATTTTAATCTCTGACTCTGAGCTGAAGTGAAGCTGAAGTGATCCATGGAAGGCATCCGTAGCCGCATAAGATCCATCATTTCATTCTCTGAGAGCTGAAGTGATCCGCGGAAGCCATCCCTAGCAGCGTGAGATCCCTCATTTCAATCTCTGACTGAGCTGAAGTGAAGCTGAAGTGATCCGTGGAAGGCATCCGTAGCCGCATAAGATCCATCATTTCAATCTCTGACTGAGCTGAAAGGATCCTTGGAAGGCATCCGTAGCCGCGTGAGATCCATCATTTCAATCTCTGAGCTGAAGTGATCTTGGAAGGCATCCGTAGCCGCGTGAGATCCATCATTTCAATCTCTGACTCAGAGCTGAAGTGATCCTTGGAAGTCATCCGTAGCTGTGTGAGATCCATCATTTCAGTCTCTGACTGAGCTGATGTGATCCTTGGAAGGCATCCGTAGCAGCATGAGATCTATCATTTCAATCTCTGACTCTGAGCTGAAGTGATCCGTGGAAGGCATCCGTAGCAGCGTGAGATCCATCATTTCAATCTCTGACTGAGATTAAGTGATCCTTGGAAGGCCTCCGTAGCAGCATGAGATCCATCATTTCAATCTCTGACTCTGAGCTGAAGTGATCCGTGGAAGGCATCCGTGGCAGTGTGAGATCCATCATTTCAATCTCAGACTCTGAGCTGAAGTGATCCTTGGAAGGCATCCGTAGCAGCATGAGATCCATCATTTCAATCTCTGAGAGCTGAAGTGATCCGTGGAAGCCATCCGTAGCAGTGTGAGAACTCTCATTTCAATCTCTGACTCTGAGCTGAAGTGATCCTTGGAAGGCATCTGTGGCAGCGTGAGGTCCATCATTTCAATCTCTGAGAGCTGAAGTGATCCGTGGAAGCCATCCGTAGCCACGTGAGATCCATCATTTCAATCTCTGACTCTGAGCTGAAGTGATCCTTGGAAGGCATCCGTTGCAGCGTGAGATCCCTCATTTCAATCTCAGACTCTGCGCAGAAGGGATCCGTGGAAGGCATCCGTAGCCGCGTGAGATCCATCATTTCAATCTCTGACTGAGCTGAAGTGATCCTTGGAAGGCCTCCGTAGCAGCATGAGATCCATCATTTCAATCTCTGACTCTGAGCTGAAGTGATCCGTGGAAGGCATCCGTGGCAGTGTGAGATCCATCATTTCAATCTCAGACTCTGAGCTGAAGTGATCCTTGGAAGGCATCCGTAGCAGCATGAGATCCATCATTTCAATCTCTGAGAGCTGAAGTGATCCGTGGAAGCCATCCATAGCAGCGTGAGAACTCTCATTTCAATCTCTGACTCTGAGCTGAAGTGATCCTTGGAACGCATCCGTGGCAGCGTGAGGTCCATCATTTCATTCTCTGAGAGCTGAAGTGATCCCTGGAAGCCATCCGTAGCAGCGTGAGAACCCTCATTTCAATCTCTGACTCTGAGCTGAAGTTATCCATGGAAGCCATCCGTAGCAGCGTGAGATCCATCATTTCAATCTCTGACTCTGAGCAGAAGGGATCCGTGGAAGGCATCCGTAGCCGCGTGAGATCCATCATTTCAATCTCTGACTCTGAGCTGAAGTGATCCGTGGAAGCCATCCGTAGCAGCGTGAGATCCATGATTTCAATCTCTGACTGAGCTGAAGTGAAGCTGAAGTGATCCGTGGAAGGCATCCGTAGCCGCGTGAGAACCATCATTTCAATCTTTGACTTTGAGCTGAAGTGATCCTTGGAAGGCATCCATAGCCGCGTGAGATCCATCATTTCAATCTCTGACTCGGAGTAGAAGGGATCCGTGGAAGGCATCCGTGGCAGCGTCAGATCCATCATTTCAATCTCTGACTCTGAGCTGAAGTGATCCTTGGAAGGCATCCGTAGCAGCGTGATATCCATCATTTCAATCTCAGACTCTGAGCTGAAGTGATCCTTGGAAGGCATCCGTAGCAGCATGAGATCCATCATTTCAATCTCTGAGAGCTGAAGTGATCCGTGGAAGCCATCCGTAGCAGCGTGAGATCCATCATTTCAATCTCTGACTCTGAGCTGAAGTGATCCTTGGAAAGCATCCGTGGCAGCGTGAGGTCCATCATTTCATTCTCTGAGAGCTGAAGTGATCCCTGGAAGCCATCCGTAGCAGCGTGAGAACCCTCATTTCAATCTCTGACTCTGAGCTGAAGTGATCTGTGGAAGTCATCCGTAGCCGCGTGAGATCCATCATTTCAATCTCTGACTCTGAGCTGAAGTTATCCATGGAAGGCATCCGTGGCAGCGTGAGATCCATCATTTTAATCTCTGACTCTGAGCTGAAGTGAAGCTGAAGTGATCCATGGAAGGCATCCGTAGCCGCATAAGATCCATCATTTCATTCTCTGAGAGCTGAAGTGATCCGCGGAAGCCATCCCTAGCAGCGTGAGATCCCTCATTTCAATCTCTGACTGAGCTGAAGTGAAGCTGAAGTGATCCGTGGAAGGCATCCGTAGCCGCATAAGATCCATCATTTCAATCTCTGACTGAGCTGAAAGGATCCTTGGAAGGCATCCGTAGCCGCGTGAGATCCATCATTTCAATCTCTGACTCAGAGCTGAAGTGATCCTTGGAAGTCATCCGTAGCTGTGTGAGATCCATCATTTCAGTCTCTGACTGAGCTGATGTGATCCTTGGAAGGCATCCGTAGCAGCATGAGATCTATCATTTCAATCTCTGACTCTGAGCTGAAGTGATCCGTGGAAGGCATCCGTAGCAGCGTGAGATCCATCATTTCAATCTCTGACTGAGCTGAAGTGATCCTTGGAAGGCCTCCGTAGCAGCATGAGATCCATCATTTCAATCTCTGACTCTGAGCTGAAGTGATCCGTGGAAGGCATCCGTGGCAGTGTGAGATCCATCATTTCAATCTCAGACTCTGAGCTGAAGTGATCCTTGGAAGGCATCCGTAGCAGCATGAGATCCATCATTTCAATCTCTGAGAGCTGAAGTGATCCGTGGAAGCCATCCGTAGCAGCGTGAGAACTCTCATTTCAATCTCTGACTCTGAGCTGAAGTGATCCTTGGAAGGTATCTGTGGCAGCGTGAGGTCCATCATTTCAATCTCTGAGAGCTGAAGTGATCCGTGGAAGCCATCCGTAGCCACGTGAGATCCATCATTTCAATCTCTGACTCTGAGCTGAAGTGATCCTTGGAAGGCATCCGTTGCAGCGTGAGATCCCTCATTTCAATCTCAGACTCTGCGCAGAAGGGATCCGTGGAAGGCATCCGTAGCCGCGTGAGATCCATCATTTCAATCTCTGACTGAGCTGAAGTGATCCTTGGAAGGCCTCCGTAGCAGCATGAGATCCATCATTTCAATCTCTGACTCTGAGCTGAAGTGATCCGTGGAAGGCATCCGTGGCAGTGTGAGATCCATCATTTCAATCTCAGACTCTGAGCTGAAGTGATCCTTGGAAGGCATCCGTAGCAGCATGAGATCCATCATTTCAATCTCTGAGAGCTGAAGTGATCCGTGGAAGCCATCCGTAGCAGCGTGAGATCCATCATTTCAATCTCTGACTCTGAGCTGAAGTGATCCTTGGAACGCATCCGTGGCAGCGTGAGGTCCATCATTTCATTCTCTGAGAGCTGAAGTGATCCCTGGAAGCCATCCGTAGCAGCGTGAGAACCCTCATTTCAATCTCTGACTCTGAGCTGAAGTTATCCATGGAAGCCATCCGTAGCAGCGTGAGAACCCTCATTTCAGTCTCTGACTGAGCTGATGTGATCCCTGGAAGCCATCCGTAGCAGCGTGAGAACCCTCATTTCAATCTCTGACTGAGCTGAAGTGATCCTTGGAAGCCATCCGTAGCAGCGTGAGAACCCTCATTTCAGTCTCTGACTGAGCTGATGTGATCCGTGGAAGGCATCCGTAGCAGCGTGAGAACCCTCATTTCAATCTCTGACTCTGAGCTGAAGTTATCCATGGAAGCCATCCGTAGCAGCGTGAGAACCCTCATTTCAGTCTCTGACTGAGCTGATGTGATCCCTGGAAGCCATCCGTAGCAGCGTGAGAACCCTCATTTCAATCTCTGACTGAGCTGAAGTGATCCTTGGAAGGCATCCGTAGCAGCATGAGATCCATGATTTCAATCTCTGAGAGCTGAAGTGATCCGTGGAAGGCATCCGTAGCAGCGTGAGAACCCTCATTTCAGTCTCTGACTGAGCTGAAGTGATCCGTGGAAGCCATCCGTAGCCGCATGAGATCCATCATTTCAATCTCTGACTGAGCTGAAGTGATCCGTGGAAGGCATCCGTAGCCGCGTGAGATCCATCATTTCAATCTCTGACTGAGCTGAAGTGATCCGTGGAAGCCATCCGTAGCCGCGTGAGATCCATCATTTCAATCTCAGACTCTGAGCTGAAGTGATCCGTGGAAGGCATCCGTAGCCGCATGAGATCCATCATTTCAATCTCTGACTGAGCTGAAGTGATCCGTGGAAGGCATCCGTAGCAGCGTGAGATCCATCATTTCAATCTCTGACTCTGAGCTGAAGTGATCCTTGGAAGGCATCCATAGCCGCGTGAGATCCATCATTTCAATCTCAGACTCTGAGCTGAAGTGATCCTTGGAAGCCATCCGTAGCAGCGTGAGATCCCTCATTTCAATCTCTGACTCTGAGCTGAATGATCCGTGGATGGCATCCGTAGCCACGTGAGATCCATCATTTCAATCTCTGACTGAGCTGAAGTGATCCGTGGAAGGCATCCGTAGCCGCGTGAGATCCATCATTTCAATCTCTGATTCTGAGCTGAAGTGATCCGTGAAAGGCATCCGTAGCTGTGTGAGATCCATCATTTCAATCTCTGACTCTGAGCTGAAGTGATCCGTGGAAGGCATCCGTAGCCGCGTGAGATCCATCAGTTGGAAAGAAAGACACTAGAGCCGCATATCCCCACCACTTGTACGGGGTGATGGGACATGTAGACTATTCCCAGCTACTAGGGTCACCCTGGAGGTCTGTGGTCGGGCGACCAAAACCCTGGGTTGGGCCTACATGGTTACTATGACAACGCCACTGTGGAAAGGGAAGTGGTTCAGGGAACTGGGCAATCTATGGGGCTTCCAATCCTGGGATCTACTGGGCATCTCCACGCTCGGGTACATTATGAACAAAGGCTAACTGAAAACCTAGCCCACCCTTTTTGTGGAATATAAGCTCCATAAATCCTATTTTTTTTAAATACGCCCAGCTGGGCCATGTGTCGTTTGCAGAAGAACGGCTGGGGGTAGACCTGCAGGACTTTGTGCCGCTTGAGGGGAGACTGTTGCAAGAAGAATTAACAACCAGAGCAATATCCTCACATAGAAGACACGTAATAACAATATGCCCAACAAACTGGGTAAGCTGCGGGAAAATTGAGAGACTGAGATGGGCACCATGGAGAGTGTAGATTGGGAGGCGACCCTGATGCACCCAAGGGATGTAGCCATCAAGGCCCGTTTGTGTCTCATCCAATTTAAGATTTTACTCGGAACATACTAAGACAGGGCTTGACTACACACAATGGGGTGGGCTGATACCCTGGACTGCTTTTGTTGTAGGACTGCTGTGGGGGATTTTCTGCATACACTGTTTGGATGTCTGGTTATACAACTATATTGGCACGCAATACTTGAAGAACTAAGTAAGGTACAGGGGGTACATATCCCGGTGGTCCCCAGGTTCGTATTCCTAGGCATCCCAAGCGAAGTAGGCTTGGCTAGACCCCAGCTACTCTTCAGTGCACTTGGTCTAACCGTGGCAAAACCAGATGTGGGCAGGCATTGGGGAGCGGCAGAAGCCCTCACTCTCCAGGAAGGGAGACGGGGAATGGATTTGTATATGACCACCGAAAGAGTCACAAATAAAAGTAGGGGTGCCCACATACATTTCGGGAGGTGTGGGATAGATGGTTGCGCTGTTGTAGCCTTGATTCCTTGGTTAACGCCTCCTGACGGGGGAGAAATGGAGTAACTGCACATTCCCTGTACATGCCACGAAGGGGTGGGAACGCAATAATGGGAGAAGTGCATATGCATTCTTGTGTCGTTGTGCGGGAGTTATGCATTACTTGTCCATGTTCCTGTCTTCTAGTAATCTCATTGAGGCTGCTATTTGTGTGAATCTTATGCCTGTCCTGTATGCGACCGTTGTTATGGTTCTGATAAATGTATTCTCACTTTGCATTTTAAAAACGAACAAAGATATTCCAAAAAAAAGGGTGGAAGTCTTTTCTAGTTGGACCCTCGTGGCTAATGACTAGCGGTGGACTAGGCGCTTCTTGAAAAGACGTGTTTTCCACCCCTTTCTGAGCGGGAGGAGTGATTGAGAAGCTGCTGTTTCATTACCCTGAGTAGACTTGCTGCCTCGGTTTGTCTTTCTGTGTTTCTTGATTTCCCATCTAGAGGTATCCTAGCTCTGTGTATCCCAGCTCTGTGTATTTTGCTTCCTTAGATGAGGAGTGGAGTCTAGTTTGTGTTCTGTACGTCATCTGAATATGTTGGATCTGCTTTTGGGCTGGTAGAGAGAACCAGTTACATTTCTTCAGGGTTGGACTTGTGTGGTTGTATTTCTTTAGGCCATAGAGTTCGGCGACTTCACGCACTGCACTTTTTATGGGCACAAGGTTGGTTTCTGCCAGTGGACAGGGAGTTCCAGGTGTGTACAATGAAGGAAAAATCTTTTTCTATATCTTGGGAGTTTTCTTTTTGCCATGAGTAGGGTGTGAATTCTTCCATCTTCCTCTGGATCAGCCAGTTCTGTAAGTGTGGTTCTTTAGAGCAACTGGCAGTGAGAATGAAATTAGGTGCCTTGGGACTACTGCAGGGGGCTGTTTATTGCCTGCTCTTCAATTCCCGTAGCTTTTCTAACAACAAAACAATTCAAGTGAGGAAAAAGAGTGGTCAGCAAAGCAGAGGAAGGATACTAGACCTTAGAGTCCTAGCATTGAAACCCCCATGCTGCGGATTTCATGTCATTCCTTCTAGGACCCCAGCAGGCCCGTGCCATGTAGTAAGTCAAGCAATGCCGGAGGATCTGTCTGCATCAGGCAGTCTGGCAATAGTGCAGAGTTTGGAGAAGAGGATGAAGGAATGTGTCTTCTCTAAGAGACAAACGTCTTCACCAGTTGGGACATCATATTTTCTCAAAGACACAGTATGAGAGAAGACATCAGGGATTTGCTGTTTATTATGGTATGCTAAACAGAGAGGGCACATTACTGGCTGCTAATAACTGGCAGTTGTTACCTCCCTAAGCTAGAGAAGAAAGCTGTAGGAAATATTCTAAACAGTTGGGAATCTTGGCATCCAATGTAGTGGCAGAGTGCACTTTGCTATGTCCAACAGTGATGTCCTCATCGATATGTCCAACAGTGGTGTCCCCATCGATATGTCCAACAGTGGTGTCCCCATCGATATGTCCAACAGTGGTGTCCCCATCGATATGTCCAACAGTGGTGTCCCCATCGATATGTCCAACAGTGGTTTCCCCATCGTTATGTCCAACAGTGGTTTCCCCATCGCTATGTCCAACAGTGGTTTCCCCATCGCTATGTCCAACAGTGGTGTCCCCATCGCTATGTCCAACAGTGGTGTCCCCATCGCTATGTCCAACAGTGGTGTCCCCATCGCTATGTCCAACAGTGGTGTCCCCATCGCTATGTCCAACAGTGGTGTCCCCATTGCTATGTCCAACAGTGGTGTCCCCATTGCTATGTCCAACTGAGGTGTCCCCATTGCTATGTCCAACTGAGGTGTCCCCATCGTTATGCCCAACAGTACTGTCCCCAATGCTATGTCCAACAGTGGTGTCCCCATCGTTATGTCCAACAGTGGTGTCCCCATTGTTATGTCCAACAGTGGTGTCCCCATCGATATGTCCAACAGTGGTGTCCCCATCGTTATGTCCAACAGTGGTGTCCCCATCGCTATGTCCAACAGTGGTGTCCCCATCGCTATGTCCAACAGTGGTGTCCCCATCGCTATGTCCAACAGTGGTGTCCCCATTGCTATGTCCAACAGTGGTGTCCCCATTGCTATGTCCAACAGTGGTGTCCCCATTGCTATGCCCAACAGTGGTGTCCCCATTGCTATGTCCAACTGAGGTGTCCCCATTGCTATGTCCAACAGTGGTGTCCCCATTGCTATGTCCAACAGTGGTGTCCCCATTGCTATGCCCAACAGTGGTGTCCCCATTGCAATGTCCAACTGAGGTGTCCCCATTGCTATGTCCAACTGAGGTGTCCCCATCGTTATGCCCAACAGTACTGTCCCCAATGCTATGTTCAACAGTGGTGTCCCCATCGTTATGTCCAACAGTGGTGTCCCCATTGATATGTCGAACAGTGGTGTCCCCATTGCTATGCCCAACAGTGGTGTCCCCATTGCTATGTCCAACTGAGGTGTCCCCATCGTTATGCCCAACAGTACTGTCCCCAATGTTATGTCCAACAGTGGTGTCCCCATCGTTATGTCCAACAGTGGTGTCCCCATTGCTATGTCCAACAGTGGTGTCCCCATTGCTATGTCCAACAGTGGTGTCCCCATTGCTATGTCCAACAGTGGTGTCCCCATTGCTATGTCCAACAGTGGTGTCCCCATTGTTATGTCCAACAGTGGTGTACCCATTGCTATGTCCAACAGTGGTGTCCCCATTGTTATGTCCAACAGTGGTGTCCCCATTGTGATGTCCAACAGTGGTGTTCCCATTGCGATGTCCAACAGTGGTGTTCCCATTGCGATGTCCAACAGTGGTCAACAGTGGTGTCCCCATTGTTATGTCCAACAGTGGTGTCCCCATTGCTATGTCCAACAGTGGTGTCCCCATTGCTATGCCCAACAGTGGTGTCCCCATTGCTATGCCCAACAGTGGTGTCCCCATTGTTATGTCCAACAGTGGTGTCCCCATTGTTATGTCCAACAGTGGTGTCCCCATCGTTATGTCCAACAGTGGTGTCCCCATCGTTATGTCCAACAGTGGTGTCCCCATCGTTATGTCCAACAGTGGTGTCCCCATCGCTATGTCCAACAGTGGTGTCCCCATCGCTATGTCCAACAGTGGTGTCCCCATCGCTATGTCCAACAGTGGTGTCCCCATCGCTATGTCCAACAGTGGTGTCCCCATTGCTATGTCCAACAGTGGTGTCCCCATTGCTATGTCCAACAGTGGTGTCCCCATTGCTATGCCCACCAGTGGTGTCCCCATTGCTATGCCCACCAGTGGTGTCCCCATTGCTATGTCCAACTGAGGTGTCCCCATTGCTATGTCCAACTGAGGTGTCCCCATCGTTATGCCCAACAGTACTGTCCCCATCGTTATGTCCAACAGTGGTGTCCCCATCGTTATGTCCAACAGTGGTGTCCCCATTGATATGTCCAACAGTGGTGTCCCCATTGCTATGCCCAACAGTGGTGTCCCCATTGCTATGCCCAACAGTGGTGTCCCCATTGCTATGTCCAACTGAGGTGTCCCCATCGTTATGCCCAACAGTACTGTCCCCAATGCTATGTCCAACAGTGGTGTCCCCATCGTTATGTCCAACAGTGGTGTCCCCATTGCTATGTCCAACAGTGGTGTCCCCATTGCTATGTCCAACAGTGGTGTCCCCATTGCTATGCCCAACAGTGGTGTCCCCATTGTTATGTCCAACAGTGGTGTCCCCATTGCTATGTCCAACAGTGGTGTCCCCATTGTTATGTCCAACAGTGGTGTCCCCATTGTTATGTCCAACAGTGGTGTCCCCATTGCGATGTCCAACAGTGGTGTCCCCATTGCGATGTCCAACAGTGGTGTTCCCATTGCGATGTCCAACAGTGGTGTCCCCATTGTTATGTCCAACAGTGGTGTCCCCATTGCTATGCCCAACAGTGGTGTCCCCATTGTTATGTCCAACAGTGGTGTCCCCATTGTTATGTCCAACAGTGGTGTCCCCATTGCTATGTCCAACAGTGGTGTCCCCATCCTGGCGTGGATTACATCCACTCCTGGGCATCTGCTCAGATTGATCACGGTACATGCAGTATGTATGCATAAGCTTGGGAGTTCCACGTCACTAGGATGCAGGGTGGACAGGTTGATGCAGCTGACATCCTCCCAATCTTGTCTTTGTGGTGTTCTGAAGTGTTTTGGGCAGGAGAGTCAGTGTAAACATCTTTCCGCAGAAGCTCCTCGTCTAAGGGCCCTCTGTAGCTTCCAGTTCTCACCTTCATCTGTGCTCATGTACATTGCTTCAAGCCAGCTGAATTTGAGTGCAGAGTGGAGTTGAGATGAGGCATGCAGGGTGAGTGCGTCCAGGTTTGAGTCATAGGGATGTGCCATGCAGGACCGGTCTCACATTTGATCCATCTCCTGCCCTATGAGTACCAGAGTTACTTGAACCACTCTGAACCCGCACACCCCTCATCTAATCCAGTATTTGAAAGTAGGAAGATATTGGCGACAAGAGAGGAGATAGACATGTTCCTGACACCCCAGTCAAAATAATTGTGCCCACTCTCCTGTCCCAAATCAAAGCTTAACAATAAGTCTGGAAATGTCCCGGAGGCAGAAGTACCAAAACCACTCAAAACTTATATGAACATTGTGATATTTAACATTGTTTGCTGTATGTGCTTAAGAACATATAATTGACAAATAATATATCATGCATCTTCTTACTTTTAACAAAAGGATGAAGAAGAGGAAATTAAACAAGAAATTAACATGCTGAAGAAGTACTCGCACCACAGGAATATTGCCACCTACTATGGAGCCTTTATCAAGAAGAGCCCTCCCGGTAACGACGACCAGCTCTGGGTGAGTAGGAGCACCAATGCGCAAAAACACTGCTCCTCCTTGGACAAGAGCATCCGTTCTGTGGTCAAAATAATGTATAGCATGATTCCAACTCATCTGTCCTAGTCACAGCAGGTAGGGTAGCTCTCTGCTGTTCAGAGGCCTCAGGAGTGATGATCTGCCCTGGTTGTTCAAAGCAGATCCCCAGCTTCCTCTCATACCTAAGTGCACATTGCGATCGCCTGCTGTGTCCAAACTCCAGAGTACCCCACCACATTTCAGGTCTTTCAAATGACTGGGTCCCTTAGGATTCTTGTCTGAGCTAGTCACACTCTGACTGACTTGAAAGGAGCCCTGAAAGTTGACATCACCAGTCTTGAATGCTCCCTCACTTATACTCAAAACTGCTGATACTTCCAAAAGCAACCTGTAGATATGTCACCTTTCTAAATATCTTATAGATTGTACTTTGATTGTCCATGTAGTGGAACTTGCCCTCATACCTCAACCTCATGTACATATGGTTTTCTGAGTTATCCCACGGTCTTTTAACATCTGTGCCATCTTGATCCTGCATTCAGCACTTCTGTTCCAAGAGATTCAAACATCATGAAACACAAATTATGATGTTAGAAGGTTGTTGGGGAAAATGATCTTTGGTGGCAGCCCTGGCGCATTGTCCTTCGTCCAAGCAGATTCTCGAGAGCCGTTTGCCCTGACATGCTCATAGATTTACCACACACGCCCAGTCAAAGTCCAGCTGCATTTCAGACACCGGGCCCCCCACCTTTCAGTCATGGCTTGGATGGAGGTCAACACGCCAAGTCCTCAACATCTCCTTTTGTCCTTCTGTGTAAGTCATTGAGATGTGGGCCTGCCAATACTTGCAGGGAAACTTGTAGTGCTTTAATGATTGATACTGTCTCAGTTTATCTTCTTGGAGTCTGTAGTGAATCCATCTCAGAGGTAAATCTGTCTGATCTTGATGTGCAAGACCTTGTTCCATAATGTGGTGGGCACCACTGGGCTAGGTCCCCTGTGATGTCCCATCAGGAAGCCTGGTATTGCCTGTTAATGTTCCTATGGTGAGAGCCATCTGTATTCCACTGATAAAGTTTGAGTCCAGGCCACATTGCGGGCATGCAAAGACTGCTGGTGTTTCCTAACTGATGAAAGAGAAGTCCTGGTGATGGTGCTTGCGGTGATCTAGTGGCCACCCTGTGCCTACGTCTCTGCTTAGGAATGGGAGGTGGGCACGGATCTCAGAGTCCAAAGCATGGTGCATCATCCTTTCAAGATTCAAGATGAGGAATTCACTCGCAATCCTCTATGGTCACCCTTGGTGTTCCTCAGGGATCTGCCCTATCACCCATTCTTTTCAACCTCCTAATGGGGCCTTTTGCGAATGCACTGCGATCTGTGAACATTCTGTATCATTTGTACGCGGATGACACCCAACTGTATCTGAAAATCACCTCGCCAGAAGATTTCATTGCCCTCAACACTATTCTACTAAACACGCAAAGCTGGCTCACTAACAACCACCTCTTGCTGAATATCCAAAAAAACGGAATTCATTCTCATCTCGCCACCGAGCCACACACCAAAGTTAGACTTATGGTTAAAACACCTAACTTCCTTTGACTGTGTACCCCTCATCATCCGCAAAATCCCTGGATATCTCCATTGACAAACATCTGAATACTCAGTCGCACATCTCTATTGCCACCAAGGGAGCTACTCACAAGTTGAGTATATTAAGGAAACTCAAACCCTTCCTCCCTCAGGCTGATCTAAAAATGGCTGTACAAGCCCTAGTGCTACTAAGACTAGACTACGGAAGCAGCACCCTCTGTGGTCTTCCTAAATACAAGCTGGCTCCGCTAAGAGCAGCATTGAATGCTGCGGCTAGACTGGTATCAGGAACCAAAAGAAATTGTCACATCTCTCCAACCTTGAAAGCCCTGAATTGGTTGCCTTATGAGGCAAGAATACGTCTTAAAGTGGCCTGCATGACACAAAAAGCAATTCACAGCAATACACCCAGTTACCTGGCTCTAAAGCTGGAAAGGTCTGGAGGCGGCAGACGACTTCGAAGTGCGAGCACTTTCCTTCTGAAACCTCAATCCTTCCATAAGAAGAGAACTGGCTGTAGAGCTTTCCCAGGGATTGCACCAAGGTCAGTAGTTCGTGGAATCACTTCCCTTACCGCCTTCAAAAAAGAAGTAAAAATATTACTAATGAACAAATTCATGCCATAAGTTTGATTTCTAGGATGTCACGGAGTAATCTTTATGATCGGAATACTATTGCCTATCTCAGGTGGAATGGTTGAGTCCATTTTATGTATGACGAATATCACTCCCCTTACTGTTCAATAACCGTATGTAGTGTAATGCTTAGCTGGTGGTGGGACTCTCTTGGTTTTATCTATACACTTCTTATCCATTGGGATTCGATTGTGGTTATAATATGTATGTTTGCTAGCTTATTCACCTAATGTTCTTTAACTGTATACTGTACTACGTCCTGCAGTTTCACGGTCCTCTATGTTTGTTAGTCATATATCTTTTATTCCTTTTGTACTAATTGACACTTTTGAATGTATGTATACCACCTCAACCATTTATGTTCTTATACTGTAAAGCGCTCTGATACCCTCGTGGGTCACGTTCGCACTATATAAAACTTGATTAATAAATAAATAAAATCCTCCTTTCACCTCTCAAGTGGGGCAGATTTGTGGATGTGAACGTGTGCCCCTTCCACATATATGTGAGCCTTATGTTGCGGTTACTGGCTTATCTCACGTGCTCCATGTAAAGCTAGCATGTTTAAACAGGGTAATCCGCTGACACAGCAGCAGAGAGACAGCGTTCTGACGCAAGGCTTGGAACCTGTGCAGTGCTTTGTGAAGTGGTAGGTGGCTACTGAAATGTTACCATGGAGTCTGCAGCAGCAACTGCGGAGTGAGGAACCATGGCAACCCCACACTGCTTGGTACATGTGATGCTGATCCCCTCTAGCACAGGCACTGAGAGGAGGGGGCATTCCATTACATAGGACTGGATGTTCATTGGCAAAAGAAACCTGATCTGAAATTAAATGCCATTCACATTCTAGTGGGTATTCAGTGGCATAAACAAAATATGATATTTAGCTGCAAAGGTAATCTAATGTACATTCAAGGGCATAAGCAATCTGATTAGTATTCGGCGTCATGAGCAGTCTAATGGGCGTTTAGTGCAGAAGCAAACTTATGGGTATTCAGTGGCATGCATGGTCTAGAGGTTATTCAGTGGCATGCCTGGTCAAGATGGTATTTCAAGAGGGTATTCAATTGCACTGACAACCTAGAGTGTTTAGTCGCATTGACAATCTAGTGGGTAGTTAGTGGCATGCAAGACCTCAAGGGTATTCAGTGGCATGCACGATCTAGAGGGTAGTCAGTGGCATGCATGATCTAGAGGGTATTGAGTGGCATACAAGAATTAGAGGGTATTCAATGGCATGCACAATCTAGTGGGTATTCAGTGGCATGCAAGATCTAGTGGGTATTCACTGGGATGCAAGATCTAGAGGGTATTCAGTAGCATGCAAGATCTAATGGGTATTCAGTGCTAAGCAGGATCTAGATGGTCATTCAGTGGCATGCTAGATCTTGAGGTTATTCAGTGGCATGCAGGAATTAGAGAGTATTCAGTGGCATGCACGATCTAGAGAGTTTTCAGTGACATGCACAACCTAGAGGGAATTCAGTGGTATGCAAGAACTAGAGGGTATTCAGTGGTATGCAAGATCTAATGGGTATTCTGTGGCATGCAAGATCTAGAGGGTATTCAGTGGCATGCAAGATCTAGAGGGTATTCAGTGGCATGCAAGATCTAGAGGGTATTCAGTGCTATCCAGGATCTATAGGGTATTCAGTGACATGCACAACCTAGAGGGAATTCAGTGGTATGCAAGATCTCATGGATATTCAGTGGCATGCAAGATCTAGAGGGTATTCAGTGGCATGCAAGATCTCATGGATATTCAGTGGCATGCAAGATCTAGAGGGTATTCAGTGCTATGCAAGATCTAGAGGGTATTCAGTGGCATGCAAGATCTATAGGGTATTCAGTGACATGCATGATCTAGAGGGTATTCAGTGGTGTGCAAGATCTAGAGGGTATTCAGTGCTATGCAAGATCTAGAGGGTATTCAGTGGCATGCAAGATCTATAGGGTATTCAGTGACATGCATGATCTAGAGGGTATTCAGTGGTGTGCAAGATCTAGAGGGTATTCAGTGCTATGCAAGATCTAGAGGGTATTCAGTGGCATGCAAGATCTATAGGTATTCAGTGACATGCATGATCTAGAGGGTATTCAGTGGTGTGCAAGATCTAGAGGGTATTCAGTGCTATGCAAGATCTAGAGGGTATTCAGTGGCATGCAAGATCTAGAGGGTATTCAGTGGCATGCAGGAATTAGAGGGTATTCAGTGGCATGGAGGATCTAGAGGGCATTCAGTGGCATGCAAGAATTAGAGGGTACTCAGTGGCATGCAAGATCTAGTAGGTATTCAGTGCTATGCAAGATCTAGAGGGTATTCAGTGGCATGCAAGATCTATAGGGTATTCAGTGACATGCATGATCTAGAGGGTATTCAGTGGTGTGCAAGATCTAGAGGGTATTCAGTGCTATGCAAGATCTAGAGGGTATTCAGTGGCATGCAAGATCTAGAGGGTATTCAGTGGCATGCAGGAATTAGAGGGTATTCAGTGGCATGGAGGATCTAGAGGGCATTCAGTGGCATGCAAGAATTAGAGGGTACTCAGTGGCATGCAAGATCTAGTGGGTATTCAGTGGCGTGCAAGTACTAGTGGGTATTCAGTGGCATTGAAGATCTAGTGGTTGTTCAGTGGTGTAAGTGACCTGATGGTTATTCAGTAGTTTAAAGCATCTAACGCCATACAGTAGCACAAGCCATTCAGTGTTCAGTGGCACTTACTATCTAATGAGTGTTCAGTGGCACCGACAATCTAATGAATGTTCAGTGGCACTGACAATCTAAAGAGTGTTCAGTGGCACTGACAATCTAATGAGTGTTCAGTGGCACTGACAATCTAATGAGTGTTCAGTGGCACTGACAATCTAATGAGTGTTCAGTGGCACTGACAATCGAATGAGTGTTCAGTGGCACTGACAATCGAATGAGTGTTCAGTGGCGCTGACTATCTAATGAGTGGTCAGTGGCACTGCCAACCTAAAGAGTGTTCAGTGGCACTTGCAATCTAATGAGTGTTCAGTGGCAGTTACAATCTAAAGAGTGTTCAGTGGCACTGACAATCTAAAGAGTGGTCAGTGGCACTGACAATCTAAAGAGTGTTCAGTGGCACTGACAATCTAAAGAGTGGTCAGTGGCACAGATAACCTAAAGAGTGTTCAGTGGCACTGACAACCTAAAGAGTGTTCAGTGGCACTGACAATCTAAAGAGTGGTCAGTGGCACAGATAACCTAAAGAGTGTTTAGTGGCACTTACAATCTAAAGAGTGTTCAGTGGCACTTACAAACTAATGAATGGTCAGTGGCACTGACAATCTAAAGAGTGTTCAGTGGCGCTTACAATCCTAAAGAGCTTTCTTTGTTTTTTAACATAGTTATTGAACATTTGGCACAGAGCATCCAGTAGGCAGTACAATAGTGGATACTTTTTACAAATATCAGCAATAGTCCAGAAGAGTACAAATATGACATAGGAGTGTGTATAAGAATTCCAACTACCCCGGTCCCTCCATGTCGCATAGGTGTAGCAGAGTGTGGCCGACCCTGCTTTAGTAGTGTGGTATGTTCATCATTCACTATCGTTTGATTCGTGCTCCGGCAGGGGAGGTTCGCATATATCACCCCGGTAGTGCTTCCACTTGCCCCAGATTCACGTCCATTTCTTTGGACAACCTATGTGTATATAGACAGACTTCTCCAATACCATTGTGTGGTCCATATCTCGACACCACTGCTGCGGCGTCGGGGACTGATTCAAACCCCATCGACAATCTAATGAGTTTTCAGTGGCACTTACAATATAATGGGTGTTCAGTGGCACAGACAACCTGAAGAGTGTTCAGTGGCAATGGCATTCTAATGGGTATTCAGTGGCACTGACAATCTAATTAGTGTTCTGTGGCACTGACAATCCAATGAGTGTTCAGTGGCACTGACAATCAAATAGATATTCAGTGGCACTGACAATATAGTGGGTGTTCAGTGGCACAGACAACCTGAAGAGAGTTCAGTGGCACTGGCATTCTAATGGGTATTCAGTGGCAGTTACAATCTAAAGAGTGTCCAGTGGCACTGACAATCTAAAGAGTGGTCAGGGGCACTGACACTCGAATGAGTGTTCAGTGGCACTGATAATCGAATGAGTGTTCAGTGGGACTGACACTCGAATGAGTGTTCAGTGGCACTGACAATCTAATGAGTGTTCAGTGGCACTTGCAATCTAATGGGTATTCAGTGGCAGTTACAATCTAAAGAGTGTTCAGTGGCACTGACAATCTAAAGAGTGGTCAGGGGCACTGACAATCGAATGAGTGTTCAGTGGCACTGATTATCGAATGAGTGTTCAGTGGGACTGACACTCGAATGAGTGTTCAGTGGCACTGACAATCTAATGAGTGTTCAGGGGCACTGACAATCTCTTGAGTGTTCAGTGGCACTGACAATCTAATGAGTGGTCAGTGGCACTGACAATCTAATGAGTGTTCAATGGCACTGACAATCTAATGAGTGTTCAGTGGGAGTTACAATCTAAAGAGTGTTCAGTGGCACTGACAATCTAATGAGTGTTCAGTGGCACTGACAATCTAATGAGTGGTCAGTGGCACTGACAATCTAATGAGTGTTCAGTGGCACTGACAATCTAATGAGTGGTCAGTGGCACTGACAATCTAAAGAGTGGTCAGTGGCACAGATAACCTAAAGAGTGTTCAGTGGCACTGACAATCTAATGAGTGGTCAGTGGCACAGATAACCTAAAGAGTGTTCAGTGGCACTGACAATCTAAAGAGTGTTCCATGGCAGTTACAATCTAATGAGTGTTCAGTGGCACTGACAATCTAATGAGTGTTCAGTGGCACTGACAATCTAAAGAGTGTTCAGTGGCACTTACAATCTAATGAAAGGTCAGTGGCACTGACAATCTAATGAGTGTTCAGTGGCAGTTACAATCTAAAGAGTGTTCAGTGGCACTTACAATCTAATGAATGGTCAGTGGCACTGACAATCTAAAGAGTGTTCAGTGGCAGTTACAATCTAAAGAGTGTTCAGTGGCGCTTACAATCCTAAAGAGTTTTCTTTGTTTTTTAACATAGTTATTGAACATTTGGCACAGAACATTCAGTAGGCAGTACAATAGTGGATACTTTTTACAAATATCAGCAAGAGTCCAGAAGAGTACAAATATGACATAGGAGTGTGTATAAGAATTCCAACTACCCCGATCCCTCCATGTCGCATAGGTGTAGCAGAGTGTGGCCGACCCTGCTTTAGTGTGGTATGTTCATCAGTCACTATCGTTTGATTCGTGCTCCGGCATGGGAGGTTCGCATATATCACCCCGGTAGTGCTTCCACTTGCCCCAGATTCACGTCCATTTCTTTGGACAACCTCTGTGTATATAGACAGACTTCTCCAATACCATTGTGCGGTCCATATCTCGACACCACTGCTGCGGCGTCTGGGACTAATTCAAACCCCACTGACAATCTAATGAGTGTTAAGTGGCACTGACATCAAATAGATATTCAGTGGCACTGACAATATAGTGGGTGTTCAGTGGCACAGACAACCTGAAGAGAGTTCAGTGGCACTGGCTTTCTAATGGGTATTCAGTGGCACTGACAATCTAATTAGTGTTCAGTGGCACTGACAATCTAATGAGTGGTCAGTGGCACTGACAATCTAAAGAGGGTTCACTGGCACTGACAATCTAATGAGTGGTCAGTGGCACGGATAACCTAAAGAGTGTTCAATGGCACTGACAATCTAAAGAGTGTTCCATGGCAGTTACAATCTAAAGAGTGTTCAGTTGCACTGACAATCTAATGAGTGTTCAGTGGCACTGACAACCTAAAGAGTGTTCAGTGGCACTGACAACCTAAAGAGTGTTCAGTGGCACTGACAATCTAATGAGTGGTCAGTGGCACTGACAATCTAATGAGTGCTGAGTGGCACTGACAAACTAATGAGTGGTCAGTGGCACTGACAATCTAATGTGTGGTCAGTGGCACTGACAATCTAAAGAGTGTTCAGTGGCACTGACAATCTAATGAGTGGTCAGTGGCACTTGCAATCTAATGGGTATTCAGTGGCAGTTACAATCTAAAGAGTGTTCAGTGGCACTGACAATCTAAAGAGTGGTCAGGGGCACTGACAATCGAATGAGTGTTCAGTGGCACTGATTATCGAATGAGTGTTCAGTGGGACTGACACTCGAATGAGTGTTCAGTGGCACTGACAATCTAATGAGTGTTCAGTGGCACTGACAACCTAAAGAGTGTTCAGTGGCACTGACAACCTAAAGAGTGTTCAGTGGCACTTGCAATCTAATGAGTGTACAGTGGCAGTTACAATCTAAAGAGTGTTCAGTGGCACTGACAATCTAAAGAGTGGTCAGTGGCACTGACAATCTAAAGAGGGTTCACTGGCACTGACAATCTAATGAGTGGTCAGTGGCACAGATAACCTAAAGAGTGTTCAATGGCACTGACAACCTAAAGAGTGTTCAGTGGCACTGACAATCTAATGAGTGGTCAGTGGTGCTGACAATCTAATGAGTGGTCAGTGGCACTGACAATCTAATGAGTGCTGAGTGGCACTGACAAACTAATGAGTGGTCAGTGGCACTGACAATCTAATGTGTGGTCAGTGGCACTGACAATCTAAAGAGTGTTCAGTGGCACTGACAATCTAATGAGTGGTCAGTGGCACTGACAATCTAATGAGTGTTCAGTGGCACTGACAAGCTAAAGAGTGTTCAGTGGCACTGACAATCTAAAGAGTGTTCAGTGGCACTGACAACCTAATGAGTGTTCAGTGGCAGTTACAATCTAAAGAGTGTTCAGTGGCACTGACAATCTAATGAGTGTTCAGTGGCACTGACAACCTAAAGAGTGTCCAGTTGCACTGACAATCTAAAGAGTAGTCAGTGGCACAGATAACCTAAAGAGTGTTCAATGGCACTGACAATCTAAAGAGTGTTCCATGGCAGTTACAATCTAAAGAGTGTTCAGTTGCACTGACAATCTAATGAGTGTTCAGTGGCACTGACAACCTAAAGAGTTTTCAGTGGCACTGACAACCTAAAGAGTGTTCAGTGGCACTGACAATCTAATGAGTGGTCAGTGGTGCTGACAATCTAATGAGTGGTCAGTGGCACTGACAATCTAATGAGTGCTGAGTGGCACTGACAAACTAATGAGTGGTCAGTGGCACTGACAATCTAATGTGTGGTCAGTGGCACTGACAATCTAAAGAGTGTTCAGTGGCACTGACAATCTAATGAGTGGTCAGTGGCACTGACAATCTAATGAGTGGTCAGTGGCACTGACAATCTAAAGAGTGTTCAGTGGCACTGACAAGCTAAAGAGTGTTCAGTGGCACTGACAATCTAAAGAGTGTTCAGTGGCACTGACAACCTAATGAGTGTTCAGTGGCAGTTACAATCTAAAGAGTGTTCAGTGGCACTGACAATCTAATGAGTGTTCAGTGGCACTGACAACCTAAAGAGTGTCCAGTTGCACTGACAATCTAAAGAGTAGTCAGTGGCACAGATAACCTAAAGAGTGTTCAGTGGCACTGACAATCTAATGAGTGGTCAGTGGCACAGATAACCTAAAGAGTATTCAGTGGCACTGACAATCTAATGAGTGTTCCATGGCAGTTACAATCTAAAGAGTGTTCAGTGGCACTGACAATCTAATGAGTGGTCAGTGGCACAGATAACCTAAAGAGTGTTCAATGGCACTGACAATCTAAAGAGTGTTCCATGGCAGTTACAATCTAAAGAGTGTTCAGTTGCACTGACAATCTAATGAGTGTTCAGTGGCACTGACAACCTAAAGAGGGTTCACTGGCACTGACAATCTAAAGAGGGTTCACTGGCACTGACAATCTAATGAGTGGTCAGTGGCACAGATAACCTAAAGAGTGTTCAATGGCACTGACAATCTAAAGAGTGTTCCATGGCAGTTACAATCTAAAGAGTGTTCAGTTGCACTGACAATCTAATGAGTGTTCAGTGGCACTGACAACCTAAAGAGTTTTCAGTGGCACTGACAACCTAAAGAGTGTTCAGTGGCACTGACAATCTAATGAGTGTTCAGTGGGAGTTACAATCTAAAGAGTGTTCAGTGGGAGTTACAATCTAAAGAGTGTTCAGTGGCACTTACAAACTAATGAATGGTCAGTGGCACTGACAATCTAAAGAGTGTTCAGTGGCACTGACAATCTAATGTGTGGTCAGTGGCACTGACAATCTAAAGAGTGTTCCATGGCAGTTACAATCTAAAGAGTGTTCAGTGGCACTGACAATCTAATGTGTGGTCAGTGGCACTGACAATCTAAAGAGTGTTCAGTGGCACTGACAATCTAATGAGTGGTCAGTGGCACTGACAATCTAATGAGTGGTCAGTGGCACTGACAATCTAAAGAGTGTTCAGTGGCACTGACAAGCTAAAGAGTGTTCAGTGGCACTGACAATCTAAAGAGTGTTCAGTGGCACTGACAACCTAATGAGTGTTCAGTGGCAGTTACAATCTAAAGAGTGTTCAGTGGCACTGACAATCTAATGAGTGTTCAGTGGCACTGACAACCTAAAGAGTGTCCAGTTGCACTGACAATCTAATGAGTGGTCAGTGGCACAGATAACCTAAAGAGTATTCAGTGGCACTGACAATCTAATGAGTGGTCAGTGCCACTGACAATATAATTAGTAGTCAGTGGCACTGACAAGGTAATGAGTGGTCATTGGCACTGACAATCTAATGCGTGGTCAGTGGCACTGACAATCTAAAGAGTGTTCAGTGGCACTGACAATCTAATGAGTGGTCAGTGGCACGGACAATCTAATGAGTGGTCAGTGGCACTGACAATCTAAAGAGTGTTCAGTGGCACTGACAATCTAATGAGTGTTCAGTGGCACTGACAATCTAATGAGTGTTCAGTGGCACTGACAATCTAATGAGTGTTCAGTGGCACTTACAATCTAATGAGTGTTCAGTGGGAGTTACAATCTAAAGAGTGTTCAGTGGCACTTACAAACTAATGAATGGTCAGTGGCACTGACAATCTAAAGAGTGTTCAGTGGCAGTTACAATCTAAAGAGTGTTCAGTGGCGCTTACAATCCTAAAGAGTTTTCTGTTTTTTTAACATAGTTATTGAACATTTGGCACAGAACATTCCGTAGGCAGTACAATAGTGGATACTTTTTACAAATATCAGCAATAGTCCAGAAGAGTACAAATATGACATAGGAGTGTGTATAAGAATTCCAACTACCCCGATCCCTCCATGTCGCATAGGTGTAGCAGAGTGTGGCCGACCCTGCTTTAGTGTGGTATGTTCATCAGTCAATATCGTTTGATTCGTGCTCCGGCAGGGGAGGTTCGCATATATCACCCCGGTAGTGCTTCCACTTGCCCCAGATTCACGTCCATTTCTTTGGACAACCTCTGTGTATATAGACAGACTTCTCCAATACCATTGTGCGGTCCATATCTCGACACCACTGCTGCGGCGTCGGGGACTGATTCAAACCCCATCGACAATCTAATGAGTTTTCAGTGGCACTGACAATCTAATGAGTGTTCAGTGGCACTGACAATCAAATAGATATTCAGTGGCACTGACAATATAGTGGGTGTTCAGTGGCACAGACAACCTGAAGAGAGTTCAGTGGCGCTGGCATTCTAATGGGTATTCAGTGGCACTGACAACCTGAAGAGAGTTCAGTGGCACTGACAATCTAATGAGTGTTCAGTGGCACTGACAATCTAATGAGTGTTCAGTGGCACTGACAATCTAATGAGTGTTCAGTGGCACTGACAATCTAATGAGTGTTCAGTGGCACTGACAATCAAATAGATATTCAGTGGCACTGACAATATAGTGGGTGTTCAGTGGCACAGACAACCTGAAGAGAGTTCAGTGGCGCTGGCATTCTAATGGGTATTCAGTGGCACTGACAATCTATTGAGTGTTCAGTGGCACTGACAATCTAATGAGTGTTCAGTGGCACTGACAATCTAATTAGTGTTCAGTGGCACTGACAATCTAATGAGTGTTCAGTGGCACTGACAATCTAATGGATATTCAGTGGCACTGACAATATAATGGGTGTTCAGTGGCACTGGCATTCTAATGGGTATTCAGTGGCACTGACAATCTAATGAGTGTTCAATAGCCCTGACAATGTGTTCAGTGGCAATGACAATCTAATGAATGTTCAGGGACACTGACAATCAGTGGCACTGACAACCTAAAGATTGTTCAGTGGCACTGACAATCCAAAGAGTGTTCAGTGGCACTGACAATCTAATGGGTAGTCAATGGCACAGATAACCTAAAGAGTGTTCAGTGACATTTACAATCTAAAGAGTGTTCAGTGACACTGTCAATCTAATGGGCATTCAGTGGCATAAAGGATGTAATGGGTGTTCAGTGTTATAATCAGTCTAATGGGCATTCAGTGGCATAAAGGATGTAATGGATATTCAGTGTTATAATCAGTCTAATGGGCATTCAGTGGCATAAAGGATGTAATGGATATCCAGTTTTGTAATCCGTCTAATGGGCATTCAGTGGCATAGGCGATCTGATGGGTACTCAGGCATTTTTAGAGGTGTGTATTGGTCTCTCTTGGGTCTACAGTGGATGTGAGGGCTTTGTACTCTTTTTCTCAATGGTCGTCTTTCACTCCTCCATCTGCCCCTGTTCAATTCCCAAATCTTGAGAAGTTCTCAACCTGAAAGGTGATAGGAGTCTGGAGCTCCTTTTGATTGCACCGAGGGATGCATCCCCAGGCAGCGAACAGGATGGAAGTCTGCTTCTTCTGCTGAGCTTAGAGCACTGCTTGGGCTGCTGGACCTGAAATGAGGTGATCATTTTTAGAAATCTACGGTGAATGATGGCGGCTTTTGGGGGCATCTGGTAGATGGATGTGTCATACTTCGGACACAGCGTGACCTATGCTCTACAGGTGGTCCTCAGGAATGGGGTCTCAGCGAGTGCACCCTACGTTCAATCAGATGCAACTGCTATGGCAAATTCAAATGATCAACACTTTGTGCACGGTTGCTCATGGAACTGTTCTGTCTTCTCTTCGTCTCCTCCCAGTTATTTGAAAAGGCAGAGGCATCCCATCTCTAGGCATGAATGAGGTCCTGGGTTCTCCACAAAAAAAAAACAATTGTCATGGAAATAGGGAATACTGAAATTAGAATGTTTTCCAAAGGTGATGGAAGTCTGGAGCCCTTTTTGCTTGCATCCTGGGAGACGTCCCCTGGAAGAGTCCCATTACTATCTCAGGAGGTGTTGAATGTCATTCTTGGAAGAGTCTCTGTCACTATCTCAGGACGTGTTGAGATGAACTCTTGGATGAGCCCAGTTCCCAATTCCAGCCACGCGTTGCCGATGGGGGCCACTGGCACTCATTTTTGGGGTCTGGCACTTTTCCCAGCAGACATTTACGAGATCTAGAACGGAAAGATGGTGGAAGAGAACTATAGAAAGAACGTCACAGAGAGAAAAAGCAGAAGCCTGCAAGAGTGAGAGAAATGGGCAGGGAGTGTCTGGAAGTGGATTAAAGCAATAGAAGGTTGATTTATGACTACGCAGTCTTGGTGTTTAGTGTGTCGACATTCACCTGCACAGGCCACAGACTTCTGAGTAGAGCTTCATTCTGTCAAGGGACGAGGCCCATCGCTATCTCAGGACATGTTGAGCGACATGGTTGGATGAGCCCTGTTACTATCTCAGGACTTGATGAGCGACACGCTTGAATGAACCCTGTTACTATCTCAGCACATGCTGAGTGGCACTCTTGGATGAGCCCCATCACTATCTCAGGACATGTTGAGCGACACGCTTGGATGAGCTCTGTTACTATCTAAGGACATGCTGAGTGGCACTGTGGGACAAGCCCCATCACTATCTCAGGACGTGTTGAGTAACTCGCTTGAATGAGTCCTGTTACTAACTCAGCACATGCTGAGTGGCATTCTGGGACAAGCCCCATCACTTTCTCAGGACTTGTTGAGTGACACTCTTGGGCGAGCCTCATCACTATCTCAGGACACGTTTGGAGACACACACGGATGCACGGTGATACTATCTGAGGACTTGTTGAGCGGCACTCTTGAACGAACCCCATCACTATCTCAGGGCGTGTTGAGCGGCAACGCTTGGATGAGCCCCGTTACTATCACAGCACATGTTGAGTGGGATTCTTGTACAAGCCCCATCACTATCTCAGAACATGCTGAGTGGCACTCTTGGACGATCCCCATCACAATTTCAGGACATGTAGAACGGCACGCTTGGATGAGCCCCGTTACTATCTCAGGACATGTTGAGCGACATGCTTGGATGAGCCCCGTTACTATCTCAGCACATGATGAACAGCACATTTGTACAAGCCCCATCACTATCTCAGGACATCTAGAGCAGCACGCTTGGCTGAGACCCTTTACTATCTCAGGACATGTTGAGCGACACGCTTGGATGAGCTCTGTTACTATCTAAGGACATGCTCAGTGGCACTCTTGTATGAACCCCATCACTTCTCCGGACGTTTTGAGCGACATGCTTGAATGAGCCCTGTTACTAACTCGGCACTCTGAGTGGCATGTTGAGCAGCACGCTTGGATGAGCCCCATTATTATCTCAGAACATGCTGAGCGGCACTCCTGGACAAGCCCCATCACTATCTCAGGACATATTGAGCGACACTTGGAGGACCCTGTTTACTATCTCGCCACATGATGAGCGGCACATTTGTACAAGCCCCATCACTATCTCAGGACATGTAGAACGGCACGCTTGGATGAGCCCCGTTACTATCTCAGGACATGTTGAGCGACATGCTTGGATGAGCCCCGTTACTATCTCAGCACATGATGAACAGCACATTTGTACAAGCCCCATCACTATCTCAGGACATCTAGAGCAGCACGCTTGGCTGAGACCCTTTACTATCTCAGGACATGTTGAGCGACACGCTTGGATGAGCTCTGTTACTATCTAAGGACATGCTCAGTGGCACTCTTGTATGAACCCCATCACTTCTCCGGACGTTTTGAGCGACATGCTTGAATTAGCCCTGTTACTAACTCGGCACATGCTGAGTGGCACTCTGAGTGGCATGTTGAGCAGCACGCTTGGATGAGCCCCATTATTATCTCAGAACATGCTGAGCGGCACTCCTGGACAAGCCCCATCACTATCTCAGGACATATTGAGCGACACTTGGAGGACCCTGTTTACTATCTCGCCACATGATGAGCGGCACATTTGTACAAGCCCCATCACTATCTCAGGACATGTAGAGTGACACACTTGGATGAGCCCAGTTACTATCTCAGGACATGTTGAGCGACACGCTTGGATGAGCCCCATTACTATCTCAGCAACTGCCGACTGCACTCTTGGACTAGCCCCGTTACCATCTCAGGAGATGTTGAGAGACCCTCTTGGAGGAGCCCCGTTACTATCTCAGGTCATGATGAGTGGCACATTTGTACGAGCCCCATCACTTTCTCAGGATGTCTAGAACAGCACGCTTGGCTGAGACTCTTTACTATCTCAGGTCATGTTGAGTGACATTCTAGACAAGCCCCATCACTATCTCAGGACATGTAGAGCAGCACGCTTGACTGAGACCCTTTACTATCTCAGCACATTATGAGCGGCATATTTGTACGAGCCCCATCACTATCAGCGACACGCTTGGATGAGCCCAATTACTATCTCAGGAACTGCCGAGTGCACTCTTGGACTAGCACCCTGTTATTATCTCTGCACATGCTGAGTGGCACTCTTCTGTTGGGATTCATGCTTTGATAACCCCCATTACTATCTCAGGACATGTTGAGTGACATTCTAGACAAGCCCCGTCACTAGCTCAGGACGTGTTGAGAAACACACTTGGATGAGCCCCATTACTATCTCAGCACATGTTGAGCGCCACGCCTGGATCAGCCCTGTACTATCTCAGGACATGCTGAGTGGCACTCTGGGACGAGGCCCATTACTGTCTCAGGACATGTTGAACGGCACGCTTGGATGTGCCCTGTTACTATCTCCGCACATGCTGAGTGGCACGCTTGGATGAGCCCCATCACTATCTCAGGACTTTTAGAGCTGCACGCTTGGATGAGCCCCATTACTATCACAGGACTTTTAGAGCGGCACGCTTGGATGAGCCCCATCACTATCTCAGGACTTGAAGAGCGGCACGCTTGGATGAGCCCATCACTATCTCAGGACATGTTGAGCGCCACGCTTGGATGAGCCCAGTTACTATCTCAGGACATGTTGAGCGCCACGCTTGGATGAGCCCAGTTACTATCTCAGGACATGTTGAGCGCCACGCTTGGATGAGCCCCGTTACTATCTCAGGAACTGCCGACTGCACTCTTGGACTAGCCCTGTTAACCATCTCAGGAGATGTTGAGAGACCCGCTTGGATGAGCCCCGTCACTATCTCAGCACATGATGAGTGGCACATTTGTACAAGCCCCATCACTATCTCAGGACATCTAGAGCAGCACGCTTGGCTGAGACCCTTTACTATTTCAGGACATATTGAGCGACACTTGGAGGACCCTGTTTACTATCTCACCACATGATGAGCGGCACATTTGTACAAGCCCCATCACTATCTCAGGACATGTTGAGCGACATGCTTGGATGAGCCCCGTTACTATCTCAGGAACTGCCGAGTGCACTCTTGGACTAGCCCCGTTACCATCTCAGGAGATGTTGAGAGACCCGCTCGGATGCACCCTGTTATTATCTCTGCACATGCTGAGTGGCACTCTTCTGTTGAGATTCATGCTTTGATAACCCCCATTACTATCTCAGGACATGTTGAGTGACATTCTAGACAAGCCCCGTCACTATCTCAGGACGTGTTGAGAAACACACTTGTATAAGCCCCATTACTATCTCAGCACATGTTGAGCGCCACGCCTGGATCAGCCCTGTACTTATCCTCTCATGATCATGTAAAGCGCTCTGATACCTCTGGGTCTAGCCAGCGCTATATAAAACTTTTAAAATAAAATGCCATAGTTAATGCGCGAGAGAACCAGTGATTGAACTGTAAGTTTAAAATCATCAATGGGTAGGAATGGTTTGATTTTCTTGAGGTGACGGAGAGTGAAGAGGGCTCCTATGGCTGATTTTCTGATGTGAACGTTCAGGGTGAGGGCGTTGTCGATAGTAATGCCCAGCAATTTGACAGAGTTGGACAGTGTGAGTGGGCAGTTAAGTGCATTAAGGTCTGAGATCCACGATTAAATGGGGAGACAGTTCTTTTTAGGGGCGAAGAGGATGATTTCAGTTTTATTTGGGTTTAGTTTGAGAGGATTTGACTGGAACCAGGATTGAATCTTGTGAAGGGAGTTGTTAAGGTGTAGGACGTCAGCGTGAGTTTTAATCTTGTAATAGATTTGGGTGTCATCAGCGTATAGGTGGTAGTTGATGCCTGCTTGTTTCAGAATGAGAGTAAGAGGTTCCATAAAGAGGTTAAAGAGGGAAGGGGAGAGGATAGAACCTTGGGGGACTCCAAGGGAGACGGGAGAGGGGTTAGAGAGACCATTTTGAATTTTTATTTGCTGAGTGCGGTTTTGAAGGTATGAGGTGAACCATTTGAGGGCAGTGTCGTTAAGACCGAAACGGGTCATAAGAACATTGAGTAGGCCTGAGTGGTTGACTGTATCGAAAGCTGCAGAGAGATCCAGGAGGATAAGAAGGGAGGACTCTCCATTATCAAGTGAGTAGTGGATGTCATCAATGACATTGAGCATTGCCGTTTCGGTGCTGCAGCCTTTCCTGAAACCAGACTGAAGAGGGTCGAGTAGGTTAACGTTTTCGATGTGTTTGTCAAGTTGTAGTAGGACACATTTTTCAAGGACCTTTGAGAGAAGGTGGAGGTTGGTGATAGGGCGGAGATTGTTAAGGTCATTTGGGTCAGCGTTTGGATTTTTAATTATGAGCGAGATTTGACCCAGTTGAAGGGAGCTGGGGACACAGCCAGTGGAGAGGAAGGTGTTGATAATTTTTGTCCAGAATGGGGCAATGATGTGTTTTAGGAAGGGGACAAGGTTGGAGGGTACAGGGTCTTTTGTGTGGGAGGACGGCTTTAGATTGCCAATTATTTTAAGGACTTCTAGCTCTGTGACAGGGAGGAAGTTGAGCAAGGATGCATTGTTCTTTAGTTGTGAGTCAGGGGAGTTGGTAGCTGGAGCAGTGGTAGGAGGGAGGTCAGTGGAGTGATTGGGGGGGTGCAGAGAAGAGGGAGGGTGAGAGGGGTCGTAAGGGAGTGGGTTGGAGGATGGTTTTGTGGGTGAGAAGGATTGATCACTTTTGGAAATTGTTTCCGAGAAGAAATTAGCAATTTCGTCGCATCTGGCTGAGGAGGCTGTCTTATTAGGAGGAGCTGGGGAAGTTTGATTACGTATTATATTGAAGAGTTCCCTGGGTCTGTTTTTGGCACGATCTAGTTGAGAGCGGAAGAAGGATGCCTTTTGCTTGAAGATGTGTTTTTTGTATGTGTACCTAGCACTCTAAGTTGAGCCAGATGGGTGGCACTGCTGGGTTTTTTGAATGAGACACACAGAGATCAGCGCTCCAGTTTTTCTTGCGTGGATCTGTATATAATGACGGCAAACTTGGAGTGGTGCATGTTGGTGTAGAGGTTGTGCAGGGCGGGAGGATGCCCACAGAAACTTGAAAAGATATGGGGCCTTTGGCATAAGTTCAATAAGGCAGATGTAGGAGGGGTATTTAGTGCCTTGGAGGTTATCCTGTTTACTGATAATGAAATTGACAAAATGCACTGTTAGCCTAAACAGTGTCAGATTATTGGTCACAAAGTTGATGTTGTTGCCTATACTGCTAACTAAAACTTAATAAACAGATGTTTTTAACAGATTTGTTCGACAGTGAAGCTTGTCATCTGCAGTGGTCATCAGTAAGAAATAGGTGGTCTTTCAGAGCAATGGAGTGAAGAGCAGAGAGGGTCTCGGCTTGTTGGGGCGAGTCCCAGTGGACTGGCATGCACAGATTGAGCAGGCAGACACCCACCTTGGCATCCGTAGGCAGGGAACAGCTTACCTGAGGGGTAAGTGTGCGTGTGCTGGTTGACTACAGTGTCTATGGGTCAGGAGGTGTAAAGAGGGGGTATTGTGTGAGTAGATTCACTCTTTGCCGCGTACTTTTGGGAGTTTGGCTGTCTGGCAGTACTCCCTGAATTCCAGAATCTAGGATCTGGCAGCAATTCTGCTGATGGGGATGAATGACCACATCACATGTGGAATCACAGGACACACCTAGATTCCCAGCGGGAGTGGAGGCAAAGTTCTGACATGGGGGTCTGAGTTGGTACAGGCGGGGGTGGTGGGGCAGAGACCGCGTGGGTGTACACACTCTCTGTAAGAGGAATCCCACTTGAAATTAAAGAACCACCCCGTGTCAAGTGTCTGACCTGCAGTCCAGCATCTGAGCCTAGAGGTCGCTGAGAAAACTTGTGTTCCTTCCCTTCCAAGAGGTGGTATGACACGCTGAGGGGATGTGTAAAGTGAGAGCAGAAGGGGGGCAAGGTACAGTTTGAGGGTCACCAAGAGATAAAGGAACATGATGAAGGCTAGTGATAAACCCAAGAAAATATGTCAACTTGTGCTTACTGACTGGTTGTCGTGCTCTACTTATCGCCTCTTCGACTCCTCCTCAGCCCTAGGTCTGGCAAATTCACAGTGAGGGTCTTGAACTGACAAGCTTGTATGGCTGTCTTGTCATTTTCAGCCATTGTTTCTAATTGATACGAGTATGTTTCCATTTGTTTGTTTTCAAATAATATAATGCAAATTTTAAATGGCATGGACGGAAAGGAGCAATTTGAAAAGCAACAAGACAATTAGGAAAGTGTAAAAATTGAAAATTCTTTCGAAAAGTGGCCTTTTCCTCTCAGGTCCTGCTATTTCTTGAAATTCCATTATGCTATTTATAAGGACTCTATTTGCTTATATTATGCCACAGTGTTCTAGGCAGGGAACGCCCCAGTCTTATTTGGAAAGACAGGGGTTCAGGCTACAAATGAAAGCGGGTGGGAAGGGTATCCTATGGATTCAGCCATAGGTGCTTTTAGGACATACCAAGGGCCAATGCAAGCGCTTTTCTTACACACATTCCCTGAATGCATTCGTGGGGCCAGTCCGATTATCCAGCGGAAGTGTTAGTGTGCTTCTAACCGACTCAGTCTAAGGTTTGGCGCTGCACCCAGTCACTTCTGTTATTTCATCATGTGTCATGTATCGTATTATTTCTAAAGATTGAGTTTCTAAGCGTTCTCTTCCTTCTTTGCAGTTGGTGATGGAGTTCTGTGGGGCAGGGTCGGTCACAGATCTCGTGAAGAACACCAAGGGCAATGCCCTGAAGGAAGACTGCATTGCATACATCTGCAGGGAGATTCTAAGGGTAAGTGAGGGCCTGAAGGAAGACTGTATCGCGTACATCTGCAGAGATTCACAGGGTAAGTGAGGGCCTGAGGAAGACTGCATTGCATACATCTGAAGGGAGATCTTAGGGGAAGTGAGGGTCTGAAGAAAGACTGCATTGCATACAACTGAAGGGAGATCTTAGGGGAAGTGAGGGTCTGAAGGAAGACTCCATTGCATACATCTGAAGGGAGATCTTAGGGTAAGTGAGGGTCTGAAGGAAGACTGAATTGCATACATCTTCAGGGAGATCTTAGGGTAAGTGAGGGTCTGAAGGAAGACTGCATCACATACATCTTCAGGGAGATCTTAGGGTCAGTGAGGGACTGAAGGAAGACTGCATTGCATACATCTTCAGGGAGATCTTAGGGTCAGTGAGGGTCTGAAGGAAGACTCCATTGCATACATCTTCAGGGAGATCTTAGGGTAAGTGAGGGTCTGAAGGAAGACTGCATTGCATACATCTTCAGGGAGATCTTAGGGTCAGTGAGGGTCTGAAGGAAGACTGCATTGCATACAACTGAAGGGAGATCTTAGGGGAAGTGAGGGTCTGAAGGAAGACTCCATTGCATACATCTGAAGGGAGATCTTAGGGTAAGTGAGGGTCTGAAGGAAGACTGAATTGCATACATCTTCAGGGAGATCTTAGGGTAAGTGAGGGTCTGAAGGAAGACTGCATCACATACATCTTCAGGGAGATCTTAGGGTCAGTGAGGGTCTGAAGGAAGACTGCATTGCATACATCTGAAGGGAGATCTTAGGGTCAGTGAGGGTCTGAAGGAAGACTGCATTGCATACATCTGAAGGGAGATCTTAGGGTCAGTGAGGGTCTGAAGGAAGACTGCATTGCATACAACTGAAGGGAGATCTTAGGGTCAGTGAGGGTCTGAAGGAAGACTGCATTGCATACATCTTCAGGGAGATCTTAGGGTAAGTGAGGGCCTGAAGGAAGACTGCATCACATACATCTGCAGGGAGTGAGGCAGCAGATGCTTTCCAGGGTTATGTGGACCGATGCAACAGTGAGCCGAGCGAGGAAGAACTTCTAACACTGATGCAGAGAGTGGTCCTGAGTGCTTGTAAGTGTGGGCTCAAGACTGCAGTAGAACAGATCAAAAGCACAAGTCGACTAAAAGCTCGGATCACTAAGAGACTATTCAGGTGCCTGATACGATGAAGGGTAAAGCATTTCGAATGAGCGCGACGCAGGAGATTGGTGCTAAGAATCTGTGGTTCTGTGTTGAACGTAGGCGTTTGAGATTATGCCAAACATTAATTAGATCAGAAGTGGTGTTGGGCTTTGAGATGGATGCAAGGAAGAGGTAATGAGACTGAGGTATTGAAGGAGGAATTCACACAGACTTGAAGGAACTGCACGCTGAAGCTGGCTCTGAGCAGGGGGGTCTAGCATAACATTCTAACAAGTGAAGACTACACTGTCAGCTAGTCGGAACACAATGATTGTGGGAGAAAGTGGACAATGCATGTTCGAATGTGTTTTTTGAGAAGGCTTTGGTGAAAATAGGGATTAAAATGGGGGAGGGATGGAATATGTGTTAAGTTAAATCAGCGGGTGCCATGGAGAGGTTGTAGATGCTCGATCAGATCATTTCAATTGAACTCCTGCCCATTGTGAAAGCCCTTGATGACTGCTGTCTGTGCCACCCAACTCCACGCCCTCCATCCTCCCAGAGCACTCCAACTCTTGGAAGGTCCCTGTATCCAAAGCAGAAATGTCACCGGCTCGGTTTTGTTTCAGGTGCTCCACTGCTCTGCACAGGTGTGATTTGTTGCCTATAAAAGTCTGAAAACCTAGCTAAATGTTTGTGGTCAAACGACAAGACAAGCAAAGGAGCTGGAGTCAAGATAGTAATCCTGTGCATGATACATGTAGGACCTGATTTGAGTGACGAGATGTGAGGGATGGACACAGGATCAGTGGGGCAGCTGCGGCCTAGAAGTAATTTGGGCGCCATGCTGGGTCCAGGAGGTGTTTCGAAAACAGCATTAAGGCTTGGCACAAGAGTTTGTGTATGTCACATAAACATTGGGAGCTCAATGGACATATGATGTGATTCGGCATGAGAGGTTCTTAGTGAGAACAAGTTTAGCTCTCATCAAGATAGGACACAGGAATCTGTGTATCTGAAAGAGACACGTTAGTATTAGATTCCTTACCTTAAAATATCCCCAGGCGTCAGACTGAATCCGGAAATTTTTGCGTAGCAGTACCCTTGCGCGTCGGTAGGCGTCGTCTGCGGCTCCGCGTCTATCGTGGGCGCCGTTATGACGTCGTCGGAGTACTTAGACGCCGCCTCCGTGTGCTGACGTCAGTTCTTCTTTTTTTCCGCGCCAGCAAGCGCAGATCTGGAAAAAGCAGTAACCCTAGTCATTTTTTGACTAACGTTTTTTGATCACTTTTGATTGTTTCTGGAAGTCTTTCGACTCCGAACGGTGCCGTAGGGATGCCCGGCTTTAAGCACTGCGATGATTGCGACCGCCTGATGTCGGTCACGGATCCTCACCGCGTGTGTTTATCTTGTCTCGGCGTCGACCACGACGACAAGGCCTGCTCCGACTGCCGGGCCCTCTCTTCGAAAGCCAGGCGGGAGCGGTCCCGCAGGCGGCTCTAACTCCGGCAGTCGGTCCCGCGCCGCGAGAGGTCCCGATCCCATGGGAGGTCGAGGGACAGGTCGCGGGCTCGGAGCCACCACAGTTCCGAGAGTAGGCCGCACTCCTCCGGGTCGAAGTCGTCGTCAGGTAAGACGTTACAGAAAAAAGGGGTCCCAGACAGGGAGGAGGAAAATAGATATCAAAGGTAGACACTATGTAAATAATCAAAAGTACAGTACGATGTTTTAATTCACAAGGTACCAAACAACCATGAAAATGGGTTATACACATCAATTTTTAAATTTTTAAATTTTCTTATAACATTATGTGCCCACATGCACAACGCGAGGGTAAGGGGAGTGAGGTACTGTGAAGGGTGTTCAGTGAAAAGTGCAAAAGATTTTTCAATTTCGTAACAAACAAATACATTCAATTCTTATGTTTGTTAAAAACATTATTCAGAGTGGTCACCCATCAAGGGGCCACACATAACAGCTTGAGTCAAAAAATTATCCAAAACCAGACTTCTATTGTGGCAGTATCAATCTTGCTTGGGGGTAGAAGCTGGTACCGGTGGGGTAAGCGGTCTACGTTTCGACCCTATAGTAGGTAGGGAAAGTTGCCCTTACAAAGCGGGTCTTCATCAGGACAGGTGGTGAAGTGGGCAGACTTCCTAGGAGAGAGAAATTAAAAACTAAATTACACTGGGGTCTATGTGAAAGATCCCAATGTAGCCCTTGGTGGGCCGAGACCCACTGGGTGAATTTTAGAGAAATCTACACGTACCAACCAGAGGGCTGTACACCAATGGGCAATCTGTATACATCAACACCAGTAGGATAGATGCCAGATTTGACTTAAGTCTAGAGAACCTCATGATTTCTCGAGTATATATACCCTGAAGCAGAAAATCTCATTAAAAAATGTGTCACACGTTATCTCACCTCCAGGAACCCAACCACGGGTTAGCCCGGGAACTCCGTGTGCCTTGTACTTTCAATCGTCTAAGAATCAAAAAACACAGGGGAGGGGCCGTGTTAGAAAATGATTGGAGCACCTCCTCCAAATGGACATCAAGTGACACTTCCAGATTACACTCCTACATGCTATTCAGAAATGATACCTGTGCTTTCAGAAGGTATTCCGCCTTGGAACGTAATTAGGTTGGCGCTGGAAATACCGGTGCTGAAATGAAGAAACCAAGCGTCAATTTGGGAACAGGGTAGGTCCTTACACTTCCCAAATGGTCCGCGAGGTAAACTAATAAGGCAGAACCCAACCGGCACTCACCTAAGATTAGCAAAAAGGCTAGACAAGAAAGGGAACTCGGCAGATCACTCAAAGTTTCTCCTCACGGCGTCACTGCTCGTGCAGATACCTGCATGACTGGCCGGTAACCAGGAAGTGTAGTTGAGGGGCGTGTCATACCAGAAGGGATTGACACCATAGAAAGACTACACGCTACGGGTCTCTTGGAGAAGAAAGAGCTCGCCCTCAGGTTGCTCATGATCAAAGTTGTGCAATAAACCTCAACATTCAATATGTATACCGCGTAAAATGGTTACAAAGAGAATTTGAAAATTGTTTTTGAATTGGCTGATTAAAAAAAGAAAATTAACAGCGCACTCGCCTCACAGGGCAGTGAAAGCTGTTACGTATATATGCTCATTGCCAATTACATATGATCATGTTCAATATAGTGCACCTACCATCGCAGGGTGGTGAAAACTACATACTTAGTAGATGATGCAGACTAGATCGGCGGCAAGCGATGTTATAAGCATTACAGAATTGGACTCAATGAGCCCCAGTTTGAAATAAATAGAAAAGGTAGAAGATACTTGTTAAGAGACGAGATAAGAGCATTAGATTATAGGTTAGCTAGTTGTGCAAAACTGTTTTCTGACTCATTCAGCCCGTTCTGTACTGATTTAAAAAATGTAATCCACTTCAGCTCACGCACATTGAGAATGGAGGTGATGCTACCACCCCTGGGTCCCAGATTCACATGTTCGAGGACAGCCCGCCGCAAGAATTATCGATGGTGAGGCCTTTAACTACTCCCGTGATCAACCTTTCATCATACACCTTGAAAGATGAGGAAATAAGCGTGCTGAGCAAAGGTCTGTCATATGTCCCCACTACAGAACCCAATGAATTCAACACCTTGGCCGAACTGGCCAGATTTTTTAGAAAAATAAGGTTGCGGTATTTCTTTAAAAACCAGCCATCACAAATGAGGACATCAGCAACCGGCCTGAGGATACCTTCGACTTTTGTCCCTCCTACGCATACTATGACACAACGGATCCTGGCATACGAAAGTATAGTAACCAGCGATGTTCAGAAAGTTTTGAATGAAAGAGCATATGTAAGATATAACATAAAGAAGACCGAGAGAATGGCCTTGTCATCCCTGAAAGAGAACAGTGATGTCATCGTGAAACCAGCGGACAAGGGAGGAGCCATCATCATCCAGGACCTGACGAAATATACAGATGAGATTTTGAGACAACTCAATGATGGGATAAGCTACAGGAAACTGTCAGGTGATCCATCCAAAGAACTTGCGATAGAGATACAACAAGTGACCCAAGCAGGGTTGGACCAAGGGTTTATATCGGAACAAGAATACCAATACCTAAATCAGAAGAATCCCCGACTACCTACTATATATACGCTCCCAAAGGTGCATAAGGATATGCAGAAACCACCAGGTCGGCCGATCGTTTCTGGCTGCGGGTCGATTTTAGAACCCTTGTGCCGCTACATTGATGTTTTTTTAAAAACCTTTGGCTGAACAGACTGAAACGTACATACGCGATACCACCCATACCATAAACATCATGGACGGACGCCCATTCAGATCCAAAGAACAACTCTTGGCAACATGCGACATCGTGTCTCTATACACGAGCATTCCTCAAGACGAAGCACTTGAGGTGGTGGCCATGGCCCTGGAACGCCGCGTAGCACCAGTACGCGTCCCCACTTCATTTATCATCCTACTTTTGAAAATTGCTATGATGCGGAATTTTTTCATTTTTCAGAGTTGCTTTTATGTGCTGACGAAGGGAGTCGCTATGGGGGCAGCCTTCGCTCCTGATCTAGCGATAATATTTATGTCAACATTTGAGAACACCTTCATCCTGAGTGACACGAATCCTTACAGATCTAACATCCAATTATGGATGAGATATATTGATGACATCCTTCTAGTATGGACAGGAACTAAAAATGAGATTTTGGCTTTCCATTCATGGCTGAATTTGATATCCTGTGATATCCAGTTCACCATACAATCTGATGAAAGAAAGATTGATTTTTTGGATTTGACTATAGTAGCTGAAAATGATGTACTTTACACTACTCTATTCAGGAAACCTGCGGAACGCAATTCTTTGCTACAATTCGCCAGTCATCATCCCCGTGGCCTCCGTGACAACCTGCCCTTCGGACAGTTCTTAAGGATCCGGAGAAACTGTAGCAAGAAGGAGCATTACATGGAGGAATCTGCCAAATTGTTGGAACGTTTAATTGAACGTGGGTACCCTAGGCGATTGACCAAAAAGGCAAGGAAGAGAGCATGGTTCAACCATCGTGAATCACTCCTAGAACCTGCCGAACCATCAAATAACGAAGAACAGCGTATGATATGTGTGACTACCTATTCCACCAAGAGTAATGCCATCAAAAAAATAATCAACAAGCACTGGACGTTGATATCGGATGACTTGGGCAGCAGTACCCTACCGATGCATTCTTTCAAAAAAGCTAGAAGCATCCGGGATTATGTGGTATGTGCATATTTGGAAGCTCCGCCAATACCCACCCTAACGTCGATGTGGAATTTGCCACCCATCCTGGGACATTACAAATGTGGCAAATGCAAAGCCTGTCCACAAACTATCCAGACCAAGGAATTTGTTTTCAAACAACATCAGATCAAACTCAAGGCACACACTAATTGCAACACCATGAATGTTGTGTATTGCATTATCTGCCCGTGTGACTTAATCTATGTGGGGCAGACTCAACAACGGGTCAAATCACGTTTTCTGCAACACTGCAGTCGTATTAGATGCAGAGTCACTGGGGCACCTATGGTGGAACACTGTGAGATTAAGGACCATGCACCAGAAAGTTTAAAGTGGACTGTCCTCGAACATGTGAATCTGGGACCCAGGGGTGGTAGCATCACCTCCATTCTCAATGTGCGTGAGCTGAAGTGGATTACATTTTTTAAATCAGTACAGAACGGGCTGAATGAGTCAGAAAACAGTTTTGCACAACTAGCTAACCTATAATCTAATGCTCTTATCTCGTCTCTTAACAAGTATCTTCTACCTTTTCTATTTATTTCAAACTGGGGCTCATTGAGTCCAATTCTGTAATGCTTATAACATCGCTTGCCGCCGATCTAGTCTGCATCATCTACTAAGTATGTAGTTTTCACCACCCTGCGATGGTAGGTGCACTATATTGAACATGATCATATGTAATTGGCAATGAGCATATATACGTAACAGCTTTCACTGCCCTGTGAGGCGAGTGCGCTGTTAATTTTCTTTTTTTAATCAGCCAATTCAAAAACAATTTTCAAATTCTCTTTGTAACCATTTTACGCGGTATACATATTGAATGTTGAGGTTTATTGCACAACTTTGATCGTGAGCAACCTGAGGGCGAGCTCTTTCTTCTCCAAGAGACCCGTAGCGTGTAGTCTTTCTATGGTGTCAATCCCTTCTGGTATGACACGCCCCTCAACTACACTTCCTGGTTACCGGCCAGTCATGCAGGTATCTGCACGAGCAGTGACGCCGTGAGGAGAAACTTCGAGTGATCTGCCGAGTTCCCTTTCTTGTCTAGCCTTTTTGCTAATCTTAGGTGAGTGCCGGTTGGGTTCTGCCTTATTAGTTTACCTCGCGGACCATTTGGGAAGTGTAAGGACCTACCCTGTTCCCAAATTGACGCTTGGTTTCTTCATTTCAGCACCGGTATTTCCAGCGCCAACCTAATTACGTTCCAAGGCGGAATACCTTCTGAAAGCACAGGTATCATTTCTGAATAGCATGTAGGAGTGTAATCTGGAAGTGTCACTTGATGTCCATTTGGAGGAGGTGCTCCAATCATTTTCTAACACGGCCCCTCCCCTTGGTTTTTTGATTCTTAGACGATTGAAAGTACAAGGCACACGGAGTTCCCGGGCTAACCCGTGGTTGGGTTCCTGGAGGTGAGATAACGTGTGACACATTTTTTAATGAGATTTTCTGCTTCAGGGTATATATACTCGAGAAATCATGAGGTTCTCTAGACTTAAGTCAAATCTGGCATCTATCCTACTGGTGTTGATGTATACAGATTGCCCATTGGTGTACAGCACTCTGGTTGGTACGTGTAGATTTCTCTAAAATTCACCCAGTGGGTCTCGGCCCACCAAGGGCTACATAGGGATCTTTCACATAGACCCCAGTGTAATTTCGTTTTTAATTTCTCTCTCCTAGGAAGTCTGCCCACTTTACCACCTGTCCTGATGAAGACCCGCTTTGTAAGGGCAACTTTCCCTACCTACTATAGGGTCGAAACGTAGACCGCTTACCCCACCGGTACCAGCTTCTACCCCCAAGCAAGATTGATACTGCCACAATAGAAGTCTGGTTTTGGATAATTTTTTGACTCAAGCTGTTCTGTGTGGCCCCTTGATGGGTGACCACTCTGAATAATGTTTGTAACAAACATAAGAATTGAATGTATTTGTTTGTTACGAAATTTAATTTTTTTTTGCACTTTTCACTGAACACCCTTCACAGTACCTCACTCCCCTTCCCCTCGCGTTGTGCATGTGGGCACATAATGTTATAAGAAAATTTTAAAATTGATGTGTATAACCCATTTTCATGGTTGTTTGGTACCTTGTGAATTAAAACATCGTACTGTACTTTTGATTATTTTTGATTATTTACATAGTGTCTACCTTTGATATCTATTTTCCTCCTCCCTGTCTGGGACCCCTTTTTTCTGTAACGCTCTACTACCCAGGTCCCACTGACTTTGAATGGGTGAACCCTTTATTACAACAGTCGTCAGGTAAGAGGCACAAGAAGTCCAAGCGGCGTCATCGTTCTTCGGACTCCCCCCGAAGCTCGCGCGATGCGGCCGGGGGTTCGGGTGACACCACCCACGCGGCTCCGACGGAGTCGCAGGCGCCGCGTCCAGCCCCATACCCTACGGTCCCTGGGCTTCACGCGTCGCAGGAGGAGATCGAGCGCTTCCTCATGGCCATGAGGAAACTCTCTCCTCCAGCGGGCTCCGCGGCGCCATCGGGCCCAGCGGACCCGTCTGGGACCCCTAGCGGGTCGGGGGGAACTGCCCCGACGCCGTCGGGTGCTTCGGCCCGACGCCTTCGGGCCCGGCGCCGCAGGTTCCCGTTATCCCGACGCCGCCGGCGCCTTCGGGCCCGGCGCCGCAGGGTTCGGCGGCCCCGGGATCTGGTTCGTCGCCGGTGGACCTTACGACCTCCCTGGCGTCGGACCCTCAGGTGTCGCCTCCGGCGCCGTCCTCGGGCGGCGCCGTCCCCGGTTCCACCTTCGTTCCTGTTCAGACGTCGGGTCGGCCCCGGTGGGCGCCGCTCCAGAAGTCGTTTGGTGAGTTTCACTTTTATGAACAGGCCCCATTAGTTGAAAACCCTGGGTTTCAGGAGATGGGTGATGAAGAGCACTGGGAGGGGACTGAGGACCCTCTGACCAGGGAGTGTCAGTCTCATGAGGACTGGACAGATGAACTTGGGGACGCCAGTGGTCTGGACACTTCGCCGGACACTGGCTTTGTCTCGACTCCTACCGTGGCTTCGGAGGAGGGGGCAACATATAGTGTGGTGCTGATGAGGGCTGCCAAGGCCTTGGGCCTTGAGCTCCCCGTCGCGGCCGTGAGGACTAACCTCCTCACTGAGGTCCTTAAACCGCAGTCAAGCTCGGCCGAGCCTCTGCTGCCCTTTAATGAGGCCTTGACCGACGTTCTTCTGGGCACTTGGTCCAAGCCCGCTACGGGTTCGCCCGTAGATAGGAACGTGGCCAGACGCCACCGCCCAGCCCCGGGCGACCCATGTTTTCTGTCCACCCACCCCACCCCCGAGAGCCTGGTCATCCAGGCCTCTAATTCCCAGACCGCGTTCCCGTCGGCTCCGCCGGACAGGGAATCCAAGAGGTATGAGCAGTATGGAAAGAAGATCTTCTCATCCCTTAGTCTGGGCCTGCGGTCTTCTAACACCGCGTGCCTCTTGGGCCGTTACACCCACTCTCTGTGGGATACGGTCACGAAAGTGCTGCCAGAGTGTCTGTTGGAGGTGCGGGCCAAACTCGGCCAAGCCCTTGTGGAGGGCCGGGATGCAGCCAAGTATTCCATCCGGTGTGGGCTGGATACCACCGACTCGCTAGGTAGAGCGATGGCAACGACGGTGGCGGTCAGACGCCACGCCTGGCTGAGGTCCGCCAACTTTTCGGCAGATGTCCAGAACACACTCATGGACATGCCGTTCGATGGCCGTCGCCTCTTTGGCGACAAAGCAGACCATGCGCTTGAGCGCTTTAAGGACTCCAGGGCTATGGCCAAGTCCTTGGGCCTCTCGGCCCGCGCCAGCAATCGGCTGCTTTTCACTCCTTTCGTGGCCACGGAAGGGGTGCGCCCACATGTGCCGCCAGCCACGCTCCGCAGGGCAATACCCAACGCGGTGGCGGCCGTGGGAACCGCCGTCCGGGCGGTCGAGGGCAACGGCGAGGTCAGTCCACACCTTCCCCCGCAGCATCCGCCTCGAAACCCTCCTAGTCCGTGCTTTCAGGCCCATGTGACGCCAGTGGGGGGCAGGGTTCGCCATCACCACCTCCACTGGCGCACTATCACATCGGACAGGTGGGTGCTGCAGATCGTCCGAAAGGGATACTCCCTCCCCTTCGAGGCGACTCCTCCAGCCATGCCACCGCAGAACCACCGTGTATCGGGGGATCATTTGCGACTTCTGCAGGAGGAAGTTACGGCCCTCTTGGCCAAGGGGGCCATCGAGCGCGTTCCTGGGCCGGAAGTAGGCTGTGGTTGCTACTCCCACTACTTTCTGGTACCCAAGAAGGGCAACGGGGGCCTACGCCCTATCTTGGATCTACGGAACGTCAACGGCTTCCTCCGGAAGGAGAAGTTCAAAATGCTGACACTGGCTCAGGTCTTAGCTGCCCTGGACCCAGGAGACTGGATGGTAGCGTTGGACTTGCAGGACGCTTATTTCCACATCCCCGTCATGCCTGCCCACCGGCGCTACCTGCGGTTCATGGTTGGCCACGAGCACTTTCAGTTTACCGTGCTCCCCTTCGGCCTTACCAGCGCCCCACGGGTGTTCACGAAAGTGATGGCGGTGGTCGCGGCTCATCTGCACAGGTTAGGGGTTTCAGTCTTCCCTTACCTCGACGACTGGTTGTTGAAGGCGGGCTCGCCCCAGACAGTCGTCAGCCACCTCCAGACTACGGCAGACCTCCTGCACCAGCTGGGGTTCTCCATCAATGTGCCGAAGTCACACCTGTGCCCCTCTCAGAAGCTCCTCTTCATCGGAGCAGTTCTAGACTCGGCGCGGTTTCGGGTTTATCCACCCGAACAGCGGGTCCGGGATATTCAGGCTCTGATTCCCATCTTTCAGCCATTATCTCTGGTCTCGGTCAGGTTGACGCTGCGGCTTCTGGGGCTGATGGCCTCCTGCATCCTACTGGTGCATCACGCCAGGTGGCGGATGCGGGCTCTGCAGTGGGACCTGAAGTTTCAGTGGGCCCAGCATCAGGGCAACCTATCCGACCACGTCCTGATCTCGGAGGGCACTGCGAGACAGCTTCAGTGGTGGCTCACGGACCGCGATTGGGTCAGCGGCAGATCCTTCTCCCTTCCCCAACCGGAGCACGTAGTTGTGACGGACGCGTCCCTCCAGGGCTGGGGAGGCCACATGGGAGAGGCGGAGATCAGAGGCCTCTGGCTCCACATCAACCTGTTGGAGCTCCGGGCGATTCGTCTGGCACTGAAGGCATTCCTCCCCTCTGTCCAGGGGAGTGTAGTGCAGGTGTTCACGGACAACACCACCGCCATGTGGTACTGCAACAAACAAGGCGGGGTGGGGTCGTGGACCCTCTGCCAGGAGGCTCTTCGCCTTTGGCAATGGCTGGAACGCCAGGGCGTGACCCTGGTGGCTCAACACCTGGCGGGTTCTCTGAACGCCAGGGCCGACGAGCTCAGCCGTCGGTGCATGATGGATCACGAATGGCGTCTGAACTCGGACGTGGGGCAAGGCCTCTTTCTGCGATGGGGAGAGCCTTGGTTAGATCTATTCGCCACAGAAGAGAACGCGCAATGTCATCGGTTCTGCGCGTTGGAATTTCCAAGGCAGCACTCGCTCGGAGACGCTTTTCGTCGCGAGTGGAGTTGCGGTCTGTTGTACGCCTTTCCGCCTATGCCACTTCTGCCCAGAGTGCTGAAGAAGATCAAGCGCGACCGGGCCCAAGTCATCCTTGTGGCTCCGGACTGGGCGAGAAGGTACTGGTATCCAGAGCTACTCAGTATGTCAGTCGATCCCCCGGTTCGTCTGCCTCTTCGGGAGGACCTTCTGTCGCAGCAGCAGGGGACGGTCCTCCACCCGAACCTGTCCAGTCTCCACCTCCATGCTTGGAGATTGAGTGGCGACAGTTGAGGCCATTTGACTTGCCTCCTGAAGTCTGTAACGTCATTCTGGCAGCCAGGCGTCCCTCCACAAAGTCGGTATACGCCTGCAGGTGGAACAAATTTGTGGCATGGTGCACAGCAAAGGCTGTGGATCCTCTTGCTGCCCCTCTACTCTTCCTTCTTTCTCTTGCCCAGCAGGGCTCTGCTCTGGGCACTATCAAGGGCTACCTTTCTGCCCTTTCAGCCTTTCTCAGGATACCTGATCAGCCTTCTTTGTTCAAGTCCCCTATTGTAAATAGATTTCTTAAGGGCATCACACACACGTTTCCTCCTGTTCCGTTTGTGATGCCTCAGTGGGACTTGAACCTGGTTCTTACGTTTCTGATGTGCGCTCCCTTTGAGCCACTTCACAACTGTCCTCTTCGCCTTCTGACTTTGAAGACTGCTTTCCTGGTTGCCATCACCTCTGCCAGGAGAGTGAGTGAGCTCCAGGCTCTTTCTTGTACTCCACCTTTCCTTTCTGTCCATCCGGACAAAGTGGTGCTGCGTAACAAACCTTCTTTCCTGCCCAAGGTTGTCACGGCCTTCCACATCGGGCAGTCTATCACCTTGCCTACCTTCTTTCCGCCACCGCATCCCTCTAAAGAGGAAGAGCGGCTCCACCATCTGGACCCAAAACGTGCGCTCTCATTTTACTTGGACCGCACACGCCAGTTCCGGGTGGATGACCAACTCTTTGTTGGTTACGTGGGCGCTAAGAAGGGGAAAGCGGTGCACAAGAGGACCATTTCCCGGTGGATCATCTTGTGTATCCAGGCATGCTACTCCTTGGCTAGAAAGGAGCCTCCTGCTGGATTGCGGGCTCATTCTACCCGAGCCACGGCGACTACCACTGCCCTGGGCAGGGGAGTGCCCTTACAAGACATCTGTCAGGCAGCTACGTGGGCATCGCTGCACACGTTTGCAAGACACTACTGCCTGGACAGCCAAGTCCGGAGGGATGGCTTCTTTGGCCGTTCCGTCCTCCAGGACTTTCTGGTGTGATTATTGGTTAGCAGACCCACCACCGGGGTTGGTATTGCTGGGGTATCTATTCTAAGGTAAGGAATCTAATACTAACGTGTCTCTTTCCGATGCACAAGTTACTACTTGTGTAACGATATATCTGTAAGAGACATTAGTTAGTATTAGATTCCTTACCGACCCACCCATCCTCCCCGTTCTGTGAACCAATATCTAGGGTTAGGGTTATCCCCTTTCAGGGCCCTAGTTTCAATGGCACCAGTGTTGGTTTTTAACATGGCTCTGCGTTTATGGCACGGAAAAGCTGTGTCTAAGAACTGACGTCAGCACGCGGAGGCGGCGTCTAAGTACTCCGACGACGTCATCACGGCGCCCACGACGCCGACGACGGACGCGGAGCCGCAGACGACGCCTACCGACGCGCAAGGGTACTGCTACGCAAAAATTTCCGGATCCAGTCTGACGCCTGGGGATATTCTAAGGTAAGGAATCTAATACTAACTAATGTCTCTTACAGATATATCGTTACACAAGTAGTAACTTGTGCGTCTAGGCATGTGCAGTGTGAGAGTGGGAGGCTATCCAGCATTTGAGATTGTGCCTGTCTTATCCAAGATGAGAGCGGGAGGTCTTGCAGTAAGGAGACCCTGCTGGCTCCGTAGTAGCTGTAAGAGACATTAGAGAAAGCACATGTTGGATCCAGGGTGCGAGCGAGGTCTCACAGCAGCTTGTTGAGAAGCTGGTAAGTGCACGCAAAGGAAGGTATTATGCCGCTTGTGCCAGGTTAAACATGAGTGTGAATGGAAGGTGCACAGGCTGGGTCCTGCAGATGAAGCAAGTGGTGGCATGTGTGCACAGGAAAACTAAGCCTGGTAGAAGGATTCAGAGTGAGTGAAAATTGTACATAATGATCCTTTCATCCGAGAATAGAGTAACGGCAAAATGAAAATGTATCAGAATAACAACAAAATAAAGTTTCTTATGGTGCATTATCTCCTTGTTTTTAGGGTCTGGCCCATCTTCATTCACATAAAGTCATTCATAGGGACATCAAGGGGCAGAACGTGCTGCTGACGGAGAACGCAGAAGTGAAGTTAGGTAAGTTAGCAGTGTGTTCAACAAATTGAGTAGAAGTCAGGAAGTCTTATTAGGCCACCGCTGTCACTTTACATACTTAAAAGTGATCAGGCAGCGTCTAGCCACATAGTTGAGGTCCACCCTCATTGACTTAATTGAATTTGAGTCTTCCAAGGTCAAAGATCTGTCATGTCTGGGAGTCTGATCTGAGTGAGAGAAGGTGATGACCCTCCATCAGTGGCCTTGAGCACATCAAACATTGAGACAGCAGAACCCCTCGTCGGGATGTGAATCTCTGGCATTTCACGGCCGATGACTTGGAATGATTCAAGCATGTGAATCTATGAAAGCTTCACATGCTGGACAATCCTACTTATTTTGTTGTAATGTTTTCATATCCAGTGCTGCCCTTCCAGAATCACGGTCGTGAACCTCTGCTTTTACAGCAGTGGGACGTTTGTCATAAGACCGCCATCTGCGAATCCTTCTTCATGTGAACCAGAGAGCTTCACAATCACCTGTACATGAGGAAATAACTGCACTCCTGTCTATCAGCAGTGACCGGTGACGTCTACTGCACTAGAGGTCTGGGATGACGTCTGGATGTGTCAGCAAGTAAAAGGGCAAATATGCAGTCGTACTTAGGCAGTAAACACTCCAGATGGCCATTTCAGTGTAACATTTGTAACCGCTCCATAATGGGATGAATAGATAGAGGTTACAGGCTGTTGGGTTCAACACATTGCTGTATTAAAGATTAAAAAACCCAGGTATAAATGGGTGTAGCAAAAATGTCCTTCCTTATACTATGCGACCTCCCCAATCCAAATATGCCATTGCTGTGCGAGGCCCACCATAGATCTGTTGAAATAGGTTCAGCTCATCATTGTTCTCCATGCTAGGGCCTAGTAAGTTACGCTAAAAATGCAAAGTGCACATGATAGTAACCCCAGTTCGCAGGAGCAGTCCGGCTATGTTTAAGAGGCGAAACTTTCAAAGGTTATTGGTCCAGCAGCTTTGAAGAAAAGTGTCCATGCCCTGTACGAGAAGGTAGTGATCCAGACTGACTGGTCATACACGTGCCAGGTTGTATGAATGCTGCCACATCCATCCGCCTGCACCAGGTTCAGGAAGTATCTAGCTGATTTATATCACTCACCGCGAGCCTCTCGGACTGCAAACGATCAGACAGGAGCTTCACTTTCCGTGACTCTCCTTCTCGCTTCTTGTTTCAGGCCAGGCAGGTACTTGCCCACTCGAGCCTCGATACGAACACTTAGAGGGGAGACGATACCTATTCCCAGAGGAGCTTGAGAATTCATGCCTTCTTCATGCTAAAAAGAGGGCTCCAGAGTAGGCGGGCCTGGCATGTAAAGATGGCTTCTTTAGCAGCGATGCACGTAAAAAGAGCTTAAACTCTGGTGGGGTGGCCCCTTCTTTTAATGACAGTATAACCTGGGTTGTTACACGGGGGGTGATGTCATTGCTTTGGCAGAGGAGAAGTGTAGGAAATGGGGGTTACCCAAATCTCCAAGGGGGTAGCATGGCATCAAGCGGGCAGGCCAAACTTCGAGGACATGTGAAGCACTCACGCAGTATCCACAGACAACACACCAATCACACCACAAAAGAGTCACAACACCACCTTTGGTTGGAAAAGAATAAGTTTAGTGATATCTCCAACCTGCAAGGTAAAAAGGAACCAAATAGTGGTAATCACAACAAGGCGCCAACTGGCGCCAGAGCCAAGTACATCAGGGGGATTTATTTACAAGGGACAAAAGGGTTGAGTCCATAGTCCATAGCTGAAATAAAGAAAATTGTGATTAAGTTATCAGTAGACCTGGGGCCAATCTGGCGGGGCCAACTCAGGCTCTCATCCTTAGGGGTTGGCTGAAAATGTTAGTTGCAACATTAGCGTAAGTACACCTCATGCGTGACAACGCCAACCCAACCCCACCCCTGTAAGGGAAAAACATCATATAATACCAAACAGAAACACCTGTACTAAATCAGCGCGGCTGACCCCTTTAACGTGGGAGTAAAGGGGGGTAGTCAACCTCTCAATACCTTCCCCTATTAAAACATTTCCTCAGGGGTGCAATTCAATGATCCCGGCAACTTATCACCACGAAGCCCGCCCCTGCAAGGAATCCAATAAAGAGGTGCTCAATTAACATTTCCTGGCACCAGCACCTGCAAAACATTTCACTAGTCATGAATCAACCAACAGGCAGGGAGCATCAGGTAAGTAGTCCCCTTCCCTTACTTACGTATTTACAAGCACCAAGCTTCGGGCAACCTTTCCTTAGGCCAGGACACCCACTTCCTCATGACAGGGTACACATTCCCCTAATCAAGAAGAACATTTCCATGGGCATTAGATGAGGACATCGGCACTAACTCATGGGTGGACAGAAGGTGAACCTGGGCGTATGACCACTAAGCCTAACTTAGAGCATCTAGCCTGAAGGCATGCTCATCCTGTCCCAGTTCAGGGGGGGGGTTCCTTCTATCCAGGCCCTTACAGTCCTGATTAGTCCCACCACAGGGTTAGTCCGGGCCACCACCGTGGTATCTGGGGCCAACGGGGCCCAACTACAAATGTCCAAGCTAAGGAGAGAGGGGGCGAGCACCGACCCTGTGCCCCGTTGCCCTCTTCACCCCCTCCCCACACAGTTTGCCCAAAGCCCCACTCACCGGGCTCCTGATGCCTCTCCGGCGTCTTCAGGGCTCTTGACGGCCCCGCAGCCAATAGCAGGGCGGCGGGCCTCCCAGGCCTAACGCGGCCTTCCTGGGGGCCGCAGCGAGTGGAGGACACCTTCTCCTGCGGGCGGAGGCGGGGTAGGCTCCCGCCCTCCGCTCTCTCCTGACCCAGCGGCGCTCCCAGCCTCCTGCAGGTCCTGACCGGCGGGGTGGCCTCCCGGACCGGTCACTCTGCACGGGGACCCGGGACTTCGGTCCTCCGCTCCTTCTCGGGCTGTCGGGCCGACAACCAATCGCTGCGCGGTCTTCTCGGGGGCTCGGCCGCGCAGCCAATCCGTGCGCGGTGTGGCGGGGGCGTGGCCAATGACGCCACCAGGCGCCCCGTCACATGACACGGGCCTGGACGGCTTCAGGGCCTAGCGCGGCCCTCTCTCACTTCGGCGGCCCCCTCCTGGCATCGGGGGCTGCCGCAACGTTGCACACCCCAGCAGGGGGTCTCCTCAAGGCGGGGCCTGGCAGCGGCGGTGATTTTCGGCACTGCCACACAGCGCGAGGCCAGGACAAGGGGTAGGCTCCCTTTCTTGTTACTAAGTCCCCTCACAGTCTCCTCAGCGCCCGGGCTGCGACGGTGATCTCCGGCGGTGACAAGGGGTAGGCTCCCTTTTATTATTTATTAATCAGGTAGCAAGCGCGCCACAACGAGGGTAGGCTCCTCCAGCGCTACTTCCCCTCAGTCTCCTCAGCACTATGGCGCTATTCACAGCGCACTGCTTGTAAGGCAGTCCAGGGGCCGGTTGACTGAGGCAGGTCAGCAAGACACAGTTCCTCGGGGGCACAATCCTCCCCGGGCAGCTCCTCCCAGTCCAGCGCTTCCACGGGGGCCACAACTTCCCAAGGGAGCGGACAGTCCCAGTACAGATCCTCAGGGGCACACTCCTCACCTCCTGGGCGCTTCTTCACACAGCGCTGGCGTGATACTCGGTCAAACAGCGTCAGTGACCTGGATAGGGGCCCTCCCTTGTCAGGGGCCCATGGGGACAGCAGAGGGGGGGGGTCTAGTGGTGCAGGGCCCAGCTCACAGGCCCATGTGGCGGTAGCACCTCACAGCAGGTCCCCTCTCTTCCTTGTCCCAGCGCTGACTGACTCTCTGGTGGCACTTCCCCTTACTTATACCCTCCTCCCAGGCAGTGCCAGGACCTTCTAGAATGTTGGCAAAACTGGCCCAAACTGGCTCAAGGGGAGGGGGTGAGCACCCTGGGTGCCAGGCTTTCCCTCCAAAAGCTAGGGGTAGCTGGGTAATATTATCTAGACCGCTGACCTATGGCAGTCCAGTGGCAAAACCCATGACCATGGCATCCATTTTAAATACAATACTTTTCAGTCAGGTGCAGTTCTAAAATGGGGAAATTTACAAGTGCTCACATTATTACATGTCATTACATTTTCAACAAGGTGTCTAACACCACTCATGGCCTATACAGGTTTAATCCCATGGGGGAGACATTTCAGACAAGGGGGTCAAAAGCGAAAAATTTTGGGGGAAAAGGCCAAGTCCAACAAGAAGCCATCTGTAAATTAGACTTTGAGTTACTTTGGTAGAGTGCAGGTACCTGCTTCATCAGCATTGTCTCTGAAATGGATTCAGAGCGCTGGAGTGACCTAAACCTGCCCTAGCATTTCATTCTGGTGATTGCCTCCCTGTGATGCACTGGGAAGAGATCTATCTTCCAGTGGAAACTGGTTTAGCAGTGGCCAATATGCCTTCAGTGATTCTCCTACCTTTGTCCAGGAAAGAGTAGCCCCACACGAACATCATTCCAACCTTAGTTTGGTTCAAGGGGCTCTTCTGAGTGATGGGACAGAGTGTTTCAAGATCTATGGAGGCTCCATGGGGAGTGTATCTCCCCCTCCCCCAAGGTTTATTGTATGTTCAACTAGTGTCTGTGGGGGTTTGTATGTGTAAGAAATGGGGTTACCCAAATCTCCAAGGGGGTAGCATGGAACCAAGCGGGCAGGCCAAACTTCGAGGACATGTGAAGCACTCACGCAGTACCCACAGACGACACACCAGGCACACCACAAAAGAGGCAGGACACCAGTTTGAGTTGGAAAATTAAGAAGTTTAGTATCTCCAACCTGCAAAGCAAAAAGGCATAACAGTGGTATCATCACACGGCGCCAACTGGCACCAGAGCCAAGTGTATCAAGGGGGGATTATTTACATGGGAAGTAAGGGCTGAGTCTGTAAGTCCATCTGAAATATAAAAATGTGGCTGAATTAACATGGAGCCTGGGGCCAATATGGGGGGGGCAACTCAGGCTCTCATCCTTAGTGAAAGGCTGTAATTGCAAAATACCATCAGCATGAGTACACACCGTGCACTAAAACTCCAGCCCGACCCCTGTAAAGGAAATTTCAGGGCATCACAGTAAATCCCAACATACAGGAACACCTGCAATAAATCAGCATAGGGATATCAAACATCATGCAGGAAGCATTAATATGCATTGGCATCAGTAGCAAGTATCCAGTATGTCCTGCATTGGCGTCTCCTGTGAACAGAACGTTAATCTCCCAATATTAACATCAGGTAGGGGCCATACTCCGGGACCAGGAACACCTGTAATGAAACAGCAAGGCTCCCTCTACCATCAACCTAGGGGTATCAAACATCAGGGTGTATTGGCATCAACTCTTCCCGGGTCACCTTGGGGGAACAATAACCCATGGGGCCCGGAACTAAGCATAGGGCAACCCCTCCCTGGGACCTAAACATGCAGATTGGCAAACACACAGGGTAACTTGCGTTAACAAAGCTTGCAGTCCCTAGGGATTAATCCTACTTATAGAAACAACCCCGGCCTCCACTTCCCACTGTGGGGAGATTGCCCAGTCTAGGGGTCTCCTGTGTACCTTCAGGGCCAACATGGCCAGTCCCGGTGTCCAAAAGAAGAGGGGGGGGGGGGCGGCACCGACCCTGTGCCCCGTTGCCTTTCCCACCACCCCCACACAGTCTGTTTGCGGCCCCACTCACCATCACCGAGGGAGGGGCTCTGCTCCGGCTCCTCCGGGGTCTCCTTGGCAGTAGGGGCCAGGCACGGACAATGTGCCTCGAGGCCCCTGCTGCACAGCACCCGAGTCGCGGGCTCTCCTTTGATCTGCGCCGGTTACTCGGGGCCCGCCAGGCCTCACCTAGGCCTAGGCAGCACAATCGGGGCCCACCTCTTCTCCCGGGCCCCGCCTACACTCCTCCACTGGCCCTTCACTTCGGGGCCCAGACCAGCGGGGTCGGCTCCCGCTCCGATCGCTTCTCCCGGGGCTCCCTCCTCTGCACGGGAGCCCCGCAACGCCTCTGACGACTTCACCCGGGCCCCTACCCTTCCACACGGGGACCCGGGGCTTCCGTCAGTTTCCTCTGGCGGGGGCACAGACCGGCGGGGTGGGCTCTCGCTCCGGTCACTGGCAATCGGGGCTCCCCCTCAGTCACGGGGGCCCCACACCGACCCTTCACCTGGGTCCCCCTCCCTCACGGGGACCTGGGACTTCGGGACGCTCCTCCCGGCCTTCCTGGCCGACAACCAATCCCTGCGAGGCCTTTACGGGCTCGGCCGCGCGGACCAATCCGTGCGTGGCGTTGGCGGGGGCAGGCCGATGACGCGGCCTGGCCCCCGTCACGTGATGGGGGACCTGACGGCCTCAGGGCCTAGCGCGGCCCTCTCCTCACATCGGCGGCCCTCTCCTGGCACCGGGGGCCGCCGCGACGATTCCCACAGCAGTGGGGGGGGTCCCTCAAGGCGGCGCCGGGCCGCGGCGGTGATTTTCGCCAAATTACCACCGGCACAAGGCAGCGCCAACACTCCTCGGGCTGCGGCGGTGATATCGGCGGCAATAAGGGGTTGGCTCCCTTCTATTTAATTAATTATATATATAGGGCGGACAGCGCGCCAAAACGAGGGTAGGCTCCTCCTGCGCAATTCTCCTCAGCAGGATGGCGCTATTCACAGCGCACTGCTCCTCCTTCTGCCCACAACCTCAGCTCCTTCCTCAGGCCACGCAGAGGGGGCAGGAAATTAACTCTTCCTCAGCGCTTCGCAAGTATAGCGCTTGACAGGCAGGCTTTACAGCACTAGGGGGCCACAACAGTCCCAGGGCCCAGCGCTTTCACAGGGCCTCACAGCACCTCAGCCAGCAACAGTTCTTTTGGGGGCACAATCTTCCCCATGGTGCTTCAACGGGGCCACAGCTTCTCAAGGGGGGTAGACAGTCCCACTCCTCACCTCCTGGGCGCTTCTTCCTCGCAGCGCTGGCGTAATTCCCGGTCCCCACAGTGTCAGGAACCTGGGTAGGGGCCCTCCCTTGTCAGGGGCCCAGGGGACAGTAGAGTAGGGGGTTTTAGGGGTGCAGGGCGCAGCTCACAGGCCCATGTGGCGGTAGCACCTCACAGCAGGTCCCCTCTCTTTCTTGTCCCAGCGCTGACTGACTGACTGGTGGCACATCCCCCTTACTTATACCCTCCTCCCAGGCAGTGCCAGAACCTTCTAGAATGTTGGCAAAGCTGGCCTAAACGGGTTCAAGGGGAGGGGTTGAGCACCCTGGGTGCCAGACTTTCCCTCCAAAAGCTAGGGGTAGCTGGGTAATAATAACTAGACCGCTGACCAATGGCAGTTCAGTGGCAAAACCCATGGCCATGGCATCCATTTTAAAAACACAACATTTCAGTCAGGTGCATTTTACAATGGGGGGAATTCACAAGTGCTCACAACATTACATAGCATTACAATTTAACAAGGTGTCTCACACCACACATGGCCTATACAGGTTTAATCCCATGGGGGAGACATTTCAAATTAGGGGGGCAAAAAGCGAAAAATTTTGGGGAAAAGGACCAAGTCCAACAGTATGCATCATGGATGTCATCGCAGTCATTTTTCTCCACTTCTGTTGTGTCTCCTGTAAACCTGCTAACATCGTTCAGTGTGACAGAGAAGTAACCGTGCAGTGGGACTGCACCGGGGTCCTAACGCTTGGGGCTGTGGCAAGTCAGCTGATGCACTGCTAGGATTGTGCAAGACGTCTCAGCTGAGCTTTGGGTATCTTGGGCAGAGAGGACTCAAAGGGGTTCCCTTGCCAAAGATTTCATTGGTACCAGTAAAGAAGGGCAGGTCTGCTTCTCTTCAGTTTTCAGGAAACAGTTGAGGTTTGACATCTATGGGGTCAACACTCCTTTCATCAGGCGCTTCGTCGTTCTCATTCCAGGGTCACTCTGTCCTTCCGACACATAGGCAGGTGTTTTTAACGTGCAGCACAAAACCACTATGACTGTCCTTTGTGCCTGTTATTGATGAGCTGACGCCTTCCCTTGATCCTTCAGGGGAAGAGGAAGTGCAGTCATACGAGGCAGTCAACCGGCATCTGTTATGGCGTCTGGGGAATCGAGCCAGTGTCTTTCTGACTTGAGAGACTGAGTTAAGGATGATGGGCACACTCCGAACACTGCTCCTGAGCCTTCCTGATCATTGCAAGCAATGCTTGAGTCATTGTAGAGTGCCTAATCCCATGAGGTGCATCTTTTCTTTGAAAAGTGAGGCGCTGAAGCATCATCCTCATTGCTGTCCTCTCATCGTAGACCAGTAACCTATGGGCAGAGGAGGATCTTCAGAGACTGATCCACTGCCCCCTCAGAGTCCAAACACCAGCTCTGTCCTGTTCCTGGAATGCAGCGGGGCAACCCGGGGTGGCAGCATCACCGCAGGTACCTGCAGCTCAGTCCCCACAGCAAGCATGAGCTAATTAATGAAAGACTCACGTCTGAGGGACTTGAATTCTGAATCTTAAAACTCTACCCTGAGGTGTTCCTTTGTCTTTTCAGTGTCTGAAATTGTCTGAACTGTTGCCATTGACATACTGTCAGCCTCTTTTTGTATTATTTCCAGGAATCCTATAGTTTGCACAAGATCAGAGCTTCTTTTACACAAAGTCTGCCTCTCATGTCACACTTTCCCTACACAGCATGTTGTGCTTTATCTTGCTAAAAAGGAACACAAGCAGATAATGGACGGAGCGCTGAAACTTTTCAGACACTCACCACCAGTCACAGATCTGGGTTGAATCATTGTTCTTTAGCCTACTTTGCCACCTCAGTTCAGACGCAGCCATATGCAAATCAGTCTTGACCCTGTTCCTTATTGGAACAGTCCAGCCCGAACTGCCAAGCCAGGCCTTCCCGGACTGGAAACAAGCATCCTGGGACCGGTTATGGGGAATTACTCCATATCAGCCAGGCTAGCTTGAATCCAGTGGCAAAGTCAGCATGGGACCCACGTCTGGGCATACCCTGACCTGCTTGGCAGTTCAGGCTGGACTGTTCTCCTGAGGCATAGGGTCAAGTCTGATTTGCATATAGCTTGGTCTGAACTGGGGTGGTAAAGTGAGCAAAAGAGCGATGGATTCAATAAAGATCTAATAGTAACTGGGGGTCAGTGTCTGAATAGTTTCGGTGCTCCGTCCATCATCTCCTTGTGTTTGCTGTGCTTTATCTTGCTGCCATTATGTTTCCTTTCTTAACCCACATGGGTTCTTCTGCACTGTCCCTTTGTCTTCATGCATGTTGTTCTCCTTTCTCCTGTAGCATGCTTTTCAAAGTCTTACTAAAAGTTGTGGCAAAGGCAAGTCTCTTTTAAAAATGTCTTCAAATGGGCTTGCATATGCTTATTGATATCAGTGGTTTGTTTCTCCAACACCTGTAGACTCCCACCTGTACTCCTGTGCTCTTGTAGAGCTAGGATCTCACAATCTGGAAGGAACGTCTGTAACCTAAACTCTCATCTGCCCCTGAAACTCAGAGAAGCCAAAAAACAAGGGCATGAACCCATAGCATTTCATATCCAAGGTGCCATGTGTGGTGCCTCATTGGATTCCAGTTTTCTGGGTCTGGCTGTAGTAAGGATCAGACGGCTGTAGATAGGATCATTGTTTTATCTTTTGCTATCCTTTTCAGGGGATGCGCTGTATGCTTTCTACCATGAACTTGCCTAAACCCCAATCCCCCAATGCTGAAATGGGACGCGTTGTTTTGTCATTAGTCAACACATTTCTTTTTAATAGTGTTGTGTTGTATACTTCCTTCTAAAATTTAAAAGTTAAAAAGTAATACTTTGAGTCACAAGAAGGCAGGCACAACTCCCTGTTTAAATGCTTTTGGCAGAATTGAGTGCTATTTGCTGGAACAAAAGTGAAATGTATACAAATTATGTCATGTTCCTCAAGTGAAATCACAGCTGTGCTAACTATAGGGTACACGTAGGAGGAGGCAGCATTTTAATCAGCCAGAAACTATGCTTACATGAAGGTATTTAGGTTCCTTTGTTGAGTCCCCTCTGCCATTTGAGATGCCTTAGTAATCTAGCTCAGAAGAATCACAACCCTTGAAACCATGTTTCCGGTTTAATTACTTTTTCATTCCCTACTTTGTTTCTGCAGCACAGCTTTCCATACTTCGGTCTGTTCCTCAGATTCACATCCACACCTTGGGAAACTTGCCTCACTTCGATAGATGTAATCTCCTGATAGATCTCTCAGTCATGAATGCAATGAATGGTCACTTGCTCAGTTGACCACTGGACTCTGAATGACTCTCGTGTTCTGCTTTTGTTTCAGTGGACTTCGGGGTAAGCGCACAACTGGACCGTACAGTCGGCCGGAGGAACACGTTCATCGGCACGCCATATTGGATGGCCCCGGAAGTGATTGCATGTGATGAGAACCCTGATGCCACCTACGATTACAGGGTTAGTAGCTCGCTCTTTGTTTGGTTCCTTCCTCTAAATGTTAACTTCACGTTGTAATATGCAGAGCGGGTACTTCTACATTTCCAGAAGTGATGTATGCAGTCTGGCACATATATGGATGCTTCGAGTAAAGTACTTTAGCAAAGTAAAGAGAGGATACACCTGCCGCCTTCTACTTATACTCTCTGCATTGTGTGAGTAGTAGTACGTCTCATTACTTAAGCAATCTCTAGTGCCCGCTATGGATTTGTGGCAAATATCACTCATGCTGGTGCAAGACCCAGGCGCTCATGGAGTACGCTTCCCATCAAAGAACCCTCTGTCTGGGTGCCGCCAGCCTCCACTATTACTATAAATATCTGGACTTTTGGTAACTTCCCCTCCTCCCTCATGTACTCTCTCTCTCTCTCCTTCCATCTGACGTCTCTCTGTATAATAACTGGGCTCCTGCACCCCCCACTATTACTATAAAAGATCAGGATTTTTTCTAACTTCCCCCGCCTCCCTCATCCAAGGACCTTGCAAACACTCAAAAGTGGGAAAGTACCATGGGATTACTTGAATGCTTCCGCTCTGTTTTTACCATTTAGTTTGACAAACAATGAAGGACGCAACATATACGATGCTACATCTAGAACAGTTACCATTTTCTATACCAGAAACTGATTCAGCATGTGGTTAATACATTGGGTTATTTCATTGCCTACCGCTATCTTCCAGTTTACGGCCTGCATGCAACACTATCCAGTTGGTAGATATGAGCCCCTCGGGAGTAGCTATATCCATGAATTGGAGCATAGCACTGAAACTACTATGCTCCACATCGTGGACAATGCCCTCCAAGCCCTAGACCAAGGCAAAACCTGCCTTCTAATCCTCTTAGATCTATCCTCCGCCTTCGATACGGTCAACCATGAAAAACTACTCGAAAGCCTCAAACTCAGGATGAGTCTGGATGGTGCGGTCCTAGAATGGTTCAGGTCCTTCCTCCATAACCGATCTCAGAGATTCCTCATTAACGGCAACCTGTCAGCTCCCACCCCGGTCACGGTTGGAGTCCCCCAAGGCTCAACCCTGTCCCCCACCCTCTTTAATCTTTACTTAGAGCCACTCACCGAAGTTCTTCGTACCGCCAACATCTCTTACCATATGTACGCGGACGATACCCAAATATACATCAATATCTCTTCGCTCGAGGAGATCCTCTCCCTGAATGAGACCCTGAAACTGATTGTCCAATGGCTAGCCGCTAACCAACTCAAACTCAACGCAAAGAAAACGGAATTTCTCCTAATCTCCCCTTCAAAAGCCAACCCGGAGATTCAGATGTGGATCAAGGCCATCACAACCCTAAACTGCCCACCGACCATTGTGGACTCTGCCATATCCCTGGGCATAATCCTAGACTGTAACCTGAACATGCGAGACCACGTTAATTTGATGGCTCAAGCAGCCAGATTCCACCTGAGCTGCCTGTGGAAGCTGAAACCTTTCATCGATGCTCCTGACTTAAAAATGGCAGTCCAAGCACTAGTCATGTCTAGACTGGAATATGGATGCTCCACCCTTACTGGTCTACCCAAGATCCCCTTGGCAACTTTAAAAGCCTGCCTCAACGCAGCCACCAGACTACTCACCGGCACCAGGAAATTCGACCACATCTCTCCATATATGAAAGCGCTGAACTGGCTCCCTCTAGAGGTCAGAATCCAGTTGAAACTGGCATGCATTACACACAAGGCTCTATATGCAAACTCCCCTGCTTATTTGGCACAGAAACTAGTGGTATCTAGAGGAAGCAGGAACTCCCGGTCCGCTAGAAACCTCTTACTCCAACCTGCCTTTTTTCAGAAAAAAAGAACCTACAATAGGGCGATCACCGGGGCAGCACCAAGAATTTGGAACTCTTTCCCACCCGCCATCAGAAGAATCCCTTCTCTAGCACGTTTCAAGAAGGAGGCCAAAACTTTCCTCATGGGTAAATTCCTCGTCTAAGGCCTGCCCTCAATCACCACATTGTGCCTGATGAATCGAAGACTATCGCTTCTTCCCCGGATCACCAGTTCTCCCTGCAGAGAATATGTGGGGCCTTTGTTTTTACTGACTATAACTATGATTGCAAACTTGTATCCCCCTTTTCCCCCTATGTTCTCAACACCCCTGCCCCTCGCCAACCTTTTGTATAGTTTTGTATATTTCTGCACTTTAGACTTTTGTTTGTTCACCTCTGTATGTCATGTAAAGCGCTCTGATACCCTCACGGGTCAAGTTTGCGCTCTATAAAACACTAAAAATAAAAAAATTAAAATTGTGGTCCCTGCCTTTCACGTTTCGGTTTCAACAAGCAGTTAAGGAGGTTTTCCTTACAGGGGAGGATTGTGATTCTACCGTAGGACACTCCCTAGTCTGCAGACAAGTAAAACTTCACGGTGCCTGCAACGTTTCGGCCCCTCATCTGGCTTGTTTTTTAAAGGAGACCCCGGTCCCAGCTATTATTCCTGCACTAACTTTGCTTTCTAACTGCAGTTATCGGCTTCTAAATAATCACAACCCGTATATAGTAACGGTTTCACAATGTGTTATGTGTTGCAGCAATGTCCTGGTTCCACCCCCGCACGGAATTGTAGATAGTGCGCTTTGGCCTTCCATTCCAACTTTGAAAACAGATTTCAACAAGCTAAGCAGACTCAAAGTGTTTGTGTTTCAACGAGAAGTGGCTCTCACATCAGCTCGTGAGACCTTTGAGTTGTAGGTGGCAAGAACCGCAAGTGAGATTTAGTCACTGCTAAACACGAACCTCCCACTCCATTTTGGAGAATTAATTCACCAAATATTTAATGCATCTGATACGTTAGGCCCTGCCCACTTTTTTAAACTTGTCAGATCCGGACTTGTCAGCTCTTTTCTGATTATTTTTGGAGTAATCCAAGCATTTTATCCATTCTATTTTTTCCAGCGCCTTTGGAGGGTTTCCCCTATTGCTCCTGTTGATTTGCGGCATACTTGTACTTCTACGGCTTCTCCACAATGGCTGCTCGGCCTTTGTGCTGCCATGCCCGGTCCAGTTGCCATTGTACCATGATCGAATGCAGCAGCTTTTTGGTCTGATTCCATTAGAAGCTCCTAATATCGACTATTGGCTGACCTTTCGTTATGCCTACTTTACCTGCGTGCAACCTGTGTTCTACTGCCTCCGGGGCCCTCTTCAATGGGCCCTGGATATGTGCCTCTCCAGTACGTCACACGCTGCACTGGATTATGAACTGTTGATGGGTCCATTGATGGCCCATGACCAGGACTGTTCTGTTGGTAGGCGCCCTGTGTGCGATCCTCTACTTGAGTACCTGTGCTCGTGCACAGCGCCTCTTGGATCGAAGTTAACGCATGTTGCCCTGATATGCTCCTTACGGCCTCTGGATATGAGGAGCATGTGTGCTCATACGACTTACTTAATTGGATGGCATACCTTTTTACTATGGAAGGGTCAGACAACATACTAGAGTTTATGGCGTTCCTCTTTTCCTGCAACATGTTTGACTCTGAAGATTCGCTGTGAATGGATATGCTTTTCGGTACCCAGTTGGCTGTTTTTAAATGTAAGTACAAAAAAATTGTGTCCGAAAATGTTCTAATTGGGATACCATTAAGGCGCTTTGCCTCTGATTTTTGTTTTAGCCCAGTGTTAACGACCTGACCAAGGGGAGGGTGTCACATGGCCCATGGAGACATTGTCGTCTTCTCTAAGTTCGCATGAGCACGCTGCAGCTTGCCCGCTGCTTTGCACATGTTACTACACAACTTTATTTTTGCAATAATTCCTATAGCTGTTGTCACATGAGAACTCATCGCTGTTTTCACTCTCTGCATATTCCTGGGATTTCGACTGAACATTGTGAGCAAGGTCGAACAACAATGCCCCTTGTTATTTTGTTCTGGTCCGGCCTTAGCACTTAGACAAAACATACTGATGCATCTGTTTGGACAACATACTATGGTTTTCGTGTCTGTCAGATCTTATTGTGGACAAGTACAAGAGTGCGAGCAAAAGGGTGTGTCCTATTACCGCGATTCCTGAGAGATCTGGGAGTGTTGTGTCCTGGGGTGTCTAATCATTTGCTTCTCTGTGAGTGAATAGGAGAGCAAGTGAGACACTATAGCTAGTCTGTCCAGGGCTCTTGGGTACTAAGGTGGTAGGATGACTCAGTCCCTATACACCAAGGTCCTATAATCCTGCGCATTGTTCTGTTTTTGGGCAGAATCTCTGCAACAGTACTGTGTGCCTTCTTTTAAGCTCTTCCCCACACGGTCTCTTTCTGTATAGAGGCTGCTGCCTGCCTTTCCCTTCGTGCCACCTCTACGCTCCTGAGGAGTTTGTTTTAGTTCTCCTATTGTCTTTTCCAGCACATAAATGCCTTTTCATACTTGCAGATCTTTGATCAACCAACGAAATGATGGTCACATCTTTAGCTGAGTCCACATTCCATTGTCAGTGTGGACAGTGGCTTTTAGCAGGGTGGAAGAACAGTCTGCATGGCGATAGAGACAGATCTCCTGTGTCCTACCGAGGATTACTCACCTTCAGCTGGCTTGATGACCGTCAGGAGCTGAGGCAAAGGGGAAGTTCACTTATGATCTTTGACTCTCCAGGCTCTTGGGTGCAAGTGGTCGTGACCTGTTCTCTTTCACTCTCATCTCCTAACAGGCTCAAGGCAGGCCACCCCCTCACATTTGCTTTCTTTCGCCAGATTGTAAAGTTCCTAAGTGAGTGAAGGAAACATACTGCAGTGTGCAGGAGCAGGGGACGAGGGTCCGCAGCGCTGAGATTCCTTGAAGAGGTGATCTTCAGTTGCTTTCTGAATCAGGAGAGAGTGTCAGTTTTGAGGTTGACAGGAAAGTTATTCCAGATATTGGAACCATGGATTTAGAAGGCCTGTGTTCTGGGGGGTTTTCTTCCTTTTTTGCAGATCCACAGTCTGGCGATGTCCTGGTTTGTGATTTCCAGAACTCCGATGCCAGACTCATCTTCAACCTCTCACACAGAATTCACATCGCACCACACCTCAGGGAGCTCCACCTGTTCCAAATACACAAAAGCTCTAATTTTAAACACCTCATACACATATTCAAGGCACTACACAACTCAGGCCCCACCTACCAGATACCTTCGCTCGCAGAACTCCGACCAGCACCCATTCCACACGTACACAAAACCAGATCAGAAGGACGGGTGTTCTCTTACTTCACTCTTAAAGTGTTGAGTGGCTCCTACTTCACATCAGAGCCACCCCCTCTCTTCTTGTATTCCGCTAGGAGCTGAAGACCTGGCTTTTGAGTTAACCAACTTACCAAAGTTAGGGCTCAGCACTCGCACCTGCTTAGCGCCAGGATTCCCTTGGGGGTCATAGTGTTCTTTACAAAGGCACTTAACATACGTGGAGTAGTCCACTGAGATGGTTGTTTTCTTGGACAAGCAGAGAAGAGTGACATATTTGTTGGACTTGTAAGTGGTACAGTTGGTCGTGAGGATTGTGTGCTTGGGGGGGGGGCGGCAGTTGAATGTCTTCAATATTTTGATGCGGTGTGTTGTGGGAAGTGGATTCCTGTCAGAGGGCTAATGCGCCGAAAGGGAAGCCGTGGAGTAGAGTATTTCTTCCTCCTTTATGTGAGAGTACACGGGTTTGGCTAGCAGCTCTGACGTGTTGACGGAGTGATTGTTAAACGTTTTTCAGGAGGGACAGCTGATACAGTGCCACTGTTTTCTTTCTCCTTGTGTTTCTTGAAATAGAGGTGGGTATTGAGGATACATATTGGGGGGGTTTGCATTGGCCCAGTTTTGGAGTATCAAGACATCTAGGCTCATGATGTTGAGAGAAATTGTGACTTTTTGTTTGTTGTAGAGAGAAATTTTGACTTTTGGTTTGTTGTAGTTGCGAAAGATCGAATGCATTTGAGGCAGTCTTTGAGTGGCTAAATCTCGAGAGCTGGGTAGAATTTCAGATAGAGTTGGTTGTTGATTGGATGTTGGTGAATTTTTATTTTGCTGTTGATGAGCGTAGCTCCGAGGGGCTCCATGAATAGATCGAAGATGCCTGAGAGGACAGGATTGGCCACGTGGTACTCTGCAGGTGACGAGGAGGCTTCTCGGATCTTGAGGTAGCCGTCCAGATGAGCTGGTGATGGGTGCTAAGGTTGCTAGAGAACCAGTGTGAAACAGTGTCTGGGAATAGAATTGTGTTGTCACAATGATGATGAGGGTGGACTTGTTGGCTGTTGAAGGCAGTGGGGCTGACGCAGCACCAGGAGGCAGAAGGCTAGTGATAGATCCTGGGTCACACAGATACGATGCCTTTAATGCGCGTGGGTATCCTTTTCCTTGCCCAACATGACGTCAGGATGTCTCGCATCCTGCACCAGTTTCTGGTGACTCTCATTGCTGTCTCCCTTTTTGGCAATTGTTTTCCTTTTTAAGCTCTTGAGAAAGCCGATTACTTTCATATAGTTTTTAGCTCATGTTTAACGTGCAAAGTGAGGCGGCTGTTACTTTCCTTCTGCTCCCTTTGTAGCTCTCAGAACCCTCATAGGCCTGGGTCCCCAGCTGAGCTCCCTCTTATCTCACACACCTGCTCCCAGCCAAGACACTTTAATTAACCAGAAAGGCCGTACAAATTAAAGCCATTACCAACTGCCCTTCAGTGCAGATGTGACAGAGGTGCCCTCTCTTCCAGCATTGGTGCTTTCATAAATTGACAAGCTTGAATCAATCCCTCTTGTCGAGCTGGGAGTCTCACAGAAACTTCACAATAGCAGTAAGCCCACGTCTGCAGAAACATGAATAGGAACATTCACTTTCAGCTTCTTAACCACATTCAAAAATCCCCAGTGTCCAACCAATGAGGTGAAAATACACTGAACTCTACTTCTTCAGAGGCCACCCTACTTCAGATTCCCAGCTGCATGCTGTGTGCTTGGAAGAGCTTTCCTCAGAAACACAATTTGTTTCCAGCTTTACTTGTAATTCAAGACTTGTACGTTTAACCAAGGGTATTTCCTCTTGTGAGTTTACCATGCTGTCTTGTAGCTCATTGAGGCTTCTAATTGTTTTCTGTCACAAACCAAAAACACACTGTTAAAGCCCTGTGTCTCTTGTGGGGAAAATAGAGTTTGTGCTGACGATCTTCACGATGACTGCATTTATTATCTGTGCCCCAGCTAGAAGGTGCATGCAAGATCTACCACACTTTTTCCACCAACAACCATGATGGTCTCCTACTCCGGTGGCTTCAGACTAAGAAGACTTAGTAAGCGGCTTCTTCAGATGAGTGTTTCATGAGAGAAATAAACCCCACAGAACACACTGGGAGGGTGAAAAATGTGAAAGGGTGAAATCTGACCATCAACAAGAGGTGACTTCTAATGAACTGTCCAGTAAGGCCACATCCAAGTCTGAAACATTAGGCAGAAGTGTCTTCGGTGGCATCTCTTGCTAAGAAAAAGGCTTCAAGATCTTTGTCGACGAAAGCATCATTTATGAGTAGCCTGGGAGATCGTTGCCACTCCACTGTCAATATCACAACCTGTTGCAGTCTGGGAAAGAAACCATTGTTGATGACTGCACCATCAGCGCCACTCATCATGAACCATTGTTAATGACTGCACCATCAGCGCCACTCATCATGAACCATTGTTAATGACTGCACCATCAGCGCCACTCATCATGAACCATTGTTAATGACTGCACCATCAGCGCCACTCATAATGAGCCATTGTTAATGACTGCACCATCAGCGCCACTCATCATGAACCATTGTTAAATTGTGCACCGTCAGCGCCACTCATCATGAGCCATTGTTAATGACTGCACCATCAGCGCCACTCATCATGAACCATTGTTAATGACTGCACCATCAGCGCCACTCATCATGAACCATTGTTAATGACTGCACCATCAGCGCCACTCATCATGAGCCATTGTAAATTAGTGCACCGTCAGCGCTACTCATCATGAGCCATTGTTAAATTGTGCACCGTCAGCGCCACTCCTCGTGAGCCACTGTTGGTGAGTGCACCTTCAGTGCCACTCCTCATGAACCACTGTTGATGAGTGCACCCTCAGCGCCACTCCTCGTGAACCACTGTTGGCGAGTGCACCCTCAGCGCCACTCCTCATGAACCACTGTTGATGAGTGCACCCTCAGCGCCACTGTTGATGAGTGCACCCTCAGCGCCACTCCTCGTGAACCACTGTTGATGAGTGCACCCTCAGCGCCACTCCTCATGAACCACTGTTGATGAGTGCACCCTCAGTGCCACTCCTTGTGAGCCATTGTTGGTGAGTGCACCCTCAGTGCCACTCATTGTGAGCCATTGTTGATGAGTGCACCGTCAGCACCACTCCTCATGAGCCATTGTTAATGACTGCACCATCAGCGCCACTCATCATGAACCATTGTTAATGACTGCACCATCAGCGCCACTCATCATGAACCATTGTTAATAACTGCACCATCAGCGCCACTCATCATGAACCATTGTTAATGACTGCACCATCAGCGCCACTCATCATGAACCATTGTTAATGACTGCACCATCAGCGCCACTCATCATGAACCATTGTTAATGACTGCACCATCAGCGCCACTCATCATGAACCATTGTTAATGACTGCACCATCAGCGCCACTCATCATGAGCCATTGTAAATTAGTGCACCGTCAGCGCTACTCATCATGAGCCATTGTTAAATTGTGCACCGTCAGCGCCACTCCTCGTGAGCCACTGTTGGTGAGTGCACCTTCAGTGCCACTCCTCATGAACCACTGTTGATGAGTGCACCCTCAGCGCCACTCCTCGTGAACCACTGTTGGCGAGTGCACCCTCAGCGCCACTCCTCATGAACCACTGTTGATGAGTGCACCCTCAGCGCCACTGTTGATGAGTGCACCCTCAGCGCCACTCCTCGTGAACCACTGTTGATGAGTGCACCCTCAGCGCCACTCCTCATGAACCACTGTTGATGAGTGCACCCTCAGTGCCACTCCTTGTGAGCCATTGTTGGTGAGTGCACCCTCAGTGCCACTCATTGTGAGCCATTGTTGATGAGTGCACCGTCAGCACCACTCCTCATGAGCCATTGTTAATGACTGCACCATCAGCGCCACTCATCATGAACCATTGTTAATGACTGCACCATCAGCGCCACTCATCATGAACCATTGTTAATGACTGCACCATCAGCGCCACTCATCATGAACCATTGTTAATGACTGCACCATCAGCGCCACTCATCATGAACCATTGTTAATGACTGCACCATCAGCGCCACTCATCATGAACCATTGTTAATGACTGCACCATCAGCGCCACTCATCATGAACCATTGTTAATGACTGCACCATCAGCGCCACTCATCATGAGCCATTGTAAATTAGTGCACCGTCAGCGCTACTCATCATGAGCCATTGTTAAATTGTGCACCGTCAGCGCCACTCCTCGTGAGCCACTGTTGGTGAGTGCACCTTCAGTGCCACTCCTCATGAACCACTGTTGATGAGTGCACCCTCAGCGCCACTCCTCGTGAACCACTGTTGGCGAGTGCACCCTCAGCGCCACTCCTCATGAACCACTGTTGATGAGTGCACCCTCAGCGCCACTGTTGATGAGTGCACCCTCAGCGCCACTCCTCGTGAACCACTGTTGATGAGTGCACCCTCAGCGCCACTCCTCATGAACCACTGTTGATGAGTGCACCCTCAGTGCCACTCCTTGTGAGCCATTGTTGGTGAGTGCACCCTCAGTGCCACTCATTGTGAGCCATTGTTGATGAGTGCACCGTCAGCGCCACTCCTCATGAGCCATTGTTGATGAGTGCACCGTCAGCGCCACTCCTCATGAGCCATTGTTGAGTGCACCGTCAGCGCCACTCCTCGTGAGTCATTGTTGATGAGTGCACCCTCAGCGCCACTCCTCGTGAGCCATTGTTGAGTGCACCCTCAGCGCCACTCCTCATGAGCCACTGTTGATGAGTGCACCGTTAGCTCCACTCCTCTTGAGCCACTGTTGATGAGTGCACCCTCAGCACCACTCCTCATGAGCCATTGTTGTTGAGTGCACCCTCAGCGCCCCTCCTCATGAGCCATTGTTGATGAGTGCACCCTCAGCGCCCCTCCTCATGAGCCATTGTTGAGTGCACCCTCAGCTCCACTCCTCATGAGCCATTGGTGATGAGTGCACCCTCAGCGCCACTCCTCATGAACCACTGTTGATGAGTGCACCGTCAGCGCCACTCCTCATGAGCCACTGTTGATGAGTGCACCCTCAGCACCACTCCTCATGAGACATTGTTGATGAGTGCACCCTCAGCACCACTCCTCATGAGCCATTGTTGTTGAGTGCACCCTCAGCGCCCCTCCTCATGAGCCATTGTTGATGAGTGCACCCTCAGCGCCCCTCCTCATGAGCCATTGTTGAGTGCACCCTCCGCTCCATTCCTCATGAGCCATTGGTGATGAGTGCACCCTCAGCGCCACTCTTCATGAGCCATTGGTGATGAGTGCACCCTCAGCGCCACTCCTCATGAGCCATTGTTGATGAGTGCACCGTTGGCTCCACTCCTCGTGAGCCATTGTTGATGAGTGCACCCTCAGTGCCACTCCTCATGAGCCATTGTTTTTTTTTTTATTTATTTTTATTGATTATAAGCAAGGCAGAAACAAATACAGAGTGCTGTTACGGGCGTGAGGCCAGACAGTTAATAAGAGAAAAATCAACATTACATGCAGGGGGTGGGGGATACATAGGGGCAAACAATAAATCAAAATTACGATCCGTGAAAGCAGGGCTAGGGAGACATCGGAGTATCAATGTTATCTATCAATGGGGGAGTGCATAAATCTCCTCTGTAAGCGTTCCACAGTCCCCACACACTCTGCCATTTCCGTGGACGGCCCCGGGCCACATATACAGTTTTTTCACGAAACATGCACCAGTCCATGTTTTCCTTCCAAAGTTCGACCTGAGGTGGTCTTGGGGAGCCCCACAATTGTGCAATGTCATGTTTTGCTATCATGGCACCCAGGGTCGCCCATTGTGTTTGGGCCGCATTATAATCCGTGGGCTCCCAGACATTCAAAAGACAGCGCCTAGCTTCCGGTAGGAGAGAGACACCCGTGACTTCCTCCGTCACCTTTTATACTCCGTTCCAATAAGCAACAATCTCAGGACATTCCCAAAGAATATGAAGAAACGTCCCCACCGAGCCACAGCCTCGCTTGCAGAGCCCCTCCTCAGAAAAACCCATACGGACTAGACGGGGACCAGTGACATATACCCTATGCAGAATCTTAAGTTGGACCAGTCGAAGTCTCGCAGGAATCCCAATCTCCTTAGGCGAGGAGACAGCAGACTGCCAGTCCTCATCATCTAACTCGAGACCGTCTTGGACCCACCGGTCACGTAGTAGTAACAGGAGATCTGCTCTGTCATTAATCAGTTTCTTGTATACCAGGTAGATTGTACTGTCTGGAACGTGGCCATCTAGCAATCTATCCTCCAGTGGAGTCGATTCGGGAACCGACTCACCGCTAGTGAAAACCGACATCAAAGCATGACGGATCTGGATATATCTGAAATACTCCGAGTCACCCAGCTCGAATTCCGTTTTCAAAACATCAAAAGACTTCACCTGTCCCTTAACCCACAAATCTCGTACCTTGCTAAGTCCAATGAGATCCCACTTTTCGAACCCCTTGGATTTGCACAAACTACCAAGCCTTTCAAAGTCAAAGAGCGGGGTCGCCAGAGTCAGTCGGCCCCTCCAGCCCAATGAGGCGGTAGCATCATGCCACACGCGGACGGCCGTTCTAGTTGGCCCAGACAACGACCTGATCACTGATATAAAGTATAGAGCTCTAGAGTAGTTACCCCCCAGAAGCAACAGTTTATCCATCGCAAATGCCGGGTTCAGTGCAGGGCCATACATGCCATGATTGATGGCACCAAGTTGGGACGCCCAATAATACCTCCTGATATCCGGGAGTGCGATGCCCCCGTCGTACCACGGAAGCGTTAACTTTGCCAGGGCAATGCGTGGTCGGCCATCCCATATCAATTTCCTCTGGAGGCCCTCAATCTTACGAAAATAACTGGCGGGGACCACATCTAGCGTGTTTTGGAGTGCGTATAAGAACCGAGGCAGGGACATCATCTTAAAAAGGGCCGCGCGCCCTAGTGGGGAGAGTGGGAGCCTACGCCAACCCAAGCCATCACGCTGTAGCCTAACCAGGGGAGGAAGGAGATTACGTTTGTATCTAGCCACGGGGTCTGCGGTAATCCAAATACCCAAATATTGAAATCCTGCCTGTGTCACCTGAATGGGGCAATTCCGTGGAGGAAGGGGCGGGTCCCCCGAAATCACGTATAGGTAGGACTTCGCCCAATTGATCATCAAACCCAAGTTCCTCCCGAAGGAGGCTAGGACATCACAGAGAACCATCAAGGATTTCCTGGGCGAGGTCAAATATAGCAGAATATCGTCCGCATAAAGCGAGATACGATCCTCGTGTTCGGGGGACCACCGAATTCCTCTTATAGATGGCTCCCAACGAACCCAGGCGGCAAGGGGCTCTAGGGCCAAGGCGAACAGAAGGGGTGAAAGCGGGCATCCCTGACGGGTGCCGCGCCCAAGATCAAAAGGAACCGAGACTCGACCATTCACCACCACCTGCGCCAGGGGGTCCTTATAAAGAAGTCGCACCCATCCTATAAACCCTGTACCAAAACCGAACTTGGCCAGTGCTGCCCACAGATACGGCCACTCGATAGTATCAAAAGCCATCGTGGCGTCCAAGGACGCCAAAATGGCCGGTTCACGCAATGACGTCGCCCTCGCGAGAACTCCATGAAGCCGTCTGAGGTTCAGGGCGGTATTCGGATGCGGAATAAAGCCGGATTGATCCGAAAGAACGAGGTCACCAATGACCGTGATCAATCGGTTCGCAAGGACCTTAGCTAGAATTTTTGGCTCGGCATTCAGGAGCGATATAGGCCGATAAGACCCACACTGATCTCTCGGTTTCCCCTCCTTATGAATAACGACAATCGTCGCCAGCCACTGGTCCCGAGGGAGAGTGCCACAGTTACGAGATTCCAAAAACATATCTCGCAGATAGGGGGCTATCTTATCAGGTCGCAACTTATACAGTTCTATCCGCAATCCGTTCGGTCCCATGGTCTTACCAGAACGCAAGGAACGAATTGCGATGGCAACCTCTTCCGCGGTTATCGCAGAGTCCATAAAATCCCTGTCTTCTTCAGTAAGCTTGGGGAGGGCTATGTCTCGCAGCAATAAGTGGGAGTCCTCTTCCGGTCTGTCCGAGACAGAAGAATACACAGCTTTAAGGTGGTCCGCAAAGCACTCAACAATCTTAGTCGGATCAGACACCCGTGTACCGCAAGCCAACTCAATCTCAGGCACTACGCGGTGGACTCTCTCCTTTTTGTCCAGCCAAGCAATCAATTTCCCTGCCTTTTCTCCCACATCATAGAGGCGGCCCTGTTGCTCGCGGAACATAGTCTTGGCCGCTTCAGTGACCAACGCCTTGTAATCTAATTGCTTTAATCGCAATAGATGCATGTTCGCGCGGGTAGGGTCGTGTTCCAGAACAGACTCCAGGTCTGCTATTTCCGTTTCAATCTCAACCACAGCCTCATCTCTTTGTTTTTTGACACCTGAGATCAGCAACAAAGCCTGTCCCCTCAAAACCGTCTTAAGGCCTCCCAAAGCGATATCGCAGATGATACGGAACCCTCATTTTCTAGGAAGCATAGGTCAAGTGATTTTATCAGGTCAGATCGTGTTTTAGGGTTACGAAGGTACCAGGGATTAATTGGCGCAACCCTCCCTTCCGATCCCACAGAGAGTTCAATTCGAAGCCAAACAGGAGAGTGGTCAGAGATTCCCCTAGCCATGTGCCTAATTTCCGCCACAGACGCCGCCTGTGCGGCAGGTACCAAAACATAATCAATTCTCGAAAGACTACCATGTGCACCAGAGTGAAATGTATACTGCCGTTGGGAGGGGTGCAACAGTCTCCAGCAGTCAGCCAGACCCAATGTACCAATAAAGTTGTGTAGCCAGCTCTGTGAGCCCTTGAGGTCTCTCTGTGGGTGTCTATCAAAAGTACCTGAGACGACCGCATTAAAGTCACCACCCAGTATCATTAGCCCCACAGGGAGATCTAGGAGAGTCCGCCCTAGGTCCGCAAAGGTAGTGGACTGCAACCCGTGGGGAACGTAGACTGATACCAGGGACAACGTCTTACCCTCCCAACGGCCAGTAAGAACAACATAGGGGCCTCTATCGTCCAGTATCGTTGTGTCGATCTCCAGAGGAAATGATTTTTTATTTTTTTTAAACAATCTTTATTGCAGATTTTTATTAACTTTACATTTGGCCCAGCCCCCCACCCACCTCCCCCCAGGAGACCAAGAGGTAATTATACAATCAAACATAAGAGGATACAGATCACAACTCAGTAATTTTCTAAGATGAGGAAATATGTACAGATATAGAAACAAGAAAGGAAAAAGAAAAGAGAGGAGTACATAAACATGAAAGGAGAGAGGAAGAAGATCTCATAGAATCTCAACATATTCCTGTTTCTAATATCTCCCATTATTCTCTCTAATCATTCTCTTCAATCCAGTCAAGTAGGGGACCCCAGATCTTCATTCCTCTTCTACGAGTATTATACCCTTTGTTTCTATAGATGGCAACTTCAAGACTACAGGTCGCCAGCAGTCTGGCCCTCCATTGTATATATGACGGAGGTATTGGATCAAGCCAGGCTGATGCCACACACAAACGAAGCACCCCCATCGCGACAAAAATTAACCCCTGTAATTGTTTTGGCCTTTCGTTGTTTGATACCCCCAACATGATTTCTGATGTTGTGATGTTTACCTCATAATGCGCTATCTCTGTGAGAAAGCTTGATATTTCAGCGATTAGATTAGTTAGCGAGTCACAAGATGCAAACATGTGAATGATATCTGCCGCGGGTAGTGAGCAGCGTGGACAGGTTGTGCCTTTCCCAGTTCCCCACTTAGCTAATTTAGATGGGGTATAATACAATAAAAAATAGGTCTTATAATATTGTGCTTGAAGCCTTATGGACATAAGGCAGGAAATTGACATTTCATATGAATATGCCAAACTTTGGTTAGATAATCCAAGTTTGGTCTGCCATGCCATTATATGTTTATTCATATCATCTGGTAACAATACATTCATAGCCCCATAAATCTCACCAATGTTTAAGGGTATTTCCCTATGTAAGTTTCTTATGAAAGAACACGGTTGAAATTTGATCCGGCCACCCCCTTTCTTCAAAAGAAAATCTCTCACTTGGAGATATTTAAAAAAATCCCTATTAGGAATATTGAATTCTAACTTTAATTCGGCAAATGATTCAAATCCATTAGACGTAAAAAAACAACCAAGTTGGGTGATCCCCAGATCATTCCATTTCTTTATATAATTGTCGTGGAAAATCTCAGGAAGATCTGAGTTCTGCTTCACGGGAGTGTAATAGGAATAGCGACCTAGTCCTAATAGCTTTTTAACATTCCCCCAGACTTTGATAACATTATTAATAGTCTTGAATTTGACTTTTTTAAAATACCCGTCATTAACATGTCGCCATAGACATCCAGCGGCCCCTTCTCCCAGAATAAGTTCTTGTGGTGTTGATATATTACCGCTTCCTCGGTTACCAGTTATAAGACTCAAGCTATACCTTAATACTGTGGCCCAGTAGTATAACTTGAAGTTGGGAAGAGCCCAACCTCCACGTTCTCTTGTGTTAGTGAGCCACCTCAATGCCCTGCGCGGTCGATTATATTCCCAGACAAATCTAGAAAACAATGTATCTATATTTTTAAACACCTGTGGGGAAAATTCTAAACAAATAGCCTGAAAAAAATACAGAAACTTAGGTAAAAACAGCATCTTGACTACGTTAGTTCGACCACCAATAGTTAGATGGAGATTATTCAGTCTGGTCAGCTCTTTCTTGGTCCATTGTATAAGTGGATCTATATTGATGCTGACAATGAACTCTATAGCAGCACAGATACTGACCCCCAGATATGTTGCCTTTTCAGTTACTCTAGAATCATTCATCATGATCTTACTATTCAACACAATCTGTGTCTTACTAGCATTCAGTTTGTACCCAGAGGCTTCACCAAAGAGTAGTGCTTCTGTTTCTATCACACTTATGGCATTTATAGGGTCCCCTGTAACAATGGCGATGTCATCAGCATATCCTAAGCTTTTGTATCCATATCATGTACTAGGATGGGAGGAATAAGTGCATTATTTTCCAACCTCCGGATAAATGTATCTATATAAATAGCAAATAAAAGGGGTGAGCAAGGGCATCCTTGTCTAGTCCCCCTAGTAATAATGACATTTTCTGACAGAGTCCCGTTGATCAAGACGCTGGCTCTGGGGTCTACATACAGCTGTTTAATAGCAATTATACATTTTTCACCAATACCGCAGTTTGCCATTGCTGCCCACAGGAACTTCCAGGAGACCCTATCAAACGCCTTCTCCGCATCTAGCAAGATGAGCGCCATAGGGTCTCCTGTAGTTCCCGTGTAGTCAAAGAGAGAAATAACTCTTTGTACATGGTCAATAGTAGACCTTCCTGGCACAAACCCGTGTTGCCTCTCAGAGACTATTTTATGAATCAAGGGTGCCAGCCGTGATGCTAATATTTTAGAATAAATTTTGGAATCCCCGTTTATCAGGGTAATTGGTCGATAAGATCCCATTTCCTGTTGGTTTTTATTTTTTTTCGGAAAAACTACTATTTTGGCTAATGACCATGGCCTCGGTGGGTTCCCCCCTTGCCCGATGGATTTAAAGAGTTCTGATACAATCCCCCTGATTTGTGGCGCAAATTTTACATAAAACTCTGTGGGTATTCCGTCCAGGCCCGTTGCCTTACCATTAGGCATAGAATTCATTGATAATAGAATTTCTTCCCACTGTATGGGACCATCTAGTATATCTCGATCATCTGTATCCAACTGATCTTTGATAATTAGACCCAGATATAAATCGGGTTTGCGACCCACATTATCAGTTTCATGATATAAATTCTGATAGAACTTCTGGAAAGCTGTTCTAATATCAGAAGGTTCTACTCTCAGGCCAGCTACTGGATCAATGATTTATTTTATTAAAGTGCTTGACGATTCTTCCCTGGTTCGGACAGTTAATTGGTGACCTACCCTTTCGCTTAGCTCATACGTTTTCTCTTTTTGAGAGTTTGCCCTCGCAATCGCCTTTTCGATTAGAATTTCTGAAATATAGTTCTTTGCGATTGCTACCCTGCTTACAGCGGAATCTACTTCCCTGCCTTCATGTACTGCTTTAATCAGATCCTCCTCAGCATTACATAGATTCTGTTCAAGAGCTGTCATTTTTAACCTCCTTTCCTTATTAAGCTGAAGAGAAAAGCGCATGGTTTCGCCCCTAATACAGGCTTTCAGAGTATCCCACACTACATCCACTGTTGCAGACCCTATATTTTCAGACAGGAAAACCGGGATCCATTTTCTCATATGTTGACAATATCCTTCATTATACAAAAGTGCCTTTTCAAACGTCCATGTGTTTAGTGAAGGTTTATCTATGTCATACGTAAGGCTGAGTACTAGTGGATTATGATCCGAAAGGATTCTTGGCAGCTTTTCTATTTGACACCCTGATTTCAATGCGTTAGACATAAGCATATAATCTAACCTTACGTGTTTTGAATGCGGGTGAGAAAAATAGGTGTACCCAGGATCCCCTGGATGTTTTGCTATCCATCCGTCTACTAAACAGTGCAACCCACACATATCTTTTAATGCTTGAAAAACTTTATGCTTCCTCCCACGAAATTTTTAATGAGTATACCAACTCCTCGGGAGCCCGAGGAGAACCCTGCATGAGCAACCAAACGGTAACCCCTCCTATTCATTGCATGACACGTGTTTCCGACCAAATGGGTCTCCTGAAGCAGGACAACATCAGGGGAATTACGTTTAATCAGCTGCAGCACTATACCCCGCTTGATCCTATCTCCCAGCCCGTTCACATTCCAACTCAATAGTTTCAGCCCCCTACCCCCCATCCCGTACAAAGTGGACCTTCCAGCCACACACAGCAGTCAGCACTCGAACCAGACATGTAAACGGTGCATTGCCTTGCAGAAATAAAACTCCAAAAACAAACAAACCCCACCTCCCTCCCTCAACCCCATCCCGTTACAACACCCCCCACCCTGCACCCCTGCGTAAGACCAAAAAGCCACCCCAACTTGCAGTGTGCCTGTCGCTTCCACATCCCCACATCCCAACTAATCTACGGAAAGTCTAAGTGGAGGAGGAAAACGACCTCCCGATTCCCCCCCACCCCTCCTGAAGTGTCTCCGTGAATCTTACTGCACAGTCAACGAATCATAGTTCAAAGTCTGCAGGAACCCAGGAGCCAAACAAACGCAAAAGAGTCATTCTTGATCCGGCGTTCCGCCCTCAGCCCCACCGCTCTGCCCGTCCTGCGGGTGGTGGCCCGGAAGTGTCTCAAGCCAGTCGGCCACCACTTCTGGATGGTCGAAAAAATAAGTTCGCTCAGCGTGTTCAATGCGCAATTTAGCCGGAAAAAGCATGGCATACTTGAGTCCCATCTCACGAAGTCTCCTCTTCACCCCCAAAAATCCGAGTCTCTGTTTCTGGACTGCCTGAGTAAAGTCAGGGTAGAAGCTGATGGTGGTGTTCTCAAACTTCATGGGTCCACTCAAACGCGAAGCCTGCAGGATAGCGTCCCTGTCTCGAAAATTGAAAATCCGGGCGATAATAGGCCGCGGAGGGGCCCCGGTCTTATGCCTCCCACCAGGGACTCTGTGAGCACGTCCACAGCAAAAAAGTTACTGGGGGCGAGGTGGTTCGTGATCAGGTACTCAACAAAGAGATCGGTCGCAGAATCTTCGGCCTGTTCCGGAACACCTATGATACGAACGTTGTTCCGCCTAGATCTCCCTTCGAAATCCTCCAGGCGACGCACAAGAAAATCATTAGAGGCCCTCAAATTGCGGATCTCCGTTTGAATCTCAACAACATCATCCGTCAGGGCAGAGGTTTTAATATCAAGTGATTTGGCCTTCTCATTGGTTTTCGCTAGGTCAGTACGTATCAAATTCACATCTATGGCAACAGTGTCGAGTTTATGAGCCAGCGTTTCCATCTGTTTGCCAAGAGACGATTGGATCCCATCAATAGCGACCATTACGTCCTGCAGAGTGAGGTCCGCCATCGGGGTCGACGATTCCTTTGTTCCCTCGGGCATCTTACTCGCCCCACCGGGTGATACCTTCGCCTGAGCATAACGATCCATGATGTTGGTTTGGGTGTAGCCACCTCGTCGAGTGGTCTTAGACCTCTGCTTGTCCCCCTCTGGCTTGCCAGCCATGTCGAGGGGCCGTGTAGACGGTTACCAAAAAGGTCAGATGGCGGCAACACACAAGAGCCGAGTAGCAGGCCACACCCAAAGTACAGGCGAGGTCGAGGAATATGGTCCACCAAGTCGCCGGCGAGGAATCCAAAATCGATCCAAGAGCGCGGCTTCGGAGTCGCCTTGAAGTCGTGCAACACATAAATGTTTACACTGGAGCGCAGGTCAAACCATCACGGCAGGAGATTGGTGACTGCTCTTGCGGGATCGTCTCATCCAGCAGAAACGAAAGTGAAAGTATGCCCACCCGGTCTCCTCCTTCACAGCTGGCCGATGTTGTTCAACTTCAGATCGGGCATCACACCTACACCACTGCCGGGCATCGCGGAGGTAGAAGGCCGCAACTCTCAATCAGCACAACTTCGGCACCCCGGGTCCGATTCGAGTTCTGATTGCAGTGTTCGCGTCTTCCGTGGTTCGTCTTCACGGAGACGTAGAGAAAAATCAGGATTATCCGCAGGATATATGCCCGAGGTTGCGAGGGTCTCTGAAGACAGCTGACGTACGTCAGGTGGAAGTTTGTACCAGAGTTTAGTAGAGGGGAAGGCAAAAGTACATCCACTTTTTTGTTTTTATATCTCAATACATGCAAACTACCGCACATACCTCCTGGGTGCCACTGTCAATTCAAGGTACTCCTGTGTGATCTCGTGTTGGCACCAAGAAACTTTACAAAGTGTATGGAATTGTAGCAGCTTTTGTCAGGAAAGCTGGACAACAAATATTGCTGTTTCTGGACGACTAGCTGGTCAAAAGCAAGTCATTGCAAGAAGCAAATTCTTCAAAGGGAGAATGCCTACATCTGATCCGATCTTTGAGCCTCACGCCCAACATGTCAAAATCTTAGTTGGGGCCTGCCCGATGCATTTAGTTTCCGGATGTGATTCTAGATCTAATGGCAAGGAAAGGGTATCCATTGAAGGAGATCATTCGGAATTGCACTCCTTACTGCTACAAATTCAATGATTGAAGAACACAATAGTTCACAAATTCTAGTCCTTTTTAGCTTTGAGGTCGTTGCGCATTCTACGGACTCCTCACTGCAGACTGAAAACTCATCCTTTAGATGAGCAGATGCATGCGCAATGGCTTCAGTGTATGGACCCTTAGAGGGTCTAATCCAAATTACAGACGGATTCAAAATGGAACTATAATAGTGGACGATGACATCAGGATTGCCGTTTCAGCTGTAGGTAGCATATTTTGCTATTACAAAAGACGCAGCTTTGTAAGAATGGGGAGCTCATTTGCAAGAGCTAGAAGACATTGGTCCGAGAAGGACAAGCAAACTTCATATAAACGTTCTGGGGCTCAGAGCTGTCAGGCGAGGTAGTAAGTATTTTCTTCCAAAGTTTAGCAATTTTTAAGTTCCTGTGAGAACAAACAATACTACAACCGTCTAATATATAAACAAAGAAGGTGGAAGCAATTCACCAATTTTCTCTGAAGTGTTTCACTATCTATGCAACTGGACCATCAGTCATGGCATTTTCCTTTCACAGGAGCATGTACCAGGACCTGTAACTCCTGAGCAGAGACACTCAGCTGAACAGCAAATGTGAACCAGGAGCGGGAATTGAGATTCTCCTATTACCATGACTAGAGAATCTGGATTTCATTAAAGACACGCAGGCTGACAAAGGGGGATTTCCATAAATTGGAAATCGGTGTGGAGGCAGGAAGGGTGGTAAGGAGGGGCGGGGGTTAACCCATAAACAGGAGAGCAAGGAACAATAAGGTTAAAGGTATAAATAAAGACCACTTATCTGGAGGGTGAGATTAACCCATAGAAGTAATACCATGAAAGGTAATAGCAAAACAGTTATATAAATAATGAAAAGAGATCAACTTATCTGCACAGAGCCGCATTTAAAAGAGGCAGAATGTTACTGGCTCATGCCCTTTATGTATTTTCAATGTTCTTTTCTGGAACCTTTATTATTGTGGTGTATGCGGCTCGTTAGAGACTGCATTAAATGATAATGCATAATGTAGCCTCCCTTCTTGTAATGAAATCGACCCAAGATCTAGTGAACATGATCTTGTGTCAATAGAGACTTCTGGTAGTGGATTTGTTTGCAGAACTTTGGATCAAGAAATGCCGCTTCACTGCCCTGGTTGTAGATATTTGCTAATGCGGGTAATCAAAAAGATCAAAAGCAAATCTTGCAAGAATAGGTCAAAAGCAAACCTTGCTTGGTAATCCTGGTGGCCTCGCCTGCAATTGGTTTACAGATTTCTCCATCCATCTGTGCATTCACCTGAACAACCAACAGTGCCTGGTTTCCAGAGAGGAAGACCAGACTTTTGGTCACAATCCCGGACCTCTGAAATTGACAGCATGGCTCCTGAGTTCATAGAGTTCCTGCGTCTAGATATTGTATTGGATTGCAGAATAATCCTACACCAAGTCAGAGAGCTCTCAACAATTAAAATTTAACAGGCCAAGTGGGGGAGATTCTGCTCCTCGTGCCACTCTAAAGGTTTGAATCCTTTATCTTCTGAGCCGTACCAAATGCTTCCTTACTTATTCCATCAGGCCAATTTGGATTGAATCATTTTTGACCAAAGTATACTCTACGGACATAATACGTTTTTCACTCTTCGTGCTCTTCTTCCTTGCAAGCTTCTAGATTTTTCATGACATTCCAGCTGATAAAACACCTACTCCCATCAAGATAACAAAATATGGTAATTGTGCAACTCATAAAACCACCCTTCGAGCCCATACGCAGCACAGATATTAGGTATGTCACTTGGAAGACCGCATTACTGTTGGCCTAAACATTGTGCAGTAGAGTGAGATACAAACGTTCACTATAAACAAACCATATTTACATTTACAGAAACAGGGTTATTCGAAGGAGTAATCTGAAGCTGATGCAAGAGCCTTCTGTCATTCTTTTAAATGAACCTATTGTACTTATGCCTTCACTCCAAAATCCTTTAACAATTGCAGAATTCTTTATTCAGTGGCTATTCCAAGGTGATTGAAATTTTATTTTCACCAAACAAAAACATTCAGAAAATAAGACCAGTTGTTTCTCTCCTTTGAAGCTGCACAATTTCTAAGCAAGGATTCACAAAGTGGACAGCCATGGGTATGCTTACTGTCATTTCAATGCTCGTCATCATCCTTTCAAGACATCTATGATCACCCTTTCCATGAGGAGTATAGCAGCAAAAGCAGCTCTGTGTGTGGGTGTATCACTATCTGACACATGCAGCAAAAGCAGCTCTGTGTGTGGGTGTATCACTATCCGACACATGCAGCAAAAGCAGCTCTGTGTGTGGGTGTATCACTATCCGACACATGCAGCAAAAGCAGCTCTGTGTGTGGGTGTATCACTATCCGACACATGCAGCAAAAGCAGCTCTGTGTGTGGGTGTATCACTATCCGACACATGCAGCAAAAGCAGCTCTGTGTGTGGGTGTATCACTATCTGACACCTGCAGCAAAAGCAGCTCTGTGTGTGGGTGTATCACTATCCGACACCTGCAGCAAAAGCAGCTCTGTGTGTGGGTGTATCACTATCCGACACCTGCAGCAAAAGCAGCTCTGTGTGTGGGTGTATCACTATCTGACACCTGCAGGGTGGCAACATGGAACGCCCGCCACACTCTTGGGAAGCCTTAGACACAGCTGTGGGCCAGGCAGGACTCCGGATCTATTTTGCTAAGTACACCTCTTTCTTCCTCGGTTGAATCAGTGTTCTGTTTGACACTGTTGTATAGTGACTTCCTATATTATCCATATTGTATATTGAGTGCTGCTTGCTGTTCTGATTCACTACTTACCTGTAACTGCAGCTCTCTCCGGAGTTGGTGTCTTTCGTAGATTCACTGATGACCTTCCTTCCGCCTCCGTCAAAGGCTTTCAGCTTTATCCTTTCACACGTGTTCTATTGAAAATCTGAAGTATGGGGTCTTCTGAGGGAGTGAGGTTCAGAACTCTTTCACCTTGTTGATTGTACGTTAGGTCTTTCCCAATTAGTTGAAGAGGGTAATAAAGTGAATGATTTTGTTTGTGTGGAAATTGAGGCTTGCATCTGTTGGAATTTTACAGCGGCTCCCGGATCGAGGACAAGCAATGATTCAAGCATGTGCATGTATTAAAGACGTGAACACTGGATTTCTGCAGTTATAGGGAAGAAACGTTATTCTTTACCTCTAGCAAAACTTTCAATTTGTTGGCAGTCCTCGGGATCTGATAATGCCAGGGACTATGGACCACGCTTCTGGTGCAAGCAATAAGAATTCCATATATCCTCCAAAGTCGAGGAAGGTCTCCGTCTTCCAAAGTATCTACCTAAATGGGATTCTATTGTTGATGTTATGATGACTTTTTGCTACTGCCTTGCCGTTTCCTCAGCAAGCTGGCCTAATCCACCATCTTCAGGCCTAGTTATCCACATAGCTGTCTTGAACCTAAAATAGTGCATTTTTGTATATAGTGCACAAAAGAAGATCATTGAAAAAAGAGGCCCTCCAAAAAAAGTACACACCACTTAGCAGGGAACAGCAGCACATTTAACAAATTATGGAATACTGTCTTGCTATACTAACAAAGAATACAGCAGCCTCACTTGTACACAGTCTCTAAGAGCCTTAGGCCTCGTTGATTAAACCATGATATCCCGGACGCCACTGTGCCTGGATGAGTGATGTGTGGCAATAGATCCAATTCTATAAGTAAGCGGTCAGGGGAAGACCGATTGAATGGTGGAGGTAATATGTTCTCTTGATATTAGGTAAATGGGAGGGTAGATTTTGGTGGGTTTGGCCCACAATACGTTGTTTTTATATCTACTAAATACATAGTGAAAACTAAAAAAATAAATAAAAAAAGGAGGCTGTCACTCATCCAATACTCAAGTTTTCTCAATGTCGTAATTTTGTTGAAATTCTTTCTTCAGTCCATGAATCCTCTGAACCTTCAGCTCTATAGAACTAATGGCAGATTCCAGGCGCAGATGTGAAGGGAGATCTCCTTGCTGATCCTCTGCCTCTCTGCAACAACAAAAAGAACCATCGGCCACCCCCCATGTCTGCATCGTTCAGCCCTTTGCATAAAGGGCCTCATGTGCTGGAAATCCAGGAAGGAATGTTAGTCGTTGGTAGGGAAACAGGAATCCTTATTCCAGACTGCGTCTGTCCCAGAAAGGAACCTCTTGCATCGGTCATCGACACCTCTTAAGCTCAACTGCACTCAGTATTGAGGGAGATGCTGGACATATGCATGAATGGGATGATGTAGAAATGATGCTGACAAAGGTCACTTCTGTGTTACGTGAACCAACAACTTCATTTCCTGTTTGAAGCATCATCTTCCCTCATCTGTTTCCAAGAGGAAGGTTTCCGTCCCTTCATTTTGCAGTACTAGTCTGTGACCAATTGAAATCCGCCATTCAATGTCGAGAGAAGTTGCTTTACAGGAACACAAGATATATGTCCCATCATCAGTTTTCTGGACAAATGTTCTACAACTTTTAGTTTGATCATTGGCCAAAGTATCCACCATCTCAGGCATCTGCACCTGTTTCAAAATGCAACTCTGCTCCTGGGATACGGAAAGATGCCTGTTGCAGGTATTGATATACCTGTAGTGAAGATAATGCCACGTCCTCTGTTTCTACCTAAACTTCATGAGCATCATAAAGCTAAACTAAAAACATCATAACTTTGAGTCTTCCAACCTCAGCAATGGTTCACAGAAATCTGAAACACTGTTGTTCTTGGAGTTATTCTACTCTTCCAACCACTGCATCAACTTAATTTCCCTGTAAACGATCCACTCTTATTTACTCTGTAAGTTTTCAAATGTATCTATACACACTCAGTCTTTGATAAGAGTGCCTTTGCCAGCAACCCCAGGAGTGAAAGGTCAACATATAGCTCTTCTTGGCATCATGCAGTGTATAGGAGGCTGGTTCAACGAGCCAAAAGCGGGTGCAGGCACCGGATTTTCACTGAGAACTGATTGTTCATGCAGATGCATGAAGCTAGGCGGCATCTTGGCACTGGTCACCGTTCCACTGGCCTTGATGGTCTGATCTTCTGCAACCGCCTTTGCAAGTATGTGCCGCGCAGGAGTCTCTTCCGGTCACACGTTCCTGCCAGAGCGAGCTCCACCCAGTAATGCGCTCTGCTCGTCTTTTGTGTTGGGTCCCAGCTCCCCTTCTTACTGTTGCTGTTTCCTTTATCCCTCACAGTAAGATGGCAATAACCCCTTGCTGCAGGTTCACCAGTGACGTGACTGTCCATCGGGCATCTAGATCCATAGCAAAGGTGATCCACTCACTACAGCACAGATCGTCCCTGAGAACTTCAGCATCATGTCTGATACCATTCCCTTTCGGATACGTGCTTACCATCCATGCCCTGCACACACAAGGATTATTTGTTTGTCTTTCAGTTTTGACCAAGCGACTAATTATACCATTCAGCATCAAACCTACAGGGCTGAGCATTGCTTGAGAACCAGCCTTGGGCCTTAGCCCCAGCAGATCCTCCCAAGAGGATGGCCATCACGGTTCTCGGAAGACCTTCTCAGGCAAATGAAGTCAAGCTTCGCATGACCTTGTATTCGTGCTCATGGAGTCTACTTCAGCCATGTAGGGAGAAAGTCCTCTGCTCTCCGCTTACTGCTAAAATAGTGCTCAAAGCGCAGCAGCCCTGGTCACATAGAAGTTCTTATAGGATTATTGTCGTCCCATATGTGAAGCTTCCTACATTTCTCACCAGCCTGATATTTTCTTATTGCATGTTTCTACTAAGATACTTTAACTATATTACAGAGTGACATTCTGCCTGCACACAGGGCCCTTCTAGGAGAGCAGGCTTTCCTCACAAGCAACAATGGTTTGCCTGCCACCCTGTCTCGTGTTTTGTCTGTCTTTGATAATCAATTGTATAATCTGCTGAGTTATTTATCACTTCTTGCAGCACTTCCTGCTTGTTTGTCCTCCTCTGTGGTTTCTGTTAGACTGCACACTTCTCATGCCTAGTTGTGGTCAAAGACCTGATTATAGGGCACAGACCTCTTTGTCCTCTCTGCACACGCAAGGCACTTTGAGCGACCTCCTTATTCAGTGGTGCAGAAATATTGCAAACCTGATTCAATGAAATGAACCTTGACGTTTTCGAATCCCAGGTTTCAGAGAATGCCAAGTCTCTCTAAAAGCAAGGCGGCAGGGGTGTTCCAGCTATGCACCCAGGATCTAGAACAGCATCCCCATATACATGTGGAGCCGCCCACCCCAAACACTGCTTCCGTTCAGAAAAAGAGTTGAAGGCACACTTCTGTAAAGAACACTACGTCACAATGCATTATCAGCCCACAAACTACCTCTCGTTCATTGTATATTTGCCTTAGACCCTCAACAGTGCTCCACTGCTTGTTTGACTAGGTTTACCCTGTACAAATACCGCATACATACAGCAGGAGTTGCTGAGACTCAGCCATGGGCGGAAGTGGCTATTTTCGGGGCTGGATGGGTTCAACATTCCACAGCCCACCCTGATGTGAAAACAACCCACCACCTCCGTGTTCCCTGAGGGGTCCACTTGAGTCAGTCCTGCTTCACTCTGAGGATGAGATCTGACTACTCTGACAGATAGAGCAAGAACCCCACAAACTGTATAACCCTGGAGATAATCTAAGTTCCAAATAAAGGCTGCTCTCTCAGCTTAGTTGAATAGTGGGTATGTTATGGTACTGAGCCTTGGGCTGATGGCTCTGCACAAAGGGGTTATTTATGAGGTGTAGCTTCAAGTTCAAATGAAGCACCTCCTCCACAGCCAACCACAGGGCCACACTCGTGAGTATAATAGAGGAGCTGTTCAACTCCCTGGACGAGGACATGAAACCTGTTCTTACATTACTTAAGATTTCCACTTATTTCAGCACTGGACCACACAATCCTCATTGAGGGTTTCAGACAGCGGGCAGACATGTCTGGATCAACCCTGCAATGGGTTCATTCTTTTTCATCACGCTCACCCAAGAAGTCTGGATTGGATCACTCTAATTGTCCACACATAGTTTCCTGCGCTATCGCTCAGGGTGCATATCTCTTGCCTTCTCCTAGGCATCTAAGTACACCCCTGACCCAGCTTCTGAAGCAGACCTATGTGCTCTTCCATATAAATGTTGGAGACGTACAAATCCACAACTGGATCTGCACGACGTGTTCCTCTGGATGAAGGGGAGATTCCTTAAAGGAACGATGCCAGGAGCAAGATCCTATAACTGGAGACACTAAATATGGCCCAATATCGCTCCACCTTCTAACTTGGCTAGGTAAGTAATCTGAGGATTCCTGGCCATACCGACTTCTTTCATTCCAAGTTAGCTTTGTTGGGAAGGATATAAACTTGCAGACTACATCACCTTTGTAAAACCCATCCACTTCTGCCCGCCGATCATAGTCAAGCTATCTAGAGCGCTAGTCCTATCACGCTTCGGCTACTGCAATACCGTCTTCTTTGGCCTTCTAAGAAATGTGCAGTGAGCTGCAAAAACCTTAGGACCAGTTTGCCTCATTTGACCTTAATATTTCTAAGTGGGGCCACCTCAAGCCTTAAAGCTCTCCACCCCCTCACTATTGAAGCCATAATCTAGTCCAAGGGATTGTTCATCACTACAGACGCACTCAGCAAAGTCGTGGTGAACATACAGAAGATGAACCCTCACTATCCCCCCAGCAAGAGCCCTTTGTTCTGCGCCTTCCCTTCGGGACAGCCGTTGGTCTTTGTGGAGACTGATGCATGGAGGGTGTCCGCTCAAGGACCTAGACCGTAAAACGCTCTTGCCTGAGTTTGAAATCAAAACCTGATGACATGCTGTTCAAAACTTCTGGAAACCCAACTCTTCACTTCTGCCTTTTACTGACCTCAACACAGAACAAGGACCACGACTGAAGAATTTCAAACAAGGTGAATCACTTGTGCACCTGGAGTGTAACTCCCTTCCATAATGTTCTGTCCTAAAGACCTCTGTCAGTAGCTATAAGGAGACAAGTAGCACTTTGCAAGGCTTCCTAATACTAAATAATTTGTTATCATTATTACATTGTCACCAGCTGACTGTCCATGTTGGAATTGTCACATGCTTACATTATGCGTTGGCTGACGCTAATGTGTCCCAAACTCTTTGCTTATTAATCACTGTGAAGGTTTGCTTAAGGCTCTAGTGTAAAGTCGATCAGTTGTTTCAAGCCTCTTGGCTGAACCCTTTTTGAAACACACCGGAGAGGTTGAGAGCAGTACATCAATCTGTATTTGACGATCTGGAGGTGATTTAAGGCTAAAAATAAAAATGCATAGAACAGAACAGTCTGTGAGCAACATGTCAGCATGTGTGTACATCTCTGATCCTTCGCCCTGTTGGATGCACAACCTGCCTACCTTCACAGCCCAGATCAATTTCATGGCTTGTCCCTCACTACCCTCACAAGGATAGTGTAGGCTACCTAGAAGAGGGTAAAATAGTCCCTCCCTTGCATCCAGGACTGATCAGGAGAGCCCCAATAGTTCCTGCTGCTCTATCTTTAATGCCATCTGGATTTTCAGTAGTGTTTCCACCTCGCTTCATGGTGCCAGAGCAACAAGCTTCCAGTTCTGTTTCCGCTCCCTGCAATTTCTACTGCAATCATTTGTATGAGATGTATCTGTCCAGTTCGATCAGTGAAAGCAAACAAAGACTAAAACTCACAGAACACATAATGTAATCAAATGAGAGACTAGGACTGGAACCTCAGTGTTATGGTGATGTGGAGTCTGGGGAGATAACTCACTAGATGGGGAGATAGCTCACCAGATGCGAAGATAGCTCACTAGATGCGGAGATAGCTCACTAGATGCGGAGATAGCTCACTAGATGCGGAGATAGCTCACTAGATGCGGATATATCTCACTAGATGCGGATATATCTCACTAGATGCGGACACATCTCACTAGATGCGGACACATCTCACTAGATGCGGACACATCTCACTAGATGTGGACACATCTCACTGGATGCGGAGATGGCTCACTGGATGCGGAGGTGGCTCACTAGATGCGGAGGTGGCTCGCTAGATGCGGAGGTGGCTCGCTAGATGCGGAGGTGGCTCGCTAGATGCGGAGGTGGCTCGCTAGACGCGGAGGTGGCTCGCTAGATGCGGAGGTGGCTCGCTAGATGCGGAGGTGGCTCGCTAGATGCGGAGGTGGCTCGCTAGATGCGGAGGTGGCTCGCTAGATGCGGAGGTGGCTCGCTAGATGCGGAGGTGGCTCGCTAGATGCGGAGGTGGCTCGCTAGATGCGGAGGTGGCTCGCTTGATGCGGAGGTGGCTCGCTTGATGCGGAGGTGGCTCCCTTGATGCGGAGGTGGCTCGCTTGATGCGGAGGTGGCTCGCTAGATGCGGAGGTGGCTCACTAGATGCGGAGATGGCTCAGCAAGAGGCTGAGCGGAGGTAGCTCTCCAGACGCTGAGCGGAGATAGCTCTCCAGACGCTGAGCGGAGATAGCTCTCCAGACGCTGAGCGGAGAAAGCTCACCAGATGTGAAATTTCCTCTGCAGAGGCGGATATAGCACACCGGAGGTGAAGATAGGTCATCAGAATCGGAGATAGCTCACCAGATGCAGAGATAGCTCACCAGATGCAGAGATAGCTCACCAGACGCTGAGCAGATATAGCTCACCAGACTCTGAATGGAGATAGCTCACCAGCCGCTGAGCGGAGATAGCTCACCAGCCGCTGAGCGGAGATAGCTCACCAGCCGCTGAGCGGAGATAGCTCACCAGCCGCTGAGCGGAGATAGCTCTCCAGCCGCTAAGCGGAAATAGCTCTCCAGACTCTGACCGGAGATAGCTCTCCAGATGCTGAGCGGAGATAGCTCTCCAGACGCTGAGCGGAGATAGCTCTCCAGGCGCTAAGCGGGATAGCTCTCCAGAAGCTGAGCGGAGATAGCTCTCCAGGCGCTGTGCGGATATAGCTCTCCAGGCGCTGTGCGGAGATAGCTCTCCAGACGCTGTGCGGAGATAGCTCCCAGACGCTGAGCGGAGATAGCTCTCCAGGCGCTGTGCGGATATAGCTCTCCAGGCGCTGTGCGGAGATAGCTCTCCAGACGCTGTGCGGAGATAGCTCCCAGACGCTGAGCGGAGATAGCTTTCCAGACGCTGAGCGGAGACAGCTCTCCAGGCGTGAAATTTTTTCTGCAGAGGCAGATATAGCACACCAGAGGTAAGATGGGTCATCAGAATCGGAGTTAGGTCACCAGAGCAGAGATAGCTCACCAGATGCGTAGATAGCTCACCAGACGCTGGGCGCAGATAGCTCACCAGACGCTGGGCAGAGATAGCTCACCAGACGCTGGGCGGAGATAGCTCACCAGACGCTGGGCGGAGAAAGCTCACCAGACGCTGAGAAGAGATAGCTCACCAGACGCTGAGTGGAGACAGCTCAACAGACGCTGGGCGGAGATAGCTCACCAGCAACTGAGCGGCGATAGCTCACCAGATGCTGAGCGGCGATAGCTCACCAGCCGCTGAGCGGAGATAGCTCACCAGCCGCTGAGCGGAGATAGCTCACCAGCCGCTGAGCGGAGATAGCTCACCAGCCGCTGAGCGGAGATAGCTCACCAGCCGCTGAGCGGAGATAGCTCACCAGCCGCTGAGCGGAGATAGCTCACCAGCCGCTGAGCGGAGATAGCTCACCAGCCGCTGAGCGGAGATAGCTCTCCAGACACTGACCAGAGAAAGCTCACCAGATGTGAAATTTCCTCTGCAGAGGCGGATATAGCACACCTGAGGTGACGATAGGTCATCAGAATCGGAGTTAGCTCACCAGATGCAGAGATAGCTCACCAGATGCAGAGATAGCTCACCAGACGCTGAGCAGATATAGCTCACCAGACGCTGATCGGAGATAGCTCATCAGACGCTGATCGGAGATAGTTCTCCAGACGCTGATCGGAGATAGCTCTCCAGATGCTAAGCGGAGATAGCTCTCCAGACGCTGAGCGGAGATAGCTCTCCAGACTCTGAGCGGAGATAGCTCTCCAGACTCTGAGCGGAGATAGCTCTCCAGACGCTGAGCGGAGATAGCTCTCCAGACGCTGAGCGGAGATAGCTCTCCAGGCGTGAAATTTCCTCTGCAGAGGCAGATATAGCACACCAGAGGTAAGATAGGTCATCAGAATCGGAGTTAGGTCACCAGAGCAGAGATAGCTCACCAGATGCGTAGATAGCTCAACAGACGCTCAGCGGAGATAGCTCACCAGACGCTGAGCGGAGATAACTCACCAGCCGCTGAGCGGAGATAGCTCACTAGCTGCTGAGCGGAGATAGCTCACCAGACGCTGGACGGAGATAGCTCACCAGCCGCTGAGCGGAGATAGCTCACCAGCCGCTGAGCGGAGATAGCTCACCAGCCGCTGAGCGGAGATAGCTCACCAGACGCTGAGCGGAGATAGCTCACCAGACCCTGAGCGGAGATAGCTCACGAGACGCTGAGCGGAGATAGCTCACCAGACGCTGAGCGGAGATAGCTCACCAGACCCTGAGTGGAGATTCACAGCAGAGGTGAAGATAGGTCATCAGAAGCTAAGTTAGGTCACCAGAGGCGGAGTTAGGTCACCAGAGGCGGAGTTAGGTCACCAGAGGCAGAGATAGCTCACCAGATGCAGAATAAAAGTCACAGAATGTAGTGATATTGGATCCCTAAACACACAGATAATAGCTCGCTGAATCTGAGAGCTATAAGTAGGCTGAGGGTTTTTAGGTTTAAACCTATAATAACTGATAAAACCCCACTGGAAGAGAAATAGCCCTCACCAGTGAAAACATATAAACACTGAAAAAACACCTGCACAACCACCAACTAAATGCCATTCAAATAAAGGAAAAAGAGAGTGAAAGAGTCATTTATTTTCTTCCTGACGGGGCCAATACAATGTAACATTGTTATACAAGCTAGCAGTAACAAAGCCTAGGCTAACATTATTCTGCTTGAGTTTTGTTGTTTAGGGATGCCACTAAAATTTTGTTTCTTGTTCCTTTTGCTTTTTTCAGTTTTGTGGTCTTTGGTCTAAAGATGCAGGGGTTAGAAGCCTGTTTTAGGTCTTGTTTGATTATTTTATAAACTGTAGAGAATTAGGAAATATCAAAATCATATTTGGTATTTTGGCTGCGTTTGATTCTTTCACTGTTAGGTAAAATCGCTTGTTTCATAAGAAGCTTTCCTGATATGTGTAATCACATTTACCCACCGAGAATGGGTAAAAACCCTTAATACATCAGCCCACAGTTTCTAGTGGGTCTGTATTGACAGTAGGTGAATTGCCAACACCTCAGGATTTAAACATTTAATGCAAGGTATAGTGACAAGTATATGTATAAAGAGCGCTATCACCAAGCATCAAGGATATTGATGAAAACGTGACAACAGACTTTTTGGAAAACATGGAACGCAGTGTCAATTGGAATGCTCTGCAAAAAATGTTCTCTCCAAGTTCAACAAAGATTGGAGTGATATTGTTTGTATTTGCAGTGATTCAGCTACATATATGAAAAAGTTGTGTGATGACCTGTCAAAACTGATACCTGAGCTGAAGTGATTCCCTGTAGGAGAGCCTTGCCACTTGTTAGATGGTATGCTGAAAACATCTTTGCAATCTTCAGAGTTAATGAGGGATGCTATTGACTTTTTAGTCCATTCTGGTGCACTGTTTCCTTATGCAGAGGAACTAAAACGCAAAGATTTATGATTTTGTGCTTTGTGGGGCATAAAAAAAGAGACATCTCAACTGGGTCCCTTAGCTTATGGTTCTCACTCCAAGGGGCTATGAATGCTATATTATCCATGTGGCAACCGTTTACAGAATGTTTGCTGAGTGATGGTGCCAAAGGCACGAAATGTGAGGATTCTTGGTCGCATAAACATTGTGATGTGAAAAAAGTGCACTCTACTGCATTATTAGATTTTTACAGGAAAACATAACTTCTGTAGTGGACATAATAAAAAAAACTAGAGCTTGAAAAAAGCCTTGTCTGCCAAGCGTTCGGCATAATTGGTGTAGAAGTAAAACCTCTCCTTTAGAGTAGACTGGGTGACACCTTTAGTGACTTTGGCACAGCAACCAGTATTGGCAGGGAAAGCTATGTCAGTGACCAGAGTTAACAAATTGTGTACTGGCTGTTTCGGAGTTGCCTGTCTCAAGTGCTAATGTTGAGAGGGCCTTTTCACAGAAGTTAACATGGGAAGGAAAGGGCGAGCGCACATGACCAAAGACTCACTGAAGAAGTATTGTATGGTGTATTACAATAGGTTTAATTTGCAAAACTCTATTTGGACCTCATATACACTATACGTACTGTGTCTATATATTATGTTCTATAAATGCAGAAAGCAAGCAATAATAAAAGCAAAATGTTCCATAAACACCGGAAAAACACTTTTTCTGTTGTTTTTAGTGGCGCGAAAATGTGTAATCACTGATAACAACTGTTTTTTAGGGTATTGAAAACACTGGAAAAAAAACACCAGAATTTACCAAAGATAGAAACTGAAAACAGGAAAGCCTAGATATAAGGCACTGAAAGCAGAGCAATAGCTCTCTGGTAGAAGAGATTAAGCTCAAATAAGGCTTTGTTAACTTGGAAGGAGCTTGAGGCTCCAGCAGTGAGAGGCTCATCACTGAATACACAACGGTCTGTATTGTCAATAATTGAATTGTGTAATTGTTGGTGTGGACTCTTGTGCTAAGTGTGCTCTCCTTTCTGCCCACAGAGTGACATCTGGTCTCTGGGAATCACAGCCATTGAGATGGCAGAGGGAGCTCCACGTAAGTTGTCCCAGCCACAGCTGAGGCCGCTCTGCTGCTTCTCCTCCCTTTTCTCTCTGCTTGTTGTTGTAGTGTGTAGAGCCCTGACCTAATGAGTATCTGCCTTCAAAGGGATGGCCTGGTTCTTATTTTAGCAAATTGATGCAAACCCTTATGGATGAAGTGGACTGAGATTACATTTGTGTGTTTGCTGGAGCTCCGGAGTCCTCCCACAGGAAGCAGGGGATGTTCCGCTAGTAAAATGACAAGTGCCAGGATGCGTGAAATATAAAGGATAGCTTGATAAGCATCTCAGACCTAGCGCCCCCCGCCCCATTCCAAGGCCCCCTGTGAAGTAATCAGGACAGTACCAGCCTCTCTCCCTCTCTGCTCTGTCTCCACCTCATCCCTTCTTGGTCCTCTTCTGCTCCTCTCCTCCATGCCACACCTTTCCATCACCCCACTTCATCTATCCTGCGTCTGTCTCGCGCTCTCATCTCTCTCTGCTTCTGTTTCACTCTCTCCTTCTCTGTCCCTCTCTCTCCTTCTCTGTCCCTCTCTCTCCTTCTCTGTCCCTCTCTCTCCTTCTCTGTCCCTCTCTCTCCGTCTCTGTCCCTCTCTCTCCGTCTCTGTCCCTCTCTCTCCTTCTCTGTCTCTCTCTCTCCTTCTCTGTCCCTCTCTCTCCTTCTCTGTCCCTCTCTCTCCTTCTCTGTCTCTCTCTCTCCTTCTCTGTCCCTCTCTCTCCTTCTCTGTCCCTCTCTCTCCTTCTCTGTCCCTCTCTCTCCTTCTCTGTCCCTCTCTCTCCTTCTCTGTCCCTCTCTCTCCTTCTCTGTCCCTCTCTCTCCTTCTCTGTCCCTCTCTCTCCTTCTCTGTCTCTCTCTCTCTCTCCTTCTCTGTCCCTCTCTCTCCTTCTCTGTCCCTCTCTCTCCTTCTCTGTCCCTCTCTCTCCTTCTCTGTCCCTCTCGCTCCTTCTCTGTCCCTCTCTCTCCTTCTCTGTCTCTCTCTCCTTCTCTGTCTCTCTCTCCTTCTCTGTCCCTCTCTCTATACCCGAGTACAGCCCTCTGCCTTGTTCTCTATCTGCCTTGCTTCTCTCTATTTCTCCATTCTGTGCACATCACCTTTTTGTATTTCATCTCTCTCTGTAGGGCCCTATTACATGGTTTCTTATCACTTTCTTACCAGTCATTAAATCAGTTTCCATCTCTCAGATTCACTTTCTGTGTACCCCACCAACCTCTGCCGCCTCTTTCACCCCTGCTTCTTTTCTCACTCCTCTTTCTCTCTCATACCTCACTTCACCCCACCACTGCCTCTTTACATCTCTGTGTACCTATGTCTCAATCACTGCACTCTACAGTAGCTGTGTACTTCACCTCTCTTTCTGTACACTGTACCCTGCTTTCAAAAGCTCACTCAGCTCTCTACCTCCCTCTGTGCCCATCTATACCTCTCTACCATTCTACTCCCGCTCTCTATACCTCCCTCGTGCCCATCTATACCTCTCAACCATTCTACTCCCGCTCTCTATACCTCCCTCATGCCCATCTATACCTCTCTACCATTCTACTCCTACTCTCTACCTCCCTCGGTGCCCATCTATACCTCTCTACCATTTTACTCCCTCTCTCTACCTCCCTCGGTGCCCATCTATACCTCTCTACCATTCTACTCCCACTCTCTACCTCCCTCGGTGCCCATCTATACCCCTCTACCATTCTACTCCCTTTCTCTACCTCCCCCGGTGCCCATCTATACCTCTCTACCAATCTACTCCCTCTCTCTACCTCCCTCTGTACCCATCTATACCTCTCCCCCATTCTACTCCCGCTCTCTACCGCAACTCCCTCTGCATCTCTGTCTCTGCGCCTCACTCCGCACTGTACCTCCTCATCAATACCTCTCTACCATTATATTCCCTTTCTCTACCTCCCTCGGTGCCCATCTATACCTCTCTACCATTCTACTCCCTCTCTCTACCTCCCTCTGTACCCATCTATACCTCTCTCCCATTCTACTTCCGCTCTCTACCTCAACTCTCTCTGCATCCCTGTCTCTGCGCCTCACTCCGCACTGTACCTCCTCATCTATACCTCTCTACCATTATACTCCTGCTCTCTACCTCAACTCTCTCCACATAATCCCTGCCTCTGTGCCTCGCTCCTTGCTCTACCTCCCTCTGTGCTCATCTCTACATCTTTCCCACTCTCTACCTCAACTCTCTCTGCATCCCCCGTCTCTGTGCCTCAATCCTCTGTTTCCATCTGACCTCCCTGTATTTCTCCCGCATCTACCTCTACTTACTCGCATTCTGATCGCCTCTCTGGCTCTCTACTTTGCCTTTCTTTGACCCGCTACACTGTACCTCACTGTTGCACTTCTTACTGTACATCTCCACCCCATCTGTACTTTGTATCCCTCTATACGCCTCTCACAACCTCGCCGTTCTACGTGTCTGCATGTATCTGTCTCTACCTCACCTCTCGATACATGACTGCTCTCTGCACCTCCCCCTTCAGTGCAGCCCTTCCCATCCCCTACAATCCCTTCATTCTCTACCTGGCAGCTACTGTCTCCTCAGAGAAGTTTACGTATAGTACTGTTTGACTGGTTTGTGCCGAGTAAGGGGAGCTTTCTGCTGGTTCTGCGTGGCCCCATTTCTGAAAGTTTAACGTATATTCAGTGTTATTTGGCATCCTGGGAGCTTGAAGATGCTGCAAATGAGAAATAATAGTGCCCTCCAAAGTGTTGTGCCCAAAGCCCCAGTACTTAGGATGGCTCTGGGTTAATGTGCTACTTCTCAGCAGTGAATGTTCAGCCCCCTGGCCCTCACTCCTGCTTGCTAAATACTCTTATAATAATGCACTGTGTGTTGTCTGTTGTGCTGGTGTCCCTTGCAGATCACAGAGTGTCTTGTGTTGAGTCCATTGATGTGCTGCACCTTGTGGTGGGCGTTGACTTGCAATGGGAAGCTGGTTGAGGTTGGCATAAGGATACCTGACTGGTGAATGTTGACTCGCCGTACCTGGCTATCTATAGATGTTCAATGTTCATTTGCGGCATCTGGCTGCTTGATTTTGACTTGGAATGCTGGACTTGACAATGAGGGCTTCGCCTTGAGCACTGTATGTTTTTTTACATTTCACTACATATTGGGTCCCAAGGATACTGTCTTTGCCAATGCTGGGTGTTTCTTTTCCTCCACAGCTCTGTGCGACATGCACCCAATGAGAGCCCTGTTCCTTATCCCCCGGAATCCACCTCCGAAGCTGAAATCCAAGAAGTGGTAGGTGCCTTTCTTCCTATCCTTTGTTTGACCTCTGAATCCGTGCTTGGTATGGGGTGGAAACCAGAAGTGAACGTCAGGTCCTTGGGACTAAACTGAGTCGCATATTTATGTACTATTTACATTCTTACCCATCTTGACTACCTTTTTGTTTGCATGTTCATATATTTGTTATCTAATGGAGCATATGAACTTGGCGTACCCAAGGTGGTATAACTGGTATATTTTTCTTATTGATGGGGCAATGTGAGATGTGCCTACACCCGTGGATATGGTTATTGTTAAACCGGAAGAGTCTTTGCTATGTGATTTCACACCTTAAATAACATTTACAGAGAGTCTGCAGTACTGTCCTGCTGCTGCCTCCCTATAGTTTCTATTGTACAACAGATCTGTGAAGGCTAGGGAATGAAGCATGGGGAAGTCTCCTTGGGTGAACAAGACTCCCTGGAACAGCTTCCACCTCCTGTGAGTCCCCTTGGGTGAATCAGGCTCTCTGTAACTTCTTCCACCTCCTGTGAGTCCCCTTGGGTGAATCAGGCTCTCTGTAACTGCTTCCACCTCCTGTGAGTCCCCTTGGGTGAATCAGGCTCTCTGGAGCAGCTTCCACCTCCTGTGAGTCCCCTTGGGTGAATCAGGCTCTCGGGAACTGCTTCCACCGCCTGTGAGTCCCCTTGGGTGAATCAGGCTCCCCGGAATATCTTCTACCTCCTCCGAGTCCCCTTGGGTGAATCAGGCTCTCTGGAGCAGCTCCCACCTCCTGTGAGTCCCCTTGGGTGAATCAGGCTCCCCGGAATATCTTCTACCTCCTCCGAGTCCCCTTGGGTGAATCAGGCTCTCTGGAGCAGCTTCCACCTCCTGCGAGTCCCTTTGGGTAAATCGGGCTCTCGGGAACTGCTTCCACCTCCTGTGAGTCCCTTTGGGTGAATCGGGCTCTCGGGAACTGCTTCCACCGCCTGTGAGTCCCTTTGGGTGAATCAGGCTCTCGGGAACTTCTTCCACCTCCTGTGAGTCCCCTTGGGTGAATCAGGCTGTCTGGAACAGCTTCTACCTCTTGTGAGTATCTTTGGGTGAAACATGCTCTCTGGAACAGCGTTGTACCCCCCCTGAGTCCCCTTGGGTGAATCAGGCTCTCTGGAGCTGCTTCTACCTCTTGTGTGTCCCCTTGCGTGCACAAGGCTCTCCGGAACAGCTTCTACCTCCTCTGAGTCCCCTTGCGTGAATCAGGCCGTTTGGAACAGCTTTTTTCTTCAGTGAGTCTCCTTGGGTGAATCAGGCTCCCTGGAGCTGCTTATACCTCTTGTGAGTCCCCTTGGGTGATCAAGGATCTCTAGAACAGCTTACACCTCCTGTGAGTCCCCTTGGATGAATCAGGCTCTCTGGAGCTGCTTCTGCCTCCTGTGAGTCCCCTTGGGTGAATAAGGCTCTCTGGAGCTGTTTCTGCCTTCTCTGAGTCCCCTTGGGTGAATCAGACTCACTAGAACAGCTTCTACCTCCTTTAACTCCCCTTGGGTGAATCAGGCTCTCTGGAGCAGCTTCCACCTCCTGTGAGTCCCCTTGGGTGAATCAGGCTCCCCGGAATATCTTCTACCTCCTCCTGTGAGTCCCCTTGGGTGAATCAGGCTCTTGGGAACTGCTTCCACCTCCTGTGAGTCTCCTTGGGCAAATAAGGCTGTCTGGAACAGCTTCTACCTCCCGCCTGTGAGTCCCTTTGGGTGAAACAGGCTCTCCGGAACAGCGTTGTACCTCCCCTGAGTCCCCTTGGGTGAATCAGGCTCTCTGGAGCTGCTTCTACCTCGTGTGTCCCCTTGCGTGCACAAGGCTCTCCGGAACAGCTTCTACCTCCTCTGAGTCCCCTTGCGTGAATCAGGCCGTCTGGAACAACTTTTTTCTTCAGTGAGTCTCCTTGGGTGAATCAGGCTCTCTGGAGCTGCTTCTACCTCTTGTGAGTCCCCTTGGGTGATCAAGGATCTCTAGAACAGCTTACACCTCCTGTGAGTCCCCTTGGGTGAATCAGGCTCTCTGGAGCTGCTTCTGCCTCCTCTGAGTCCCCTTGGGTGAATAAGGCTCTCTGGAGCTGCTTCTGCCTTCTCTGAGTCCCCTTGGGTGAATCAGACTCACTAGAACAGCTTCTACCTCCTTTACCTCCCCTTGGGTGAATCAGGCTGTCTGGAACAGCTTCTACCTCTTGTGAGTCCCCTTGGGTGAATCAAGCTCTCTGTAAGTGCTTCTACCTCCTGCGAGTCCAGTTGGGTGAATCAGGCTCTCTGGGACTGCTTCCACCTCCGGTGAGCCCCCTTGGGTGAATCAGGCCGTCTGGAACAGCTTCTTTCTTCAGTGAGTCCCCTTGGGTAAATAAAGCTGTCTGGAACTGCTTCTACCTCCTGTGAGTCCCCTTGTGTGAATCAAGCTCTCTGTAACTGCTTCTACCTCCTGTGAGTCCCCATGTGTGAATCAAGCTCTCAGTAACTGCTTCTACCTCCTGTGAGTCCCCTTGTGTGAATCAAGCTCTCTGTTACTGCTTCTACCTCCTGTGAGTCCCCTTGTGTGAATCAAGCTCTCAGTAACTGCTTCTACCTCCTGTGAGTCCCCTTGTGTGAATCAAGCTATCTGTTACTGCTTCTACCTCCTGTGAGTCCCCTTGGGCGAATCAAGCTCTCAGTAACTGCTTCTACCTCCTGTGAGTCCCCTTGTGTGAATCAAGCTATCTGTTACTGCTTCTACCTCCTGTGAGTCCCCTTGTGTGAATCAAGCTCTCAGTAACTGCTTCTACCTCCTGTGAGTCCCCTTGTGTGAATCAAGCTCTCAGTAACTGCTTCTACCTCCTGTGAGTCCCCTTGTGTGAATCAAGCTCTCAGTAACTGCTTCTACCTCCTGTGAATCCCCTTGTGTGAATCAAGCTATCTGTTACTGCTTCTACCTCCTGTGAGTCCCCTTGTGTGAATCAAGCTCTCAGTAACTGCTTCTACCTCCTGTGAGTCCCCTTGTGTGAATCAAGCTCTCAGTAACTGCATCTACCTCTTGTGAATCCCTTTGGGTGAAACAGGCTCTCGGGAAGAGCGTTGTGCCTCCCACGAGTCTCCTTGAGTGAATCAGGCTGTCTGGAACTGCTTTTACTTTCTGTGAGTCCTCATTGGTTGAGCCGTCTCTCTGGAATTCCTCCTACTTCCTGTGAGCTCTTTGGTAGCGCAGTCTTCCTGAATATGCTTGTACCTCGTGTGATCCTCAGTGGTGGAGCAGTCTCTCTGGATCTGCTCTTATTTTCTGAGAGTCCTCATTGACTGAGCAGTCTCCTGGATCTGCTTGTACCTCCTGTAATCCTCAGTGGTGGACAGTACCTCAGATATGATTCTGCAGATCTGTGCTCGGATAATGGGTTTTCTGAAACTGCTTCTACTGCCTGTGATCCTCAGTGATGTAGGAGTTTCTCTGGACTTGCGTCTACTGCCTGAAAGTCCTTGTTGGTGGAGCAGTCTCTGGATTTGCTTCTGTTTCCTGCAAATCCTCTTTGTGGAGAAGTCGCTATATATACGTCAGTCTCCTGTAAACCTCACTGGTGGAGCAGTCTATCTGGATCATCTGCTTCTACTTCCTTTGAATCCTAGGCGGTGGAGCAGTCTCTGTGGATCTGCTTCTTTTTCCTGTGTGTCCCCATTGGTGGAGCAGTCTCTGTGGATCTGCTTCTTTTTCCTGTGTGTCCCCATTGGTGGAGCAGTCTCTGTGGATCTGCTTCTTTTTCCTGTGTGTCCCCATTGGTGGAGCAGTCTCTCTGGATCTGCTTCTTTTTCCTGTGTGTCCCCATTGGTGGAGCAGTCTCTGTGGATCTGCTTCTGCTTCCTGCGTGTCCTCATTGGTGGAGCAGTCTCTCTGGATCTGCTTCTTTTTCCTGCGTGTTCTCATTGGTGGAGCAGTCTCTCTGGATCTACATCTACCTGCTGTGATGATCCTCAGTGGTGGTGGTGTCTCTCTGGGGCTTGTGTCTTGCAAGTCCTTGTAGGTGGAGCAGTTTCTGTGGAACTCCTACTGCTGGTGACCCTCACTAGTGAAGCTGTCTCTCTGGATCTGCTGCAGCTTCCTGGGAGTCCTCATTGGCAGAGCAGTCTCTTTGAATCTTCTTCTGCTGCCTGTGAGTCCCCTCTGGAGAATTGAGCACTCTGGATCTGGACTCTGTCATCTTCAGTGGTAGGTCAGTCTCTCTGGATCTTCATCTAATTCCTGTGAATCCTCAGTGGGAAATGTAGGTGAAAGGTTAGGTGACTCCCCAGGCTTATATCTGGGTACATTACAAAACATAACAGCATAGGGTGGAAACTCATATAATCGTTTCTTATGTGTACGGCTCTAATATTATTAGCTCGGTATGATTGTGATAGAACAAAAGTACCTCTTGATACTATAAAGGCTCGAGCCCCCTGCCATACACACGATTCTCAACGTACTACACAATGCTGTATCCCTGGTGACATGGTGCAGCATCAGCAATAAGAGTGATTCTTATCACATGGTGCCCAGGTTTATTAATCCCCAATAGTTCAAGACAGAGGCATCAGGTGATGTCTTACACCATTGCAACATGCTCGTTTCTGTCACCGTCGACTGAGATTCTGTACCCTGTGCGGGATGAAGAGTGCCAAGAGATACTTCAAAAGCAGGGTGGAGGCAAGGCCGCTTAATCGTGTGTGTAAATGAGTCCAAAGCTTCATGTGATGTTCTACTTGGTAAATACAGAGATTTCCAACATCGGGCCTGCGCACCTCAGTAGAGTCAGTACTTTTAGGAGGAAGACTTTAAAATTGGGTGATCATGGAGGAACATGAGACGTGAGTCGGCATAGGAAGATGTTTAGATGCCTTTCAAGTCTCAGGTTAATAAGGCACCTCATCCAACCATGTTAAAGACACTGAAGAGACTGATCAATCCTAGAAGTGGTATTGACATGGCAAATTCTGCCTGTTGACCCAAGTCATCTCTGTCGATGTTCTATTCCGAAGTTTTGAATCTTCTGTGGGGCAATTTAGACATCCATCTTCGGATCTAACTTCATTTCTTTACTGAACGTCAAATCAATTCACTGTCCTCTCCCTGTTTACTAGTGAGCGCATAGGGCAGAGATTATGAACTAGGTGTCGGAAGGCCATATCATCTTGTTCTTGCTAGCTGTTAACAATGTGTGGCATTTTGGATCTTTGCTGGGAAAGCGTAAGAGTTGGACATAAAAAAAGCTGTTGAGGTTCAGAAAGCTCTGTAGCAAGATGAGGGTGAATGCTTGAAGCCCTGCCTTTGGAACTAAGTTTTGTGGCCGTTATTACAGACACCTGCATTGATCCTCTGCACCTCCTGATTCTTAAAACATAACCCGGAGTCTGTGGTGCTGGTGGAGGAAGCTGTTACGAACAACCGATAAATACAAAACCACACAAGGCTGAAAATAGGTCTTCTCAGTACCCAGAAGCTCCATGCTGCACTGAAGCCTCACATTTAGTATTTCAACAGTAAAGCACCGGAGGGGAAAGTTTCTTTCAGCCGTATCAAAAATATGTTTTTATTTCATAATAAATATATTTTCTTAAAACCAATCACACTTCAAAGCAGTGTCCATGCTGACACGTTTCGAGCTTACAAAAAATCTCTTCATCAGGGACTTATGCGGGTGTCCTACTAAAATGTGTTCACATTTGGTGTGAGGTCAGCGTTAAAAAAAATGCAGTAAGCGATAAGCAGCAGTTGATTCACGCTCCAAAAAGTGTCTGGAGATTGTTGTCTCTCAAAAAGACATTACAGTCATTTGAGTTAAGAATAAGTTAGAATGTACTAGAAAATTAATGAAAAATTACAAAGGTACAAAATCCAGGAAACCAAATATAGACATGATATTTAATCTTAATTTGGCTTTCTTATTCACAGCCTGCGTAATTGAGTCATCTGCTGGACATACAGGCGTGTGTGTGTGTGTGATGTCTGCTTGTATAAACCGCGGCATCACGCGCTGCTGCCTGTTATCATTAGCTGAGGCTAATGTTCAGGTAAGGATACAGAACACCTTGGCTTTAGATTCCCTGTATCTTGTAATATTCCTATAACTAGTTGTTTTCAGTAAAATATATGCAATATGATATTGATTTTAAGATTACAAGGCCTGAAAGTAGTGACAGGTAATTCACACTTCAAATGCAAAGAACTGAACATTTGCGGACTAGAGGGTGTTTGTGGCCTGCAGTGACCCCTATCAGCTGTCATTTTCTGTTGTTTTAGTGTTTCTGTTTTCCTGTTCGTTACAGGTCTAAGAAGTTTATTGATTTCATTGATACCTGCCTGATCAAAAACTATATGAGCCGTCCACCCACGGAGCAGCTCTTGAAGTACCCCTTCATCAGAGACCAGCCCACCGAGCGGCAGGTCCGAATCCAGCTCAAGGACCACATTGACCGGTCGCGGAAGAAGCGCGGGGAGAAAGGTAGAGATTTAATAGCTGACTTCAGGCATGAATCTGGGAACTTTTGCAGCATCTTGTCACGGGCAGCACCTTTTCATGGCAGCATCTTGGCATGGGCAGTGTTTTGAGCAGAATCTTGTCACAGGCAGCATTTTGTCAAGGGCAGCAGCATCTTGTCTCGGGCAGCTTCTTGAAATTATTTGATCTCAGCGCTGCCCACCTTTGTCCATCATCTCTTTGTCCTTCCACATGAATGTGATTTGTAGAGCTCATACACCACAGTACTCGCTCATTCAGCTCCACACTGATTACGGAGCTGAGCGATTGGGCACTCGATTTGAACCTCCTGTTTCTTTGTGGCAGTGGAAGTACTTTGATGTCGCTGACACATCTCGCTACAGAACCATGCTTAGCTCCAAGCTGAGAAAATACAGCCTCACTTTTTTAATAGACCTTTGTGTGAGGTTGTGAATCAAGACAAACAAATGGAGATGATGGACGGAGCGCTAAAACTTTTCAGACACTCACCCCCAGTCACAGATCTGGGTTGAATCCATCATCATTCTTTTGCTCACTTCACCACCTGGACTGTTCCGACGAGGCACAGGGTCAAGACTGATTTGCATATAGCTGAGTCTGAACTGAGGTGGCGAAGAGAACAGAAGAATGATGATGGATTCAACCCAGATCTGTGACTGGGGGTGAGTGTCTGAAAAGTTTCAGCACTCCCTCCATCTTCTCCTTGTGTTTGCTTTGTTCGCCCTAAGTTGGCAGGGTATGCCCAGACGTGGGTCCCTTGCTCACTTTGCCACTGGAGTCAAGCTATCCTGGCTGATGAAGGGTGTTCCCAAAAACCGGTCCTCGGATGCTTGTTTCCGGTCCAGGGAAGACCTGGCTTGGCAGTTCGGGCTGGACTCTTCCCATGAGGCACAGGGTCAGACTGATTTGCATATAGCTGGGTCTGAACTGAGGTGGCATGGTGAGCTAAAGAATGATGATGGATTCAACCCAGATCTGTGACTGGGGGTAAGTGTCTGAAAAGTTTCATCACTCCGTCCATAATCTCCTTGTGTTTGCTTTGTGATGTGGTGAATGTCACAGGCTTTTGTTTGGGCAGGGCCAAGACTAGTTTGTATGTGTCTGGTCATCTTCTGTTAAGGCACAAATCACCTAAAAAACATTGAAATGGTGCACATCTGAATTTCCTATGGTCACATTTTGATTCAATGATTACTATTCATCACTTGGTTGCTATTGAACAGTGACCTGCTATTTTTGTGATGATATCCTTTCACAATCACTCCAACTTCCTTGTGAGGCAGAACTGGTACGTGAATGCGCCGAGGGAGAGGAAACACTGTGACTGTGTCGAGAGCCGCTGTCAATGAAGAAGGTTCTGTGGGGGGATTCATTAGCGCAGGTTGGATGTTCTACATATTAATTAATGTTTTGATGTGTTCACTCCGGTCACTGGCAAGGCAGAGGGAACTGCCGGATTAACCAAAGGGTGGCAAGGAGCACCGATGGAGAGAAAGCACTGTGACTGCGTCAAGAGCCGTTGTCACTGAAGGAGGTCTGTGAGTTTATCACTCTTGTAGCTAATGGTAGGTCAGGGCCAATACCTGGGGGTGGGAATGACCCAACATGTTGCACAGCTTAGTTTCCTTCTAAGAGTCAGAGCTTTGGTGGGAAGATTCATTCGCGCTAGTTGGATGTCCTACATATTACATTCATGGTTCACTCCTGTCACTAGCAAGGCACGGGTAGCTGTCTAGATAAAGCAAAGGGCTGTAGAAGGCACCGATCCGGTTGAAAATCTGGAAGACATTATTCCAAGGAGACATTGTGCTGACGCCAGCCACTAACTTGTATGTATTGTAGAAAGTGGAACTCTTTGTGTTACAACGTGTTTTCCTCACTTCATTTCCAGACAATAATAGTTTAGAGGACAGGCATTTTACTATTGAGTTTGGAAGACTTGTTTCCATCCAGTTGTATCGGTGTTATTGGTGAAAAGTAATCAATCTCCTTGCCTTTGGGAGCTGGCTCATACCTAACTGTTCTGGTAAGGTCTGGTCTGTTGTGTCCACGCTTCTTGACTTTATGGCTTAGCTGCTCTGCCATTTCGGATCTTTTGGCTCAAAAAATTGAGTTGCAGTTGACATTATCTCTTGCGTTTTGCAAACTGTGTACGAGGCTTAGTGGAAAAATTGCAGAAGGTAATTTGTGCTACAAAGAAAACCTTCCTTTCCAGGATTATGTCGGAAAGTTAATTATTCACTGTTGTCTCCCCGAGACCCAGGTAGGGAAGCCCAATCCCACCTCTGCTGCCGTGTACAGTAAGACTTTATGCAAGCTGCTTGAGGTGGGTGAGACCCAAATCACGTGCTGTCTAAGTATCTATGGAATGCTTCTAGGTTTGACCATTCATTTTTGGGGCACTTGCTTGTACCTCGTAGTGAGGTAGAAAACGGAAGGCAGGCAGTAGTAGTAGTAGTAGTAGTAGTAGTAGTAGTAGTAGTAGAAAAGCTTTATTCGATTTCACAAGTTTATAAAATCATAAAAGCGACGTTTGTTTTAGGAAAGGTAATTAAATGAAAGAAGTAGTCAAATCTAAATCTGGTCAAAATATACCTATCAAACCCTTCTTGACACCAGACCAGATAGGGTTGAATTGAGGGTGAGACCAGAGTAAGTTGGTGTTGTATTACAGTTTTCTTGTTTACCTCCACTGCTAATCTTAGGGATTCAAAGTGGTACCAACAAAGTGCCTTTAAGTCTTTCCTAAGGAGTCTGGATTAACGTAAAACTCGGGCCTCCCCAAATCATTAGTGAGGTTGCGAATATAATTCAGCCATGGGATCTTTGTGGCCTGGTCTAAGCCCATCGAATCTCTGATTATTTCTCTGTTTAAAGTTAGGTCGGGTGAGGTCCAAACTCTGTGCCAAAGCAATAAGAGTTGCATGCTAATTAAATCGCTGATGTGTTGTACCCCCAGTTCGGTATGAAAGTTAAAAACAGGTGTGCTTTGAGGAATAACTAAGATGAACCTTAAAAATGTGTTTTCTACCCTTTGAATAGATGATGTGTCACAGACTCCCCATACGCCTGCTCCATAAACAGCTACGCTGATGCATTTAGCCTTGTAAATTTTCAATAGGATTTCCGGGGGCCTTTTCCCCATCCTTTTGGCGAATAACATTAGTGCCGCTGTTGATCTTCTAAACTGCAGTGTCCTATTGTTTATGGCTAGTCCCCAAGATCCTGATTCCTCTAAAACAATCCCTAGATAAGAGAACATTTTAGTAGATGCGATTTTCTCACTCCCAGAAAACAGGGGACAAGATCTCTTTTTTTCCTCGCCCACAGGCCATAACAAAGGTTTTTTTCACGTTAAGTTTCAGGCCCTTATTATCCATAAAATTTAGATAGGTATCAAGTGCTGTCTGTAAACCAAGTTGGGTTCTCGCCATTAGAACGGCGTTGTCAGCATATAGAAGCGATAATATCTGATTATTTTTAACCTGCGGTGAGTCTCGTACTCTGACCACTAATTCCTTTTCCAAAAAGTTGGTATATAAAGTGAAATGGAAAGGTGCAAGGACGCAACCTTGTCTACCTCCCTTTTTTACATGGAAGGGCTTGGTACATTCTCCTTTTGAGCCAAATCTCACCTTAGCCGTTGAGTCCACGTACAGGCAGGCCATTACCGACTTATTGTTCCCTGATTTGACAGTTCCACACGTTGCAACCACTTCCTGCAATCCATACTCCGTTTCAAGCCTTGTGACGTGCAGAGGCGATGTGTCTGGCATTTGCTGAACATTGTGTTAGTATTGTGAAAGCTCTTGGTCCCCAAGTGAAGCGTTGTATTGAACCTGTGTGTCTGCTTCCAGTGTATGGCGGCCCAGAGTACCCAGCGCACTTAGAATGCTTCAGAGAGAGGATGCCAGCCTTTCCGGCAGCTTCCAGGGCGTCTGTCGGTGACACCCTGCTAATCCTTACCCCTTGGGCTAAGGTTCTCTCCCTTCTGATCGCTGGTTGCACTGTTGTCTGTATTTTCTCTGCAGGTTCAACCTTTTTTCTGCAGCAACGTAGACATTTGTCTGCCCTTGATTCTAATGATCACATATGCACCCTACTGTCCTGTGAATCACTGGCATTGCTGAATTTAGCTAGGTTTTTAAGTTTACAAATATTTCGCTCGTAACATATCTGCTTGCAGCTCTTGTAAGAGGTAGTGTGTTGTTTGGGCTAATTGGCTGGTGAAAGCGTTCGTAAAATATTTGCTGATGCAGCAGTGGAACGCATTCTGCATAATGTTGGAGATGTGCACAGCCAGCGTCCTGGAGTGCCATCAAGGGTATATGTTTACGAGGCGTTTTTAGGTCAAGCCTGGGCAGCGCGTGCGCTGCTCTGCGAGGCATGCTGTACTGAGGTAGGGACTTGAAGCTCCGCCCACTCTGCCCATATTTTTCATTGGCTTGTGTCATTGTCCACTGTATCTGTGGCTGTTCATTGGTCAAAAGGCTTAGTAGTCCCTCCTTAATACTGTCTCATGTCTTGTCTCATTTAGTAGCATCCCGTAGCCACACCAACTGTTACGTGTGTTGTTACTCAGTATGCTTTAATCGCAGCCTCTGAGCACTATTTTCTCAAATAGCATTGTCCTGCCTGCTGTTGCAGGCAGGACATGTTCTCTCCTAACGCTTAAAAAAAAAAAAGAATTTAATAGCACACATTTGCAATTCAATAGGTCTCGCATTTTTGAGCGTTTAAGCTATTGGCATTGTAAATGACATTGCCTTTTCTTTATCTGTTTTAAAAACAACTCCTAAATAAAAGGAATTGTCGTTTACAGCTCAAACTCTTGTAAATGCGAGACCTAGTGCATTTCAAATGCTTGTTGGAGGCTGTAATAGTGTATACTCAAAAGGGAATTAATCGTGTGTCGTTAGCAAGCCAGGGTCTGTGTGTTGTACAATGGCCCTCATACATTCTAACCTGTGGGTAGCGGTATATCTTGATTTTCCGCTGGAAAAGGTTAGTTGGCTGCTTGAGTTTCCCGTTCTTCAGGCAGTCAACTTTCCTCCATCTGGTTCTATGGCGGTCGGGATTTTATTAGTGTTAGCGGAACAAAAGTGAGAAAATTAAAATACCTCCTATCCTGTAAGATTAAAAACAGCTTGAGGTGCTCTGGTGGATATGTAAATGGTCCACCGCACCTATAAAATGGTAGTTTCAATGGTCGACATCTTTCAGTCCATGGGGGTCTCTAAAGATTGGTGGACTTTTATCAGGACTTAAGTCGTAGCGATATTGAGTTGGATCGCTTTAACAGATCGGATAAGTTATTGTCGCCCATCTTCGTCATTATTTCATTTAATTGACGATGTGTATTGGTTATGGTTCTACCTATTGCTTTTATTGGAGTTTAATTAAACTCCATCGGGTGTTGTGGAAGCTCTCGGAGGTGCACGTCCTTGATTTAGTTTTCGACCGCGACCTGGAAGTGTTCATTCCCTTTTGATTACAAACTATTGAGCATGGAAGCAGAATGAATCACAGCTTCTTCCTCCCTTTTCTTGATTTTCGGGAGGTTGATTGTAATAGAACACATTATCCAAAAGACACTTGTTCGAAGGCCCTTTCCCTCTTGGGACAGATCATATACCTAGAAAATGACATTTGGAAATTGAAATTAAAAGTTTCTGAAATTGAGTGTGCATCCTGTGCACACAAATGGTAAATACTGTGTGTACTTTGCGAAGAGCCTTCATCTCTGATCTATACGTCATTGATGCATGAAATCAATCCTGGGTCGTCTTGCTAGAGTTCCATTTTCCTGGTTTGACAAGTGTGACCGATTCATGGTGGGTATGCGCCCTTACATTTGGGGTCAGTAGCTCTGATCTATGCATGTGGCTTCAGAAGCTCAGAGCGCGTTGCTGGTAGTTCCATCACCGTCTGACTGAGCTCTGCCTCCGGCCTCCTTCCTGTGTCCATTCACTGAGCTCCCCCGTGACTTGCAATATCCCTATCTTGTACAGCAGGGAGTACTGTGGCTCCTGTGTTAGTACTTGTAACACCTCAAGTCGCCTGTAATAAAGGAATGCTCAAAGGTTTCAGCTGCAATAAGTTATTACAGTTGAGTTACGACTTCACGAGGCCTCCTGCCACAGCCGGGATGACAGGCCAGCCACAGAGTACAATGAAAGCTGCAGTTTAAACAAGGAAAGCCAAAGCCAAAACTGGCCTTTGTTTCTTCTGGTCTGGTTTTCTAAAAACATATATGGGTCACCAGAAGCTGGGTATCCATGGCAATGGTGGGGGGTGAGCTGTAAACATCATCTCACCCCCCCCCCCCCCGCAAGGATTTAACACTCTCCCTGTTGTGGTCATGGAAGCAAGAGGGCTTCTAGATAAAAAGGTTCTACTGCTTATGCCCTCCAGCAATAACTAGGCATGGAAGGGGCAAAGCCCCAGTAGCACCACCCGCTTATTGGCAGTAATTGTATGGTGGTAGAGTTTGGAGGAGTTCAGTGCATCCTGGTGTGTGCAGCCAGTGCTGAATTTGAGCCGGTGGTATCTGGTGTTCGGCACCAGCACCTAATTGTCATCACTTGCACTTATCTCAGTCTGCCACATGGAGGCGCTGTTTGTCTAATTCATATATGAGCACAACCACAATCATTTATTAATGCAGTGCACATTAAAAATGACTGATACATGCCTCCCAAGCCATTCTTATAGCTTTGGGGGCTGGAAGGGTCTGAACTGTCACACTTGTAGGGTGTGATGGTGAGTAGTTGTGTTGGTTGCGTCATTGGCAGCGCTGGCAGTGGGTGGTGAGAGCTGCAGTGGCCTCCTGATGAGGTCCCTGGCACTTATTGTTTTAAGAATCAAGCAGTGTGTGTGCCATGTCATACTCCGCGACAGAGAGCGAGGGAGGGTGATTCTGCGGTGTCACTGCTCTATCACACAGGGTGTGGGTACAATGATAACTTACGTACACCTTCTGCTCTCTCCCTATGCAGATGAGACCGAGTATGAGTACAGCGGAAGCGAGGAGGAGGAGGACAGCCATGGTGAAGAAGGCGAGCCCAGGTACTGCCCACGACCCTGCTCCCTCACTCTTCTGATCCCCACATTCTGAAACCACTTGTGTCTTTGCTGTCGCCTGTAACACTCGGTTGCCATGGTGAAAGAATTGATAAACTTATAGACGAAAGGGACCCTCAAACCTGCTTTGAGCTGTCTTTTTCATTAGAATGTGTATTCACATCCTTCGACTGTGTCTGATTGAGCCCCTGTGGTGATGCCCTAGTACCCCAGGGCGCGCAGGGTCCATTTTTAATCACTTGATACCATGTCTTTCCATAGCCATAGGGCAGTTTGTAGAACAATGACAGGAAAGTACGTGAATTGTCGTTTTGTTAGTAGTAGAATGATTATTCAAAAGCATGAACATTCAGATAGTAAAATAATTTTGATTATAAAGCAATGTAAAGTTGAGTGTTTAGTTAGCTGCCTGGGCAAATATGTGGGCTGAGGCCAGGAGGCGGGAGTTACAGCCAAGGGTTGAGAGAAATGTGGTAGCCTACAACGTTCTCTCAGTCCTGCCCATGTTCCAGGCTAGTCACTAAGTTGCTCCTAACTACTTGTCCTCATGAGTGACTTTCTATCCACTCTAATTAGTGGGAGACCTTCTGTATATGGCAACCACCCTCCCCTCCTTGGTGGGATTATGTGTTCAGTAATCAGAGCCGATGTTTACTTTTTGCGTAATTAACGTAAGTGTGGATAACTTGTAAGTAGAGGGTCGGGATAACCAACAAAAAGTTATGATCTAGAGTTCACATATGTGTAACTCCACGGGCTGTGACCCTTGGTATTGCACTTATTAAGCTTTTCCTCTTTATTATTTGCATTTGTTTAATTTAGTATGGTTGTGTGAAGGTACTTTTTAGCCATTTGCTGTCTCTTGACAGAACCAATCAAGCAACTTTCTTGTTATTCATTATTTTTTAAAAAAATCCCAGCTGTGTGGAATCCTCTTTCCACAGGGGGTGTGAACGTTTCATTAGGGATTCTCCAGCATTGTTCTTTCATAGATTCACACCCATCTTCAGTCTGTGAATCTTCATTACGGTGTTATCCAGAAATCCATTATTCACCCTGAAGGCCATTGTTCCCACTTGGGTGATTCTGACCTGAGGCAGTGGCTGCATAGGCCCTGAATCTGCCCAACTGATGGATTCCATCATTTGCAACCTTCTTGGAAGAGCCATTGAGAATCTTAGCAGCACGGTGAGGTGCGCGTCGATGTGGAAATAAAGAGCAAAGCAGTTGGTGGCCTACCTCATGAGAATCCAAAACAGCGACAAATCTCTGAAGCAGAACTGTGATGCCACAGAGTGCGGATGCAAGCCTTCCATCTGAAACCACTGGAGCACCCCAGACTGCTGAGCCGCCACTCTTAAGTAACACTGAAAAGCAGAAATACTTTTATCTGGACTTGCCAGCCATTCAGAAGCATATGTTCCTTGAAATTTTGCCTTGTTCCAGTGCCAGCAGCCTCCCTCTTAAGACGTATCGTAGTCGGCTCCTGTCGTGACCATGGAGCCAGGACCAGCTTCAAAGTGTCTCCTTTGTGCGGGGCACTCCGCCTATTCTTTTAAGTAAGACTTTATTGCATGGTCAGGTAAAACCTTTGCAGCTGAAGGCGATGCCATCAAGTCACGGTGTACATATTTCATAGGTTCTTTAAAATGCAGCTTAAAACATTAAACGTTAGGAACTTGTGTCTCTGTTGCGCGTTGCTAGCACACTATACCAAGTGTAAAGAGCGTACTTGTATAAAGGACAAGGGGTTTGCATCGTTACTGTGAAGGAGGAGAGGAGCGTCATTGGATGGAAAACGTGTACAAACAAGTGCGCTCCTGCTATGCTTAACCCGTTTTGATGGACTAAAGGAAGTCTATTGGTCAGTAGGCCGATAGACGGGGGTGTCAAGGGGGGAGGATCGATGGTGAGGGCCCTGTGGTGGCCAAATTATTTGTCAGTCTGACCAAGGCGCAGTTCACGGTGATGTTCAAAGGATCGAAACAGGCCAGGACTGCTCCTCTGCAGGATCTTATGTCTTTAGCCATCCAACCCCTTCAGAGCAGAGCCCTTCTATCCTCCAGAAGGGTGGGGCACAGGCACAATACGTGTGTTATGTGCTCTTTATATTGGTTACAGAGCTGACACGATTGCTGTGTGTTACCCCTTTTCCACATTGGAAGATGACTGGTGATTGGGATAACCCCCCTTCTCAGCTTCATGATCTGTAACTTATTCCTTTCTTTGTAGCAGCTATTTAGGTAGCACTGAAGTGTTGGTTGTTTATAAGTGCATAAGCTCATCCAGCCGTGGTTCCAAGCAGAGAGGCAGACTGGCCTCGTCTTCAGTTGGAGAGACGTTTTATGCTGATTTTTGCTAACCTTTTGAATTCCTGTTGGCTAATGTGTAGGTCTCAAGAGGGTGCCAAGCCAAGTGTGCTAAGGGCTTGGGTCAGATAGTGGTGTCCTACAGACCTTTGGTTTGTGCCTAAATGAATCCATTAGTAGTGAGCCAAGGTTCCTTCTTTGGAGACTCTAAGCTTGGGCAGCTTATAACAAAGGCCTTGATGTGTGGGATGGGAGCTGAAAAACCGTTCTATACATTTTTGTGAGCATTTTGTCCAGTGTCCAGCTCTCCTGCCCTTTCAGAACCTCACACCCATGGGATACTGTTGGAAGAACCTTCCCCTGGGCTACCTGGAGAATTGTTGCAAAGGTGGGGCCATTTCATTTTTTGTATGCAGATCTGAGAGCAAACGACAGTGCGATGCCTATCTTTTTCAATTCCGTCCACTGGCTTGCATATCTGCCATCATCATTGAAAAGGACACCTAAATACTTGTGGCAGTTGGTGGCATCTCTTTTCTCCTGGTGCAGAGACCATGTTAGCTTTGTGACCTAGGTGAATGGACAGCAAGGATCTTGGTTTTCTTTTTGTTTATCAGATCATTCAATCTTTTCCCAGATATCTGTGCAGCTATCGTGCCATAAGGAAGTGAGCTTCTGTGCATTGGCTGATCCTCTTGCTTACCCCCTTGTCCCCGTCAAAGGCTGCATGATATGGTGTGTTGACTTTGCCGTCACTTTTTGCAGTGTATCTGCCCGTTAGAACTGACCAGCTTTTCTAAGAATCCAAATGTTTTCCTGATCAAACTACATCAAAAAATTAAGGAGCGCTGATCCACTGTTGTCGATTGGAAAGCTTTGTTCATTCATGTACTTGCCCACGATGCACGCCCCTTCTTTGACTCGGGGGTATTGCCTCTGATCTGGCAAGGACTTCTAACATAAATGATCCTACCCTCGCCTGGACTTGCTGCCATGTTGAACCGCACAAGGATAGTCACATGTATCATTGTGCCTGCAGCCAGTGTTGGGAACCTCTCACACCGGGGTGGTCAAAGTAGAGGGGCACCAGGTCTGCATGTTCATGGTATCCGTGTATGTCTTATGTACATAAAGTGAATTTGAATGGAAAATGTTTACATAGTATGTGGTTATCCTGAAAATATAGAAAAGAAAAGGAGGGCCCCACACAGGCTTGTCAGGGACTGGGGGGAAAAAGTTTATTAAAAAGGAGGGGGTCCCTAGTGACAAGGACAATATGGAATACGTCCAATTACTATGTTAACTATTAGGGGTGTGTGTGTTATCAAAAACAGCATACCTTCAAGTGGGCGAGGGAGGCAAAGGCACAATGTGGTCTGTTTACAAATACAATAAAGTAGGTGGATTTTTCTTATATACACCTCAGGAATGGAGAAGACACAGTAGAATTGCATAGAATATCAGTAGTATTGACTAACTAAAAATAACAATCATCACAATAAGTTGTTCAGTAAAAAACTCTGTTTAGGTTTTATTTATATAAAAAGTTCATTATGCATAATCATAACATTAAAAAACATTAAAAACAATATATCATTTTATACAATAGGATAAAAAGTTACAGTGAAAACAAAGAATCAAACAAAGTCGGCGCGTTTCGGTTTTCTGATTATCACACCTTCCTCAGGACTGATTCTAAACAATTAAAAAACACAGAGTTACCATCCATATTTTGAGTCAAGAACAAGGACATATCTCTATATTACACATAATACTGTTCCTATTATTAAACTCTACCGTTATCACATAATTCTAGTCTTTATTTTCAAAATTGTCACTATCTCCATTGATTCACAGTTTGCTCTACATTTTTTCTGTTATACAAATGACACATCTCCCATGTTATCTTTTTTTATTAATAGAACTGTAGTGTAGTTCCTATCTTCCCAATAGGCTCTGCGCATTGGAATAATACCTACAGCAGTAAAGGCCTAGGCCAGACGTTAACTAGGTCTACTACTGTCGATACTAGACTTAAGTTTTGGGTTTGCCAGCGTAGTTCAGAGTTCGCTAGAAACTTTCTCGAATGTTCAGGAAAGAATTAACTCCCCTGATTAGACAAGAAGGGATTTAGTTTCTGACAACCATAGAACATGACAACTTTGCTCTCCCCTAATCAAGAGTGTATCTCCAGAGTCGTGTGAGCACAAGGCAATTATTTTACTCAGTCAGTACGTGCATTCTTAGTCTCATCAGATTGTAGAGAAAAGGAAGAGACGGGCGTGTTCAATAAAAAGGTGTTATTTATTGATCAGTCTCTTTTCTCGTACAAGAGAAATGGATCGATATTATTGCAATACTTATAGTTAAGTAAAGTGCATACATTAAAAGCAATAGTATAAAATAATACTGTAAAAACATTGATATGGTTTCTGAGCCATATGATGTTTAAAATGATTAAAATATATTACATACACATATACATTTGACTAAACGTACTCAACTGGTGTTTCTAAATACGCCTACCCCGTGTACCTGACCTAAGTCTAATGCGTGGGCGGGAATAGAAAGTTACAGTTTAAGTTAAGTTTGTTTTTGCCAAGTGAATAACTAAAGAATTCTCTGTGAGGGGTTATTCAGTTCTGTACCTGGAAGTTAGGATGAAATGAGGAATGGTATCTCTTTCTCTGCTCTCGATATTCCAGGCCGCCTGCGAGGGCTGCCCGAAAGCGCCAGTGCTGGGTCTCTCGGCAGGAGATAGCAGCGCGTCTCTCAGCGCGTCAGGAAGGCGGGGCTGCTGCCAGCGGGGTCTGCTCTGCTCTTGGCTTCGGCAAGTATGGCTGCTCCGTCTCGTCACCACGCGTGTGTTTGCATAGGGCAAGATCGGTAATATTTATACCTTAAAGGTGCCGAGATTGACGTAAGGATGGACATAGATACGTCAATAAAGATGTCATACGACTTGCTCGTTAGCACATTCTTTTACTGAAGTTCTCTGTGAAATCAAAACAATGGCCGCACGGATTTTCCAGGTTGTCATAGGTTTGATTTGTTATGAGAACGTCGTATGCCTTATCAGGGGCTGGAGGAATGTCGCTTGTCTAATTAGATCTCAAGCGTTATGACCTAATCAGATAACACGTTCCTGTGCCGTAGTGTGACTGCGTCAGATAACGGTATCTGCATCATGGGGGCTTTTCTTGCCTCATGGGCTGACTGTTAGTTAACTTGATAGTTAGTTTAACCAGTAAATATCTGTGGATGTGAAAAACAAAGGTACCCCTTAATTTTGCAATTTGTACCTTTGTTTTTCACATCCACAGATATTTACTGATGTGACCATTTGTTGTACATAAAACAACAAACTTAATTTCCGCATTGGAAAGGTATGTAATAAGGATATGGTCCGCCTTACATAAAACAGCGACAATTGGGGATATTATTAAAGAAATAAAAATAGAAATTCTCCCTTTATTCATACAGAGACAACAGAGTTTGCTAAATTGTAAAAGGACAACTCGTGAAGGGTCTATCATCAAAAAGAACCCGCAGGAAGTCTCTTTTAATAATAGTATTTTCCAGTTGTGATATCTCCACCTGGAATAAGGTAGGCACACTGTAGACATAATCCTAATGTTTGTGCTTTGAAGAACAGGGGTTCACAGCATTGGACAAAGGTTCCAAGGGAGAGGCAAAGACATTGAGGTGTTAAAAATGGGGTACTGTTGAAGCAACATATTACCTAATGAGTTGGTACTGAGAATGTGCTTGTTCTATTAATAAAAAAAGATAACATGGGAGATGTGTCATTTGTATAACAGAAAAAATGTAGAGCAAACTGTGAATCAATGGAGATAGTGACAATTTTGAAAATAAAGACTAGAATTATGTGATAACGGTAGAGTTTAATAATAGGAACAGTATTATGTGTAATATAGAGATATGTCCTTGTTCTTGACTCAAAATATGGATGGTAACTCTGTGTTTTTTAATTGTTTAGAATCAGTCCTGAGGAAGGTGTGATAATCAGAAAACCGAAACGCGTCGACTTTTTGATTCTTTGTTTTCACTGTAACTTTTTATCCTATTGTATAAAATGATATATTGTTTTTAATGTTTTTTAATGTTATGATTATGCATAATGAACTTTTTATATAAATAAAACCTAAACAGAGTTTTTTACTGAACAACTTATTGTGATGATTGTTATTTTTAGTTAGTCAATACTACTGATATTCTATGCAATTCTACTGTGTCTTCTCCATTCCTGAGGTGTATATAAGAAAAATCCACCTACTTTATTGTATTTGTAAACAGACCATATTGTGCCTTTGCCTCCCTCGCCCACTTGATGGTATGCTGTTTTTGATAACACACACACCCCTAATAGTTAACATAGTAATTGGACGTATGCCATATTGTCCTTGTCACTGGGGACCCCCTCCTTTTTAATATCCTGAAAATATGACAAGGATCTGGCCTTCCTTGATGTGTGCTGGCCAAATTTGGTCTAGAACCTCCAAAAGCATGGTGGTAGGGTTTCACAGTGCAGGACATTGTGGGGCCTTGTCTGCCTCCAGTACCTCAACGATACCGGTCACCCTCATACGGCCCTTTAACATGATTACCTGGGTCACACTACTTATACCAGCTATGTGCGTGGCTCGGCCTTGACTTCATGAAGAGGCGGTGTAGCTAGTTCTTTTTCTCATCTGCAACTTTGGTATTACTCCAAGTGTCCAAGGATAGGGCAGGAAAGAGAGCGGATCCACCAGTTTCCCAGTTTCAAAAAGGACGCTGCTAGAGATCCCATGAGTAACACCCCACCTAAGACGCGGACCTTAGCCTCGCTTGAACTCACATCTTGTCTTACTTCTCCCTCAACAGCTTTCTCCTTGATTTGTTATAATGATATTGTTATTCTAATTGGCCACCTGGCATTTTGATGGAAGTGCTTTCTGATGCTCTTGTAGACATTTTCTTACTTGACTTTTTGTCCTCACTGCTGACCTCTGGAAAATGTGACCTGGCACATTGTGCAAGTAAAATTGCTTCTAGACGGAGTTTGGACCATACAAGTAGAAAGGATTTAGGTAGATTTTGGAAATGACCCCCATGTTTACAAAAACATTTATCTATTTTAATTTCAATTTAAATGGCAACTCCTCCTACAAAGCACCAGGTAGAGAGGACCTTACGCCCTGCGCTGTTTTTTCTTAGTTGATTCTAGTGGTCCAGGCAACCATAACACAACTTTACAAGCACCAGGTGCTCCTTGGATGGCGTCTTGATTGCTAAGCAGGCTCATAGAAGAGACATCACAACTGGTGTTGACTCTGTTCAATATGCATTTCAGGGCAGATGTCCCAGAGGGTGACGTGTGTCTTTACGAGAAGGTTTGGTTTGCCACATCCTTCCGCCCCTAGTATCATGTCTGATTAGTTCTCTGGTCGCACCCCTGCAGGCCCATGGTGAAGCTGAACATGTTTACAGTTGTTTTCTAATGCGTAGCCATCCTTACCCCCCTAAAGGGAACTCTCAGCAGGAGGACAGCATCCAATGTAAAATGTTCACTGGGCCTGAGGTTTCATCAGATTGCCATCGACAGAAGTAACTGTTTAACTTTACTTTTATTATGTTGTCTTTAAGAGAACAATAGCGAATAAAACAGGGATTTTGCCAAGCCTTTAGGTGACCCCAACTGGTAGTATGTCTTTGTAGGTCTCTTTTTGGGGGCTATGACAAAGAAAAGGGACTGCTTGTTGCACAATCTAGTAAGTCAGAATATGAACTTCTTGTGTGTGTGTGTGTGTTACAGAACTCTTTCTTTAAAAATACTAGCCAAATATTTATTAAAAATAAAGTATATCTTCCATAATGACCTTCTTGACAGTCACCAGCATGTGGCTAAAGACAGATTAATTGCAAGAGAGCTTTGGGTTATTATAGGCAAATAACCTATTTCTGCTGGTAAAATCCCCCCTTCCCTGGAAACATGACCTCTGAAGTTCTGGTTGTGTCCCTTCTGTAAATCGCTATGCCTTACATTTGTCCTATAACACATTTTGCCATTAAATTTCTTCTTCTTCTTCTTCCAGAAGTTAACCTACCAATGCATTCCATTTCCACAGCTCAATCATGAATGTGCCAGGGGAATCAACTCTACGGCGGGAATTCCTGCGGCTCCAGCAAGAAAACAAGAGCAACTCGGAGGCCTTGAAGCACCAGCAGCAGATGGTGGCCCAGCACCGGGACTCCGAGGCCCACATCAAGCACCTCCTCCATGAACGGCAGAGGCGCATTGAGGAGCAGAAGGAGGAGAGGCGCCGGGTGGAAGAGGTAAGGGGATCACTTCACTCAGAGCACAGCATTGAGCTTGGGTCTCTGTTTCAAGTCTGAAATCTCCATGGATGTTCAGGGCTGTCTAGGAGGGTTTGCAGAGGTATAGTTACACCTTGCAGTCCCATGAAGGAGTTTATGCACAGATGAAGCCGGACTTCAGGGTTCAGATGGCATTAATCCAAAGACCAGATACCTCAGGATCCATCTTATTAATGGATGTGCATTGTTAGCTGGATTAAGACGCAGGCTCCACTGGTTGGCGGTATGGAGTCTGTTGAAGTTGCTTAAGAGGCAGAGACACAGTGATGATAGCAAGCTAAGTTCAGAGGGAATAGAAGGTCCATGGGAAGAGAATAAAGGTAGGAGAAAGTCCTTCCTCTAAGTCAAGATGAATTCAAATGAGTTCATAGCACATAGCCCTGAATATTACTCTCAAGACACAAGCACTACAATCATACCTGCTCACCACACAGACAACAATGCTCTCAAATCAAAACCCAGGAGCAGAAGATAGCCACGTGCAACAACCGTATGACTGCAAACGTATCCGGAAAGAAAAGCGGAGTCTAAATAGAACAAGCGTCCCTTAGCGCAGAGACACAGCAAGGCAGATTAGTCCAAGAAGAAACAGAGATACTGATAATACAGAATGTAAACATATTTTTAAAAGTGGTGGGTTTTAGCACCAAATCTCTTAAAATAGTGAGCACGATGCTAAATACAACCCCCCCACCCACCTTATGGACAGTCTTAAAATGTACATCCCAGTTCTTGCCCTCTCATATATCAACGCATAGCATTCCGTTGCTCGAACATACGTTTGCACTATATAAATATCTGCACATGCATACATCAGTCACCTGCTGCGCTGAAGTACCCAGTTCTGTCAGTCTGCTATAAAAGGCACCGCATGCACTGAGACACTTGCGTACAGTCCTAGTCCATCATTCTTAGGTTCCACCGTGGTGTAAAACATATCATTTGCCCATAAAGAAGTGTAAGAGCTCAGTGCAGGGTTTACAAGATGTAGAAGGGTTACGCATGTGACAGATCACATTGTGTGCAGAAAGACTCTCCGTTCACGAGGTGGTTTGACGTTGACTCTGCTTAATAAGTTACTAAGATGGTGTCATCATGAACACAGCAAATCCATTGTAACTTGAACTTATTGCAGAACACTGGAGGCATATATATATCAGCATACAATTACAGTGTAATTGCAACCTAGTTGTGAGTGTGTTCTGTACGTGGTATCGTCATGAGGGCGATCATTCTGACATTAAAACGTGCAGTTCAATCCAGAATAGGGTAATTTGAACCACCAACAAGCCTGTAAATCGTTGAGTAAGGTGACCCCTGCGTGCCACCATGGCCCAGACCCCAGCACCCGTCCAGTATGCAGCCTAGAGAGTAACCTTCTTTCATATCCAGAGGAGTCAGTGGGCAGTGCCCTCTGTCTGTGGTTGAAGGCCATCCATATTTATATAAAGCCCTCAACCATAGGTGCGAGTACAGCGTCTCGCGTGTAGGAAGGAGCCAAATATCAGCAGCGACCATGCATGACTGCCTGATCAGTGACATCCCATTTTCAGTATCCTCATCGCAGATATATACCACTGGAGACTGTGTGTTTGTTGATGGTAACAGAGTTATATTTCTTAAGCAAGGCTTCGTTTTCTGGTTGAGGTATTTTATCAGGAATGCTCCTATTGCTTCAAAAAAGACTCCTCTGGTGGAATCTTGCTGTTTCCTCCTCCAAACCTCCTTTATGTGTGAAGAAAATGTTTTTTGTATTCACTCGTTCCTTCACGAGGGAATGGTGAGCAAGAATTTCTCAGTCGGTGGAAAACGTCTGCCTCCATCTGCTGTCACCTTGACCATGACAGTCTCTTCGATCAGGCCCCCAATCATTACTGAAACCCTTGTCGACAGCTTCCTCGTTAAGGTTAATGAAGACCTCTCCATTCTATTCATCTACAACAGACTCTCATCAACATAAGACTCGTCAACATTTAAGACAACGTCATCAACGAAGGGTCCATCCTCCTTTATGGAAGGACTCTTGACACATCTGAGAAGCAGTCATTGTTGTCTTCAAACTCTCACCCGAGGCCATTGTAGCGTCTCCCATCAGTCTTGCATTCAGTGATGTTAGCAGTTCCTCTGGGTACACAGTTACCACCGAGAAAGCTGCCGCCTCAACGTCCTGAGCATATCTTACAAGAAGAGGAAGTGATTATGAAAACACACGACGAAGAGCTAGAAGATGCTCCTATGAAAAGAGTTTGATCTAGGTTAGCTGGACATGTACATCCTTCCTGGGAAAAGGGAGCGAGACTTCAGTGACCCATAGGAAAACAGTAGAGTACTCTTCTCAACTTACTGTCCTTATCAACCCTTTATGTCTCCAATATTTTCCTATTCCACACAAGCATTGTCCAGGTCTTAGCAGAGTTTCTGGCCTCCTGTGACTGGAATTTGCATGTCTGGTGCAGGAGTTTTCCAGACCCAGTTCCCACCCATCAACTCCACCGCTGGTCCTTCTGCAACGCTCCAAGAACATGGCAGAAGGAATACACATACAGAAAAACCAGAGAGAAGTAGCAGCGGGGCAGTATATTAGGGTCCAGGGGGGAAAAGATAGGTTTTAATAGCCCACCTGAACGAAAGCAAATCATCTAGGGCGCGAATGTGAGCTGGTAATGAGTTCCAAAGCCTAGCCGCTAGATAGTGGAAGGAATGCCCTCCCGCTCTGCAGCGTTTGAACCGTGGAACTGTAGCCAGATTTTGACCCAATGACCTCAAAGAACGAGAGGGGACATAGGGAGTGAGAAGATGCTCTAGGATCTGGGGAGAGGACAGTTTAAGAATCTTGAAGGAAAGACATAGAGTCTTAAACTCAATCCTTTGAGCCATGGGCAGCCAATGGAGTTTCCGGATGGTTTCCTTCGCAGAACAAAACCTAGGTAGGCCCACCAGGGCTCTGGCCGCCGCATTCTGTACGCGCTGCATCCGGATAATCTCTGCCTGATTGGCCCCCAACAGGAGCGAACTCGTGTAATCAAGCCGCGAGAGAATGGTGGCCTGGATTATCAACTGTCTGGTGGGGGCGTCAAAGAATTTCAGGATTGGCCTGAGCCCACGCAAAATACCAAAGCATGTAGCAGCCGCTTTTTTTGTGTGTCCGCAGAAACTGAGGGCGGGGTCTAACCAGACACCCAAGTTTTTAACCTCGGGTACCGGGATGGGAGCTGGGCCCAGCTCTGGAGGCCACCACTGAACGCCCCAGAGGTTGCTATGCTTACCAACAATAAGGACCTCCGTTTTCTTGGCATTGAGCTGTAAACAGTTAGCGGTCATCCAGCCAGCCACTGCTGTGAAACCCTCCCTGAACCTAGGGGCCTCAGAGTGAGTGCAACCGCCAGCTGCGTATCGTCAGCATACGAAACTATAGTCAGGCCCCACTGCTTGGCGACCGCAGCCAGCGGCTGCACATACAGATTGAACAACGTGGGGCTAAGTGCCGACCCCTGAGGCACTCCCTGCTCGATGGAATAGGGCTTAGACTCAAATGGAGGTGTAGCGACCCGAAATGAGCGACCTGCTAGAAATGACCGAAACCATTCAAGTGCTAAATCAGAGACACCTGCTTCTCCCAGACGCTGCAGCAATATCGCGTGTGAGACCGTGTCAAACGCGGCGCTGAGGTCGAGTAACACCAGCGCCGCAGTTTGACCAGAGTCGAGCACGGAGCGTAGATGTTCCGTCATAGCAAGGAGAGCAGTCTCTGTGCTATGACCTGCCCGAAATTCATTCTGGGAGGAATCCAGGATATTGGTAGTCTGAAGGTGTTTAGTCAGGATTCTATTGGCATGAGCCTCCGCAACCTTCGCGGCCCATGGGAGAAGAGAAATCGGACGATAATTCTCCAGTTTGAGAGGGTCCAGCGCAGGTCTCTTCAAAATAGGAGTGACATAGGCTTGTTTCCACTTAGTTGGTACTGTCCCTGAAGAGAACGAAAGATTGATGAGTTGGCGCACGGGGGGAAGGCAAAGTGCAGCCGACTCTCTGAACTGCGCAGGTCTAAGCGGGTCGGCAGGAGACCCGGATTTTACTTTGGCCACCAGCCTATCAAAGTACATAGTATGCTCAGCTCTCCTACAGCACGGAACATACCCGGCGAATACCGTGCCATGGGCAGACACATCTGATGCTGGTGGGTGGCTGGGTCGACCCACACCCCTTTTGTCTTCCCTTTCGTGTTCAGCATTCTCGTATTCTAGGGTGGAAGCATAAGACTCAAGGTAATGCTAGGTTGGTTAATAACAACACCAACAATATTGTGGTGCAAAAATATCAAAGGACAAAATATAAGTCAATATAGGAAAGTGTAGATTTACTATTCCTAACTCCACAGGTACATACCGTGAATATATGTAATATGTAGGTCCATGTGTGGAGTTAGGTATGGAACATTTTAAATTTCTTGCCTGCCGATATTTTGTATTCTCGAAACTGTGTCCTCTGCATTGTGTCCCATCGATAATGTGGTTTCAACATTCAGGGGTACACCCTCGCATTCCAGTAATTCTTTACTGAACACTCACTCGCATATCACTAGTGCTTCTTTGCCTTATGCTCTTGTACCGGCAGTTCCTCAACCTCCCTAGGTATCGAGCCTGTTGGATCTCTAAGGTATTGCAGCCACCAGGCTGTCTCCAACTTTATTATATCTACTAGCCACGTCACAGGTCTGTCTAGCACATCTATCTCTCCCTCTACGACTCAGCATCTCCCTCCTGAAGCTTGTCCTTAGGACCTAATTCTGACCTACAAGTGATACCGTGCCAAGTGGAACTCCCATAGTTAACATCCTATGGCCATCCTGAGGTGTTGTGTGACCAAAAGAAACACGCCTACGTGTCTAGATTTGTGAGTAATTTAAAGTGGAATCTCGTCACAAGTTGTGGGTATTTTACCCACAGTACCATTCATTGTTTGTGTACTAATTGCCTGCGGTGCAGAATATGTTTGTTATGCAAGGACAAATGTTCCTGTTGCAGAACACACTGTCTAAGTCGGTTACAAACGGCCACTATCTAGCTTAGTAAGTGGTGTCTTCTTTGTGAAACTGTCAGTTTTGCTATGCCTGGGTATGGTGTATGCCCAGCAAGTACGCCCCCCCCTGGTCTCTTCAGTGTTGAAGGCACCCAGAGTAATATTCTGAACCACATGAGGTAATTAACGCCACAGGACTTCCAAGATACAAAAGGGTTCATAATGAGCTGGGAGGGCAGCAGCTCTGAATGAAGAGTTCTTGTATTGGGTTCTGCAGCATTAAGTTCCACCGAATATATGATTATACCACGATTTCAATTACCACGCATGGCTTTACCACGCGAATTTTACATCGCAAGTGGCTTTACCACGCTGGTATTTACAACGTAGGATTTTACTACGCCTAGAAACGTCTTACCTGCACGTCTTTCTCTACGAGCCCTTACTTCCATCCTCCATTGAAACAAGCGTCAAAACACGTATACCAAAATAAAAAAAGGACTGTTTTTTTGACGTACACGGCACGTCTTTGGGGGAGGCTCTTTCCTTTTTCTTTTAAAATTATGTTCGTTTTTTTTTTTAAAGTAAACTGCTTGTTATTTTTTGGGGGGGAGACCCCCCCCAGCCCCCCTCTGCCCCCGCTTGTTATTTTTGGGGGGGGAGACCCCCCCCAGCCCCCCTCTGCCCCCCAAGCCCACGCAGAACGACATGAAGGAATACCACATCTCCCCCCCAGCCCGTGGTAAAGACGTCGTGGAAGGCACCCTGCGTGGAAGGCACCCTGCGTGGTAAGTGTCACGTGGTAAATGTTAGTAGTGGTAATGCCTTCGTGGTAAATGATGTTTCCCGTTCCGACCATGAATACATATTTCAACATTGTATGCCGCATATGCGTTTACAACACCAGTTACCCACCGCCCCATGCCAGGAAAGCCCCTAGCAAAGGTGGGTGCGCCATTGTAAAACCGATTCAAAATGTGAGACTCAAAAACGAAAACTTTAATGGGAAATAACCTTTCGTTAGGTAAACCCCTGACAAGCTTACACTAGAAATGAAAGCTCACGTGCTGTTAGTATTGAAGGAACTAACCATGATTACAACAGACTTAGCACCACAAATGGGCCCTAATTTGAGTTTCATAAATGGTTCGCACAAACACACCTCTTCTGAACAATAGAACCCATGTTCAGTAAAATAACAGCGACTGCTAAACATGTCTGCGTTAGCAGGAGGCTGATCGGCCCATCAAGCGAAGGCTAAATCTGCCACCCAAAAGTCTTCAGCAAAGGAAGGGGTTACAGTTCTGTGTGGCCTCTGACACGAAGCTCCTCTCTGCCTCATAACACTCAGATTTTAGTTGATGTAATGTATCTGATCATTGCTGAACCTTGCAGAAGGAATGAATTGCATAAAAGACCTTGGTACCCTTCCATTTGTGTTTATTCAAAGAAAACAAGCTCATGGTTAAAAAACAATTCCCCAGAAGGGAAGTTACCAGTGTCAATGAAACCTTGTTCAATGTTTAAAACATTCACTGGAACAAAGGATTGGATCATAGAAAAGAATATGAATATATCACTCAGATATTTTTTTCATGTTACAATGAATACTGACACAAATAATTGTGAGTTTTATATTGATAACTAATGCATATAATTGAAGAAATGATATACCTAAAAATACAAAGAGAATTATGAATCTGTAAACATCTGAGCTATGACTACAGACCAGACTCCTCATTGAAATGTATAGAATACATAGATTCCACGTCTTATGCTTTACTGCCAGATTTCTCAATCTTAAGGACTCCCTGTTGTCAGAACCCGCTGAGATGCATTAAGTGCTGGAAGAATTGGAGGAAAGCGCCAGCAAGCAATGCGCATTCAGGCATTTCTATACAGATGCATACAACAGGGAGCTTCAGTCTGCGAATGTCTCATCTTTCAGTACCTACTGTGCCAGGTTGAGGCCTGCTGTGCTGTTTTTGGAGATCACAAGGACAGTTTGTAGGCCTGGGCGTTGAGAAAGCTTTAGATGTTTTGCCATACTGGGCCAGATGTAGGAAGGCCTTTACCGGTCGGAACGGCCGATTTGGCCGTTACCGACCGGTATTTGGGTTTTGACATGTAGGGGACAATTCATTTACCGATTCGGTAAATTTACAGAGTCGGTAAAATGCAGAATCCGTAAATATAACTATTCTTTAAATCCATATGTAGGTGGCACTGTAATCAGTGCCACAGGCCCTTACCGAATCGTTATTTAGCATGGAATACTATTCCATGCTAAATAACGAATTCCAGTGTACATGCACATCTGTGCATGTACACCTGTGCCATGTGACACACAGACATGCCCTAAGGGCATGTCTGTGTGCCACATGGCACACAAGCCAGAATCAGGGGTGCAACAGGGTGTCAAAGTGACACCCTGTCCCCCTTGTAAAATCGGTAATTTTACCGAATCGGTAATTACCGATTCGGTATTTGCCATTGAATCCTATGGGCTTCAAGGCCCATAGGAATCAATGACAAATACTGATTCTGTAATTACAGAATCGGTAAATACCGATTCCTATCGATTTGGTAAAAATTACCGAATATTTACCTACATCTCATTTACAGATTCATGAATACCGAATCGGTAAAATTCGGTATTTATGAATCGGTAAATGAGATTTACCTACATCTAGGCCACTATTGTTTTTCTAAATACTTCATAGTATGCTTCCATAGAGCGGCTTTCGGTCAGTGGACTTCATCCATTGGCCTGTTTGTTTGTCATTCACGTTTTGCTTCCTCCCGCATCATCATTCTGCATTGGGCGGTGGGTCAGCCCTCTTTTCCCATTGGCTCCCTTGGGTGACTGCAGAGTGCCTGTGCACATTGTTCACATCCACCTAAAAATGTTGTCTTTCTCTCAAGTGACGAAGCTGGTTTGCAGGGTTTTTTATTTTATTTAGGTTTATAGTAGCTTTAAATACCAGATATTTATTTTGCCTGCTGTTTAGGGGCCAAGTTAGTTGAGGGTTTATTTTCTATCTCCTTCTAAAGCTGCTGTAACAGTGTTTGAGTTCTATTGTAACATTGTAGCGGTCTGGCATTTGATGCTTAGTTTGGTGGGGATTTATTCTTGTCACGTTCGCAAATCTTAATGGCACCACTGAAAGGCAGCTTACGTAAAAATACCACTAGTAAAGCCTCCACATCAGTACATGTTTTTTTCATTTTTAAATGTTTATTTACAAACAGGTCAGCCAAGTTTAGCTTCTGCATGTTTTCATTTCATTCTGTATGCTTGTATGAAAACAGAAAATCAATCTGCCATTACACAACTGAAGGCCAGTCCATTTTGACTTTGCCAGTGCTTATTTCTGATGCTACAAATGAGTCAGAAAAAGCTGACTGGGCAGTTTCTTCCTCTTCTCTGCCCTTCAACAGCAACAAAGGCGGGAGCGAGAGCAGAGGAAGCAGCAGGAGAAGGAGCAACAGAGGCGCATCGAGGACATGCAGGCTATCCGAAGGGAGGAAGAGCGACGGCAGGCGGAGCGAGAGCAGGTATGGAGCAGGCGCTGGACGAGGTCTCGCCGCAGGCAGAAGTCCGCAAAATGGGCAACGTAAGGCCCTGAAGGATTTAACTTGTGGCAACTTTTCCTATTGCTTTACTCAGTTTCCCGCAAACAGACTGCAAACAATATTTGCCCCTTTTGCTCAGTACTGGAATATTTCTGGGCAGAGAGTCCCGCTCTCTGCTCTGGTTTGAGGATTCTGTGTCTGAATAGTATGGTTGTCCATTACAAACTTGTAAGGTGATTTCTGTGGATTCTTTTTATTTTTTTAAGTACTGTTCTATGAATCCTTGAAAGTAACTTGATATTATATAGAGTCAACAAAGAACCATTCATTATGGAATTCCCAAAGAAGGAAAGTTAAGCAACCATACGAATCACACAGATCACTAATTGATTCATTGTAAAAAACTTGCATATCCAGGGTCTGTATGAGAATCCCTTATAGCCAATGATAATCCTTTTAGGATTTGACTAAAGCCAGTTGCGAGGTTGTTATGGGATCCCATTGAGCCCCTGATGATCAGTCTTAGGAACCCATGGAGCCAGTGAACCTCCATTATGGGACTTCAATCGAGCCCGGATCCGTCCCTCACAGGAATACCCTAATTGCTGTATTAATCCATGATAATAATGAATGCCAGGCACTCTGGCTTTGGACAAGAGCTACTTTCTCTGACTTCATTTGTCATCCAAACCAAAACCTGAGCACGCAAACCTCGAGTCAGCACTTTGTAGACATTGAATACCTCTCGTAGTCTCCACACCTCAAACAGCCCATATTTTATCTTTCATCAGACATCCAACATCACCCAGTACCCACCAGTAGCATCACACACCATCACTCTGATCTCCCTTACTAAAGGGCCTACTGCAACAAACACAGGTTAGACAGAACCCTCTCACAACATACACACAACAAGGTTCTAGAGCCATGTAGTTAGCAAAGAGCGGTCTAATGAACTGTGCTGCAGCACATCGCACCGACACACACCCTAGAAACAAGCAGATAAAAAACAGCTTAAACCTGCCACAACTCATGTATGTAGCACCATATGATACAATACTGACCTGGATTATCTATAAGACACTGTGCTCCGGCCCAGCAGTGGGCAACGGAACACCGAGACACGAGCACTAGTGTTTCATCACAGCCACTTGTACACTGCAGACCCACGAGTGATATTCTTACTTTCATACTATTGCACACTAACCATTTCCAAGCTAAGCACTAAACAAACTATTTTTCTAACCACACAAAATCCAACCCCTCAAAGAATGTTCACTTGTACGAGGGGACTCTCCCAGTTCCATGCAAGCGGACGCTCGCTGCGTTGCCATAACAGTGTTTGAAAGTTGTATGCAGATGCCAACATACCACAACATAACTTTAAAGATATGCTGTATTCATGTTTAGGAATCCCGTGGACCCAGTGACCATGTATTTTAGGACTGAAGATGCCTGAAGTCCTTCACAATCCTTTACTGGGAATCCCCCAGCCCTGGGTATGATCTGCGATTGCAGTCCGTAAAGCCTGTGATAATCCATTCTAGAGCCAGTGCATGCAGCGAACCGACAATCTGTCATACCGGCTCATCTGATATGAAACCATTTACCAAAATCTCCTGCACCTCATTTAGGTGCAATGAGGGCATTCCTTACCTTAGACCCTCAAGCTAGCTTCTCTCTGATGGTCCTGTTCCCAGTGACCTTCCTGCCAGCCAGGGTCCCCTGCAGCTACCTCCAAAGTGCTAACATAAGCAAAAGCACAGCTTGCTGCATCAATCCCAAACATCTGATGGACATTTCTAACAGCAGAGTCCTCGCCTTGGAATATTCCCCAGATACTAGACTAGATTCTGAAATTCTTTTTAGAAGTGCTCCTATGTGCCACAAGGTAGCACCATGCATTGGCACTGTACCCACGAGTGCCTGACCAAAGCTGCATATAAACGCCACCCCTGCTTACTAACATCAGTTCTCTTTCCGCTCCTTCCCACGCGTAACCAAAGCACAACTTTTAAAAACAAGTTCCGGTGTGCTAACAAACGATCATGACACCCAGAACTGAATGCCACTGCTGCAGAAAACAGGTGTCGATCACGGGCCTGCATCATGTGTGTCTCTGGTGCCTGGGCTTGGACCATGACTCAGTCATGCAACAAAGGTAGCCTCATGCACCCGAAGCAAGCTGGGAAGCAAAGTCATAGTCATGGCTTTTGTATAAGTCCTGCTACCGCTCCAACTCACAGGCATGGACTCTTTTCAGCTTCCGAGGCTGCTCCCGTTAGAGGCCAACATTGCGCTCAAAGTCTAAACACAGACATAAAGAACCAGACACTGAATCTACTTTGGCTCGACCTCAGCCGATGTTGCGCTACAAGATTACAAAAGCTCAACTGGTCATCATACACCCAGGCTCTGACCCGGTGCCTCCACCAGGTCGTACACACCAGCAGAAGTTCCATTGCCTTTTTGGCTCTGACTTATATAAAGGGACAACCCAGGATGTAGATGATGATGATTGTGGTGATGGCTTTTCCTCCCAGCATTACAGATATGATTCATTTTACATGGATTTGTAAGAGGTCAGCGGCCCTGACATCTCTCCTGAGATAGGGCGTGACTCACTACATGGGCCACCAACAGAAGAAAGTGCCGCCTTCACTGCGCTGTTCTGGAGATCAGCCGTTTGTCTGAATTTGCACCTGCCCTCAGTTGAAACCTAGACAAATGTCCTTAAAGAAATTTTTCAGCCAGGGCCAGCTACTACTGAGCCCCTCAGCGATATTTTGTTGGCCACTTGGTCAAAGCTTGTTCACAGGTAAAGAGGCTGGTGGCCGAGCATCACAGGCCGGCCCCAGACTATCCCGATTTTCTTATCAAACATCCTACTCCAGAGTGCTGTGTGGTTCAGGCCTTGACTAGCATAGGGAATCCTGGTTCATTCCCCACAACTCCTCTGGTTAGGGGCTTCAAAAGGATGGAGGATTTTGACAAATGTACGTTTTCTTTCGTAAGACTTCCATTACACTTGGTTAATGCGGTTTGGTTACTGGGTCATTATAAACATGCCCTGTGGGTAATGGGCAGCAAGAGCTTGCCGGCAGTCCCAGAAATCCTTAGGACTGCTTTGACTCAGATGAATCGTGGTGGACAAGACTAGGCCAAATATGTTATCAGTGCGAGTCTGGATGCCACTGATTGCCTGGAGAGGGCCGTTGGCTCCAGTGTTGGACTCCGTTCCAGCCCTGTGCAGGCCACCCTTATGGATATGCTGTTCGATGGGTCTCTCCTTATCGGTGAGAAGTCGGAGTCTGCGCTGGAACACTGTGAGGAAAGTCAGGACAAGTTATTCTCCATGGGTCTGTTGACCTCTGCCAAGCAGTTTCCGCACCCATTCAAAACGTCCGAGGCTATTCCAGAGGGCTGGCACACAAAGGCCTTCCCAGCTAGTATGGCATCCACCCCACTCCTATCAAAGCTTTGGACGTGGGTGTGGGAGGCAGTGCGTGGGCCAGCAGGGGGCAGCAGCCCAGCCATTCCTCGTCCCCTGCTGCAACACCCACCAAACCACTTCAGTTTCCCACCGGGTGAGGGTAAGATTCATCATTACCTTCCAGGGTGGTGATTAATTACCTCCTAGAGTTGGGTCTTACAAACAGTTTAACATGGCAATGCCCGCCATTTCTTTTTCCTTGCCATACATTCCCCTCCCATATCCCCCCCCTCCCCCCCCCCCCCACCAGTCAGAGCAGCCCCTGTCCATTCTCCTGGAGGAGCTGTGAGTGCTGCTCTTCAGAAGATACTGAAAGAGGAGCGGGTTTGTAGCTCTCTACTTCCTTGTGCCAAAGGAGGACGGGCTTCTCTGGCCTATTTTGGATCCTCGGCCTCTATATGCTTTCCTGCGGAAGTCTTGAAAATGCTGGCCCTGAACCAGTCTGCCCTGGACCAGTAGCTGGATGGTGCCATCGGACCTGCAGGACGAGTGTTTTCATGCACCAGTCCTGCAGCCCCGCAGACTTTCTCTGCGGTTCAAGGAACGCCAGAGCATTAGCAGCTGTCGTGCTCCCCTTTAGCCTCACCTGTCCCCTTCGAATGTTCTGTATAGTGATGTTGGTGGTCCCTGCCCTCCTTCAGAATTCAGGCATACCCGTTTTTTTTTTTCTCACCAACTGCTTGTTCAAGGCGGGCTCACCACAATTAGCTGTAGACTCCCTCCGATAGTGGCAAACCTCCTGATATTGTTGAGGTTCACTATCATCCAGCCTAAGTCCAACCTCCGTTCACTGGATATGTCGTGGACACACTGCAGTTCCCAGCCTTCCCCTCACCGCACCGAATCCAGGACGTTTATACTAGGATTACAAAGTTTAAGCTTCAATCATGAATCTCGGTGAGATCATCCCGGAGGCTTTTTGGCTTCTTCGCCACCTGCATCTCCCTTTTCACCCATGCCAGATGGCACATGGGAGCTCTGCCGCAGGATTCGAAGTTCTAATAGGCCCAACATCATGGAAATCTGAAAGTTATCATCCAGGTCTCAGTGGAGGCGGCTCACGACCCTCAGCGGGCCAACAATTATACCAGCTTCAGGCCTTCTTCCTTCCCCCTCCTACAACTGGTGGTAGTGACAGATGTGTCCCTACTGGGCTCTTCTGGGGGAGGTGGAAATCAGTCTCTGACAGATGCCTCATCTTCATATCAGTCTGTTGGAGTTGCAAGCCAATTGCCTGGCTCTGAAGGCGTTCTGCTGCCCATCAAGGGATGTGTGTTACAGGTTTTTATGGACAACACCACTGCCATGGGGTATCGCAACCAGCAGAGTTGAGTTGGGTCCTGGATCTGGTGCCAGGAGGCTCTGCACCTTTGCAGTTGGTTAGGGCACCAGCACACTCCCTGATCGCAAACAACCTTGCAGCGTCCCTGAATAGCACAGCGAACAAGCTGAACAGACTTTGTCTGGTGCATCATGAGTGGTGTCTGCATCCCGAAGTGGGGGTCGGGAATCATCCATCTGTGGGAAGAATCCTGTTTAGATCTTTTCACCCCCGTTGAGAATACACCGTGTCGAAGATTTGTGAACTGGAGTTTCCACATTAACACTTGTTAGGCGATGCATTCCGCCTGGAATGGAGCACATGACTCCTGTACACTTTCACACCCCAGTCTCTTCTGCCTGCAGTTCTGAAAATATCAAGAACGACCAGGCCCGGGTCATCCTAATGGGTAGAGATCGGCCCAGGAGTGTGTGGTACTGTCTCTGTCACTTGAAGTGGTAAATATCATCCTTGCACAAAATCCATTTATGTTGGACACTGGGGGATGTTTGTGGCCTAGTGAGGCGCTCATGAAGCTGACCCTTCACAGGCAGGGCCTTCCAGTGGACATTATTAAAGGTAATGTGTCTGCATTTACCTCACCGACCATGCTTCTTTAAGTTACCATGTTGTGATGAGATTTATTGAAGGTTGGGCACACATGTTCTCTCCCAAGCCTTTTTGTGATGCCGCGGTGGTGCGTTATCTTGGTCTTGACATTTCTCATGTATACGCCCTTCAAACCTATGCACGGTTGCTCTCCGCGTCTCCTTATTTTGGAGACTGTTTTCCTGATTGTGATTGTTAGCTCGTCTTATGAGGGAACTCCAGGCACTTTCACTACAACCGCCACTCAGCACATTTCTCCCAGACATGTCGTTGCTGAGGATTTGGTGGCACTCATCTCAAAAGTTACTACTAACTTCCATGTTGGACGGTCAGTCGCTGCAATAGCATTCCTAGTTTTCCTTGACCCCTCAAGGCTCCATCTGGTGGCCCCCAAAAGGGCTTTGAGTTTTTATATTGAGCGTTCCAAGAAACACGTGTGGATAATCCGCTATTTTTGGAGTTTCCTATGTTGAAGAAGGCAAGGCTGTGCAGAAGCGGACCCTGTGGATGTGGACACCCCTCTGCATCACGTTCTGCTGAGCACTGGCCCGGAAACAGCCATGCCTGGTGCGAGTGCCCATTTTACCAGGGCCAAGGCTGCTGCTAACGTGTTATCGCTTGGAAGGCCTGTCCTTGACATCTGCCAGGGCGCAGCATGGGCATCTTTGCATAGCTTCATGAAGCACTACCACCTTGACAGCTAGGTCCGGTGGGAGGGCACTATTCTCTCTCGGTCCTTGAGGACATATTGGTCTAAGTTTACTCCGCAGACCCTCCACTTGGGAAGTTGATGCTTTGGTATCTACGGTTAGAAGTATCCCTTAGAGCAAGAAGGCACTTGTCTTCGGCTACTTTTTCTGGTGGATACTCTAAATGCAGATCCCTCACCGGCCTCGCACCCCCCTGTTCTATGGAGCGGCCTCTTTTTAGCTTCTGAAAATGTCCAAGTCATTATTCAGCTCAGCGATACCGAGAATTGTTCATGCTCAGCATCTAAGGGCACAGAAAGGGAGAAACAAGAAGCAGACGTCCGCATTTATATGAGGCTCTGCTCCGTCTCTTCTGGGATGGTACGGAGAGGAGTGTCTGGGAACACTGCTAAGAAATGTTTTTTGATCGAGTCTGGTGCCCTGGGGAGGGTTTTTAAGTGAGGAATACGCAGTTAGAGGATCCACCAGAAAGAGTGTTACAAAAAGATGGTCATTTGTTCATTAGCAACAATTGTGTTTTTTTATTTCTGACGAGAGACACCTTGTTGCACTCCTGCTCGGTGAATCTTGCCATGCACAATTTTACTCTAACCTGTTCCTCAAGACTTTATTCAGTAGGTTGTGTTTCCAACCTCCCTCTGATATTTCCATTCCTTTTTCCCATGTGGTGTTCTCATGAGCAGTTACTCTTCAGCAAAGGTAGCCGCATTCAACATAATGCATTTAAGCATTTTTCGTATTTTCAGTGTACCATTTTTGTCCACTGATGCACATAATTTAATTTAAGACTTTAGCCGAATCCTGGCTTTAAGAAATACACAAAGATGCGTATTCAGAACGATTTCCAGAAAGATTATCACTACACGTGTATTTTCCTTTAATTTTAGTTATCCTGAGGGTTTGTAAACGTGTAACTCCTTTAGATCTTGGTCTTCCGCAGTGCCAGCCCCTATCGATTACTGATTGGATCTGGATAACCTCAGTAATGAAACTGAATAGGAGCAGAACACCAAAACCAACTGAATCGGAGATCTGAATGCTTTGGATTCTAAAGTCTTCTTTCCAGGAGGTGAGATGCAAAAAGCCAGACAGAATCAATTTGATGGCTTCTGTGCATGCACGGACGTCCGTCAGTGATAGCACTGCATCGTGTCTAGTTCAAGCGTTCTCCATCTTGGAGCAGATTTCACATGTCTGTAGCTTCATAAGACATGAATCCGTCTGATTGTGAGCATCCATCCTTTCCTTTCCTTGGCTCAGTTAATCATAACAGCTGTTCAGGCACGGCTAAATACTGTGTCCTCTTGCAAGCTCTTGATCACTAAAAGCCAGCCCAGGAAGGGACCTTAGTGGGCATTTGTGGATTATTGATGGACTCGTGTATCGAGGCATTGAGCCAACATCCGATTTCCTGACGCGATGACTATTGTCATGGGTGTTACTCTGAGTTTATGTTGGTTAAGGGCTTCTTGCCTGATTGATCTATTTAGTGCCAGGAGGGACCCTGGGTGAGAACCCCTGTATTTATGTCCTTAGTAGCCTCTTAACCTCACCCTGCTGCCCCTCCCCATTTGTCCTTCACTTACTCTACATGCATTCCTTCCACGGTATCTACAGTCTTACCCACACTGTCTGGGTGCGCCTGTTGTTGTGAGAGTCGTTCTCCTGAGACGCCTATACTTGCTCATCTGCTGCTCCTGGTTGGTACTCATAAACCCTTAACTGTGGTTTCTGTTACTGGTTTCAGACTCGCTTTGTGTTCTCGTTTCCACGGGTTTGTGCCTTCACTGCTTCTGGATTTCCTTCTAGGCCCACTACTGTGGCGTCTGTTTCAATTCCTGAGTTGAGTCTTTACTGATTCTTAGTTGACTCCTTTGCCGTCTGTTTAATTCTCACGGTGTCGTTCTTTTTCTGCATCTAGGTTTTTCTCTACACTCACTCGTGTTGTATGTATGTGGTGTTCCTTAGCTGCTGCCTCACCGCTTTATATTGACTGCATTCATGCACTACTGTAGTCGTATCCTTTAACTTCCAGAGTTGCACCTTCGCTGCTGCTCGTTGACTTCATAGATTTCAATCAATCGATCAGGTCGTAGGTGTAGAGCGCTGCTTGTCACCGGAGAAGGTATCGAGGCGCTTTACTGCTGTGGCATCTATTTAGTACTCCTTGGTTTGTTTATTGGCCTTTGGGCACACCATCACTCATTTGCGTTCAAACTGCTAGACACCCTACAGCGGTCACTCCCCCAAACTATACCTACCGAGTCCATCATGGATCATTCCACTCCAGGATTCAAGTTCTTATCGTTCAGTGGTCTCCTACCCCATGCTCTACATACTCATTTTTTCTTATCTATACATCTCTTCCTCCTACAGTTCTGCACTTGCTGACCGGTTCCTATACTTTGTCTCAAAGATTACTTTAAAACATCCCAAACTTTGCATACTTGGAGACTTACTTCAGGGCCTAGTTCGCAAATGTAAATACTTCATAAAGAAATGAACGGAATCTCGTCCTTTCATCGCTACTGAACTTATACCTGACACAGTATTTGTGCATCTTGTAATCCCAGCACAGTGATGAGCTAAACTTGTTAATTATTCAGTTTCCCCTTCACATCTCTCCCCGTTCCACAAATTATACCACCACAAACCCACTGTCAGCTGCTAAAGCATAAAAATACATGGCCTGTTCACTTTTAATGCTTAGTTAACTTCCTCACCTGACAGCCTAACAACTACAGTTCAGCAGTTCCATAACTGACTAACACTGGATTGCATCAGCCGTTAGCAGAACCAGCGTACTCCGAACCACCACGATTCCCATCAACATCCGGAAGCAAGATCAGTGGAAAAACAATGGTGAAAGACAAGCAACTACTGTGATAAGATGCAGTCTCCTATCAGAATTTATAAAAACCACTCTTGCTCAGTGGTCACTATACTTCCAGTTCTGCTTCTCATTTTAGTTTTTTTTTGTTTCTAAACTGTGGAACAAACTTCTTTTGACTATGCATCACCATCACCTCTGCTTCTGTTTGAAGACACCTGAAAAGTCACTTCCTTAGCTTAGGCTGGAGCTTTTTCTTGTGTTTAACGAATTGTTCAATTTTATGTAATTGTGTACCAATTTTTTGTGTAACCCTGCTTTAAATAAGATATCTATCTTAATACAAATAAATCGCTGAAACGCCCAAAAATGGACAGCCAAAATCTTCACTCTACTTGCAGTGGGTCATAGGTACCTTTGCGAGGGGTCCGTTTCTAGAGGCCAAAGTGGACAGCACTAGAGCCAGACCAACACAATCTTTCTGAGGATAACTAAATAGGACAAAGTCTTTTCACCAGTCAGTGGAAGTAAAATGCAGCCTTTCTGGATCCCTGGTTTGCACTCCTTTAGTGAGATCATACCTATCAGAACATCTAGTATCAAAGAGATGTTCAGGTATTTGACCTTGATAGGAGTTGGACAGAGGGCAGAGTTGAATGGTCAACATCATGGACCCAACCTCTGTTGTTAAAAACCCTTCACTATTAGCTCTTCGTTTGTGGAGTGTAACTCTCAATTGTGTTTGCTAATCCATTCGTCAATGGTCCTAAGACATAGGCCAACAATACGGTTTTAGTTTTGTTAAAAAAAGCAATATGTTATGGTAGCGGAGTCTTATTAGTGTGGTGATACTCTGTAGAAGGTAAAGGGTCTGCAGTAGTCTTAAGAAGCATTAGGTTACCTTCTGCATGCTGAGAAGCGAGACTCCAGTGTGTCTTATAATTGGAATTAGGTATGCGTCGGCCATTCTGTTGTTTGGTGTTTTAAAAACATTTTTTTTTAATAGCTTCACTGGTGTGGGGAATGATTACTCTCTGCTCCTAATATTGCTAAAAGAGGTTTGACTCAAATTAATGTCTTTGCACCCCTATAAGGAGGAGGTTATTTTATCAAAAGCATGCATCCAGTGAGGAGACTCGAGCTGCGGAACAGCTGTTTTAGCTGAGAAATCTTTAGTTGTTGTGTCAGAAGTGGTTGAAGGTACATACTTTGATTCATCCTCAAATGTCCTACTTGGGCTGGCTTAATGACACACTGCTCTCATGGCCTCGTATCTCTGCTTTCACGAAGGCTGCATTGTGAAGTCATAAGGTGTTGGGTAGGATCGAGCTTCGAGTTCTGCCTTATCCTCACTAACTACTGAAGTGTATCAAAATTAGGGAATCCCCTGCTAGAATTACATTTAATTACAAGAAGTCCAGTTTCGGGTGAAGAATTTAAATTTGGGCCTGCAGATTAGTTTGGATGAGCTGCTGATTAGCTCTTTCTCGCCTCTTGAGCAGAAAAAGAGCACATCTCTGTTTAATAAACTTCAGAAATGTATAGTGTGCCTTAAGGAAAAGCATGATTGGCAGCAAATGTCTTTTCAATGGTTTCTGCAGATTAAACTCTTAAGAATCTTATCCGATAGAGACATCTACACACTGATTCTTTATCTTGGAATCCTCCCCAGGTGCCAGACTAGATACGGAAATTTTCGTACTGAAGTTGTCTTCCGGATGTGATGTCATAGGAGTCCATATAAGCTCTGCCTGACGCGCTGAAGTCAGTTCTTTCTTTTTTGCACTAACACACGGATCCACTCTGCAGGTTCTACTGCTGTTTTCAGCCTACTTGACGTCTTCCTGCGATGGAACAGTGTGCCTTTCTTCGATGTCCCCAGGGTTCAAGCCTTACGAGTCCTGTGGTCGACAAATGTCTGCCACGGATCCTCAAATTGTATGTGGTGTCTGGGTGAGCACCACGATTCCGACGAGTGTGACTCTTATCAACAGCTTTGACTGAAGGGGCGCAGGGAACGTCGCATGAAGCTCGTGGCAGTGCAGGTGTCACAGTTTTCGAAGCCTCTCATTGTCCTCGGTCCCCTAAGTGTTCTAGGAATTGACTGCGTGTCTGTTCTAGGAGCCATTCCCGCGGGCGTCCTTCACCTTTAATATCTGGAGGTAAGCCTCTGCACCGGTGGTCGAAGTGGCGGCGCCTCCCGCCTTCGTCGTCTGCCACTGATCCCCTCTCTTTTGTTGTGCTGAGGCATGAGTCTGCCCTCGTCTCCCCCACCTATCCTGGTGCTTTGGTATCTTTGACCCAGATGAGACAATATTCTCACACTCTTCTTTCTGCTCTTGGGTCATCACCTCCCTCTGGAACGTTTTCGGACCCCATGGACTATGTTGGCTGGTTCATCCTCAGCTCGGCCTATTGTGTCTAACACCTCAGCAGTGGCCTTGAACAGCCCTTCACGACATACACCCTCGGCTCCCGCTTCTGGTCTTCTGACTCAGATGTCAGCCTCGAGCTCTTGTCTGCCGGCTCCGATGGTGGTGCCATCGATGCCGATCGCCGCTCCTTCCGAAGTCGAAGCGTTGCCTTCACTGAATCGAATGGTTTCCTTTATGCCGTCAGATGCGGCACCAATGGAGTCGGCTGACTCAGACTTCCTTCCTCGGGTTTTTATTCTGAGGACCATAGTTGTGGAAGTACTATGGAATGTCTGGAATGTCTGTTGTGTCCTTCTCCAATTCAGGACAATTAAGGACACGGTACCACCCCCATGCCATCTGGCTGGTTACTTGACTTGGCTGACGCTAGTGTCTTAGAATCTTCGCCATCCTCCTGTCTCCACCCGGTTAGGCTACTGAGGCCAGCTCCATGTTGGTGGACATGCGCCATAGAGTTTGGATTGCTCTGGATTTACACCTTCTTTAAGTAGAATTGCCAACAGACCCCTTACTTGGTATTCTACACCCTGCCCAGTCTAATGTTGAGCGTATACTTCCTTATCGTGACTGTCTTTTCGATATCCTTTTGGGTGCTTGGACTAAACCTGATGCAGCCCTCCCTGTGAATCGCTCAATTTCTCACAGGCATCACCCGGCCCTGGAGTATTCCTCCTGTCTACTTAGGTGTCCCTCTACTAAAAGCTTTGTGGTTCTGGCTGCTTCAGCCATACAGAATATTGATTTTCTTCCCTGTGTCCCTCTGGAAAGAGGGGCCAAGAAATGTAACACTTGTGGTAGGCGTATTTTCTCTTCTTATAGCGTCGCTCTGCCTTGTCTGAACACTTCTTTTGTGCTCGCCCGCTTCTTCCACGCCTTGTGGGACTCCGTGGAGTGCCTCTCGCCCTCCCTTCCTGAGGAAGCCTGGAATGCTCTTGTTCCCCTGGTACAATATAGGCAGCAGGCTGCCACACTTCGCGTCCACTGTGGTATGGATACTACCAATTCAGTTGGCGCTCACGGTTGCGTACTTCCAGGTTTTCGGAGGCTGTGCAAACTGCATTGATTGACATGCCTTTTGAAGGCACCTCCCTTTTTGGTGCACACGCCGGATACGATTTATGCCGTTCAGGGATTGTCCTGGTGGTACAGAGTCTCAACTCGGTTATTATTTCACGCCTTCTCTCCCTTCCAAGGATATTCGCGGTGTGGTGGTCCTGCTCTCTTCAGGTACCCTTCGTCTTGTTCTTGCTGTTGGTGACCGGTTTCATTTCCAGCCATCTGGAACTTATCTTGTTTTGCGGTCTCCTGGAGTCTGTCCTTTGACTTTTTTTTTTTTACAACTTGCATTTTTCCTACCCCAGTGCTTCCTCTTGAGCAGGTATTCTGTTAAGTTGTGCAGTTGCACTATTGCCTTGTTCCCAATTTCCGGGGTGCCTCGGATGCTTTTTAGTGAGCTACTCTTACACTTTGTATCCCTTATAGGGACTTTGCCTTCCTCTTTCGCTGGCCTTTTGTCCATATGGGCTCTGCTGGTGCCACAGGCAGGCAACCTCTTTGGGTTCCTATTGGTTCAGACCTGGGTTCAATTACTCCAGCCTTGTTGTGCTGCAAGGACTGTTCGTCTCAAGGAATCTAGTATTCTGGTGCCTGTTTTATACGTATCTCCCATCGTATTTATGGGGTAACTGTTGTGTCTGCTCTTCTTTTCAGTCCCCTTCACCCGGTACACCGGTCCCCTTCCTTGTTCTGGTCCTTAACTGGTATCCTCCTTTCACTAGCGGCTGGGGTTTTTCCTTTCCTCCCTCCACTCTCGCTTTCGTGGTGCCCCCCCCTCACATTTCTTTGTGATATAGCTTATGTCCACCCCCCTCTTTCCCTGGTGGGGAGTTTTCATTCATTACATTTTTCTTAAGGGTCTATCCGGTCTTTTCCCTCGTTTTCCTGAACTGTTGCGGTTTGTTTCCGCTGGCCATTGGTTTCACCTTGACGGAACTCTTCTTCTCGTCTCACATCTGATCCCAAGTAACGCTGGCTTTCATACTCCCACTGGTCTTCAGGTGTCCCGGTCTTTTACCAGATGCAGGTCTTGGATTTCTTTGCGGTTTCCAATGGTTGATAATGGACTTTGAGCGCAGACGTCCAGCGCGGCTTCTTGAAGTCCACGTCAGTGAACGAAGGCTTTGAATCATCTTTTGCCTCCTCGGTGAGAGCTTCAGTCACTAAGGATTGCGATCTTATTGGCTAATGATGTGGTGGTAATGTAGTGACGCTGTTGTAGCTGTCCTCATTTCTGGCATATACTGAGCAGGTGCTACTATTACCCATTTTAATAGCACTTGGTCTTTCATCCTGGAAGGCATGAAGGGCAGAGCGTGCCCTGCTCCAGGTTCTTTCTTTCTTTTCTGTTACCAGAGATCTCGTACAGATCACCACAGTGGAATCAGACTTTCAGCATGAGGAGTCTGTACAAAGCCTCTCTGTCTGACTGACACTAAACTAAGGTGACTGGACCATGCAGCAAGTGAGAAGTGCAGGTAAGTAAAATGACTTCTTAATTCCAAGAATCGTGTCAAATCAGCCAATGTTTTATATATTTCACTGCTCCTTCCAGAACTCTATTGCCAGCATGCTCGTAGCTTTGCTTTTGAAAGAAATGGAGTCCTCTGAGGCCCTCCGCTGAGCTCTATATGGTGCAGATACTGCTATTTTCATGACTCAATATGTATGATCTTACTTTAGTATCGTGTGCGATCTTGCTTTGTTAGAACGTGCATTTTGGAATACTACACTTCATATTGCTGTAAAAGTCAGTGCTTCCAAGACAAACATTCTTTTAAATGCAAATCCTTTGGTAGATGCAGAAGGAAAGTTGCCTTAGTGTCAAATGTGATGCTACGAACAGAGAACCATTGATACTTGTTTAAACATGCTGGTTAGTGCACGTTTTGAAGATTCTTTGAAGCCTTCTGACCGCCCTAGTAGATGCGTGCTTCAGGCTATGAAGATAGAGGATCTTGGCTGAGATTTTTGCCTCTTGGCCCAAGACCATTCCTTTTGCCCTTTTTGTGCTTATTTTCTGAGTACTCCTGTTCTTCGCCCTTCTGGTTTTACTTCTTCTGTTTCTCTCTCCCTTTCTATTTCTCTCTTTCTTCTCTCCAGGAATATATAAGGCACAAATTAGAGGAGGAGCAGAGACAGTTAGAGATCCTTCAGCAACAGCTCCTGCAAGAACAGGCCCTTCTTCTGGTAAATGGTGCCTCTCATCACCTGCTCATGTTCATTCTTTTATTGCCAGATCATTTCTCCATCTGTCAATCACTGAAGATAACAGTCTTTAATTGATTGGAACATTAGCTAGATAATTCCTGTGACTCATGGGTGTACCATTCATAAATCCTTGGATGTGCATTTCACTTCGCAACATCTTATAAATATTACACCATTTGTGGTATCAAGTGAGCAGGTTGCGAACCTGTCTTTTGTGTTTGACTTTCCAAGCTCATTCAGGCCATCAAGCTTGATTTACAGACAATCTTAATGCTTTAAAGAGCATGATTGATGGGTGAGGTGTCCGTATCAATTACTTTTACAGATCGCTTCACAATTAAAATGAGATCTTAGCCTGTAAAAGACAAATACCATTACATTGAAGTAACGGCTTGATTGAAGTGTTTGCGGTGTTTCGTTTGTTCGCGGTCGTGTAGACCACCCTCTGAATTATCACTCAGTCCATCTTCTTCATTTCCAGTCATAACACAATCCAGTTCAATCCGCTTTCCTGCAAAGTCACCAATTGTTGGCATTCAGAGTCCACCTCTCTGCTGTCCCGGAAGTGTGAGGACCCATCTGGTTCTTGGGCCTTCTGTTATTGTCATCATTCTGACCCTACGGTTCTTAGAGCTCTTCTTCTGCAGTTGCATGTCCCTTCCCGCATAATGTGTCTTCCTGATCAGTTGACTTATCTAGTGAATCGCTCCAGAACCCATCCATTCGCACGTGAGCCTCTGTACTGACCTTCATACAGCTACCGCTCCCAGAATGATTGGATATTTTCTAAATTCTATATTCCCTGTTTTATCCATATTTATCTCAGCTCTCACCGTTTTCATCTCGTCTTTCTCTTCTGCCACCGAACCTTTTCAAGCAAACCGTAGCTTCCTTAAGCCAGTATCTGCTTTTCAAGCATCCGTATGTCCCATCTACTGCTGCCGTGTAGTCACGGGTACTGTGCAGGATATGCACCAGTATCTGCAGCGTGTTTTGGGCCCATCATGTGTTTCATACTGTGTGTCTCCCTTACTCAGCAGTTATACCGTAGTTCTCTTCTGGTCTCTGCCAACACCGATCAGCATGTGAAGAGTGTATGCAGACAGTTCCATTGATTTCTTAAGAGTCCAAATATTCCATGAGTGTCTGTACATTTCCACCATAACTCACCTTTTTCCCCACACACTCACTCCGCATCTGGTCCAGATCTTTGCATACCTTTCTGCAATCTGTGACGACCACTTTCTTTACAGTCCCTCCATCTCACCGCTGTACCAGTCGTTGTCTCTCTGCATTCGGTCACCTGTTTGTTTCCCGAAAATTTATAGGATTTCTCTAACTATTTTAGTTTGCGCAAGTATTGGCTCTACCACTATTGTTGCCCTGGTAACCAAGTCTTCAGGGAACCTATCCAGTCAATTTAAAAGGCGAGTGTTCAGTTATTGGACTGCTCGAAGTCTATCATGGCACTGGGAGTCTCTCTTTCGCTGCACTCTTTAGTTTCAGCAACCGTGGTCATTCCATTGCTCTCCTTAGCAGCCGCTGGGTTCTTCATTCACTCATATCACTTCCTCCAGTCACGACTTAGGTGAAAGTAAAGCATATCCAGCCCATTTCCTTCTACCCATCAGTCATCTTCAATGACATTTGTGGTACATGCTCCTCTCTTTAACTTATTAGTTGAAACATCAGACCTATTGTGTGTCACAAGAAAGTCTGCAATGTGATTTCATAATGTCATTTTCTTCTGTTTGAGCGAAGGTTGTCTTGCTTCCACAGTAACTAATTGACCTTTCTTCTTTCCCTCATGTTAACAACATTTTCTTTCCTCTGTTTTCCTTTGTTGTAAACTGTACTGTTTCCGATAGTCCTTGTTCCTGCAGATTCAGGATGTGAACAATCTACAGGTATATTGAGTATCCGCCAGAAAGAAAATTAACCAAGCTAAATAGCATTCTTTAGCGTGAGACTTGTCTCCCCGGAAGGGAAGGGTGATGGAAGTTACTGAATTAGTTTACAGCGAGATACAGATGCTGGATAGTTTGACATCATTCTTCTGGTCCGTTCATTGGTAGACAGGGCTTTCCACTCTGTGATGAAACCTCTCAAGATGGTTTTCAAACATCAACCCTGAGGTTACAATGTTCTACGTTTGGAGGAATCTGGTTGCACACTTACCAGATGGGATTTTGTCTGGAGTGGCCCTGTTTTTCTGTGGACCGCTCAGAAAATGAGGGACAGAGGAGAGGTGATGAAGTGAACTATTTGCAAGAGAGCCTAGATGGCTTAATGCCTGCACATCTGCTTCTTCAGCAGTCCAATATGCAGGTTTGTCCTCTTCACAATAAGTGCACTTTATTCACAATGCAATAAGTCCAGCGTCACAAAAATGTTGTTTGCTAGAGGCTCGATCTGTAGAGGAGGCTGCAGTTAAGGTTCATAGAAATTGCCTTGTCATTAACACATATGTAAATCAAGTGCGAAAGGTAGAGGAGAAAGACACAAGGTCTTGGCCTCCTATTGACCTTCACTGTAAACAAAGACAGCCCATCTGTCACCTTTGGACTTTGTATCCACCTCTGGGTTTGGAAAACAGAATGTTTTCTTTAGATGACCCTCACCCACCAGGGTTTCCCCTTGGTGGCTTTCAGGACCCAATGATGAAGGATTCCACAAAGGGGAAACCCTGAGGGGTGAGGGTTATGGAAAGAAAACATTCTATAAGGGATAGGCTCTCTTTGTTTTCATTAACAGCCATGACTTGTCTCTTCATACCTTTATCCTCACAGCCATGACTTGCCTCTTCATACCTTCATCCACACAGCCATGACTCGCCTCTTCATACCTTCATCAACAAAGCCATGACTTGCCTCTTCATACCTTGATCCTCACAGCCATGACTCTCCTCTTCATACCTTGATCCTCACAGCCATGACTCTCCTCTTCATACCTTGATCCTCACAGCCATGACTCGCCTCTTCATACCTTCATCAACAAAGCCATGACTTGCCTCTTCATACCTTGATCCTCACAGCCATGACTCTCCTCTTCATACCTTGATCCTCACAGCCATGACTCGCCTCTTCATACCTTGATCCTCACAGGAATGACTTGCCTCTTCATACCTTTATCCTCACAGCCACGACTCGCCTCTTCATACCTTCATCCACACAGCCATGACTCGCCTCTTCATACCTTCATCAACATAGCCATGACTTGCCTCTTCATACCTTTATCCGCACAGCCATGACTCGCCTCTTCATACCTTCATCAACAAAGCCATGACTTGCCTCTTCATACCTTGATCCTCACAGCCATGACTCTCCTCTTCATACCTTGATCCTCACAGCCATGACTCGCCTCTTCATACCTTGATCCTCACAGGAATGACTTGCCTCTTCATACCTTTATCCTCACAGCCATGACTTCCCTCTTCATACCTTGATCCTCACAGCCATGACTTCCCTCTTCATACCTTTATCCTCACAGCCATGACTTCCCTCTTCATACCTTTATCCACACAGCCATGACTTGCCTCCTCAAACCTTGATCCACACAGCCATGACTTGCCTCTTCATACCTTTATTGCATGGTCGAAGAGCCTGCGGATGGGACATGAATTGCATGTTCGAAGAGCCTGCGGATGCTATTACCATGAATTGCCTCTTCATACCTTCATCAACATAGCCATGACTTGCCTCTTCATACCTTTATCCACACAGCCATGACTTGCCTCTTCATACCTTTATCCGCACAGCCATGACTTGCCTCTTCATACCTTTATCCGCACAGCCATGACTTGCCTCTTCATACCTTTATCCACACAGCCATGACTTGCCTCTTCATACCTTTATCCACACAGCCATGACTTGCCTCTTCATACCTTTATCCACACAGCCATGACTTGCCTCTTCATACCTTTATCCTCACAGCCATGACTTCCCTCTTCATACCTTGATCCTCACAGCCATGACTTCCCTCTTCATACCTTTATCCTCACAGCCATGACTTCCCTCTTCATACCTTTATCCACACAGCCATGACTTGCCTCCTCAAACCTTGATCCACACAGCCATGACTTGCCTCTTCATACCTTTATTGCATGGTCGAAGAGCCTGCGGATGGGACATGAATTGCATGTTCGAAGAGCCTGCGGATGCTATTACCATGAATTGCCTCTTCATACCTTCATCAACATAGCCATGACTTGCCTCTTCATACCTTTATCCACACAGCCATGACTTGCCTCTTCATACCTTTATCCGCACAGCCATGACTTGCCTCTTCATACCTTTATCCGCACAGCCATGACTTGCCTCTTCATACCTTTATCCACACAGCCATGACTTGCCTCTTCATACCTTTATCCACACAGCCATGACTTGCCTCTTCATACCTTTATCCACACAGCCATGACTTGCCTCTTCATACCTTTATCCTCACAGCCATGACTTCCCTCTTCATACCTTGATCCTCACAGCCATGACTTCCCTCTTCATACCTTTATCCACACAGCCATGACTTGCCTCCTCAAACCTTGATCCACACAGCCATGACTTGCCTCTTCATACCTTTATTGCATGGTCGAAGAGCCTGCGGATGGGACATGAATTGCATGTTCGAAGAGCCTGCGGATGCTATTACCATGAATTGCCTCTTCATACCTTCATCAACATAGCCATGACTTGCCTCTTCATACCTTTATCCACACAGCCAAAACTGCCTCTTCATACCTTCATCAACATAGCCAAAACTGCCTCTTCATACCTTCATCAACATAGCCATGACTTGCCTCTTCATACCTTTATCCACACAGCCATGACTTGCCTCTTCATACCTTCATCAACATAGCCAAAACTGCCTCTTCATACCTTCATCAACATAGCCATGACTTGCCTCTTCATACCTTCATCCACACAGCCATGACTTGCCTCTTCATACCTTCATCAACATAGCCATGACTTGCCTCTTCATACCTTCATCAACATAGCCATGACTTGCCTCTTCATACCTTCATCCACACAGCCATGACTTGCCTCTTCATACCTTCATCAACATAGCCATGACTTGCCTCTTCATACCTTTATCCGCACAGCCATGACTTGCCTCTTCATACCTTCATCAACATAGCCATGACTTGCCTCTTCATACCTTCATCCACACAGCCATGACTTGCCTCTTCATACCTTTATCCACACAGCCATGACTTGCCTCTTCATACCTTTATCCGCACAGCCATGACTTGCCTCTTCATACCTTTATCCACACAGCCAAAACTGCCTCTTCATACCTTCATCAACATAGCCATGACTTGCCTCTTCATACCTTTATCCACACAGCCATGACTTGCCTCTTCATACCTTCATCAACATAGCCAAAACTGCCTCTTCATACCTTCATCAACATAGCCATGACTTGCCTCTTCATACCTTCATCCACACAGCCATGACTTGCCTCTTCATACCTTCATCAACATAGCCATGACTTGCCTCTTCATACCTTCATCCACACAGCCATGACTCGCCTCTTCATACCTTTATCCGCACAGCCATGACTTGCCTCTTCATACCTTTATCCACACAGCCATGACTTGCCTCTTCATACCTTCATCAACATAGCCATGACTTGCCTCTTCATACCTTCATCCACACAGCCATGACTTGCCTCTTCATACCTTCATCAACATAGCCATGACTTGCCTCTTCATACCTTCATCCACACAGCCATGACTTGCCTCTTCATACCTTCATCAACATAGCCATGACTTGCCTCTTCATACCTTCATCCACACAGCCATGACTCGCCTCTTCATACCTTTATCCGCACAGCCATGACTTGCCTCTTCATACCTTTATCCGCACAGCCATGACTTGCCTCTTCATACCTTTATCCACACAGCCATGACTTGCCTCTTCATACCTTTATCCACACAGCCATGACTTGCCTCTTCATACCTTTATCCACACAGCCATGACTTGCCTCTTCATACCTTTATCCACACAGCCATGACTTGCCTCTTCATACCTTTATCCGCACAGCCATGACTCGCCTCTTCATACCTTTATCCGCACAGCCATGACCCTCCTCTTCATACCTTTATCCGCACAGTTGGTACTTGCCTCTTCATACCTTCATCCACACAGCTCAGCAGATTAACCAGCTAACACCCTGGCCTGCAAAGACCGGTATTTCCACAAAACGGGTCCTAATTACTCCAGACAAGTGGGTGCCAAATACTGCACAAGTTCAACCTCTCTCCAAAGAATCTACAAATGAAATTCGAGAAAACAAAAAAAGAACATATGCCATTACTCTTAAAGCGAGCAACGGAACTCTTGGACAAAAGAGCCATAGAGGAGTCGGTTACAGCTCGGAGAAAAGGGCATATTGAGACAATCAGAGACCTTCTGAATCTACAACCCCTCACCTGATAGGTCAGAAGTTCCCATTGCTAAAGATCAACACATTAAGATGTCATTTTCTGATGTGCAAATGTGATTTCATTAGTTCCTTTGATTAGAAGGACACTGAATGCCACACACCATTCCCTCTAAGCTAGAATGAGTACCCCGGTTTCAGTTTGTGGTCTGTTATTCTGCGCACCAATCCCATTCACGATGATCTCCGGGTAGAGACTGTTCATGTATAGGACCAGCTGACCCCTCTGGACGGATCACTGATCTCTCCTGCTAAGTGTCAGGTGACTTCAACCAGAACATTTCTCGAACACGTGGGCTGCAGAATGAGATTTCTAACTGAAGAAATGCCATCTGATTCTGAGCCAGATTTCTGTAGGCCATCTCAGAGACACAGCAATTAATTAGCCTTTCCTCATCTCATAAAAAAAGAGTGAAAGAAATGACATGTCTTCATCTAGTATCCGGTTGGTAAGTTAAAAGACCATTCCAGAAGTAACTTCATAAATGTAGGATACAAGCTCTGGGGGGATTGGTCGATTTGGTTAGCTACTTCCAGTGCTTGAAGGTATACGTTCTCTGGCAAAGGAAGGCAGCTCTCCAGGTGACCGGAAAGGAAGAGACCTCCTTAATAGCTGGAGGGCACCTATCATCAACACTGGATTCATTGATACAGAGGACAGTGGCACTTATACTGAAATCCTTTCGGACGTATGCAAGAAGGTGGTATCGATTCAAACAGATGAACCTCAACAGTGGTTTCCGTACTGAGATAGCGTTAGACTAGATCACCACACCTGTCAGGGTAGTCCCTGAACATTGGCGTTGGACCAGTATGGCAGGGATTACACTAACAACTTTTACTAGGAGGACAACATGAGGAGGAATGGTATTTGAGTCGCAACATACTAGACTTACACAGATGGCTACTGTGTGGAGCAACAGTAGGAGACTGGTTTGGAGAATGGGCAAATAGACAATGATCTGCTTTTCAAGCGATCAAACTGGAGTCGTGACGTTGCATCCAGATGTAACAAAAATCTGGCACTAAAGCCTGAGGAAAGGAGACAAGGTGCCTGTTGTCTGTACTTCAGAAAGAAAATGTGCAGAACTTCAACTCATGCTTTGTGTGTTAAAGGAAACCAAGCTCAGTCTGATGGCATGCTTCGTCACCCATCTGCCTCTCAAGCAGTGTGATAGGTTCCTCATAGCCAAGGAGCTCTTACTAGGGTCTATATAATTTCAGTAGAATAACTCCTATGTCTAAATATTTACTTTCTCACTCGGTTTGGCATAAATTCCTTTTTAGATACACTGTCTCAGTGCTTCAGACTGGTGAGACCCCTGGGCCCAGCTGGCTGAAATTGCACCTAGAAACACACAATAGGAACCCCTAGAGAATATACTGCTGATAGAGAGGTAGAGGCATTTCCATTGGGTTTCAATCAACTTAACCAAGTGATCTGAAAGAAGCGCAACTCATCCGTAAAGATGACTTTGATGCCTACTACTGAAGCGTGTCAAACATGGTGTTCAGATGACCTGAAGGGGACATGGATCGCATGGTCAACGAGCCTGCGGATGGAACATGGTTCGCATGGTCGACCAGCCTGCGGATGGGACATGGATCGCATGGTCGAAGAGACTGCGGATGGGACATGGATCGCATGGTCGAAGAGACTGCGGATGGGACATGGATCGCATGGTCGAAGAGGCTGCGGATGGGACATGGATCGCATGGTCGAAGAGACTGCGGATGGGACATGGATCGCATGGTCGAAGAGACTGCGGATGGGACATGGATTGCATGGTCGAAGAGACTGCGGATGGGACATGGATCGCATGGTCGAAGAGACTGTGGATGGGACATGGATCCCATGGTCGAAGAGACTGCGGATGGGACATGGATTGGATAGTCCAAGAGACTGCGGATGGGACATGGATTGCATGGTCGAAAAGACTGCGGATGGGACATGGATCGCATGGTCGAAGAGACTGCGGATGGGACATGGATCGCATTGTCGAAGAGACTGCGGATGGGACATGGATTGCATGGTCGAAGAGACTGCGGATGGGACATGGATTGCATGGTCGAAGAGACTGCGGATGGGACACGGATTGCATGATCGAAGAGACTGCGGATGGGACATGGATCGCATGGTCGAAGAGACTGCGGATGGGACATGGATTGCATGGTCGAAGAGACTGCGGATGGGACATGGATTGCATGGTCGAAGAGACTGCGGATGGGACACGGATTGCATGATCGAAGAGACTGCGGATGGGACATGGATTGCATGGTCGAAGAGACTGCGGATGGGACACGGATTGCATGGTCGAAGAGCCTGTGGATGCTATTGGCTAAGAATCAGAGAAAAACTGTAGCCCGTCAAGTCCAAGCCAAGTAAAGACGGAATTTAGTTTTTGAACTCGCTGATTGCCAGTAGTAGACCCCAAGAAGAAATGCATGAATGTGGTTCAGGAGGCAAAAAGAACACCTAGAAGGTTGGGTTATTCTCTTTACTGGAAGGGATTGTGAGTACAAATAGATATTCCATCAGAGTGTTCGAGACCTCTGACTGCGCTGGTTTTATTTATCTGACATTGTTTCATTGGGTATATTCATCAGTGTGCATCCTAGACCTCCTAACGCAAGGTTGGAAATAATGGGTCCCTTTCTGGAATCACTCAGATGTGGGTTTTTGGAAGGGTTAAGCATGTTTTGCCACAGACTTAGGATATTGCTCCTGAAACTAAATACAGTTGTTGAAGAGGCTCGCCAACCTTTCATTTCAACATATCACTAAAGACCTCACACTGGAGGGATATTTTATTTGTACCGTTCTGTCACTTTGAAGAGTCGGTGAACTTTATGCAGTAGCTAGAATTGATACATATTTAAAGAGAATATTGGGTGTTATCAAAAATGATATATTTTGTTCATGATATTCAAAAACTTGAGCTTTCAAACACCTAAAGGAAAATCCAAAAATAAATCTTCCCACATTGGGTATAAGAAGGGCATTAATAAATTACAGAACTGAGGCGTGTGAAAAGCCAAAACAATTATTTGATTCCTTTGGAAACACTAAGAAATTAATCCCCGTTATTAAGAATGATTTGGAAATTTTTACGGACATTTATTACAGAATCTGATTAATGTTGCGCTAGAGAAGCGGTTCTTGTAGCACATCTTCCGCTGCTTAAGGAGTCATCGATTCCTCTTTGATCCATACGGTACCGACCATATGAGGCGAATGGCTTCTTCAGGCTATAGAGAGGTATCAATGGTTGAAGAAACATCATCTATACAGGATATTGATGCATGGCGCCTTCTGGAGCACTCTTCATCATCAAGGTGGACTCTCGTGACCAATACACCTGTGGGTGATGCCCACAATCAACACCTTCAAAAAACAAGTCTGTGCATCCTGCTTACATGTTAGATGGCACAACGAGGAAACCTGCAACTATTCAAGGTGCAAACGTGTTTGATCAGGAAAACAATTGTTTTATTATTTGAAATATCTTTATAAGATATGTGTTTTATTGGAACAAGGACTCTCTTCTCATGACATTGCGTTGACATACATTTCAGCTGTCTTTACTTTAAACTGAAATAATTTTGCTTATGATTCAATAAAGATACAATTATAAGAATTTGGATTACTTTTTCTACCTCAGAACTATAACAAAATTGTGTTCACATGCTGCCTTTTTGGTTTATTTGAATCCTTCAGATATTTCCTTCTAGTATGACTCAGAATGTTTTAATAAAAACAGTCTTCAGTCATTTAATGTGCACACTCCAGTAATACTCATTGAGATGTTGAACTTATTTACTCCTGTTTGGTCAGAGAAAGGATTTCCCACTGTGTCAATGGGGTTGGAAAGTTGATCGTTTTTTTCCCCTTGAGGTACCCGTAATTCTCAGAAACTATGACACCATGCAAAGTACTGATGGGTCCAGTGCGAGGGGTGCTACAATATAAAAATTGTGGACCCTTTGAAAGGTATGCGCTCATGCACAAGTGCTCGCAAGCTACCAACACGCACAGTTTCAGAGTAGTTGCGCAAAAAAAGCCAAGCAAGCATTGTACTCGCTACAAAATGCTCTTAAGTTAACAACACTATATAACACTCTCTAGAGAAAAGTATGTGAGTGGGAAGGTGCGAGAACAGTTGTAGGTCCCATGGACTGATCAGAATCCCCGTGGACTGTACTCGTGGAACAAACATGAGTTTCCTCCTACGGTAAATAAACCTAAAATTCTCTTAGTTTACTTTCCCTGTGGCGGTTTACAGCATGGTTTTGTCAGAGAACACCTGGTATCTTTTAGAACAGCATTTTGTTGTTGGAATTATAAACTTTGTCAGGCAGACTAAGCACTTTGACATTCCATCCGTTGCTTACAGCGACAGATAAATGGGCCATCATGTAGGAACATTAAATTGCCTGTTTAATACCAAGTTACATTTATGATTGAGAAATGTCATGCTCGAAGATTAAACTTACATTTTTCTCACTCATGCCCTGACGAAATGACTTGCCATAGTCAGACATGTCTGACACCCTCATCTCCTAAGGCTACGGATAATGCGGGGGTTCAGTTATATTCGTTCCAAGTGATTCTGTCTGCTGATGAGGACATAGTGCTGCATATCACGGTCATCTGGCTATACTCTGGGGCATCGTGCTGTATGTTTTAGTGTAATCTGGCCATACTCTGGGGCATCGTGCTGTATGTCTTATTGCAGGTGTTTCTCTGCCTTATTCTACTCATCTTCTATCCTCAATAAGACCCGGCTCACATCTATACTCTTTGTCATCTGGCCATACTTATGAGGCAAAACATGATGTTTACTGGAGTGAAAATAATGTAGGCATATAGATAGAAAGCTTGTTGCAACCTGCACGGAAACACAAGCTTAGCCCTGCCACCTCTCAGATTTTCTGAGATTAGTACCTTTGCCACAATGATGTATCCAGTGTTCGAGGCATGTATGCGGTAGATATACATACTTTGCATACTCCTGCCATCTAGTGTTGGGTCTGGATGTTTGGAAGTTATTTTTCTTCAAAGAAGTTTATCCCAGTCACAAGGTAAGGTTACGCCTCCTTTCGGCGATAGTGCGCATGGCCATCACCTCCATTGTTAGATTGTTTTCTTGCCGCCATCGAGTCCAAACATGTATTGCTGCGCTCAGGTTATTGTACACATTTCCCTATTCTCGGCGTATCAATTTGATCGGAAAACTCTTTATCGTCGGTCGAAAAACATTTTGGCCGGCCTTCGGGCCTAGCCGCGTCAGTCTAGCCTTCTTCCGATCGAACGGACTCCGTTTCAGTTCTGTCCTCGGTGCCACTTCAAGTATCCTCCCACCGACCTAAATAAAGTCTGCAAAATGTGCCTCTCAGTGGAGCACAAGGAAGAAGATTGTGAGGCCTGTCGGTCGTTCCGATCGAAAAAGACGCTTCGGGATCATCTGGCTCGACGACGAAAAATGCAGCGCCAAAGCATCCAACATACTCCGGATATCTTCGGAGAAGAATCCGAACAGGAAGAGGTCGAATCGACCGCAGCGCAAGAAAAGAGTTGGAGTCTGAGGATGTTCCACCGGGAGAGGGTGCTATGAGTACTAAAGCCCCTGTACCCCATAAATTCTCTTCCACCAAACATAAGGCTTCAGCACCACCTCTGCCCTTTGTCGGAACCGTGATGTTTCCGACACCCTGCTCTCAGGCCCGGCATCAAAACAAACAGTCAAACCTTCCGGCTTCAGTCGAAACAGCTTGTCTTCGGATCCAAAACCTTCCGCTCCGAAAGACAAGTCTGGTTCGGAACCGAAACCTTCTGCTTCGAAACACAAGGCCGGTTCAGAACCAAAACCTTCCGCTTCCAAGCACATAAAGGACAAGTCCGGTTCGGCACGAAACATTTGGCGCTGGAATCGAAAGATGACTTTCCAAAGCCCCCGGAACCAATCCTGGACGTTATGAAAGAAAGATTAGACCCTAAGCAAAAGAAGCTATACATCAATCCAGATACTGGACACATTTTAGCTAAAACACCTTCCAAAAGGAAAGTCAGTTCAGAGAACACTAGTTCTAATACTCCTCTCCAAGAAGAAAGACATGGCTGCAAGTCCCATTCACCCTACTTTGCCATCCCCTCCTTCACCATTACCACTGCCACGCAGAGATCCACTACGCATAACACCTCAGGGGTCACCTAATACACAGCCTGATTTAGAAGATGATGACGATGACAATGGTCATTTATCAGCAGATACATGAAATGAATATTATATTGATCCACCCAGGGATAATGATCCAGATTTATGCCTTGCAAAGCCATCACCTCCAGATGATAATGTCTCTCATCTAGAGCTGATTTCCAGGGCAGCAGCTTTTCATGGTGTTACACTGCACAAAGAGGCTTTAGATGAAGGCTTTTTATGTGAGGTACTAGTCAGTCAGGATTCTTTATTCGATGATTAAAAATCACCATAAAAAGTACAAACATACAGTATGCACTCATATCATTAAAAAACAATTAAATTAACATGAATCCTGTTATTAATACAACTATATCCAAGTACAATAATAAAAAAAGAAAAAGGACATTATGGAACTTTGACACCATATCAAGAATCACACAGTTCCCCCCCCCTCTAGTTGCCCTCAATCGAGCAGCCACTTTAATAAAATTAATAATACAGCACAATGTAAGGGGATCATTCGCCTGTTGTAAATAGATCAGTGCCTCTCGGGTGCATTTTATGTTAGATTTTCTTAAAATGTCTACCAAAAATCTACGCCTGGGTACAGAATAAAATGAACATAACAATACAAAATGAAGGGAATCCTGCGGAGACCTATTGTCGCAGCCGCAGGCTCCCCTCTGCTCAATTGTAGTGGAATACCCTAGAGGTGATCCCAATAAATATGGTAAAAGATTGAGCCTAAAACGATTCATTAAAAATCTATCTTGTGCATTATGCATCAAGTATAAATAGGGTTCCATTCCTTTACGAGTCTTTACAGCGTTATAGGCACATACCGTGGTTTTAGCCCTGTCCCGCTCTGCTCTCACGGTGGCTTTATGTGCCAAAAACACTTTTTTTACAGTCGACTTATGGAGTGGGGTAATTATTGCCGGGTCAGAAAAAAGATTCCCGAAGCCCAGCATGTCCAGCGCGGATTTGACATAACTGAGCCACGGGATTCGCAACCATTTTTCTCTGCCCAAACAATCCTTCATTATTTCCCTGCTTAGGGTTGCCTCAGGGTTTGTCCAGATGTTTAGCCATGCTAAAATTGGCCTGACTGTCACCAAATCCTCAAGATAGGGTATCCCTAACTCCTTGTGTGCAATAGATGCAACTAAGCTGTGCGGGGCTTTCAGGATGGAGCGTAGATGTTTATTCTCTATGTGAGGTACTAGCTGTCTTCACATAGAACTAGTCAGAGTCTACCTATGTTAAAAGACATGATGAGACCTGCAGATGAGATATTTAAGGTCCTGTTCGTGCCCTCATTTTAACACCTAGGGTTGACCAAAAATACAAACAACCCCCCGCCCCATCTGATCCTATTTTTTTAAAGGACAGCTACCTTTAGACTCACTAGTATTTTCTATTGCTTGTAAGAGTGCAAACTCACAGACTCTGCAGATGCACGTCCCCCGGACAACGAGTCTAAAGTGATCAACGCATCTGGTGAAAGGTGGCAGCTCAAACAGATATAACCACTGGCGTATTGCCAGCACGCAGGGCCCACTAGTCAGGTATGACGGCACACTGGGACGAGATGGACGGCCTACTTCAATACCTCCCAGAAGAGCACAAAAACAAAGCACAAGAGTTAGTTCAAGAAGCAAAATCATATTTAATGCTTCTATTAGATATGTTCTAGATGCTGCTGACACTGCAGCGAGGGGAGTTACCACCAGCATTCTACTACGTCAACGTGCTTGGCTTAAAATTTCAGATTTTAAACCTAAGGTCCAGCAGTTTATTTTAAATACCCCTTTTGACAAGCAAGATCTTTTCAGACCTTAAGGAGATGAGACCTTTGAAAAGAAGGAAAAAGACCAAGACATGGCGAAGTCCATGGGAGTTTGTCAGTTCCCGTCAAAACGAGGCTCCTTTTCTCACTCATTTTATAGGCGAGGGTCCAAAAGTACATCCTCAGACCCTAATGCTTCCTCATATAAGTCCAACACGCAACCCTCTCCCTCTAGAAGCTTCTACAGAGGAGGGTACAGAGGAAACAATTTCAAGGGCAGTGGTAAGAGCACGCCAACGCGCAACTCCCCTTCCCCCAATAAACAGTGACTTGCTTACGAATATGTCAAGTTACAGCAAGCGGTAGGTAACAACGCGGTCGTTACAACGACCGCGTTGTTACCATGCATGGCTTTACATCACAAGTCGTTTCAACGACTTGCACTAGATGGCGTGCTGGACTTAGGAATAGTAAATTACTATTGCTACTCCAGTTAGCGCAACAGCAAGGGATTTTAAATCCAACACATTCCCTGGTGTTGCACACCACCTAGCGCAAGTTGTAGAAAAGACTTGCGATGTAAAGCCACGCATGGTAACAATGCAGTCGTTATAATGACCGCGTTGTTACCTACCTATGTGGTAACACCTGCGTTGCAACCGCTGTTTCCCCTTGCCTAAACTTCACCCCAAACATTTAACACCTGTCAGGGGAAGAGTTCAACAATTTGTCCCCTTTTGGCAATACATAGGATCAGACAAATGGGTGTTAGACATTATCCTATATGGGTATTGCCTGGAGCTCACGGGCAATCCTCCCAATATTACACCTCGCACTCACAAACTCTTGTCAGAGCACTACAGCTCCTCAAATAAAAAGTACAGGCCCTTTTAACAAAAGGAGCAATAGAACCAGTTCCATTACAGCACCAAGGTTCACCGGTTTACTCTCTACTTTTTAATCCCCAAAAAGGGTGGTTCCTTAAGACCAATTTTGGACCTAAGGACGTTAAATCTACATACGGTCAGACTATTTCTACATGGTGACCCTTCAACAAGTGTTTCCACTTCTACAGAAAGGCAATTTTATTTCCACACTAGACTTAAAAGACGCATACTTTCACATTCCGGTTCACCCAGCTCATCGCAAAGACCTCAGATTTGTGATAGTAGGAAAATACTATCAATTCAAAGTACTCCCGTTCGGAGTAACCACTGCTCCCAGAGCAGTCACAAAATGTCTGGCAGTACTGGCGGTACATCTCAGAAGACAACATATTCATGTCTTCCCATACTTAAACGACTGGCTCATCAAAGCCAGCATACACCAAAGATGTTTACAACACACTAGGACTGCATTAGACCTAGTCCACCAATTGAATTTCACGGCCAATGAGCAGAAGTCTCATCGTCACAAATTCAATCCTAACTGGGAGCGACTCTAAACACCTGCACAGCTCTCGCCTCTCCCAATGCAGCCAGAATTCTAAATATTCAAACTCTGCTACTACAGTTCAGACCAATCAATACTTAGCAGTCAGGAATTTCATGCAACTATTAGGAATGATGGGATCATGCATTGCAATAGTGCCTCATGCAACGTTACACATCTGTCCTCTACAAGAATACTTAGCATGTCAGTGGAATCAGTCTCAGGGTCAGTTAACAGATCTAGTGTTGGCAGACAACCGCACCCATCGCTCTCTGCAGTGGTGGAACACACAAAACGTATCAAAAGGAGGCCCTTCATCAACACTGTTCCACAAATCATGCAGATACATCTCTCTCAGGTCGGGGTGCCCATCTCCACAATTTGACAATTCAGGGTCTATGGGACAACCAGTACAAAACTCTTCACATCAACTATCTAGAGTTTCTAGCTGCGTATCTAGCACTGAAAGCTTTTCATTCTCACCTCATAGGAAAAGTCGTCTTGGTCCACACAGACAATATGACAGCTATGTACTATGTACAAAAACAGGGGGTGGGGGCACTACAACTATCATGCCTTTCTCAGACCATTTGGTGTTGGGCAATCCATCACAGAATTCATCTTCTGTCAGAGCACCTCCCAGGAGTGAGCAATCAAGTTGCCGACCTCCTCAGTAGGATGCGGCAACAAATACATGAGTTGGAACTTCATCCCCAAGTTCTCCTTCCATACTTTCAAGAATGGGGATTCCCACAAATAGATCTGTTCGTCACAACTCAAAATGCCCAAACTTTGCCTCGAGGTACCCACACCCTCTATCCAAAGGCAATGCTCTATGGATGAATTGGTCAGGGATATGTGCCTACGCTTTTCCACCTCCCCCTCTCCTTTCATTTCTGGTTTGGAGACTCAGGCAAACATCCCTCACACTGATTCTAGTGGATCCCAATTGAGCCCGTCAACCATGGTTCACCACACTCTTGGAACTATCAGTGGTTCCACATCAAAAACTGCATCTCAATTCCAGCCTTCTCATGAAGAACCATGGAGAAGTCAGACACCCAAACCCCAAGGGGCTCAATCTAGCGATTTGGCCCCTGAAGTCATAGAATTTGGCTATCTCAACTTTCCACTTGTCTGTATGACTATTCTTAGGGAAGCAAGAAAACCTACTATCAGTCAACAACAATATAAATCCATCCAAAATATTATTTGTTACCTTTCACAATCTCAATGTGCTGGTCTAGCCTAAACATTCATTCGATTGCATCTTGCTGCAGTAGCCGCATATTGCAATGCAGACAACATTTATCTTTGTTGAAGGTTCCAGTAATTAAAGCCTCTATGGATGGCCTTAAAAGAGTAATACCACCCAGGGTACCTCCTGCACCAGTTTGGAATCTGAACATTGTGCTTACAAGCCTTATGGGTCCACCTTTTGAGCCATTACACAACTGTCCACTACAGTTTCTCCCACGGAAGGTTGCCTTCCTCATTGCGATCTCTTCAATGAGGAGAGTTTGTGAGCTACAAGCATTAACCTTAGAAGGATCCTTCTTTCAGCTTCATAAAGACAGAATAGTTCTTTGCACCAACCCAAAATTCCTTCCCAGAGTGGTTTCTGCTTTTCATATCAACCAATCAGTTGAGTTACTTGTGTTCTTCCCTCAGCATGATTCCGTAGCAGAGAGAGCTCTTCACACATGATGTCAGAAGAGCGGTATTCTATTATAATGATTTCCGTAAGGCAAAACAACTGCTTGTTGCTTTTGCTACACCTCCCAAGGCAAACTTATCTCTAAATCTGATATTTCAAGATGGATTGTTAAATGCATTCAAACTAGTTATGCTAAAGCTAAAAGAACTTTATACCTTCTAGAGCACATTCCACTCATAAAATAGGAGTGTCTATGGCCTTTTTAGGTAACATCCCTATAGCTGACATTGGTAAGGCAGCAACATGGTCCACACCACACATATTTACCAAACACTATTATGTGGATGTATTAGCACGTCAACGAGCCAATGTAGTTCAATCAGTGATAAAGACACTTTTTTCAAACAACTGCAACATCTACTGGTTAGCCACCGCTTTGGGAGAATACTGCTATATAGTCGAAGCAAAGCATGTGTATCTACAGCACAAATGCCTCGAACGGATTATGTTACTTACCCAGTAAGCATCTTGGCATGTAGAGTTGTAGATTCACATGTGTCCTTCCACCGCCCCGGGCACCTGTAATTGTTGCAGTTTTCATTCTTTACATTACACATGCATGGACATCTCTGTACTACACTCACTTACTCCACTCTCACCCTCTTGCGGGAAAACAATAGAAAAATGGAGTTGATACCCATGTGCCCGATCACCGAAAGGAGGGTTCAACTTACCTCGTGGCTAGGAAAGACTTCTTCTTAAAAAAAAACTTGCAAAAATGTGGTTCCAACACTAGATGGCAGGAGTATGCAAAGCATGTGAATCTACAGCTCTACATGCCAAGAACAGATGCTTACAGGGTAAGTAACATAATCCGTATCTCTCTGGTGGGCCAAGGTCAGGCTATCCTACTGGATGCCTCTCTCATCAAATGGTGCAAAGATGCATTAACGCCTTCCCTTCCCTTCAGGTGATTACTTAGTTATTTCGTAGTCCAGGAGCCACTACCACATCTTCTCTATTCTAGTAACACTTTTCTGACCCACAGAAGTCTCTGCAGAAACTCTCCCTTTCTAGTACAACTGTCCTGACCACCAGGAGCCTCTGTGATAACTCTTGCAGTCTAGTAGCAGCATCCTAACCACAATAGTTTGGGTCTCAGTCCAATTCAAATTCCAATTTATTAAGACGCTAAACTCCTCTGTATGGCTGGCTGTGTATGTTCCTTTCAGCCTTCAAAAATCTGCCACTTTAAGATTTCAACTAAATATGGCTGTAATGAACGCCACTGATCAGACTGGCTTGCGTCTTAAAGCCACACAGTGTCCATTCCGTCAGCTAGGTGGTAGCGTCACTCTGCATTTGCTTCTTATGTTATTATGTTTTTTCGTGAAGACATGGACACAGCCTTCATGATTCCAGGAGGTGCCTCTTACTTCCACTTAAAAGGTATCATGGTAGATGTAACATTTCCCATAGAGCACCTCAGCACAGCCAAGGCCATGCTTGGTCACCGTTGTTTCACACAAGCCTTCAAGTATGACCTTATTTTTGTCACTTAAGGTAGAAATGTCCTAAGCAATTCCTGCTTGTGAGCTGGAAGGTCTTCCTTTTTCAAGTCTTATAAAAATCCACTGAGTATCTCTTCAAGCTTGCAGCAGCATCTATGCATGTCTGAATGCTCATTGCATTTAGAGACGGCTAAGCAGCTACCGACTAGTCTTCATATAATCTTAAATCGTTACTTCTCCAGTGTGCTGGCCACGGCAGAGTTTGTCCAAACTTAAAACTGTGTATTTATTTGGGGTTTCGTGACTCTTGAAATTAAAGGTGCAAAGTTCAATCTGATCTTCCACAGTCTGTGCCCATGCGTCTGTTCCTTCAACCAATAGCCATGTGGGCTGTGCTTTTAAGTACCCTCCTGAACCAGAGATCGTTTGGTTCTGGCCTCATGCAAGTGTCCAGAACATTCCAAAGGTTGGGTACAGGTAGCATCCTCCACAGTGTGTTGGATTGATGCTTGGGGTTGAGACCGTGCTATTGTCTCAGTGCACCTTGTTTGTATCCTAACTTCACAATCGATTATCTAAATTTGGGTCCAGGAAAAAACTGCCATTGTTGTAAGGAAATGCAAACTTTATCCATATGCCAAAACCCTTAGGTATGCCAGCTGCTTCAAATATAAACAGCCGGTCCATCCCTAAATAATCTCGTCCTTGGGCTCAACCTACTGCAAGAAATGAGGAAGCATGTAGGGTATGAGCAAGAGAAGGTAGGAGCAGCCGAGCGATGGAAGGCTTGGAGGCGCACGTTTGTGGCTGTTCCAACTGCTTGAGAGTCTGTGTCCAGTCCCCTCACAAGGTGGTAGCACTCTCTAAAGACTGGGAATAGATGAAATCCTAAGTTGTTGGAGAACTGGGGTCACCATAAAGATAATCTTTTCCTAGTCCAATAACATGGTTTTGGAATTGCATTCAGGAGGTGGAAGCTTAAGCTGAATAGGATGGGTCTGCTCAGTTTCATTTGAGAGAAGGTGCCCAAGAACAAGAGTTTCCTCTTAAATGTTTGCTAAGCATCCTATTATTTCACCTGCTGACCTTTCTATCCCAGCAAAACTTAAGACTGGAGCTCTTTCTCCTTCAGGGGATCTTAATTGATGTTCATTAGAGGTGAATTTACCCCCACTCATCCCCATGCACCCAATGTGTGAATTCATATTTCATAATCTTTGTTCAAGAAGGCCACATCTTATTTTAACTTACATAATTTATCAGTCTATACAAGTTGACTGTATGTGCCAATTCCATGTATTTACTTAAACAAATATATATATTTTTAAAACATGTAAATAACATAAGAACACTAGGTAAAAAAACTCAATCGCAAACCTTTTAATAAGAGTAATGAAGGTGAAGAAAAGGACAGTGTAGCCATATAGGCTGCAGCCGTGTTAAGGTGAAAAAGTGACACTACAGCTTTGGCTTCTAGGGGGAAATTACCTACATTATTTTTTCCTTCTACTGGTAACAGGTTCTTGGATCGCAAAGCTTGGCCTTTTTTGGCTTTTTTCAGTTTAACATCGTTCCAAACCTTCAATGAAACATCTTTATTTGACATAGTTTGACTGCTACACAGTTCTGTCATTTTCTGCTAGAACATAGTCTACCAATAGGCCATCCCTTTTAGTACAGTGTCCTGTCTGTCTGTGGAAGTAGAAAGGTAAAAACAAATCCTTATGGTCGGTGTGTATTTTGCCTCCTGGATAATCATTCCCCTGATAAATATAAACCCTGCAGGGCTTTTTCTAGGCTCACTGTGAAGGACGGAGAGAAGATATGGCTTCTTGGGGAAGAAGAACAGCACAGTCGGCAAGAGTCCCTGTCGGGAACAACAGGGAGGAAGGTCAGAGGAACGAGGAGAGGGTCATCACTCTACTAGTATCTCTCACGGCTCCCATGGAGGGAGATGGATGAAGAGAGACCACCATGAGAAATGTTGATGTGCCCGAGGACTTAGACGGCGAGACAAGGTACAGCTGCATACTGTTCACCTTTGAGGATAAGGATGACATTGAGGAGGCATTCAACCTTGAAGAAAAGAAGGCATTCGACAGTGAGGGAGTCAATGACATTGAGACACTTGTTGACTTTGAGGCACAAGGAATCTTCTCATTCCAATCCGCTGTGTGGAGGAGGTTACCTGCAACCTCAGACTCTGAGTAATCTGGAGCCTATTCATCATCTAGGCCCTCATTTTCAAATGGTCTTTCTGGAGTCTCCTGCTCTGGCACCTTGGCCTTCTCTGTCTGTAATGCCTCATCGGCCTTCTTCACCACCTCCTCCTCAGCTATACCTCCACTTCCTCTGCAATTCCCATCAGTTCCGGCAGAGCCAGGTCCTTCTCAATCCTCACCACCAGTGCCCTCTGGACCTCAGCCTCCCTTAAGACAACCCTTGGCACCGAGGAGATTTAAAGCACCTTCACCTCGTTCCGTATCTCATCACAGATGGGCAACAAGATCAAGGTCACAATATTGCTTACATCATTGAGACTTACTTCCTCCTACTCGATGCAGATGCTCACCTTCCTCATGGTCTGCAACATCATCTGGGATGGGAAGGTATTTGCCGAAATTGAATAATTCTTCCGATGCAAGGATCTCTCCTGTTGACAATATAAATGCGTCCTATAAGATTTGTATCAGAGGGGCAAATTACATTATCGTTCCTCTGCCAACAGCGCCAACATCCACCTCCGTGATAATTGGAGCACTTCACCAGAAGTCGTGCACCACGCCTCTACTTCGGCCTCTTTAAGCCTCAGTGGAGTGATTTCTAAACACCAGCCTCGGCTAAAGCAGCTCCCGCCAGGCTGCGAAAGAAACACAGACCACCTGATCAGGATCCACTGTTTCTTCGATTGGATCCGCCACCTGATTAAGTAATAGGTTCGGCAGATGTCACACCGCTGCTCCTTCATCCACGTCCCACCAGACGGAGAGAGCAGGAAACTTGAGGGAGAAAGGCCGTCTTGTTCCATCATGAAGATGCCAGGTGCACGGCCCTATTAGGCAGACATGGCATGTCTTTGAGAAACTCACTTCAGCAGTTTGCAAATGCCCCGCTGAGAAGACTTAATTGAAGACTTTAATGTGAGCGGACGCTGTCCAGTCAGGTTGTCAGTAAAGCCACAAACACATTTATCCTAGAAGCAAATAATAACGGATCGGTGTTTCACATAATTACATTGTAATTATGTTTAAACAGATTATGCACAATTCGCACACCCCTAGTTAAAACCTCTCAGTGGACTCGTGGTAGCATGAGCGGTCTGCCCAAGATCAAAGTTGACAATCCAGATGAAAGGGAGGTCGCCATCCTGCAGTAGCAGTGGGTAAACCTCCCGCAGGAATCAAGCAGTGATTGTCCACGTCCTCTTTTCTGTTACCCACTCGGGTTGGAGGAAGCATCTCGAATTTCTTGGAAGAGCGGATTTCCATCACAAACAACAATTGAGTGTTGAGGATTATTCAAAATGGCGATTTTCACAGATTCAGACGTCCTCGCCCAATGTCGCCACTAAAGAAGTCATCCTCGCATCTTCTTTAGAAGCTCTAAAAAGGAATTAAAACATCATTTTGCAGAAACAAACTGTGGGGAAAGAATTATTTTTCCAGAAAGGAACGTAAATGTATTCATTTTACTTTATTGTGAAGAAGAAATGACCCAACATTGTATCCCAGCCCCATTTTGAACCTAAAAATGGCAAACAACCAGATATGGAAAGAGATATTCAGGATACTACACTCCATCAAATCTTCCCACAGCTCCAGGGAGATTTGCTTTGCTCTGTAGACCTTCAGGAGACGTACTTATATGTGCAAATAGCAAAGAAGCACCAGAGGTCCTGAGATTGGCGATAGGACACAATCATTATCAGTCAAAAGCCCTTCTATTCCGCCGCAAGTCTGCACAAGAACTTTCTCAAAGTGCATTTTTGTGATCACAACCTATCTCCGAAAACAAAAAAAACTGTTTATTCCAAGGCCTCAACATCCCAGCTGGTGCATCAGCATTTACAGTTCATAGTCTCTGCTGTCAAGCGGCCGGATATGCTTTTCAATCAAGAAAAGTTAGCTTTGACTTCAGTACAGTCTGCGCATTATGTGGGGGCAGCTTTGGGTACTTTAAAAGCAAGAGGGTATCCTTTTAAGGAGCGACTGTTGTCTGTCCATCAACATTTCTGCAATTTTCTCAGAACAACCGATCCTCCAGCAAGATAAATATCTTACATTCTGGGTTTGCTGGTGTCTTGCTCTTGACTTATGTGGTAAATAAATAATTAATTACCGGTACTATTTTTGACTACAATAAATAAACGGTTTAGCTCAATAAATAAGAGTCAAGATACGAGGTAGCCAGAGTATACAGGCTTTAATCAAGCATAACGGGACAGGAACAGGACAGCCTGCATGGGAATGGGATGGCAGCTGCCGGGGGCAGGATCTGGGCAAGAGTGGCAACTTTTAACAACAGTGTACATATATATATAGTTAAACAAAACACATGGTATTCAATACAGTAGGCGTAGCTGTAGGCGGAGCTTTTAGCAGTCGCGAAAGATAAGGACTGAATGAGGTAACAAGAAGGCGTGAACAGGGCGTATACATAGACATGTGATGCAGACGTAACAGAATATGTCATAAACGGGGCGGAAACATAGAGGGGGCTACCTGAGGAGCTGGGACCTCTGACCTAGTGGTGCGCGCAAACTGGCAATGACGTGTTACTAGGGAAAACTGGGGGCTATGACTTCTGCGCTAGAAGAGGAGACGAAAGTCTGGAGTGTCAGAGCGACATGTACCTAAAGCCTATCTAGTATCTGGTGTTTAGAGAACATGTTGATAGAATCCAAAAGTTATCAGGGTAAAGGCTAACAGACACTAAGACTGGTGCATGCATTATTCTACATGTAGTGCGTGTGTTCTATGTTCTATGAATATTAATACAGTATTTCTATACATGGAGACATAAAGGCTAGACCATGACGGAAACTATTGATGTGATTCAGTAGCTTAGGAATGCAGAGAAGGAGGGCTGGACTGATAACTAGAATCATAACATACTCTTGGCAGACTGGCAGGCAGAGCCAGGCCGAGCCGGGCACTGCGAGGCAGGAAGTAAGTGAAGGGTCAGGGATGTAGGTGGGGGCTGTATCGCTCCTCGGAGAGGGTTCAGGAGACAGGAGCTGAATCTGAGTCCGGGCCCTTTTTGAGGCCTAGAAACGGGGACAATTCAATGAATTAACGTGCACACTGTAAAACGTGGCAACGTAGGTTTACATAGGCCTAATACTCGTAGCTTTCACGAGAACTGGAAACTGGCATACTAGAGATGGACACAACTGTAATTGCGTCTTTAATCGATCATAAGGGAATACATGCATATCGATCATGCACATATAACATAACATGGGGAATACGTAGGGACACAGAACATGGCAAAATTTACTTTTCCACATTCCCTCCTTGACCCTACGTTTCCATCAGGAAACATCAATATTCATGATACCATCTATCATTTCATACAGTATCATTTGCTCGTCTCGAATTGTCTTAGAACGGGACTTAGAACTAGGAATACATGAGGTAGCACAAATGCCGCAAATCGCAGGGCCACATTGTATACAGAGGCAGCAACTGAATATGATCATTACTGCTATACCTAGGAATGACAATACTTTCCATCCCCAGGCAGATATAATACTCCAGAGCCAACCGGACCATGTCCAGGTGCCTGGATTCTGGTGCAACTGATGGGCAATTTTATGAAGTCTGGTTATAGCTGAATAAACAGACGGCGCGTTATTAGGAATGAAAATGCAGCAACTAGATCCGATGACTCTACATGCTCCTCCTCTATCGGCCAGTATGACGTCAAGAACGAGACGATTCTGGAGCACGACAAATCTCATGGCAGATTGCTCTTCGGTTAAGTTACCTAGAGCAGAAGTAGTCTCATTCACTACTGCTTCAAGGGTTCTGGTTAACCTACGGATTAGCTTACTATTCTGGATAGGGCCTATAAAGAAGAAGAAACCTTTATTGAAATCTGTATACTGTTCTAGAGCAGTTTCAGTTTGATCGACAATTGGGGACTCAATCTCTCGTCTATGTCTAACGTGTACTAGATGTGTGTCTCTGTGATAATCTGATGGGGCTAGAAAAACTGGTGGCAGTAGGAAGGCAATGTAACATGTTCCATCCCAATCGAGGGGCAGACGAACATATGCGGTCTGACCACAAACAAAATAAGAATGACGTGAAGCTTTGAAAATAGATTTCCCACTGTCACTATACTCGACAGTAGTAGTACAATCACTATGTCCTACATGTATGGAACCATTATTTCTGACACATAATTCGCCTTTGACTGGTAGTACTGAAATAGCAGGTAAGCCTGGAGTAGTATCAGACTGAACATTCAGGACCATGAAATTCGAAGAATAGTTACCTAAATTATAAACTTCATTTTCTAGATCTGACCCTGTTCTATGGGGGAGACCTTGCTTGTCTGGAAAACATGTTCTATTCAGAAGGGACATATCATTTGAGGATGACGTTAACGTGGACCATGCTCCACACGAACCATTATGTGAGAACGGATAAGGAAAGAGTGGCAGAACTCCCTTCGGTGTCTGGAAAGGGGGGAGTCGACCACACACCCAACAATTGGTAGCGTTGCTGGTCTGGTGTGAATAATGTAACATTCTGATGAATGTGTTATTACGCATAGCAAGACGATAGGATAACTCGTGAGGAGGCAGATCACTAAACGTGTGCTCTACTGTAACATTAGAAAACTTATTTACATGTGAACTTGGAAAACATAAATGCAATGCATAACTTGTGCAGGTAATCATCAAACTTAGAAACAATAGAAAACTTAGAAAAACGATACATCGGATAGAGTTTTGACTAACTCTCTCACTATGGGGGTCTATCTCATACATGTCAGATACCTGTCTAACCGTTTCACCCGAGGGGGACTTAGACAATTAAACTGGCTGACTTATTTTACTAGACCGGAGTTTCAATCGATATTCCTGCTGCAGAGTTTTCTCCAACAGAGGAACTTTCAGTTCTGGAATTGAATGAATGTTTGATTTAGAGTCTGGTTTCAGGCAGTCTTTAGAATTGGAAATGTCTGTAGAAATGTCATTAAAAGTCTTGTTTCTAAGTCCGTGAAATTTCTTGACGTGAGACAGGTGGACCCAGCCCTTACGGCCCTCCAACTTCACGGCCGTACGGGTGGTCAGAAGGACGAGTTTCGGTTCCTTCCAGCGAGGCTCCAGCGGACTTGAACGATCAAAGTTCCTGATTAAAACCAAATCTCCGGGGAGGACCTCGTGTGGTTTGACTTCAGTATTGTCGGGAAATGCAGCGGCAACCTGTGAACGACAAGAGTGTAGGGCAGACATCAAGGAAGCTAGGTAATCTGTCAGCATATTACTTGAAACATCTGTAATACTGCGGGGTCTAGGTGTACCCCACATATTTGGGGGGCGGCCGAATACGACCTCATAAGGGGACAGACCTGATCTGGAGTGTGCAACCATCCGCATGAAGAATAGAGCAACTGGCAGGGCAGCTAGCCAGTCTACACCTTTCTCTTTACATGTCTTAGCAATACGGATTTTCAGGGTTTGATTATGTCTCTCTACGAGACCGGCTGCTTCTGGATGGCGTACACAATGGAACTTCCACTGGTACCCTAACAAGAGGGAAACATGTTTCATGAGCTCAGATGAGAATGGCTGGCCGTTATCAGAATACACGACCTTAGGGAGTCCATAACGGGGGAAGAATTCACGAACCAACTGCCTGGCAGTGGTCGCTGCTGTATAATCTGGAACTGGATATGCTTCTGTCCACCTGGACAAAGCGCATACAACTACGAGGACATACTTGAAACCTCGACATCGCTCCATCTGAATATAATCCATCTGGAGGACTTCAAAAGGGTGGTCAGGGGGCTGGAATCCACCTTGTTCCACCGGAACACTTTTACCTGGATTGAACTGACAACATATCATACAGGTACGGACTTTCTGCTTGGCTGCAGCTCGTAAATGCTTGTTGAACCAAAGGTTCTGTATACTGTCTAACATAGCTTTTTCTCCTAGGTGTGCTGGACTATGTGCGGTATTGATAATGACTTGAACCATAGAGTCGGGGAGAAACCATGTGGCTTTTCGATTCGTCACCCATCCCTGATCTGTCTGGACCCCTCCTTGTTCGGACCATTTCTTGATTTCTTCAGGAGTAGCATGTAACTGTATGTCTATGACATCTTGTGTAGGGTCCTTAACTGTCATACAAGTAGTCTGTTCTGGAGTGGATGTCTGTGTCTTGTTAACTGGAATGTCTGGAGTCTGAGCTGTAAGCTTGGCTGTTCGATCTGCTAGATCATTACCTTGGGAAATAATGTCTGTAACTTTAGTATGTGCCTTGCACTTCATGATAGCGATAGCTGTCGGTAAATGTATTGCATCTAACAAAGCTTGAATGAGGAGACCATGCTGAATCTTGGTTCCATGAGAAGTCATGAAACCTCTCTCCTGCCAGAGCACTCCGAAGTCATGTACAACTCCGAATGCGTAACGTGAATCTGTATATATGTTTACTTTCAGGTTCTTGGCACGTATGCAGGCTTGGGTCAGAGCGATAAGCTCTGCTGCTTGGGCAGACAGGGTGTCAATACGATGTGTTTCTATAACTTCAGTTTCAGTAGTCACTGCATACGCGGCTACTAGTTCTCCTGTACTTGTTCTCATACATGAACCATCCACATAAAGTGTCAGGTCGGGATTAGGTAATGGAATGTCTGTCAGGTCTTGTCTTGGCTTAGTCATAGTGTTAACAACTTCCACACAATCATGTGTGGCCGGATTTGAAGTAACTGACGGTAACAGTGTAGCAGGATTTAGAACGTTGCAGCGTCTGATTTCTATGTGTGGCTGGAACAGTGTCAGTTCATAACCTGTTAAACGTGCAATTGTCAAGTGCTGAGTCTGTGTTCGGTTTAAAAGAACTTCCACGGAGTGTGGAACTTGTACTGTCAGGGAGTGTCCTAATACTATGGAATCACTTTGTCTGATTGCTAGAGCTGTGGCTGCAACTGACTTGAGGCACGCAGGCAGAGCCTGGGCTACTGGATCTAATGTGCTCGAAAAATAAGCACAGGGCTTGTATTGTCCTGCTTGATCTTGCGTGAGAACAGATAATGCTGTACCATCACGTTCTGTGACAAAAAGTGTAAAAGGCTTACTATAGTTCGGTGTTGCTAGAACAGGTGCTTGGCATAAGGCTTTCTTTAACTCATTAAAACTAAGTGTATGTTCAGATGTCCAAGGGAGAACAGTCGATACGGCTGCCTCCTGTGTCGTTAACTGTATCAGTGGCTTGGCTAGAAATGCATACTGAGGAATCCATTGTCTGCAATAAGAAGTGAGGCCGATAAAAGCTCGTACCTCCTTCTGGGTCTTGGGCTGAGGAAGACTCGCTATTAACTGGATACGGTCAGGTGTCAACTGCCTACCCCACTTGGACAGTAAGTGGCCTAAGTAGATCACTTGCTGGACACAGAACTGAAGCTTCGAAGGGGACACCTTGTGCCCCATCTCGGCTAGGAAATACAGAACTGTCAGTGATGCTCGCTCGCAAGCACGCTCAGAACGGGCTGTGATCAGTAGATCATCGACATACTGGAGCAGGGCAGTGTCAGCTGGCATGTGAATATTGTCTAGTTGTCTTTTAAGTGCTTGACTGTAAATACTAGGGCTTTCTGTGAAACCTTGAGGAGCTCGTGTGAATTTATAGCTCCTTCCATTTAAACAAAAACCGAAAAGGTACTGGCTATCTGGATGAATCGGGACACTGAAAAATGCATTCTTGAGATCGATTACTGTAAAAAATACAGCTTCAGAATCAATAGCTGTCAATAGGGATGAAATATCTGGGACTACTGGATACTGAGGTATGATACATTTATTAAGTTCTCGAAGGTCAATCACTAATCGATATACTGGAGGTGCATTTGGATCAGTACGTTTCATGACTGGAATGATAGGAGAATTACATACATTGGAGTCAGTTTCTACAACCACTCCTTGAGCAATAAGCTCGTCAATAATTTTGGATAAGGCTGCTACAGCCTCAGGTGGCAATCTGTACTGTCTGATTCGTGGCAAGACTACACCTTGCTTGAGGGTCACACGATGGGGTGTGATTTGCATGAAACCTACATCAGTTGGACCTTGCGCCCATAAATGCTGCGGTACATTAGACAATCTGGGATCAAAATCACGTAATACATAGTGACCTTTGAAGTCACGCAAAAACAAACGAACTCCCTCTGGGGAGCAACATATTACTGCACCTAATTCCTTCAATGTCTTAATACCTAACACATTTTCTGGACATGATTTCGTAAGTAACAAATCAGTAGTTCGGGACAATGGACCAACTTCTAGAGTAACTGGCTTTGATATCTCGTTAACAATAGGCTTTCCTGAAAATCCCAGGGAAACATTTCTAGAGCCTGAGAGCGGAGCCCCTGGAACCTCGTCATGACTGATAGTAGTCCTACTTGCCCCTGTATCAATCAGAAACTTTCTGTCTTTCCCTAATACTTGACTATGTACATAGGGACCCTCTTGATCTACAGATATCTCGATGAGAGGCAAGCCTACCTCCCTCTCTAGGCTGTTTCATGAATATGGCTGATACTCTGGATACTCGGACTGGGCATACTGGTACATTTGCTGTGTAACATGCTGTGTTGCAGCGATAGGCTGCGGTGCTGGAATTGTCTGTTGTGCATTCTGTGGTGACTGAGAAGTCTGTGAGACTTGCTCTGGTCTAGGCGGACGTGGTCTTTCTTTAGTTTTACCAGTGGCTATGTTGTGTTTCAGAACTGCACACTCGTTTATAAAATGACCTGGCTGTTTACAATAATTGCATGTCCCTTTAACGGGAGCTGCAGGATGACTGGCCTGATTCGGACCCCTCTTCTGACTGTCTTGTGGAACAGATTGTGCAACTAGTACTTTCATTTTCGTGTCTTTCATACGTCTTCTCTCGTGTTCTTGTTCTTCTCTGATTCTATTCTGGTGATACTGGAGCATCTGGAGCATCTGGGACGGGGTACTAGCTTGCCATGTGCTTTCGACTTTCAAAACTCGATTCTTCACTTGTGGGCTTGAATTCTCGACTAGTTTAGTAACAAAAAGATGAGGGTATGATTCGCTACCTGTCTTCAAACCACTGTTGATTATAAAACATTTCTCGAATCTAGAATAAAAATCACTAGTATCTTCATCCTGTTTCTGTTTGCATGCTGAGATTGCATCCCAGTCTTCCTTTTTCGTGGCTAATAACCTAGGCAAAACCTGAATCAATAACTCTGGTAATTCTTTACATTTATCTCCAAGACCGGTACCTGGTACTCGTATCTTATCTTCAGCTTCTAGAACTGCCCAATCGATCTTTTTCTCTCCCACCTCCCATTCTTTTTCCTTGAGTTTCTCATATACCCCTGCGGGCAACAGGACCTTTAACATTTTAATAATATCTGGATACGTGTATTCTCCCATACGGAGCATGTCTTTTAATTCTCGATGGAACCCTGCTGGATCTTTGTCGTGACAGGGAATTAATTTCTTCATCTCTAAGAGTTCCATCTTTGTGATAGGGGTGTAAACAAATACTCGTTGCATTTCACCACCCGCTGTCCTAACTGGATGCACTTCTCGTAACGGATGCTGTCTATCTATGTAAAATGGTTTACTTTCTGGAGGTGAGACGTGAACAAAATGTGGGTTCAGAAACGTTCTATACTTGTGGCGCTGTTCTAGAATGACACTAATTAAATCGGTACCTAAACCTTTCCATTTATACTGGAGTAACTCGTTCAGGATATCATGTAACGGGCCTGGATCAGAATGTTGACCCTCATACAATGTAATGAGGTGCTGAATCATATACATACCCACCAGTCGCTGCTCGGCTGGGGGCAGTTTCAGAAACATTTGTGCCACTATTTCGTCTGGAAAAGTGGTAGAATCAGTAATCCATCGGACTGCTGATCGGGCTAGTTCTTGTTCATGCATGGTACTTAATTCACTATAACCGATTCGTGATTTCAGAATGTGATCGGTAGCTTGAAATACTTGTTCTAGAGAACCTTGTTCTGGTGCTGGATGATGGAAAACTTTCTTGTGTTCCGGACATAAATGTCGGTCTGGATATCTAGATTTTCCTACATACGCTATTCTGGCGGTATTCTCGTCTTCTACTTCTTCAGTATCTGAATTACTTTCTTTCTCGTTTACTTGTGCTTCTTTACGTTGTTCGTGTAACCTTATTATTTCTTTGCGTATTTTCTTGTACATACTTTCTATACTACTGATTGTCCTGTGTTTACCCTCGGCTATATTATCACTCCACCTTGTTAGAATTTTCATTTCGTTCGGATCTTTAGTCGGGGAATCATGTTCCCTTATTAAACAATTGATTAGAAACTTTAATAACATAAGCTGGGTCTCAGCTTTCCTGAGAGACATGACTTCACCAATACTTTCTGGATCTTCTCCTGTACGGATGAAACGATACATTCTGTCTAGATCTTCTTTCATATTCGGTAGGGTGTCCAAATACCCGGTCACCCGTCTTACACGCAAGGAATATATAACCATATTATCCTCACCTGGGACTGGATCATAACAGCATTCAGTAAGAGCTCGTCTGATATCTGCAACGGACTGGTATTTGGGCGTACGCTGTAACGCACGTTCATGTAACTCGACTAACGCTACACGTTTGATTGGCGGCGGGGTACCTGGAGGACCTCCTCCCGCGGCTCCTAAACTGGAATCGTCGACTGATACTCTTCGTGCTGGCAGAGTGACCGAAGTAGCGGGAACTTGTACTGTGGGCTGGACCGGGGTACCGTAACAGGTACTGCAACAGGTGCCCCGGTGGCTGGAAGAGCAGGAATTACATTATTTACAGGAGCTGGCGGAGCAGGATTCGCATACTCTGGGACTGTGTCGTCCAAATAGGACGAGAGAAAAATATCAGCTGCGGTCGGTTTGTGACGTAGCTTAATCGGAACTAATGGCGGCGGGAAATTACATGGTGCTTCCGGGGTTGCTTTTGGCAAGCCCTCGGCAAGAAGAGGATACATACCCTTAATGAGGGCATTTCTCTGTCGGTCTGACTGTTCGGCTTTAACTCGTTCACCTACTTCGATTAATTCCCTTTCCTGGGCTCTTTCTAAGGATTCTCTACTTAATTCTGACTTTCTGATTTCTTTTTCTGTTCTCCTGTGAGATTCTTTGCGCCATAACTCGATGGCGTCTTTCTGGGACTGTCTGGCTTTCTTTTTCCATAATGCTTCTTCTACTCGCATGATGCACTCTGCATCCCACGTACCTGATACGGGCCATCTATACTTTTCCTCTAACTGTTTGGTGTACTCCACCCATAAATCTAAATACAATATGGCGCTTATGCCATGCTTTTGATACATAAAATTACCTGGACTGTCCCTAGGCGGGACAGGAACTGCTTCTTCTAACAGACCTTTTCTAGTTTTTAACTGACGTAACTTGGAGAACAGAGGCATGGCTGGACTGGAGTCTAGACACAATACAATACACAATGAACACGATGATTACTGAAAAACAACACATTCATACCACGACATTGAAAACACATTGAAGAACATTTAAAATAACAGTTCGGACAAAATACTACCTGGAGTACTGAAAACAGAATACATGAATTTCTCGAGAACAGAACTGACTAGAACAGAAACTAGAAGGACTAGATGCACTGCTAAAACAGTACGAAACTTACCGGTCCCATAAAGAGACACGTCAGGACCCGCATCCACCTAAGTGGACACTTCGTGTTGGATCTGCGTACCCAAACCCACGGACCAGAGACAAATTAATTGACCCTGTCTAGATACTACCCCAGCAACGGTACTCACCGGGCAGCAAGAACGGAAGGCCTCGGACTGGACTGGACTGCTACGACGACGGACGGACGAACTTCGGACTTCTGTTACGGGTGGGCCTCCGGATACCTCGGACCTTGGACTCTCGGCTTGGGCTCTGGTCGGGACTCGCCGCGTTCCTCCACCGCCTCGTCTGGACGCTGGACCGCAACCTCCGTCTCCTCCGTGGGCCTGAGGGATACTTGAAGCAGAAATATCTGCACGTGCACGGTATGGTTCCGTCACGGCTGCAGAGGATCAGGGGGCCTGCGTGGCTTCTCCGGCGCGTGGGGAAAGGGCAAGTCCCTATTCGGGCGCCATTATGTGGTAAATAAATAATTAATTACCGGTACTATTTTTGACTACAATAAATAAACGGTTTAGCTCAATAAATAAGAGTCAAGATACGAGGTAGCCAGAGTATACAGGCTTTAATCAAGCATAACGGGACAGGAACAGGACAGCCTGCATGGGAATGGGATGGCAGCTGCCGGGGGCAGGATCTGGGCAAGAGTGGCAACTTTTAACAACAGTGTACATATATATATAGTTAAACAAAACACATGGTATTCAATACAGTAGGCGTAGCAGTAGGCGGAGCTTTTAGCAGTCGCAAAAGATAAGGACTGAATGAGGTAACAAGAAGGCGTGAACAGGGCGTATACATAGACATGTGATGCAGACGTAACAGAATATGTCATAAACGGGTCGGAAACATAGAGGGGGCTACCTGAGGAGCTGGGACCTCTGACCTAGTGGTGCGCGCAAACTGGCAATGACGTGTTACTAGGGAGAACTGGGGGCTATGACTTCTGCGCTAGAAGAGGAGACGAAAGTCTGGAGTGTCAGAGCGACATGTACCTAAAGCCTATCTAGTATCTGGTGTTTAGAGAACATGTTGATAGAATCCAAAAGTTATCAGGGTAAAGGCTAACAGACACTAAGACTGGTGCATGCATTATTCTACATGTAGTGCGTGTGTTCTATGTTCTATGAATATTAATACAGTATTTCTCTTACATGGAGACATAAAGGCTAGACCATGACGGAAACTATTGATGTGATTCAGTAGCTTAGGAATGCAGACAAGGAGGGCTGGACTGATAACTAGAATCATAACATACTCTTGGCAGACTGGCAGGCAGAGCCAGGCCGAGCCGGGCACTGCGAGGCAGGAAGTAAGTGAAGGGTCAGGGATGTAGGTGGGGGCTGTATCGCTCCTCGGAGAGGGTTCAGGAGACAGGAGCTGAATCTGAGTCCGGGCCCTTTTTGAGGCCTAGAAACGGGGACAATTCAATGAATTAACGTGCACACTGTAAAACGTGGCAACGTAGGTTTACATAGGCCTAATACTCGTAGCTTTCACGAGAACTGGAAACTGGCATACTAGAGATGGACACAACTGTAATTGCGTCTTTAATCGATCATAAGGGAATACATGCATATCGATCATGCACATATAACATAACATGGGGAATACGTAGGGACACAGAACATGGCAAAATTTACTTTTCCACACTAATACCTTTATCTTTACAGGAGACCTTCGTTATACTGTTTAGAAGATCAGTGCTGCAAACTGTTGGGCAAATGGGGGGACAAGGTTATTCTGAGTCCTCATGTGGCCCAGTTTAAAAAAACTCCAGTACGGAATGAATTTTGATCAAGACGTCCCGTTTCAGATAATAGTGACTGATGCTTGCTCTGTGGTGGGCATGCTCACTTGAAACCCATGCAGGTTCAAGAAACCTTTTCTCTGAAGGAAATTACATGGCATGTACCAACCTACTAGATGGAGGGCAATACATCTATCCTTCTAGCTTTCAAAATGGATCCCCTGCTTTTTCGGACGGACAAGGCAACAAAATCGCATTGCCTGAACAAGTAAGGAAAAACAGTATCCAGCACCCAGTCTCAGGAGTCCCGTTTGGAAGTGGTCGATGGCTAAGATCATGAGAATCATTGCAGTCCATCTTCTGGGAATTCAAAACACTAAGGCAATTCTCTGAGCAGGACTTTTCGGGAGAATCCTGAGTATAGACCATGCAGTGCTTCACAAGGTCTTCTGCAAATGGTGTATCTGATAAAGTCTTCTAACTGCAGATTCCTTACGGATCTGGAAAATCTTGAGCAGTACCCCTGCGTGCTGGTAGATGGCATCGAACAGCTCTTTGTTGGTGTGCTCCATGTTGGAAGTGAAGTACGTGGTGCCTATATAGGTACCACCCTAGCACACGGAGTTCAGTTCCTTTCTTTCTGCGCCAACAGCGCAAATTCGAAGGAGCTGCACCAATAATGTTTTGACTGGTTGTTTTCCTACATTTTGTCGACTTTTTCCAAGGATTCATCTTCCAGTGTGCCTTGGGATGTCCCCTAAAAACCTGTGGGTTTTAAACCCTGTGGCGCCTGCCTCAGACATAGGTCTGTGACGGACCTCCCCCTGGTTTGCTTGTGGTGCCTGGAGCTGGACCATGACTCCAGGTCCTGTCCCAAATGCTGCACTATGAATCCAAAAGTGATTCAGGAGCGGATCATGAAGCTCCTGTCGACTCAACATCTGGTGACTCTGCACTGCTCCAGGTCCAGTTATGTGGCAGGTCCTGGGCCAGCTCTTAAGTTGTTTCCATCGGTCATCATCAAAGTCCTCTCTAGGTAAGTCCCAGAAATGCAAAAAGAGCAAGTATCCAAGTGCTTTTCAACGTCACCGCCCTGGTTCAAGTCAACAGGTGCCGGAACGCCACTACAAGTCCAGGCCCTGCTCCCACACTCCACCTGCGGATCCACTCAGCGCCTCCCCGTATTTCACAAGCGGGCATGAACCACCCCCAACCCAAAGATTTTTATGAGGCCATGCACCTCAGATTTGGGCGACTGGACCCCACGGGTTCACTAGGAGCCCGATTGGTTTTCTGTCTGCGACTTCACCTTTGGAGACAGTCGGGCCTTTTGGTTATGTCCCTAGATTCAGACGGACCCTGGTCATGAATCCAGGAACTTTACTGAGGTTTGGTCCCGTGGCACCGTTCCTGGTGCTTTTGACACCACAGTCATCCCCAACTCTGATATGGATCCGAATAGGCGTCTCTCAGGGTCATCACTGGCACCGACTGGAACCAGACCATTCGCTTCGCAGACACTGTCTTGTTTCTTTGATAGGCCCACTGGGGAGTATATCTGGGGTGGATCTGATGATTCCTATGGTTACCCCGATACATTTTAAGAACCTTTGGCCGAAGATAACTGGTATGAGGACCTGTCTGAGTGATCTGGACACATCACCAGACTTCTCTCTCCTCCTAGTGTGGCTCTGGAGGAAGGGGCCACCTTTGCGATGGTGGCGCTGATGGTGACTGTAGGAGAGTAGGATCTGCTTACTATGGTTTCCTCCATTTTTTGCTGGTGTTTCACTGTTTTTCGACTTTAGTCTGGCTGGGGTCCTGCTATCCAGGACCCCAGCCTAGCTGCTTCCTCTCTAAAATGATTGCATGTACTTTAGGTACTCTCCAGATTGGTTACTGGCTTACTCTTGTGAGTCCCTAGTTTATAGTACCTTTGGTAGCAAGGGCATAGGTACCACAGAGGCCTACCATGGGCTGAAGCGTGTATTATGCCGCCCCTGGGAAGCCTTCCAAAATGGCACCACAGGTCTGCACTTGCAGCCTGGGTAAGGTGGTGCATGCGCCCCTTACTAAGATATAGGTTACCTATATCTACCTTTAATCACAGACACATAAAAACCTATAAGTCACTTCTATGGCAGGCCTTATCAATCCTGAAGGCAGAGTGCTTGGTTTTGTGTGAGAGGGTGCCCATACATGAGCAGGACCTCTCGGCAGCTTTCGGAGCCTATTCTCTGAGGCTGTTCTGTGATGCAGCCAGACCATATACTCTTGAGTGCATTATAACCTCGTGGTAAATGCTAACTATGGAATGGCTGCATGGAAACATGTTGTGTTTGGTGTCAAACACGTTGGAATCCTACCCCTCCCCCCCCGCCAGTCCTGGCGGCGGGGGTAGAATTCCACCCTTCTATAGGGAGAGACATGTACACACTGGTCTAACCGGTAATAGTTTAAAAGAGCCCTGGCATCACAAAATGGATGCCACAGACACGGGTCTGACCTCCTAATGCTGGAGGAAACTCCAGCAGGGGATGCCTGGACAATAGATGTCCTGTCACAGGGAGGTGTAACCACCTCCCAGACAGGTTGTAGTGTATTGGGGCTGGGTGGGTGCATTCAGAGAATGCTTTTCAGACAGTGCTGGGGGCACACTTGGTGTCCCTGTGCATACCCCAGTTCAAACCGGTTGCAGGGGCACTCAGCCCCTGCTCTGGCTCGAAACTGGACAAAGGGAATCGGTGTAACCACCCCTCTTCCCAGACCCTCCCATAGGTGGGTCCCCAGAGTATGTCCAACCCCCTTTCTTAGTAAAAGTAAGGGAACCCAGTCCTTAGGACTTCAGATTACACCTGGACAAAACTCTGCAACATATATCCTGGAACTTCGACATTCTACACGACTAGAAGACGGAAGAATCACCCTTGGGGTCAAGGAGTGACTCCCCCGTTCAAACAGGCACCAAGAAACATCTTGCCGGTCTGCATTTCCGAGGCTCCCGCCGGACCCCAAAGTATTTGCGACTCTGGACACAGACTTCCAGTCTTCTCAGAGGCCGACACGAGATCCCAGCAAAGCTGAGACCTGCAGACCTCACGAGTGACGTGGGACCTGAACAACTGGCACGGTGCACATTCGATAGTGAATAGACTTCCCGAGCTTTCCCGAAGCTGTGCATTGAGCTACTTGTAGTCCAAGCCCCGAGCACCATCTGCACCAAAGATTGTGGGGGTACACTCGACGAGTGTTCCGTGAGCCCGCTTGTAGCATTTCCACTCAAGACCTCTTCGCGATCCCTGGTCCGTCGACCGATGGGTCTCCACGAAGGGAACTCTTCTTGCCTTTGGGCTTTCCTGGTTGCTCCAGACGTGCCCTGACTCCCTACCAAGAGGCTGGTCTGCACCGAAGCCAATCTTTGCTTTCTTCGTGGGTTGCTGTTGTCAAGGCTGGTTGAGTCCGATCTGGAAACCAACACCGCAGCACTCGACATCCTTCGTGGGACAGCTCGAATCCAGCTCCTGGCTGAATAGTCAAGCTTCACCTGAAATCACCCGACATCGGTGGGCATCTTCTCACCGCCTTCCTGGACACTGGCAAGTGACCCAGACTCTGTCCCCTCTGCTTTCAGGTTCTTCAGATCTCCAATCCACCCTTGGATCCACCCGGACACTTTCCACTTGGTCGCCAGCAGCACTTTGCAGCAGCTCTCTATTAAAATCGACGATGAAATCCGACAGGAAAAGACACCTATGCACCCGGCTTCTCTGGGTGAGGTAACTCGAGTACTCCTGTGCTCCCGTGGGTGTTGACTCTAGAACCTCCTAGTTCTAAAGGGGTTTGCTCCAAGTCCTCTTCTGAGTGTCCTTAATCTTTAAAATTCAAACTGCGACTTTCCCCATAGAGGTTAATGGTGATTCGTGGCTGTGTTTAGACACTGCACGGTTCCCCCGTGGGTCCCCTGTGTCACTACCTTAGGTGGTTCCTGGTGGCCCCCGCGGTTCTAAAGGCTCTAGGCCTTGTATCTATGTCAGTCGTGGTTCTTATACCACTTCCTTAGTATATGGTTTGGTACGCCCCTAGGGCTCAACGTATATTGTGCTAATTTACTGTGTGCTAAATAAGTTTACAGAATGTACTTTTGCCTCTAGCCTCATAAAGAGACTAGTGGGATGTGTTTAGAATAAATACATATATTTTATATATATATACCTGGTGTGGTTCTCCTTTCATTTGACCATTCAAGAGGTTATAGACTGGTAAAAGAAGCTGCTTTACATTCCTTCAAGACTTAGCCTGAAGGCTGCTCTCCCATGTAGTTTCCAAGTGAGAATGCCATTCTTCTGCTTTGTACAAGGTTAACACGGCAGATTTTGTCTTCTTTGTTGCAGTCCTCCAAGTCAATAGGTACTTTCTTTAAAGGGTTATTATGTCCAAGATCCTTGTTGTAAGATTTGCTGTCTCTTCTGAAGGCCACCATTTCGTCCTGATTTCATATCGCGTTTTATAGCCACGTGTCATTAGCGTGTCCAAGAACACCACCTTGATTGGATGTAGCTGGACTAAAAACCTTCCTACTGCTGTTTGTCTGTCCCCAGCACAGACATTCGGTCTTATGTGCTATATTGGCTGATTGTGCATAGATTAAGAGGGAATGTCCCGGCATAATACAGGGTGGGATTAGAGGCAGCAGTGGTGTCACCTGCCCTACAGGAGGCCTCGTTATATATGCGTTGATGGCTTCAGTCAGGGGTCCAAGGTCCTATGAAAAGTGCAGGATTGTTTGGACAGTAACTGCTTAACTTGGAAAAAGGAATTAGAATCTGATCCATGTAAACATGTGAATATTGTTGAATCAGCCGTGCTGGAATGGCCATGCTACACTTGGGCATGTCCCCTGAAGGCTGCATGATGGGGCTGCTTTCGAAGCAGCATGGCCTCCTGACTCCATCCTTGTGGTGACTTCCAGCAGCGTAGTGCCAGTTTGAACATTTGTGGCAGGGCTGGCTTTGGTTTCCAGTCTGGCCCTGTAAATGATACCTCCCAGTCTGAGGGCGGGATGTGCTCTGCGTTACAAGAAGAAGCGGTTTCCGTTTTGTTTCGGTGGCTCTATGGAGTCGTTCATGAGAGGCTGGGATCAGCAGTGTAGTCACCATCACAAAAAATGGCAATGCAATGTCTCCTTAGAGATAGATTTCACATCGCTGGGTTCAAGAGAAGGCAACGCCTAGAGATGCCTCCTATCGGAGGAGGTGAACAAGGACATGGCGTATCCCTCAATATTCAAGGAGCCCAAAGGATCTGCCAGGCTTCCATTGCAGAAGCAGCTTTGGGCGCGGCCTCTGCCAGCAGGTGCCACAGGGCACGAGTTGTAGGGGGGAGCACAGTGGGGAGCAGCATTATGTTGGGACATATTTTGATTTGGATGTTGTCTGCATCTGCTCAGCTATGACCAGGTTGGGCAGAGTGGGAGGGGTACCTGTGCAGATGGGGTGATGGGGAGGTGGTCAATGCTGTTCTCCGCCTCGTCAACACCATGATTTAACGTCCTCACCACTTCCACGAACCCAGAACTCCTCCATCCACCACCACATCACGCGTCTTGTCCTAATGTATCCTTCATGCAGGTCGCTGTAGCTGAGGAGTGCGTGTAGTGCTTCTCCTGCACTGTGCATTCGTGCGCCTCCCTTTGTGAACCTGAACACTCGAGCGTCCGGCACAGGTGCTGCTGCTTTGGGGTTATGGCGGGATGGTCATTGAAGTTTAGGTCACTGATTGATGGTCTCAGTACCATAGTACTGTATAGAACGCGGATTCCCATATTCTGATTTCAAGGTGGACGAGTGGGTTTCATGGAATAAAGAGGATATTGTGGGTGGGTGGGTGATCGCATGTGTTCGCATGTTTCCCTCCTGGTGGCTTCTGCCCAAGCTTCGGGCTCTGCTTTTCTGGAGCTCATGTCTCACTCCTTCCTGGACATGTTTGAAGGACCCAGTCCTGTGTAAGAAGGTGCAGTAACATAGTCCCTACAACTCATCCCATTTCTGGTTTGTTTCGTTGCCTGCAGGAGTACAAGCGGAAGCAGCTGGAGGAGCAGCGACAGTCTGAGAGGCTGCAGAGGCAACTGCAGCAGGAACACGCGTACCTGAAGTCTCTGCAGCAGCAGCAGCAGCAACAGCAGCAGCAGCAGCAACAACAGCAGCAGCAACAACTACAAAAACAGCAACAGCAGCAGCAGCCTGACAAGAAGCCACTCTATCACTATAACCGGAATATCAATCCCACAGACAAACCGGCGTGGGCCAGAGAGGTATGGCGTGTGCAGCTGGCACCGGGAGGGTGTTCAGTGCGGGCGAGGGGGACTGCACAGTCAAGACAGCATGCATATTGGTCAGCAAAGACCGCCCCACTCACTTCTGGGCTCCAGCAGCGCCAGAACTGAGCGAGGCCAGTGGTAGGGTCCCTAACACGAGAGGACGAGGAGAAATGTCCCTCATAGGAGAGGGCGAATGGAAGCATCCCTAATAGGAGAGGACGAGGAGAAATGTTCCTCATAGGAGAGGGCGAGTGGAAGTGTCCCTTACAGGAGAGGGTGAGTGGAAGCATCCCTTACAGGAGAGGGCGAGTGGAAGCGTCCCTTACAGGAGAGAGCAAGTGGAAGTGTCCCTTACATGAGAGGGCTAGTGGAGCTCCCTTACATGAGAGGGGGAGGGGAAACATCCCTTACAGGAGAGGGCGAGGGAAAGTGTCCCTTACAGGAGAGGGCGAGTGGATGCGTCACTTACAGGAAAGGGCGAGTGGAAGAGTCCCTCACAGGAGAGGCCAAGTGGAAGCGTCCCTTACAGGAGAGGGCGAGTGGAAGCATCTCTTACAGGAGAGGGCGAGTGGAAGCGTCCCTTACAGGAGAGGGCGAGTGGAAGCGTCCCTTACAGGAGAGGGCGAGTGGAAGCGTCCCTTACAGGAGAGGGCAAGTGGAAGCGTCCCTTAAAGGAGAGGGCAAGTGGAAGCGTCCCTTAAAGGAGAGGGCAAGTGGAAGCGTCCCTTAAAGGAGAGGGCGAGTGGAAGCATCCCTTAAAGGAGAGGGCGAGGGAAGCATCCCTTAAAGGAGAGGGCGAGGGAAAGTGTCCCTTACAGGAGAGGGCGAGTGGATGCGTTACTTACAGGAAAGGGCGAGTGGAAGAGTCCCTTACAGGAGAGGGCAAGTGGAAGCGTCCCTTACAGGAGAGGGCGAGTGGAAGCATCTCTTACAGGAGAGGGCGAGTGGAAGCGTCCCTTACAGGAGAGGGCAAGTGGAAGCATCCCTTAAAGGAGAGGGCAAGTGGAAGCGTCCCTTAAAGGAGAGGGCAAGTGGAAGCGTCCCTTAAAGGAGAGGGCGAGTGGAAGCATCCCTTAAAGGAGAGGGCGAGTGGAAGCGTCCCTTACAGGAGAGGGCGAGTGGAAGCGTTCCTTAAAGGAGAGGGCGAGTGGAAGCGTCCCTTACAGGAGAGGGCGAGTGGAAGCGTCCCTTAAAGGAGAGGGCGAGTGGAAGCATCCCTTAAAGGAGAGGGCGAGGGAAGCATCCCTTAAAGGAGAGGGCGAGTGGAAGCGTCCCTTACAGGAGAGGGCGAGTGGAAGCGTCCCTTACAGGAGAGGGCGAGTGGAAGCGTCCCTTACAGGAGAGGGCGAGTGGAAGCGTCCCTTACAGGAGAGGGCGAGTGGAAGCGTTCCTTAAAGGAGAGGGCGAGTGGAAGCGTCCCTTACAGGAGAGGGCGAGTGGAAGCGTCCCTTACAGGAGAGGGCGAGTAGAAGTGTCCCTTACAGGAGAGGGCGAGTAGAAGTGTCACAGGAGAGGGCGAGTGGTGTGCCTCAGCTGGTGGCTCTGCACTCACACCCTCACTCAAGTTCTCAGAAGCTCTGAGTCACTGATGGCCGCACTCTCTCGACAAGGCTGTTCTTAGAGCATGGGTTTCATTCCTATATAGTCAGGCCTCTTTAGATCCAATAAACATATGCTATATGTCATTAACACGGTGGAAAAATACAACCCTCAGTACAGAGTAAAGGAGGCCAAGCTGCTGCCACGCCACTGGTGCACTGTGCCAAGCTGCTGCCACGCCACTGCTGTACCGTGCCAAGTGCTGCCACGCCACTGCTGTACCGTGCCAAGTGCTGCCACGCCACTGGTGCACCTTGCCAAGCTGCTGCCGTGTCACTGGTGCACCGTGCCAAGCTGTTGCTACGCCACTGGTGTACCATGTCTAGCTGCTGCCATGCCACAGGTGTCCCGTGCCTAGCTGCTGCCATGCCACAGGTGAACCGTGCCTAGCTGCTGCCATGCCACTGGTGCACCTTGCCAAGCTGCTGCCATGCCAATGGTGCACCGTGCCTAACTGCTGCCGTGCCACTGGTGCACCTTGCCAAGCTGCTGCCATGCCAATGGTGCACCGTGCTAAGCTGCTGCCACACCACTGGTGCACCGTGTCAAGCTACTGCCACGCAATTGGTGCACCGTGCCAAGCTGCTGCTTGCTCTGGCAAACTGCCTTTTCCTATGTCAAATGACAATTAAGTCTGTTAATTGAAATACTATATACTTATGAATGCCATAAGCAACAACCTGGCTGAACCATAAAAAAACTTGTTTTGAAAAATTGCATCAAGAAAATGACATTGAAAGAAGTTGTAAGGGTTTTACGATCACATTCTTTCTCTTGTCTTTGGGGCTGCAATGTTTCACTATCCTGGCTGGTGTGTACATTTTTTTGATGCAATTACGTTACAGGTATATGGAGCGGGTGATACCTCTGCAGCTACAGCCTCACAAGACTGACCTAAAGATGAGGCTTATTTTGTCGCACAATGTAAGGACATGACAGCTGGTATCCACACCTCAAGCAGCTTGTGCCTTGCATTCATTTATTTTTGGCACCCATGAATCTGTGGGAGAGGTTGCTTTCTGTTAATTTAACCAAAGCTCGGTGAAAGAGCAGCAGCACTCTTCAGGTCAGTGCTGTTCTGTCAGTGACCAGGGAAGGAGAGGAACTGGAAGGGTCTCATCCATCAGGCCATGATTAGCATCTGTCACTTTGACAGAAGACATTGAACTCGTTATCTGCATAGAAGGTAGATGAGAGGCAATATAAATTGATAACAAGTAAAATTAAACAATGTATACAGGTCGAAAAACAATCATTAGTCGTAGATTGAAGTATTTGTTTGTCTTTATTTCAAATGCGCTTGATTCACGTGTTTTTGGAAACAGCCAACGCGTTTCGCCCAAACAAGGGCTTCTTCAGGGTAATCGATCGGTTCTCATCGCGCTGAGTATAGGACGTTATCCGGACAAGGGTCGCATCACTGCTACACTGTGATCTCCACACAAATTAACCGTTCAACTGAAGAAACTTTGGCCATTTGACTCTACCAACTGGCCTGGGGACTTACAAACTTGGACACACAGGCGGTGCTCTGTGCCAGAGGCCTCTTCACTTTCTACCTACTTCCCTCAATGGACATACCACGCTGACCACGTTCTATAGATGCCAATTACCCTAGCTAAACATATACAACATCATCGATTGCCCTGAAGAAGCCCTTGTTTGGGCGAAATGCATTGGCTGTTTCCCAAAAAAAGGTGAATCAAGCGCATTTGAAATAAATACACACAAAGACCTTGACCTACGACTATTGATTGTTTTTCGACCTGTATACGTTTTTGTTTTACTTCTTATCAATTTATATTGCCTCTCATCTACCTTCTGTGCATGTTTCTATTTGTGATCAAAGAGCAGCTGATCATTCGAGGGGAGCAGTATCTACATATCACATGACTGACCTATGTAGTGCAGTTCTCTAAAACCCAGCTGCTTTCCCATGTTTTGATTCTATTGATCTGGTTATATTCACAAAGTACTTTCTCGCTGCTTTAGTTAACTTGGTGTCTCAGCTCATGTGGAAGAGTCTGGTATTTTTCCTGTACCAAATGTAGCTGGATCGTCAAGTAAAGCATAACGACACTACAAAGATGTTTATTTTTCTCAGTGGTCTATCAGCCCAGTATGCGGTTTCCTTGTTTCCGAGCTACATGATAAAAAGGATACTTGAGAGGCGGAGTGTGGCACAGTGACAATTTAGAAAAAGACTGTTCGAGGTATGTGGGCTGCTGAATTCATATCTGTGCATAGATCAGCGCCTAGTGTTGGGTCCGGATGATTGTACCTTGGTGTCCTGGAAGAGTCTTCGAAGTCTCACAAGATAGGTGACTCCTCTCCTGGACTACAGTGCGCATGGGCATCTTCTTCATCCTCAGATTCTATTTTTCCGCCATTGGGTTCGGATGTTATTCCTATACTCCAACTTCGGAATCGAAACTAAACTGTTCTAGAGGCCAAAAGGCCTTCGACTTCCACGGTATTGTTCTCGCGCGGTACTTCTTGACTCGATCAAGCTTTCCATCTCGACCCGGTCGTCGACGCGGGCCGTTGGGCCTTTTCGGCGCCACGTGGGCCTGCTGTCGATGGAAAGGAGCCCGTTCAAAAGGTGCCCACAATGCCACTCCAAGTTCCCGCATACTGACAAACACACAGTATGCAACAAGTGCCTATCACCAGACCACAAGGAAGAAACCTGCCCAGCCTGTGCCCAATTCCGTTCGAAGAAAACCATCCGGATTCGACGGGCCGCTAGGCAAGAGATGCAGCGACAGGCACCGGAACCAGACAACATCTTCGAGGATGAACAAGAACTTCCAGAAGGGGATGATTTGGATCTAGAGATCGTCACCGTCGAGGACCACTCGGACTCCGATGACGAAATCCTACCGGGGCAAACTGTGAGTACATTGCCCCCGACACCAATTACCCCGTTACAGAAGGCTCCGATCGAGGCATCGCCTAAAGGCCTTAGCCAAGATCCAAAACATCATTCAGCAGCCCCGCCGTCCGGCTCGGCTCCGAAAACAAAGATTAAGCCTTCAGAGACCCCAGGTCCAAGTAACGTTATCCCAAAGAAGGCCGTACAGCCTAAGAGCGTCGACCTGAAGAAGGGCGTCGAGCCAAAGGGCGCCAAACCAAAGAAGGCCGTCGAGCCAAAAAGCGCTGAACCAAAGAAGGCCGTCGAGCCAAAGAAGGCAGCCGACCCGAAGAAGGCCGTCGACCCAAAGAAGGCCGCTGCGCCGAAGGTCGTCGAACCGAAGAAGGTCGCCGACACAGAGGGCGTCGTACCGAAGCTGTGGCCCAGCCGAAGAAGGTTATCGAGCCAAACAAAGGCACCGACCCAAAGACAAGTGCTCCTAAAAAAACCAGTCGATCCGAAAAAAATCATCGACTCGACAAAAGACAGTCAACCTAAAAAACCTGTCAGGCACAGAAAGCGCATCGAACGATCCGGTCGATCCGCAATCAGTCGTCGACAAGGACAAAGAGGCCGAGCCGAGAAAAAGCAATAAGGCACCGAAAGTCGTCGAACCAAAAAAGGTTGTCGACCCGAAGGCAAGAGTCGATCCAAAAAAGACTAAGCCAAAGAAGTCAAAGACACAACCACGGACAGTGGAAGAACTCTTCCATTCAGAGTCGACTGATCCATATGACACGCATCCCATCCCTGACATCTCCTCATACCCAACAAAGCCGCCACCTACTGACGACACCATTGTCTTCAACCAGCTAATAGATAGGGCAGCGCAGTACCGCAACGTAGACATGCACAATGACCCTATAGACAAAGATTTTTTATTTGACACATTTCCTACTTCTGGGAAAAATGTCAGAACACTTCCTATGTTGAAAGGGGTATTAAACCACGCGCCAGATTAATTTAAAGATACAGCCAGGGCAGGCGTAATCAATCCCAGGATTGAAAAGAAATATAGAGTGGCCCCTACAGACCCTACTTATATCAGAGGTCAGTTACCATTAGATTCACTAGTAGTGGCTAATGCACGCAAAAGGGCCAACTCACAGACAACAGGAGAAGCCCCACCTCCTGATAAGGAGTCCAAAATACTAGAGGCCTCGGGTAAAAGGGTAGCATCACAGGCCTCCAATTCATGGAGAATTGCAAATACACAAGCTCTACTAGCTCGTTACGACAGAGCACACTATGACCAGCTTAAAAGTTTAATGCAACACCTGCCTGAACCTTTCAAAGCCCAAGCTAATGACCTCATACAGGAGGGAAAATTTATTACAAACGCCTCCATTAAATGTGCGCTTGACGCAGCTGACACTGCAGCCAGGTCCATTAACACTAGCGTCTTACTACGAAGACATGCATGGCTACGTATTTCTGGCTTTAAGAACGAGGTGCAATCAACCATTCTTAACCAACCAGTCCATCAAGACTTCCTTGTCGACCCTGCAGTCGACACCATTTTAGACAAAATGAAAAAAGACACAGAAACCGCAAAATCAATCTGGAAATTGCAGTTTCAACAACACAGAGGTTCCAATCGACGCTCCTCATACAGAGCAGCTACACGAGGCAATACTTCACAAACCTCATCTACATACAAAAGCAACACACAAGGTTCCATTAACAAGAAACTCCAACAGAGGAGGTTATAGGGGCATCAATAATAAGGGAAGAGGACGTGGAGGCAATAACAGCAGAGCCTCCAATGCCGCAAAACAGTGACTTCATCACACTACCTCCAGACCATCTAACACCGGTCGGAGGCAGGATCCAACAATTCCTACCAGTCTGTAACGCAATTACCACAGACAGGTGGGTGAGACAAATTATCCAGTATGGTTATTGCCTAGAACTCACTTCTACTCCACCAAACATACCACCCAGACACCGCCCTATGTCCAAAGAACACATCAACCTGCTCCAACAAGAGGTGAAATGCATGCTGGAAAAGGGGGCCATAGAGCCAGTCCCTTTCCAACACCAAGGGACAGGAGTATACTCACTATACTTCCTTATTCCCAAGAAGGACGGTTCCCTCAGACCAATATTGGACCTCAGACCCCTAAATCAATACATACTGTCGGAACACTTCAATATGATCACACTACAGCAAGTGCTCCCGCTGCTCCAGCAAGGAGACTTCCTAGCAACATTGGATCTCAAGGATGCGTATTTTCACATACCCATCCCTCCAGCTCACAGAAAATATCTCAGGTTCACAATAGAAGGTCAACACTACCAATTCAAAGTTCTCCCCTTCGGGGTAACCACGGCTCCAAGAGTGTTTACAAAATGCTTAGCGACAGTAGCTGCACATCTCAGGAGGCAACACATCCACGTGTTTCCATACCTAGACGATTGGCTAATACAAGCAAAATCGTACGAACAGTGTGCAAGAGACACGTCTCAAACACTTCAGCTGCTACACAGCCTACGTTTTTCGATAAACTACCCAAAATCGCATCTACAACCATCCCACACACAACAATATCTGGGAGCTACTATAGATACCTCAGTGGCAAAGGCATATCCAAACTCAGCAAGGATAGCCAGCATGCAGATGCTCATTCGCAAATTTCAGCCACAACACTCTTTGCCAGCTCGAGTCTTCATGCAGCTCATAGGCATGATGGCCTCCTGCATATTCATTGTCTCCCATGCCCGACTTCAAATGCGTCCATTGCAAGAATGCCTAGCACGGCAGTGGAACCAAGCTCAAGGACAACTAAAAGACCTAGTGTTGGTAGACAGTCGCGCTTACAACTCTCTGCAGTGGTGGAACACACAAAACCTTTCCAAGGGGCGACTGTTCCAAGAGCAAGTTCCACAACTAGTACTAACAGCGGACGCATCACTGACAGGTTGGGGAGGCCACCTACTTCAATACACAGTACAAGGGCTCTGGACACTCGAACAAAAGAAACTGCATATCAACCAACTAGAGTTGCTAGCAATATTCCTAGCCCTAAAAGCATTCCAAAAATACTTGTACAACAAGACTGGGTTGATCCGGACGGACAACATGACAGCCATGTACTATATCCAGAAACAGGGAGGAACACACTCTCCAAGCTGTCCCACTTGGCACAGAGCATATGGAAGTGAGCAATTCCAAAAGACATCTTTCTCCTGGCAGAACACCTCCCAGGGAAAGACAATCAAATAGCGGATCTGCTCAGCAGACACAGCCAACAACTACACGAATGGAAGATTCACCCCCAAGTTCTCTTGCCATTCTTCAAACAGTGGGGGCACCCAGAGATAGACCTGTTTGCCACAAACGAAAACTCAAAATGCCGGTACTTTGCCGCCAGGTTCCCACATCCGTTGTCACAGGGCAATGCGATATGGATGAACTGGTCAGGCAGATTTGCGTACGCTTTTCCCCCAGCACCACTGATTCCGCTGGTGGCACGCAAACTGCCGCAACAGTCACTCACACTGATCCTAGTTGCACCCACATGGGCGAGACAGCCATGGTACACAACGTTCCTGGAGCTTTCAGTAGTTTCTCATCAAAGGCTGCGCCTCGCACCCCATCTTCTAACTCAGAACCATGGAGAAATCAGACACCCAGATCCCAATCAGATGAACCTAGCGATCTGGCGCTGGAAGTCTTAGAATTTGGATACCTTAACTTGCCTCCAGACTGTATGAACATCATTAAGGAGGCAAGACGACCAACTACTAGAGCATGCTATGCAGCTAAATCGAAGAGATTTGTTATTTACTGCAACAATAACCAAATCAACCCATTAGATGCTTCCATACAAAACATTATATGGTTCGAGGCATGTGGGCTGCTGAATTCATATCTATTGCATTAGATCGCCGCCTACTGTTGGGTCTGGATGATTGCACATTGTTGTCCTGGAGAAGTCTTCGAAGTATAACGGGATAGGTGGCTCCTCCCCTGGACTACAGTGCGCATGGGCATCCTCTCCATCCTCAGATTGTTTTTTTCCGCCATTGGGTTCGGATGTTCAAATCTTAGCTCAAGTTAGGAAACTTTTTCTCAAAGCCAAAAGGCTTTCGCGAGCGACAGTATCGTTTCGATCGGTATCGATAACATTTCTCTACAGGACATCGACTATCGGACAGCTTCATTCACCTCTCGCATCAAGTTTCATCGACGATGGAGAGTCGAGGCCTTTTCAAAAGGTGTCCACTTTGTAACGCAAAATATGCACACAACGACGTCCACCCTGTGTGCAACAAATGCTTGTCACCGGACCACAATGAAGACCAATGTATGGCCTGTGCCCGGTTCAGATCAAAGAAAACTCTTCGGACCCGACGCGCTGCTCGATTGCAATCGAATAGGCCTACGCCGGAACCAGATAATATCTTCGGGACCGGAGACGAAGAAGTCGTCGAGATACCGGACCGAGATGAATCATCGGAGCAGGGATCCGTGCATGGATCCGACTATGAGGCCGATGGAGAGGAGTATCTGGAAGACGAGGCGAATTATGAAGTCGTCGACGAGGTAGGAGACGTCGATGTTCAGGCCCTTGGGGCCGAGGAAGATAGCTCAGAGGAGCTAGGCCTAACCGTCGATACGGGGGCCGATGGACATTATATCAATACGGCTCAGGTCGAGGGATCGCCACAAGGCCTTACCCAAGATCTACCTTCGAGTTCATCAGCCCCGCAACAAGGCCCGGCTTCGAACATTGTCATTGAGCCATTGGTTTCGAAACCAACTTTGGTTGATCTCAGCAAAACGAAACCGAAGCCAGCACAGTCGAAACCGAAAGTGCAACTGGCTCTAGTCGGCGCCAAGGCCTCAAAACCCTCGGGCCGACGAAACAAATGAGGGACTTCGATGCGGGGAGCTTCCAGAAGGCCCTCGACTCTAGTAGCGGGGCGCCAAAGGCCACGGCGAAGATCTTCCAGTCGAAGCGTCGGCGCCGAAGGGAGCCGCTACGCAGCTCGAATCGAGACAGAGCTCCAATCCTCGATCAATGACGGGACCGGAGACGAACGTTGGTTCAAGGTCAGATGCAGACGCGGCGCATGCGGAGCATAAGGCCCAAGACATGGCCCTACACGTCGGGGAGTCGATTCGAAAAATCAGAGACAAGGCTTTGTCGGCGGGACCGAAGAAAGTCACAACTACCAAGTTGGTCACCGCGCTCGCTACGTCGACGCCAATAAAATACGGTTTACCACCGCCAGTGAAGCCGAAGATGTTCGAGCCAAAACAGAGCATTGACCCCATAAAAAGACCTGCATTGACCCACAGGCCTGCAAACGAGTCAGGGGAACAAGAACTGAGGAAGTTCATCGACTCGGAAATGGGGAGACTGACTATCTACAAAAGGAAAATAGTCCCAGAAAAACCCATGGAGTCTTTCAGGATTCCTCTTAAGAAAAAGAGGGGATCACCTGCGTCACCAGTGATGGTCGAACACTTGCAAACATATGAGCAGGAGCCTCAATCCTTTTCCCCTACATACTCAGATGCAGGGGCATGTGACGATAATAATGATGCTGATGACGATGTGATGGACACTGGTCGTGATGATCAGAACCACCCATGGGCAGACCCTGCTGACCCAGGCAACCCGCAACATGACCCTGACACTACGGTCTACAATGTCAAAACATCACCAACTGAAGACACTACAGCCTTCAACGCTCTGATTGAAAGAGCTGCGTTAAATCATGACGTTGATCTTCATAGTGATACTGTGGAAGTGGACTTCCTTGTGGACACGTTCTCAACTTCCGAAAGAAGTGTAAAGACACTACCAATGCTCATGGGCGTTCTTAAACACGCCAAGGACATTTTCAAGGAAAATACTAGAGCAAGGGTAGTTAACCCGAGGATAGAAAAGAAGTATAGGCCGGCGCCCGTGGATCCTACCTATATTAAAGGTCAATTGCCTTTGGACTCTATGGTGGTTGCAAATGCAAGAAAGAGGGCAAACTCGCAGACAACAGGAGATGCGCCTCCGCCTGATAAAGAGTCAAAGATACTGGAAACATCTGGCAAAAGAGTGGCAGCACAGGCTGCAAACATCTGGCGTATTGCTAATACTCAGGCGCTTCTGGCCAAATATGATAGGTCACACTACGATACTCTGGAGACATTATTACAGCACCTCCCAGAACAATTCAAGGAAGGAGCAGAGCTGTTGGTTCAGGAGGGGAAGCTGATCTCCAACGCTTCCATCAAGTGTGCACTAGACACAGCTGACACTGCAGCTAGGGCTATAAACACTAGCGTCATGCTAAGGCGACATTCTTGGTTGAGGATATCTGGTTTCAAACCAGAAATACAGACCACCATTCTTAATCAGCCAGTTAACACTGACTTCTTGTTTGGCCCTGAAGTTGATGCCACCCTAGAAAAAATTAAAAAGGACACGGAAACTGCTAAATCCATGGGAGCTCTGCAGTCGCAGCAGTTTCGGGGTGGTTCTTTTCGTCGCTTCAATAACAGAGGACCCTCAAGGGGCCAAAACACCCAACAAACGCAGTATAACAAGGGAGGTACACAATCCACCTACAATAAAAATCCCAGGGGTGGATATAGAGGAAATAACATCAAGGGCAGAGGAAGAGGAAACAACAACTCCAGATCCTCTGCCAATACCAAACAGTGACGCCTTGTCGCTGCCCCCCGACCATCTGACACCTGTCGGGGGTAGACTACAACAGTTCCTGTCTGTATGGAAATCCATCACCACAGACCGGTGGGTACGAGATATTGTACAGTACGGGTATTGTGTAGAGCTTACAGCCACTCCACCTGACATTCCACCAAGACACCGTCCTATGTCCGCAGAGCACTTACACTTATTGCAGCAAGAGGTCGTCAGTATGCTGCAAAAAGGAGCCATAGAGCTCGTGCCTCTAGCGGAGCGAGGATCAGGGGTGTACTCTCTGTACTTCTTGATTCCAAAAAAGGACGGGTCTCTCAGGCCCATACTCGACCTACGGCCTCTGAACCAATACATTCTGTCAGAGCACTTTCACATGCTCACCTTACAGCAAGTTCTACCGCTTTTAAGCCAGGGAGATTTCCTCGCAACACTGGATCTCAAAGATGCATACTTCCACATTCCCATGCACCCTTCCCACAGAAAGTATCTCAGGTTCACCATTCAGGATCAACACTACCAGTTCAAAGTCCTCCCCTTCGGAGTGACGACGGCACCCAGAGTATTCACCAAGTGTCTGGCGACAGTGGCGGCACACCTAAGGAGACAGCACATACATGTCTACCCTTATCTGGACGACTGGCTTATTCAGGCAAAGTCGGCCCAGCTGTGTGCCAGCCACGTGTCCCACACCATTCACCTCCTTCACGATCTGGGATTCTCACTGAATTACCCCAAGTCACGTCTTCAACCCGCCCGCGTACGGCAGTACCTGGGCGCAACAATAGACACTCTGGCAGCCAAAGCTCAGCCAAATTCAGTGCGGATACACAGCATGCAATTGCTGATACAAAAATTCAGACCTCAACACTCGCTTCAGGCAAAAGTGTTCATGCAGTTGATAGGCATGATGGCCTCCAGCATCTTCATAGTCCCGCATGCGAGACTACATATGCAATCGCTTCAGGAGTGCTTGGCACGTCAGTGGAACCAGGCTCAAGGGCAGTTAAAAGACCTAGTGTTGGTGAGCGGTCGGGCATACAACTCTCTGCATTGGTGGAATCCACAAAACCTTTGCACGGGCCGACCGTTCCAAGAGCCTGTACCACAGGTAATACTGACAACGGACGCATCTCTCCAGGGATGGGGAGCTCATGTACTTCATTACACAGTGCAGGGACTATGGACGACACAGCAGAAAAAGATGCACATCAACCTTCTAGAGCTGATGGCAATCTTCATGGCACTAAAAGCCTTCAAAGTACATCTGTGCAACAAAGTCGTGTTGATCCGAACGGACAACATGACTGCCGTGTACTACATACAGAAGCAGGGAGGAACACACTCTCCACAGTTGTCTCACCTGGCTCAGAGCATGTGGAAGTGGGCCATTCAGAGGAACATGTTCCTCATGGCGGAACACCTCCCAGGCAAGGACAACCAAATGGCGGACCTGCTCAGCAGGCACAGCCACCAAATGCACGAGTGGGAGATACATCCATCAGTACTCCGCCCGTACTTCCATCAGTGGGGTCATCCAGAGATAGACCTATTCGCCACAAGGGAAAACGCAAAATGCCGAAGCTTCGCCGCCAGGTTCCCACATCCGCAGTCGCAGGGCAATGCGATATGGATGAACTGGTCAGGCAAGTTTGCGTACGCTTTTCCCCCAGCGCCATTGATTCCGCTAGTGGCACGCAAACTGAGGCAACACTCGATGATACTCATCCTGGTTGCTCCAACGTGGGCACGCCAACCATGGTACACCATGCTCGTGGAACTTTCCGTGGTGCCTCATCAAAGGCTGCACCAAACACCCAGACTTTTGACGCAGAGCCATGGCGAAATTCAGCACCCAGATCCGCAACAGCTCAACCTGGCGATCTGGCTCCTGGGGTCCTAGAATTTGGATACCTCAACTTGCCTCCAGACTGCATGAATATCATAAAGGAGGCAAGAAGACCCACGACTAGAGCATGTTATGCGGCGAAATGGAAAAGGTTTGTCATATACTGCAACAATAATAACATTAACCCACTAGATGCATCTATTCAGAACATTATTTGTTATCTGTTGCATTTATGCAGACGTAATCTGGCTTACAGTTCCATCCGCATACATCTATCCGCAGTAGCGGCCTACCTGCAAAACAGGCAGCACCTATCCCTATTCAGGGTACCTGCAATTAAAGCCTTTCTTGAGGGACTCAAGAGAGTAATCCCTCCAAGACTTCCACCTTCACCAGTCTGGAACCTCAACCTGGTTCTCACAAGACTCATGGGGCCACCCTTTGAACCTCTACATTCATGTGAGATTCAATTTTTAACCTGGAAAGTGGCTTTCCTAGTAGCCATTACCTCATTCAGAAGAGTTAGTAAACTCCAGGCGCTAACCATTCAAGAGCCATTCATACAGGTTCACTCAAACAGAGTTGTTTTACGTACAAACCCCACTTTTATGCCTAAGGTGATTTCGCAGTTCCACATGAACCAAACCATAGAACTGCCGGTTTTCTACCCAAATCCAGAAAATGTTGCAGAAAGATGCCTACACACATTAGATGTGAAAAGGGCCCTCATGTATTATATAGACAGAACTAAAGATTTCAGAAAAACGATACAACTGTTCGTCGCCTTCGCTCCACAGCATAAAGGCAATCCCATTTCAAAATCAGGAATAGCCAGATGGATCGTTAAGTGTATACAAATTTGCTACGAAAAAGCTAAACGCACTTTAACGGTTCCTCCACGTGCACACTCCACACGCAAGTTAGGAGCATCCATGGCTTTCCTAGGGAACATTCCACTAGAGGAGATATGTAGAGCAGCCACATGGTCCTTTATTCATACATTTACGAAACACTACTGCGTAGATGTACACTCTAGACAGCAGGCAGCTGTAGGACAGGCTGTTCAAACCCTTTTTCAGACTGCTGCAGCTGGCACAGGCGGCCGCCGCTAATGGAGGGACTGCTATGTATTCTATGCAATAGATATGAATTCAGCAGCCCACATGCCTCGAACCGAATATGCTACTTACCAGTATGCATCTGTTCTTGGCATGTAGGGCTGCTGACATTCATATCGCCCACCCTCCTCCCCGGCGCCTGTTGCAGCTGTAGCATTCAGAATTTCTATTTAGCATGGACATCACTCACTGTATTACACTCCATCTCTGCCACAATGGCAAAAAACAATCTGAGGATGGAGAGGATGCCCATGCGCACTGTAGTCCAGGGGAGGAGCCACCTATCCCGTGATACTTCGAAGACTTCTCCAGGACAACAATGTGCAATCATCCGGACCCAACACTAGGCGGCGATCTAATGCAATAGATATGAATGTCAGCAGCCCTACATGCCAAGAACAGATGCATACTGGTAAGTAGCATATTCGTTACCTACTGCATCTTCAAAGATGCAACCTAGCATACTCTTCAATAAGACTACACCTCGCTGCTATAGCACCATACCTTCAAAACAGGCAACACCTTTCACGGTTTAGAGTACCAGCAATCAAGGCTTTTATGGAGGGTCTTAAAAGGGTGATTCCTCCAAGGCACCCACCTTCCCCAGTCTGGAACCTAAATATAGTACTTTCCAGACTTATGGGACCTCCTTTCGAACCTCTACACTCATGCGAATTGCAATTTCTAACATGGAAGGTGGCATTCTTGATTGCCATTACCTCACTCAGGCGAGTTAGCGAGCTACAAGCACTAACAATTCAAGAACCCTTCATGCAAATACATGCTAACAGGGTAGTGCTTAGAACTAACCCTAAGTTTATGCCAAAGGTCATATCCACTTTCCATATTAATCAATCAATAGAACTGCCAGTGTTCTTCTAAAATCCACAGTCAGTAGCTGAAAGAGCCCTACACACACTGGATGTAAAGAGAGCTCTGCTTTATTATGTGGACAGAACGAAATCATTTCGAAAAACAAAGCAATTATTTGTTGCTTTTTCACCACAACATAAAGGGAATCCCATATCAAAGTCAGGAATAGCCAGATGGATAGTTAAATGCATTCAAATATGTTATCAAAAGGCTAAACGCACTTTAACTGTACCCCCAACAGCACACTCTACGTGAAAAATGGGGGCATCCATGGCTTTCCTAGGAAATATTCCTCTTGAAGACATATGTAGAGCAGCCACATGGACTACCATACACACTTTCACTAAACAGTTATGTGTAGACGTGCAAGCAAAACAGCAAGCTGCTGTAGGCCAGGCTGTCCTCAAAACTCTTTTTCAAACTGCTGCAGCTGGCACAGGTAACCACCGCTAGAGGAGATACTGCTAAACAGTCTAAGCACAGATATGAATTCAGCAGCCCACATGCCTCGAACGGAATATGCTCCTTACCAGTATGCGTCTGTTCTTGGCATGTAGGGCTGCTGACATTCATATCGCCCACCCTCCCCCCGGTGCCTGTTGCAGCTGCAGCATTATCTTTTGCATGGCCATCTCTTATTTTACTATCTCCATCTCTGCCACAATGGCGAAAAACAATCTGAGCATGGAGAGGATGCGCACTGTAGTCCAGGGGAGGAGTCACCTATCTCGTGATACTTCGAAGACTCTTCCAGGACAACAAGGTGCAATCATCCGGACTCAACACTAGGCGGCGATCTATGCACAGATATGAATGTCAGCAGCCCTACATGCCAAGAACAGATGCATACTGGTAAGTAGCATATTCATTTCATTATTAGCACAGTTCCTCCTCTGTGTCCAGGGGGACAAAAGCTCTTCAGGATGAGATATTTCCAGACTTGCGTGAGTTCATGGTTCTGATAACAAACTGAAGGATCCTGGAGCGCATTATAAAACGGTTCACTCTATAAGCTTCTCATCTCCTGCTGCTATTTAGCAGATGCCTATAATGCCCCTTTCCTCTGCCCCTTCTATGAGAACGCCTGACCCTGGATAGATCTTTTCTGTGACTATAAACCGTGGGCCTGTTGGGTCTGGAGGTGATGCTAATGTTATAGAGCAGGTGTTACAGGTAAGAAACTTGTCTTTGCTGCCCTACCTTTCGCAAATCTATTTCTTGAGCCGGTGGTCATGTAGCCAGAGGGTTATGGCTTGGTCCAGTTTACGAATTGGAGGCAGAAGATAAAAGTGACTTGAGGAGCGCAGACAAAGATTGTTTTGTATATGTAATGGACTAATTGTTACTGCTATAGGTAGAAGAACGGTCGAGGATGAATAAGCAAAACTCGCCCCTTGCCAAAAACAAGGTGGCTTCCAACAAGTCGGACCCTTCGTTGCAGTCCCGCGCGGAGTCGATCTCTCTGAATTCAGTCCCGGACTCCCAGACGCCCCCCATGCAGCGCCCTGTGGAACCTCAGGAAGGGCAGCACAAGGTAAGCAGGCTTCATGTGCCCGGTGGCTCCGGGACTCTCTTGCCTCCACCTGGAGCTGCCTTCTCTTTAAGGAAAGTGTGAGCCAGGTCCACAGCTTGGCGATCCACGGCACTGTGAATGGCCGCACGGTTCTTCCCTCTGTCTGTCTGCCTGTGTCTGTGCCTTCTCCCACCAGTGTCCTGTGCTGACTCGTTGCATGTCATCTCCATGTGCCCTTGCTGCTTCGCTTCTTTTATGTTCATTTTTTGTTATTTTCTTTACCATTTGTGGATGCCTCATACACCTGAAAGATACCTCTCTCACTAGTGAGTGCAGAGCAGCGTCTCCACGGTAATGATCACAGTGGAGGAAAGCACACAGAATAATTAGGGCTTCAACTCTGAACAGTTTTCTTGAATTTTTTCTTTACATTTTTTAAGTAGACCTGAATATGTATGTGTATTGAGCTTCAGACTCCCATGCTCCTTTCAGTATTGGCCCAACATTTAGCTCTGATGTTAATGCAGATACTCTATTTGTTGTAAGCAGAACCGGCCTCTTAATATCCTCCAATTGCAAGCATTACCACTGTCCACAGCTCTACATGAGAGTCTAACGGGGATGACTTACATTCTGTGGCTCCAGTGCACTATGGTTTTGAGGGGTCCTTACTGTCTCACAGGCGTTTGATGTGTTTGGACTGATTCTGACCTTGCTGGGGTAGCGGATGCTTCGCGCTTGGTGACTATTGAAGTGTTTGTACTGAAAGACTTGTCTGAGTGAGTCCTACGCTGGACTGGTTAGCTCGAGTGGAACAGTTCTTTGTCTCAGACATGGCTTGTCATCTTGTTGTTTTTTGTTCTTATGCATGGTTTTCATTCTTATTTCTTTGCTCCTAGCGCTTCTCTGAGCACGGACGTGAGTCTTTGTTTTAGTAAATAATCCTTCTTGCTTCATGGTGATGTCTTTTTCGATAAGTCTTTATGAACTTTAGCGTATTATAGAGCTTATGATAAGTGTTGATGTTAGCACCAGTAGTGGGGATTTTATGAGACCCTCCTTCACCAATAATAGGCTACCTCGCTCAGCGACACTCGTAGTGTAGACGCCAAGCAGTGTATTCTGATTCCTCCCCTACAAGTGGCTCTAAAGCTGATCCGCGCAGTATATCAGCAAGCGCAGCCTTTGACATCGAGCACATGACCATCTAAATAATACTTGTTTTCCCATAGTCTGTTCAGAATGGTCTAATGCTGCATCTTACTGATTGGATCACGTAACAATTACCCTAATGAATTATCTACAAATACATGTGTATCCTTGGCCAAACGTCTACACGTGAAGCAGCACATGAACTAAGGGTCTTGTTGATAATCACTAGTCAGGTGCTCCTGTGATGGTGATGTTGAAAGGCATGTTTAAGAGCAGCTTCGACTTTCATCACATTCAAAGACCCCCTTCCTCTTTCTGTTGGCGCATCTCACCCGCTGGCTTGTTGAGCCTCATCACTGGGAAGTCCATGCATTGCGCATCTGTTGCACATGGTCATTGCTATGCATTGTTCACATTTAGCATTGTTACCTGTGCATAGCAGCAGCAGTTGTGTTACCACTACCATCTGATTATAGTTGTACAAAAGCCACTCTCTTATCCCAAAGTAGAGCTCTGGCTGCAGTGCTATCTTCAGGTTTCTGTATGTGTTGTCGCTCTTTCACTTCAGACTCCGTCAGTTTGTGTTCTTGTGATGGATGCATTGGGTTGACAGTTACTTTCGGCTGCGTTTTCTGCCACATGAGTTTGTGAACATTAAAGCAGAGTAATCAAGACCCTCATGTCCCAATACATAGTTGCTCACTGGACCAATATTGTTATACACCTTCTCTCAGTCTTGGCTTCTCAGTAAACAGCATTTTGGGTTCTGGAACTTGAGATTCCATTGCATCCCTTTTGAAATCACTGTTTATAAAACAGGACAGACTGAGAGCGATGCTCATGATTTGAGGTCTTTAGGCACTACGCCCGCCTCCCTTGATAGCTCCAGTTCAACGGGACTTAGTAGAGGTTTAGCCTTGAAAAAGAAGTATAGCTAGAAGTGAACGCTTGTTCTGTGTGTTTTCTTCACACTTGATAACATTACTGACCATAGTTGTGAATTCTAGTACCTCCGATCCATGCAAATATTTCACTCATCACACTTCCCTACCTTGCATTTGTTGAACAAATCATAAGTGTATCTTCGAGGCATGTGTGCTGTAGATATACATGCTTTACATACTCCTGCCATCTAGTGTTGGGTCCCGATGTTTGCAAGTTGTTTTTCTTCGAAGAAGTTTTTCCCAGTCACGAGGTAAGGTGATTCTTTCTTTCCGTGATAGTGCGCATGGGCATCAACTCCATTGTTAGATTATTGTATTACCACCATCTGGTTCGAACATGTGTTGCTGCGCTCCGGTTCGAACAGTCCTTCGGGTTCCCCTCAGTGCACAATCCTCTGTACCCTCAACAGTATTGTTATCTTATGCGTTTCACTCTCTCCCAATATCCATTCGACCGGGAAAGTCTCTCTCCTTCGGTCGGAAACATCGTGGGTGACCTTCGGGCCTAGCCGCGTCCGTCCAGCCTTCTGCCGATGGAGCGGACTCCATTTCATTTCTGTCCTCGGTGCCACTATAAGTACCTTTGCACCAGTCTGCAACTTGTGCCTCTCACTGGAGCACAAGGAAGAAGATTGCGAGTCCTGTCGGTCGTTCTGATCGGAAAAGACTCTTCAAGATAGTCAGGCTAGACGACGAGAATTGCAGCGCCAAAGCACTCAACATACTCCGGATATCTTTGGAGATTAATCCGAACACAAGCGACAGCTGCGGAAGAAGAGGAGGCCTTCTCGGTCTCCGAATTGGATTCCGACCTAGAGATCGAATTGAATCCGAAGAAATTCCAGCGGGACAGGTGGTCGGGAGTACTAAACCCCCAGTACCCCATAGACTATCTCCCACTAAACATAAAGATTCAGCACCACCTCTGCCTTCGACCCTTTGTCGGCACTGAGACGATGTTTCCAACATCCCACACTCAGGCCTGGCTCTGAAACAAATGGTCAAGCCTTTGGGATTGAGTCGAGTCTGATAGTCTTCGGGTCTGAAACATTCCGCTCCGAAACACAAGTCCTGTTCGGAGCTAAAACCTTTGCTTCGAAGGATAAAAAGGACAAGTCCGGTTCGGCACGAGACCTTCGACGACAAAATCAAAAGAACATCTTCCAGATCCCCCGGAACTGATGTTAGATGTCATGAAGGACGGATTCGACCTGAAACAGAAAAAGCTATACATTAATTCAGATATTGAACCCATTTTAGCTAAAACTCCTTCCAAAAGGAAAGTCGGTTTAGAGGACCCTAGATATAAGATTGCTCTTAAGAAGAAGGACATTGCTACAAATCCTATCCATCTTACTTTGCCATCCTCTCCAACTCCACCATCTTCACCATTACCACAACTGCCAGTCTCAAATCCGCTGCACATAACTCCACAGGGGTCTCCTAATACACAGCCTGATTTAGGAGATGAACACTGTATTCCCTTGCCAACAGATCCATTGGAGGATTATAATATTGATCCACCCATGGGTAATGATCCAGATCTATATCAGGCAAAACCATCACCTCTAAATGAAAATGACTTTATCTAGAGCTGTTTCCAGGGCAGCAGCGTATCATGGGGTTACACTCCACAAAGAGGCTTTGGATGCCAACTTTTTATTGGAGACAGCAGCGTCTTCACATAGAACTAGTCAGAGTCTCCCTATGTTGAAAGGTGTGATGAGACATGCAGATGAGACTTTTAAGGGCCCTGTTCGTGGCCGTATGTTAACACCCAGGGTTGATAAGAAATACAAACCATCAACCTCTCATCATGTTTATATTAAAGGACCGCTCCCTTTAAACTCACTGGTAGTTTCTAACGCTCGTATAAGAGCAAACTCACAGACCTGTGGGGATGCGCCTCCCCCGCATAACGAGTCTAAATTAATTGATGCCGCTGGTAAAAGAGTGGCTGCTCAAGCCACTATCCACTCGCTCATTTCCAACACGCAAGGCCTACGGGCTAGGTACGACCGGGCACACTGGGATGAGATGGAAAGCTTACTTCAATACCTCCCAGAAGATCAGAAGAAAAAGGCACAAGGGCTAGTCCAAGAAGGAAAACTTATATCTAATTCTTCTATTAGATGTCCTCTAGATGCTGCGGACACTGCAGCGAAAGATGTTAACACTAGCATTCTCTTACGTCAACGTGCCTGGATTAAGATTTCAGGTTTTAAACCAAAAGTCCAGCAGTCTACTTTAAATACCCCCTTTGACAAGCAACATCTTTCTAGACCTCAAGTTGATGAGTCCTTAAAAAAGATGAAAAAAACACACGTACGAGGAGAAATCCATGGGAGCGTTTCTGTTTCCATCAAACAGAGAATCCTTTTGCCACACATTTTATAGAGGAAGGTCCAAAAGTACATATTGGATTTAAGTTTGTTAAATCTGTACATACTGTCAGAACACTTCCACAAGTGCTTTCACTTCCACAGCAAGGCGATTTTATGTCCACACTAGACTTAAGACGCATACTTTCACATTCCGGTTCACCCAGCACATCGCAAATATCTCAGATTTGTGAAAGCAGGAAAACACTATCAGTTCAAAGTACTCCCGTTCGGAGTAACCACTGCTCCCAGAGTGTTAACAAAATGTCTTGCAGTAGTGGCGGCACACCTCCGAAGACATACCTAGACGACTGGCTCATCAAAGCCAGCACACTACAAAGGTGTGTACAACACACTCAGACTACATTAAACCTACTCCACCAATTGGGTATCATGGTCAATGCACAGAAGTCTCATCTTCAGCTTTCACTAATGCAGTCCTGTCTGGGAGCGACTCTAAACACCTGCACAGCTCTCGCCTCTCCCAATGCAGCCAGAATTTGAAATAGTCAAACTCTGCTACTACAGTTCCGACCAATCAATACTTAGCAGTCAGGACTTTCATGCAACTGCTAGGGATGATGGCATCATGCATTGCAATAGTGCCTCATGCAACGTTACACATCTGTCCTCTACAAGAATGCTTAGCACGTTGATAGAATCAATCACAAGGTCAATTACAAGATCTAGTGTTGGTAAACAGCTGTACTCATCGCGCTCTGCAGTGGTGGAATCCACAAAACTTACCAAAAAGGCATTGCTTCTTCGACCCTAATCCACAACACGTACTAACAGCAGACGCATCTCTCACAGGTCGGGGTGCCCGTCTTCACAATTTGACAATTCAAGGTCTATTGGGCAGCAAGCACAAAACTCTTCACAGCAACTATCTAGAGCTTCTAGCTTTGTATCTAGCAGTCAAAGCTTTTCAGTCTCGCCTTCTAGGAAATGTTGTCCTAGTCCGCACGGACAATATGACAGCAATGTACTACACAAAAATAGGGTGGGGGGGACATTCTCTTCTACTGTCACGCCACTCTCAGACCATTTCGCATTCGGCAATTCATCACAAAGTCCATCTTTTGGCAGAGCACCTCCCAGGAGTGTACAATCAGATTGCCGGCCTCAGCAGAAGTCGGCAACAAATACATGAGTGGGAACTTCATCCCCAAGTTCTCCCTCCATACTTTCAACAATGCGGATTCCCATAAATAGATCTGTTTGCCGCAGAATACAACTCAAAATGCCCAAACTTCGCCCCCAGGTTCCCACACCCTCTATCCAAAGGCAATGCCCTGTATATGAATTGGTCAGGGATATTTGTCTACGCTTTCCGCCTCTCCCCCTCCTTCCATTTCTGGTTCGGAAGCTCAGGCAAACATCCCTCACATTGATTCTAGTGGCCCCCACATGGTCTCGTCAGCTGTGGTTCACGACACTCTTGGAACTGTCAGTAGTTCCACATCAAAAGCAGCATCTCAGTTCCTGCCTTCTCATGCAGAACCATATAGAAGTCGGACACCCACACCCAAAGGAGCACAATCTAGCAATTTGGCCCCTGAAGTCATAGAGTTTTGCTATCTTAACTTGCCACCAGAATGTATGACTATTCTTAAGGAAGAAAGAAAACCTACCACCAGAGCATGTTATGCAGCAAAATGGAAAATATTTGTTATATATCGTACTAACAACGATAATAACCCACTAGATAACCCTCTACTCGAAATATCATTTATTTCCTTCTACATTTACATCGTGTTGGTCTAGCCTACATTTCCCTTCGATCGCATCTTGTGGCAGTAGCTGCATATTTGCAAAACATGCAACATCTATCTTTGTTCAAAGTTCCAGTAATTAAAGCCTTTATGGAGCGCCTTAAATGAGTAATACCACACAGGGTACCTCCTGCGCCAGTTCGGAATCAGAACATTGTGCTTACAATGCTCATGGGTCCACCCTTTGAGCCATTACCCAACTCTCTGCTACAGTTTTTCATGGGAAGTTGCCTTTCTCATTGCAATCACTTCATTGAGGAGAGTTGGTGAGCTACAAGCATTAACCTTAGAAGAACCTTTCTTTCAGCTTCATAAAGACAGAGTAGTCCTTCGCACCAACCCAAAATTCCTTCCCAAAGTGGTTTCTGCTTTTCATATCAACCAATCAATTGAGTTGCCTGTGTTCTTTCCTCAATCTCATTCCGTAGCAGAGAGAGCTCTTCATACTCTTGATGTCTGAATAGCGTTATTGTATTAAATTAAAAGAACAAAAGATTTTTGAAAAAGAAAACAACTGTTTGTTGCATTTGCTGCACATCACAAAGGCAATCTGATCTCTAAATCTGGTATTTCAAGATGGATTGTTAAATGCATTCCGACCTGCTATGCTAAAGCTAAAAGAACTTTATACATACCCCCTAGAGCACATTCCACTCGTAAAATAGGAGCATCAACGTGGCCCACACCTCACACATTTACCAAATACTTCTGTGTGGATGTGTTAGTGAGGCAACAAGCCAATGTAGGGCAAGCAGTGCTAAAGACACTTTTTCAAACAACTGCAACACCTACCTGTTAGCCACCGCTTTGGGAGAATACTGCTTTCTAGTCTATGCAAAGCATGTGTATCTACAGCACACCTGCCTCAAACCGATTATGTTACTTACCCAGTAAGCATCTGTTCTTGGTATGTAGAGCTGTAGATTCACATGTGCCATCCCACCTCCCTGGGCACCTGTAGTTTTTGCAGTTCTCATTATTTGCATTACACACTCATGGACATCTCTGTACTACACTCACTCCATTCTCACCCTCTTGCGGGAAAACAATGATGCCCATACAAACTGTCACCGAAAGGAGGAGTCACCTACCTCCTGACTGGAAAGACTTCTTCGAAGAAAAACAACTTGCAAACATCCGGACCCAACACTAGATGCAGAAGTATACAAAGCATGTGAATCTACAGCTCTGCATGCCAAGAACAGATGCTTACTGGATAAGTAACATCATCCTTTATTTGTTTTCCTTTCTCCTTGAACGGTTGCAAGTCCCATTCTTTGTGGCGCTGCGACACACCCGCTGGTGCACCCTTACACAGCAGCACAAATAATGGCAATTGTGACCTTGGAGTCCCATCATCTCCTCCTGCTACATGGTTTTTGGTAAAACAAACCAAATTTTAAGAAAATGGGGGGACTAAAAGAATTTGGACTTTAAGTTGGGGGAAAGATGATTTTAAATATGTGCTGTATTATTAATTGTGAAAATTCATCGACTATTGCATACACATTTCCACAGAGCCATGTAGCCCATCGTGTCCCGTTAAAACCATATGCGGTGCCCGTGCCAAGGTCGCAGTCAATGCAGGATCAGCCAGCTAAGAGCGGGATTTCATTCTCAGTGAATGAATCCGTCCCGTTGCCACGAGGGGAATCGATCCAGCAGAATTCAGAGCCCAAGACTGAAAACCTGGCTCCGCCCACCCGTACGGGGACCAGAGAGGAAAGAGGACCCTGGGTCAGGATGGAGGCAGAGGTCCCACCGAAGGTAACCTAACAGAGGGCGGTGCTGGTAGCGGGCTGGGAATCTGAGGTGGTGGTGGTGTGGCTTCTCAAACTTCTAGAATCAGCTTGCACTGCCTGCGTTCTCAAGCAGCCTCCTTCGAAGTTGGGTGCATCGCAATCAGGTGTTGGGCAACACAACTCAAATCTGTTCTCCTTCAATGACGAGTCACAAACAAGAGGCATTACTGGTGCACTCTTGCACTGTAGTCTACAAGTTGTAATTATTTGTTATTGTTACTGGATTTCAATGCCACCTGAGTTGAGACCTGGCTTTGGAATATTCTGATATCAGTCCCAGTGCCATGGGTGAGCCGAAAGACACTGCACAGCACCAATGTCAACCAGCACTGACCTGAGCTGCTGTGCTGGAGTGGTTGAGCTCTCTCCTTTCACTTGTCTCGGATCTGCTGGCAGAATATCGGGAATGGTACGTTTTCCCTAAAGTCATTTTCCTGCTATTTCTTTTTCATTTTTGACTCTAATCCCTGGACATGCGTAGCTTATTGTTTGGGGTTGTTCTGCAGTTCTCCGTCCTAAATACTGAGAGTTGCTGCCTTAGTTTTAAGTAAGCACAATCTATATCAAGAGCTTCTTTCAGACGCCCACATACTTCATCTTACAAATTCCACTAAGCAGACTGTATCCCAGAAATGTATTTGTAAGTTAAAGTTGTCCTCAGCACTTCGTGCGACCAATAGAAAACAGCAATCCAAATCTTACTTACAGTGGAGACTCTGACCTAGCACAGCATTGGGAGTTTCTTGGCTCCACCTACCCCCCCCCCCCCCGAGTCACCCGAGTCATTTGGACATTCAACAACCTGGAGATGGTTTCTGACTCTGCTCTATCTCGGTGTCTTAGTCCAAAGAAATGATGCATTTTTACTTAGATCTTTGATGGCCCAGACAGTGAATTGTTGCTTTGTTGTACTGTGTGGCAAAGATAAGCTCAACATCCTTCAGTTCCCTTCTTGTGCCGCAGAGGATCTTGAAAGTGTGCTCTTTAAAGAGTCTAGCTTCCAACCGAGGCCTAGAGAGATGCCCCTTGTGCCCCATTTTAAGTGATTCACAATAGGAATGATTCCATCACAATAGGAATGGTTTAGGAGTTTTATAAAGTGCTCACGTCTCCTTCTGGATTACTCTCAATACTGACGGAAACGTCTTCCCACAGATAACTCATCTTATGAATATCCTTCGGTGCAAAACGATATTTTGAAGCTTTTTCTCCTGTGACTGCTCTACAGCATCCGCAGGCGGTACTATTCGGCCTCAGACGCTCCTCCGCCCGCACTTAATGTGACAACATTGAAGCATGTAAAGCTCCAACTGGCACAGTGGTGTCACTTTCTTTATTCCACGCTACACCGACACAGGGCCAGACCTGTGCTTCTGCTTTTCTATAGTGACTAGGTCGGATGTCTCCTCCTGTTAATGTTGTATTTGAACCCAGTCGTAGCTGCCGTTAGAAGTCCTTGATGTATCCATATGACATGACCCTTTGGCCTGCCACTCCTGTGCCTTAGTGCATCCAAAAGCCATAAGGGAAAGGGAGGCCGAGCTATTTTTGTGAGGCCCGCTAAGATGTGCCAAAATATTTGTCTTCTGCAGCTTGGGATCTTTCATAGATTCACATCCTTGAATCATTCTCTAGCATCGAAGTGGGAGTCCCACGGAGAGCCTAAAATAGCAACATGGGGCATAACTCACCTGAAAGCAGCGTCACTTTAGTACCACAATCACCTCTTTAGAAAAGACCTGAAGTCCAGCCAGAGAGGCGAGAGTTCTCTGAATTCCTACCCTCCCAAAGGGCATCTCACCTCAGATTTCTGTTTTTTGTTTTGTATAAAGGGAGTCCCAGATCTTCGCTCGATCTTCAGTTAGATAAGCCATTCTTTCACTTCAAAAACTTTGTTAAACTCTTCTTTGGATTTTGGATGTGGAGGTGTATAGGTGAGTAGGGAATTGTGTGTGTGTGTTATTAAAAAAAGAGGTAGTGGTGGAAGCATATATTATACATACATACTTTTTAGCATGGAATCTTGAAAGAGACTCCTCTGAAAGCCCCTGAGGCGTGTGGCAAGATGAGGGTCTACACTGATGATCCTCCTGCTTTTACCAAGAGCATAAACCAAAAGCTTGTAAGATATACATAAAATGGTTCTTCCAAAACCCTCAGTGATCATGAAGAGAGGAGTGGTGAGGTGTTTTCAGAAATTAGGTCTTGAGTCTGTACAAAGTGCTCCTTTGTGCAAAAGAGGAAAATCTAGAAAGCTGTTTGTAGACTTCTAAAGCACAAAAAGAGACATTGTTGACAAATAAACAAGCCTCCCCTCTTATGTGCAAAAGGCAAACATTTTCAAAAACCACTTTAGTAAATTGCATAGGCCTGCCTTTACTTCACCTGATATAGGCAGGGGAAACCCAATAAACCCTTGTAGGCTTGGGCACTAGATATTTAAAGTCAAAGTATGCTACAAGGGACTTGTTTTAAGAAAACAATACATCTTAGTTATGAGTCGTACACATGTAACACACTCCAGTGTATCCACAGATATCACACTTTGTAATTAGCTGGAATAAATCAAAAGAAGGAAAAGAGAACACACGGAGGTAGTGAGTTATATTCAAAAAAAAGTTTTTAGTATTTCGTGATGAAGCAACAAATGAACATCTGGGGAGACGAATACAAAGAAATGAATTCAAGCAAGAGCTATGAACAGAGGTATAAATGACAATAACTCTTCAGTTCACAACTAAAACATCAACTCCTAGTGATTATAACAGACAACCAAAAATAATCAATAGACAATGGTCATATGTTGGTGGCAACGCAACGTTTCTGGAGATGATGAAGGTGTCGACGTTTCGGTCTAATATGCAGTCGTCATGAAGACCATCATCAGGACAGAATATTTCATTGCTCAAAAAACTCCCTGAAATTTCCACTCTGTCCCTCACCACCCCTTGTTGTAAATATTTTTGTCCACCCTAAGCGTGGAAGGGTATACTCAGACATGAGTCCCTTGCTCATTGCACCATCAGGATTCAAGCAAGCCGGGCCGAAGACGGCTGAAATGCCAGAAACCGGTCCCCGGAAGCTTGTTTCCTTCCCAGTGTAAGAATTGGCTTTTGTAGTTTGGTTTGCCCTGTTCCCATCATGCACTGGGACAGGAACAGACTAATTTGCATACAGCCAGGTTCTGAAACTGGGATGGTGCAGTGAGCTAAAAAACGGTGTTGGATCTAGCCCTGATCTCTTGACTGGGTGAGAGTATTCTGCTTAATTCAGAGACTCTGTCCCTCACCACCCCTTGTTGTAAATAAATTTGTTGATGAAAACACTGGCGGCAGACATAGCTTCCTATGATCACTTCATCAACAAAAACTCTGTCGAAGACCGCTCCACTGACGAGCATAAACGACCGTCCCATTGCTGCAGCCTCTTAGACATCTAGAGCAGGATTTCCAATAGCAATATCACCAAAACACCCTTTCCCAGACAAAGTACTATCCCAGCCTCCTGCTAAAGGGCAGAAGAGTCTAATCCAGATCTTCCTTCTGGCACTGTCTACAGTCCAGGACAACGCAAAGTTAAATGCCAGGATGCTGAAAAAGAGTTTATTAGCATCCTTGTAATCTTGACTCAACAATGTCATCGTATTACCTATGATCACGGAAAGATGAATGGGCAGGAAACCGTGCCCATTACGGCCCTCACTATAATCCTTATGAGGAAGAGGATTAATAATCTCTGAACCACCAATGATTTGCAAGTGCCCGCTGATCCTTAAAATCTCAAACACATGATGGCAGATTATTATGCTTGTCAGCTTGCTAAATCTCTCCCCCCTACACCATCCCTTGAATACTCCTCAAAATATTCCTCCTCCACCAGAGATGCCGCAGCAGAGGCGGTACCAGCAGCACCTCTGTATGAGCGTCTGTTTATTCATCACACTTGCCACCAGTTTAACTCCAGGACGGTGCATCCGATGATGATCATCAAGAGGCAAACACCTTTGAGGAGAAGGTGCTCCTGTTCAGGATACTCTGAAAGAAACCGTATAAAGCAAAGTTCTAGTGACAGAACTGCCTCCACTGGTGGACTCACCAATGGGTGGCATTACTGCCCTTCTTATGCCTATAGTAAGGACTTCCAGAAGACCGGTGCATGCTCTGACACATCTTCATGGATTTCAAATGTCAGAAATACCTGAGATTCAAGGTCTCCAGTTGCTATTATCAATTCAAAGTGTTTTCTTTTTTCCTCGTGTCGGCTCTGAGGATATTGAAATGTAAAGCACAAGTTGCAGCGCTTCTTCAGCACTTACTTCATCGGATATTTTAATAGCTTAATAACTGATTATTCAAGGATGTTTCTCTGGAAGCCACAAACTAATCAAAAATAGCTTGTCTAACTATTCTACACATTGGGCCTTCCTCTCAACTCAGTGAGTCTGTGTCTGGATCAACCCCGCACCATCGAGCAGCAGGTGTGGTCCTGAACAGCTTAGAGCTGTGAAATCTTACTTTCTTAAGGAAATCTAGCAAGCCTTTTAACGAATCAGATTCAGAAATAACCAAATATCAGAGATCATTTACTAAAACGACTACTGGGCAGTATGTCGCTGCCTTGGTTCCCTCTGCCAGTTGGGAATGTGCACGAGCACAAATATAAAGCTTTTTTGTCAACCAAATCCACGTCACATTGGTGACGAGGAATGATCGTCCGTGGTGGATGTCTGATAAAAACACAGGAGTGGTTCTTCCATTCTTACAACTCCTGTTAGTTTTGTAAGAACCATGGATGCATCAATGGAGGGATGGGGAGCACGTCTCCAGGAGCTGACAGCAAGAGTGCTGTGGCCCAGCCAAGAGGCAGGCCTTCGCATCAGTGTCTTGGAACTATGAACCATCAGAAAAGGTCTCCAAGCTTTCCTGCCCACAGTTCGTCACTTATCAGTCTTGATATAGACAGCACAACCTTCAAGTTTTACATCCACAAGTAGGGAAGTACAAGATCAAAGGTACTGTAGGCTCAGCATCTTTGGCATTGGGCTGTGTGTCACCAGATCTCGATACGAGCAAAACAGCTGACCTGCTCAGACGCACAACAAAAGACTGGGAGCTCAATGACCACTTGAGAAGGAATGTGTTCTGATAGAGACTTCTAACTGGCGATTCCTCACCTGAGAATATTCTCCAGGCGTCAAAGTAGATCTGGAGAATCTTGTGTAGTACCTCTTCTCGTCGGTAGGAGGCGGCGTTCGGCTCCACACTGAAGTGACATTGCATGCCGACATCAGTTGCTTTCTTTCCCAGCCAACAGTGTGGATCCATAGAGCTACCCATGTCATTTTTTGACCAAATTGTTTTCAACTATTTGTCTACATTTTGGAGTTTTACTACCAGAGTGCTAGGACATGTCCACTGCAAAATCTTCAGAGTTTGAGCCTTGCAGGGACTGCCACAGATGTCTGAATCCGATTCCCATTTGCTTTGTCTCTGAGGTCTGAGGTTAGGTCACGAGTTGAAGTCAATACATTTGAAGCCAATTTGTGAACAGACGATGAAGCTCCTGGCGGCACAGCAGAAGAAGGCTCCGTGCCGCTCCTGTTCTTGTTTTTGGAAGCTCTTGGGCCCTTCCTGCAGACAATTGTCTTCCCGCTCCAATAACCCCTTATTAAAGTCTGGTAAGTCCAGAGAGCACAAGATGAAGAAGCTGAAGCGCTCTTTGGCTTCACCTTCTGGACATTACGATTCTAGGCCCAGCTCTCGCACTCCACCTGCGGAGCACATAAAGTCCCATCCTGAGTTTACAAGCACCAGAGCAATACCTGTCGAAACTTAAAGAATTTTGTGATGCCATCTTTGGGCCACTGCCTCCCTCAGGAGCGCCTTCAGGCACGCAGAGTTGGGAGGTGCCCCTGCTGGGTACCGTCCGCAGGTTTGAGCTCAACACTAGCCTGGTCCTCTGGATCCAGATTGATGCTACAAGTATGGCTCCATCCACCCTAGCTTTGTCCCTACTGGCACCATCCTCGATGCTGCTTGACAACAAGCCGATTATTATCCTCGATGAAGACCCAGTGCCGCCCGGCACCATTCGATGTAGATGCCGGCTCCATCCAGGCCTTACCATCGCCAGGACTTTCCACCCCTTGACAGACCCTACCCTCCTGATGGGGGGAAAAGAGGATCAGGTCTATGTTCCCCTAGAGGACCACGATGGCACCAGCCTTGAGGAGCTGGGTGATGCCAGTGGCCTGAATGCCTCCCTAGACTCAGACATGATTTCCTCTTCGGGCCAGGTTTCTCCATGCAACCCCCACCAGCTCTCACTTTCCCCACTAGACTTTGCTCATATGGCTCATATGAACGTCAGAGACACATTATCAAGCGGTCTTTCTTTTGGTTGCACAAGTTCGTTCAAGAATTCTTTTAAGGTCTTTTAGAGCTTTCCCTTCCATGAAAAATTTGTCAACAGAATGGGAGCACAACAGTCTTATCCCAGCAAATGTGGACCCCCATTTAAGCCAATTCACAAAGCTAGCCCCAAAATTGTCTTATAAAAAATAGTACTATTTCTAGCTCTTATTTCAGCCTAACCAGCGAGATGGTTATCAGCAGCCAACACCTTCTGCCATGGAAATGCTGGTCAAGCACTTACAAGAAGAGGCAGGGGTACCCCTTCCTGACGTCTGCTGTGCACCTACATGGAGATGTCAATACACCTTCACTTAGCCCTACTACTTACTACTTGAAAGCATTCGTAGACAAGCTTCACTGATAAGCCAAGCATCTCGTCATTCTCTTTTTCATAAAGGGAGCCTTTCTGTCATTGTCCCATCCGACACACTGTTGATATGTGAACACATGGTACTGCTTCCTGTTCTGATTAACGCACGTCAATCTATGAAAGATCCGGTGGCAGAGAAAGAAAAAAGATACTTGCCTTTGGCGATAGGTTCCGCAACATTTGTCTCTGTAGATGCATATGTTTTGCTTGCTCTCGTCATCAAGTGTTGTGCTCAGATGTCTGTTAGTCATTTCCCTCTCAGCCACAATGCATCAGGACAAAGATTCCACCTCTGATTGTTTTTTTCTGCCATTGTGTTTAGTCCTTCAAGTGGCAAGCTCCGGGACTGACATTTAACCCCAGCATGGAGGAAGAGATTGTCAACCTCTTCACTGCCATCCGTAGAAACTTTCTATCATCATCTGACCAAATTGTGTAAGCCATCCCAGGGACCCTTCACTGACGATCGATGTCAAGGGCACAATTGAAAATTCCGGTTGTACCTTGAGAGTGGCAGAGGGGATGTTATAGAGAGTACACTCGTCCAGGTCTGCCCCAGGTACAGCGCCTCTGGTCTGACCCTCCTACAGTATCGGACCCTCCTACATAGAGGGTTTGGTCAGGGCTGCAGTGCTAAAAGACCGCCACTACCCCCTTGGTTCCAGCACCAGCCTCTCCATAGACACGCCCTCACACAAACTCCACCCTTCAGCCCCTGCAGGAACCAGCTGTTTTTTCAGGGGGATGTTAAATACTGTCAGAGGAAAAGCATACCCCAACCAAGAGAGGGTGATGGCATTGCAAAAGGTGCTGCCATTTTTTCAGATAGGACACCCCCTCACCGTACAAGCAGTGATATCATTATTGCGGATGATAGCCGCCAGTATCGCAATAATACCATTTGCAAGAGTGTTTAGTGAAGCAGTGGTAACAGGCGGAATGTCATTGAGAAGAACCAGTGTTGGGAAGGCCAAAGCACAATGTATGCTTCTCTGATGAGACGGCAACAACTTGTTGCTGAGCAGGCCTTGATTTCAACCCGATTTCGCAAGTGACCATTATTGATGCTTCGCTCGTGGTTCGGGGAATACATCTCAACCGTATAAGAGTTCAGGGTTCCTGGATGGCACAACAACAAGGCCATGTCCATCCACCTCGCACTCATGGCTTTTTGCAAGGTCATTCAAGCCAAAACAGTACTCATGAAGAACGGCAACATGACAGCAATGCACTGCTTCCAGTAACGAGGGCATACACTCTCCCCAGTGATCTGCTTTGGCTCAGTACATACAGCATAGGGCTCTTCACATTCAGATTCTGCTTCTAGCAGAACATCTCCCGGGGAAGGACAACGACTTTCCATAGCTGCTAAGCAGGATGCATCAACAAGTCCACAAGTGGGAACAGAATCCCTAAGTCCTCCAACAGAACTTTCAAAAGTGGGGCATTCACACTATAGATCTCTTTGCCACTGCAACAAAAGGAAAATAACAAAGATTCACCCCCAAAGTACTGGCATCTGCAGTCCGTTGCAATGCTGTATGGATGAACTGGTCTGAAAATGTACCTTTGCTTTTCCTCCAGTTTCCATGATCAGGAATAAGAGGCTTGTGACAATGACCCTCATTCAGGTGGCCCCAACCTGATTGAGACCACCCCATGCTTCATTCACTTGGCAAGTTTCCACAGTGGACTGATCTTTTTTCTTGGCATCTGGGTCAGCTCAGTCATCCAGACGACTCAATCTAGTGATCTGGCTTCTGAGGTCTTAGAGTCTGGTTACCTCAAACTCCTGAAAGAGAGTATGCAGATCCTGCAGGAGGGGGGTCTATCCATCACGCACAACTGCTGCATTGCCTAGTGGAAAATGTTTTTCCATTACTGGTTCAGCAAGCACAAAGCCTCCCTTCAGTCTCTGGAGTACATCTGCTTCTGGATAAGTTTGCAGAATGCAGCTCTATCTGTTTATATTTAGATGTGGCTGCAGCCCACCTTCAAAATGGGGAGCATTCATCACCTTCTAAAATCCCTGCCATTAAGGCCTTCTTGGAAGGCCTCAGAAGAGATATTCCACCACAGACTCTGCCTGCGCCTGTCTGGAACTTGAATGTAGTCCTCACAGGGCTTAAGGCCCACCCTTTAAACCATTGCCCTCCTGTGACATGCAGTTCTTGTTATGGAAGGTGGCCATTTTAGTGTCCACTAGTTTACTGAGACATGTCGGTGAGTTACGGGCCTTAACTATAGAAGAAACTTTCATCCAGGTTCACATGGAAATAACCCCAAAAGTGGTTTCCCCATTCCATGGCAACCAAACTATTGAGTTGCCCATTTTCTGCTTGTATCCGGTCTCTGTAGCGGAATGGGCATTGCCTACTTCAGTGATTAGAGGGTGATCGTGTACTATTTGGGAAGAACCAAACCCTGCCATAAGACAAAGCAACTGTTTGTAGATTTTGCTTAGCCGCACATAGGAAATCTTGTTTCCAAGGTCGGCTTTGCCAGATGGATTGTTAAATGTATGCAAACTCGTTATGTGAAGGCCAAACATACACTGCTTGTGCTACCTGAGGCACGTTCCACATGTATGAAAGGAGCAATTACGGTTTACTTCGAAACACCTGGAAAGCTGCTACATGGTCAGCTCCACCCATGTTCCCCAAACACTACTGCATGGACATCCAAGCCACCAGCGGCTTTCGTTGGCCAGACTGTATTAAGAATTTAGTTTCAAACATCTCCTCATTAGTCACTGCTTAGACGTAAAGCTGCTTTGCAGTCTGTGCATCGCATGTGAAACAGCCGTGTGCTGCGAACGGAAAATGTTACATCTCTGTAAGCATCTGTTCGTAGCGTGCACTGGCGGAACTTTCTGAAAGATCACAATTGCTCTCAACACTTTCCTTTTTCATAATGCAAGTCATTTCTGCTCTGCCTTCAAAACTCCACTTCACTTACGCTACTCATCCGCTGAGCGGAAACAATCTGCGGTAGAATCTTTGTCCTGGTGCGTTGTGGACTAAAGTTGGACTCAATACTGACTTTATAATAGCTTTGAAAAAAAAACTTGCAAACATCCATGCCCAAGCCTATAAGGCAGGAGTATGAAAAGCATTTGAAACTCCAGCGCTAAGTACTGTGAACACATGGTTACAGGGTGAGTAACATTTCCCTTTTTCGCCATTGATATCTTTCATAGATCCACATACAACCCTCCCACCTCTCCGCGTATAGACTCTCCGTCAGTTACTTGCTCTTTCTGCTCTGGTGGTAGAACTCTGAGTTGAAATGCTTCTGTGAGGTTTGGATTTTCCCAAAGAGGTGAACCTGCTACTAAGTGACACTGATTTAAGGCCTTTCAGACTACTGGGATTGAGGAGTTATTGTGGGACTCACTGGGGTTCTGAATCTGTTGAAGATTCCAACACTGAATAACTTTAGTTAAATAACATTTTCCTTTTACTTCAGGTAAGTACCTATATGAAACAATCCTCTAGAAGGCCTTCCCACAAATAACACAGGGGAAGATGAAATCTTCTTTTTCTGAGCCAACAGTCTCTCTCCTAAGACCGTTCAGAGTACAGACGCTATTCTCTGACATGAGGCTCTTCCTTCTCGTCGGGCGGATTCCAACATAAAAAGTGATGAAGCCAGAGTTTCCAACTGCATCGGCACCCTTGGGCCTTAGGCAGGGTGTGACGTCTTCTTGCTAGTGATGCTAAATCTTTCCGGACAACTGTAACCATCTGGGTCACTCTCAAAGGATAGGCAGGCTCATGTGGGTTTGACAATTTAGAGGAGTCCTCCCCTAAGCCTCCGGACTCTGTCCCTCTACTCCCGGCCCTCCAACAAAGACGGTGCCCTGTAGTGTGCCATCCCCTGTGCAGTCGTTGCCATCCTTGGGCGCAGTCTTCCAAGCTCTTGAAATCTGTTGACATCATTCAAGTAGAATAAAGAAAGTTAATCCGGTTTCGATGACCAGCCCTTGGCTCGGCCCATGGATATGACTCTTTGGAAGAAGGCTTTAGGTCCAACTCCGATGCTGTTGTCATGACTGTAAAGATCATGGCCATACAAAGATGCGACCTCCTTCTTTTAAATCACTGGCGCTGGCCTTTATGTGAGCATGTAAAATGTGAGCGGACTCAAGGTAAGTTCACTTCCTCCTTTGGTCTTCCGTCAGAGGAACTCTTAGTTCACTTTGATGGTATGAAAAGGAGCTGAAGCTTTGGATCTGGCCTTACCATCCACTGCGAGGAGATCGAACATTAACTGAAACCTGGCAGCCTTCCTCCGCAGGGTCAGAGCCTCCGCTGCCCTTCATCAGGTCCCTTTTGGAGCCTCTGCTGGCTGCTTGGAAGGAATTCTCAAAGATAGCTAGATGACGTAGGACCTACCAATGTGATGGAAAGGCTCTTCCACCAAACCGAATCCAAGTGCATGTCCCACAGCCCCTCCAGGGGCTTCTCACCAGGAGTCTTGTCTCCCAGCAAGAGGACGTCATCACTACTTCCTCCCTAGGCCAGTCTCATTAACACTGCTCTGTGGCCCCTCAAAAAGCCATATAACTCTTCCTCGCTTCTTTTTAACCCCCCACACTGCATTTTCCTTTTCACGGTGTGATATGGCGTGGCCTTAACATTGCTTTGTTTCCACCTCGCAAGTGGCTGCTTGCTTCCTCCTTTCTTCCTTTCTCTGGCTGTCAATGTCTCAGCGCCTGGCTACTCTGAAAATGTGTTGCTTCTTGGTAAGAAAAGCAGGTGGGTATATTGTGAAATATTGTTTTAATGATTCCTAAAATATATGGCTATATTGTAAGAATATGAATTTCAAGCCTCCCGTGTCATCCTCTGTTTGAACCAAACTTATCAATTGTAATGTGTATGTTACTGTCTCAGAGGACTGTCACAGCTGTGTCATGTTTACTTTTCCATTTTGTTTTTTTTGTTTGATTATACTTGCAGGTTTTGCCAAATCCGCTCTTCCTAATTTTCTGATACAGGAGTGTCTTCAGCTGAGGCTACATTTATCCTCATATAGGGCTTAAATCAAGCTTTTATTTTTACTGTGTTGAGATGCTCTATAGCCAGGACAGTATAAAATGTGTGAGGATGTGAGCGCAAGCTGCAGGGAATCCGTTATTCAAAATAAGGGTATTGACTCTACCTATCCTATCCTGTTTTACCGCTTGTTCATATTTAGTTTCTTTTGTTTCAATTCTTATATGGTCTGTTTGTGTCTCCTTTCCCACATGGACATGGATAAGTTTAGGGAATAGCAATAATATTGAATATTGCTTTTTTCTGCACCGTGAGTGATAGTGTGTGGTGACTCCCCCTGTTCCCAGGGAGGGAGAAGCTGCAGAGGGTCTTATTTCCACGCTCCAAACCCGGGTCTGGCTTCTCTACAGTTTAAATCTTGTGCTGAGGACCAATGGAAGGAATCTAAAGGCATCCATCGTGCTCGGATGCTAAAACAAGTCCTTTAAAGGTTTTGGGAAGGGCATTAAATCGCCTTTTGTTTTCTGAGATGGTTATAAATATGGGTTGTGCTCAAGATTTATACAGTCTGGCTTGTGGTTATTTGCTGGCAGCATGGCTCAGTGAGTGGAGCGCAAACCACCAACATCTGCTGCAGGCAATGCGTCTGAGTCTTGACGAGACAGACTCCTCTTTCTTAGGCCGGTACATCTTGGAACATTCACTTGGGTACCCTATTATCCGTACCTCTGTACTTTGGGAGCAAGCGCATTGGCACGAGGGCTCACAACGGCCGAAATGATGTGGCATCATTGGTTTATGTCAACCGTAGTGCCTCACACAGCCGTGGTTTATGTAGAAAGCATTGGATGTGTCTTTGTGCATAGTGCCGGGAACTACACTGGTTTGTACACAATGTAGGTATGTGGCATTTGTGTAGCACAAACCTAGCCCAAAGGCAGTGGAGCACTGTACAGGGTCGAAGGCAAGAACTGGTTTGTGCTTTTGATTAGGTTTGTTAATGTTTAAGTAGATTATGTGTACACATATTATGCACATTGGCTTGCCTGATGAAAACAGGGTTAAAGTGTGGGAGTCTTTCTAATATACCTTTTTTATCACAACACCCTGTTTTGACAGTTTAGTGTATTTTGGTGGTGTGTGTACGCACAATGTATCAGTTGCAGGCATGTTTGGTTGCTTTGTCCTAGCTCACAAGGTGTAACAGAGTTTGTTTTATGCCTGATGCCTTCCTTCGTAGTGCCCCTTTTGCATTAAAGATACTCTGATGTGCTCAGTAACAAAGTGGACATGTGGTTAATGTCCTGGTTAAAATGCCTAGCATAATAACGTTTTTATATAGCGCTTCATATAGCACTTCTTCCTCTTCTAAGCATTGTATTTAAAAGATGTTCTGGTTAACCAGTTCTTGTTACTAAATTAACCAACCTATGGAAGGGTGAGTTGGCGTTACCAGGAGCTGAACTTGTGACCCGCAGATCAGTCATCGCCTCTTTCACTAGTAAACGTTTAATTCACTGGGCCATCCTGCCAGCTCAAGGTGAACCCATATATTGCTTCACCCCCGTAATGTATGGATGTGCTTAGGTATTATATTGGTTTAATTACACAAACCATTGGTTTAAATGCGTCATATGATGATTTACACGCGCAATGTACTCCTTTGTGCGTTTGACTGTATCTTGGATCTGTAGCGATTGCCCAGGATGACCGCTTCGTGGAAACCACAGAACATGGCCTAGGTGGCCGAAGGCTGGGTTCCTTAACTGGGCAGGATGCTTTCAGTCCACCACTACTCCTGCTCTACTTGTCTTTCTCTCTTAGAACTGCCTCCTCATCACAACCTCTTTTCTATCCCTTACTCATTCTCCAGTTTATCCGCCTTCTCCAAACGTACAAGAATGTGGACCAGTCGCGTGGAGAGGGCTCTCTTTCAAACGGACCAGGACAGATTTGTGCTTGAGGTCCTGGCTCCCTAAGTGGCTGATACGAGTCGATTGAAGCAGTCCGTTGAGAATGTGGCAGTGGCCAAGAGAGAGTTCACTAGATCTCAGTAGATGAGAAGCGTGTCTAGTTTTTGCTGATGGGCCACGGAGTGGGAAGCTCGCAGTTGTCCTCTTGTTATGTTCATCTTTCATGTCAACCGAGCTTCATTGGCTTAGCCGAGGTTACAGAAGTTGGTAATATTAGGCTCCTCATCTAACTTAGGGTATACGAAAGGGGTCCCAGGCCAAGAACATAGAAAAATGTTTTAAATCACATAATTATTTAAATAGGTTCAAGAAGCAAAAGGTGGTACTCAGTGTTTTTATTATCACTGCACCAAAGGACATTCATTGTTCGAAAAATCATACATATAGTACACACATTTGGGTGCGCCCACAAAAGGGGAAAGGGGGGTGTGAGAAAGGGAGGGGGTGTGTTTCAATTAGTTATACATCACTAATCAAATATTCATAAAACATTAAATTCAACATTCAAAACATGATTATCATCGATCCACAAGGAAGGGGTCAAATAACACACAAGTCCAATGAACCAATTTACAAAAGAAAAGAGACTCCCATATTGATTATTACTATCAGGCTGGGGTTAGGAGTTCTTGATTGTAGACGATGGTCTACGTTTCGACCCAATGGTGTAGGACTGTAGATCCTTACTCGCGGGTCTTCATCAGGACGTGAGGGGCAGGGGGGTGAGGGTAATGTGGGGCTGGTTCCTAGGCACAAATTTAAAACACCAAATTACTTGAAACGGTCTCAAAAGAGTCCCGACATAGTCATTCATCAAGACTGATCACGCCCCAGACCGTGTAGCTTTTGCTTCAATCAATTGGTACCTGTTACTTCAATGTTATTTTCTCCATTATGATTTCCAGACGATAACACACTGGAACAAGGGACCGCTTGAACACGGACCGCGCCCAACGGGCAGGCCGTTTTTTCTACCTGCACCGTCAGGTAAACCATACCACGTAACTTGGTTTTTTCTAGACTTCTTCCTCATTATAAGCGAACCTCTCTTCCAAACCTTTTACTCCTCCTTTAATCCTTAAATCAACACCCCTTCTGGGTGTCTTGATGAATGACTATGTCGGGACTCTTTTGAGACCGTTTCAAGTAATTTGGTGTTTTAAATTTGTGCCTAGGAACCAGCCCCACATTACCCGCGAGTAAGGATCTACAGTCCTACACCATTGGGTCGAAACGTAGACCATCCTCTACAATCAAGAACTCCTAACCCCAGCCTGATAGTAATAATCAATATGGGAGTCTCTTTTCTTTTGTAAATTGGTTCATTGGACTTGTGTGTTATTTGACCCCTTCCTTGTGGATCGATGATAATCATGTTTTGAATGTTGAATTTAATGTTTTATGAATATTTGATTAGTGATGTATAACTAATTGAAACACACCCCCTCCCTTTCTCACACCCCCCTTTCCCCTTTTGTGGGCGCACCCAAATGTGTGTACTATATGTATGATTTTTCGAACAATGAATGTCCTTTGGTGCAGTGATAATAAAAACACTGAGTACCACCTTTTGCTTCTTGAACCTATTTAAATAATTATGTGATTTAAAACATTTTTCTATGTTCTTGGTCTGGGACCCCTTTCGTATACCCTAATCAATTACCCAGGTCCCAATGACTATATGGGTCTAACCCTTCTAATCACAACACCCTCATCTAACTTAATGAGGTTTATAAGATGACCTGCCTAACCGTAACCTGAAGAACAATTCCAGCATCATTACTTTTCCTTAGCTAAAGAGTGTAATTGTGATGGCTTCTCACATCTGTGTCCTTCATTTTGTGATGGCTTTATTCACTAAACAATTTTTTGTACTCTTGACTATGAATTACGTTTAGCATGTGACCTGAAAGATCACTTTTTTCATTCCCAGCACATTTGAATCGAGTAATTTAAAGTCAGTTTTGCTTTCGAAAACTCGCTCACGGTTACACACGAACAGTAACCTCAAACTGGCGATGTCGATCACTTAAGTGGATGCCTTGTGGGTTTCCACGATTCTCAAAAGGGGGTGGTGATGGACAGAGCATCTGATTAAGCAGAACACTCATACCCAGTCAAAAGATCAGGACTTGATCCATCACCGTTTTTTAGCTCACTGCACCATCCCAGTTCAGAACCTGGCTACATGCAAATTAGTCTGTCCCTGGCCCAGTGCATCATGGGAACAGGGCAGACCAAACTACCAAGCCAATTCTTTACTGGAAAGGAAACAAGCTTCCGGGGACCGGTTTCTGGCATTGCAGCCGTCTTCGGCCCGGCTTGCTTGAATCCTGATGGTGCAGTGAGCAAGGGACTCATGTCTGAGCATACCCTGCCACTCCTATAGTGGCCAAAACGATTCACAAAAGGGGGTGGTGATGGACAGAGCATCTGAATTAAGCAGAACACTCATACCCAGTCAAAAGATCAGGGCTTGATCCATCACCTTTTTTTAGCTCACTGCACCATCCCAGTTCAGAACCTGGCTACATGCAAATTAGTCTGTCCCTGGCCCAGTGCATCATGGGAACAGGGCAGACCAAACTACCAAGCCAATTCTTTACTGGAAAGGAAACAAGCTTCCGGGGACCGGTTTCTGGCATTGCAGCCGTCTTTGGCCCAGCTTGCTTGAATCCTGATGGTGCAGTGAGCAAGGGACTCATGTCTGAGCATACCCTGCCACTCCTATAGTGGCTAAAACGATTCACAAAAGGGGGTGGTGATGGACAGAGCATCTGAATTAAGCAGAACACTCATACCCAGTCAAAAGATCAGGGCTTGATCCATCACCGATTGCCCAGTTTGACCGCTTCGTGGAAACCACAGATCGCCACAGAACATGGCCTAGGTGGCAGAAGGCTGGGTTCCTTTACTGGGCAGGATGCTTTCAGTCCACCACTACTCCTGCTCTACTTTTCTTTCTCTCTTAGAACTGCCTCCTCATCACAACCTCTTTTCTATCCCTTACTCATTCTCCGGTTTATCCGCCTTCTCCAAACGTACAAGAATGTGGACCAGTCGCGTGGAGAGGGCTCTCTTTCAAACGGACCAGGACAGATTTGTGCTTGAGGTCCTGGCTCCCTAAGTGGCTGATACGAGTCGATTGAAGCAGTCCGTTGAGAATGTGGCAGTGGCCAAGAGAGAGTTCACTAGATCTCAGTAGATGAGAAGCGTGTTTAGTTTTTGCTGATGGGCCACGGAGTCGGAAGCTCGCAGTTGTCCTCTTGTTATGTTCATCTTTCATGTCAACCGAGCTTCATTGACTTAGCCGAGGTTACAGAAGTTGGTAATATTAGGCTCCTCATCTAACTTAATGAGGTTTATAAGATGACCTGCCTAACCGTAACCTGAAGAACAATTCCAGCATCATTACTTTTCCTTAGCTAAAGAGTGTAATTGTGATGGCTTCTCACATCTGTGTCCTTCATTTTGTGATGGCTTTATTCACTAAACAATTTTTTGTACTCTTGACTATGAATTACGTTTAGCATGTGACCTGAAAGATCACTTTTTTCATTCCCAGCACATTTGAATCGAGTAATTTAAAGTCCGTTTTGCTTTCGAAAACTCGCTCACGGTTACACACGAACAGTAACCTCAAACTGGCGATGTCGATCACTTAAGTGGATGCCTTGTGGGTTTCCACGATTCTCAAAAGGGGGTGGTGATGGACAGAGCATCTGATTAAGCAGAACACTCATACCCAGTCAAAAGATCAGGACTTGATCCATCACCGTTTTTTAGCTCACTGCACCATCCCAGTTCAGAACCTGGCTACATGCAAATTAGTCTGTCCCTGGCCCAGTGCATCATGGGAACAGGGCAGACCAAACTACCAAGCCAATTCTTTACTGGAAAGGAAACAAGCTTCCGGGGACCGGTTTCTGGCATTGCAGCCGTCTTCGGCCCGGCTTGCTTGAATCCTGATGGTGCAGTGAGCAAGGGACTCATGTCTGAGCATACCCTGCCACTCCTATAGTGGCCAAAACGATTCACAAAAGGGGGTGGTGATGGACAGAGCATCTGAATTAAGCAGAACACTCATACCCAGTCAAAAGATCAGGGCTTGATCCATCACCTTTTTTTAGCTCACTGCACCATCCCAGTTCAGAACCTGGCTACATGCAAATTAGTCTGTCCCTGGCCCAGTGCATCATGGGAACAGGGCAGACCAAACTACCAAGCCAATTCTTTACTGGAAAGGAAACAAGCTTCCGGGGACCGGTTTCTGGCATTGCAGCCGTCTTTGGCCCAGCTTGCTTGAATCCTGATGGTGCAGTGAGCAAGGGACTCATGTCTGAGCATACCCTGCCACTCCTATAGTGGCTAAAACGATTCACAAAAGGGGGTGGTGATGGACAGAGCATCTGAATTAAGCAGAACACTCATACCCAGTCAAAAGATCAGGGCTTGATCCATCACCGATTGCCCAGTTTGACCGCTTCGTGGAAACCACAGATCGCCACAGAACATGGCCTAGGTGGCAGAAGGCTGGGTTCCTTTACTGGGCAGGATGCTTTCAGTCCACCACTACTCCTGCTCTACTTTTCTTTCTCTCTTAGAACTGCCTCCTCATCACAACCTCTTTTCTATCCCTTACTCATTCTCCGGTTTATCCGCCTTCTCCAAACGTACAAGAATGTGGACCAGTCGCGTGGAGAGGGCTCTCTTTCAAACGGACCAGGACAGATTTGTGCTTGAGGTCCTGGCTCCCTAAGTGGCTGATACGAGTCGATTGAAGCAGTCCGTTGAGAATGTGGCAGTGGCCAAGAGAGAGTTCACTAGATCTCAGTAGATGAGAAGCGTGTTTAGTTTTTGCTGATGGGCCACGGAGTCGGAAGCTCGCAGTTGTCCTCTTGTTATGTTCATCTTTCATGTCAACCGAGCTTCATTGACTTAGCCGAGGTTACAGAAGTTGGTAATATTAGGCTCCTCATCTAACTTAATGAGGTTTATAAGATGACCTGCCTAACCGTAACCTGAAGAACAATTCCAGCATCATTACTTTTCCTTAGCTAAAGAGTGTAATTGTGATGGCTTCTCACATCTGTGTCCTTCATTTTGTGATGGCTTTATTCACTAAACGATTTTTTGTACTCTTGACTATGAATTACGTTTAGCATGTGACCTGAAAGATCACTTTTTTCATTCCCAGCACATTTGAATCGAGTAATTTAAAGTCAGTTTTGCTTTCGAAAACTCGCTCACGGTTACACACGAACAGTAACCTCAAACTGGCGATGTCGATCACTTAAGTTGATGCCTTGTGGGTTTCCACATCAGACGTGGGCTGGATTTCAGCACCAGGTCTCACATCTCGGCAGTAGAAGGCATCGACATAACAAGAAGTGCAGAATTAACCCCCCGCCCGTCCACTCCTGCACTGGGGGGCACCAGGGAATCTTTGCTATTAATCGGTAGTCCACAGGTAGATGATCGCCCAAGTGTTAGTGTCAGCTGAACAGTGTCCTATGTCTCCAGGTGAGTGTGCACAGTCTGCTCCCTGTCGGAGGTATCCATAGAGAACCGGCTACTAACCTCTGCGCCCTACGGGGATGCCCCGCTCCTGGCGTACATTACTGGGTTGCAGAAGAGGCGCACCTTAGCTACGTTGTTTGTTTCCAGCTGTATAACCATTCCACTCTTTGAGAATGCAGGGGGTTGATAGTGCTACTAGGAACACATACCTCTCTTCTCTTTTCTTCTAGTTGTAGTCCTAGGACTGTCTAGTCTCAAACATCCATCCTTCAGTGCAGTTGCTTTGTCTTCAGGGAGGAAGAACACATCAGAAAAGGTTCATGTTTCTTTGGTCTCGGTGCTATGAAGTGAAATAAGATGTGATTGATGGCATCAAAATTCCCTCACTGCTGTACCCTTCTCCCACCAGTCCAAGGTGGACATGTCTGATGCTCAAGGCTCTCTCTGCTTGTCTATAATACAGATCACACAAGGCAAAGAGAAGAGGGGGTCTGGGAGCCAATACTGGTCCAGTGCCCAGGCTCAGAGGGCAGTCGTAATGTCAGCCACAAAAGCACTGTTCCTAAAGAAAGGAGAGGTGAAAGAAAAAGGAGGACGCTTCTCAAAAATATAAATATAAGAGCATGAGGGGGAATCCTAAGGCCTATTACTTGTTGCCCTCACACACCCCTAAGGATGTTATGCTTCATCATTGGGCATTGCTCCTCGTCTGGCGCTGCATTGGCCTACGGGCCGCACAAAGGGTCACCTCGGCGGAGATCATTTACAGATAAAACTGTATGGTAAAGTACCTGGTGTAGAAATAGATATGTTATGCTTGTCCACCCTGTGTAACCATCATCCATATCCCCATTGGTTGATGCAGATGTCAGCGCACTGCTGCTGAATGTTACCAGTGCGTGAAGGACCTGGGACCTACCCTCCTCTTCTCGCTAGGATTTTGGCGAGCAGAGGAGGGTAGGTCTTTCACCAGATACTTTGCCATTGGGGAATACCTACATCACATAATAGGTGTGGGGTAGGTTCACCACCCACCTTTTACTGGTCCTGACGAAGTACCTTGGATCCGTTCGGGGTCATCAGGGGTGAAACATGTTGAGCTGATTAGACTATTTCTTAATCTCAGCGACTTGGGAACGTTACGCCCCACCAGTTGCTTCAATCAGTTTGTTGGTCCTGTCAGGAGAACCTCTGCATTAAAATAGTTCCTTGATATCTCCTAAATAGTTTTATTCTCTATTCTCTTACTTTTGACAACCCCACATGCCATGCTTTGCTTCTGCGTGTGTCGTAGGGAGGGAGCCGGGGCAGGTAGCCGATGAATATCTCTTCCCTTTCTCTATCTTTCCTTACAGCTCCCAGATTGTAGAAGAGAACAGGGGTGGCCTGTATAAGGCTTTTAATAAATAGTAATCTAGCCAGGCTTTCACGGTGACCTGCAAGTGTGCAGGAGGTGAACAACGCATTCTCACCATCACATGATGGCGTCATCGCCTGATCATCTCTTTGGTTGGTAGGACTGGTACCTGCTCCGCATTTACAAAAGGTAGATTGATTATTCTTCTAGAGCTGAGGTCTCAGCGAAGGCTGTCGGGAGACGAGGTGTTGAAACAAGCCGCCTTCACACAGCAGAACCTGCATTTGAAGAGCGCTCCAAGTACCACAATGCGGAGTGGGTATCAGGTGGGAAAATAATGGTGCTCTCCGGTGAAACCGAGGTGCACCTCTCACCCCAAATATCCTGATAACCCCCAATGTCATTTATCTCGGTGCATTTCCTTCACACACGTTCTTCGGCTGGATTTTAATGATTGAAGGATCGATGGACAGAGACATTATTGACAAGCTGGATCTGTAGGCCAATGCTCCGCTTTTTGCAACTTCTAAGTTGCTGCTATTTGTTTGTCCTACTGCAGCCGAGAATTATAAATTGAAAGTTGTGTTCACATGGCCCTGTAATCCATGCTGATTCTTGACCCCAGTTTTGATGGCTCTGCTCTCTAATCTGTTTCTTTTGTTTTAATATTGTTTTTTAATCAAGGTCCCTCAAAGGACGACTTCGATAGCTACAGCTCTGAACACGAGTGGAGCTTCGGGCACACGGCAGATCCAAGCAGTTCGTGCCAGGTAATGGGCCTCTTGTGGCCACCACTTCTTGTGTTAGTATTGCACCGGCACTAGGACATGTTTGCTTTTTCCAGCTGAGAGGGCAGCATCTCTCACACGTCACCTTTAAGTATACCTGGGACATGCAGGGATTTGCTACAAACATCAGTTGCTGAAAATGAACACATTTTGCTTTCAGATACAAGCTCAACTCCCCAAGCGAAAGCGCTTAAATCTCAAACACAGTGTTTTATTAAACATGTTTTCTCCCCATGCCTCAGACTATCATTTCCAGGTACTGCTGCCAGCCATGTACAGGCCTGCAAGCCCATGTATTAATCAATCAATCAATCACTGCATTTATAAAGCGCTCTACATACCTGTGAGGGTCTCAAGGCGCGGGCGGGGGAGGGGCCGCTACTGGTCGAAGAGCCAGGTCTTGAGAAGTCTTCTGAAAGCCAGCAGGTCCTGGGTCTGTCGTAGGATGGTAGGAAGAGCGTTCCAGGTCTTGGCGGCGAGGTAGGAGAAGGATCTGCCGCCGGTGGTGGTTTTCCGGATACAAGGAACTGAGGCGAGGACGAGGCTGGCCGAGCGGAGGCTACGGGTGGGGGTGTGGAAGCTGAGTAGGTCGTTGAGGTATGTGGGTCCTGTGTTGTGTAGTGCTTTGTGTGCGTGGATGAGGATTTTGAAGGTGATCCTTTTGTTGATGGGGAGCCAGTGAAGGCTTCTCAGATGGGGTGTGATGTGGCTGCATCGGGGGTGTCGAGGATCAGTCGTGCCGAGGCGTTCTGGATTTGATGTAGTCGTTTCAGGAGCTTGGTAGATGTTCCTGAGTAGAGGGCGTTCCCGTAGTCGAGTCTGCTAGTGACTATCGTATGGTAGAAATGCCGCCGTTATTCCAATGATTCTCACTATCCTGTCATGTTGGCCCACTAAGAATGTTCAGTATGTATACCATGAAGTTGAGGCCAACAGTATGCCTAGGATTGGGCGTACAATGCCTGGAGTAGGCACTATGTATATCCCCAGGATTCCAGATTCTCCCCGTTGTTCCAGACGTGAGCACGAGTATTGCAAGAATTCTCAAAATATGCCATCCAAGGTGACCTTTATGCCCAGTATGGTCCCAACTGCTCCAGGAATGACTGTACATGTTTTTTGTGATAGGAATTCCACATGCCATGGGTGGCCTCACCGATTAGGGGTGGGGGAGGACTGGGGGGGTCACACTTCCAGGTTTAGGAACACCACAGACACCAGTCCGTGCCTGGGTCACCTTGAGCGCTGCAAGAGATCTGAAGTCCACTGTTCTAGCTTTGGGTGTGTTACTCCTCTCCTGAAAAAGAATAAAGGGCCTGTGTTATGGGATGCAGGATCCACCACACATCTACAGTATACATCTGCTTTCTTGGCGCTCTGAGGTTCTCGAGCTGCACAGAGCCATCTCCTGGAGTTGTCGCTGCACAACTGCAGCTCAGAGTGGGACCAGAACAAAGTCTGATGGACTCTACATCTACGCTTACTCGCTAGAACTTTAAAAAAGAGACCGGAAACACAAGAGTCTTAAGAAGTTCCCTCAACAGGATGTGATTGGAAGTGTTTCACAGTGGGTAAGAAGTTTTTTTATATAGAGCTGAGGCCAAAACACAGAAAGTGGAACCTGGCACATCCCGAAAAAATCAGTTTACCTTTACAAAAGGGGTTCAGAGGTCATTCTGCAGAAATGAGGGTCAATGAAGACACCTCAGCATTGACATGGCAGTGTTCTACTGAAGTCCCTTGTGATTATTGTGAGCCAAGTTCTGAATCCCCTGAAGAAGGCCCTCCGGCTGTCCTGAATAGAGGGGGTTACAATAGTCTATCGCCTGCAAGACCAGTAAACGTTCAACGTGGCTTGGGAGGGCGCATCCCTGAGGGCCCATGGAAACGGCTGCTTCACCCACTAAGGACGGTCCCCATCCCGGGCCACACAGCAGGTCCACAGTGTCTCTGCTGTTGTCAGTAATTCTCTCTCCTTTCAGTTGTAAGTTAGGGCCCGGAGCTGCCCGTCCATCCTTGGTCCATCCATTCCGGGAAGCTGCTGCGGCATCTCTCTTGCCATGCAGGTGCAGGAGTACCTGGCTGTCGTGGGTGAACACAAAGATGATCAAGCAAGAAGACCAGATCACGTGACCCGGCTTTTATATGTAAACACTAATTCTGGGCACCCGTATAGAGGACATTCACACTAAAGACTCAGGCACAGGCCTGCAAGGCTGCTTTTTCTGTAGCCTGCCTGTTGGAAAAAGCCAAAATGTGATTTTAAACAAGAATAAAAAATCATCACACCCATACCTTTCATATTCATCTATAAAATGTCTTTATAAAAAGTTCAATTTTGGGAAACCCACATATTTTTTGGAGCAACATTGCGTAGTGTGGGAGCGAATGTTCCAAATATGGCCAGACCCTTCCTGTTCAGCAGGGACTGGACTGGGGGCTGCCGCTGACAGTGTGGGCCCATGCTGGACGCGCGCTGCTGGGCACTACAAGGTAAGAAGCTGCTGATGTGTGTGTTGGTTCGCCTTTAGAGGTTGTAAGGTCGGTTCTAGCTTGTGTAGGGTTACGGGTGGAGAATAGGGATTGGCAAGACATTCAGGAATGAGGCTTGTGGCTGTTGGTAGACCATGAACAGAATTGAATACGGAACCGTCGCACTCGTAGTTAGTACAATGTCAGAATAAGGTTAACTTGTGTATGTTGGTGCTGTTTGAGATCTTCCTTCTGAGTCTTGGAAGTGATATAACTGTGGTTGGTAGCGCTATTCCGGCAGGGAATGACGTCCTCACACACACACAGCCTGCAGTTCTTGTGTATTTAATTTGTCCCCATGAACCTTGAGCCATCCATCTGTTCAGTGCCTGGAAGCCGTACATTAAAGCGCAGCGTTGGCAGCAGTTTCAAGTGTGGCGGCCTGTAGATGTCAGGTCTGCCTTCCAACAACTGCGAGATTAGAGTCTGTGTGACAAGAACTGGACCCTTCACAGAATTTGTGTTTCCAGAATACCAACACCGAACAAAGCCCCAGCAAAGATTGCTATTTCAGCCACAGTATCCGTGTCTGGAGACTCCTATAGCGCTTGCGAATTTGAAATGAAATATTACAAATATGTTTATTGGGAATTGAATAGTCTAAAGTTGTGATTCTCTAAGCATGTGGGTTACATTTCTGCTGTGTGTGTCTGTTTTTTTAAGAATAAATGTCATGCCTGTACCTGTTGATTGTCCTCATCCAACAGAATCCCTCTAAAAAAACAGAGAAATGTAGTATTATGGGGCTTGCTGTGTGTAACAAAGGTAAAGGAACAAGATAACCTCACTGTGAATGTGATCAGTGGGAACAGTTAAGAAAAAGCTAAAATAATGCTGTGCTCCCCTAGAAACACCTCTCGGTTCTTAACACACACTGTGGTCCAGAGGGTGACGGTGAGCACCTTAAACCGGTGCCATTTCTCATTGCATCGGTTTTCAAAAACTAAAATGATTACTTAGAAAATCCTCAATACCATTATGGGCAGTGAGAAGAGGGGCAGTCAGTGCTTGCTGCACACTAGCAAGTGTGGTCGCAGTGCTTCGCTTTGCAATAGTGTTTGCCCAGTGCAAGCTGTGTAATGCCAGACGCCATGATTCAGGGCAGGTCTGGGTGCAGGGTGTAGCCAAGGCCATGCTCTACTCCCACTTGTAGCGGGTAGTGGGTAGTGGGTTGGTGCCCAAGCACTAGGTGCATGGCTGCTGCATTTACTGGTATGTTGTGTGCAGCGGTCGCACTGCTGAAAGGCCAGTGCTCTGCGGGCTGCCCCATACTCCCATCAATCACTAAGCATGGCCAGAAGTGTGTGTATGGTGTTACCAAAAAGCCTTTTCCCTACAGTCAGAACGGGCCACTCATAGCAGTATCTAGGTGGTGTGGTATTGGGAGACTTTTAAATTAGCTGAAAAAACCTTAGTGAAAGTTCAGTTAAGACTTTACGAGAAGCAACTGGATGACCTAACAAGACAAAAACTACAGTCCTGTGGCAAACTCCCCACAGCACAGAACCTGATAGCACTCACAATTTTACAAACGAAAAAAGTATCTGGAGGTCAGAGGGAAACTACAAACCTACTGTGAAAACATCAAATAGAGTGCTACGAGATGAACAATTAAATGTGACTATGTGTCATGCTGCACTTAAATTCTCATTCTTGAAAAAAGTGCCCATCAGCTCCCGCCCGGTACCGCCCTACATCATTTGGGCTCTCCTTACCCAGGAGAAGGCGCAGTATGTCTATCCGTGTAGTGTTGATAGAAGAATAACTTCAGAAAAATCCAGAGTTGTAGACCGGAGAATTATTTATTATGGGTAGCTGATTTACAGTGCCAAATATAAATTTGTGAAAAAGGTGCTATGTTAAAATTAGGTAATTATTGAGTTTAAAAAAGTTTTTTTATTGGGTTCCCTCAATACTCCTAATATTAAAATGTGAGAAAACAAGCAGATGTAACATAATATCTGCCAGTCAGTAGGGTCAACATGTTTCAGCAATTGTGACTCTAAATATGTCACTGCTTTCTTCAGGACCTGGGTGTTAATGGCTACTGTATGAAAAAAGGAAAAATATCACCTGTATATTTTTCACAAATTTGTTCAATCTTCTCCCCTAATTTAGTAGGAGAAATAGCATCACCCCACCTGGCCGCTGCTCCGGCATGAGGAGCACCGCTCTTCCCGTCGGTACAACGAGCGTCCCTCTGGGCAATCTGGGGGGGCACTCGCAATTTGCCATTAAAAGTTTATTTTTATTCTTAGTTTAGACTCTTGCCATGCACTGCTCATAACCTGACATGTGACATCTCCCACGACCGAACGTATAGCATCACACGTGAGATCATCAGTGACATCACCGGTTACTGCACATCATTGCTGACATCCGTGAAATGAGTGAGTCAGAGTGAGGACACTTGAGGACACATTCCACTGGTCAGAACTTGGGGTCGTCGCCTGCAGGCTGAGACTTTGGAGAATGCCCTTCAGCCAAACACAGACTGGAGGAGAAGGTTCACTTCAGAGCGGGATGCATTGGCAGGTCTTTGCATCCACTGTGCCCAGTGTCTGCACTTGGACCTTTTATTGCCCTTTCAGTGAAGGGTTGCAGCAGTAGAAGGAGCCTGCTTTGTTTGCAGAGTGCATGGCCTATCACTTGGCCATGCCCTGCCCAGGCCCTTTGCTCTGCATTCCTGGCGCTAGATCCGACTGGACATGCCCTTCAATCATGCTCAGATGGAACAGAACTAGGACCGTAGCTTTAGATCAGGGCTGTTCATATACAGGCCTCTCTTTCAGTAGTAATCACTCATGTCCACAATATTTCAATTTGAGGTTTGTCGTCGGCATTAACATATATGGTTTACTGATGGATACCTCTACCTGTGTATTTCTCAACTTTTGAATATCCCAATGCACCAGCATTCCATGGAAACTTTTCTTTCCAGCTCTCCCAAGTCCACGAGGACGTCATAATGCCCACGGCTTTGTACACAACTCTGTGTGACATCGTCGGAGCTATAAGAAGCCCTCGTCCGTCTGCTCACTTCAGTTCCCTTTTTTTCCACGCCTGCGATGCGTAACTTTTTTTCCTAGGCTCTCCATAGTGTAGGAGTCTTCCAACATTTTTTCCAGGAAATAGCAATGTTGTTGCAGGAACAGTGTCTCCTTCAAGGGATTCTAGGGTCAACCCTGCAGGAAATGTGAGTGTTAGATGTCGATCACTGATCCTCATAAAGATTGTCTTTGGTGCCTTAGTTCGGACCAGGAAGGCAACGTCTGTTTATCATATCAGAAGATTAATTCAAAGTTCCTGAAGGAGAGGGATGCAACACGTCATGGCCAAAGCAAGGAAGAAGAGAGGGTGCCGGAAGTCTCGTCCTCGGAGTCTCTGTCTCCCCGTTCTTCTAAGTCATCAAAGAGGAATCGCAAAAAGCACTGTCATAATTCCAGCGTTGATCTTCAAGAGATGACTAAGGTTGGTGTCCCCCGTCCGAAGACTCAGGAAGATAGAGGTGCGGTGTCTCTAATCCAGTCTCCAGTGGCTGTTCAGACATCACCTTTTAGTCCAAGGCCTTTGACTCCGCCTGAGCGCCCCGAGCTGGGGGCGGATCTAGTACTCCTTCCAGTGCCACCACTGCCTATTCCTCCTCGACAGGAGCAGTAGTATCCATCTTTCCCGGGTCCAGGGGCCGACCCATCAAATGTTTTAAAACCCTTTGTACCGCACTTTTTAGCAAGGCGGTGACTCCATCCAGCACGCCTGCAGGCCCCTATGGGTCTGCTTTATTTTTTTGGGGGGTCGTCTGGCGCAGTATTAGCAGGCGCTATTTCTGCCATTAATGCAAATGGCCCAGGTATCCTGGCCTCCTCCTTCGCCAACAAAAGATGACTCCTTCACTAGTAGAAGTCTTACAGGAGTCTTCTGCGCTGGTTGTGCCTTCTCCGACATCAGATGGGTCCTCATGGGTGTTGAAACAGTCGATTCCAGTACCACTGACTTCCACTAGCCAGGTACAGAAGTCACCGGCTCTGTTGCTGACATTAGTGATGCCGGTAATGACTTCGCCGACGCCTAGGTTGATGCATAGATCACGAAGAGAAGCACGGAAGCTTCTGGAAGAGGAGCAGTACTTGTTTGTTGAAAGAGATCAGGATTTAGAAGAAAGGGAAATAGTGTCACTTGATCCTGAGTTTGAGGATCTGGAGCTCGCAAGTGGCAGAGACACTTCCCAGGAATGGGAGTTATCGTCCCTGAAACGCATTCCTCTGCCTGCGGTCATCTCATATCATTTGGTGATAAGGAAGGTGGCTGAGATGCTGGATTTGACTTTTCCATCTACTGAACTCAAGTCCAATTTGATAACAGAGGTGCTACATTCTTCTACATCAACAGAGCCTTTATAGCCATTTAATGAGGCTTTGACTAAGCCTATACTGGAGATTTGGCAGAAACCCGTGACATCTTCGGCAGTATCTACACCTGTTTCAAGAAGATATAAGCCTGCTCCAGGTGATCCATTGTTTTTAACCACCCACCCTTCACCTGAAAGTTTGCTGATGCTAGCGTCCTGTTCCTCAAAGTTGACTCCTGGGTCTTGTCTGACCACGCCAGCAGATAGGGGATCGAAGACGATGGAACAGTCTGCAAAGAAGGTATTCTCCTCTGGCATCATGACTTTGAAATCAACCTGTACATTAGGAAGGTGCATCCGTGCATTGATGGAATCAGCCAAACAGTGAATCCGAAGTTGCCTCAGGTTCACTTTACGGAGCTGTTGAATGACAGTCGGGCCACTGCTCATCAGCTCATTCAGTCGGCCTGTACACTGCTGATTCTGTTGCAAGGCTAGTGGTGACCTCGGACACCACGAGGATGCAAGCATGGTTGAGAGGGTCTGTTTTCTCTCCTGCCGTCAAATCTACCCTAATGGATTTGCTATTTGATGGGTCAAGACTATTTGATGACAAAGCTGATTCTGCCTTGGAAAGGTTGAAGGATAATAAAGCGATTGCGAGATCTTTTGGCCTTCAAACAGTTCAGAGATTATGAGCAGTTTCGGTGGTTCCGGAGGTTTGTCCAGAACCTCTCCTTTTGTGGAAGACAGCAGCCGTCCAATCTCCTCTACAGGAGCCAAAGAGGGCGGGCTGAAGTAGACAGTGGGGTGCTGCCCATCAGCCATCTTGCTCCTCTTCCTCCCCTGTCAATGTCACAGGAAAGCAGCCTTAGTTTTGCCAACTTGGGAACATGCTTGCCCAGTTGGAGGACGGCTCATTTTCTTACACAGTGGAGATCATACCGGATCTTTGGGAATTGGATATTGTAGAAAATAGGTACACCCCACCTTTTCCTTCCTAACAAGGTTTTTGTTCAGACAATCATCTTCTGCTCCTCCTGAAGGAGGTTCAATCTCTACTGCAAAAGGGCGCAATGGAGTTGGTTCTAGAGCAGGCATGGCGTCAGGGATGCTATTCTCGGTACATCCTGATTCCCAACAGGGACGGTCATCTATGTCCGATCCTAGATCTCAGGATTTCAAACTGGTTCCTCAAGCAGGAGAAGTTCAAAATGTGGACCCTTGTATAGATGCTTTTTGCACTAGAGAAGGAAGACTGGATAGTTTCGATCGATTTGCAGGATGTGTATTTGCAACCCCCCATTGTGCAATCGCACTGGAAGTTTCTCCGTTTCCTGGTGGGGTTACAACATTACCAGTTTGTGTTCCTTCAGTTTTGTCTACCTTCCCCACCTCAAGTCTACATAAAGGTGATGGTGGTGGTTGCAGTTTATCTCGGACGGTGGGGTATACAGACATTCCCTTACACGGACGATTGGCTGATCAAAGCCAGGGCTTCAGAGTTGGTGTTGTATCATTTGCAGTTGACAACTCCGTTGTTCAACAACCTGGACCTATAGATCAACAAGCCCAAGTCCCACCTAGAGCACTCGCAGCACACCCTGTAGATAGGGGCAGGTCGGGATACTACGGTGAATCGAGCCCACCCTCCTCCTCAGAGGATTCTGGACATTCAGGCTAGGATTCCAGTGTTTCAGAATGGAGCGTCTGTTCCGGTCCTGAAGGTCTTGCGCCTGCTCGGTCTCTTCGCTTCCTTCATTCTGTTGGTCACCCATGCACGCTGGCACATGCGGGCCCTCCAGTGGTGCCTCCGCAGGCCGTGGTTTCAACACAATGGGATCTCAAAGAGTTGGTTAGGATCTCGAGAGAGAGACTGCAGCTGGTCTTCAGTGGTGAGGTGTGTCCGGCAATCTGTCTCAAGGGAAGCAGTTTCACCCTCCACCTCAGGGGTCACAGTTGTAACGGATGCCTCCACTTTGGGATGGGGAGCTCATCTGTGGGATCTGGAAATCAAACGTCTTAGGTCTCCAGAGGAACGATTGTCGCATATCAATCTGTTGGAGTTGCGGGTGATACGTCTGGCTCTCAAGGCCTTCCTCCCTTAAATTTGTGGTTAGTCCATTCAAGTCTTAACAGGGAATACTACCATATTGTGATATATAAACAAACAGGGAGGAGTAGGGCTGTATCTTCTACGACTCTAGTCCTGGGTTCAGAACCAGCAGATTTACATCATCGCAAATCACTTGACCGGGGTTCTAAACGTGCATGTGGACAGTCTCGGTGGATATTGTTCAGCCGATCACAAGTGGCGTCTGCATACAGAAGTGGTACAGCACATTTACTGGCTGTGGGAGACACCTTAGATAGACCTTTTTAGCTCTTACAAGTGCACTCACTGCCCATCCTTCTGCAGCCTCTGGTATCCATTGCAGGGACATCTGGGGTGAGCATTTCATTTGGACTGGGGCTCACATCGGTTTTACTCGTTTCCCCCATCCCCTTGATTCCCCAGGTTAAGAGGAAGATTTGCCTGGCCAATGTCATTTTACTAGGTCCAGGTTTGCCGTGAAAGGTATGGTACACAGACCTTCTTCTCCTCACAGGACTGGCCTCCTCTCACACTCACAGCAGCAGGTTCTACACTCCCACCTCCAGAGTCTGCACCTACATGCCTGGATACTGGAATGATTTAAAGACAGTCGCGCCACAGCTCGCACAATGGGATTATTATTGCCAGCCAAGCATTTTCCACACAAATACATGAAGTTTAGGGGCTGCTCTAAGGGGCTGGCTTACAGACCGTTCCAGCCTTCCCAGTCTGTACTAAAGCAACCGACTAAGCCCTTTTATGTCTACGGGTGTGGCAACAGTGAAACCATTCGTGCCAGCAGGGTTGCAGCAGTCCAACTCTTCCTCCTCTGTAGCAGTGGCTACCTTGTTGCCCTCAGAGGCCAATGCCTGGCTGGTAGGAGGCAGAAAAGAGCATTCCCAGCTGGCTGGAGATCCATCACGTCAGAGAGGTTGACCCTACACATTGTTCATTGTGGCTATGCCCTGCCTCTCATTTATTCCCCACCCCTCTTCCTCCTGTGCCAGAGTGACTTTCAGTGGCACCTTCACAATCCGGATGCAGAGAGTCACTCTTCTATTGCCTAAAGATGGCATGAAGTGGATGCCAGACTCCGACAGGGAGGAGGGTGCTATTTGTACTGCTTCCTTGTTCAAAAGAAAGACGCAGGCTTCGGGCCTTTCTTGGACCTCAGCCCATTTACGCCATTCTGATGTAGGGCAAGTTCTAAATGTTCACTTTGGTTCAGCCCCTCTGAACTCTGTACCTAGGTGTACCTGGGCTTGCAGGATGCGTATTTCCATATACACATCCTGCAATCCCACAGGTGTTCTCTGCGGTTCAGGGGGTCGTCGGAACACTTTCAATTTGCTGTGCCTCCCTTCAGCCTTACCTTGACCCCTCAGTTATTCAAGAATTAATGGCCAGGGGGATGTGTTCCCATACCACAAGGACTGGCTGCTCAAGACTGGGTCGTCACAAACCACTTCCGGATGCCTTCCGAGATCCTGACATCTTTGGGGTTTTCCCTCAGTGAGCCGCAGTCCCACATATCCCTACGCAGAAGTTCCCCTTCATTAGAGCGGTCATGGGCGCAGTGAGATGCAGGGTCTTTCCACTGACACTGCGAGTCTGCACCAATCAGGATATGATCCCTATGTTTCAGGCTCAATCCTGGGTCCTAGTGAGGACGCCTCTTAGGCTTCTAAGACTCCTTGCCTTCTTCAATCTCCTCTTCGCACACAGAAGATGGCATACGTGTGCAGTACAGTTTCAGGTGTCAGTGTGCCTAGCATCAGGGCTGCCTCTCCGACTCCATCCAGTTCTTGCAGGAGACTGCTCAGGATCCGCAGTGGTGGCTCACGAATACCAACCTGACATGAGGCAGGCCACTCTTCCTCCCCCACCCAGAGTTTACAGTTGTGCCAGATGCATCGTTGATGGGCTCGGGGGGTCACCTGGGAGAGGGGGAGATCAGAGGCCTCAAGTCCCCTTCTGAGAGCCAGCTCTATATCAGCCTCGTGTTGCTTTGGGTGATCCATCTAACCCTGAACGCATTCAATCCATCCCTCACTGGAAGGATGTTGTAAGTCCTCACAGACAACATGAATGCCTTGTGGTGCTACAACAAGCAGGGCATAGTGGGGTCTTGTTTCCTGTGTCAGGAGGTGGAGGGACATCTTCCTCATAGCTAATACCCTAGCGGGTCCCAGAATGTCAGAGTAAACAAACTGAGTAATGTTGTCTGGCAGACCATGACGGACGTCTCCATCCCAGGGTGTCAAAGGCAGGTCCAGACTGAGGGAATCAAAGGAAGCCCTGTAAAAATGCTGAAACCAGCCCGCTCGCTTCCTCTCCTTGTGCAATCTCTTGCTTTTCATCCATCCTTTCTCTCTGCCCGCGTTCTCTTCTCCCTCTCAGATCACTTTCTCTCTACCTTTACTCCTCCCTTTTTCTTCTCTGTTGAAACTTCCCCGGCATGCTGCAATGAGCCTTAGGGAGCTTGGGAAAGTAGCAGAGCCTCCAGGAGTGGCCCTGGACTTTCAAGGGCTCTAGCCCCCTGTGGAAATGAAAGGCCTGATTGGCCAGGCATCTTCAGCTTGCCTAGATCTATCTACCACCATCGAGAACCTTGGGGTCTCAATTTTGAATGCTGGAATTTCCTCCGAGGCATTCGCAAGGGCGTGCCTTCTGCCTGGAATGGAATGAAGGACACTTTCCTGCTACCTGTCCGGCCTCGACGTCCGAGGAAGATCAAGACCAACTGGACACATGTCATCTTATTCGGCGACCAATGGGCCAGGAGTGTGTGGTGCCCACACCTCCTGAGCCTGAGAATGTGCCTTTAAGTCAGGCTATATCTTTAGGGGGCTCCTGACTCAGCACCAAGGCAGGGCCCTACACCAGAGTCTCCACCACCTACAGCTCCATGCATGGAGATTAGGTGGCTGCAATTGAATGCTTTAACTTACTGACTGAGGTGGTTGATATCATCATTGTAGCCACGTGCCCTTCCACAAAGTCAATGTACACTAGGCGTTGGGACAAATTTGTTGCCTGGTGCAGGGTCCGAAACACCGACTCCTTGCAAGCCAAACTTTCAGATGGGATTTTGTTGGTTCTTTTGTTCTCCCTGTAAAAACTTGTGGTGGGCATAGGGAAGGGCTATGTGCCAGCCTTTTGGCCTTTTTGTGTTTCCCTGATTAACCATTATTGTATAAGTCTCTTATTTTGTTGCATTTTGTAAAAGGTTTGAAGAATCTTGTTTCTCTGATATCCCTGCTCGCCCACTCGCACCCCAAAGCTGCTAATTACGCCATGTTACGACCTGAACTTGGTCTTGACGTTTCTTGCGTGTGTGCACCCTTCGAGCCAATGCTGAGCTGTTCCTTACGATTCTTGACACTAACAAACCATCTTCTTTATTGCGATAACATCAACATGTCACACAAGTAAACTGCAGCCACCTTACAGCACCTTCTCTCCTTGATCGATTGGCTCTGAGATCCTTGGGTGGCTTTCCTACTGAAGGTTGTGACTCCATTCCACGTTGTCTGATCGGTTACTCTCCTGTGCTGTTTGCCCTGCTTTATCCCTTAAAAGAGGAGGAAAGACTTCAGCGTGACACTAAGATGGCTCAAAGCTCTCACATCGACTGCACATAAGAACATTGTGCAGAGATGGTCAGCCCTTTGCTAGAGTTTCTCTAACAAAGGGCGATGCAAAAGAGGACCTGTAAAGGTGGATAGTTCTCTGTATCAAAATCTGCTAAACACTAGCCAAGAAACAACTCCTTGAAGACCTGGAGAACCTATTCACTAAAGCTGTCACAACACTAATGCGAGGGGTACACAGTTGTGGACATCTGCCAGGCTCCAATGTGGACGTCTGTGCATACATTTAGGAGGCACTGCTACCGTAACAGTTTTGACCGATAGGAAAGTCGCTTTGCCAACCAAGTTCTGCAGGAAATGTTGAAACGAGTCCACTCCCCAGGCCCCCACCATGGATGGTTTTGCTATATATAATTGTATGCTTAGGAAAATGCAGTTAGAATGATCTATCAGAAGAAGACACCTACCTTCTGTAATGGTCTTTCTTGTGGATACTCTAACCACACATTCATTACTGGCCCTCCCCATTCCATGGAGTGGCGTCTTTAACAAGTAAAAAGGTCCCATGTGAGAAAGCGGCGGAGTGTTCTGGTTAATTGTTCGATGCTCTGTGTCTGAGGGTCCTGAAGGAGACAATTGATAAAAAAGGACCTTAGTGTGTGGAGAAGTTGCTTATGTGTTTCCGCTTCATCGCTTTGTGCGCAGTATGGTGTCAACACAGAGCCGCACAACACTACCTACCGGCACATGGGAGCACTGCTACAATATCTCCAGGTCTAGACTGGCACCTGAGGTTCTTAAGGAGGGGAGTCTGTGGTTAGATATAGTGTCTACCAGAAATGGCTTTAAGTAAGGTAAGTTACTTGTTTGTGTGACCCCATGACTGCACATACCTGCAGTGTTTGGGCACCAGGCAATGGAACTGGGTCATCGGTCATTTTGGGTGTAAGTGAAAGCGGCCTTGTGTACAAGGCATCGCGATGAGGGTGCCCTCGTATTCTCTTTTAGACATACTTGTTACATAATATTTATATTTGATTTCTTGACATTTCTTCTTTGTAAAATATTTTCTATCTCTCTTCATGGCACCATTTAGCCAGAATATAATCACATTTTGTTTTGGGTAAATCATGCCCATCGTGTTTGGAGCACATTATGCGATATCGACTCAACCTTCATGTCTATAAGTGAGGAGCTATCCTGAAGCTGCTTGAAGCCCCGGATGAGCTGTGATGCATGGTGTGGCTTCCTACCCCATGATCAGCCCAGCACCTCGCATAAGAAGTGGTGTGGGAAGATAACCTGGCATAGCTAAGCCTTGGAAATCTAGACATGTCGCACATGGTCTGTAGATTTAATCTATACTTCACATCTTACAGGCAGCATCGGGTACTTCCATTTCGTCACTTGATGCTATCCAAGATCCTAACACCCCTGTTTATACCTCACTGGGGCGGTAGAAATCATCCCTCGCGCGTGAAATGAGAGCAGGTTCGGATTTCACCTATGGTAACTGTTGCAAAGCACAGGACACACTAATAAGTTGTATTTGGACAGATATAGAGAGCTGCACAAGGACATCTTATCTCCCCGTATCAAATAATATTATTTATTTGAAACGTTTTATAATGCGCGAACAAGACCCTTACGGGTATCAGAGCTCTGAACAGATTTGGCGAAAGCATGAGTAACCAAAACACAATGGTACAGAGGGTGTAGCGAAGTCAAACATTGTAAAACAAAGGGGGGGGGGGACAGACCTGGTCATGGCTTGAGGGGTTGGCTCAACCAGAACTGTATCTGAAGTGCTCTAACTGTTGCCCCTTTTGAGACTAAAGCTTTCCACTGGCCGCTCTTAGGATGAAGAGCATCAGAAGCGACCTCGCATCACCTACTGAGGCCAGGTCAATAAGTGACAGTTCACCTGTCCTGATCAAGTACCACCGTGATCATGGGAGAACCCTCTTGACTAGGGTATTTCTAGCGAATTTTAATTTCTGTCACTGGATCCTGTTCCTGGTTTTCAAACAAAGACCAGCCTGTTATTAGTTTTGCTTTCGCGCTCATAGGTTGGTTTGCTTTAGTTAAATCCGCTTATTTTGGTCAACAGACTGGTCCTTCGTGGAGATTTTCTCCTTCTTTCATATATCAACTGATTTATTTTTGTCGGTCGTGTTACACTCTGGGGACTGTTCTGCCGTTAGTGGCTCAGTGCAGTCCAACACTAGTAACCTCTCCACACCTCAGACTTCTGAATCACAGCATTATTCATGCTGAAGTGTACGCATGGCACAAGTCCTCAAAAAAGAAGTGGGGGGACGCTGACGTCACGACAGGAAGTGATGTCACAAAAGCTGGCTTGCACTGAGTTGCAGTTTAGTTATCGAGCTCCTGGTAAAATAAGTGGGGGGACGCCGTCCACCCGCGTGGTACCCCGACTCGAGCCCTGAGTGTAAGTCTCACTCTGTGTCCATGTGATGGCTCATTTGGTTTCAGTTGAAGAATTTCTCATTCTTGTCCAGTGTTATTGAATCATAGCATGTATGATTGTTACTTACTCTCTCCTTTGCTGCAGTAACCCAGATCTTCGGCGGAGCGATCCTGGCTGGGAGAGGTCGGACAGCCTACTACAGTCTGGACTCCCGAGCCTTCCGCAGGCGGGATCTCTGGAGCGCAACAGAATAGGAGGTGAGTCTCACCCTGCAAGTAAGAAAGACCTGGTTCACACTGCCCCACTGTAGCCCTTATTGTTGACGTGCAGTGGACATTTTGCTCTGCCAGTGGTCCTGGCAGAAACGTCGACCCTACCTTCTATTGTGCACTGCTGATTGGTCCAGCAGAGCCGATCTAATCAGTATCTCGGTTTGCTTTGCTCCTGCATGCATCTGATGCTGGTAGTCGAGTAGCTCCTTTGGCCTGCCGAGTGACTGCCTGTTTACTAATTATTCTGTGTTTAAGAAGCTAGAACCTATTGAGAAATCTCCCGACTTATCAATAGACAGCCAGGTGGGGCTTAAATAGCTCTGCTGTCCCAGTGGAACGTCTCTGATGGAATCCCCCCAATCCAGAGACTGACCTGATATTCAGGTATTTGTATTTGTTTCCATTCAGGAGACTGCACAGACATGACCTGTATCCTTTTGTGCACCTAATGTATGCACTGGCAGTTATATTTTGAGTTCCTGTCTGATTAACATCTTCATAAAGTATTCAGAATCCTGTTTATGACGCATGAGTGGAGACGTGAGCATACCGCTAGGCCCTTAGCAGCAGAGAGCGAATATACAAGAACACCGCGAGGCCCTTGGCAGCAGTGAGTGAATACGCAAGCTCACCGCGAGGTCCTTGGCAGCAGAGAGCGAATATACAAGCACACCGCGAGGCCCTTGGCAGCAGTGAGTGAATACGCAAGCTCACGGAGAGGTCCTTGGCAGCAGAGAGCGAATACGCAAGCTCACCGCGAGGTCCTTGGCAGCAGAGAGCGAATATACAAGCACACCGCGAGGCCCTTGGCAGCAGTGAGTGAATACGCAAGCTCACGGAGAGGTCCTTGGCAGCAGAGAGCGAATACGCAAGCTCACCGAGAGGTCCTTGGCAGCAGAGAGCGAATATACAAGCACACCGCTAGGCCCTTAGCAGCAGAGAGCGAATACACAAGCACACCGCGAGGCCCTTGGCAGCAGTGAGTGAATACACAAGCACACCGCGAGGCCCTTGGCAGCAGTGAGTGAATACGCAAGCTCACCGCCAGGCCCTTGGCAGCAGAGAGCTAAAACGCAAGCACACCGCTAGGCCCTTAGCAGCAGAGAGCGAATACACAAGCACACCGCGAGGTCCTTGGCAGCAGAGAGCGAATATACAAGCACACCGTTAGGCCCTTAGCAGCAGAGAGCGAATACACAAGCACACTGCCAGGCCCTTAGCAGCAGAGAGCAAATACACAAGCACACTGCCAGGCCCTTAGAAGCACAGAGTGAATACACAAGCACCCCGCCAGGCCCTTAGCAGCAGAGAGTGAATACACAAGCACACCGCCAGGCCCTTAGAAGCACAGAGTGAATACACAAGCACCCCGCCAGGCCCTTAGCAGCAGAGCGCGAATACACAAGCACACTGCCAGGCCCTTAGCAGCAGAGAGCGAATATACAAGCACACCGCCAGGCCCTTAGCAGCAGAGAGTGAATACACAAGCACCCCGCCAGGCCCTTAGCAGCAGAGAGCGAGTACACAAGCACACCACCAGGCCCTTAGCAGCAGAGAGTGAATACACAAGCACACCACCAGGCCCTTAGCAGCAGAGAGTGAATACACAAGCACACCACCAGGCCTTAGCAGCAGAGAGTGAATACACAAGCACAGCACCAGGCCCTTAGCAGCAGAGAGTGAATACACAAGCACACCGCCAGGCCCTTAGCAGCAGAGAGTGAATACACAAGCACACCGCCAGGCCCATAGAAGCAGAGAGTGAATACACAAGCACACCGCCAGGCCCATAGAAGCAGAGAGTGAATACACAAGCACACCGCCAGGCCCTTAGCAGCAGAGAGCGAGTACACAAGCACCCCGCCAGGCTCTTAGCAGCAGAGAGCGAGTACACAAGCACACCACCAGGCCCTTAGAAGCAGAGAGAGAATACACAAGCACACCGCCAGGCCCATAGAAGCAGAGAGTGAATACACAAGCACACCACCAGGCCCATAGAAGCAGAGAGTGAATACACAAGCTCACTCCCAGGCCCTTAGCAGCAGAGAGCGAATACACAAGCACACCGCGAGGCCCTTAGCAGCAGAGAGCGAATACACAAGCTCACTACCAGGCCCTTAGCAGCAGAGAGCGAATAAACACGCTCACTACCAGGCCCATAGCAGCAGAGAGTGAATACACAAGCACACCACCAGGCCCTTAGCAGCAGAGAGTGAATACACAAGCACACCACCAGGTCTTAGCAGCAGAGAGTGAATACACAAGCACAGCACCAGGCCCTTAGCAGCAGAGAGTGAATACACAAGGACACCGCCAGGCCCTTAGCAGCAGAGAGTGAATACACAAGCACACCGCCAGGCCCATAGAAGCAGAGAGTGAATACACAAGCACACCACCGTGCACTTAGCAGCAGAGAGTGAATACACAAGCACCCCACCAGGCCCTTAGCAGCAGAGAGTGAATACACAAGCACACCGCCAGGCCCATAGAAGCAGAGAGTGAATACACAAGCACACCGCCAGGCCCATAGAAGCAGAGAGTGAATACACAAGCACACCACCAGGCCCTTAGCAGCAGAGAGTGAATACACAAGCACCCCTCCAGGCCCTTAGCAGCAGAGAGCGAGTACACAAGCACCCCACCAGGCGCTTAGCAGCAGAGAGCGAGTACACAAGCACACCACCAGGCCTTAGCAGCAGAGAGTGAATACACAAGCACAGCACCGGACACTTAGCAGCAGAGAGCGAACACACAAGCACCCCGCCAGACCCTTGGCAGCAGTGAGCACATATGCAAGCTCACCGCCAAGCCCTTGGCAGCAGTGAGCAAATACCAAAGCACACCGCCAGGCCCATAGAAGCAGAGAGTGACTACACAAGCACCCCGCCAGGCCCTTAGCAGCAGAGAGCGAGTACACAAGCACACCACCAGGCCCTTAGCAGCAGAGAGTGAATACACAAGCATACCACCAGGCCCTTGGCAGAAGAGAGCGAGTACACAAGCACACCGCCAGGACCCTGGCAGCAGAGAGTGAATACGCAAGCACAGCACCAGGCCCTTAGCAGCAGAGAGTTAATACACAAGCACACCGCCAGGCCCATAGAAGCAGAGAGTGAATACACATGCACACTGCCAGGCCCTTAGAAGCAGAGAGTGAATACACAAGCACACCGCTAGGCCCTTAGCAGCAGAGAGTGAATACACATGCACACCGCCAGGCCCTTAGCAGCAGAGAGTGAATACACATGCACACTGCCAGGCCCATAGAAGCAGAGAGTGAATACACAAGCACACCGGCAGGCCCTTAGCAGCAGAGAGTGAATACACATGCACACTGCCAGGCCCATAGAAGCAGAGAGTGAATACACAAGCACACCGCCAGGCTTTTAGCAGCAGAGAGTGAATACACAAGCACACCGCCAGGCCCATAGAAGCAAAGAGTGAATACACAAGCACACCGCCAAGCTCATAGAAGCAGAGAGCGAATACAGAAGCACACCGCCAGGCCCTTAGCAGCAGAGAGTGAATACACAAGCACACCGCCAGGCCCATAGAAGCAGAGAGTGAATACACAAGCACACCGCCAGGCCCTTAGCAGCAGAGAGTGAATACACAAGCACACCGCCAGGCCCATAGAAGCAGAGTGAATACACAAGTACACCGCCAGGACCCTGGCAGCAGAGAGTGAATACACAAGCACACCGCCAGGCCCTTAGCAGCAGAGAGTGAATACACAAGCACACCGCCAGGCCCTTAGCAGCAGAGAGTGAATACACAAGCACACCGCCAGGCCCATAGCAGCAGAGAGTGAATACACAAGCACACCGCCAGGCCCATAGAAGCAGAGAGTGAATACACAAGCACACCGCCAGGCCCTTAGCAGCAGAGAGTGAATACACAAGCACACCGCCAGGCCCATAGAAGCAGAGTGAATACACAAGCACACCGCCAGGACCCTGGCAGCAGAGAGTGAATACACAAGCACCCCGCCAGGCCCTTAGCAGCAGAAAGTGAATACACAAGCACAGCACCAGGCCCTTAGCAGCAGAGAGTGAATACACAAGCACACCGCCAGGCCCTTGGCAGCAGAGAGTGAATACACAAGCACCCCACCAGGCCATTAGCAGCAGAGAGTGAATACACAAGCACACCGCCAGGCCCTTAGCACTGAAACACGCTTTGAAGTTTACACTTGGTTTTGAGTTTTCAAACATAACTTAAACTAAAGAACAACGTATTTAGGAAGATGTCTATTCTGTTTTATTAAAAATGAAAATATTCACAGCGTGATGCATATAATCACATACCCCACATTGAGTCCAACTAGATAACGGAATGCGTCTCTGTTCTGCAATGCTGCTGTGCATGATTGTGTCACCAGTGACTGTGCACAGCTGGCACTGCCCCACAATATGCACAAGAGAATCCTTCATGAATCAAGCAGTCTTTTTTGAAAGTCTATGTAGGAGACCCCACGTCTGTGCAACACTGGATGTACTTCCCATCCGGTTTAGGAGCTGCAAGCGGAGACAGTGGTCAGAGTTCACACATTCTCCGAAATCTTCCCGAGTCTGTATCACCGTTGAGCGTGGAGGAACCTTCCTTATTATTCTGATCCTAGTGGGAAGGGGTGTGCAGGGGGGTCCTGAAGTACCGGAGAGGGGTCCTGCTGTCTATCGGATCGTGCTTAGGGGGTTCAGTCCGCTGCAGCAGACACCCTTCCTTCAGCTCTACGTCCTGGCTCTGGATATCTGTTTAGTTTTAAATTATCTTAATTTTATTGAAAGAAGTCTTTTCCCAAAGCATAGGTGCATGGGTTCCTCAACAAAAGTAACATTGCAGGGGTGAAACGACCAGCCTTTGTGTTCATTGTAATAAGATTACATGGAACAAACTTAACAGGAAGTGGTAACATTGGTAAGAATTGATGATGCTAATACATTTGAGTAATGACTTGGCTCTAGTTTCGGACCTTGCAGGGTCATACGGTAGACTCCACTTCAGGGCGTTAGGTCTCCTGGGCTGTATGAACGGAGTCATTCATAGCGATGGTTTCTCGTCCAGCGGTGGGTTTCGTAGTCCGTCAGAGTCGAGCCAGTGGCAAGAGCCATCGGTGTTGTGAAATGGAACAAGAATACTTTGAGGTGGAAACGCTGCTTCAGATCCGTGAGCCTCATGACTGCTGGGTGTGCAGGGAGCGGTAGCTTGTTAGAGATTATGGGGGCTAAATATGGATTTGTACACCATTGAAGGACCCTTGTAAAGGGCCCCACAATGTCATGTGTACTTAGCTTAATGCCTGTATAAGAAGGCGGATGTTTACCCCGATAAGGGTGGTCAAGCTCAAGACTTTCTGCAGAAGACTTTACTACTGTCACCTGAACTTTCGAAGGTGCTGTACTGGAGCTAAATCTGGATTGGACAAATCCCCTGATTTGTCCCTTCCCATTTATTGGTGCTGCATGGTTATAAACAGGACCTCCTTTCTAACCCCCTCAGAATTGTGTCTGAGACGGTCAGCATGAATCGTTAGCGTTTAATTGGCACCATAAATTTTGATTCATTGGGTCTTTGACTTTCAGAGTGATTTATTTATTTCTGCCTCCGCTTTCCCTATTTAATAATCAGTATACATTTATGTTTCTTTATATTTGTGTGGGGAAGAGGCATCATTGTTGAACATTAAATGCGCTGTGCACTTTTATTTATAAACCATTGCCTCCACTGTGTGTTTTGGGTGGAAAGAACTCTTTTGTTAACTGAACCCTTTGTAGCCAATTGAAATGCACCCATCAAGACTCTGCTTGGCCAAGCTTCAAAAACATTCAGTCTCTCCCTCAAAGCTAAAAACATTAAAGTGTAAGCACTATGCATGTTTATCCTGTCTCAGGCTCCGTTGATTCAGCCAGCATGGGAACTCTTTTAGAGACTCCAGAACTGTTCCTAAATGTGTACCACAACAGTTTATAGTGGAACAGTCCTATCCTCTTGAAGTGCAATTCTTCCTAAGACTTCGATTAATTCACTCTTCTGATAGAAACCTCTAGTTGCAGATTCATCAACTTTGAATATTCCCCAGGCATCAGATTGGATCCGGAAACCTTTCAGCCTTACTCTGCTCATAAGTAGGTAGCGCTGTGCAGCTCCGCACTGACGCATTTCCACTCCAGAAATTATGTGTGGAGCCTATAAAGCCTCCACTCCCACATGTGGACATCAGTTTATTTATTTCTGTGTCACCAGGTGCAGATCAGGAGTTGCTTGTCATCGTCTTGAGACCCCTACCTCGATCAAGCAATTGTTGTACAGTGTGCAAGGAACATATCATCTCCCTAAACAACAGGTTTTAAGCCCAGTAATTACTACTGCAAACAAATGTGACATATCCTCACCAACTTGCCTGTGTTGCCTAAGGTCAAGCCAAGAGTCCCAGGCATGCATTGACTGCAAGTCGATGAATCCAAAGACCATACGAGATTGCAAGACGAAACGACATCACCAAGCACCGGAAGACTCAGGCCTACCATTTCTTTTGTGATTTTGATAGAGGTATCCCATATCGTCAGCCAATCCTACCCCACCAAGGTATCCTGTAGTTTTGTGATCATGGCCTTGGGATCCACAGTTCAAGGGGAGTGACTGCCCGTCCACTCCTCACCCCTCCAAAAAAAGCCTTCCTCTTAGCGTGCTCATAGTGGAGCACAGTTACTTGGTAGGAGTCAGGATCCAACTTATCTTGTTAGGTTGGCAGGCCATAACATCAGACAGGTGTGCCCTGCAAATTTCCGGAAGGTTTACACCCTACCTTTCCTTGCTGCACTGCACACCTTCCACCGCCCCCTCCCCCACCACCCCTCTCCCCCACCACTGACTGAGAACCATCTTTTCCTTTTGCAGCAGGAAGTGCAAACTCTTTTTTGCCAAAGGGGCTACCAAGAGGGTGCCCGTGCCAGAATTAGGATGTGGTTGTTATTCCGGCTACTTTCTGGTGCCAAAGAAGGATGGAGGCCGTCGTCCTATTTTAGACCTGTGACCTCTCAATACCTTCCTCCAGAAGGTAACAGTCAAAATGCTCACACTGGCCCAGGTCTTGTTTGCCCCCAGCACTGGAAACTGTATGGTGTTTTTGGACTTTCAGGACGCTTGGTTCCATGTACACATCCTGCAAGTTGACCGGCGCTGCCTGGGATTCGTGGTGGGACACAAGTATTTTCAGTGTGCGGTGCTCCTATTTGATCTCACCAGTCCCCCTTCGGTGTTCATGAAAGTAATGGCGGTGGTGGAAGCACATCTTCGGTGGCCAGGGGTCCTAGTCTTCCCCTACCTTAACGACTGGCTGTCATCAACCACATCTTGTCATCTTTGGGGTACACTATCAACGTGCTGAAGTCGCAGCTGACTCCTTCTCAGACGCTCATCTTCTTTGGAGCCATTCTGGACACGGTTTGGTTTTGTTCATCCACCCCAGAATAGAGAGTGTAGGACTTTCAGGCTAACATCCTGATCTTTCAGCCGTGGTCCTGGATTTCAGTGAGGTTAACTCTGAGGCTGGTGGGACTAATGGCCACCTGCTGGTTGAGCACACCGGGTGCCATATGTGGGCTCTGTAGCAGGATCTGAAGTCTCAGTGGGCCCAACAACATGGGGACCTCGACAACCACGTTCAGATTTCGTAGGAAAGTGTGAATGATCTGCAGTGGTAATTACTAGATCGTAATTGGTTCTGTGACTGACCCCTCTTCCTTTCCCACCTATAGCTGACAGTGCGGACCAAGGAATTGTTTATGGGTTGGGGAGGCCATCTGAAAGAGATAGAGGTCAGAGGCGGAGTCCTGCATCCACATCAGCCTTCTGGAGCAGAGGGCCATCTGCTTGGTGTTGAAAGCCTTTGTTCTATCCATCCATATTAGGGAGGCTGGTACAGGTGCTCATGGACAACACCATCGCCATGTGGTACTGCAACAAACAGGGCGAGGTGGGGTTATGAATCCTATGCCAGGAGGCCTTGCACCTCTTGAAATGGCTAGCTCACCAAGGAATCTTCCTGGTGGTGAACTACCTGGCAGGATTACTAAATGCCAGGGTGGATGAGCTCAGCCATTGGTGCCTAACTGGTCACCTGGAAGCGGCGTGAGGTCTCTTCCGAGATTAGGGAGAACCTTGACTCAATCTTTCCGCTACCGCAGAGAGTGTACAATGTCCGCACTTATGCACGTTAGAGTTTCCAAGGTGTCTCTAGCTCGGAGACGCCTTCCACCTCTAGTGGAACTATAGATGCCTGTATATTTTTCTGCCGATGCCACTCCTGTCCAGAGTTCTCAAGAAGATCAAGACCGAACAGGCCCGAGTCATCCTAGTGACCCTCGACTGGGCACGGAGAGCATGGTATCCAGATCTGGCAATGTTATATGCTTTTGAAAGGTTTACAACATTGTTTTTCTCCATCTCCCTTTGCCATTCCACAGTGGGACCATAATTTGGTCCTCACATTTCTGATGTGCACTCTATTTCAGCCTCTTCACAGTTCAAGACGTTGCTCCTCCTCACTATAACCTTGGCGCAATGTGTGAGTGAGCTTCAAGCCCTTTGTGCCAATTTGCCGGACAACTCCTCCTTCCCAGACGAGCTGATTTCGCAAACATGACTAAAGTGTAACGCCGTTCCGCTTTGTTCAAAACATCACGTTGCTGGTATCTATGCTCCACCTCACCCCTCTAAGAAGAAGAGACTCCATTACTTGGACCCCAAAAGACCCATGAGCTTTTACATAGGTCGTACCAGAGAACACCGGGTCAGCGATCAGCTCCTTATGGGGTTCTCTGGAGCTAAGAAAGTCAGGGCTAAGCAGAAGAGAACCATCTCCTGCTGGATTGTTCTCTGCATGAAGATCTGCTATGTGTTGGCTAAAAAAACGGCATCCGGAAGGACGGCATGCTCATTCTACCAAGACCAGAGGTGCTACCACTGTGTTTACACACTGAGAACCTGTCCAAGACATTTCAGAGGTAGCTACGCGGGCGTCCCTCCAAATATTCACGAAGCACTATTCTATAGATGGTCAGATTCACCAAGAATGGCATTTTGTCTGCTTGGCCCTGCAGGGCTTTCTGGTTTGAATCTGTCAACAGACCCACCTCCAAATAGGTACTACTTCGGTATCCATTCAAAAGATGAAATTCCACATTTGTAAAGAACAAATTTATCTTCCCTAAGGGTATCCATGCGCTGGAAGCCCATCGGGGAGATTAAGTAAGCTATTGCCAGTCACATGATGCTGAGCTGAGCTGCCAAATGCAATCAAACCGTGAGCCCCGTGCTCCAAAGTCAGCCCCTCTGACCTCTGGGCCACACCTCTCTGGCCACACCTCTCTGTGGCTAAAAGTTTCTATCAGAAGAGCAAATTACTTACATTCAGTAACACTCTGTATAGCTGTGATTCCTTACTGTCTACTGAACCTCTCGAGTCTGTGGTTGTCTCTCTTTTCTTTACTAAGATTGCAAGTTTAGGAATCTGCACACTGCTGATCTATTTGATTTTGGGGCTCTGCGTCTGGGGGTACTGACAGTCTTGAAAGAACCTGACGTCAAGGTGCAGAAGTGTCGCTATATAGGCTCTGCATTTCCTTTCAGCTCTGTGTGGTGGAGGTTCAGCTCTCTGTGGTGGAGGTTCAGCTCTGTGTGGTGGAGGTTTAGCTCTGTGTGGCGCAGGTTTAGCTCTGTGGTTGAGGTTCAGCTCTGTGTGGTGGAGGTTCAGCTCTGTGTGGTGGAGGTTCAGCTCTGTGTGGTGGAGGTTCAGCTCTGTGCGGCGGGGGTTCATCTCTGTGCGGCGGGGGTTCAGCTCTGTGCGGCGGGGGTTCAGCTCGGTGCGGCGAATGTTCCGCTCTGTGTGGCGGAGGTTCAGGTCTGTGTGGCGGAGGTTCAGGTCTGTGTGGCGGAGGTTCAGGTCTGTGTGGCGGAGGTTCAGGTCTCTGTGGCGGAGGTTCAGGTCTCTGTGGCGGTGGTTCAGGTCTCTGTGGCGGAGATTCAGGTCTCTGTGGCGGAGGTTCAGGTCTCTGTGGCGGAGGTTCAGGTCTCTGTGGCGGAGGTTCAGGTCTGTGTGGCGGAGGTTCAGGTCTGTGTGGCGGAGGTTCAGGTCTGTGTGGCGGGGGTTCAGCTCTGTGTGGCGGGGGTTCAGCTCTGTGTGGCGGGGGTTCAGCTCTGTGCGGCGGGGGTTCAGCTCTGTGCGGCGGGGGTTCAGCTCTGTGCGGCGGGGGTTCAGCTCGGTGTGGCGGGGTTCAGCTCTGTGTGGTGGAGGTAGAGCTCGGTGTGGTGGAGGTTCAGCTCGGTGTGGTGGAGGTTCAGCTCGGTGTGGTGGAGGTTCAGCTCGGTGTGGTGGAGGTTCAGCTCGGTGTGGTGGAGGTTCAGCTCGGTGTGGCGGAGGTTGAGCTCGGTGTGGCGGAGGTTGAGCTCGGTGTGGCGGAGGTTGAGATCGGTGTGGCGGAGGTTGAGCTCGGTGTGGCGGAGGTTCAACTCGGTGTGGCGGAGGTTCAGCTCGGTGTGGCGGAGGTTCAGCTCGGTGTGGCGGAGGTTCAGCTCGGTGTGGCGGAGGTTCAGCTCGGTGTGGCGGGGGTTCAGCTCTGTGGAGGGGGTTCAGCTCTGTGTGGTGGAGGTTCAGCTCTGTGTGGTGGAGGTTCAGCTCTGTGTGGTGGAGGTTCAGCTCTGTGTGGCGGAGGTTCAGCTCTGTGTGGCGGAGGTTCAGCTCTGTGTGGCGGAGGTTCAGCTCTGTGTGGCGGAGGTTCAGCTCTGTGTGGCGGAGGTTCAGCTCTGTGTGGCGGAGGTTCAGCTCTGTGTGGCGGAGGTTCAGCTCTGTGTGGTGGAGGTTCAGCTCTGTGTGGTGGAGGTTCAGCCCTGTGTGGTGGAGGTTCAGCCCTGTGTGGTGGAGGTTCAGCCCTGTGTGGTGGAGGTTCAGCCCTGTGTGGTGGAGGTTCAGCCCTGTGTGGTGGAGGTTCAGCCCTGTGTGGTGGAGGTTCAGCCCTGTGTGCTGGAGGTTCAGCCCTGTGTGCTGGAGGTTCAGCCCTGTGTGGTGGAGGTTCAGCCCTGTGTGGTGGAGGTTCAGCCCTGTGTGGTGGTGGTTTAGCTCGGTGTGGCGGAGGTCAGTGCCATCTTAACGCATGGGCACACTGAACAGTTGCCCAGGGGGCCCACGAACATATAGGCCTCATGCAGACCAGAATTTACCACTAGTTTTCTGTTAAACATTTTTGTTCCTGTGAGCGGTTGTTCAGCTAGGGCCCAGTGCACTGCTTTACCTGGGAGCCTATAATCCTGTTATGACGGCCCTTTTGGAGGTAGAGCTCGGTGTGGTGAACCGCTGACAATGAAGTTGTTGCTGGAGACTAATGGAGTAAATGTGAATTGGTTGAGTGTGGAGCATGTTGCTGCTGAGTGGGAGCAGATCCTTCTGATGCTTAGGAGGTGAGAAGGGCCACCTTTGGCCATGGAGTATGCAGTCATTTCCAAGTCTGCTGAGGGATGATTACCATGTGCTGCTCTGGATTGAGGGAGTTATGAGCAGTGAGCATGTGCACTGAAATATATAGGGCCAGGAAGAGACCTTGTGATTATAGAATTAAATCTGAATTGTTTGTTATGTCCACAGCTACCTCCAAGATTGAAGGCTCCCCGATCCTCTCCCAGATAAGCAAGCCCGGCAAGGACGATCACCGATCCAGACCTGGCAGGCCAGCAGTAAGTCTCTCTCCTGCATCTTTCAGTATATTTCTTTCAACAGAGGATCTGCCGGGCTCAGTTCTAAAGTCAGTGTAGGAGCCAACTGCATGTTTTTACCACATCCTTTAAAAGGAAAGGGGAGTTAACTCTGTAACACATGATGGTGAAAGCTGCAGCCATTGGTGTTCATACACTAGAGAACCAGGCATGTGTAAAGTCTGTATCACCTTTCACCTGTAGTCTTTTTTAATTTAAAGTAATAATATCAATGTTTGTTTAAAGGGTCTGCTCCAGGCTCTTGCATTGAGTGTCTGGACCTGGGTTATTGTCAAGCGTCTGGCCCCTGTCAAGTGTTCAAAATTTGCTTCTCTGAACACTCAGGGCTATATCCAGACCCGCGGGCTGCCTCTCTAGGCTCTACTCATTTAAAGTATACATATAGTGCATTAGCGAATATAAGCATTTAGTTGCTTTAAATCTGAGAACATAACATACAATTAGTGCTTGTAGAAAAATTGGCGAAGAAGAAACCCATGAAAAGAAGATCAGTACATAAAGCAGGAGAAGGCAAATGCGTGAGGCGTGGATAATTAGATTAGGGTGAGAGTCATGCATGACGGGAAATAAGAGGGTACTCTGGGTAGTGCAGCACTGGACGCCAAAGATGTGTCTTTAGTTGCAAAAGTGACGAGGCAGTGTTGGGGTCTAATGGTAACCCCTTATCTGGTGGAGACATGATATAGCTGCAGATTCCTTACCTCTGAACTTGCGGGTGTCAGGCTGGATAAGGAAGATTTTTGATAGTAGCATCCATTCGAGCTGATACGTGGCGTCGGTCGATTCTGCGTGATGTCGTAGGTGTTGGGTTCGTCGTTGTGACGTCCGCGTCATCTATATAGGCGCCAACCCAGCGCACTGACGTCTGTACTTTGCACAACTTTCCATGCATGAAGCGCAAAGCTATGAAGTGACTGGTAGTGGTATACCAAAAGCAGCTAGGTCCCAGAAGCGGAAACAGCCCTGACACTAACCACTTCGCAGTGCGGTGAGGATGGGTAGGTCGGTAAGATCATGTCTCTACCAGATGAGGCGTTACAGAAGGTAAGTAACTCGTCCATCTGATAGAGAAATCTAGCAGCAGCTTCCTTACCTTTGAATAGATACCCAAGCAATACCACCCGGGAGGAGAGACTACTAAAAGGTTTTAGACTAAGAAGTCGTACAAGTAAGAGCAGCCAAAGAGGCCCTCCCTGCAGACCGGAGAATTGAGGTAGTAGTGTCTGGCAAACGTGTGCAGAGATGCTCATGTGGCCGCTTGGCAGAAGTCAGTAACCGGGGCACCACACTAAAGAGCAGTTATGGCTGCCTTCGCCCTGGTAGAATGGGCCCTAAGGCCTTCAGGAGGTTGTTTCTTCTCCAGGGTGTAACATATTAGATGTAGAGGATGACCCAGCATGATATGGTCCTCTTCTGAACTGCTCGCCCCTTCTTTGCTCCAACGTACTCTACAAAGAGTTGGTTGTCCACCCAGAACTCGAGTATTATCAAGGTAGAACAATAATGCTCTTTTTAGATCTAGATGCTCCTTCTACTTGGACGGATGCTGAGGTGCATAGAAAGTGGGCAGAGTAACAGATTGAGCCAGATGGAAAGGTGTTACTACCCTAGGCAGAAAAAATGCCCTAGTCGCAGCACTACTTTGTCCGGAAAGACGGTCAGTTAAGGAGGCTGAGATGACTGTGCTTGCAGTTCGGTCACCCTCCTGCCAGAAGGTATTGCCACTAAAAAGGCTGTTGTGATAGTGAGCAGCCAGTGGGGACAATTGTACAGAGGTTCAAATGGTGCACACATCAAAAAGGTGAGGACTAAATTAAGGTCCCATAGGGGCACAATAATAGGCAAAGGGGAGAAGAGATAAGTAAGCCCCTTCAAAAATCTGATCCGGCAGTCGAAGAAAAGCAGACAGGGCCGAAAGGTAGCTAAAAATAACAGGACAGATGCACCACAGAAATCTAACGCCAAACAAGATAGGATTTTAGTTTATATTGGAAATAAATCAGAAGAGGATCAAAGTTCTTCAGTGTGGTTTCTTTTATTTCATAGTGGAAAACTGAGACACCATACAGCCGACGCGTTTCGTCCCTGACAGGTACTTCTTCAGGGCTCATCGCAGATCAAAAACGTCTTCAGTGAAGCAGTGTGGTAAAAGAAGCAATCTGAGGAGGTCGCGTAGTTCTTGATAGATGGGATCGTCTAGTCGGGTTAGGAACAGGAGATCCAATAATAAAGTGAGAAGTGGGTATCCAAGAGCAGTTGAAGAGTTTCCAATATTTGATTATACAGACCTCAGTTAAGGAGGCTGAGATGACAGTGCCTGCAGTTCGCTCACCCTCCTGCCAGAAGGTATTGCCACTAAAAAGGCTGTTGTGATAGTGAGCAGCCAGTGGGGACAATTGCACAGAGGTTCAAATGGTGCACACATCAAAAAGGTGAGGACTAAATTAAGGTCCCATAGGGGCACAATAATAGGCAAAGGGGAGAAGAGATAAGTAAGCCCCTTCAAAAATCTGATCCGGCAGCCGAAGAAATGCAGACCGGGCCGAAAGGTAGCCCTTCAAAGTGCCCAGAGCAGAGCCCTGTTTGACCAAGGAGAGAATGAAAAGAAGAGATTCTGACAGGGAAGCAGAGAAATGGTCAACAGGCCGTTCTTTACAGTATTTAGGAAATGTTTATCATTGGCAGGCATATATACCGATTTCGTGGAGGGACTCCAGGCTGCCAGAATAAACTCAGACTTCAGCAGGAAGGTAAAAAAGCTGTCAACTGTCGCCGCTCAGTCTCCACGCAATGAGGCGGAGAGTGGATAGGTTCGGGTGGAGGGCCCTCCCCACTGCTGCGACAGAAGATCCTCCCAAAGAGGCAGCCGAACCGGAGGATCAGTGCTCTTTTGCCGAAGATCGGGATACCGGACTCTCCTTGCCCAGTCCGGAGCCACAAGGGTGACTTGGGCCCGGTCGCTCCTGATCTTCTTGAATACTCTGGACAGGAGGGGTATGGGCAGAAAGGCATATAGGAGGCCTGTGTCCCACCTGTGACGAAAAGTGGCACAGAGCGAGAGCCACCTTGGAAACTCCCAACGTGCAACACTGCTGACATTGCATGTTCTTTTCAGAGGTGAAAAGATCTAACTACTGTTGAAAGATACCTTGCACCACCTCCAGATGGAGACGGCACTCGTGATCTACAAGGCACCGGCGGCTGAGTTAATCTACTCTGGGGTTCAGAGAACCGGCCAGATATTGAACCACCAGGAAAATGCCCTGTTGTTCCAGCCAAGTCCGGAGACACAGGACCTCTTGACAGAGCATCCACGTCCCCACTCCGCCCTCGTTGTTGCAGTACCACATGGCGGTAGTGTTGTCCATGAACACCTGAACTAGCCTTCCTTTGAAGGATTGTAAGAAGGCTTACAGTGCCAACCGAATCATTCACATGAAGCTCCAAGAGGTTGATATGGAGCTTGGCTTCTGCCGGAGACCAGAGTCTTCTAATCGCCATCTCTTCCAGATAGCCGCCCCATTCCAGAAGTGATGCTTCCGTCACTACCCTGAGATCTGGGTGGGGAAGAGAGACGGTTCTGACTCTGACCCAATCACAGTTTGTCAGATACCACCGCAGGTTGTTAGCGATTCCCTCTGAAATCTGATCTAGGTCAGTGAGATTCCCCCGATGCTGTGCTCCTTGGAACTTCAGGTCCCACTGCAGAGTCTGCATGTGCCATCTGGCATGGTCCACTAGCACGATGCATGAGGCCAAAAGGCCCAACAGCCTCAGAGTCATTCTCACCGAAATCGATAAACCCGAAACTGCACCATGTTCAGAATTGCTCAGATGAAAGGGAGCGTCTGAGAGCGAGTCGGATGTGACTTAGACACTTTGATAGTCAACCCCAGCGAATGCAGGAGGTTTACCGTAGTCTGGAGGTGGGAGACGACTGCTTGGAATGAGCATGCCTTCAATAACCAGTCATCGAGATAAGGGAAAACTGAAGCTCCTTATCTCCACAGACGATCTGCGACCACCGGCATCAGCTTGGTGAACACTCGAGGGGCACTGGTGAGACCAAAGAGAAGCACTGTAAACTGAAAGTGCTCGTGGCCCACCGTAAACCACAAATAGCGATGATCGGCAGGCAGAACAGAAATGTGAAAATTGGCTTCCTGCAAGTCTAATGTTGCCACCCAGTCTCCCGGTTCTAGAGCCGACAGGACCTGGGCAAGGGTGAGCATCTTGAACTTCTCCTTTTTGAGGAAGTAGTTGAGGGCCCTGAGGTCAAGGATAGACCAACGACCTCCATCCTTCTTTAGAACCAGAAATTAGTGGGATTATCAACCGCAGCCTAGGCCAACAGAGTCTTGACTTCCTCGTGGAGTAAAGCAAGCTGATCCTCCGTCAGCCGATTTTAAGTTGCAGGCATGAAGGAAGGTATAGTTTTGAAGGAGAGGGAGTAGCCCCTTCGGATTATTTGCAGCACCCGCCTGCTGCACCCAAGGAGATATCTCTCCAGTTTTGGAGGTGATGGCGTATCCTGCCACTAACTTGGCGTCCATGATCCGGGAGGATCAGACTAGGAAAGTTTAGTGATGGAGGAGGGGCTTGTTGCTTCACCTGACTTCTGGCCACCCGACCCGCGAGGTCAGGGTTGACCGCGTCCATGGCCCCGCAGAGGCTGTTCAACTTGTGGTGTCCTCTGGCTGGAATAGGCTTGGCACGGTTGGAAGCTCCTTCCATAGCCACGAAAGGGAGCGAATGGCAGACACAGGCTGGGATGAGGTGGAGAGACCTTGGTACATGGCCGTAGCCCGCGAATCCTTGATGCGCTGCATCTGCCTGGTCGCTGAAGAGAAGGGAGCCATTAAAAGGCATGTCCATGAGGTCAGGCTGGACATCCCCCAAAAAGGCAGATGTCCTCAGCCAGGCGTGGCGCCTAACTGCCACCATCGAGGAAATCACTCTGGCCAGCGAATATGTTGTGTCTAAGCCACATTGTAAGTCAAACTTTGCTGCATCTCTCCCGTCTGTAACAGCTAGAGAGAGGAAAGCCCGGGCCTCCTCCGAGACTCTGAGCAGCACTTGCACAATCGTATCCCAAAGAGAATGAGAATAACAGCCCAAGAGGCTTGCAGTGTTTACCGGCCGCAATACTAGGCTGGTGGAAGAAAAGATCTTACCGAAGCTGTCCAACCTTTTGTATTCCCTGTCCAGAGGTGCGGAAGTGGAGGCTTGGACCACCAAGCTCTGTGGGGTGGGATGGGTAGAGAGGAAAGCTGGGTCGCCCGGTGGAGGCGGGCAATGGTTCTATTCACAGGAACCCCTGTGCTGGGCTTGGACCAGGTGCCCAGTAGAACATCTGTCAAGGCTTCGTTGAAAGACAGCAAGGTTTTTGAGGTTGAGACGCCAGACTTCAGGACCTCTGTCAACACGTTAGTCTTGACTGCCACTGCAAGAAGCTGCAGGTCCAAGACCTCCGCAGCCCTACGCACCACCATTGCAAATGAAGCTCCTTCCTTGGTAGCTAGGTTAGAGGGTGGCGGCATGCCAGAATCTAGAGAAGTGTCCAGGCCGCTGGCATCACCCAGGTCCTCATATCAGTCCAGGTCCTGATTTGGTTGTGGGATTTCTGATTGTTCCTGGCGCCCCTCCCAGTCTTCATCATCCATGCCTAACGCTTCAGAATTGGGCAGGTTGGACGGCATGGAGCTGTACGGATCTGTCAGTGTTGATGGATGCTCAACTGGCTCTGTGTCGTGTGGAATGACGATAAGGGAGGCGCCACCAGTGGGTGCCGGTGAAGCAGAGGGCATCGATGTCGGAAACTGGGCCGGGGAAGGACGCAGGGGTATGACCTGTGCCGGTCCAGATCCATGGACGGATCCAAGAGGAGGCCATGGCGCTGGGGCCGAAACCTGAAGTGCAGCAGGGTCAGGCCGCGCAAAGATGATGCGCATGGCATCAACAAATTATTTTAATTGGGTGGGGGTCGCTCCGGGCCCCGGAAAGGAAGGGAAACGCCGAGTCGACCCAGGGACCTGCTCCACAGAGTGAGTTTTTTAATGCCTATGCTCTTCTGTCTCCTTGCGCAATGGACGGGGCAAAGTCGAAGCACTCTTTGACTTTGTGTGCTTTTTATGATGCTTATTAACTGACCGCAATGACGTTGAGGTAGAAGACTTCGACCTCCTGGAGTGGTGCTTGGGCTTTCCTCTCAACCAGCAGTGAGATCGACGAGGCGACCTCTGTGGCACCAGACGCCGGGCCGCGATTAGTTGTAGGGACACCTCTCTCAAAACCTACGGCGCCATGGCCCAATAATCGGAGCACTACTTTGTGTTGTGATCGCGCTCCAGGCACAGAAGACACACCAAATGAGCGTCTACGGCCAACATGGCACAGTGACAGGCGCCGCACGGCGTGAACCCTGAGGCTTTCTTACTAGACATACCTGCACACCAAAAGGAGTTGACAAAAAGTTGAAAAAAGTCTGACAAAAAAGTGACAAGGGGTCGCTCTCTTCGACAGATCTGCGCTGGCTCGCGCGGAAAGAAAAGAACAAACGTCAGCGCACCAGGGTGGCATATATATATATATATATATATATATATATTCACTGAAAAAATCATAGGTTATAGACCATATATAGTTAGGAATTCGCATTTACAAAACCTTATTTTACTCACACAAAACCATTGAAATTCCATATATAGTTAGTTGCACTAACTATATATCGCGCACCCGCAATCCACTGCTGATGATGTCACATATTACATCATTCATGACATGGTCAGTGACATCACTGATGACATCACTGATGACATCTCAAATGACATCACTGATGACATCTCAAATGACATCACTGATGACATCTCATTTGACATTACTGATCACATCACTGATGATATCATTCATGTGATAATACGATGAACCTCTTCAGACTCTAATATAACCTTAGATACAATCAGTGTAAACAGACACTCACAGACTGTCACTCATCCATGGAGTTACTCACACACCTAGTCAGTCATGCAAAGAATCAATCACACCTCCATTTCCTCAACTATACAGTTATACAAACTTTACTTATTCAAACATATACTAACACATATTTACTCTCTTATACAATCCCTGATACAAGTTCACAATGATCCATACCGCCACTCACACATTCACTGGCTCTTATGCACAGTTATTTATATATGTCAACTCTCACATGTACCTTGTTTTACATATGTACTTACTTTGACATGTAGCACTGAGATATCCATTCACTCACCAATACACTCATGCACACAGTCAACCGCCCATACAGCTGTTTCCACATGCACTTTTGAAACCATACATCTAGTGAATCAACTGCTCACACATCTATGCACAGAGTCATACACCTCCCAGCCACCCACACACACACTCAGTCTCCCATACAAATACTTGGGCAACCAATCAATAACCCATATAGTTACTCATATAGCTACTTATCAACACATGCAACAGTTTACAGAACAACAGACATAATGATGCACAAATTAAGACAGTTTAGTCACTAACTCATGCACTCAGTGAGACACATTTAATCACTCACTCATACAGTCAGTCATGCACCTACTAAATCCTTCATCCAGACACTTATACATCCACTCATTCTTCAATATGTAAGACATATTTTAACTTTACAGAAACATACAGTCACTGGATGTTGTCATCAGTGATGTCATCAGTGATGTCATTTGAGATGTCATCAGTGATGTCATCAGTGATGTCACTGACCATGTCATGAATGATGTAATATGTGACATCATCAGCAGTGGATTGCGGGTGCGCGATATATAGTTAGTGCAACTAACTATATATGGAATTTCAATGGTTTTGTGTGAGTAAAATAAGGTTTTGTAAATGCGAATTCCTAACTATATATGGTCTATAACCTATGATTTTTTCAGTGAATTTTCAAGGTTTTGTAAATGCTAATTCCTAACTATATATGGTCTATAACCTATGGTTTTTTCAGTGAATTTTCAAGGTTTTGTAAATGCTAATTCCTAACTATATATGGTCTATAACCTATGTTTTTTTCAGTGAATATATATATATACATACATATATAAACATATATCATCTGTATATCTATATAAATACAAACATAAATGCATGCATACATATACTTATATGCATACAGATGCATGTTATTTACATGAAAGTTGAAAAAACACTAATAAAAGCAAAGCTAAAAAGCCACCTCATTACAAACAGAATGGCTTTAACTTAAACGAGGGCGAGATCTATTGCATTTTCAATGCTTGTTTACTTTGGTTCCATCAAGAAGGCATTCAGATGTGTCACACATTTGCCATAAATTCTGAATGTTAGCACTCTAGTTGCACATTAGATCACTGTAGTAAAGCTACTGCTCACCAGGGACGTCTGCTGCTGGTATTCAAAGTGCATGTTTCAGTCTGCATGTCAGAATTTTTTTAATGAAATTGAAGAGGGTTTGAGAAGTCACTCAAAATGTGCCCTAATTTTTCTTTCTGCAGCACTAATCATAATTCATATGGCAAAATATACCCCCTCATTTTGTTCCTTTTTAAATTAAATGTTTTAAGAGTTACCACTTTATTCCAATCAAGATGGCTTCAGGTGTGCCATACCTTTGTAATAAGTAGGACTGTTAGCGCTCTAGTTGTTCTTTAGAACTCTCTGGGACATTCTGTCATTGGGCTATACTTGGGCTACATCTGGGTGATATTTGGGCTACATTTGGGCTCTTTTGTCTCTGGTGGCCATTTTGGGAGACTGCATGTCAGAATTTTTTAATGAAATAGAAGAGGATTTGAAAAGTCACTCAAAATGTGCCCTAATTTTTCTTTCTGCAGCACTAATAATACCTTCTATTGCATAATATACCCCCTCATTTTGTTCCTTTTTAAATTAAATGTTTTAAGAGTTACCACTTTATTCCCATCACGATGGCTCCAGGTGTGCTATACCTTTGTAATAAGTAGGACTGTTAGCGCTCTAGTTGTTCTTTAGAACACTCTGGGACATTCTGTCATTGGGCTATACTTGGGCTACATCTGGGTGATATTTGGGCTACATTTGGGCTCTTTTGTCTCTGGTGGCCATTTTGGGAGACTGCATGTCAGAATGTTTTAATGAAATAGAAAAGGATTTGAGAAGTCACTCAAAATGTGCCCTAATTTTTCATTCTGCAGCACTAATCATACTTTCTATGGCAAAATATACCCCCTCATGTTGTTTCTTTTTAAATTAAATGTTTTAAGAGTTACCACTTTATTCCAATCAAGATGGCTTCAGGTGTGCCATACCTTTGTAATAAGTAGGACTGTTAGCGCTCTAGTTGTTCTTTAGAACACTCTGGGAGGCTGCAGTAGAACACAAAGGAATCAACTGACAGTCTCTGTCCTTGTTGGATGTACATGTTTTACTGAGAATGTCAGACTTCATTTTCACATGACTGAGAAAGATAATGTGAATTTACAGAAAATATGCTTTCAGTTTAGCTTATAGATCCCCTTCCAAACCACTGTGGGAAAATCATGAGATATTAGTTTTCTTTCAAACAATATTCATGATATCACAGCAGAAGGTTTTTTCACATGGTAAAATCACCTTAGAACCCACCACAATTCCTAAAACGAGTATGGTACCATCAACAAATGATTTATAATGTAACTAAAGTCCTAAAACCCTCTATTAACTACAATGCTTTTTAATGAGGTGCTATCATGTATATTGGTCCCAAGATGGCTGCCAACACTTCTTGGATGAAGTGCTGACAGCCAATCAGATCAGATGTGTGGTTAGGCTCCGCCCAGATATATATCTTTTTTTGAACCTAAATTACTCAAAATCAACTGGAGCACATATATTGAGACCTACAAAAGGCACATCGGGCTAACAGTCCCTACAATTTTGCCAAGTTTCGTGCAAATCCATTCAGCCGTTCGGGCTAAAAGTGAGGCCAACCGCCCTATGGAAAACTCAATGTTAAAAACACGTTTTGGGACCCCCCTTTTTTCTCGACCCCCCCTGGACGAACCCCCCCTCAATTTTCAGGGGCTGCTCAGAAACAAAATGTTCCATTTTCCTGAAAATTTCAGCCAATTCCGTCCACAAACGCCAAAGTTATTAGACATAGAATTTTCAAAAATCCCATAGAGAAAAAATCCTAACTATATATACCTACTGGCGACCGCCAGTAGGTAATATATATATATATATATATATATATATATATATATATATATATATATATATATATATATATTTTTGAGCTGAAACATGGCCCTGGCTTGTTCATAACAACGATCTGTGCTTCAGAGAGACTTTTGTATTCTATCTGGGCCTTGCTTTAAGAGCATTGATCCTGAACATGTGTGTCTTGGGTGATCCTCTCATGTGCTGCACCAGCCAAGTCATACTTCCCTTAGCACCTTGAGCTCCGCCCTCCTAAACTCAGGGTTTGCTGCAGACCTGTGAAAGGATTTAGCAAAGTACTATTCTAGAATATTCCCATGACTTCAGACAACTGTTATGTTCATTTAATCTGATATAGCGCAGGAATCCCCCTCATAGGGGTATCTCGCCGCTGAAGATGAACACAGGCAGGTCAAACCACTAATTAAAAGAAGAGGGGCTTCAGAATCTGAGTCACATAGGACTGTGAACAAAGCAAAACCAAAGGTGATGATGGACGGAGCGTTGAACATTGCAGGCACTCACCCCCAGTCAACTGATCTGGGTTTAATCCATCATCATTCTTTAGCTCACTCCACCACCCCAGTTCAGACATGGCTATATGCAAATCAGTCTGACCCTGTGCCTCATGGGAACAGTCCAGCCTGAACTGCCAAGCCATGCCTTCCCTGGATGGATTACACCCAAATCCTTATGACTGGGGGTGAATGTTTGCATTGTCCACCATTCTATCCATCAATTGTTTCTTTTGCATATGTCGCCCCAAGTTGGCAGGGTAGACGCAGACGTGGGTCCCTTGCTCACTACACCACTGGGTTCAAGCTAGCCTGGCTGATGAAGGGTGATGCCCTGAAACCTGTCCCAGGATGGTTGTTTCCGGTCCAGGAAGGACCTGGCCTAGCAGTTCTGGCTCGACTGTTCCCATTGGAGAAGGGTCAATACTGATTTGCATATGGCTGGGTCCAAACTGGGGCGGTGTGGTGAGCAAAAGAATGATGGATTAAACCTAGGTCCTTATGACTGGGGGTGAATGTTTGCATTCTCCATCAATTGTTTCTTTTGCATATGTCACATAGGAGTGTAGCGCAGTTTACTGGCAGCTCATGAAGAAACCTTTTCAATGAAATTCACAAGGCATTTATACCCCTGCTCAACTGCACAGCAGCGTTCTTTCGATCTGTGACCTCTGCCAGACGTGTTTGAGACGCTCAAGCATTTTAGCTGGACCAAAAACCTTAAACCAGGTGTGCTAAGACACCACCTGCAGCCATCAGTCCACTTGAGCAAGAATGTCCCCTTACAGTGTTCTTTCGTCCGCCCTCCTCTGCTGCAGAGAAGACTCTGCCTTCACTCGACCTCAAGCACCTTTTGAAGTTTTACATAAATGCAATAGTTTTTTGCCGGTCTGGCTAATTGTTCATGTCCTTTGGAAATGCCAACAAGGACCCGCTCCTTCCGAAGGAGTGCGTTTCCTGTTGGACCGCAGCTGGCATCACACGGTGCCATGGCAAGGCGGGTAGGTTACTGTGGAGTAAAGTGGATTCCTACTTTACCAAAAGCCACAAGAGTGATGCTTCTAGACTTTTGTAAATGAGAATATGGTCCTCTCCTTCCATGTGCACGAGGCACTGCTCTCTGATGTGCGCACAGCAGGGGGTGCTGGTGAATCTGTTTTATTGAGGGGCGTCTCAAACATTCTGCCACAATGCTCTTGACTGTGATACTGTTTTTCTAGTCCTAATGCAAGATGTTGTGCTCTGTCTATATGTTCAAATTGATTAATATGTAGGGGGTTTCTTGCTATATATAAGTGATTACTGTGGGTGGCACAGTACAAGACATTGAGCACACTGATAAAGTAAGAAGAATTAAGGGGACTCTCTGGCAAACATAGCTGAGGTGCTGGCTGTCTTAAATATACCACTGCCACCATTTGTTCTTCTTTTTGTATTTAATAATCAGAAGTCCCCTGTTTTTCCCTTGGGCAGGGGCACTAGGCAGGGCTGTCCCCTATCACCGCTCCTCTTTGCTTTGGCCTTGGAGCCCTTGGGGCGTGGATCCGCTGGGACCCTGCTATCAGGGCCCTGAGATGGACTCGTGGCTGGGAGGACCGCATATCTTTGTATGCGGATGACATCCTGCTTTATGTTGCCTCCCCGGCGAAGTCGCTCAACGTGGTGATGGACATATTTCACATCTTCGGTAGATTCGCAGTTGACAGGATCAACTGGTCCAAATCTGTGCTCTATGTACTTAGAAGCCCCGACTTCCCTGGGGTTGGCAATTGCCGGAGGCCGTGGAAGGGTTTAAATATCTGGGTATCCAAAGACTTGTCTCGATTCTATGAGACTTACCTCCGGCGTCCATTAACACGTCTTAAATCTGATGTCCAGCACTGGAAGTCGCTTTCTCTAACCCTCCGCGTGCGGCATTATTTAAGATGATGTCCCTCCCACGACTTCTATATGCACTGCAGAACATGCCAATTCCGGTAGCAGCGTCGTACTTCAAGGAACTAGAGTCTTAGGTGCGGGAATTGTTATGGGAAGGTAAACCCCCCACATTGCCACGCAAAAACTCACGTTGGGTTGGTTTGACTGTAGAATTGGGCTTTCTGATATGAAAAGGTATTATTGGGCCTCGCAGCTCGTTGCCATCAATCAATGCCGATGTAGACGGCACGACGCCCCTGCCTTTCGGATAGACCGATGCCTCCTCCGAGGAGGCGGCTTCGAGGGGGCGTTGTATCACAAATCTCCGATATCCGTTTTGTCCAGTCCGACTAAACATGATGTGCATGTATGGAAAGACGCTACTAGAAGCCTGGGTTGGGAGGGCAAGCTCACCAGGGCCACGCCGCTCTGGCACTGTGACCGGTTGGGTCAATTGTCGCGTTCCCAGGGGTTCGACAAATGGGAAATCATTGGTATCTCCAGAATTGGGGACCTATGGAAATCGGGCGAGGTCATACCATTCTCCCGATTGCAGCAAGAATACGAAATGGCCACTTCTGAACCGTTTTGGTATCTCCAAATCAGGCACGCTTTGCTTGCAGTTCTCCCTAAAGAGATTGACCTCCCTGAGTACTCTCCGCTGGAGGACAGGATCTTAGATGGTGATTTGCCTGAGAAGGCTATATCTCTCATATATAGAAAGCTCATAAACAACATGCCGGGTCCCCTAATCTGCCTCAGAAAGGAGGCTGGATGACGAGGAGTGGCGGGCTGCAGTGACGTCCCCGCGGAAGGTCACCATTTCCTCTAGACTGCGTTTGGTCCAACGGAAAATCCTTCACAGAATGTATTTGTCTGGACCCTCTTTGGTTCATATGCACTACCCCCAAGACAGTAATTGTGTACGACACTGTGGGCAAGAGGGCACCTTTGTTCACACACTGTGGGAATGTTCTATAATACCGAAATATTGGGAAGGGGTGGTGTAATAATCCAGGAAACAGGTAATAATCCAAGTAGGTTTATTCAGCAGCACAGCATCATGTAATCAGCTACAAGTCCAAGAACAACTGACATTGAGATGCAGAATGCATCATTAGGAAAGTTCTGAGAACTAGAATACCATGCAGAAAGGCCCATGCACTTAAAGGGGAAGTAATGAAATACAAGGTAACAGTGTAGGATGTAACACATCTCCCCCCTAAAAAAACTAGAAATGAAACATATGTACAAAATCATAAAACAATTAAACATATGTACAAAATCGTGAAACAATCAAGGCATATTTTATACATAGTCTCGTAGAGACATGGGTGTCTTACGAGTGCGGGAATTCTCCTTGATCCTAGAGGCAATAGAGTCACCCTTACACTTCTCCTTGAACCACCAAGGACAGATGACAGATGCTGGATCTCTGCCCTTTAATAGTTTGAAGGGACTCACCTCAGTGGTAGTATGGGGAGTTATTCGGTAGTTCCAAAGTTTCTCTCTAAGAGCATTCAACTAGTTACCTTTTTCCTTGATGGAATCAACAACAAAGTTTTTCAACACTCGATTAAAACGCTCAACCTGCCCATTTTCGTGCGGTTCATATAGGGAAGTTCTGATATGTTTGATATTACAGGACTGTAAAAATGATTGCATCTCTGACGAGACTAATTGAACTCCGTTGTCTGACACCAAAACAGAAGGACAACCCTCTCTGGAAAACACTTCCTGAAAAAACATAATAATGATCTCAGAAGTAATCCTGGATACAAATTTCACTTCTGGCCATTTGGAATGGTAATCTATAATTACCAGAGCAAAACGAGAAGGCTCAGGTAAAATATTGAAAGGACCAGAGATGTCAAAAGCAATTTTTTTCCACGGAAATTCAGGCCACGCTACAGATTTAAGAGGAGGAACAAAGACCTTCAACATTTTATCTTTGTCACAACACTCACTGCATTCTCTAACCACACGATCCACAAACCTATCTAAACCCGGCCACCAAAAGTTCAATCTAATAAGCCGCTTCATTGCAGAAATTCCCGGATGGGTCTTATGTGCTAACTTGAGTATTAGATCCTGAACTCCAACAGGTGGAACACACTTGTCACCTTTAAAAACTAAATTCCCTTCACAAAATAACTCATCAGCAACATTAAAAAATGGCATAATATCTTCTCTGACATTAGCTTTGTTGGGCCAACCTTCCAACAAATATTTCCTTAAAGTATTCAGTCTATCATCCTTCTCCTGACACTTGAGCCAAAATTGTTCAGTAATATCTTGATACTGTGTACCAATAAAATCTTGCAAATTAGACACAAAATCCACATCCTTACACCCAGATATACCATCAACCACACTAAGACATGGAAGACGTGATAGGCAATCAGCTGTGACATTTTTCTTTCCTGGTATATATTCTACAGTGAAACTATACTCCTGTAGCCTTGATGTTAACCGTGCAATTCTCGCTGTAGAGTTCCATCCTCCACCTACTGAAAGAATATGAATAAGGGGCTTGTGGTCAGTTCTTAATATGAACTTACTTCCCCAAATATAGATCCTATAGTGTTCGATTGCCCACACACATGATAGTAGCTCTCGCTCGATAACTGCATATCTGCGTTCCGTTTCACTCAAGGTCCTGGAAGAGAAAGCAACATTCCACTCTGACATACCATCAGTCTGAGACAAAACACACCCCAATCCATATAAACTCGCATCTGTAGTGATAATACACTCTTTGCCCATCCTAAAAGGTCCCAAAGTAGGTGAATTTACAATATCTCTTTTTATCTCAGTAAAAGCCTTTTCTTGCTCTGAGGCCCAAACAAACTCATTCTTCTGCCTTAACAATTTCCTTAAAGGCTCCATTTTAGTAGCAAAGTTAGCAACAAACTTGCTGTAGTACTCGCACATTCCCGAAAAAGATAGAAGTTGTTCCTTAGTACCAGGAGCCGGGGCATTGAGAATGGCCTCAACATTAGATTTTTTTGGAATCAAACCTTTTCCTGAAAGAGTATGCCCCAAATACTCTACCGATTTTTTAAATAGGTTGCATTTATGTGCTTTAAGAGTAAGACCATGGCTTTGCAATCTGGAACAAACTTCCTCAAGATGTGCAGAATGTTCATCAGTATTTTTAGAAAAGATCAAAATATCATCTTGAAAGCACTTAACAAAAGTATCAAGATCCCTGAAAATTTGAAACATTACACGCTGGAAAACAGAAGCAGCCGAAGCCAAACCGAATGGCATTCTTCTGTATTGGAATAGACCCAGGGGTGTAATAAAGGCAGTGAATTTCCTGGAATCTTCCGTCAGCTCTATTTGATGGTACGCTGATCTGAGATCTAAAGTAGAGAAAATCTGTGCACCATCAAACAGAGAAACAAGTTCATTAATATTAGGGAGCGGATGGCAGTCTATAACAATATTAGAGTTGAGAGCTCTCAAATCAATACAGACTCTCAACTTTTGATCCGGTTTACGTACGAGAACTATGGGTGAAACCCATTCTGAGGACTCTATAGGTTCAATGATGTTCTCTTTTAATAGGTCATCCAACATGTCTTTTAACTCAGACCTGACATTTAGAGGTACACCTCTTAATTTCTGCTTAACCGGAATGGCTCCATCCTTTAGCACTATTTTGTGTGCAAACCCTTTCAACTTCCCCAGTTGATCACAAAACACCTTATCAAATTTTCTGCTCCACACTGAAGTGACATCCTCTCCCCCATCACTAATGGTGTTAACCATTTCTTGGTCGCTACAAAGCTCAATAGGATCTTTAGCACGTGGATTCAACTTGATGCCAAGCTCCCATTGATCTTGCCATCCTAAAACATTTATACCTTTGATAGCAATGTATAGTTTGATGTGAGCCAACCTACCCCTGAAAGTTAGAGGGACACACAAAAATCCTTCAATGGAAATGTCGCCTCCATTAAAACTTTCTGCTAGAATATCAGATGGTTGTAACTTGGAAAAATCACATACACCTTGTAACATTTCATTAAAATATTGCTTAGTAATAATGGTCCATGGGGATCCCGAATCTACCATCAATTCAACTTCAATTCCCAAAATGTTAAACTTGCACTTAGGTGATTTCTTACTAATTGAAACAACAGTACCACTTTGGATGATAGAGACAACATATCCTGTATCCAGTTCTTGTGTTGTGGTTTCAGGAGTATTAATAGAAGAAACCTTGGCAGTAGTGGGAAAATTAGAAAAGGTACGTGAAAACCCCGCTCGCCCCTGTGTATTGAAACGCTTTTCTCTACAGACATTCGCAAAATGTCCCATTTTCCCACATATGGTACAGGTTCTATTTAGGGCAGGACAACCTTGGAAAGAGGCAATATGAGATCTGTTTCCACATCTGAAACAAGAAACTGAATTACTATTAAAATCAGGTTTTCTGAATTTGCTACTAGACGTATTCTTAATACCCACATGTGTAGTAGAAAAATGTCTTCCTTCATTTTTGGGTTTAACAAGGCATACTTCTTCCTCAACACTAGTTTTGCTAGTGTTGGTACTCTGTTTCTCTACAATGTTCATCCATTTTTTCAGACATCTCTGTGGATTTAGCAATTGCAATACTCTCTTCAAGGGTAGGGTCACCTAAACACCATAATTTATCTTGTACTTTTTTGTTTTTGACATGAACAATGATCTGGTCACGAATCATCTCATCGGCCATTGTACCAAAATTACAGCGTAAGGTTAACGCTCTTAATGCAGTGAGAAAATCATCAAACGATTCATTCTGTTCCTGTGCTCTGGTATAGAATTTAAAACGATTAAGGGCAATATTAGCAGTAGGTTTGAACCTTTTCTCCAATCTGGCAAGTGCTTCGGAGTAAACATTAAGACTATCACCACTTCCAGAAGGTAGCACAATAAGAGGTAAAGTTCTACAAATTTCTTGCCCTTCTGAGCCCAAACAGTGTAGTAAAATACTTTTCTTTCTCTCTGCACCCATTCGTTCTCCATCAATTGCCTTCATATAATTGAAAAACTCTTCTTTCCATCTTGCCCAAGGCAAGGGAGGGTCACCCTTAACTTGCAAAAATTTTGCAGGAGGATCAAACTGCATATTAATTAATTCAATGTCAGTAAAATGTGTAATAATAACACTAAGGTTAAAGAATGTACAGAAATGTAAATGTAGATAGGTATTATGAACACATTGTAGTAAGTAATAGAAGATATACTGTAAAATATTAGTAAAGTAAAATGAATACAAAAGTGTATAGTAAATAATAACAGTTGTTGAAGGAAACGTAAAAACACACTCAGCAGTAATTGTCAGTCAGAAAGATGTCACAGTATATATGTAGTATATATGGAATTACTGTAGAATTCAGAGTGACTAGGGTCATGAAAAGTCAGTTCCTTCTTGTATAAGGATGATAATAGAGTACCTTCGTTGTTCAACTGTTGTAAATGTAGAAAATTTTGAACACGCTTGTGATGTAAACAAGTTGTTTCACGAACGATTTCCGAACAAAAAGGGTCTTCGTGATTGCGTGTTGTTGCCAGGTAACAGGATGCCGGCAGAAACAAAATGGCGGCACGTTGCGTGTGGCACGTAGCGTCGTAGCGTCGTATGACGTCAGGGAGATCAGCGTATGCAGTGCGCGTGTTAGGGAACTCACGCGATGTTTGATGTGTTGCTGGGAAACACTTCCTGGCTGTGACGCTTCAAGATAGACGCGGCATTGAGGCGTAGAAAAAGGACGCTTCTTCCGTAACTTGGCAGCAAGCGGTGACGCATAGACAAGAGCGTTCCTTCTGGTATCCAGGCAGCAGACGGCAACAAATGAAACGGCGTCCACGGCAACCAGGCAACAGAATTCTCGGTAAGATCGCCGGTAGTAGGCAGATGATTAAAAGATGCAAATTGATAAATCCTATGAAATTTTGAAGGTAAAAACACGCAAATGGTTCCCAGTAGCAGGATGAAAGAGGGAACAATTATAGGAAGTAAAAATTCAAAATTAATATACTCCTGAAGTATAAAATAGCAGGATGTTCATAAAAGGGTCCAAATAAGTCCCAGTAAGAAGGAAATTGGGTTCACTCCGCTCCTGTGCTGTAGATGGCTGGAGTCCTCGTCGCCAAATTTTGTAATAATCCAGGAAACAGGTAATAATCCAAGTAGGTTTATTCAGCAGCACAGCATCATGTAATCAGCTACAAGTCCAAGAACAACTGACATTGAGATGTAGAATGCATCATTAGGAAAGTTCTGAGAACTAGAATACCATGCAGAAAGGCTCATGCACTTAAAGGGGAAGTAATGGAATACAAGGTAACAGTGTAGGATGTAACAGGTGGTACGTGTGATGGAGGAGGCGTTGGGACAACAGATACCATGTAACATCAAATTGATTTTATTGAACATTTGGGACCCCACGGACCTCCGTGCTAAGGAGAGACTTGGGTGGCTCTGGGCTTTATGGTGCCAAGCGAAACATTGCAGGTCTATGGAGGGCCCCGAACCCACCCAGCATCGCCGATTTGGCCAAGGACATGGACTGGTGCATGGTGACGGGATCTCCTATTTATGCCTCTAGGGGGTGCCCGACAAAATGATCACAAATATGGGGGTCATGGAACACTTTTGGAGGGGATATATGTGAACCACCTGGGAGCGGGGATGTGGGGGCTGCTGTAGTTGTATAGTATGTGACTCTTCTCAACACTTATAATGTACTGTGCAATGAGCTATTACTACTGTATCAATGTGCTCTACAGACACTTTGAGCATTGTAGTGCCTTGGTTGTTTACATGCCTTTTTAAATAAAAAGAATTTTAATAAAAACAATGTACACATCTGGCTTCACCCCCTCCCTGCTGGACCTGCACACCCCATGGTTACACTTATGCAGTGGGTTTGTGTAACATCTGATGGGAGGGACGTCAGCCTTTTATCGAGTTCAAAGCTGCAGTGTGGTGAGGCATCATCCGCCTACCTGTCCGGTGGCCTTCATCAGCTCTTAATGTCACACATTTTGTCGACATCGCTCCCTTAAACCCTCCTCCCCCAGCACTCTTCTACCTAAATCTCTAACTTGGGAAGGTGGCCCATGTTTCTTTCAGTTTCATTTGCACTCATTATTTTATAGCTGCACATTCTTGAATAGTTCAACTGTCTCCCTTTCTCACCATGAAACCTTGGTCTTCCAGACCCATGTGAGTGCAAATTAAAAATCTCCTTTCCATAAACCATCGTCAGCGTCTGAAGTTTAACTCGCTGATGCTTGCTATTCCTTAAGGGGTTGATAACACTCGCATGTTGCGATCACTGCTGGTCATTTCTTGGTTGATCCTGTCACTTTACAAGCGCAATTCATATGCATCTCTTGGTGAAGAGATGGTTGCGACTGACAAGTAGCAGAAACTCGCTGTGGGCGTGCCCTGGTCCAGAAATGAATGGAAGAAGTGGGGTTCATTGGCATGGGGTGTGTGTAAGATCAGTCTGTTGAGATATGAAATGTCGCTGTTTACCTTAAAATGGGAAGATCAGACACTATGCAGCTTTCAAGTGAAGGAGGCTTCACATTGGAGAAGCACACTCACATGTGCGCAGGTGTCCTTTGGAGGGACCCTCATAGGGGGTCGAAGTTCTTTGCTAGCTGTGCTGTTTCACAAACTAATATCTTCCCCTTGCTTTTCCTGCATCCTCTCCCTCGTGGCCCCTCAGAGCTATAAGCGAGCCATAGGCGAGGTTAGTGCACATGTTCTGTATGTTCGTGTTTGCGCATGGCTGTCTTCGGATGTCTTATATTTTTGCCGTTTTCTGTCCTGTAGCATACATGTTATGGCATGTGCTTACCATCATCCTATTTTCTGTCCCACTCTCTTCTGCTTTTGGTGTAAATCCTCTGGTGTTGGTGGTCTTCCACAAAACATACCACAGGCAGTCTAGGGGAGCACAAATGTGAGATGCAGAATCTGTATGGAAGTCGAAAGGCACCGTGGTACCCCTCAAGTGGAAAAGGCAACAAGATGCAGTTGAACCGATCAACCTTATGGTGTGCATAGGAAGTTACTCTGAGAAGAATATGGACAGCAGGGTTTTCAGATGTGCTAGGGAAGAGGTGTCTCATCTTTAAAGATAACAGATGTAGTCATTGGCCCTAAAGGTTCCTACCGGCACGCTGCCCTTTTCCAGTCTTCGCTTGGTGCTAGTTCTACAGTGGGAAGTTGGTCTGTGAAATTCCAGTTCTGTTACCTACTGTTCTCTGTGACTGCAGCCTCTTAGATATAGATTTGCAAATGTCATTCTTCTCTCGCTGCGTCCCAAATTCGTATTTTTTGCTCAAGAGTTCGTGATAAGGTACAGGGTCCCCCTGGTCTGCAAAAACTGCCTAATGAAACATTGCTACATTTTTCCAAAAGAGGAATGTCTTCTGTGGTAACAGAATTTTTGTGTTTGCTAAACGTTGTCCCCAGAATGTTTTCCAAAGTAACATCTCCAAAACTATTCCACATCATCTATGGTGCGGACCGTTCTTTGGCCATAACAATCAACTGGGAGCCATCGCGCTCGAGACCAGAATATGAACATGTTTTCACATTCCCCTTTTATTTAATAGGAATGATTTGCTTATGCCGCAAAGACGATTCCCCAGCAGAAAACTCTTAAGAGACATTACTCTTACTTATGGCCGGGCATTAGGTGGGCGAAGCTACCCACCAACACAAAAGTAGTAAAGATACAACACTGGTAGGCCAGAGAATTCTTTTAGAGCGATGGTTGGCTCTCTTTAGGGTAACGGAACAGCAGTCAAGACTTACAGACCTAGTAGTCCTGCGTTCACATATATCCCTCAACCTGTTTGTAAACTATGCCACAGGTTAACCTTGATCTGTAGTCTCAGTGCTTATTTGAGGAATTCAGTCTTTCCTGTTAGTCTCCTGTGAGTAGTCCTTCGATCATCTTTTAGTTTTATTTAGTGGTGGTAGAGGGTCCTGGTCTGTGGGGAGCAGAGAATGCCCAAGTAAAAGTAATTAGATGAAAAAGTGGCCACCTTTGAAGAATAGATGACCCATTCCTACCTATAAAGTCTTGGCAGTCTGCTGGGAGCTCGGGGTATGTCTAGAAACCTTTTGTCATATTTTATTCAGAGGATGTATCTCTGGAGAATGGTTATTGGAGGAGAGATACATAGATCGCTCCAGTGGTGGCTCACCCATATCACTCTAACTAGGGAGCACATTGTCGATACAACGTGTGCTTCCTGCTTTCGGTTTGTCAAGTGGGCTTGTTGTTAGCTCCCCATATGTTGCAATGTCTCAGTCTTCCTTCTGCTGTTCATGTCACACGGTGTCTTTCTATTTACTTTATCCTAATAGCATTTTTGAGGATTTGATTTGCTACCATTGTGTTTGCCTGTTTCAGTAAGAGGTAACCTCAGCCTTCTGCTGGCCTGTCACGACTCCTCATGGACCGTTGAACCAGTGGCGGCCTCGGATACAAGTAGCCTTCGAGGGCCTGTAGACGGATAGAAGCGGCTAAAATTGAGTTACCTTATTGACTACCAATAACTACTGGCTGAACCCCCACCAGCCTCTTCTAAACACCTGAAAACCAAATGTGGTTGTGTTATTGTTATTGAGGCATCTGTTTTGTTTATGTAAGAGATGTGTTATTGTGTCTCTTTCATTTTTGTGTGGATCCATCTCTCAATTGTTTGGTGATTTTTTTTTCTCTCCATCCTCTGGCTTTTACAGGTCGACTGTTTCTATTTATAAAACATATTTCTTTTGTGCTGTTCGGGCGGGGGGTTGGGAGTGTGGGGGGAGCATGGTACAGAGTATCTATCCTATTGTTTAGAGACTGATGATGATGGGTAGGACATAGTCTTTGGCGCAGAGAGGTTGCATAAGGTTCTGGAGTGCCCCAGGTAGCGATGTGAGCCTGTATTTTTTCTGTTGAATAGTCATTCACAACGGGAATGAGGGAGTGTGTACAGATGTCTCCATAGGAGTAACTTGGGAAACACCATAGGGATGGATGCGTGTTTGCGTGTATGTATCGAAGTATTGGTTGGGCCCAGTGGATTACGTGTGTCTATTCTGAGTTTTATTAGGACTAGAACATATTTAGCTGAAGCTGTTGCTTTGAGGCTGTAAACCTTAGACTGAATTGCAAGACTGTGAGACTTGTGTCTTCCAAGAATGGAGCAGGCGTTGCGATCACTGTTCGACAGCGATCATTGTATCCTCAGGTGCTAAGACGGGGCAGCTGTCTTTCCAGAGGGCAGTACAGATGTGCATGGTTCTGAGAGACTAGTCACTGATTGTAGAGACTATTGTTAGAAGGCGTCCTGAGAGGATGGTTTTGTGGTGTTTCTGGATAAGAGGTGTGAGGATCGTGTTCAAAGTTTAAAAATCCATCTGAGTGACATTCAGGGCTCTGTTGACCTAGAATAGAGCGTCCTCTAGCTCAGAAAGTGGTGAGTGTTTGTGAATCAGTTTAGCCCAGGTGATGACATGGGGTCGCGTGTTCCCTTGAGTCAGCATAATGTGCACCTTCGGGTCTGGGAGATGGGAAGCGTATGCTGCCCAGTGACTCGTGCTCTTAATCTCTTTGCAAAGGATTATGTTCTGTTGAAAGATCGTCCAGAAGACGTCCCCAAACCTCCAAAGAAAGCCATGGACTACTCTTCGTCCAGCGATGAAATTGAGAGCAGTGAGGATGAGGACGACGAAGGAGACACTGACCGGCAGGACGAGAGCAGGGACAGTTCTGGTGCCAGGTAAGGAAGATGTGATGCAAACACACCCACCGCCCCAACAATTCCCACCCCAAGGTTGATTTATGCTCTTATTTAAGTCCGGTATAAGCAAACATTCACTGAGCCAAAAGGTCTGGATTGTAACAAAAGTTGTCTGTGGTGGTGTTCATGAATGCAAGAACTGGTCAATGCGTTGATGAACGGATGCGTGAGATGCAGGTTAAGTGACCAAGGGCATGGATGGTGAAGTGATTCTGTGGTTTGTTTGATTGACGAGTGATTTTGTGGATGAAAGCATCTTTTCACCCATTGACTCATTCTTGCTTTTACCAATCCACAATTATTTTCACCTAGAAAACCACATACTTAAAGTCAATAGTAAAATCGAAAACAAGCTTTATTTAATTTCACATTGTAAATCATAAAACCATAATAGTCACCAAGAATGGACAATTTTACTTATCTATAGTTCAAGACTCAGCCAAGGTTAAGTCTGAAAACACACCTTGCATTAATACTGTGATTGCTGTCAATGGTAACCGAAAACATTGATATCTAGTGCTTTTCTGAACAATATTTAAATTTCTAGTGAGTGTAGCACATATAACGCAGCTTGAGCTCCTGTGCTAATGTGAAGTGCTGCATTCCCCATACATTTGACTGGTGGAGTGAAATGGCTCACGTTTGTTTACATTGAGCCTTGTGATGGTTATGTGAGTTGGCATTCCATTCCCTGCACTGCTTCTGACTCTAAAGCAGCCCCCACTGACTGACAAGGCTCTGAGAGGAAGACTGTTTTGAAGATGCCTCTGCATGCTTTGTAACTTTCCATAGCTTGGTGTCTTCACCTGGGTGCAGTCCAGCCTTCTACGCCTGATCCTGCCTTGCGTCGGAAAGGTGGGTAGGTGTGCTAGGTCCACTGCACGTGCTGAGGGTTCTCTCCAACTACCAGTGCTGCCGCTTCCCAACTTCACAGCAGATCACCTGGACTCAGAACTACAACGTAAATGGAATCGCACGCCTCCAGAAAACTTGTGGATTTTTAAATTTTCTTTATCACACCTTGGCATTAGGTTCATAAGATTATGGCCCCACCGATGAGGGTCTGGAAGCAATAGCTCCAAGTGTACCAATGCGGACCCAAGCACCAAACAGATGACTGCATTTGAAATCTGCACCGCACAAGCCGTTAGAATGATTGGTACCCACAATTAATTTTCCATTTAATGGTGTTGAGGAATTTGATGATGAAAAAACATCCAACAAAACTAACAGCAAAGCAAGCGCGTAAGCCCCCCCCCTTTTTTTAAATATGTCTTCTTTTTCACTTTGCAGGAGTTGCAAAGATGGCGACACAGACAGTGTGAGTACCATGCTGGTACATGACGTGGAGGAGTTGGTGTCCACCTCAGATAGCTCCTATGGAGACGGAACTAAGGTAACCCAACGGGTGAGTAAGTGCTCATAAATAGAAAGACTAGATCAGCGGTTCTGTCGTTACACTGTTTCATCTTCAGGAGGCAATGGTGGCACCAAAAAGGTACCGTTAAAAAATGAAGCTTGACTTTGTATGGGTGTTAGAGGCTGCTCTGGGCTTTCCTACAGAGGACGGAAGTGAATTGTTATATGGACTGGAGCGGGCTCAGGGGCAGATGACCAGAGCGAACTGGAAGTGCTGAATAGGAAATGATGCCCAGTAGGTTCTAGTAGCTTCATTTAGAGGTACAATATAGAACCCTAAGGCGCTCCATCCATAGGGAATGCAGCACTCACTGGCAGCTTCTTGAGATCTCCCCTCACGTCTAGAGCCTGAGACATGCATGATTCACAGGCAGACGATTGACATCTCCCGTCACGTAGAGAGCCTGAGACATGCATGATTCACAGGCAGACGATTGAGATCTCGCCTCGCGTCTAGAGCCTGAGACATGCATGATTCACAGGCAGACGATTGAGATCTCGCCTCGCGTCTAGAGCCTGAGACATGCATGATTCACAGGCAGACGATTGAGAGCTCCCATCAAGTAGAGAGCCTGAGACATGCACGGTGACACACACATGATTGACTTTTCCCATCACGTAGAGAGCCTGAGACATGCACGGTGACACACACATGATTGACTTTTCCCATCACGTAGAGAGCCTGAGACATGCATCGGTGACACACACATGATTGACTTTTCCCATCACGTAGAGAGCCTGAGACATGCACGGTGACACACACATGATTGACTTTTCCCATCACGTAGAGAGCCTGAGACATGCACGGTGACACACACATGATTGACTTTTCCCATCACGTAGAGAGCCTGAGACATGCACGGTGACACACACATGATTGACTTTTCCCATCACGTAGAGAGCCTGAGACATGCATCGGTGACACACACATGATTGGCTTTTCCCATCACGTAGAGAGCCTGAGACATGTAGTGAAGGACATAAAAACCAGCAAAGGATGGCAAGTCGCGCAGTGCACCAGGAGCGTGTGGACTGTTGGGTCGGATGTTTGTCGATGAGGTGCAGTGCCACCTCTTGCAGTCACGGTAGTGCGCTTACTTTGTTGTATGCAATAGGGATGGAAGTTCACCAACCGTCCACATATCTGGTCCCCAGATCTCACCATTCCCGCCAGAATGGGAAGATCCTCCTGTTGCTGTGCCCTTCCTGTCTAGATTTCGGTGATACCTGCTCTGAAAGATGTGTGATGTATTTTCCTCATAGGACTTCCCAATATGTATAAAATGTACTCCCCACAAGGACCCTTAGTAATCCAGCGTGAGGTTACCATCACGTCACTCCTTTGACTTTGTAGCGGTTTTATCTTGCAGTTTTAAACCCCACCCCCGTGAAGATTGACTTTTGAAGCAATGCTTCAGATTCCTCCCAACGCATATGGATGTGTTCCGTGCCGCCCTCTTCATCAATAGTTGTCTAAAGGGAATCATACTTACTCCAGTTTTGGAGCTTTCATAGATTCACATGCCTGAATCATTCCCCGTCGTTGAGACTGAAGTCTCTGGGACATAAGCACAATGTCTCAAACATATCCCTCAGTATTTCCACAACAAGACAACCTTGTATCACAAAATATATTTTTTCTTTTTCTTTTCTTTAAATATTTGAATTCAGATACTCTTGTTTTCTTATATACATACTATATATCTAAATTCATTGTTTATAAAAAGTAGATGCACATTTCTTCAGACAGATATCTGTTCTGTTCATTAACATTTCTCTTTATGTACTTCAACTTAGCTGGTTATATTTGGATACAGGCTTTGGGGTACATGTTTCCTAATACATTTTTAAATTTCATTTATCAAAATACATCTATTTAGATACATGTTCATTATGTTTCCTTTTAGGATCGCAAAATTTAACAGTTTATATTTTAGTAAATGCCAGCATTTGCATCTACTAAAATATATTTTATGATACAGGGTTGTCTTGTTGTGGAAATACTGAGGGATATGTTGGAGATAATTTGAAACATTGGGATTTGTGCCTATTAGATGTTGTAATCTACTCTGGCCAAGTGCTTGTCCAAAAAAAAAAAAAATTGTATTTCCCTGTCCTGGCTAGTTAACCGAGATTCAGGGGCCCCTTTCTTTACAAATTTGTCTCCGGGACATAAAAAAGCAATTCTTAGTAGTATAGCAAACTGAAAAGAGGCCTAGGCCCATTTCCCTTTTGCAACCCATAACCCTTGTTATGTAAAAGAGACCAAACTTCTCCCTGAACCAATCAGAGCTCCTCACCCTCTAGAACCCTCCTGAGAAAACCTTTTGCCCTCAGATTTTCTACCGCACATTGTGCTTGGGAGTCTCCTTTGAGCTCTGCTCAAACTCTTCAGTTTCTGCTCAATCTGGATTGGATTTGAGAGTTTCTTCTTCTTCAGATTTAGTTATTTGCATTACTACCTACTATTTCTCCATCTTTTACCATGGCTGACAAGGAGAAAAAAGGTTTATTTAGAGCCTGTGCCACCTGTTCGAAGAAAAGGCTCTATACAAACGACCCTCATAAGGATTGCATCTACTGCCTTTAGCCAGACCATCAGGCAAAGGATTGTAAGGTATGTCGTAGCTTTTCCAATAAAACTTTGAGGGATCGTGAAGGAAGGCTATTACTGTGGCTTCAAAAGCTAAAAGCCAGTAAGGAGGTCATGTCTAGTGACAGTGAGGAAGAGTCTTCATCTTCTAGGAGATCTCAAAAAAGAAGCAGATCTCCTCAGGCTCATACCTCAGGGGAAAGACCTGAGAAGGCCCTTAAAAAGATCACCCTAGGGTCTTCTGGGCGCAGTCCCTCTAAATATCCTCCAAGCAAGGAAAAGGAGAGCAAGGGTCATGCTTCGGGGGTAAAACATACCAAGAGGACAAGCTCAGAGCCCTCAAACTCACCCCCTAAGGTCAAACATTCAGTCACGAAGCCGGCTTCCACACCTCCTGAGGGAAGATTGGGAAAATCTACATCGTCGACGGGAGAGTCAACGAAGAAAATAACGTCGTCGTCGACGAAATCTGAGGTAAAAGTTGCTTCAAATTGTTTATCGCTGTCGACAGTACCACCATCGACAACAGTGTCGACGCCGAGATCTGTGGAGACGACGGCATCGACGACAAGATCTGTGGCGACGACGGCATCGTCAATGACTACGGCTACAATTGCGTCGTCGACACGATTGTCGACGGCGAGCCCAGGTAACAGCAACGTCGACAGTAGCGTCGATGACGATAATATCGACGGCGATCTCGTCGACTGGCTCGTCGACGAGGGAAAAAAAACAGAAAATACCCAGGAATTTACCTCTCCAAGTAAGGTGACACCTCTGGTACCATCTCACCTGTTGGAGGAGGAGGAGTCAGAAGAAGGGGAGGATGATGGTGGTCCTTTTAGCTACGCTAGTAGCCCGTAGCATTGCCATGTGAAGTACCTAGAAGGTTACTCAGAGGACGAATATGAGGAATTTCAAGATCGTCCCCGCAAACAATACCGCCAGGAGTACCAGGAGTAGGAGATGAGTGTTCCATCTTCATTGTTAAAGGATCTGCAGTTCATGCTGGAGGATTATAAAAAGAGATATCCTGTACCTCATACCTCTAAAGAATTACCAGTGGCTATGCCTCAACCACACTCTTTACCAAGTACGCAGTGCGTAGGTGAGAGATTTTACCAGAGCCCTTGCCTAGATCTCCACCAGCAAGATCTCAACAGGAACCAGTGACCACTGATGATGATCAGGAGGAGGGAGAGATAACGGACCCTAGCAGAGAGTGAGACGATTATCTCATCACGTCGCCTTCTTCTCCTTCGCCGAAGCCTGTCGATTCTCCACCGGAGGACATCGGTGGTTTTCATAATCTGATGGAGAGAGCCACAAACAGATTTGCACTCACCATGTCAACTGACAAAGCAGAATGTTTCTTGTATGACTTTAAGGAACCTTATCGTAAGACAGTTCGGTCCTTACCGACTGTCAGTCATCTATGGGAAGAAGGCCTGAAAGTCATAGAGACAACGGCAACGGTGACTCCAGTACTCGCCAGACTGGACAAAAAAGATAAAGCGCCTTCAGATGCTCCAGCTTGTCTTTTTTTTAAATTTATTTATATCATTTGTAAAGCGCCTGAATCACCCCAGATGGGGTATCTCAGCGCTGAGGGCGTAAAAAGGTAGTACAGGCAGTGTTTAGAAAGGCAGAGTTTTTTGTTTTTTCCTGAAGGCTAGGTAGTTAGTGGAGAGGCAGATATCCAGGGGTAATTGGTTCCAGAGTTTGGGAGCAAGGTAAGAGAATGATTTATCTCCCAGTCTGGATTGTCTGATGCGAGGTGTGACAAGAAGGCGTTTCCCTTCTGAGCGAAGGGTGCGCAATAGCGTCTGTTTGATCAATTTATCGGCCAGATAGACAGGTCCCATCTGGTTTAGGCCTTTGAATACTATGCAGCAGACTTTGAAGTGAATTCTTTTACGAATAGGTAGCCAGGGAAGTTTACGTAAGAGTGGGAGAGAGGGGGTACGATAGGGAGCACTGGTTACCAAACGGGCTGCTCTATTCTGCACCACCTGTAGACTATGTAAGGCAGAGTCCTTGGCGGAGATCAGCAAAGCATTGCTGAAATCCAGGCGGCTGAGTACTAAGGCGTGGATCAGGGTCTTGCGTGTTGAAGAGAGGAGGAAGTGGAAGACTTAACGGAGCAGGCTGAGGGCATGAAAGCAAGCTTGTTTGGTTGCTGCTATGTGTTCATCCAGATTCAAGTTGTTATCAATAAGGACTCCTACATTTTTAACCACTGGCTTAGGAGAGGGAGCTGAGCCAAGTTCTTCTGGCCACCAGCTGGGGGACCAGCTGGTGACTGCGTCTTTAAAGAGCATGATTTCTGTTTTTCCTGTGTTTAGCTGCAGGAAATTGCAGATCATCCAAGATGTTATTGCTTTCATGCCATCCGCAAATATCTTTTGAATGTTGGGGGTATCATTATCATAGGAAAGAAGGAGTTGTGTGTCGTCTGCGTAGGAAATCGGGTTGAACCCGATATTCCTGAGTAGTGCAGCAAGGGGGGCGACGTTCATGTTGAAAAGGGTGGGACTGAGGCAGGCGCCCTGGGGTACCCCTTTGGTTACTGAGCTGGTCTTGGATTTAAATGATCCAAGGTTCACTGTTTGTGTTCTGTCTTTAAGAAAGTCCCTCAGCCATTCTAAGGCTGCGTCCTGAATGCCTATTGAGTGCAGTCTATCTAGCAGAATCTGGTGTGAGATGGTGTTGAATGCGGCGGACAAGTCGAGCAGTATGAGAATTACTGCCCGACCAGCGTCCGCCTGCATTTTAATGTTGTCTGTTACATTAACCAGAGCTAGTTCGGTGCTATGCCGGGAACGGAAACCTGACTGGGAGTGATCAAGACAGTTGGAGGACTCGACAAATGCTGAAAGATGTTTGTTAATGTGTTTTTCCAATAGTTTACTGTAAAGGGAAGCAGTGAGATGGGACGGTAGTTGGTTATGACATTGGGCGACAGTTTGGAGTTTTTCCTGATTGGCATGATCTGAGCATCTTTCCATTCTTTAGGGAGTTTACCTTGTTTAATTAAGCTGTTTAGAATGGAACAGAGAGGCTCGGCCAGTTCAACTGAGAGTTTTTTAGCAATTTTGGCAGGGATTAGGTCTTTGGGAGAGCCTGACTTGGCAGATTTTAATAAGGATTCGGCGTCCTGTGTGGTAAGCAAAGGAAAATCTTTCAGTGTGCACAGACTGAGTGGGCGGGGATCTCATTTGTCGGGTTATGCCTGGAGTTGGTGCTGGGAGTAGATATCTTGTTGTAAATGTCCTCAATTTTTTGTGTGAAATGATCAGCTATGTTTTCGCATAGCAATTGGGATGGTTCTTCACCAGGATTACATGCTTTGGGATTAATAAGAGTGTTAAGAATGTGAAACATAGTTTTAGAGCTGTTATCTGATTGCTCGAGTTTGATGGCTATATGCTTTTTCCGAGCATTTCTTAGAGTCTTGTGGTATATATCTAAGGCTGATTTATACTTTTCCTTGTCCCTCGGGTCTTTGGTTCGGCGCCATTGGCATTCAAGTTTTTTGCATTTGCTTTTCTCTGCTCTAAGATCCGACGAGTACCAGGGGGTCTGGGGACGGGTGGAGGATACGGACAATTTTTTCACTGGGATCAGAGTGTCTATGGCGTATCTGATGGAGTCTTGGAAAGCCGTCAGTCGTTCCTCAACTGTGTCCACAGGTGGCTGGTGGAACGGGATAAATGCTTCCCGGAAAAGGTTTGGAGTAAGTTTGTGCCATTGTCTGTAACTGCGAGTTACTGAAGTTTTATTGGATACGTGTTCGCGTGGACCCACCAGGTCAAATGAGATTAACGAGTGGTCTGACCATGTCAGTGAGTTAGTGGATTTATAGATTGTATCAAAAGAGTTGAAGAGGACCTGGTCCAGAGTATGGCCTGCAATGTATGAGGGGGCATCATTCTTTTTTGTGAGGCCAAAGGCTGACATTTCCTTCAAAAAAGTAGCAGCCTCCGGGTCCTGGAAATCCTCACTATGGACATTGAAGTCGCCAAGAAGAAGCAATTTGTTGGAAGAAATCACATGGGGAGCAATAATGTCCGGAAGATGTGTAATAGAGTTGGAGATAGGCCCAGGGGGGGGGGCGGTAAACGAGGCCGCCCTTCCAACTTAGTTGTGAGTGGAGGTCCAACCTGAATATGAGAATTTCTATTTTATCACTAATATATTGGTCTAATATTGTGGCTCTTATTGGGTCCATGTATATAACTGCCGTCCCACCGCCCGCCTTGCTTGGACTATCAAGTTTTAAAATGCAGTAGCCATCTGGTAGGGCCACAGCGATGGCTGGGGTGGAAGAGGGTTTTAGCCATGTTTCCGTCAGGAATCCGATGTCAGGGAGAGATGAGGAGACTAAATCCCAAATGTTGGTAGCATGTTTGGGGAGTGAGCGGACATTGGCCAGGAAGCAGTCCCAACTGACTTTGATGGAGCTATGGCTAGCCGCATTGGAAATAGTGTGGGGATCAGTGATTAGTGATGGAATACTTTGAAATCCACAATAAATGCACGATAGAGGGCCTTCCAAAATGGGAGGAAACTGGTAGGTGCATGAGTGGGTTCCAGTGCCTGAGATATGGGTGGGTGTGCGAACCCTAACAAGTAGCAGTTCCTGCCTGGAATAAGTAACCCTCAACTTAGGGTTGGTGGCATGACCAGTGAAGAAACTGGCAGGGTTTCTGGCTCCTGGCGACGGTTTGGCGCGGACGGGTGCAGACGGGCTTGCCCTTGGCGCGCCTTCGGCGCACCCGCTGGGCGTCGGCCAGGGCATGGGATTTTAACGTTCTCAGCAGAGGCCAGCTGATCTGGTCCCTGACGTCACTTCCGGTGGTGCGACACTCCCTCCACACAAGCGGAACTTTCCGTGGTGGAAGGTGGAGGCATTTTACAATCAGTACATTCAGGCAAGTACAGAGAGCTTAGCGACGAGTGTGCAAAGTGTAATATCTTAAAAACAAGTGCAATGTGTGATTTAAAAATACAGAGGCTTTGTTACAACAGCGCGGTCTCAAAAGCGCTTAACAGTGGTGTGGCAATAGCGAGCGTGCGAGCAGCAGAGGGGGAGAGTCAGGAGGGTTCTATGTCAGCATTTCCTTTCTCAGTACTGACAACTAACCTCTAGCGCGTCGACTGCGCGTCGGCCATAGCATGGGATTTTAACGTTCTCGGCAGAGGCCAGCTGATCTGGTCCCTGACGTCACTTCCGGTGGTGCGACACTCCCTCTACACAAGCGGAACTTTCCGTGGTGGAACGGGGAGGTGCTTTACAATCAGCACATTCAGGCAAGTACAAAGAGCTTAGCGACGAGTGTGCAAAGTGTAATATCTTAAAAAGAAGTGCAATCTGTGATTTAAAAATACAGAAGCTTCGTTACAACAGCGCGGTCTAAATAGCGCTGAACACTGGTGTGGCAATAGCGAGCGTGCGAGCAGCAGAAGGGGAGAGTCAGGAGGGTTCTATGTCAGCATTTCCTTTCTCAGTACTGACAACTAACCTCTAGCGCGTTCCCAAGCCAAGCCGGACTCAGTCATTACCCAGGCGCTCAGCAGAAATCAAGGAATCCATCAGCTCCTATTACGACGCCTCCGGACAGAGAGGGTAGAAGATTGGACAGTGCGGGGAAGAGATTTTCCTCTTTGTCTGCCCTTCTAGTGAGAGCTGCGAATGCCCTGGCCATTCTGGGCAGATACCATAGGCAGATGTGGTGCGACCTCTTGCCTTACATAGACCGCATACCAAAGACTGATAGACAGGAGGCCAGGAAGATTCTGCAAGAGGGGGAGAGGACTTCGGCTGAAATCATAGATTGCGCTATGGACATCGCGACCACAGCTTTCAGATCTTTGGGAGGAGCGGCAGTACTACGCAGGCAAGGATGGCTAAGAGCAACAGCGTTTAGACCGGAGGTCCAAAATAAGATATTGGACCTTCCTTTCAATGGAGAGGATTTGTTCGGCAAACATATAGATGAGGCACTGCAAAATATCAACAAAGATACTGATACAGCCAAATCATTAGGAACACTACAATATAGGAAAGTTCCTCTTCGAGGCTCTACGGGTAGAGGCCAGTCGTCTTACAGAGGAGGATACCAGCAGGGAAGATATTCATCTTACTCCACCTCATCTCAGCCCTACCGTCAGCAGTATACGCAGCGCCAGTCAAGAGGCTACACAAAATCTACTCCGAGAGGTAAAGGAGGTCGTCAGGGGAAAGACAACACCCGACGACAATGACAACCTTCAGGATCCGGCTACACCTATCCCTCTGACGTCACATGTTTCCCTGGGTGGAAAGATTGCTTATTATTTCCAAAATTGGCAGCAAATAACTACGGACCAATGGGTCCTCAACATAATTCAATGCGGACACACTCTAGAACTTCTGCAAACGCCCCCTTGCACACCGCCGAAACATCAAGAGGTCAAGCACTTACATCAGATGCGGCAGGAGATTCGGACAATGCTCCGAAAGGGAGCAATAGAACCGGTAACGAACTCCCAGAGGGGAAGGGGATTTTACTCCCGATTTTTTCTAGTCAAGAAAAACATTCTCCAATGGCATCCTATTCTAGACCTCAGATCCCTAAACACCTAACTCAAGAAGCAATCTTTCAGAATGGTCTCTCTTCAAGACATCCATCTGCTTTTAGACCCCGGAGATCATATGACCACATTAGACCTACAGGATGCGTACTTTCACATCCCCATCTATGCTTCCCACGGGCAGTACCTTCCGTTCGGGGTAGCCGGAGAATATTACCAATTCAAGGTACTGCCGTTCGGCCTGAAATCAGCCCCAAGATTTTTTACGAAATGCCTGGCTCCAGTGGCGGCTGTTCTAAGGAAGCAGAAACACCAAGTATTTCCTTACCTCGACGACTGGTTGGTTAAGGCACCATCAGCAGCATCGGCCCGATCGTCAACAGCGGCTTGCGTGGAGTTGTATTCCAGGTTAAGTCTGACTTTAAACGAGGAAAAATCATCCCTTTAACCAACAAGAAACATCACTTTCTTGGGGGCAATACTGGGCACAGAGATAAACAAGGCATTCCCCTCCAAAGAAAGGCAACTGAGAATTGTATCCCTTTTCCAAGACTTTACAAAAAAAGTGTCTTTCAATACGCACTTACAAGTCATTGCTGGGAACAATGTCATCTTGCATTCCCCTCGTTCTTTGCTTCAGGTTAAGGATGCGTCCGTTGCAAGAGCAACTAGATCTACAATGGCGTCAAGCGGAGGGATCCTTTGAGGACATAGTCAAAGTGACGCCCGTCATGGTTCAAGGGGCAAGATGGTGGACCTAAAAGCGGAACGTCTCACAGGGTCTTTCATTCCTTACAGAGAGCCAGCCCTACTGATAATTACTACAGATGCGTCCCTAGAAGGATGGGGAGCGTGCCTTCAAGACCTCCAAGTCAGCGGCCGCTGGAAGTTGCACGAGCAAAAACTGCACATCAACTTATTGGAACTCAGAGCCGTCCGCTTGGCATTGCTGGCGTTCCTACCAAGGATAGGAAGATCAGCTGTGTTAATAAAAACGGACAACACAACGGAATTGCACTGCTTAAACAAACAGAGAGTAACAAGATCTCTCTCCCTGTCTCAAGAGGCCCAGAAGATATTGGAATGGGCGCTGCAACACAAGATATCCATAACAGAAAACATCTCTGAGGGGACCAGAACATCAAAGCAGATACTCTCAGCAGGCTCAAATCCACCTGCCACGAGTGGGAGGTCGATCAAGGGATTCTGGGCAACATCTTCCAGAGATGGGGAGAACCGACAGTAGACCTCTTCGCAACAGTGGAGAACAGGAAATGCAAGCTGGTACAAAAGGGGGTGGTGATGGATGGAGCATCTGAACCAATCAAACACTCACACCCAGTCAACAGATCTGGGTTTAATCCATCACCGTTTTTAGCCCACTCTGCCACCCCAGTGCAGACATGGCTATATGCAAATCAGTCTGACCCTGTGCCTCATGGGAACAGTCCAGCCCGAACTGCCAAGCCATGCCTTCCATGGACCGGAAACAAGCTTCCTAGGACCGGTTTCTGGCATTCCAGCCGTCTTCAGCCAGGCTTGCTTGAATCCTGTGGCAAAGTGAGCAAGGGACTCACGTCTGATCCTACCCTGCCAACTTATAGCGAACAAAGCGGTACTAAAGGGGGTGGTGATGGACGGAGCATCTGAACCAATCAAACACTCACACCCAGTCAACAGATTTGGGTTTAATCCATCACCCTTTTTTAGCCCACTCTGCCACCCCAATCAGTCTGACCCTGTGTCTCATGGGAACAGTCCAGCCCGAATTGCCAAGCCTGGACTGTTCCCATGAGGCACAGGGTCTGACTGATTTGCATATGTCCATGTCTGATCTGGGGTGACGGAGTGAGCTAAAGAATGGTGATGGATTAAACCCAGATCAGTTGACTGGGTGTGAGTGTTTGATTTGCTAAAACGCTCCGTCCATCATCCCCTTCTGTATCGCTTTATTCGCCCTAAGTTGGCAGGGTATGCTCAGACGTGAGTCCTTTGCTCACTTAGCCACTAGATTCAAGCTAGACTGGCTGATGAGGATTATGAATCCGAAACCAGTCCCAGGATACTTGTTTCCGGTCCAGGGAAGGCATGACTTGGCAGTGCGGGCTGGACTGTTCCCATGAGGCACAGGGTCGGACTGATTTGCATATGGCCATGTCTGAACTGGGGTGGTGGAGTGAGCTAAATAACGGTGATGGAATAAACCCAGGTCAGTTGACTGGGGGTGAGTGTTTGATTTGCTCAAACGCTCCGTCCATCGTCCCCTTTTGTATCGCTAGAAGCTGGCTTCCCCAACGGGGATCTTGGGGGGGAATGCGTTTTTGATGGCATGGTCAGGCAGCTTTGCCTACGCCTTTCCTCCAATTCCCCTCCTGCCACAAGTTCTTATGAAGATCAAGAAGGAGCTGTGCAGGATGGTCCTGATAGCCCCATGGTGGCCCAGACAACACTGGTTCACGGAGCTTCTGCTACTGTCGGAAGTCCATCCGATTCACCTCCAGCCAATACCGTCGCTTTTGACGATGTCCCAGGGACAAGTGCTCCATCCGGACCCGAAATCATTGCACTTAGCAGCCTGGCTCCTGAGCACTGTGAGTTTCAACATCTAAAGATCTCAGGGGAAAGCAAAGACATCCTATCAAAAGCCAGAGCGAATAGTACGAACAAGACCTACAGAATGAAATGGAAAAGATTCTGTCTGTGGTGCCAAAGGTGTAACATTCATCCTCTGAATTTGGCACCGAATGAGATTATGCCATACATTCTGCTTTTAGCTAAGTCAGGTTTGACTCGTGCATCTATAAAGGTACATTAAGCTGCAATATCACGCTACAGAAGGACTTCCTCAGGACCGTCTCTATGGTCTGCAAGAATCATTAAACAATTCATGAAAGTTCAGAGTGTTTCCTCCAATAAAGCCTCCACCACCTCTCTGTCACTTGAACATAGTTCTTTCTCAACTAATGAAGCAGCCCTTCGAGCCAATACACAGGGCGGATCTCAAATTCCTATCGTGGAAAGTGGCGCTTCTCATCGCACTCACTTCGGCCAGGAGAGGGGGGGAATTGCAGGCTCTCCCGATTCAAGGCCCTTTCTTGCAATTTAAGGAGGACAGAATGATTCTCAGAACTAATCCAAAGTTTATTCCAAAGGTACCAACTGACTTTCATTTGAATGAGCCACTAGTTCTAAAGCGGTTCTTTCCTCAACCAACAACAGCGACGGAAAGAGTTCTCCATTCGCTGGACGTCCAGCGCTTTCTCAAATTTTATTTACAAAAGACTAGACCCTTCCGCAAGTCTTCACAACTTTTTGATGCCTTCAGTGCACCCAGGAAGGGCTTTCCTGTATCAAAATGTGGAATTGCCAGATGGATTTCCAGTGCAATAGAATATTGTCATCAGGTTGCTGGAAAGCCTCTGAATGCACGAGTTCGTGCCCGTTCGACGAGAGCAGTGTCCACCTGCACTGCTTTGTTTGCGGGAGTGCCGATCCAGGATATCTGCAGGGCAACAACCTGGAGAACTACGCACACCTTCACCAGGCATTACTGCTTGGAAGCAGCCACGGAGAGAGATGTGGCGCTGAGAAACATTATCCAGTAACGGCGAGTCCTCTTTTACATCCCTCCGTCATTTTTTCTGGATTACAAATGCAAATTTTTTCTATTGCTATGTTTGGTAAGAGTTTTGCTATACTAATATGCAGGATTCTAAATTGAATATGTATAGAAAGATGATGTCTTAAGTAACTATACTAGATAAAAAATAAAAAAATGTGCTTTATACTACTGCTCGCTATTCTGATTCATGCATGTGAATCTATGAAAGCTCCAATACTGGAGTAAGAAAACAAGTTACTTACCTGTAACTGTAGTTCTCCAGTATTGGAATCTTTCATAGATTCACATGCGACCCACCCTCCTCCCCGGAGAGGCTCACCTCGGATTTAGCACAAAGGTGTTTATGGCACAAGTGCGCGAAAATCTGAGGGGAAAAAGGTTCTCTCAGGAGGGTTCTAGAGGGTGAGGAGCTCTGATTGGTCCAGGGACAAGTGTGGTCTCTTTTACATAACGAAGGTTATGGGTTGCAAAAGGGAAATAGGCTTAGGCCTCTTTTCAGTTTGCTATACTACTAAGCATTGCTTTTTTATGTACCGGAGACTCCCGTCTCGACGACGGGGAATCATTCAGGCATGTGAATCTATGAAAGCTTCCAATACTGGAGAACTACAGTTACAGGTAAGTAACTTGTTTTCTTCTGTCTTATTTTGGTGTATTCCCTAAACCAGACACTTGTGTTGTGCTCCTTATTGAACAGACCAGCACTGCACAAGGAACTCCTGAAAAGAGGTCAGCCTTGGTTGAATGCTGTGCTGTAATACAGAGAATGCTGTGCTGTAATACAGAGAATGCTGTGCTGTAATACAGAGAATGCTGTGCTGTAATACAGAGAATGCTGTGCTGTAATACAGAGAATGCTGTGCCGTTATACAGAGAATGCTGTGCCGTGATACAGAGAATGCTGTGCCGTGATACAGAAAATGCTGTGCCGTGATACAGAGAATGCTGTGCCGTGATACAGAGAAGGCTGTGCCGTGATACAGAGAATGCTGTGCCATGATGCAGAGAATGCTGTGCCGTGAATACAGAGAATGCTGTGCAGCAATACAGAGAATGCTATGCTGCGGTACAAAGAATGCTGTGCTGCGGTACAGAGAATGCTGTGCTGCGGTACAGAGAATGCTGTGCTGCGGTACAGAGAATGCTGTGCTGCGGTACAGAGAATGCTGTGCTGTGATACAGAGAAGGTACAAAAGGGGGTGATGATGGATGGAGCATCTGAACCAATCAAACACTCACACCCAGTCAAAAGATCTGGGTTTAATCCATCACCGTTCTTTAGCCCACTCTGCCACCCCAGTTCAGACATGGCCATATGCAAATCAGTCTGACCCTGTGCCTCATGGGAACAGTCCAGCCCGAACTGCCAAGCCATGCCTTCCCTGGACCGGAAACAAGCTTCCTAGGACCGGTTTCTGGCATTACAGCGGTCTTCAGCCCGGCTTGCTTGAATCCAGTGGCAAAGTGAGCAAGGGACTCACGTCTGAGCATACCCTGCCAACCTATGGCAAACAAAGCCGTACAAAAGAAAGCAGCGATACTGAGAAAGATGTAATACAGAGAATGCTGTGCCGTGACACAGAGAATGCTGTGCCGTGACACAGAGAATGCTGTGCCGTGACACAGAGAATGCTGTGCCGTGACACAGAGAATGCTGTGGCGTGACACAGAGAATGCTGTGGCGTGACACAGAGAATGCTGTGGCGTGACACAGAGAATGCTGTGGCGTGACACAGAGAATGCTGTGCCGTGATACAGAGAATGCTGTGCCGTGATACAGAGAATGCTGTGAAGTGATACAGATTTACCTTCCTCTGGCGCAGGGTACCTTTGTTATCTGAAATGTTGAGCGCCTTGTGAGCTGTTTAGGCCTGTGTGCAGTCTGGCATAAGAAGGAACCTCAAGGGGCTTATGCAGCATGGCTGGGTCTGTTAGATAGGGGTTCAGTCTTCTTTTCCAGCATGACCTCCAAACACTGGTCTTCTTATCAGAGAGTGTGCAGGGTTTACCCACAGGAGGGTGTCAGTTCATTGAACAAAATACCCACAGGATAGAAACCTTTGAACAATGAAATATTTCTCTCTGACCCTCTCTCCCCACCCCCCCCCCCCCACCCCATTTCCTGGCATAAACAGCTGTGTTTAATCTAACCAGAGCCTAGGCGCCACTTCTAGGTGCTTGAGAGAGAGTTATTGTACACAAACGTCTTTGCTCTTCTCATCCCATAAAAATGATCTGGTTATGTGCATTTTCACTTGCAGGGGTGTCTTTTTTCTGTCCTATAATGGTATTGCATCTTCAATGTACTCCTACAAGGGAACTCACTGTCATGCTTTTTCCTTCAGCTCCACTTGTAGCTTGCTTTCAGGTCATGAGACATTATTGGTCAAGTGTCTTTTTCAGAGTAAAATGCAACCATTATTCTGAATAAGCATCAGAAAGGCCAATGGGTCTCGACTTCAAATGGCCAAGTTGTACCCTTTGCCAATGCATGTTTACAGTGACATACAAACACGTGTCAAAACTCATGCACACGCCATGTCTGGCAATTTTGGAATGGGTTTCCTTTTAATAGCTGCATGTGTCATGACACTTGCGTGTGTATGTGACACTTGCGTCATGATGCTCATGCCCATGTGAGCACTTGCATCATGACCGACATTTTGTTTGTTTGCTTTCTTTCTCATTTTACTGCTACAAGATGGCAGCCACCCATCTTCGAGTGGTATATTAGGGGGAAAAAACATTAAAAAATACAGGTGCAACGTAAAGGAGGAAAGCCTTCGAATCAGGTCCAGGTAAGTGAGATGGACAACCCAGCCATCCTATCATGAGCAAGGGGCTTGTCTGAAGCTCCTTGTCTACATACCTGTGTGTGTGTGTGTTGTGTAAAGATAGATAGACAAAAGTTGTGTCCTATATTGTCGATGAGACAGTAGACCGCTAAAGCGGTCTGTAGCCGAGACCTAAAAAGTACAAATATTGCTAATTATTTTGAGAGTCTCAAAGTTATGTTACAGAGACAGGGAATATTAAAGGTTGTATGATTAAACCAAAGCAGCTACATCTCAAATTTTACGCCCAACAAAAAGGTAATGCAAAATGTTAATTTTTGATTGTGGTTTATAGCCTGAATACTGCCTTTCTCCTCCTGTGCTCTGTGGGGCATCCATTGGTGGCCAGATTTTTATTTTAGAGTCTCACTACATCGTTGCAATGGGTTTGCAATATCAACAGATGTTAATATCGGAGTGTCAGCCAAATGGCTTTTAAGTTTCTTTTCCCTGCTCTTAAGTTTTTTTATGTCCGTAATGCTGCTTGCATGCCTTGTGGATGTTGTTTCATTCTTAAAGCAGTAGAAAGCCAGCCGTGTCTGGCATGCAGACTAGCCGTTCTTGGGAGGGCTTTTTGTCCCAGCAGCCCCACCTGTCTCCACAGGGATTTAAATGTAAACTGAATGGATGCGCCAATACAGCACCAAAGGCAGCCTTATTCCTTGGGTTACGTCCAGATCTAAAGTACATGGCTGAACAGAACGCTTCGCTTGCGTATGCCGCCAAGCTGTGTGCGTGTGAACGTGTGCTGCATGCCGCTCTAGTGACTCTTGTTGTGGTTTTCTTCCTCAGACACCGGAGGAGGACCGCAGCCTCCTACACGCGGACAGTAATGGGTACACCAACCTGCCGGACGTGGTGCAGCCCAGCCACTCGCCCACAGACCCCAAGGGAACGAACACCTCTCCAGCCAAAGATGGCAGCGGGACTGATGTAAGGATGCGGTGCTCCACGGTCTGTCCCCTCTCCCTGTCCGACTGTCACCCTAGTGCATTGGGAGATGGTGGGCTTACTCCAGGGCTTGAGGCTCCATGGGAAAAGTGGTGCCTCTCTGGGCCTTGCTGGTGATTGCTAGGAAATCAAGTTACTAAGCGCATTGAGCAGCAGTTTGGGGGCAGTCTTTGGGTCTAAGGCATTGGGACTGCATTCATAGGTACTCGTTAGACCTGACATGTTACTATCTTTGGAATACATCCAGACACAGGAGATTTCTTTCCTCGATTCTGCTTGGTCATCCAGAGTAATACATCAACAAGAAAGCCACGCTGAGACTATTGTTCTTTCAGATATTGGCCCATCGCTGTCTTCCCATGTGAACTCCTCTTCCATGGAAAGTTGTAGACCACTTGAAACGATGACTGTGTGCAACTCACCAGTGCATCCTTGGGCTAGTGGGACCAATGGTGCTCAGAGCTCAGATGATGACGGTGACTCACCGGGCAGAGGCGCATGTGCAAGCGCTTGTCATTTCTGTGCTTTGTCTGTAGAAGCCAACTCTGGCCCTGTGTGTTGATTGTAGCAGTGCTGTACATTAAGAGTGCCGATGGCATCTCAGGTCTTGAGGGCGGGGCTATTGCAGAGGGATTTCCATAGATTCATTGGCCTCTGTTTTAGTAATGTTAATGCATGAATCATGGTCTGCCCCCCTATCGTACGAATATCCTGAAAAGGCCGACTCGGACTGAGTTTTGAAATTGATAGTTTGAGATTTTGTGCAGATGCTGGAGTGAGCTTCCTATCTGCTGCAAATCCAAATATTTTATATTTCTCCTCTAATCTTTCCCTCTCACCTCTTTGCTGAATGGATGCGTGCCTTTGGCCTCCAGTGGTGAAGGGCTTCAGAAAGCTCTAAACATGTCCTAGTGAGAGAATTCAGATAGCCAGTGGCCTCGTGGCCATTAAGAGTGAGTCCAATTCAGGATCTGCCCACAGAGTGTTACCCAGATGAGCACAACAGAGCTGTGACCCGCATCAGTCACCGCCCTCTAGCCAATGAAAGGTAGTTTTTGCATATACACTGCCCAATTGAAGTAGTCCGTAGGCTTTGGGTGAAATGTTCACTTACATCTGGGATTAAGAGTGGAAAAAATCAGACTCTACTTGCAAACAGTGACTCTAAGGCCATCTTGGTAGGAAGGTTTCAGCTGGGATTACCTCTAGGGAAAGAAGAGCCGTGCGTTAGGTTTGGATTTTTGGAGCCCAGTAGTTGTGCGGTATTACCTGTTGAAATGGAAACGGATCTAATAATTTTGTGAGTCATTAATCTGATCTAGAATAGAAGCATTGTGGGACCAAGCATGTGAAGCTTGAAACCTGCAGTAGATTCCTTGTCTGTGCTTGGGGAAAGCTTGTGTTCTCGCTATAAGCTCTTTGTTTTTTCTGGGAGTGCAGATGGCAGTGGAAACAGCCTTCATTCCTTGCAAGAATATCCAGCGACATCCATGATAAGCAAAGTGACTCATTCCGCACCGCGAGCAAAGCGCCTTCCTTATAAGAAAGTCCTGCACTTGGGGAAGCCAGCTGGTTTTCAGAAGATTCCCTAGAATGCTTAGCTTCAAAACAGGTGGAAATTTGTACCAGGCTCCAGTCTTAGGGAATCTTAAATGGTTTTACCCCTTCACATTCCCTGTATGTTGGGCCTACTGAACCAAGCGAGACGACTGAGTACGTCTCTCCTTGTTGTCCAAGGTGACTGATAACTGACCTGTGGCCAGTCCTATTTAATAGTCCTTAAAATGAGCAGGTCATAGAGAATTAGAGCTTTAAGCATTCTTTATTTCCAACAGCATCCGCTTTTAAAGAGGTTAGATCTTCGTTTACCATGGAGTTTTGCATCTACTTCCCCAACATACACTTGGAAAAAGGTAGTGAGTAAAGCATTCCATGGTAAACAGCCTACAAATGTTGAATGCACTTTATTTCAGCTTTTAAAATGTGTTAGTAAGGCTTAGCTGTTGCTTTTTGGTCAACCTGTTTCTCCCTCAAATGGGCTTACTCAGGGTGGCACATCAGTAGAACAGGCAGAGCGGAAGATTACTACCATTAAAGGTTGGGAATGTCACTATTGGATTTTAAGAGGATCTTGATTTCTCCCCAGAATCAAGTAAGGTACTAGCATTGGTTAAGCCTACAAAAATCACCGCTCAGAAATACAGTGAAATATCTAGAATACTTAATTGTGAAATTCAACTTTGTTTCTCCTTTTATCCGTTTGTCGGTCTTTTCTAAGTCAGCTCTTTGTTAATCATGTAACAGTTTATCGTTCATTTGGACACATGTTGAATTTTGATCTCATGTGACTACTTTACACTCATTCATACTAATTACATGACATAGAATTCAAGGTCAAGATATATATACAGCAGTTTACAAATGCACTCTCGGGTCTTGTATAAAACTAAGAATCGTTTAAATGTCACCAATTTATGCAGTGACATTTTACCCTTCTTATTCGTCATTCAGTGTAACTCTTCATTATGCCAGTGTTTAAAAATATATATATATCTAATAATTTTAACTGACTCGTTAGAGTCAATAGTAATAACAGTGGTCTTTATTATGTTGAAGGACAAGTGGCACCTCTGATTTGATAAAAACGAGGCCGTCCTTCCTTGGAGCTAATAAGGAGGAATATTCAGACCCAGGCATTTGTGTAAAAATGTTACCTTTGGAATCTTAGAGAATAATGTTTTTTAGTAGGCTCACATGCTTGAATTATTCCCGGACGCCAGTCTGTTAACCTTTGGTGGTCAATATTAACAGAGCAGTATTCCAATACAGCAACTGACATAAAAAACAAATTTGAAGAGAATCATTGACTGCATGTAGCCCATCCACCTCATTTTATAATCCAAACTCCAGCCAGTTGGGTGGAGAGGCCCAGAATTCCATCCTCCCCGGAAGCGCCAACAGTCAGATCTCCGCCCACGTGTACCACGCCGCAGGGAATCCTGTGCACTCTGCTCATTTTTACTTCAGATTTACCCTTTGGACTTCCTTCTTCAGAAAGTCCTCTACCCGACTGCAGAAACGGAAGACCTGCAGTGTCCTATCCTCCCTGGACTGGGAAGTTGAGATAACGTTTTTTCCAGTAGAGCTCATGGCCGAGGCTTCATATTTACATAACTTTCCAAACCATGTGAGGTGTGTAGAGCAAGGAAGCTCTTCACTGATGACCCAAATGCTAAATGTATATATTTTTTACCTACAAGGCAGGGCATATGCCCAGCAATCATTTCATCTGTGGGACATTCACTAAAACTGAAGGACCAGGGTAAGTTGGTTGCAGAAACTTAAATGCTGAATCTCCAGGGAAATCATCTGTGATGACAGCTACAAAGTCGAGGAAGCACAAATCTGGAGTTTGTCCACATCAAGTGTGGTGTTGTGGGCGCTTCCACTGAGCCTTGTGTGGGCCCCACCAATGATGATTACGCACTTGTATAGCGCACGACTACCCGTAGGCATCTCGGCGCTTGATTGGTACCAAGAGAGCCTCTGCATCAGTACGGGTGACGACTGCGATCCGGCAATGAAGCTATACCCACTGTCAACGAAGTAAACCCAGTCGTACAGTAAGAGACTTTCACAGACAGTACAGCAGCTCTCCCATCTGCTAGAGCAGTGGGGATCACTGTCCCGGCAACAGCATCATTGGCATCAACACCATCAACAGCATCATTGACATCAACACCATCAACAGCGTCCTTGACATCAACACCATCAACAGCGTCCTTGACATCCACACCACCAACAGCGTCATTGACATCCACACCATCAACAGCGTCCTTGACATCCACACCATCAGGAACATTGACATCAACACCATCAACAGGGTCATTGACATCAATACCATCAACAGGGTCATTGACATCAACACCATCAACAGCGTCCTTGACATCAACACCACCAACAGCGTCCTTGACATCCACACCACCAACAGCGTCATTGACATCCACACCACCAACAGCGTCCTTGACATCCACACCACCAACAGGGTCATTGACATCAACACCATCAACAGCGTCATTGACATCCACATCCACACCATCAACAACGTCCTTGACATCAACACCACCAACAGCGTCCTTGACATCCACACCACCAACAGCGTCCTTGACACCCACACCACCAACAGCGTCCTTGACACCCACACCACCAACAGCGTCCTTGACATCCACACCATCAACAGCGTCCTTGACATCCACACCATCAACAGCGTCATTGACATCCACATCCACACCATCAACAGCGTCCTTGACATCAACACCACCAACAGCGTCCTTGACATACACACCACCAACAGCGTCCTTGACATCCACACCACCAACAGGGTCATTGACATCAACACCATCAACAGCGTCAATGACATCAATCCTTGACATCAACTCCATCAACAGCGTCCTTGACATCAACACCATCAACAGCGTCCTTGACATCAACACCATCAACAGCGTCCTTGACATCCACACCACCAACAGCGTCCTTGACATCCACACCACCAACAGCGTCCTTGACATCCACACCACCAACAGGGTCATTGCAATCAACACCACCAACAGCGTCCTTGACATCCACACCACCAACAGCGTCCTTGACATCCACACCACCAACAGGGTCATTGACATCAACACCATCAACAGCGTCATTGACAGCGTCATTGACATCAATCCTTGACATCAACACCATCAACAGCGTCCTTGACATCAACACCATCAACAGAGTCCTTGACATCAACACCATCAACAGCGTCCTTGACATCAACACCATCAACAGCATCCTTGTCAGCGACACAGATGACAGTGATCCCAGCATTGTCCCAAACACCGATCTCCTCCGTACTGCCGCTTTAAAAAGCAGCCTGCACAGCATGGATGATTCTCCCTTTGCACATGGTTTGGGATACAGTGTTCATGGTAGTGATGGTGGCGGGAGCCAATATGGCGTATATTTAGGCAACTGAATGTTGTTTGAAACCGCTTCGCAGGCTGGGGAACCTCGTGACCCAAATGTCCACAGCATAGCCAGTGACTCACAAGTTAAAGGCATAAAACTACCAAGAGCCGTCGTGTTACGGAGGCTTCAGGAGGTGGAAGAGCAAGCACATTCATTGTCACAAATGATTCACGTACTCATGTTTTTTTTAAATTCCTATAAGAAGTTAATGGAGGATTTCTACAGTAGGTTACTTCTCCCCCTCAACCCCACCACTTCTGAATCCCCTTCCTCGGGCTCTGCCTGCAGAAATGACCCCTGCTTGGGAGCCTTCTTGACAAGATGTCTCTGGCTGCCTAGCCCTACCATTGGTCCGGGAGGTCAGTTGAGACTCCTGGACATGCCTCCAGTGATGCCCCAGAAAAAGGACAGCATCATCAACGCGTAGGGGCCGTACAACTCGAAACCATCAAACTGTTATGGAAAGAGGTCACCGAGCTGGTCCCAAAAATCTCAAAACATCAGAGGTTTTCATCTGGTTAGTTTTCTAGTTTGAAAAACAATTGGCTAGTGGCACCCAGTTGTAGCCATAAAGACACTGAACAAGTTTCTAAAGTAACAAACGTTCAGGATGATCTCATTGTTTGATGTCCTCTAATACATCAATTATGAAGACTATTTGGTGTCAGTAGATGTAAAAGATGTGTATTTTCATCTACCAATACACCCACAGCACCGAACATACCTACGCTCTGTGGCGGGTAGCCATCACTGCGGTTCAAAGCGCTCCCTTTTGGCCTCAAGTCAGTGCCCGGAGTATTTACAGAATGTCTAGCTCTAGTAGCTCATGTGAACTTGTTGACATACTAAATGAAAGCTCACAGGCTCATGCAGGCAGGTGGATGTTTATTCCATTAACAAAGGCTGCTTCCATCAGCTTGTCCCAGCTGTTCCCTCGTCCTCTTCAGCTGTTACCCAGAAAAATATCCCCCACCAGTAAACCTTCTAAGGGCAAGGGAATGGAGCCAAGTATAAGTTCCCAGGGCACAGCGAGTGCCCTAATTATTTCATAATGAGACGTTACTGGCCCCTGGAGCCAGACCAGTGTTGGAATGGTCGGAACAGAAGAGAAGAGGCCTGCGGTGCAGGTGTAGTTACAGTAAAGTTTCCTACCTCTAACTACATTTCTCCATCATTGGCATCTTGCAAAGATTCACATCTGTCCACCCTGCTCCCTGTTCATGAGGCTACTGACAACCACATGAGAAAATCACCCTGTGGATGCCTTTGAGGAGGGTTAGAGTTTTGGGGCCTCCCTGATTGACTTGAAGCCGTTAAATGAAGTGGATAGGCTACTTGTAGTCTATTGGGTTTTACAGTGTGTTTCAATTTCAGTTGCTGAATTGGAATACTGCTCTCTTAACACTGAGTGGCAAGGGTTGGCAGCCTAAAGCTGGGGTTTCAATCAAGCATGTGAATCTCTGAAGCGTACCAGTGCCAGAGAACTGTGGTTACAGCTAATTAACATTTCATACATGTGGTCACCCTAGGTTTACACATATCTGACAAGAGTAGACTAGTCGACCACTAAAATATCTGTCCAATGTTCTCCACTGATTCAACCCTTGTCTCTGTTTCACTCAATGTGGTATTTTATCCAAACTCCGATGCTTATTGTGATGCGGGTGCACATTGAGGCTCCAACACTCGATCCATTTGGAGAAAACAATCCTTGTTTTAGGTTCAGTTACAAATATAATGAAATCAATGTCCGATAATGTAAGCGTGACACTTCCATTACGTTTGAAATAACACTCATTGTATCTCGCTGTCCTGGGTTAGCAGCAAGACTCAATATTTTCTGTAATATTCCCTTTGCAAGCCATGGCACAGCTCTAAAGAGAGTAATAGAAGACGGTCATTCCCTGAAACTGTTTTCAACCAACATACACCAAAGCTCACCAAGTGGTTGTAACTATTATCCAAATTTCAATAATGTGTGGTTCAACCCGTCATAAATAAATGTCCTTTTGTAGAAATCCACAAAGAGTCTGCTGCCGATTACGAGGTGCTGGGATCACCGAGAGAGGACGTATCAAGGTCCCGAGTCTATAAAAGAGCAACATCGTCAATTATACTTCTGAGACGAGATGCACGTATTTTAAACAGGAGTTGATATAACTGCCAGTCAGACTGATAGTGTACAATTTTTGTCTGAATGATCATGACTGAGGGTATTTAATTACGACTTTACGATTTGAAAATATGGAAGTGAACTCAGTTTTTTAAATCCAAGCCGTGAGAAAGTTCAGGGGGGCGAAACGTACGTCGGCTGCTGCTGATCTCCATGTATGAGGAAATTAAATAAAACAAGTATAAGGACCGGATTCAAGACTCTTTGTGAATTTCTACAAAAGGACATTTATTTATGACGGGTTGAACCACACATTGTGGAAATTTTGATAATAGTTACAACCACTTGGTTGCTTTGGTGTATTTTGGTTGAATATTGTTCTAGGTTGCTTCTAGTCCTAGTGGATGTATACCCTGGTGGGTGGGTATTGCAACACCATGAGAGCACCCTAAAATACTGTCATTTCAAGGACATGGCTGAAAGAAATTGAATATTGTTTTTAATAGATGTGCAGGTCATAGGGCATACCCACAAACTTTGGAAATAGTATTCCCTGACACTGATGGCCCCACGCTGCTGTTCTCATGCAAACTAAAGCACTTTGTAGACCAACTGGGGCCTAGACTACATCTGGCCTTCTGACCTTAACCTCTGCACAGATTTACTGAAACAAACCTAAGCACAGAGTGAAGAACTTACAAGGCTCACAGTACTCTTCCTCCACATAGTGGACACTCAACCCACAATTTCCTCAACCTACAACTACAAAATTATTCTCCACGCCACTTCCAAATTGGCCACCAATAGGCGACCTTATCCATTTACTAAGTGCACTGGTTTTCCTGTACTGTAGTTCTTCGCCCGCTAATAAACTCTGTTCTCTGCTGCTTTCCAGTCCCTTGCCTCCCTAGTCATACCCCAAAGAACTCACTATTCTTCAAAACAAACTGTGTACCCCGAATCTCAAAGTGTTTATACCCACTCACTACAACAGTATTTGAGATCACATTTGCAAGGCCCATTGTGTGGTAACCGTAACTCTCTTCTTGCCCAGAGTTCCTCCTGTGGTCAGACCTGCCCATCACCCAGAGCACTGTTCTCCACAGCAGAGGTCATGCTTCAGTCCAGAAAACCCTTTACAGACCAAAACCAGCATGAAGGCCATCACAGGAGCACTGTCTGTCTATGTGGTTGAGCCCTCCATCTAGGTCTCTACACTCTGTAGATCGGCACAACCACTTGCCTGCCAGGGGTTTGAAGTACTCGTGTTTTTCGACTTTGGACAAATTACTTTTTTCAGAGCACGCAGCCCAAGCGCGTCTCTGTGGCCATAGTTCCTAGTAGGGACGTTTGAGTGCTCAGCACCATTGACCCTCGTCCATGACAATCTTTTACCTTCCCACGATAAAAGTATCCCCAAGTTAAATGTGCCACTCAAGCCACTGCCCTGACTTTGCCGCAGGCCTCTCGTTATTGCCAATAGCCTCTGACTTTCCCACTACTCAACGATTCTTCCTCATTGGCACAGATGTACAACAACCCCCCCGCCCCCCCTTTTTAAAGTAGAGAGATACAACTCTGTTAGGTCTTTGCAAACACCATTGACCAGGACAGCCAACAATACTTGCTGAACCTTTTCAGTGCATCAACCAAGCTTTGCTGAAAGCCGTTTTCAAACAAAAGACACAGATTTTGTTGTCCTGATTTAAATACAATCTTCTATTTTTTTGTCCTGTTTTTGGCTTCGTTGTTGTTATGCAGCAGCTCATCAGTAAGCTTTCCTGACATTTCCTCTCAAAGCGTAAGCCGATTTGTGACCAGCATTGAGTCGGGCTTTGGCTTCACAATGTTCCTTTATATTTTTCCAGTTGGGCACATTTACTGTGAAACCAGACAAAAATGTAAAGAAAGCTAGTGTATGTTTGAGATGGGCAGCATAGCTTCATAAATGGAGGCAGTGACGTCTGACAAAAAGTGACAGAGTTTAAATGGTCTCTCGTTGTTTCTTTTCTTGCAGTACCAGTCTAGGGGGCTCGTAAAAGCCCCCGGGAAGAGCTCCTTCACCATGTTTGTGGATCTGGGAATCTACCAGACGACGGGCGGGAGCGGCGACACTATTCCCATAGCAGGTACTGTAAAGTTTCGCCGTCTATACATTACAGGCCCCCAGTTTCCACACTCTCTTCCCTTGGACTTTAAATGTTGGTGTCTCCCTTGGACATTGCCTTATAAAAGCATCTGGTTCTTTAGTCGTCACCCCAAAATGCCTAATTTGCCATTGAAGTCTGTGAGTCGTCTTTCAGCTAATGCCAATTGATTCAGGGAAGATCCTAGGGTTTGGTCCACCTCTCCCGTATTTGGGATAAAAGCAATATATTGAAAGCCAGTTTTAGGCTAGAGAGAATAATTCATAAAATATTGAAAATGTGGTTTAAGACGATGACTTTAGCTTCGATTCGCCCAGCCTTAGGAAAGGCAGTTGGCTTGTGCATCTTCACCTATAAAATGCACCTCTCTTCGAACCAATTCTAAAGTATCACAGAAGGTTTTTGAGAATCCGTGTCTCTCCTCTTAATATGAAACTGAAATACACAGCACTCAAGTATATTGCCCGAGCAGGGACACCATCATGGGTCACAATAGATTGCTTTCTGCCACTCTGATGGTCTCAGGCAAAGGTCTGGTGTATCTCTGAAGAATTCACAGGTTATTTGTATCGCTGCGAGACACCCTGCCGCAGCATTAGCAGGCAGAGTGTCTCTGCTGTGTCTTCCCTCTGCTTCTTCACTGTCCAATGGAATCTGGTAAGACAGAGATGACAAATCCAGCACATGTTTATGGCCCGCATCCTGATGAATACTTCTAACTGCAGATCCTCACCTTTAGGATATCCTCAGGCACTAGACTGGATCCTGAAGGTTTTGGAAGAATATTGCTCCGGCGCCTGTAGGTGGCACCTTGCTGTTCTGCATTGGCTTCATTTCATCCTGGAAGGGGTGATGGAGCCTCATATAAGGGCCACCCCTACGCGTCTATGTCTCTTCCTATGTTTTCGTGTCTTTGTTTGTTGTTCCAGAGCTTGCTCCCACTTTTATCTCATCAGTTGACAAGTTTTTTTCTTCACATTTTACTACAAAAACCTGCGTCCGAGGAAACATGTCCCTTCCTAAAGCTGCAGGGTTTAATCTGTGTCGGGATTGTTGCCAGAAAATGTCTGTCACAGACTCCCTCAAGGAATGCCTCTAGAATATGGGTTCAGGCACAGCACCAAGTGGTGCGAAGGTTGTGCGCTCATGACTCGGATGTGAACTTGAGCTACCATAAGAAACACTCGGGCATGGTCTTGCTCTTGGGGCTGTTCACGGACGAGGATCTGCCCAAGTCTTTCGGTAAGTTGAAGTTAAAGCACTAAAAGGCTCAGCAGGATTCATCCCGGCCCCTCCTCTCTCTGCCTGAGAACTCACAAGGACATCAGGTGCCTCTTGGTCGTGCTCGTGGTCCCCTGCCTAGAGCTCATTCTGCAGCTGATCCCGATGCACCGGGAGATTCCAGGGTCATTGTCAATGTTTCAACAGATGGAGTTCCAGAAGAGGCCACATTTTATGTAGCTTTCGCTCCCTCTGACCTGCATTTTGGCCCTAAAGATCCGCTGAAAAGTACTTCTTACTATGGTGATATTTATTGCAGCTGAAGAATTAGACTTATAGTTATAACTTACTTCTTTGGAAGTTAAGGCAAACTAAAATTCAGCAGCCTCAACAGCTTTCATCCAAACCTCTGTTGCTGTTCAATTAGACTCCGATCAAAGCATTGCTGGGTACCTACGCTATGCCTTCTTCTTGCCCACCAGTCCAGAGGCAGGTAGCCAGATGCCACAGGCTGGCACCAGGCGACCCAGATGTCTAAACACAACAACCTATGATTGTAAAAGAGCCGCATTGTTGATTGTTAAATAGTAATTGAAGCTGTAGCAGACCCCCCCCCCTTTATTTCCTGACAAGCTGGTGTTGAGAACCAGCGAGGCCTTTGGGCCTTAATTCATGACTCTTTCACGCCTGAAAATCCATTACGCCATGCAGCGTTATTTACTTTGCCTCATCCCTCGAAAGAGGAGGAGAGACTTAATTGGCTCAACCCGAAGAAAGCCTTGACTTTTTATATCGATCATACCAAAGATCATCGGGTGGAGAATCAGCTCTTTGTGGGGTTCTCTGAGGCACAGAAGGACACGGCAGTGCAGGAAACAGCTCTGTCAAGGTAGATAGTCCTTCGTATTGAGATCTGCTTCCCATTGGCCAAGAAGCAGCCTTCATAAGGGTGAAGGTCCTTTCAGCCAAGGCCTAGGCTGCTACCACTGTGTTAACACACAAAGTGCCTATTCTCGATATCTATCAGGATGTACAAAACAAATGCTTCAGCGGCGTACCTCAATCCTAATACATCAAAGTAAGTGTCCAGTGCACAGTTCTTCCAGCACCTGCCGCCATTGGGTGCCACTGAAAATCAGATCCAGGAATTTTTTCAACAAGAGGAAGGTGCACCAGAAAAGAAGTCCACATCCAATTTGATTATCCAAATCTTTTATTGATAATGTATATATATTAAAATCCAGTCAACACGTTTCATTCCATGTTACACAGGAATTTCATACCGGTTCAAAAGTAAGGTTGTGAAGGAGTTGTATACGCCTTTTAGTGGTGTAGTATCATCACATATCAAAAATCATTCTCCTTCTTATAATCAACTTAGTTTTCATGTCCCAAAAGGTACCCAAGGACCTTACTACGTCCCAGATACCTTTTTTTTTTTTTTTGATAATCAAGTTTATTGGTTTTAAAGAACAAATCACAAAATACATTGGCAGCAAAATCAAGCAAATTTTTTGGATAAAATACATTTGAGAGAGAGACGACAGAGACTTGTAAGGCACTCTTTGACCTGAATAAAAACACTTGCATATGGTTATTCCTGTACAAGACACACACGCGTCCCTTAGAGCAGTAGATTGAACCGTTTGCCTCATATCTTGCCAAAAAGCTCGGGGCAGCCCCGGGCCTCAAAGAGGGGCACCTCTTGAGTTCCACACCAATCCACTCACCGTCTCCAATTCCGTATAGTAAGGGGTTTGGCCTGAGACCAGAGTGCTACTATATCGCCCTTCGCTACCACCACCGCTGTTCCTAGGAAGCGTTTATCAGCCCGAGAACCATCAAGGCTGTCAAACACACCCAGGACCAAGCGTAGTGGGTCATGGGGAACCGTCCTCCCCATGGTCTGTGTGAGTTCCACTTCCACCCCCGTCCAAAATGGTGCAAGGACAGGGCATTGCTAAATCATGTGGTAGAAGTCCGTAGGGGCGTGATTGCATCGCGTGCAGGTCAGGTAGGGACGCAGATGGGCGCTGTATAGGTGCGCAGGAGTGAGGTATGCCATGTGGAGGTAGTAGAGTTGGACTAGACGCAATTGGAGGACGTCGTTAAAATCTTGGGTGCCATGAGAGCATCTCTCCAGTCTGCATCTTCTAGGGGACCCAACCAGCCCTCCCACCGGGCACTTAACAAGTCTAAGTATGCGGGCCATTGTTCACTAGGGAGCGGTAAATCCGCTACACCCCCCTCTACCCAGGTTCCCCATCATCACTTGAGCCCCAAGGGGGATGAGTTCCGGGAAGGAGGTGCGAGACGGAATATGTACTCGAAGGGCATGCCTTAGCTGTAAATATTTATAAAATTGGGAGGAGTGGAGGGGATAGCGCTGTTGTAAATCTACAAAGGATCAGATGTGGTCCCCAACACAGACGTCCCCTGGTAGCGAGATCCCAATATGATCCCTCCGACGGAAGTCCCGAAGAGATGAGGCCTCTTTCAGCCAAACACCACTCCACAAGGGCGTCTGCCTGGTGAGTTTCCCGTCCCATTTCATGTGGCGCAAGGCTGTGCGCCAGGCCATGAGCACCGTTCGGGTGACAGGGTGAAGGACCTGCAGTATGGGGGCCCCATACAGGTAGGCCTGGAGTTGTGGGAAGTCCAATGATCGGAGTTCCACCCGGTACGCCGGGTCGGACCAGCCGCCTGCGAACCAGTTGTGGATCGCGATGAGTCTTGTGGCCAGATAGTAGAGGTGGAGATCCAACTAGTACAGTTCATTCTCTCCTTCCTCAAAGTCAGTGCAGCGAGAACATCCTAATAGCAGAGGTCATAACTGGACTAACTCCCAGCCTTCTTGTGTATACGTGCCTCTTGACTCCTTGCCTTGTGCTTCATAAAACTTTAAATCATATAAGGGTCCCAGGACCACCCGGGCTTTCACTCTCATGTCTGCAGTTTAAACACGTATCCGTGTGGTCTACTACTTTACCCGTACTAACTCTGCACTACTTCCTTGCCAGCGTCCTCCCTCGTGCTTCTGTCCTAGGGTTTCTGTAATTTGTAATAATGTTTTGCCTCCACCTATCTCTGCTGTTTCTGTTTGATTATGGCTGAGCCCTAGCTGCTTTCTTTCATTTGTTTTTTGTCTCTCTCCTTCCTGCAGCCTCCTTTGTCAGCGGTGATGCTGCCACACGCCTGGAGCAGCTGAAGTTAGAGGCACGCAAGGGATCAGTGGTCAACGTCAACCCCACCAACATACGTCCCCACAGCGACACTCCTGAAATCCGCAAGTACAAGAAGCGCTTCAACTCTGAAATCCTCTGCGCAGCACTATGGGGTGAGAGTCTATTTCTTGCAGATCCCAATACCAGACTGACCCTACCTCCCTTCCTGGAGGTTTCCCCACAAGCTGTTCTTCCAGATAGTTTCCACTTCCAGAGGGTCCAGCTTTTCAATTGTAGATATTGAAATTTCGACAGTCCCCCCCCCCCCCCCCCCCCCCCACACCGCCCGAACATCTTACTTCGATCTTCCCATGGTAACAGCTTACCATCTTGAGTTAGTTCACCCCAGTAATGTATTCCTGCATTCCCTATTAGCAGGGCTAGTTTCTCTTTAAGGCTCTCTGGGGTCCCTGGTGAGTCCCTTATGGGAGCCAAATTAGAGTAGCTACCTGATTTTATCAGTCGTCTAATGCTAAACCATAGTCTAGCCATTGCTTGCAATGCTACAATGGCGAGTTCATCGTGTACTATAATAGTAGGAGTCAAACTTGACACTGACAAAAGCCTACATAGGAAAAAAAAAATCTTGCACCTGCAGCGGGTTACGCTTCTCCTTACCCCATGCTGGGGAACCTTAGATAGCTACTGGGAGACATTTGCTTCTATACAATTTAGTCATTTCTCTTATTGGTGTGCTTCTTAATTTTTTAGCAAAACTAAAAACAGCAGCAATGGTCTTATAAATTTTAATTTGGCGGTGTCCAAGTGGGATAGGCAGTCTTCTTTCTGTAAAAAAGTGATGCCTAGCTAACTACTCTCATTTTGACCCTGAGCATAATGCCGCTTCCTTTGTCTCTCGAAAACATGATGTGTTTCTTGGTTAAATCCAATTTTCAAATTTCTGCTCTCCATTAAAATTACAGACTTATCTATCAAACGGTGAAGGCCATTTGCCATCCTGGAAATAAGCACTACCTCATCTGAATAAAGCAAGATAGGGGTAAAGCGGGAACCCACCCTGGGGACATCAGCATTCACGTTCTGCAGAAATCGTTCCACCCTGTTCATATAAAATAAAAACAGTAGTGGTGCAAGCACACATCTCCGCCTAATGCCTCGGATCACTTGAAATTTCTCTACACTCCTCATTTTTGCCATAACGCACGGATGATGTTAAAAAGGCGTACTGCTGGGAGGGGTGACACAGATAACATTTAGGACACACATATCTATTAGAACCTGCCATAATTTAGCATGGTTCACAAGGTTGAAGGTGCTGGATAGATCCGCAGAACAGAGGTGTATGTGCCCCTCCCTTGCCATGGCATATTTACTAATAAAGAATTTCAGATTTATTGCCTCTTCCATGGTGCCTATTTCCTTCCTGAACCTGAATGGTGACTCCGTCAAAATCTCTTTTCCTGGGGCCAGTTTTCCAGCCTTGCAAAGATTACTCCACCCATAGTTTTCACGGAAGAATGTGAGTGATATAGGCCGATAGCACCTAGCATCGCCTCGGTCCCCTTTTTTGAAAAATGGGAACGATCACACTTTCAGACCAAGTTTTCGGGAGATGGTCATTTACTGCTGCCTTAAAAATGTGGGTTAGGGTCAGAACCCATGGGGGGGGGGGGTATGACTTAAAAGCATCCACAGGGACCCGGGGCTTTTCCTTAGACCTTATTCTTAACCATTTGCACTAACTTTCTCCATGGTGGTTAACTCCAAAGGCTCGAAGTTAATTTTATTAAAGGTATCCAGTGTTACGTTAATAGCCGCACTGTCCAGGTAAAAAATAGCTCCCAAGGTAGAAATCCAGGCATCTGGCAAAACGGAGACCTTAAGGGTAGGTGAAGAACACTCTTTAAGAAAAGGTGAAACTACAATTTTCCAGAATAGGATACTATCACCAGTTTCTGCTGCCTGATCTAAATCTGTCCATGCCTGCTCCTTGAGTTCCATGCATCTAACACTGTCCTATAGTCTGATTTTAATAGCCTACTGTTTCCCTGTTTCTTGGAGGGTCTTTACTAATGCCTGATTTGCTCTTGTATAATAGGAATTAAACCACCCTGGATCGTTTGATCTCTTCCCTATATTTTTGGCCGGTTCATGTAGTTTATTGGAATAATAATAATACAGACATTTATAAAGCGCGAACAGCTACCTCAAACAGAGGTGTCCCGGCGCTATAGCAGTAGGCAGCCAAGCGAGATGAAAAGGGAGGGAAGGCCAAACAGATCTAACCAAGGCTAAAGAGCCAGGTCTTTAAGGACTTTCTGAACATCGGCTCTGATTCGAATTGGACCATATTGTTCGGCAGGGAATTCCAGAGCTTTGTTGCCACCACTGTGAAGGATCTGCCCCCTAAGCGAGCTTTAACAAAGCGAGGTGTGCAAGCAGAGTTTAACCTCAGTGAGCGGTTTTGTTGGTAATGGCACAGCCGGTGTTTCAGGTAACTTGGGCATTTACCATGTAGTGCTCGAAAGGCCAGAGTTAGAGACTTAAACTCAATCCTTCTTGCTACCGGCAGTCAGTGAAGCTGTTTTATACGCGGAGAGATATGATGACGAAATGGTACATGATTAATCAATCTCACAGCCGCGTTCTGTACCATCTGCAGTCTCCTGAACAGGTAAGCGGACAGACTCCAGCAGTTAACATAGTCCGGCCTAGATGTCACTGTGGCGTGGACAATGACTGCGACAGTCCTCCGGCAGTAAATGTAAACATTTCCTCAGGCTTCTTAATTTACTGAAGCATGAGGCTGTCACCTGCCGAATTTGAGCTGTGAAGGAGACATCTACTCCCCATTTCACTGGGGTGGGTGGCAGGCCCATTTCAGCTGGCCACCTAATACCAGCTTCTGGCGGCAGAGCCCTGCCGAAGAACAACACTTCTGTCTTCTCTGCATTAAGTTTAAGTTTATTGTTGTTCATCCACTGGACGATGTCTCTCAGGCATCCCTTAAATCTTGTGAAGGAATCCACTGACTGGTCTTTAAAAGAAAAGTGCATATGACATTGCCTTCACTCCCCAGTTAGCTATAAGTGAGAACAGAGGGGCCAGATACATATTAAAAAGAAGTGGGCTCAAAGCCGACCCCTGTGGTACCGCAACCATAGTTGTTTGGGTTCTGACGGGTGGGGTTGCAGGGCGACTACTGCGTATGATTTTTAAGGAAGGACTTAAGCCAGGTGAGTACCACCCGCCAATTCCTATTGCTTGGAGTCTCTGACCCAAGATTTGGTGGTCAGTCGTATCGAGCGCTGCGGATAAGTCTAGGAGCACCAGCAGAGCTGGTGATCCCATGTCCACAGACATTCTAACTGACTCTGCCACCTCCAACAGTGCAGTCTCGGTACTGAAGCCAGTCCAAAAGCCGGACTGAGTATCACGCAAAATGTCGTGGCTCTCAATCAAGTTAGGCAACTGTTGCTGAACCATTTTTTCCTTTCTAATCAATGGGGTAACCCAACAAAAAGTCATTGGACCTGGGTGTCGATTAATACAGAAATCAATGGTCCTGGAACAATCTCTCAAGGATAATTGCTTTTTTCAACACTAATCTCTCTACAATTTTGAGCATCCAAATGGTCAGCTCACGGTTGCGTGAAACCATTTTCATTCAAGGATATAAGATGTGCAACAACCAATGATTTCAAAAAGGCATGTCTTTTTGTTAATTATGAAACAATGAATTGAAAAACCGAAAGGGTCAGGAAGAGGGTAAGGGATGTTTCTTCCGGGACGTGCAAAAAAGGTGCTCAAGTGTAGGGAATTGAAATGAAATTCAGAGGGGAAAGGTCTTCATAACCTGGCCAAACACAATGTAATATCCAGTCCCCCCTCCTGAGGAAGATCTGTGTGGCTGCAAGTGAAGTTTTCCTCTTTTGCCGTCAAGTCGGGTCGAAACGTTGACTTTATCCACTATCAGACCTGGACCTTTAATCCCCCGGTATCCCCCTCCCAATTACAGGAGATATATCTCTTGTGAATTATGTGAACAAAGTATACAAATATTACACTGACCACTTAATAGAAGTTGCCTTCTGCAGTTACTATCTGAAATTGAGGACCTGAGATTAACAACATGTGGAGATATTGAGCGGGTTATATTGGTGCATCGAAATGGGCTCCTGCATCCGAAAGTTACTTTTAGCTCTGGGATAATTTCAATGTTAGTCTTGGTGAATGTTAACCATTTTAGGAAAAATGTGATTGATGTATTTCTGCATCAGGAGCCAGTAGCTGCTCAGACTGACTGTCTTAGAAGACATCACAAGGCCCTTTGTAGAGTGACAATGAATAGCATGGGGCCCCTAAACCTGAAAGAGATTATCACAATCTCGGTTGCTAGTAATACAGGGAAAAGAGTGAATAATATTGCGGGACATGAGGATCAAAGGGCTCCCAAATCTAGTGGGGAAGTTGAATTGGCACAGTGGAGTTAGGTAGCGGGATCATTGAATGCTCCTAAAGGAAATCTAAAACTCCCCACGCTGCAGAGGTAGCCACCGGGCAAAGATCCTGTCCTGGAATGTGGCAGGTGTAGGATACCCAAGTTTTAAATTGAGTTTGCTAATGATTTAACATCCATGAACAATGTGCTTTCAGGAAACATGGAGCCGCATAGATTTTAGTTTTGGGAATTTATTTATCTTCTGTTGTGCAGCAAAACCTTCAGCAAAAGGTCACACAAGTCTAGTTATCCTGCTTAGTAAAAGTATAATATGGAACCCATTGGTTTTTATTCACCCGTCAAATCTCTGTATGTGTTTAAAACTGACCTTGGGTAATGTTACACAAGGTCCTTTTATTGGTAAACATATACATTCCTCTAGGTACGGCGTCCGATTCTCTTGTTGACTCCATCCTTTCTTTTGTGCATAGACTCAGTACCTGTGAAGATTGCACATTAATAATTGGGGTAGGTGATTTTAATGCTAAAATCTCAAATTGTTCTTCGTTGGCCTTTAGCACCTGAGAATTAGAAGATGTATGGTCTGTTCCTGAAATAATGTTGCCGGCTCATACTCGATCGGATAGGAGAGGGTGGAGTCTCTTAGATTGTTTGGGAGCCAATGACTTAGTTATATTAAATGGGAGATTCCCAGAGGACTCCCCTGCCACCCTAACTTTCCATGCTGCCGGGGGCAGTCATTAATTGACTATATGGTGTTATCGTACCCACTCTTTGGAGCATGTACTCAGTTTAAGATACTGTGGACGGATCTGAGTGACCATCCTATTTTACCAGTGGATGTTAACCTGGAACTTAAGATGCTTGATCGTTGAAATTCGAGAAATAAAACTATTAGGTACAATAGAATAAATGGGCGTACTTTTTGGTCTAATACAAACCTGACCTGCTTGGGGAGATATGTTAAAAATGCAAGCTACGGTCCTGGTCAGGAAAATCCCATTAGTTGGTCTGAGAAGCATTTGACTTTATTTAAATTATGTGGAAGTAAACAACGAACAGTGGCATTGACCATCCAGTAGTTACTTCGTGGAAGGTAACAATGCTAAATCTGGAATTGAATGCTTTAGTAAGGGACCAATCTAAGCAGACATCATTGTCCAGGCAAAGGGAAATTAATAGATTAAAGCAGGCAAGAACCAGACTAAGGCTTCAGAGCATAGGGGGGTGGAGGATTCCAAATGGATCAAATTGAGAGAGGTCCCACATTCTGGTGACTCATGTAATTATTGGTCCCTAATTGCCGAATTCTGCGATAGTAGAAATAGGCAGAAGACATTTTAATATCCGATTCAGAATGGACCAAATATATTTTATAGCTATATGCACTAAACACTAGGAACAGTTAATTTATGTTGTGTGTGACTATGGAAGGTTCAAGAAATAAACATGAATGGATGGTGTGTGACTAGAACGTTCAAGTTATGCTTGTTTCTTGTTGTTGCTCGGCCACCTTTCCTCTGAGCTCTGTGTTCTGCATCCTCTTTTTAGGGGTGAACCTTCTGGTTGGGACAGAGAATGGACTGATGCTTCTCGATCGTAGTGGACAGGGGAAGGTGTACAGCTTGATCAACCGAAGGCGTTTCCAACAGATGGACGTTTTAGAGGGTCTCAACTTGCTCATAACCATCTCGGGTAAGAACCTCACCTTCAACCTTTCTCTGTTGAATGGTTCACAACCCAGCAATAAGACACACAATAAGCTACACCTCTTTCCCAACTCTATATGTAAACCAAACATGGTCAGCACTGCTGAAATCTGGTCTCTTCCTCTGTTCAACCTGACACCGACACCCACAGGGGCTACGTCCTGTGCTTGCCTCTGTTCATCTTAGTGAGATGTTTACTCTTGTGCAGGACCTGTGCCAACGCACTGTACTCGGAGCGCTTCTTCTTGATCTCCATTCCGTAGTGTCACTGTCCCAAGGCACTCACAACCATAGTGTCACTGTCCCAAGGCACTCACATTCCATAGTATCACTGTCCTGAGGCACTCCTAGGTAGACATGAACTAAATTACATCTTAGCCTTTGCCACAATTGATACATTCACTGCTCCCAACCAACATTTATTCCTGACTGATACACACCCTGTGAACAATAATTGGAGGCTTGGGGCACGTGAATAACAAGGTGGCAATACACAGCACGTCTTCTGCCCGGAGCACAACGTTGGAGCTACCATAGTAACAATCTGAGTAGGTGCTGGTCTCCTGACTGCTAAACGTTTCTGTTGTCTTTGTCTAGACAAATGGGGTCATCATTGACATTCAAGCAGCATGTATCGATGTCATTCGAAGGGTCTAGGGCTGGTTCACCCTGTTCATTTTTTTAAATTCCAGTCCGCTAGTTCCTGTCCCCTGCAGAGTGCCGCATGGATTGAGGCTTCGATGCTATTTTTATCATCTGTATGTAAGGAAATTCCTCTTTTTGTATGGTAGACCACACACGCGTTGGACTGATGCGTCTGGTTTTTGGACTCGGGGAGTGCACTAAGGCGTGTTAACCAGACCTCAGTGCCGCTGCCCTTCCCCTTAAACTGGTATGTCAGATTGCAGCACTCATTGTGCCACCCTCCACTCAGGGTGAGACACAAATAAAACAAAACCCCCAGCCCGCCATTTGCAGACTGGAGGAGCACTTTAAATTGCTGGCTGACTTTGCCATTTTAAGTAATGGCAAAGTCAGCCCTCCCCCTGGTATGTGTGCAAGTCACACCTAGCGCCGGGACACCCCTCGGGGTAGCCGTGCGCTATGAAAGAGACATAAACATAACATAACATAACATATGTCAGGCCTATAGAGTCCTAAAGCAGGGTGCAACATATCCCATGGGTATGAACATGTAATTTTACATGTTCTGGTAGTAAAAATACTAAACTGTACTTTTTTATGGTGGAAAAGCTTGTTTGCCCAATTGGCGAAAACAGAGTTACCCGCTGACCCCTCAGCTGTGCTAACTCTGGCACAGGGCTGCAAAGAAGGTCTTCCTAGGTGCCAAACAACTTGTCACATTAAGGCAGACTTGATACTCGTGTCAAAATTAATGTAATAATTTTCGGTGTGCAACTTTTGTAAAGTTGCTACTTTGTTGCCTTTAGTCCCCTCTGCCCACACCGGTTGCACCGGAGTCCTGCCACCAAGACCGCTTTCTGCCCTCCTGAGGAAATGTTGTAACTACCCCCAGGAAAGGATACAACAGGGGCCAGCTCTGGAAGGACATGTCACCTCCCTCCTGCATTTCCACCAGAGGCTTTCGTAGCTCAGATATAGGTCATGGGTGAAGGAAGGCAAGAGAGTTTGGTGAGCCTGAGACATCTGCTGTGGTGACTGTTTCTGAGATTCCTGCTGGTCCCCCTGTTTAGCTCCTCACTGGAGCTGGTCACCTAAAGTGACTCAGAGTGACCGCAATACACGCAGCCTAAGCTTTATAGCGAGAAGTTTAGAAGTGTCAAGTTTGTTGAATTTGCCAATGCTTGTTCGTGGTTGAGTAAAAATACCTTGATACCTTATAAATTCTATATCTCCAGAGCTCTCCAGTGGATCTTTTTTGTTGTGGTGTCTAAAAATACCTAAAAATACAGTCTATTTAATAAATTGTTGTCAGATTTCTTTGTTGTCTTGCCGATTTCTTTCATTGTTCTGGTGCTGTTTAAATGCTTAACTCTTGTTCCTTGGTGTAGACCTTGCTGCCTAGTGCTGCAGCTACCCAGGGTTGAGCTGAGGGTTTGGCAAATGAAACATGACTGGTCCTAAAGGGGTTGGCAGTGTATTACATGGTGAGGTCAACCAATCCCACCACATATTTTTACACCCCATTTCCTCACAGAGGAGTTTCAGGCAGTATGGTACCGCTGCACTCCAATAGGCTGTGGGCAGTCAGTGGTGTCAGTGTGGCCCCTTCTTCAAAGACACTGGACACCTGAAGCGATGCCTATCTGTCTGTGCACGGTATCAGCATGAACCCAATAAAAACTGAATTATCTGCGGTCTTTTCCTGCCTTTTCATTTTGCATGCTTGGCTGTCGGATCTTCTAGCACACAGGATCACCAACCCTCAGACGCGTTGTGGCTATGTCAATACTAAAAAGAAAACCAGCCTTTATGAGTGGTGAATCTCATTTTCAGTCAGTATAAACCTGATGAGTTGTGCCAAAGGGTAATCCATCTGGGGTGTAGAGCCTTCTCTAAGAGTAGGTTTAACAGTTTTGGCTGCGAGACGCAAATGAACTGAAGTATTGCCTTACTGGTGGCACGTGGATATGTCCTTAGAGGGTCTAATGCTGTCTCCGTCATCCTGAATGATAGTCCAACCTTGGATCCAAATCACTGTCCGTTCCAGAGCGTGCCTGTAAGGAAAAGTCAGTAGTACAAGTCACCAACCATAAAATAAGGAAAGGTGCTGGTTGGCCTGTTAAATTCTAAGTCTGTGTTCAAACAGCACTGCAGTGGGTGACATAAGTAAACGAAGAGTTGTTAAATACACCCATACAAGCAGGGCACCAACATGGCATGGCTGAGGCGGGCTTGCCCCACTGGGGAGAGCGCAGAAGAATTGCAGGCGTATTCAAGGCAGGTGGTTGCAGGGACGCGTCCAGATGTCCTCGTCTTCCTTCTTCGTGGATCATTTGCAAGAGATTCTCTTCCTGCAGGCACTGCTGTGATACACCTCCTGGCTCACCCCTCACCTGTGCATGTGATCACCCTTGTGAATGTTCACAAGTCCCAGGTCTGTTCTTCCAGGTGGCTGGGGGTGTTGAAAGGGTCATCATGGCTCTGCCTAATGAGGCATTGTCCTTTGACCTTTGACTTCTCCCTTCTGGTCTGCTGTGGACCTGCTAATGAACAAGAGGCAACTGGTAAGACGTTTGATAACCACAAACCTTCTCGTGAACCAATGTCCACAACCAACATTCTGCATCAGTAAGAAAACCAAAGACACCCCCGCCTAATGTCTGCAGCATGATGCAAGGCCTAGGGTGTTTTCGATCATGCTTTTGGCTGGCCACGCCTCTCACAAGTCCATGTTTGCCTCTCCTCTTATCCCACCTCTTAATCTACCTCTCACCTCATCATAAGTGTCTCATAATGCAACACCAAAATTCTAGTGTTCGTATCCTGTCCACAAGGCTGGGCTCTCTAGGACAAAATGTCTGACTTTTCGTGAGCCTCCAAGCCGATCAAGTGTATTCCTCCAAAACTGATCATTTCTGGCATCTCTTACTGATTCTGAAATGAAGCCATCATGTTAGCGAGATGCACTACTACAATCCTGAACTTCTTCCCATTCACCACAGGCCTTGCGCTGAAACTTCCTCACTTCAAGAAACATCTAAAAAGACATATTCAGCTGCACTTAGCATCATGAGTTCTTCGACATGGGATATTTATTAACATTCCTGGGCACCTAAGCCATTGCTCGTGTGCACAAACGTCATGCTTTATGAGTGCAAATCCAGGTTTGTTAAGTCACATAAAACATTACCTTTGTTTGGTATCATATTATTTGGAAGTAAGTCTGCTCTGCTGGACAGAAGTGGACGTTCCAGTGCATGTGTGGCCTGGAGAGTTTGTCCACATCCACGAACTGGTGAGTTTGTGAGTATTCACAAGGGTTTCGAACAATGGAAACAGTCAGAACATTATTCTTGTTGGGGGAAGAAGTAAATCTGTTTCCAGTCTGGTAATCCAGGGAATCCAGAGTGCGTGAAGAGTAGGAGAAGGGGGTTGTCTACAGTTTCAAATGTTCACCCCCATGGAACAATATTAAAAGTGCAGTTGTATTATTCAAGCCTTTTTCCCATGCTCAGTTCTCCTCCACATACAATCCACCTGCAGAATGTCTTCACATGAAAGTAAATGGTCTTTCAAACAAGGTTTTCAGGACTACTCACGGGAATCACCAACTGTTTTGTGGCTTCCGAGGCGTACTCCTGGAAACCTTTGTGAATTCCAAAATACACACCTAAATGTAGCTGTCGACCTTTAAGCATGGATTTTTGAATTCCTTTGTCAGTCATTTCCTTTCTATCTTCATGTGCCGCATCGAGAGACAACTTTTTTAACAACAACAAAAGAATAGTCTCTAATTATTTTTTATAATGGCTATAGAAAGGCTACAGTTTTTTCATCCTATTTAATCCCCTTAAAGCCTGTGCTGGAAACAGTCTTTGTTTTCCCCTTCTTAGAAGCGAGGTTATTAATGGTCCGGCAGAGCGAGATGTTTTGGTCTGATCATGTTGTGTTCATCATTGTTAGTTCATTCTGCCCAATCACTGCACTGTTTTAATGTGAGAACATGGACATCCCACGTAGTTACAACCTTTTACAACCAATTTCGTATCGATCTTAGGTAAAAGGAACAAGCTCCGGGTGTACTACCTGTCATGGCTGCGGAACAAGATTCTTCACAATGACCCAGAAGTGGAGAAGAAGCAGGGCTGGACCACGGTGGGGGACATGGAAGGCTGCGTGCACTACAAAGTTGGTAAGAATGCTTGGTGCAAAGATATGTTCTGAGGACACGCGACACGTGAGTGCTCAGCAGTACCGTACTACCTTAAAAAATGGGGTAGAAGAAAATAGTTTGCACGACCAACACTATGTACATAGACATGCCCAAAACTTAACCAACTAGATCAGTTAAGGCCTCCCTGGTACCTGTTTATATTTAAGGCACCCTGTTTTACGTTTTTACTGATTTTTACAGATAAAGACAGACAGAAAACCATTTGTTTTCTTGTCTGTATTTATTTTTAAATACGGATAAAAACAGAAATTGGGAGTTTTTTGTGTGATTCCTAATACACTTTGCCATGAATGCCAGGGCAATAACTGTGTGGATTGATAGGTAAGGGGGTTAAAAAAAGGAACTTTAGTAAAGAGGCTTAAACAGCGGTAGTTTTGCACAAGGCTGATACTGAAATGTGCATATTTTCATATAGGTGCTTTGGTTTCACAAAACCCAAAATAAATATGGATAAAAACAGATAAAGTTGACAAAAAATAAATATGGATAAATACAGACGAAAATGTCAAAAAAATAAATACCATAAAACCAGGAGCCCTATTTATATTCCACCGAGTGTATCAAAGACTAGAGGTTTGTCTGGTTTCATGGGAGTTCGGCACAAACTTGTGTGACCACCACACTTTGGTCTGTGCCCACCTTTCATACTGTTTATATCCTGTTCCGCGTTTACACCTATCTAGCCCTCTGAACTCTTTCCAGTAGTAGAAGAAAGTGACCTGAGTTTTTATGAATGCCTTTGAAGGTCCAAAGCAGCATCATCAAAGCATCGATAGCCAGGAGACTCGTAATCTCGTGGTGGATACCATGAGAGCGCTGTCAGCTTCTGAAGGGACCTAGGGGGGCTGCACAGAAGAGGGAATCTGCCTCCGCTGTCCCTCTGATGAGGAGAGGTTGTGAGATCTCTTGATCAGTGGATGAGAGGGTTTAGTGCTATATTATGGTTTGTTAAGGCATGCTTACGCGTGAATCCTTTGGAACTGTGATGTCCTGAGAAACCAGGAGGGCAGCCCCCTGTAACTGAGTAGAATATGGTTCATCTGTAGAAGTAAGATGCAATTTACATTATTGGGACATAAAAGTGCGTAAGTACTCAATGCACACGTACAACACTGAGAATGCACAACTAATTTCCCGCGCTCATAAAACCAAGTTAAAAAAAAACACCCTTGTGTATGTATGGCTTCCTCGGTGCAGTTTCTTTCAACATTGCTTGAATGCATAAAGACGTTTTCTAGAAAGTAAAACAGTTAACGCACACAGACTAGTATGAACTATCGCTTTATTAAGACTCCTCGTGAGGCATTATCTCTTACCAAAGTGGCTATTTAGTAAGAGTTGTTTCATCCCTGTTTTTGAAGATGGAGGAAGAACGGGATATCCAGAGCAATTGTTTCTTGAGGTCTTTTGTCCTTCTACAATTTTAATTTTCTGTAGTAGGCATAAAAGGGTGCTTTGGTGCATCCCTATGTATGTGCTAGGTGCTGTTTCTGACAGGCATTGGGTTCCCGTAGTTCCTTATGCGCCGGTGATGACATCATCCATGAAGTTGAAGGGCAGCCTTGCAGCTGAATGTAGGATTGCTTTCAGTGAGAAGTCTTGATTTGATTAATCGTGTAAGTAGGACAAGCCGTAGTGGTCTAGTCTGAAACCACCAAAATATTGTGAAGGTAAATATATATAGGTAAGTTTAGTTTTGCTAATTTTAACGGCACATATGCATCTATCTATCTGTCTCTCTGTCTGTGTATCTGCCTATTTATCTATATAGTCAAGGTAGATGTGGAGTTAAGGATGCTAAATCTATTCTTACCTATATATACTTACCATCAATATATTTTTGCAAACAATATTCTGGCTCCGAAAGTTAAAAAAAATAAAGCGTTGGCATAGCCAATAGATCTCGCCTTTGGGGCCTTATAAGTGTTTAGCCTTGCAACAGTTAATCTTGTTGCACCAAGGATATTGTGCTGCATAACTAAATACTTAGAAGGTCCCAAAAGCGAGACCTATTGGCTATGCCAATGCTTGTTAATCTTGGAAGCTGTGACGTGTGCTGAAGGGCTCACCTTCTACTGCCCCAGTATGTATTGGTACCCTTTATGGGCATGTGAGTGGCATGCAGCACCCAGCAAATGCACCTACAAATAAAAATATTAACACAACCCCTCACTGTGCAAGTAGTGTGTGGCTCCAGATCGCCCGAGGTTTAGTGGTTATTCTTATAGCAGAGACCTTTGATACTCAAACACTTTATTCTATTTAAATGAATGTATATTAAGTGTTTGTGGCATGTGCTGCTGAGGGTCATGTGCTCTGCGCACTCCCACCATCTAGGGTAGGGCACTGATGTTCGCCAGTTGTATTTAGTCACGAGCTGCCTCACGGCCCTTTTCTACGCGCACAATGTACCAAGTCAAAGGCTCCTCCATCTTAGGTTGTTCTTTCCACCTTTGGGTATGAATGTTCCTTCTGAGCTCCAGGATCTCTGAGTAACCACCAGATGCCGTTTGCAAGCATTGGAAGCGGGCAGCTGCCTTGACTTGGGATCAGAGCACTTTGCAGTGCTCCAGGTAGTATGAGAATGGCTGTGAGAGATGGAAAACCCACCCTTCCAATTTTGCCCAATGGTAAATTCATGTGTTCGGCTCATCATTGAGTGTGTAACCCTTGTCTGCTCTGGACCATGAAGAACCCTCTTGATCCGCCTGCGAGCCTTTCAGGAATAAATAGATAATTAGATACAGAAGAGCGAGTCACTGGGCGTGTTACAAAATGCGCAACTGGACCCATAACCAGAGCAGCTGCATGACACAGGGGTCTGAAGTGAATGGCCTTGGAAGGATTCGGACCCTCTGGACTGTCACTTGGACGGGTTCTTTATAGACCAATGCCCATCTCCTTGGGAGGCTCATATATGGAGAAGAAACAACGCTCCAGTAGCAGCTGCTAGACATGCGAAAAGGCCCCCTGAGCACTCCCATACCACCACCTGCATCAGAGGACTGACTCTCCAGGGCTCAACTTGAAAACACGAAGGCCAAGTACCAACCCCAAGGAAGCGCCTGGATACCCTCACCAGTGATTGGCCACACGCTACAAATTATTTTATTTAACAACTAAAACACAGTCCAGGCATACAATCTGGCATGGTTTGACGTGACATAGCAGTACCCATGATGAAAACATAAGTTGGGTTACAGGACAATCAGACTTCATAAAAATGTTCCATCAGTAAAACCATAGAAAGTGTTGAGAATCAATAAAATGAGTTGCAACATATCCATAGATCTCAATGAAATGTCATCTGCTTACATAAGCAGCGCACAATATATATATAAATGCGCTAACAGGCAATATACCTATATAAGTACATTCCCTCCCTCTGGTTCCTCAGCTTCTTTTCCCACTAAATACTGCTGGTACAGTCCCCAAAAGCTCTTGGGTCTGTTCTGGAGAGGAAGTAATTCACTGTATATGTCGGATTGCGTGTTACAATGCAGCATATCGTGATAGTCGGTTTAGAACCTTTAGCCCACCGCATAGCAACGTGGCATTTTGCAAGCACCAGCCCAGTCGCTACTAGTTTCCTAGCACTTTTTTGAACCCTGGTATCATAGCCCAGTAATGCAAGAAACGGGTCAGGGTCAAGGGAGAGCCCTGTAATCTCATTTAAGGTATGAAAAATCTTACCCCAATATTCCAGGATTTCTGGGCAATACCACGCCTTGTGTATAACCCCAGTGTCTTGCACGTGACAGTGGGTGCACTCCGCTGTATCGCAAAGTCCCTTTCGATGAAGTCTCGCTGGTCTATAATAAACTCTATTAATATATTTAAATTGAATTTGGCGATGTCTACTATTCAAGGAGACTTGTTTGTCACTTCACAACAATACTGCCAGCATTTATAATCGAACACTTGACCAAGGTCCCCCTGCCATTCCAGGCATGCCTTCATCAAGTGTGGCAGCCTGGACTCCTGTGCAGAGCCATATATTCTCATTTCCAGTTTAGCAGGGGTGGGATTAAGTATTAGAAAGGAAAGCACGAGCATCTCTGGCGGCCCCTGCATATCTTCCCCTAATAAGTCTCATAATGTGTCACGCTCTATGGTAGTGATATCCAGTTAGAGTCAAAGGTTCTTGACCCTCCGTGAAGACCGCCTCCCCTTGTGAAAAGTCACCCATCTTGATTATACCTATTGTCTGTAGTGCACGGGCGACATCTATTTCTCTCCTGGTCCAGAACCTTGAGCACCATTCCAGCAGCACATGAGGGAAATACAACAAGGCGCCCAACTACTGCTCCAGGAGGTTTCTTTCCATGCATGTACCGTGGAATTGAAAGAGTCGTGGGTGCCAGGACTCACACCGGGCAACCAAAGAGCGCCTAAGGAAGTCTATCAAGGTCAGCGACATCCCTCTCAATATGCAGATGTGGCCATTCCTCAGGGCCATGTAGCCAATAATGTGCGTGAGCTCTGCGCTGCTCCGTAATACAGCTCTAGATGAGGCGTGTTGAGTCCACCCATATTATAGGGCAAAGGGCGAATATCCCACGTAACCATCGGCAGCTTCCCTGCCCAGGCTAGCTTAATCATCGAAGGACGGAGGCAGCAAATATAGAAAGCGGAAGGAGCATTGGGATATTTTGAAATAAAAACAGAAATATGGGAAGCACGATCATCTTCATGATAGAGATGCGCCCAATCAAGGATAGGGGTAACTTCATCCAGCGAGCTACGTCGCTCTCAAGTTTGTGATTTGCCTTCCCCTAATTATCCACTAGCACTCTTTCTGGGTCATGGTGCGTTTGGATGCCTACGCAGCACACCAAGTCTGTTGACCACTGCAGAGGAAAGTCTAGCTGAACGGGAGTCGTAGTTTGAGTCAAAGGAAAAATAATGGACGCTAATTTCCCAAAATGAACAACTTCATTAAGCGCTGGCGTTAGACACCTCTCCGGGTCACGGACATAAAGCAATGTATCATCCACATATGCCGACACAATGAGGCGCTAGCCTGGGAAGCGCAATCCCCTGTGTCCATGGTATTCCCTCAAGGCGCTCGCCAGGGACTCGGCCACTAATGCATATAGGAGGGGTGACAATGGGCACCCCCTGTCGAGACCCCCTAGTGATCATGAAGGGAGGGGTGACAATATCGTATCATAGTGTTTTGAGCTCCCTAGCCTTGCGGAGTGCTGCATCCCGATCCCTGTCATTCAATCAGCGCGCTATAATGGGCCGTGGAGCAGCCCCGGATAGGTCTAGGGGCAAGGGAGCGATGTGCGCTCTACTACAAAAATGTCTGAAAAAATATCTCTGACCAGTAGTGGAGCCAGCAGTGGTTCAACATAGAGGTCCGTATTGGGGATGTTGGTGGTCTGCGGCACTCCCACTATCCTTCTGTTATGGCGCCTTGAGCGCACTTCCAAATCTTCAGCTTTGGCTTGTAGCAAATGAAGCAATTTGTCCACTTTAGTGTGAGCAAGAGACCCTGCATTAACCCTATCCTCTGCTTCAGAGATCCTTTTCTCCACCTTATCGAGCCTTTCTGTGTTTTTATCCAATCTTTGAGTCATCCTGTCCATACCAGAGGAAAGGGCGTCAATTTTCCTGTCTATTTTTGTCCAGCGGCACTGCATCGCCGCAAGGATCTGTTTGAAATCAGAGTCCACCAGCGGGTGAATGGACTGCGACCCAGATTCCGAGGCTTTGTTATCTGGCTCCTGTTGTCTTGAAGGTTTGCGTGGTTCAAATTGCAGTTTGGACTGCGCTTTTTCAGCTCTGCCCATATTGAGTTAGGATATATGATGATACCACGCATACTTTTAGCACGCAGACCATTACCACGCAATTTTTACAACGCAGGACCCTTTACCACGAATACCTTTACAACGCAATACACTACAACGCAGGTACTATTACAACGCATACCATTACAACGTAAGTATAGGTAAGTATATAATATGTTAAAATAATGTAATTATTATTAATATTTTTTTTAAATTATTAATTTATTATTTTAATTTTAAATATTTTAATTAATTATATTAATTTTTATTTATTAATTTGTAAATATATATGTTAAAAATACCCCTGTACCCCAAAACCCAAACCCAACCCTGAAACCTAAAAATACCCCTGTGCCCCAAAACCCAATCCCAACCCTGAAACCTAAAAATACCCCTGTACCCCAAAACCCAAACCCAGCCCTGAAACCTAAAAATACCCCTGTACCCCAAAACCCAAACCCAGCCCTGAAACCTAAAAATACCACTGTACCCCAAAACCCAAACCCATCCCTGAAACCTAAAAATACCCCTGTAACCCAAACCCAACCCTGAAACCTAAAAATACCCCTGTACCCCAAAAACCAAACCCAACCCTGAAACTTAAAAATACCCCTGTACCCCAAAACCCAAACCCAGCCCTGAAACCTAAAAATACCCCTGTACCCCAAAACCCAAACCCAGCCCTGAAACCTAAAAATACCCCTGTACCCCAAAACCCAAACCCATCCCTGAAACCTAAAAATACCCCTGTACCCCAAAACCCAAACCCATCCCTGAAACCTAAAAATACCCCTGTACCCCAAAACCCAAACCCAACCCTGAAACCTAAAAATACCCCTGTACCCCAAAACCCAAACACATCCCTGAAACCTAAAAATACCCCTGTACCCCAAAACCCAAACACATCCCTGAAACCTAAAAATACCCCTGTACCCCAAAACCCAAACCCATCCCTGAAACCTAAAAATACCCCTGTACCCCAAAACCCAAACCCAATACCCCTAATAAATGTTTTAAAAAAAAGATAAACTTACCTATACTTACGTTGTAACGGTATGCGTTGTAATAGTATCTGCGTTGTAGTGTAATGCGTTGTAAAGGTATTCGTGGTAAAAGTACTTGCGTTGTAAAAGATGCGTGGTTATGGTATTGCGTTGTAAAAAATGCGTGGTAACAGTTGTATACCATTGAGTTATCTCCACATGTGCCTAAGTAGACCAGCAGCTCTGCTGCAAAACAGCTATAGATCTGTTCTTCTACTTCCTATAATACTGCAAAACTGCTCGAAGAGGTCTGGAGTACAACGCCAGCCCTGGCCCCCTCAGTGGGACAATTTGAAAGTACAGTTATCCTCTCACATACAGCTGTGGCAGTGGCTGGGGAGATCGCCTTGTGTAATTAATTCCTAGCAACACCTGGATGTATAGACTAGCACCGGCCTATGCCATCTCTGGACATCCCACTCATTTCCCAGTCTGTCCAATATGAGGATCACAAAGGACACATTTAATGTGCTGCTTATTGTGGGCCCTGGTCACCTTAGGTACTGCGTTTCCTTACAGGGAGGTTTTAGCACTGCAAACTGTCCAAATATTCCCAGTGAGAGGGACTCAACAGTGTCCCAGCCCAGCCCATCCCATCCTGCCGCCCTCCGAGGGCCGTTCGCCGTACCGTGGTAGCACGTCACCTTTCAGGGCAAGGCCCAAGGCTGACGTCCTCTGTAATTCAGACTGGGGGTGCAGAGCTATCAGCCCCTGCAGATTGGTAATCAGACAGCGTGCACGACTGCCGGCTTCAAGGATCCCTGGCAACTCGGCCACAGTGCTCCGGAGGGATCAGCGACTCCGTAGTATCACGAGAGGCAGGACAGGCGTCACGCGTAAGACCGCTTTCACCGCCCGCTATCTTCGTCTTCATCGGACCCAGGCCCCCGCCACTTGCAGGCGAGTTCCCAGGGTGCAGGTGGATTGTGCATTTAATTTTTTGTGCCGTGCTCACAGAGCTCCTTTAAATTGAGGCCATCTTGGAGCAAGGCAAGCTCCACTCCCCCCACTCTACTAATTCACACGTCATAACAAATGAGTTAAGGATCGAGCCCTGAAATGCCACCAGAGAGGCTCCGACACCCAGCACTTGCTGCGGTACCCTAGATGCCTTGGCGCCAAAAGCTGGCCTCCACTCCTGACAGGCTTTGAGGGAAGGACTACAACCACCAATCCGAGAAGTCACCGGCCAAGCCTTGGGGCACTGAGCTGCCCCCTTGGTGCTGAAATTGGCTCGGAGGTCGACGCTGAAAAAGCCTTTTATGCTGGGTTCAACTTCATGCGAGTTCCTTGTACCCATGGACCTGCAAGAAAACCTGGCTGTAAAGCAAAGGAGGCTTTATATCAATCCATCTCGAATCAAAAATCCTGGCGAATCCTCTAATGCCGCAAGAGCAAAATCCCACTTCCTGGAAGAAAAGGAGATTTGCTTTCCAGAAGGCTTGAGCAATGCCCCATACTTAAGAAGCCCAAATAACTAGGGCCTACTCCAGGGTCTCAGCCAAGACCGTCTCAGACGCAACAGCCTCCACCATCACCTCCCAGCGCCAGACCCCCTCCGCCTCAGTGAGCACAGCGTTCCCCACCACCACAGGACTCTCCCCATACTCTCTGACTGTTCATGATAGTCCGGTGACATCCATGACTCCAATGCCCTATTAGCTCTTATTTTGATTCGTATAGTATAGAGGTTTGTGAAGGAAAATGTTGGTTACTCGTTAATTATCTGAATGCCGCCACCCCAGGGGGATGACCTACAGGAAGACTATGCTGATAATCCCCAGGACGATCCTGGCTTAGAGCCCTCTGATGACCCCAGATCATATCATCTGTCTTTCAGCGGCAGCTGCACACCATCAAGCCAAAATGCGCATGATGGAAGAAAACAGAGAACTTGATCATTGAAACTCCATCCAAGACAAAATGCTTTCGTCCAGTTGCTGCCTGTCCTTCGAAGTATGACTGTGTGCGGCAGAACATTTTAAGGAACCAATGAGAGGCAGGGTCAACACCCCCGGAACAGAAGAAAATTCCAAGAGGATCTCAATTTATCCTGGGCTTACGTGCCTCCTAACTCTTGTAGTACTGACGGCTCTAAACAGAGCTTTTGTGCAGGGTGCAGGGACACTGCTTCCAGACAGGAAATTGGCGCCACGGGGACGTGTGGCAGTTGGGGCTGCCGCCCAATGGTGAATCACCAACTCTGTGGGTTTCCTCTTCGGGTACAATAGGTACCATTAGCATGAGATGGAACAACTGGTGAAGCATCTTCCGTAAGTGTGATAGTGAGTTGGCGCAGGAGGGTTACATGATCTGCAACATCTAATGTGCCTTAGATGCAGCACTCAGTCAACCCAGAGCACCATCAACTGCTTAGGGAGGAAGTAAGAGCTCTTCTCAACAATGGACCTATCAAATCCATACCGCCACATGGCAGGGGATGACAGTGTACACGGTGTATTTCCTCATCCCCAGAAAGAACATGGACCACACCTACAATGACAACTCTGCAGGATGTCATCCCTCTGTTCTGTGAAGGATAAACACATTACAACCCTCAACATAAAGGAGGCCTTCTCCCACACTCCCAGTTATCCAATGCATCACTGATAACTATGGTTTGTGGTAAGTGGCCAACACTATCTATTCAAGGTGCTGTCCTTCGTGGTCACAACAAATTGTCTAGCTGCGTTGCAGCATATCTCTGACACAGTGCCATCCATGTGTTTTCATATCTCCCTGACTGACTGACAAAGAGTGGCAACTGACAGCAATGCGAAGTGCGTACTTGGGTACCAGCGTCGCTACTACTTAGGCTAGGGTTCAAAGTGAACGTTAGAAAGTCCTGTCTCATTCCACAGCAACTTTAGCTGTTCCTAGGAGTGGTGTTAAACTCAATCTCAGGACAAGGCTGCTCAAACTGAGAGAGGGTGTGATGCACTTCACCAGCTGCTGTCTTTTTTGACAACGTATCCATTACCACTAAGAACGCTAATGCTAATGGAAGTATTGGGGATGTTGGCCTTGTGCCTGGCCAGTGTCCGCTTGCGCGACTCCATATTCGGCCTTTGCTGGACCATCTGGTCAGGTGTTGGTCACAAGCAGTGGGTCGTTGAAAGATTTTGTGTTGGTCGAAGCCAAAAAACATCACTGCGTGAATTTGTCACATGGCAGGCCTTTTCTGGACCCACACCTGCAGGTGAAGATTACCACAGACCGCTCCCTCGTGGGACAGGGAGCTCACTTAAACTACATGATTGTTCAGATTACCTGGACCCAAGAGCAAAGACATTACCACATCAACGTCCTGGAACTGAGCACAATTAAATTGTTGCTCTGAGCGTTTTACGTACTCATTCATAGCTGAATAGTCCTGATGAAGAAGACCTATATGGCTGTCCTGTATTGCATTCAAAAACAGGCACCGACTTGTTCATCTCAGCTGTCAACTTTAGCTCAAAAGATCTTGCACTCGGCCATTTGTAAACAGATACATCTCCTTGCACAGTATGTGCTGGAGCATGGAAAATAATTTTGCAGATCTCTTAAGCAGAATGTATAAACAAGTACACAAGCAGGAGATGATCCCCAAATACTTGGTAAATCCAATGGTATGGGGTATATCCACCGTCGACTCGCCCACCACTGCAGGGATATTTTCCTACAGTTTTCCTCCTCTACCGTATCCATATGTGGTGATTAAGCCCAAACAATTGCCCGTCAGTCTCATCCTAACAACACCAACGTGGGCAAGACAGCCCAGATTATCAGCACTCCACACTAGAAGCTACACCTCTGGGGACATCTTCTAACTCAGCATCAGGGATAGTTCAGACATACAAATCCCAGGGAAATGCACGTAGAGATTTGGAGCCCGAGGTCAGAGAGTCTGGGTATCTCAAATCACCTATGCAATGTATGCAAATCCAGTGGGAGACAAACAAGCCTGCTACGCCGGGAGTGCTGCAGAGTGATTGCAAAAACACACCACTGATGTAAGTTTTAGTGCAAAGCAGAGTTAGCGTAAATTCATCTAGCAGCAATCACTGCCTATGTGCAAAACAAAGAACCTGCTTCTCTCATCATAATACCTGTCTATGAGGCATTCTTGTAGGGCTTAAAGAGAGTATCCCGTCGTATGCAGAACCTTAACCTGATACCTACCAAACATTGGGGCCCCCCTTTGAGTCACATCACTCTTAATACCTTTCATGGTACCTTCATGGTCTATTTGTGATCACTCAATGAATCAATCGGGGGTTGTAAAGTGCGTACTCACCCATGAGGGTCTCATGGCGCTGGGGGGGTGGGGCTGCTGAGCCATCTGGTGTGGAGGTTCAGTCGAAGAGCCAGGTCTTGAGCTCCTTCCTGGACTGGGTCACTGACGCAGATTGCCTGAGGAGGAGGGGTAGGGTGCTCCAGGTCTTGGCGGTGAGATTGGCAAAGGATCTTCCTCTGGTTCTGGTCTTGTGGATTCGTGAGACGGAGGCCAGGGCGAATTGAGCGGAGCAGAGTTGTCTAGCAGGTGTGTGGAAAGCGAGGCAGTGGTTCCGATATTCTGGTCCTACGGCGTGGAGGGATTTGTACGCATGTTTGAGAAGCTTGCAGGTGATTCTCTTGTTTATAGGGAGCCAGTGGAGTTGTCGGAAGTGTTGTCATGTGGCTGCGGTGGGGTATGTCGAAGATCAGCCTGGCTGCAGCATTTTGAATGTTCTGTAGTTTCCTGAGCTGTTCTGGGTGACGTCTGCATAGAGGGCGTTGCCATAGTGAAGTCTACTGGTGATGAAGGCCTGGGTGACCGTCTTTCTGGATTCTGTGGGGAGTCTTTCAAAGAAGGCAAAGCGTGTGGAAACAGGATGAGGATACTGCATTGATTTGGCGGTTCATAGAGAGCGAGGAGTCCAGTATGATGCCAAGGTTGCCTGCATGGTCCGTATGGGTGGGAGGGGTTACTACTACACCCTGCCACCAGGAGTCATCCAAAGCTGAGAGAGGATGGGCGCAGGATGAGCGCTTCGGTCTTGTCCGAATTGAGCTTAAGACTGTTGTCTTGCATCGAGGTTGCAACTGCCTTCATACCGTTGTGAAAGTTGATTCTGGGTCCTGTGGGTTCGTTGGTGAGGTAGATGATCTGTTGGGTGTCGCCGCGTAGGAGACGATGTTGATTCCGTGGCCTTGGACAATGGCTGCAAGAGGAGCCATGTAGACGTTGAAGAGGGTGGAGCTCAGCGAGGAGGCCTGGGGCACTCCGCAGCTGATCTCGGAGAGGAGCGGGGGTTGTCTGACTTGCTGTGTTCGGCTGGTCACGTAGGCAAGAAACCAGTCCAGTGCCTTGTCGCGGATGCCGGCGTTGTGCAGTCTTGCGATTAGGGTGTGGTGGAAGATGGTGTCGAAGGCAGCTGTTAGGTCCAGTAGGATGAGGGCAGTGGTTTTACCCCGCTCTAGGAAGGAGCGGATGTCCTCAGTGGCGGCAAAGAGTGCAGTCAGTGCTGTGGTTGCTTTGGAAGTCAGATTGGGACGAGTGGAGGACATGGTTCTTTTCGATGAACTTAAAGAGTTGGGCGTTGATGGCCTTATCGATGACCTTGACTGGGAAAGGGAGGAGGAAGATGCGTGTGAAGTTCTTGAGGTCTGTTGGGTCAGCGGACAGTTTCTACAGCAGGGCGTTGATCTTGGCGTGTTTCCTGTCATCTGGTAAGGTGGCGGTTTTGATGGAGCAGTTGATTGTTTCTCTTAGGAGAGTTAATGAATTGGAGGCGCGAATAGTGGAAGAACCTCGCCCCGATGACACCACTCTCAAGTTCACAGGGGTGGAGTCGTCCTAAGATCCAATCTTTGTTTCCTTACCAAGGTGGTTTCCCTTTCAATGTTATAGAGTTACTAAGTTTCTTTCCACGCCTAGAGTCCGTGACGAAGACAGCACTGTACACATTAACTAATATTTTACTGTGACAAAGCAGAGTCCATATGCCAGACAAATCAGCACCTTGTCAGTTTTGACAACACCACACCTGAGAAATCCCATTTTAAATCCGGGGTGAGCGAGGTGTGTAGTCAAATGTTCATTCACTGTGCAAAAGCAAAGCATCCTCGGTCTTGGGTGCCAAGGGTGCACTTCACCAGAAAAAAAGGGGCCTACGATTGCTTTCTTAGGTAACATACATTCCGACGGCACTTGCAAAGCAGCCAGCTTGTCAGCACCACACACCTATGCCAAACCATATGTGTGGATATTGAAGTCCGTCAAGAGGCTCGGGTTGTTTAACATATCTGCTTCATCTCCTTGCTGACCACTGCGGGGGTGGGAGGTGGCAGTGCTTTATGAACTAAGCAGAGCATGTGATCTACAACAGCACGTTGCAAATAGAAATGTAACTTAGCCTGTAACTATCCATTTGCTGTAGATTCACATGCGCCCACCTGCCTCACCAAAAGTGGGCCATTGCACCAGAGGTTTATTCAATTGCATAATGCACCGATAGACACAAACTTTCTGTTACACTTTTCGTCAAAAAACTGTTTGGTATCTTGGTGTCTTGTGACCCCTCCTTTTATCCACAGTGCACCTTAGAAAAAAACACAATCTAAGATGCGGAAACAGTGGTGTATTGACGATGAGCAGAAGGGTTTAATGCAATTTGCAACCAAAAAGAAAAGCATCTTACAAACGTCTGCGCCCAATAATAAATGGTGTGCAAGCATGTGAATCTGTAACACCACAAGCTATAACTGATAGTTACAGAGTAAGTAGCATTTCCTTATCAAACCTCCGTAGTATAGAAAACTAAATATAAAATAATCTGAATAAATGTTTAATACCTTCAAGCATTCCTTAAGTCTAGCTGCAAATGAATTTGAAGTTGACAAGGTTGAAATGAATATATGAATATAGCAACACAAATATTTGCAAGGTCTTGTTTTGGGTTAGGACTCTGTAGGTAGCCAGTTTTTGTAGGTGTGGCCTAGAGACTGATTTCACTGTTTCACTGGCCTCAGGCAATTAAAAGAAATCACAAAAAAAAATGCATACACAGAGTGGCTTTGTGTCAGCCCTCCTCATCCTTGGGTCTATTCTCCTGTCATTCACATGTTGCTTCCTTTAACCACACCATGGGGTAGGGATTCTGCTCACTTCTGCCATTGGCTCTTGCACTGGGAGGGATTGCATTTTGCTTCTGCATTTGTGAACATCCATCTGAAAATAAGTGCCCATCGGTGCCAGGGCTGGTGGGCTTGAGCTTTACTTTGACAATATTTTTTCCTTTTTATTTGTAGCCTTTTAATATCTGTTCTGGTCATCTTTTTGTGTTTAAACAATGTCTTCATGTTACAGTAATTCCATGCCAATTGTACCTTTTTTGCAGCACTAAGATTCATATTTTCTTGTGATGTACATTAAACCTAAAATGGGTTTCTGTACCTGCTATGAGGTACCTGTACTATTCAGTTAAAATTATATCTGACGGTTAATTAAAAACAATTATTGCAAGCCTGTCAATGCCCCGTTTAGGAGGCAGCAAGGGTTGTCTTTTAATTTTGAGACATATGCTTACAGTAAGAAACTACCCATCACACTCATTCTAATGCTAGACCTGTTTGCTTAGCCAATACATATTTTCAACAGTGACATTTAATCTAACTTGTTTGTATCATTTGAGATGTTTAAACAGAAATATTCAGAATTCTTTCTAAGTGTTAAAATGTTGGTGTTTTGAAACTTGACAGTTTTACAATCATACAGTGACAGTATAGTCACCAGACATTTGTTTGTGTTTGTCTTAGTAAAATATGAACGCATCAAGTTTCTTGTGATTGCTTTGAAGAATTCCGTGGAGGTCTACGCTTGGGCGCCCAAGCCATATCACAAGTTCATGGCGTTTAAGGTAACCTGCTCTTCTGATCTTTATGATTAGGTGTCCTGGTGTTAAACAGAACAGTGTAATAGAGCCTGGGATGGTGGGTCTGACCTTTTCACTACCACTGCTTACACTGCAGTATATGAGTACAGCAACTAATATTGAAAATACTCATAGGCTACGAGCAGCCCATCTTCATCATTTTATGACCTGCAGTTCAGCCTAACAGGCGGATGGGCTCAGAGCTGAAACTGTCCTCTGAGGCACCACATGCGAGATTCTGAATTTCCAGTAGTTCATCTATCACCCCCTTCTGCAGAAGGTGCATCTTTCCCTTCTTTTTGGGGTTGGGTGTCTGATCGGGAGTCCCCTCTTTTGTCTTGAGATTTTCAGAGTCCTTCAAGTAGGAAAGTCTCTTCAACCCCTGTGATGCCTGTCGGCATGAATGGTTTTTGTGGTTGATCCTCAGAGTGTTTGCTTTATCTTCACAAAAAAGAAAAATCGAAGGAACTTCAGAGCCGAACGTTACAAGATAAAAAGGACCAGCTTCTTTTGGCACTTGAAATACTTCACCTGGTGGTGAGTGTCTTAAAACCGCTCTCCCAGAATCCAGAAATTGTAATGTTGATCCGGATATCTCTGTGGATCTGGTGAAGCCATCATCTTTTGCTTCTGAAGGGCCCTCTCTTTCTGAATGCAAGCACCAGACTTCTTGCACAGGTGATCCACCCTCCGGGGAAAGATCTGGTAAAGCAGAAATGAATCTTCTAAGGTTACTCTTAAGAGGTGCCACAAATCTTAAGCTGTGTCAACTCCAGATAGCTGTTCACATTCTCCATACGTAGGCACCACCATCGTTGAAGAAATAGTAATTGTGGTCCGCTCCACCTTCAACCATGACCAAAACCCTGTTGACGAGCTGTCTGCAGACAATGACATCACCATCAACACCAACACTGGGAGTACTGGCAAAGTTCACGACGCTGGAGCAACCACCAACGACCATACCTATGACAGTGAACTCGCTGATTAAGAAAAAGTCAACACTTATTAGGATCGGTCTCTGACTAGTGCTATCCAGGTTTTGGGGGGAATGCTGGTGGTGAGGGCGAGTTCACCCCACAATATCACGATCAGGAATTTAATGTGGACCTACAACAGGGCAGTGGGCTGGATATTTTCCCTGAAAGTGGATTGGTCTTTCCTCCTGGTCCTTCCACAGGGGAGTGCCTCATTTGCCGTGGAAATTAGGTGAGCAGCTGAGGTCTTAGATCCACTGTTACCTTCTGTTGAGATGAAGACAAAAGTACTTACAGAGGTGCTGTAACCTCGCAGTCTTCCTCTGAACCACTATGCTGTTCAGTGAGATCCCGACCGATACCCTCATGGGCACTTATGGTAACCCTTGCTCGTTTCTGCCTGTTAGCTGACAGGTGGCCCGTTTTCAGATGAGCGTGAGATCCCCAGGCTTCTCTGCCGATGTTCAAATTTGATCCATGGATATGCCATTTGAGGAATCTCGCCTTTTTGCCAAGAAGGCCAACTCCACGCTAGAGCTCTTAAAAGAATGTAGATCCACTGCATCTTCCCACGTCTCTCCACACCTAGGAGCTAGTATCCCCAACAATTTCCCCCCTTTCGAGACCTCACAAGAGATTTTGTCTACAAGCAACATCAAGGCCCACAACCCTAAGCCACCCCAGTCCTTTCGGGGTCCGGGTAGGAATTCAGCAAACAAAGTGTCCCGGGCCATCTGGTATCGACATTCAATAGAGTCACTTTAAAGCCACCTCCCCGGCCTGCATAGAGTAAGAACCATCTTTACTTGGAAGGACTATGAAAGAAATCGTAAAGCTCCTCCTCACAAACCCAGTTGAGTGTGTCCCCAGAGCCAATGGAATAAAGGATGCTAGTCGAGGCTCTTCCTCAGCATGAAACAATTGGGGAAGGTGGTGTAGTATGTTAGACCTGATGAGTCTAAAGAAAGTTCATCATGCGCCAAAGCTTCAAGATTACATCACTAAATATTCTTCAGGGCAATTAGACCGTCAGTGGCAGCAAGTCACCAAACACTGAGACATTTCGGTGCTTATAACTCCACTAATAAAGATAGTGCTCTTGTGGTGAATGCTAGAGGACCATATCTTGTCATAACAAGACCTGTCTGTTCAAAAACCCTCCGCTTCAGTTGGCAATGGATGCCTTCCAGAAAAGGTGGGGTGTTCTTCTTCAGGAGCAGGTTCAGGTGGGCTCTGGTTCCAACAGGAACAATCTCTCCACATAAACGTAATAAAAGTAAGAGTGGTGTTAAGATCCTTCCGGTCATGAGCCCTGAAAAGTTCTGATACGTACAGACAGTATGACGACTTTACATTACATCATCAAACAAGGAGAAACAAAATCTTGAATCTGGTCTTGAGAAGCTCAAAAACAATGGCAGTGAGGCCACACTAACAGTAGAATATGTACCAGGGTTACACAGTGTGTGGGCAGAGTTAGTAATGTTCACAGCATCAGCCTCCCATGAATGGGAAGTACACTCCAGGCAACTACATTTAGGGTTTCAAAGTTGGGGAAGCTCCAGGGTTAGACCTATTCCCAACACCGAGCAATGCAAAAGGTTGGATCTTTGCAAGCAGGTGGTGATGTCAAAGAACCCCAGAAGAAGCACTTTCAGTGTTATGTTGAGGAATATTTACCTGCGCCTTCCCATCAATCCCATTGATTCCCGGGATACTGCAGAAGGTCCAGTGGGAATCCTGCCACCTCATCCTGGGTGATCCAGGGAAAGTTCTTGTACACAGATCTACAGCACCCATCGGTGGAGAGGCCCTTTCAGTTCAAGGCGGATTCATGGCTCCTTCGGAGCAACCGGCTAAGAGAGCATCACAACCCAGCCTCCTCCACTTCGCTTCTTGGCTGCTGCAAGACGTAGAATTCAGCGGCTTAAATCTGCATTCATAATGTTTGCTTTCTGCAGGAGCTGATTCGATGAATAAAACCAATACTTTCAAGTAGACCGTGATGTTTACATTCCCCTTCTAAGCCTTCTCTGTGAGACTCAGTAAGGCATTTGAGAGTCTTCATCTTCCATAAATCAAACGACCGCCTGCTTGTGACTTGAACACAGATTCAGGGGCCGTCATGAGAGACCCAGTTGACTCTATTCGTAGGCCATCCTTACAAATTTTCTCATGGAAAACTGTTTTTCTTCAGGCAGTATGCTCCACCAGATGAGTTAGATACAATGCTTTCTTGGGTAAAGTACCCTTTCTTTCGAAGAACAAAGTCACTTTAGCCACGAATCCACTTTTCGTTCCGAAAGTGTCTCCTTCCTTCTCTGAAGATGAAAAAGTCTGTTTGCAACATTCATTGCTCATGCAACAACTCCGGTAGAAAGACATTGCACCCATTGGATATTAGTGATGTTTAAAATTTAATCTGGACACAACGAACACTACGTGGAAGAGTGACTAGCTGATTGTCTCCTTGAGCAATGTAACTAATAGTGACCCCGTCTTAGAATGCTTCTAGATGGATTCCTTCATGTACAGCTTCAGTGCAAGGCAAGAGCTCTCTCGAGAGAGGTGTGGTGGTGCAGGGTGCAGTACCACCCCCTAGAGGGCCTAGACATTTGCAGGGCTGCGATATGCGCTTTCGACTCGCACCCTTTTCATGAAGCATGCCTAGATATTGAGTCTCGGTTTGAGACCGCAGCGGGACAGGCAGTGCCACTTGATCGGTTTCATTAAGGTGAGCCTCATTTCTTCCAATATATTATTGTTGTAATACTGTGGTAATCTTCATTCAAGCATGGGAATCTGAAAATTATCCAGTGCTGGAGAAGGAAAAAGTTACTTGCCTGTAACTACATTTCTTCGGCATTGGTATCTTTCATAGATTCAGACGCGCTCACCCTGTCCCAATGCACGATTCGACCATGTCTTTATGAGTCGAGCTACAAACATCTGATAGTTGGTGCCTCCCAGGAGAATTGGACCTCTGAACCCATCCACTGATAGGTTGAACTTTGTTATAAAATGAGATGGGTGGACTGCTGGTGGCTATGGCAGTTTTCAATCTTGGCAATGTTTTGGGATAATGCTATATTAATATTGATTAAAGAGGGTTATCGGTGAGATGTTGGGGAATAATGGAGGCATGTCATTCTATGAAAGATTCCAGTGCTGAAAGACTGTAGTTGCAGGCAAGTCATTCACCAAGATTTGATGCCGTGGTGTGAATTGACTGTGAATAGATATCCCTGGGGTACTTGCTCTTTCAAATGATACTGTACAACGTGGGTCAAATGAACGAAGAGAAAAGAATGCAGATTTTGAAATAATAAATTAGCAGAATAACAATGCGTAGAAAAACATCAGAAGAAAGAGGCTCTTAAGAAAAACATCACTGAGTTGTTCTAAATGAGAATTGCACAATCCAGCCAGCACCAGAGTCCCTTGGAATCCAGTTCGGATACAAGGACACTTTTCATTGTTTATTAATCAAAGCATGTTTAATGGTTTGCAGAACATTTCTAAATGTACCTTTACCTGCCTGTGAGATAAACATTCCCCATTTGCTCCACTCTAGGTAGACTTAGCTGGGGAGCATGTTTTCAGTCTTCTGTTGGGATGCCCCATCCTTTCATTTGCAGTTCATCAGCCATTCTTTGCCAATCATGTTGCTTTCTCTTGGGTGTGTTACTAGTGACCTGGAAATGTGTTGTTTGTGTAGTCTTTTGCAGACCTTCCACACCGGCCACAGCTCGTTGACCTTACTGTTGAAGAGGGCCAAAGGTTAAAGGTGATCTATGGCTCATGTGCTGGTTTCCATGCAGTGGACGTTGACTCTGGAAACAACTATGATATCTACATCCCAGTGCATGTAAGTACTGCCTTCCAACCTACAAGAATATAAAGTACAGAACGTGAATGCATAGGTCTCTTTCATCTCTGCGACAGACTGAGGATATGAAACACTTTTTGAATGAGCGAATGGTAAACTCTTGGAACCCTCTGATGGGACTGTCTAGTCTCCCCAGTACAGATAACGACCATCCAGCCGTCTGTTCAGTTCTGCATTTTAGGTCCCTTACTGAAATCATAAATGTAGAATATTCCCACCAAAGTGCGAGGGCCCCAGCACACGTGTTGTTACTTCAGTTGTATTGTAGCAAAAGCTTTCATTGGAGGTAGTTTTCAATTTATGTTTCACCTTTGTAGTAGTGAGCAGGACTGTTTTCTCTCTGACTTGGTCACTTTATAACCATACACAGAAACACCTAACTGAAAAATGTCAACCCCAAGCTTAGAGAAACTTCAAAGCCTTGTGTTACAGTAGAGAAATGTGAAGGAATAGAAGGCCTGCTGGATTAAAAAAGCACTGGGTCAAAGAGTTCACTGCTCCTTTACTAAGTCAGGAGCTTCCATCCCCCAGCATGCACTGCACGGGCAGTGTGCCTCACAGCCTCAGTATTTTCCTTCCAGTGCTGACTAGAGCCCTGAACACTTCACTGAAACTTTCTTCCTATTGTTTGAGGTTCAGTTTCTCAGATTGGATATTTGTTCACATGATTTGACGTTTTGTGTCCTCTTCACCTCTATCGTATCCTTTTCCCATATTTGTCAGGTGTTTTCACTTGCAGTGCCTTCACTTTTTGTGAAGAGCGCTTCATATGGGATGAATGGGGCTGTGACAGATGTATGTGGTGTGCTTTCCGCTTACCCAATGTCACAAGCTCTGAATTCTGTCATAAAATGACAAAAAAAAAGGTCTAAAGTAAAGAGAAGGGTTGTGCCTGAGGGGGCAGTTAGAAGAACTCCGGGCTGAGGTGAAGGATACATCAAAAGCAGGGCAAAGAGGGTGACTCTTCTGCCTTACCGTGACATCTTTCCCAAAGGGACTCCCAGGAGTGAAGATCCAGGGAGAAAGAGAGTCCCAAACACCATCACCTCCATTCAACACACCTATGACAGTCACACGAGCAATATTCAATGTCAAAACAAGCGGAAACACTGATATGTTCAGCATCGAAGTCCTGCTTGACAGTGGGTTTTAATGGCAGAGAATCAAAACGACGGGGAGAACATCGCTGCTGAGACCGTCTTCAAAGCGTCAGAGAGTCCCCTTGAGGTAATCATCCATAAAACCTTTGAGGTCATCATCCAGATATATGCTGTTGAACAAATCCACTTTGAGAAAGTCTTCTTTCATTTATTTTTTAGTCTCCATCCGGGTATTTATTTTCTATGCTGATCTTACCATTGCCTGCAAAAATACCAAAAGGACTTTTCCAGCCAGAATTCCCATCCAAGGGTAGGTTGCCACCTCTGCAGATACAATTCAAACTACGAAAGATCAAGGGAGGAGGACAGTGTCTCCGTTAAGAGAAATGCCAGAGTTGCATCCCGAGTTGCATCGTCCTGTCCGCATAGTACACGACCTCCAATAACCCTAGATAAACGCAAAAGGAGAAGGTCTTCTACACATTTCTTTTGGCAAAAGATAGAGAGGCAACAGAAACAATTGTGGAGTATCACATTCATCATTAAACAGTTGCTCGATGGTCTTGATTATTAGTGTAGAATTTTTCTTTATTTTGTGTAATTCCAAGGTGGCACAGCCAACACGTTTCACCTTACATAGGCTTCATCAGGGGTGAGGTTTAAAGTAAATTCCTGATGATAGATTCCGATCATTCAAGAGTCAAAATGCGAGCCCTCTAATAAGAGTCTTTACGACGCAAGTCCTGGTGGGTGACGCATTGAATAGTTGTGATGATGAACCTTTATTTTGATTTAGTACTGTCACAGTGTTTCTGTTCAACGTACATCGGGTTGCATTGGAAACAATGACCTAATATATTTATTTAATATCAACTTCACGTCTCTGCATTGAAGACCAGCGGATTAAATACGAAGACAGTTGGGAGGACAAGTTGGAGCCAAAACTATTAACCAAAGAATCACTCAGAGGATGATGCAGAACCAAGAATATATTTAAAGGAATTCCTTTTCCACTACCTTCTCAGACCATAGTGATAGATGCATCCCTGGCAGTGTGAGGAATACGTCTATGGAATTTGAGAATACATGGGGTTATCCTAGAAGAAACAGCAACTCAACGGAATAAATGTCCTAGAACTCTAGGCAGTTCATCTTTGATTGACTGCATTTCTACTATACATCACAAAGAATAGGTTTTTAATTCAAACAGATAACGCAATTTCAAAGTATTAATTTATACATACAGGATGGCACCAGGTCCTTGGTCCTATCTCTAGAGACTTAGGCAATGTGGAATTGTCTCCCAGCAAGGAATGTATCCATTCACGCAGTGCATACCCCAAGTCTTAAAAATGGTCACGCAAACCTGTTAAATAGATAATTGTCAATCACAAATAGGAACTAGACAGTAACATGTTACAAAGCATTTTTCAAAACCGGTGGTTCCTCGGGTAGATATATTTTCTACATATCAAAATGCAGAAGGCTGAAACATCACCTCAAGTGTGTGGGAACCATGTTCAGTGGGTGACGTCTGTGAGAAATTGAGTTGTTGGTTGAATGGGGATGAAACCGTACTCAAGCAACAGCCACAATCGATGTCAGGACGAACCACAAAAAGTCACTAAATGTATTTGTACTTACCCCTCTGGTAGCTTGGCACAAACTCAGGCAGGTTTAACTTAGACACAGCATGGAAAGTATTGATGCAGCAGTTAAACAGTAATAAAGTAAAAACACAACCCAAGAAAAATCCCACCCCAATTTAGGAAACTAGAGTCCAATAAATAAAACATCTGACACCAAGACAACAAAAATCCAATCAAAAGAACCAGAGGTACATATTCAAAGATTTAGGGTAAGCAGAATGCCTAAAAGCACAAAGCCCCACTTGCACGTATTTGGTCGTGCGAGACCGGATACAATTCTCATGTTCAGACTGAGTGCGGGCCGGACACATGAACCAGGTTAGTCCTGCTGCAAAATGTATCTTCTAAAGTTAAGCACAAAGTGTTCCATTCATGGTGGAAGAGGCCACGAGGAGCAGGGAGAGCGTTGCGGATAGCCGTTGTATTGCGAAGAGCAGACCGGGCATCGCAGGCAGTCACTGTAGTGCAAAACCTCTGGTTCACTGGAGCTTCCTACTGACAGGCGGCAAGATCTTGGCACAAACTGGCCCGTTTGCGGTCTGAAAGAGCCCAAAACTGCAGGATTTCTCCTTTTCTCTTAGGAGTAGCTCTACTGTTGCCAAGCAAAGCGTCCACGCCCTGAGGAGCACCTCTTGGGGACCAGGGACTCACTCCAGCAGAGGCCATCAGGGCTCAGACGGGTTGGTACAGCAGGCTGCTGGGCAGTTGCAGGAAGGTCTCTGGAGCAAGTCAGCTAACTTTTAGAGTCACTTCAGTCTGGGATGAAGTGTGCAGACTTGTTCTTCCTTCTCAGTCAGCAGGCCGGGCCTTAGGGGTGCAGGTTAATCCCCTGGCAGCAGTACAGTCCTTCATCTGTAGTACCCACAGCTCAATGAGGGTGCTGAAAAGTGGGTCTAGCAGCCATAATTGTATACCTGGTGCCCCCTTTGAATTAGGAAAAGATTTGGGAGTTTTCCTCTTACAGAAGTGTCTGGAATTTCCTGTCTCCTGCCCTGGTCCCAGTCTGTCTGGGTGCACACTATGCTAGTGTGAAGTCCTTTCTTTGTGTGTGATCTGGGCCAGTATCTTTGAAGTGCAAGTGTGGTAGATGACAGCCTCCCACCCCCTTCATCAAGCAAGGAGAACCCAGCCTTCCAACACCCAGACCCTCCATCGTGATCTTGTCAAGGAGGAATACACAAAGGTCAAGTACACCTTGTCATGGGATGACCCAGGAACAAGCTGCAGGCACAAAATGGTTAGTACAAGAAAATACCAACTTTCTCAGAATTGTGATTTAAAAAGCCGACTTTGCCATTAAAGAGACTTTTTAACATACAATTCCCCAGACACCAAACATGATATTCCTGCCTACTCCCCAAAGAAAGTGTTATCACTTATTAAATATAATAAGGTGACACAATTTAATCCTATGATAGCGGTTGCCCGTGCAGTAGTGAAAAACAAATCTAGGAGTTTAACCTAGGGGTGATTTATTGGTTTTAAAAAGGACTTTTAGGCCTGGCAAAAGGCTAATTTTGCCAGGTGCAAATAGAAGTTTAAAACTGCACAAACAGACTGCAATGGCAGGCCTGAGACATGTTTAAAGGGCTACTTAAATGGGTGGCACAATCAGTGCTGCAGGCCCAGTATTAGCATTTAATGTATAGGCCCTGGGTACACGTAGTACCACTTTGCGAAGGATTTATAAGTACAATAAATGTGCCAATTGAGTGCAAGCCAATTTCACCATATTTAAAGGAGAGAGCATAGGCACATTCTATTTGGTTAGCAGTGACAAAGTGTGCAGAGTCCTAAGGCTAACAAAAACAAGTTCAGCTAAACAGGAGGAGTGAAGGCAAAAAGCTTGGGGGAAGACCACCCTAAGGCTGGCAGATCTAACAATGTTCTTTTGATGAGTTGGTCCAACAGATTTCTGTACTCCTTTCCAGCGCTTCCCCTGATTCCATCCATGCTACCGAAGCTGAAGTATGGATGATTGTACCAGAATGGTTGAGGCGGTTTTGGTTTCCAGAGCCTCTCTGTCTGTCAATAAGGCTGCACAAGATAATGCCTTGCAGACCGAATCCTTTGTCAAAAAGCGCAGTTGTTGAATTTGGCTGCATGGCTCTCGACGTCTTGCAATGTGGTCTCCTACATTTGACTCGGGCTAACATGGACATTCCTAAAGAAGCCAAGTGTCCTTTCACTATGACTTTGTACAGTTTCCAGTGGAAAAGATTTGTCATGTGGTGTCAGCAAAACAATCCTGATCCTCTTTGTTGTCAGATAGAGGTTAACATCCCTTAGCCCTCAATGGCACACCTGCCATGAAAGGTGGCATTCTTGGTAGTGATTGCTTCAGCTAGACGGGTCAATGAGCTGTCAGCATTATCTGCAGTAGATCCTATACAGTTGTCCATCTCAGTAGGGTAGTACTGAGAACTCAGCCTAGTGTTTTTTTCACCCAAAGCGGTCTCTGACTTTCCCACTAATCAGTTTTTAATTAATCCGTCCCCTTCAGCTGATCACTACACCCATTCGATGTTAGAAGACTGTTAAAAGTTTACTTAGAAAAAACCCCAGACTTACTAACATCCAACCACTTATTCTGATGGATACATCTGCCAGTGGAATCCTCACCTTGTGAATATCCCCTTGCGTCTGCAACATTCGGAAATTCTTTTTGTAGCTTTGCGCCGACGTGGACAACGTCACAGAGGCACGACACCGCGCGCGACTCCGCTGACGTCACCGACTCCATAATAGGCCAACGCCGGCGTGATGACATCAGTTCCCTTTTTTCCGCGTCGTCGACGCTAACGGTTTCTAGGGATCCTCGGTAGCTGTTGGTAACTTTGTTACTGTTTGTTTCTTTTCGGTGTCCTTTTGCTTCTTTGTGTCGAGATGTCCACGAAGAAGACTAGATTCAAGCCCTGCGGAGAGTCCGGCAAGATGATGTTTATTACGGATCCGCACGAGTGCTGTGTTTGGTGTTTGAGTTCGGACCATGACGTCGAAGAATGTTCGTCCTGTAAGAAAATGAATCCCAAGGCTCTCCGTGAGAGGGAGGCGAAACTCCTTGTTGCAAAGTTGAAGAGCAGAAAGGACAAGAAGAGGTCGAGGTCACGGACTCGTCGTCCGAGGTCACAGACTCGTCGTTCGAGGTGTCGCTCGAAGTCGCGCTCGATGTCGTCTTCGGTGCATGCTTCGAAGTCGTCGAGGAAGAGATCTCATGAGTCTCGCCATCACTCTGGGAAGGACTCAAGCTCGAGACCGAAGTCGCAGGTGAAGTTGCTTCGCATGGATGTGGAGACTCCGACTCCGGGGGGTTCAAGTCTCCGAAGTTGAGGCTTCGCCTGTGAATTCGCCTGTTCATTCACCGAAGCAATTGTCGAATCCTTCTCCGGCTCCAACTCATTCTTCTGACCAGAAGGGTGAGGGAGAAGAAGATGAAGGAGAAGAGGAGGCTCCGTTGCCTGCGGGTTCGTCGACCCCGGTGCACCAGCCTGAGGTGGAGGTCGAAGTCGAGAAGACTCAGCTCCCTCAAGAGCAACCTGTGGGCTCTTATCCAGCTTTTCCTGCTCCAGGTCAGGACCCTACTCAGTTCCTGAATGCTATGTATGGAGTGTATTCAAGGGCTATGTACCCCTCTGGTGCACCGGTTGGTCCCACGGGTCCATTAGCATACAATCTGGGTATCCCCCAGACTTACGCTCCTGCGCCTTTTATGCCATTCATGCCGGCTCTGACGCCGCCTTGGCTTTTCTCGGCGCCGCCGAAGCCTTCGACGCCAAGAACTTCGACGCCGACACCCTCTACGCCGATTCCGATCCGACCTCGTGTCCAGCGGTCTGGTCATCCGGCTTCGGGCTCGACGCCGGCTACGGCTCCGACGTAGTCGATTCCGGATCTGTCGACTTCATTCATGAAGGAGAGGTCGAGGCGTGAGGCACAGACTTCTGGAAGAGCAGAGGTACCGTGAAGCAGAAATGGAAGAGGGTGAGCTCGAGGATTCAGAGGATTTTTTCGATGATCTGAGAGAGGCTAGTGGTCTTGAGCTGTCTCCTGATTGGGATTTGGGCTCTGTTTCTGACGCCCCTTCTAATGATGTGACACCTTATCACGTGGTTATAAGGAAGGCTGCAGACTTGTTGAATATAGCACTTCCTACTGCAGAGTATAAAGCTAATATACTGACTGAAGTCCTTCATTCGCCTACCTCTGTGGTCGAGCCTATGCTCCCTTTCAATGATGCTTTGGCGGAGCCTATATCTGAGGTTTGGAAAAGGCCGCTTACAGCCCCTGTTGTTTCGAGCGCTTTTGCAAGAAGGTACAGGGTGGCGCCTGTTGACCCGGACTTTTTATCCACACACCCCTTACCAGAGAGCTTGGTTGTGCAGGCAGCCTGCTTGAAAATATCTGCAGGCGCTTGTCCACAGGTTCCTGGGGATAAGGATTCAAAGAAGCAGGACCAGGCTGCTAAAGTATTTTCCTCGGCAAGCATGGCGCTCAAATCGACTAATGCTACTTGTCTTATGGGACGCTATATCCATGCGTTGATGATTCAGTCAAACAGCTGGTTCCAAAACTTCCTGAGGAGGATAGGAAGGATTTTCAAGAGGTGATTGTTGACACTCAGGCTGCCGCAAGACAGGTCATTCAGAGTGGTCTGGACACTGCTGACTCGGTAGCAAGAGTGATGGGTTCTTCAGTGGCCACAAGAAGAGCGGCATGGCTTAAATCATCTGAGTTCTCTGCGGATGTCCAAGCTGCCTTGATGGATTTGCCCTTTGATGGGTCAGGATTGTTTGGAAAGAAGGCTGATGCTGCTTTAGAAAGGTTCAAGGACAGCAGAGCGACAGCGAGATCTTTGGGCCTGCAGTCCAGAGGTACTGCGGTGAAGAGGTTCAGAGGTTTTGGCAGGTCTTCCTTTCGGACCTACAGACAGCCAAAACAGCAGCAGCAGCAGCAGCAAAATACGCTGTACAAGTCGTACAGAAGCAGGCAAAGAGCTCGTCCAAGGGGTCGTCAGGCCTCCTCCTCCTCTTCTACCTCTTCCCAACCCCCTGCCACCACAGCAAAGCAGCCCTAGATCCGCCATTCCGGATCATGTGGGCCCAGTGGGGGGCCAGCTTACCCATTTTCTACGAGATTGGGAATTGATTACATAGGATCTTTGGGTTCTCAATCTCGTGGAGAATGGGTATGCTCTTCCCTTTCGGGAATTTCCCCCCAATTACCCTCCTTGCAAAGGTTTTTGTGCAGAGGACCACCTGCTGCTCTTGCAGGAAGAAGTCCTGGCTCTGTTCAGAAAGGGTGCGATAGAGGTGGTTCCAGAGCAGGAGAGGGGTCAGGGGTGCTACTCCCGGTATTTCCTGATCCCCAAAAAGGATGGCAGACTTCGTCCAATCCTGGATCTCAGGATCTTGAACCTTTACCTGAAGCAGGAGAAGTTCAAGATTCTCACCCTTGCACAGGTTCTTCAAGCGCTGCTGGAAGAAGACTAATGGTGTCGATCGACTTGCAGGATGCGTATTTCCACATCCCCATTCTGAAGTTGCACAGGAAGTATCTCCGTTTTACGGTGGGATCACAACACTACCAGTTTGCGGTCCTTCCGTTTGGTCTTACTACTGCGCCTCGAGTCTTCACCAAGGTGATGGCAGTGGTGGCTGCACATCTCAGAAGGTCAGGAGTTCCAGTATTCCCTTATCTGGACGATTGGCTGATCAAAGCAAAATCTCCAGAGAAAGTGCTCCATCATCTGCAAGTCACAACTCAGTTGTTGTATAGGTTGGGTTTTTCAATAAATGTACCCAAATCTCACCTGGTGCCCTCCCAGCGCAACCTGTTCATAGGTGCTGTACTGGATACAACTGTATGTCGGGCATTCCCTCCACCTCAAAGGATTCGCGACATACAGGAAATGATTCCTTTATTTCACAATGGAGCGGTCATTCCAGTCTTGAAGGTCCTTCGTCTGCTCGGTCTGATGGCTTCCTGCATTCTGCTGGTCAACCATGCATGCTGGCACATGAGGGCGCTCCAGTGGTGCCTCCGCAGGCAGTGGTATCAGCACAACGGAGATCTCAGGGAGTCCATCAGGATCTCCAGAGATACTGCAGCGGATCTGTCTAGGTGGAGTGTGGAGGGCAATCTGTCTCAAGGAAAGCCTTTCCAACTTCCTCCTCCGGTGGCCACAGTGATAACGGATGCGTCCACTCTAGGGTGGGGTGCTCATCTGGGGGATCTGGAGATTAAGGGTCTTTGGTGTCCAGAGGAAAGGTTGCTTCACATCAACCTTCTGGAATTGCGGGCTATACGTCTGGCGCTCAAGTCCTTCCTCCCTTCCCTTCGCGGGCGGTCGGTTCAGGTCCTGACGGACAACACCACCGCGATGTGGTATGTAAACAAGCAGGAAGGAGTAGGGTCGCAGTGTCTCTGCAGAGAGGCTCTGCGTCTCTGGTCCTGGGGTCAGGACCATCAGATTTGTCTGATGGCAAATCATCTGGCCGGAGTTCTGAACGTGCCTGCAGACAGTCTCAGTCGGCAGTTCTCAGCCGACCACGAGTGGAGGCTTCATCCAGAGGTAGTTTGTCACGTCTTTCGGACGTGGGGGACTCCTCAGGTGGACCTGTTCGCCACTCGCTAGCATGCTCACTGCCCGTCATTCTGCAGTCTCCGATGCAGGGAGCTTTGAGGGATGCGTTTCAGTTGAGTTGGGGCTCGCAACTCCTTTACGCGTTTCCTTCCATACCCTTGATACCTCGGGTTCTGAGGAAGATTCGCCAAGACTGGGCCCAAGTTATATTGATCGCCCCGGATTGGCCAAGAAGGGTGTGGTACACAGATCTTCTCCACCTCTCCTCGTGCCCGCCGCTCCGTCTCCCTTTCAGGGCAGATCTCCTCTCTCAGATGGAGGGGCAGGTTCTACACCCCCAGTCCTTCCACCTTCATGCCTGGAGATTGAACGGGGCAACCTGAATTCCTTTTCTCTCCCACTTGATGTGGTGGATGTCATTCTATCGGCCAGGCGTGACTCCACCAAGTCAATCTATTCATACAGATGGTCTAAATTTGTGACTTGGTGTGGGGAGAAGTCCATTGACCCTTTGCGGGCTCATTTGTCAGATATACTTCTATTTGCTCTTTCTTTAGCGCAGCAAGGTTTTGCTGTGGCTACAGTGAAAGGTTGTCTTTCGGCTTTGTCGTCATTTCTCTGCCTGCCGGATCAGCCGTCCTTATTTAAATCTCCTATTGTTTTAAGATTTCTGAAGGGCCTTACAGATAAATGTCCTCCTACTCCTTTTATTGTGCCTCAATGGGACTTGAATCTGGTGCTTACTTTTCTAATGGGTTCCCCTTTTGAACCTTTACATAATTGTCCTTTGAGGTTGTTGTCTTTTAAGACGGTTTTCCTAGTTGCAATTACCTCGGCAAGGAGGGTGAGTGAGCTTCAAGCTCTTAGTTCAAGGCCCCCATTCTTGACCATTCATGCTGAACGAATGGTTCTTAGGACCAGGGCTGCCTTTCTGCCTAAGATGGTTACTCCTTTCCGTCTAGGACAGTCTATTACCCTTCCTACCTTCTATCCTCCCCCTCACCCTTCCAAAGAGGAGGAGCGGCTTCACCGTCTGGACCCTAAGAGGGCGGTGAGCTTTTATCTTGATAGGACAAAAGACTATCGACTTGATGACCAGCTGTTTGTTGGATTTGCTGGCTGCAGAAAAGGAAGAGCTGTGCACAAGCGCACACTTTCGATATGGATAATACTATGCATCAAGATCTGCTATGCCCTGGCTGGTAAGGAACCTCCGGAGGGTATAAGAGCCCACTCTACTAGAGCAAAGTCTTCAACATCTGCTTTGTCTAGGGGTGTACCTGTTGAGGACATTTGTAAAGCGGCAACTTGGGCCTCCCTCCACACTTTCGCGAAGCATTACTGCTTAGATACCGAAGTGAGGAGGGAAGGCCACTTTGCGCGTTCTGCCCTCCATGATTTTCTGGTATAGAAGGGTGGACACCCTCCTCCGGGAGTGGGGACTGCTGTGGGAATCTATTCACAAGGTGAGGAATCCACTGGCAGATGTACCCATCAGAAGAACAAATTACTTACTTTCGGTAACGCTTTTTCTGGTGGATACAGTATCTGCCTGTGGATTCCTCACTGACCCACCCGCCTCCCCGTTGTCCACTCTTCTATACCTGAGTAACTGTGATATTAATATGTTTTTAATTGTTGAAGGAAAAGTTTTATTTCAATTGCTTTTCTGCTTGGTTTCACACTGTGTGTGTTATCTTGACATTTGTGTACTGTGTATATATCTACTGATGTCGGTCCGTCCGTGTGCCTCGAAGGCACGGAAAAAAGGGCGGAACTGATGTCATCACGCCGGCGTGGGCCTATTATGGAGTCGGTGACGTCAGCGGAGTCGCGCGCGGTGTCGTGCCTCTGTGACGTTGTCGGCGCGAAGCTACAAAAAGAATTTCCGAATGTTGCTGACGCAAGGGGATATTCACAAGGTGAGGAATCCACAGGCAGATACTGTATCCACCAGAAAAAGCTTTAGCGAAGGTAAGTAACTTGTTCTTTATCAACACAGATACCCTCTCACTGATACTGCGTCCACTAAACAGACCATTGCTAGAAGGATAGTGTCCTGCAAAGCCTGTTGTCAACGAGCTAACAAAGCACTGCCTGGTAAACATAGGCGCTCATAACTTATGGAAAGACATCTACTACTGCTTGGTTAAGAAACATTCCTCATAAAGATCTCTTAATACCTTCAGTAAACAATGTTTGGATGAGGATTCTAATGCTGATACGATGGTTGGTCAGGCAGCGTTATAGACGCTGGATAGCTAAAATTGTACATTGTCAGCATCTTTCTGTAAGGATTACCGGAATCTGCTTTCACGATTTTCCGCTACTCTACTCTAGTTTGGGGTCTATTAGTGAGGACACCAGCATGAAGAAGGAAATGTTACTTGTAATCCTAGTTCTGATAAATATTTGTAACCAATTATTTTTCACCTTGTGAATATGTCAGGCACCAAACTGGATTCGGAGTTTTTCATTGCCACAGTGTGCAGTTCTGCTTTGTCCTGCCCCATAAGTGACGCCGGAGCCACATATATATGCCACCCTTGCATGCTGGCATCATTTATTTTCTTACTGCACCTTTGAACATGGATCCAGAGCACACTACCTCACTTTTTTCTTGTCTGATTGACAATTATTTTGTGAAAATGTTATCTGTGCACGCGATCCTGTTCCCTTCGATGACTACAGGATCCAAACCTTGTAAGGACTGTCTTATCTGTGAAGGAACCGCACCAAGGATGTTTCCGGTGCCTAGAGCTTTTTCAGGACTCCAGGTCTTGCGGGAACAGACCAGGCTGAGTCCCAAGGCAATCTGGGACCACAGTGTCAAGCTTTACATTGCGAAACACATTTGGAAGGTGCATAAGGGCCGGTCCAGGTTGAAGTTGAGGACTTGGGCCTATTTCCATTCTCAAGGCCTTGCTCGTAAAAGGTACTCTTCATATTTGAAGTTGTCCAGTAAGTTCAAATCGAAAAGGAAACATAAGTCGAAGTGCGACTCTCCCTCTTCCCACGCTCTCGTCAGAAGTTGCGTGGACATTGAGGTGCCTCTCGATCTTGTCCCCTACCAAGGAACCGATTCCACAGTTTATGCCAATGCAACATGAATTTCTGGGTCCATCGGCGATGCCACAACAAGTTGAAGCCATATTGTACATTTTTGGCACCCTCCCCATTCCCTCTGATGCACCTTCATCCCAAGGATTTCAGGAGGTTTCTATTCTGAATACTGTTGGCAGATCTGTCCTCTATGCCATTTGCGCGTTTCTTCGGAGGCAGGCTCAGCCACAGTTGTTTGTAAACCCCCTCCAGATGACTGCAAACCTCCGAATGCTTTTGGGGTTTTCGATCAACGTGTCAAAGTCTCACTTGACTCCTTTTTAGAGGCTTCCGTTCATCCAAGCTGTTTTGGAAATGGTACAGTTTCAAGCCTTCCCTCCGGATCAAAAAGTCCAAGTTCATTTGGGCTATGATCTCGATGTTCCAGCTTCTTTCCTTGTCCTCAGTGCGAGTGGCTCTGAGACTTGTAGGCCTACTGCATCCTCCTAGTGGCCTATGCCAGATGGCACATGCAGGCTCTGCAGTGGGATCTGAGGTCTCTAAAGGCTTTGCATCAAGTGAACTTGTTGGATTCGATGCAGGTTCTGGAGGAAACTACGAAGGGCCTGTAGTTGTTGATTACTGACTTCAATGGGACCGTCCTCAGACCCTTCTCCCTGCCCCACCCAGCTCTGACAGTGGTGATGGACGAAACACTGTTGGGGTGGGAAGGTCGTCTGGAAGAGGTGGAGATAAGAGTCTACAGTGGAGACACAACTCCACATCAGTCTGCTGGAGTTGCCGGCCAATCGCTTGGCATTGATGGTCTTCATGCGACCATGAAAGGTAAGCGGGCAGCACCACCTTCTTATGGTACGACAAAACATGGCAGAGTGAGGCTCTGGGCCCTGTGCCACGAGGTCCTGCTCCTTTGGAACTGGCTGAGTCGGCAGCGCTTCACCCCAGTTGTGAACCACCTCGTGGGATCTTTAACTAGTCGGCCAGATGAACTCAGTTGGTGAGGCCTCACAAACGGCACAGGGCGTCTTTCAGCAGTGGGGAAAGCCCTAGCTAGATCTCTGCTCCTCAGACAAGAATGAGCAGTTCCAACACTTTTATGAGTTGTAGCTCCAAAGAAAGCTCTCTCGAGAGATGCATTCTGCTTAGAGTGGAGCTCAGGACTCCTGTATGCTTTCCAGCTTCTGCTTTTCCTGTCCCGAGTCTGAAGAAGATCAGGAACGACCGAGTCACCCTCATGGATACAGATTGTGATACCTAGAACTTCTGGATATGAACATCTGTCCTCCGATGAGACCACCGCTTCAGGAGACTCTTCTGTCGCAGCTGCAGGGTGGGATTCTGGGCAGTCTACATCTTCATGCGTGGAGATTGAGCAGCAGCTACTAATGTCACCCACTAATCCTACTGGATTAGTGGGAGACGTTCTGATGGCCAGACGTTCATCTACAAAATCTGTTTACCCTGGACGCTAGGGCAAGTTTATGACCTGATTCAATTCCCGCCAGACAGGCCCATTATAAGCAACGTTGTTGAATGTTCTGCTTTTTGTGTCGTCTTTATTCCAGCAAGGACTTGCAGTGGGCACAGTTAATGGTTACGCTGGCATCCTTTTTTACATTTGCCAAACCACACTTTCATTAAATCACCTGTTGTGATGCATTTTCTTAACGGTCCATGCGTTTCCTCCCAAACTTTTTGTAGTGCCGCTATGGGACAATAATTTGGTCCTCACCTTCCTGATGTGTACTCCATTTGAGCCAATGCACAGGTGTTGTTTGCGTCTCCTGACTCTCAAAACAGTGTTTCTCTTTAGTAATCTCAGCTCCTCGCAGGAGTGAGCTGCAAGCTCGGTCTGTGTACCCACCATACACCACCTTTTTCTGGACAAACTGGTGTAAAGTTTTGACTCTGATCTGCATTCTTACTCAACCTAAAGCAAAATGAAGACACAGTCCAGCTGCAGAACAATTCCACTTCTTTCGGCTTGGTCCATAACAACCCATAAACACCTTCTAGGCGCATCATAAGCTTGCTCACGTCGTAGGAATTTGACTGGTACTTGATAAATGATTGTAGAGTATTTGATCAAGAATACTTTTAACCTGATCAGGGTTTTCTGGAGCTAAAGGAGTGACTGAAAATCCTAGCTCTAAATTAAACAGTCAGGCTGTGAGCTTTTGTGCAACTGTGTTAAGGGATTCTAGAAAGCGGGGTCTGGAAGCGTCTTCCAGTGCAACAGACAGAAGAGTAAAGATTAGCTGTAGTTTGTTTGAGGTGTGGGCCTTTTTGTAGGGTTCAGAGTGGGTTATGTGGCCCCTAGTAGCCAAAGAGTCACTGAATAAACATGGGTCTCTCTTCTATGAAGGGCGCTGGCAAGAGAGAAATTGGCCTCTGGTTGGCAATGAAGGACTCAGGATGTCTTGGAGCTGCAGGTAATTTGGAAGAATCAGAAAGAGGTAACGGCAGCAGTCTAGTGAGGATGATGGCTTGAGCCGCTGTCTTGTGGCAAGTTAGTAGTAGAAGAGGAATGATCTTCTGTAACATCCTGATAGAATACTAGTAGGTTCGGCACAACCCTGTTAACTTGCCTACAAAAGTAAGAGCATGGTCAAAGAAGAAACGCAAGCTTACACGCACATATGACTGGAATGGGTGCAATGCCAAGATGAGAGGGCGCCAGTCCCGACTCCAGAGAGTGGAGGGTCCCCGGAAGATAAGAACCTATCTGTACAGTTACATTTTCAGCAACATTTCCTCATCCGAAAGGCAACACAGATAAGAAGAGTACCAAAGTCATCAGATGACATCATGACATGGAATAATAATCTCCCTGTCATATCCGGACATCAAACAGCTGGTTTACTTTCAAGAAGCCTCCGGAAAACTCATTAGATTCTTTTAACAATACCTAGAGATATTATTGGAGCTGATCATGATTTTAGACTTTATCAGTTCCAAGATTTACTTGCTAGACCAATTAAAATAGCAGTGTAAAGCAGAAGCCTGAATAGAGCCACAAGCTCAAAAACCCCTGTAAGTTGAAATGTTACCCAAGATCTTTGTGTAATTGAGAATTGGACCAACAATGACTAAACACTGTTACCAGCGTGGCATAGGAGTCCACATACGGTGGCTGAAGGGCCAGGTGGAGAATGGCAAGTCATCAATGGCTTCTGTAACCGATCTCTTCTGTGGCGGGGGGTTACTGTTACAAATGCATTTCTTCTGTGATGGGTGGTGAATGGCTTCTCTGATGGGTGGGGTCTGTGATAGGTGGCGGATGGTGTCTTTAATGTATGGGGTCTGTAATGGGTGGCAGATGGCGCCTCTGACGGAAGGGTCTGTGATGGATGGCATCTGTGATGGGTGGCGAATGGCGCCTCTGATAGATGGGGTCTGTGATGGGTGGTGGATGGCGTCTCTGGAAGTGTCTGGATGAATGGTGCCTCTGATGGGTGGGGTCTGGATGGGTGGGGGATGGCACCTCTGGAAGTGTCTGGATGGATGGCACCTCTGATGGGTGGGGTCTGTGATGGGTGGTGGATGGCGTCTCTGGAAGTGTCTGGATGAATGGTGCCTCTGATGGGTGGGGTCTGTGATGGGTGGGGCCTGTGATGGGAGGGGTCTGTGATGGTTGGCAGATGGTCCCTCTGAGGAAAGGGTCTGTGATGGGTCGGGTCTGTGATGGGTGGGGTCGGTGATGGGTGGGGTCGGTGATGGGTGGGGCCTGTGATGGGTGGGGTCGGTGATGGGTGGGGTCGGTGATGGGTGGGGTCTGTGATGGGTGGGGTCTGTGATGGTTGGCAGATGGTCCCTCTGAGAAGAGGGTCTGTGATAGGTGGGGCCTGTGATGGGTGGGGTCGGTGATGGGTGGGGTCTGTGATGGGTGGGGTCTGTGATGGGAGGGGTCTGTGATGGTTGGCAGATGGTCCCTCTGAGGAAAGGGTCTGTGATGGGTCGGGTCTGTGATGGGTGGGGTCGGTGATGGGTGGGGTCGGTGATGGGTGGGGCCTGTGATGGGTGGGGTCGGTGATGGGTGGGGTCGGTGATGGGTGGGGTCTGTGATGGGTGGGGTCTGTGATGGTTGGCAGATGGTCCCTCTGAGAAGAGGGTCTGTGATAGGTGGGGCCTGTGATGGGTGGGGTCGGTGATGGGTGGGGTCTGTGATGGGTGGGGTCTGTGATGGGTGGGGTCTGTGATGGGAGGGGTCTGTGATGGTTGGCAGATGGTCCCTCTGAGGAAAGGGTCTGTGATGGGTCGGGTCTGTGATGGGTGGGGTCGGTGATGGGTGGGGTCGGTGATGGGTGGGGCCTGTGATGGGTGGGGTCGGTGATGGGTGGGGTCGGTGATGGGTGGGGTCGGTGATGGGTGGGGTCGGTGATGGGTGGGGTCGGTGATGGGTGGGGTCTGTGATGGGTGGGGTCTGTGATGGTTGGCAGATGGTCCCTCTGAGAAGAGGGTCTGTGATAGGTGGGGCCTGTGATGGGTGGGGTCGGTGATGGGTGGGGTCTGTGATGGGTGGGGTCTGTGATGGGAGGGGTCTGTGATGGTTGGCAGATGGTCCCTCTGAGGAAAGGGTCTGTGATGGTTAGGGTCTGTGATGGTTGGGGTGTGTGATGGGTGGCGTCTGTGATGGATGGGGTCTGTGATGGTTGGCAGATGATCCCTCTGAGAAGAGGGTCTGTGATGTCTTCTGTGTTTTTTATAGATCCAAACCCAGATAAACCCGCACGCTATTATCTTCTTACCCAACACCGACGGCATGGAGATGCTGCTCTGCTACGAAGACGAGGGCGTCTACGTCAACACGTACGGCCGGATCATCAAGGACGTGGTGCTGCAGTGGGGAGAGATGCCCACCTCTGTGGGTAAGAGCTGCTGAGGCTGAGGGGCATGCCTGCTTTCTGAGTTACCATGGGGTGCGGTGTGTTGCTGTTGCCTTTTCCTTGTAATGCTAACATCACTAAAGTAACACTTTGTATTCTTTACTTATGTTTGTTTTTAGTAATGCTTGTAAAACCACAATTTATGCCAGGGTGCTTTACTTGAAACACATTCTTATGATTACATATGACAATCCATTCTGTATCTGAGTTATGAAATTCTAGAAAACCAGTGGAAGGCCATAACTGAGAGAGAAGTAGAGAGAAGGGTTGTGGTTCTGGAAGAGGCATGCAAGGATTAGATTGAAATGGAGTCATGGAAGAGAAGGACAGGAGTCGTGGAACTTGTGGAGCCGGCAGGAAAGTGGATGGAGGAGAAAGAAAAGCTGTTGCATCCAACTTCCTTCCAGTTCCGCATTGCTGCCGCCGACCCCTCCAGTGTCCAGGACAGGGTGGGTTAGAGTGTTCGGGAAGGTCGACTATCTTTATTAAGTGTGTCACATGCTCAGCTCCTGGTGTACTCCGCCCAGTTTGAGTGGACCAATAGCTTCTCTTCTACCAAGGAAACTGTTTGATTAGTAATGACCAGTGCAGACTCTCTCAGCAGAGCCCGACACCTACACGAGACACTCTTCCTTTAGGTAGTGTAGGCCTCATACCAAGGCTGAGCTCAAGGTGTGACCGAAGCAGGACATTGAAAACAGATTAGAGCTAAAGTCCCTCTTTAAGATCTGCCCGGCTAATTCTGATCTGTGTGCTAACTCCTATGACCACCTCTATCCTAGGTATGAGTTTCATGGTAAATATTGCCAGCTCAAACCTGCTGATATTTATCAGGTGACAAATGTTCCCTATTTACCTGAAAAAGTGGATTTTGGTGGGGTAAGCACAGAAAACTCCTAACTGGGTGGTGTTTCACACCTGATAAATATCACACAAACTACCAAGGCGCTCGTATGAGGGCCAAAGACATTAAGGTTCCAGCAGAGGTCAAAATGAAAATTGTGAAAACACATTAACTAAAAATCACAGATTAAGAGGGGATAAAAGGAGCAAACCGGATTAAAATTAGCTTTAAGATTTTCTCAAAAGTAGTCTCTTTGAGGATTTCACTTCCTTTTACTTGTTCAGTTTAAGATCTTAGCATCACAGTTCTTGTTGTGCTGTAAAGTGGTGCATAACACTATAGAAAACGGTTAATTAAATCTCCTTCTCCATTTCTGCCACTTGATGTGGCCAAAAGATTGTGACCAATTTCTTTCTGTTGTGCTGTGTGTAGCTCACCACTCTTATGACCATGTCTTGTATTTGTTTTTTAGCATACATCTGCTCCAACCAAATCATGGGCTGGGGTGAAAAGGCCATAGAGATCCGATCCGTGGAGACTGGACATCTGGACGGAGTGTTCATGCACAAACGGGCGCAGCGTTTGAAGTTCCTCTGTGAACGAAACGACAAGGTCCAACGTGTTTTTGACTTTTTGCCTGCCTTTCCTAGACTCTCTCCCTTTATTCCTGTTATTCTTTGCTCTCTGTCCATGTCTACTCCATGTCTCTTCCACCATCATATCTAGTTATGCTTGCGCACCCATGAGGTCTGCATCTGTATGGAAGCTTACGTGTCTATGGAGGACTGCGTATCCATGGTTATCTACATTTCCTTGGATATCTATATAACTTTAAATGCATGCTTGTGTATGGAAGTATTGGTGGATAATTGTGTGTATGACTGCATAACCAAGGCTCCCTGATTATCCATGGCTGCCTGCTTTTCCATGGCTGCCTGCTTATCCATGGCTGCCTGCTTATCCATGGCTGGCTGCTTATCCATGGCTGCCTGCTTATCCATGGCTGCCTGCTTATCCATGGCTGGCTGCTTATCCATGGCTGGCTGCTTATCCATGGCTGGCTGCTTATCCATGGCTGGCTGCTTATCCATGGCTGGCTGCTTATCCATGGCTGCCTGCTTATCCATGGCTGCCTGCATACCTATGGCTGACTGCATATGTTTGGATGCCTGCCAGTTACTTAATCTCTTGAACTCACTCTCTCCATTTAGCACTGATGTGATCTAGTGCAGCTAATTAATTAGGATGTTTATGCCTTTGCGACTAGAAATTCTGTATTTCTGCATCGTAGGCTCTTCATCGATAGTCATAAATGCTTAAATCATTCCCCGTAGCGTGCGTGAACCTTGGAACACCTTTTTATAGTTGTGTTCCATGGAAACATTATACTAGAATGTCTGTCCTTGAGTTTAAATACAGATCGGTGGAACGAAAGCTGAACAGATGCCTCATTTTTCCATCAACCCCTGGACTTGTCATCGATGGTCAGGCTCTTCCCACCTGAAGGGGGGAATGAAGAAGAGGAGTATGGACCCTTTGAGGAGGACCCCAATGGTATGAGGAGCAGGGTGACACCAGTGGCCTGGAAACCATCCCAGACTCCGGCACGCTGTCTCCTCTACGCCCCCTTTTGGAGGAAGGCACATCTTTTGTGACCTTGATGCATCGGGTCTTCAGAGGTCCGTGACCTACAACTGCCAGCCTTTGAGGTCAAGACCACTGTCCTGACGGAGGTCATTCTTCCGGGCTGATCTTTGCCGAGCCCTTACTTTCATCTAATGAGGCCCTCACAGACATGTTTCGGGGAACTGGGCTAAACCTTGCACAGGGGCTCCTTTGCACCGCATGATTGCCTCTTGTCATCGTCCCGCACCAGGAGATCCAGCCTTCCTCACAGCATCCCTCCCCTGCGAGCCTGTGGTGTAGGCATCAACAGCTAAGGTCAACCCGAGTGCATTCCCTTCCACTCCACCATAAAGGGAATCCAAGAGGCTGGACACTTCTGGGAAGAGAATCTTCTCTTCCACCTGCTTGGCCTTGCGCCAATATTCCCATGCTCTATGGGACTCAGTTGCACAGCTGCTGCCGAAGCTCCCTGAAAAGGGCAGAGTGCTCCTGAACCAAACCCTGGTGAATGGTCAGGACGCAGCTGAGTTCGCCATCAGGTATGGACTGGACACTATAGACTCCCTTGCTAGGGCCTTGGCCTCTATAGTGGCACTTCACCACTATGCCTGCTTGCGGTCCTCTGGTTTTTTGGGGGATGTCCAATCATCCTAGATTGACATGCCTTTCAATGGTTCCCACCACTTTGGCGACAAAGCTGACAGGGCACTCAAGCGTTTTCATGCAAGTAAGGTCACCGCCAGATCCCTGGGCCTTTCTCTGACTAACCGACCACAGCAACAGTCCTTTCATCCCTTCCGTGGAGGCAGCTGTGGCTTCTATAGGCAGCCTCAATACCGTCCTTACCCTCCCCTCCCAGCCCTGCAGACTTCCCAGCGTTTTCGTGGCACGGTAGCAGATCCACGAGAGGATGCTGGAGCCCGACCCAGTGCACTGTCCAGTCCTCCACCCCTCCGGGTACCACAGCCTCCCAGCAGTTTTAGTGAGCACTCTATCCAACACGCCCACCCGGTGGGCAGTAAGAACAGGCACCGCCTGCATCAATCAAATGAAATAAATTCTGCCAAGTGGGTGTTCTAAATTGTGCAGAGCCCTTCCATTTGTGGAAACCCCTTCTCCTTTGCCGCCATCCCCAGAACGGCTGACTGGGGACCATCTTTACTTGCTCCGTCAGGAAGTGCGGGCTCTGTTGGCCAAAGGAGCCATTGTGAAGGTGCCAGCACCAGAAGCAGGACGTGGTTGTTATTCCCTCTACCTTCTCGCTCCAGGCAGTCATCACCCACCTCCAGACTACGGCAAACCTCCTGCACTTGCTAGGGTTCACTCTGAACATGCCAAAGTCACACTTGACTCATTCTCAAACTCTTCCTTTCATCAGAGCTTTCCTGTACACAATACAGTTCTGGGCTGCCCTCCAGAGCGGAGAGTCCAGTACATTCAGGCTATAATCCCGATATTTCAACCTCTATCCTGGATTTCGGTCAGACTAACCGAGGCTGCTGGATCTGATGGCCTCTTGCATCCTGCTGGTGAAGCAGACCTTATGGCACACGCATGCTCTACAGCGGGACCTGAAGTCTCAGCACTGGGTCCGATGGCCTCCTGCATCCTGCTGGTGAAGCAGACCTGATGGCACATGCATGCTCTATAGTGGGACCTGAAGTCCCAGCTGGTACAGCATTAGGGGAATCTCTCTGACCTGGTCCAGATTTCAAAGGAGACTGTAAAAGATTTGTATTGGTGGCTAACGAGCCACGATTGGGTCAACTGCAGATGGTCTTCCTTCCCCACAAGGAGCTGACAGCGGTGACCGATGTTTCATGTCTGGATTGGGGTGGCCATCTGGGAGAGGTGGAGATCAGAGGACTCTGGTTTCCTGCAGAGTCTCAGTTCCACGTTGGTCTCCGGGAGTTGATGGCTAATCACTTGGCATTGAAAGCCATCAAGGGAAGGCTGGTGAAAGTATTCACAGACAACACCACTGCCATGTGGTATTGTAACAAACCGGGCCTTTTGGGGTTGTGAACTCTAGAACAGTAGGCCATGCCCCTCTGGACTTGGCTGGAGTGCCGGGACATCTACCTGGTTGTGTCGGGATCTCTCAATCAATCAATCACAGAATTTGTAGAGCGCTCTACTTACCCGCGAGGGTCTCAAGGAGCTGGGTAAAAAAATAGGGGGTGGTGCTGCTACTGGTCTAACAGCCAGGTCTTGAGTAGCCTCCTGAAGGTCAGCAGGTCTTGGTTTTGTCGTAGGCTGAGTGGAAGGGTGTTCCAGGTCTTGGCGGCGAGGTGGGAGAACGAACTGCCGCTGATGGTTGTTCTTCGGATGCGCGGGACGGTGGTGAGGGAAAGGTCGGCGAAGCGGAGCTGGCAGTTAGGGACGTAGAAGAGGAGTCGTCTGTTGAGGTAGGCTGGGCCGGTCTTGTGGAGTGCCTTGTGTGCGTGGATGAGGAGTTTGAAGGAGATTCTCCTGTCGACGGGGAGCCGGTGCAGGTTCCTCAGGTAGGGGAGTGATGTGGCTGTGGCGTGGTACGTCCAGGATGAGGCGTGCAGAGGCGTTTTGGATGCGTTGCAGTCATTTGATGAGCTTGGCCGGTGCTCCTGCGTAGAGGGCGTTTCCATAGTCAAGTCTGTTGCTGACAAGGGCCTGGGTGACTGTTCTTCTTGTATCTGTCGGATCCACCTGTAGATCCTGCGGAGCATGCGGAGGGTGTTGAAGCAGGAGGAGGAGACAGCGTTGACTTGCTTGGTCATGGAGAGCGTTGAGTCGAGGATGACTCCCAGGTTGTGTGCGTGGTCGGTGGGTGTCGGGGCTGCCCCCAGTGTCGTCGGCCACCAGGAGTCGTCCCAGGCTGAAGGGGTGGAGCCGAGGATGTGGACCTCCGTCTTGTCTGTGTTCAGCTTTAGTCGGCTGCTCTTCATCCAGTCGGCCACGGCCTTCATTCCTTCGTGGAGGTTGGTTTTGGCGCTGAGGGGGTCCTTGCTGAGGGAAAGGATCAGTTGGGTGTCGTCGGCTTAGGAAATGATCTTGAGATCATGTAGTCGGGCGACGTGGGCTAGCGGTGCCATGTAGATGTTGAACAGTGTTGGGCTGAGGGATGAGCCCTGGGGAATGCCGAGGATGATCAGGGTGGCTTCGGAGCGGAAGGGGGGAAGGCGGATGCTCTGGGTTCTGCGGAGAGGAAGGAGGTGGTCCAGTCCTGAGCCTTGCCTCGGATCCCAGCGTTGTGGAGGCGTGTGCGTAGTGTGTGGTGGCAGACAGTGTCAAACGCGGCTGACAGGTCCAGGAGGATGAAGGCCGCGGTTTCGCCGTTGTCCAGCAGGGGCCTGATGTCATCGGTGGCGGCGATGAGGGTAGTTTCGGTGCTGTGGTTGATGCGGAACCCGGACTGGGATGGGTCCAGGATGCTGTTCTCCTCGAGCTAGCGGGCCAGTTGTCTGTTGATGGTCTTCTCGATTACCTTCGCCGGGAACGGGAGCAGGGAGATGGGTCAGAAGTTCTTGGGGTCTGCCTTGGGTTTCTAGAGTAAGGCGTTGATCTCGGCGTGCTTCCAGCTCTCCGGGAAGGTCGCTGTCTCGAAGGAGATGTTGATGGCTTTCCGGAGATGGGCTGCAATGGTGGTGCTGGCTTTATTGAAGATGTGGTGTGGGCATGGGTCTGATGGAGATCCGGAGTGGATGGTGTTCATGATTTTGACGGTGTTGTCGTCGTTTATGTTGGTCCAAGAGAGCAGGGGATCGGTGCGGACAGTGGCTGTGGGGGCTTTAACTCTGGCCAGTTATTTATCCATACTTATACTATGTACTATCTCTCAAATTAGCACTCCTCCTGAAAGGCAACTGCCAGTACAATGCATTGTGGGACAAGGTGCCCCCCACCCCAGGTTTTAAAGAGCCAAGTTCCTTTTGTCCTCTGTGTTCAATGTGAGCTCAACACGCTGCAGATTTGGCTTTGTCTTCTCTGCTGAAAGAGGGTTTCGCTGCATTTCTACAAGTATAATCTGGAGAGTTATTCCAAACATGAATGGGAAAACGAGGCGTCTGCTGGCTTTCATTCCACTGATCTGTATATGAATGTCTGGACAAAGATCTTCTATGATACTGTTTCCAAGGAAGGCGACTATATGAAAAGGTTTTCTGTGGCCAGCACACGCAGCAATTATTCAAGCATTTGTGACTTCAATAAAGATATTTAAAATGCAGAACGAGGACCGCAGGTACAGGAGCCTTTCTTTTTGCACAACTGTCCCTTCACCCCAGCCTCACCCCACTAAATATATGTCACACACCAAGAATACAGCATATACCCTTCCTTCACTGCCCCCTCCTTTCATGGTCATCGTACCTTCACCCATTTGGAAAAGGTATACCACAGACAATTCTGTAATAACAAACATGTTTATCTGTTGCTCTGCTCACCATCCTTTGCATCTGGATGGTACAGGCCTGCTCCAGCAGGTAAGGCTGGAACACACTTCTTTAAAAGATCCCCGTCGCTGCAAGAGCTTTGGAGTCTCCATGTTGGAGTGTTCCTCCACGCGTACGAGCCTTAAATCTTGTTGATGCATCACCACTGCAACACACACACTATTTCTGTTTTGTGTGCAGGAATGGGCTTCACTGGCTCTTCACCCTTGTAGAACAGTTCTGTACTTCTTTTGCTGTCTCGCATTTTTAGTAGCATGTTCCTATGCATTTTGTTTTTATAGTGACTTAAAAGAAGAACTTGTCTGCTTCTGCTGCACTTTGTCTTCACAACGAGCTTCACGCATTGTCTAGGTTGCGGCACGCAGTTCTTGGATGCTGAATAGCACAGTCTCTGTATCTCATATTTGTAAACCTGTATCTTGGGAGTTTCTGTGACTCCTGTACTGGAATCCGCCTCAGATTGCTAAGGAACCAATCTGTTTGTGTCCAGGAAGCGGCTGGTACTGAACTACACCTGGGCCAGGACTGAATCAGTAGCTTCTAGTCAAGAGGGACAAAGTTCTGGGAACAGTTGTGTAGTCGTTCTTGCCTGTTGGTATTTCCAAGAGCGTTGCCTCTTCCATTTCAAAGCTTTCTACTTCTCATTTAGACGAACGTCTTCGAGGTGCTCACACCTGTGAGCGCCTTTCAGAGGGTAATTGTTAAGACTTGGGATCCTGCATCAGTGGGGGACCTCTATAGCCCAGTTTTGCCGCGTGAATCTTTTTGGATTCACTACGCTGTGCATTATTCCGCCATCTAGTTGTTGAGTCAGGAATTGTAGTATTTCTTCTTTTTTTGTTTTTCGTGGCCCAAGTGGACATCGACATACCACCATTTGGTGTCCTTTGTGATGTCGACGCGCTTCCTCTGGAAGCTCCCACCTTTGGTCGCCATCTTCAGATTCTTTTTTCCGTTGTTGGGTCTGGATCAACAGTGTAGGGAACTCCAAAACTTTGGAGAAAGAATCGAGGAAAAATCAAAGAAGCATCGAAAATATCACCGTAAAAGACACCGGAGAACAAGTAAGGACAGAAGTCGACGACAGAGGAGAGAACATCGAACAATTTGACGTTCCTATGGAGAATGCGCATACAGGGGGCTCCCAGGGTGCGGTGATGGATAAAACTCCGTTTAAATTCTGTGCAAACTGCCACCACAAGTATGCACAAAAGGATCAACACCTGGTTTGCAATCTCTGCCTGCCGCTCGACCATCGAAGCGAGGACTGCAACGCCTGTGCAGCATTCACCCCGAAGACCCTCAGACTAAGGGAGAGGCAAAGAAGAGCAAACTACAACATGCAGGGGTAGGGGGCACCCCCATCGCTCCGAGATTTGGCACTCTCCAGCGAAGAGGTAGACAACATCGCCGAAGAACCGGAGGACGCCATAGTCGTCGAGGTCGAACAGAAAACGTCATAGGAGGTAAGAGAGTCGCCGAACCCTAAACACTCCACTGATACTCACAAAGGCGAATCAAAGTCCTCGAAAGGAGCAGGGCCGTCGAAGCACTCAACATCGACAGCTGCATCCAGGGACAAACAGCCCATTTGTTCCTTTGAGAAGGACTCCCAGATGGCAAAATCCCAAGACGAGGGAAAGGCGCCGAAGAGCAGCCACGAAAAAGAGGCCTCGTTGTCGAAAAGCGAAGGCCTGAGAGCGGTTTCGACGTCGACAACCCCAAAGAGGAAAGCCGAAACCCTCTAAGCCAAACACGCGGCTGAGATGGAAAAGATAAAGAAAAGACTCGAGGCCAAAATTGCAAGCATATTGCAACGCAAGAAAGACTTCGACGAAAAAAATGAAATTCTACAGCATCCCGTCGAAAGCCACGGCCGAAACATAAAGGTGCGTCGAGGATTTCCAACCGCCGACCACACCTGAACCTGGAGAGGAACAGGAAGAGGATGACCTGTACTATGGCGACGCCGAAGGGGAGGAAGATGAGCAAACTTATCAAGACTCAACGTCCTCGGAGGCTTAGGACTTGCAGTGGCAAGACCTCGTCGACGAGTCCCCGGAAGAGGGGGTAGAGTCATATCCGTTGAGGCCTTCGCTGCCGGACGACATAGGAATCTACAACCAAGTCATCAAAAGAGCTGCAGACACATATGGAGTGCAACTAGAGGAAGAAAAACCCCAGTCTTGCTTCCTCTTGGAGACCTTGTTGCCATCCCAGACTAGAAGCCAGTTCCTGCCCACGCTCCCAAGTGTTCTGGACCAGGGGAAGAAGGCGTTCAAGGAGCCTGCTATGTGTAGAGCAGTAACTCTTCGGGCAGAGAAGAAATATAAACACTCATCGAAGGACCCCATGTACATTAGGGGATCAGTCCCAGCCAACTCCATCATCACAGCCACGGCTAGGAAGAGAGCTAATATACCCACGAACTCTGGCCCACCACCAGATTAAGAGAGCAAGAGGATGGACCTGATGGGTAGGAAGTTGGAGAGAAGTGCGGCAATACAATGGCGCATCGCCAATTCCAATGCACTCATCAACAGGCACGCATACCAACACTGGGAAGAAGTGGGTGAACTCCTCAAGCATGTACCAGAGCAAAATGAATTGTATGCTGTGCAAATTACCTCTCACTTTTATACTTGTTGTTCAATGAGCTGATTCAAAACCAATTAGGTATTTCTTTCCGTCTATAGTATTTGCAAATGTATACCTCTCTGTAATGGAAAAATAAATGATGATTTTATTGCATAGTGTTAGGGAATGTCATCGATAGTGGTCTTTTCTATGTATGTATCTATACATACTATGTCAATGGGGTTGCTGTTCAACCCTTTTCTTATATATCCTGTTCTTGTTTCTCATCTGCACCTTCCACTCGTTCCGTGGTTTGTGATAAAAGCAGTTATGTGAAGGAAAAGTAGGTACTTTCTTAGCACGAGTCCTTTTTAAATCACCTTTTGTGATCTTCCTAATAAAATATACCATTATTATCAAAGTTCTCGCCTGTGGATCATTCTTCAATGATCTTTAAACATGCATCAAGCCAAAACAGTGTATTATGAGCTCAGTCCACCCGATTAAAGATACTACAAATGAAACAGAACAAAGTAATGTCAAGAACCGATCAATGGTCTTATTCTGCAACAAGGTTTGCATCATCATGCCAAGTATTTAGATAGGTCTAGTTGCTGACTCGCTCTCTGCTTGAAGTTAACACCAACTTGATCATATTGCTCATTATCGAAGATAAAATATAGATGCAGTTCATATTAGCCTACGTTCTATATTTATAAAGACATCATTCAATGGTAAATTTTGTGTTAAAAAAGGGGAAGTAAGAACTTATGTTTAGCCTCTTCCACTTCTCTTGTAATTTTTTAAATAAGTTTCAGCCCCCTCTGGCAACCCTCCGGAAACCATTGCACGTTAATTAGCGTATTCTTCGGTCTATATTAATTATGACCGCAAGCTCAAATAGATTTATGTTAACAGAGAAAAGAAAGACCTCATGCTTAGACTCTTACATTTCTCCTTTTCTTTTTTTTAAATAAGCATTTATTAGTTAAAATCCCCTCTAGGGTCCCTTCAAAAGCCATTGCCTGTTTGTTAACGTGTTTCACTCTAACAGCTCTGAAACCTGCTCGCTCTCACCCACAAAAGCATTACATTTTCCAGCATTTACTGATAGTTAAACTCCAAGTACAATTTTAATCTAATTACAAAAAGCTAAAGCCTAACCCCACAGACTTTAATGTCTATCGTCACTCACCGCAAACCTATTTCTCTATACGTCCATTCTCCCGTCCGTTTCAAGATGCAAGTGGTGTGGCGGGCCTGACCTTCTATTTATACTGCGTCTCAAATTGGATGCATTACACCTGTGTACGTGCAAAATCTATCCGTTTGAATCTAGTTTTTGCTTTGATCTTTAACCCCTTCCATGCTGCCCAGTGCTGCCGTCGGCCAATGCCGCACTTCCGCAAAATCGCGGGCGCATGAAACAGGTTAACTCCCAATTTCATGTATATACCTTCTGTGTTTATAAATAACGTTATAAACACAAAACTGGTTCTAAATTTAAATATTAAGTTCTACCCATCATCTTTGACAAAAACATTTGGTCCCTACTAACATACCCTACACTCTAGACTGTGAAGCATAATCTCATGTTATTTAAAGGAAACCTCCTCTCCAGTGCATCTTAATCTAGATGGAAATTATGTATTCTTATTAAGGTTGAAAGTTCCTTCACGGGGTTTTCGAAATCTAGTTGCTGTTTTTACGTACAATTTTCCATTAGTTTATATACCTCGCGCAATTTTTGTAATGTCTATTCTTTACAGTAAGTATAATTCACTTAGGTAAAAATTAAGATAATACAGGGCATCCGGGGTCCCCAACACAAGGGCACCTGGGGTCCCCAACAGAAAGCTAAATGCAACTCTGTAGCAAGTTCAACATCTGCATTATTAGGCTTTGCGAAGCAGCTGGGATCACGACCTATTGAAGCTCTTTTAAAGGTTTATGAGTCAAGTCAAGGATATGTTTATTATGATCGTAATCTTTAAGCAAGAGGCAATACTACAGGTTTAAAATATTCTCATAAAAGGTGATAAAAACATGTACAAAATATTCCCTTATAGGTTAAAACTCTTACACACCCTTATACATTACAAACCAACACCAATAAAATGGCACTTATAATAAAACGTATTATCACATTAAACCACTTTTCCTTTTCTTTAGATCAGGTATATAATTCATGGGTTTAAAATTCATAAAATCATAAAAATTACTCCTGGCTTCTTAGAAGGCTCTGGACCGCCTTTATATATGTTCGAGGCATGTGGGCTGCTAAATTCATATCTATTGCATAGATCGCCGCCTAGTGTTGGGTCCGGATGATTGTACATTGTTGTCCTGGAAGAGTCTTCGAAGTATCACGAGATAGGTGGTGCCTCCCCTGGACTACAGTGCGCATGGGCATCGACTCCATCCCCAGATTGTTTTTTTCCGCCATTGGGTTCGGATGTGATTTCGACGTCTCCTGTTCGGAATCGATAAAACAACTCTTGAAGGCCACAAGGCTTTCTTTACTTCGTCGGTATTGTTAGCGTTCGGTCTCGTGTATATTCCAACTCTTCGAGTCGGATATCTGAGGAGTCGGTGACTCTTCGGTCATCGAGGCCCTGTCGACGCAGCAAGACCCCAACGACTCTACGATGGAACGGAGTCCGTTCAAGTTCTGCCCCGTGTGCGGTTCGAAATACCCTCACATCGACGTGCATCCGGTATGCAACAAGTGCCTGTCGCCGGACCACAACGAGGCCAACTGTATGGCCTGTTCGAAATTCAGGTCGAAGAAGACGCTCAAGATTCGGCGCGTGGCGCGCCTCGAGGCCCAGCGATCGGCACCGGCACCTGTAGACATCTTCGCCGACCCCGAAGCAGACGAGCAAGAGCTTCACCTGCAGATCTCACCTACATCGGCGGAGGTCGAGGCCGACTACGGAGAACCCGTTGAGGGCCTGGACCTAGAAGAAAACGTCGAGGAGGTAGGGGACGACGAGGAAGTTTATGGGGCCGCGGAAGATAGCTCGGAGGAAGAGCTATGCCCCGTGCGTACAATTACTAAGGCTCAGGTCACGGGAACGCCACACGGCCTTACCCACGACCCTACTCCTCAGTCCTCGGCCCCGCCTCCTGGCCCGGCTACGGACATACCAGCGGAGCCACCATTACACAAATCGAAACCGAAACCATCGGATTCGAAAACAACAAAGATGGCCGACAAACCATCGATACCGAAGACGTCTGGGGCCGCGTCGACGCCGTCGTCTTCGGAGGCCTCGAAGCCGAAGAAGGCTGTCGAACAGGCTAAGGTGCCGAAAGGGGCCAAGGAGACCGGCTCGAAGAGGGTCGTCGAGCCGGTGTCGACTAAGGTGGTCGAGTCGAAGTCGAAGAAACCTGTCGAGCCACCTCCAGCCAAGACTGCCGCACCGACTGGTACACGGACAGTCGAAACGAAGTCGGCGAAGGGCACCGAGCCGAAGTCTGGAACCCCGACGCAGAAAGACAAGTCTGCTGCTCCACAGTCGGCGACGTCGACGACTAAGGCCGGGACGGGGGACCGGAGCACAGCTGTCGAAGGTGTATCCGCGCCTCCGCCACCCAAAGACAAATCGTCGACGCATGGATCTTCCCCTGTGGGTGGACAGAGGTCGTCGGTCGGATCGGCGAAGCCGTCCGCATTGTTTACAAAGCAAGTCTCGGACTCCCTGAAGCGGATAAAAGACAAGGCGTCGGAGCAGACAACACCCTCGGTACCGAAGCCAAGTGTTCCACTGAAGAAGACTTCGATGCCGATCCTCTACACTCTACCGCCGAAGGTGCCGCCGAAGGCTTTTGCACCTCGTACGGTGACCGAGGACTCGGTGGCTCAGCTAACTGGAGGCTTTGGTCGACCACCCTTGTCTGACGAACATTCGGAGCGGTTTATCGACGCCGAGACGGGTAGATTAACGCTCTACAAGAGGAAAATTACATCCCAGCCTGTGGAATCCTGTCATTCCTCTAAAGAAGAAAAGGCCTGCACCAGACACGCCGGGCCTTGTGGAACCCATTCCTCAGAGGCCTATGAGGAGTCCTACACCTTCACCCACTGGCTACAATGGAGATGAGGGTGACCAAGATGACCAGTATAACTTCCCTGACAATACTGACCCTGATGAGCAGCAGGACTCATGGATACACTCTGGTGATCAGGGGGACCAACAGGTGGTCAGTGACCCACATCTGTATGGTGTTAAAACTTCTCCAACTGAAGACTCTGCGGCATTTAATGCCTTAATTGAAAGGGCGGCTTCAAACCATAAAGTGGAGATGCATGCCGACCCAGTGGAAGTTGACTTTTTATTTGATACTTTCTCTGCATCAGAAAAAACAGTGAAGACGCTTCCAATGCTTAAGGGGGTTCTCAAGCATGCCACAGACATTTTCAAGGAACCCACCAGAGCCAGGGTGGTGAACCCGCGTATTGAAAAGAAAATACAGGCCGGCACCTGGGGACCCTACTTACATTCGGGGCCAGTTGCCTCTAGACTCTTTGGTGGTCTCCAATGCCCGCAAGAGGGCGAATTCACAGACAACGGGTGAAGCTCCTCCCCCGGACAAAGAGTCTAAAGTGCTGGAGGCAGGGGGCAAAAGGGTGGCTGCGCAGGCAGCCAACATATGGCGCATTTCTAACACACAAGCCCTATTAGCCAGGTACGATAGGGCGCACTATGACACCTTAGAGCAGCTCTTACAACACCTTCCAGGCAGGTTTAAGGAAGGTGCTGAGATGCTGATACAAGAGGGCAAGCTCATTTCCAACGCTGCGATAAAATGTGCGCTAGACGTTGCAGATACAGCGGCAAGAGCGATCAACAATAGTGTTATGTTGAGGCGTCAGGCATGGCTCCGCATCTCAGGGTTCAAGCCAGAGATACAAACGACTATCCTCAACCAGCCCGTCAATCCAGACAGACTGTTTGGCCCTGAGGTTGATACCACCCTCGGGAAAATCAAGAAAGATACTGAGACGGCTAAGTCCATGGGGGCACTTCAGTCTCAGCAATACAGAGGAAACACTTTTCGTTGCTCAAGTGCTCCGGGGTGTTACCAGAGGACACTTGGCACAGCAGTCGCATTTCACCAAAGGAGGCGCCCAGGCCTCGTACCCAAAACAGAATAGAGGTGGTTACAGAGGAAACAGCGCCAAGGGCAGAGGCAGAGGCAACAATAATTCCCGTTCCTCTGCTGCCAACAAACAGTGACTCCCTGTCACTGCCCCCCGACCATCCAACACCTGTCGGGGGGAGACTCCATCAGTTCCTGCCAGTCTGGAAGTCCATCACCACAGACAGGTGGGTAAGGAAACTTATCCAGTTCGGCTATTGTTTGGAGTTAACGTCCACTCCACCCAACATACCCCCAAGGCAACGTCCTATGTCACCAGAGCACTTGCACTTATTGCAGCAAGAGGTTCTGGTGATGCTGCAAAAGGGCGCAATAGAGCTCGTGCCAGTGGAGGAAGAAGGCACAGAGGTTTATTCACTGTACTTCTTAATCCCAAAGAAGGACGGCTCGCTCAGACCCATTCTGGACCTACGCCCCCTCAACCTGTACATACTCTCAGAACACTTCCACATGTTAACACTACAGCAGGTTCTTCCATTGTTAAACCAGGGAGACTTCCTCGCAACCTTGGACCTCAAGGATGCTTACTTTCACATACCACTCCACCCATCACACAGAAAGTACCTCAGGTTCACCATACACAACAGGCATTACCAGTTCAAAGTCCTGCCCTTTGGAGTGACCACTGCCCCCAGAGTGTTCACAAAGTGTCTGGCGACCGTGGCAGCGCACCTCAGGAGACAGAACATACATGTCTATCCTTACCTGGACGACTGGCTCGTTCAGGCCAAGTCGGCTCAGCAGTGCGCTGCGGACATGTCCCACACCATTCACCTTCTTCACAGTCTGGGGTTTTCGTTAAACTATCCAAAGTCGCACCTCCAGCCAGCCCATGTGCGGCAGTATCTGGGCGCGACAATCAATACCCTGACAGCTACGGCTCAGCCGAACTCGGTGAGGATCGACAACATCCAGTCGCTCATCCGGAGGTTCAGACCGCAACACTCACTCCCAGCGAGAGTGTTCATGCAGTTGATAGGCATGATGGCCTCCTGCATCTTCATAGTCCCGCACGCACGGTTGCATATGCGTCCGCTCCAAGAATGCTTGGCGCATCAGTGGACTCAGGCTCAGGGACAGTTAAAAGACCTAGTGTTGGTCACCGGTCGGGCATACAACTCTCTGCATTGGTGGAATCCACACAACCTTTGCAAGGGCCGACCGTTCCAGGAGCCAGTGCCACAGATTATCCTAACGACGGACGCATCTCTCCAGGGGTGGGGAGCTCATGTGCTCCACTACACTGTGCAGGGACTATGGACGACACAGCAGAAGAGGATGCACATCAACTATCTAGAATTGATGGCAATCTTCAGGGCACTCAAATCCTTCAAGATCCATCTGTGCAACAAAGTTGTGTTAATCCGGACGGACAACATGACGGCGATGTATTACATCCAGAAGCAGGGAGGTACACACTCTCCACAGCTGTCTCACCTGGCTCAGAGCATGTGGAAGTGGGCCATTCAGAGGAACATCTTCCTCATGGCGGAACACCTCCCGGGCACGGACAATCAGATGGCGGATCTGCTCAGCAGATACAGCCATCAGATGCACGAGTGGGAGATACATCCATCAGTACTCCACCCGTACTTCCAGCAGTGGGGTCATCCGGAGATAGACCTGTTTGCCACAAGGGAAAACGCAAAATGCCAAAGCTTTGCCGCCGGGTTCCCTCACCCACAGTCGCAGGGAAATGCGATATGGATGAACTGGTCAGGCAGATTTGCGTACGCTTTTCCCCCAGCACCTCTAATACCGCTGGTGGCAAGAAAGCTAAAGCAACACTCGATGACACTCATCCTGGTTGCTCCAACGTGGGCACGCCAACCGTGGTACACCACGTTTCTGGAACTCTCCGTGGTACCGCATCAAAGGCTGCACCTCACGCCCAGGCTTTTGACGCAGAACCATGGCGACATTCAGCACCCAGATCCGCAACAGCTCAATCTGGCGATCTGGCTCCTGAGGTCTTAGAGTTTGGCTACCTTAACCTGCCTCCAGAATGCATGGACATTATCAAGGAGGCACGGAAGCCCACTACAAGAGCTTGCTATGCAGCAAAATGGAAGCGGTTTGTCATTTATTGCACGGAACATAACATGAACCCGCTAGATGCGTCCATTCCTAACATCATCTGCTATTTGTTACATCTTTACAAATGCAATCTAGCGTACGCTTCCATTCGGATACACTTATCCGCCATAGCGGCCTATCTTCAAAACAGGCAGCATCTCTCTGTTTTCAGGGTGCCTGCCATTAAAGCTTTTCTAGAAGGACTGAAGCGGGTCATTCCTCCCAGGACCCCACCCGCTCCAGTGTGGAATCTCAACGTGGTCCTCACTAGGTTGATGGGCCCACCTTTTGAACCTCTACATTCATGTGAGGTTCAGTTCTTGACTTGGAAAGTGGCTTTCCTAATTGCTATCACGTCTCTGAGACGTGTTAGTGAGCTACAAGCGCTCACAATACAAGAGCCATTTATACAAGTGCATTCAAACAGGGTAGTGCTCCGTACTAACCCTAAGTTCCTTCCAAAGGTGGTGTCACAGTTTCATGTCAATCAAACGATTGAACTACCCGCATTCTTTCCAAATCCAGAAACAGTTGCAGAAAGAATGCTCCACACGCTAGACGTTAAAAGGGCATTAATGTACTATATTGACAGAACACAACCCTTTAGAAAAACACAGCAACTTTTCGTTGCCTTCTCCGCACAGCACAGAGGCAACCCTATTTCCAAAGCTGGAATTGCCAGGTGGATCGTTAAATGCATTCAGATTTGTTATCAGAAGGCTAAACGCACTTTAACGGTCCCCCCCCAGGGCGCACTCCACACGCAAGCTGGGGGCCTCCATGGCATTCCTAGGTAACATTCCTTTGGAAGACATTTGTAGAGCAGCCACGTGGGCTACACCACATACATTTACCAAACATTACTGTGTAGATGTGCACTCTAAACAGCAGGCAGCTGTAGGACAGGCTGTTCTCAAAACTCTTTTTCAGACTTCTGCAGCTGGCACGGGCGGCCGCCGTTAATGAGGGGACTGCTATGTATTCTATGCTATAGATATGAATTTAGCAGCCCACATGCCTCGAACTGAATATGCTACTTACCAGTATGCATCTGTTCTTGGCATGTAGGGCTGCTAACATTCATATTGCCCACCCTCCTCCCCGGCGCCTGTAGCAGCTGCAGATTACTTCATGCATTTCATCACTAGCATGGACATCATTTACACTATCGCGCTCCATCTTTGCCACAATGGCTAAAAACAATCTGGGGATGGAGTCGATGCCCATGCGCACTGTAGTCCAGTGGAGGACCCACCTATCTCGTGATACTTCGAAGACTCTTCCAGGACAACAATGTGCAATCATCCGGACCCAACACTAGGCGGCGATCTATGCAATAGATATGAATGTTAGCAGCCCTACATGCCAAGAACAGATGCATACTGGTAAGTAGCATATTCATTTCCTAGGGCAATAGCAATCTCGATACTGGGCATTTCTGTTAGGAGGTTGGCCGCCTGTGCCCTTGTTCTTATATCGTGTTTTAAAAATATTGGGCGCAGTCACAGTTTACGCTGTTCTAATAATGTTAAGCAGACGAGAAGGATATGCACAAGGTCTCCTTTCGTGCCCAGGTTACACCTGCAGCACCCTTTATGATCTAACATTTTTGATTTAAGATCTTTATTTATCAACCATGGATTGATCCCAATCCGCAATCTTAGTATCTCCTGTCTATAACAGCGATTTGGTAGGATATCTAAGTAGGGAAACCAGTTTTCATTTGACAATGAGTTCATCATAAATTCTACTGATTTTTTCTTTGCCAGATAGCCCATATCAGTCTTTCTGGATACTTCCTTCCCATTAAAGTTTAGCTCACTCTTAGGACAGACGATTTGTTGTGTTTCCTGACTCACCTCCACCTTTAGCCTTTCACAAACCTATACCATTCTTTCCCTACAAGCTTTTGCGCATTTTAGGTCACTATTTTGAATTTCTTTCCTACACCATTGTGCAACTTTTTGACCTTCTGTATCTTCCAATCGTTTCCAGAGTCTGATTACCACAGTTTGTACTTGTACCTCCCAAGACTTTGTTCCTATTTCTATTCTTATTGCTTGGGCCATGGATGATTGTGGGAGAGATAAGAGGCTTTTCAGGCATTTCTCTTCCATCAAGTCCCAGACTCCCTTACCGCTCAAATAAAGGATTTCTGCTCCGTAAAGACTTGTGGGGGTATCATTGCGTTAAAGGCTTTTAATAGTGGACGGTGTGACAAATCCCCATAATCCCGATTAAACATTTTTAGTCCACAGATTGAAGTATGAGCTTTTGCTTTTTGGGCTTCCAGATGTTTTTGCCAGTTTAGTGTCTTATCGAATCATATCCCTAGGTAATGGTATTCTTTGACCGTTTCCAGTTTAAGATCACCTAAATACCAATTAAACTTACTTGCCTTTTTACCAAAGCATAAGATCTTTGTTTTGTCTAAGTTTACTGTTAAGAATTTGCTAGCACAGTATACATTAAATGAGTTCAACTTTCTTTGGAGGCCTATCTCGGTCTGGTCTACTATTACCAGATCGTCTGCATAGAGTAGACAGGGCACCTTTTTTCCGTCCATTCTGGGACTTGCGCTACCCTCAACTTCTAGATAGGTAGGTAAGTCTGAGAGGAATATGGAGAATAACTGTGGGGCCAGAACACAACCCTGTCTCAAGCATTTGCAATGGGTATTTTGTGTGTCAATGACCCCACAGTATCCCTGATTACTTGGGCCCAGTTTCCTCGGTGTAGCTCTTTTATTATTGTCAGTAGATCTTTGGGAATTTTTTCCTTTATTAATGTTTCCCATAGGCAATCCCGATCTACTGAATCGAAAGCTGCTCGGAAGTCAACGAAATAACAAGTCAAGTCAAGTCAAGTCATAGGATTTATATAGCGCACTACATACCCAGAGGGTTTCAAGGCGCTTAGGAAGGGGAGGAGGATTATTTGTCAAATATCCATGTTTTAAGCTGCTTTCTGAACGCTAGGTGATTCTGGGTGAGGCGAAGGTAAGCGGGGAGTGAGTTCCATGTTTTGGCAGCCAGGTAAGAGAAGGATCTGCCTCCCATGGTGGTCTTGTTGATGCGAGGTACAGTGGCGAAGGCTTGGTTGGAGGAGCGAAGTTGGCGGGAGGGGGAGTAGAAGGACAGTCGAGAGTTGAGGCAATCTGGTCCGATGTCGTAGAGTGATTTGTGTGCGTGGGTGAGCAGTCGGAAAGTAATCCTCTTATTGACGGGTAGCCAGTGGAGATCTTTAAGGTGACCAGAGATGTGTTCGTTGCGTGGGATGTCTAATATGAGCCTGGCTGAGGCGTTTTGGATTCGTTGTAGTTTCTTCTGGAGTTTAGCGGTGGTACCTGCGTAGAGGGTGTTTCCGTAGTCCAGTCGGCTCGTGACCAGAGCGTGGGTGACTATTTTCCTTGTTTCGGTGGGGATCCAGCGAAATGTTTTTCTGAGCATGCGAAGAATGTTAAAGCAGGAAGAGGATACGGCGTTGACTTGTCTGTTCATTGATAGTGAGGAATCCAGGATGACACCAAGGTTCCGTGCGTGGTCTGTCGGGATGGGTGCATTTCCGAGGGCTTCCGGCCACCAGGAGTTGTCCCAAGCAGAGGGGGATTTACCTAAGATGAGGACTTCTGTTTTGTCTGAATTCAGTTTCAGTCGGCTTTGTTTCATCCATTCGGCGACTTCTTTCATTCCTTCGTGAAGGTTAGTTTTGGCGGTGCTGGGGTCCTTGGTGAGAGATAGGATCAGTTGAGTGTCATCCGCGTAAGAGATGATGTTGAGGTTGTGTTGGCGGGCGATGGCCGCGAGGGGGCTCATGTATACGTTGAAGAGGGTGGGACTGAGTGAGGATCCTTGCGGTACGCCGCAGATGATTTCAGAGGCCTCGGACTTGAATGGTGGGAGGCGGACTCTCTGGGTTCTTCCGGTGAGGAACGAGGTTATCCATTCCAGTGCCTTTCCTTGGATTCCGATGTTTCTGAGGCGTTGTAAAAGGGTGCTGTGGCAGACTGTGTCGAAGGCTGCAGAGAGGTCGAGGAGGATGAGGGCGACTGTGTCTCCATTGTCCAATAGAGTTCGAATGTCGTCTGTTGCTGCGATGAGGGCGGTCTCAGTACTGTGTTTGGCTCGGAAGCCAGATTGTGAAGGGTCGAGTGAATTGTTGGCTTCGAGGAAGGCGGCGAGCTGGTTGTTGACAGCTTTTTCGATGACTTTGGCCGGGAATGGAAGAAGCGAGATGGGGCGGTAGTTTTTGAGTTCGGTGGGGTCTGCTGTTGGTTTTTTCAGAAGGGCGGTGAGTTCAGCGTGTTTCCAATCTTCTGGGAAGGTAGCGGAGTTGAAGGAACAGTTGATGACGTCTCGGAGGTGAGGAGCTATGACGGAGTCTGCTTTGTTGAAGATGTGGTGAGGGCATGGGTCTGTGGGGGATCCAGAGTGGATGGAATTCATCAGGCGGATGGTGTCCTCAGTGGAGATGGGGTTCCAGGCGTTAAGGGTGTTAACGGGGGGCAGATGGTCAGCTGATGGTAGGGTGGGCTGGCTTCCAGGTTGGTTGTCGAAGCTGTTGTGGATGTCAGCAATCTTGTTGTGGAAAAAAGAGGCTAGGGAGTCGCAGAGGGCTTGAGAGGGGGTGATGTCGTTGGAGTTGGCCGAGGGGTTGGAAAATTCCTTGACGATGTTGAAAAGTTCCTTGCTGTTGTGGGCGTTGTTGTCCAGTCGATCTTTGAATGCTGTTTTCTTGGCTATTCGGATCAGTTGGTGGTGAGTACGGATGGCGCTTTTGAAGGCGTCCTTGTTACTGGCGGATGGGTCTTTTTTCCAGGCCTTTTCACGGGAGCGGCACAGTTTCTTGGACTTCTTGAGGTCATCGTTGAACCATGAGGCCTTCTTGATGCCGAGTTTGTGTTGGCGTTTTTTCAGTGGTGCTAAGGTGTCGGCGGTGTTGGATAACCAAAGGGTGAGGTTAGATGCGGCTTCGTTGGCGTTAGAAGAGAGGGCTGGGGAGGTTTGAAGGAGCGATGTGGAGATCTGCTCCGTGGTGATTTTGTTCCAGTTTCTTTGAAGAGTTGGTTGGAGGTGGACGATGGGTTTCGGTTTGTTGTAGGTGAAGTGAACGCAGCTGTGGTCAGTCCAGAGGAGATCCGTAGTGTGGTTGAAGGAGACATGGTTGCTGGAGGTGAAGATGGGGTCGAGTGTGTGACCTGCGATGTGGGTGGGGGAAGTGACCAGTTGTTTAAGTCCGAGGTTGGCGAGGTTGTCTAAGAGGGTGGCGGTGTTGCGGTCGTTGATCTTTTCCAGGTGGAAGTTGAGGTCTCCCAGAAGGATGTAGTCTTTGGAGGGGAGCGCGTGTGGGGTGATGAAGTCCGTGATGTCTTCACTGAATTTTGCGCGGGGTCCTGGTGGTCTGTAGAGGAGGGTGCCTCTGAGTGTGGTCTTGGGGTCGATGTGGATCTGGAAGTGAAGGTGTTCGGAGTTATCGAGGTTGGCGTCAGAGTTGGTTGAGATGCGGATTGATTTCTTATGGACGATAGCGATTCCACCTCCTGTATGGTCGGTGCGGTCCTTGCGTGTGATCTTATAGTCATCAGGTATGGCAATGGCGATGTCAGGGGCGGAGGAAGCGTTCATCCATGTTTCCGTTAGGAAGGCGACGTCAGGAGAGATGGTGTCTAGTAGGTTCCAAAGGTCGATGGCGTGCCTGTGGACCGAGCGGGTGTTGAGAAGGATGCATTCTAGGTGGTTGGGGTCGGGAATCTGTGGTGTGGTCGTAGCGGAGATGTTGGCGGTGCCGATGAATTTGCAGGAGGGGCAGGAGAACGGTCCATGGGTGCGTCCAGGAGCGGCTTGGACGCAGTTGGGGGCGCGACCGGGGTTAAGGGCTAGGAGGGTGGCAGCATCGTAGGTAATGCGGTGGGGCTGGGCAGCGCGAGGGGCAGGGGGTATGGCGCTGGGCGCGGTCCAGGCGCGGACGGGCGTAGACGGGCTTACCTTTGGCGCACCTTCGGCGCGGGTTGGGCGCGGACGCTGCGCGTGAACGCTGCGCGCGGGAAGAACTGTCATATATGGATAGTGGAGGGGGAGGGGCGAGGGCGTATCAGCTGGGAGGCGGGGCGGGTGCACGAGGACGACGAGGAAAACAAACAAGATGGAGGCGGAGGGGAGAGGCACAGCGTAGCGCTACAGGAGAATGCGCTGAGAGCGTAGGTGAAGCAGTAGTTATGTAACAGAGCGCAAATGAGGCACAAAGCAAGCACAATGTTAAAAAGCGGCACAATTTTACAAGCCACAGAGCGCCAATGTAAAATACACTTTGAGCAGCTAAACAGCGCAGAACAGGCAAAGCGCTACTTAGCTATGCAGCAGGAGATGAACAGAGTCAATAATTATGGCAAAGCAGCGCGGATAAACCAGCTGTCTGCAGGGACAGTGGGAGCGACTCCTCAACTCGTGGGGAAGGAGCGAGTCACGGCGCTACCAGGGGCAGGGAGCTATTTGAGGACAGTGGGAGGGCGTATCAGCTGGGAGGCGGGGCGGGTGCACGAGGACGACGAGGAAAACAAACAAGATGGAGGCGGAGGGGAGAGGCACAGCGTAGCGCTACAGGAGAATGCGCTGAGAGCGTAGGTGAAGCAGTAGTTATGTAACAGAGCGCAAATGAGGCACAAAGCAAGCACAATGTTAAAACGCGGCACAATTTTACAAGCCACAGAGCGCCAATGTAAAATACACTTTGAGCAGCTAAACAGCGCAGAACAGGCAAAGCGCTACTTAGCTATGCAGCAGGAGATGAACAGAGTCAATAATTATGGCAAAGCAGCGCGGATAAACAGCATAACTTGCCGTTTTGTTCCGTTGACTTCTTTGCCATTGCCCACAGTGTGAACCCGTGGTCTATCGTGGAGTGCCCCTCCCTAAATCCTCCCTGTTCTATGGGTACGATTTGAAACTCCTTAACCCATTCGTTAAGTCGATTTAACGCGATTTTTGAAAATACCTTCTCTCCTATATCCAGGAGATTAATCAGTCTGTAGTTTTGTGGTGCATCCATACTCCCTTTCTTATGGATTGGCCTGATTACTGCGCCCTTCCAATTTGGTGGCATTATGCCTTCTGATAGTATTATATGGAACATCTTGAAGAATCTGGGAAGAATCTTGCCCACCACTTTACCTCTGACTTTAATATTATTGCGGGAAGGTTGTCTGGGCCTGCCGCACGAGTTAGCTTCAGTTCTCTTATTATATGCTCTACTTGCTTTTCGTTAAACTCTGATTTAAAATCTTCAGATATTTCCTGCCACTTTCGGGGCTCTACCTGTCTTCGAGGGACTCGTGCCCCATACAATTCCCTTATGTACTCCTCCCAGGCTGCCTCACTGACGACACATTTCATTTCTCCGTCTGTTGGACCAGACGCTGCCTTTACCATTTTCTAGAGCTAATTATGTCCTTTCAATTTCATTACTCATTGAGCCATACCTAAAGATTGTCACAATTCCTTTTCATCGTCACCTTTTAATTAGATTCAGGTTTAATATAATTCATTTCACTCTGGGTCATTTTCCAGTCTGGGGTAAACCCGAATCCTCCACCCCCTACAGTTGTGACAATTTTTCTATCCAAGATACGATGCACCTCATTATGTTCTGTGAGCACTACGTTAATATTAGGAAACAGTTCTTAGCACCATTATTGAGAGAGGCTGGGTTTGTCCAAGTTAGCCCTGCCCTCACTTATTTACAACTGTTAAGTAGTACCCGGGTAATTTATGGGGTTGCTAGATTCTTGGTGGCCACTGTTCGTAACAAAGCAAAAAGAATAGCGGCTGTTGATCTCCCTGTGTGATTTTATTATCTGCCTGTAGATTGTATTTAACCCTTATCTTGGTTTTTTACTATTCTTATTGTATATTGTATGATGAATTTGCATCTATATTTGTATTTATTGGGAGGGATGAAATGTTTTACTTGCTTTTATGATTTTAATTAATCGAATAAAGTGTTTTTGAGTTGACTTGACTTGAAGATAATACAGGTTTCTTCTTTAACAAATTTCCCATTATTCTTAAAGATCCTAACTGAACAAAGATAAGAATTTAAAAACATTTGTGACCAGAAATATTTCTTTGGTTAACTTAGAGGTCCGTATATAGAGGCTGGAATCCTAGATGCTATTCTTTACATCGTACTACTTCTGCTTGCAACTACCCTGCACTATGAAACAATCCTCTAATGTTTGAAGTGCTAGCGTTTCTCAAATGACTATTTACAGCATCTTGACTGATCCATTAACATAGTGTTTCAATTCTATTTGGGAACAACTATACCATATATTTCCTTGCTATGTTATCGTTGGTTGTCCCTCATGACCTCTAACCAGCAATCTTCAATTACTTTTCTAAAGAGCGGCTCTATCTTTTGTTTTGTTTTCCCAAGCGATTAAAGGTTTCTGTGCTTTGGAACTCAGTTGTCCATGTCATTTGGATTTTGCTATTCCAGATAGTTCTATTTCTATACCTCTAGTCTTCCAAGTTATGGTCTCTGCTGCTGATCCCAGAGAAATTTGAGATAGATATAATTTGAAAACTATTTTTAGATCACCGTGTGGAGTTCCCGATCTATGTTGAACCCAAATTGGACTGTTTGGAGTTCGTTGATCCAAAAAGTTTCCCTTATTTTTATTTTCTTGTCCAGATCCCCATCTCTCCTGTACAATTTTACACGTTCCAATCCCATAAAACATATTCCTCCCATTTCTGTATATTTATGTTGTTCCTGAAAATGTATGGCATACAATATTTAGTATCACAATTCTTGGTTGCTCCACGGTGTTCCATCCACCTGGTTTTAAGATGTCCTACTGTTGATCCTACATACATCTTTACACAGATGCACGTCATTGCATAAACACAGCTGCTCGTTTTTCAATCGTTAAAGGAGGCAAACTCATATCTCCTACTATATCTACTGTCCTGAAACCTTTTAGCTAATCAGCTACATGTTTGCAACAGTTACAGTTGTTATATCTGTACCAACTTTGGGAAGTACGTGAATACCAATGTTTCTGTTTCAGTTACCATGTTGGAAACCTCATATAGTACAGTGTCACTAGGCCTCGGTAGTGTTCTCAGAGTAGGTGCCTTCTGATAAACCATAATAGTTTTTCGGAAGTAGAATTCTATCCATATCTGTATCTAGCGTAAGAATATCACAGAGAGGTATACTTTTGCAAATACTATAGATGGAAAGAAAGATCTAATTGGTATGAATCAGCTCATTTAACAACAAGCATAAAAGTGAGAGGTAATTTGCACATCATACAATTTATTTTTGAATAGAACGTAGCTTTTACAGTTTTGTATTGAAACTTAAGGGTTTTGGGTAAAAAAAGAGGGAAATCGAGTTACTGTGTGATGCTCCGGGGAAAAAAGGTGCGAGTGCACATAGCTAATAAAATCTTTTTAGAAAAACTTTTCAGAAATGTATTATTGGTCTTGAGTGTCTGTGACACAGCACAATGTAATTTAGATATTTTTTTTTTTTAATGAATTTTATGTTGCTTAGAAAAAGAATATGAATGTATAAGCTGGAGGCCACACTATTATTGATGTATGATAAATACTGAATGATGATTTCTATGTTTAACAGCCCTGGAGAATTGCTAGTGAGCATGAAATACATATATATATATATTTTTGTATAGCGTGACCTAAATTGCATATGTATACTTTTAAACATGAGAATCACAGACGTGCTCCCGTGATGTTTCTGCGGGCTTGATGGTGCACAAAGTCACGGGTGTGATGCACAAGTTTAGGGATTGATAGGGTTGCAGTTGTACGTACCATCTCCATTTGAGAGACTCGTTGTCGGTGGATCCGTTTTGGCTTATTGGTGGAGCGTATGATGTATGGAGATCTTGGATTAAAGCAGGGGGGGGGCGGGGTCACGCAGCTACTGATGAGTTTGGATCCATGCCCCTTCAACACGGATTTTCACTCGCCTTCCTTTCTTCCAAGAAGTTGCTGCATGTTGTACAAATACACTTTAATCTTATGTTTTTATACTCATCTTTTTTCGTCGGTCTTTCGTTACATGTAAATTTACATTGTGCAAGAAAGCATCTTTTAAAATTAGAGTGCCTAGGTGGGCCGTACGCATGTCAACAGGGGGATGCGGGAGGAAGGCTGGTGAGATCCTATCTGAGACACAAAACTTTGTGCGCCTGTTCTTTAGGTCTTTACTCTCGAGATATTCATTGCTTCTTATTGGCTCTTCCTTCTGCAGGTGTTTTTTGCCTCTGTCCGGTCTGGAGGAAGCAGCCAGGTCTACTTCATGACATTGAACCGGAACTGCATCATGAACTGGTGAGGATGCAGCGGAAGGAGTGACGTCCGACACACTGGATATCTGGGAGCTGTACTGATCGCTTTCCGAAAGATCTTCAAGAGAAAATTCAGGAGAGGAACAATCCCCAGGAGATGAGATGCCACGGGCATCCTTTCCTGAAGCCTGCTATCACTGGAGCCTGCTGGGAGTGATGGCATGCCTACAGCTGTTGTGGTCATGTGACTGTTAACCCATCATGCTTTTTAAAATGTTACGGAGCTGTGCCTGCTTTTATTCTCTCTATCTCTTTCTCGCTCTTGATTGGTGGAGGACAATCAATGATTTAAGAAAACTTTGATCAATTTTAAATCAAAAACAAAAAACATGCGACGAACCCTTCTCCCACCTCCAAACCCTGTCTCTCCCTCCGCCGCCATCTTTCCAGCGGTGGCTCATGGAGAGCCCTCAGGAGGGGGCTGCCTGAAGGTTCAAGCCGCACTCTTCTTATGCGTAACCGAAAAGGTTTTTCTGTTTGTTTTTCGCTTCCATGGGAGGTTGAAGGGGCTGGCCACCAGTGCTGGAGGTGAGGAGCGAGACCAAAACAGGACGAGGTACTTACGCACTTTATAAACAATCCGAGACCCTGTACCCCAAAATCCCCAGGATGGTTCTTTGAGAGTCCACTGCTTATGTCTGCTTCAGGGACCCCACTCCTGCCAAGCCCCCTGTCTTCCTGCCCACCACAGGCTGCCATCCACCCCCATATTTAAACTTGAAACATTCTGGGTGCAGGGAAGGCCCAGCATTGGGCATTGCAAGTCCTCGCCTGTCTCCTAGCAATGACGTCAACATTTCACTCTGACCTTGTGCAGTTTATGACCTTGAGCTCTCATCTTCTCTGCCTGGTCCTTCACTTAGCAGCAGATTCAGGTTCTCACTGTCCCTTCTGGGTCCCTCTGCTTTTCTCTTCCTTGATGAAGTGAAGTCCCCTTTCCCACTGCTTGTAACCTCAGCTCTCAAGAGTCTTTTCCGTTTACCCCTCCTTGTTAGGCCGTCTCCGTAGCGCCTAGCTCAGTTTTCAGAAATATGTGCTGTTTATGGGTCCTTCCATTCACTGGTGTTTTGTTTTTGGTGGAGGGGGGGCGGCTTGCTGTATTTTGTTCGACAGACTTTTCCTTAGCTCTCAAGAGTCCAGGCTCGCTTAGGTGGGAGCCTACTCCCTGAGGCCAGCACACTTTATCTCAATTCTTTTTTTAACAAAGCTGAGGGAAGCACTAGAAAAAAGAATATTTCATTTTTGGGTCCTCAGTCTAACGACTCTTACCTGTTCATGATTGTAGAGGGTAGGACACGCACTCCTACTTTGTTCTCAACACTCCACATAGCAAGAAGATATTGTGGTTCTTTGTCACTCTTTCCCCAACCACAATTTCGGATGCCATAGTTTCGATTTCTTTATTTGAATTTTATTTCAGATTAGCTGAGTTTCTGCCGAACAGGTTTGTGTTGCATTATTTTGGATTTTTATGTTTTGTATTTTTTAAATCATTGTGTTTGTGTGTGTGTATACACACACACATATAGTTTGTGTTGCTACTGTCGTTTGACTGAGGTAGGTTAACTCCCCAAATCAAATTTTTTTGAAAAATATTTGTGTGTATGTATGTATGTATATATACACACACACACAAACACATCAATTACACTTTTATCATGCCTAGACGTATTTAATACTAATTAAAGGTAGGACGGAATTTTGTTGGTATGCCAATACGCCGAAAGCCGTCTCTGCTTTATCTAGTACGATTTTAAATATTTGGGAAGGTTTAATAACAAAAGGGGGAATGCTGCCTGTCATGATATGGTTTTGGGTGAGTGGACCGAGGAGAGTATAGTGGGATCCCCCATAGGAGGTTTTTGGAATAGGCTGTGGTCCTTTTGAAGGAAGACCACAGTCTCGCACAGATCACGCGTGCCCCTGAATGGGCACATTAGCCTAGGATGGCGGCGGCGGCTAGGAATGGCGAAAGCTGTTGGGCAGATGACTTTGCAATGACGATAGGCTCTCTGGTGGGAAGCAGCCTTTGACTCCTGAACCACACCCTAAAAAGGCTGTGTGACCCCAGTGCTGGAGAGGCGAGCTTGTGCCCGGTCACTGCAGCTGGTTAAAAGGAACAGTGACCTGGGCAGGTGGCTGATAACACGAGTGGCGTGCGATACTGGGACAAAATGAGGCTGTAGTCTTTGAGCGAGTACTGCTTGCCCCTGCAATCTGCTCCAGATTGTTGTGTGCCCTGGCACTGCCACTTTAGGATGCAGGGGCATCAAGAATGTACTTATTCTGTTTAGAACCAGCCCCACCTCCATATCCTTGGTGATTCTGACATTGTAATTCACAACACCTCATCTCCCCTACTTAACAAATATGTGTTCTGGCTCCACACTGACCAGACTCGGTGGGACAGATCCGGTGGGGCTCTTGACAGCGGACATCCTGGTGGTGCAAATTTGAAGAATAAAGACACAACGGAAAGAAAAAAGTTCATTCTTATTTTTATAACTGACAGATGCTGAATAGTTTAAACATAAATAGGACGATGACAGAGGCAGAGATATTTTATGTAGCAAATTGTAAAAATGAGAAATTGGACTAAGCTATAATGATGATATGGTCTTGTATGTATAATAAAGTTACAGTGTCTGCTCTACTCTCTGTCCCAGTTTTTCTGTGGCTTCCTTTTTGTAGGTGTGGAACTGAAATTCTTGACTCACCCTGTGGTGACAGGCAAGTGGACATCTACCTGTCCTTCGTTATAATCTGTTTTTCTCATGCATCATAATCCACGCCTGTTATATACCAGAAGCTACGGGACAGCCTGTGGACACCTCATACCTTATATATCTGCTGGATACTTCCAACCACAGATTTGTGCTGTTGAGAATATCCCCAGGTCCCACACTGGATCCAGAGAATGTTACAGCATTGAATGTGCATGCTGATAGGCGACCTGTGTGCTTCCCCGGAAGTGACTGTGTCACCCGCACTCATTATCGTCAGTTCCTTTCTTTCCACACCCTTTGACATGGATCCGAAGCACCCATCCCACCTTTGTCAGTCTTTCAAGAACTTTAAAATGTACGTCAGACGGTGTGCCATGGATGACGTGTCCCCTGAAAAAAACAGGGTTCAAGCGGTGCCACGTTAACAGGAAGCAGATGATGGTCTTGGATCCTCACAGTGCGTGTCTTTGGGCTGGTGCTCAAGTGGTGAAAAAAGAGAGGTAGTAAAAAGAGCTGTTGTAGTGTGACCTGGCATCAGGAGCAGAAGAACAGCAGATAAGCAGGGTTCAAAAGGGCCGGCCCTAGTCGGAGTGCCAAGGCAACCAAGTAACCAGGTCAGACAGGGCCACGGGACTCCTTATCAGTGGCCGGTCCGCGCTGTGGCCCATGAAGGAGTAGTGGCTTGATGGCTGTCCTCATGATAGAACTACTGATGGTCCTGCATCGCCCCATGTACCAGTGTGGCGCTGTCGCCTTTTACAATCATGTCTTTTGCTTGCTCTATGTTGGTTTTGTTATTGCCCTAAACTCCCCCCTCATCCCTTCCCCTCCTTCCCATTTCCCCTTTTGGATTTGTCCCACTCCCACCTTCCTACATGTTTCTAATGTTTTACAAAAGAAGAGAACCAATAAACAAAGAAATAAACAAGCATTAAAAATGCAATAGGTCTCGCCTTTCATTAAGTTAAAGCCATTTTCTTTGCTATACAATACCATTAGCAAAGCAAATGGCTTTAACTTAATCAAAGACGAGACCTATTGCATTTTCAATGCTTGTTATATTTACAACTTATCTACAACCAAACTGTGTATTTTTATATGTAGGTTTCTGGCTACTGTTCTTAGTGCTACTCTTTAGTCGCAGAGGAATGCTGTCTCATGGCACTATTACAAATTATGAACGGCTTTTATGGTAGCATTGTTCTTTGATGGCTCTTCTGCACTGATTTTATTATGTAAGAATTTTAAGATGAACTCAAGATTTTTTTGTGTGTGTTTTTATGTATACTTATATGATTTTCTTGTAAAATCGAATTCAGTTACTTACTTACTCTGTCAACCACAGTGCATCTGATCATTTAAAAAAAATAGGAGCAGCACCCTCAGTGAGACAGCAGCCATGAGAGGTAAAAGACCAGGTCGTTTTGTTTTGGAGCTTGCAGGAGGGGTGCAAGAGACACCAGAAATGTGTTATGCTTCTGGGGGTGGCGAATAATAGGGGGTGCGGCATGAAGAAGAGGAGTTTTCGAAGGCACCTGATGCTATTTTTATGTTGATGACAGAGTGGAAGGAGCCTTAGTAAAGATGGCAGAAAAACAAGTTAGGCTGCATAGAGTTTTTCGTCTGGCCCAACACGAGGGGGTTGAGGGTGCTAGCTGTATGCCCCAAAACATTCCTTGCCCTCAAGTTGCTGCTGGTCCATGAAGGTAGTTTAAGCAGAAAGGAGAAACACAGACAGGATGATACAGAATAAAGATGTACATTGTTTGTTCCAAACTTCATGCTTTCAACCTTCGAGTTCTCAGTCCTCGACAGCCGCACTACATAAGAAAAGCTTGAACCCCTCGGTGTAGATAAAAGGCTCATTGATGCAGACGCCGCCACCTTCACACCCGAGCAAAGCAGTCCAGCCATAATGAACCGTTTTTGGTGGGGGAAGTCATTCTTGTTCTTTTGGGGAAGGATGATAACCAACAACACGTGCCTGAACTTTTACCGGGGTGCCGTTAATGCATGCTCCAAATTTTATCACAAATCAATCACTGACTAAAATACTGAAATGTGATCAATATCGGTCACAGTTACAAGTGCTTTTGCGTGGTTGATAAAGATGATCTTAAAGAAAATGAAGCGGATGTGATTAAAGGATTGCTGAGTAATTAAGCTCTGGCATCAGAATTGTATTCCACCGAATTATCCAGCACAGCGGGTAACAATGTGGCGCAGCTCAGAGAGTGCCAAATTCTGTGCTCCAGCTGTTCATTCTCACGTATAATCTGCGACTGACACTCTAGCGTGATTTAAAGGGACCGAAAATAAATTGGTCTAGATGTTATTTAATGCAATAAAGGCTCAGAATCATATTGCGTAATGATGGCTGGGCAAGGAGATAGATGTAAAAGTAGGAAGGACTGGCGGAGGTAAGAAGCTGTAATTCAAAGTGGAAAGAAAAAGACAAGATGCCAACATCCTAGATGATTCGGCTATAGTCACTGTTGCCGGAGGTTGGCTAACACAACTAAAACAAACAAGCAGTCTTATGTAGGAGCCCGACTTGCAGGCATTTGTGTAGGCGGGGGGGGACGTTAAACAAAGCCTGAGGATCAGCGAGGGTAGGCGAAAAGCTATATTTAAAAAACAAGGCAGCGCTGGGAGGGGGGCTGGGCACGAAGGAAGGAGAAATGCGAGTGACGGCCGGAGGCCGGCCGTGAAAGCCTTTGATGCCGCAGGGGGTGGAGCGGCAAACTGAAAGCACGGCCGGCCGGCCGTGAAAGCCTTTGATGCCGCAGGGGGTGGAGCGGCACCAAGCTGGGCAACAGATGGCTGACGATTTGATGCTGTGCACGCGCATTTTAGGTCAATGCGCTTGCGCATTGACCTAAAAGCGCACGGGCACAGCATCAAATCACCAGTTAGGTAAACTCTCGATAAGCCCCTATATATCTCGCTCCCGCTCAAAGCGCATGCGCATTGAGATAGGTCGCTCGACCTAAAAAGCAGTAGAAAGGGTAGGAGATCCTGGGGCCGGTGAGAGTGGCTGGGTGGGACCGGGTGTGTGGTGGGAGAGACACGGAAGGTGGTGTCAGGAAGGAGCAAGTGAAGGCACAACACCGGAGGCAAGAAAAAAACAACAACTTTGGGGCACAAAACGAAAGGAAAGACCGGAAAAGGTGGGCAGAACAGAGCAAAAAAGGCAGAAACAAATACAAAAAAACAAGAAGAAAATATGAGAGAGTGGGTTGGGTACAGAGAACGAAGAGTGGGGGAAAACGAGCAAAAAAAAAAGGGGCAAAAGTAGTCGGAGAGGAAAAAGTAGCAAAAAGAATGAAAAAAGAGTGAGAGGAGTGGGGTAAATGGAATACAGAAAGTAGAGAATTAGCACCTACATCCTGAGATAGCATAGGACGTTGTCAACCAGTTGAGAGAGCCCTATCTAGAAGTGGCACTTACATCCTGAGATAGCATAGGGCATCTTCAACCAGTGGAGAGAGTACAGGAATTATTTGGCAATTCCTCCTAGATGTAATGTAGCATTTTGGCTTGGCCATACCTTTGGTCATGAGCCATGTAGGTGTTAATTATCTTGGCGTACCTGGCATACTCTTTCTGATGGATACATCTACACTACACACAGATTCATCCCCTTATGTATTTTTGAAGGCACCAGAATGGTCCAGAAAATTTGAAGTAACTCCCTGGTGCAGACGGGTGGTGTCGCACTGCTCCAATCTCACCGTTGGATGTGATATCACAGAAACTTCTAAGACCACACCTGCAAGCTCACATCAGTTCCCTTTTGAACGCTCTCCAAGACGAGAATCAGAGTCCCTCCCTTTGATTTTTACAGATATTTCTTCCCCCAGAATTCAGCAATTTGGCGCAATGCCTCAATAGGTTTCATATGTTTTCTTCCAACGTCCAGGCAAACCTGATGGACCTGCCGATTGAGAGCTCCAAGCTTATAGAGGAGTAGCATGTCTCAGCCCTGTTGCCGGGGTGCTTTCGTTGAGTTTGGCTTTCACTGGGGGGCCAGTAAACCAACAATACCGAACGCTTCAGGAATCTTTGAGGGGTCAGCCCCATCATGCATGGCGGCCCACTCTGCAACCTCATTGGTTGTTAGTGGCTTTGTGTGCAATGGTTGGTGCAAGCACATCCAGCAGCAACACTCATCTTCTTCCTTCTCCCTGACCCTACCTCTAAACCTCTTTAGTTCCACCCTCAGACAAGCACGGTCATCCATTTGGGGTGCAGGTGGAGAATTCTTGTCCTGTTCCTTGCAGGAAACTCCTCGGGTTTCACGCCTTGGTCATTGGCGATCAACAGAGGTTCAACACAGCTGGTGTTGAATCACTTCCAGATCACCTTATCCTCGCTCTTTGATCTGTGGTTTATCCCTCACCCTGTCTCACCTACAATCTACTCCGCACTTACTGTCCTTTAGGGTGAGTTTAGACTCAATCACCCTGGCGCCTTCCCGTCTGCTCATTATGTTGGGACGTTCAGCTTACATTAGTGATGTTTCTGGAAGGGGCTTCTCTTGTGGCCTTCAAAGTCTTAAGGCTGCTGAGCCTCCGGCATTTTGATTGTTCCACACCCGTGGAGACGCACACAGGCGTTTCGGTGGGGCCTCCATGTCCAAGTCTCCCAGCACTGGGAGATCTTTTCAGGTGAGATTCTAATTTTTCCAAAAGTGTCCCAGGACCTGCAGTGGTGGCTGGTGCGGGACCACCTGACCGGTGGAAACCCTCTGTTTGCTGCCGGTGATCAGCATGGTTGTGGCGAAAGCTTCCGCACTCATGGGGAGGGGGCATTCGTCTAGATGCCATGGTGATCCCAGGGTCTCTGGGCACGTGTGGAGCATAGGTGCCTCATCAGTCTGTCGAGCGGTGTTCTGTTTGGTTGGTGCCAGGGTGTTTCTGCACTCTGTTCAGGATTCAGCACCTCAAGTCCACAGACAAGCCACTCCACGTGTGCTAGACCAGCAATGAGAGCAGTGTCGCGTCCCCTTCACTGTGTCAGGGAGGATGAAGCTTGTGGTGCTGGCCTGCTGCTATTGCTGTCTTGCTGTCAGTCCTATACCAGGTTTTCTCAATGTGAAAGTGGACACTTGACCTTCACATTATCTTGCTGATCACAAGAGGCATCTCCATCAACATGTGGTGGAGTCAATTTTAACCTGTGGAGGAGTGCCTCGGTAGACCTGGTTTCCTCTCATAAGCAAGCTTGGTGTCCACTGTTCTGTAATCTGCAGTTTCATCGCAGCCGGCCCAGGGTTGTGTTGCGCTTGAGATGCGACTTCTACCTATATTATGCATTCCCCTTTTCCCTCGTGTTCTGTGCTCTTTTCAGCTGATGCTGGGCCGTGAGTGGGTGATCCTAACTGTGCCAGCTTGGGCTTAGGAGGGCTGTTATTTCAAGCTGCTCTGCCTCACTATCTTCCTCTGCTGGTCTGGGAGGACCGCCTCTTGCTGTGAGAAGGACACGTGATCCACCCTGCATCCTTTCCGCCTTTACCTTTTGGCTTGGGAATGAGCGGCTGGATTCGGTCGTCTGTGGTCTTTCTTGGAAGTGGAAGTTCGCCTTCCCTATGTGTCACCCCTCCAAAGAATGTGTTGTTTTCTGGCCGCTAGAAGGGTGAGCTCAGGAGATAGCTTATCCCCAACCCCAAAGGCATGTGCTGTTTTGTTATTTATTCTTTGTCTCAGCTTTTGTAAACAATATTGCATAAGATAAATACATATGAACATAAAAACATGCATCTAGTACAACGTTCGCCTATATCTATAGAAGCATGAGGGAGCTGGCACGCAGGTGATCCATAAAATACATTACAGAAGAACAATCACAGTTAATTAGACACCTTGTGCTTAACTCGATATTACCCCTGCTACTGCTCCAAGACTGCCCTTTGGAAGAGCTTCAGAATTTGGTGCTCCTTAAAAACACATAACATCAGATAGAAAAGAGACCCTCTGACTTAAACTGTATGTGCAAAAAGCAGAAACCAGAAGCTTTAATATGTGTGCGAAATTGCAGCAGAAATCCGAAAAGTAGTATTTCGAGATATTATACTTTGGGCTTCTCCTGGGAGCTGAGAAACCGTGACGGTGGGAGTGACGTAGCTGGCTATCCCCAACTCTGAGAGTTAAAACAGGCTTCTAATAATGCTCCGTGTTGATCTCGGTGGAGTCTAGCTGTATAAGGCTGCTGGTGCCTATAGAGCGCACCTGAGTCGGCGTAGAGACACAGTGACAGGGCTACTAGCCGGTGGCGTGCACTTTAAGCAGGGCTGCGCAGGTGGCCCGTGGCAGCGGCCTTTACAATTTATTTGGGGGACACTGTCAGTGTCCCCAAATAAATTATAAAGGCCGCTGCCACGGGCCACCAGTGCCGCGCAGCCGCTGCCCCCAGCTACGCCCCTGCAGGTGACACTACTATAGTTAGGTTTCTTACGCTCGAGCTGTTCGCGCCAATATGTACGTCAAATGAGGCACAGTAGACAGCCTGCCTAACTGTTTATGCTACCACTGACGTGGAGTTTGGCCCCTGGCAGCCCACGGACACAGACAACGTGCTGAGCTGAGACATTAGAATGGATGTGGCTTCGCTTGACGATCGTATCCCCTTTTGCATTAGGTAATTTGGACCACCTTTATGTGTTAGTGATGTCCTGCTTTTTCACTCAAAATGCTTAACTGCGGTTCTTTAAGTAACGTATGCATTGTTTCTTCAATCAACTCTATACGCTAGCTCAGGTATTTACTTTACTGAGTCTGAGACACGCACTCAGGACTGCGCGCACTAGGCATTAGAAATGTCTCATATTTCTCCACATGTTAACTGTCACGTTGGGCACGGTCCGTGAAGTCTTTCTTCCTTGCCAACAGCTGATCCAGCGGCCTATAGGAAATATGTCATAAGCAACGCTACCTAACTCTATAACCTACTTCACAAAACACTACTCTAACTCATGGACCCATTAATCAAATATGACATATTTTGACCTACTGAATCAGGTGGCCAAATTAAACTTATATACAACTTATTTACAAATTATATACAACCGCGGTAAAAGATGACATCATTTGAACAAATCCTAACTATTTAAATGACCACCATGGCGATGGCATCTAGCTAATAGTAACCTGCACTCCTGAATAACCAAGACCAGCTTGTTTCAAAAGTAAGATTTTATTAACTAGTTTTTTAGATTGTTGAGAATATAAATTTATAAATGCAATTTTATTAGAATTATAGTAAGCATATTTGAAAACATCATAGAAAAAATTTCAGTTTTAAGCAAGAGATTATAAGTTTAGCATTTTTAAAATCCTAAGTCCCTAGCTAAGCTAAATAAATGGAAATAAAATAAAGTCTTTAAGGGTTCTTACGTGCTCCAAGCAAAGTCTGTCAGCACGACACCCTCATCCGAAAGTTGAAAAGCAGCAGCCAGACCCATCCATAGAGCATGGGTTTTTTATACCTTTCTACGCTAGCTAATCTAAGTAAAGGAACATTTTCTGCAAAAGTCGATGTCCCATTGGTCCGAAAGTGACAAGCAACAAGTCACCCCATATTTCAAAACTTCCATTTCGTCATATTCTTTGAGACCATTGTCTTTATTGTACGTGTTCGAAAGCTTCCTTAGTTTGCAACAAATTTGAACAAGAGTTCTCACTGGTTTCATTTCACTTCCTCGGATGCCAAGTTATCAAATGTTCTCTCTGCCGGTTCCTGACCTTGGCCACGTCCGACAAAAATAATGACAGCGCTTCTTCATTGTTAAGTGAATGTAACTTTCATGGAAAACTTCAGAATGGACATCTCGTGCTTCTTGCAGAAATTAAATTCATCTTTTAGCAAACTCGAGCAAACTAGGCCCAAAGCAGGCAACTTATTTTTCTAGTATAAAACAAACACAAGGAAAATATTAATGAAAGAAATATTATTTTATTCTGTTTCCACCCTTCGTTTACTAATTGATTAACCCACCCTATTAGTCTAATGTTACCTAGCAAAAAGCGAACAAATAAAGCAGCATTTTATATCTACCAGTCTTCAAGAATCCATGAAATCTTATATGCACCTATAATAGTGGAAATGACATCACATAGACAAGGAAAGCAAAATAAGCACATGCCACTTTTAAATCAGCTGCAGTTAGTAATGACAAAAATGAAAACGACAAAATTAATTTATTATTTTTGCACGAACAAAAGATGCAACAATAATGAACGTTTATGAGCACACATGTTAATGTCCCCGTGTGTAAAGTTTAATCTAAGTTGAGTTAGCATAACACATCACAAATCATTAATATTATTAATTTATATTATGGAAGTGTGACTTCACGAGTTTAAACAAAATTTTATTTTCTATCTCGCTTCATCAACTCTCTCATCTGGTGATTAACAAATGTAAATGTAAATGTAGTATACTTGTAAAGCGCACAGCTGCCCCAGCAACGGGGCGTCCCGGCGCTGTATAACTCTGGGGAACCCGTCCTGGCTTTCCCTGTGGGATGGTCCCTTGCTGGGAGTCCCCAAGGTGGAGCCAGGCATCCCCGGAATTGGTGGGGCCGTTGTGGAGATTAGGCAAGCTAATGCCCAGAGTTGCCGAGTGGAACCCCTGATTAGAGTAAGCACCGAAGCGAGAATTATCGAGTCCGCTGACCAAGGTCCATGACCCTGCCGCGTCGGGAATTGAACCCTGGTCCCAGGCTGACTTCTGCTCTCGGGCCTGCCACCTCTAACCAGTGAGCCACACTACTCCAAATCACCACACCACAACCCAAAATTTTGAAAAATTTAGACTTCTTGGAAAATGATTCAAATTCATTTGAGTTAGTATTTCTAGAAATTTGTTTCTGCAAAATCCTTGCAATTGTCATATTGTGCTCTGTGTAATTCTTGTAACTCAATCTCCCTTTCTTCTTCTTTTTTGATTTTATAAATTCTTCTCTTTTCTTTCATTTGTTTCTTTCTCTTATGCAGCAAACAACCAATTTTTGTCAAAACAAATATGAATATTATCACAATCAAAGGTGCCAAAATCTTGCCAAGAACTGAACTTTCAATATCATGAAACCAATTTTTAATTGTTTGGAATCTTTTTGAACGTTTTTCTGAAAAATCTTCTTCTTCTAATGGAATTATCTCTGAATGCATTTCTGTAATGTTCTTAATGTACATCTCAATGTTCTTACTTTCATCGGGAATATAGGTGCAACAATGTTGCACATGTAAAATGCCGCAGACTCCTCCCTCTTTTGCTAGGAGTATGTCTAAAGCAAGGCGATCTTGAATCACCATGGATCTGATTGCAATGACCTCAACATTCACTAATTGGAAACCGTCAGCTGTCTCAGTTGACAATCTGTCAACAATTGTGGATAATTTTCTGATTCTTCCTGCATTCAGAGTTATACCTACTAAAGGTATATCTGCTTCAAAAATATCTCCCAAAATCTCTGTGAAAGTTTCTCTTTTAGCCCTATTTACATAATTATTAATTTTGAACAATCCTTCTGTATTTCTGTCAACATGAAAGATTTTAGGAAAAACAATCCCAACATAACAAGTCCCATACCAGTGGTCAGGAAGGTTGTAGTAAGCTTTATCACCACAAACAAAATAAATCCCAGGGAAAATTGGATCTTTTCCACCTTTGAATCCCCAACCTCCCATGATCTGATATGTATCTTCACAATTGCTTGCACCCACAAAGTAATTATCAAAAAGTGTATTGTCCCTTCTAATGCAAAGCTTACCACTAATTGGTTTGTCTATGTGAATTGCAACATTATCAAGTGTTTTGCCATTTATCTTCTCATCCTCTTTTTGCCAGAACCTAGACTTAGTCTGCTTGACTATTTCATTTCTCTTGTAAATTGCTCTCCTCTCCTCAACTAGGTTCAAAACTTTCTTTTCTTCAGCACTTAATTTGCAGGTTAGATTGTTCTTGTAAGCATACTCGTAAGTGAGTTCATTAGTAAAAAGGAAAAATTCCCTCATCTGTTTAGCTTTTTTATGCTTATTCAAAGCACCCTCAATTTTTAAATTTCCAAAAATTTCGTCAAAATTTGAATAATAATATTCTAAGCGTCCAGTTTGATAGAACAAGCTAGCTAACACACTACATGTCACACCATATGTAAGAGGAAGCATATTGTATGTCACTCCCTCAGAAACAGAAGCAGGTAATTTAACGCAAACGTAGCAATCTTTAGCATCCATTACCTTGACATATTCGCTCAAAAGCCTTGTAAATGTATTGCTTGAAAAATCACTAATAGATTTGTCCTGGTGAATGTCAGGTCGATGATCAATAACTTTGCCTGTTGCACTATGTTTGTTTTGACTAACTGAAGCTTTGCTTGTCATGTTGGCTTTGTGAAAATCTTTGTTAATTTCAAATGGAATAATAACAGCTAAAACTAACCAGAGCAGAATCAAAATGAGCACACACACCAGAGTCATCTTACAGCATCTCTTGAAAATGGAACACCTTGAAGTACTCTGTTCCTTGACGTAAGGCATCTTTTGTTAGCTTTGCCTTAAAAGAAAACAAAAATTATTTTTTAAAAAGTATTAGTTATTCACACCCCCCTTTTTTAAAAGAATTTTTTTTTTTTTTAAACCCTAACAGTGTTTCTTCGACCTTATGTCACAAATAATTTTTCTCAGCTAAACAAATTTTCTTCAACCTTGTGTCACCTAACAAGATTTCTTCGGCCTCTTGCCAAAATTAAAAACCAAAAATCCCAATTAAAATTTCTGTACTTCAATCATTGTCACTAATCTCTTCACTTTCTTCTTCCTCTTGACTACTACCGTAAATATCAATAACAGGTGGAATTACTAGATAAGTCCACTCAGGAGATTCATATTTTTGATTTGGCTTTATAATTCTCTTTGTTTTTCTAGTCACTACTTCAATTTTCCTTCCAATTTCAGTTTTCTTTTCAGAATCCTTTTGACTCTTAATTTCTTCCACCTGCTCCTTTGGTTTTTTAATTAACCTGACTCTCAATCTCCCACCTGGCCAAAAATCTGTTTTTCTCAAAAATTTTCTTTTTGGTTCAGAAACATTCGTTTCTGACATCCATGATCTTTTCTTCGCACTTCCACTTTCACCATCCACGTCACTTTCTTCAGAATCGCAGTCTGAAACGTCAATGATTGACTCAGGAATTTTTCTATTTGGCAGTTTGACTCCGTTAGGAACTATACTTTGTCTTCCATCACTGGTACTCGGTAATTCGTCTTCCTCCTCTTCTTCAATTACCTCCAACTTCCCAGTTTCAGGTTTTCTGTTCCTTATTTCAGAGCTTGACTTCTGCTTTTCGATACTCTCCTGGTCAGAAATTTCAATTGATTCAGCTTCTCTGTCTTCAAAATTTTCAATAGAATTTACTCCACTTTTCTTCTTAACTGAATCTTCAGTTGCTTTTCTTTCTAACAGATTCTCTTCATCTCCAGAATCTATTTCAATAATTTCCAAATCTTTTCTTGTCAACTCTCCATTCACAGGCACAGGTTCCAGATGTCGACTTCTCTGTCGATCTTCAGAATCTGGATTCCTTTCACTTTCTACTTCAGAATCAGAATCTTCCGTAGTATCACTCTCATCATCAGAATTTTCTGGAGTAGGCACTGGAATAGTATGACTAGGATGGATCCACCTTTTCAATCCTCTGCATTTCACTGCATTTGTAGTGACCAGAATTATTTGTCTAGGTTTCTGCCACCTAGGAACCAGACAATTTCTTCTTCGATGTACTTTTGTTCTGACCCAATCACCAGGTCTCAAATCATGTGTCTGAACTTTCTCATCTGATTGTGCTTCAGTTCCCACCTGATTAGACACAGAAGTTACTATATCAGATAACCTCTTACAGTAATCCAAAATAGCACTGTCATTTATACTCAACAATTTGCCTACAGGTACAAAAGCTTGCCTCATGACTCTGCCCATAAGAATTTCATGAGGGCTCAATCCTGTCTTTTTATCAGGTGTACTTCTCAATGACATTAAGACAAGTGGAAGAGCATCAGTCCACTTTACACCTGTTTCCAGACACATTTTTCCAATCCTGTTTTTTATTGTCCCATTAATCTGTTCAACCACCCCAGATGCCTCTGGTCTGTATGCACAGTGTATTTTCTGCTCAATGTTCAATGCCTCACATATCAGTTTCATAAGTTTGTTATCAAAATGGCTTCCTCCATCACTCTCAATAGTGACTGGAAAACCGTACCTTGGGATAATTTCTCTGAGCAGCAGTTTTGCTACTGTAACTGAATCACAATGTCGTGTAGGGAAAGCCTCCACCCATCTCGAAAACAAACAAACAATCACAAGAACATATTTCAAACAATTGTGTAGGGGCATTTCAATGAAATCCATTTGCAATCTGGTAAAAGGACCACCCTCTCGACCAATTATTCCTGTACCTACAACTGATTTTCTGTTGGGGTTCATTTGTTGGCATGACAAACACCTTTGACAAAGAGACTCTGCAATCGTTCTGAATTTTGTATTAAACCAAGTCTCTCGGAAAAGTCTGATCATGGAATCTCTTCCAAGGTGAGCTGGACCATGATACAATCTGGCCATGTCAGCAATCAAACAATTTGGTAAGACTATTCTGCCATCTTTGTAAGTCCACACTCCATCCTCATCACGTGGCCTACAATCTGCTCTTAACCACAAATCTTTTTCCTCATCATCTGCTTCGTTTTGTAAGTCCCTGATTTCCTGCCATGTCTCTATTGCTGTTGTTAGCATCAATGAATTTGAATCATATTCTCTACTTCTTTCCCGATTGTATGCACGACAATTTTTCGCACAATATTTTGCAGTTTCATCTGCATAGGCATTGCCTTTTGAAATATAATCCACTCCTTTTGTATGTGCTGCGCATTTCACAATTGCAATCTCTCTTGGCAATTGTATAGCATCAATTAGTCTTTTGATAAAAACTAAATTTTTAATTGGTGACCCTGCTGAAGTTAAATAGCCTCTCTGAGACCAGAGCTGTCCATAATCATGCACAACTCCATACCCATACTGACTATCAGTAATGATGGTAACTCTTTTATCCTTTGATATTTCACAAGCACGAATTAAAGCAATCAATTCAGCCACCTGTGCTGAATGAATTCCTTCAAGACATGATGCTTCTTCAACATCTGCAACTGTACAAACTGAGTACGCTGCTTTCAAAACACCTCCCTCTGTCCTCCGACAGGAGCCATCCACAAAGTAGACGAAAATCTGATTCAGGCAAAGGTACATCTTTAATGTCTTGCCTGGGTTTGGTGCAAAATTCCATGACACCCAGACACTCATGTTCCACTTCATTTTCATCAACAATTTCAGAATCAGGTAATAATCTGGAAGGATTCAAATTCAAACATCTCGAAATGGAAACATTGTCTGCTCCTAGTATGATTTTCTCATACTTCGTCAACCTGCTGCTGGTTAAATGTTGAGTTTTACCTCTCGTCAGTAGTATTTCAACTGAATGAGGCACAAAAACTTTCACAGGAAATCCCATTATAATTCCTTCGCTTTGCTCAAGACTTACACTAGTAGCTGCAACTGCTTTTAAACAACCTGGTAAGGCTTTTGCAACAGGATCAAGAACTGCAGAGAAATATGCAATGGGTTTCTTCAGATTCCCATGTCTCTGAATTAACACAGACAATGCACATCCTTCTCTTTCACTGCAATACAGTTCAAAACCTTTCTCATAATTTGGCATGCCTAAAGCAGGAGCTTGACATAGGCTCTTTTTCAGATTTTCAAAAGACTCCAACTCAGCTTCATTAAGAATAATTGGATCTTTTACATCAGATTTTGTCAATCTCTGTAGTGGTTTTGCAATTACTGAAAATCCACTTATCCATTGTCGACAGTAGCCAACCATCCCTAGAAACATCCTGACCTGTCTCTGTGTTCTTGGTGGTTGCATTGCTTGAATCATTTTTATTCTCTCAACTGTCACCTGTCTTTTCCCTTTAGCAATTCTGTGACCAAGATATTTCACTTCTTGTTTACAAAACTGCAATTTTGCTGGAGACACTTTATGTCCCTCATCTGCAAGATGGTTCAAAAGTATTATTGTGTCTGTCACACAATTTTCTCTTGTTTTAGCAGCAATCAACAAGTCGTCGATATACTGCACCAACGTTGACCTGCCAGGTAAATCTAAATCTTCCAAAGATCTTTTTAACAGCTCATTAAAGATTGAAGGACTCTCTGTATACCCCTGAGGAATTCTACACCATGCGAGGGTCCTACTCTGGAATCTGAAAGCAAAAATTTCCTGACTCTCTGGATGCAAAGGAACAGTAAAGAATGCATTGCAAAGATCAATGACAGTGTACCATTCTGCATCATGTGGAATCTGATACAAAATGACTGCTGGGTTTGGAACCACAGGACAACATGGAACTACAATCTGATTAATATTTCTCAAATCTTGAACGATCCTATACGTTCCATTCGATTTTTTAATTCCCATGATCGGTGAATTACAAGGGCTACTCTCAATTTCTTTTAAAACACCTTGTTTAATGAATTTTTCAATCACAGGTATTACTCCCTCGATTGTTTCTGCTTTCATCTTGTACTGAGGAATATTTGGAAATTCTATTCCCTGTTTCAGTGTAATTTTGACTGGATCGACATGTTTCATCAGACCCATCTCATTTCCAGTCAAATCCCAAATTTCACATTTCACTGTTTCCTTAAGCTCTTCCGGCAGATTTTCTTTTTCAAATGTAGGAAACAATTTTGTTTCCTCTGATTCCATCAGCATCATTGTCATCCTGTACAACCCATCTTCTTCCATTGTTTGCAATTCAACTCCTTCAGGAGAACAATATGTTCTGCAATTCATTTTTTTGCACAATATATCTCTGCCCAATAGATTTACTGGACTACTGTTACAAACCACAAACCTGTGCTTGTCTTTAAAATTTCCAATTTCGACTGGTACTGGGTCAGTTAAATCAGTTCTGATCTGTTGATTGCTTACTCCGACAACTTGGATGGTTTCCCCAGAGAGAGGTAGGTTTTCAATTTCCACTGATCTAACAGTAGAACGGGTAGCACCAGTGTCCACTAGAAAAGTGATGTCTACATCATTAACTTTCCCGTTTACAAATGGACCAGACTGGTCAACCTCAAGAGTGGCTCCAATAACACACTCCTCCCCCTCTCTCGGGCACCGTCAGAAGTAATCATCAGAGTCACTCCCCTGTTCTTCTGTTAACAAAAACTGTTGTGAAGCATTTTGCACATTTTGCCTTTGGGATTTTATTACCTGTTCATCTCCTTGAAATCCCACACCAGAATTATATTTTTGAGTTCCCCCACAATTAGGAAAAGGAGGCTGTGGCAATTGATTCTGATGGTGATTCACCTGTTGCTGCAGCTGTCGCTGAAGACTTAATTCATTTAAATTCTGTTGCAACTGTAGCTGTCGCTGCAGATCAACATCACTCTGCATCTTTGGATTTAACAATGGATTTTTTAAATTTCTTGGTGGTTTCTTACATTCGTCCCTCCAGTGTCCAATCTCGCCACAAATAAAACAAGGTAATTTCTGTTTTAACTCTTCAATTTTAGGATTAAATTTTCTGATAATATTATTACCTTTAAATTTTCCTTGACCTTGATTTGAATTTGTAGTCTGAACAAAATTTGTGTTTTTATTTCCCAGATTAGCAATCTGTTGCTCAGCCACTTTTACTTGAGCCCACATTGCTTTTTCCTTGAGCCTTTTCTGTCTCACCTCCAACTCATCACTGCAGTACTTTGCTTTTCTCAAAATGTCATCAACAGAAAGTGCTTGCCATCCGACAATGCTATTCCTGATCATGTCTGCAATTTCTGGCTTTAGACCATAAACAAATCTGTAGACGAAATGACTCATATCCTTTTCGTCTAGTTTTTCATAGCCACTGTATTGTTTAAAAATCAACAGTAACCTTTCATAAAATGAATTAACTGATTCTTTTGTTTCTTGGTTTGTTCTTTCTATTTTAACCCAATCAACCTCCTTTGGTGGAATTTTGTCTTTCAACCAGTAAATCACTTTTTCATAAAAATCCATTACAATTGGATTAGGAGCACCTGTTTCTTTAATTCGCTCAGGTTCTACCTTTGGCCAACTTATGGCTATTTTGCATTCTGTCCAAAGATCTGATGGGACAACAATATCAAAAAATCCATCCAGATCAATCCACAGAACTTTTGAGACTTTGATGAACCTGTCTACCTGTCTGTACCACTCAACAGGCTTCTCTCTCAGTCTTGGAAAATCATTTGTAAACAGTAATATGTCCTGTCTTGACCAAGGGACATGAACATATCCTCCACCTGCAATCTCTCTCATTGGAAATTGTTTTGACAATTTTTCCACTTTTTCATCTTCCTTCTTTCTTGTCCATTTCACTCTCCACTTACTCAACTCTCCCAGTTTTTTGATGTAAACAATCAAATCTTTTATATGCATTATTCTTCCCATTGAGTTCAAGTTCTCAATGTCATCTTCTGAAAAGTCTAGTCTGTAATGTTTTGCAAAATTATTTTGCCTGCTCAAATCAATTTCAAGTTCTGCTGCCAGTTCATCCAACTGATCATATTTGTTTTTTGTTTTCCACTGAATACTCTTGCAAATGAACAGTAGTTCATCATCTCGATAAAATTTTAAACTGTCAGGACCAATTGTACCAATTATTAATTCCTCCAAATTTGCTTTTAATTTTGCAACATCAAGTTTATGTTTTGTCACTCTGACTTCAGAAAACTCAGCATCAGATTCTGCACCCATCGGTGAATTTTGAAATGAGTCCTCATTACAAGTCAGATCAGGCATTCTCGTTTTTGAAGAATTGATTCCAGGTATATCTGAGTATACTTTTTCAGCAACCTTTTGAATTTCTGCATTTAAAGGGATAGTCAAACCTGGCTTGTTAACTTCTCTTTGCTCAAAAACAGGTTGAACAGGACCAATCGTTACTGGAACTGTCACAGCTTCCATGCTTTTTGTTATTTGTCTAATTAATTCTTCTTTTGATCGTAAATACTCAGAAGAATTCTCAACTTCCACATTTCTGACTTCTCTTGTATAATTTTTTTGGAGCTTCCCTTTCTCTTGGAATTAATGAAAAATGTCTACCTCCAATACAGACATCTGCATTTGTCTCAGTTTCCGATTATCTTGGAGTTTCAAAAGATTCAGAATTATTTGGGTAAATTTTAGAAGTTTCATTAACTGGAGGTGCACTTGGTGTGATTTCCGTAGAAACCATCGGAGTAGACCATGACCTAGGAGGTCTCAAAGGCTCATTCTTTTTATTAGAAGTGTAAATTTCTTCTAAAACTGCATCTTCAGTTTCACTCTCTACAGGGGCATTATTTTTCTTTTCAGTTCTTTTTTCACTTGGAGAACCTAAAACCATTTCTCTAATTAAATAGAGTCCATCACTCATGCTTCCCTGTCTCCACATTCGCATCCTGTCTTCATGTGTCTCCCTTCTATAGCTTGGTATTTTAGGAGGTCTTTTAATTCCACTTGCTTCTCTTTGTAATTGAAACATCTCATCCTCCCATTCAACTAAAGCTTCAAATTGAGTAGGTCTCGGTTTTGGAATAAGAGCATTCATTTTCTCTCTCAAATTTCTCAAAACTTTTACATTAAATGAACCATCGTCGGGCCAAACCAAAACACCATCATCCTTAGTGTAGTGTTTCCAAATATCAAACCACAAAACAGTATGATATCCATATTCACCTTCCATATACGCTGCAGGTGTTTTGTACTTATGAAGTAATTTACCACCTCGCGTCTCGATTTTCTTGTCAGGTGAGATACAATTTTTAAGTTTCTGAAACAACGTTGGCTTTTTCTCAACGTGTTTAAAATGATAACTCATTTTTAAAAGTTAAATTCAATTAACAAATTTGTTCGTAAAATATTTCCGGGATGTTCCGCAAAGCCAGCCAATCTGTGCGTGAAACACACCAACAAGCCAATGAGAGTTGAGCTACGTCACCTTTTTACTCAACCAATAGAAATAGAAATTTTCTGAAGAACCAATCGGCTTACAGTTCATCAGAGATTTGAGAACCAATCAGAACACAGTTTGTGACGTATATCACCCAATCAGCGCGGCTCTGTGACGTACACAGCAGCTGTGGTTTCTCACTTCTCACTCTTAGCGCTCACCCCTCCTTTACAAAATCTTTTCACAGCGCCATTTTGAAAACGCTTTTTCAGTGAAAATTAATTTTAACAACGACAATAAAGACTCATCTGTCTGTTTCTCTAATAAGTGACAGAATTTCAATCATTCATGTATTCTCTGCTCGGAATAGACGGCGCTATTCTCATAGAATATACATTTGCAAGTACAGTAATCTTTTTACTCTACCCTTCAAACAAGTAATTATGAACTCATTTCCCTCAGAACGCACAACCAAGTGACTGTTCAAAAGTTCCACTTGAACATAATTTACAAATCAAACTCGCACTTTCACCCGGAAAAAGTCCCTAAATTCAAACACACATGAAATCCGTACAGGACTCTCACCTGTTTATAGAAATCATGCACCATTAGTAGAATAATGACGTTATCCTTACAGGACTCTCACCTGTTTATAGATATAAAACATGTACCCCTACAGGACTCTCACCTGTTTATAGATAATCATGCACCGACGTTACCCTACCCTTCACTCAAGCTCGAATATATACTAATACTTTTATCGCAGTGAGTTTTATAACAGGCTCTCAGTCCCTATACTCATGCTGTTCAAATTTCTTAGATAATCCTCACTATACAACATTCACACCTAGCCCTAAAATGTGTTGCACGGCCACAACATTTGTGATACACGGCGATATCATTACTCTGAAACAGATCAAATGCCCTGTGTGACTACCTTCTCATCACACAATCTGTACCGGTACAACTCACATATAGCACGAAAACGAACTCAACATGTGTTAAACATCGATCCTATATCCATTCCATAACACATTGGTTACCTTTAGCAACCATCAATCTCTGCTACCAGAAGAATTGATCCAGCGGCCTATAGGAAATATGTCATAAGCAACGCTACCTAACTCTATAACCTACTTCACAAAACACTACTCTAACTCATGGACCCATTAATCAAATATGACATATTTTGACCTACTGAATCAGGTGGCCAAATTAAACTTATATACAACTTATTTACAAATGATATACAACCGCGGTAAAAGATGACATCATTTGAACAAATCCTAACTATTTAAATGACCACCATGGCGATGGCATCTAGCTAATAGTAACCTGCACTCCTGAATAACCAAGACCAGCTTGTTTCAAAAGTAAGATTTTATTAACTAGTTTTTTAGATTGTTGAGAATATAAATTTATAAATGCAATTTTATTAGAATTATAGTAAGCATATTTGAAAACATCATAGAAAAAATTTCAGTTTTAAGCAAGAGATTATAAGTTTAGCATTTTTAAAATCCTAAGTCCCTAGCTAAGCTAAATAAATGGAAATAAAATAAAGTCTTTAAGGGTTCTTACGTGCTCCAAGCAAAGTCTGTCAGCATGACACCCTCATCCGAAAGTTGAAAAGCAGCAGCCAGACCCATCCATAGAGCATGGGTTTTTTATACCTTTCTACGCTAGCTAATCTAAGTAAAGGAACATTTTCTGCAAAAGTCGATGTCCCATTGGTCCGAAAGTGACAAGTAACAAGTCACCCCATATTTCAAAACTTCCATTTCGTCATATTCTTTGAGACCATTGTCTTTATTGTACGTGTTCCAAAGCTTCCTTAGTTTGCAACAAATTTGAACAAGAGTTCTCACTGGTTTCATTTCACTTCCTCGGATGCCAAGTTATCAAATGTTCTCTCTGCCGGTTCCTTACCTTGGCCACGTCCGACAAAAATAATGACAGCGCTTCTTCATTGTTAAGTGAATGTAACTTTCATGGAAAACTTCAGAATGGACATCTCGTGCTTCTTGCAGAAATTAAATTCATCTTTTAGCAAACTCGAGCAAACTAGGCCCAAAGCAGGCAACTTATTTTTCTAGTATAAAACAAACACAAGGAAAATATTAATGAAAGAAATATTATTTTATTCTGTTTCCACCCTTCGTTTACTAATTGATTAACCCACCCTATTAGTCTAATGTTACCTAGCAAAAAGCGAACAAATAAAGCAGCATTTTATATCTACCAGTCTTCAAGAATCCATGAAATCTTATATGCACCTATAATAGTGGAAATGACATCACATAGACAAGGAAAGCAAAATAAGCACATGCCACTTTTAAATCAGCTGCAGTTAGTAATGACAAAAATGAAAACGACAAAATTAATTTATTATTTTTGCACGAACAAAAGATGCAACAATAATGCACGTTTATGAGCACACATGTTAATGTCCCCGTGTGTAAAGTTTAATCTAAGTTGAGTTAGCATAACACATCACAAATCATTAATATTATTAATTTATATTATGGAAGTGTGACTTCACGAGTTTAAACAAAATTTTATTTTCTATCTCGCTTCATCACAGCTTACTTAAGCGGCGTTGTCTATTACTCCTCTTTTGTACGGAGACGTGCTACAGAGCAGAGGTAAGCCTTTGTCAGTTCAGTTAGATTAGATTCTCCGGACAGGCCTTCACACATTCCACTGATTTTATTGGTATGTATCTTTGTCTTCAACATCAGCACTACTCTAAATAAAACACCTTTCTTTCTGGGCAAACGATGGCCCCTCCTTTGGTTCCTAGGCGCGTCGGGATGGTTACTCATTAGAGTGGTAGCACACTAGCGCGCACGCTTGCTTTTTGTTGAAAAGGATACTCGCTTTTTCAGTGTACACCGAGTGCTTCCTCTTTGATATTTGGTCTCTGAGCAGCTGTATTCTTCATCTAACCCTTGATCAGCTCCACGCATGAGAGCGCGTCTTTCTGTGCATTCGCAACTAACTTAGTCCAGCGCCCTGTGCCTGCTATGCCGCAAACTGGGAATAGGCATCTATTGTTTGTGTAACCTGTTTACCCTGATGACCACTATTATTCTAGCCTTCCTAGCAATACAGCCTATTCTCTGCACACTTAATTGTTCCATGCGTAGGTTTAGATGCTGATGCATTTTTACTGTTTGGGATGATGTTTTTAAATCCAGTTTGTTGCCATTCTTCATTCCCAAGCCCCTGATTTTCAACCCTAGGGCAAGTGGCTTTTCCATTTCCTGTTAGTATGTAGCCCCGCCTCTACACCATGGGCGCGCCAATACATACTGCGTTCTAATATGCCATGTCATCTCTTCATAAGAACTAGGACAGACGCCAGGTCCCTAGACTATCTGCCTTTGCTCCGAATTTTGTTTTTTGTTTTCCCAAATGTTATTCACTACCCCTTCTCCCCCCCCCCTTTTTTTGGTTTAGAGATTCCTAATTAACACTATGTTAACAAATGTATAAATGATTAGGAGCCCAGTGTGATTAAATAACACTGTGCACTAAGTACAATACGTCTTTTTGCATTTTTCCTTGGTAATTATTGTTTATTTCCTATATGCATGAAACTATCCACTGACCACTGTTCATATGTATCGCTGCTCAATATAGCAGCACCCGCAGCATGACACTGATGGCGCCATCGCGGATGGTAGACTGTCAGCCTTCCCTTAAGAACCTCAACGGCTCTTTTGATCTGACCTGGCCCCTGTACCTGAGTGGCTCCTGAGAAACAGGCATCAACCGAGGGGAGACCAAGAGTGCGCTAGCCCCGACCAGCGTTCATGGAGTGAGCAGGCCTGTCTATCTTCGAGTCTGCCAGGTGGGTGACTGTGCTGTCCCCAGAGCACATCACGTTTGTGCAGGTCCCCACTGCTTTAATGGGGGGACCATGATGTTTGGTCATTTAATGGCAGCTGTAGACAATGGATCCCCGAACAGTGTCATGTATGTGCATATTTGCATGTGCTGAGAGGATTACCAGGCTTTCGTACACACAGCTCTCTGATGAATGTCACATGCGGTTTTTCTGAGTTCCCAGATAGATCATGCAGTCGGTGTGTTCTCCTTTGTACTGCCGGTTACTGGTGTATTCAACTGTGTAGCCTTGGACCGTGTCGTGTATGTGCATTTAACTTGCATGATCGAGGTAACTATTAGAGGCAATACCATGTGTCTCTCTGACCTCTCAAGTGCTCGCTGTCCTTTTTCCCCAGCACTTCTTCCCTCCTCCCCCATCCCCCCCCCCGGGGCGGCAATCTGAGGGATAGCCCCGGGCGCCACAAGCTCTAGCTACGCCACTGGCCACCTGTGATGGAAGGCCTGATTGGCTGCTTGCATGAAGAACTGTGCGACCCTAGCTGGGTATGTTTCTTGAGGAACAGCAGCTACAGGGGGCGGTAGGGATAATGTTCTTGGTTTGTTTAAGGCGACTTCATGGCTGGGTGCGGGATTTAACACCCTGGTTGCAGAATGAGGCTGTGTCTACGTGGGGCTCTCCAACCGTTGGGTGTTACTGCTTCCCTGTTGGTTGCAAGGGTTTGGGGAATTCGTTGTCTGGCCATGTTCGGAGGAGCAGGTGAGATATCAGGTCATGGGTTGTCTAGGTTGTAGCTACTACTTGAGAGCCCAAGTTCAAGTTCAGGAATTTATATAGCGCACTACTCACCCAGAGGGTCTCAAGGCGCTTGGGGAGGGGGTTCATTATTTATCAAATAGCCAGGTTTTAAGTTCTTTTCTGAAGGAGATGTGGTTCTGTGTAAGGCGGAGGTGAGTGGGGAGTGAGTTCCAGGTCTTGGCCGCCAAGTAGGAGAAGGATCTTCCTCCCATGGTGGATCTTTGGATGTGCGGAACTGCGGCGAGGGCTTGGTTGGAGGATCTTAGTTGGCGGGCGGGAGTGAAGAAGGACAGTCGAGTGTTGAGGCATTCGGGTCCTATTTTGTAGAGGGCCTTGTGTGCGTGGGTGAGGAAACGGAATGTTATTCTCTTGTTGACGGGAAGCCAGTGGCGGTCTTTCAGGTGACCGGTAATGTGATCTTGGCGAGGGATGTCCAAAATGAGTCTCGCTGAAGCGTTTTGGATGCGTTGGAGTTTTTTCTGTAATTTGGCTGTGATTCCGGCATAGAGGGTGTTTCCATAGTCCAGTCGACTAGTGACCAGTGCGTGGGTGACAGTCTTTCTTGTCTCGGGGGGGATCCAGCGGAAGATTATTTTGAGCATACGGAGTATGTTGAAGCAGGAGGATGAGACTGCGTTGACTTGTCTGGTCATCGAGAGTGAGGAGTCTAGGATGAAGCCAAGGTTACGTGCGTGGTCTGTGGGTTTGGGAGCTGTGCCCAGAGCCGAAGGCCACCATGAGTCGTCCCAGGCAGAGGGGGATGATCCTAGGATGAGGACCTCCGTTTTGTCTGAGTTAAGTTTTAGGCGGCTGGTATTCATCCATTCGGCTACTTCTTTCATGCCTTCGTGAAGATTGGTTTTGGCGGTGTTAGGGTCTTTGGTGTGGGAAAGGATCAGCTGGGTGTCGTCAGCGTAGGAGATGATGTTAAGGTTGTGTTGACGTGCGATGGATGCGAGTGGACTCGTGTAAATGTTGAAGAGGGTGGGACTGAGTGAAGATCCTTGTGGTACTCCGCAGATGACTTCGGTGGTCTCTGATTTGAATGGGGGAAGTCGGACTCTCTGGGTTCTCCCGGAGAGGAATGAGATGATCCAGTCCAAGGCTTTTCCATGTATGCCGATGTTGCTGAGGCGTTGTATGAGGGTGCTGTGACAGACTGTGTCGAAGGCGGCGGAGAGGTCGAGTAGGATGAGGGCCACTGTTTCTCCGTTGTCCAGTAGTGTTCGGATGTCCTCTGTCGCTGCAATGAGGGCGGTTTCGGTGCTTTGTTTGGCTCGAAAGCCGGACTGTGAGGGGTCGAGGGAGTTGTTGGATTCAAGGAAGGCGGCGAGCTGGCTATTGACGGCTTTCTCAATGACTTTGGCAGGGAATGGGAGGAGGGATATGGGGCGGTAGTTTTTGAGCTCAGAGGGGTCTGCTGTGGGTTTTTTCAGGAGGGCGCTGAGTTCGGCGTGTTTCCAGCTTTCTGGGAAGGTAGCGGAGCTGAAGGAGCAGTTGATGACATCACGGAGATGGGGTGCGATGATGGAGTCTGCTTTGTTGAAGATGTGGTGGGGACAGGGGTCGGTTGGTGAGCCAGAATGGATGGAGTTCATTAGGCGGATAGTGTCTTCAGTGGTGATTGGGTTCCAGGCGCTGAGGTTGTTAGATGGCGGTTTAGGTTCGGAGGTGGGTGGAGAGGATTGTTCTTTGGAAATGTTCTCGAAGCTGTTATGAATGTCGGCGATTTTGTTGTAGAAGAAGGAGGATAACGAATCGCAGAGGTCTTGGGAGGGAGTAATGTCGTTTGAGGCTGCGGTGGGGTTGGTGAATTCTTTGACGATGTTGAATAATTCCTTGCTGTTATGGGCGTTGTTGTCGAGTCGATCCTTGAATGCTGATTTTTTGGTGGATCGGATCAATTGGTGGTGTTTACGGGAGGCTGTCTTGAAGGTGGTCATGTTGTCAGTGGTTGGGTTTTTTCTCCAAGTTTTCTCGAGAGTACGGCATAGTTTCTTGGATTTCTTAAGGTCGTCGTTGAACCAGGGGGCCTTTTTGCTACCCTGTTTGGTTTGGTGTTTTTTCAAGGGTGCTAATTCTTCAGCGCTGTGAGTGATCCATTGTTTGAGTTTGGTGGCAGCTTGGTTTGGGTCTGATGAGAGGGTGGGAGGGTTTTGGTTGAGCGATGTGAGGAGTTGGTCGGCGGTGATTTTGTTCCAGTTTCTTCGAGGAATAGGTTGTGGTGGGTTGTGGGTTGAGGTAGTTTTGTAGCTGAAGTGAACACAACTATGGTCCATCCAATGGAGAGCTGTGGTGCTATCGAAGGAGATGTGTTTGCTGGAGGTGAAGATTGGGTCGAGCGTGTGTCCGGCTACATGTGTGGGGGTGTCAACAAGTTGTTTGAGTCCGAGATTGGCCAGGTTGTCCAGAAGGGTGTTGGTGTTGCAGTCGTTTTTCTTTTCCAGGTGGAAGTTGAGGTCTCCTAGTAGAATGTAGTTCTCGGAGGCGAGGGCATGTGGGCTGATGAAGTCAGTGATGTCTTCGCTGAATTGTTTACGGGTTCCTGGAGGCCTGTAGATGAGGGTGCCTCTGAGTGTGGTCCTGGGGTTGGTGTGGATCTGGAAGTGGAGGTGTTCGGCGGTTGCCGGGTTATCGTCGAAGCAAGTCGTGATTCTGATGGTGTTCTTATAGATGATGGCGATGCCTCCTCCTGTTTGGTTGGCGCGGTCTTTTCGGATGATCTTGTAAGCGTCTGGGATGGCTATGACGATGTCGGGTGCTGATGAAGTGTTCATCCAGGTTTCTGTAAGGAAGGCGACGTCCGGCGATGCAGTATCGAGTAGGTCCCAAAGTTCGGTGGCGTGTCTGTGGACCGAGCGGGTGTTCAGCAGGAGGCACTTCAGGTGGTTAGAGTCGGAGCTGTGTTTGTGGTTGGTGGATTTGGAGTGGGTCTTGATGCTGGTAAACTTGCAGGAGTGGCAGGCGAAGGGACCGTGGGTACGTCCTGGGGCAGCTTCGTAGCATTTTGCTGTGCTTCCGGGACTGAGGGCTAGGAGGGTGGCGGTGTTATACGTTAAGCGGGAGGAGTGCGGGTGGCGGGGGCTAGGGGATCTGGCGCTGGGCGTGGTCCAGGCGCTGACGGGCGTAGACAGGCTTACCTTTGGCGCGCCTTCGGCGCGAATGGGGCGCGACCGCTGCGTGTGAACGCTGCGCGAAAAAGCATCTGTCATATGCGGGAAGTGGAGGGGAGGGGGGAGGGAGGAGCAGCTGAGAGGCGGGAGGCGGGGTGGAGAGTCGGGGAGGGAAGGCAAAACAACAACAGCAATCTGAACAAAATGGCAGTAAGCCAAAAGCGATACCGGGTTGGGGGGCACAGAGAGTGTGAAAAACGCGGTGAAAAAAGACAGAGTCAGGCACAATACACACAATACAATATCAGGTACAATACAATGCAATACAGGCAGCACAAATAGCAAGAGCGTTGCAGCGCGCTATGGGACACTACCGCTACGGTAATATGCAAATTAGTTCAGGCGATCAGGCGTACGAGGGTGTATAATAAATAAATATTTAATGCGACTTCACTGGGGTGGTCTAGTGGTAACGATACCCGTCTGGCAAGTGGGTCAGGGAGCAGCGTGAAGAGGAGCGACCGCTTCTGAGTTATCAGGACGGTCACAGAGAGCTATCGGGAGAGCGGAGCCTGACGATCTGTGGGAGGGAGGAGCAGCTGGGAGGCGGGAGGCGGGGTGGAGAGTCGGGGAGGGAAGGCAAAACAACAACAGCAATCTGAACAAAATGGCAGTAAGCCAAAAGCGATACCGGGTTGGGGGGCACTGAGAGTGTGAAAAACGCAGTGAAAAAAGACACAGTCAGGCACAATACACACAATACACACAATACAATATCAGGTACAATACAATGCAATACAGGCAGCACAAATAGCAAGAGCGTTGCAGCGCGCTATGGGACACTACCGCTACGGTAATATGCAAATTAGTTCAGGCGATCAGGCGTACGAGGGTGTATAATAAATAAATATTTAATGCGACTTCACTGGGGTGGTCTAGTGGTAACGATACCCGTCTGGCAAGTGGGTCAGGGAGCAGCGTGAAGAGGAGCGACCGCTTCTGAGTAATCAGGACGGTCACAGAGAGCTATCGGGAGAGCGGAGCCTGACGATCTGTGGGAGGGAGGAGCAGCTGGGAGGCGGGAGGCGGGGTGGAGAGTCGGGGAGGGAAGGCAAAACAACAACAGCAATCTGAACAAAATGGCAGTAAGCCAAAAGCGATACCGGGTTGGGGGGCACAGAGAGTGTGAAAAACGCGGTGAAAAAAGACAGAGTCAGGCACAATACACACAATACAATATCAGGTACAATACAATGCAATAGAGGCAGCACAAATAGCAAGAGCGTTGCAGCGCGCTATGGGACACTACCGCTACGGTAATATGCAAATTAGTTCAGGCGATCTGGCGTACGAGGGTGTATAATAAATAAATATTTAATGCGACTTCACTGGGGTGGTCTAGTGGTAACGATACCCGTCTGGCAAGTGGGTCAGGGAGCAGCGTGAAGAGGAGCGACCGCTTCTGAGTAATCAGGACGGTCACAGCCCATGGAGATTCCATCTTGGAGACCTTAGCCTGGGGCAAGAGGCTCAAGGTGTTAGTTGGTCCTGGAAGGGGATTGAAGTCAGAGGAAAGTTTCACGGCTCTGTCGGCAAGCGCTGAATATGAGCAAGTTCTTTACAGTAGGGGTTCCTTTGGATTTGCCGGGTGGAGTTCTTGTTATGGCTAACGATGAGGGCTGCAGCCTGCATGATTTGAGAGCTTTGCTCTGCTGCAGTCTATTCTGGTCTGTCCTGGAGCTGATGATGAAGAACATTCCAAGGGTTGGTTGCTCGTTCTTTTTGCCAGCTGGTGCTGTGCTTTTTGAGTTTGTAAGGCACACCTTAACATAAGCAGGGCTTGTCAGGTTTTTTCCTTCTCTTATTTTGTGTGATTTGTAGTTCTACCTCTGTTGACCTAACGGGGCTTCATATCCTGTGTCGCTCATAGGAACAGGGGCTTCCAAGGGTGAGAGGCCTGTATCCTGCTCTTGGTGGAAGCTGGAGGGGGTGGACAGGCTGTGATGCTGGCCTGGTGTGTGCTGGTCCCCTGTGAGTAATGTCTTCTAGTAGTTAGTGGTAATCAGTTTAAGTACTTCGGGGACTTCTCCCAGTTTTACTAAGATCGCTGAGCACTGACAGGATTCTTTTGGTGGTTTCTTTTCTTGAGAGTCCGACACTACGGTTTCCATGGTGCGGATTCTCCTGTCGACGGCTGCAGCATTAGTTGCAGCGCGTAGTTTCACTTCGATCATCTAGTTTTGAAGACTGCGCGGCCAGAGGACCTGCAACTCATCATAGCGGGGATAGTTTTGCAGATGGGGTTCTGACATGTCCATGCCAACTTGCTCCATTTCTGCAATAAGGGTGAGGGCTTACCCGATACTGAATTCTAGGCAAGACTATTTTGGGAGTCCTTTCGCTCCTAATTTCACTCCTGTGCTGGCAAAAAACTAGCGTTGGCTTAGCCATTAGGTCTCACCTTTTGGACTTTTAGTTTTTAGCCATGCAGCACAGTATCCTGGGTGCAAAGTCAATAGGTCTTGGCAACCCGAGATTCTGGGATTCAGGAAAATTGTACTATAAACTTCTGTAAAGTCCAGTGCTCTTTCCGAAGCAAGATGCATCAACCCGCTCTTTACAGGAATTAAAATACTTTAACAACATAAGTTTTAAAAGTGCAGTTTTAAATTGTTCAAGTAGTAAAATCTAACCACTTTGCTGTTTACAGAACGGGGGCGGTTAATTAGGCATGCAGAGGCTTTGGAGCTGCAATTTATGGCAACTGGACACGTGCCGGCAGGGTAGAATACAAGCTGCAAGTCACCAACCACGTTCTCCTGCCCTAAAACTAACTGTATATATATATATAGTTTAACCTACCAGTGCAACATCCTGACCACCCACCTCTCCCAAATTGCTCCCTAGGTATTTAATAGGTCTCCTACCTATGTAGGTTGCCCCAGATTGTCCTGAAGAAGACCCGCAAGGCCGAGGTTCAAACTCCCCTCGTGGCCGTAAGACGGGTCGAAACGTCAATGCCCCTTGAGTTAGCCTGGATCACGAACCCATCCCCAACGTGCCACATCAATACTTTTGTGTAAACCAAAATTGTATATAAATAACGTTGTCTACTACGAACGTGGCTAGGCGATGAAGGACGGTGATTTATAACCAGTCCTACTTTGTGAAATGTTTCAATTTTCCCTCATGTCTTCGCTTTGAATTTCCTTATCTCACAAACTTCCACACCAGAGCACTTTTTCCTTCTGTGCATGTTCCCTCAGGAGCAACCTATCCTACTCCAAAAAGTTTTTTAAAATCAAATTACTGATTACTCTCCATATGATATGAAAATAAAAATGTTTGATGGAGTAGACCATGGTTGTTGCACTTTTTCCCTTTTTGTTTAAAAAATGCATTAAGTACTGTGAGCCGATAAATAATTTCACAGGCGCTCTTTAATATACTAGTAAGATATTTGATTGAGGTCGTGTTTCTAAATGAAGGTCCTTGACCACTATTGGGCTACCCCATTTTTGTAATGGCTAAAACTAACTGGGCATTTAGCATGTGATGGACCAATCTCTTTACAGACACCTGTAACTCAGCATGCGGGCAAAGGATTGACAACCTTGAACTGACAGTGTCTGCTGGATGCATGGTCTTTTTTTTTAGTTCAGAATAATTTTATTAAAGTTTTTAGAATAAATGACAGAAATAGACAATACAAAAAATGTTAGCATGGCCAATGAAACCTTAACAATTGATAAAACAAATTGGTAATGAAAACATAATAGGTCAATATATTGCAAGAAAAATATAATCAATAAGAGGAGAAAAGAAGACTAGTAGGAAGGGAAAAAGGGCAGGGGAAGGAAGTTAACATATTATATCATCTTATATAGAACAGAGTTACTAACAACATACAAATAGTGTAGATATAAAAATCACAATTTTAAATGGTCTTTTAAAAGAAAAACATAGAATAAAGCTGAGGCTTTATGACCTCCCCGAACGCTAAAGGCCGCTGCTCTCTGATACGCTCGCTTGTTTATGTCGAAAAAGGGACAATGACGTAGCCTCTGTGAAGCGTGTCTTCGAAACGAAGCATGGGATGCAAACATCTAACGACAAAAATACAGTGCTGAATAAAGGCTGGTCGATTGAAACACAGGATGAAACGTTTGGTATTTGACTTAGCAATGAATGATTGAGTTTTTACCCCGAGATGTGCCCTCGGGCAGCGCAGGATCGGATTGGCTGACAGACAGCTGTTTCCAATTGGTTGTTTATGAAAATGCAGCACCCTCACGGGTACGCTCCTTGCTTCCGGGGTCGAGCTGAATGCTTTTCTAAAAGTAGTCATACTCTTGAAATCTCTACCCCCACCTCTCAATTCGAGGGTGCATCTTAGCTTTTGGGATTCCAGAGATGATGAGCAATGCGTGTCATTCTGTTTTCTGACTAGTCTGATTGGGATCCCGCTAATCAGGACCCCAGTCACTGTGCTTCCTCCCTAAATTTGACAATGGTAAGTACATTGGTACCTTCCCAATTGGTTCCTGGTGTACCCCTGTAAGCCCTAGTATTTGGTACTAAGGTACCCAGGGCACAGTACAACAGTGGTCTCCCATGGGCTGCATTATGTATTGTATTGTGCCACCTATGAGAGACCACTCAAACTGTGACTACAGGCCTGCCCTTGCAGCCTGTGTGAGTTGGTGCTAGCACCATTTACAACAGACATAAGTTTCCTTATATCTGAGGTCACTGCACTTAAAACCTATAAGTCACCCCGATGGCAGGCTCTTCAGTCCTGAGGGCAGGGTGCTTGGTTAGATGTGTGAGGGTGCCTCTGCATGAGCAGGACCCCTCTACAAACCCCAGAGTTGATTCTTCAGGCTGGGAAGTGCGTTCAGCCATTTTATACATATAGTGGAAATCAAGTCAAATACGAAATGTCTAACTATATATTGGCTGCAACTAAACCAGTCATTTTTGGCATCAAACATGTTGGAATCCTACCCCAACACCAATTCCAGTGTTGGATCTTGGATCCCATGTAATGGGGGTCTCCCCTGTGGTACCCCTCCGTTTTCCCGGTACCAGCCTTTTAGGGTCTAACAGCAAGCTAGCGCTGCTGCCGACCACAGACATGATTCTGTCCTCCTGCTGCCGAGCCAGGCTCAAGCAGGAGAAGGCAGGACAATAGTTTTCCCGTCACAGGGAGGTGTGACCACCTTCCAGACAGGACTTAGTACATTGGGCTAGGGTGAGGGCGCTTGCCAGCGCCACAAGACTACTTTAAAGGGCACATTTGGTGCCCACCTTGCATACTCCAGTTTGAGCCAGTTCAGGGAGTTCTTGGCTCCCGCTCTTGCTTTAAACTGGACAAAGGACTAGGGAGTATCCTCCCCTCTGTCGAGCCTCTCCTAAGGGAGGGATCTCTGTGTCTTCCCAACCCTTCCCCTAGGGTACTTAAGGGCTTACCTGAGGGTGGCTCTTCAGATTAGTCGTGGGACAAGATTCATATCCAAAGCCACTTAAACTTCAACCATCTGGGCACCATGGACTTCGTTGTACTTCGCCTGGAACCAAGACTGCCTCAAGGAAGACTCCTGCTGCTGCTGGTCTCGTCATCTGTGCCTGTACTTCAAGCAGGTTCTTCTCCAGGCCTGCGGGCATCAAAGACATCCAAAATAATCTCCCTTGGAGTGAAGGAGTCACTCCCCTGCATATGCAGGCAGCGCAACCAAGCTGACCAGTCTCCTGCTCCTGATGTCCTATGGACCCCAAAAGGCTCAGCAACACAGGTCATTTTTCCACAAATCCCTTGAGGCCTGCACTGTCTTCTCACAAAGTTTGAGGCCAGTATCCCTCATCGTAACCGCTGGGACAGACCCCCTGTGCACTGCGTTGGCTTGCCATTGCCAAGGCTTGTTGACTTTGTTCTCCAGAGATCTTTGGGTTGCAAAAAGCTCCAGCCTCTCTTCCTGCCAAGATCTTCATCCTCTTTACATCCTGTGCACCGTGGGCCTGAATTCTTGGTGAGCTGCTCGGGGTCCTCTTACGACTCCTGTGCCTTTAGCCTGTGGGTCCTCTTGAGGGTCTTCTTTGGCTCCAGTGAGCTCCCCTGCTTGCTCGGGGCCTGCTCTGACTTTTCTACACTTGGTGAGTCCCTCGGACCTTGCTGGTCCTAATGCTGCAACGTTTCTGTTTACCACATCTGTTGCTGCTAGCAAGGATTGTTGGTGCTCCCGCCGGACACCGACCCCTCCGGTTCTTGACTTTCGAAGTGGGACATCTCGTGAATGGCTCCTGGCCTTCCACAATGTCGCCAGGTCCTCACAGCTGCAGGGACATGGTCACCCTCAACTCCCTTGCATCATCTGTCATTGGTGGTCATTGGTCTGCCGTGCCTCCTGGTCACTCCCTAGTGGCATAGACTCTATCCCCTCTCCTTGTAGATACTTCTCATCTTGAATCCACCTTTGGGTTCCAAAGGACTCTTTCACCTTCTTTGCCAGCAGCATCTTTATTGAAACCTGCAACCATGACTTCCCCATTGACTTGCATTGAGTACGTGGCTGTGTTTCCACTCTGCACACAGCCACCGTGGGGTTCCTGGGTACTTACATCATGTGGTTCCTTGTGTCCCTGGCGCTTCTGAGTCTTCTGATCCAAGTTCCGACTTAGTTCGCAGTTCGCATTCCACTTCTTTGGTATATGGTTTACCATTCCTGTTTACATTCAAAGTATTGTGTGTATTGTGTCGATATCTCCAGGTAGGATATATACCAATGTGTTAGTGAGTGTGTATAATAAATATAACTATTTTTATAACTACACTGTATGGTTCTTTTTTGTTTAACCTACACTATATGATTCATTCTGGTAAATTAAGCTGCTTAACTCTGTGTCTGGACTAAGCCTGAAGGCTGCTGTTAGACCTGGCACCTTGGCGTGAGTTTCCCTTCCACTTTTTGCTGATGTGCCTCAGATGTTTTCGCTGGTGTCCGCTGCTCAGGGCACTGCGCCACGGCCAACCCGTGCCGCAGTGCAAGTGCTCCCTATGTAAAGTGTAACTGTGATTGATGTCCATGATTGGTTCATTGGATTTACTGTCAGTCCTTAGTAAAGTGCACCAGGAGTGCCAGGGCTTGTAAATACCAATACTGCTAGTGGGCCTGCAGCGCTGGTTGTGCCACCCACAGAAGCAGCCTTTCAAAAAGGTGTCTAGGGTCTGCCACTGCAGACCCTGCGTGCAGTCTGGTACTGTCATGCTGGCTGGGCAAGTGCACACACTTGCCAGCCTCTAAACCTTCCCTTAACTTCATATTAGTCACCCCTATGGTAGGCCTAAGGGCAGGGTGCATTGTAAGTGTAAGGTAGGACATGCTCTGATGTGTGTGGCATGTCCTAATAGTGAATTACTGCCAAATTCGTTTTTCGCTATTGTAAGGCTACCTGTTTCTTATAATCAAGGGAGAAAGGATCACTTGTCCTGATCAACCTTAGGTCTGCAGGATGGTTGGCGGGGGGAATTCTGTCCCAATATTGAGACCCTCATGCACGTGATGGGTATGGTGGTGTCTGGGAGCGGTATATCTTGATTCTCCGCTTCTATTTCACGTGTGTGCATAATCATCAGGTCTACTTAGGTTATGCAGCCTCCACCAGGAGGATTTTACCCAAGGTTGGTGCAGTAGTGAGCCAGAGATAAAAAGACTAGAAACCAGGAGGACAAAGCTTTAATAGGTCTGATTTTGGGTCTGGTAAACTCAGTAGTAGTGCATCCGATTTTACTTGTTTAGGAGTTACAGTTGCACTTTGAGTAACGAGGGGGTTAAAAGATTGGTCGACATGTTTCTGCCTCTATCGCCTTACTACTAGGACTTACGGGCATTCTTCAGGACCGTGAAATGACGTGCAAAAAATATAATACAGTGTAAAAAGGTGAGAAGAAAAAGGTTATTGACCTGTTTCTAAGTCTTGGAGGTCTTATGGTACCTGTAATGAGTAAACACATAGTTGTAACACACACACAGGGGGTGGGGGGGTTGGGGGGAAAGACACGCACCCACAGCATTGTCCGCTGTCATTTTCACAATAAACAACTACAAAATGGCAATACTTTTAGACCGTTCGTGTTCATTTGAGTGTCAACTCTCGCATCCTCTCCATGCTCAGGCACCGTCCTATAGCATGCTTCCATAGGGACAGTGCAGGACTATAATGGTGTTGTGAATGTATTCATTTGTGAACTCTCGTGACAATAATGGTCGTGAGTTTATTGTCAGTTTCTACCATGGCAAGTGATCAAATCAATCGACTTAAATTCGTGACATGCAAGGCATACTCCGCGTCTTTGTGAGCTGAAAACGCCGTTATCTTAAAAGGCGCCATGTGGCATGCAAATGCTGTTTACGCTTGCGTTTACCTCGCGCATTGCTAATGCACACTTCCTTCAGCCGGTAGAGATATTGGAGCGGGCTAAAGGCAGGGGTTAAAGAAGAGGAAGCATTAATGTTAAGGCGGTTGTTTGTACTTGCGGTTTTGTAGACCGGGTGAAAGGTTTCGCCTTGCTACCTGTTGCGCCTCGTCCTCAGCTTGCTATTGTGCGCGCTGCTCTGCTCTTACCGAACCGGAAGTGGTTCCTGTCCCTTCCGGGTTACTTTTCAGGAGCGGCCTTGTGGGTGGTGCTAGCGCTCCCTGCGCAATCCTATTGGGCTGTTGGTTTTTTCTGTTGCGTGATTGTCATTAACCACAGACAGTGAGCCTCATTTACGGTGATTTTTGTCAAAGGCTTATAAAATAAATGCGTGATTGTCATAAACCACAGATAGTGGTGATTTTTGTCAAAGGCTTATAAAATAAATGCGTGATTGTCATAAACCACAGATAGTGAGCCTCTTTTCTTATCTCATTACGGTGATTTTTGTAAAAGTTACCCGGCTCAAAAAATAATAAATAATCCGCCTTGCTAAATACTTGCTGCACATTGGAGGTAGTGTTTTCTGACGGATGATATGTTATCATTTGTGTGGTATGTACACAGTCTTTTGTTTATCTAAATAGGTCACATTATCATACTTGTTATTGCACATGGTTCTTATTTTCAATAGTGCAGATTTCCTCAGCTTATTGTTGGAATCTTTTTTTCAGAGTCTGTGTAATGGTAGAATCTGTCTTTTTTTCGTGACATTGTTCATGATGTGGTCGTAAATTAGTTCTTTTTTGGAAGAAGTACCAATGGCTTCTCATTCTATATGTGAAAGGGGCAGACTACAATTTCCAGTATTCAGATGACCCTCTATTTTCTCTCAAAACGGGGGTCTCGCTGGGTTATTCCACATATTCATAGAGTACAGAATGGGGTCCCTATTTTCTTGCCACCGAGAGCCAAGGTATGTTATCATTCAGCCTTTCGGTATCTGTCTTCAGTCTATGAACCCATCTCTGCTCTTTTTCAAAAAGGATTCTTTCGGCATTGTGGTCTTTGTTTGGTAATGTTTCGAGGATCACCCATTGCAAATCTAATGTTGTGTGGCCCTTCTCTAAGTAGTGAGTGGCCATTTTTGTGGTGCTCTTTTTGCACTTCACATTGCTCTTGTGTTCGCATAGTCTTTGCTTTGCTTTCCTGCATGTCATCCCGATGTAGTTCATTTTACATGGACATGTAATCATATAGATCACATGGGTGGTATTACAGTTTGTATGGCTGTTCAGTGTCCATTTGAAATCTGACAAGAGTTGCAGTTCTTTTGTAGCTTTTGTGAGGTTGCAGACTGAGCATGAGCCACATGGATAGTGTCCTTTCACTTGTGGATTGCCCCATGGGTTGAGATTTTCTCTTGGTTTCTTTGGGGGAGGTCTCGTATGGACCAAGATATCCTTCAGGTTCCTACTCCTTTTGTTTGCAAATCGTGGTTTTTGCCAGGTCAGATCACCTGATGTCAGTATGCGCCAATTCTTATTGATTATCTTCTTGAGATTGTTTGTCATAGGGCTGTACGTGGTGACACATGTGAGTATCTCATCCACGGGTTTTCTTGGTGCGATCTCAAGGAGGGTCTCTCTGTTTTGATTTCTCGCACGTTTCTTGCAATTATTAATGATCTTTTTCGGGTAGTCCCTCCTCTCTAGTTTCTTGCAGAGGTCATTTGCTTGTTCTTTATATTCTCCAGGATTGCTGCAATTGCGCCGTAGCCTGAGGAACTGGCTGTAAGGTAGGTTCTCTCGTAGCGGGCGTGGGTGGAAACTGTTAAAGGATAACAGGCTGTTTTTAGCAGTCGTTTTGAAGAATGTTCGGGTGTGGAGGGTGTTCTCCGCAGCGTAGACAGTTATATCCAAGAAGTCGATGCTCTTATCATTGGCACAGTGAGTGAACTGTAGGCATTCGTCCCTCTGGTTTAGCCAAGTATGGAACGCTGATAGATTCTGATGGTCTCCTTCCCAGATTACAAAAATATCATCAATGTATCGTTTCCAAAAACGTATACAATGATGATAAGGGTTGTTGGTTTTATTCAGAATGTGGGTCTCCTCGAAGGAGCTCACGTACAGCCCTGCTACGCTCGGGGCAAATGTACTGCCCATCGATGTCCCGTGGCACTGTAGGTATAGTGTATCTTTGTATTGGAAGAAGTTTTCCATCAGGGCCAGCCGGCAACATTCTAGAACAAAGTGCCTGGGGGTTTTGTGTGGCCATGTGGTTTTGAATAATGTATCCTCCAGAGTTGCCATGGTCTTCTCCTGGGGTAGGCTGGTGTATAGACTTTCAACATCGAAACCCACCAGGAGCATGGTCTCCGGTGAGTACTCGATGTTTTTTAGTTGGTTCAAGAGATCCCTTGTGTCCCTGAGGTAAGTGGGAGTGCTTTGAACAAGTGGCCGCAGATACTGGTCAGCGAACAGGGAAAGAGGTTCGAGAATCGAACCAATCCCCGACACTATCGGGCGTCCTGGTGGTGGTATTCGTCCTTTGTGTGTCTTAGGAAGGGAATAGAAGTAGGGGGTTCTTGGTGTGGTGGTTCTCAGGTAATCCCCCTCTTTTTTGGAGATCCAGTTGTTGGTCTCCCCTTCTTCTATCATCATAGCTATAGTTGTTTGTAGTCTTGGTGTCGGGTCTGTTGGTAGGATTTGATAGAATTTGTCATTGGACAGAAGGTCCATACATTGTTGGTTGTACCCTATACTGGTTAGTAGGACCACCCCTCCGCCTTTGTCGGCTGGCTTAATGACTATGTTGTTGTCACTTGTCAATGCATTCAAAGCTAGTTGTTCTGATCTTGTTATGTTCTGGAATGGTTTCTTTGTTTCCCAAGCCAGATCGTCAATCCCTTTGAAAATGTCTTGCTCAAAGGTCTGGATTTCGATTGGGACCTGAGAGTTGAGAGGGCAGAAGGAAGACTTCTTTTTTAGGGATGTGTCTCCTTCTTCTTTCCTAGGTCCCTCTCCTTTGAAGAAAGCTTTCAATTTCAATTTTCGGCAGAATTCCGCCATTTCGCACTTGGTTTTGAAAACGTCCAGTTTCGGTGTAGGAACATATCCCAATCCCTTATTGAGTATGCTTTCCTCATCTTTTGTTAAGACTCGGTCTGTGAGGTTCACGATGAGGGATTCGTTGATGTTCCTGTTTGGGCCTTGGTTACGCTCCTTGTTTGTACCTGTCTCGTCTGGTCGGACCAGGTCACTCCTCTTCTCCGAGTTCTCTCGGACGGGCGGCCATTCCCTAAAAAAGGAATGCGTGGTTGGAAATTTTGTCCACCGTGAGGTTGTATCTGATGGTTCATCATTTGTGGGCCTTGGAAGTATGGGTTCATCCAACCTTGAAAATGGGGATTGAACGGCTGGAAGGGCATCCCTTGGTTGTCCATTTGAAAGAAAGGTGGTCGCCAGGAGTTGCCCCCACGGCGGTTACCTCTTTTCCTTTGTTGGTTGTGTCTTGGGTTGTAATTGCTGCTTCCTTGGTCAGAGTTATTGCTTGATGCACTACTGTATGACCCATTATTGGAAGTATTGTCATCTGCCTTATAGTCCTTACTGCTATAGGGATGTACTTTCTCCAAGGAGAACTTTTTGAGTTCCTTGGCCAATTTCTGTAGTTTAGTCTGTACCAGGTACTCATGTGAATCACTCATTTCTTTATTGATTTCATCTAATTTTTTTTGTATATGGTGATGTCGACTGTATTGTTCAGATTTGTTTCTAGGATGCGGATTTTTATTGTCAGTTCATCCGCCAGTCTTGAAGCTGTTTTTATAATCAGTACCAGGTAATCTCTTGTGCATTTCCATGAAATGGCGGACCAGTCTTTTCTAAAAGCTAGATCTTTCAGGAAAATTCTTGGAGCTGTGGTGACCCAGAGGCCTCTGGGTGCCGCATTCACTCTCAAGTACTCCGTCATAATTATGCCATGTACGGCGGTCCTGACTCTTTCTTTCTTTATTTCCGTCAGTTCATCCCACTCAGTTGAGCTAGACAGGGTTGCTGAGAAGTCACTGTTCGTGAACGGTGGTGGTCTTGCGAGTATTGTGTCAATCTCTTCAATGGAATAACTTAATCCTAAGTTCTCTGCCATCTTGGAATGTCTTCGGCAGTCAACAGGATTTCTTGATCCAATTTATGTAGAGACTCCCACAGCTGTGCGCTGCTAATAATCTTCTAATCAGAAATGGGGGAGATGGAATATTGATCCATTCATTTTCCAAAGGATATCTTATAATCAAGGGAGAAAGGATCACTTGTCCTGATCAACCTTAGGTCTGCAGGATGGTTGGCGGGGGGAATTCTGTCCCAATATTGAGACCCTCATGCACGTGATGGGTATGGTGGTGTCTGGGAGCGGTATATCTTGATTCTCTGCTTCTATTTCACGTGTGTGCATAATCATCAGGTCTACTTAGGTTATGCAGCCTCCACCAGGAGGATTTTACCCAAGGTTGGTGCAGTAGTGAGCCAGAGATAAAAAGACTAGAAACCAGGAGGACAAAGCTTTAATAGGTCTGATTTCGGGTCTGGTAAACTCAGTAGTAGTGCATCCGATTTTACTTGTTTAGGAGTTACAGTTGCACTTTGAGTAACGAGGGGGTTAAAAGATTGGTCGACATGTTTCTGCCTCTATCGCCTGTTTCTTAGGCCAAGATGAGCTGCTGGAATTATTACACTCTATAATCCCAGCAGGCTCAGGGAACATGGTAGAAAATAAAGTTTAGTATGCCTGAACTCAGAATAATAAAATACTTCTTTTAGTAAAGTTTATTTTAGTATCCTGTGTTTGCAAATGCTACTTTTAGAAAGCTAGCATTTGCTTGCCTAACCATTTCAGCCCGCCTCTGCTAGGATGGGTATCTGGCTTTCTGGGATATGTGAGTGACAGGGCTGGGGGATGACAGGTGGTGAATGCAAGGATTACACCTCAGTGGGAGGTGGGAGTGCCCCTGGACTCTTAATCAGGCTGTGCTCTGCCACCACAAGGCTGGCTCCGCCCCCTGGGGAGCGACTGACGACTCAGCCGGAACCTGGCCCAGGAAGGGCGTAGCACTGTCAACAAGGTACTCCTGGCTGCCCCTGTCCACACAATGCTGGCTCCACCTCCTGTGTAGCGTCTGATGTGCCTGCCCCTCACACTGAAAGAAGAAACCAGAAGTACACCCAACAAGTGCTCAGAGACTGAATGAAGTTATGCAAAGGCCCCCCTGGCCTGAAAAGACAAAAGAAATGCTGTATAAAAGTAGGAGCCCTGCTCCTTGTAAATCAGAATCCTGTTTCCCACAACGAACCTCTGCACAACGAGAAGGAGAAGAAGAAGCTGGAAGGACTGGCCTGCTGTCTGCCTTGCTGAGGAAGGAGAGGAAAATACTTTGAAAAGACGTTGCTGACTTGTGCTTGAAACTTTCTCCAAGGGCTTGTTTGAGCTTGCCCCCTGATCTGAACCCCAGGAATAGTGGGTTCTTGGTGCCTTCGCTCGCTCTCATCCATCCGTGAGCTTTCTCCTGCTGGAGTTGAGTCCCTGTGCCCCCTTCGCCCACTCCTAGGGCCGCGACACCCAGGAGCCTGGCCGCCCGTGTCCTGTGAGAGCCCCGCTCGTGCAGAGTCGCTCTCTTTCCCGTGGACTGGGCCGCCTGCTCCCCTGTTGCCCGCCTGCTACTGGAGCGCGCTGTGTGCCCTCGCTCGCCCCTCCCGCTGGAATTTCCTTGTCGAGCGTGATCTATGCCCCGGGCAGCCGCCGTACGTCTCAAGCGTACCTGGCCGCCCCGCTTCGACCTCTGACCTGGAAAGAGGCCGTGCCACCCCCTGAAGCGCCCCCTGTACGGACCGTACTAGAGGAGCCGGGCCGCACCTGCCTCCCGAGAGCCGCCGCCACTGAGAGTCCGAAGGCTCCCCCCGCCGCGCACTGAAGAAGTGCGAGCCGTCTCCGCTTCCCCAGATAACCGGAATCGTGCCAAGACATCTTCACCGGGCTCGGGGCCCGCCACGTTTTATTTCCCCGTACTTCAACGAGAGAGCAGCGCCAGTGCCCATCGCATTGCCAGTAAGTGAGTGCGCGTTGCATTACCAGCAAGTGATTGTGCGGTCCTGATTGCAAGTACCTGGGCGTCCCGTATCTCACCATAGAAACTGTACGCGCCGCATCTGAACTGCCTCACTGTACGCCTCGTATCTCTTCAAAGTAAACGGACCGCCGAGTACGCTACTCCTGCTAGATGCGTGGGTCGCGGTAGGGTCGAAGCACAAGTTACCCGGGAAAGCGCGTGATGTGCTAAGAAGCGTCCCGTGAGCCCCCAGAGTGGTCTCCAGGGACTAAGAGCTACTGCTAAAGAACTGAGAGAACTGTTTTTAAGTAAATTGAACTGAAGAAGAAACATTTGAACTGTAACTGAAGAAACGCTTGCCTACTTACGATCTTGTGGACTAAGTGAACCGTTATACTTGGTCTTGTGATAAGTCTCACCTGCATATATATATTTTTACATAAAGGAACGTATTTTTATATATTCACAGCCTGGTGTCCATTTGTGGGGGGATTGGTACATTTTACTGTGTGTGTTATTACAAATGCTTAACTCAGAAACGCCTGAAGAATAGCCTTGGCTGCTCACGCCACGCACCTAGAGGGTGAGCAAGGGTAATTCTAAGGGGTCATCCTTTGCCCTGACTTAGATGAGAGGGTCCCTGCTTGTCACAAGTGAATACTTGCTCCAACCAGAGACCCCCAATTCTAACATTGGACGCAGCGGTGAGGATTTGCGAATTTGCATTTGTAGTAGACATGCAGTGAATTACTGATCACCACATAGTGAGAGCAGACCTATAACGCAGCCACAGATTTCCATTTTTTTAAAATTTTGTTGAGACATCTGCCATTATTGTAGCCATGCCTGGCTCACTCTCTGCTGGAAGAGCACCCTCTGTGATTTCTGGAATTGATGAGGTAGATTGGGAACACCGAGGACTGGAGGGCTACTCAGTAGAGCAATTGAAAGGCTACTGTGTGAAGTTCAGAGTTCCCCATACTGGATTCAAGAGGAAAGGCCAGTACCTCAAGGTGCTGAGAGCCTGGAAAGAGTAAAGAGAACCACAGAATGCGGTGGAGATCATACCACCAGATGGCATTGTGGAGCCCAGCAGAAGCCTGTCACCAGAGGAGCTGGCAGACAGGGCACATGCAATCGAGATGGCAAGATTAGCTGGACAAATGGAGATGGACAAGCAAAGATTGGCCATGGAGGCGCAGCAACGCCAAATGGAGCATGACTTGAGATTGAAGGAGTTGGAGCTGAGAGGTTTGGGAACAACTCCTTCTGGTGGCAGCACAACGCCGGTGCAGGTAGAGTCCAGGGTGTACATACCCAAAGATGTGGTTAAGGAGTTCTTTAGGGGGGATGACATAGGACAGTGGTTTAGGGCTTATGAAGTAGCCATGTCCTCCCACCGGGTCCCTGACAAGGGTTGGGGAGCGGGGTTGTGGGGGAGGTTCCTTAGCGAAGGGCGGGATACCCTGCTAGATTTGCCCACTGAAGAACAGAGTTCCTATCCCCGCATGAAAGAGGCCTTAATGACCAGGTATGGGCTTACCCCTGAAATGTATAGACAGAAGTTCAGGGAGGGTGTAAAGCGTCCTGGGAGTACATATGTGGAGTATGTGACTGGTTTTTACAGAGCACTGGATGGTTGGGTGACGGGTAGCAAAGTAAATGATTTTCAGGGGCTTCTTGATTTAATTGCATGGGAGCACTTGTCTGATCACTGTTTTCCTGAGCTACGCCAGCACCTGATTGATAGCAAGCTGTCCAACCCGAGGAAGCTTGCTGAGGAGGCGGACCGCTGGCTCAGCACCAGGGTCCACAAGGGTCCAGTGGGAGACTCCGCCAAGGGTGGGCAGGGTCCCCAGCAGAAGAGTGGGGGGGACAGGGGTAAACAAAGAGGGTTCCAGCGAGGCCCCCAAAGTGATCCCCAAGGGAACCAGCAGCGAGGTTCTCAGCCTCCCCCACCCCGAAAGCAGAACGGGGCCCCGACAGGTAGGCCTGTGCCAAAGGGGCCCTTCAATTGTTTCAGATGTGGTGACCCGGGGCACATTGCCAGTGACCCCAAGTGTCGCCTGTTTGGTAAACCAGCACCCACTGGTGCTCCACCCCGGCAAGTAGCTAGTGTTAATTTGGGGGAAGAAGTAGTAGTCCCCGGGGGTGGAGATCCTGTCCAGATGACCCTAGTCTCGCTAGGAGACAGTGAGATGGTCCCTGAGAACTACCTGCCCTCTAACACTAAGAAATATGGGCAGGTGGTGACCATCAATGGTAAGAAAGCAGAGGCTCTTAGAGATACAGGAGCCAGTGTGACTGCAGTGAGGCAGCACCTGGTGTCTCAAGAGCAGGTTGTACCCCATGCCTACTGTAGGGTTATCAATGCTGATAATTCAGAGAGTCAGTGTCCGATTGCTCAAGTTCCCTTCGAGTGGAGGGGGGTCTCTGGTACTCTGCAGGTCTGTGTGAGGAAAGCCATGCCTGTGGACTGTTTGCTGGGGAATGACTTGGAGGACTCCCCTTGGGAAAAGGTGGAGAAGACAACTCACCTGAGGATGGTGGGTCTGCCTGACTGGGCGTGCGTGACCACCCGGTCAATGGCAGCCAGTAGGGGTGCTCAAGAGATCCTGGGGCCCGAAGGAGAGGCCCAGGAACCGGCCTTAGAGAGAAGGCGCAGGGGGCGCGGGAAACCGGCCCCTGAAGTTCCCACGGTCCAGGAGGAAGCAGACCTTGAGGGGTTGCCCCGGAGCCTACAGGGGAAAAGATTGCTGAACTGAGGACCTGCCTGAGCTGACCCATTGGCAGCAAGAAGGAGGCCCCTCCAGGGAGGAATTCTGCAGGGAGCAGAAAGAATGCCCTTCTCTCGTGGGTATGCGGCAGCAGGCTGCAGACCAGGCCAATGGTGTTCAGGCCAAGACACATTATGTGTACTGGGAGAATGACCTCCTGTATTCAGAGCCTAAGGCTGGTGGTACCCCAGAAGTTCAGAGCCTTCCTACTGGGGCTGGCTCATGATGTGCCGTTAGCAGGACATTTGGGGATGGACAAGACCTATGACAGGCTTGTCACCCACTTTTATTGGCCCCAAATGCACAAGAGCTCAGATGCTCATTGTAGATCCTGTCAGACTTGCCAGGCAAGTGGTAAGAGCGGAGGGAGGCACAAGGCTCCTCTGCAACCCTTCCCCGTGGTCGGTACGCCATTCTAGCGAGTGGGTATTGACATTGTTGGGCCTCTGGACCCCAAGACAGCCATGGGCAACAGGTTCATCCTGGTCTTGGTGGACCATGCCACCCGGTACCCTGAAGCCATCCCTCTGAGGACAGTGACGGCCCCCGTGGTAGGACGGGCACTGATGGGAATTTTCTCACGAGTGGGATTCCCTCTTGAGGTGGTGAGTGACAGGGGGACCAATTTCATATCCAAGTATATGAAATCCCTTTGGCAAGAGTGTGGTGTAACCTACAAGTTCACTACCCCTTACCATCCCCAAGGAAATGCGTTGGTTGAGAGATTCAACCGAACCCTGAAGGGCATGATCATGGGCCTGGAAGGTCCAATGAGGCGTAAGTGGGACGTCCTCTTGCCATGCCTTCTCTTTGCATACCGTGAGGTGTCACAGAAGTCCCTAGGGTTCAGCCCCTTTGAACTGCTGTATGGTCACCCAGTGAGAGGACCTCTGAGTTTGGTAAAGGAAGGCTGGGAGCAATCTCCCAGGAAACCTCCCCAGAATGTATACAGTTACATGCTGGCATTCAGAAACCAGACCAGGTGCTTCAGACAACTTGCTGAGGCAAATCTGGAAGCCAGCCAGGAAGAGATGAAGCAGTGGTACGACCAGAATGCCACTCTGGTAGAGCTTCAGCCTGGACAAAAGGTGTGGGTCTTGGCCCCAGTGGAGCCTTGTGCACTTCAGGATAAGTGGACAGGTCCATTTGAGGTTGTGGAGCGCAAGAGTCCTGTAACCTACTTGGTGGACATGCAGTCTCCCAGGAACCCTTTGAGGGTCCTACATGTTAACCGCCTTAAGCCCCACTTGGAAAGGTCCGAAGTGGGCATGTTGTTGGCAACTGATGATGGAATGGAGGAGGAGTCTGAGCCTCTTCCTGACCTCTTGGTAGCCTCTGAGAAAGATGGGTCCGTGGATGGAGTTAACCTCTCACCCACCCGGACGCCTGAGCAACAGGAAGACTGCCGCCAATTGCTGGAGCAGTTTCCAGATCTGTTCTCCCTGGTTCCTGGTGTCACAGATTGGTGCGTCCATGATGTGGACCCAGGAGACAGCTTACCTGTGAGGCATAAGGCCTACAGGGTAACTGACAGGGTCAGAGCCTGCATCAAGGAGGAGGTCTCCAAAATGCTTGCTCTTAGGGTGGTTGAGTCCTCCAGCAGTCCTTGGTCCAGCCCTGTGGTCTTGGTCCCAAAGGCTGCTGCGCCAGGAGCCACACCTGAACTCCGGTTCTGTGTGGACTACAGAGGGCTCAATTCAGTCACGAACACTGACGCGCACCCTATCCCCAGAGCTGATGAGCTCATTGATCGGCTAGGGGCTGCCCGGTTCCTCAGCACGTTTGATTTAACGTCTGGGTACTGGCAGATCGCCTTGACCGATGGGGCAAAGGAGAGGTCAGCATTCTCTACACCAGATGGGCATTTCCAGTTCCGAGTTATGCCATTTGGAATGAAGAATGCCCCTGTCACCTTTCAGAGGTTGGTCAACCAGGTGTTGGTTGGGCTGGATGAGTTCAGTGCCGCCTACCTGTGTGGTAAATAAATAAATAATACCCTATTTTTGACTAGACATATATCATAACAGATAGCTCAATAAATAAGAGTCAAGATTCGAGGTAGTAGGAGTTTTGCAGGTTTAATACAGCATAAGGACAGGAACAGGACAACCTGCATGGGAATAGAATGGCAGGGCCCAGCAGCTGCTGGGGCTCGGTCTGGGATGAGCGCGCTGGCTTTTAATAACAATACATGAGCATATATACATAACGCAAACACATAGCATTACATTGCAGTGGGCGTAGCAGTGGGTGGAGCAGAAGGCGTGACGCGTAGCAGTCGCGAAAGATAAGGGTAAAAGTAGGTGTAACTGGGCGTATACATAGACATGTGATGCAAACGTAACAGGATATGTCATGAATGGGGCGGAAACCATGGAGGGGGCTACCTAAGGAGCCGGGACCTCTAACCTGATGGTGCGCGCAAACTGGCAATGACGTATCACTAGGAGAAGCTGGGGGCTATGAACTCTGTGCTAGGAGCAGAGACTGAAGTCTGGAGAGTCAGGGCGACATGTACCTAAACAGTATCTAGTATCTGATGTTTAGGGAACATGTTGATATAAACTAGAAGTTAGGAGGGGAAAGGCTAACTTGATTCTAAGACTGGACCATGCATTATTCTACATGTAGTGCGTGATGAAGAATATTAAATGACCATTGAATGCAGTATTTCTCTAACGTGGAGACGTGAAGGCTAGACAATGACGGAAACTATTGATGCAGTTCAGTAGCTTAGGAATGCAGAGAAGGAGGGCTGAACTGATAACTGGAATCATAACATAGTCTTGGCAGACTCAGAGGCAGAGCCAGGCTGGACCGGGCACTGCGAGGCAGGAAGTAAGTGAAGGGTCGAGGATACAGGTGGGGGCTGTATCGCTCCTCAGCGAGGCTTCAGGAGACAGGAGCTGAATCTAGTGTCCAGGCCCTTTTGAGGCCTAGAAACGGGGACTTTATAATAGAATAACGTGCACACTGAGAAACGTGGCAACGTAGCTTTACATAGGCCTGATATTCGTAGTATTCACGAGGACTGGAAACTGGCATACTAGAGGGGGACACAACTGTAATTGCGTCATTAATCGGACATGGGGAGTACATATGCATATTTAATCATGCACACATAACATATGATGGATGACACGTAGGGACACAGAACATGGCAAAATTTACTTTTCCACATTCCCTCCTTGTCACTACGTTTCCATCAGGAAACATCAATATTCATGATACCATCTATCATTTCATACAGTATCATTTGCTCATCTCGAATTATCCTGGAACGGGATTTAGAACGGGGCTTGGGACTAGGAATACAAGAGGTAGCACAAATGCCGCAAATCGCAGGGCCACATTGTATACAGAGGCAGCAGCTGAATATGATCGCTACTGCAATACCTAGGAAGGACAATATTTTCCATCCCCATGCGGAAATTATATTCCAGAACCAACCGGACCATGTCCAGGTGCCTGGATCTTGGTGTATCAGATGGGCAATTTTATGGAGTCTGGTTATAGCTGAATAAACAGACGGCGCGTTATTTGGAATGAAAATGCAGCAACTAGATCCGATGACTCTACAGGCCCCGCCCCTATCGGCCAGTATGACGTCAAGGACGAGACGATTCTGTAAAACGACAAATCTCATAGCAGATTGCTCTTCAGTTAAGTTACCTAGAGCAGAGGCAGTCTCATTTACTACAGCTTCGAGGGTTCTGGTTAACCTACGGATTAGCTTACTATTCTGGATAGGTCCTATAAAGAAAAAGAAACCTCTATTGAAATCTGTATACTGTTCTAGAGCAGTTTCAGTATAATCGACAATTGGGGACTCCCTTCTATGTCTAATGTGTACTAGATGTGTGTTTCTATGATAATCAGGTGGGGCTAGGAAAACTGGTGGCAGTAGGAAGGCAATGTAACAGGTTCCCTCCCAATCGAGGGGCAGACGAATATATGCGGTTTGACCACAAATAAAATATGAATGACGTGAAGCTTTAAAGATAGATTTCCCACTGTCACTATACTTGACAATAGTAGTACAATCACTATGTCCTACGTGTACGGAACCCTTATTTCGGACACATAATTCGCCTTTGACTGGTAGTACTGAAATAGCAGGTAAGTCTGGAGTAGTATCAGACTGAACATTCAGGACCATGAAATTCGACGAATAATTACCTAAATTATACACTTCATTTTCTAGATCTAACCCGGTTCTGTGGGGGAGACCTTGCTTGTCTGGGAAACATGTACTGTTAAGAAAAGACATATCTGTTGAGGATGACGTTAACGTGGACCATGCTCCACACGAACCATTATGTGAAAATGGATAAGGAAAGAGTGGCAGAACTCCCTTCGGTGTCTGGAAAGGGGGGAGTCGACCACACACCCAACAATTAGTGGCATTGCTGGTCTGGTGTGAGTAATGTAACATGCGGATAAAGGAGTTATTACGCATAGCGAGGCGGTAGGACAGCTCGTGAGGAGGCAGATCACTAAACGTGTGCTCTACTGTAGCATTAGCAGACTTATTTACATGTGAAACTGGGAAACATAGGTAAAATGCATAACTGGTGCAGGAAATCATAAGGCTGGAAAACAATATGAAACATAGAAAAACGATACATCGGATTGAGTTTTGACTAACTCTCTCACTATGGGGGTCTATTTTATACATGTCAGAAACAGTCTAACCGTTTCACCTAGGGGAGGACTTAGACAATCAAACTGGCTGACTTAATTTACTAGACCGTAGTTTCTGTTTATACTCCTGCTGTGGAGTTTTCTCTAACAGGGGAGGGGTTGTAGCAATGTCTTTTGCGGGACAGTCCTTGAGAACAATATTTCGGCAATCCTTCAAATCCTGGGAAATGTTCTTAAAGACGGGTTTCAGTCCTTTAAAAAGTTTGATATGAGAAAGGTGCACCCAGCCCTTGCGTCCTTCCAACTTCACGGCTGTACGGGTGGTAAGGAGGACCTGTCGGGGCTCTTTCCATCGAGGCTCCAGCGGACTTGATCTGTCAAAGTTGCGGACCATCACCATGGATCCTGGAACGATTTCATGCGGTGCCACCTCGGTATTGTCTGGAAATGTGGCGGCAACCTGTGAACGACATGAGTTGAGGGCAGACATCAAGGAAGCTAGGTAATCTGTCAGCATATTACTTGAAACATCTGTAATACTTCGGGGTCTAGGAGTACCCCACATGTTAGGGGGGCGGCCGAAAACGACCTCATACGGGGACAGACCTGATCTGGAATGTGCGACCATGCGCATGTAAAATAAAGCGACTGGCAGAGCTACTAGCCAGTCCACACCTTTCTCTTTGCATACTTTGGCGATACGGATTTTCAGAGTCTGATTATGTCTCTCAACGAGACCGGCTGCTTCAGGATGGCGTACACAATGGAACTTCCACTGGTACCCTAACAAAAGGGAAACATGCTTCATTAACTCAGAGGAGAATGGCTGGCCGTTGTCAGAATATACGACTCTAGGGAGTCCATAACGAGGGAAGAATTCACGAACCAACTGCTTGGCAGTGGTCGCGGCTGTGTAATCTGGGACTGGATATGCTTCTGTCCACCTGGACAAAGCGCATACAACTACAAGGACATACTTGAAACCTCGACATCGCTCCATCTGAATATAATCCATCTGGAGGACTTCAAAAGGGTGGTCAGGGGGCTGGAAACCACCTTGTTCCACCGGGACACTTTTACCTGGATTAAACTGACAACATATCATACAGGTACGGACTTTCTGCTTAGCTGCAGCTCGTAAATGCTTGTTGAACCAAATGTTCTGGATACTGTCTAACATAGCTTTTTCTCCTAAATGTGCTGGACTATGTGCGGTATTAATAATGACTTGAACCATAGAGTCGGGGAGAAACCATGTGGCTCTACCCTTTGTTAACCATCCTTGATCTGTCTGGACCCCTCCTTGTTCGGACCATTTCTTGATTTCTTCGGGAGTAGCATGTAACTGGATATCTATGACATCTTGTGTAGGGTCCTTAACTGTCATACATGTAATCGGATCTGGAGTATGTGTCTGTGTCGGATTAACTTGAATGTCTGGAGTCTGGGCTGTAAGCTTGGCTGTGCGATCTGCTAGATCGTTACCCTGGGAAATAATGTCAGTGACTTTCGTGTGTGCCTTGCATTTCATGATAGCAATGGATGTCGGTAAATGTATGGCATCTAACAGAGCTTGAATAAGGAGACCATGCTGAATCTTGGTTCCATGAGAAGTCATGAAACCTCTTTCCTGCCAGAGCACTCCGAAGTCGTGTACAACTCCGAATGCGTAGCGTGAATCTGTATAAACATTAACTTTCAGGTTCTTGGCGTGTATGCAGGCTTGTGTCAGAGCAACTAGCTCTGCTGCTTGAGCGGACAGGGTATCAATACGGTGTGTCTCAATGACTTCAGTGTCAGTAGTCACTGCATACGCGGCGACTAGTTCTCCTGTACTAGTTCTTAGGCATGAACCATCCACATAAAGTGTCAGGTCGGGGTCTGGTAACGGAATATCTGTCAGATCTTGTCTTGGCTTTGTCGTAATGTTAACAACTTCCACGCAATCATGTGGGTCAAGATTTGAATTAACTGATGGTAACAATGTAGCAGGGTTCAGGATGTTGCAGCGTCTGATTTCTATGTGTGGCTGGAACAGTGTCAATTCATAACCTGTTAAACGTGCAATTGTCAAGTGCTGAGTTTGTGTTCGGTTTAAAAGAACTTCCACGGAGTGTGGAACTTGTACTGTCAAGGTATGTCCTAAAACTATGGAATCACTTTGTCTAATAGCTAGTGCTGTGGCTGCAACTGACTTGAGGCACGCAGGCAAAGCCTGGGCGACTGGATCCAGTGTGCTAGAAAAATAAGCACAGGGCTTGTATTGTCCTGCTTGATCTTGTGTGAGAACAGATAATGCTGTACCTTCACGTTCAGTGACGAAAAGTGTAAAAGGCTTACTGTAGTTCGGTGTCGCTAGAACTGGAGCTTGGCATAAAGCTTTCTTTAACTCATTGAAACTAAGTGTATGTTCAGATGTCCAAGGGAGGACAGTCGATACGGCTGCCTCCTGTGTCGTTAACTGTATCAGTGGCTTGGCTAGAAATGCATACTGAGGAATCCATTGTCTACAATAAGAAGTAAGGCCGATAAAGGCACGTACCTCCTTCTGGGTCTTGGGCTGAGGAAGACTCGCTATTAACTGGATACGGTCTGGTGTCAACTGCCTACCCCTCTTGGACAGTAAGTGTCCTAAGTAGACCACTTGCTGGACACAGAATTGAAGCTTCGAAGGGGACACCTTGTGCCCCATCTCGGCTAGGAAATACAACACCGTCAGTGACGCTCGCTCGCAGTCACGTTCGGAACGGGCTGTGATCAGTAAATCATCGACATACTGGAGCAGGGCAGTGTCAGTTGGCATGTGAATGTTGTCTAGTTGTCTTTTAAGTGCTTGACTGTAAATACTAGGACTTTCTGTGAAACCTTGAGGAGCGCGTGTGAACATATAGCTCCTTCCATTTAAACAGAATCCGAAAAGGAACTGGCTGTCTGGATGAATTGGAACACTGAAAAATGCATTCTTGAGGTCTATTACTGTAAAGAACATGGCTTCGGAATCAATAGCTGTCAATAGAGAAGAGATGTCTGGGACAACTGGGTACTGCGGAATAATACATTTATTAAGCTCTCGTAGGTCGATCACTAATCGATATACTGGGGGTGCATTTGGATCAGTACGTTTCATGACTGGAATGATCGGAGAATTACATACATTGGAGTCAGTTTCTACAACTACTCCTTGAGCGATGAGCTCGTCAATAATTTTGGATAAGGCTGCTACAGCCTCGGGTGGCAATCTGTACTGTCTGATTCGTGGTAACACTACACCTGGTTTGAGAGTCACACGATAGGGTGTGATTTGCATATAACCTACATCAGTTGGACCTTGTGCCCATAAGTGCTGCGGTACATTAGACAGTCTCGAATCAAAATCTCGTAATACATAGTGACCCTTGAAGTCACGTAGGAACAATCGTATTCCCTCTGGGGAACAGCATATAACTGCACCTAACTCTTTCAGTGTTTTAATGCCTAATAGATTTTCTGGACATGACTTAGTAAGTAACAGATCAGTAGTACGGGACAATGGACCTACTTCTAGAGTAACTGGCTTTGAAATCTCATTTACGATAGGTTTTCCTGAAAATCCAAGGGAAACATTTCTTGAGCCTGAGAGCGGAGCCCCTGGAACTTCGGCATGACTAATTGTGGTCCTACTTGCCCCTGTATCAATCAAAAACTTTCTGTCTTTCCCTAATACTTGACTGTGAACATAGGGACCTTCTTGATCTACAGGTATCTCGATGAGAGGCAAGCCTACCTCCCTCTCTAGGCTGTTTCATGAATACTGCTGGTACTCTGGATACTCGGACTGTGCATACTGGTACATCTGCGATGTAACGTGCTGTGTTGCAGCAATAGGCTGCGGTGCTGTAACTGTCTGTGGTGCATTCTGTGGCTGAGGAGTCTGTGAAACTTGCTCTTGTCTAGGCGGACGTGGTCTTTCTTTAGTCTTACCAGTAGCTATGTTGTGTTTCAGAACTGCACACTCATTTATAAAATGACCTGGCTGTTTACAATAGTTGCAATTCCCTTTAACGGGAGCTGCAGGATGACTGACTTGATTCGGACCCCTCTTCTGACTGTCTTGAGGAACAGATTGTGCAACTAGTACTTTCATTTTCGTGTCTTTCATACGTTTTCTCTCGTGTTCTTGCTCTTCCCTGATTCTATTCTGGTGGTACTGGAGCATCTGGAGCATCTGGGACGGAGTATTAGCTTGCCAGGTACTTTCGACTTTCAAAACTCGATTTTTAACTTGTGGGCTTGAATTCTCGACTAATTTAGTAACAAAAAGGTGAGGGTATGACTCGCTACTTGTCTTGAGGCCACTGTTGATACTAAAGCATTTTTCAAACCTAGAATAGAAATCACTAATATCTTCCTCTTGTTTCTGTTTACAGGCTGAGATTGCATCCCAATCTTCTTTTCTAGTTGTCAATAATCTGGGTAGAACTTGAATCAATAATTCTGGTAATTCTTTACATTTCTCTCCTAGACCGGTACCTGGTACTCGTGCCTTGTCTTCAGCTTCTAGAACTGCCCAATCTATCTTTTTCTCTCCCACCTCCCATTCTTTTTCCTTTAGCTTTTCATACACCCCTGCGGGCAACAGGACCTTTAACATTTTAATGATATCTGGGTAAGTGTATTCCCCCATACGGAGCATGTCTTTTAATTCTCTATGGAACCCTGCTGGATCTTTGTCATGACAGGGAATTAATTTCTTCATTTCGAGGAGTTCCATCTTTGTTATTGGGGTGTATACAAACACTCGTTGCATTTCACCGTCCTCTGTCTTAACTGGATGCACTTCTCGTAACGGGTTCTGTCTTTCCATGTAAAATGGTTTACTTTCTGGGGGTGAGACATGAACAAAATGCGGGTTCAGAAACGTTCTATATTTGTGGCGCTGTTCTAGAATGACACTAATTAAGTCGGTACCTAGACCTCTCCATCTATACTGGAGTAACTCGTTCAGGATATCATGTAACGGGCCTGGATCAGAGTGCTGACCCTCATACAATGTAATGAGGTTCTGGATCATATACATACCCACCAGTCGCTGCTCGGCTGGGGGCAATTTCAGAAACATTTGTGCCACTATTTCGTCTGGAAAAGTGGTAGAATCAGTAATCCATCGGACTGCTGATCGGGCTAGTTCTTGTTCATGCATGGTACTTAACTCACTGTAACCGATTCGTGATTTCAGAATGTAATCGGTAGCTTGGAACACTTGTTCTAGGGAACCTTGTTCTGGTACTGAATGATGGAAAATTGACTTGTGTTCTAGGCGTAAATGGCGATCTGGAAATCTAGATCTTCCTACATACGCTATCCTGGCGGTATTCTCGTCCTCTACCTCTTCAGTATCAGAGTTACTTTCTTTCTCGCTTACTTGTGCTGCTTTACGTTGTTCGTGTATCTTTATTATTTCTCTACGGATTTTCTTGTACATACTCTCCATGGCACTAATGGTATTGTGCTTACCCTCGGCTATATTATCACTCCACTTTGTCAGGGTTTTCATTTCGGCCGGATCCTTAGACGGGTAATCTTGTTCTCTTATTAGACAGTTAATTAAAAACTTTAATATCATACGCTGGATCTCAGCTTTCCTTTGAGACATGGCATCACTAATACTTTCTGGATCATCCCCTGTACGGATGAAACGATATATTCTGTCTAGATCTTCTTTCATATTGGGTAGGGTGACTAGATACTCGGTCACCCTCCTTACGCGTACTGAATATAAAACCATATTATTCTCGCCTGGGACTGGGTCATAGGCACATTCGCTAAGGGCTTGCCTGATTTCTGCAACAGACTTATTACTCTTGGGAGTACGCTGTGATGCTTGAGCATGTAATTCGAGTGCTGATAAACGCTTGCGTGGCGGCGGGGTTTGAGGAGGACCTCCTCCTGCGGCCCCTAGACTAGAATCGTCGACTGATATTCTTCGTGGTGGAGCGGGAAATTGAAATGCTGGCTGGACCGGGGGTACCGTAGCAGGTACTGCATGGGGTGCCCCGGTGTCTGGAGGAGCAGGATGTGCCTGATTTACAGGGACTGGCGGAGCACGAACAGGATTTGCATATTCAGGGACTGTGTCGTCCAGATAGGACGAAATAAAAATATCAGCTGCGGTCGGTTTGTGACGTAGCTTGGTCGGAACTAGTGGTGGCGGGAAACTACTGGATGCCTCCGGGGTCGCTTTTGGCAAGCCCTCGGCAAGAAGAGGATACATACCCTTAATAAGGGCATGCCTCTGTCTGTCTGACTGTTCGGCTTTGACTTGTTCACCTATCTCGATTAATTCTTTTTCTTGGGCTCGCTCTTGGGATTCTCTACTTAATTCTGACTTTCTGATTTCTTTTTCAGTTCTTCTATGAGCTTCTTTACGCCATAACTCGATGGCATCTTTCTGTGACTGTCTGGCTTTCTTTTTCCATAGTGCTTCTTCTACTCGCATGATGCATTCGGCATCCCATGTACCCGATACGGGCCATCTATACTTTTCTTCTAACTGTTTGGTATACTCTACCCATAAATCTAGATACAATATGGCGCTTATGCCATGTTTCTGATACATAAAGTGACCTGGACTGTCCCTGGGCGGGACGGGAACTGCTGCTTCCAGCAGACCCTTCCTAGTTTTTAACTGACGTAACTTGGAAAATATGGGCATGACTGAACTGTAATCTAGACACAATACAATACACAATGAACACGATACTTATCCCCCATTCATACCACGACATTACAATACATGAAAAACATTCAAAATAACAGTTCGAACAGAATACTGAGAACAGAACACATAAATTTTCTCGAGAACAGAAACTGACTAGAACAGAAACTAGATGCACTGCTGAAACAGTACGAAACTTACCGGTCTCATAAAGAGACACGTCAGGACCCGCATCCACCGAAGTGGACACTTCGTTTGTGGGACTGTGTACCACCAACCCACAGACCAGAGTCAATTAAATTGACCCTGTCTAGATACCACCCCAGTAACGGTACTCACCGGGCAGCAAGAACGGAAAGCCTCGGACTGGACTGGACTGCTACGACGACGGACGACGAACTTCGGACTTCGGACTTCAGTTACGGGTGGACCTCCGGATACCTCGGACCTTGGACTCTTGGCTTGGGCTCTGGTCGGGACTCGCCGCGTTCCTCCACCGTCTCGTCTGGATGCTGGACCGCCTCCTCCGTCTCCTCCGTGGGCCTGAGGGATACTTGAGCAGAAATATCTGCCACTGCGCAGAAGAGTTCCGTCACGACTGCAGAGGGTCAGGGGGTCGGCGTGGCTTCACCGACGCGTGGGGAAAGGGCAAGTCCCTGTTCGGGCGCCATTATGTGGTAAATAAATAAATAATACCCTATTTTTGACTAGACATATATCATAACAGATAGCTCAATAAATAAGAGTCAAGATTCGAGGTCAATCAATCAATCAATCAATCAATCGGGTCATTTGTAGAGCGCACTACTCACCCGTAGGGTCTCAAGGCGCTGGGAGGAGGGGGGGGGGGTGCTGCTACTGCTCGAACAGCCAGGTCTTGAGCTTCTTCCTGAAGGAGAGGTGGTCTTGGGTCAGGCGCAGATTGGTCGGAAGTGAGTTCCAGGTCTTGGCGGCCAGGTAGGAGAAGGATCTTCCTCCTGTTGTCGCTCTTCGGATGCGGGGGACGGCGGCGAGGGCGTGGTTGGTTGATCTGAGGAGGCGCTTGGGAGTGTAGAAGTTGATCCGGTTGTTGAGGTAGCTCGGGCCTTGGTCGTGTAGGGCTTTGTGCGCGTGGGTGAGGAGCCGGAAGGTGATTCTCTTGTTGACCGGGAGCCAGTGCAGGTCTCTCAGGTGTCCGGAGATGTGGCTGCGTCGGGGGATGTCGAGGATGAGTCTCGCCGAGGCGTTCTGGATCCGCTGGAGTCTCTTCTGGAGTTTGGCAGTGGTTCCGGCGTAGAGGGCGTTGCCGTAGTCCAGTCGGCTGGTGACGAGGGCTTGGGTGACCGTCTTCCTCGTCTCGGTGGGGATCCACCGGAAGATCTTACGTAGCATGCGCAGGATGTTGAAGCATGACGAGGAGACGGCGTTGACTTGTCTGGTCATGGAGAGGGAGGAGTCCAGGATGAAGCCCAGGTTGCGTGCGTGGTCTGTCGGTTTGGGTGCGGTGCCCAGGGCGGGGGGCCACCAGGAGTCGTCCCAGGCGGAGGGCGTGGAGCCCAGGATGAGGACCTCCGTCTTGTCTGAGTTTAGTTTCAGGCGGCTGGTCGTCATCCATTCGGCTACGTCTCTCATCCCTTCGTGCAGGTTGGCTCTGGCGGTGGCGGGGTCGTTGGTCAGGGAGAGGATCAGCTGGGTGTCGTCGGCGTAGGAGATGATGTTCAGGTTGTGTTGGCGTGCGATGGCCGCGAGGGGGCTCATGTAGATGTTGAAGAGGGTTGGGCTCAGCGAGGATCCTTGGGGTACGCCGCAGATGACTTTGGTGGCCTCTGACTTGTACGGTGGTAGGCGGACTCTTTGTGTTCTTCCGTCGAGGAAGGAGGTGATCCAGTCCAGTGCCTTCTCCTGGATTCCGATGTTGCTGAGGCGCTGTACTAGGGTGCGGTGGCAGACAGTGTCGAAAGCCGCGGAGAGGTCCAGGAGGATGAGGGCCGCTGTTTCTCCGTTGTCCATCAGAGTTCGAAGGTCGTCGGTGGCGGCGATGAGGGCGGTCTCGGTGCTGTGGTTCGCCCGGAAGCCGGACTGTGATGGGTCGAGGGATCCATTCGTCTCGAGGAAGGCGGCTAGCTGTTTGTTGACGGTCTTCTCGATGACTTTGGCCGGGAACGGGAGGAGCGAGATGGGACGGTAGTTCTTGAGGTCGGTGGGGTCTGCTGTGGGTTTCTTGAGGAGAGCGCTGAGTTCGGCGTGCTTCCAGCTCTCAGGGAAGGTGGCGGAGTCGAAGGAGGTGTTGATGATGTCCCGCAGGTGGGGTGCGAGGACAGCGTCGGCTTTGCTGAAGACGTGGTGAGGGCAGGGGTCAGTCGGAGATCCGGAATGGATGGAGTTCATGGTGCGGATGGTGTCTTCGGTGCTGATCGGGGTCCAGGTGCGGAGGGTGGTGGTGGGTGGCGTCGTTGCGGTTGTGGCTTGCGTTGGTTGGTTGCTGAAGCTGTTGTGTATGTCCGTGATCTTGTTGTGGAAGTAGGACGCGAGGGAGTTGCAGAGGTCTTGCGACGGGGTGATGTCGTTGTTTCCGGCGCTGGGGTTGGAGAGCTCTTTCACGATGTTGAAGAGTTCCTTGCAGTTGTGTGCGTTGTTGTCCAGCCGGTCCTTGTATTCATTTTTCTTGGTGGCGCGGATCAGTTGGTGGTGTTTCCGGGTGGCGAGCTTGAGGGTGGTCATGTTGTCCGTCGTTGGTTCCCTTCTCCAGGCTTTCTCGAGGGCTCGACAGTTCTTCTTGGAGCACTTGAGTTCGTCGGTGAACCATGGTGTTTTTCTGCTGCAGGATCTGCTGGGCGGGGTCCTCAGAGGGGCGAGTTCGTCCGCGCAGTTGCTGATCCACTTCGTGAAGTTGTCGGCGGCCTGGCTGGGGTTCGCTGAGTTGGCGGGAGGGTGCTGGCTCAGGGAGGCGGTGAGCTGGTCGGCTGTGATCTTGTTCCAGCTTCTGCGAGCAACCTGTTGCTGGAGGTGGTGGATCGTCGTTCTTCTGAAGGTGAAGTGGACGCAGCTGTGGTCCGTCCAGTGGAGTCCTGTTGCGTGGCTGAAGGTGACGTCTTTGCTGGATGAGAAGACGGCGTCGAGTGTGTGTCCGGCGAGGTGGGTGGGGGTGGTCACCAGTTGCTTGAGTCCGAGGTTGTCGAGGTTGTCGAGCAGGGTGATGGTGTTGCGGTCGTTGTTGTTCTCCAGGTGGAAGTTGAGGTCCCCCAGGAGGATGTAGTCGGCGGAGGGGAGAGCGTGCGGGCTGACGAAGTCGGCGATGTCCTCGCTGAATCGTGTGCGCGGTCCCGGGGGTCGGTAGATCAGGGTGCCTCTGAGGGTGGTCTTCGGGTCGGTGTGGATCTGGAAGTGCAGGTGTTCAGCGGTGGTGAGGGTGTCATCGGTGTTGGTACTGATGCGGATGGTGTCTCTGTGGATGATGGCGATGCCTCCTCCGGTCTGGTTGTCGCGGTCTCTCCGGGTGATCTTGTAGCCCTCTGGGATGGCGATGGCGATGTCCGGGGCTGAGGAGGCGTTCATCCAGGTCTCGGTGATGAAGGCAACGTCGGGGGCGGTGGTGTCGAGCAGGTTCCAGAGTTCTACGGCGTGTCTGTGGACGGAGCGGGTGTTGAGCAGGATACACTTGAGGTGGGTGCTGCTGGAGTTCGGCTTGGCGGGTGCAGGGAAGGTCCGGATGCAGGTGAACTTGCAGGCGAGGCAGCTGAAGGGTCCGTGGGTGTGCTTCGGGGCGGCTCGGTGACATCCTGGGATGTGGCCGGTGTTGAGTGCGATGAGGTCGGCGGCGCTGTAGGTTCGTCGGGTCGGCTTCCGTCGGTGGGGGCCAGGGGTCCTGGCGCTGGTCGCGGTCCGGTCGCGGACGGGCGCAGACGGGCTTACCTTTGGCGCGCCTTCGGCGCACAATCGGCGCGCCCGCTGCGCGTGACCGCTGCGCGTTCGCACGGTCGCCATTTAAGGCGAAGTGCGCGGGTGGGCGGAGCAGCTGGGAGGCGGGAGCGGGGAGGGAACAGAAGGGAAAAGGGGCGGGGTCGGTGGTAGTGGCGGGAAGCGGGGGCGGCGAGGGAGGCGGGAAAGCGAGCGAGGAATGTCAAACAGGCTAATACGGGGAAAAACGCTTAAAAACAGGCACAAGTGATGGACAAAACAGCTGAACACGGAGAAAAAAGCCTAAGAGAAAAGTACAGGCACAAGTGATTGACAAAATAGCTAAACACGGAGGAAAAAGCCTAAGAGAAAAATACAGGCACAAGAGATTGACAAAAACAGGCTGAACACGGGGGAGGGATTTGAAAAATAAAAACAAGCACAAGCGCGTGGCAAAGGAAGGCAAACTGACGGCAGCAGGGTCAGTCGGCAGCGAGGCAGCGAGGCAGCTAGGAACAGTTAGGGGGGCACACGCAGCAGCTGGCGGCCGTGCGGCGCGGGGGTGTCCCACAAGTGGGTCACACTCACCTGTGTCGCACGGTCGCCATATAAGGCCAAGTGCGCGGGTGGGCGGAGCAGCTGGGAGGCGGGAGCGGGGAGGGAACAGAAGGGAAAAGGGGCGGGGTCGGTGGTAGTGGCGGGAAGCGGGGGCGGCGAGGGAGGCGGGAAAGCGAGCGAGGAATGTCAAACAGGCTAATACGGGGAAAAACGCTTAAAAACAGGCACAAGTGATGGACAAAACAGCTGAACACGGAGAAAAAAGCCTAAGAGAAAAGTACAGGCACAAGTGATTGACAAAATAGCTAAACACGGAGGAAAAAGCCTAAGAGAAAAATACAGGCACAAGAGATTGACAAAAACAGGCTGAACACGGGGGAGGGATTTGAAAAATAAAAACAAGCACAAGCGCGTGGCAAAGGAAGGCAAACTGACGGCAGCAGGGTCAGTCGGCAGCGAGGCAGCGAGGCAGCTAGGAACAGTTAGGGGGGCACACGCAGCAGCTGGCGGCCGTGCGGCGCGGGGGTGTCCCACAAGTGGTAGTAGGAGTTTTGCAGGTTTAATACAGCATAAGGACAGGAACAGGACAACCTGCATGGGAATAGAATGGCAGGGCCCAGCAGCTGCTGGGGCTCGGTCTGGGATGAGCGCGCTGGCTTTTAATAACAATACATGAGCATATATACATAACGCAAACACATAGCATTACATTGCAGTGGGCGTAGCAGTGGGTGGAGCAGAAGGCGTGACGCGTAGCAGTCGCGAAAGATAAGGGTAAAAGTAGGTGTAACTGGGCGTATACATAGACATGTGATGCAAACGTAACAGGATATGTCATGAATGGGGCGGAAACCATGGAGGGGGCTACCTAAGGAGCCGGGACCTCTAACCTGATGGTGCGCGCAAACTGGCAATGACGTATCACTAGGAGAAGCTGGGGGCTATGAACTCTGTGCTAGGAGCAGAGACTGAAGTCTGGAGAGTCAGGGCGACATGTACCTAAACAGTATCTAGTATCTGATGTTTAGGGAACATGTTGATATAAACTAGAAGTTAGGAGGGGAAAGGCTAACTTGATTCTAAGACTGGACCATGCATTATTCTACATGTAGTGCGTGATGAAGAATATTAAATGACCATTGAATGCAGTATTTCTCTAACGTGGAGACGTGAAGGCTAGACAATGACGGAAACTATTGATGCAGTTCAGTAGCTTAGGAATGCAGAGAAGGAGGGCTGAACTGATAACTGGAATCATAACATAGTCTTGGCAGACTCAGAGGCAGAGCCAGGCTGGACCGGGCACTGCGAGGCAGGAAGTAAGTGAAGGGTCGAGGATACAGGTGGGGGCTGTATCGCTCCTCAGCGAGGCTTCAGGAGACAGGAGCTGAATCTAGTGTCCAGGCCCTTTTGAGGCCTAGAAACGGGGACTTTATAATAGAATAACGTGCACACTGAGAAACGTGGCAACGTAGCTTTACATAGGCCTGATATTCGTAGTATTCACGAGGACTGGAAACTGGCATACTAGAGGGGGACACAACTGTAATTGCGTCATTAATCGGACATGGGGAGTACATATGCATATTTAATCATGCACACATAACATATGATGGATGACACGTAGGGACACAGAACATGGCAAAATTTACTTTTCCACACCTGGATGACATCGCAGTGTTCAGTGGCACCTGGCCAGAACATCTGCGACACCTCTGGGAAGTGTTGATGGCGCTGTGCAAAGCAGGCCTGACAATCAAGGCAAGCAAGTGCCAGATTGGGCAGGGATCCGTGGTGTACTTGGGACACCAAGTGGGGAGTGGCAAGGTGGCACCCTTGCAACCCAAAATTGAGACCATCCTGGCTTGGGAACCCCCAAGACCCAGACTGCAGTGGGAGCCTTCCTGGGGCTCACTGGGTACTACAGGAGGTTTGTCAAGGGCTATGGCACTATTGTGACCCCCTTGACAGAGCTGACTTCTAAGAAGCAGCCCAGGAATGTGATTTGGACTGACACCTGTCAGAAGGCTTTTGACACCCTTAAAACTGCCATGTGCACGGCGCCCGTGCTCTTGGCTCCTGATTTCTCCAAGGAATTTCTCGTGCAAACAGACGCTTCAGAGCATGGTGTAGGGGCTGTTCTCTCACAGATGACTGAGGAGGGCGGGGACCAACCTGTAGCCTTCATCAGTAGAAGGTTATTTCCCCGGGAACGTGGGTGGAGTGCAATAGAGCGAGAATCATTTGCTGTAGTCTGGGCACTGAAGAAGCTAAGACCCTACTTGTTTGGGTCTCACTTCCGGGTTCAGACAGACCACAGGCCCCTCAGATGGTTGATGCAAATGAGGGGTGAGAACCCAAAACTCTTGAGGTGGTCCATCTCCCTACAGGGTATGGACTTCACGGTGGAACATCGCCCTGGCACAGATCACGCCAATGCTGATGGTCTGTCCAGGTTTTTCCGCCTTAGTGATGAGGAACTCCCTGGGGAAGGGTAGTTCTCCCCACATTTCAGCTGGAGGGGACACGTGTTAGACCTGGCACCTTGGCGTGAGTTTCCCTTCCACTTTTTGCTGATGTGCCTCAGATGTTTTCGCTGGTGTCCGCTGCTCAGGGCACTGCACCACGGCCAACCTGTGCCGCAGTGCCAGTGCTCCCTATGTAAAGTATAACTGTGATTGGTATACCTGATTGGTTCATTGGATTTACTGTCAGTCCTTAGTAAAGTGCACCAGGAGTGCCAGGGCTTGTCAATGCCAATACTGCTAGTGGGCCTGCAGCGCTGGTTGCGCCACCCACAGAAGCAGCCTTTCAAAAAGGTGTCTAGGGTCTGCCACTGCAGACCCTGCGTGCAGTCTGGTACTGTCATGCTGGCTGGGCAAGTGCACACACTTGCCAGCCTCTAAACCTTCCCTTAACTTCATATTAGTCACCCCTATGGTAGGCCCAAGGGCAGGGTGCATTGTAAGTGTAAGGTAGGACATGCTCTGATGTGTGTGGCATGTCCTAATAGTGAATTACTGCCAAATTCGTTTTTCACTATTGTAAGGCTACCTGTTCTCTTAGGCCAAGATGAGCTGCTGGAATTATTACACTCTATAATCCCAGCAGGCTCAGGGAACATGGTAGAAAATAAAGTTTAGTATGCCTGAACTCAGAATAATAAAATACTTCTTTTAGTAAAGTTTATTTTAATATCCTGTGTTTGCAAATGCTACTTTTAGAAAGCTAGCATTTGCTTGCCTAACCATTTCAGCCCGCCTCTGCTAGGATGGGTATCTGGCTGTCTGGGATATGTGAGTGACAGGGCTGGGGGATGACAGGTGGTGAATGCAAGGATTACACCTTAGTGGGAGGTGGGAGTGCCCCTGGACTCTTAATAGGGCTGTGCTCTGCCACCACAATGCTGGCTCCACCCCCTGGGGAGCGACTGACGACTCAGCCTGCACCTGGCCCAGGAAGGGCGAAGCACTGTCAACAAGGTACTCCTGGCTGCCCCTGTCCACACAATGCTGGCTCCACCTCCTGTGTAGCGTCTGATGTGCCTGCCCCTCACACTGAAAGAAGAAACCAGCAGTACACCCAACAAGTGCTCAGAGACTGAATAAAGTTATGCAAAGGCCCACCTGGCCTGAAAAGACAAAAGAAATGCTGTATAAAAGTAGGGGCCCTGCTCCTTGTAAATCAGAATCCTGTTTCCCACAATGAACCTCTGCCCAACTAGAAGGAGAAGAAGCAGCTGGAAGGACTGGCCTGCTCTCTGCCTTGCTGAGGAAGGAGAGGAAAAGACTTTGAAAAGACTTTGCTGACTTGTACTTGAAACTTTCTCCAAGGGCTTGTTTGAGCTTGCCCCCTGATCTGAACCCCAGGACTAGTGGGTTCTTGGTGCCTTCGCTCGCTCTCATCCATCCGTGAGCTTTCTCCTGCTGGAGTTGAGTCCCTATGCCCCCTTCGCCCCCTCCTAGGACCGCGACACCCAGGAGCCTGGCAACCCGTGTCCTGTGAGAGCCCCGCTCGTGCAGAGTCGCTCTCTTCCCCGTGGACCGGGCCGCCTGCTCCCCTGTTGCCCGCCTGCTACAGGAGCGCGCTGTGTGCCCTCGCTCGCCCCTCCCGCTGGAATTTCCTTGTCGAGCGTGATCTATGCCCCGGGCAGCCGCCGTACGTCTCAAGCGTACCTGGCCGCCCCGCTTCGCCCTCTGACCTGGAAAGAGGCCGTGCCGCCCCCTGTACGGACCGTACTAGAGGAGCAGGGCCACACCTGCCTCCCGAGAGCCGCCGCCACAGAGAGTCCGAAGGCTCCCCCCGCCGCGCACTGAAGAAGTGCGGGCCGTCTCCGCTTCCCCAGATAACCGGAATCGTGCCAAGGCATCTTCACGGGGCTCGGGGCCCACCACATTTTATTTCCCCGTACTTCAACGAGAGAGCAGCGCCAGTGCCCGTCGCATTTCCAGTAAGTGAGTGCGCGTTGCATTACCAGCAAGTGATTGTGCGGTCCTGATTGCAAGTACCTGGGCGTCCCGTATCTCACCATAGAAACTGTACGCGCCGCATCTGAACTGCCTCACTGTACGCCTCGTATCTCTTCAAAGTAAACGGACCACCGAGTACGCTACTCACGCTAGATGCGTGGGTCGCGGTAGGGTCGAAGCACAAGTTACCCGGGAAAGCGCGTGAAGTGCTAAGAAGCGTCCCGTGAGCCCCCAGAGAGGTCTCCAGGGACTAAGAGCTACTTCTAAAGAACTGAGAGAACTGTTTTTAAGTAAATTAAACTGAAGAAGAAACATTTGAACTGTAACTGAAGAAACGCTTGCCTACTTACGATCTTGTGGCCTAAGGGAACCGTTATACTTGGTCTTGTGATAAGAATTACCTGCATATATATATTTTTACATAAAGGAACGTATTTTATATATTCACAGCCTGGTGTCCATTTGTGGGGGGATTGGTACATTTTACTGTGTGTGTTATTACAAATGCTTAACTCAGAAACGCCTGAAGAATAGCCTTGGCTGCTCACGCCTCGCACCTAGAGGGTGAGCAAGGGTAACTCTAAGGGGTCATCCTTACCCTGACTTAGAGGAGAGGGTCCCTGGTTGTCACAAGTGAATACTTGCGCCAACCAGAGACCCCCAATTCTAACAGCTGCTCTCCACGGCTGCCACTTAGAGAGCTTTCTATGGTTGTCTAAAACCACTAAAATCACCATTAGGGTTGTCTGGATTAGTGCAGGGTGCTTCACTTAAATAAGTGAGCACCATATACTAAGCCAGCCTCCTACAGGCATCCTGGAGCTGTGTGTGATCGCCACAGGCAGGGATAGCAGGGAATCTTCACCAGGGGAAAGGGGTCCCAGTCACCCATTCACAGACAGAGGATAAGCACTGAAGACCCAACACCACTTCATAACACAGCTGCGGCACGACACCTCAGATTCACACACAACAGAAGGGGCACAGAGGTTGAAGAAGAGAATGGAAGTGACCCCAGTAGAAGATATGAAAAGTAATTTCAGAAATGTATTGAAGTCAGTGAGAAGTGAAGCTTCTCTTTGCTTCCCCAACCAAAGGGCTGATGAACTATTCCATTCGGTGGCTTTTGAGAAGGGTTTTTAGAACATTAAGGCATACCTAGGTCACATCACAATCTGGTCATTCAACATCTGCACTTTAGGCCCTTCTTTACCGTGATCATCACGATTTCAATTTTATTTTCAGAATCCTAGTTCAAGGTAGGTTGCTCTCAAGAATGCCATATGTTGAATGTTCTTCAATCTTCCGTTTTTTTCTAATTATTATTTATTTGAGTGTTTAATTGCCTTGAAATTGAGTTGTCATTATGTCTCGACAGCTGCGCTGTCTGGTAGCTAAAGACATCTTGGGAGCATTCAGAAACCTGACCTCGGAATGCTTACCATTGTGGTTTGTAACTCACACTCTCTGATTTTCTATTTGCCGCCTTTATTTGCTTTAGGCTGTCCTGCTTGCGTTCGTCCCTCCTGTTGCCCAAAACGTGTTTACTGTATTCTTCCACGAACTCATTTTCTGTCAACAGGCCTTTAAATCTTGTTCTTATCTTGTCAGATTTGCTGCACAATCAAAGACAGAGGTCAAATGTCACGCTGTCCCTTCCAAGGGAGATTTGTGTTTACATTTTCTCTCTCTGACTTCAAAGTGAGAGGATTTATGTGACAATCCTGCTGAGTATCCATCCCAGAGTAGACCATTCAGGGTGTTTTTTCCTAGCACACACGCCAAATTATTTTTTAATGAACTGTGCAGATGTTGCAGAATATATCCGAATTAGTACAAATCTACCCCTCTCCAAACTACCCTACTCCCCTCCAATCTACCTGACTCCACTCCAGTTTACTCCACTCTACCACAAACCTCCCCACTGTTCCCCAATTTAACCCACTCCACTCTGCCCCACTGTATCCCACTTCACGCTAACCCAATCCACCCTACCCCTGGTTACCCCACTCCAATCTACCCCAATCTATCTCCACCCAAATCTACCCCACTCCACCCCAATTCACCCCCTCCACTCCACCCAATCTACTCCACTCCAATCTACCATGCGAATCTACTCAAGTCTACCACTACAAAATACCCCACTCCACTCCACCTCATTCCACCAAACTCCATTCTACCTCACTGCACCCCACTCCAAACTACCCTAATCCACTCCATTCCATTCTACCCTACTATAATCCACCCAATCTATTCCACTCCAATCTACCACACTCCAGTCTACCCCAATATATCTCACTCCACTCTAACCCAACCAACAGTACCCCAATGACCCCAATCCACTCTACCCCACTCTAATCTACCCCAAACTACTGCACTCCAGTCTACCACACCCCACCCCAATCTTCTCCAATTCAAATAACCCATTCTAGTCTACCATGCTAATCTACCCAACTCCCCCCTACAATACCCCAATCTACCTCACTCCAGTCTACATCAATTTACCTCGCTCCACTCTACACCAATTTACCCCACTCCACTCTACCCTAATCTACTTAACGCCGCCCCACGCCACTAACTTTTAGCCGTGCTGAACAGCACCCACACTGGTGTACATAATGGCTAGAACACATTGCCAAAGTCAATAGCTCTGGCATAGGGGAAACCTATTGGCTTTGCCAGTGCTAGTTTTTAGCTCTGGCATTAGCCAAGAGCATTTGATTTTACTAAATTGATATGTTTAATATACTTATCGGAGCTTTCAGGCGCCTTCTTCATCCATTGGTCTGTTGTTGTGCAATTCCCATTTTCTTCTGCCCACTCCCGCATAGAGCATGGGGCAGCGGGCCCGCCCACTTCCGCCATTGGCTGAATTCACTGTGAGTGACGGCTTCGGCCATTTCCCAGTCAACATCTCCGTATGCAAAGTAGTTCATTTAAGTGTGACGGAGCGTGATTATTTTAGTGAGTTTTGCTCGATCAATTCCTGCTCATTGGGTGTGATACTAATATATACTTAAGAAACATGAGCAACAGTGTGTCTTGTGAAACACGTGAAAGTTTAAAACTGCATCGTAAAAGCATGCAGACGGGTCGCCAAACTGGTTTGAGATTAAGTCGTTCATGACTGAGAGCGAAAAAAAACTACTAATGTGCTAAACGATAATAAATAATGAAATCTGTAGTTTTTACCGAATGATGATGAAAATGCTCAAGTAAAATGATTTCTGCGTATGTTTTCTCCAATATGTAAATCTGAAAGAAAATGAAATTGTGAACAAACTCTGCTTATAAGTATAATGAAATGGTGTTCTAATATTAATTTCTCATGCATTCCTATTTCTCAAATGTTTACGAAATTAGCCTTTTACTTTAGAGAATGGTGCTTTAGGTTTTTCATTGTAGGCCTCAAAAATTTATTTTGTCCTCCATCATTTCCTCCGAATAGACTAAAACGGCTGACCTGATTGCAATATAGCTACGAGTATTGTCATTGGAGTTTCTTTCCTAGTTTTGAATAATGTTCATTCTCGCTCTGTTGGTATAAATTGTGACAACCTTGTCGCAGCTCGGAAGAGCGCGTGGAGCGGGCATCTTCAGTTACAAGTGTGTTTCCGATTTCCGAAGGGAAGTGATATTGCACATTCTTAGAAAACAGTGAACATTGAACCAAGATATCATGTAGGGGGTCGGGACGATTTGGGTTAGAGAATGATCACACCATGGATTTTGACCAATAAAAATCATGCAAACTGTGCAAAAGTTACTTTGTGAGCAGGAACTGTGAACGTTTAGCCCTTTGCGTGCTCGTGACGGAACCGTTCCGTCACGAGCCTTGGGTGGGCTGTGCTGGTGACGGAACGGTTCCGTCACGGTTCGCTCGCCGCGCCTGCGCGGCACGAATTTTGCGCCTGCGCTGACGTTCTAAAGAGCAGGCGGGGCCGTGACGGAACCGTTCCGTCACAAGCACAGCTCACCCGAGGGCCGTGACGGAGCGGTTCCGTCATGAGTACGGGAGCGCCATGCGGCCCCGCCTCCCCCTTAGCGCTGCGGCGGAATAGCTGCCGCAGCTAAGGGGTTAAAGGTATAATTGCCCCGTGGGTAAAAGACGTGTGCAGCTATTTTTTCTTGCAAATCCTGAGCCTAACATGCTGTCAGTCCGAACTCTGATTTCTCTGAACTGAACTCCTGAATTCCCCTACACTTTACCAGCTTGTGAAGTCAAGCAGACCAAACCCTCTCGGCTGAAGAGTGAATGACTCTAGCGTTGTCACGCTGTGCTCTGGTGTCCTACTGGGTCCATTTTGTGTCCTGGTCCTGTTAAATCTACAACCAAATCTTTGGTTTGTCTGATTCTAAATTGCTTTCTGTAATTCCAATATGTATTTCTCTCTCTCCCTCTCTCTCTCTCTCTCGCCCTCTTTCCCTCTCTCCAGGTATTACATTTGTGATGTATTTGCTCTGAACTGTGATGTTTTGTGATTTTACCTGTATACAAAAGAATAACCGTTATTAAATTATTTCTAATGTATTTTTGTGGTTTGACCATTCAACTTGAAGTTTAGATAAAAGTTTCTTGATAACTATTCCATGTGTTTGTCCTTACTTATTGAGGATTTCATTGCCACTGTGTGAATATAGTTGTTAGACCGGCATCCTTTTTCCAGGTCCTCCTGAAGGAGTGGCCTTCCGTCTCTTGTTATCTGAATCCCTATTGGCTCATACAAAGATCTATCGTAGAACCTTGTGGTTTATGATTGTTTGTAGAGTTTCTATGGGCCAAACTCTGTGTTATTGTAAAATTTGTAGTTGTAAATTGAGTTTGCGGTGTGGTGGGTAACTTACGTCTGAGCCCACGAAATGTCACACCGCCTTCGCTGGATCAGGTGTGAGGGAAAAGCTAAAGCAATGTCTGCTCTTTGAAAGCAAAAAACATTTTTGATTGCAGCATATATTTTTTTATGTTGACAGTTGCCTGGCATCTTCCTCTAGAATAGCGTTTGCCAAATCCATGAGAAAATAAAACATGCATTAGCAAAGCCAAGAGGCTGACCGCTAAAACCAGACTTCTTGGCTTTGCGAATGCTTTTTTATAGTGTGTTTGCTTTCACTTTATATGATATTCCTCAGGATGGATGCTTATCAATCAAACTACAATGAAAAAAGGAATAAGACCACAGATTTGGCACAAAACAGCCAAGACTGCTGAGGGAAGCCGGAAGCTTCCAGGTGAAGGGAAGGGGTTCCAGCCGAGCTGAGATGCAGGACTCTACAAGTCCAGGGTGAGGGTCATTCTAACCACGGTCGGAGAGAGTAGCTGGAGTGAGAGGAAGGACAAAGGGTCCAGGACCACACCGAGGTAAAGAGCAGATGAGAGAAAGAGATGGAAAGAGAAGAGCAACCTAGAGAAGGAACCAGCCGAGTGAGGGTGGAAGGAAGCCGAGGGAGAGAACCAAAGTCAGAAGGAGAGCAGCCGAGACATAGGAGACGAACAGAGGAGACGAGTGGCCTCTGAGATGCAGGAGACAAGAGAAAGATGGCAAGAGGAGAGAAGAGATGAGAGCAAACACAAAGAGATGATGTACAAAGCGCTGAAACTTTTCAGACACTCGCCCCCAGGGTGAATCCATCGTCATTCTTTAGCCCACTCTGCCACCCCAGTGCAGACATGGCCATATTCAGATCAGTCTGACCCTGTGCCTCATGGGAACAGCCAGACCGAACTGCCAAGCAATGCCTTCCCTGAACCGGAAACAAGCTTCCGAGGACCGGTTTCGGGGTAACACCCCTCATCAGCCAGGATAGCTTGAAACTAGTGGCAAAGTAAGCAAGGGACCCATGACTAGGCATATCCTGCCAACATAGGGTGAAAAAAGCAAACACATGGAGATGATGGACAGAGCTAGATGGAAGTGAGGAGATCTGGGAACCATCTCCAAAGATTCATGCATGATGGGCGGCAGATTCAAATGTATTTCATAGGTGGAATTGATGTCAATGTAGCCATCGCCATCTTGAAGCTTCCTTCGTCCCAATGTAAATTAATGGAAAAGGACAGTTCCCTTTTTTAACTCTCCAGGGGGCATATTAGCAAGGGCAATATTGCCGCTTTAGCGGGACTTTTTCCCGCTAAAGCGGCGATATTTTAATCGCCCTATTAACAAGCTGCCGCTAACAGCAGTTAGCGACAGCTTTTAGGAGATAGCGACCGGTTTGGGGGCCTGCTTTGTATGTCAGCGATATTTATCGCTAATGACATGCAAAGTGGGCCTACCCAAACTGTTAACGACTGAAAACAGTCGCTAACACAGCTATTGCCTATTAGCAAGACAGGCGAAGCGATAAAAAAATCACGCTAAGCGCGATTATCGCTATAAACGAACACCTGCTAAAAAGTTGACTTACCTATGGAACGCCTCCGCACGCCTGGTCCTAGAAGTCCCACACAGAGACCACATCACCCCGCACCTGAGAGACCTGCACTGGCTCCCCGTCGACAAAATAATCACTTTCAAACTTATGATCCACGCACACAAAGCACTCCACAAGACCGGCCCAGCCTACCTCAACAGCAGACTCTCCCTATACGTACCCAACAGGAGTCTCCGCTCCGCCGACCTATCCCTGGCCGCCGTCCCGTGCATTCACAGAGCCACCTCCGGGGGCAGATCCTTCTCCCACCGCGCCGCTGTGACCTGGAACGCTCTCCCCATCCACCTACGACAGACCACAGACCTCCCGGCCTTCAGGAGACTACTCAAGACCTGCCTCTTCGACCACTAGCTACAGCGCTCCCCCCCCCCCCCCAGCGCCGTGAGACCCTAACGGGTGAGTAGCGCGCTTTACAAATTGACTGATTGATTGATTGAATGTTGGCGTGTGATTGGATGAGATATTTAAATACAAAGGAGATGGGGTTGCCAAGGAAGATGTATAGAGTGAAACTAGGAGGGGGTAAGGACATGAGGAGCCCACCACAGGAAGCTGAAAGAAAAGAAACTGGGTCCAGCCCTAACGACAATAAAGTGAGATTAGTGAAGAATTCGTAAAAACAACCTCAAGTGTAAAAAACAAATCACTTCTTACAACGCAGCTGTTTTTTTAATCTATTCTTATGTTCGGTTTTATTTGCAACATTCCTTATTTATCGCATTCACATACCAATAATTTTTTGAAATTTTCTAAGGAGAAATCTTCTTTGTAAGTTTGTGAACAGTCTGTCCATCTGCAGACTGTAGAGTGCGGATGGACAGACTCCTCTAGGGTCACCTGCTGTGGTGCCCTCTGGACACCCCAGGAAATGTGACCCCATCACTACCACCACCATCATCATCAATGCGTGATGAAGGAACTGAGGGCGTGAACATGGACCAGCGAGCCCCTCTCAGGCTGAGGTTGACCCTCCCATAGTCCATGCCTTGAGACTATAAGTCCTCAAACTGTGGAACCGGCCCCCCAGGGGCTTCCATGGATCTCAGGGGGGCGACAGGGTGAGCCAAAAGCCATGCTGAAGACAGTGACAGTGAGCCGATGCGTAATGCGCCATCAGTGACGTCTTTTGTCACACGTGTCCTGGTGAGGAGTAGGTGTCAAGCGTTGGCCTCCACCAATAACCCTTAAAGTCCTTTTCCCATATTTCTGATGCAGGATCTCATTGAGGGCAGTTTTACCCAGTTAGTGAGACCTGGATGCCCAGAGAATGTTGGCAATCATGTATTTGATAGGATTTGTAAACAGTTAGCTGGCTATAACTATAATGTTTGCCAGTTTTATGCAATAATTGTGATAAAATATGTTTGTCATTCTAGGGGACCCCATTATTATTATTTACACAAGGGAGGGCCTGGCACTAAAGATGGAAGACTACTACTTTTACTGTAAAACAGATTTGGCTCTAATGAGTTGGAGGCAAAGACCAGTTGATGGTAAACTGTAAGCATGGCATGTGTTCCACTTCCTGGCTGGTGTTCATGTTTAAACACAGTTTAATGTGAGCTTTCCCTCGGAACTTCCAATATTTATGATATGAAACTTCCAGTTCCAAGATGGCCGCCCTACTGAGATGGGCCAACCTTCATAGTCCTCTTTCTGTTTCTATATTGGCATACTCATGAGTGTGTATCCAACAGTTGGGCATCTCAAACAGCTTATATGGAAGCTTTGCCAAGTCTGGAGTAGACCAGTAAAGCCGTGAAACTGGGGGAGCGAGGACGGGAACTGTTGGGAGGGCCAGGGTATTGGTTATAACGGATTGTAATTCACATGCCTCTCAGGTGACTGGAAACAAAACTGTATCAAGTACACAAGTTAAAATAAGAAATATGCATTATCAGAATAAAAAATATTGGAACTATGAAATTTGTAAAATGCAGTGGAACTATATGACAGTAAAGTAGTGGAGCGCAGTTCCTCGTTGATCACTTCCGCCTCTTGTTTTGCGATTTCTTTTGCAGTTGCGACTTAATGCTGAGATCTGAAAGCCGCAACCACTCGGGGACCAGCAGCTCGAACAGGAAACTCTGAAAGAAATCAACAGGACATAGTTATTGTAGTCTCATGGATGGGTAGAAGAGGCTGAGGTAATCACCTCACTCAAGGTCAATATAGGCTCTGCCTACAATCCTGGCCCTGACACCTAGGCATCTGTGAGCTCAGGTGTGTTAGTTAATGAATTCAATAGAAACAGAATAAGACTACAACTCCCAGAGTGCAGGAGGCTACCACACATAAGTCCATGACTGGAAACAGTGTCCCTAATGACCTGGATGGAGGTGGTCTTCCTCGAAGAAGCAGAAGGCATCCCCATGGGGTGCCTCCGGAGCGCGCCGAGCTGCAGTCGTACTTTGTAGCGAGAGGTTGGGTGTCCACAGTCCCTGAACTATGCTTGGAACCTGGAATTGGAGCTGGCTAGCCGCAGCTTCAGTGTCTGGCCTAAAACTGTGCGATGTGGAGCAGATGACTAGATCTCCAAATAATATTTATGTGTATCTCTAAGATGCACATTTGTTTAGTATCGTCCTAATTCCATTCTTTAACCTCTTGCGCGCTAGCGGTTTTCCCGCTGTGCGCTGACTTTTGCGTAAACCCGCGTTACATGACGAGCTCAGCTCGTCATGAGCGTACGACAGGCGTAACTCATGACGAGCTCAGCTCGTCATGAGCGTAGAAGGGGTTAACACCGTTGATTCTGTAATACAGTCTTAACCGAATTCCACCCATACAAAACCGTTTTGCCTGCATCACCACACTTTTGAGAGGTTCCTACTGCAACAAAAGAAAGTGTCTTTACCTGCTTCACTACTGCTGCTCTGCTGTGATATATGAAATACCTAAAACAAACTAAAACATGCAGGCAAAGCTGCTCCTTAATCCAATTTAATACAAATATTGTCATTTTACCTATGTCAAAATATCAAGATCCGTAACATCAGAGGGCGCTTATATCGACTCCCAACTTCTTGTGAAGGAGAGGACGCGTAGGGAAGTACAGATTTACTATTCTCAACTGTCTTACCTCAACGATATAGTGGGAGTCGAGCGAGTGCAGGGCTAGAGAACAAAAACATCATGGAAGGACCACTTTTAAGATGTATCACTGGATATGATAGCAGAAGAAGGGCCTTGTACCAAACAAGTCAGCTTAGAGAGGCGTGAAGGCTTTGAGGAGGGTTGAGCTGTAGGTTCAGTTGTAGAGTTGAGATGGAAGTTAGTGTGGAGGGGGCGGCCTTGCCTTTATCTTGTGCTTGAAATGACCTTCACCCATCTCTTTTCCATCTTTGAGTTCATTTTGAAGCAATAGTATTTCTACAAGAAATGCCCCAGAGTCCACAGAAACATAGTGACACCAGTAGAAAGAAGACGGTCCACTGGGTAGGTACATAGCCGCTTGAGCCTAATGCTCAATAAACACGACTCATGTCTTCACATGGTATATATTCTATATTACATCTTAGAGGCAAGTGATGGAGAGACAGGCAGAGTTATACAGAGTAAGGGAAGCCAATGACGGGGTAGATCACATTGGAGAAGGTGAGCCTTGAGAGTAGTATTGAAGGGAGGAACGAAGGGTGTAGATTCGAGGTCCAATGACGGCTTCCTGGCGAAGTGACGGCAGGCGGTGGAAAGGGTGGGAGTGTGGATGTTGTGCAGTAGCGGGCTGGGAGCCATACAAAGGTAAAAGGTGAACAAAGGTAAAAGGGAACGAGCAGCGTAGAGGTTAGAACGCTGAGTAGTAGGAGAGCATTTCTGACATTAATGGGGTGGGGGTGTGACCCATGAATCAACCCAAACAGTACAGCACTAATTCAGAGTGTAGGGTGACTTGTGGATATTGACCGCACCTTGTAGCTACTGATACTTCAGGGTGAGGTATTTAGAGGGTTTACTAAATATCTCTAATTCCCGGTGAATTCGCTAATCGAACAAGGCACTTCTCACCTGTATTAATGGGTAGGTGAGTTTTCTGCTTTTTTCTCCCAATAATGTTCACCTGGTTTTACCTGCTGAAATTTATCAAGGGGTGAAATGCAGGGAGTGGAAATGTTGTCAGTTCGATCCCTGTGGAAACTGCATATTGATCCCAATTATCCGTCAAAGGATTTTCTTTTAGCCCTCAGAAGTCTCTAGCTGGCATCTTATTGTACTCCACTCCTGGTCACTCTGCAGACTTTATGAAATCTTTGGCATGGCATTGGACCATATTATTGGTCAATATTTTCATTTCGTTGTACTTGGAGATTTCAATATACATGTTGACTATGCGTTAGATACTACTTCTTTGTTTAATGCATTTCTTTATTGAGTTTTTCATACTAACACGTGAAAACAACCGCTATAAAATGTGTTCTCCTGAAGTACTCCACTCTAAACAGAAATACTAGACTAGATAAGGCCCCAAAAGGGAGAAAAAGATCACACAAAAAATACAAAAAGTAAGGAACAAAAGAACCATCTCACATAAGCAGCAGTTCTCCTTCAGATACTGACTCTACTGCCCTGTTGGATAGAATGTCCTCTCTGACTCTCTCTCAGGTATTTACACCCCTTAAGCATCAGACCGGCCACACAATTGACCTCTTTTTTCCCAGCTTTCCTGTGTCCGTGAAGCACTCCTGACCGCTACCATGGTCGGACCAGAATCAATTTTCATCGGCAGGTTGATTCGAAGATCAATCAGGACTGTCTACTGACTGCTGATTTTTATCGGGCCTGGAATCACATTAAGCCTACTGATTTTAGTAATCTGTTTACCCAGTCAATCCCTAATTTATCAAGTAATCCTGAATCCGGAGCTGTAGCCGTGGATAGCTGGCTGCGGGCCGCATCTAATACCGTAGCCCCTTCAACTCGCTGCAAGCCTCCTACCTGCGGTCCTTCAGCCATGGGGAAGAGCGCTTGTGAAAGGGCTGAGAGACCCCGGAGGAGTCACTATCGAATGGAGGATAAGGTGGCTTATAGGTTTCCTTTAACCCCTTGGGCGCGGCCGCGATTCTGCGCCTGTGCAGCCGTTTTAATGAGTGGGCGGGTTCATGACGGCCCCCAGCCGTCATCAGCACACGCCCACCGTGATGCATGACGGACGGGGGCAGTCATCAGCATGGAAAGGGTTAAGGAGATATCACACGGCTATAAGAGCGGCTAAAGCTTCGTTTTACGAGAAAAGAATCTCAAAGCCACCAATGGACCTTGGGAGACTTTTTAAATAGTGAAAGGGTTTTTATTGCCAACGGTTTGCAGCAGTGGAGTCATTCCTTCTCAGGAGTTATGCGATAGACTCTTGGAATGTTTTAAGGATAAATGTCTTAAGATTCAGGCTAGTTGGATCAACACGTCCATGGCGGATACGAGGGAGGTATTGCTTGAGTATCCATTCAACGGTAATGAATCTGCAGCTAGAAGTCTTTATCAGAGGAACAAGTTACTGACCTTCGGTAGTGCCTTATCTGATAGCCGCAGATCCCTTACCGACCCACCCATACGGCCCCACTCGGCGAACGGATTTCTAGAAACATGGTTTCCTCTTTTAGGACCCCCTTTTCTCCCTCGAGGAAGGCTGCCTTCATGGGAGCTGCCGTTGGGTGGCGCGCTGTTCGTCCTCCTGACAGCTTCTTTGCCTCTGCGCCTGCATCTATAATAGGGCGGGGCGCAGAGAACGAGACATTCCATAATTTGCATGTGCCACGCCCCCATGCAAATGAGGGAACACCCTCTGGTGATAGCACTGGTACTATATGTGCGCCAGCGCTAACGGTATTACAGAAGGGGACGCACAAGAGTCTGCGGCCTGTTCTGTTAATAGCAAAGTGCCCCAGGGGTGTGCAGGCGCAAGCCCCCGTTGTCCCCCCTGGAACATTTCTGTGATACGAAGCTGCAAGCGCTTCTTCCGGTGGCGGTACGCACCTGAATGCCGTGGACCAGGCAGCCGTTGGTGTAGGTGGCGAAGCCGATGGTGTTGACGGCCTCCCTGGCGAAGTCCTCCGCCGACTTCACGGTCAGGCTCGGCTTCTTGTCCGGCACCAACTTTGTGGCCACGAAGAGAGGGGCCACACACTGGAGGGGCGCGGAGGGAGGGATAGAAAGAATTAGAAAGGAAAAGACAAAACCAACCAGTTTGGCAAATTAAAAACTGGGACTGGTTCGGGCAGCCTAAAGGGAGAGCTAGATCTGACACCACCCCAGCGCCCCGAGATGCCTATGGGTCCACCTAAAGTGTGACCAGCTCTGCCCCAGCCCTGTTGGCCTTGAATCAGATATTCTGCCTTCCCATGTCCAGCTCACCCCGTAGACTGCACAGCTGTTTCTGTTTCAATGACAGTGAGAAGGCCTGTGGGGCTGGTACCTGTGAGGGGGGGCTGCTACCAGTGAGGGGGGCTGGATCCAGTGAGGGGGGGCTGGTACCAGTGAGGGGGCTGATATCAGTGAGGGGGGCTGGTATCAGTGAGGGGGGGCTGGATCCAGTGAGGGGGGCTGGTATCAGTGAGGGGGGCTGGTACCAGTGAGGGGGGGCTGGTACCAGTGAGGGGGGCTGGTATCAGTGAGGGGGGCTGGTATCAGTGAGGGGGGGCTGGATCCAGTGAGGGGGGCTGGTATCAGTGAGGGGGGCTGGTACCAGTGAGGGGGGGCTGGTACCAGTGAGGGGGGCTGGTATCAGTGAGGGGGGCTGGTATCAGTGAGGGGGGGCTGGATCCAGTGAGGGGGGCTGGTATCAGTGAGGGGGGCTGGTACCAGTGAGGGGGGGGCTGGATCCAGTGAGGGGGCTGGTATCAGTGAGGGGGGCTGGTACCAGTGAGGGGGGGCTGGTACCAGTGAGGGGGGCTGGTATCAGTGAGGGGGGCTGGTATCAGTGAGGGGGGGCTGGTACCAGTGAGGGGGGCTGGTATCAGTGAGGGGGGCTGGTATCAGTGAGGGGGGGCTGGATCCAGTGAGGGGGGCTGGTATCAGTGAGGGGGGCTGGTACCAGTGAGGGGGGGCTGGATCCAGTGAGGGGGCTGGTATCAGTGAGGGGGGGCTGGGTCCAGTGAGGGGGCTGGTATCAGTGAGGGGGGCTGGTATCCGTGAGGGGGGCTGGTATCAGTGAGGGGGGGCTGGTATCAGTGAGGGGGGCTGGTACCAGTGAGGGGGGCTGGAACCAGTGAGGGGGCTGGTATCAGTGAGGGGGGCTGGAACCAGTGAGGGGGGCTGGAACCAGTGAGGGGGGCTGGTATCAGTGAGGGGGGGCTGGATCCAGTGAGGGGGGCTGGTATCAGTGAGGGGGGCTGGTACCAGTGAGGGGGGGCTGGATCCAGTGAGGGGGCTGGTATCAGTGAGGGGGCTGGTATCCGTGAGGGGGGCTGGTATCAGTGAGGGGGGGCTGGTATCAGTGAGGGGGGCTGGTACCAGTAAGGGGGGCTGGAACCAGTGAGGGGGCTGGTATCAGTGAGGGGGGCTGGAACCAGTGAGGGGGCTGGTATCAGTGAGGGGGGCTGGTATCAGTGAGGGGGGGCTGGATCCAGTGAGGGGGGCTGGTATCAGTGAGGGGGGCTGGTACCAGTGAGGGGGGGCTGGATCCAGTGAGGGGGCTGGTATCAGTGAGGGGGCTGGTATCAGTGAGGGGGGCTGGAACCAGTGAGGGGGGCTGGAACCAGTGAGGGGGGCTGGAACCAGTGAGGGGGGCTGGAACCAGTGAGGGGGGGCTGGTATCAGTGAGGGGGGCTGGAACCAGTGAGGGGGGCTGGAACCAGTGAGGGGGGGCTGGTATCAGTGAGGGGGGCTGGTATCAGTGAGGTGGGGCTGGAACCAGTGAGGGGGGCTGGAACCAGTGAGGGGGGCTGGAACCAGTGAGGGGGCTGGTATCAGTGAGGGGGGCTGGTACCAGTGAGGGGGGCTGGAACCAGTGAGGGGGGCTGGAACCAGTGAGGGGGGCTGGAACCAGTGAGGGGGGCTGGATCCAGTGAGGGGGGCTGGTATCAGTGAGGGGGGCTGGATCCAGTGAGGGGGGGCTGGTACCAGTGAGGGGGGCTGATATCAGTGAGGGGGGCTGGATCCAGTGAGGGGGGCTGATATCAGTGAGGGGGGCTGGATCCAGTGAGGGGGGGCTGGTACCAGTGAGGGAGGCTGATATCAGTGAGGGGGGCTGGTACCAGTGAGGGGGGGCTGGATCCAGTGAGGGGGCTGGTATCAGTGAGGGGGGCTGGTATCAGTGAGGGGGGGCTGGTACCAGTGAGGGGGCTGCTACCAGTGAGGGGGGCTGGATCCAGTGAGGGGGGGCTGGTACCAGTGAGGGGGGCTGATATCAGTGAGGTGGGCTGGTATCAGTGAGGGGGGGCTGGATCCAGTGAGGGGGGCTGGTATCAGTGAGGGGGGCTGGTACCAGTGAGGGGGGGCTGGTACCAGTGAGGGGGGCTGGTATCAGTGAGGGGGGCTGGTATCAGTGAGGGGGGGCTGGATCCAGTGAGGGGGGCTGGTATCAGTGAGGGGGGCTGGTACCAGTGAGGGGGGGCTGGATCCAGTGAGGGGGGCTGGTATCAGTGAGGGGGGCTGGTATCAGTGAGGGGGGGCTGGATCCAGTGAGGGGGGCTGGTATCAGTGAGGGGGGCTGGTACCAGTGAGGGGGGGCTGGATCCAGTGAGGGGGCTGGTATCAGTGAGGGGGGCTGGTACCAGTGAGGGGGGGCTGGTACCAGTGAGGGGGGCTGGTATCAGTGAGGGGGGCTGGTATCAGTGAGGGGGGGCTGGATCCAGTGAGGGGGGCTGGTATCAGTGAGGGGGGCTGGTACCAGTGAGGGGGGCTGGATCCAGTGAGGGGGCTGGTATCAGTGAGGGGGGGCTGGGTCCAGTGAGGGGGCTGGTATCAGTGAGGGGGGCTGGTATCCGTGAGGGGGGCTGGTATCCGTGAGGGGGGCTGGTATCAGTGAGGGGGGGCTGGTATCAGTGAGGGGGGCTGGTACCAGTGAGGGGGGCTGGAACCAGTGAGGGGGCTGGTATCAGTGAGGGGGCTGGATCCAGTGAGGGGGCTGGTATCAGTGAGGGGGCTGGTATCAGTGAGGGGGGCTGGAACCAGTGAGGGGGGCTGGAACCAGTGAGGGGGGCTGGAACCAGTGAGGGGGGCTGGAACCAGTGAGGGGGGCTGGAACCAGTGAGGGGGGGCTGGTATCAGTGAGGGGGGCTGGAACCAGTGAGGGGGGCTGGAACCAGTGAGGGGGGGCTGGTATCAGTGAGGGGGGCTGGTATCAGTGAGGTGGGGCTGGAACCAGTGAGGGGGGCTGGAACCAGTGAGGGGGGCTGGAACCAGTGAGGGGGCTGGTATCAGTGAGGGGGGCTGGTACCAGTGAGGGGGGCTGGAACCAGTGAGGGGGGCTGGAACCAGTGAGGGGGGCTGGAACCAGTGAGGGGGGCTGGATCCAGTGAGGGGGGCTGGTATCAGTGAGGGGGGATGGTATCAGTGAGGGGGGCTGGTATCAGTGAGGTGGGGCTGGTACCAGTGAGGGGGGCTGGTACCAGTGAGGGGGGCTGGAACCAGTGAGGGGGCTGGTATCAGTGAGGGGGGATGGTATCAGTGAGGTGGGGCTGGTACCAGTGAGGGGGGCTGGATCCAGTGAGGGGGGCTGGTACCAGTGAGGGGGGATGGTATCAGTGAGGGGGGGCTGGTACCAGTGAGGGGGGCTGGTACCAGTGAGGGGGGCTGGTATCAGTGAGGTGGGGCTGGTACCAGTGAGGGGGGCTGGTACCAGTGAGGGGGGCTGGAACCAGTGAGGGGGGCTGGTACCAGTGAGGGGGGCTGGTATCAGTGAGGGGGACTGGTACCAGTGAGGGGGGCTGGAACCAGTGAGGGGGGCTGGAACCAGTGAGGGGGGCTGGATCCAGTGAGGGGGGCTGGTATCAGTGAGGGGGGATGGTATCAGTGAGGGGGGCTGGTATCAGTGAGGTGGGGCTGGTACCAGTGAGGGGGGCTGGTACCAGTGAGGGGGGCTGGAACCAGTGAGGGGGGCTGGTATCAGTGAGGGGGGATGGTATCAGTGAGGGGGGCTGGTATCAGTGAGGTGGGGCTGGTACCAGTGAGGGGGGCTGGTACCAGTGAGGGGGGCTGGAACCAGTGAGGGGGCTGGTATCAGTGAGGGGGGATGGTATCAGTGAGGTGGGGCTGGTACCAGTGAGGGGGGCTGGATCCAGTGAGGGGGGCTGGTACCAGTGAGGGGGGATGGTATCAGTGAGGGGGGGCTGGTACCAGTGAGGGGGGCTGGTACCAGTGAGGGGGGCTGGTATCAGTGAGGTGGGGCTGGTACCAGTGAGGGGGGCTGGTACCAGTGAGGGGGGCTGGAACCAGTGAGGGGGGCTGGTACCAGTGAGGGGGGCTGGTATCAGTGAGGGGGACTGGTACCAGTGAGGGGGGCTGGAACCAGTGAGGGGGGCTGGAACCAGTGAGGGGGGCTGGATCCAGTGAGGGGGGCTGGTATCAGTGAGGGGGGATGGTATCAGTGAGGGGGGCTGGTATCAGTGAGGTGGGGCTGGTACCAGTGAGGGGGGCTGGTACCAGTGAGGGGGGCTGGAACCAGTGAGGGGGCTGGTATCAGTGAGGGGGGATGGTATCAGTGAGGTGGGGCTGGTACCAGTGAGGGGGGCTGGATCCAGTGAGGGGGGCTGGTACCAGTGAGGGGGGATGGTATCAGTGAGGGGGGGCTGGTACCAGTGAGGGGGGCTGGTACCAGTGAGGGGGGCTGGTATCAGTGAGGTGGGGCTGGTACCAGTGAGGGGGGCTGGTACCAGTGAGGGGGCTGGAACCAGTGAGGGGGGCTGGTACCAGTGAGGGGGGCTGGTATCAGTGAGGGGGACTGGTACCAGTGAGGGGGGCTGGTCTGTGCCATTGAGAGAAAGTGCCAGGGCCTTGAACCCTCCGCCGGCAGGGCGGCAGCGCAGGCTCTTTCTCCTGGTTTGCTCTGTCTGTCCGTCTGCTGCCCCTTTATGACACACACCGCCTGCAGGCCGGGGGTGCTGCGCCTAGCTGTGCCCCTGGGGCCTTCAGGGCGCTGTAGGTTCTCACAGGGACAGGCTGCAGGCTGCAAGCCCAGCATATGGGCGCCTCTCCCTGCCCTGGCACATCAGGGGGGTACGGGGGCGGAGGGGGGGGGGGGCAAGATGGAGGCTGAAGGAACAGAACCGTGTACCTGGGTCTAGCGCTGCGTGAACTGCCCTCGCAGCGCTGCTCCTACCTGGACAGTGATCCCAAAGCTTCTGTACTCGGCCTCCAGAGCCTTGGAGAAGAAGTTCATGCAGGCCTGGAAGAGAAACAAGAGCCAGAGTCACACAGGGAGCAGAGAGCGCTACATCAGAGAAGCGAGGAGGCCACCTCCACGAGGCGCTGTACAGCAGAGAAGAGAGGTGCCACCGCCTCGAGGCGCTGTACATCAGAGAAGAGAGGTGCCACCGCCGCAGAGAAGAGAGGTGCCACCGCCTCGAGGCGCTGTACATCAGAGAAGAGAGGTGCCACCACCTCAGAGAAGAGAGGTGCCACCGCCTCGAGGCGCTGTACATCAGAGAAGAGAGGTGCCACCGCCTCGAGGCGCTGTACATCAGAGAAGAGAGGTGCCACCACCTCAGAGAAGAGAGGTGCCACCGCCTCGAGGCGCTGTACATCAGAGAAGAGAGGTGCCACCACCTCAGAGAAGAGAGGTGCCACCGCCTCGAGGCGCTGTACATCAGAGAAGAGAGGTGCCACCGCCTCGATGCACTGTACATCACAGAAGGGAGGTGGTCACCGCCTCGAGGCGCTGTACATCAGAGAAGAGAGGAGGCCACCGCCTCATGGCACTGTACATCAGAGAAGAGAGGTGGTCACCGCCTCGAGGCGCTGTACATCCGAGAAGAGAGGAGAGGTGGCCACCGCCTCGAGGCGCTGTACATCAGAGAAGAGAAGAGGCCACCGCCTCGAGGCGCTGTACATCAGAGAAGAGAGGAGGCCACCGCCTCGAGGCGCTGTACAGCAGAGAAGAGAGGTGCCACCGCCTCGAGGCGCTGTACATCAGAGAAGAGAGGTGCCACTGCCGCAGAGAAGAGAGGTGCCACCGCCTCGAGGCGCTGTACATCAGAGAAGAGAGGTGCCACCGCCTCGAGGCGCTGTACATCAGAGAAGAGAGGTGCCACCACCTCAGAGAAGAGAGGTGCCACCGCCTCGAGGCGCTGTACATCAGAGAAGAGAGGTGCCACCGCCTCGAGGCGCTGTACATCAGAGAAGAGAGGTGCCACCACCTCAGAGAAGAGAGGTGCCACCGCCTCGAGGCGCTGTACATCAGAGAAGAGAGGTACCACCGCCTCGAGGCGCTGTACATCAGAGAAGAGAGGTGCCACCGCCTCGATGCACTGTACATCACAGAAGGGAGGTGGTCACCGCCTTGAGGCGCTGTACATCAGAGAAGAGAGGAGGCCACCGCCTCATGGCGCTGTACATCAGAGAAGAGAGGTGGTCACCGCCTCGAGGCGCTGTACATCCGAGAAGAGAGGAGAGGTGGCCACCGCCTCGAGGCGCTGTACATCAGAGAAGAGAAGAGGCCACCGCCTCGAGGCGCTGTACATCAGAGAAGAGAGGAGGCCACCGCCTCGAGGCGCTGTACATCAGAGAAGAGAGGAGGCCACCGCCTCGAGGCGCTGTACATCAGAGAAGAGAGGAGGCCACCGCCTCGATTCGCTGTACATCAGAGGAGAGAGGAGGCCACCGCCTCGAGGCGCTGTGCATCAGAGAAGAGAGGAGGCCACCGCCTCGAGGCGCTGTACATCAGAGAAGAGAGGAGGCCACCGCCTCGAGGCGCTGTACATCAGAGAAGAGAGGAGGCCACCGCCTCGAGGCGCTGTACTTCAGAGAAGAGAGGAGGCCACCGCCTCGAGGCGCTGTCCATCAGAGAAGAGAGGAGTGGTGGCGACCGCCTCGAGGCGCAGTACATCAGAGAAGAAAAGCGAGGTGGCCATCGCCTCCAGGCGCTCTACATCAGAGAAGAGAGGAGTGGTGGTGACCGCCTCGGGGCACTGTACATCAGAGAAGAGAAGAGAGGTGGCGACCGCCTCGGGCGCTGCACATCAGAGAAGAGAGGTGGTGACCGCCTCGTGGTGCTGCACATCAGAGAAAAGAAGAGAGGTGGCACCTACCTCGAAGCGCTGTACATAAGAGAAGAGAAGAGAGGTGGTGACCGACTTGAGGCACTGTACATCAGAGAAGAGAAGAGAGGTGGCAACTGCCTTGAGGCGCTGTACATCAGAGAAGAGAGGTGGTGACCGCCTCGAGGTGCTGCATATCAGAGAAGAGAAGAGAGGTGACAACTGCCTCGAGGCGCTGTACATCAGAGAAGAGAAGAGAGGTGGCACCTGCCTCAAGGCGCTCTACTTCAGAGAAGAGAGGTGGCGACCGCCTCGAGGCGCTGCACATCAGAGAAGAGAGAGGTGGCCACCGCCTCGAGGTGCTGTACATCAGAGAAGAGAAGAGAGGTGGTGACCGACTCGAGGCACTGTACATCAGAGAAGAGAAGAGAGGTGGCAACTGCCTTGAGGCGCTGTACATCAGAGAAGAGAAGAGAGGTGACAACTGCCTTGAGGCGCTGTACATCAGAGAAGAGAGGTGGTGACCGCCTCGAGGTGCTGCACATCAGAGAAGAGAAGAGAGGTGACAACTACCTCGAGGCTCTGTACATCAGAGAAGAGAAGAGAGGTGGCAACTGCCTTGAGGCGCTGTACATCAGAGAAGAGAGGTGGTGACCGCCTCGAGGTGCTGCACATCAGAGAAGAGAAGAGAGGTGACAACTGCCTCGAGGCGCTGTACATCAGAGAAGAGAAGAGAGGTGGCACCTGCCTCAAGGCGCTCTACTTCAGAGAAGAGAGGTGGCAACTGCCTCGAGGCGCTGCACATCAGAGAAGAGAAGAGAGGTGGTGACCGATTTGAGGCATTGTACATCAGAGAAGAGAAGAGAGGTGGCAACTGCCTTGAGGCGCTGTACATCAGAGAAGAGAAGAGAGGTGGTGACCGATTTGAGGCATTGTACATCAGAGAAGAGAAGAGAGGTGGCAACTGCCTTGAGGCGCCGTACATCAGAGAAGAGAGGTGGTGACCGCCTCGAGGTGCTGCACATCAGAGAAGAGAAGAGAGGTGGCGACCGCCTCGAGGCGCTGCACATCAGAGAAGAGAAGAGAGGTGGCCACGCCTCGAAGCGCTGCACATCAGAGAAGAGAGAGGTGGCCACCGCCTGGAGGCGCTGTACACCAGAGAAGAGAGGTGGCAACCGCCTCGAAGCGATGTACATCAGTCAAAGAAGAGAGAGGTGGCCACAGCCTCGAGGCGCTGTATATCAGAGAAGAGAAGAGAGGTGGCCACCGCCTTGAGGCGCTGTACATCAGAGAAGAGAGGTGGCGACCGCCTCGGGGCGCTCTAGATCAGAGAAGAGAAGAGAGGTGGCAACTGCCTTGAGGCACTGTACATCAGAGAAGAGAGGTGGTGACCGCCTCGAGGTGCTGCACATCAGAGAAGAGAAGAGAGGTGGCAACTGCCTCGAGGCGCTGTACATCAGAGAAGAGAAGAGAGGTGGCAACTGCCTCGAGGCGCTGTACATCAGAGAAGAGAAGAGAGGTGGCAACTGCCTCGAGGCGCTGTACATCAGAGAAGAGAAGAGAGGTGACAACTGCCTCGAGGCGCTGTACATCAGAGAAGAGAAGAGAGGTGGCAACTGCCTCGAGACGCTGTACATCAGAGAAGAGGAGAGAGATGGCCACCGCCTCGAAGCGCTGCACATAAGAGACGAGAGAGGTGGCCACCGCCCGAGGCGCTGTCCAACAGAGAAGAGAGGTGGCAACCGCCTTGAGGCGCTGTACATCAGCCAAAAAAGAGCGAGGTGGCCACAGGCTCGAGGCGCTGTACATCAGAGAATAGAAGAGAGGTGGCCACCGCCTTGGGGCGCTGTACATCAGAGAAGAGAGGTGGCGACCGCCTCGGGGCGCTCTACATCAGAGAAGAGAAGAGAGGTGGCAACTGCCTTGAGGCACTGTACATCAGAGAAGAGAGGTGGTGACCGCCTCGAGGCGCTGTACATCAGAGAAGAGAGGTGGCGACCGCCTCGAGGCACTGTACATCAGAGAAGAGAAGAGAGGTGGTCACCGCCTCGAAGCGCTGCACATCAGAGAAGAGAGGTGGCCTCCGCCTCGAGGCGCTGTACATCAGAGAAGAGAGGTGGCAACCGCCTCGAGGCGCTGTACATCAGAGAATAGAGGTGGCGACCGCCTCGAGGCACTGTACATCAGAGAAGAGAAGAGAGGTGGCGACCGCCTCGGGGCGCTGCACATCAGAGAAGAGAGGTGGTGAACGCCTCGAGGTGCTGCACATCAGAGAAGAGAAGAGAGGTGGCAACTGCCTCAAGGTGCTGTACATCAGAGAAGAGAAGAGAGGTGGTGACCGACTCGAGGCACTGTACATCAGAGAAGAGAAGAGAGGTGGCAACTGCCTCGAGGTGCTGTACATCAGAGAAGAGAAGAGAGGTGGCAACTGCCTCGAGGCGCTCTACATCAGAGAAGAGAAGAGAGGTGGCGACCGCCTCGAGGCGCTGCACATCAGAGAAGAGAAGAGAGATGGCCACCGCCTCGAAGCGCTGCACATCAGCGAAGAGAAGAGAGGTGGCGACCGCCTCGAGGTGCTGCACATCAGAGAAGAGAAGAGAGGTGGCGACCGCCTCGAGGCGCTGCACATCAGAGAAGAGAAGAGAGATGGCCACCGCCTCGAAGCGCTGCACATCAGAGAAGAGAAGAGAGGTGGCAACTGCCTCGAGGCGCTGTACATCAGAGAAGAGAGGTGGCCACCGCCTCAAGGCGCTGTATAAAAGAGAAGAGAGAGGTGCCAACCGCCTCAAGGAGATAGCTGTACATCAGAGAAGAGAGGTGGCGACCGCCTCAAGGAGCTAGTTGTCCATCAGTGAAGAGAGGTGTTAGGTGCCTCAAGGCACTGTACATCAGAGAAGATAGAGGTGCCAACCTCCTCGAGGAGCTAGCTGTACATCAGAGAAGAGAAGTGGTTACCACCTCGAGGAGCTGTACATCAGTCGGAGAAGAGAGAAGTGGCCACCACCTCGAGTTGCTGTACATAAGAGAAGAGAAGAGAGAGGTGCCAACCGCCTCGGGGCGCTAGCTGTACTTCAGAGAATTATTATTAACCACACCCTGTTATTGCCCCCACCATTATCCATACCTTGTTATTGCCCCCACCATTAACCACACCCTGGTATTGCTCCCATTTAGTGACAACGTGTTATTGCCCCAATTTAGCCACACCCTGTTATTGCCCCCACCATTATCCATATCTTGTTACTGCCCCCACCATTAACCACACCCTGTCATTGCCCTCACCATTAACCACACCCTGTTATTGCCCCAATTTAGCCACACCCTGTTATTGCCCCCACCATTAACCACACCCTGTTATTGCCCCTACCATTAACCACACCCTGTTATTGCCCCCACCATTACCACACCCCGTCACTGCCCCAACATTAAGCACACCCTGTCACTGCCCCACCATTAACCACACCCTGTTATTGCCCCTACCATTAACCACACCCTGTTATTGCCCCTACCATTAACCACACCCTGTTATTGCCCCCACCATTAACATCAACCCTCCAGTCAAACACGATGGTCGCTGGGTCAGAGGCAAGGGGCTTGTCCAGAAGCCTTGGCCTGGCTGTCTGTCTGTCCGGATAAATAATGTTTCCGGCACTGCCTGTGATACCCGGGGTTCATGTTTGCCCCTGTGTGTGCCAGAAGCGCGATTTGTGAGTTTCCACCCCATAAACCTGACTGAAATGTGATTGTCATTGAGAGCCGACCCCCTTCGATGGGGCGCGAGGACCAGTGGGGGCAGAGCCGGACGGCCCCCCTTACCTTGGTGGATGAATACATGGCGTGGAGCGGGTGTGGGTGGGATCCGGCCTCCGAGGAGATGTTCACGATTGCCCCTCTTTTCCTGTGTGAGGAAGAGATAGAAAGAGGTGTCACCGCTGGAGCTGATCTCGTCACAGATACACCAAGGCGTCCCTTCTTCAGTGGGGCGGATGGGCAATGGCTAAATAGAATCAATATATGAGGGGCATACAGGATATAATGGTCCTGTGACCCTAGTGGTGCCAACGTGTTTCGGCCCTGCTCTAATGGCTGCAGAATGTCCCGGGCATTCTTCAGGGTGGGTTTGTTTTACTAAAACTCCCCCAGTCATGACCTGTGAATAACTTTTCACTGCGACATGAACATATACCAAGGCATGCAAAGGCAGTAAATACTTGCTGGTCCAATAGTATCTAGAGGTAGAGATACGTAAAAGGTATACATTTGTGTACAGTGCATACGCGGGTTCACGTGATGCGCAAAAAAACACAATAATGTGTGTTTATCAACTCTCATACAAAAGGTATATCACTCCTGCAATGCTGATCACAATGCAGTCTGAATCTCCTGCTGCACTGGTGTCTTTATGCAGTCTAAGCCATGCAAATGTATTGCTTAGTATTGAGACCCAGGGAGGAACACGTGCACAATTACATTTTTAGGTCAAGCCTAGCAGCAGCGCACGTGCACTGCTCACTGTGCGAGACTGCTGTGGTAGAGTATGGGAGAGAAGCCGCGCCCACTCTCCTTCCATATTTTTCATTGGCTTGTGTCTTTGTCTTTTGAAAAAATGCTGCCTTCGGATTTGTTAGTAGACTTGTTAGTCCATCCTTAGTACGGCCTTGTCTTCATTTGTACCCTCCCATGGCTACTGGCCCCTTTACTTCGGTTGTTACACAGGACTTGTTATTTAGTCTGTAAGCACTGTTTACTTTATTGAGTTTCTCTTACTGCTCGCCAGACACACGCTGCTTCAGCTGAAACTGCTTGTGTTTTTTTAAGCAGCACGGCCGCCCCTGTAACATGGGTGCCTGCTTTTAATCACTTTAACACAGCATGACCTTGTGTCTCTTTCAAGCCACCAAGTAAAATGGATTTAGAAATGATTAGCAAATTAAGTGACGTAAATTGCAGGTAGCACGTAATCATGTGCTAATGGGCTGAAGCTGACAACAGCTGATACCACCACCAATGCCACCACCAATACCAATACCACCACCAATTCCACCACCACCACCACCAATACCAATACCACCACCAATTCCACCACCACCAATACCAATGCCACCACCACCACCACCAATACCACCACTAATACCACCACCACCAATATCACCACCACCAACACCTCCACCACCAATACCACCACTAATACCACCACCACCAATACCACCACCACCACCAATACCACCACCACCAATACCACCACTACCACCACCACCACCACCAATACCACCACCACCAATACCAATACCACCACCACCAATACCAATACCACCACCACCAATACCACCACTAATACCACCACCACCAATACCACCACCACCAATACCACCATCACCAAAACCACCACCACCAAAACCACCACCAATACCACCATCACCATCAATACCACCACCACCAATACCAATACCACCACCACCAATACCACCACCACCAATACTACCACCACCACCAATACCACCACTAATACCACCACCACCACCAATACCACCACCACCAATACCACCATCACCAAAACCACCACCACCAAAACCACCACCAATACCACCATCACCATCAATACCACCACCACCAATACCACCATCACCACTACCAGTACCACCACCACCAATATCACCACCACCACCAATACCAACACCACCACCACCAATATCAGTGGAACAGTTGAGTGGTGGAGTGGTGTACAGTGAATTGGCAAGGAGTGGAGTGGCATGGAGTGCAGAGGCATAACGTAGATTGTTTCTGAGTAGAGTGAAGTGGTGTAGAGTGGAGGGGTGCAGGGTATACTGCAGTGGCATAGAGTAGAGTGTTGTAGAGTGCAGTTGCAGAGAGTGGTATAGAGAGCAGTGGTGCAGAGTAGATTAAAGTGGCATAGAGTGTATTGGGGTAGAATACAGTGGTACCGAGTGCAGTGGCATAGAGTGCAATGTTGAAGAGTAGAGTGGAGTGGTGCCGAGTAGAGTTGAGTGACCTAGTCTGGAGTGGTGTAGAGTGCAGTGGCAAATAGTTCAGTGGTGCAGAGTAGAGTGGCATGGAGTGCTTTGGCATAAAGTAGAGTGATGCAGAGTATAGTAGAGAGGCATGAAGTGGCGTGGAGTGGAGTGTTGCAGAGTAGAGTTTGGTCACACAGTGGAGTGGTGCAGAGTGGGGTTTGCATGGTATGGTAGCGCACTGATGTTACAGACACATTTTCAATTGAAATAACCATTACATTTGCACTGCCGTACAGTCTTACTGCTAAAAGTGTACAGCGCAGAAACACTAATGTGCTGAAATGTCAACATCTATTTTATTGATTTGTTTGATCATATTAAAATATTTGTTTCCAGCACAATTCAGAATTACAAAATGAATGTGCTTCATTTAAGCTATCCTAATTCTGATATATTATGAAATATCTGCACTCTTCGTTTAAAGATATTTAAATATTGTGTCATAGAAAAGAGCTTTTCTTTCACAGCAAGATTGTCTCGTACATCCTTTCACTTTGAAGTCCGAGAAGGGAAAGTAAACACCAAGCTCCCTCTGAGCACAGAGCCTGACATTTGACCTCTGTCTTTGAATGCACAGAAATGTGACAAGATAAGAACAAGATTTAAAGGCCTGTTTACAGAAAGCGAGCACTCAGAAGAACAGAGTAAACAGGCAATGCTCCAAGGGAGAGACTAACTTAAGCTGGACAGCTTAAAACAAATAAAGCCAGAAAAAAGAAAGCACGCAACTGTGAACTACAAAACACAAACCCAATGGTTAACAATGGGCGGAATGCATTTCCAGGGAAGCTTTCAGGATATCCCCAAGATGTCTTTAGCCAATCAGACAGCTGCACTGTCTCATAGGTTTCGACCTACAACCTAGCCCACACTGACTTGTCCGAGCAGCCTTTTGGGCACTGCCTGATTGCCCTACAGGCCAGTCCGACTCTGTCCTTCGTTGGTCCCTCGGTGACATGCCTGAGATGCTCCATATTGGAGCTGTGTTGAGCTGCCAAACAGAGCTCACACAGCAGCATTACCTGTGGCCTGCTGCACACACATCGAGCGGTACAAAAGGGGGTGGTGATGGACGGAGCATCTGAACCAATCAAACACCCACACCCCAGTCAACAGACTGATTTGCATATAGCCATGTCTGAACTGGGGTGGCAGAGTGGGCTAAAGAACGGTGATGGATTAAACCCAGATCTCTTGACTGGGTGTGAGTGTTTGATTGGTTCTGATGCTCCGTCCATCACCACCCCCTTTTGTACTGCACATACATCGAGGGCAGGGTTAGCTGCACTCACAGAGGTGCACTTAATGGCAGAATAACACTGCACTCTTCCTCCTCTCTGTGGGCACATGCAGCTAGATACCTGTTCACATGGGTAGGATTGTGCACCCCTCTGCTCCTCACATGTCTTACCACCTTACGCACCCACACTGTACCAGGCATGCACAGTACATGGTGCAGCCTCTTGCTGGTCAACCGAGAAGTGTTGCCGTGACTCATCAGAGTGTGAGGGACTCTGCAAACTATGGGGCATATTACCAAGGGTGGCGATAGACAATTATCGCCGGTTTAGCGTCCGTTTTTGGCCACTAATCGGCGATAATTCTATCGCCCTATTAGCAAGCTGTCGCTAACTGATGTTAGCGACAGCTTGTAGGCGATAGCGAACGGTTTGGGGCCCGCTTTGCATGTCAGCGATGTTTATCGCTAATGACATGCAAAGTGGGCGTACCCAACCCGTTAGCGACTGAAAGCAGTCGCTAACATTGCTATCGCCTATTAGCAAGGCAGGCGTAGCGATGGAAATATTCCCGCTATCGCCAAAAAACTAACGCCTGCTCAGACCAGTTCTTAGCCATGTTATCCAATGGGAGGTGGATAACATGGCTAAGAGCATTTTGTCGCTAATGTGTGAATATCGCTGTATTCTCCGCGATATTCACGCCATCGCCGGAAAATTTATAGCTTTGGAGATAAATGTTGCTAATAGCACGTTATCTCAGTGATAATTTCCGGTGATGCTTAGCGATAGAAAATTGGTTGCTAAGCGATAAATATCGCTAATCGTTGGTAATATGCCCCTATGTATTCTAGCTTGAGGCAGATTGACGACCTGGCCCATGATAAATAAAACAACTGTATAGTGCCTCACAAACCTGGGTGTGGGGCACTATAGTGATGTAGTTTAGCACGGGACAGGTTGTCGACCGAGAAGAGCTGCGGTGCCTCGTCAGGGGTGTGAGGCACAATACAGATGCTGTATGCCACTGTGGCACAGGTTGGCCTCCAGACTCAGGACTGGGCAGGAGCTGTGAGTATCCGCTGCTGTGGTCACGTGGGCCCCACAGGCTGCGCCCTCTCTAGGACAGGGTCAGAATCGGTTTCTGGAGTGAGAGTTAAGCTTCTGTTTGGGGTGACTTTTTGCTAACATTCCTTGAAGGAAACTCGAATGCTTTACATTCGCTTGTGCTTTAATGGGGATGTTATGGTGGTGACCCCAGCTTTTACTTGTAGTTTGCGTTATCATTAAACATAACACGCTAATCAAATGACATGCCGTGTAAAACTATAAACGAGTGAGGATAACACAGCAATTGATGACACACATTCCCTTAAATCACGCTCAAACTATTCCCCTGAGCTTTATTTATTTCACCCCACCAGTGTCAACAACGTCACTCCAAGAGCCGGTCGGAGTGACTTTAAAACGGTTGAAAAAAAACTATACAAGCATTGGCATAGCCAATAGGCAGCGTCGGATTGGTAACGCGGGCACTCGGGCAATGCCCGAGGGGCCGGTGTCCGAGTTCTGCTGTGGGCTGCTTTTTTGAGCAGTCTGGGGGCCATTTGGGCACTGTTTCTATTGTTAAAATACAGCCAGCGGCCCAGTGGGTGTCTGAATGGCCTTTCTAAAGGCAGATGGGCGCTCCTTACCCCCGTTTAGCAACAGGTAGAGGTATCACTCCCTTTGTCTCGCGGGCCGGCCCATTAATGTCTGCACATATTGAGTGGGGGCAGGGGGTAGAAGTGGCCTCACTTGTTTTCAGGTGTGTTTCTCCAGTGTAAATTAATGCGTGCATGTTTTTTTACCCCCTTCTTTTTAAAGCAATTACACCCAAGCAGTGATTTGAGGAAAGGCATTATGCAAATGGGGACGATTTTTTGGGGTGTGCCCGGGCCGATTTTCAATCCCAATCCGACCCTGCCAATAGGTCTCGCCTTTGGGACCTAATAAGTGTTTAACCATGCAACAGTTGATGTTGTTGCACCAAGGATATTGTGCTGCATAACTAAATACTTAGAAGGGCCCAAAAGCGAAACCTATTGGCTATGCCAATGCTTGTTGTATTCTTATTGTTGTTAGCAATGCTGCCCAGCAGCTCCACTCCTAAACAGCATGGCTAGAAATCATTGCAAAAGTCAGCAATGCTCATGCGGTACAAAGAAACAAGGAAATGGCAGAGCAAACAGTCTCTAAGCTGAGACCAGTTGGCTTTCCAATGCTTACAAGGGGCCTCATTTATGAGGCTGTGCGTCACTTTTACTCCGCCGGTGCGTCACTTCTTGTGACGCACCAGCAGCGTAAAAAATGCGCCTTGTTGCGCCATATTTACAAAGTGACGCATCTAGGTAGATGCGTCCCTTTGTAAACCCCTGCGCCACATTATACCTGCGCCAGGTATAATGTATGCAGGGGGGGGGCGTTCTGACGCAAGAAAGGGTCGTAGAAGTGACGCAGTGAAATCTATGAGATTTCACTGCGTCACTTCTAGGACACCGTTGCGTCAAAATCTTGCGCCTGCCTCACAGCAAGCGTAAGAGGGACGCAGGCCCTTAAGCCCCATGTGAAAGGATGCATTGCTGGAGTTGCGTCACTTTTGTGACACACTCCAGCAACGCGTCACTTTTGCGCCATACAGATACGTCATAAATACTGACGTATCTGTAACTCCTTGCGCCATGATGCGTCATAGTATAAATATGACGCATCAATCATGTCACAAGGAGGGCGCAATGAAAAGTGACGCATCGCTGCTTTCACGCAGCGATGCGTCACTTCTCATAAATGAGGCCCAAGGTCTCTGCACAGCACCCCTGTGATTCTTAATAAATCAGTTAATCTCCCCATGTGTGGAAAAAATAATATAAAATTTGTCCTAAAATCCTATCACATAAAGAAAGCAAGTGTGCCCAAGTCTGTGTCCTGGGTAACATCTGTACAGAAGCGGATGGCATCTAAAAGAGAGCGTGGCACAGTAAAACACACCTACAAATGGCAAAAGGTTCAACAAGGATGACCGGGAGGAAGAAAGCATAAAAGTAGCACTTCAATCACAGCACAAACAGAGGGAAAGAATGCAATAATCAGTAATTGGTTCATGCTCCAGCTGCAAGAAGAGGAAGTGAATCCAGCACTCACTGGCTAATTAGAAGGCAGAAAAAGAGAGTCCCAAAGAAGCTAATGAATGTTAAGCAAAGGGCAGCCTGCCATCCCCGGCTCGTGGTATGCAATATGTCTAGCAAGCGAGAGCACGCGCAGCGCATGCTCTGTCGCAGGTGAGATCGAACGAGATGCAGAGCTAACAGCAGGTTTGGAGTTTACACATACACAGATGTGATCTTTAAATCCTTGATTGAGTAATAGTGAGATTCTAATTTACAGCTGTTTGAAGCCACAGGACTATAGCTGCACCTGCTTTGGCTGCTATCAGGGCCAGAAAACTAGGACATAAAACAATAATAAAAAGCTCACTATCTTGATTTGTATAAGTATTGATTTTGACAGACCAGATGACAGGTTTGTAATGTATGGGGGCATTTCCCAATTGTAACTGCCTGGTTCCTGCCCACAATCACACAAGGGAATCAGAACAAGGGCTAATCAGAGCGCACAGCGTATCACCCACCACCACAGGTGGGGGAAGTGACGCGAGGGACTGATCAGCTGCAGCGGACTCTGATTTCAGGACTGTGAGAGGTAGAAATGCAGCGAGACACAAGAGCTTAATAGGACAGTGACAGCACTTCAGGAAGGGGTGCACTGTGCAACAAGCAGGCAAAAGTCTGCCCTGCAGGCACCCGTCAAAGAGACCAGCCAAACGCACTAGAGAGGTGCAGAAGGACACAACTGAAAGACAACCCTGCCCGGTGCAGAAACACATCATGCACGTAAAACCAGCAGCAGGCACAAGCATGCAGGGCTAGCAGAAGCAGGCAGGGTCTGGATGACATATGCAAACATCAGTAATGTGCAATGTCAACCTGGCACAGCAAATGCACAGGCAACACCAAGCTGGCAGAGGGGCACACAAAGAAAATGCTCAGATTAACAGACAGAAGCATCCCTGTGATGAAGCCATGGGAAGCAGTGGCCAGTGTTGCTTTATGTGGTGTGTGATGTGTTACCTATTTGACTTCATGAAGCTTTCAAAACTTCAACATCTTTCTGAACTTTATGTAAGTACAATTTTAAGGCTCTCCTTCTGGAAGTAGATTTGCAAGAGAAAAAATCTGCAAAAGATAAACATTTTGTGGCAGAATTCTTCCCCAAAAGCACATTTTCAAGAAATGTCTCTTGCAATTAAAGTAGCTGAGCGTTTGTCACAAACAGTGCAAAGTGAAAAGTGTGTCAAAGTCACATCCTCTGAGGAAAGCTTCGCCCACTGACCCCTAGTAGATTCCTGACTGTGGCTCTGTGACACTGAATGCTTTACAGCTCAACACTTACAACCCTGTGACCCTGAGCGCCTGTAGCAGGCCTGGCCTTGGTTTGTGTAGGGCTGCATGCAAAGGGACAGCCTCGAAGAGCAAAGGGCCATATGTATCAAAAAGTCATTTTGCGATTCTCAAATAGCGATTTTTTGCGAATTGCTATTTGAGAATCGTAAAATGCTATGTATGTAGGATTTACAATAAATTTTGCGAATCCTACATATTCCTTAATTGCAATTCGCAATTTGCGATTCACAATTAAGCAATACCTCCCCATTCATTCCTATGGGCCTAGACGCCCATAGGAATGAATGTGAAGATATTCTCAATTTGCGATTAGGAATTAGCGAATCGCAAATTGAGAATGCAATTTCAAGGGTGCAGGGGTGTCAAAAGGACACCCGGTTGCACCCCTGAAATAAGCTTAGGAGCACATGTGGCACGCATACATGCCCTAAGGGCATGTATGTGCTTCACACTGCACTTTGAAAAATGCAAAAAAGTGCATTTTTCAAAGAAATCGCAAATTACCACCAACTTGAAGTTGGTGGTAATTTGCGATTCCTTAGGGCCAAATTGCACTTTTTGGAGCTTCTTACATTGCATTTAAGGAATCGCAAAATTTGCGATTCCTTAAATGCAATCGCAAAATAAGGAATCGCAAATTTAGCGAATCCTTATTTTGCTCGCAGATTTGCCTTAATACATACCATTTGGCAAAATTGCATTCGCAAATGCAATTTTGCTTGATACATATGGCCCAAAGACTCTCAAAGCACTTCAGAGCCAGTCAGGTAGTGGGCTGAGAATGTGCTATACAAATACACTTGTAAAGTAACAAGAGATGGTTGTTGTACGATTTACTGACGATCATGCTGTGTGTAAACCTGTACCCGTAGAAATCATTGATGTAAAGGGGAACCCTCTGATGTGCCATGCTCTTTGAGTGTGCTGTAGCTGACAGGGCTGGACTGAGTTCAAAAGGCAACCCCAGAAAATATTCCAATGCCAACCCCATATTGCACAGATGTAGCAGGCAGAAAGGAGCAAGAGTGAGTCGAAACCCATTTCTGTTTCACAGTGCAATAAATATTTTTAAACTATGGGGCAAACAAGTCACATTACAGCACGTCTCTAAATATATGCATTAACAAGCATTGGCCGCGTGGCCGCAAAAGTAACGCTGCGCAGCAATAAATTACAAAAAAGCGAGTGGTGCGCACGCACGCGCGCGACGGGAAAAAGTGCTGTGCACGTCGCGCGCGCATGTGTGCGTTCTAGCAAGCTGGTGGCCGGCAAGGTAGCGCTTATTTAAGCAGCTACTAAATGTCTCGCAAGAGCGGCGCATGCGCTGATTCTAGCGAGACCTAAAAATGAAAAAACAGCACACAATAGCTTTCGGGTCCCTGTGCATCCATCAGATGAAAAATGTAATACGTGGAGATTAATTGTACTTTTGGCCAGTAAAATAGTGCCTGATAACAGTGGCGCTGGATACTTTTTAGAGCAAACGCTGCCAGAACAAGAACCATTAAATGGCGCCCCAGTTGTGTATCCTTCTAACCTCTGCTACGCTTCGACACCTCCCACACCCTGCTCATGAACTGCAATGAACTGTACTCGGCCGCAAGCGGAATGATACATCACACAGCCAGTAGCATGAGGTGAGAGAGCCCTATCTCTGCGCTGGGTCAAATCCTGGTATGTATTTTTTAAGGAGTTGGTAACAATAGCCACAGACAGTTTAGCCATACAGCCAGGCCTAAAAATTAAAACGGCTACTTATTATTAGAGAAAGAGGAGTAAAAAATGATTTTACATCTGTCACACTGAGTCTGGTAAATATACATGAACACAAGTTGGTTTCCAACAATAAAAAAACGATATTTGTGATATGTTTAACAGATTTCTTTTATCTTCTGTGCTCTTCCTCTTTGGTGTTTATTTTTAGTCCCAAATCACCGCTTGTTTCTAAATCCATCTGCCCTAGTCTGGTGTAAAAACTGTTTTGTGTATGCTGTTAAAACCACCAGGCTGTGCATCGAGCCCTGGACCAGTGCTTAATTTGAGCTGGTGGTTTTCAGTGCTCAGCACCACACTTAATTGTCAGCACTGGCGCTTATGACAGTGGCCCCCAGGTGGCGCTGTCTGACTAATTTACAGATGACCACAACAACATTTAAATATCATTTCAATATCCATTAAAAATGACTCCTACCTGCCGTCCAGGCCATTCTTATAGCTTTCGGGCCTGAAATAGTCTGAATTGTCACACTTGTAGGGTGTGATGGTTCGTGGTTGTGTTGTTACTAACATTGGCAAAGCTCGCCGGGGCTATGTGTGGGGCAAGCTGCAGTGGCCTCCTGACCAGAGCCAGGGCACTTGTTTTTTTTATTTTTCTACAAATGAAGCACGCCCTGGACCCTTCGCCTAGCTCTTCCTCCGCCCTCTCCGCTTCAAGGCACCCTTCCAGGTCTGCGGCTTACCTTTCCAGCATCCCGGGGAGCACTATCTGCGTCATCTGAAAGACAGAGCAGGGAGAGAGGTTAGTAATGTGTTTAGTAGGGGGGGGGTGAAGGGTCCTAAGCTCACAGTTTGGGTCTTGTAGCCTTGAGAAGGAAGACACACATGCTGTCTCCCGTAAGCCGGGGTGTCCAGTGTAGACCCAGGAGGGCCGAGTCCAGGCCAGATTGTCAACAGATCTTGAAGAGGTGTCATAACATACATGGGTCTACAAGGAACTCATTAACAGAGTTGGGGGCTACCCTGAGGATCTGGAAGAGACCTGACAGTCCTGGGTCTGTGCTGGACACCGATACCTACTGAGGCCTCCATTGAGCTGCTGCTGTGGGCTTCACATTTTCTGTCAGCTGGAGATGAGGGTTGTAGTGTACTGGGGTGTATGGGGGCTCACAGCTGGAGTGGCCTGGAGAGTTGTGGTGCTGGGGTCAGGGGCTTCTCCACAGAACCCCGGGATGGCTCCTGAGCCCGCCATCACAGCCACATCCTTAGCAGAGACGGGGCGAGTGCAGACAAACTCTCTGGGTCATAACAGGTTGTGATGAAAAGGAGGGCGACAAGATAACATTACTACCTGTCCTCAAGAGGGTTGTCCATACCTCCCTGTCCTCATGTGCATTGAAGAAGTATATCCCACCGAGCTTTTTCCAGTGTTCCCATCAAAAGCCTTGCACCCCAATACCATACCGCCAGAAGAAGTAAGTCTCGCCCTACATCTCGAGAGCACCCCCTGGAGCACTGTGACTGTGCCACACCAAGGTCATGGCCAGGACAATGCCTAAGAATGATGTTGGGGATTTGTGCAACTGCGTGTGTCTGCTGTACAATGAGTGAACTATAGGATGTCCTGACAGAGTCTGTGTACTACTCTAGTGACTGACTGACCAACTCACATGAATGAGTGAACTATAGAATATCCTGACAAAGTCTGTGTGTCACTCTAGTGACTGACTGACATGACCAGACGGATGATGAGTAAACTATAGGATGTTCCGACAAAGTCAGTGTACTACTCTTTTGACTGACTGATTTGCCTATGAGAATGAGCACACTACTGGATGCCTCAACAAAGTCTGTGCCCTACCCTGGTGACTGTCTGACCTGTCCAGGCAGATGGTGAGTGAACTATTGGTATGTTATGATGTTTTGGGTTTAAACCTACAATAAATGATAAAACCCCACTGAAAGGGAAACAGCCCTCATCAGGGTAAACACATAAACACTGATAAACACCTGCACAGCTCCAAACTACAAGGCCGTTCAGAGGAAGGAAAATGAGAGAGAATGAGTCATTTTTAAGGTAGTGCAAGAAAGACTGGTCTAAGATTATCCAGCTTTAGTTTTGTTGTTTAGGGATTTCATCATGTGCTTGAATTAAAGGTGTAAGTTGTTAATATGGAAGAAGTTGATACTAATATGAAAAACAATACATTCATTTATGAGAACAAAATTACATCTTTATTAGCAAATTTGCTCACGGTAAACTCCGCATCAACCCTGAATCGCAAATAAATAGTCAAGGAAGCTCTGAGACCTAGGTCCGAGGTCACTGATTGAAAGGTCAAAGGTGGGGTGGCATGTAGCTGGCAGACAAACACAAAAACAGGAAACCTTAGATCAGTCCCACAGATAGGCGCAGCGACACTACAGTGGCCAAGGGAGATTGGCCCCAATAGAGCACACACGGCCGGAGGGGTATGCACACTCCTAAAGCACCATAAATCAGATGACACATGAGATAGGAATATACAGGCAATTGGGGCACAGCACACGCAGTGATCACGTGCTCCCCATGCCGGACATCTGGACACGTTACCCACTGGCCACGTTATGTCCATCCAAGGTTGAGGCCCACCTGTACTTTCCATTCGACCATTAATTTATGACTCCAAAGGCAGCAACTAACATTCCTCACCATACAAGGATCACAGGAAATTCTTTATTACCTACGATGAGCATTAAAAAAGGAGGCAAATTGAGACAGTCCTCAGTCCCTATGCCTGTATCTGTTCTTCCGGCCCCTCTGTTTATTTAAACAAACTGTTCCTGTTTTGCTAAACACCCCTTGTCTCTTGTTTTTTGCAAGGTATTTCCTGTTCAAGCACTAAGGGTTTAGAAGCAAGTTATAGGTTTGATCTAATTATTTAATATACTGAAGAGAATCTGGGACTCTTGAAATCATTTTGATCTCTCACTGACTGGTGAAGTGTCTGGCTCATAAGAACCTTGGCCAATACGTCCTATCACGTTTACCCGCATATACAAAAAAGATGAAAACCCCTTTGATCCAGTAGCCCCCTTTTCTTACAAGTCAGTATTGATAGCAGGTCACCTGCCAAACACCCCAAACTTTAAACATTCATTGCAAAGTGTAGCGGCAGGTATGTGTAAAAAGAGCGCTGTCACCGTGCACATTGGTTAGTGGTGAAAGCACGGCACAAGACTTTCCACATATCAACAAAACTCATTGCTACGAGGTGCTTCATTCTTAGCCTACGCCTATTTGTGGCTTTATACCCTCAGCACTTTACTGCTGGGGTTTAAACGAATACCTACAACGTTAATAGCAAAGGCTGTGGACTACTGGAGTGACTGACTGATCTGCCCGGGTGGATGATGCGTGAGCTACAGGATGTCTCAATAAACCTTTCGTGCTTCTGTAGGGCCTTCTGTATGGCGAGTGGACACTCGGGTGTCTCAACAAGGCTTATGAGTGTCTGCAGTGACTGAAGTACGGCGAGTGAACTTAGGGTGCCCTGACATACTTCTGTCGTGACTGACCTGGCCAGGCTTATGATGAGTGATCTATGTGAAGCCCTAACAGTCTGTGCACTACTGTCCTAACTGACCTGCCCAGGTGGATGATGAGTGAACGATAGGGTCTGTGTACCTCTGCAGTCTCTGCTGCACAACCACTGGACTTTAGGACATCTCTACAGGGTCTGTGTACTTCTCTAGTGCCTGACTGTATGATCAGAGAACTTTGTGATGTCCTGAAAAGGTTTGTGTACTTCTGTAGTGCCTGACTCTATGCAAACTTAATAAGCAAGACACAAACTTTAAATTACTCAAGGAATTAAATTCCAGTTTAAGGAGGTGATTTGATGTGATGTAAAAATGATATGGCATTTGCCATGGTTGTCTGATAGTTGCTGCCTTGGGTCAGGCTCTGCCTTGGCCTTCTACAGGAGCAGAGGCTGTCATAGGCATAAGTGATGGATATAAGACACTAGGTTTTGGAAGACACGTTGCTTGGTGGGACACAGGCTCACTATCATCCTATGGAGGGGCATCTCACAATCGACCCGTATACAAGAAGGCGTTACTGTGAGCATTATGCATTGGATTTCTAACCCAGAGACCTGGTCCTTGGTTTCTGTCTTCTATAGACCATAAGTAGGAGAAGTCCCCAGACATTCAATGTGCGTTGAGTACGTAGATCAGTACCGCGCACCCTAAGGTCGCGTGAGGCGGAACTTACCTTGTACATCGACAGGATGTTGCAATTGACGACATCTGGAATCTTCTGCAAAAAAACCAAAGATAAAGAACATTACTCTTGTGTGTGAGGGAGCATCCTGGGTCCCTGAGGGGTATCAGTACAATACAGGGACTCACGGCCATTGCGTCCAGGATCAATACGCCATATTGCAAAGATGACAGCTCCATCCCATCTCCGCGCTAGCAGAGGTAAGTCACTGTGGCCTGCTTATCCCTGCAGGGACTTGGGGTGAGGTGTGCCCCCTGAACTGGGTATTCTTCCCAAACAAACCTGCCTATCCCTTCCGCAAGGCTCTCGTGATTCATGTTGTCGCTGCCTCCCTCCATGTACCTCAACCTCCTAACGCTTGACCTGTCCTCCTTCTAGGGAGCCTGCAGGAGCCAGCCTCCATGCCTGGTCTGGTGTGGGGTGGTCCACTGCCCTTGTGATGAGACTTGTACATTAGACGTACCACCCATAAATATACAAGCGAGAGTGTAAGCGAGACGGGCACAGGCAGACGAGAAGGGAGAGTCTTACCCCATTTAGTTGCTACTATCCATAGTACACATTCTATAGTGTACAGTAGTCACTACACGCCGAGTCTATGAGTACCTACTATAGGTTGAAAGGTCGTGTGCGGATCCTCTTCACTGATGCCATAGTGATACTGTAGGCTGATCCTCTACAGAGAAACCTGACTGGGAGACCCTTGTACAGGTAAGAAGGACCTCTCTTGATTTAGTCTATGGAAGGTTCAAACATATAATCAGCTTAGATGTCAGGCGTACACCATTTAAAGGTGTATAATGCAACTACCACTACCTTTAAACTTCTTGCAAACTCCTTTCCAGAAGGGAAGGAAAGAGTTTTGATTCTTCAGTGAAACCTGTATTTAACGTAAGACAAAGGATATTATTACAATCTTAAATAGGATGGTTTTGTGGACAGGGTCTACAGTCGGTCCCACGATTACTCTGGACCTTCCCAGGAGGTTGTTTTCTAGTTAAGTAGGAACACAGTAGGCATGCACCATTGCTTGGGGGTAGGGAACACCCATTCTAGGACTTACCCCGACTCTTAGCCCTATAGTCATTTCAAACCCTCAACCACCTTCTTCGGAGGACGCGATCACAAGTGTGTAGATGAGGTCATGGCCCACCCACTACAGCTGAAAGCGTTTAAAGCTCTCTGGCCTCCATATCGCCCCCTACTGTATGACATCACCCACTACCACCTCACATGGAGGGGTCCGACCTGGTCAGCACCCGCAGCGTACAGGAGGTGGGTGGGTTGTGCACAACAAACCTTCTAACACAAGAATGTCCTCTAAACACTGCAGAACACACTATGCATACAGCTGCAGCTTACCCCCAAACCTATGCATGCAGGTCATTGGCCCCCACTACTTCTCCGACACCTCACTCCCCGACCACTACAGTGTGAGGTCTACTGGTCGCTGGCCATCATTGCGCCCAACAGCTTGCCACCACCAACACAGCGGGATTGTGTAGGTTGCTAGCCCCCAGCACCCCGCTGTTTCATACAACCCTTTCTCCCACCCGTCGGCCCGCTGACCAACCTCTTCCATGTCCTCCGGGTCCAGGAAACGAAGGGTTTTTTGCGCTGGAAGCATCCCGACGTTGTTCACTGTAATGGGGGAAAAACATGATGTCAGTTGTGGAAAGTACCATTTTTTCACAGAAGCTTCACTCTTTAGGTCTTGCCATTGACAGCTGTAGTGTCTGGGCGACCTCGTGTTACCAATACTTTAAAAAAGAGCATAAAAGAAGCATAAAGAAGAAGTGGCACAAAGACAGTAGGTGTTGAGTCAGCCCTCTTCAGCCATTGGCTTTCAGGTGGTTTTCATGTTTTGTCATTGGTGGGTTGGGCTGTCCTTCTTTCAGCCCATCGCATTTGGTGGAAGGTTACATTGTCCCACCACTGTTTCACCAGGTGGGAGGCCACAAGGCTTCAAGTAGTCCTCATGTCCGTCGCTGCTCCCGCATGCCCCCTTCCTCTTCACTCTTCCGTTCTTTTTCCAAGCTCACTCTCTCCTCATCACAGCAGCATCATCCATCTCATCTCCAGGGGGCTGCCCACAGGGAGGGTGGAGTGGTGGGTGGAGGGGGGGTTGTGGGAGGGCAGCACTGACAGTGCACCACCCTAGGGTCTGTTTGCCTCTGCGCTTGTGTCTTTATTGTGGCACAGAGGCAAAGCGATTCCGTCATTTGCCTGTGGCCACGCCCCATGCAAATGAGGGGACAAGACAGCGCAGGTGCTACACGTGTGACAGCAGCATCAGTATTACAGAAGGGGCCCCACAAGCATCTGTCTTGATCAAAATTAATGCATAATCAGTTTTCTTTGCCATTGTTTCGTCTCACTTTCACTATGAGACATTCAAGGGTATCTGCTCTGGTCTTAATACTCTGGTATCCGGAGATTGAACAGGCGGTGGTGGACACAACTGGGACATCAAGCAACGGTCTAAGGTACTGCAGCAGTCTAAAGCAAGGGCTTGTCCGACTCGTGGGACCTCTAGTGACGGTCTAAGGTACTGCAGCCCCTACAGCAAGGGCTTGTGTGACTCGAGGGACCTCTAGTGGCGGCCTACGGTACTGCAGCCTCTACAGCAAGGGTGTGTCTGACTCAAGGGACCTCTAGTGGCGGCCTAAGGTACTGCAGCCTCTACAACAAGGGCTTGTCTGACTCGCAGCACCTCTAGAATTGACATAAGGTACTGCAGCCTGCTTGAGAAAGGACTTGTGTTTCACTCAAGGACCTCTAGTGAACACCTACGGTACTACAGCCTACTGCCTCAAAGACCTATGCCTCATTTGAGGGTCCTCTAGGTATAGCTGAAGGTACTATGCCCTTCATCTAAAAAGTGCAGCTTTTCACAAGTCTGAATGCTACATTTGACTGAGAGTTGTTTGTGTTTTTTGTGTTTATTGAAATCTCATGTCTTTGGCAGTTGCAGAAAACGAGAGCCGTAATTAGTGTGACTTAGGGCCCGATGTAGATAATAGGGAAATACCGAATTCTAAATACCGAATTTTACCGATTCGGTATTTAGAAATCGGTATTTCAGATGTTGGTAAGAATTTGGTAAAAAATACAGAATTCTTAATATTCGTTATTACCGAATCGGTAATTGAGATTCGGTAATAACGAATACCTACCCATTAATTCCTATGGGCTTGAAGACCCATAGGAATGAATGTGAAGACATTCGGTTTTACCGATTCGGTAATCCCGAATCAGTAATGCCGGGAGGTATTTCAAGGGTGCAGGGGTGTCCAAAGGACACCCTGTTGCACCCCTGAAATGTGCATGTGTGCACATGTGGTGCACATACATGCCCTAAGGACATGGATGTGTGCCACATGGCACATTTCAAAAAGCAAAAAAGTGCTTTTTGAAAGGAAATCGCTACTTACCACCAACTTGAAGTTGGTGGTAAATACATCAACAACACATAAAATTAAGGGGGACCCAAGGGCAATTTAACGACCAGCTCTGAATACAAGCCCTAATTACATTTATCACAAAAGAGTATCAGAGGGTCAGATTCCTTCAGGTGATTACTATGAACAGGGGTGGTTAACAAAAAGCCAAGCAGTGAAAGTTATAACAGCCAGGTCAGGTTTGCGTCCGATCTCTGGCACCCATCAGTCACCACTCGGAACCGCCCTTCATCATTTGGGGCTCCGAGGACAGACAACACACCTGTTATTTTCTCCAACAGAGAAGGACTATCCCTCCTGTTGGTCAATGCATGGTTGTTGAAAGTTAGAAAGATATGTACTCACAACGTGGCTGACGGGGTAAAAAAGAGTGCAGTGCTAGGAAAAAGTAATACCAAGAATAATAAGGAAAGTGAGTAAAATTGGTTTGAGGAGCAAAAATGTTTTATTAAAGTGTAGCTCCCGACACCAAGGTTAAAAAATAGCCAAGACAGGGGAAATTTATAAACTGTCTAGCGGTGGGACGTGGTCGACATGTTTCAGCAATAAGTGGCCCTCTGGCCTTGCTTTCTTCAGGACCTATAAATGACGCTACTGCAAACAAAAAAACACCCTATAGTGAGAAGATTTGTGTTCTATAAAAAGAAGAGTACATGGAACGATTTAGTTATTGTTTTAAATGTCACCTGAACCTTCTAGGTGTACTCGTTCCGATACCTCTTACGAATTCAGTATCCGACTGATTTGTAAGAGGTAAAGACCTCACCCCACCTGGCTGCGGCTCAGGACATAGGTGAAGCACCGCTCTCTCCGTCGGTACTCCAACGCGGCATCTGTGCCGTCTGACCTCCCCAGACGGCACAGATGCCGCGTTGGAGTACCGACGGAGAGAGCGGTGCTTCACCTATGTCCTGAGCCGCAGCCAGGTGGGGTGAGGTCTTTACCTCTTACAAATCAGTCGGATACTGAATTCGTAAGAGGTATCGGAACGAGTACACCTAGAAGGTTCAGGTGACATTTAAAACAATAACTAAATCGTTCCATGTACTCTTCTTTTTATAGAACACAAATCTTCTCACTATAGGGTGTTTTTTTGTTTGCAGTAGCGTCATTTATAGGTCCTGAAGAAAGCAAGGCCAGAGGGCCACTTATTGCTGAAACATGTCGACCACGTCCCACCGCTAGACAGTTTATAAATTTCCCCTGTCTTGGCTATTTTTTAACCTTGGTGTCGGGAGCTACACTTTAATAAAACATTTTTGCTCCTCAAACCAATTTTACTCACTTTCCTTATTATTCTTGGTATTACTTTTTCCTAGCACTGCACTCTTTTTTACCCCGTCAGCCACGTTGTGAGTACATATCTTTCTAACTTTCAACAACCATGCATTGACCAACAGGAGGGATAGTCCTTCTCTGTTGGAGAAAATAACAGGTGTGTTGTCTGTCCTCGGAGCCCCAAATGATGAAGGGCGGTTCCGAGTGGTGACTGATGGGTGCCAGAGATCGGACGCAAACCTGACCTGGCTGTTATAACTTTCACTGCTTGGCTTTTTGTTAACCACCCCTGTTCATAGTAATCACCTGAAGGAATCTGACCCTCTGATACTCTTTTGTGATAAATGTTGGTGGTAAATAGCCATTCCTTAAGGCTGAGGTGCACTGTTTTAAGTGCTCCCTACATTGCATTTAAGGAATCGGTATTACTGATTCCTTATTACCAATTCCTTCCCTACATCCCACATGGCTAAATACTGGTCGGTAACTGTGAAATTTAACGAATTTCACCGTTACCGACCGGTATTTGCCCACCTACATCTGGCCCTAAGTCTGCAATATGAACTTGCGTTGCTGAAGCCAATCGATCTGGCTTGCATTTTCAGTTACATGCCAGACCTATTGAAAGTGCTTTCTTTGATAAGGGAGTCCTGTTGTGTTTGCCAATTTTTATTTTATTTTCTTTAGTTACCAGAGTCAAAATAAAGAGCTTATCTTGATTAAAATGATGAAATAGCCACCATCGTGGAACCTAAATAGGTAGGAAAGAAAGACTAAAACATTGCAAAAGTTAAAATCTACTGGGGTCATTTCCAATCAGAGAAGCCGCAGTTAGCAGGGGGCGGGATTATATCGCTAGGTTGCATTCTGTGGATGGCGCAGATCCTGGTCTGTGGTCACCATTGTTCTCTGGGGTGGAACCATTTCATGCTAGCAAACCAGCGTCCAAGGCAAGCATCGGATGTTTGTGAAAGCAAGACTTTATTTTATTGAACCACCAGGGCTTGTATTACACGTTATCACTGTTTGCGCCTGCGCACCATGTAAATTCTGCGCCGGGCGCAAACGGTGGTAATGCTCCCCATGATGGTATATGCGCTGCCCCTAGGGCAGCTGTAAACTTGGGCTGCAGAGGGCTGCTGTCAGGAGGCACACTGACAGTGCGCCACCTTTTAAATGGCGCACTGTCAGTGCGCCTCCTGAGGGCTTCTTTGGCTCTGCGCCCGCGTCTGTTATATGGCGCAGGAGCAGAGTCAAAGGAATTCCCTCATTGGCATTGGGCTCGCCCCATGCATATGGGGGAACACCCTCTGTTGATAGTGCTGGTGCACTCGGTATTATAGAAGGGAACACACAAGCGTCTGCGTCCCCTTCAATAATACCAAAGTGCCCCAGGGTGCGCAGAGTGGGCTCAAACCACCATGGCGCTACTGGAGCACCATCTGTAATACAGCCCCAGATATCCCTAATGATATGTACACCTAGTATCACTAATAATGTGGCATTAATAATACATCTACATAAACTCATGAACCTGGTGTTTGAGGTACTTTTGATCCAGAAAATAACGGTGTTAGATTGAGGTGATGGTGAAAGGACGCCCTGGCTCATTGACTGAACTGCAGAACCCATCCCCAGCGCCTTGGGACCTTAGCAGGTGATTAGCTGCGCTCTACAAGAGCCCTGATTGATTGAACATGAAGGAAGTGAGCAGACATGACCTAGAAGAAGCATTAAGTGAGCAGACATGACCATGAAGATGCATGAAGTGAGCATACATGACCATGAAGATGCATGAAGTGAGCATACATGACCATGAAGATGCATGAAGTGAGCATACAAGACCATGAAGATGCATGAAGTGATCAGGCATGACCATGAAGATGCATGAAGTGAGCATACATGACCATGAAGATGCATGAAGTGAGCATACAAGACCATGAAGATGCATGAAGTGAGCATACATGACCATGAAGATGCATGAAGTGAGCAGACATGACCATGAAGATGAATGAAGTGATCAGGCATGACCATGAAGATGCATGAAGTGAGCAGACATGACCATGAAGATGCATGAAGTGAGCAGACATGACCATGAAGATGAATGAAGTGATCAGGCATGACAATGAAGATGCATGAAGTGAGCAGACATGACCAAGAAGAAGCATGGAGTGGGGAGGCATGACCATGAAGATGCATGAAGTGAGCAGTCATGACCATGAAGATGCATGACGTGAGCAGACATGACCATAAAGATGCATGACGTGAGCAGACATGACCATGAAGATGCATGACGTGAGCAGCCATGACCACGAAGATGCATGAAGTGAGCAGACATGACCATAAAGATGCATGGGGTGAGGAGGCATGACCATGAAAAGGCATGACGTGAGCAGCCATGACCATGAAGAAGCATGAAGTGAGCAGACATGACCACGAAGATGCATGAGGTGAAAAGACATGACCATGAAAAGGCATGACGTGAGCAGACACGACCATGGAGAAGCATGGAGTGAGCAGACCTGACCATTAAGATGAATGAAGTGATCAGGCATGACCATGAAGATGCATGAAGTGAGCATACAAGACCATGAAGATGCATGGAGTGAGCATACAAGACCATGAAGATGCATGGAGTGAGCAGACATGACCATGAAGATGCATGGAGTGAGCAGACATGACCATGAAGATGCGGGAAGTGAGAAGGCATGACAATGAAGATGCATGAAGTGAGCAGACATGACCAGGAAGAAGCATGGAGTGAGGAGGCATTGACCATGAAGATGAATGAAGTGATCAGGCATGACCATGAAGATGCATGAAGTGAGCATACATGACCATGAAGATGCATGAAGTGAGCAGACATGACCATGAAGATGAATGAAGTGATCAGGCATGACCATGAAGATGCATGAAGTGAGCATACAAGACCATGAAGATGCATGAAGTGAGCAGACATGACCATGAAGATGAATGAAGTGATCAGGCATGACCATGAAGATGCATGAAGTGAGCATACATGACCAGGAAGAAGCATGGAGTGAGGAGGCATTGACCATGAAGATGAATGAAGTGATCAGGCATGACCATGAAGATGCATGAAGTGAGCATACATGACCATGAAGATGCATGAAGTGAGCAGACATGACCATGAAGATGAATGAAGTGATCAGGCATGACCATGAAGATGCATGAAGTGAGCATACAAGACCATGAAGATGCATGAAGTGAGCAGACATGACCATGAAGATGAATGAAGTGATCAGGCATGACCATGAAGATGCATGAAGTGAGCATACATGACCATGAAGATGCATGAAGTGAGCAGACATGACCATGAAGATGAATGAAGTGATCAGGCATGACCATGAAGATGCATGAAGTGAGCAGACATGACCATGAAGATGCATGAAGTGAGCAGACATGACCATGAAGATGAATGAAGTGATCAGGCATGACAATGAAGATGCATGAAGTGAGCAGATATGACCAGGAAGAAGCATGGAGTGGGGAGGCATGACCATGAAGATGCATGAAGTGAGCAGTCATGACCATGAAGATGCATGACGTGAGCAGACATGACCATAAAGATGCATGACGTGAGCAGACGTGACCATGAAGATGCATGAAGTGAGCAGACATGACCATAAAGATGCATGGGGTGAGGAGGCATGACCATGAAGAAGCATGAAGTGAGCAGACATGACCACGAAGATGCATGAGGTGAAAAGACATGACCATGAAAAGGCATGACGTGAGCAGACACGAGCATGGAGAAGCATGGAGTAAGCAGACATGACCATGAAGATGAATGAAGTGATCAGGCATGACCATGAAGATGCATGGAGTGAGCAGACATGACCATGAAGATGCATGAAGTGAGCAGACATGACCATGAAGATGCGGGAAGTGAGAAGGCATGACAATGAAGATGCATGAAGTGAGCAGACATGACCAGGAAGAAGCATGGAGTGAGGAGGCATGACCATGAAGATGCATGACGTGAGCTGACATGACCATGAAGTTGCATGACGTGAGAAGGTATGACCATGAAGATGCATGACGTGAGCAGACATGACCATGAAGATGCATGACGTGAGCAGACATGACCGTGAAGATGCATGACGTGAGAAGGCATGACCATGAAGATGCATGACATGAGCGGACATGACCATGAAAAGGCATGAAGTGAGAAGACATGACCATGAAAAGGCATAAAGTGAGAAGACATGACCATGAAAAGGCATGAAGTGAGCAAACACGACATGGAGAAGCATGGACTAAACAGACATGACCATGAAGATGCATGACGTGAGAAGACATGTCTATGAAGATGCATGACGTGAGCAGACATGACCATGAAGATGCATGAAGTGAGCAGGCATGATCATGAAGATGCGGGAAGTGAGAAGGCATGACCATAAAGAAGCATGGAGTGAGCAGACACGACATGGAGAAGCATGGACTAAACAGACATGACCACGAAGATGCATGAAGTGAGCAGGCATGACCATGAAGATGCATGAAGTGAGCAGACATGACCATGAAGATGCATGAAGTGAGCAGACATGACCATGAAGATGCATGAAGTGAGCAGACACGACATGGAGAAGCAGGGACTAAACAGACATGACCATGAAGATGCATGACGTGGCATGACTATGAAGAAGCATGAAGTGAGGAGGCATGACCATGAAGATGCATGAAGTGAGCAGACATGACCATGAAGATGCATGAAGTGAGCAGGCATGACCATGAAGATGCATGAAGTGAGCAGACATGACCATGAAGATGCATGACGTGAGCAGACATGACCATGAAAAGGCATGAAGTGAGCAGACACGACATGGAGAAGCAGGGACTAAACAGACATGACCATGAAGATGCATGACGTGAGAAGGCATGACCATGAAGATGCATGACGTGAGCAGACATGACCATGAAGATGCATGAAGTGAGCAGACATGACCATGAAGATGCATGAAGTGAGCAGACATGACCATGAAGATGCATGAAGTGAGCAGACACGACCAGGAAGAAGCATGGAGTGAGGAGGCATGACCATGAAGATGCATGAAGTGAGCAGACTTGACCATGAAGATGCATGAAGTGAGCAGGCATGACCATGAAGATGCATGAAGTGAGCAGACATGAGCAAGAAGATGCATGACGTGAGCAGACATGACCATAAAGATGCATGAAGTGAGCAGACATGAGCAAGAAGATGCATGACGTGAGCAGCCATGACCACGAAGATGCATGAAGTGAGCAGACATGACCATAAAGATGCATGGGGTGAGGAGGCATGACCATGAAGAAGCATGAAGTGAGCAGACATGACCACGAAGATGCATGAGGTGAAAAGACATGACGTGAGCAGACACGACCATGGAGAAGCATGAAGTGAGCATACAAGACCATGAAGAAGCATGAAGTGAGCAGACATGACCACGAAGATGCATGAGGTGAAAAGACATGACGTGAGCAGACACGACCATGAAGATGCATGAAGTGAGCATACAAGACCATGAAGATGCATGAAGTGAGCAGACATGACCATGAAGATGAATGAAGTGATCAGGCATGACCATGAAGATGCATGAAGTGAGCAGACATGACCATGAAGATGCATGAAGTGAGCAGACATGACCATGAAGATGAATGAAGTGATCAGGCATGACAATGAAGATGCATGAAGTGAGCAGATATGACCAGGAAGAAGCATGGAGTGGGGAGGCATGACCATGAAGATGCATGACGTGAGCAGACATGACCATAAAGATGCATGACGTGAGCAGACGTGACCATGAAGATGCATGACGTGAGCAGCCATGACCACGAAGATGCATGAAGTGAGCAGACATGACCATAAAGATGCATGGGGTGAGGAGGCATGACCATGAAGAAGCATGAAGTGAGCAGACATGACCACGAAGATGCATGAGGTGAAAAGACATGACCATGAAAAGGCATGACGTGAGCAGACACGAGCATGGAGAAGCATGGAGTAAGCAGACATGACCATGAAGATGAATGAAGTGATCAGGCATGACCATGAAGATGCATGGAGTGAGCAGACATGACCATGAAGATGCATGAAGTGAGCAGACATGACCATGAAGATGCATGAAGTGAGCAGACATGACCAGGAAGAAGCATGGAGTGAGGAGGCATGACCATGAAGATGCATGACGTGAGCTGACATGACCATGAAGTTGCATGACGTGAGAAGGCATGACCATGAAGATGCATGACATGAGCAGACATGACCATGAAGATGCATGACGTGAGCAGACATGACCGTGAAGATGCATGACGTGAGAAGGCATGACCATGAAGATGCATGACATGAGCGGACATGACCATGAAAAGGCATGAAGTGAGAAGACATGACCATGAAAAGGCATGAAGTGAGAAGACATGACCATGAAAAGGCATGAAGTGAGCAGACACGACATGGAGAAGCATGGACTAAACAGACATGACCATGAAGATGCATGACGTGAGAAGACATGTCTATGAAGATGCATGACGTGAGCAGACATGACCATGAAGATGCATGAAGTGAGCAGGCATGATCATGAAGATGCGGGAAGTGAGAAGGCATGACCATAAAGAAGCATGGAGTGAGCAGACACGACATGGAGAAGCATGGACTAAACAGACATGACCACGAAGATGCATGAAGTGAGCAGGCATGACCATGAAGATGCATGAAGTGAGCAGACATGACCATGAAGATGCATGAAGTGAGCAGACATGACCATGAAGATGAATGAAGTGATCAGGCATGACCATGAAGATGCATGAAGTGAGTATACATGACCATGAAGATGCATGAACTGAGCAGACATGACCATGAAGATGCATGAAGTGAGCAGACATGACCATGAAGATGAATGAAGTGATCAGGCATGACAATGAAGATGCATGAAGTGAGCAGATATGACCAGGAAGAAGCATGGAATGGGGAGGCATGACCATGAAGATGCATGAAGTGAGCAGTCATGACCATGAAGATGCATGACGTGAGCAGACATGACCATAAAGATGCATGACGTGAGCAGACGTGACCATGAAGATGCATGACGTGAGCAGCCATGACCACGAAGATGCATGAAGTGAGCAGACATGACCATAAAGATGCATGGGGTGAGGAGGCATGACCATGAAGAAGCATGAAGTGAGCAGACATGACCACGAAGATGCATGAGGTGAAAAGACATGACCATGAAAAGGCATGACGTGAGCAGACACGAGCATGGAGAAGCATGGAGTAAGCAGACATGACCATGAAGATGAATGAAGTGATCAGGCATGACCATGAAGATGCATGGAGTGAGCAGACATGACCATGAAGATGCATGAAGTGAGCAGACATGACCAGGAAGAAGCATGGAGTGAGGAGGCATGACCATGAAGATGCATGACGTGAGCTGACATGACCATGAAGTTGCATGACGTGAGAAGGCATGACCATGAAGATGCATGACGTGAGCAGACATGACCATGAAGATGCATGACGTGAGCAGACATGACCGTGAAGATGCATGACGTGAGAAGGCATGACCATGAAGATGCATGACATGAGCGGACATGACCATGAAAAGGCATGAAGTGAGAAGACATGACCATGAAAAGGCATGAAGTGAGAAGACATGACCATGAAAAGGCATGAAGTGAGCAGACACGACATGGAGAAGCATGGACTAAACAGACATGACCATGAAGATGCATGACGTGAGAAGACATGTCTATGAAGATGCATGACGTGAGCAGACATGACCATGAAGATGCATGAAGTGAGCAGGCATGATCATGAAGATGCGGGAAGTGAGAAGGCATGACCATAAAGAAGCATGGAGTGAGCAGACACGACATGGAGAAGCATGGACTAAACAGACATGACCACGAAGATGCATGAAGTGAGCAGGCATGACCATGAAGATGCATGAAGTGAGCAGACATGACCATGAAGATGCATGAAGTGAGCAGACATGACCATGAAGATGCATGAAGTGAGCAGACACGACATGGAGAAGCAGGGACTAAACAGACATGACCATGAAGATGCATGACGTGGCATGACTATGAAGAAGCATGAAGTGAGGAGGCATGACCATGAAGATGCATGAAGTGAGCAGACATGACCATGAAGATGCATGAAGTGAGCAGGCATGACCATGAAGATGCATGAAGTGAGCAGACATGACCATGAAGATGCATGACGTGAGCAGACATGACCATGAAAAGGCATGAAGTGAGCAGACACGACATGGAGAAGCAGGGACTAAACAGACATGACCATGAAGATGCATGACGTGAGAAGGCATGACCATGAAGATGCATGACGTGAGCAGACATGACCATGAAGATGCATGAAGTGAGCAGACATGACCATGAAGATGCATGAAGTGAGCAGACATGACCATGAAGATGCATGAAGTGAGCAGACATGACCAGGAAGAAGCATGGAGTGAGGAGGCATGACCATGAAGATGCATGAAGTGAGCAGACTTGACCATGAAGATGCATGAAGTGAGCAGGCATGACCATGAAGATGCATGAAGTGAGCAGACATGAGCAAGAAGATGCATGACGTGAGCAGACATGACCATAAAGATGCATGAAGTGAGCAGACATGAGCAAGAAGATGCATGACGTGAGCAGACATGACCATAAAGATGCATGACGTGAGCATACATGACCATAAAGATGCATGACATGAGCAGACATGACCATGAAGATGCATGACGTGAGCAGACATGACCACGAAGATGCATGAAGTGAGCAGACATGACCATAAAGATGCATGGGGTGAGGAGGCATGACCATGAAGAAGCATGAAGTGAGCAGACATGACCACGAAGATGCATGAGGTGAAAAGACATGACCATGAAAAGGCATGACGTGAGCAGACATGACCATGGAGAAGCATGGAGTAAGCAGACATGACCATGAAGATGAATGAAATGATCAGGCATGACCATGAAGATGCATGAAGTGAGCAGACATGACCATGAAGATGCGGGAAGAGAGAAGGCATGAAGTGAGAAGACATGACCATGAAAAGGCATGAAGTGAGAAGACATGACCATGAAAAGGCATGAAGTGAGCAGACACGACATGGAGAAGCATGGACTAAACAGACATGACCATGAAGATGCATGACGTGAGAAGACATGTCTATGAAGATGCATGACGTGAGCAGACATGACCATGAAGATGCATGAAGTGAGCAGGCATGATCATGAAGATGCGGGAAGTGAGAAGGCATGACCATAAAGAAGCATGGAGTGAGCAGACATGACATGGAGAAGCATGGACTAAACAGACATGACCACGAAGATGCATGAAGTGAGCAGGCATGACCATGAAGATGCATGAAGTGAGCAGACATGACCATGAAGATGCATGAAGTGAGCAGACACGACATGGAGAAGCAGGGACTAAACAGACATGACCATGAAGATGCATGACGTGGCATGACTATGAAGAAGCATGAAGTGAGGAGGCATGACCATGAAGATGCATGAGGGGAGCAGACATGACCATGAAGATGCATGAAGTGAGCAGACATGACCATGAAGATGCATGACGTGGCATGACTATGAAGAAGCATGAAGTGAGGAGGCATGACCATGAAGATGCATGAGGGGAGCAGACATGACCATGAAAAAGCATGAAGTGAGCAGACACGACATGGAGAAGCAGGGACTAAACAGACATGACCATGAAGATGCATGACGTGAGAAGGCATGACCATGAAGATGCATGACATGAGCAGACATGACCATGAAGATGCATGAAGTGAGCAGACATGACCATGAACATGCATGAAGTGAGCAGACATGACCAGGAAGAAGCATGGAGTGAGGAGGCATGACCATGAAGATGCATGAAGTGAGCAGACATGACCATGAAGATGCATGAAGTGAGCAGGCATGACCATGAAGATGCATGAAGTGAGCAGACATGACCATGAAGATGCATGGGGTGAGGAGGCATGACCATGAAGATGCGGGAAATGAGAAGGCATGACCACGAAGAAGCACGGAGTGAGGAGGCATGACCATGAAGATTCATGAGGGGAGCAGACATGACCATGAAAAGGCATGAAGTGAGCAGACACGACCATGAAGATGCATGACGTGAGAAGGCATGACCATGAAGATGCATGACGTGAGAAGGCATGACCATGAAGAAGCATGAAGTGAGCAGACATGACCATGGAGAAGCATGAAGTGAGCAGACATGACCATGAAGATGCATAAAGTGAGCAGACATGACCATGAAGATGCCTAGAGTGAGAAGGCATGACCATGAAGATGCATGACGTGAGCAGCCATGACCATGAAGATGCGGTAAGTGAGAAGGCATGTCCATGAAGATGTATGGAGTGAGTCCTCTTTATGCAAGAGTAAGTGAATGCATTGAGGGCCCCATCACAAACAATTACAAATGTAAATCCATAGAGATATCCTGGGATCAGGGATCGGGTGTCTGAGCGCATTATCGTCAGTAATTTATCGTTACCAAGATCCAGGCGAGGGCTGCACTGGGAGGAGACAGTTTGGTGCCTGGTGTAGAGTTTAAACTCAGCTGCTGTGGGATATGAAATATAACTCAACACCGCAGCTTTGTGGGGCTGTTGGGGCAACCCTAACATGCCACACTGCATTTCACAGAGTGAAAAGGCAAGAATCATGGATTTCCCGAAAGACGATGTCAAGAGGAGTGGGTGTATGTGGTCTGGCCCTCCCACATCTCTGCAATGGTCCTGCCAGTGCTTAATTTTAGCAGGTGGTTTCTGGTGCTCAGCACCGGCACTTAATTGCCAACACCGGCACCTATCACAGTCTGCCACATGGTGGCGCTGTCTGTGTAATTTAGAGATCAGCAGAACAACAGCTGTTTATTAATTCAATATACTTTAAAGACAATTAATACCTGCCGCTGAAGCTATCCTTGTAGCTTTGGAGGCTTGGAATAGTCTGAATTAGCATGATGAAAAGTTGCATAGGTATTGTCGATGGCAGCACTGGCAGGGGCAATGGGTGGTTAAAGCTGCTGTGGCCACCTGATGAAGACTCTGGCACATATTTTATTTCAAATTAAGCACTGGTCCTGCTGACAGTATTGTCACAACAGACCGCATGCCGCAGGCATTGCACCACGAAGCACTAAATGATGAATTTGCATTTATTATAATTATGCATTATTTTATATTCTTTTCCCAAAATTCAAAGTTATCACATCTCTACTTAGATCAATGCCTTAGAAATATGTGTAGATTTTTTGACAGGTTTGCTATGTTCTCAATACTCTTTGCCCCCAGGTTTGGGGGGGGGGCGAGGGGGGTCACCTGTAGTCTGGTTCTTTTGCTCAGGCTGGTAAGTAGGGAGATCAAAACAATGTGAAAATATGACACCCCCCACTGCTGCTTCCCTCCTTGGATTTGTGCCAAGAATGGTTGGAGCCCTTGCCCACCGCATGCCCGTTAGAATGACTGCTAGCTACTATAGATGTGCATTGGGTTTACGCAGAGATGAACGCATTAGGAATTACCCAATATCCCAATGTTCATGTCCTTCAAGCCAGATTTGATTGGTTCGTAGATTTCACGCCCTTTGCAGAAATCCGCCTGTATGATCCTGGTTTTGCAACCATACGTCTCTTCTGTAAAACAAAGATTGTTGTTTAGCGTTTGACTATGTTTTGTTATTTTATTTTCAACCACACACATGCCCTGGGGTCCCATGTGCCTCTACAATCCTTAAGTGAAGCACACCTGACAGGTGGAGGGTGGGAGATCCGTCATGTCTCAGGTAGAGGGATGGAGTGCTATCATGTCTCAGGTGGAGGGTGGGAGAGCCATCATGTCTCAGGTGGAGGTAGGGAGAGCCATCATGTCTCAGGTTGAGGGTGGGAAAGCCATCATGTCTCAGGTGGAGGGTGGAAGAGTCATCATGTCTCAGGTGGAGGTAGGGAGGGCCATCATGTCTCAGGTGGAGGTAGGGAGGGCCATCATGTCTCAGGTGGAGGTAGGGTGAGCCATCATGTCTCAGGTGGAGGGATGAAGAGCCATCATGTCTCAGGTGGAGGTAGGGAGAGCCATCATGTCTCAGGGGGAGGGTGGGAGGGCCATCATGTCTCAGGTGGAGGGGTGGGAGAGCCATTATGTCTCAGGTGGAGGTTGGGAGGGCCATCATGTCTCAGGTGGAGGTTGGGAGGGCCATCATGTCTCAGGTGGAGGTTTGGAGAGCCATTATGTCTCAGGTGGAGGGTGGGAGAGCTTTCATGTCTCAGGTGGAGGTTGGAAGACCCATCATGTCTCAGGTGGAGGGTGGGAGAGCCATCATGTCTCAGGTGGAGGTAGAGAGAGCCATCATGTCTCAAGTGGGGGGATGGAGGGCCATCATGTCTCAGGTGGAGGTTGGAAGAGCCATCATGTCTCAGGTGGAGGGTGGGAGAGCCATTATGTCTCAGGTGGAGGGTGGGCGAGCATTCATGTCTCAGGTGGAGGTTGGAAGACCCATCATGTCTCAGGTGGAGGGTGGGAGAGCCATCATGTCTCTGGTGGAGGTAGAGAGAGCCATCATGTCTCAAGTGGGGGGGTGGAGAGCCATCATGTCTCAGGGGGAGGTTGGAAGAGCCATCATGTCTCAGGGGGAGGGTGGGAGAGCCATAATGTCTCAGGGGGAGGGTGGGAGAGCCATCATGTCTCAGGTGGAGGTTGGGAGGGCCATCATGTCTCAGGTGGAGGTTGGAAGAGCCATCATGTCTCAGGTGGAGGGTGGGAGGGCCATCATGTCTCAGGTGGAGGGTGGGAGGGCCATCATGTCTCAGGTGGAGGGTGGGAGAGCCATCATGTCTCAGGTGGAGGGTGGGAGAGTCATCATGTCTCAGGTGGAGGTAGGGAGGGCCATCATGTCTCAGGTGGAGGTAGGGAGGGCCATCATGTCTCAGGTGGAGGTAGGGAGAGCCATCATGTCTCAGGTGGAGGGATGAAGAGCCATCATGTCTCAGGTGGAGGTAGGGAGAGCCATCATGTCTCAGGGGGAGGGTGGGAGAGCCATTATGTCTCAGGTGGAGGTTGGGAGGGCCATCATGTCTCAGGTGGAGGGGTGGGAGAGACATCATGTCTCAGGTGGAGGTAGAGAGCCATCATGTCTCAAGTGGGGGGATGGAGGGCCATCATGTCTCAGGTGGAGGTTGGAAGAGCCATCATGTCTCAGGTGGAGGGTGGGAGAGCCATTATGTCTCAGGTGGAGGGTGGGAGAGCATTCATGTCTCAGGTGGAGGTTGGAAGACCCATCATGTCTCAGGTGGAGGGTGGGAGAGCCATCATGTCTCTGGTGGAGGTAGAGAGAGCCATCATGTCTCAAGTGGGGGGGTGGAGAGCCATCATGTCTCAGGTGGAGGTTGGAAGAGCCATCATGTCTCAGGGGGAGGGTGGGAGAGCCATAATGTCTCAGGGGGAGGGTGGGAGAGCCATCATGTCTCAGGTGGAGGTTGGGAGGGCCATCATGTCTCAGGTGGAGGTTGGAAGAGCCATCATGTCTCAGGTGGAGGGTGGGAGGGCCATCATGTCTCAGGTGGAGGGTGGGAGGGCCATCATGTCTCAGGTGGAGGGTGGGAGAGCCATCATGTCTCAGGTGGAGGGTGGGAGAGCATTCATGTCTCAGGTGGAGGTTGGAAGACCCATCATGTCTCAGGTGGAGGTTGGGAGGGCCATCATGTCTCAGGTGGAGGGTGGGAAAGCCATCATGTCTCAGGTGGAGGGTGGGAAAGCCATCATGTCTCAGGTGGAGGGTGGGAGAGCCATCATGTCTCAGGTGGAGGCAGGGAGTGCCATCATGTCTCAGGAGGAGGTTGGGAGGGCCATCGTGTCTCAGGTGGAGGGATGGAGAGCCATCATGTCTCAGGTGGAGGTTGGGAGGGCCATCATGTCTCAGGTGGAGGTTTGGAGAGCCATTATGTCTCAGGTGGAGGGTGGGAGAGCTTTCATGTCTCAGGTGGAGGTTGGAAGACCCATCATGTCTCAGGTGGAGGGTGGGAGAGCCATCATGTCTCTGGTGGAGGTAGAGAGAGCCATCATGTCTCAAGTGGGGAGGTGGAGAGCCATCATGTCTCAGGTGGAGGTTGGAAGAGCCATCATGTCTCAGGGGGAGGGTGGGAGAGCCATCATGTCTCAGGGGGAGGGTGGGAGAGCCATCATGTCTCAGGTGGAGGTTGGGAGGGCCATCATGTCTCAGGTGGAGGATGGGAGAGCCATCATGTCTCAGGTGGAGGTTGGGAGGGCCATCATGTCTCAGGTGGAGGTTGGAAGAGCCATCATGTCTCAGGTGGAGGGTGGGAGGGCCATCATGTCTCAGGTGGAGGGTGGGAAAGCCATCATGTCTCAGGTGGAGGGTGGGAAAGCCATCATGTCTCAGGTGGAGGGTGGGAGAGCCATCATGTCTCAGGTGGAGGCAGGGAGTGCCATCATGTCTCAGGAGGAGGTTGGGAGGGCCATCGTGTCTCAGGTGGAGGGATGGAGAGCCATCATGTCTCAGGTGGAGGTTGGGAGAGCCATCATGTCTCAGGTGGAGGGTGGGAGAGCCATCATGTCTCAGGTGGAGGGTGGGAGAGCATTCATGTCTCAGGTGGAGGTTGGAAGACCCATCATGTCTCAGGTGGAGGTTGGGAGGGCCATCATGTCTCAGGTGGAGGGAGGGAGAGCCATCATGTCTTAGTTGGAGGATGGGAGAGCCATCATGTCTCAGGTGGAGGGTGGGAGAGCCATCATGTCTTAGGTGGAGGGTGGAAGAGCCGTCATGTCTTAGGTGGAGGGTGGAAGAGCCGTCATGTCCCAGGTGGAGGGATGGAGAGCCATCATGTCCCAGGTGGAGGGTGGCAGAGCCATCATGTCTCAGGTGGAGGGTGGGAGAGCCATCATGTCTCAGGTGGAGGGTGGGAGAGCCATCATGTCTCAGGTGGAGGGAGGGAGAGCCATCATGTCTTAGGTGGAGGATGGGAGAGCCATCATGTCTCAGGTGGAGGGAGGGAGAGCCATCATGTCTTAGGTGGAGGATGGGAGAGTCATCATGTCTCAGGTGGAGGGAGGGAGGGCCATCATGTCTTAGGTGGAGGATGGGAGAGCCATCATGTCTCAAGGGGAGGGTGGGAGAGCCATCATGTCTCAGGTAGAGGGTGGAGAGCCATCATGTCTCAGGTGGAGGGTGGGAGGGCCATCAATGTCTCAGGTGGAGGGTGGAAGAGCCATCATGTCTCAGGTGGAGGTAGGGAGGGCCATCATGTCTCTGGTGGAGGCAGGGAGGGCCATCGTGTCTCAGGTGGAGGGTGGGAGAGCCATCATGTCTCAGGTAGAGGGTGGAGAGCCATCATGTCAGGTAGAGGGTGGAGAGCCATCATGTCTCAGGTGGAGGTTGGAAGAGCCATCATGTCTCAGGTAGAGGGTGGAGAGCCATCGTGTCTCAGGTGGAGGGTGGGAGAGCCATCATGTCTCAGGTAGAGGGTGGAGAGCCATCATGTCTCAGGTGGAGGGTGGGAGGGCCATCATGTCTCAGGTGGAGGGTGGGAGAGCCATCATGTCTCTGGTGGAGGGTGGGAGAGTCATCATGTCTCAGGTGGAGGGGTGGGAGAGACATCATGTCTCAGGTGGAGGGTGGGAGAGCCAACATGCCCCAGGTGGAGGGATGGAGGGCCATCATGTCTCAGGTGGAGGGTGGAGAGCCATCATGTCTCAGGTGGAGGGTGGGAGAGCTATCATGTCTCAGGTGGAGGGTGGAGAGCCATCGTGTCTCAGGTGGAGGGTGGGAGAGCCATCATGTCTCAGGTAGAGGGTGGAGAGCCATCATGTGTCAGGTGGAGGTTGGAAGAGCCATCGTGTCTCAGGTGGAGGGTGGGAGAGCCATCATGTCTCAGGTGGAGGGATGAATGGCCATCATGTGTCAGGTGGAGGGTGAGACAGCCATCACGTCTCAGGTGTTACCTTGAACCAACATCTCCAGCTGCCTTCATCTCACCCCAGCCACCGGCTCAGGAGTCAACAGGGCCCTCCAAGGTTGAGGCTGTTTCCACTGAGCCTACAGCACCCCCTACCGGCACTTCTACCCCCAGTTTGCACCAGTACCATCTGCTCAGCTCTGTACCTTGCACCTGGAGTTTCCAAGCCCAGATGAACACTTTCCCTCCAGTATTTCCTCCCCTGTCCTCATGTGAAACCCAAGTTGGGTGTTGATTCTGTCCAGGCCTCTCTTCTCCTGCTCTGACACAATATGTCTTTACATTTAATATAGGTAAAACCTTCCAGCCACCTGTTTAGCCACTAACTCTCCTCCTGGCTCTTCTTTCTCTCCCCAAATTCAACCCTAATTTTATTACTATTTCAAACTCTTGTTTTTTTGTGTGTGCCGTCAACTTGGGGGTCTCTTCGCTGAATTTTAGAAGCACTTCTTTTCATCTCCTGAACACAAACCTTGCTTGGTTTCAGTCCCATGGTAGTTCCTCATGGGATGCCTGTAATCCACAGCTGTCCTACCTGTTCTCTGGCCAAACCCTCCAGTTCTGATCTCCCCTGCCAGTTCTCTTTTAATGTATACACCTTTGTTCTCTCTCACCTTCACCTGCACATCGCTTCACCCAAGATCTCCCGTGTCGACCTCCTAGGCCATGCTCTTCTACATCGATCGCTTTGACCCCAGATCGCCTGCACCATCCCAGACACCTCAGTCCTTCATCTCTCATCTATACCAGGCACCACTTCCAGGTATCTCACTGAATGACCCTCCCCTGTGAAACACCGGCTTTAGACATTCGAGACCTCACTATTTCAGCACCGTGATATCTCCTAGGGGATGAGCGTTGTGCTCTACAAATACCAAAATTAAAATAAATTAATCTCTTACCCATCCCCTGTGCTTTCCACCCACAATTAATCTGTCCACCCTTATCCTTCTAGGCAAACATACTCTTAAATACCCTCAGCACCAGTCCTGCCCTTGCTACCATCTTCCAAAATCAGCACTACTTTACAAATTGTCTTTATACCAATTGAGTTGGCCTAACGGCTAGGGCGGGCGACCTTGCATCTGGGGAACTGGGTTGGCGTCTCGGCAACGACACTGAACAGCCTGTGATTGAGGGCAAATCACTTAATCTCCCAGTGCCTCACAAAAATGAATGTGTCCTCATGTAACGCAATTGGTGCTATGTAAAGCGCTCTGATATCCGATACCTTCGGGTCAAGTTCGCGCAATACAAAACTCCATAAAAAAAATATATATATATATATTCCTTTATACATTGCCTTAGTCTCAGCACTGCTTCACATATTCCCTTTGTCTCAGTACTGCTTTGCACATTGTGTTTACATCAATTATTCATTTACACATTGTCTTAGTTTCAGCACTGCTTTACACATTCCCTTTGGTCCACTACTGCTTTATTCACTTCCTTTGTCTCAGTACTGCTTTACACATTCCCGTTGTCTCGGGGGTGCTTTATACACTCCCTTTGCCTCAGTACTGCTTTGCACATTGCCTTAGTCTCAGTACTGTTGTATACACTCACTCTATCTCAGTGCTGCTTTACACATTCCCTTTGTCTCAGTGCTGCTTTATACACTCCCTTTGCCTTAGCAGTTCTTTAGACATTGCCTTTACACTAATTAGTCCTTTACACATTGCTTTTGTGTCAGCATTGCTTTACACATTGCCGTAGTCTCAGTACTGCTTTACACATTGCCTTTACACTAATTGTCCTTTACACTTTGCATTTGTCTCAGTACTGCTTTACACATTGCCTTTACACTAATTGTCCTTTACACATTGCCTTAGTCTCAGCACTGCTTTACACATTGCCTTTACACTAATTGTCCTTTACACATTGCATTTGTCTCAGTACTGCTTTACACATTGCCTTTACACTAATTGTCCTTTACACATTGCCGTAGTCTCAGTACTGCTTTACACATTGCCTTTACACTAATTGTCCTTTACACATTGCATTTGTCTCAGTACTGCTTTACACATTGCCTTTACACTAATTGTCCTTTACACATTGCCTTAGTCTCAGCACTGCTTTACACATTGCCTTTACACTAATTGTCCTTTACACATTGCCTTAGTCTCAGCACTGCTTTACACATTGCCTTTGCACCAATGCATTCCTTACAAATTGTGTTTATTCCAGTCCTTTATTTACACATTGTCTTTACCCTAAACGTTTCTTAACAAATTGGTTTTACCCCAGCCCATACTTTACACATTGCCTTTACGCCAATGCATACTTTACACACACCTTTACTCCAACCCTTTCTTTGTGCATTGCCTTTATCCTGGCACTACTTTGCATGTTTCTCTACACCAGCAATTCCTTTACACATTGTCCCTGTCTCAGCATTAATTTATACATTGCCTTTACACCAATGTATTCTTTATCAATGGCTTTATTCCAATTCTTTACTCACACATTGGTCACACCCCCCACATTTCTTAACACATTGCTTCCCCGCCTCTACTTTCTTTGCACATTGATTTTTACTTCTGTATTGTTGTTACCCTTTGCCATTGGCCCAGTCCTTTATTCACAGATTGCCTTGACTCCATTTCATTCTTTATCCATTGCCTTTATCTTAGCTCTACTTCACTTGTTGCCTTTGTACCAGCCAATCCTTTGAGTGTTGCCTTTGTTTCAGCACTGCTTTACACATTGCCTGTATGCCTATGTATCCCTCATACTTTGCCTTTATCCCAACCCTTTCTTTACTCATTGCCTTATTACAACACTACTTTACATATCATATGTATGCCTATCCTTTACCTACACATTGTCTTTACTCCAATCTATTGTTTTATTTTACTTTTCTCCAATCCATTCTCCACACATTACCTGTACCCCAATCCTTTCTGTACACATTGCCTTATTACAAAACGACTTTAGACGTCACATTTACACTATTTTATATGCACATTGCCTTTACCCCATCCATTGTTTTGTTTTACTATTTCCCAAATCTGTTTTTTACGCATTACCTTTACATCAATCCATTGATTTATTTTACTTTTTCCCCAATCCTTTCTTCACACATTGCCTTTATCCCAATCTTTTTTTTACGTATTACTTTTTTCACGCTTTGCCTATACCAAAATCTTTTTTATGCATTGCCTTTACCCCAATCATTTGTTTACACATTGTCCTTAGCCCAATCTTTTGTTTACGCATTGCCTTTACCCCAATCCTTTCTTACCTATTTCTGCGGCCACCTTCTCCAGTAGCTCCCGCGTTCGGCTGATGAGTATCACGTTCAGGCCTCTCTTAGCAAACTTGATGGTGAAGAGAATACAAAAATAGGATTAATATTTACAGTGGAAGCAGCAGTGCTTCTGAGTGATAGAAGGGATTGTACATGTCCTAAACATACCTTGTTTCATGGGATGGGCATGCTGGCCCTAAGATATGTGCTGTAAAAGAGTCGGGGTTGGTTTACGCATTGGCATTGTGGCGTGGCACCACCATCGCTCCACTGGTGGGGTCTCTGGCTGATACCGACATGTTGTGGTGTTTGGGTGAATCTGCCTCGTGGGCTTGGGATTCACAACTCTGGTTTTTGGTTGGGGGGGCTGCACCATGCCTTCTGTGGGGATGTATGGTACACCCTGGAGTAGAGTTTGTGTGATCTGATGTGTAAGGACCCTGGGTCGGATCAGTGCCTTACAATGTGAGTAGAACATGCTTCACAAGCAGCTCGCAGGGCCCTCCTGGGCCTCAGTGGACCCTTGGATTGGATGTATGACATTACAACGCATGCTTTTACATCGCATGCCTTTACAACGCAGTTTTTACAACGCATGCCTTTACAACGCATAGTGCTTTGGGGCGCTGGATAGTGAATAATTTAATTTACTATTCCAACTCCAGTCCCCGTGGATAGTAGGGAAGGTGTTGGATAGTACATTAAACCCATTCCCTATCCTAGAGCGCCCCCCCAGCGCAATGCGTTGTAACGGTTTGCATTGTAAAAGTTGCGTCGTATAGGCACTGCGTGGTAAAAGTTGCGTTGTAAAGAATGTTTCCCCCTTGGATTGGCCTCTAGCTCTGTCTCCAATGTCCACCTTGGCACAGGCATTGAAGGCACCGCGGATGCATTAAGAAGAGGCACGGACAGGGCTCGTTATATTGATCATGGAGGGCGGGTGATGTTGGTCATCATTTTAGTTTGGATTTGGTTGGATAAAGGGTTGCTGTGTTGGCACTGTGGGGCACATTTTCAAGCCCCTTGCACCACCGGAGTGTCACTTATTTTTACTTACGGGTGGCGCAATGTGCCTGCCCATATTTACACGGCCACGTAAAACCACCATGCGTGGCTTTTCACAGACTTGTAAATATGGGCCCCTTTCATGCATTACTCGGCGTGAAAGGGGAGTTTCACAGGTGTTGCTGTGGGTGTTCACACACAACATCCTTGGAACCGGATGCATCCCAGATTTAAAAAGTTTCATAAACCTGAGAATGCGTCGAATTCCAACGCCTCCCCACGGGGAGGCGTTAAAGTGGTGCAGCGAGGAGAAATATATTTTTTTCTCCTCGTTTTTTTCTCTTTTTATGTGCGCTGCATTCTGCAGCACACATAGAAGCACGGAAATGCCATCACTTATTGTTTTTGTTCAGGAAGGGGTCCCTTGCTACACAAAAACAAGCACAGAGGAAACCACAGTGATGCGTCGTATTGTTGTGAATACGATGCATCCCTGCAGTCTCCTAATGACGCAGCTCGGCGCACCAAGAGGGCTTGCAGCGCTGCGTCGATTTCTTGTAAATATGCCCCTAGGTCCTGTATGGAACGTGTGTCACTGTGATCACCCTGGGGTATGAGTGTGTAGGAAGGTGGCTCTCTGTATCGTGCACTAAAACGTAGTGCACTGTGCCGGGAGTCCGGTGGATTCCTTATCGGCATACAGAGGCAAGAGTAGATCATACGAACGCTCTGTTTGTGGTGGTGTGAGCGAGCCGTTAGGTGTATCAGAGGGGAGTGCTAAGCTTTTGCTGTTGCACTCCGAGGCATTAAATGAGACTCACAACTGAATGTATCCGAAATCAATTTGTAAACATCGATTTTTATCCAATTTTTAGGACCAAGAAGTTCGTTCTACGGTAAGTACTTTTTAAGATATGATTTTTCAAAGTTCCCAAAATAAATCACTGTTGTGTAAATTATGCCCAATAGCAGTCAATGGGAGGAAATGGGAAAAAGCCTATAAAATCACACAGTTGGTTCTCGAGGTTCACCTCTGGATTAAGGTAAATTGCAGGGCCAGGTCCAATAATCCAGCAGCGGAAGATCTGGAGCGTCCCGGATTCAGCCAAGAGCAGGGTGCTGAGGTCATTGGCAGCCGGCGCACTACAAAGAAGGGGGGCCACCTGAAAACACGCTGCACAGAGGGACGTAAAGGTAAGTCCAGGGGGTCCTACTCAAGGAAGCAGGTTGCAAGGGGCCCAGGACTATAGCAGCACAGCTGGTTCATCGTTACCCAGGCCGGGAGGGCTGGGTGCGGAGCAGATACGGCAGCCAAGCGCCGAGCGCTTAGATGGTCCTCGCGGTCAGAGACAGGCCGGTTGCAGGGACGATTCTGAGACAGAGAAAACCGAAAAGTCAACATGGCACACAGCCCTGTGTGCCATGCCCCCTACATGGCATGAGGCATACTGGAGGCTTAATAGCCCTACAGCAGGGTGCACTATATCCCGTGTATGGACATACCTGCAGGTGCAGATATGACCCTACAATATCTAAGTCCATTCTTGGATATTGAAAGTGCACAGGAAAGCCACGGAGAGTACGTGGGCTGGATACTTGTCATTACGGGTTTCCTAGCTCCATGGTGGCTTCACTGTACCCTAAGATGTTTGGTACCAAACATCTTGTCTAGGCAAATCCTCACTGGTGCCAGAGTGGGATTTATTAATAAATGTACAACTGAGACCCTTTACAAGGTTCCCTGAAAACCGACCAAGCACTGGTGTGGTCTCTGACTAGTCTTTGCCTGCCACCACCAAGCACTGGTGTGGTCTCTGACTAGTCTTCGCCTGCCACCACCAAGCACTGGTGTGGTCTCTGACTAGTCTTCGCCTGCCACCACCAAGCACTGGTGTGGTCTCTGACTAGTCTTCGCCTGCCACCACCAAGCACTGGTGTGGTCTCTGACTAGTCTTCGCCTGCCACCACCAAGCACTGGTGTGGTCTCTGACTAGTCTTCACCCGCCTGCCACCACCAAGCACTGGTGTGGTCTCTGACTAGTCTTCACCCGCCTGCCACCACCAAGCACTGGTGTGGTCTCTGACTAGTCTTCACCCGCCTGCCACCACCAGACATCTTTCTGACCTCATGGAGTGAGAGCCAGCCCTCTCAGAGGCCAGGAAGAAAGCCTGCTCTGGGCTGGGGTGCCTCACACCTCTTACAGTCTGTGAGGGCCTGCCGGGATGGGAAAGTTCAAAGGCGATGACGCCTCTGAAATACAACCCAGGCATCTCCAGATAGTGGAGGCTGCCAACCCCTCTTTCCTGCTCCTCTTTTGGCGGGAGGACATGCTGGAGAATTAGTTAGATTAGGAGCCGTGCCCACATTCAGCTACACTACCCCTAAGATGAGCAGGTGATGTAGACACTACTTTTCAAATTCCTCTATCTTGTGATGGTAGGAAATCAACCTATCAGGGCTAGGTAGTGCCCCTTTCCACAGGAATTGGTCACTTAGAGGGTGTAGACACCATAAAGGTAGGTAGCCCATTGGCCATTACCCATCACCCCCTTTAACGCCCCTACCTTTAGTATTTAGGCAGCATCCCCGGACCCTGAACTTAGATTTGACGAACCTAAGAAGAGCAATTTAAAAAAAGAGCTGGTGACCCGAGACATGAAACCCTGATGCAGAAAATAGGCGCCAAACACTGCCGGCCGCTTCCAGGACTCAACGATTGTGGTGTGCTGTCTCGTCCTGCAACTGTGAGGCCTCTAAGAACCCCAGAGCACTTCCAGCATTAACCAATTGCTAAGAACCGCCCTTGGAAAAGAGGAGCTCCTCCCCTGCAGCCTCATGCATCGAACCGCGAAGTCCAGTTTACTGATCTGCTGCTCCCCAGCGACTCCGACGCAGCACCCAAGCCAGAAGAGGTACATCACCTCCGGAGGGTCAGATCTGTCCCCCCACTAAGTGAGAGGTCACCAGAACCTGCAGTGCCATGCTAACACCGGTGTTACCGGACCCCATACACTGAAGACTGAGAAGAAAGAGTTTAATCCGGACTCCAACTACCCATGACGGCCGACACCCGTTGAGGACTTTGAGACCCCCGCGCCCAACTCTGAGAATGGCCCAGATGACCCGGAATCATCCCTGCAACCTGCCTGCCCCTGCCTGCGAGGACCATCTGGACGCACGATGCTTGGCTGCCGTATGAATGAATGAATGGGAGTATTTGTTAAGCGCAAAAGAATACCTGGAAGCGTCTTGGTGCTGTGCGAGACACGGAACAGTGGAACTCAAATGTACTATTGCAGTAAGAAGAGACTTTCTGAAGATGGAAATGGAGGCAGCTGTTTTGAGTTCAAAAGAAAGACAGTTCCAGAGTAAAGCTGTGGACCTCAAGAAACTTCTGCCACCCCAGGAGGCATGTTTGTAGGATGGCACCCCCAGATTTTTTACCTGAAACGCACATTCCTGCCGGGCGTGTACCACCTCATTATCCTTCAAGTAGGAGGGACCCTGCCCACGAAGAGTCTTATCGGCCACTCAGAGAGCTTTAAAGATGATACTTTGTCTAACTGGCAGCCAGTGTAGTTTGCTGATGGCTGCTTTTGCTGAATAGAATTTAGGGATTTTCAGCAACAACCTTGCAGCAGAGTTCTGGAGAGTTTGCTGATTTTTAGTGGACCCTTTTGAAGGTCTAAATAAAGGCTGTTAGAGTAATCCAGTCTCGTCAAGGCGAGAGCGATGACCGCTGTTTTTAAGAGATCAAGGGGTACGAATTTCTCCATTGTTTTTATCACTCTGAGAGCGTTGAAGGAAGCTGAGGTGACCTTGTTAACTTGATCTTTATATTTCAGGTTATTGTCTAGAAGCACCCGAGGTTTTTTACTTTCGAACCCGGGGTGGGAAGTGATCCTAGATCAGATATCTGCTCTGCACCCAGCCCGCCCGGCCTGGGTACCGACAAACCAGCTGTGCTCCCATGGTCCTGAGGCCCTTGCGACCTGCTCTCTTGAGTAGGAACCACTGGACTTACCTTTACGTCCCTCTGTTCAGCGTGTTTTCAGGTGGCCTCCCTTCTTCGTAACATGTCGGCTACCAATGACGTCAGCACACTGCCCCTGGCCAAATCTGAAACGCCCCTGATCTTCTGCTGCTGGAACAATTGGACCTGGCCCTGCTACTTACCTAAATCCAGAAGGTGAACCTTGAGAACCCACTGTGTGATTTTATATGCTTTTTCCTATTTTCTCCCATTGACTTCTATTGTGCGTAATTGTGCACAACAGTTATAAATTTGGCGAACTTTGAAACATCATAACTTAAAAAGTACTTACTTTAGAATGAAGTTCTTGGCTGCAAAATTAGATAAAAATCAATGTTAGTTTTATAAATTGGTGTCTGATTTATTCTTGAGTGTGTGTCTCATTTATTACCTCTGTGAGTACAACAAACACTGAGCTCTACCCTCTGATGCGCCTAACTGCTCACCCACCCTACCACAAAAGAGAGCGTTAGTATTATCTTCTTTTACCTCTGTATACCAGTAAGGGACCCGCTGGACTCGCTGCGCAGTGTACTTCGTTTTAGTGCCCTACATAGAGAGCCAGCCTGCGACTCAAAGCAACACAAATACCAATTTGTGATGGTTTTTAAATCCCCAAAAGGATTTGGTGTCAGTTTGCAATAAAAAAGGAACAAAAAACCTTTGTAGATCTGCGCCTGGGTCTCATCCTGGGTGCACACTGGTGGGAGAGGTCACAAGGACGTGGAGTGATGGGTGACCAGGGAAACATTCTTTACAACGCAGGGATTAAATTGCGATGCTATTACATCACGGTTTTCACAACGCAAGTCGTTACAACGACTTGCGCTGGAGGGCGCTCTAGGACAAGGAATAGTATAATTTACTATCAAACACCTTTCCTACTGTATGTAGACTGGAGTTGGAATAGTAAATTATACTACTCCTAAGTCCAGCGCCCTCCAACGCAAGTCGTTGTAAGACTTGCATTGTAAAAACCGCGATGTAATGTACCGCGATGTAAATGTATGCGTTGTAATGTCATACATCCGGTGACCATGGCTTGCGCTTGGGCGTGGCCCGAGAGGCCTTTGATGCTCATCATTTGGCAGTGACCCTCCATCCGCAGCGGAGGGATTCTTAGTGGAAATCACTTGCTGATGGAATCAGCACATTCTGGTTGGCTGAATGGGATGCCCCCAGCTAGGCAGAACCTACCGCCCCCGTCAAGGACGGGTGATTACACTCGCCGGATAGCCTGTGCTTGGAACTGAGCAATCAGGCTTACTTCAGAAGCAATGTGTAAAGCAGAGGCACAGCCGTCACTCGGGATAAATACACTGAGCTTCAGAAACAAGACTTCACACAGGATATATGAAATTAACATTTACATGCAACACACATATTCAATCATTATAACATGAAATCATATATTTTTTATCTCATAAAACACTTTGGAAATATTGCTGGCAGTACTAGGCCCACTCATTTTGTTATGATCAATAGTAATCAATGGTATGTACTCTGTGGATAATTCCTTATCTCACAACCCCCATCCCCCACACAGAGAGAGCGAGAGCACTCTTATGCGGTGCAACACTCTGCAATCCTGATAATACAGTCCAGCGCAGTTATAGGGAGCACCGTGGGTAGCAACGGTATCAAAGAAATGTATGTACATGAAGCAAGAACACTTTTTAGCAGCACTGAAGGCCAGAGCCACGTGGATAAAACCCAATGTCAAATGTTTTGTGCTTTTGGCATAAAATCATCGTATAAAGCGGCAGCGCCAGCCAGTGTTGTGAATCACAGGCGGTCCACCAACTATCACTCCTACTCACACACACTCCACTGTGTGATACGTACCAGCCCAGTCTGTATGGTTCACACTCACACACATATGCACTCAGCACCGTAATGCGATGCTACTAGTACCCTGCAAGTCAATGGATAACAGCCCACCGACTCCGTGGCCCTGGCCTTCCTCCACCCTCTAGTTCACCCCGATTGTCCTGTACCCCCGGATGGAAGATGACCAGCCCGCCTCCCAGACACTGGGCCACGTGCGTGCCGAAGTCACACTTAGTCTGGGTCCTCAGTAAGCAGGTGGGAATCTGAAACAGTTTTAATTAGAAGGTAGATGTAAACAAGGGAAGTTTAGCAGCTAATCGGGAAGTTCACTCGCAGGTCTCAAAACACAATGCAGTCACGCAGCCTTTGACCCGCTTCTGACTGTATCGGACGCGTTCCTGCAACCCGGTCAAGCTCCCTTTTGCTACCACCTGGTGCTAAAATGTCTTCAGGTGGGGCTAGTTGTGAAGAGGGCAGTAGGTCCACCGTGATGAGGGTCAAAAGGGAATAGCCAATGAAGGGGGAGTAGCACAGGCGAGCCTCACTATAAAAGGAGGCACCCCGAGCTGTACACAATGATTAATCAGGCAATCTGGGCACAGCATCTGGTGCGTGTTGTGGTATGTGTTGCACCAGACACTTCAGGTCTTTAAAATGAAGATCTGTAAATACTGTAACACCCTGGAAGTGAGGCACAATGACTGGTGCACGTTCAGATGGGTTGCACCAATCAATTCTCGTCACACATGATGAAGAGTTGCAAATTCCATACCTCCCTGGAAATGAGGAATAACGTCTGATGCATTACAATTGGGGGTGGGGTCGCACACTACTCACACACCAGCGGGATCGCCCCTAACGTCTGATGCATGATGATACGGGTTGCACAAGACCAGTCCAGTCACACACTCACACGTGCAAGTTCAGCTGAGCCACATGAGATAAAATGAGGCTCTACTACGGGTACACTCCCACCTCCCAGGGTAGCACTCTGTGAATCAGACAGTGCACGCAATGTGCATGCAGTCTGCGTGTCGCAGAAGAGAGATGCGGCACGATCGATGAAATGGACCACGCGGGGACCGGCAGCCCTCGAATCCGCACACCACCAACTTGATGCTAATGAGTGTCCCTGCAGTACAGGCACCACACGTCTTTAGAGGTAGGCACGATATCTGGGACTCCGCACTTAACAATCCTGTCTCCAGACACAAGTCTTAATTCCTTACTCACATCGCGCCACCAGATGGGATTCCATAGCCGATGTAGGCACTTGAGAGGCCACCGCTGTCCAGATGTCACCGGTAGATGGTGCAGGTCCCTCGGTGGAGATCTTTGATTGCGTGAGATCTCCGGGAGAACAGGAGGCCCGCTAACGGACCCTTGGAGAGCACACTTCAGGGTGCCACACTTCAGCAGATCTTGGCCCAGGCCAGTTACTATTCAGAAGGGGCACGCGGTCCCCTTCACGGCCTGTAATCCTCCATGTGCACAACTGATTCCTCTGGCAGTGTGCAGCACGCAGTCTGGGTTCTCTTGTCCTGCGTCCCCTCAAGCCTATCTCACCCCTTGCTGAAGGATGGCACTTGTAGCTATACTCTCACGTGTTTTTAAAGTTAGGAGTGGGTTAAGATGTTTCCCTTTGAACCACAGATGTCTCCCCTAAATTGTCGGCCTGGTCTGCCATGGAATGCAGATATTAATCTTTAGTGGGGCCATGATCAGGCCCGAGAGGCTAAGTGTCAAAACCACTCTCTCCAATCTATCCCATCCGGCCCTCCAATGGCAGAGGTCTTGTTGCTCTAGTGGTATGCCCATGGCTTATGATGGTCGCTGGGGAATGCACAGATGTGCTCCCCCGACCCCGGTGTCCACTGGAGCCAGGCACCAGGGCACACAAGATATGTAAAGCATAGAAGTGTCCTTATTCTATGAGTGTCACTTCTAGACGAGTTATGCCAAAAAAAACCTTACCACTGGAAGGGGCTTGGCCTTGCAAATCCATGGATGGGAAACATCACAAGACTGCTCCACTGCAATCCACTATTGCAGCCCGAAGTAATGTCAGCTACTTCCCCATGTTAACCGATGGTAAGAGCAGGCATCATAGTTAGTGAAAACACACATAGGTATTCCTCACTACCAGGGTGCACGTGCACTATTGCGCACACGGACCTGCGTTAGAGGGTTGGACACATCATCCCCAGCACCAGAGGTGCAAGTGCACCCGCCTGAGTCTGTGAGGGCTGACATGATGCGGATTAACAAACTGGGTGTCAGTGTGCAGGCGCAGCCTGCGGTGGCAGGCAGCACTCCAACTACGGCACCTTCGATGCGGGTCCGCATTCATGCAGGCTGCTCGTGCATTTAATCATGATAGATGCCAGTGCGCACACACCGGTCGTCAAGGACCGGCTGGCTCATAGTTCCGAACATGGAGTCCCCGCCACTTCCTAACACGGGTAGAAACAGGGGTACTCATAGTACGGCCCGCGGGCCGGTGGCGGCCCGGCATGCCTTCCCTGGCGGCCCGCGGACCTTGCAGACATCATACCCGTGTTTGACTTTTTTTTTTTTTTGACAGAGTGTCAGCAAACACCCCTGCAGCAGCGCGACTCAGAGACTCTGCTGCTCTGTGGGGGCCGGGTGATTCCCGCCATAATCAGAGTAGGGCTGCAGGGGGCTAAGAGGTGAACAAAGCCTCATTAAAATGCAAATGGTCTTTTAAAGACCTGTGAAGTGCTCAGGTGCGGCTGTGTGTGTGTGTGCCCTTAAGCTGTCTCAGCCCGGGCACACACAGGCAGGCAGGGTAAGATGACAGAGGAAGGTAGAGAAAGGGAGGAAGAGAGACAGGGAGGGAGAGGGAGAGTGAGGGAAAGTGAGGGTGAGGGAGAGTGAGGGAGAGTGAGGGAAGGAGAGTGAGGGAGACTGAGGGAAGGAGAGTGAGGGAAAGTGAGGGTGAGGGAAGGAGAGTGAGGGCGACTGAGGGAAGGAGAGTGAGGGAAAGTGAGGGAGAGTGAGGGAAGGAGAGTGAGGGAAGGAGTGAGGGAGGGAGGGTGAGGGTGAGGGAGAGTGAGTGAGGGAAGGGAGTGAGAGAGAGAGTGAGGTTGAGGGAGAGAGAGGGAAGGAGAGTGAGGGAATGAGAGTGAGGGAGACTGAGGGAAGGAGAGTGAGGGAGACTGAGGGAGAGTGAGGGAAGGAATGTGAGGGAATGAGAGTGAGGGAAGGAGAGTGAGAGAAGGAGACTGAGGGAAGGAGAGTAAGGCTGAGGGAAGGAGAGTGAGCGTGAGGGAGAGTGAGGGAAGGAGAGTGAGGGAGAGAGAGTGAGGGAAGGAGAGTGAGGGAGAGAGAGTGAGGTAAGGAAAGTGAGGGAAGGAGAGTGAGGGAGAGAGAGTGGGGGAGAGACAGTGAGAGAGAGTGAGGGAAGGAGAGTGAGGGAGGGAGAGGGTGGGGGAGGGAAGGAGAGTGAGGGAGACTGAGGGAAGGAGAGTGAGGGAAAGTGAGGGTGAGGGAGAGTGAGGGAAGGAGACTGAGGGAGAGTGAGGGAAGGAGAGTGAGGGAGACTGAGGGAGAGTGAGGGAAGAAGAGTGAGGGAGAGTGAGGGAAGGAGACTGAGGGAAGGAGAGTGAGGGTGAGGGAGAGTGAGGGAAGGGGAGTGAGGGAAGGGGAGTGAGGGAAGGAGAGTAAGGGAAGGAGAGTGAGGGAAGGAGAGTAAGGGAAGGAGAGTGAGGGAAGGAGAGCGAGGGAAGAAGAGTGAGGGAAGGAGAGCGAGGGAAGAAGAGTGAGGGAGAGAGGGAAGGAGAGTGGGGGAGGTAGAGAGAAAGGGAAGGGGAGTGAGGGAAGGAGAGTGAGGGAAGGAGAGTGAGGAAAGGAGAGTGAGGGAAGGAGAGTGAGGGAGAGAGGGAAGGAGAGTGAGGGAGGGAGAGAGTAAGGGAAGGAGAGTGAGGGAGAGAGGGAAGGAGAGTGAGGGAGGGAGAGAGTAAGGGAAGGAGAGTGAGGGAGAGTGGGAAGGGGAGTGAGGGAAGGAGAGTGAGGGTGAGGGAGAGTGAGGGAAGGAGACTGAGGGAAGGAGAGTGAGGGTGAGGGAAGGAGAGTGAGGGAAGGAGAGAGAGGGAGAGAGAGTGAGGGAAGGAGAGTGAGGGAAGGAGAGTGAGGGAGAGAGAGTGAGGGACAGTGAGGGAAGGAGAGTGAGGGAAGGAGAGTGAGGGACTGTGAGGGAAGGAGAGTGAGGGAGGAGAGGGAAGGAGAGTGAGGGAAGGAGAGTGAGGGAAGGAGAGTGATGGATGGAGAGTGAAGGAGAGTGAGTGAGGGAAGGAGAGTGAGGGAGGGAGAGGGAAAGAGAGTGAGGGAAGGGGAGTGAGGGAGAGAGAGTGATGGAGCCCTTCAGAGTGAGGGAGCCCACCAGAGTGAGGGAGCCCGCCAGAGTGAGGGAGGGAGACAGAGTGAGGGAGGGAGACAGAGTGAGGGAGAGAGCCAGAGTGAGGGAGGGAGCCTTCAGTGTGAGGGAGAGAGACGGAGAGAGAGGGAGACAGAGGGAAGGAGGGAGAGGGAAGGAGAGAGGGAGACAGAGGGAAGGAGGGAGAGGGAAAGATTGTGAGGGAGAGGGAAACAGAGGGAGAGGGAAACAGAGGGAGAGGGAAACAGAGGGAGAGGGAAACAGAGGGAGAGGGAAGCAGAGATGGAGAGGGAGACAGATACAGAGATGGAGAGGGAGACAGAGAGAGAGAGAGTGAGAAATTCAGAGTGAGTGAGACAGAGGGAGAACGAAAAAGAACGAGATAGAGAGAGATGTGTGTATGCCGGGTCTGGTGGCTCAGTGGACGAAGGCGTCCGCTACAGGGACCAGTGATCAACCTCATGGTCACAGTTTTTTTGTTGTTGCTCTAGCCCGCCCCCTCCCCCACTGACCCCGCCCCCATCGGTGCAGCCCTCGGACATAAACCACACTGTAAATTTGGCCCCGGGGAGAAAGTTTCTGAGTACCCATGGGTAGAAAGGTCACGCGCACTTTCACAGTGTATTTACAGAGGGAAAGTCCCTGAGCCCAGAAGCCATTCATGAGAAACAGTAAAACCAAGGAGGAAAAAGCTAAATGTTTAGGGAAGCGCTAGCTGAGGGTATCAGGTGCAGCCCTTACTGATGCCCATGAAAGGCAGTACGTTGGCACGCTAGGTACAAACTTTGCAGTACTTAGTACTTTGACGACCATTACCTCATGAGCATATGCTTTGCCAATCCCAGATGTCGCTCCGGTCACAACTGCAAGAGAAAAAGAAAAGATTTCGGGATCAGACTTTACAAAATAACAAGCTTTAGGCAGATGGCACAGAGCGGGTCACTACAAGGAATTAAAGGGCCCAGACCACTGGCATGACGACACCAAGACACATAGCAAAGACTCGCTTATTCTAAGGCATAACAGGAGATGGAGTGCAGACATGATACCAGTGCCAAGGCAAAAGAGGGGTAAGAGAACAGACATGATACCAGTGCCAAGGCATAAAAGGGCACAGTGCACAGACATCATATCAGTGCCAAGGCATAAAAGGGGAAAGAGAACAGACATGATACCAGTGCCAAGGCATAACAGGGCACAGAGCACGGATATGATACCAGTGCCAAGGCATAAAAGGGCACAGAGCACGGATATGATACCAGTGCCAAGGCATAAAAGGGCACAGAGCACAGATATGATACCAGTGCCAAGGCATAAAAGGGCACAGAGCACGGCTATGATATCAGTGCCAAGGCATAAAAGGGCATAGAGCACAGACATGATACCAGTGCCAAGGCATAAAAGGGCACAGAGCACAGATATGATACCAGTGCCAAGGCATAAAAGGGCACAGAGCACGGATATGATACCAGTGCCAAGGCATAAAAGGGCACAGAGCACAGATATGATACCAGTGCCAAGGCATAAAAGGGCACAGAGCACGGATATGATACCAGTGCCAAGGCATAAAAGGGCATAGAGCACAGACATGATACCAGTGCCAAGGCATAAAAGGGCACAGAGCACAGATATGATACCAGTGCCAAGGCATAAAAGGGCACAGAGCACGGCTATGATATCAGTGCCAAGGCATAAAAGGGCACAGAGCACGGATATGATAACAGTGCCAAGGCATAAAAGGGTATAGAGCACAGACATGATACCAGTGCCAGGCATAAAAGGGCACAGAGCAGGGATATGATACCAGTGCCAAGGCATAAAAGGGCACAGAGCACAGACATCATACCAGTGCCAAGGCATAAAAGGGCACAGAGCACAGACATCATACCAGTGCCAAGGCATAAAAGGGCACAGAGCACAGATATGATACCAGTGCCAAGGCATAAAAGGGCACAGAGCACGGATATGATACCAGTGCCAAGGCATAAAAGGGCACAGAGCACGGATATGATACCAGTGCCAAGGCATAAAAGGGCACAGAGCACGGCTATGATATCAGTGCCAAGGCATAAAAGGGCACAGAGCACGGATATGATACCAGTGCCAAGGCATAAAAGGGCATAGAGCACAGACAGGCATAAAAGGGCATAGAGCACAGACATGATACCAGTGCCAGGCATAAAAGGGCACAGAGCAGGGATATGATACCAGTGCCAAGGCATAAAAGGGCACAGAGCACAGACATCATACCAGTGCCAAGGCATAAAAGGGCACAGAGCACAGACATCATATCAGTGCCAAGGCATAAAAGGGGAAAGAGAACAGACATGATACCAGTGCCAAGGCATAAAAGGGCACAGTGCACAGACATCATATCAGTGCCAAGGCATAAAAGGGGAAAGAGAACAGACATGATACCAGTGCCAAGGCATAACAGGGCACAGAGCACGGATATGATACCAGTGCCAAGGCATAAAAGGGCACAGAGCACGGATATGATACCAGTGCCAAGGCATAAAAGGGCACAGAGCACGGCTATGATATCAGTGCCAAGGCATAAAAGGGCATAGAGCACAGACATGATACCAGTGCCAAGGCATAAAAGGGCACAGAGCACAGATATGATACCAGTGCCAAGGCATAAAAGGGCACAGAGCACGGATATGATACCAGTGCCAAGGCATAAAAGGGCATAGAGCACAGACATGATACCAGTGCCAAGGCATAAAAGGGCACAGAGCACAGATATGATACCAGTGCCAAGGCATAAAAGGGCACAGAGCACGGCTATGATATCAGTGCCAAGGCATAAAAGGGCACAGAGCACGGATATGATAACAGTGCCAAGGCATAAAAGGGTATAGAGCACAGACATGATACCAGTGCCAGGCATAAAAGGGCACAGAGCAGGGATATGATACCAGTGCCAAGGCATAAAAGGGCACAGAGCACAGACATCATACCAGTGCCAAGGCATAAAAGGGCACAGAGCACAGACATCATACCAGTGCCAAGGCATAAAAGGGCACAGAGCACAGATATGATACCAGTGCCAAGGCATAAAAGGGCACAGAGCACGGATATGATACCAGTGCCAAGGCATAAAAGGGCACAGAGCACGGATATGATACCAGTGCCAAGGCATAAAAGGGCACAGAGCACGGCTATGATATCAGTGCCAAGGCATAAAAGGGCACAGAGCACGGATATGATACCAGTGCCAAGGCATAAAAGGGCATAGAGCACAGACAGGCATAAAAGGGCATAGAGCACAGACATGATACCAGTGCCAGGCATAAAAGGGCACAGAGCAGGGATATGATACCAGTGCCAAGGCATAAAAGGGCACAGAGCACAGACATCATACCAGTGCCAAGGCATAAAAGGGCACAGAGCACAGACATCATACCAGTGCCAAGGCATAAAAGGGCACAGAGCACAGATATGATACCAGTGCCAAGGCATAAAAGGGCACAGAGCACGGATATGATACCAGTGCCAAGGCATAAAAGGGCACAGACCATGGATATGCTACCAGTGCCAAGGCATAAAAGGGCACAGAGCACGGATATGATACTAGTGCCAAGGCATAAAAGGGCACAGAGCAGGGATATGATACCTTTGCCAAGGCATAAAAGGGCACAGAGCACGGATATGATACCAGTGCCAAGGCATAATAGGGCACAGAGCACGGATATGATACCAGTGCCAAGGCATAAAAGGGAACAGAGCACAGACATGATACCAGTGCCAAGGCATAAAAGGGCACAGACCATGGATATGCTACCAGTGCCAAGGCATAAAAGGGCACAGAGCACGGATATGATACCAGTGCCAAGGCATAAAAGGGCACAGACCATGGATATGCTACCAGTGCCAAGGCATAAAAGGGCACAGAGCACGGATATGATACTAGTGCCAAGGCATAAAAGGGCACAGAGCAGGGATATGATACCTTTGCCAAGGCGTAAAAGGGCACAGATATGATACCAGTGCCAAGGCATAAGAGGGCACAGAGCACAGACATGATACCAGTGCCAAGGCATAAAAGGGCACAGAGCACGGATATGATACCAGTGCCAAGGCATAATAGGGCACAGAGCAGGGACATGATACCAGTGCCAAGGCATAAAAGAGCACAGAGCACGGATATGATACCAGTGCCAAGGCATAAAAGGGAACAGAGCACAGACATGATACCAGTGCCAAGGCATAAAAGGGCACAGAGCACAGACATGATACCAGTGCCAAGGCATAAAAGGGCATAGAGCACAGACATGATACCAGTGCCAAGGCATAAAAGGGCACAGAGCACAGACATGATACCAGTGCCAAGGCATAAAAGGGCACAGAGCACAGTCATGATACCAGTGCCAATGCATAAAAGGGCACAGAGCACAGATATGATACCAGTGCCAAGGCATAAAAGGGCACAGAGCACAGACACGATACCAATGCCAAGGCATAAAAGGGCCCAGAGCAAAGATATGATACCAGTGCCAAGGCATAAAAGGGCACAGAGCAGGGACATGATACCAGTGCCAAGGCATAAAAGGGCACAGAGCAGGGGACATGATACCAGTGCCAAGGCATAAAAGGGCACAGAGCACAGACATGATACCAGTGCCAAGGCATAAAAGGGCACAGAGCACAGACATGATACCAGTGCCAAGGCATAAAAGGGCACATAGCACAGACATGATACCAGTGCCAAGGCATAAAAGGGCACAGAGCACAGATATGATACCAGTGCCAATGCATAAAAGGGCACAGAGCAGGGACATGATGCCAGTGCCAAAGCATAAAAGGGCACAGAGCAGGGGACATGATACCAGTGCCAAGGCATAAAAGGGCACAGAGCACAGACATGATACCAGTGCCAAGGCATAAAAGGGCACAGAGCACAGACATGATACCAGTGCCAAGGCATAAAAGGGCACAGTGGAAGAGGTGTGGCGCCGCGGCCAGGGCGACTGACGCTGGAATCTGGGGACCACGGTTCGATCCCCGGCTCCGGCGGCAGGTTAGCCCAGCACCATGTGACTCTGGGCAATAGCTCGCTTAATCTTCCCGACGGCCCCCAGCGCCTAGAGACCCTTACGGGTGATTGTGCGCTTTACAAATGTGGACTTTACTTTACTTTACTTCACAGAGCACAGACATGATACGAGTGCCAAGGCATAAAAGGGCACAGAGCACAGATATGATACCAGTGCCAAGGCATAAAACGGCACAGAGCACAGACATGATACCAGTGCCAAGGCATAAAAGGGCACAGAGCACAGATATGATACCAGTGCCAAGGCATAAAAGGGCACATAGCAGGGACATGATACCAGTGCCAAGGCATAAAAGGACACAGAGCAGGGACATGATACCAGTAGGCGCCTGTCCCTGCTGAATAAACATGTTGAGACTGCATGCACATCCAATCCTTGGCCTCTCTGCAGGGCCTCGGAGCCATGGTCACATATCTGTGAATGGGGCAGAGTGTGTGAGAGAGACAGTGCCATGGAGGCGAGAGCTGGAAGGAGGAATGTGCAGAAGCATAGAGTGAGCAGGCATGGCTGACGAGGAGGGAGGAGGGCACATGAAAGATGTCAGAGGGATGTGGGGAGGGAAGTGACGTAAGTGTCGATCAGAGGAGAGACTGCGGAGGAAAGAGGCACCAGAGGCCCATCAGAGCGACTGACACCCCGAGCTCACTCCCTCTTCACAGTCCTGGTGATGATCATTCACAGAATGAATGACGTTACAACGCATGCATTTACAACGCATGCATTTACAACGCAGTTTTCCCATCGCAACATCCTTTACAACGCATACATTTACATCGCATACCACTACAACAATTATTTTTTAACTACACTTATAACGCGTTCCATTACATTGCATTATACCTTTACAACGCATACCATTACATTGCCTTTAAGGTAAGTGTTGGATAGCGTAGGGGTAAAAATTACTATTCTAACTCCAGGGGGTGCAACAGTTGGGAAAGTATTGGATAGTGTAAAGGTACTAAGCGTTGTAATGGTATGCGTTGTAGTGACATGCAATGTAGTGTCATGCGTTGTAGTGACATGCAATGTAATGGATGTGTTGTAGTGACATGCGTTGCAAAGGATTTTGCGATGTAATGACTGCGTTGTAAATGTAGTGCGTTGTAAAGGTTGTTTCCCTCATTCACAAGCTCCTGTCCTGGGAACAGAAACATTTTCAATTCTAATTATTTACAGCAAAGTCTTTGGTGCTCATTTATTTTCGCTGCTAACAAGCATTGGCAAATCCAATAGCTATGGCTCGTTTTGGCAGTGGGCCCATTGTTGTGTACGTCTGTTTGCACTAGCACAGAACTCAACTAGGCACCCAGGTACTTACTGGTGACACACAGGGTTTTACTTCCCATGTTTGAACTACACTCTTATTACAGAGGTAAAGCCTCTCGGAGAATATTCCTGCTTCTTTGTCAGGCTCTTGGTAGAGACAGCCACCTTTCCATCCTACTCACAGCACTGCCTCTACATCCAGGGAACATCTAGGGAGCCTACTCTGTAGACATAGAAAGCGGCTTTGGGCCAGCCTCCTTCAGCCATTTGCTCCTTAGCCTCGGGACTGTTTAGCCATTGGCTGGAAGCCTTGCCAATCACATCTTGCAACAGCCTGTGGGGGTCTTTTAGACTCACCCTTTATCTATTCCTGTGGGATATCCTTCCGCCTATTTTACATCTGAATGGTACACTGAACCACACACGTGTTGTCACATGTAATCCATTCTCTCTCCCGTGCATTCAGTGCACCCTGCAATGTGTTTTACGGAGGCGGCAGGGACTTTGCCCCGTTCTTGTCAGTGTTCAGATTGGCAAGCACTCTGTCTGCACCTGACAGGAAGAGGTCTGCATGGTAACGACAGATTCCATCTCCAAGCAAACAAGTATCAAAGTGCCAGAAATCGCCATGAAAGTGTAAAATCTCAGAAATACTTTGGGGCATATTTACGAGCCCTTTGCACCACCAAAGCCTCACGTTTTTTGACGCTCCAGTGGCACAGTGTGCTGGCCCATATTTACAAGGCTATGCAAATCCACCCTGCGTGACTTTTGGCCTTGCAAATATAGCCCTGTTGGACTTGGTCCTTTTTGCAGGGTCATTCCTGAACTTTTTGCCTTCCTCCTGTATTTTGTTTGACCTGTTTTTGGTGGTTTTATGACTCTAAGCACTTTACCACCGCTGATCAGTGCTAAAGTGCATATGCTCTCCCTACTGTAAATTGATGTATGAATTAGTGACTCCATGATTGGCTGATTTGGTTTACTTGTCAGACCCTAGTACAGTGCACTGAGTGTGCTCAGGGCATGTAAATCCAAATTCTGCTATTGGGCCTGCAGCACTGGTTGTGCCACCCACAGAAGCAGCCTGTAAAAGTGTGTCTCAGGTCTGGCATTGCAGAGCCTGTGTGCAGTCTAGTACTGCCATGTTGACTGGGCAAGTGCACCCACTTGCCAGTCCCTAAACCTTTCCTTTTCTTCATATTAGACACCCCTATGGTAGGCCCAAGGGCAGGGTGCATTGTAAGTATAATGTAGGACATGCCCTGGTGTGTGTGGCATGTCCTAATAGTGAATTACAGCCATTTTCGATTTTCACTATTGCAAGGCCACTTGTACCCCATAGGCCAGAATGGGCAGTTAGATTATTACATTTTATAATCCTAACTGACTCAGGGAACTAGGTCGAAATTTGAGTTTAGTATGCCTGAACTCAGAATGATAAAATACATATTTTAGTGAAGTTGATTTTAACATTCTGTGTTTGAAAATATCACTTGTAGAAAGTAGGTATTTTCTTGTCTAACTATCCAAGCCTGCCTCTGCTAGGTTGTGTATTTCTTGTCTGGAGTTTGAGTGACAGAGATGGGGGATTCCAGGAGACAGAATGAGTCAGCCAAGTGGTGAATAGAGAGCCTGCACTGTGAAAGGAAAGAAGTCTTGTGAACAGAGTGCTCCAGGACTGACCAGAACTGGTTTGGGCTAGGCACAGGCCCCTCTGCCCTCAGAGGACAATGGATTTTGGGGTATAAGTATTGGGTCCCTGATCCCGAGAAATGAGATCACTTTTGGACAACAACAAGAAACCTTTGCTGAGGAGCGGAACCAGAGAGACTGTGGAGAGACTATCCCTTAACTGAAGTGCTGCTTGGGGGATTGGCCTGCAGTGGTTGCTGACTGCCAAAGAAAGGAGAGAGGAACATTGTGTACTTTTCATCAACTTGTGATGGATCTCCAAGGGCTTGGAACAGAGCTTGCCTCCTGATGAAGTCTCAGGGACAACAGACTTCACCCCCCAGCTCCCCAAGAGTTCTCTTGAAGTGCCTGCAGTTGTGCTGGACTTTTTGAGGACTTGCATGTTGCAATGAGCTGGAAGTGCGACTCAAGAACAGGAAGCGTGTTGCCGAACTGCCGCTGCCGCTTCACAACCTGAAACGCCTTGCATCGACGGAGAAGAGGATCGATGTCGCATCAGAAGCTGCCGCATCTCCGAGAAGCGTGTTGCAGGGCCTATCACGGCTCATTTCGGAGAAGAGGATCGATGTTGCAGCAGCCGCCACCGCATCACCGGGAAGAGCGTCGCAGGGCCTGTTGCATCGTTGTGGAAGCAACTCGCATCGTCAGGAGAGAGGATAGACGTCGCAGCAAACGCCGCCACCTCACTGGAAAGCGTGTCGCCGGGCCTGTCGCGGCTCGCATCGTGTAAAGCATCTCGCATCGCCAGAGAAGAGGACCGACGTCGCAGCAGATGCCGCCGCATCACCGGGAAGCATGTTGCATCAAGGCGAAAGCGCCATCTTTATTTCTTTGCACCAGATCTTCAACGCATCACCGTCCTTGTGTGTAAGGGACTACCACATCACCTTTATTGCAACACTTTCATTGCCCTGCATGTCACATCTTAAGGTCCATTGCCTCAAAGTGTCGCATTTTAAGATCTAAGAAGAACTAAGCTAATTCTACCATTTTAAGTACTATTGTGGATTTTTGTTGTTTGTGGACTTGTGATAAGTCTATATAAAGAATACTTATTTTTTTTATAAAACCTGTGCGGTGTGCATCTGTAGTGCTGTCATTATATTACTGTATGTGGTCACAAATGCTTCACACACTGCCTCGGAGATAAGCCTGTCTGCTCGTGCCAAGCTACCAAGGGGGTGAGCCGGGGTTATTTTAGGAGTGTACCCCCTTACCATGACTAGAGGAGAGGGTCCCTATTTGTCACAAGTACCTACCTGTGCCAACTAGAGACCCCCAAATCTAACAGCCCCCTTCCACGCATTACTCTGCGTGAAAGGGGCGTTCCATGGGTGTTGCTGTCTGTGTTTCTACGTAACATGCACGGAATGTGATGCATTCCCAGATGTACAAGGGATGGTAAACCCGGAAATGTGTCAGATCCCAACGCCTCCCCGCTGGGAAATGTGCGGCATTCTGCAGCACACATAGAAGGAGAAAAACACCATTGATTATTGTTTTTATGCAGGAAGGTACCAGTCAGCCTTTCATCCTTCTGAGGTCGATAACATGAGTTACATTAAGGCAAGTAGCAATAAACGTGGTATTGAGTGCCAAGATACCCTTCTGGGTGAAGGTAGCTTTACAAATGCTCGTTATGGTATGCCGCCCCTCCTTGGCTCACCTGCCCACTCCCCGTACGCCTTGAGGTCGGTCTTCCAGACGCTGGAGAGCAGGTACATCCGCACCCCCCGCAGGACGGCGCAGGTGAACCGGAGGGTGATGTAGGCCGCGGTGCAGGCGCCCAGGTACGCGAGCCCCTGGCTCCAGGCGCACCCCGCGGCCCCGGTGCCCATCCCTTCGCTGGCGCCGCTGGTGGCACACAGGCGGCTGCGGTGGCTTCTTTGAGGTGGAGCTTCTTCACCAAAGGTCCAGTCACTGGTGGGAGGTCAGAGCAGGAGGAGGGGCCTGCTGGGGGCAGAGTCACTGGCGGCGCCCTCAAGAGGCGACTCGAGGGTCCCTCCTGCAGCGGGGGTCTCCTCTCACAGGAAGTGGGGGTCCCTCCAGGCAGCTGGGGTCTCCTCTCACAGGAAGTGGGGGGTCCCTCCTGGGAGCTGGGGGTCTCCTCTCACAGGAAGTGGGGGGTCCCTTCCAGGCAGCTGGGGTCTCCTCTCACAGGAAGTGGGGGTCCCTCCAGGCAGCTGGGGGTCTCCTCTCACAGGAAGTGGGGTGTCCCTTCCAGGCAGCTGGGGGTCTCCTCTCACAGGAAGTGGGGTGTCCCTTCCAGGCAGCTGGGGGTCTCCTCTCACAGGAAGTGGGGGGTCCCTTCCAGGCAGCTGGGGTCTCCTCTCACAGGAAGTGGGGTGTCCCTTCCAGGCAGCTGGGGGTCTCCTCTCACAGGAAGTGGGGGGTCCCTTCCAGGCAGCTGGGGTCTCCTCTCACAGGAAGTGGGGGGTCCCTCCTGGGAGCTGGGGGTCTCCTCTCACAGGAAGTGGGGTGTCCCTCCTGGGAGCTGGGGTCTCCTCTCACAGGAAGTGGGGTGTCCCTCCTGGGAGCTGGGGTCTCCTCTCACAGGAAGTGGGGGGTCCCTTCCAGGCAGCTGGGGTCTCCTCTCACAGGAAGTGGGGGGTCCCTTCCAGGCAGCTGGGGTCTCCTCTCACAGGAAGTGGGGTGTCCCTTCCAGGCAGCTGGGGTCTCCTCTCACAGGAAGTGGGGGGTCCCTTCCAGGCAGCTGGGGTCTCCTCTCACAGGAAGTGGGGTGTCCCTTCCAGGCAGCTGGGGTCTCCTCTCACAGGAAGTGGGGGGTCCCTTCCAGGCAGCTGGGGTCTCCTCTCACAGGAAGTGGGGTGTCCCTCCTGCAGCGGGGGTCTCCTCTCACAGGAAGTGGGGGGTCCCTTCCAGGCAGCTGGGGGTCTCTCTCCTCTCACAGGAAGTGGGGGGTCCCTTCCAGGCAGCTGGGGTCTCCTCTCACAGGAAGTGGGGTGTCCCTCCTGCAGCGGGGGTCTCCTCTCACAGGAAGTGGGGGGTCCCTTCCAGGCAGCTGGGGGTCTCTCTCCTCTCACAGGAAGTGGGGGGTCCCTTCCAGGCAGCTGGGGTCTCCTCTCACAGGAAGTGGGGGGTCCCTCCTGCAGCGGGGGTCTCCTCTCACAGGAAGTGGGGGTCCCTCCAGGCAGCTGGGGGTCTCCTCTCACAGGAAGTGGGGGGTCCCTTCCAGGCAGCTGGGGGTCTCCTCTCACAGGAAGTGGGGGGTCCCTTCCAGGCAGCTGGGGGTCTCCTCTCACATGTGGGTCAGTGCTGCCCCTCCTCGGCCCTCGGTGGGTGTTCTTGCCCCTCGTCTCCCTGTGCTTCCTCGCTGTAGCGCCTCGTCGAGTGCCTCGCAGCGCCGACCGACGGGCTCTTATCTCAGCCCCGGTCGGAGTTCAGCGGGTTAAACACTAACCAGGGACCGCGGAGACGCTCCCGGAGGCACCGCTGGGCTGATGTGCCAACCCCGATCCGGGGGGGTGACCTTGGGGAGGCGCCTCGAAGGGGGCAGTGACCGGCATCCGGGGGGGGGGGGGGCGGGGGGGCATTGACCGGCCTTTGACGCCACCGCGGGGCATTGCCTTCGAGCGCCCGCCCCACAGCGGACTCTGTCCTCGACTGTCTCCATGGTTACCCGCTGAGGTCTAGCGCCTTGAAGCCTCAGAGCGCATTCTGCAGAAACTATTGGAATATAAAAACCGGTTCTTCAAGGTAGTGAGCGGCGAGGGTGACTCACTCGTGAGCCCTGGGGAGTGTTCTTGGCGCTACACTTCCGTTCAAACAAGAAATGTTCCCAGATGTGTCCTCTGCTTCATGCAGCATCCTATCCACAAGGAAGGCGCGCGCTGCTGTCATACACAAAGCGCCCAATCAGTGATTGCCGTCCATCGATCATCACATTCCGCCCAAGCTTCCTCGGCCACGCCTCTCGATGAGCCGCTCTTCCAATGTCCACAGATCCTGTTTCAAATCATTGATCGATCGATACTTTATGAAGCCATGGCTGTGTAAAGTATTGATCGACCAATGAGTTGAACCAGGCTCTGAGTGATAGGTTTTCAGCACCTCCTGTCTAGTGATGACTAAAGCTGCCCGTCCTTTCGACACATCTGGAACCGAGAGGATGGACCGATGCAGCTGTTGAGTGTCACCCTGCTCCTCTGCAGAGGACATGACCCGCCGCCATCATTAATGGTTCACTTATGCATGCTGCTGGTTACTGCGCCGCTTCCAAGGACTGTGAAAACGACTGCTGCTCGTACCCTCTGGAATGCTTCTCGGTGTATCACCCTTGGACATATAGTCGATGACGCTCTTCAAGCCTTAGATCATAATATAGCCTTGTAGCCCGCCGTAGTCGGCTATACCGGCTATTAAAGGCCCTCTCCAGCGTTAAAGGCCCCGAGCCGAAGGCGAGGGCCTTTAACAAGGGAGAGGGACTTTAATAGCGGTATAGCCCATCTACGAAGGGCTATAAGGCTATTAGAACATTCTGCCACTAGAGGGCAGAATGTGCTAAAAAAAACCAAAGCCCTATGGGAGTGTGAGGGGATTGGAATCCCCTCAGGTTCCCTGAAGCCAGAGCTGTGAAGAAAGAAACATTGGAATGTTGGAGCTCCGGGCTTATACCAGCCATTAGAAGCCCGGAGCACTCCACTGTTTTCAATGGAGCTCCCAACATTCCAATGTTCTAATAGATCATGTCTACTCATCCTGCGGGACCTGTCAGCCGCATTCGACACGGTGAATCATGCAACATTACTGAACAGGCTCCAGAACAGGATGGGAATATCCGGTTCGGTCCTGAAATGGTTTGAATCCTTCCTTCAGGATAGAAACCAAAGATTCCTGGTCAATCCGTCTCTTTCATCTTCAAGTCCGAACACGATTGGAGTACCACAAGGGTCCAGACTATCTCCTTCACTGTTCAACTTATATATCGAACCGCTCACAGAAATTCTTCGAAACTCCAAAATTTCCTTTCACATGTACGCGGACGACACACAAATATACCTAAAGATCTCGTCGTTGGAAGACATCAAGTTAATGAATGAGGCCTTAGAAATGACACTGCAATGGTTAACAATCAATCATCTAAAATTAAACACTCAAAAAACAGAATTCCTTCTAATATCACCCTCACAGAAGCACACAGAAGTTAAGGAATGGACTAAAATGATCACGGCGCTGAACTTCACCCCTACCTTAGTAGATTCAGCTAAATCACTAGGAATAACACTTGATGAGAATCTGGATATGAAAGAGCATATCAAGGCAATGGCAAAAAGTGCCCGTTTTCACTTGAACTACATCAGGAAGGTGAAACCCTTCATCTCAAAAGCAGATCTTAAGCTGGCAGTCCAATCATTGGTAATTTCGAGGATAGAATATGGGTGCACTACGTTAGCAGGATTATCACAAATCTCCACAACACCGCTAAAAGCCTGCCTCAACGCAGCGGCAAAACTTATCTCCGGGTCAAGGAAGTTCGACCATATCTCTCCACACCTAAAAGCATTAAACTGGCTACCATACGAAGCCAGAATTCAGCTAAAAATGGCATGTATCACCCACAAAGCGCTTCGCTACAACACTCCAAGATATCTTGCCCAGAAAATAGTATTATCTGGAGGAAATAGTTTCGGCTAGGAGTACTAAGGAGCTGGTACTGAGACCACCCATTTTCAGAAAGAAGAGAACGTATGATAGAGCATTCTCGGGAGCAGCCCCTAGAATCTGGAACTCTCTTCCACCTAACGTCAGAAAAATAACAAACACAGCAACATTTAAGAGGGAAACGAAAATATTTCTAATGAGCAAATTCCTCCCTTAGTTCAAGATAGATCTTCTTTAACATAGAGACAGAGTGAAGCACAAGGCACTTAGTCACAAGAAGCGAAAATAATCACAACTACAGAGTAGGTCTTACTAGAGGAATACAATCCATGGACGGTAAAGTTGGATATGACGGGACAAGATACTGGACAAGTGAATTTATTTCCTAAAAACAATATATACTGCAGGTCACTGTCCATACGTTGTTTAAACTAAAATAGTACTTCACTAATCATGGTATTAGATTGTTAAAGAATATTGAACACTTCGGAAAGATCATTTATAACCTTTCTGCAACCAGGAAACCTCTCCACAGAAATAGCTTGTATTCAATAAGCTATTTTCAGCCTTGTTATATATTGTGTTTATTGTATTTTCATCCTGTGTTTGATCACATGTAATTTCGTCATATCCCCTTGTTTAACCTTTCCTGACAATTTGTGTCGTCATACTACCTCATGCTATGTAAAGCGCTCTGATACCCATGGGTCTTGTTCGCGCTATACAAAACTCTTAAATACATTAAATAAATAAATAAATACAAGGCTGAGCCAGCCCTACCAGCTTTAGAACTTGGGAACTGCACACAATTATTCCTGTGGGTGGATTCAAAAAATGACTGACAGTGTCTCAAGCCAATGGCTGAAGGTTCCTGAGCCAAAGAAACCAATGGCAGAAAGAAGCTGAATCTAAGGGCAGATGCATCAGAGGATTTTGCCCATTCTGTGTCTATGGTAAACTGTGTTCATGCATATGGGCCTAAGCCGCTTACAGTATGGACAGAATACAGTTTGTTCACCATGAAAGGCACAAGCACCATCACACGTTAAACCTAAAAATGTAGGGCACGATCGAAATACTGCTCCCCACCGCGTCGTGTGGTTGTACGGCCCTGACACGTACACGTCCATGTTACCGGCTCATGTTTAAACTTGACATCCAGGGCTCGAGTCGGGGTACCCCCACTTATTTTACCAGCGGATGCCATCCCTCCTGCCAAACAGCTGGACTTCACTCTTTGGCCTCTTTGGCCTCTCTGAGACGAGGAGCTCAGCACCTTTCGTGACGTCACTTCCTGTTGTGACGACACTTCCGGTGACAGCGACCCCCCACTTCTTTTTTTAGGACTTGTGCCCTGTTGACATCTTTTTACAGAGAGACCTTTCACATATATTTGTCTACGCACCAACACATGATAAAGTACGGAGAATGTATTTGCCAACAGATCCACTTCTTGGTAGGCACCTTATCACTTCCTAGGACAGTCTGTCCAAGGGCTGGGTGTACAGCACAAAGTATTGTTATTGATCTTGTCCGTTTGGCGACGTCCCTGGTGGGTAGAATACACAAGCACGCTGGACAAAGAGCTCAGGCATCGGACCGAATGCGGGCCATTTAATATATAAACTGGCCAGCCCTTTGTTTGTACAGAGTCGCGGTCACTCTGGGCATGAATGCTAGCCCAGCTGAATCCCATTCCTATCCTGAGATGGACGGCGGCCTGCTCTGCATCAGACCCGGCTGTCGATTAAAACACACACCGGTACCTGGGGACAGAGCACTCAGTGTATCTGGGCAGATATACACACCTGTGCTTAGTTAGGGTAGGCTGAGTTAGGCAGGAGTACAATTAAATGGCTCCAAGTTAGAGAAAGAATATTATTTAAGGCTATTGTTATTTTTTTTTAAACCTTCCATGGATCAGGTGCCTCCTATCTTAGAAAACAAGTCAGCCGCTATGTGCCCACCAAGACACTTAGATCGGCCAACGCGGAGCTGGCTTGCCTTCCCAAAGCTCGTCTGGCACGCAGAGGCTTGTTGTGAGCCCACCTCTGGAACAAACTGCCGGCAGCTCTGAGATCTTTAACAGTGCTCTCCCACTTCAAAAAACTGCTGAAAACTTGGTTATTTAAAAACTAAGCCACGTAGGGTATGCATTGAGACCCCTGGAGTCAACGCAGATCCTCATCTCTCTCCTACCACCCTGGGTGTGAGGTTTGGGCACTAAGACTACTGGACTAGCCCAAGGGCTATCTGAGGGCTCAATCACGCCCAGGTCCAACAATTTCTGGAATTCAGTCCTGATGCAGTCCCTGACATGTTCAGGTTTCCTGTAAATCTTATTTTTAACAGGCAGACTGTCCCCAGTGTCCACTTCATGAGTGCACCAGGTAGTCTGACTTGGAGTCAGTGAAAACATATGTCTGTACTGATTGAGGACTTTCCTGCAATCAGTTTGCTGCTGGTCAGTGAGGCTGCCTGCCAAGGCTACACCATCAACTGACCCATCAACAAGGTTTTGTGAGAGCATGTCAGGGAGTGGATCACTCTCTTCCTCCTGTCCCTCATCAGTAGCCATGAGCAAGCCCATGTCTGCCCTGTCAACATATGGCTTGAGCCTGTTCACACGAAGCACCCTATGGCCCTATGGGGGCTCCTGGGAGTTCCAAGGTCTACCAAATAGGTAACCTCTCTCTTCTGCTCAATGATTGTATGTGGGCCACTCCACTTGTCTTGGAGGGCTGCTGGGGCCAAAGGTTCCAACACCCATACTTTCTGTCTTGGCGGATAAACAGTCAACACAGCCTTTTGGTCATTCCAGGCCTTTTGAAATTCCTGGCTAGCCTCAAGGTTTTTAGATGCCTTCTTCATGTACTCAGCCATCTTGGAGCGGAGACCAAGTACATAGTCCACAATATCCTGTTTTGGGGGTTTGAGAGTTAACTCCCATCCCTTCTTCTCTAGACATAAAGGACCCCTAACTGGATGTCCAAATAGAAGTTCAAAAGGGCTGTAACCAACCCCCTTCTGAGGAACCTCTCTGTAGGCAAAGAGAAAGCAGGGTAAAAGGATGTCCCATCTATGCCTAAGCTTTTCAGGGAGACCTTTAATCATGCCTAGGCTGTCCGGTTTTAGGTTTAGACCTATAATAACTGATAAAACCCCACTGAAAGAGAAATAGCCCTCACCAGTAAAAACATCTAAACACTGAACAAACACCTGCACAACCACAAACTAAATGCCATTCAAAGAAAGGAAAAAGAGAGTGAAAGTTATATTTTTTCTTCCGAAATGGCCCAAAACAATGTAACTTTGTTATATAAGCTAGCTGTAAGAAAGTCTGGGCTGATATTATCTGCTTGAGTTTTGTTGTTTATGGATGGCACTAAAATATTGTTTCTTCTTCCTATAGTTTTTTTCAGTTTTGTAGTCGTTGGTCTAAAGATGTAGGCTTTAGAAGCATGTTTTAGGTCTTGTTTAATTATTTTTACTGTAGAGAATCAGGAAATAGCAAAATCATATTTGATACTTTGGCTGCATTTGAACCTTTCACTGATAGGTAAAATGGCTGGTTTCATAAGAATCTTTCCTAATATGTGTCAACACATGTAAAACCCTTCATACATCAGCCCTCAGTTTCTAGTGAGTCAGTATTGATAGTAGGTGAATTTCCCACACCTCAGGCTTTAAACATTCAATGCAAGGTATAGTGACAAGTATATGTGAAAAGAGCGCTATCACCAAGCATCTGGGATAGTGGTGAAAACATGACACCAGTCTTTTGGAAAACATGGAACGCAGTGTCACTTGGAATGCTCTGCAAAAAATGTTATTTTCAAGTTCAACAAAGAAGATTGGAGTGATATTTTTTGTATTTGCAGTGATGCAGCTACGTATATGAAAAAGTTGTTTGATGACCTGTCAAACATCTCCTTAAGAGTACACTGGCCGACAGCTTTAGTGACTTTGGCACTGCAAGATGTTCTTTGTTAGAGTGCTTGCCACTCGGTAAGCAAAGCAACGGTGAAGAGTAATTCAGTAACTTTTATTCTACAATGTAGGAGAAATTACTTGCACTGATACATAGAAATGTACCTTCCTCACCTATGGCATTTGAAGTCAATAAAACCTCACTGTGGTACTCTGTTCTAGATTCCTTCCGTAAAGGGGAATTTCTTCCGTAGTTTTGAAAGAGCTGCTTATTTTTGACCGCTTCAATAACTCTGAGTGTGTAAGCGTCCAGCTCAGCGCAAATGTTGCAGAACCTGCCCTGAGAATCACAATTTTCAAGTGAACCAGTATTGGCAAGGAAAACTATGTCAGTGGCCAGAGTTAACAAATTGTGTACTGGCTGTTTTGGCGTTGCCCATCTCAAGTGCCAATGTTGAGAGCGTCTTTTCACAAAAGTTTACATGGGAAAGAAAGAGCGAGCACACACGACCAAAGACTCACTGAGGGAGTATTGTATGGTGTACTACAATAAGTTTAATTTACAAAAATCTTTTTGGACCTCATATACACTCTACTTACACTGTCTATATACCATGTGCTACCAGTGCAGAAAGCAAAAAATAATAAAAGCAAAACGTTCCATAAACACCGGAAAAACACTGTTTCTGTTGTTTTTAATGGCGCGAAAATGTGAAACCACTGATAACCACTGTTTTTTAAGGTATTGAAATCACTTGAAACCACTGAAAACCCCCCACCAGAATTTACCAAAAATAGAAACTGAAAACTGGAAAGCCTAATCATGCGCTTGAGGGTTTTGTTGAATCTCTCAATCAACCCATTGCATTGTGGGTGATAAGGTGTGGTATATTTGTAATTTACTCCACACTTCTTCCACATAGCAGTCAAGAAACCTGACATAAAGTGTGCATCTCTTTCTGATACTACCTCCTTAGGAAAACCCACCCTGGAAAAGATTCCCAGGAGGGCTCTAGCCACCACAGGAGCTGTGGTAGTCCTAAGTGGAATTGCCTCTGGATGCCTAGCGGCATGGCCCACCACCAGTGGTATGAATCTGTGCCCAGATGCCGTTTGAGGATCCATGGGACCAACATTGTAAATCCCAACCCTCTCAAAGGGAACCCCCAACCAGAGGTAGTGGTATCAGCGGGGCCTTTGTAGTACCACCTGCTTTACCACTGGCTTGATAAGTGATAGAGGAGCAACAAAACTCCTTTGTGTCCTCTGACATGTGAGGCCAATGAAAATGAGGAACAAGTCTGCCTCAGGTCTTGTTTTGGCCTAAATGTCCTGCTAATGGGATATCATGGGCCAGTGTCAATAGGAAGCCCATAAACTTCAGAGGTATAACCAACATCCTGGTGGCACCAGGTTTGGGGTCTCTACCCTCTGAGTATAAGAGTCCATCGTTCCAGTAGATTCTGTGGGACCCACTGTCACTCCCAGCCAGGGGTGTAGCTAGAGCTTCTGGCGCCCGGGGCTGCCCCCCATATTGCCGCCCATGGCAGGTAGTGGCGGGGTGGGGGGGGGGGTCTGGGTAAAAATGACCGCAAGCAACCGGGGTGGATTGGCAGGGTTTAAGTTACGACGCCACTCTCTACTCCACTGCATTAAGAAAGGGTGTGAAACTGCTGCTTAAGCATAGAGCAAACCTCAAAGGTCAAGTCTCAGTTGATGAAGGCCCACCAGCACTAAAATGGTAGCTAAACGCATAAGTAAATGTATCCCTACCTCCTCTTTACACCACTCCATACTTAACTGCTGCTACAAGACCACAGCACTAAAACCACCTGCTAGACATCAAGGACAACACCAAAACAACTCCCACATAGATCACACTCTACACCCGCCCTGTACACCACCAGAGCAGAAAAAACACGTTTACACCCTAAACAATGGCATTATGAGTGGGGGAAGAAGCCTGGACGCCTTCTGGCCTTGCAGGCTCACCAATAGGAAGTATCCTGTGCTATACTGGCTATCCTCCACACAGACAGAACACCCTGAACACACCACTGGACATCTTGGAGGCTTTCCGCTCTTACTATGAAGCCCTCTACACCTCGGAAACCGTTAGTCCTACTACTGTCATCGAATACTTTTTGAAATAAAATGTCCTACCTAATCTTTCCCCAACGCAACGGTCACAACTCTATCACCCCATGACTGAGGACAAGGTCAGGGAATTTATAAGGGGGAAGCCATTCAACAAAGTATTACAACATGCAGACATAGGGTCCACTTTTCTAGCATGGTCCCGAAGTGCTATATTAAGTCGACAGCGAGGGTGACGTGTAATGGTCACGTATCTCCACCCTTCACTGTCCATGGGGGCACATGACATGGGTGCCCCTTCTTCCCATTGCTGTTTATCATAGCTTTAGAACCCTTTGCAATTGCTATCCGTAATTTCCACAACTTTCTTGGAATAATGACGCAGGGTGGGATACACGAAGTATCATTGTATGTGGAAGACATCCTGGATACCCTCTCAAACCTGAAGTCATAGCTTGATAGTATCTGGAACCCAACTGCAGCACAATGGTGGGTAGTTAGTTGTTTTTGAAACAATTAATAAAAAAGAATTAAAAAAACACAAGAAAAAATAACTTTAACTTGCACGTTCATGTTCTATTTAGGACAAAGTTGAAATGATCATTGGCACTCATGTGTACGCTCGGAAAGGTGGCACAGCATACAGCCTTTTTTTTTAAACATGTTTTTAAAAAAGCTCTTTGATAGAGTACATGCTTTTTAGGTCGAGCAGACCTACCCTCAATGCGTGAGCATTGATGGTGTCTGCTTCAGACCTAATGTTACCCGTATTTAGGAATATGGACAGCAATGTGCCACGCGCTTTTCCTTTCCAGTTTTCACCGCGGGAGCGCGCGTCTGAGCCGCGCTTGCGCAGAGTAACTCACAGCCCTTGCTCACACACAGACACAGGCAGCCCCCACCCCTCTGCATGCACGCACACACACACACACACGCATGCACACGCATGCACACGCAGGCACGCGGCACACAGCACACATACAGGCACACGGCACACAGCCCCCCCTCCCTCCCTCCCTCCCCTCCCTTTAACTCACCGGAGTCGGACTCGCACCATCTGTTAAGGGAGCCCCGCAAAGCACTCGAGGTCCTCTGGCACTCTCCCAAAAAGCGGAGCTCTCCCCATAGGCATGGGGGCCCCGCAGTCTCCCCGCTGGTCTTCACCCGGGCCCCCTCCTGGGACCCGGGACTTCATGCGGCACTTCTCTTCTCCGGGCTCGCGCTCCGACCTGAAAACAAAACTGAAGCGTGGCGCGCATGCGCAGGCAGCCCCCGCCCTCCCACTCCTCACAGGCCGGCGAAAAGCTGATAGTTCTCGGACTAGTGCTGCCCACGTCACATGACCCTCCTCCCACTCCTGCTAGTTTTTTTTTTTTTTACGGGTTTGCCTAAAGAATGTAAACTATTGAACATGGAGTCGACCGTTAATAAGCTGGAGGCGATGGTGAGCTGTGCTGGGGTTTGTGGAGGCGCGGTGTATTTTGTGTCAGTCTGTAGCGCTGCTCTTTAAGTTTGTAGTTTGAGGAGAAAGGCGAAGCATGTCAGAACCCGATTAACATTGACGAACAGCCCCTCGTAGTGTTAAAATAGAGAGGGACTGATCAGACACGTCGCGCCCTCGACGATTAGTTAGGGGATGTGCTCCATTTATTGCCATCCCTTGTTCTGGCGCTAACAATCTGCGATCGATTGGGAGCCGCGGGCACAAGAGTGAAAGATGTGGAGTGCACACTGGCAGCTGCAAAAATGGCGGGAGATGGCTGCAGGGGAACAGAAAGAGACGTCTGGCTATTTGTGCAGTTGGAAGACTTGTCGAATAGGATTACCCATCGGTAAACACAACAGAAATAGCTGCCCTTCCTTTCAAGTGCTATGTTTACACCGGGGCCCCGTCTCGTTTATTCAGTACTCTACCTTACATTGTGGTGGTTAAGTATGTATTAGCATTGACCAACCTCGGTAGTAAACTTCCTAACCAAGGTATGCTTCTTTCCATTCATTTTCATGCATGTGTTTCTTCGAGCAATACTCTGCAAGTCTATCGTCTGCTAAGGTTAATGTTGGCGTTTTTGTATAAAGCAGAATGTACTTCCACTTGTGAAAAGTGCCACACCCCTTTTGTAGCACGCTCTTAACAGTGACCCTTCTAGTTTTTGTTTATTCTAACTTATATACCGCCAAGTTGCATGCAATTTGACATTAGTCTTGCGGTGGCCACACTTCTGACTGACAAGCTTTCTCCAAGATGTATTTTCCCAGAATTAACGACTTCACTTTAGCCCATTCAATGGTGTTCCTAGTCTTGAAGAAAAGTTGTGTAGATTGGTTTGATTTGGTGTACATAAAACCACACTCACAAATCTGCGAAGCTGTCCTGTTTACGTGCAGTGTAGGGTTTTACTAGAAACAAAACAGTATGTAGAGTGTCAATATCTTTATAGTTCATGTGGCCTTAATTAGATTTTAAATGCATGTTTTTGTTCGGCTAGTTTTCAAGTAGTTCGGTAATGAATTTCCATTTATTCTGCTGTTATTACTTTACCATAGAGGAAGTCATATACATTTCCTCTGCAGCGGTCTCCTTATTGCATTCAGATTTTTATTTTCTATTAAGTATTTCTTTACATCTTTTACCTGAGCCGTTTAAATGATTTAACTTGTTCTATTAGTTTATTGTTCTTTATCTTATTTACAGATGTAGGATGTGTTACCTGCATTCTCGGGCTTTCTTCAAAGCAAGCTCAATTGTTTATTAATTGTTTTATTTTATAACTTTTCTCACTTTTTGGGAAAGTGCCATCCTATAGCAGTACAACGTTTAGGCCTCACCTCCATTTCTGAGATCCGTTGTCTGACTGTACATTTCAGGTAATGGGCTGAGTGTTGTACTGTCAGGGGTGGATGATGATATCCTTTGAGGGTTCATTTGTGAAAAAGAAATAGTCAATTTTGCAGTAACGGTGTTGGGAAAGCCGAATTTGAGAGTGCCTGCAAATCATTATTTTTGATCGGGGTCAATTACACGCCATATAATTACACTGCACTCAATGCAACATACGCTCCAAATACCACTCAGTGCCACATAGTTACACACCCCATAATTACTCTGCACTCAATGCAACATTCACTCCAAATACCACTCAGTGCCACATAATTACACTGCACTCAATGCAACATACACTCCAAATACCACTCAGTGCCACATAATTACATGCCACATAATGACACTGCGCTCAACGCAACATACACTCCAAATACCACTCAGTGCCACATAATTACATGCCACATAATGACACTGCGCTCAACGCAACATACACTCCAAATACCACTCAGTGCCACATAATTACACGGCACATATTTACACTGCACTCCATGCATTATACACTCCAAATACAACTCAGTGCCACATAGTTACACGCCTCATAATTACACTGCACTCAATGCAACATACACTCCAAATACCACTCAGTGCCAAATAGTTACACTGCATTCAATTCAACATACACTCCAAATACCACTCAGTGCCACATAGTTACACGCCACATAATTACACTGCACTCAATGCAACATACACTCCAAAAACAACTCAGTGCCACATAATTACACGGCACATAATTACACTCTACTGAATGCAACACACACTCCACACAATACCACTCAGTGCCACATAATTATATGCTACATAATTACACTGCGCTCAACGCAACATACACTCCAAATACCACTCAGTGCCACATAATTACACTGCACTCAATGCAACATACACTCCAAATACCCCTCAGTGCCACTTAGTTACATGCCACATAATTACACTCTATCGCATCACCACAGCATCACTCAGCACCACCACATCACTCAGCGCCACCACAGCATCTGTGCAACCATTCATCAACAACTAGTTCAAATATGTTCTCTCAATGTTTCAAGCTTTATTACAAATGTCACATAAAGATGTTAATATTTCACTTCTGTTCTTGGATTTTCGTCTCAATAAAATACACTGAACATAATCTTCACAAAAGTTATTTACAAAAGTTTAATCTATTGCCATTATAAATTACAATAACTTTTATTAATTAAAAAAATTAAAATCAATGGTTATTCGTAATATCAATACATCCAAGTCACGTAAATACAACACATATTGCATTACAAATGCTATAGGTGTCACATTTGCGAAAGTTAAAAGTATTGTCTTTGTAAATGACAAAGCTATTAATTTCGCTATCTTCAAAACCAACACATAAATAAAGAATGTATCATTTACAATACCAATAGCTCCAACTTTCCTAATGAGAGACCTATTGCATTGCAAATGCTTGTTTATATTTGTTACTTGCATTTTCTCTCATGTAAAGGTTTTAATTAATTGCATATATGATTACTAAATTAACTCCAGTAAAAAAATTACTCTCAGCAGTTTACCAAGCCAACTAATAGGCTTACCCAAAAAGAATTAATCCTGCAGCACTTCAGTGTGCCCAAAACAGGACCATTTAACACTGATTGTGACATCAATCTGCAAGTGAACTCCCACCTTGTAGGCAGCCTTCAAATCAAGGTCACAGATGATGTCGCTGTATGTCTCCCGAGGAACACCTCAGTGTGCACAAAACGCGGGAAATTACCCTGGGTTGTTACGTCAGTCTGAAGGGGAATTCAATTAACGGTCACTAGTGCCCGAGCTGTGGAAGGTGAGCAGACCTACAAATTGGTCTCCTCACTTGAGGACAGAGCCACCCTAACCAAGAGAGCGCACGGATGGGTTGTGCTTGAAGGGTACAGAACCACAAAGCCACAAGAATACCTATCAACGGGCCTTACACAAAAAAACAAAAACAAGTTTCTAAACATGCGCTTGGGCAATATACCCATAGCACGTCATCAGGCACCATGGAAAAGGCCAAACCCATCAAACGCCTGTCGCCTTTGTCAATCTGCGAAGGAGGATCTTGTACACATCATTTGTATCTGCCAAGCACTTATGGGTATAAGGCGCTCCATGCTTCGGCCTCTATGGAACCAGAAGGGCGTAAAAACCTGCAGGCAAGCAGTGATGCTCTGCTTTAACCCCGAAGAGACACAGTTAAACTGCAGAACAGTCAAATACTTTGATCTAGTGGCAAAAAAACTAAATGAAACTACACTTGGGCGGGACAGCCCCTCCGCACCAGGAGAATAGTAGACTTCTTTAATGGCCCAGAACCTATAAAGATCCATAAGCAATTAAGCCACAGCAATTAGAAAAAAAAATATGAAATCACTCACAAAATTAACGGAAAAGACAGTTGGGTGATAATACGGCCTCACAATCAAAAGAACAACAATCATCAAGGCCAAGACTAACAGGGAGACTTATTAATTTACTATGGACCCCCTGTGGTTTTATCAGTGTGCAACACCTTTTTGTAAACCCTTTTTTTTTTAAACAGTCAAATGACTTTTTACTTATTGTGTAATAATTGTGAGTTTTTATTAACTGTACAATAAACAAATTCAAATTCAAAATACAGGGGACGTTGTGACAGCACTGACTGTGTGGGTGAACGCTCACTAGTGCAAATCACCCCTAGCCCCCCACCTCTGCTTGCATAATGATAGGATAAGACAGAGCTGCGCCATAATCAGACCTAGCTGCAAAGCAAAGACAACCTGCCACTGGCATCAGAATCAAACATTGGCAAGAACACGAGAGCGGGTTTGTACAGCAACCTGGGCACTGTGGATTTAAAAACAGCCTGCCTTGTTCCCCTCTCTTTGGGGTTTTACATGTAGAGTAGGCATGCAGTTCTGGGCCGCTGTCACGTGTGCTGGGAAACAACAACGGGCGTTACAAGGACTGGCAACAATATCAGCCCGGTTGCCATTTTACATTAATTCTCGCACCTACAGGCGGAAGATCAGACCAGGACTGCAGGTTTTTTTAGCAATCGGGTTCGCAAATGGGGCCACGGCTAGCAAACGACACTGCGAATGAGCAACCAATGAAATAAAGCGCACAGATGAAAGTTTCATGTGTGCTGGAGGTACTTCACTGAGCACTGCTAGAAGAAGGAGTAACAAGGTGATACTTTGATTTCTCTCAGGCAAGGCAAACTAAACAAAAAAGTATTTGCTATGTTATGTTCCCTATCAGTGCCAACCCATGGGAACCACTTAGTTGCCATGTATCCGTTGGTTTTTATCCTTCTGCACCTGACGGCGGAGGGTGTGGACTGTAAAAATCAACCTATGGGTGTGGGGGGGGGGGACGGACAACTCCTGTGCTGGCTGTGAAGGGGTGTAATATCAGGGTAGGATGGGAGCCGGGCCTTTGCTCTGCAGTCCTGCGCACACTAGTACATCACCCCCTTTGCCTTATCAGAGGAAGAAGGTAAAGTCCTGCGATTAATCTTTGTTAGGTAAAACGTATAAAGATCTAAAATTAATATTCAAAAAATCAGCAATGAAGCGGATCTTGTTTTACTTGATCCGCCGCGGGCATCTGCTTACTTGCATTAAAAATTGTATGTAGCTAACGTGTTTCTTAGAGTTCTGTAGGTTTTAAAAAACGCAGCCCTGAAACATGGTTTTACAGTCGCTTAAAGTCCATGGTGCAGTATTAAGTCTGTACAGGTCTGACCGTCTTTGAGACCGTAACTCTTCCTAACGAGGAAACTGCAGACGTCAGCCATAGAAATTAAAGACTCTAACCGAGTACCCTGAGAGACGGAGAATTCAATAAAACAGGTTATGCATTAAAATAAGACCACCTACTTACTGATGGTCATGCTGGCGGCCGATCAGGAGAGGCGAGCGTCACGTGTGAAGCGTCACTCCTGCCGTGGTGCTGCGCTACGTTTCAGCGCAAGGGCTGGCCAAACCCAGGGCCGTCATTGGTAGCGCTTTCGTGCGCTACATGATTGATGGCCCTGGGACTTGAACCACAAACTGGGTAGGTCGCTGCTTAACAAGCAGTGCGAGGGCTTGCTGTTGACACGGGGGCAGCGCGGCACTGGCGGCCTGTGGCAGCGGCCGTTATCATTTATTTGGGGACACGGACACTAGTGTGGACTGAGTCTCCAAACAAATGATAAAGGCCGCCGCCACGGGCCACCAGTGCCGCGTGGCCGCCGCCCGCACAATAGTGCCGCCTGGGGCGGACCGCCCCCCCCTAGCTACGCGGGTGCTCCCAGCCGCCTCAGCAGCAGCTTCCTGTCTGAGGGGTTCAAGGGAGGGGCAGTTCAGATGCTCCTGGCTCAGATCTGCCCTTGAAGGCGCCCCTGTCCCAAGAAACTCAACTTGATCAGGTTCAAGTTCCTCTGAGACAGTTCCTTCTTCAGGACTAAGATCATATCCCTCAAGAGACTGAGATGTACTCGGAGGCAGCGGTAAAGACACTCCCTTACCTCTACTGCTCCTTTGCGCTGGATCCACTGGGGGCCCTGAGAGAGGCATGGGAGAGAGACGTAGGAACTCTAGAGTACGATGACTCTGAGGAGGCTATACAAAGCCCTAGAGAAGTAGCCATTAAAGCATGATTCCGCCTCATAAAACTTTGAATCCTGCACAGGTCATACACAACTAGAACAAGACTATACAAAATGGATAAATGCGACTCAAACAAGTGCATGAGGGGATGCAGAGAAAAGGGCGCATTCTATCATATGCTTTGGGGCTGCACAGGGCTGCAGAGATATTGGGCCATATTGGCCCAGCAGTTACCGGACAGTGAGTTCTACTATATGCCAGATGGCATATACTGTGTATTACTGGGGAGACCAAGTGACCGAGGTACACCAGCTTGTGGTTAGTGCTGGCAGCTGTAATTGCCAAAAGGAACATAGCGTGGGCATGGGGGCAGCAGTCCCCCCTAGGGTCATAGACTGGAAGAAAGAACTTGACTGTGTGGAGCAGCCGAAACAGTAGCCTGCCACAGCCAGGGGTGCCCGGGGAAGTGTGGTAAAATATAGAACAGGTGGATGGAGTACAGAGGGATTTGAAATGTTGCTAGGATGTAAATGAAACGAGACCTGCAGAAACGGTGAGGTGGTTCGAGAGCCTAGCTAAACTGAATGGCTTAACTAAGTAATGTTGAAGGTGAAGGGGCTATATAAGAACTAAAGGGGGTTGGGGAACGAGAATGTTTTTGAAATTGTACAAGCTATGATGGCTACAATTGACCTGTGATGTATGTTATACACCTGCAAGTTTAATAAAAACATTTTTTTTTAAAGAAACAATTGAGGTCCGCATTGACAAGACAGAGTTTATCATTGAGACCGTTATCCAGGATTGCAGCCCTATTGATTCCGTTAAACCAAGCAATTGTTAGAGGTACTCTTCACAACAGGGCCCTACAGAGATTGAAGATTCAACATCTTTGCAAGGGTCTATCCTATCCCGACCAGGTGAGTTTGTTGACAGAAGCCGCTAAGGAGCTGTCATGGTGTCTGGAGGACTGGAGGCCTGGAACTGCAGGGCCATGTTTAGCTGTCAACTAGAGAGCATGATAGAGTTGGACGCCAGCGGGTGCAGCCTGGGAAGCGCGATGCTGCTCCGCTTCCACAGGCGGTACAAAAGGGGGTGGTGATGGACTGAGCTTCTGAACCAATCAAACATTCACACCCAGTCAACAGATCTGGGTTTAATCCATCACCGTTCTTTAGCCCACTCTGCCACCCCAGTTCAGACATGGCTATATGCAAATCAGTCTTACCCTGTGCCTCATGGGAACAGTCCAGCCCGAACTGCCAAGCCATGCCTTCCCTGGACCGGAAACAAGCTTCCCAGGACCGGTTTCTGGCATTTCAGCCGTCTTAAGCTGGGCTTGCTTGAATCCAGTGGCAAAGTGAGCAAGGGACTCACATCTGAGCATACCCTACCACACTTATGGCGGCCAAAGCGGTACAAAAGGGGGTGGTGATGGACGGAGCATCTGAACCAATCAAACACTCACACCCAGTCAAAAGATCTGTATCGCAGCTTCCACAGGCAGCAGATGGTCGAGTGGAATTAACCCTTTGCATTAATTGTTGTGAGCTTCTAGTGCAATCTTTGCCTTCGCCTGAAGTCTAGTTGGTGCATTCTTCTGAGAATGGACAACATCTTCACAGCCCGCTACATCTACAACAAACCAGGTGGAATGAGGCTGAAGTTATTGGAAATAGCAAAGGAATTTTTACACTTCTGCCTGCAACAACATATTTCGGTTGTGTACATTCTAGGGCAGCAGAACGTAGTTGTGGACTGGAACTCCAGCTGTTTTTGAGACAACAGAGACCACAGGTTGCCTCCACAGATGTTTTAATCACTGAGTGAGATGCGGGGTCTGGGCAGGTTAGACCTCTTTGTGTCCAGGTAGAACCGGCAGCTGCAGGAATTCTTCAGCTGGAGGTTGGACCCAGTGGCGAAGGACACAGATGCATTTCTTTCTGATTGGTTTGGGGATTTTCATTGCGCTTTATACCCATTCCTGGTGATGCTGAGACTGTCAGCACAGGTGATGAGACAAAGGAAATGATCCCGGTGGAAGTCCAGGTCCTGATTTCCAGTCCTAGAGATGTCTCGCGACTTCCCCATAGGAATCCCGGTCTTTCCGCGCAGTTTCAGGGACCCGATAGGTCAACCGCACATGCTAGCGCAGATGGTGAACCAGAGACTCTTGACCTTCAGAGTTTCACGAGTCATTGGCAAATGCCATGACTTTGGCAACAAGCTACGTTTTATATTAAAGAGGCATGGTTATCCAATACGCAGAATAGATGTAAAAGGTGGATTTGCTGGTGCTACAAAGGGGTGTAGCTCCTTAGGAAGCAGACTTGCACCTGACTGTGAATTTGTTTTCTGAGCTGGCACTGGAGGGGTTGGCTTATAGGCCAGTAAATAACTTCTATTCAGCCATTTGTGAGGGACATGTCCCAACAAATGGCAAGCCAGTAGGTAACTATCTGCTAGTATGTAAAATGTTGAGGGGAATTAGATTTCCCAATCCTCCAAAACCTAAATATTCAACATTAAGGGTTGTCAATGTTGTGTTAAGATTTTTTGAGCGTTGGCCAGCCAATGGTGACTTATTGAGGAAACCGTGGTCCGTAAAGTTGACCTTGTAGTTAAGCCCCAGCTCCTGTGGAAAGGATTCTGATGTGAGAGCCTTGGATCTAACAGATATACCCCCAGATGCATCAAGCATCCATTTTGCGACTCCTTATTAGTGAAAAATAAGGAATCGCCAATAAGGAATAGCAAAATGCTATGCAAGAAGAAATCGCTTAAAAAATAGCGCTTTCTTAAAATTCCTTAATTGCGACTCGCAATGGAATACCTCCCCATTCATTCCTATGGGCCTTTTGAATGGGAAGACATTCTCAATTTGCGAATCGCAATTAGCGATTCGCAAATTGAGAATGCGATTTCAAGGGTGCAGGGTGTCCAAAGGACACCCTGTTGCACCCCTGAAATTGATGAGTGCACTTATGTTGCGCACACACATGCCCTTAGGGCATGTGTGTGCACAACATGAAACTTCATGGTAATTTGCGAGCCCTATTAGTGAAATGCAAGTAATCGCAAATTTGCGATTTCTTATTTTGCGATTTTTGCATTTGGGATGGTGCATCCCAAATGCAAAAATACCGGTCGCAAAGGGGCAGATTCTGAGAATCTGCCCCTTTGCGAGCGGATTTTACCTTCATGAATCCATACCATAGTCTTTTTTCCAGAAGATTTTCTTTCACGTTTCCAAGCATACAAAGACTGTTTGAGGATGTAATATTTTCCTGGTGTTTCCAAATAATACAACATTATATTTGGTTCAATGCTTTGATGGCGCATGAGGACAGTCCTAGGGAAGGCCCACAGGATGTTAAAGGCCAATTGCTGATCACGCTTCGTAAGCCTTTTAGGCCAGAAATTTCTGCAGCTCTGGCCGGGTGGGTACCGCACCAGTACCGCAGTTTCTTTTGATAGCTGCACGTTCTCTTGCGTTTCTGGATTTTTGCTTAAAATCAGTGACTTGGTTTTGTGCAAATTCTTGTTCTAAGCCAACTAGATCACGGTCAGTAAACTTTAAGTCGGTTGAAAAGTGTTCCACAAAGAATAGCACACTATCAAATCCATGATTTTGTTTCGCAAAAAAGTTGAAAACCATTGCATGCTTGAGCTCGTTGTCATGAACGGGAAGGGCTTTCAAAGCATAATTTGCTCTAGTCTTGAGAACGCTGTGAACTGCGGGGGAGGGGGGGCGTGGCTGCGCTGTGCATCAAGATGGCCGCTCGCTGAGCGGGTTCTGCCGGGCGAGATATAATCCTGCATTGATCTGAACTCTGTGTGGCAATCGGATTGATTATCCTGCCTGTAATGCACTCCTAACTACCCGCAGTTGTTTTCGCTGTCTTCGCAGGGCCTGGGACCTTTTCGGCGAGCAGACTACATATCGACCGCCATCTGGGCCTCCCACGTGCCCAGCGGGCTGAGTGGACTGCGGCCTAACTCTGCGTGAGTGTGAGTTCCTCGGTCCCGTCCACCGGAGGCCACCAGGACAAGGAGATCAGAAGAGAGATGCATTTTTAGGAACCAGCGTCCTGTCCTCGTCTGCCTGCCTGCGGTGGAGAGGGCGGAACTGCACTGGGCTGTGGAGGTTGGGCCCCAGCAACTGCCCCAGCAACAGTGCTGAGGAGACATCGGATGGAATCCAAAGAGAAGAGAGGGGAGCGTCCCCCTCAACATCCTACTGGAGTGCCGTCTGCACCTGGGGCCTCCCAGGCCGTTCTCGTTGCGGGCAGTGGTGTGGGCGGCTCCCAACTAAGGGTGCCACTGCGGTGCCGTGGGGAGATGGGCAGGTGGCTGACAGGGAGAGGGCTAATCATCCTTGCCAGGCGAAGATGACGTGGGGCACCATCCTGCGGCTGGGGCTGCCGATCTCCGGCAGGGAGCGGCTGCTAAGAGCCTTCCACAGGCAACTCCCAGCTGCTACTGCTGAGACCCGGGCCCACCTGTTGGGATTCATGGGGGCTTGGCCTCAGTATCTGGTGTGCAGGTCTAGTAGGATTTGGACAATTAGCAGACATGTTGCATTGCTCACACTGAGGTTCGGGCATGGCCAGGCATGGTTAAAATTGTTGGCCAGACTGCTACGGCACAACTGAGCTGGGCATTCACTGGTCTGGATGTGCCCATTGCTTGGAGGTGATTGCAAGGTGAGGCGGGGTCTAGGCACTACTGAGTCTGTCAACATCCCCCTGAACCTTTCCTCTGATAGACCAGTGGGCTCCCTGTGCACTGCACAGCCGCATCATGGGGAAAAGCAATGCAAAGCAGTCTAAACTGTCCTTTGAAAACAAGTGGTTAACACGCCTGACAGATACAGGGACAGAGTCCAATGTTGATTCTGGCCCTAGGGACGACTCGGAGAGACAGGGCGACGATCTCCGTGCTATACTGCTGGAGGTTAAAACTAGCCTCAAAACTATCGACTCCAAGCTCGATATCTTAACTTCCCGGCTGGACCAGGTAAAACAGCAGGTGGACACTCATGAGTCCCGGCTAGACCAACTAAAAATCAAGCATCTGTTGCTCACGACTACTAGGTTGAGTCCAAGGAGCATCTGCTACAGATGGAAAATGTTTTAAATGTGATCAAAGCCAAGAACGAGGAACTGGAGACCCGCTCTAGGCGGAACAATCTCCGCATTACCGGCAACTACAGAAACTACAGCAATCTCCAAGATGGAAACCTTTGTGCAGTCACTTTTGCTGAACTTTCATCCGTGTTCATCGTGGAACAAGCTCACCGCTCCCTTGGTCGCAGACCTCTAGTGGGCGCGACACCAAGGCCCATTCTAGTGCGCCTACTCAACTACTGGGACTGTGACACGATCATGTGCCTGGCTAGGGAGCGCGGTGACATATGCCATCAAGGCAATAACATTTTGTCTTACCCCGACTTTACCCAATTGGTCCAAGTAGCCCGCAGTGACTTTAAACCTGTACACCGTATTTTGCGGGAGGCAGAGGTGCCATACAATCTCCTGTACCCAGCTAAACTGAGTCACCTATGAAGGGAAGCCTCACTACCCCACTGACGCAAAATCAGCCCTCAAATTTGCCAAACATATCAGGGGACAGAACGCTCTCCCGGGCCCTCCCACGTATCGCTGCAGGTGCTGGACTCAGTGATAATGACTGAATATTCATTCTAATGCATGGATAGCACTGGCCTCTGATGCTTCATTGTTACTTTGAATCGTGAAAGTATGACTTTATAGCGGTTTTGATTCGTATTGCTTTCGTTTGCATATGCTCTGTATTACTTGTTCCCAACTTGGCTATTTGATATTTTTGTACTCTTAAATTGGCACCAATAAGTACTTAGCTTGGCCACCCCTCCAATATGGCAGGGTAGTTCGTCAGTGTTCACTTACTCCCCAAGGATAACTTTCATTTTCACTCTGTTTTGGGCAAATATAATGTTTGTGGGGTTGTGTGTGGGTAAAAAATCACAAGCTAGTTGGGGGTTGGTGTGGGAGACAGGAGAGATGGGGCAGTTATTGCAGTTTGTTCAGAGATTGGATGGGGGGACGTTTGGGCACTAATGCTTGGATGTGTAATTTTGTATCCACTTCACATGTCAAGTTACGCATATCACTATCTTTACACATGCCCATCAGCAGTCCACCCACGTGCTAGTACATAGCCTGGACCAAAGGACCGGGACTAATCCACAAGTTACCCGTGCAACACAGTCTAGAATGATGACGATTACATACCTCACTTGGAATACTTGTGGTCTAAATGATCATAGGAACACACGCCTAATCCATTCGTACTTACTCAGACACAAATTAGATATCTGTTTCCTTCAAGAGACATATCTCAGTAGTAAATCTACCTCCACATTACATAATAGACATTGGAGAGACATCTACACAGCGGCGTACTTTAACTATGCTAGAGGTTTTGCCACAAACTTGGACCTGCTGAACTCTGACCACTACAGACCGATTACAAATGGACCTTTTCCGGGCAAACTGATAGAAAGAGCAGCATTCGCCCAGATGTCACAATTCATTGAAGATAATGCCATACTTTCGGACTTCCAAACGGGATTCTGTCACGGAACAGGCACAGAATCTGCCCTCCTTTGCATCTGGGATGACTTGAAGAACACGGTTGACCGCAACGGGAGTGCTGCGCTATTTCCCTTGGACCTCTTGGTTGCTTTTGACACAGTTGACCATGACACTCTAATACAGAGACTCTACGAAGCGGGCATAGAGGGGAGTGCTCCAGACTGGATCATACCCTACCTTCGCAACAGAACTAATGTCATCAATATCCGCACTTTCTCATCAAAACCGCTCTCCACAAAAGCAGGGGTCCCTCAAGGCTCCATCATCCCACCCATGCGTTTTAACGCCTACAAGAAGTCATGACCGGCACTGATCAATCAATTTCACCTCACGTGCTATAACTATGCTGATGACATGCGAATACTCCTTGAACTGGAATGCCCCAAAGACACTGGAAACTCGCCCATTTTCAATTGTCTCAGAGCCGTGGATCAATGGAGGACATGGAGCCATCTGTAATTGAATGCTTCCAAAGCGTAAATACTCTTGTGTGGCGATTAAAAACATTATGACCGGGGGCGTGGCCAACGTCCAGCCAAGATGGCCGCATCTTAGGAGTGCTCCGTGGTCCGGCAAATCTCCCCAGTAAATCCGAACATTTATCCTGCCCGAAAACGGCGTAAAAGTGCCACACTGGACACCGGAACGTCCCCGCTGTACGGAGAATCTGCTCGCAGCGCCCTGCTAACGCCGAGATCCGCCGCTCTGAACTTCGCGGCCTAAAGTAACGGCCGGAGCCGGGGACTAAATTAGGAGCGGAGAACCTGAGGTCGGCGCGGCGGGGAGGACTCCTGCCGTCGGAGGCGGCTGCGGGGCCGAGTGAGTGCACCGGAGCTCTGGAGGACATCAGCTAGTGTCGGTGAGGCGCCTTCCGAGCCAGCTGGGTCACGATTGGGCCCGGAGGTGTGGTGGGGCTGGTGGACGGCCTGGGGCGCCGTCGGAGCTGCTGGGGAGATAGGCGGAGCCCCGTTGCTGCCCGGGAAGGAGCGGGGCAACCCTGCAAGGCGCAAGGACATACGGGCGGAGTAGACACAGGGGCGGCCTGACGGTGAGGCCCCACAGAGATAATAGCTGCCCGGCAACAAATTGAACACACACAGACCCACCGCACGAGCTGCACGGGCCTTAATGAACCTGTGAAGACACTACTCCGGAGGGCCTACTACCGCCAGCGGCGCGGTCCTGGTGCAACCCGCGCATACTTGGTGTGAAAGGTGAGGCCCCAGAAGCGGGGGTGCGGACCGAATATACCAGCATCTGGTCCCAAGACGGTGCAGGGGTGGTGAGGCGCTGGGAGGATAGAGTGGCGCCCCCGATCTAATCAGCCCCGGGCGCTACCCACACAAGCGCGACAAGACGGGCGCAGGAGTCAGCAACTACGTGGCGGCCTCTCATGGGCGTGAAGCACGAGCGCCGCCAGCCATCTGAATCGAGGCCCAGGTCTGTGGTACTGATAGCGAGCAAGACCGGTGTACAGAAGTGACTGCGCGGGGGGAGCCCACGAGGTGAGTGTGCAGCAAACTGTGCTCATCTGGCCACCTGCGGTTTCCCTGAGGCCCGAGGGAAGTATAAGACCCGACTCTGGCTTTGCGGGGCGAACACTGAGGGCAGGCCGCGCGAGGCCGCACCGTGGGCTGTCAGGTTCACGCAGCTGTTGTCCCAAATAAGAGGCGTCCTGCTGGCTGTTACAATCGGGAGTGTGGTGCCGCACTCGGCCCCGCGGGGCCTCTTAGAAACTGGGGACTGAAGCGCCGAGAGACATTGGCCGACGCCAGGGCCTGCCCTCCCAACCGGCGCGAAGAGCGGATCACGACCAGGACCGGTGTCCCGTAGTGGAGCTTGGCTCCGGTGGTTCCTGTCTGCCCCCGGACCGCATCCTGAGTTGACTCGGGCATGCACACAGCCGCTGTCGCAGACGACAGACACAACAGCCCATCCTCGAAGTGCTCGGCTTCACCATGCGGCCCCCCAAAAGAGAAACAGGGACCCAAACTAATAAGATGGACCAATATGCAGTGACTCGTACGCAGCAGCAGCCTGCCGTGGCGGCAAAGGACGATAAGGAGCAGGCGGAACCGTCCCTGAACTCCATCATGGCTGCCATCCAGACATTGGGAGCCAACCTCGAGACGAAGATTGACAAGATCTCTATTGAGGGGAACTTATTACGCGAAGACCTAGGGAAAACCACTGAGAGGTCCAAGACTAATGAAGGGGCCATAACGAAGCTACAGGCCTCTGAAAAACGCCTGGAGGACAGGGTGAACGAGCTCATCCACCAACACCAGAAAATGGCGCTGAAGCTTGAGGATCAGGAAGGGAGGGCTCGAAGAAGTAACATCCGCGTGGTAGGTGTGCCAGAAGGATTGGAAGGGGACAGCACGGAGTTGTTTCTATAGGACCTTATCCTGCGACACCTAAAGCCCAAGAGACTTTCAAACATCTTCACCATTGAACGGGCCCACCAAGCCCCGATCCCCAAGCCAAAACCAGGGGCCTTGCCGAGAACAATTATTGCCAAAGTGCTTAACTATAGAGACCGCGACGCGATCCTCCAAGTCGCCAGACAACAAGGAGACTTGCACTACGAAGGGGCAACGATCCGATTCTTCCCTGACTTCACACTGCAAGTCCAACAGGAACGACGCTCATTCCAAGGGGTCAAGGCGGCACTCCGTGAGCGAGGACTCAAATATATGATGTTCTTCCCAGCTAAGTTGAAAGTTCTGTCTGGGGGTAAATCCTACTTCTTCACCACACCGGCGGCGGAACAGGAGTGGTTGGACAACACAGTGCCGGAGGCCCAGGTAGAAGGAGACAGCACCAACTGGAGAGAACATGGGGCTTCCTCCCCATGTTCAACGGCTGGAAGACAGGACGGAGACGATCGGAGCCAGAGGTCCTGGCTCTCCAGGTCAAACAGCCCCCGTTTGGGTTCAGCCCGAGACAATGCAGTCGGATGATGTCACGAACATTGATGCCGTTGATCTTTGAACAGTACCGTATACTGCATTCAGTGTAACAATGGGGGTTGTTGTCATTGGGTGGCTTACATAGCTGATACGAGACTCAGGGACCTCAAACCAGTGTTACGTTGTGCTTCGAACAGGTGTAAATGACTTACAGGGGCAACATGGGTTGGCGAAGGGGGAGTGAGCCAGCCACGTTTCCCACAAGAAGTTCCTCGGGGAGGGCTAGCCTCTCTTCCGGGGGGGGGGGGGGGGGGTTGGGCGACAGGCGCTCTGCTAATTGGGGTGGTGGGTAGTTCGAGGACCCACGGAGCAGGGGGCAGGGAGGGGGGGACTGTTGTGCGGGGAAGGGTGGTAACAATGCACAGAGTTGGGGGGGAGGGACAAAAGGGCTTTACAACTGTAATGCTGTTCAAAGTCTGCTTGAATCGCACATGTTGGGGGGGACGTTGGGAGGGTAGGGAGGTTGGGGATGTTTCACGGTCACAAGTAGTCCACACTGTCAGGATCGGATCAGGCACCAGAGTACAGGTACATAACGTCTCACATGGGTGGAGTCAATTGTTTGACAGATCCTTGCTCGCTTGCACCGAATCCACCTGCGGGGTCGGAACCAGGGAGGGGTGGGGAGTTGGGGATCCTTTACGGTCACACGAACTATGTTGTCATGGAGTCAGCCGAAGTGCCGGGGTGATGGGACGAAGCACCTTACAAAGCAACAGGTATGGCTAGGAGGTGGGAGAAGAGTCTGAAAGTCCTCAGCTGGAATGTTAACGGATTAGGTGACAGACTTAAACGCACTATAGTCCTACAATTCATCAAGCGGCACCAGCCAGACGTAGTACTAATGCAAGAAACTCATTTGATGGGGAATGTATGTCAGGCCCTCAACAGGTGGGGCTACACTCTAGCAGCCCACTCTGGCTTCACCTCCGGCTCCAGGGGGTTGGGGATCCTCCTGCGTCGCTCACTGCCCCTCCATATAGACCTCACTAAAACTGACCCACAGGGCCGCTTCACGGCTATATCTGGACGGTGGGAGGGCCTCACACTTAACCTACTCTCTGTCTACATTCCGCCTGGCCTCCAAACTCGGGCCTATGCGGACCTGGGCACGCTACTCCTTTCCATTCCCGATGGTCAATTGGTGCTGGGTGGGGACTTTAACGCAGTAGTGTCGGGGACCCTGGATAGGCAGCCCCCCAGAGATCTGCCCCAAGGGCAGAGGTGGTTGACGGACTTTCTTGAGGCCTTCGGGCTCACGGATGTCTGGCGCCTGCTCCATCCTACAGACAGCCACTTTACCTTTTTCTCTGGGTCGCATCATTCCTTTTCGCGCTTAGATTACATCCTTACTTTGCTACAAATATGACATGACAATACGGGAAGCAGCACTTCTGCCTAGAGGCATTTCAGACCACTCACCGGTCCTTACGCACATAACAGTTGGAAACAGCCGTGAGGGCTGCATAGCACCAATAAACGCCTGGCATTTACAACACGAGGACACCAAAAAGAAGATAGCCAACTCCATCACACAATACTTCGACAACAATGTTGGCTCAGTAGACTCCGGCGTCACCTTGTGGGAGGAATTTAAACCCGTGATTAGGGGGGAGGCGCTCTCAACCATCTCGATTAGACGGAAGGAACAACGTAGGCAGGTCACAACACTTGAGATGGATCTGGAAGATCTAGAGAGGGAGGCGCTAGAAACTGGGGCCAGGGAAGTCAGACACAAACTGCAGTTGAAGGCGGCGGAGTACAAAGCACTGGTTACCCAAGAGGCTCAGACTGTGGCCCGGCATAAGATGGGTAGACTTTATGATCAGGGCGACAAAGCCGGGAAAATTATAGCCTGGCTCGAGAAAAAACAGCAGGCCAGAAAGGAGGTGCCAGAAATACGCACTGAGTCAGGGAATGTAGTTACAGAGCCCCGGGGGATAGTGGAAGAGTTTGCGAGACATTACCAACAGGTCTACAGGCGGGAGTCGGATCGCCCGGAGGAGGCTTCTATAGACCTCCTAACCGATATTCGAATGCCTTCCCTATCAGATGTAGATCGGGAGGCCATGGATAGCCCGCTTACTGAGGCCGAACTACAGCGTGCAATAGGAGACCTCTGCCCTGGTAAGGCTCTAGGACCCAATGGCCTCCCACTAGAGATTTACAAGCTGAAACCTGACGTCACCAGTAAGTATTTGAAACTCATGTTCGAAAAGAGTAGGGAGATAGGGGTGCTGCCTCGTGATCAGCGCATAGCGACCATAGTGGCGATACCGAAAGAGGGGAAACCCAAAGACTCATGTGCGTCATATAGACCAATCTCGCTCCTCAATGCGGAGTCCAAAATACTGGCCAAAACGCTCGCCAATAGGCTCAAATCGGTGCTTCCTTCGTTGGTCCACCCTGACCAATCGGGGTTCATGCCCCATCGCAACACGGCCCTTAACATTAGACGGCTAAATGGCGTACTGGGGCAGCGCCACAGATTACAGGAGGACGCGGTGGTGGTCTCTCTGGACGCCACCATGGCATTTGACACCCTAGAGTGGCCATATATGTTCGCAGTCCTGCGTAAACTGGGCTTTGGACCTCACTTTATAGCGTGGGTGCGTCTTCTATATGCAGAGCCCCTGGCGCAGGTACTGGTGAACAACAAGGTGTCTGAGGTTTTCACACTTGAGAGAGGGACTAGACAGGGTTGCCCCCTCTCTCCCCTTCTCTTCGCCCTTTCCCTTGAACCGCTCGCAGCCTGGATACGGCAGGACGTTTACCTGAAGGGCATAGTCTGGACGGAAGGGTGGGAGGACAAAATATCCCTCTACGCCGACGACATCCTCCTGTACCTTTGCAGGCCGCGCAGGTCGATAATGGCAGCACTCGACATATTTGCAAGCTTCGGTCGTAACTCTGGCTTCCGGGTCAACTGGAGCAAATCATATCTCTATGTCCTACATGGTGACCCTCCGAGGCTCCCTGACACGTGCCCTATCACGGTCGCAGAGGACGGGTTCAAGTACCTGGGAGTGTACATAACCACGAACAAGGCCCTACTATATGATCGAAACCTCAAACCGCCGTTAAGTCGGCTCCAAAGGGAGGCCAAATCCTGGCAGCACCTACCACTGTCTCTATTGGGCCGGGCAGCCCTATTTAAGATGCTAGCGCTGCCACGCTTTCTCTATGCGCTACAAAATTATCCAGACTTAGTCCCTAACACCTACTTTGCAGCAATTGAGGCGGCGCAGCGCGACCTCCTCTGGGCCGGGTCGCCCCGAATCGCATTGACCAAACTAATGCTGGGTGGTATGATGGCGGTATAGCCCTCCCAGACATTCACAAATATTACTGGGCAGCCTACCTCTCAGCGATCAACCAAGGGACGTATGGCGATGGGAATGATCCCGCCTACGGTATGGACAGATGGCTGCTTCCCGGGGGGAACTATGAGATAGCACTCTACTCCAAACGGGGTACACGTCAACTCACTGGACCTACACTACACTCGGTACAGGTATGGCACACTGCTCAGAGGAAGCTCGGATGGTCTGGAGTCCTTACAATGGCCACGCCACTTTGGGCCTCCGAAAAACTAGGCAATCTGGGACGTACCAAGGGCTTCCGCAACTGGGACTTGATCGGAATCGCCCAAATCAAGGATATCTGGGGCCCTACAGGGATCCACACGTTCGCCCACTTACGGGACACATACGAGCTGGCGCAAACCGAATACTTTAGATACTTACAGGTGCGACACTCCCTGCAGGCTAATATTCCACCAGAGACTAAATTACCACAAACCTCCCCGCTTGAAGATAGATTACTTGATGGGCACATGACAGAACACGCCATATCACTCACATACAAAAAACTAATCAATAACCCCCCCCGACATGCTCCTACCCCTTAGAGAGAAATGGGTTGCTGATGGGCTGGAGATAGATGAAGAAGAATGGATGTATGCTTTGGCTTCACCGCGTGAGGTCGCGATATCAGCCCGTCTGCGACTAATCCAACTGAAGATACTACATAGAATATATATCTCTTGTACTAGGCTACACTTAATGGGGAGGGCTGACACTATACTCTGCAGGAGGGGATGTGGTGGCACGGGTACCTTCTTCCATGTATTACGGGGCTGCCCGAAGATTCAACGGTATTGGAGAAGGGTGGTGCAGTGTATGCAAGAGGTATGGGAGGTGGAGATTCGCCCAGAGGCCAAGAGGTGTCTCCTCAATATATGGGAGCCAACGGACCTGCCACCGAAAGGGAGGCTCTGGGTGACGCTCGGACAAATGGTAGCAAAAAGAAACATTGCCAGACTCTGGGGAAGCCCTAATCCACCAAAACTAACAGACTGGCACAGTGATATGGACTGGTGTATGCTACAGGAAAAGACTGTGTATGTAGCGAGAGGGTGTCCCCGGAAATGGGTGGAAGTATGGTCCAATTGGAACGATTTCAGGGGGGGCATCTGCGAGCCTCCGTCCAACACGCAAGCCGGCTCAGAAGATATGTAAGGACCCTAACAACCTTGTGGTTCCAGGTGCTTCAGAGTGGGGCACTATAGCTGCATCGCCGGTACAGAGGTGGACTTACTGTGCTCAACGTGGTGACCGTGTTGGTTGGGGGGGGGGTTTGTTCGGTTGTTAGGCTTCACTTGACGATATTCTTGAAACAGGCTCTTGTTTTATGGCTATAAAAAAGGAAAAATTAGACCTTCACTATCCTCCTTTAAACTGTGAGACACTTGCACTTTATAACGCTGCCGTACCCCCCGGAATGACGGCAATGGGCTGTGTACTATATGAAGCAATGCATGTGTTACATACTGTGCGGCCTGCCCGAGGGGTTGTAGGCTGGAAGCTGTGTATCGTGGAATAATAACAATAAAGGTCTTAAAAAAAAACCTAAAAAAAAACATTATGACCCATTCGCCGCGTGGCCTGATGATCTGAGAACACCACCAAAGTATCAAAGGAAGTAACAAAACTTGGAAGGACCATGGACTCAAAGGTATCAATGAATGCCAAAGTGAACAAACTAGCAAGATCAAGCTTTGTTACAATAAAAATGTGACGAATCTTCCCCCATTTGGGATTTCCACACAAGGTCCAGGCTACCATCTCCCTTGTTCTGTCCAAACTTGATTACGCCAATAGCCTCTACCACGGATCACCTTTAATGACCATGAAAAGACTACAACGGATTCAGTGCTTGACAGACAGACTACTTTTACATATAAAACCGTAAGACCACATCTACCCTGCCTTGAAAGCCCTGCATTGGTTACCAGTTGCCAGAAGATCCACGTTCAAGCTGCTTTGTATCACCCACAAAGCGATACATCGGGAATAAAATAAACAAACACATTCAACAAAGGAATCTCTGCTCTAGAGTGGCACCTCGCCTCAACATCCCAGCGTACAAGAAGAAAATCATTTTTGGCACATCCTTCTCTGTTCAAGCAGCGAAACTATGGAACTCTGTACCCGCCAACATAAAATCCATGGATAACCCCCTTATCCCCAGAAAACTACTCAAGAATTGTCTCTTCCCCACATAACCACCATACGCAAACAGAAAATTATGGCATATCCCTCTATATATAAGCATTTATTTGTACTATAGATATGCACCTATAAATGTGTATTGGTTTGTATAATTGTGTAGAATAATTATGTTTTTAAAAAATATAGATATTTGTTAGTTCTGCTTAACAAATGTTACTGATAGTTCATTATTCTATTTTTAACATGTATATAATTGACCGCATAAATTAGTACATCTTTTATCATAACTATGTATCTACAATTGCTTCACTATAGAATTACAGAAATATATAAATACATAAAATTAATTTAAAGTACAACACTTGAAAGCCAGGGTCTATTCAATGCATCTTTAATCTTCATATACCATATTCCTTTCTGCATCTATATACCTTCCATGTACTTATGGGTCTATATATTTATTACTGTTCTTCTAATTCAGCATATCCAATGCACTACCCAATTTCTCACCCTATACCTCTCTCACTATATCCTCTACCTCAACTCTCTGACACATCTCAAACCTCGTTCTACTTCTCTCTCCATTGCACTATCCTATTTCTCACCCTAAACTTCTATCAATGTATCCTCTACCTCCACTTTCTCATTTATCCTGAAACCCCATACTACTATTATGATCCCTGTTAGATCTGGGGGTCTCTAGTTGGCAGAGGTAGGTACCACTGTCCAAATAGGGACCCTTGCTTCTAGTCAGGGCAAGGAGATAAGCCTCTGCGATAACCTCCGCTCACCCTCTAGGTAGCTTGGCGCGAGCAGTCTAGGCTAACCAGAGGCAATGCGTAAAGTATTTGTACCAACACTCACAGTAACACAGTGAAAACACCACAAACTGACTCCACAACAGTTTAGAAAAATAAAGGTATTTTTAATCTAAACTACTCAAGACCAAAACGACAAAAATCCAACATACACAGTTCAAGAATATGGTTTCAAAAAGAGTTCTTAAGGTTGCGTTAAAATTCTTCAAGTTGCGGTAAAATAAACCACAGATGCGTGAAAAGTTCACAGTTGCGTCACGTTTACTCACAGTACCTTTAGTTGCAACAAATTTCCAAAAGCAGAAGCTGGTGCGGTGGAAAACAAGCGATGCGTTGCTCCTGAGACCCTGGGGAGGCGATGCGACAGCCCCGCTGCAGCAGCGGGCGTGTTGCGACGAATACGGTCTGTATGGGGAGGAAGGCCACTTGTATGGATTCCGGTGCGTAGGTTCCGTAGGAAGTCTGTTCTCGCAAAGGCACGATGCGACGATCTCGTAGGTGCTGCGACGATCTCCGGGGCGACGATGCGCGGTCCAGCGGTGATCCTTTCTCTCGCAGCTCCTCGATGCGATGATTCTGCGACGACACTCGCAGCGACGTGATGCGGTCCGCAAGCAAGCGGTGCGGCGTTCTCACCCAGCGACGACAGGCTCTGCGACGATACTCGCAGCGATGTTCGATTCTCCCGCACCGGTCTGGTGCGTCCCGCAAACGAAGGGTGCGACGTCTCTGGCAGCGGCGTCAGGCGCTGCGACGATCTCGACCTCCGTAGCGGCGGGAAACTTCTCGCACTGTCGGGGATGCGCTCCGCAAGCGAGCGATGCGACACTTTTCAGTTTCAAAAGTCACTCAAGCTTAGTTTCAAGCTTCCCAGCACAGGTCCAACCTCCAGAGGCCCCACAACTGGATCAAGCACTCTAGGAGGGACAGAACTCTCTCAGCAGAGTTCAGGGAAGCTGGGGGTGAAGTCCTTTTGTTCCTGGGACTTCAAAACAGGGAGCCAGCTCTTCTCAGGCCCTTGGAGATTCCTTCAAGACAGGGGACACAGCACACAGCAAAGTCCTTCCCCTCTCCTTGGCAGCAAAGCAACAGGTCAATCCAGCAGAGCAACAGCAGGACAATCTTCCTTCTTCAGTTTCAGCTTTCTCCTTGGCAGAGGTTCCTTCTTGATTTCCAGGATGATCTAATCTTCTGTTGTCAGGGGTCCTGTACTTATACCCCTAAAGTCTTTGTTCTCTTGGTGCATGTGGGCCCTGAGCCCGGTCTGAACCAGTTCTGGGTGGATCCTGAGCACTTTGTTTTGCTGGCTGCATCTTTCCTTTCAGAGTGAGGGGCAGGGTCCTCAGCCGCCCAGCAGGGGGGTGGAGCCAGCATTGTGGAGGGCAGGCACAGCCCTATTCAGCCCAGGTGCTAACTCCTCCCACCACTCCAGTTGCAACTGCAGTCAATCCCCAGCCCCTGTCACTCACAACCCAGACAGTCAATACACAAACAGGCCCAGGCACACAGAAGGGTCAGACAAGAGAACAGCAACTTTCTAAAAGTGCTGTTCTCAAACACAGGATTTAAAAACAACCTTTCCTAAAAGATGTGTTATTAAATTCTGAGTTCAGGGATACTAGATACTTATGTCCTATCTTGTTCCTATGGGAAGAAATGCTGTTAACCACTGTAGCCAGCATCCCCCATGTTAATCTATGGAGCAAGATAGCCTTACAATAGTGAAAAACGAAAATGGCTATAATTCACTACCAGAACATGTTACCTGCACCAGTACATGTTCTACCTTTCACATACACTGCACCCTGCCCAGGGGGGTACCTTGGGCCTTCCATAGGGGTGGCTGATGTGCACGAAAAGGGAAGGGTTAGGCCTGGTCAGTGTGGACACTGACCAGGAGGACATGGCAGTTCTAAACTGCCCATAGGCACTGCAGTGGCAGGCCTGAGACACCATTTTAGGGCTACTCATGTGGGTGGCACAATCAGTGCTGCAGGCCCACTAGTAGCATTTGTCATCACCAGCCCTGGCACACCCAGTGCACTTTACTAGGGACTTCATGGTGATACAAATATGCCAAACATGTATATTCAATCAGAATAACAATTTACACAGGGAGCACTTACACTCTGGCACTGATCAGCAGTGGCAGAGTGTCCAAAGCATCTAAACCAGCAAAAACGAAATCCAGCACAGCATCAAAAATACAGGAGGTAGAGGCAAAAAGATAGGGGAAACCACGCCAAAGATGCCAGGTCTAACAATCCCCAAAATAACCCTTTCTAGACTCTTCCCTCCACCTCCCCTCCTTATATCATCTCATACCTCTTTTACTATGTCATTCCCCCAAACCAAGCCTTTCTAATACCTTCCCTCTCACTCTTCCCTCTCCACCTCCCTTTCACTCATCCCAAGCCTTCTCCTACTGCTGTGAGCCCCAAAACATCCCTCCACTATCCTTTTCACTCCAAACAACAGACTAACATGTCCACCACTCAAATTAATGTCATATTTCACTATACTTATTCATCACTAATCCTTTATGGGTTCCCGAGTAGCGTGCTACTCGCCAAAAAAGCGCTTCATCACCTCATATGGGGTAGCAAGAGTTATATAAATGCAAACCTTTTTCCCTCTTCTATCCCTCCGCTATCCTTCTCAATCCAAATAACTGACTAACATATTCATCAATCAAATTACTTTCATATTTCACGATACTAATTCACTACTAATCCTTTATGGGTTCCGGAGTAGCGTGCTACTCGCCGAAAAAGCACTTCAATGCCTCGTCGGGGCTAGTAAGTGCAATATAAATGCAATTACAATACAATTCAATATTGATACACAGAGGGTTAGGTTGGGTTACATCCCGCTCGCTGGTTGACCCCGATGGCAGATATGTAATTGTGGGTGGCACACTGGGTGTGACACGGATCACTATGGCGGCAGAATATGGGCCCAATGTAGATGATCCTGACTTTTCCTGCACTATTTGGTCAAAGATTGCCCTATTGAATTGCAACACTGTAATCTGTGGAGGCGATTTTAATGTTCTAGTAGACAATACTCTCGACCGATCGGGCTCCTCTCGAAGTCTCCATCCAGGGGTGGGATCGATGCTAAAATCCCTCACACAGGAACATGGTTTGGTAGACATTTGGAGACAATGGCTCTCAGGTGCAAGGGAAGGCACTTGTATTCGACACAACACAGTGCGTGGTCCCGGTTAGATTTTTGGCGAGTATGTGGTGATATGCCTACATAGGCAACCTCGGCTCGACATATGTCAAGGACACTTTCCGACCATGCCCCAGTCTTGCACAGGTTGGCACTAACTCAGTCGATACCTCAAGCATTCAGTTGGCGACTACCCCCAAATGCCCTAATGGACGCGGTCTTTAGGGAAGAAATTCGCAAAGAGATAGTAGAATACTTCTCACTTAATGAAAAGTCGGTATCTTCTCCTATTGTGCTCTGGGAGGACTTCAAGGTGGTAATTAAAGGGACATGCATTGCTAAGCAAGCTGGAGTATTGAAGGCTATCGGACAGTCCCTGTCACAGTTAAAAAGCGGCATCCATGATACCGAGTTGGAATAATACTGTACCAACAGGCCTGAACACCTGGCCACCCTTAGGGAGAACATTTCAGAGTTTGGGGACAAAGCCCAGAGGAAGACTAATTTTTTAGGAAAACTTGCTATGGCTCAGCGATATGAGGAGGGGAACCGCCCGGGAAAACCTCTGCGCACTTAATCATATATCACTGAACTCTTGGATGCTGACTCCAGCCCAGTGAAGGGCCCGAGCGCTCTACTGGAACTCCTAACCGATTTCTATGCCATATTATATCCCTCTACTACTAGCGACTTGACCGTAGGACTGCCCGAATATTTTGACTCGATCGAATCGTTGTGGCTGGGCAGGGCACATCAGGCATACCTCGATGAACCTTTCCCTACAGAGGATACCATTCAGGTGATACATTGCCTGCCCGGAGGCATGGCCCGGGGCTGGATGGGCAGACGGCCTCCTTTTATAAATCTTATGCGTCTATTTTGGCACCACATCTCCTGGCTGTTTACCAGGAGGCAGTGGATACAGGAGTCCTACCCCCTTCCTTGCGAGAAGCAATAATATTGAAACTTCCAAAACATGGAAAACCTGCATTCCTCCGGAATTCATGCCGCCCGCTGTCCCATATCAATATTGATAACAAAATGTATGCTAAGTTGCTAGCTAACAGATTAAAGCCACTCCTCCCCCTCATAGACAGACCTGACCAATCGGGATTCATACCCGGACGTTCAACAGCGCACAATGTATGCATGTTTTTTGTGGCATTACACCACCTCAGCCCCCTGGTACCTGCACTTGCAACCCTCCTCGATGCCACTAAGACATTTGATTCACTGGAGTGGACTTACCTGTTTACAATTTTGTCCAGGATGGGCTTTGGTTCCAAGTATATACAACAAATTTGACTTCCTTACACTACTCCAACTTCCCGACTGCGTGTGAATGACCTCCTCTCAAATCCATTCCCCCTGACCCAGGCACACTTCAAAGATGGCCCCTATACCCTCTTCTCTTTGCTATAGCGATGGAACCTCTGGCAGCACGACTTCGTCAACACCATCCTACCGAGGACTGGGATTCTCATCTAGAGGACTAATTGTCTCCCTACATGCAGACGACATCACTCTTTACATACACAACCCCAAGGAGAATCTCAACCCTTTGATGTGTGAAATGACTCAGTTTGGAAGTTTGTCCGAAACACATATTAATTGGTCCAAATCGATATTGTTTCCCCCAACCGATGCCACTCACCCCTTCGCGCTGGAATATCCCTTATCATGGGCTGAAGGTCCAGTCAAACACCTGGGAATCTGGCTCAGCCGAGATACACATGAACTCTGGAGCATGAACTATAAACGTGCAGTGACTTGGCTGGAGAGGAGAGCGTCTGCCTGGTCTAAACTGCCTATGTCTCTAGCTGGCAGGATAGCTATAGCGAAAATGATGATTTTACCAAAATGTCTTTATTTGTTTGTCAATCTACCCTTGCCACTCAATAATACATTGTTCAAACAGCTGCGCTCCCTGGTGGTGGCCCTGGTATGAACTGGCAAACAAGTATGAATATCCTGGGAATAACTTACACTTCCGCTGAAGCAAGGAGGCTTAGGAGCAACAACCTCCCCTTATATGCCAACTGCGCAAAAGCCCAGTTTCTACACTATTGACTCAACCCGACCCCTTTTCAGCCTCACGTCACGGTGGAAACAGACAGGGCGACTCCCACCACCCTACAGGTCGCTGTATATCAGTCTTACAGGAACCTGGGGAGAGAAATAAACACAGTGGAGACTCTGAGATGGGCTTGGGAGGGATTGCGTAAAGGATCTGGTCTTTTCACTCTATACTCTCCGTCTATTCCATTGGCTCACAATCCACAACTCCTCCCACTACAAGAGAGCGGAGTTGTGGGGCACGCGCGCCGGGTCGGCCTCACCACTTTTGCAGATCAGTTCCCCGAAGACCCCTTTCAAGTACCCCCACTACAAGTTCAGATCTACTTTTATGCTACCAACTTCGGGTCACATGTCGTAAGCGGTAAAGAGTCCGAATATCGAGTTGGAAATGTCGACTTGCACTAATATCGAGTGCAAAATATCGAGAGACATAAATATCAACTGCAAGAATATCGTGGTCAAGAATATGGAGTTTAAGATAAGAAATGTAATTTTCTAAAATATGGAAGTCATAATTATCGTTTGCAAAATTATAGTTGTTAGAAATGTTAAAAATATTGGTTTTTTTAGTTAGTGTTATGTATTTTAGTATATTTTTTGAATGTATGTGCTCTATTTTTTTGTCTCAGTATTTAATTTGTTTTTTAATAAAATTTGGCGTTTTAGTTCCGTAGAGGGTTGTGGGTTTATAGGGAATTAGGGTGGGAAGTAATTTAATTATAATAAATTGAATATTAATTTGTATTTATTAGTATTTATGTATTTTTGATTTTATAGTGTTAATTGTGGGAATTAATGTATTATTAATATGTACACATAAGCACCATGAAACCGTGTGGTGTATGTGCGCTATATAAAAGATTTTAACATAACATAACATAACATGTATTATTTTGCTGTTAATTATTATTAATTAATTGGTAATTCTGTTAATTATGTCATTTTTTAGGAGTGGTTTGTGGGTTGATAAGGGTGTAGGATGAGAAGTAATTTAATTTAATACATTTATTAATATTTTTAATATATTTATTAATGTTTTGATAGTGTTACATGTGGTAATTAATTTATTAATATTTATTTATATTTTGATTGTTAATTTTAATTAATTAATTAATTAATTGTTAATTAATTGTGTCATGTATGAAATTGGTGATGGCATTTATAGAGGAATAAGGTGGGAGGTAATTTATTTATAACGAATTAATTATTTGTTAATAAATGGTAATTCATTAATTAAAATTTAAATATGCCAATTGTGTAATAATTTCGATCTGTGAGTTGTGGGGTTTATAGTGCTAAATGGTGGGAAGTAAAAAAAAAAAATTAATGATTTTTTGTTAATCAATATGAATTTATTAATGTAAAATTCGTTATGAAATTGTGTAAATATTTTAGTTTAAATCAATTAAGCATTACTTGATAAGTTATATTCATTTATTAATTGATAAATATTTTTGGTAATTGTTCATTTTTTATTTTGTTTGGGGATTTAGGTTCTATAGCTGTAACGTTTGGCTAGTACATTAATTTTTACCTTTTCAAGTCGTGTTTTTTGATTATTAATATTTGTTTAATTGATAATTCATTGTTTTAATTAAGGAGGTACACTTCTTTTATTTAATTTAGATGTGTGTTCTAAATTGGGTGGTGTTATAAGGTAAGAAAAAATATTAAATGTATGTAATAATTATTTTTTTAGATTAAACTTAATTTCTATTACAAAATATGTATTTGTTTGTTCATTTTTTGTTAAATTTTAAAAAATGAATCTTTTTATGTAAATTTTATATTTTTTATACATTATAATATGTTTCTATGTTTTGTAAATTTTTATATTTTTAAATGTTTTGTTTTTGTTTTTTTAATCATATTTTGTATTGTAGTTGATATTTTGTTTGTTTTTAAATTTGAATTTTATTCAGTGGGAATAGTAATTTCTACCCCTACACTATCCAACACTTTCCCTACTGTTGCACTCACTGGGGTGGGAATAGTAATTTTTACCCCTCCACTATCCAACAGTTTCCATACGGTTGCACTCGCTGGAGTTGGAATAGTAATTTTTACCCCTACTCTATCCAACACTTTCCCTACTGTTGCACTCGCTGGAGTGGGAATAGTAATTTTTACCCCTTTGCTATCCAACACTTTTACTACTGTTGCACTCACAGGAGTGGGAATAGTAATTTTATCCCCTCCGCTATCCAACACTTTCCCTACTGTTGCACTTGCTAGAGTGGGAACAGTAAGTTTTATTCCTCTGCTATTCAACACTTTCCCTACTGTTGCACTTGCTGGTGTGGGAATAGTATGTTTATCCCCTCTGCTATCCAACACTTTCCCTACTTTTGCACTCATTGCAGTGGGAATAGTAAATTATTCCCCTCCGCTATCCAACACTTTCCCTACTGTTGCACTCGCTGGAGTGGGAATAGTAAACTATTCTCCACCTCTATCTAACACTTTCCCTTCTGTTGCACTCCCTGGAGTGGGAATAGTAATTTTTTCCCCTACGCTATCCAACACTTTTCCTACTGTTGTACTAAATTTAGTGTAAAATGTAGGTTTAAAAATATTAAATATTTTTATATTTTAATGTATAATTTTTTTTATGTTACAGGTGTATATGTATATATATATATATATATATATATATATATATATTTATATATTTTTACTTATAATTTGTAATATATTTCTAACGTTTTATTATTAATTACAATTATGTATTAATTATTCTTAAGTAAATATATATATTACATTTTATATATGTATGTGTAATTTATTTATAAATTAAATGTATTACTTATAATTGTTAAAATGTACAAATAAATCTAATAACAAATTATAAGTTAAATGTATTAGTTAATTTATGTTATAACATTTTTTATACGTATAAAAAAGATATTTTGTGCTTCAATATTTTTAACAACGATATTTTTTATGATATTTTGGTGCTTACGATTATAAAAATAGGAGGTTGATATTTTTGACAATGATATTTATGTCCCAATATTTCTGTAGGTCGATATTAGTGTTGTCGATATTCTGTCATAAGCTGCATAACTCTTTCCTGTCTCCCCCCCCACGCTCCCGGCACTTGAGCACATGCTAACTGTTCCCTTCCCATGAAAACTCACAACACACTTCCCCAATAGCTGTATCAAAGGCACAAGAAAGTTCCCTTTCAGATTTAGACCCACCCATCACTGAAAAGCAGTGGCTTTACAGCTGTGGCTAGCAGGAGTTCGCCTCCTCTAACTACAAATTGAGACTCATCCACTTTAACCCCTTGCATGCTTATGACGAGCTGAGCTCGACATGAGGCACAGTGGCAATAGCTGGAGATGTCGAATGCCGCGAGCCACGTTCCTACATCTAGCATGGTAATGCCCGCCTACAGCAGAATTTTGGGTCTAGGTTTACAACGTCTTTCAAGAGGTTACTGGGGTATAATTGGGATACACACCTTTACTTGTTACTGTTTGTCTTTGTTTGCATAATGGCCATGCATTTATTCATTACTACTGCATATTCTGGAATATTGTACGGCAATGAACTTATGACTTTTTCCCAGGCAAGCACTCACAAGAAATACCAGCTTTGTGCTTTTAGGGACTATACTTACATTAACCACACCGCTGCGGCGGCTATTCCGCTGCAGCGCTAAGGGGGCGGGCGGCCGCGCGGCGGGCGCATGCTGGTGACGGAACCGCTCCGTCACCAGCCGCGGTTGAGCTGTGCTCATGATGGAGCGGTTCCGTCATGGCCCCGCCCGCTCAATAGAACGCGCCGCGCAGGCGCAAAATCAGCGCCGCGCAGGCGTGTCGGGCGGGCCATGACGGAACCGCTCCGTCATCAGCACAGCGCCACCGCGTCTGATGACAGAGCGTTTCCGTCATCAGCACCAAACCGGTTAAACTTTAAAATTGCATATCTACGGTTCTTCTGATTGAATTCTTGTCGTTTTGGTCTCATTTTATTTATTAAAGTGTACTCGATTTTTCTACACGGTGTGGGTTATCTCTTATGTTGTGTTTTCATTTTGTTACTGTTAATGCGCTGCATAAATACTTTACACATTGACTCCAAGTTAAGCCTAACTGCTTTTGTACCAAGCTGCCAGAGGGTTAATCACTGGTTAATTTAGTGAATTTCTTTGGTTCATTTTGACAAGGATTGTGGTTGTGGCATGGGTAGGGTTTTCAACCCCCGCCCCCAACCAACACCCCCATTTCTTACAATAATTATTTCATATTTTTAAAATGTATACTTACTCTTTTTTTTTTTTAAATGCTTAAATTACACTTGTAAACATTTAATAGACATGTAAAATGATTTAAATGAACACAAAAACACACAACTCTAATTAAATGTGCTAATAAATTAATATATTTCAATTAATTATGTGATAAATGTTTAATTGATGAGCTAATACACTGTAACATTATATTTTTTCAATAGTTCTAGGTTGTTGACGTTTGTTTGTGTAACGAGTTTCCAAATCTCTCTAGTGAGCCCTGCAGTTATCTGAGCCCTCCAACCTTTTCTGCTTGGGACCAGGGCCTCCTTCAGGGGATGTGCACGTTTTGTGCGTGCACACCCTCAAATCAGGCTATTTGGTGAAAGTGCAATCCCAGATCAGAGGATGTTCTGCATGCACACGCAGATAAATACATTTTGCACCCGCAATGTTCCTACCTGTGCATTTTACGTATGCGTATATCAGATGAGTACATTTTGCGCCCGCAATGTTCTTACCTGTGCATTTTACGCATGCGTATATCAGATGAGTGCATTTTGCGCCTGCAATGTTCCTACCTGTGCATTTTATGCATGCGTATATCAGATGAGTGCATTTTGCGCCTGCAATGTTCCTACCAGTGCATTTTACGCATGCGTATATCAGATGAGTACATTTTGCGCCCGCAATGTTCCTACCTGTGCATTTTCCGTATGCACATATCAGATGAGTGCATTTTGCGCCTGCAATGTTCCTACCTGTGCATTTTATGCATGCGTATATCAGATGAGTGCATTTTGCGCCTGCAATGTTCCTACCTGTGCATTTTACGCGTGCGTATATCAGATGAGTACATTTTGCGCCCGCAATGTTCCTATCTGTGCATTTTACACATGCGTATATCAGATGAGTACATTTTGCGCCCGCAATGTTCTTACCTGTGCATTTTACGCAAGCGTATATCAGCTGAGTGCATTTTGTGCCCACAATGTTCCTACCTGTGCATTTTACGCATGCGTATATCAGCTGAGTGCATTTTGCGCCTGCAATGTTCCTACCTGTGCATTTTACGCATGCGTATATCAGCTGAGTGCATTTTGCGCCCGCAATGTTCCTACCTGTGCATTTTACGCATGCGTATATCAGATGAGTGCATTTTGCGCCCGCAAATGTTCCTACCTATGCATTTTCCGTATGCGTGTATCAGATGAGTCCATTTTGCCCCTGCAATGTTCCTACCTGTGCATTTTCCGCATGCGCATATCAGATGAGTGCATTTTGCACCCGCAATGTTCCTACCTATGCATTTTACGCGTGCGCATATCACATGTGTGCATTTTGCGCCCGCAATGTTCCTACCTGTGCATTTTAGGCATGCGCATATCACATGAGTGCATTTTGCGCCTGCAATGTTCCTATCTGTGCATTTTACGCATGCGTATATCAGATGAGTGCATTTTGCGCCTGCAATGTTCCTACCTGTGCATTTTACGCATGCGTATATCAGATGAGTACATTTTGCCCCCGCAAATGTTCCTACCTGTGCATTTTCCGTATGCGCATATCAGATGAGTGCATTTTGCGTCTGCAATGTTCCTACCTGTGCATTTTACGCATGCGCATATCAGATGAGTGCATTTTGCGCCTGCAATGTTCTTACCTGTGCATTTTACGCATGCGTATATCAGATGAGTGCATTTTGCGCCTGCAATGTTCCTATCTGTGCATTTTACGCATGCGCATATCACATTAGTGCATTTTGCGCCTGCAATGTTCTTACCTGTGCATTTTACGCATGCTCATGTCACATGAGTGCATTTTGTGCAGGACCACGGGGGCCTGTTGTATGAGCATTTGATGGGTGCCTCTGCAGACCCATTTCCAGATGTGTGCATTTTGCACTCACAGACTATCAGCTCAGTGGTTGGCTCGTTTTCATATCTGGTTCAAGAGCTCCCGGAGCTCAGCGAACCCGCAGTGGGCTCTAATCCAGGCTGGGGCCTCTTTGGACCAATGAGATTAGTCCCAGTAGCCCTTATCGGCAGAAGATAACGCGAGTGTAACGATCTCTCCTCTTTGTGGGATGTCTGCTTCTAGGAACTAAAGGTCTGTGCTCATTCTATGTCATGAAAACATCATTAAGCCCCGCCCCCCAGCTCACCCCAAGAGTTTATTTGTGCTCAGGATTTTACACCGTGCACCGCTTTCTTTCCAAACTCATCTAATATTGGAAATATTCCGCCACCGGCCCGTGCCAGGGACATGTTTGGAGCAGTGACGGCTCGGAGCGTTCAAAGGGAGGGGGCATAACCGCACCCGGCTCTGGGAGCAGAATATCTGACTGGATATTTCTTGAAGGGTGGACACCAGGTGAAGGTGATATGCACCTTACTCCAGCACAGGGTCCCGGACACCCCAGACCCCGTCGGCGTCATAACTCACATTTAAGAAATACTCATGGGATGTCTAATAACACACATGCAAGAAATACACATGGAATGACTCATAACACACATGCAAGAGATACACATCGGATGTCTCATAACACACATGCAAGAGATACACATCGGATGTCTCATAACACACATGCAAGAGATACACATGGGATGTCTAATAACACACATGCAAGAAATACCCATGGGATGTCTCATAATACACATGCAAGAGATACACGTGGGATGTCTCTTAACACACATGCAAGAAATACACATCGAATGTCTCATAACACACATGCAAGAGATACACATCGGATGTCTCATAATACACATGCAAGAGCTACACATGGGATGTCTAATAATACACATGCAAGAAATACACATGGGATGTCTATAAACACACATGCAAGAAATACACATGGGATGTCTCATAATACATATGCAAGAGATACACGTCGGATGTCTCATAACACACATGCAAGAAATACACATCGAATGTCTCATAACACACATGCAAGAGATACACATGGGATGATTCATAATACACATGCAAGGGATACATATCGGATGTCTCATAACACACATGCAAGAGATACACATCGGATGTCTAATAATACACATGCAAGAGATACACATGGGATGTCTAATAACACACATGCAAGAAATACACATGGGATGTCTCATAATACACATGCAAGAGATACACATCGGATGTCTAATAACACAGATGCAAGAGATACACATCGGATGTATCATAACACACATGCAAGAGATACACATGGGATGTCTCATAACACACATGCAAGAGATACACATCGGTTGTCTAATAATACACATGCAAGAGATACACATGGGATGTCTAATAACACACATGCAAGAAATACACATGGGATGTCTCATAACACACATGCAAGAGATACACGTGGGATGTCTCATAACACACATGCAAAAAATACACATCGAATGTCTCATAACACACATGCAAGAGATACACATGGGATGACTCATAATACACATGCAAGGGATACACATGGGATGTCTCATAACACACATGCAAGAGATACACATGGGATGACTCATAATACACATGCAAGAAATACACATGGGATGTCTCATAAGACACATGCAAGAGATACACGTGGGATGTCTCATAACACACATGCAAGAAATACACATCGAATGTCTCATAACACACATGCAAGAGATACACATGGGATGACTCATAACACACATGCAAGAGATACACATGGGATGACTCATAATACACATGCAAGAGATACACATTGGATGTCTCATACCACACATGCAAGAGATACACATGGGATGTCTCATGCCACACATGCAAGAGATACACATCGAATGTCTGATAACACACATGCAAGAGATACACATGGGATGTCTCATAATACACATGCAAGGGATACACATGGGATGTCTCATAATAAACATGCACAAGATACACATCGGATGTCCAATAACACACATGCAAGAGATAAACATGGGATGTCTCATAACACACATGCAAGAAATACACATCGGATGTCTCATAACACACATGCAAGAGATACACATGGGATGTCTCATAAAAAACATGCAAGAAATACACATGGGATGTCTCATAATACACATGCAAGGGATACACATGGGATGTCTCATAATAAACATGCAAGAGATAGACATGGGATGTCTCATAACACACATGCAAGAGATACACATGGGATGTCTCATAACACACATGCAAGAAATACACATGGGATGTCTCATAATACACATGCAAGAAATACACATGGGATGTCTCATAATACACATGCAAGGGATACACATGGGATGTCTCATAATAAACATGCAAGAGATACACATCGGATGTCTCATAACACACATACAAGAGATACACATGGGATGTCTCATAATACACATGCAAGAAATACACTTGGGATGTCTCATAATACACATGCAAGAAATACACATGGGATGTCTAATAACGCAGATGCAAGAGATACACATCGGATGTCTCATAACACACATGCAAGAAATACACATCGGATGTCTCATAACACACATGCAAGAGATACATATCGGATGTCTCATAACACACATGCAAGAGATGCACATTGGATGTCTCATAATACACATGCAAGAAATACACATCGGATGTCTAATAACGCAGATGCAAGAGATACACATCGGATGTCTTATAACACACATGCAAGAGATACACATGGGATGTCTCCTAACACACATGCAAGAGATACACATGGGATGTCTCATAATATACATGCAAGATATACACATCGGATGACTATTAACACACATGCAAGAGATACACATTGAATGTCTAATAACACACATGCAAGAGATACACATGGGATGTCTCATAACACAAATGCAAGAGATACACATCGGATGTCTCATAACACACATGCAAGAGATACACATCGGACGTCTCATAACACACATGCAAGAGATACACATCGGATGTCTCATAACACACATGCAAGAGTTACACATGGGATGTCTTATAATACACATGCAAGAGATACTCATCAGATGTCTAATATCACACATGCAAGAGATACACATCAGATGTCTCATAACACACATGCTAGAAATACACATGGGATGTCTCATAACACACATGCAAGAGATACACATCGGATGTCTCATAACACACATGCAAGAGATACACATCGGATGTCTCATAATACACATGCAAGAGATACACATCGGATGTCTCATAACACACATGCAAGAAATACACATCAGATGTCTCATAACACACATGCAAGAGATACACATCCGATGTTTAATAACACACATGCAAGAGATACACATGGGATGTCTCATAACACAGAGGCAAGAAATACACATCGGATGTCTCATAACGCACATGCAAGAGACACATGGGATGTCTCATAATACACATGCAAGAAATACACTTCAGATGTCTAATAACACACATGCAAGAGATGCACATCGGATGTCTAATAATACACATGCAAGAAATACACATTGAATGTCTCATAACACACATGCAAGAAATGCACATCGGATGTCTAATAACACACATGCAAGAGATACACATGGGATGTCTCATAACACACATGCATGAGATACACATGGGTTGTCTCATAACACACATGCAAGAGATACACATCGGATGTCTCATACCACACATGCAAGAGATACACATCAGATGTCTCATAACACACATGCAAGAGATACACATTGGATGTCTCATAACACACATGCAACAGATACACATGGGATGTCTCATAACACACATGCATGAGATACACATGGGATGTCTCATAACACACATGCAAGAGATACACATTGGATGTCTCATACCACACATGCAAGAGATGAACATCGAATGTCTCATAACACACATGCAAGAAATACACATGGGATGTCTCATAACACACATGCAAGAGATACACATCAGATGTCTCATAGCACACATGCAAGAGATACACATTGGATGTCTCATAACACACATGCAAGAGATACACATGGGATGTCTCATAACACACATGCATGAGATACACATGGGATGTCTCATAACACACATGCAAGAGATACACATCAGATGTGTCATAACACACATGCAAGAGATACACATTGGATGTGTCATAATACACATGCAAGAGATACACATCAGATGTGTCATAACACACATGCAAGAGATACACATTGGATGTCTCATAACACACATGCAAGAGATAAACATCGAATGTCTCATAACACACATGCAAGAGATACACATGGGATGTCTCATAACACACATGCAAGAGATACACATCAGATGTCTCATAACACACATGCATGAGATACACATGGGATGTCTCATAACACATGCAAGAGATACACATTTGATGTCTCATAACACACATGCAAGAGATACACATCGGATGTCTCATAACACACATGCAAGGAATACACATCGGACGTCTCATAATACACATGCAAGAGATACACATCGGATGTCTCATAACACACATGCAAGAGATACACATCGGATGTCTTATAACACACATGCACGAAATACACATCGGATGTCTCATAACACACATGCAAGAGATACATATCGCATGTCTCATAACACACATGCAAGAGATACACATTGGATGTCTCATAACACACATGGAAGAGATACACATGGGATGTCTAATAACGCAGATGCAAGAGATACACATCGGATGTCTCATAACACACATGCAAGAAATACACATCGGATGTCTCATAACACACATGCAAGAGATACATATCGGATGTCTCATAACACACATGCAAGAGATACACATTGGATGTCTCATAATACACATGCAAGAAATACACATCGGATGTCTAATAACGCAGATGCAAGAGATACACATCGGATGTCTCATAACACACATGCAAGAGATACATATGGGATGTCTCCTAACACACATGCAAGAGATACACATGGGATGTCTCATAATATACATGCAAGAAATACACATCGGATGAATATTAACACACATGCAAGAGATACACATCGGATGACTATTAACACACATGCAAGAGATACACATAGAATGTCTAATAACACAAATGCAAGAGATACACATCGGATGTCTCATAACACACATGCAAGAGATACACATCGGACGTCTCATAACACACATGCAAGAGATACACATCGGATGTCTCATAACACACATGCAAGAGTTACACATGGGATGTCTTATAATACACATGCAAGAGATACTCATCGGATGTCTAATATCACACATGCAAGAGATACACATCAGATGTCTCATAACAAACATGCTAGAAATACACATGGGATGTCTCATAACACACATGCAAGAGATACACATCGGATGTCTCATAACACACATGCAAGAGATACACATGGGATGTCTCATAATACACATGCAAGAGATACACATCGGATGTCTCATAACACACATGCAAGAAATACACATCAGATGTCTCATAACACACATGCAAGAGATACACATCCGATGTCTAATAACACACATGCAAGAGATACACACGGGATGTCTCATAACACAATAAATACACATCGGATGTTTCATAACGCACATGCAAGAGACACATGGGATGTCTCATAATACACATGCAAGAAATACACATCAGATGTCTAATAACACACATGCAAGAGATGCACATCGGATGTCTAATAATACACATGCAAGAAATACACATCGAATGTCTCATAACACACATGCAAGAAATGCACATCGGATGTCTAATAACACACATGCAAGAGATACACATGGGATGTCTCATAACACACATGCATGAGATACACATGGGATGTCTCATAACACACATGCAAGAGATACACATCGGATGTCTCATACCACACATGCAAGAGATGAACGTCGAATGTCTCATAACACACATGCAAGAGATACACATGGGATGTCTCATAACACACATGCAAGAGATACACATCAGATGTCTCATAACACACATGCAAGAGATACACATTGGATGTCTCATAACACACATGCAAGAGATACACATGGGATGTCTCATAACACACATGCATGAGATACACATGGGATGTCTCATAACACACATGCAAGAGATACACATCAGATGTGTCATAACACACATGCAAGAGATACACATCGGATGTGTCATAACACACATGCAAGAGATACACATCAGATGTGTCATAACACACATGCAAGAGATACACATTGGATGTCTCATAACACACATGCAAGAGATGAACATCGAATGTCTCATAACACACATGCAAGAGATACACATGGGATGTCTCATAACACACATGCAAGAGATACACATCAGATGTCTCATAACACACATGCAAGAGATACACATTTGATGTCTCATAACACACATGCAAGAGATACACATCGGATGTCTCATAACACACATGCAAGAGATACACATCAGATGTGTCATAACACACATGCAAGAGATACACATTGGATGTCTCATAACACACATGCAAGAGATGAACATCGAATGTCTCATAACACACATGCAAGAGATACACATGGGATGTCTCATAACACACATGCAAGAGATACACATCAGATGTCTCATAACACACATGCAAGAGATACACATTGGATGTCTCATAACACACATGCAAGAGATACACATCGGACGTGTCATAACACACATGCAAGAGATACACATCGGATGTCTCATAACACACATGCAAGAGATACACATCAGATGTGTCATAACACACATGCAAGAGATACACATCGGATGTGTCATAACACACATGCAAGAGATACACATTGGATGTCTCATAACACACATGCAAGAAATACACATCGGATGTCTAATAATACACATGCAAGAGATACATATGGGATGTCTAATAATATCCATGCAAGAGATACACATCGGATGTCTCATAATAAACATTCAGGAGATACACGTGGGATATCTCATAATACACATGCACGAGATACACATGAGATATCTCATAACACACATGCAAGAGATACACATCGGATGTCTCATAACACACATGCAAGAGATACACATCAGATGTCTCATAACACACATGCAAGAAATACACATCGGATGTCTCATAACACACATTCAAGAAATACACATCGGATGTCTCATAACACACATGCAAGAGATACACATCGGATGTCTCATAACACACATGCAAGAAATACACATCGGTTGTCTAATAATACACATGCAAGAGATACACATGGGATGTCTAATAATATACATGCAAGAGATACACATCGGATGTCTCATAATACACATGCAAGAGATACACATGGGATGTCTCATAATACACATGCACGAGATACACATGGGATGTCTCATAATACACATGCAGGAAATACACATGGGATGTCTAATAATACACATGCAAGGCATACACATGGGATGTTTCATAATACACATGCAAGAAATACTCATTGGATGTCTCATAACACACATGCAAGAGATACACATGGGATGACTCATAATACACATGCAAGAGATACACATTGGATGTCTCATACCACACATGCAAGAGATACACATGGGATGTCTCCTAACACACATGCAAGAGATACACATGGGATGTCTCATAATATACATGCAAGAAATACACATCGGATGACTATTAACACACATGCAAGAGATACACATAGAATGTCTAATAACACACATGCAAGAGATACACATGGGATGTCTCATAACACAAATGCAAGAGATACACATCGGATGTCTCATACCACACATGCAAGAGATACACATCGAATGTCTGATAACACACATGCAAGAGATACACATGGGATGTCTCATAATACACATGCAAGGGATACACATGGGATGTCTCATAATAAACATGCAAGAGATACACATCGGATGTCCAATAACACACATGCAAGAGATAAACATGGGATGTCTCATAACACACATGCAAGAAATACACATCGCATGTCTCATAACACACATGCAAGAGATACACATGGGATGTCTCATAAAAAAACATGCAAGAAATACACAAAAGGGAATGTCTCATAATACACATGCAAGGGATACACATGGGATGTCTCATAATAAACATGGAAGAGATACACATGGGATGTCTCATAATAAACATGGAAGAGATACACATGGGATGTCTCATAACACACATGCAAGAGATACACATGGGATGTCTCATAACACACATGCAAGAGATACACATCAGATGTCTCATAACACACATGCAAGAGATACACATTGGATGTCTCATAACACACATGCAAGAGATACACATGGGATGTCTCATAACACACATGCATGAGATACACATGGGATGTCTCATAACACACATGCAAGAGATACACATCAGATGTGTCATAACACACATGCAAGAGATACACATCGGATGTGTCATAACACACATGCAAGAGATACACATCAGATGTCTCATAACACACATGCAAGAGATACACATGGGATGTCTCATAACACACATGCAAGAGATACACATCAGATGTCTCATAACACACATGCAAGAGATACACATTTGATGTCTCATAACACACATGCAAGAGATACACATCGGATGTCTCATAACACACATGCAAGAGATACACATCAGATGTGTCATAACACACATGCAAGAGATACACATTGGATGTCTCATAACACACATGCAAGAGATGAACATCGAATGTCTCATAACACACATGCAAGAGATACACATGGGATGTCTCATAACACACATGCAAGAGATACACATCAGATGTCTCATAACACACATGCAAGAGATACACATTGGATGTCTCATAACACACATGCAAGAGATACACATCGGACGTGTCATAACACACATGCAAGAGATACACATCGGATGTCTCATAACACACATGCAAGAGATACACATCAGATGTGTCATAACACACATGCAAGAGATACACATCGGATGTGTCATAACACACATGCAAGAGATACACATTGGATGTCTCATAACACACATGCAAGAAATACACATCGGATGTCTAATAATACACATGCAAGAGATACATATGGGATGTCTAATAATATCCATGCAAGAGATACACATCGGATGTCTCATAATAAACATTCAGGAGATACACGTGGGATATCTCATAATACACATGCACGAGATACACATGAGATATCTCATAACACACATGCAAGAGATACACATCGGATGTCTCATAACACACATGCAAGAGATACACATCAGATGTCTCATAACACACATGCAAGAAATACACATCGGATGTCTCATAACACACATTCAAGAAATACACATCGGATGTCTCATAACACACATGCAAGAGATACACATCGGATGTCTCATAACACACATGCAAGAAATACACATCGGTTGTCTAATAATACACATGCAAGAGATACACATGGGATGTCTAATAATATACATGCAAGAGATACACATCGGATGTCTCATAATACACATGCAAGAGATACACATGGGATGTCTCATAATACACATGCACGAGATACACATGGGATGTCTCATAATACACATGCAGGAAATACACATGGGATGTCTAATAATACACATGCAAGGCATACACATGGGATGTTTCATAATACACATGCAAGAAATACTCATTGGATGTCTCATAACACACATGCAAGAGATACACATGGGATGACTCATAATACACATGCAAGAGATACACATTGGATGTCTCATACCACACATGCAAGAGATACACATGGGATGTCTCCTAACACACATGCAAGAGATACACATGGGATGTCTCATAATATACATGCAAGAAATACACATCGGATGACTATTAACACACATGCAAGAGATACACATAGAATGTCTAATAACACACATGCAAGAGATACACATGGGATGTCTCATAACACAAATGCAAGAGATACACATCGGATGTCTCATACCACACATGCAAGAGATACACATCGAATGTCTGATAACACACATGCAAGAGATACACATGGGATGTCTCATAATACACATGCAAGGGATACACATGGGATGTCTCATAATAAACATGCAAGAGATACACATCGGATGTCCAATAACACACATGCAAGAGATAAACATGGGATGTCTCATAACACACATGCAAGAAATACACATCGGATGTCTCATAACACACATGCAAGAGATACACATGGGATGTCTCATAAAAAAACATGCAAGAAATACACAAAAGGGAATGTCTCATAATACACATGCAAGGGATACACATGGGATGTCTCATAATAAACATGGAAGAGATACACATGGGATGTCTCATAATAAACATGGAAGAGATACACATGGGATGTCTCATAACACACATGCAAGAGATACACATGGGATGTCTCATAACACACATGCAAGAGATACACATCAGATGTCTCATAACACACATGCAAGAGATACACATTGGATGTCTCATAACACACATGCAAGAGATACACATGGGATGTCTCATAACACACATGCATGAGATACACATGGGATGTCTCATAACACACATGCAAGAGATACACATCAGATGTGTCATAACACACATGCAAGAGATACACATCGGATGTGTCATAACACACATGCAAGAGATACACATCAGATGTGTCATAACACACATGCAAGAGATACACATTGGATGTCTCATAACACACATGCAAGAGATGAACATCGAATGTCTCATAACACACATGCAAGAGATACACATGGGATGTCTCATAACACACATGCAAGAGATACACATCAGATGTCTCATAACACACATGCAAGAGATACACATTTGATGTCTCATAACACACATGCAAGAGATACACATCGGATGTCTCATAACACACATGCAAGAGATACACATCAGATGTGTCATAACACACATGCAAGAGATACACATTGGATGTCTCATAACACACATTGCAAGAGATGAACATCGAATGTCTCATAACACACATGCAAGAGATACACATGGGATGTCTCATAACACACATGCAAGAGATACACATCAGATGTCTCATAACACACATGCAAGAGATACACATTGGATGTCTCATAACACACATGCAAGAGATACACATCGGACGTGTCATAACACACATGCAAGAGATACACATCGGATGTCTCATAACACACATGCAAGAGATACACATCAGATGTGTCATAACACACATGCAAGAGATACACATCGGATGTGTCATAACACACATGCAAGAGATACACATTAGATGTCTCATAACACACATGCAAGAAATACACATCGGATGTCTAATAATACACATGCAAGAGATACATATGGGATGTCTAATAATATCCATGCAAGAGATACACATCGGATGTCTCATAATAAACATTCAGGAGATACACGTGGGATATCTCATAATACACATGCACGAGATACACATGAGATATCTCATAACACACATGCAAGAGATACACATCGGATGTCTCATAACACACATGCAAGAGATACACATCAGATGTCTCATAACACACATGCAAGAAATACATATCGGATGTCTCATAACACACATTCAAGAAATACACATCGGATGTCTCATAACACACATGCAAGAGATACACATGGGATGTCTCATAACACACATGCAAGAAATACACATGGGATGTCTAATAATATACATGCAAGAGATACACATCGGATGTCTCATAATACACATGCAAGAGATACACATGGGATGTCTCATAATACACATGCACGAGATACACATGGGATGTCTCATAATACACATGCAGGAAATACACATGGGATGTCTAATAATACACATGCAAGGCATACACATGGGATGTTTCATAATACACATGCAAGAAATACTCATTGGATGTCTCATAACACACATGCAAGAGATACACATGGGATGACTCATAATACACATGCAAGAGATACACATTGGATGTCTCATACCACACATGCAAGAGATACACATGGGATGTCTCCTAACACACATGCAAGAGATACACATGGGATGTCTCATAATATACATGCAAGAAATACACATCGGATGACTATTAACACACATGCCAGAGATACACATAGAATGTCTAATAACACACATGCAAGAGATACACATGGGATGTCTCATAACACAAATGCAAGAGATACACATCGGATGTCTCATACCACACATGCAAGAGATACACATCGAATGTCTGATAACACACATGCAAGAGATACACATGGGATGTCTCATAATACACATGCAAGGGATACACATGGGATGTCTCATAATAAACATGCAAGAGATACACATCGGATGTCCAATAACACACATGCAAGAGATAAACATGGGATGTCTCATAACACACATGCAAGAAATACACATCGGATGTCTCCTAACACACATGCAAGAGATACACATGGGATGTCTCATAAAAAACATGCAAGAAATACACAAAAGGGAATGTCTCATAATACACATGCAAGGGATACACATGGGATGTCTCATAATAAACATGGAAGAGATACACATGGGATGTCTCATAACACACATGCAAGAGATACACATGGGATGTCTCATAACACACATGCAAGAAATACACATGGGATGTCTCATAATACACATGCAAGAAATACACATGAGATGTCTCATAATACACATGCAAGGGATACACATGGGATGTCTCATAATAAACATGCAAGAGATACACATCGGATGTCTCATAACACACATGCAAGAGATACACATGGGATGTCTCATAATACACATGCAAGAAATACACTTGGGATGTCTCATAATACACATGCAAGAAATACACATGGGATGTCTAATAACGCAGATGCAAGAGTTACACATCGGATGTCTCATAACACACATGCAAGAAATACACATCGGATGTCTCATAACACACATGCAAGAGATACATATCGGATGTCTCATAACACACATGCAAGAGATACACATTGGATGTCTCATAATACACATGCAAGAAATACACATCGTATGTCTAATAACGCAGATGCAAGAGATACACATCGGATGTCTCATAACACACATGCAAGAGATACACATGGGATGTCTCCTAACACACATGCAAGAGATACACATGGGATGTCTCATAATATACATGCAAGAAATACACATCGGATGACTATTAACACACATGCAAGAGATACACATAGAATGTCTAATAACACACATGCAAGAGATACACATGGGATGTCTCATAACACACATGCAAGAGATACACATCGGACGTCTCATAACACACATGCAAGAGATACACATTGGATGTCTCATAACACACATGCAAGAGTTACACATGGGATGTCTTATAATACACATGCAAGAGATACTCATCGGATGTCTAATATCACACATGCAAGAGATACACATCAGATGTCTCATAACACACATGCTAGAAATACACATGGGATGTCTCATAACACACATGCAAGAGATACACATCGGATGTCTCATAACACACATGCAAGAGATACACATGGGATGTCTCATAATACACATGCAAGAGATACACATCGGATGTCTCATAACACACATGCAAGAAATACACATCAGATGTCTCATAACACACATGCAAGAGATACACATCCGATGTTTATTAACACACATGCAAGAGATACACATGGGATGTCTCATAACACACATGCAAGAAATACACATCGGATGTCTCATAACGCACATGCAAGAGACACATGGGATGTCTCATAATACACATGCAAGAAATACACTTCAGATGTCTAATAACACACATGCAAGAGATGCACATCGGATGTCTAATAATACACATGCAAGAAATACACATTGAATGTCTCATAACACACATGCAAGAAATGCACATCGGATGTCTAATAACACACATGCAAGAGATACACATGGGATGTCTCATAACACACATGCATGAGATACACATGGGTTGTCTCATAACACACATGCAAGAGATACACATCGGATGTCTCGTAACACACATGCAAGAGATGAACGTCGAATGTCTCATAACACACATGCAAGAGATACACATGGGATGTCTCATAACACACATGCAAGAGATACACATCAGATGTCTCATAACACACATGCAAGAGATACACATTGGATGTCTCATAACACACATGCAACAGATACACATGGGATGTCTCATAACACACATGCATGAGATACACATGGGATGTCTCATAACACACATGCAAGAGATACACATCGGATGTCTCATACCACACATGCAAGAGATGAACATCGAATGTCTCATAACACACATGCAAGAAATACACATGGGATGTCTCATAACACACATGCAAGAGATACACATCAGATGTCTCATAGCACACATGCAAGAGATACACATTGGATGTCTCATAACACACATGCAAGAGATACACATGGGATGTCTCATAACACACATGCATGAGATACACATGGGATGTCTCATAACACACATGCAAGAGATACACATCAGATGTGTCATAACACACATGCAAGAGATACACATCGGATGTGTCATAACACACATGCAAGAGATACACATCAGATGTGTCATAACACACATGCAAGAGATACACATTTGATGTCTCATAACACACATGCAAGAGATATACATCGGATGTCTCATAACACACATGCAAGGAATACACATCGGACGTCTCATAATACACATGCAAGAGATACACATCGGATATCTCATAACACACATGCAAGAGATACACATCGGATGTCTCATAACACACATGCAAGAAATACACATCGGATGTCTCATAACACACATGCAAGAGATACATATCGCATGTCTCATAACACACATGCAAGAGATACACATTGGATGTCTCATAACACACATGGAAGAGATACACATGGGATGTCTAATAACGCAGATGCAAGAGATACACATCGGATGTCTCATAACACACATGCAAGAAATACACATCGGATGTCTCATAACACACATGCAAGAGATACATATCGGATGTCTCATAACACACATGCAAGAGATACACATTGGATGTCTCATAATACACATGCAAGAAATACACATCGGATGTCTAATAACGCAGATGCAAGAGATACACATCGGATGTCTCATAACACACATGCAAGAGATACATATGGGATGTCTCCTAACACACATGCAAGAGATACACATGGGATGTCTCATAATATACATGCAAGAAATACACATCGGATGACTATTAACACACATGCAAGAGATACACATAGAATGTCTAATAACACACATGCAAGAGATACACATGGGATGTCTCATAACACAAATGCAAGAGATACACATTGGATGTCTCATAACACACATACAAGAGATACACATCGGACGTCTCACAACACACATGCAAGAGATACACATCGGATGTCTCATAACACACATGCAAGAGTTACACATGGGATGTCTTATAATACACATGCAAGAGATACTCATCGGATGTCTAATATCACGCATGCAAGAGATACACATCAGATGTCTCATAACAAACATGCGAGAAATACACATGGGATGTCTCATAACACACATGCAAGAGATACACATCGGATGTCTCATAACACACATGCAAGAGATACACATGGGATGTCTCATAATACACATGCAAGAGATACACATCGGATGTCTCATAACACATATGCAAGAAATACACATCAGATGTCTCATAACACACATGCAAGAGATACACATCCGATGTCTAATAACACACATGCAAGAGATACACATGGGATGTCTCATAACACACATGCAAGAAATACACATCGGATGTCTCATAACGCACATGCAAGAGACACATGGGATGTCTCATAATACACATGCAAGAAATACACATCAGATGTCTAATAACACACATGCAAGAGATGCACATCGGATGTCTAATAATACACATGCAAGAAATACACATCGAATGTCTCATAACACACATGCAAGAAATGCACATCGGATGTCTAATAACACACATGCAAGAGATACACATGGGATGTCTCATAACACACATGCATGAGATACACATGGGATGTCTCATAACACACATGCAAGAGATACACATCGGATGTCTCATACCACACATGCAAGAGATGAACGTCGAATGTCTCATAACACACATGCAAGAGATACACATGGGATGTCTCATAACACACATGCAAGAGATACACATCAGATGTCTCATAACACACATGCAAGAGATACACATTGGATGTCTCATAACACACATGCAAGAGATACACATGGGATGTCTCATAACACACATGCATGAGATACACATGGGATGTCTCATAACACACATGGAAGAGATACACATCAGATGTCTCATACCACACATGCAAGAGATGAACATCAAATGTCTCATAACACACATGCAAGAAATACACATGGGATGTCTCATAACACACATGCAAGAGATACACATCAGATGTCTCATAACACACATGCAAGAGATACACATTGGATGTCTCATAACACACATGCAAGAGATACACATGTGATGTCTCATAACATATATGCATGAGATACACATGGGATGTCTCATAACACACATGCAAGAGATACACATCAGATGTGTCATAACACACATGCAAGAGATACACATCGGATGTGTCATAACACACATGCAAGAGATACACATCAGATGTGTCATAACACACATGCAAGAGATACACATTGGATGTCTCATAACACACATGCAAGAGATGAACATCGAATGTCTCATAACACACATGCAAGAGATACACATGGGATGTCTCATAACACACATGCAAGAGATACACATCAGATGTCTCATAACACACATGCAAGAGATACACATTTGATGTCTCATAACACACATGCAAGAGATACACATCGGATGTCTCATAACACACATGCAAGAGATACACATCAGATGTGTCATAACACACATGCAAGAGATACACATTGGATGTCTCATAACACACATGCAAGAGATGAACATCGAATGTCTCATAACACACATGCAAGAGATACACATGGGATGTCTCATAACACACATGCAAAAGATACACATCAGATGTCTCATAACACACATGCAAGAGATACACATTGGATGTCTCATAACACACATGCAAGAGATACACATCGGATGTGTCATAACACACATGCAAGAGATACACATCGGATGTCTCATAACACACATGCAAGAGATACACATCAGATGTGTCATAACACACATGCAAGAGATACACATCGGATGTGTCATAACACACATGCAAGAGATACACATTGGATGTCTCATAACACACATGCAAGAAATACACATCGGATGTCTAATAATACACATGCAAGAGATACATATGGGATGTCTAATAATATCCATGCAAGAGATACACATCGGATGTCTCATAATAAACATTCAGGAGATACACGTGGGATGTCTCATAATACACATGCACGAGATACACATGAGATATCTCATAACACACATGCAAGAGATACACATCGGATGTCTCATAACACACATGCAAGAGATACACATCAGATGTCTCATAACACACATGCAAGAAATACACATCGGATGTCTCATAACACACATTCAAGAAATACACATCGGATGTCTCATAACACACATGCAAGAGATACACATCGGATGTCTCATAACACACATGCAAGAAATACACATCGGTTGTCTAATAATACACATGCAAGAGATACACATGGGATGTCTAATAATATACATGCAAGAGATACACATCGGATGTCTCATAATACACATGCAAGAGATACACATGGGATGTCTCATAATACACATGCACGAGATACACATGGGATGTCTCATAATACACATGCAGGAAATACACATGGGATGTCTAATAATACACATGCAAGGCATACACATGGGATGTTTCATAATACACATGCAAGAAATACACATTGGATGTCTCATAACACACATGCAAGAGATACACATGGGATGTCTCATAATACACATGCAAGAAATACACATTGGATGTCTCATAACACACATGCAAGGAATACACATTGGATGTCTCATAACACACATGCAAGGAATACACATTGGATGTCTCATAACACACATGCAAGGAATACACATCGGATGTCTCGTAACACACATGCAAGAAATGCACATCGGATGTCTCATAACACCCATGCAAGGAATACACATTGGATGTCTCATAATACACATGCAAGAGATACACATCGGATGCCTCATAACACACATGCAAGAAATACTCATTTTTACAGATAAATACCGACAGAAGCAGTCTATTTTCTGTCTGTATTGATTTTTAAAGTGGAAAAATACAGAAAATATGCTTATAGTGAGTGACTTTCCTTTTTTGTCCTTGATGAATTCCAGACCAATTGATAAGCAGGTAGAAACAATGGAGTTTTAAAAACAGGATCCTATTCCCTTAGATACAGGCATATGTTAATATATTTTTGTGTATAATGTACATATTTACCTGTTGGTGTACTGTTTAATTATTTTTAGCTACTTCAGTTGTTAAAACGTAACAGGCATCAACGTATGAGTGTCTTTATCAGTTAAATAAATGTGGAAACATTGTACCACTCTGTTTATTCTTAAAACATAACATAAATATGTGAGAGCAGCGCCCAGCCTGACCTGTAATACCTCCTCAGCCTGGCCTGGAATCCCCCCTTAGCCTGACCTGTAATACCCCCTCAGCCTGGCCTGGAATCCCCCCTTAGCCTGACCTGTAATACCACCGTAGCCAGGCCAGGAATCCCCTCTCAGTGATGCCTGGAAACCACCCTCAGCTTAGCCTGAATCCTCCCTCAGCCACGCCTGGAATACTCTCTCAGCCTTGACTGCAACTCCTCCTCAGTGGGCCCTGGAAACCCCCCTCAACCTGGCCTGAATCCACCCTGAGCAGGCCTGGAATCCCCACCTCCCCAGCCACGCTTGGAACACCCCTAAGTTTGGCCTGGAATCAACCCCTCAGCTGAGTCCGTGAACCCCCTTCAGCCTGGCCTCAAAACCACCCTCAGCCTGTTCTGCAATCCCCCCTCAGCCTGATTCGGAACCCGCTCTCATCCTGGTATGTAACGCGCTCTCAGCCTGGCCTGGAATCAGCTCTCAGCCTGGGTGGAATCAGCTCTCAGCCTGGCCTGGAATCAGCTCCCAGCCTGGCCTGGAATCAGCTCTCAGCCTGGCCTGGAATCAGCTCTCAGCCTGGCCTGCAATCAGCTCTCAGCCTGGCCTGCAATCAGCTCTCAGCCTGGCCTGGAATCAGCTCTCAGCCTGGCCTGGAATCAGCTCTCATCCTGGGTGGAATCAGCTCTTAGCCTGGGTGGAATCAGCTCTTAGCCTGGGTGGAATCAGCTCTTAGCCTGGCCTGTAATCCGCTCTCAGCCTGGGTGGAATCAGTTCTCAGCCTGGGTGGAATCAGCTCTTAGCCTGAGTGGAATCAGCTCTCAGCCTGGGTGGAATCAGCTCTCAGCCTGGCCTGTAATCCGCTCTCAGCCTGGGTGGAATCAGCCCGCAGCCTTGTAGCAAGGCGCAGCCTAAGGGGGTGGGGGTCCCAAACTCAGCGTGCTCAGGAATACAACCCACATGGTCTTATAGTGCTGACAGGAAGACCCCGAGCAGTCTCCGGTTGTTTATTTATCTCCTCAGGTTGAGCCCGCCCCATGGAGTGCATGCAATGTTATGTTATGTTAAGGTGATTTATAGAGCGCATGGCTACCCCAGCAACGGGACATCCCAGCGCTAGCGGAATAGACAGCAGAGGTGAAGGAAAAAGCTAAGGAAAGGACAGCCCAGAAATGACCGGTGCAGGTGCCACGGGCAAGAGTGCCCCGGCTAGATAGAAGAAAATAGCCAGGTTTTAATCTGTTTTCTGAAGGCCAAGTGATTCTGGGTGTGGCGGGCTGCAATTGGGATAGAACTCCAAAGGGCAGGAGCTAGAGACCTAAAAGAGCGTCCGCCCGCTCTGCTCCTGCGCACCCTGGGAGTGCAGGCTAAGTGCAAATCAGCAGAGCGCAGAGCTCGAGTTGGAACATATAAAGAGCATAGACCCTGCAGAATCTGGGGACCCTGATTAAACAGGATCTTATGAAGGGTACAGAGAGTTTTAAAATGAATTCTCTGTTCGACCGGGAGCCAGTGTAAATGATGCAAAATGTGGGAGGTGTGGCAATGTTTAGGGAGGGCAAACAGTGTGCGGGCGGCAGCATTCTGTGCCCGTTGCAGTCTCTTCATGACCGTTTTATTTGTGCCCAGTAAGAGTCCGTTGCAGTAGTCCAGACGAGACAAGACTACTGATTGAATGATCACCTGACGAATGGGTGCAGTAAAAAATCCTAAAATGGGTTTCAGCCCACGTAAGTGGGCAAAGCAAGTGCCTGCCACTTTTTTTGCATGCAATTCAAAGGAGAAGGAGTTATCCATCAGGACTCCTAAGTTTTTTACTGAGTTTTTAGGCTGGGTGGGGGGGCCCAGTGCATCGGGCCTCCATAGGTCATCCCATGTATGCGAGTCTCTACCGAACAGAAGCACCTCTGTTTTAGAAGAGGTAAGTTGAAGATAGTTTGCTGCCAACCATTCTGAGATTACCATGATATCCTCCTGAAATCTCAGTTGGTCTTGACTGGGGTTTTTGGAAAAGGTGAATAGCGACTGCGTGTCGTCCGCGTACGAAAGCATATTAATCTCCCGAGCCTTGGCCAGACAGGCCAAAGGGCGGACGTACACGTTAAAAAGTGTGGAGCTCAGCGCAGAGCCCCGGGGAACACCGCAGTTGAGGGGATGGGTATTGCACTGGTATGGAGGAGCGTGAATCTGGAAAGAACGCTCGGACAAAAATGAGGCAAAGCAGGCCCAAGCTGTTCCACTGACCTTGATCTCCCTCATTCGATGGAGCAAGATCTCATGGGAGACCGTGTCGAAGGCCGCACTCGGGTCAAGCAGCACCAACACTGTGGTTCCGCCCTCATCCAGTGCTGCCCTCAGCTGCTCTGTGACTGCCAACAAAGTGGATTCTGTGCTATGCTTGGGCCGGAATCCGTTTTGCGACTTGTCCAAGATCTCATTATCCTCCAAGTACCTGGTAAGGATGGTGTTAACATGGGATTCCATGACCTTCACCAGGTAAGGGAGCAATGAGATGGGCCGAAAATTCTCAGGGGCTGATGCATCCAGTGTGGGCTTTTTTAGGATCGGAACAACCTTAGCGTGCTTCCAGGATTTAGGAAGCGCCGCTGACTGAAGTGATCTGTTAATCAAAACCCTCCCCTCTGTCAGGAGGCAGTCTTGGAACTTCATAAAAATGTCAGATTTAACAGGGTCGGCAGGAGAGCCGGATTTCACCTTGTTGGAGATAGTTACCATATCATTACAGGAGAGGGGAGGGGAAACTTGTAGTCTAGGAAAGGAATCCGAGATAGTGATAGAAGGCCGTGGTTCAGGTACCACCGTACGCACATCAAGGGTAGTATTGATACATTGCATGGTAGAGCCCGGACGGCTCTCTACAAGCCTGGCCAGGAATCAGCACTCGGCCTGACCTGGAATCAGCTCTCAGCCTGACCCGGAATCAGCTCTCAGCCTGACCTGGAATCAGCACTCAGCCTGGCCCGGAATCATCTCTCAGCCTGACCTGGAATCATCTCTCAGCCTGGCCTGGAATCAGCTCTCAGCCTGGCCTGGAATCAGCTCTCAGCCTGACCTGGAATCATCTCTCAGCCTGACCTGGAATCAGCTCTCAGCCTGGCCTGGAATAATCTCTCAGCCTGACCTGGAATCATCTCTCAGCCTGACCTGGAATCAGCTCTCAGCCTGGCCCGGAATCAGCCCTCAGCCTGACCTGGAATCAGCTCTCAGCCTGACCTGGAATCATCTCTCAGCCTGACCTGGAATCAGCTCTCAGCCTGACCTGGAATCAGCTCTCAGCCTGGCCCGGAATCATCTCTCAGCCTGGCCCGGAATCATCTCTCAGCCTGGTCCGGAATCATCTCTCAGCCTGACCTGGACTCAGCTCTCAGCCTGACCTGGAATCAGCTCTCAGCCTGACCTGGAATCAGCTCTCAGCCTGACCTGGAATCAGCTCTCAGCCTGGCCCGGAATCATCTCTCAGCCTGGCCCGGAATCATCTCTCAGCCTGGTCCGGAATCATCTCTCAGCCTGACCTGGACTCAGCTCTCAGCCTGACCTGGAATCAGCTCTCAGCCTGACCTGGAATCAGCTCTCAGCCTGACCTGGAATCAGCTCTCAGCCTGACCTGGAATCAGCTCTCAGCCTGACCTGGAATCAGCTCTCCATTACTATAAATGGGTTATCCCAAAAAGTCAAAGGACCTGGGTATCGATTAGTACAGGAGACAAAGGGGTCCTAGACATTGAAATTGAACTACTGCAATAAATGATACACGTATTACATATTCCTTTGCGATTAGATCCTGAAAAAGAAAACAAAATCCAGATACATACGCAATTAAACCAGTACCCACTGATATGGATATGCAGAAAGTACAGTCAATTAACTTTCAGGCAGTTTATTCAATACTTATTTTCGAACAAACAGTTTACCATCAATTCAGAAGAGAGGGGTTACTACCAGGTTGTGTGTAGAAGTGAAGAGATTGGTGCTCATGTGAAGAGGTGAGAAAGTCAGAGAGAAAAAGGGGATAATTCTACCGTATTATATATCCTGCTAGGGCCAATGTCCTTAGCAATTGAAAAAGAGCCTGCCCCTGCTGTCATTCACAACATATCCATTTCTCATTGTTTCTTGAACAGCGATACTTCATCTGTGCTCATGGTTGAGGGGCGGGGTACATAGGGTACAGGCCCAAATAGGGGGGACGTCGTCGACGCTTCGACCCTGGTGCATTAAGGGTAAGTGAATTCCTCAGCTACGGGTCTTCCTCAGGATGGGGAATGGAGAGAACCTAGTTTGAAGCATGTAACGCCCCAGCGATACGGTGGGCAACCCGTTAATGATGTGCATTATCGCTCAAAACAGAGTCAAATGGGCCATAGTGAAAGCGTCCAAAATTAGGGGATGAGTCCCTTGTCAACCGCTTTGCTGGCAGCGGTGACATTGTCACAAAGTTGTATGAATATAACGAATTCTACCATCCAAATGTTTTCAAAACCTCAAGGGGGCTCCGTCTAACAGAATCAGCTCACAGCCTAGAATCAGCTCTCAGCCTGACGCTGAATCAGCTCTCGGCCTAGAATCAACCCTCAGCCAGGCCTGGAATCAGCTCCCAGTCTGGCATCTGCAGACCTTTACTGACCAACAGTGATGCCGGTGGGACCCTCGTGTATCTCTTGGGTTTGTGAAGAACCGAGGGGGACATAAGTTAGGTGACACAAAGAAACCATCAGCCACCATCCTACCCCCAGCGATTCACAATGAATCATTCATGATAATAAAAAATATTCAGACAAAATATTGAGAAAAAAATTCAAGATGCAGAAATACCGATGTTTAATATATCTTTGTTGTTAATATCGATATGAAAAATATCTATGTTGTTAATATCGATATTAAAAATATCTATGTTGTGAATATAGTTTATAAAAATATAATTGTTCATAATATCGTTTTTGAATTCTTTTTATGTATTTTACTATATATTTTAATTGTATATATTACAAATTGTTTCTATAATTATTGCTAATTTTCTTAATATAGTTTATACATTTTTTGTAACTATTAAATGTAATTTAAAAGTTTATTTTCATTTTTAGTGCCATCATGGATTGTGGGGTCTATAGGACTACAGGGTGGGAAGTAAATTAAATATAATTATTCAATACTTTTTAATCAATATTGATTAGTTGATTGATAATTATGTTAATTGTGTAAATACATTTAGTAATTAAGTTAAGTTTTAGGTGTGGGCTTGTGAGTTTGTATGGGTATAAGGTGAAAAGTTATTTATTTATAATTAATTTATTTTTAATGAATTGATAATCATGTAAGTTGTGTAATTAATGTACTTTTTTGTTGTATTTTTTGTGTGAGTTGTAGTTTCTGTAGGGGTAGATGGTGTGAAGGAAATTAACTCTAATAATTAATGTTAGTTAATTATTATTTAATTGATAATTATGTAAATTGTGTAATTAAGATATTTTTTGAGTTATATACTAGGTGAGGGTGGGAAGTTAATTAAATAAAATTATTTTATTAGTAGTTAATTATTAATAATTGTTTAATTGATAATTATATTAATTATGTAATTAAGATTGTTTTTATTTATATATTAGGTCTGAGTTGTTGGATTTATAGGGCTAAAGGGTGGTACGTTATTTATGTGTATAATGATATTAATTATTAGTCAATTACTATTAATTGTTTAATTATGTAAAATGTGTAATTATTATAATTTGTAAAATATATTTTAGGTGTGTGTTCAGTTTGTAGAGGTATATGGTTATTAAAGTAATAATAAATGTAAAAATAGCTATTCATTCATTAAAAATTGTGTTATTAACTATGTTATGTGTTAACTGTGTTATGCTTTTTAATTGTAATTAACATTATATTTGTTGGTTCTTATGAAGTGAGAATATAGAGTGGTATTTTTATTATATTAATATTATTCGTTTTAATTTTAATTATTTAAAAAACAAGCTGTTCTTATTTAATTACAAACAAAACAACTTTCAAATTTAGTAAACTTATTTTACAAATTAAAAACATTACTAAAAAATACTATAATTTTAAATAAACAAAAACATAATAATATAAATGTTGTAATAAGTTGTAAGTATCCTTGATCTTTACCTTGGTTTTCCCCTTCTTACCTTCCCCCCCTTCGCCCTTCTACCCTTGGTATCTCCCTCCTTGGAACTTTGGATGTGAAGCTCAACTTAGAATGTTGTTACAGCAAACAAATGATGAACAGAATGCTGACAATGCAAACATTCTCCCCCAGTCAAAGGATCTGGGTTAAATCCATTGTTCTCTTGCTCACTACGCCACCCTAGTTTGGACCCAGCCATATGCAAATCAGCCTTGACCATGTGCCTCATGGGAACAGTCCAGACCGAACTGCCAGGCCAGGTCCTCCCTGGACCGGAAACAAGCATCCGTGGACCGGTCTCAGAGTATGTCACCCTTCTTCAGCCAGGCCAGCTTGAATCCAGTGGCGCATTGAGCAAGGGACCCACCTCTGGGCATACCCATCCCACTTAGGGCGAAAAGTGTTACAGCAAGCAAATGATGAACGGAATGCTGACAATGCAAACATTCTCCCCCAGTCAAAAGATCCGGGTTAAATCCATTGTTCTTTTGTCCTCTACGCCACCCCCGTTTGGACCCAGCCATATGTCTGTCCATCAATTGTTCTTTTTGCATTTGTCACTCTGAGTGGGACGGGTATGCTCAGACGTGATTCCCGTGCTCTCCATGCCACTGGAATCAAGCTATCCTGGCTGATGAGGGCTGAAAGCCCGAAACCGGTCCTAGGATGCTTGTTTCCAGTCCAGGGAGGACCTGGCTTGGCAGTTCAGGCTGGACTGTTCCCATGGAGCACAGGGTCATGACTGATTTGCATATGGCTGGGTTCAAACTGGAATGGCATGGTGAGCAAAAAATCGATGGATTTAGGCCCAGATCTCTGTACTGGGGTGAATTTATGACATTGTTCTGCATTCTGTCCATCAACTGTTGTTTTTGCATTTGTCACCCTGAGTGAGATGGGTATGCTCAGACGTGAGTCCCATGCTCTCCACACCACTGGAGTCAAGCTATCCTGGCTGATGAGGGCTGAAAGCCCGAAACCGGTCCTAGGAGGCTTGTTTTCAGTCCAGTGAGGACCTGGCAGTTCAGGCTGGACTGTTCCCATGGGGCACAGGGTCAAGACTGATTTGCATATGGCTGGGTCCAAACTGGAATGGCATGTTGAGCAAAAAAAACTATGGATTTAGGCCCAGATCTTTGTACTGGGGTGAATGTATGACATTGTTATGCATTCTGTCCATTAAGTGTTGTTTTTTCAACTTAGAATGTTGGTGCACTGCTTGTCAGTTGGTGCTTAAGAATCCGTGAATAAAGGACGTCATTTACCCTTTGGAGTTTTCATTTTTCTCATAACATTTTGGAGACGATTCCCTCTCTCCTTTACTGCGCTGGGGGCAGTCTCCTGGTTCTCTCCCCTTTATTCCTGCTTCACCAACTGCTTTTACGGATCTGCAGTCACACACTGGTCTTTTCCTGCTTTTTACTTCGACATTGTGGTGAGTGCTGTGCTGTTAAAATGTTACTCGGTTCTCCGATTCAACTTTAATCTGGGGCATGGCACTACTCCGGTCGATGTGGAGTATTGGATCTGGACTAAATGAATTCATTACAAGTGTAATCTGTTTTGTGGTGTGTGTGATCCATAGTGTGTGGGCGCGTCACGGACTTCTGCCTGAAATTAAAGCTGTTGATGCCACATGTTTCTCGCTTATTTGAGGCATTTGAACAGCTGATTCTGGTGCGTGAAATTTACAAGCTTGTTAACTGAGGAGAGTTGCGGTGCGCCTTTCTTATTTGTCCAGTAGGTGGCGGCAGTGTTTCCTTACTACCATCAGCCGGGAACAACAATGTACAAGGAGGTAAACAGCGTTTACAACGCAACTTTTACCACGCACTACCTTTACCACGCAACTTTTACAACGCAAGTCGTTACAACGACTTGCGCTGGGGGTGCTGTAGGATAGGGAATAGTTTAATTTACTATCCAAAACCTTCCCTACTATCCACGGGGACTGGAGTTGGAATAGTAAATTTAACTATTCCCTATCCAGCGCCCCCAACGCAAGTCGTTGTAACGACTTGCGTTGTCAAAGTTGCGTGGTAAAGGCATGCGTTGTAAAAGCATGCGTAGTAACGACATACATCCGTACAAGGACTTATCTAACAGAAGTCGATCTTCGTATGCCAAGTTACGATTTACAGCAATTCTCAGCTGTTGCTGAGTGATGCTGTCCCGCTCCTTCCTCATAGCCTTGGGAGCAGAGTCGGTTGTGTATCGTTCATGCTGAGTGAATTCTTTTTGTTTATTTTCTCTTCCCTCACGTCTCGGGCTGATTTCCAGCGTGAGGCTGACACTTTTGTCAGCTGAAAGGAATTGGGTACTTATTCCACTTCTACCCAGCAGGGGGCAGCATTCTCCACATTACATCTTTCCCTGCCTTCTGGAGAGCGAGTTGGGTGTCAATTTCCTGCTCGTCAGTTTCATCACCAGCTGACTCTAACGGTGGTTCTGCATTCATCACTCTTACTGGAAAAAAACTTTACTGCTTTTTTATTTCTCCTCAGAACTTAAAATTGCCTTTATTTCCTCAGCTGTTAATGTTTTCTTCCTTAAATACTTTGAGCTCAAGGAAGACTCCAGGCATCACCTTGAGTTTCTACTTAACTCTGCTGTAGCATTGTGGAGCACATGACTTTTGGGACTTGTTGTTTAAACAGAGACTGTTTTTCCACCCGCCTACCTTCATTAACGCTGACGGGCACAGCTTTCCATTGTCCTCGGATATTCTACATTCCTCTATTCGAGAATCCCATGTCATTTTAGCCTGTCAGTTCTACTCAACGCTCATAAGCACAACTTACCAATTATACAGTTACTATTTGGATGCTTCATTATGTGCTCTCCTTCGCTGATGGGCACAGCTTATAGGTAGATTTTCACCATAAAGCTTGTTCTTTAAACTCTTTGTACAGTCCAGTATTATACAGTTCCAGTTTATTACATTTTCTATTCAGTTTTTTATCCTTTACATAATTTCTGAATCTTTTTCTCCCTTAACTCCTTCTCATACATACCTTTTATTCTATTGTTCTCCTTCCTCTATTTTTTCTCCTTTTTATCTCCCTTTCTTTTCTTATTCAATCAATCAATCAATCATATCATTTGTAAAGCGCACTACTCACCCGTGAGGGTCTCAAGGCGCTGGGGTGGGGAGTGCTGCTACTGCTCGAAAAGCCAGGTCTTCAGGAGTTTTCTGAAGGTAAGTAGGTCCGGGGTCTGCCGTAGGTGGATGGGGAGGTTGTTCTAGGTCTTGGCGGCGAGGTGGAGAAGGATCTGCCGCCTGAGGTCGCTCTTCAGAAGCGGGGGACTGTAACGAGGGCAAGGTCGGCGGAGCGGAGCTGGCGGGTGGGGGTGTAGAAGGTGAGTCGTCTGTTGAGGTACGTTGGTCCGGTGTTGTGGAGTGCCTTGTGTGCGTGGGTGAGGAGCTTGAAGGTTATCCTCTTGTTGACCGGGAGCCAGTGCAGGTCTCTCAGGTGGGGAGGGATGTCGAGAATCAGGCGGGCAGGGGCATTCTGGATGCGTTGCAATGTCTCAACCTCCTTCTTTCCTTAATGAGGAGGGCCAGCCTCTTATTCCTTGGAAGAAATGGGTGAATCTTTTTGAGTCATATTTAATAGCGATAAGGGGTGACAGATTCTCTTATGTACGTAAGCAACAAATTCTTTTGCATAATTTAGGTAAACATGCAAGTAAAATATATGATGATTTACCAGATCTTGCTGAGGAAGATCAAAGTTCTAATGAAGATGCAATGGGGTATACTCAAAAAGATGTTTACCATAACACCCTTAATAAATTGGAAATGTAATTTGGGGAAAAACTGAATATAGTTCGTCAACGACACAAGTTATTTTCCAGAGCACAAGAGAAGAACGTGAAAGTTGTTAATTACATAGCAGTTTTAAGAGGATTAGCTGCCACATGTGATTTTGGCACCTTAACAGAATCTCTGATTAGAGACCAATTGGTGCGTTGTACACGTGATAATAAGATTCAGGAGAAATTATTGTCTGACGCATCCTGATCTCAAACAAGCAATAGACATTGCAAAGAGTATTGAACATACTGCCTTCTGTATGAGCGAAATGAAAGAGAATATTGATGTAAAACAAGTAACGGAGAAGAATGTATGTAGAATTTCTGATAAGGATGTCTAAAACAAACCGGTCATTGTAGAAAACTATAATCAAAGAATTGAACCTACTAAATTGAAATGTTATAGGTGTGGGAATGCTAACCATTTAGCTAATAACATTCGCTGCCCTGCCAGAGGTGTGATATGTAAGAAATGCAATAAAAGAGGGCATTTTTCAAAGGTTTGTAAAGATATAAAGAGCAAAGTGACACACTTAATCAACTGTGAAGAAACTCCCAGTGAAGATATCATTTTCACATTGCTAATAATTTGCAATTATCCCACTTGTGACATATTGTTGGATGAACTTTCCTTCACAGTTTTTGCTGATTCTTCCTCTCCATTTACTTTGATTAATGAAAAATATTTTCTGGTAAGGTATAAAGACAAGAATTACGAATGTTTACCACCTGACGTTAACCCCGGTGGCTATACCAATGATCCGATACCATTATTTAGAATGCTAGTTATGCAAATAGGATTCAAAAATAGGTCTACGGTTGGAAATGTTTACATACCAAAAAGTGGTTCAAATTTGCTAGGGTGGAAACACCAAAAGGATCTTGGGATCAAATTAGATCCCAATGCCTCTGAACCAGTCTATCCTGTTGATGAGTCCATAACAGGATATGACATGTGTGAAAGATTTCCCCAAGTTTTCTCCAACAAGCTGGGGTTACTTAAAGGCTACCTCCATAAGATTAAACTCAAAGATCATATCAAACCAGTTGTTCATAAGGTTAGATCAGTCCCTTTACTTCTACGTACCCCTTTGAAAGAAGAGTTGGATAAATTGGAAGCCAATGGAATTATTGAGGGAATTGAGAGTTCAGAGTGGGTCACCCCCATTGTTATAGCAACCAAAGAAGGGGGAAAGAGCATCAGGTTGTGTGTTGACTTAAGAAACCTTAACGCTAATATATGGGTTGATAGACATCCTCTCCAAAACATCAATGAGATGCTTAGTGTAATACAAGGTGCCAAGTACTTTAGTGTTTTGGATCTTTCGTCAGTATACCATCAGGTAACTCTTCACCCTGACTCAAACGCTCTCACATCTTTCATTACTGCTTTTGGAGCGTATCAGTATTGCAGGATGCCCTTTGGATTAGCGTCCGCTGCAGCTGTATTTCAGAGTATCATGCAGCACATTTTACAGGGCATTAATAAAGTTCTGTGCTTTCAGGAAGATATTCTTATGTATGGTGAATCAAAAGAGGAACACAACAAAGTTCTTAAGAAATTGAGCAGAGCAGGTTTTACCACACAAATTAATAAATGCAAAATTGGTGTACAATCTGTGGTTTACCTTGGCCATACTATTACCAGTGAAGGGATAATTCCCAAGCCTAGTCGTGTCGATGCAGTTAGATTGGCCCCTGCACCATCCAATAAAGAGGAACTTAAGTTGTCCTTAGGTTTAATTGAATATATTTCCAAATTTGTGAGAAATGTTGCTGAGTGTGTACATTCTCTAAGATCTTTGTTAAAGAAAGGTACCACATTTGAATGGAATGTTTATTGCCAAAAAGAATTTGCTCATATCAAACAAGCCATTTCCGATTCTCCTTTATTAAGTATGTTTAATCCTAATGCTAAAACCTTTTTAAGCCCTGACGCAAGCATGAAAGGATTAGAAGCATCCCTCATTCAAAGTGTGGATTGTGAAGAGAAAGTTATAGCCTTTGCCTCGAGAACCCTCAGTGTCCCTGAACGCAACTACTCTACCATGGAGAAGGAGGCTCTTGCCCGTTTTTGGGCAATTAATCATTTTAATTTTTTTCTATGGGGCATTCCATTCTCTTTAAAGACTGATCACAAACCCTTGATACCTCTATTCTTCACAAAGTCAATTGAGAAGGCCACACCCCGCATCTCGCAATGGGTGTTAGGTTTACAAGGGTTCAATTACAGCATGATTTTTGTACCAGGAGAAAAGAATCTGGTTGCAGACTATCTATCTAGACTTCCTATAGAATCGGAGGGTGTCTATAATGAATTCTCAGACTGTAGCATTCTTGCCATTGACATTCCTGCAATTAATAAAGATGAATGGATGAAATGCATCCAAGATGATGACACTTTTACTCCTCTCAAATAATTCATCTGTAAAGGGTGGCCTAATAACATCAAAGATATTCCAGAGAATCTAAAGCCTTTTTGGATTGTAAGAGATGAACTATCCATAATTAGTGATAACATACATTGATGCAATAAAATTTTACCAGCAAAAGGCATGTATGAACGTATTATTCAAATTGCTCACGAAGGTCATCCCGGCAGAAGTTTAACCAAAAGCAAGATTAGGAAAGACTACTGGTTTCCCAACATGGACTCTTTATCTGAAATTGTAGTAAAATATTACTTTGCATGTGGGTCAAGTGACAAAACCAAAATTATTCGCAAATCTCCTCTCCTCCCTGTTCCTGTTCCTTCAAAACCATGGGACAAGTTAGGACTCGACATCATAGGTCCTCTCTATCACTTAGGGGTAGATTTACAAGCCCCTTGCGCCACTTTTGCGTCACTTTTAACATGGGAAAAGGGACGCAAAAGTAGCGCAAGGGGCTTGTAAATCTGCCCCTTAGTCCACAGCAGAGATTCATGTTTGTGCTTATTGACTATCATTCACATTGGATTTGCACTAAATTTGTCACTTCTATTACCACTATCACTCTCATTGAATTCCTTAAGGACACGTTCTTCGTCGAAGGGATTCCTAACACCATTGTCACCGACAATTGTGTTCAATTCACTTCCGAGGATATGAAACATTTTATGAACATGTTGTCCATCACTCATATTAAATCTCCCCTCTACTGTCCCAAAGCCAACTGATTCATTAAAAGGACCAACAGAATGATAAAAGACACTATCCAATTGGCTTGTATCTCTAAAGAACCAGTAGATGAAGCCATAAAAAATGTTTATGGTCCTACCATAATACCCCCAATAGCATTTCTGGAATCTCTCCTTTTACTTCTCTCAAAGAGAGGAATCCTGGCTCCAAGTTACCTCCTAGCTCGCTAAATGGGGGATGTCCAGTGTGGTTGACAGATCAGCTGTTTTGGACAAAGTTGCTGAGCATCAATCTGAGTACAAAGCCAAATATGATCAAAAGTGGGGAACAAGTAACAGAGATTGGCGCACTGGTCAATGGGTAGTAATCAAAAGACCTTATACAGCTCATTCTAAGAGCTCATCTTTCTCCAAACCTTTGAGGATTAAAAAAGTTAACAGAAACTCGGTTCTACTGGAAGATGGAAGCACTTGGAGCATGGACAATGTAGCTAATTGCCCCAGTGTATTCATAACTGACAATAATGGTCCGGACGAGCCGGTGGTCACATTTCCTATGATTAAACCAACCAAAGATGTCAGAAGTCGCCGTCATCCTTGTTGGCAAAATGACTTCCTAATGTAATTTCTTGTAATGCAATTTGCCATTGTTTTCCTTAGTTTTTTTTCCTTCCATTGTAAGGGAGATGTGTTGTAATAAGTTGTAAGTATCCTTGATCTTTACCTTGGTTTTCCCCTTCTTACCTCCCCCCCCCACCCTCTGCCCTTCTGCCCTTGGTATCCCCCTCCTTGGAAATTTGGATGTGACCCTCAACTTAAAATGTTGGCACACTGCTTGTCAATTGGTGCTTGAGAACCAGTGAATAAAGGACGTTACTTACCCTTTGGAGTTTTCATAACAATAAATTATAACAATATCAAATAAATAAAAAAATATGAAGTGTAATACATATACTGTTCCCACTACCATTTATACAAAACTATGCAAACTATTATTGTAAATATATAAACAAATTTACTACTCACACTTCACGCAATGGACAAATAATAAAACTGGGTACAATTTACAAATTCCCCTCCAATAAATGCAACAGTAGTAAAAATGTTGGATTGATAATAGGTAATATGTACTGTACCCATTCCAGCCAGTACAACAGTAGCAAAATTGAGTGTGGAGGGCTAAAATTTACTATTTACACTCCAATCACTACAACAGTAGGGAAAGGGATGGATTGGGGATGGGTACAATGTACTATTCCCACACCAACGAGTGCAGCAGTAGGGAAAGTGTTGAATTGTGGAGAGGTAAAATATACTATTCCCACTCCAGTCAATACAACAGTCAGATAAGAGTTGGATAGCAGAGGGGCAAAATGTCATATTCCCACTTCAGTCAGGACAACAATAGGGAAAGTGTTGGAAAGCGGAGGAGTAAAATGTACTATTCCCACTCCAGTCAGTCTAACAATAAGAAAAGTGTTGGACTGTGGAGGAGTAAAATTTACTATACCCATTCCAGCCAGTACAACAGTAGGGAAAGTGTTTGATTGCAGAGGGTAAAATATAATATTCCCACTACAGTCTATGGAACAGTAAAGAAAGTATAGGATTGTTGAGGGGTAAAATGTACTATTCCCACTCCAGTCAGAACAACAAAAGGGAAAGTGTTGGATAGCAGAGGTGTACAATTTCCTATTCCTACTGCAATGAGTGCAACAGTAGGGAATGTGTTGGACAGAGGAGGGGTAAGATGTACTATTCCCACTTCAATAAGTACAACAGTATATCACGATATTTTAGACTCAATATTCTGGTATGACCCTTTCAAATATGGTCTTAGTGGGTGTGTGTTCAACCGTGGACGCCATCTTTGGATGGGTTTGTTAAGATAATGCAATTCTATAATCATACAATTCTAGGTGTCTGCAGCACAAGCAGGCACACGTTCCATCACAGGTGGCCATTTTAAAAGGGCTTAAATAACATGTTCACATGCTTGTCCATTGGCACCTAGAAGTTAAAAAACTGAAAAGCTAAAAAAATATATATATGTGGAATGGGGGTGGAGGAGCAATGGAGGAGCAGTTGATTTGGGTGTTAAAAATGAGTGGGATGTGGTCAGCGAAGCAATGGGCCAGCTGGGGGCTTTAGAGGCTGGGGAAGCAAAACAGAACAAAGGGTTGGAAAATGACAGGGAAAGCAGCACATGGAGAGAGAGTAAGAAAACACATGCACTCCCGTGGAGAGCTTAAAGTGAAAGAAAAAAGAGTTCCCTGAGCGCAAGCACCATCTGCAGTGGATGATACAAGACACTCAGGACAGAGTGAGCAGAAATGCACATGAACAGGGAGGAAATCCATCAAATCAGAAGCAACAACTGTGACAGGCGACATGCGACAGACAACAAAGCCATCAAGCGCAAGCTAGGAGCTGACCCAAAGTCCCAAAGTCCACTCTATATTTGAAACATTACGTCTGGCCAACATATCCCTCAGGGTCGATATCAGACTCACAGACCTAGCCAGAGGACAGTCACCAAGGGGCATATCAGCAAGGGCTTTATCTCAGCTTTTTTGGCTTTAAAACCCAGAAAAGCAGAGATAAAACCATTGCCCTATAAGCAAGAGGTTGCTAACATGCATATACGCATGTTAGCGGATGTATGACGTTACAACGCATACTTTTACAACGCATACCATTACAACGCATTTTGTACAATGCAACATCCATTACAACGCATTCCATTACAACGCATGCCATTACAACGAATATTGTTAAACTACCTTTACAACGCATTCCATTACAACGCATACTACCTTTACAACGCATACCATTACAACGCATAACATTACATTGCATGTTTGGTAAGTATTGGATAGTGTAGGGGTAAAAATTACTATTCTAACTCCAGGGGGTGCAACAGTAGGGAAAGTGTTGGATGGTAATGTTATGCGTTGTAATGGTATGCGTTGTAATTACTACGTTGTAATGACATGCGTTGTAATGGAATGCGTTGTAGTGTCATTCGTTGTAATGGTTGCGTTGTAAAGACATGCGTTGTAATGGATGTTGCGTTGTAAAAGTTTCGTTGTAAAGGTAGTGCGTTGTAAAAGTTGCGTTGTAAAGGTTGTTTCCCCATGTTAGCACCCTTTTGCACTACGCATACCTTTGCATCTCTAATGAGATGCAAAGTGGGCGTTCCTGACATACACTGCATGTCAGGACATCAATAGCGGGGCTTCACGCTATCAGCAAGGATGCCCTACCATTTTAGCAGACGTTATTTTTTGGAGAAAACTGCTGTTTTCTCCAAAAACTAACGTCTGCTAAATTCTTGACTAAGCCACCCCTAACATAGGGGGTGGATTCTGCTGATACGACCACAGGGTCATATCAGTAAGGTTATTGCTGTTTTGCAGGGAACATCGCTGGAAAACCAGCAATGTTCCCTGCAAAATGGCGATTTCCACACTATCACAGGAATTTTTATCGCCTTGGAGATACGTGCTGCTATTAATGCAATATCTCTGCGATAAAAACCTGCGATAGCGGGCGTTAGGGAAAGAAGCGCTAAGCACGCTTTGCGATAGTTATCGCAAAGCGTTGCTGATATGCCCCTAAATTCACCCTGTGCCTGCACCCACCTAAGACATGAAAACTCCAAGACAACTATCAGTCTAGGCTATCAATGTCACCGCCTCCTAGAGTCATTAAAATGCCCAGGGAATAATCAATGCATCCACTTGGAGGCATTTTTATTGAGCCCTTGCATCACACCAGGCATTGCAAGGCCTTGATTTTGACTTACCAAGCCCCACAAAGCCACCTTGAGAGGCCCTGCATGACCTGGCAAATAAAGAGTAACGCAAGGCAGCGTAAGTGCTTGGCGTAACGAAACTTGAGGGGGCCCCCCTGCAAACTACATGGAGGGGGCCCCCCTCCCATCCTCCGTGCCAGTCTAGAGCTCTCAGGCCAGCGACCCGCCATACTGCAGGGGATGCAGGGCTATTGTTACGCCGCTGTCTCCAATGCAGCCGTTATAAGTAACACTGGATGGTGGAGTTAAAGGTTGGGCTTAGTCTGCCAGCAGGCTATCATAGGTGGCGGTCCATTCATTACAGGGTCACTGCCATCAGTAGGCCGGGGCAGTTTGCCCAATGTTAGGTGGGTTTCCTGATGCAGACTCCTGTCATGATATACAACATCGAGCCCACTCATCGTTCAGTTTTGACAAAAGTGCATCCACTGCTCCTTCTCGTTTCCATTTTAAAACATTAGACAAAGCGACAATGCAGTATTTCAAAAGCAGATGTAACTACAAAGAGCACATTTTGATAATACATTTTTATTAGTAGACAATAGCAATCTTAAGAGGCATTGAATAGCTTCATACACACTGTGACCCCAATTCCATCACAGTCTCTCTCTCTCTCTCTCTCTCTCTCTCTCTCAATGAGTCAGTCTCTCTCTCTCAGTCAGTCAGTCTCTCTCTCTGTGTCATTCAGTCTCTCTCAGTTAGTCAGTCTGTCAGTCAGTCAGTCTGTCTGTCAGTCTCTCTCTCTCTCTCTCTCTGTCAGTCTGTCTGTCATTCGGTCTCTCTCTCTCTCTGTCAGTTTCTCAGCCAGTCAGTCTCTCCGTCAGTCAGTATTCAGACTCTGAGTCAGTCAGTCTCTACTCTCTCTCAACTCTGTCCACTCTCTCTCCACTGTCTCTCTCTCCACTGCCTCTCACTCACTCCCTTCTTTTTTTTTGGAGAGTTTTATATAGCGCAAACTAGAACCGAACCGAATCAGTTATCAGAGCGCTTTACATAGCACCAGTTACGTTACATGAGGACACACTTTCATCTTAGGCACGGGAGATTAAGTGATTTGCCCAGAATCACAGGAGGTTTCTGGCGTCGTTACCGAGACTCGAACCACGTTCCCCAGGTCCGAGGTCGAGCGCCCTAGCCGTTAGGCCAACACCTCTCCCCTTCTCTCTCTCTACTCTCTCTCCACTCTCTCTACTCTCTCTCCACTCTCTCTCTCTCTCCGCTCTCTATCCACTCTCTCTCCACTCTCTATCCACTCTCTCTCCACTCTCTCTCTCTCTCCGCTCTCTATCCACTCTCTCTCCACTCTCTCTCCACTCTCTCTCCGCTCTCTATCCACTCTCTCTCCACTCTCTCTCTCTCTCTCTACTCTCTCCACACTCTCTCCACTCTCTCTCTCTACTCTCTCTCCACTTTCTCTCTCTCCCCTCTCTCTCCCCTGTCTCCCTCCACTCTCTCTCCACTCTCTCTCCACTCTCTCTCCACTCTCTATCCACTCTCTCTCCACTCTCTCTCCACTCTCTATCCACTCTCTCTCCACTCTCTCTCCACTCTCTATCCACTCTCTCTCCACTCTCTCTACTCTCTCTCCACTCTATCGCTCCACTCTCTCTCTCTTCACGGTCTCTCTATCCACTGTCTCTCTCTCCACTCTCTCTCTCTACTCTCTCTCTACTCGCTCTACTCTCTCTACTCTCTCTCTCCACTCTCTTTCTCCACTCTTGCTCTCCACTCTCTCTCCACCCTCTCTCTCTCTCTCTCTTTCTCTTTCTCTCCCTCTCTCTTTCTCTCTCTCTCTTTCTCTCTCTCTCCCTCTCTCTCTCTCTCTCTCTCCCTCTCTCTTTCCCCCCTCTCTCTCTCCCCCTCTCTCTCTCTCCTCTCTCTCTCCCCCTCTCTCTCTCTCTCCCCCTCTCTCTCTCTCTCTCCTCTCTCCCTCTCTCTCTCTCTCTCTCCCTCTCTCTCTCTCTGTCTCTCTCTCTACTCTCTCTACTCTCTCTACTCTCTCTCTCCCCACTCTCTTTCTCCACTCTTGCTCTCCACTCTCTCTCCACCCTCTCTCTCTCTCTCTCTCTCTCTCTCTCTCTCTCTCTCTCTCTCTCTTGCTCTACTCTCTCTCTCACTCCACTCTCTCAGAAATGTTTCGGGGGTGGGGGGGGCACATTTGTTACTTCATCTCCATCCCCCTTGCACTCTTCTACCCTCTTGTGGAAAAATAGGACCCCTGTATAATTCTAGTACTCCTAGGACAGGGTAAATTACAAAGGCGAAAAACTTTCCTAGGCAGTCGATATCAGTAGCATTACATTGATTTATTCAGCAAGATATGGGGGATAACCCAAGCTCAGTGCAATCAAACTACAACTATTTAAAACATATAATTTCATCTTTATTGATGATTATTTAAAAAGATTGTTTCAGACACAAAAATACAAAAAATATACACAACATATACATACAGGTGCATATACATCAAATTAAACGTATTTACCATGAGTTACGGGTGGTAAGCACTTTGTCCCAGGTAATATAGACATATACAAATACATAAACTGCAGTTATACAAGAATTACAATCTAGAGCAAATATATAAAAAAGGATGAAATTTTATTTTGAGCAGTTGATATATTGGTGCAGATGGTAGCAATTGTAAGAGTTCTCTACGCGTGTTTCAGCACAGGAGGTACCTTCATCAGGAGAGCCACAGAGATGTGTCAAGCTAAAAGCTGGGTGCGCTGGCCAAACAAATTGTTTCAAAGGGCTAGACGGGGGGAGGACAAAATACAGCTTCCACTGAGGGTAACGTTTAGTGAAGAGACACAGTCTAGCTGCAGAGAGAATACACGTCAGAAATTTTCGTTTTTGGAGAAATGGCATGGAAGGAATCGTAATCTTGATTATAAATATGTGATCGAGCACTTGAGATCACAATGGTTGCAGGGTTCAAGAGGTTCTCTCAAAGGTGATGGGAACGGTAAAGAGACCAAAGGAGATCCTGATCTTATTGTAATCGTAACTGCTGACTATCAGATACAAAAGATACGTAATTTTGAAGGAAATGTGACGATTGTAGATCAAGATTCGCACTTCATGACGGAATGCAGCGAGGGAAGGAGGCCAATCGCACAGAGATATGAAACAGGAGATCTGCAGTTAGATGATAAAGGCCCGTGGAGTATAAACTCGGAGGGGTACGAGTCGGTAAACTCTACTGCAGATGGACGCGTGTCTTAGCGTACGTTCCAACACGGATGGCTGCCATGACCGAAATCACCTTCTACCCTCTGCCTTGTACCCTTCTCGCCCTCTCCCTTGCACCCTTCTCCCCCTCCCACTTGCACCCTTCTCCCACTCCGCCTTGCACCCTTTTCTACCTTGCACCATTCTCCCCTCTGCCTTGCACCCTTCTCCTCTCTGCCTTGCACCCTTCTGCTCTCTACCTTGCACCCTACTCCACCTCCGCCTTGCACCCTTTTCTACCTTGCACCATTCTCCCCTCTGCCTTGCACCCTTCTCCTCTCTGCCTTGCACCCTTCTGCTCTCTACCTTGCACCCTACTCCACCTCCGCCTTGCACCCTTTTCTACCTTGCACCATTCTCCCCTCTACCTTGCACCCTTCTCCTCTCTGCCTTACACCCTTCTCCCCTCTACCTTGCACCCTTCTCCCCTCCGCCTTGCACCCTTCTCCTCTCTGCCTGCACCCTTCTCCTCTCTGCCTTACACCCTTCTCCCCTCTACCTTGCACCCTTCTCCCCTCTACCTTGCACCCTTCTCCTCTCTACCTTGCACCCTTCTCCCCTCTGCCTTGCACCCTTCTCCCCTCTGCCTTGCACCCTTCTCCTCTCTGCCTTGCACCCTTCTCCTCTCTACCTTGCACCCTTCTCCCCTCTGCCTTGCACCCTTCTCCCCTCTACCATGCACCCTTCTCCTCTCTGCCTTGCACCCTTCTCCCCTCTGCCTTGCACCCTTCTCCCCTCTACCTTGCACCCTTCTCCTCTCTGCCTTGCACCCTTCTCCCCTCTGCCTTGCATCCTTCTCCCCTCCGCCTTGCACCCTTCTCCCCTCTGCTTTGCACCCTTCTCCTCTCTACCTTGCACCCTTCTCCCCTCTGCCTTGCACCCATCTCCTCTCCGCCTTGCACCCTTCTCCTCTCTACCTTGCACCCTTCTCCCCTCCGCCTTGCACCCATCTCCTCTCTGTCTTGCACCCATCTCCTCTCCGCTTTGCACCCTTCTCCTCTCTACCTTGCACCCTTCTCTCTACCTTGCATCCTTCTCCCCTCTACCTTGCACCCTTGTCCCCTCTGCCTTGCACCCTTGTCCCCTCTGCCTTGCACCCTTCTCCCCTCTGCCTTGCACCCTTCTCCTCTCTGCCTTGCACCCTTCTCCCCTCTGCCTTGCACCCTTCTCCTCTCTGCCTTGCACCCTTCTCCCCTCTGCCTTGCACCCTTCTCCCCTCTGCCTTGCACCCTTCTCCCCTCTGCCTTGCACCCTTCTCCCCTCTGCCTTGCACCCTTCTCCTCTCTGCCTTGCACCCTTCTCCCCTCTGCCTTGCACCCTTCTCCTCTCTGTCTTGCACCCTTCTCCCACTCCGCCTTGCACCCTTTTCTACCTTGCACCATTCTCCCCTCTGCCTTGCACCCATCTCCTCTCCGCTTTGCACCCTTCTCCTCTCTACCTTGCACCCTTCTCTCTACCTTGCATCCTTCTCCCCTCTACCTTGCACCCTTGTCCCCTCTGCCTTGCACCCTTGTCCCCTCTGCCTTGCACCCTTCTCCCCTCTGCCTTGCATCCTTCTCCTCTCTGCCTTGCACCCTTCTCGCCTCTGCCTTGCACCCTTCTCCTCTCTGCCTTGCACCCTTCTCCCCTCTGCCTTGCACCCTTCTCCTCTCTGCCTTGCACCCTTCTCCCCTCTGCCTTGCACCCTTCTCCCCTCTGCCTTGCACCCTTCTCCCCTCTGCCTTGCACCCTTCTCCTCTCTGCCTTGCACCCTTCTCCCCTCTGCCTTGCACCCTTCTCCTCTCTGCCTTGCACCCTTCTCCCCTCTGCCGTGCACCCTTCTCCCCTCCGCCTTGCACCCATCTCCCCTCCGCCTTGCACCCATCTCCTCTCTGCCTTGCACCCTTCTCCCCTCCACCTTGCACCCATCTCCTCTCTGCCTTGCACCCTTCTCCCCTCCGCCTTGCACCCATCTCCTCTCTGCCTTGCACCCTTCTCCCCTCTGCCTTGCACCCTTCTCCTCTCTGCCTTGCACCCTTCTCCCCTCTGCCTTGCACCCTTCTCCCCTCCGCCTTGCACCCATCTCCCCTCCGCCTTGCACCCATCTCCCCTCCGCCTTGCACCCATCTCCTCTCTGCCTTGCACCCTTCTCCCCTCCGCCTTGCACCCATCTCCCCTCCGCCTTGCACCCTTCTCCCCTCTGCCTTGCACCCTTCTCCTCTCTGCCTTGCACCTTTCTCCCCTCTGCCTTGCACCCTTCTCCTCTCTGCCTTGCATCTTTCTCCCCTCTGCCTTGCACCTTTCTCCTCTCTGCCTTGCACCCTTCTCCCCTCTGCCTTGCACCCTTCTCCTCTCTGCCTTGCACCCTTCTCCCCTCTGCCTTGCACCCTTCTCCCCTCCGCCTTGCACCCATCTCCCCTCCGCCTTGCACCCATCTCCCCTCCGCCTTGCACCCATCTCCTCTCTGCCTTGCACCCTTCTCCCCTCCGCCTTGCACCCATCTCCTCTCTGCCTTGCACCCTTCTCCTCTCTGCCTTGCATCTTTCTCCCCTCTGCCTTGCACCTTTCTCCTCTCTGCCTTGCACCCTTCTCCCCTCTGCCTTGCACCCTTCTCCTCTCTGCCTTGCACCCTTCTCCCCTCTGCCTTGCACCCTTCTCCCCTCCGCCTTGCACCCATCTCCCCTCCGCCTTGCACCCATCTCCCCTCCGCCTTGCACCCATCTCCTCTCTGCCTTGCACCCTTCTCCCCTCCGCCTTGCACCCATCTCCTCTCTGCCTTGCACCCTTCTCCCCTCCGCCTTGCACCCATCTCCTCTCTGCCTTGCACCCTTCTCCCCTCTGCCTTGCACCCATCTCCCCTCCGCCTTGCACCCTTCTTCTCTCTGCCTTGCACCCTTCTTGGCCCCCCCTTGCCCCCCCTGTGGAAGCCCACATGGTGCTTCTAACAAGAGTGCTTACCTGAGGGCACTGCCTCATCCCATCCCATATGAGCTTTGCCCTGGAGAATGCTCTCTCTGGGGGCTCCCACTCCCACCCTCGTCAGGGTCCCGAGCAGGCCTCTGTGTTGCCTCCTGCTCTCTCTCTGGGGCCCCCACCCCATCCTCTTTCCGGGCCTCCCATGCTCTGACAGAAGAGAAACAATGTCAGTTGATACTTTGTTTCTCTTCAGTCAGAGGAAGGGGGCGAGGGGCTCAGAGGGGGCTGCAGACAGCCTGCACCTGCTTTGGAGGGAGAGAGGCTTGCTTTAGCGCAAGCCTCTCTCACAGCTCTTAGAAGAGCTGAGGAGGCGGGGGCCCCCTTCATTTAATGAAGAGAGTGGGGCCCCCCGCACCGCGGGCCTGCGGGGGCGTTTGTTACACCCCTGATTCTGACTTAACAAGCCCCACAAAGCCACCTTGAGCTTCCCTGCGTGTCCTGGCAAATCTAGGGTAACGCAAGGCAGTGCAAGTGACTGCCGTAAGCTACTCTGTGTTGGGAAGCGCTCCACGGGTGGGGCGTGGGCGCTCTCAAGCAACCACCCATGGGTTTGGTGCATTACCAGATTTACTTACACTGGTAAGCCCGGGAATGTTTCAAAAAGCCACGCCTTTCCAGGTGAGGCATAACGAGGAGAAATTGGCTTACTTCTCCAAATGATCCCCTCTTTCTTTGCGTATTGCAACCTGCAGGACTCATGGAACGAGGAAATAACCTCAGGAGGTGTACCTTCCTGCACAAAAACAACGCTGCATGCAGCACAGGCACTCTTGCACCAAGGTGCATGGGTTCCTGCGTTGGCACTAGGCCGTACCAGTAGTAATGCCTCAGGCCGAGTCCCTGATACTAGAACTAAAGACCAGCTGCTCTCCTTTTTCCCCACATTTTCCTGAAATAATATGAATAACTGATTTCAATTTGAGGATTTTAGTTATGGATCACTGTCGTGTAGTTCTAATATAACCTATACAGGATCTTCATGTTTGGATACCATCTAGGGCCAGATGTAGGTAAATAGCATTTACCGATTCGAAAATACCGAATTTTACCGATTCGGTATTTTAGAATCGGTAAATGCTATGTAGCAAATCATTCGGTAAAATTTACCGAATTGTTAAGATTCGGTATTTACCGAATCGGTATTTACTGATTCGGTAATTGCCATTCATTCCTATGGGCCTGGAGGCCCATAGGAATGAATGTCAATTACCGAATCAGTAAATACCGATTTGGTAAAAGGGGGAAAACATTGAAGGGTGGCAGGGTGTCACTTTGACACCCTGTTGCAGCCCTCAATTGTGTATGGGTGCACATGTTGCAGACATACATGCCCTAGGGGCATGTATGTCTGCAACATGGCACTGAAGCAATTTGCATAAAATTGCTTTTTGGGGTGTTTTCGTTATTTACCACCAACTTGTAGTTGATGGTAAATAACAAATCCTAACATGGGATAAGCACTCATTTAAGTGCTCCCTACATTAGGAATTCGGAAATTTACTGAACTGGTATTTAAGAAATTGGTAATTTACCGATTCCTTAAATTACCGATTCGGTAAATTACCGAATCGTTCATTTCAGCCCTGTGACATGGAGGACCCGGACTCGGGCCCTCCTGGCCTACCTATTAATGTCTCCCCTTTGTACACACAGCATACAGACGTCTGGAAGACGCCAGCGGACGCTGCCTTTGACCCAGGTATGCAGAAGTCCGACCCATGTTTCTTTAATTGGGCGGAGTTGGAATCGGAGACCGCCCTCCCACTGCCGATAACTCCCAGCCCAAACACAGCACAGGTGTGTCTTACACCCGGAGGAAGAGAGGGAGAGAGTCGGAGCGAGGACGGAGAGGAAGCAGAGGACTGGAGACGGAGTCGAGAGGACGACTGGTGGAAGCCGGAGCAGGGTCGGGAAGACCGAACGGAAGAGGAGGCAAGAGGAGAGCCGAGTACGGAGAGGAGGACGGAGACCTACAGAGAAGGAGAGCGGAGCCCGGGAAGAGGACGAGACGGAGACCGAGACTCCAACGACAAGCCGGGAGGCCAACGGGACGGCGCAGCGCCCAGCCACACTTCCCGAGAAGTGTGGCTAGAACAGGTACGGGCTCGCTTCACGGGCTGGGCGGGACGGAGGTGGAGCAAGCCACCTTGAGGCACCCTCGGCACCCCTATCTTAAGAACATACCCCCCCCTCTCACTCACCGGCACTGAGATAGGGTTGTTTCGTAATTTGCACGCGTGCTTCCTCACTACCCCTTCCTTTACTATCCTCAAGAGGGTCGCGCCCTAACGCAGGTGTCTTTTCTTTCTCGGGGCCTGCTGAACCAACGCGGACCACGGCGGGAGTTCGGCTTACGACTCCCAGGAGACACCGGGAGCGGAGACTGAGTGCAGCGAGGAGCACGGCTGAGGAGAACAACGACCCCCTTCCCTTCTACCGCTTACCAGTGCAGAAAAGACGCCTTTGTAAAACAATAAAACCCTCATTGCCAAGCACCCCAGTGTCCGTGAGCCTCTTTGAGAACCCAGGGGCAGTCCCACAAGCCCCTACATCAGAAAAGCCTATTACCGGTCGGTAACGGCCGAAATTCATTAATTTCGGCCGTTACCGACCGGTAATAGCCTTCCTACATCTGGCCCAAACTGTGGGACTAGTGACAGACTGATTCCGTTCACCCCCACCGATACTTTAGCCTGTCTGCATCAGCTAGCTCACAGTGCAACTAGAATCTCCTCTTATTGGGGAGAGAATAGTTTATGGCAACCAAAGAACACGACAACCCTGATCCCCCAGGATCGTGGAAACAATATACTACCTTTCGTTCAGTCACTCATGCTTACTTAGTCTGTCTCAGAGATACACAGAATAGACATACTGGGCGTTTGCCAATAAGAATTTATTGAACAGTTGTTATTCTAGTGTTGAATAGATGAGCTGCAGCAACCATACGACAGTAGCATAGATATATGATTTGCAGTACAACAAACGTAAAGGGATGGGACAGTTCTACTGATGGAGCGAGGTACAGAAGATTTTGTGTGTACCCCATTCAGATCAATCACCCCCCATAACAAAGTAAATATATTATTTTGATTTCTGTGTATTAACCAAAAAACCCACATTACATGTGGGAAATGCTTTGCACTAACATGTTTGATTAACATATTAATTAATGATGTAAAACGCATGTTTAATTTATTTTGTGCATTTAAATGGTATAATACTGCATGTCTGTGTACATTGTGCATTGCATGCTGCTTTTCTGCTTTATTTTAATGGCTTGCAGTGTGATGCTTTCTGCTAGGTAACAGTTTTAAAGGATAATTATTAGCACTGGTGGGTGGGGGGGACAGAAAACACATATATTCTGTGTATTTACATTTTCTTTTTCTGTTTATCGTAGTTTTGGTTGGTTGCCACTTCCAAAATGGCTTCGCTTTTCCCGGTTCTGCGCAGTAGAGAAAGCTTACATCATTTTGCTGAGAGAAACTCGTCCATGCTCTGTGCTACACTGAAAACTTTGCAACCTCAGCTAACTATGATTCGAGGCCACTTGATATGAATGCTGGTGAAGTGGCTTAAGGCCATAGTGATAACCGCGAGAACAGCTGAATGTCTGCCAAGGAGAAAAGATGACCACGTGGAAGCAGCTGAATCACTGCCAATGAACATTTAAATGCCTGATGATGAACACGGACAGTCGAACTTGTGTTTATCAGTTTGTCAAACAAAGTTATTCACGGACATCCTGGAAGTTGAGAAATGCATGGACAGTCGAATTTGTATCTGTCAGCTTTTTAATCAGGAAGTTATTCATGGACATCCTGAAAGTTAAAAAAATACATTGTCGATTAAAGAACATCCTGAGAGCTAATAATTGCAATGTCATGACCAATCAGAGAAAGAGAAACTACAAGAGTTGAAACATTTGAGGGTAGAGAGCCAGCAAATACAGTATAATTATCACACCAAAATTGGGGTCTGTCAGGGAGAAGCTGATCGCAGAGAGAGAGATGCTGTTTGCACTGCAGCTGTTTGCAGAGATGCTGAGAGCCTAAAACTATGCCAGAAGGCTCACTGATAACCCCTGTAGGTTGGAGAATGTTCCGGGACACTAGGCCTGGGAAAAGAGACTGCGTCCGAGGAGGCCTGGGTTAGTAAGTATAGTTTGGGTTTAGTGCTAGGTAGGCAGGTTTTAGTGTAAAAATCTTTAGAATTAGATGCATGTGTTTTAACTATGGTTCTCTGATTTTTTCATGAAGAATTCTCTTTCAGGTACATGACCAATGTTTGATGGTTTATTTTAGAGAATAATGCAATTAATGTGAACCTGAATTTTCTCTTCATGACTTTTATTAACAGTTTTTCTTGATTTATTTCCTAAATAAATGGCAATGCTCAGTGAAAATGAACAATGACAGAATAAATGATAATTTCTTTTATGCAAATTAATTATATAAAATCTTTTAAATTATTTCAGGTGTTCTTGATTTTTTATTAGTCAATTAATTATGCAAATCAATGTATTGTTGTAGTGAGGTTAAGCTGGTCTTGACAATCACCATCAACTTGCTCAACTAATTGGTCCATCAAACTAATTGGCGGGGTACATTGATGCATAGGTTAGTTAATAGAATTATTGATGAAAACAAATGTTGGTGTTAAAAATCTGTGCTTAAAAGGTATCCTGTCATTGGAGCGAATTCACTCAACCCATTGTATATATGTATATTTGCAAGGGTCTGGGGTAAAGTGTGTGTGTGTGACTAGGTGTGTTGTACTTCGGTGTTATGGGCCCCACCGGAGTGACCTGGACCCTGGGTTGGGGATATTTCTGGGTGAGCACTGCATCACTACCATTTTGCAGTAATCAGGAATATATGTGAAACAAGAAGGGAGTAGCCCCACTGCCCAAGAGACAGGGTACTGATTACAATCAATGTAAAAAGAATGTCTCTTGGGTGAACAAATTATAAATATCAAAGTGCGTTGCATGAATGGGGTTTTGAGTGCATGTAAGATTTGTGTATGGTTGTCTGCAACGCACTTTGATATTTATAATTTGTTCACCCAAGAGAAATTCTTTTTACATTGATTGTAATCATGAATATATACAAGTACATAAAATACATGATAATAAGTGCATGCTCCTTCGAAGCCTCCCTAACCTGATGTACCTAAATGTACCTAGCATCTGTGTAGGTGTTATGCCAAGAATCCCTCTAGGATCTAGTCCACCCAATTACCTGAGAATGAGAGAATATGGGACCCTGTCCTGGTCTCGAGTTGCACACCTCGCAAGGGATGTTAGACCACTGCGAGCTGGAGTATCTGCATGCAGGAACCTCAGCGTCTCTGGTCAGTGTGTCAGCCGGGAAGTCTCAGTCTCATCTGTCTTTCTAATGCAAGAGATGATGTATATATACACATATGTCTCCCCAGGGGTCCTACCTTGCTGTGTTACTGTGTCGGCCTAAAGGGTGACGTCGGGCCTGAACTTTCTGCAAAGATATTATACAGGAGATGGTAGTCCTGCTGTGCTTCCAAGAAACCTCATGCATACTGTATGAGATTCGAACAAGGGAAAAACCTGTGTTCTGAAAGTAGTGTTGTATCTAGGTAAAAGGTCAGCGCCTAAGGACCATTATGTAAGTAATGTAGGGAAAAATATAGGTGAAAGGTTGTGATGTTACCTGTGCCTATATAAGGTACCTATATGGAATATAACATCACTTAAGGCTGGTGAAAAACCCACGCTTCTTGTATTTGTTCTGAGTATAGCTAGAGTGGCATTATAATATTTATTTACTACTGAATACCAGCTGCAGATTTCATGGCCATCATCCGTATGCTGGACTGCATTCTATAGAATACACTGAAAATATTTCCCTGTGTTAATCTTCCAAGTAAATAAAAAATAACTCATCACTCATTGGGTTGCCAGGTATAAACGCAGATGCTAATGAGAATAATTATCTGGTTATTTTAACATTCAAAGGAGTTCTTGTTGTTGGTAGTTGAACAATTAAAGGATTTTAATGACTGCCACTGATTTTGGCAAACACGCCTCTACAAATTAGTTTCTCTGGGACGCCTGGACTGGTACCCTGCAGGCTTGCTCCCAGTAGATGTAGTTGGGCGTTTCGCGTGTTGTCGTTCGATGATTTCTAACACCGGGATAATAAAAGGGCTGTATCCCAGCATTTCCCGTAGTCACTAGAGCGCCTACTCAAGACTTCGGAGTGCTTTACTAGGAGCCCTTTGGAACAGAATCCAGTTTGGCGCGAACATCAGCTCAACATGTTGTAGGGAATCCCGAGCAGAGGAGCGACATGTGTTACTACTAGCACAGGGAGGTTTGGGGGACTCAAGGTTTGGGGTTCTCAAAGTTGCAGCTTTCGGGTTCCAAACTACTGTAGTGTAGGCACTGAACACCATAGTGTATGCATTATACAACATAGTGTACTCACTATACACCACAGTGTACTCACTATACACCATTGTGTCTCACTATACACCACAGTGTACTCACTATACACCATAGTGTACTCACTATACACCATTGTGTCTCACTATACACCACAGTGTACTCACTATACACCATTGTGTCTCACTATACACCATAGTGTACTCACTATACACCATTGTGTCTCACTATACACCACAGTGTACTCACTATACACCATTGTGTCTCACTATACACCACAGTGTACTCACTATACACCATAGTGTATGCACTACACACCATGGTGTACTTACTGTACATCCTTGTGTATTGAGTGTGTACCATAGTGCACTCACTATACACCATTGTGTCTCACTATATACCACAATGCACTCACTATACACCATAGAGTACGCACTACACAGCACAGTGCGCACACTCTACACTCCAGTGTACTAACTGTACACCATAGTGTGCTCACAATACAGTATCATGTACGCACGAAACAATATAGTGTGCATACTATACACAAAAACCTTCATGAATGAGTGCGCAATATACACCATAGTGTATGCACTATATGCCACAGTGTCTCACTATATACCATAGGGCATGCACTATACGTTGAGCCCTGTGTAAACCTTAGGTTTTGTTGTATACTTCAGATAAATGCTAGCTACTCTAGGGCACACGAGTCGTGTAATTATTGGAAGGTAGAGCCAAAGCGCCTACACAAGAGACCCGTAGCGCCAACACAAGAGTGAAGAGAAGTTAGTGTGAATTACGCAGGCTCTTACTTTTATTACCAGCTAGTGCTGTAACTATCTGGGGATAAGTGCAGGTTTAGGTTGTTTTTTTATTAGTAGGAGTAGGAGTAGTGTTATTATTAGTAGTAGCAGTTGTAGTAGTATTAAAAGTAGAAAAGTTGTCGTAGTAGCAGCGGTGATAGGAGTAGCGAAACTAGTAATAGTAGTCACAGCAGCAATAATAATAGGAGTGTTAGTAGTAGCAGTAGTATTAGTGAAGTAGTAGTAGAAGCAACATTAGTAGTAGCTCCAGCAGTAATAGTAGGAGTAGCAGTAATAGTAGTAGTAGCAGCAGTGGTAGCTCTGGTAGTAGTAGTAGTAGTAGTAGCAGCAGCAGTAGTAGCTCTGGCAGTAGCAGTAATAGTAGTAGTAGCAGCAGCAGTAGTAGCTCTGGCAGTAGCAGTAATAGTAGTAGTAGCAGCAGCAGTAGTAGCTCTGGCAGTAGCAGTAATAGTAGTAGTAGCAGCAGTAGTAGCTCCGGTAGTAGTAGTAGCAGCAGTAGTAGCTCTGGTAGTAGTAGTAGTAGCAGCAGCAGTAGTAGCTCCGGTAGTAGTAGTAGTAGTAGCAGCAGTAGTAGCTCTGGTAGTAGTAGTAGTAGTAGCAGCAGTAGTAGCTCCGATAGTAGTAGTAGCAGCAGTAGTAGCTCTGGTAGTAGTAGTAGTAGCAGCAGCAGTAGTAGCTCTGGCAGTAGCAGTAATAGTAGTAGTAGCAGCAGCAGTAGTAGCTCTGGCAGTAGCAGTAATAGTAGTAGTAGCAGCAGTAGTAGCTCTGGTAGTAGTAGTAGCAGCAGTAGTAGCTCTGGTAGTAGTAGTAGTAGCAGCAGCAGTAGTAGCTCTGGCAGTAGCAGTAATAGTAGTAGTAGCAGCAGCAGTAGTAGCTCTGGCAGTAGCAGTAATAGTAGTAGTAGCAGCAGTAGTAGCTCTGGTAGTAGTAGTAGCAGCAGTAGTAGCTCTGGTAGTAGTAGTAGTAGCAGCAGCAGTAGTAGCTCTGGCAGTAGCAGTAATAGTAGTAGTAGCAGCAGCAGTAGTAGCTCTGGTAGTAGCAGTAATAGTAGTAGTAGCAGCAGTAGTAGCTCTGGTAGTAGTAGTAGCAGCAGTAGTAGCTCTGGTAGTAGTAGTAGTAGCAGCAGCAGTAGTAGCTCTGGTAGTAGCAGTAATAGTAGTAGTAGCAGCAGCAGTAGTAGCTCTGGCAGTAGCAGTAATAGTAGTAGTAGCAGCAGTAGTAGCTCCGGTAGTAGTAGTAGCAGCACTAGTAGCTCTGGTAGTAGTAGTAGCAGCAGCAGTAGCTCTGGTAGTAGTAGTAGCAGCAGTAGTAGCTCTGGTAGTAGTAGTAGCAGCAGTAGTAGCTCTGGTAGTAGTAGTAGCAGCAGTAGTAGCTCTGGTAGTAGTAGTAGTAGCAGCAGCAGTAGTAGCTCTGGTAGTAGTAGTAGTAACAGTACTATTAGTAGTAGAAAAAGTAGCTCTGGCAGTAGTAATAGTAGTTGCAGCAGTAATAATACGAGGAGTAGTTGTAGCAGTAGTGTTAGTGTAGTAGCAGCAGCATTAGTAGTAGCTCCATCAGTAATAGTAGCTCTGGTAGTAGTGAAAGAAGCAGCAAAAGTAGCTCTGGCAGTAGTAATAGCAGCAGGAGTAGTATTAGCATTCAATCCTTATAAAAGAGAATCATAACTAATTCCAGCCCTAGACATTACAACCTGCATTAAGAAACACCCTCTATTAGCAGAAGATTTCCTTTGGACATTGTAGTAGCTGCAAGGAGTCCACAATGGCACACGTTGTTGTGATCACAGTTGTGTCTTGAAAAGAAACCTGCTCCTCTCGCAGGTCTTACTACCGCTTGTATCCATACTCTCTTCAAATAATGTCTTCCTTCTACAGAACGTAGCGGCTAGAAGCATCGAAAGCGCTGCCCAGCCATTCATTCACCGGTACCAGAACAGGAGTTCCTAACGCTTTTGGCTGACATAGGATTTCTCTTGAGTAAGGTAAGATGGCTCGGATTGAAGACATGGATTTATCCTGGAGGTAAGTCAGCCTCAGACTGACTCTGGATTCTCTTTATGGTGTAGGAGGGGTTTCATTCTCTTTTAAGTGTGGGAAACCTTTACCAAATCCAGCCCTTTGGTTCTGATCTATTAAAACAGACAGCGTACAACATTTGTAACTTAACCTTCAGGGAGGTTTTTATGACCTCCCTCTAAAGGGTCAAAGAATAAATCAGGTAGGCTTTGTACAGTGCTGCTAATCATTCATTCATTATAACTTTATTCGGTTAAAAGCAAATAACCATAAAAGTACACACAAAATTTCTTTATTCAAAGGTACAACCAGGAAAATCAGAAAATTACATTATAAGGGTGACAGTCACATAGGGAGTAATTAAAAGTGAGATACTTACATACAAATTGATTTACGCAATCTAAAAACATTTTTTTTTAAATTCAGAGATGGATGCCACAGTCAATATAGCATCTACTTTCTGCATTGCTAAAAAAGCTGGACGACAGCGATTAACTTCCATCTCCTTCAGTATGGGAACAATCAATTTTTTCCGAGGTAATATATAAAACTTACAGAAAAATAAAATATGGATATCCGATTGTTCAGATAGATCATCACACGGGCATTTAATTAAATCACGTGACCAAATATTCATAACAGGGAAGCTTAAAACTCTAAAAAGAATATTTAACCTAAAACGTGTTAAAACGAACCGCTCATGTTCACTCATAGAAAGGGATAAATATGGTTGTATTTCACCCTGAGCCAGTATCAGTTGACGGGCTAATACTGTCTTTTTCTTTATTTCCTCACTGGCTCTTATATCTTCCAGGTACTACATGCACTGATTTTTCAGTGACTTCCTTGGGATATTGCACATTAAAAGTGGATCATCGTAATAGTTCTGACAGCCCATTTTCACGAGGAAGTTGTTTACGTAAACAAACCATCTTATCCTGCTCCCATGATCTAAACTCATCACATCCCTTAAAATATCGCGGTTCAGTGCACACTCCTCATTGGTCCAGACCCTATGCCATAGAAGTATTGGCTGGACCGTAATTGTGTCTTCAATATGCGATTGGCCGAGTTCCATGTGACAAATGTAGCTTGAGACACTCTCAGGTACAGCTAAGATGTTTGTAACATTTGTAACTTAGCCTTCAGGCAGGTTTTTGTGACCTCCCTCTAAAGGGTCAAAGAATAAATCAGGTCGGATTTGTACAGTGCTGCTAATCACCTGTGAGGGTATCCAGGGGCTGAGCTCCAGCCTCTCAGGTTGCATAGCCGATCATTGAGGCCTCTTCTGAAGTCCTTGATGGGGGGGTGAGGTCCGGAGATGGAGCCTGAGGCAGTTCCAGGACTTCGCAGTGAGGTGGGAGAAGGCGCTTCCTCCACTGTTGCTTCGGCAGATGCGGGGTGTATGAGTGAGGTCGAGGGAGGTGGGGTGCAGGTTCTGGAGGGTTGGTGGCAGCTAAGGTGGTGGTTGATGAATGCGGGTCGTTGGTTGTGCAGGGATTTGTAGGTGGGGAGCCAGTGGGGTTTCTTCGGGTGAGGAGTGATGTGAGCCAGTCTGGGGAGGTCGAGGATGAGTCTGGCCACTGAGTTCCGAGTGGTCTGCAGTCTCTTCTGATGTATGACCTTACAACGCATACTTTTACAACGCATACCTTTACAACGCATTTTTTACAACGCAACATCCATTACAACACATTCCATCACAACGCATGCCATTACAACACATTTTTTAAAACTACCTTTACAACGCATTCCATTACAACGCATACTACCTTTACAACGCATACCATTACAACGCATACCATTACATTGCATGTATGGTAAGTGTTGAATAGTGTAGGGGTAAAAATTTGTATTCGAACTCCCAGGGGGTGCAACAGTAGGGTAAGTGTTGGATAGTGTAAGGGTACTATGCGTTGTGATGGTTTGCGTTGTAATGGTATGCGTTGTAATGACTGCGTTGTAATGACATGCGTTGTAGTGGTATGCGTTGTAGTGTCATGCGTTGTAATGGTTGCATTGTAATGGCATGCGATGTAATGGATGTTGCGTTGTAAAAGTTTCGTTATAATGGTAGTGCGTTGTAAAAGTTGTGTTGTAAAGGTTGTTTCCCGTCTCTTCATGAGGTGTGTCACAAATTTCTGCAAAGAGTGTGCTGCCATAGTCCAAGCGGCTGGTGACGAGAGTTTGAGTGACGGTGCGTCTGGTGGAGGCTAGGAGCCATTTGAAGATTTTTCGGAGCATGCTCAGAGTGAGGAAGCAGGTGAAGGAGACTGGGTTGATCTGGTTCTTCATGGTGAGTTTTTTGTCCAAGAGGATGCAGAGGTTTCGGGCATGGTCCCTGGGGGCAGGAGAGGGTCCCAGTTCACCAGGAGTCATTCCACAATTCAGTGTTATTCACAAAGATCAGTACTTCAGTCTTCTCTGTGTTGAGCTTGAGAGACTTGTTTAGCATCCAGTTGGCGATGCTGGCCATGCACAGGTGATAGCTGGCCCTTGTGCTGGATGGGTCTTCAGATAGTGAGAGGATGAGGGGGATGTCATTGGCATAGGAGATAATGTTCAGCCGGTGGTTTCTAACGGTGTTTGCCGAGGGGATCTTGTAGGTGTTGAATAGAGTGGGGCTGAGAGATGAGCCTTGAGGGACACCGCAAATAGTGTTCTTGGGCTTCGAGGTGAATGGTGAAAGGCGGATTCTCTGTGTTCTTCTGGTGAGGAAGGATGTGACGCATTTGAGGGCATCCTCTTGGATTCCAATCTGATGAATCCTCTCGCTTAGGGTGTGGTGGGACACAGTGTCAGTGGCCGCTGAAAGGTCGCTGAGGATCAGGGCAGACGCTGCTCCCTGGTCTATGAGGGTCTGGTGTTGTCAGTGGCTGCGATCAGCGAGGTTTCAGTGTTGTGGTTCATGCGGAATCCAGACTGGGATGCATCAAGAAGATCATTGCTCTGGAGGTATTCTTTGAGTTGGTGGTTGATGCCCTTCCAAGAATCTTGGCAGGAAAGGGGAACAGGGAGATGGGCCTGTAGTTTTTGAGCTTGTCCAGGTCAGCGGACGGTTTCTTGAGGAGGGGTTTGCCATCAGCGTGTTTCCACTCATCTGGGAAGGTGGCCAAGGTGATGGATGTGTTGAAGATGTTTGAAAGCTTATTGCTGATGGCCTTGATGCTGAGGTACCTGTCTCCATTGCTAGCTCTGAAGATAAGGCACAGCTTGTGCCCTGCATTGTGTGTGGGGTTGATGACAAGCTGGGTGAGGCTGATATTATTCATGCTTTCGAGAAGGTTGGCATCATTGGGGTCATCGAGATGAAGGCTGAAGTCTCCAAGGAAGATTTGGTGTTTGGTGTTGATGGCTTAGTGAGTGATGAATTTGGGGAGGGTGTCTTAGAAGCCGGGGTGGTGCTGAAAGTCTGTAGGCGGTGATGCCTCGGAGGGGGGTTTTGCCATCTATTCTGAGCTGGAAGTTGAGGTGTTCCATGATCAGAGTGGTGTCGTCCGTGGTAGTGCTGCACTGGATGGATTCTTTGTGGATGAGGGGCCCAACTAATTATGGGAAAAGGGACAGAGCGCATCAGAGCTACTAAGAAAAGACCTAATGCTATTTTCTTAGACCAAAGTTAGCCTACTTCAGCTGAAAGTGAGGAAAATGCGCAGTTTCAGTTTAGGAAACTTGACATATGTTTTCATTAGCTTTAGAAACCCTCTCTTCTCTCACCTAAAACTGTTTTCCGATCACAGTTCTTGTGTTCCTTCCTCTACCTCGCCACCTGTGGTGAATGTTTGCTCTCCTCGATATCAAGAAAAGAGATTTTAAGAGACACAATTTCAGGGTACTTTGAAAGATGCAAGTAGTCTGAGGTCAACATAAGGAAAGCTCTTCCCTCCAGCTGGGACTACGCAATCACCGTTGCAGGGGTCTCCAACTGAAGCAAACCTCTCCTCAGACTTGGCCGTGCCACATTTCACCCACAACCATACCACCTACATGCTATCATCAGAAAAGAATTTACGGTGAGACAACACAGTGACAACATGAAACTACTGTCCTACAAATCACCCCATCCCATTCAGAGAAATACCAGAAAAGCAGTAACTACCCAAGTACAGGATCTCATCATCTATAGGCTTCTTGTGCACGACTACGAAACAGGCTTCACGCGACGCTCGCTGAGCCACAGTGGCGGCTACCATCCAAGCCTTGGGCAACACACTGACAAAGTTGTTCCCACCTTCTTGCTCTACATGACCTGTCCGCATCCTCTGGCAGTGAGCCATCAGACCTGGATCAGCATTCTCACGGTGACCTTCATCAATGCCAGACTTTGTTGGTTCTCACCCTGCCTCTTCGATCCTATTGTGTCCAGGTGAAGACCTGCAGAGAACAGGGGCCACCTCGAGCCTGCAGAGCACAGACCCCTCACTCCACTCCCACCAAGAGCACACAGACTCCTCGCTCCACTCCCACCAAGAGCACACAGACTCCTCGCTCCACTCCCACCAAGAGCACACAGACTCCTCGCTCCACTCCCACCAAGAGCACACAGACTCCTCGCTCCACTCCCACCAAGAGCACACAGACTCCTCGCTCCACTCCCACCAGGAGCACACAGACTCCTCGCTCCACTCCCACCAAGAGCACACAGACTCCTCGCTCCACTCCCACCAAGAGCACACAGACTCCTCGCTCCACTCCCACCAAGAGCACACAGACTCCTCGCTCCACTCCCACCAGGAGCACACAGACTCCTCGCTCCACTCCCACCAAGAGCACACAGACTCCTTGCTCCACTCCCACCAAGAGCACACAGACTCCTCGCTCCACTCCCACCAAGAGCACACAGACTCCTCGCTCCACTCCCACCAAGAGCACACAGACTCCTCGCTCCACTCCCACCAGGAGCACACAGACTCCTCGCTCCACTCCCACCAAGAGCACACAGACTCCTCGCTCCACTCCCACCAAGAGCACACAGACTCCTCGCTCCACTCCCACCAAGAGCACACAGACTCCTCGCTCCACTCCCACCAAGAGCACACAGACTCCTCGCTCCACTCCCACCAAGAGCACACAGACTCCTCGCTCCACTCCCACCAAGAGCACACAGACTCCTCGCTCCACTCCCACCAAGAGCACACAGACTCCTCGCTCCACTCCCACCAAGAGCACACAGACTCCTCGCTCCACTCCCACCAGGAGCACACAGACTCCTCGCTCCACTCCCACCAGGAGCACACAGACTCCTCGCTCCACTCCCACCAAGAGCACACAGACTCCTCGCTCCACTCCCACCAGGAGCACACAGACTCCTCGCTCCACTCCCACCAGGAGCACACAGACTCCTCGCTCCACTCCCACCAAGAGCACACAGACTCCTCGCTCCACTCCCACCAAGAGCACACAGACTCCTCGCTCCACTCCCACCAAGAGCACACAGACTCCTCGCTCCACTCCCACCAAGAGCACACAGACTCCTCGCTCCACTCCCACCAAGAGCACACAGACTCCTCGCTCCACTCCCACCAAGAGCACACAGACTCCTCGCTCCACTCCCACCAAGAGCACACAGACTCCTCGCTCCACTCCCACCAAGAGCACACAGACTCCTCGCTCCACTCCCACCAGGAGCACACAGACTCCTCGCTCCACTCCCACCAGGAGCACACAGACTCCTCGCTCCACTCCCACCAAGAGCACACAGACTCCTCGCTCCACTCCCACCAGGAGCACACAGACTCCTCGCTCCACTCCCACCAGGAGCACACAGACTCCTCGCTCCACTCCCACCAAGAGCACACAGACTCCTCGCTCCACTCCCACCAAGAGCACACAGACTCCTCGCTCCACTCCCACCAGGAGCACACAGACTCCTCGCTCCACTCCCACCAGGAGCACACAGACTCCTCGCTCCACTCCCACCAGGGACAGCCACGCTCTTCGCTCCACTGCGAGCACACTCACTCCTCGCTCCACTCCCACCAAGAGCACATACAGACTCCTCGCTCCACTCCCACCAAGAGCCCTCCTCACTGACCAAGGATTGAGGATGTGCACAACATGTCAGGATTTTCTCTTGAAATAATAATTAGAGATACTATTATTTCTGATTGTAGCACTGAATATTGACCCCCAGAATATTGTGGTACAAGACTATTGTGGACAAAATATGGAAGGACAAAATATCAAAAGGTAAGTGCATGAAGGGAAGTATAGAGTTAATATTCCTAGCTCCATATCTAGGCCCCTTGAAGATGTACGTTGTCTGGACCCCCCCCCCCCCCACTGTACGTTCAATAACCAGACATTGCAGGAGCGAAGAGTAACCCAATCCTCTACCCATGCATCCAACTCCCCTGCCCCTCGTGAATCACAGACAGGAGTGAAGGGATACCTTGGGAGAAGGGAAGAAAAGGTAAAGGGGGGAACAAGGACCCGCAGAAACAGATATCCAGTCAAGTCTCCTCAACCTGGTTGGGCCAATACTCCCGATTACTACTGACACTGCAGCACAGAGAAAAAGAAACACAAAGGAAAAGTTAATAACATACAAGAAAGAACATATCCCCACCCACCCCTCCAAGCACACGGCTTACCCCCTACTGTATCAAGGAGTCCTCTGGGGTTTATCCATTCTACATAAGGTCCGTAGTGCAGAATATTTTGTGGATGGAATAATCTGGGAATTGAATAAAGAGTCTATTCCTGCTCCAACTTCTCAGGAAAAACCCAAATGTGGGGAAAAAACTTGTGACAGGAATATCAAAATAATGCAAGGGATCCCTTCCACAACAAACACAAACACAAGAAAAAAGGGGGAAGGGTCAAGGATAACCCCAAGAAGCCACTCGCGTCTCTGTAGAAGATCCGTTGTTGGGGAACCACGTAAGGAATAGCCTCGGGGAACCCTTCAGATGGGTCCTCACTGCCCCTAACCGTTACCAGGAAATGGCAACATTCAGAGAAGTCCCGGACAGGGAAAACACCATTGATGATGTCCGTGACAATCCTAGGTTTTGTTTTTATGCGTTTTTATATAGCGCAGACTTCACCCGAAGGTGTCGGAGCGCTTCACAATAGGAACAGTAATGATACATGAGGAGAAAATTACAAGTCAGCATCTTACAAAAGCAAATGTTACGTTATATGAGGCAATAGTGACAATTGTGCATGTATCAAGAGCAAAAAAAATACAAGAGGTAGCAAACGATACGTTACAAGAGGAAAAAGTGACAAGTGTGCATGTTACAAAAGAGTACCAAACACAGGTAGAAGGATAATACTGCAATAAATGGCAGACTCTCAAACCACAAGAACACACTGGGAAGGCACTTCCATAGTCATGGAGAACACAATTTCCTATAATGGAAGGACTTCCTTGATAAGTCTTGATAAAGCGCTTCCAAACGTGCTTGAAAATACCCACAAAATATGGTCAGCGACTCCAAAACACCGCTGACGGCAAAGTCCTTGCTGAGGCCAAGACTGGAAACAAAACCAAGCACAGAAGCACTGGCGCGCTTGCTTTAGAAACTGAGCAAGTCGCCATGCGTCCGTGAACTGCCCTCCCACAGCCACGGTAACAGCGGCAAAACAAGCAGCATACAAAGAGGACAGGAAGAGTAGAGAAACAAAGCCTCACCTAGACTGCCCCTTCTGGGACATGACATACGTATCGCTTATGTACATGTATGTGGAGCTAGGTACAGAAATGTAGACTTACCTGTCAATGTTATTTTCGATACTGTCTCCCATCGACTTTCTGGGATCGGCATTCAAGGTGCACACCATTGTTTCTAGTCAGGGTAAAAATGGGATGTTTTCTTTTAAGCCCACGCCTATTCCTATGTCATATTCCTTCTCATCCTCCTAAAGGTATTTCTCCAACTGGTTGCCATCCTCATCCACTTTTGTCAATGTTATCTTTGTTGGGATCCCTTTCTTTTTTCCCTAAAGTAAGCTCTGTGGATTGTGTACGGAATTGTCCTTCTCTCAAGGACACTGCGCTTTGCCTCCTTACTGACTATCTCCAAATGAGCTTCACTTACTAATTCTGCCAAACTTCTTAGGTCCAGACCCGGCCATTGTCCGGTCATTTTGTGGAATTGATAATGTATCGATACAGAGTGTTGATGGAGTCTTAAGTCATTTGGATTTTGGGGCGCCTCTTTGAATGGACTTCCAGGGTGTTCTTGCAAAGTGTCAACTCTAACAAATTGACCTTCAATAATATCCACTCCTAGACATCAACCGGCACAATATTGTCAACGTAGACGTGGAGTTAGATTGGTAAACCTAATCTCCCCCATGCGCGACTACCCTGACAATATTATGCGGGTCAATATTTTTGTGGTTGATATTCTGACATACAACACCTTGTGGGCCGCTCAGAAGGGTGGACACATTTGATCTAGTCAGAATAATTTCCATCTGGTCCACATGTACGTAGGTGTGTATGTGTCTTAGGGAGAGTAAACTAGTTATCCAGCAAAAGAGCGCCGCAGAAGAGGAGTAATACAGTGGAGTGTAAGGACTAGGGGTGAGATAGGTAGGGGGCTAGCCCCTGGCAGAGGGGGCACACCGTCTTAGCAGGGTCACAATGTTTGGAACTGGAAGGCTCTTGCAATTACATTGTGACATTGATTTAAAACCCACATTGCTTTCAAAATATTTTTGGCATGCTCGTTATCACATTCCAAATCTATTGCAATTAAATATATAATCCTTCAAGTGCGCCGGATAGACCTAATACTGAAATTGATTGATATTGTACAGATTACGGCATCCTGTCACATCCTCAGCAACGATTCCGAACTCTTTGAAAAAAAAGAAGGGGAAGGTAGAATTCAGATATTCTTTTCGTATTGAACTAGGCCCGAGTGAGCTACATCCTATCGATCACCCAACTCACTTTTACATCATCACTTCTCCCATATTGGAAAGTTGTAGGACTGATAATTAGTGCTGAAATACCATCATTCAATTAAGATTAAGCCCTGAATGGGCTGTCACAAAGAAATTACAAAAATATAGATCTAAAAACTGTATATTTGCCATAAAATCAATCAATTATGGATTGTATATCCCTTGATAGACACTCTGCCAATCTACCAATGGTTATAGTAAAAATAAAGTGCTCATGCTAATGTTGTATATGGTATGATGCACTTGGAACCTACTGGATTCGAGGGTCTTCTCGCTAATTGGGAGTCCAAACCCCCCTGAATAGTGCCACCCTCACCTCTTGTTAAAGCTAGTCTCATTTTGCTACCCTATTAAAACAATATATAAAAAAGCCTGGAGAAAGACCTGATACAGAGAGGACTTATAACAACCAGCATAGAGAGAACATGATTCTGGACTCTACATTGAATCTTTTACCCTATATGGACCCACATTTCCTCTTCACTATTTAGCCTATACGGGACCAAGGTCCTCAGCTCAATGATGTATTTTGATTCAAGTTGGCGTAAGATCTTGACCCTATCACCACCTCTTTCTGGTATGGGCACTTGATCCACACAGAAAAAGCTCAAAAGATCACTTTGCTCTGATGGTAAATTGCAAAATGTCTAGCCACTGGGTAACAGCTATCCAATTTTGTGATCACCTGCATGTGTTCTAGCACTCTTTTCTTCACTGGATGCACAGTGCTCCCCACGTACAGTAGGTTGCACGGGCACAGCAAGCAATAGATCACAAAATCAGTATTACAGTTAAGCAAATTTGTATTAGGTTTCCTAGATTTATTCCCCAGGACTAGATAATCCCTGATCTTAACACTTTTCCTGCATGCCTTACATTTCATGCAAGGATAAAAACCCATCACTTTCGGTTCCACTACTCCTTTACTCGTAAAATGGCTGCGCCCAAGTAGGTCTTTCAGCAATGTATTCTTTCTATAGATGATACTAGAATGGGATGGAACCCTTGCCCGATTACTCCATCTGCTTGTAAGATATTCCAATGTCTGTCCAAGATTCTCCGTATCTTATTAGAATCTTTTGAGAATGTGAAAATTAGCCTAGTGATTTTGTCATCTTCCTTTCTACACCTCTGCATTAGCAGGTGCTTTCTTTCTTGGTGTTCAACTCTACTCCCTGCTGTTTTCAATATCCTCCTAGGGTACCCCCTTCTTTTGAATCTAGATAGAGCCTCTTTCTTCGCTGTCTCATAGCTGTCCTGGGCTGTACCTTTGAGTTTGATTCGCAACAGTTTCCCATAGGGAATACGATTCACCAAACAGCGTGGGTCTTGACTCGTAAAGTGTAGAGTGGCATTGCCAGCTGTTGATTTCCGATACAATTTGGATATCAATTGAGCACCCTCCACATACACCACTAAATCAAAAAATGCTATTTCAGAGTCACTAATATGACTGGTGAACTGCAGAATGTGCTCATTAGCATACAGAGTGACAATGTACTCCCCAACCTCCCCACAGGAACCCCGCCAGACAAAAAATATATTGTCTATAAATTGAGCCCGCACTGCCAACTTTTGAGACCATTGTTCATTTGTCTCGGTCCAGGCCACGTGCTTCTTCCACCAGCCTATGAATAAATTTGCGTAGCTGGGGGCGAAGCACATGCCCATTGCAGTCCCTTGCCTTTGTAGGTACAGTTGGTCACCAAACATAAAGATATTGTTAAGTAGACAGAATGATACTAGTTGCATGATCATCTGATTATGTTCTAGATATGTTAAGGATCTCTCTTTAAGAAACGTTCCTACTGCTTTCAACCCCTGCAGATGATTGACGCTGGTATAAAGGCTTGTGATGTCTAATGTTAACAGTAGAAAATGTTCCTCCCGTGTTATGCTATCAATTAGTCTGATGAAATCAGTAGTGTCTTTTATATAAGAGATCAAATCATGAACACATGGACAAAGACTAGCATCCACAAAAGTTGAGGTATTTTCTAGCAGGCTTCCCTTGGAGGATACTATTGTTCATCTGAGTGGGTTTGTATTGTTTTTATGAATTTTAGGTATGTGATAGAAAGTAGGGACCACTGGATATTCGACTTTTAGGAATTGATATTTTTCTTGTTCCAAAATTGCTCAGTCTCTCCCTGTTGTAATTAATTGTAAGAACGCTTGGATGCGTTGGTTATATTCTATTCTCATGATCTGTACATAGCATCTCGTGTCACTTAATTGCTGTAAGGCTTCTTGTTGGTACCAGTCCTCATCCTGTATCACAATATTCCCACCTTTATCAGCCGGTTTGATCATCATTGTCTGATCTTCCTTGAGTGATAGAAATCTTTCCTGTTCTATCTTGGTTACATTAGAAGGCTTCCATCCTTTGCTGTCATTTCCAATACTGTGTCTGAGTTTGTCAAGATCCCTCATGACAACCTCATAGAAGCTGGCAATCATGTCGAATGTTGTTTTTGGAATAAACTTAGACCTGTTTTTGAACTGACTAAGGGCACTTCAGATGTAAAAACATGCATGTAAAGCCACTCTCAACGTAATATCTCCCTATGTAACGACCTGCAAAGTAACGACTGACATTCGCTCCAAGAGTGTCAGGCCATGTGGTAGGGGAGGGAGTTGGTCCTGTGGACGAAGGATGCAAGACTTCCTTACTGAGAAACTATGTATTTAGAGGGTGAAAGAGATCCAATGGAGAGGGAGGTAAGTTGAGACTAGGGTTGAGAACTTTGACACATCTACTGATGTGCCTTTTTATCGTGTCTATAGAATATAAAAGAATATTGTCAGGGCAGTAGCTACTGAGATTGAAGGAAACTGCTGCTTTGGAAACATGGTCTGGGATGATGCAAGAACCTTTACATCTCGCTCTTAACAGAATTATCATTGCATCACTATCTTAATGTTACTGCCTAAGCACCTTTCACTCTTGTTCTTGCAGGTTGGACGCCTTCAGCACATGGATCATGTTAACAAGACCACCGCTGTGCTAGACTTTACCCTGCTTGGACTGTCCAACCTCCAGATGCATCAAACATCTCTCTTTGTCCTGTTCATCTCCATCTATGTGCTGACGGTAACTGGAAACCTTGCCATATGTGCTCTAATTACTGTGGACGTGAATCTCCACACGCCCATGTACTTCTTCTTGATCCACCTGTCCTTCTTGGATGCATGCTCGCCTTCTGTTACAGTCCCCAAGATGCTTGCAAACTTTTTAGTGAACAACCGGAAAATTTCCTTTGGTGGATGCCTGTCCCAGCTCTACTTCTTCATCAGCTTCCTCGCTGCAGAATGCTTCTTGTTGACGGCGATGGCTTTGGATCGCTACGTTGCCATCTGCCACCCGTTGCGCTACACGCTGATCATGAACAGGGCGGCGTGTGCACAGCTGGCCATGGGCTCCTGGTGTGGAGGTTTCCTGTACTCCATGGCGCACACCATTCTCACTTCCCTGTTACATTTCTGTGGCTCTCATGAGATCCACCACTTTTTCTGTGACCTCCCACCTCTTCTTAGCCTATCCTGCTCAGACACCTTCATCAATTCTGTCCTGATTTTTGCTGGTGGGGTCTTAATTGGGGTGAGTTCCTTCATCCTCACTCTCCTGTCTTACATAAAAATTCTTTCAACTGTGCTGAAAAGTCGCTCGACGCGTGGAAGGTCCAAAGCCTTCTCCACTTGCATCTCCCATCTCACAGTATTTACCTTGTTTCTGACCTCATTAATCTTTGTCTATATGAGGCCGAAATCCAGCTACTCGCTGGACAGCGACCGGCTGGTGTCCGTCTTTTACTCTGTCCTCACCCCGCTGCTAAATCCCATAATTTATACTCTCAGGAACAGAGACATTACTTTAGCTTTGAGGACGATATTCAGCAAGAAAGGTGTGTGGTGAGGAAAGATCACAGACTTTTATGTAGACAGAAGATTCCCTGCCTCAGGACAAAAGGTCATGCAAATGACGGCACCTAAAGCGAACCATAAGTTGACTTCTCAAATATCTTTGGCATTTATTGAGTGTGCCTATGACCAAAACACATGACTATTCAGTTGCAAACTGCCAATTTCCCAAGTAACTGTTGGGAACAATTCTAAGAAATTGAAAAAAATATTTTTTTCTATCAAACCTTTTCTAGAAACATTATTTTCCTGGAGTAGAATATGTCTTCCTATCATTGTCTGACTTTTAAAAATATCAAAATAAATTGACTAAATATATGGTTTAAGTCGTCCCAAGGCAAGAGAAATCATGCCCCTGTCAGAGGGGGGCTGATTCACAGAACTAACTTAAGACAAAATCCTAAACTTACTACTTTAGGTATTCACAGAAGTTAGGATTTTGTCTTAAGTTTGTCTTAAGACAAATTTAAGGCATACTTAAGACAAACTTAAGACAAAATCCTAACTTAAGTCTGTCTTAAGTCAGTCTTAAGACAAACTTAAGACAAAATCCTAACTTCTGTGAATACCAAAAGTAGTAAGTTTAGGATTTTGTCTTAAGTTAGTTCTGTGAATCGGGCCCGCAGTCATTATGTCAGAGATGATGCCCCTATTAGGGAGTTGTTTTGCCAGAGAGCATGTCCTATCAGGCAGTTATTGAGCCACATATCATACCCCTATCAGGCAGTTATTGTGCCAGTAATTAGCCCTAGAGCTCTCATGCTCAGTTAAGGTGCTAAAAGTCCGTTTGTTTTTCAAACTGGAGAATAAGTTTGAAAAGCTTAATAACTTCCTTTCCAACTTTGTATATGTGAATCTTGTCATGTACATAAGTCTTAAGATAATTTATATCATGCTTTATAAAAAGTATTTATGTAGCACAAATATTTGACAAAGAAACATAACTGCCTACCTATCTTATCCTTTCATTGGCCATCACTGGCCCAGTCCAGGGGGATCTTTAATGCATCTTTTCTATTCACTTATCCTGCAACAACCACAGTACTCCTGGACTTTAATCAATGTCCACTTACCCTTATTGAACTGCAAACACGTGCACTGTCGACCTTGACCTCGCGCACTTCAGGTGGCCAACTACCGACTCTAAGACAACAACATGCTTAATTATGCACAAACAGTTGTAAAAAATCTGGAAATTCGAGCCTACGAGTCACTCAAAGAGATTCCATGATCTTCCACACTATGCCATGCAAAGGTAAATGTTTTCCCCTCCCCATCTAATATTTCCGGAGCCAGGATGTTATTGGTTGTGACTGCCTGGAGCAGGAAATGGTGGTGGGCAGGCTGTATCTTCCCATGAACACAGGCAGGTGCTGGGGTGTCTAGCAGCTGCAACAGTGTTGGGTGGAGCTATGAAGTGATGAAGCAGGGAGTACGTGAGCGTGGTGAAGGAGTGAGGAAAGTCTTTCAGTATAATGTATCCACTCCTAATAAATACAGTAGTTAGTGGCTCGGAAGAAGAAAGGCCTTACTGCAACCCCATATTTTTAGGTCGAGCCTAGTGGCAGCACGCATGCACTGCTCGCTCAGCGAGACTGCTGTAATAGAGTATGGGAGAGAAGCCCCGCCCACTCTCCTCCCATATTTTTCATTGGCTTGTGTCATTGTCTTTCGTAAATGATGCCTTCGGGTTCATTAATAGGCTTGTTTGACCCTCCTTAGTACGGCCTTGTCTTCATTTGTACCCTTCCATGTCGACTGGCCCTTTTACTTCAGTTGTTACATGGGAGCCGTTATTTAGTCCGTAAGTACTATTTATTTTATTGAGTTTCTCTTACTGCAGGCCCGACATGCACTGCTTCAGATGAAACCATTTGTGTGTTTTTTAAGCAACGCAGCTGCCCTGTAACTCAGGCGCCTGCTTTCAATCAATTTAACCTGCCATTGTGTCTGTTTCAACCCCCCCCCCCTGCAAGTAAAATGGATTTAGAAATGATTGGCAAATTAAGTCGTGAATTCCAGGTAGCACATAATGCTGTGCTAATGGGCTGTTACATGTCATCTGTACTAGAGTCACCTGCCCGGTTGTTTTCAAAAGCCTGTTTTATTAACAACACAATACCACCACCAATACCCCCACCAATACCACCATCAATACCACCATCACCACCAATGCCACCACCAATCCCACCAATACCACCACCACCACCACCACTACCACCACCAATACCACCACCAATGACACCACCAATACCACCACAACCACCAATACCACAAATACCACCAATACCACCACCACCAATACCACCACTACCAGTACCAATATCAATATCACCACCACCAATACGAATACCGCCACCAATACCACCACCGACAACACCAATTCTACCTCCATCAATACCACCACCAACACCACCAGTACCACCCCAACACACAAAAATCAACACCACCAGTACCACTACCACCACCACCAATACCACCACAACCACCACTACTAATACTACCACCATCATTACCACCACCAATACCAAACTCTTAGAAGGAAGTCATCATTAGGAAGGGCCACCTAGATGTAGAGTTTGTAGATCTTAAGCAAGCATTTGACCACATAAATCGCACTAAATTATGGGTTGTCCTCGGGTATCTTGGCCTGCCCAAAGGGCTGCTTCAACTTATTGTGTGTATGCCCCAGGATAATATTGCCCAGGTCCAATGGAACCAAGGGTGCAAACTCTCTGGGGAAAATAGGAGTGTATCAAGGTGTACGACAAGGGTGTGCTTTAGCCCCAACCCTATTTACCTTATATATAAATGGGCTGATCAAAGCTCTGTACAACTGGGGGGTGACCCTCTGAAGCTTGCAGGCAGACAAAATCCTTCACTCCTGTTTGCAAATGATACACTACTAATTGAAAAAGCATCTATGGGTATCCAAAATATACTGAACAGGTTTGCAACAGCCTGCAATGACTTTGGTCTAGATATAAATTGCTCAAAGACCAAATCCATGACGGTTACCCCCATTGCGGTTTTAGAGGGAAAATGAGGCTGGGCTCAACCATGCTTGAACAAGTTAAAGTCTTCAACTACCTAGGTGTCAGACTGAATAGAAATCTGAGCTGGACAGACCAAATTGAAACGTGTACTATCACATTACAGCATGCTGATTCAGCAGTGGCCAAAACAGTTAATCAATCAGTGCACCGCCCCTTTTCTCCTGCCCTTGAAGTACATCGAGCCAGAGGTCTGAGGGCAGCACTTTATGGTGCAGAACAGTGGGGTCAAGATCAGATAAAGAGTATAGAACCGGCAGAAAACAAGCTCATAAGGTCCTTGCTAAAACTGCCAAACAGCACTCCACTTCTACCGGTGCGGTTAGATCTTGGTTTAAGAAGTACCAAACATATAACAGTACTGAAATCTCTATTGTTTTGGGTCAGGGTATGGTCAAGCAAAACACAGATCCTTGTAAAAGAAGCCGTTGAGGAGGTACAACATCTAGATAGAGGAACTCGAAGGCTGAAGTGGTTAAGAGAGCTGAGGAACTGGCTAAAGAGATTAGGACTGAAGGCCACGTGGGGTGATCCCAAATCCTTGACAAAATATATAGTAGCTACTTTAAAAGCGAAGTTCTGGGCTTATATCCAGGACTCATGCTATGTTGACGAGGTGTGGGGTTCCCTAACAGGAAGGTTTTTGTATATGAGTAAATAATGGATGAAGTTGAACCTCCACATGCACGTGCACTTTACCTACAATTTAGGTACGGAACTTTACTGCTGAACAATATTAGAAGCAGACGGACACGGGCCACTGTAACTCCAACATGCCCTGCATGTACTCTTAGCCCAGAATCATTACATCATTGTATCTTTTTTCTCTACAGTGCACAGATTAGAAAAACGTGGCTTCTACCTTCTTGTTGGATTCTATCATTTAGATGACCTGCAGATGCATTCCGAGTCTTTATATCAAATTTAACAAAATGGCTAGTATTTGCCATATCACGGTATCTGCTTTATACCTGGCGCATCAGGTCTAAGTTACTATCTGTAAAGTAAATTAGAAGACAAAATAGGTTAAGGTATAGTTGGGCAACAACATATTGACTCTTTGTATAATATTTATTTGTTTTTTTTTAAATGTCAATTGATCACAAGTTTTTATTGACCTTTTTAGCATTTTACATTTTTATAACTTTGTATGTCAAGATAATTTATATTCCATTGTATATTGTATTTTACAAAAAAAGATTGTTGTTTATGAGCCTGTGAATGATCTACACATTTGATCTAATACCCTTACCACCACCACCAAAACCACCACTAATACCACCACCAATATCACCACCACCAATACCACTACCACCACCACCAACACCACTACCACCACCAATACCACCTCCACCACTAATACAACCACCACCAAAACCACCACCAATACCACCACCACAAATACCACCACAAATACCACCACCAATACCACCACCAACAATACCACCACCACCAATACCAATACCAATACCACCACCAATACCACTACCACACCACCACCACCAATACCAATACCAATACCACCACCAACAATACCACAACCACCACCAATAACACTACCATCAATACCACCACCACCAATACCACCACAAATATCACCACCAATACCACCACCACCAATACCACCACCAAATCCACTACCACCAATACCACCAACAGCAATACCACCACCAAAACCACTACCAATACCACCACCACCAATACCACCACCACCACCAATACCACCACTCCAATGCCACCAACACCACCACCAATACCACCACTACCACTGCCACTAATACCACCACCACCAATACCACCACCATCTATATCACGACCTACACCACCACCACCACCACCACCACCACCAATACCACCAATACCACCACCCCTAATACCACTACCACCACCAATACTATACCACAATCATCAATACCATTCAACCACCACCAATACTATACCAGTCCTGCTTAGCCACACCAGGGTCGGCTTGCAGAGACTACTTGATCGATTGTCCCTTTATACCACCGAAAAAAACTGGAATTGAACCTAACAAAGACAAGGGCAATCACCTTTGAGTCAAGGAAATACCAAGGTGGCGGTTGGCTATATAACGGTAAAAGTGTTGATAAAGCCATCTCATATAAGTACCTGCGGGTCCACATGGATAGAAGGGGCTCATTCTCTAAACATAGAGATGAGGTAGAAGCCAAATCTTTGACAATCCAGGTGGCATTTAAGACCCTTGCCAGGCAACTGTCCGGTCCAAGCCTGACCCCACTCATAACTGTTATGAAGGCAACAATCATCAACTTCCTCACCTACAGCCAGGAGATCATGCAAGGGAAAGACAACAGTCTTGTGAATAAAATAACAACAAGAATGTTCAAACAAGTGTTAAGCCTTCCCAAATCTTCATCCCCCGCTCAAATATGTTTCGAGTTTGGCCTTCAAGACCATCAAGCAGTAGGGGGCGGAGCATTCATCAGGCTGTGCAATAAGTTGCGTACCTCCAGAAAAGGAAACCTGGAGGCCCTCCTGTGGCAGGAAATCTCAGCCGGTCAACTTGGTAGATCATACCGGGTTTACCTACAAGACTCTCGAAAACTCCTGGACAGAGAAGAAATCTGGACCTTGAAGCCATCGAAGCAGGCACTCAAAATCCACATCAAAAGGAACGTCCGCCTTTGGTCCTTCCACTCGGATAGAGCCCAACTGGCCCACCGTAAGCACGCCTGGACAATTGAATCAGGGTTCAAACCAGGGATCATGGCACCCTATTTGTCATGTACCTATTCAGTGCTGTGGAAAAAAAGATTTATGGCCCTCAGAATGGACAAATGGCCATTCTTGTATCACTTGCCAAGTTGGCGACGTGTAAATATCAACGTAATGTGCAGGGGGTGCGGGAGTAGTACGAAAACAATTGAGCATGTGATATGTCTTTGTCCTACACTACTTGACGACCGAAAGATCTTGTTAAAGAGCGAATGGAAAAAACTTGGCATTCGCAGGTGGCGACAAGCTATCCTTGCATCAATGAACCCGGATAACTCACTGCTTAACATCCAGTTCACCAAGTTTATGGCAAGAGCAGCAAGAAGACTTATAGTTAGAGAGAGCCAGCAAGTCAACAACGGTCAACCATAAAAGGAAGGATCAAGTCCTCTGCTCCACTTAACAGTAGCTGACTATGGCTTCTTTTCACACTGATTATTTTTTGCCTTCTTGTGCGTCCCAGGAACATTTAAATTACCATATGCAGGGACTCTACCAATATAAAGGGATCTCCACTACCAGTGGTATTAGTCACTAACTTTTATCGACGAAGGTCTTGTGCTGTGGCCTCGGCAGATGTTAAATTAGAAGGGCCAACCACAGCTCCCAACTGTTTCTTTAACCGCTCCGTATAAAGTTGAATTGTCTAGATGAAGTTAATATTTTATTATTATCAACAAATATAGATTTCCAGGTCTTTTTAATTATTATTGATTTGATTGATTGATTGATTTATCCACTTATAAAGCGCGCGAATGCCCGAAGGCGTCTTGGCGCTTATGACAGACAGCAGGCCTCTCAGACGGACGACCTAACAGGCCGCAGTAAAGAGCCTTGTTTTCACTGCTTTTCTAAATGAGCCTAGAGATGGGCTATTTTTTATAATGATTGGCAGCAGGTTCCAAGCCCGTGCTGTGTGTACAAAAAAGCTCCTTCCACCCCAATTGGCCCGTCTGATTTTCGGGACTCTAATTAGTTTCAATTGGCTCGATCTGAGCAATCTGGAGGGTTCATACAATTTCAGCTTTGTTCTCAAGAACTTTGAGCCTGATCCCTGAACAGCCTTGTATGCCAAACACAGTGATTTAAATTGCACTCTTTTTGCAATTGGAAGCCAGTGTAAGATTTTTAATTTATGTGCAATTGGCTCGTATTTGGGAATGCCAAGTACCAACCTTGCAGCCGCATTTTGCAGGCGTTGTAGCTTGGATAAAATCTGTACTCTAGCCCCGGCGTATAAAGCATTCCCATAAACTAATCTAGATAATGCTAATGCCGTCACCACCGTCTTTCGAGTATCATCTGGTATGTAAGGCAGTAATTTTTTAATCATCTTCAGGATAAACCAAACTGACGATGCCAGTTTACTAGCTTGGGCATCAAATGAAAGTTTGGTATCAAGGGTCATGCCCAAATCTTTCACTTTTTCTGCTGGATCTGGACAACTGCCCAAGCTGTCAGGCCACCAGGCTGGGGACCAGATGTTAGAATTGCCTCCCAGCAGCAGCACTTCAATTATTGATGATTTTTATATTTTAATTCATTGTGACAATACAAACGGACTAAATGGACGCTCTTGGGAAGATTCTTAAAAGAACTAAGATGAAACAATGTAGGTGAAAACACAGGACCCATACAAAACACATGTCTCTTGCACCATGTGTAAATATTTTAGCAATTATTCGATATACGTTTATTATCCAACGCTTTCCCTACTGTTGCACTCTCTGGAGTGGGAATAGTAATTTGTACCCCTACGCTATCCAACGCTTTCCCTACTGTTGCACTCACTGGAGGGGGAATAGTCATTTTTACCCCTACGCTATCCAACGCTTTCCCTACTGTTGCACTCACTGGAGGGGGAATAGTAATTTTTACCCCTGCGCTATCCAACGCTTTCCCTACTGTTGCACTCTCTGGAGTGGGAATAGTAATTTTTACCCCTACGCTATCCAACGCTTTCCCTACTGTTGCACTCTCTGGAGTGGGAATAGTAATTTTTACCCCTACGCTATCCAACGCTTTCCCTACTGTTGCACCCACTGGAGTGGGAATAATAATTTTTACCTCTACGCTATCCAACACTTTCCCTACTGTTGCACTCTTTGGAGTGGGAATAGTAATTTTTACCCCTTCGCTACCCAATGTTTTAACTACTAATGTTTTTATTTTGTTATTAAATGTATGTATTATTTTTTTTAATACTTGAATGTGTTAATTAAATATAGAATATTTTATTTTATTCAAAATGTTTTATATATGTGTTTATTTTATTTTTATATAATTATTAACATTTATAAATTAAATATAGATAATAGTTAATAACATTTATTTAAGTAAAAATATGTATATGTACACATTTTTGTGTTTATATTTATTAAATTAAGTTTATTTATTATAATTAGTTCAAATATAAATTTAATTTAATTTATTTTGTCAATAATATTAATATTATTTAATTATTTAATTTAAGGTATGTTATTTTTTTAAGTCGATTTCTTTTACATCTATATTTTTTACATCTATATTTTTGATTCGATAATATTGTACTTACCTGTTTAAGTATAGGGAGTCGATATTTTTGTAATCGATATTTTTACATCTATATTTTTGTTAACTATATTTTTGTTATCGATATTTAAACATGGAACCATCCGGAACAGGACTAGAAAATTTGGGCCTCATTTATGAGAAGTGATGCATCGCTGCGTGAAAGCAGCGATGCGTTACTTCTCAGTGCGCCCTCCTTGCGACACCAATGATGCGTCATATTTACTGTATGACGCATCATGTCGCAAGGAGTTACAGATACGTCAGTATTTTTGACGTATCTGTAAGCGCAAAAGTGACGCATTGCTGGAGTGTGCCACAAAAGTGACGTAACTCCAGCAATGTGTACGTTTACATGGGGCAAGCCTGATGTGAAAGGGCCTGCGTCACTCTTACGCCTGCTGTGACGCAGGCGTAAGATATTGACGCACTTGTGTCCTAGAAGTGGCGCAGGGAAATCTTATAGATTTCACTGCGTCACTTCTATGACCTTTACTTGCGTCAGAACGCCCCTCTGCAGACATTATACCTGGCGCAGGTATAATGTGGAGCAGGGGTCTACAAAGTGACACATCTACCTAGATGCGTCACTTTGTAAATATGGTGCAACAAGGCACATTTTTTACGCTACTGGTGCGTCACAAAAAGTGACTCGCCAACGGCGTAAAAGTGACGCACGCCCTCATAAATGAGGCCCTTTATCTTTGTAAAAGAAACTTGTGTCCAAGGCGACTCCAGCCAAGACCCAGCACTGAACCTTCCGCCTGGCTGTAGATGTATGCATCTCCGTCGCCCTCTGCAGGCTGGAGGTGGGTTAGCAGCAACTACCCGCCCCACCTTACCTCAGATGTTAGTCTGCCCCAGCTTTTCTGCCTCATTATAACATTTCTGCCCGTCAGTTCCTCCCCAGACAAAGCCTCAATATCTGTACAACCTTTTCTGGACTTTACTGCCCTCTTCTCCTAATGATGAATAATTTCTTGGTTTGGGGGATTGAAATGTTCATCTTGATGAGCCAAAGAACTCCTTGACAGCTCATGTCGTACAGGCCTGAACCTTATTGAACTCGGGACACAGCCAACACACACAAAGGCCATGGATGAAACCTCATCGTTTCCTCGCTTAACTTAGGGCCTGTTTGGTATATTGGCAGAGAGGGTACCATGTCGAAACGGCGACCGAATTCCCTCCCCGCCAATATAGTGGTCCGGCACTATGGCGGGCGGACCTTAAGTTTGCCATGGCTGAAACTACTCTGTCACCGCTGTGGCACAACTGCTCCAACGGCCCTGGGACGTGAGGGACACCTGCCTGGTGGCCATTTATAAACCCGACAGGACGCTCTTCCACCAGCGCAATGGAGTCATTTACTCCGTTGCCCTGGCGGACCCACAGGCCGACCATCAGGATTTATATCAGGTCCATACTTTCCAATATTTCTAATACAATTCACGGTATTTCTAATATTAAGCTGATAGGGACTGTTAGAAATTGGGTTTATAGTTGGCTAGCATATGCACCTCAGCCAGGAGCAACCCACCACTCTAGTCAGCGCAAGTAAGTTACACACCAAAGATAACCTGTGCTCACTCCCTGGTAGCTTGCTGCAGTCTCTTCTGTGCACGGTTCTCGAGGGGTGAAGGTGGGACTGTGCACTGCCCTCGAGGGGTGAAGGTGGGGCTGCTGGTCTCTGCTGTGCACTGCCCTCGTAGGTGTCGTAATGTCCTGCGGAATACATTCTAATGTTTGCAGGAAGCTGTCATACCCAGCCACTCCCTTGAGGGCTGGACACACTGCACCCCCACACCCACCCACCCATCACGGATGCCACGAGTGACGTGGCTACGTCAAGACAAAGGCCTGGGTGCACGTGCTCGGGGCCAGTTACTACACTACCTCGCCTGGTGTGTGTGTCTACTATTTATGTAATGCAGGCCTGAGGCCCAACACCACATTGGAGACGAGGCGGGTTTGGCCACGCGTGTCCGCAGCTCGGCCCTGCACCGTCCCTCATGGGGAGGAAACATGTTTGAAGCTGCAAAATCCTTCACCGTGCTGCCCATCGGTTTTGCCTGAAACAAAAGTGAAAAAGTCCTCCCTGTGTGGCACCAACCGTAGCGCAGCAACAATCCACTCTGGTGAGAGCGGAAGCCCCACGATGCCAGCAATGCACCCGCTGCCGTGCAGACTGTTAGTGGTGCAATCAAGAGGCCCCGTGACCCTCGCCGTGGGGCAACCGGGAGAGCCGTCCGGCCACTTCTGTACAGCCAAGCGGGATCCCTGCCTCACTGACACTCACAGGACCAGACCACATTGCCTGCAAGCCCAAGCGCACCACAAGTGACACACACACAGGCCCCTAACCTTCCGCGTGTGAGGTCCGCGGCGACGACCACCCGGCATCCACAAGACCCCCGCACACGAAGGGTGCGCCGCCACACGAGCAACTGGGGGGTGGCGTAAGCGAAAGGAGCCGCCGCATAGAACTGGTAATGCACCCCTTACCTGCTCGGGTGTTTGGAAGCTGTCTCGTCTGACACCGACTGCCACGCGAGTAGAAGCAGAAGCGCTGTCTCCACTGTCGTAACGAAAATTGAGGGGCCTCCCTGCAAGGTATGTAGAGGGGCCACCTCTGGGCTCAATTAGGAGCTCTCTGGACAAAGTGCAGTGCCGAGGGGGCCCCCTGGAGCTTAGGGCCCCCCCACACCGCGTGGGCTGCGGGGGCCTGTGTTACGCCCCTGGCTGTCTCCAGACTCTGGCCACATGCAGCGACTGCCTGCAGGAAAGGAGTGCCTCTATCTCCTGCACAGAGGCGGCCCGTCACTAACGAGACCCGCCTAGCAGGCCCGCGATCGGAGAGGCGAACGCTGCGGCCGGTCGAGGAAGCCGGTGCGGTGCGGGCCCAGCACTCGCCGCCACGTGCTGGGCCCGCGCCGCACCGGCTTCCCTGCCCAGCGAGAGAGCTGCAGGACACGGCCCCTGCTCAGAACGGAAACCAAAGGGTCACAAACTGCAGGTCCTCAACCCAGATCCTCTCCACATGTGAGAAGCCATCGGCCTGTCGGGGGAAGCACTACGGCCGAGACGACTGTCCCGCGGCAACTGTGAAGCTGCAGTAACACACGGAAAATCATTGCAGCGCCACACAGCTGCAACATCGCTGCACCGCACCGAGGCAAAGGAAGATCGCCCTGAGAAGTAACGCGGCCTGCCCAAACCTGCCGCGGCCTGGGAGAGAGGCGGGAAGGGCCAGGAAAGCAACTCTCGTGCTATAGCTGCAGCGCTCTGCCCCCCAGCACGGAAGAGGAGCGTGGGTCAGCTGCCACTACTCCCAGAAAAGGGCCTGCACCGCACGGGGCCCCACCGTGCTGAAAACGAAAGAGAAAAGGAACTAAATGGGCACAGAGAAGTTCCCCAGCCGCCCAGCACCAATCCCGACATAGCCTGCAGCGCCCCAACAAACCTTTTAGAGTCCCACAGAAGGGAGGGTGACCTCTTCTGGGCAGGAGAAGCCGCACAGCATGCGGTTTCAGAAAGGATGTATGACGGTACAACACGTACCGTTACAACGCGTCCCTTTACGACGCAGTTTTAACAACGTAAGTCGTTACAACGACTTGCGTTGGGGGGGCGCTGATAGTGAATAGTTTAATTTACTATTCCAACACCAGCCTCCGTGGATAGTAGGGAAGGTATTGGATAGTAAATAAACTATCCACCATTCCTAGAGCGCCCTCCTGCGAAAGTCGTTGTAACGACTTTCGTTGTTAAAACTGCGTCGTAACGGTACTGCGTTATAGCGGTTCCGTTGTAAAGGATGTTTCCCTTTCAGAAAAGACTGTCAGAGCCTACCATGAACACAAACGCTGCACTGCCTCCCGGTGGCCACTAGTGGTACTCCACCCCAACAAGTTGCCCCATTACAGCCCCTGCCAGTTGTCAACCCCGGAAAGAGGCAGCCATATCACAAAGGTATATCTGGATGACTCCAGCAACCTGCTTGCAGCCACAACCGTGTCTAAACAGACCCCCAGCAAAGCACATAAACGCTGCCAAGTGCCCAAGCAGAAAGGAAGTGCATGAAGTAGCACATAGAATGGGACAAGTATGTCACAAGGAACACTGCACCAAGCGCACACCACCGGTGGAAGCCTGACTCCACCTCAAACAAGGCCACTGCGACACAAGCCCCTACTAGCAAGAGGAGAAGTCCAGCCACAACAGGGAGCCCAAAGGCCCACAGCTGCACCGCCTGAGCATGCAACGCCAAGAAATAGGAAAGGAAGCGAGCCAACAGAAGAGAGCATCCAACCCCACCTCAACTAACAGGCGAAAACAAGGACATCTACAGCTCTGCCGCCCTCACTCAATGGAAACTGAGGCTGCAAGGCACAGCCAGTACCAGAACTGACTGCACCCAGCTACCCTGCAAGAAAAGGGTACATGAGAGGTCTACAGTGTCTCTGTCCCTATGCAGCAAGCCCAATGTGTCAAATGAACGCACGCATGAGAAACCCACACCTAGCAAAGACATGCCAAGGGCCCAGGACTACCACAGCACAGGAACGTGCCAAGAAGCAAAGGACTCAATAACACCACTGGGTTTGGGCTCCCAACAGTAAGGACAAGCCTCTGAACAATATTTAACTAAAAACTGCCAGTACTGCTTTCTTATTCCATCTTAACGTGTACCAACAAATTGAACATCCAACAAAATGTGTACTAGACTGCTAATTCTGTCTGAATCAATCTTTTTCGTTGTATTATTTTGTTCTCAAAATTCAAGCATGAATGCAAAATTTGACTTTTTACATTTTTACAATATGATTGCAACAATAAAAACATTCATTTCAACATAAATCAGACTTCGTTCATTCAATCTCTCATTCAACCTTTCCAAAATACAATCAACACATCACATACACTCACAGCACACAAGGACAAACACAAATCAATTATTTTCTGTACTTAGATCATAAATGAACAATGCCATAGAAACAAGTTATCAGCACTTTGTATTATTATGTCACTTTAAACAATTAAGAGTTCGAAACGCGTTCTCTTCAGGACCTCTGAAGGCTTTTTCACTTGAAACCCGTGATCAAATTGTTCCATTTCGACCACATTAGTCGGTGAAGTCGGAAGTTGCAATCTCTCCAAAAAAGATTGCAACGTCCGACTTCACCGACTAATGCGGTCAAAACTGAACAATTTGAGAGATTGACCCCCAAAAGGCTCGCCCTTTTGAAAAATCTACATCAAGCCATTGCGGGTAGCACGAATCCCCGCTCTGGAATTCCTTGCAGCCCTTTAAAATAGACGGGTTACAACACAAAAAATACTGATTGTCCCGCGTCGGATGATCACGCGACATCTGCAGGCACGGGAGCAGGGATGCTGCTTGATTTTAGACTGCCGATGCTCAGGGATGGACGGTCGCCCCCACACCGTCTAAAGATGGAGTCGGCAGTGGCCCCAAAACAGGCAAGAGAGGATATGTACACTCTACTTGTCAAGCCGCCACCGAAGATCAACCTCAACAAAGCGGACACACCTGGCTGCTAAGTCCCTCCTGACATCCAAGCTCTCCCAGCAAGTCACCACCACCTGTCATTCCGACTCACCACATGGCTGGCATCCGCCATCACACCAGCCATCAGCACATGCGTCAAACACCACTTCCCAAGTACCGATGGACTGGAGTCCGACACCATTGCCACACCAGCCGACTAAAAGAAATTAGAAGCCACCTGTGAACCTGGCCCACACCGGAACCGCGGCAGCGAGTGCAAGTACTGGCCAAGACTCATGGACGAGCGACTAAGTAACGGCTCCTCAGCGGTCCTGCAGCTGCCCCCAGACAGCACACAAGCGGCCCCCAGCGCAACCCTCCTACAGTCCACTAGCAACTCCGACGGCGGGCCTCCCCAGGCGGGAGAGCAAGAAGAGACATTGCCCCACTGACAGGTTACCGGTCACCGCCAAGCAGTTGAACAGGGACAGTTGGTCCAGCAACACCTCTGTGAGTTCTCACCATGGACTCCACCCATGCTCACGACGCAACCCACTGTAAAGAACTGTTAGAACTTACCACCGACCATCACCGATGTCAGCAAGGTGGGAGCCGTGCAAGACCGTATGACATGTCATCTTCGGTGAACTGACGGTATGCAGCAGACGTCTCCAAGCCAGCGGTCGTGTCCTGAACCCCTCGGATTAAATTACGGGTGCCTGCCGGGAAGGTCCTGCTGCAAGCAAAGTCACCAGCTCCTGTCGGACGTCCCCTGCCACCTGACTCAGAAGACTGATGGACCCTGTGGTATTCAGAGAACTGTTTGTTTTGCCCCCACAGATTGGACTAACGTTTTGTTTGTTCTTCAATAAAGTTGGGGAGGAATGTAATGTCCTGCGGGACACATTCTAGTGTTCCGCAGGAAGCTGTCATCACCAGCCACTCCCTTGAGGGCTGGACGCACTGCACCGCCACACCTATCCATCACGGGTGCCACAAGTGACGTGACCCCGACAAAAAAAGGGCCCGGGTGCACATGCTCGAGGTGAGTTACTACACTACCTCGCCTGGTGTGTGTGCCTACTATTTATGTAATGCGGGCCTGAGGCCCAACACCACAGGGGTGAAGGTGGGGCTGCAGGTCTCTGCTGTGCACTGCCCTCATGGGGTTGAAGGTGGGACTCTGACTGCCCTCGAGGGGTGAAGGTGGGACTCTGACTGCCCTCGAGGGGTGAAGGTGGGGCTCTGCACTGCCCTCGAGGGGTGAAGGTGGGGCTCTGCACTGCCCTCGAGGGGTGAAGGTGGGACTGTGCACTGCCCTCAAGGGGTGAAGGTGGGACTCTGCACTGCCCTCGTGGGGTGATGGTGGGACTCTGACTGCCCTCGAGGGGTGAATGTGGGACTCTGACTGCCCTCGAGGGGTGATGGTGGGACTGTGCACTGCCCTCGAGGGGTGAAGGTGGGACTGTGCACTGCCCTCGGGGGGTGAAGGTGGGACTGTGCACTGCCCTCGGGGGGTGAAGGTGGGACTCTGCACTGCCCTCTAGGGGTGAAGGTGGGACTCTGACTGCCCTCGAGGGGTGAAGGTGGGACTGTGCACTGCCCTCGAGGGGTGAAGGTGGGACTGTGCACTGCCCTCGAGGGGTGAAGGTGGGACTCTGACTGCCCTCGAGGGGTGAATGTGGGACTCTGACTGCCCTCGAGGGGTGAATGTGGGACTCTGCACTGCCCTCGGGGGGTGAAGGTGGGACTGTGCACTGCCCTCGGGGGGTGAAGGTGGGACTCTGCACTGCCCTCTAGGGGTGAAGGTGGGACTCTGACTGCCCTCGAGGGGTGAAGGTGGGACTCTGCACTGCCCTCTAGGGGTGAAGGTGGGACTCTGCACTGCCCTCTAGGGGTGAAGGTGGGACTCTGACTGCCCTCTAGGGGTGAAGGTGGGACTCTGCACTGCCCTCGAGGGGTGAAGGTGGGACTGTGCACTGCCCTCGAGGGGTGAAGGTGGGACTCTGACTGCCCTCGAGGGGTGAAGGTGGGACTCTGCACTGCCCTCGAGGGGTGAAGGTGGGACTCTGACTGCCCTCTAGGGGTGAAGGTGGGACTCTGACTGCCCTCGAGGGGTGAAGGTGGGACTCTGCACTGCCCTCGAGGGGTGAATGTGGGACTCTGCACTGCCCTCGAGGGGTGAAGGTGGGACTGTGCACTGCCCTCGAGGGGTGAAGGTGGGACTGTGCACTGCCCTCGGGGGGTGATGGTGGGGCTGTGCACTGCCCTCGGGGGGTGAAGGTGGGGCTTTGCAATGCCCTCGTGGGGGTGAAGGTGGGGCTGTGCACTGCCCTCGAGGGGAGAAGGTGGGGCTGTGCACTGCCCTCGGGGGGTGAAGGTGGGACTCTGCACTGCCCTCGAGGGGTGAAGGTGGGACTGTGCACTGCCCTCGAGGGGTGAAGGTGGGACTGTGCACTGCCCTCGAGGGGCGAAGGTGGGACTGTGCACTGCCCTCGAGGGGTGAAGGTGGGGCTGTGCACTGCCCTCGGGGGGTGAAGGTGGGACTCTGCACTGCCCTCGAGGGGTGAAGGTGGGGCTGTGCACTGCCCTCGAGGGGTGAAGGTGGGACTGTGCACTGCCCTCGAGGGGTGAAGGTGGGACTGTGCGCTGCCCTCGAGGGGTGAAGGTGGGGCTGTGCACTGCCCTCGAGGGGTGAAGGTGGGACTCTGACTGCCCTCGAGGGGTGAATGTGGGACTCTGACTGCCCTCGAGGGGTGATGGTGGGACTGTGCACTGCCCTCGAGGGGTGAAGGTGGGACTGTGCACTGCCCTCGGGGGGTGAAGGTGGGACTGTGCACTGCCCTCGGGGGGTGAAGGTGGGACTCTGCACTGCCCTCTAGGGGTGAAGGTGGGACTCTGACTGCCCTCGAGGGGTGAAGGTGGGACTGTGCACTGCCCTCGAGGGGTGAAGGTGGGACTGTGCACTGCCCTCGAGGGGTGAAGGTGGGACTCTGACTGCCCTCGAGGGGTGAATGTGGGACTCTGACTGCCCTCGAGGGGTGAATGTGGGACTCTGCACTGCCCTCGGGGGGTGAAGGTGGGACTGTGCACTGCCCTCGGGGGGTGAAGGTGGGACTCTGCACTGCCCTCTAGGGGTGAAGGTGGGACTCTGACTGCCCTCGAGGGGTGAAGGTGGGACTCTGCACTGCCCTCTAGGGGTGAAGGTGGGACTCTGCACTGCCCTCTAGGGGTGAAGGTGGGACTCTGACTGCCCTCTAGGGGTGAAGGTGGGACTCTGCACTGCCCTCGAGGGGTGAAGGTGGGACTGTGCACTGCCCTCGAGGGGTGAAGGTGGGACTCTGACTGCCCTCGAGGGGTGAAGGTGGGACTCTGCACTGCCCTCGAGGGGTGAAGGTGGGACTCTGACTGCCCTCTAGGGGTGAAGGTGGGACTCTGACTGCCCTCGAGGGGTGAAGGTGGGACTCTGCACTGCCCTCGAGGGGTGAATGTGGGACTCTGCACTGCCCTCGAGGGGTGAAGGTGGGACTGTGCACTGCCCTCGAGGGGTGAAGGTGGGACTGTGCACTGCCCTCGGGGGGTGATGGTGGGGCTGTGCACTGCCCTCGGGGGGTGAAGGTGGGGCTTTGCAATGCCCTCGTGGGGGTGAAGGTGGGGCTGTGCACTGCCCTCGAGGGGAGAAGGTGGGGCTGTGCACTGCCCTCGGGGGGTGAAGGTGGGACTCTGCACTGCCCTCGAGGGGTGAAGGTGGGACTGTGCACTGCCCTCGAGGGGTGAAGGTGGGACTGTGCACTGCCCTCGAGGGGTGAAGGTGGGACTGTGCACTGCCCTCGAGGGGTGAAGGTGGGGCTGTGCACTGCCCTCGGGGGGTGAAGGTGGGACTCTGCACTGCCCTCGAGGGGTGAAGGTGGGGCTGTGCACTGCCCTCGAGGGGTGAAGGTGGGACTGTGCACTGCCCTCGAGGGGTGAAGGTGGGACTGTGCGCTGCCCTCGAGGGGTGAAGGTGGGGTTGCAGGTCTCTGCTGTGCAGGGGGTCTGAAGCTCAGCACTTGGGCTTTCCTGATCATAATAACACAAATAGGCACTGGAGTGACCCAGGTGCCCGGAGGGTAAGAGAGGGAGTGCCGGAGTATGTCCTCCCAGAGAAGTCTAGCACGAAAAAATACTTCAGTGGACCACGTGGTGGTCAGTTGAGTAGAATATAAAAAACTGTACCTGTGATCTAGAGAGAAAAAGGTAGGGGCGACACGACTAGTGATACTATAAGGTGGTGTCTCGCGCAACCACGTATGTGGGGGAAAGAACTGGCTTGTTTATATTACCCTCACGCACCCTAGTGGCGTCATGCTTCATCATCGGGTCATCGGGGTGACCCGATGATGAAGCATGACACCACTAGGGTGTGTGAGGGTAATATAAACAAGCCAGTTCTGCAGCAAACCCCCTTCATGAGCTCTCACCGCTGTGAAAGAGGACAATAAAGGCCTTTATTCTCAGACTGTGAGAGGTCCAGGCCTCTTGGTGCCTCTGAAAGCAGCGAGGGGATTGGGTGACACCGTCAGGACAGTGAACCACACACAGCACAAAAGAAACAACCCATCCCCGGCCAGTCCATGGCAAGGTGCTGAAAGCGGGGTACTCCCAGGACACCCCAGGAAACAAAGACTCAAATCCAAGTCTAGAAGAAGAGTGCCATCGAATAACAAATCCATTCACAACCGATGGAAGATGAGACTCCAGGCAGTGGCAAATGCCGTGGAGAGGAGCGGGCCTGGGCTCGGGCAGGGGAGCAGGGGCGCTTGAAAGGCCTTCTGGGACACGGAGGGGACGGATTCCTGGAACAGGTTTTGGAAACAAGTTCGATTTCATAGAAACTGCAACAGGTATTATTTTGTGTGTCCGCGTGCACTGGATCCCTTTCACACACTCTTATGTGTCCCTTATCGTTTTTTAAACATTTATTTTCTGTTTTTTAACAAGGCCAAAGGTCATGGATTTACCAATACCGTCCAGAAGTTAGATCTGCGGGCAGGAGTTCAGTTACCTGGTTCAGGTGTGTTGAACATCTGCAGTAGAAGAGAGAGAAGTAGAAGAGAAGCTGATACTAGTGCAGTGTCATTGACAAGAGTCGCATCTGCCGTGCACTGTCATTGACAAGAGTCACATCTGCCGCGCAGTGTCATTGACAAGAGTCGCATCTGCCGTCCAGTGTCATTGACAAGAGTCGCATCTGCCGTGCACTGTCATTGACAAGAGTCACATCTGCCGCGCAGTGTCATTGACAAGAGTCACATCTGCCGCGCAGTGTCATTGACAAGAGTCGCATCTGCCGTCCAGTGTCATTGACAAGAGTCGCATCTGCCGCGCAGTGTCATTGACAAGAGTCACATCTGCCGTCCAGTGTCATTGACAAGAGTCGCATCTGCCGCGCAGTGACATTGACAAGTCGCATCTGCCATGCAGTGTCATTGACAAGAGTCGCATCTGCCGCGCAGTGTCATTGACAAGAGTCGCATCTGCCGCGCAGTGTCATTGACAAGAGTCGCATCTGCCACGCAGTGTCATTGACAGGAGTCGCATCTGCCGCGCAGTGTCATTGACAAGAGTCGCATCTACCGCGCAGTGTCATTGACAAGAGTCGCATCTGCCGCGCAGTGTCATTGACAAGAGTCACATCTGCCGCGCAGTGTCATTGACAAGAGTTGCATCTGCCGCGCAGTGTCATTGACAAGAGTCACATCTGCCGCGCAGTGTCATTGACAAGAGTCGCATCTGCTGCGCAGTGTCATTGACAAGAGTCACATCTGCCGTGCAGTGTCATTGACAAGAGTCGCATCTGCCGCGCAGTGTCATTGACAAGAGTCACATCTGCCGTCCAGTGTCATTGACAAGAGTCACATCTGCGACGCAGTATCATTGACAAGAGTCACATCTGCCGCGCAGTGTCATTGACAAGAGTCGCATCTGCCGCGCAGTGTCATTGACAAGAGTCACATCTGCCGCGCAGTGTCATTGACAAGAGTCACATCTGCCTGCAGTGTCATTGACAAGAGTCACATCTGCGACGCAGTATCATTGACAAGAGTCACATCTGCCGCGCAGTGTCATTGACAAGAGTCGCATCTGCCGCGCAGTGTCATTGACAAGAGTCACATCTGCCGCGCAGTGTCATTGACAAGAGTCGCATCTGCCGCGCAGTGTCATTGACAAGAGTCGCATCTGCTGCGCAGTGTCATTGACAAGAGTCGCATCTGCCGTCCAGTGTCATTGACAAGAGTCGCATCTGCCGCGCAGTGTCATTGACAAGAGTCACATCTGCCGTCCAGTGTCATTGACAAGAGTCGCATCTGCCGCGCAGTGACATTGACAAGTCGCATCTGCCATGCAGTGTCATTGACAAGAGTCGCATCTGCCGCGCAGTGTCATTGACAAGAGTCGCATCTGCCGCGCAGTGTCATTGACAAGAGTCGCATCTGCCACGCAGTGTCATTGACAGGAGTCGCATCTGCCGCGCAGTGTCATTGACAAGAGTCGCATCTACCGCGCAGTGTCATTGACAAGAGTCGCATCTGCCGCGCAGTGTCATTGACAAGAGTCACATCTGCCGCGCAGTGTCATTGACAAGAGTTGCATCTGCCGTACAGTGTCATTGACAAGAGTCACATCTGCCGTGCAGTGTCATTGACAAGAGTCGCATCTGCTGCGCAGTGTCATTGACAAGAGTCACATCTGCCGTGCAGTGTCATTGACAAGAGTCGCATCTGCCGCGCAGTGTCATTGACAAGAGTCACATCTGCGACGCAGTATCATTGACAAGAGTCACATCTGCCGCGCAGTGTCATTGACAAGAGTCGCATCTGCCGCGCAGTGTCATTGACAAGAGTCACATCTGCCGCGCAGTGTCATTGACAAGAGTCGCATCTGCCGCGCAGTGTCATTGACAAGAGTCGCATCTGCCAGGCAGTATCATTGACAAGAGTCCCATCTGCCATGCTGTGTTATTGACAAGAGTCACATCTGTCTCGCAGTGTCATTGACAAGAGTCACATCTGCCTGCAGTGTCATTCACAAGAGTCGCAGCTGCCGTGCAGTGTCATTGACAAGATTCATATCTGCCGCGCAGTGTCATCGACAAGAGTCGCATCTGCCGTGCAATGTCATTGACAAGTCACATCTGCCGTGCAGTGTCATTCACAAGAATCACATCTGTCATGCAGTGTCATTCACAAGAATCACATCTGCTGTGCAGTGTCATTCACAAGAATCACATCTGTCATGCAGTATCATTGACAAGAGTCACATCTGCCATGCAGTGTCATTGACAAGAGTCACATCTGCCGTCCAGTGTCATTGACAAGAGTCGCATCTGCCGCGCAGTGACATTGACAAGTCGCATCTGCCATGCAGTGTCATTGACAAGAGTCGCATCTGCCGCGCAGTGTCATTGACAAGAGTCGCATCTGCCGCGCAGTGTCATTGACAAGAGTCGCATCTGCCACGCAGTGTCATTGACAGGAGTCGCATCTGCCGCGCAGTGTCATTGACAAGAGTCGCATCTACCGCGCAGTGTCATTGACAAGAGTCGCATCTGCCGCGCAGTGTCATTGACAAGAGTCACATCTGCCGCGCAGTGTCATTGACAAGAGTTGCATCTGCCGTACAGTGTCATTGACAAGAGTCACATCTGCCGTGCAGTGTCATTGACAAGAGTCGCATCTGCTGCGCAGTGTCATTGACAAGAGTCACATCTGCCGTGCAGTGTCATTGACAAGAGTCGCATCTGCCGCGCAGTGTCATTGACAAGAGTCACATCTGCGACGCAGTATCATTGACAAGAGTCACATCTGCCGCGCAGTGTCATTGACAAGAGTCGCATCTGCCGCGCAGTGTCATTGACAAGAGTCACATCTGCCGCGCAGTGTCATTGACAAGAGTCGCATCTGCCGCGCAGTGTCATTGACAAGAGTCGCATCTGCCAGGCAGTATCATTGACAAGAGTCCCATCTGCCATGCTGTGTTATTGACAAGAGTCACATCTGTCTCGCAGTGTCATTGACAAGAGTCACATCTGCCTGCAGTGTCATTCACAAGAGTCGCAGCTGCCGTGCAGTGTCATTGACAAGATTCATATCTGCCGCGCAGTGTCATCGACAAGAGTCGCATCTGCCGTGCAATGTCATTGACAAGTCACATCTGCCGTGCAGTGTCATTCACAAGAATCACATCTGTCATGCAGTGTCATTCACAAGAATCACATCTGCTGTGCAGTGTCATTCACAAGAATCACATCTGGCATGCAGTGTCATTGATAAGAGTTACATCTACTGTGCAGTGTGACTGACAAGAGTTGCATCTGTCGTGCAGTGTCATTCACAGGAATCACATCTGCGGTGCAGTGTCATTGACAAGAGTCACATCTGCCACGCAGTGTCATTAACAAGAATCACATCTGCCGTGCAGTGTCATTGACAAGAGTCCCATCTACCGTGCAATGTGATTAACAAGAGTCGCATCTGCCACACAGTGTAATTGACAAGAGTCACATCTGCTGTAGCCTTAAACAGCGCACTTCGGATGCATGTTTGTCCGAGATAGTGTCATTCACAGGAATCACATCTATCGTGCAGTGTTATTGACAAGAGTCACATCTGCCATGTAGTGTCATTCACAAGTCACATCTGCCACGCAGTGTCATTGACAAGAGTCGCATCTGATGTGCAGTGTCATTGACAAGAGTCCCATCTGCCATGTAGTGTCCAATCTGCCGTGCAGTGTCATTGACAAGAATCACATCTGTCGTGCAGTGTTGTTCACAAGAATCACATCTGCTGTGCAGTGTCATTCACAAGAATCACATCTGCCATGCAGTGTCATTGACAAGAGTCACAGCTGCCGCGCAGTGTCATTGACAAGAGTCCCATCTGCCATGCAGTGTCATTGACAAGAGTCGCATATGCTGTGCAGTGTCCTTGACAAGATCCCATCTGCCATGCAGTGTCATTGACAAGAGTCGCATCTGCTGTGCAGTGTCATTGACAAGAGTCCCATCTGCCGTGCAGTGTCATTGACAAGAGTCGCATCTGCTGTGCAGTGTCATTGACAAGAGTCGCATCTGCTGTGCAGTGTCATTGACAAGAGTCCCATCTGCCATGTAGTGTCCAATCTGCCGTGCAGTGTCATTGACAAGAATCACATCTGTCGTGCAGTGTTGTTCACAAGAATCACATCTGCTGTGCAGTGTCATTCACAAGAATCACATCTGCCATGCAGTGTCATTAATGAGTCACATCTGCCGTGCAGTGTCATTAATGAGTCACATCTGCCGTGCAGTGTCATTGACAAAAGTCACATCTGCTGTAGCCTTAAACAGCGCACTTCGGATGCATGTTTGTCCTAGATAGTTACCCTCTTAGTGGCGCCCAGATACCCCTGGGAAGGCCGTGCTAGGAGGCACTCACTTCCGATTGTTCACAACATGTCAATAAATCTGATAACCAATTATCGATGTTAAGACGTCTTCCACTCCCCGCGACACAGCAGCTCTATGTTTTCTCAGAAGTGTAGTGTCTTGGGCCACTAGGCCCTCATGCTGCCGAAGTGACCACACAGAGATAGTAGTGGGGTACTGGAACTGGCCCAGGGCACGTGCGCCCGGCTCCTTTTATTAGCAGGGTCAGCTGACTGGTGGTGGGTGGTGGGTGTAAAGTGTATTACAACACACTCCGCAACACTAGAACGTGTCCAGCAGGACACTACATCCCTCCCAAACTTTAATGAAAAGAAACAAACAAAAGTCCAACCTATGAAGAAAACAAATAACCAATACACAGCACCAATGAGTCTCTTCAGGCCATCTACCGGGCAGTGCTGGAACTCTGGAACGCATGGTCAGGATGCTTTGGCCCACCTCGGAGATGTGGTTTAGACCGGCCTGGTCTTGCGGTGTTGGAGTCTATTTACATAGCTCCAATGGCGGTGCATCTGGAACGGTGGTGGAGTCCACTTTGGAGATCTTCTTGCAGGCGCTCATGCTCCGGTGGACAGAAACCTGAAACATGGAGGATGACCTTGATGGCTGAGGGTTTTCCTTGGAGGCGATAATGCTTTTTAGTCTACGATAGGCGAGCAGCTTCAGACGTGCCTCTCTAGCCTGGATTCTCCTCTCACAGGAGTCTCCTGGGGGACCTTCCTGCCGGACTGCCATGTGACCATGTGACCATGTGGACTGTGCAGGCCCCGCAAAGGTGTAGCTGAGGAACTGCCAACAGGACCACAGCCAAGCCGCTCAAGCAGCCGCAAGCGATGGTGTCTCAGAGTCTGTGTGCTCTCGCTGTTAGGACTCTGGTTCTCTGCCTTCCTCCGTTGGTCTTTGGGTGACCAGTCTCCATCTGTGATCTCCATGCTTCCTGGTGCTTGTCGTGGAGCTGCTGCTGACACATCTCTTCGATCTGGATTCCCCTCTCACAGGAACTCCGTTTAGGCCCTTGCCCCGGGATTGCCACGTGACTGCGTGGGTTGTGCGGGCCGTGCTGAGGGGTCGGTGCAGAACTCCCAACAGGGCCACGGCAAGCCTCGTGTAACCCCAAGGGTGAATATTCCAATGGTCGGATATGCTCTTCTTCTGCAGGCTTCAGGTTTACGGGGGCACACAAGGTTCCTGGGTGGCTAGCCTCCCGCGGTTCCAGGAGTGCCTTGTTGTACTCTGGATGTCTTGAGCGTTGGGATCCACTCTGGTGGTGTGATTCTCCTCAGACGTCTTTTGTGATGATGATGATGCCCCCGGAAGATGGATGCAATACTTTACTTTCAGTTGGGTCCCCAAGACCTCTTGCTCTTGGGGACCTCGTGGAGTGAGGAGAAGTTGAGGAAGTTCGTTGCCACTTAGGGTTGTCTTCAGGCAGGTGCCCTTGCTAGATGTGGTGCTATCGATGTCAAGCGGCCGGTGACAGGTGAGTAGACAGTCGCACTGTGACGCGTGGGGCCCGGACGCAGATCGCGCTTGCTGGTGGCTTACGGTTGGTCCTTACTCAAAGCTGTCGCCAGTGACGTCCCTGCAACCCGGTGCCTGGCTTTTGTTGATGAACACCTTCTCCAGTGCTGGCACAAGTCTTCTGTCCTGTCAATCTTCTCCTTCTCCTTCTTGTGCAGTTGTGGTTGTTGTTTGCCCTGTGGCGTCATGCCACTCTCGTTTCCTCCTCCGCAGAGTGGCGTCCTGCCATGCTCTTCTTCTTCCATCCAGGTTCGTCACTCGGATGTGGCATCCTCCCACATGTCTCATGTTTGCGCCACGTGGAAATCTCGCTGGTCGTGTGCGGTTCTTGGGACGGTCATTACTTTGCTGCTGAACTGGTGCAGGTCTGTCCTGTTGGTAGGACGTGCTTCTTCTCCCTGAGGACCTCTTGTAGGCCCCTTGCCCTCCTCAGGGGGTTTTCGCGATCCTTCTCTGCTTTCCACTCGAGGGCGTCACAGTTGTACCTCGAGGCTGCTCTGTCATGGCGTTTGATCCTGCCTCTGTTCAGGCATGCTTGGCAGGGTTGGTCACTTCATATAATGTGCTCCTTCTTCCTTGCGGAGGGATGTGGTGTCCGGCCACATGTTGCGGGTCTTTAGTGCACATGCTGTGGTTCCCGCTTGCCACTTGAAGTGTGCGAGTCTCCTTTTGCCTGTCTGGGCCACTGGCAACTCCATCTTGAGGCAGTGTGAGGGATGACACTCGGCTGTCTTTGATCCACGGCTGGGCTTATCTGGTGTGGTGGAGATTCTCACTGATGCCTTCAGCATTGCTCCTTCTCTTCAGGGAGGTCTTACTCTCCTGGGTGCCTGCACATGTGGTCAAACTTCTGGGTTCATGCGTCGGCGCACCGCGGATTTCATATTCTTGGCCCTTCACATCACCTTCTTCTGGAGCTTGGCGTGGTTGTTTTCTAGGTTGCGGTGATGTCCTTTCACCACTAGAGCCATGTGGTGCGATTCTCTTTGCTTGCGGTGGGGTCCAATTGCCACTGGTGGGTTCTTCTTGTGGCTTTCGTGGGACTTGCTGCTTGACTGCCCTTGGTTTCCTCGAGTCTTGGCAGCTTCCTGGGGTTCTCTCTCGGGGGGGGGGTCACAGTTTCTTTCCTTCAAAAAGGATAGGCAGGCCACAGGGGGCGTGTAGCGCTCTCATGACAGTCTCGCACTGTGGTGGCCTGTTGCCATTAAGGGGCACACAATTTCCCCCCTCCCAGAAGAGCAGCACAGTAGAGGTGGGGGCACAGTGGCAGCAGACCCAGGTTTGGGTGCAGTTCTGCTGCAGCAGGCAGTGCGGGGCGTGCAACATGGCATCTCTCTTCCTTGCTGATTGCGCCACTGCTGGCAGTGTTTGCAGAGCAGCAGGGCGCTCATTTACAGTCTCTGTTCCCTTGCTCAGGGTGATGTCGCAGGGCATTACAGGCTTTGTTCTGCTGGGCAGAGTGCCTGTTTTAACACTGGTAGGGGCCGCTTCACACCTACCAGTGACTTGCTTGGATGCGGTGCAGGCATATGACCGGTAGATGACGCTCCAGCCTCCACTGCTTTCAGGCCACGGTGGCTTTCCTCCAGCCAAGGAGACTGTAGATTCCAGTTTGCGGCCCCGCTCAGCGCCAATGTGGCCCCAGCTCTCTCTTCATTGATCCCAGTGCCCATTCCACTGGCGGGCCGTAGCACTGCACAGTATACGGCACAGCTGTGGGCAGCTCCACCGCAGTTTTCCTTTGGTTTGCAATGGGCCTCCTCCACTATGTGGTTTCCTGGGCTGTAGCAGGGTCGCTCTTCACCGCCAAGCGGGTGCTGTAGACGACAGACGCAGCCTCGCGCGTGTTATGTCGGGGCCCTAGGTCCCCATGCTGCTGAATAACAAACGCAGACACTGGTTAGTTAACTGGCCTCGAGCACTGCGCCCGGGCCCTTTTATTAGCAGGCTCACGTCACTCGTGACGCCTGTGAGGGATGGGTGTGGGGTGCAGTGTGCCCACTCCCATAGGGGGAGTGGTTACTAATCCAGTGCCTGTCGAGACACTAGAACGTGTCTCGCAGGACACAACAGCGTGGAGCAGGGTCAGACAGCAGGCCATGTCTCCTCTCCGCTGTGAACGAGGCAGCGGGTGCGGGGTGTGTGCCTGTTGCTGGTTTCCTTTTCTTTGCCGCAAGGAGGGTGTCGGTAGACGGGGAGGCCTGCTGGAGCGTTGCTGTTAGAGGCACACAGTCTCGGGTGAGAGAGCGGCGGTGGCTGTGGGCCGGCAGTATGACCTGATGAATGTTTATTCGCCAGCAGGTAAGGGGGCAAATACTAACAGCGGTGAGACAGTCTACTGTGCTTCGTAGGCCCGGCAGCTTTGGAGGACCCTTCCAGGCCTTGACATTCCTTGCAGGCTGGATCTCAGCATTCTAGCAAGGCTGCTGCGGCAACCTGCAGGCGCCTCTTGTCCAATGAGTGCACACCACCCCGGCAGGCCACTCTTGCTTAGGCCTTGCCGGAAGTCAGCGTGGAGCAGGGTCAGACAGCAGGCCATGTCTCCTCTCCGCTGTGAACGAGGCAGCGGGTGCGGGGTGTGTGCCTGTTGCTGGTTTCCTTTTCTTTGCCGCAAGGAGGGTGTCGGTAGACGGGGAGGCCTGCTGGAGCGTTGCTGTTAGAGGCACACAGTCTCGGGTGAGAGAGCGGCGGTGGCTGTGGGCCGGCAGTATGACCTGATGAATGTTTATTCGCCAGCAGGTAAGGGGGCAAATACTAACAGCGGTGAGACAGTCTACTGTGCTTCGTAGGCCCGGCAGCTTTGGAGGACCCTTCCAGGCCTTGACATTCCTTGCAGGCTGGATCTCAGCATTCTAGCAAGGCTGCTGCGGCAACCTGCAGGCGCCTCTTGTCCAATGAGTGCACACCACCCCGGCAGGCCACTCTTGCTTAGGCCTTGCCGGAAGTCAGAATGTGCCTCCATGGGAGAGCGCTTCTTCCCCAGGACAGATGGTGGCAGGCCGCACTGCTGACAGGCATCACCGCAGGAAGGGGGGGGGTGTCCTTCTTGTCTCATTGCTGGCCTTGCCGACACCAGAGAGGCTGGTGCCCGTACATTGGTCAGGTGCGGCCTTGTCATCAGCAGGGCCAAACAGCGGGAGGCCTCTCGCAGGGCCACAACAGCTCTTGCTCCTTTCTTTCCTGCTCCCCTGGGGACTAACGGGCATTGCAGGGCTAAGGATGCCAGTGCAGGCTTCCTTAATGTGATGCAGGCTCACTCTGGGCACACCATAGGTGAGTAATGTGCCCCAGGGGATGCAACCGGGCCGGTCTCCGCTCCTCATACCTGTGAGCACTGGAGCTGCCAGAGGGTGGGCTCTATCTACTCTCCCCTTTCGGGCATTGCATGTGTGGGAGGGGCGATCAGCAGTCTCAGTCGGCAGTGTCGAAGCACCTCGGGCCTAGCACTGACTGCAACTGTTTACCCCCTTGTTATTGCTCTACGGCTGCAGAAGTCTTGACGTGTCGGCAGCTGCAGGGTGCCTACGGGTGAGTGCCAGTGCCCTCATTGGGTGCCCATCGTCTGGCCCAGTCTTGCCCCGGTAGTCTTCGTACGGGCAGCAGGGGTGCCCTTGACGTGGGCAGCTCCTCTCCCCACGAGAAAAAACAGCCAGCCGGCTGCCATGATACACGAGGGTCAGACCTGCCTCCTCGCCATTGTGGTGTCTTGGGCCAATAGGCCCTCATGCTGCAGAATTGACCACACCGAGACAATAGTGGGGTACTGGAACTGACCAAGGGCACGTGCACCCGGTCCCTTTTATTAGCAGGATCACCGGACTGATGACGCCTGTGATGGGTGGGTGTAAATGTATTACACCACACTCCGCAACACTAGAATGTGTCCAGCAGGACACTACAAGAAGGACAGCCGGAGCAACCCAACTGAGGCATCCTCTGGGAACCTCTCTAGCGTGCCCTAATACTGGAGGGAGTCCCCTGCGGCGCATGGGGGAGGGGCAATGCTCCAGGGGTCCCCCAAACTTTCAAGTGGGTCCCATTCAGTCCAAGAAAAAAGAACAATTGTGAGACATCCTCTCCCGCGTGACCCAGTAATGCCATGAAGAGATTTACATCTAGTGCAGGTTCGGTCACTTCCCCTAATGCAGTGGTGATCTGCCCCCAAATGTGTAGATCTGAGGGCAGGGCCAGGCAAGGGATGGGGCCAGGTGATGGGCAGGACGATGAAAGACTTGGGACGATGAGAGGCATGTTATGTTATGTTATCAGGTATTTATAGAGCGCACGGCTACTCCCAGGAGTGTCCCGGCACTAGGAAAACAAAGACCACATAACAACAAACAAAGTGTTCGTATAAAACGGAAACTCAAAGCTGAAAGAGGCATGTTTTTAGACTCCTTCTAAAAGTAAGGAGGTCCGGTGTCTGTCGAAGAGAGAGAGGAAGGCTATTTCATAGCCGAGAAGCCATAGCTTGTAAAGATCTCCCCCCGACCCAGGAGAGCAGGACCTTCGGAGTTGAGTTCAAAAGCTGAGAGGAAGATCTCAAGGTACGTTGTGGTACATACGGTTGAAATCTTTCTCTAAGGTAGGGAGCTCCCATCTTATGGAATGCTTTGACAACCAGGACTAAGGCTTTAAGTTGAATTCTTTTCCGCACCAGGAGCTTTATTGGGTCTTTCCACATTGGAATAACTCCATTTATGAAGGTAGAGGTTGAGCGGGATGTGTTATTAAGGACATGCAGAGGCTACCAGGACATCCATGAGTGCCCACATGACAATAGCCGCAGGAGCTCTGGTGCCCCTCAGCGAGCGGGTGATGCTTTTGAACAGTTTAAGCTACAACAAATCTAGCAAATGGAGGGGGAGTCGATGGACACGTTCTATGCCAGGCTGCGGTCTTTAGCACATAAAAATTGATTGATAGAATGATTCAATACTTTATTGTTTACTGTGGACTAAAATTATCAATAGCTCACTTCAGCAAGGAACCATCCCAGACTCCCTCAAAGTTGGTCAAGTCACACCTTTACTGAAGAAACCAACAGCCGACCCCACTGATCTAAACAACTACCGTCCGATTACCAACATTCCCACTCTCGCCAAACTTTTAGAAAAATGCGTTCAACTACAACTTACAAAGCACATAGAACAGTTTGATCTCCTCAACCCTCATCAATCAGGCTTCCGAGCAGGGCACAGCACTGAAACAGCTATGACTCACATAATTGACGACGCCCTCCGAATTCTAGATCACAATGATTCCTGCCTCCTCATCCTCCTCGATCTCTCCTCAGCATTTGACACAGTGAAACATGAGAACCTACTCGAACTCTTAAACACAAGAATGGGCCTCTCTGGGACTGTTCTTCGTTGGTTCACTTCCTTTCTACACAACCGGTCTCAGAAATTCAAGAGCAAAAACATGATGTCCTCCCCAGTACCGGTATCGCTAGGTGTCCCACAAGGTTCCTGTCTATCCCCTACTCTGTTCAACCTAGTTATGGAACCTCTCACCACCCTGCTACAATCATCCAATGTACACTTTCACATGTACGCCGATGATACTCAACTATATCTCAAGTTACAATCCCCCAAAGACATCTTGCGTCTGAACTCAATGATCAGAAGCACCCAAGCTTGGCTGGCTGACAACCACCTCAAACTCAATGCTATGAAAACAGAGTTCCTCCTAATCTCACCCCCCACGAAAATATCTTCCGCACAAACATGGCTTAAGCACCTAACAGCACTCAATGTCCAACCGACCATCGTGGACTCAGCAAAATCGTTAGGCATAACACTTGACACCAACCTCAACATGCAGCAGCATATCAGCAAGGCAACTAAAGGGGCGAACTTCCAAATAAATACCTTGAGGAAACTTAAACCCTTCCTCCCAGCAAAAGACTTCCAATCAGCAGTTCAAGCACTAGTCATCCCTCGCATAGACTACGGCAGCGTGGCCCTCTGCGGCCTCCCCCTAACTACAACTGCACCCCTCAGAGCGTCACTAAACGCAGCAGCAGGACTCATCACTGGATCTAAAAAACATTCGCATATCTCCCCTGACTTTAAATCCTTGAACTGGCTGCCTCTTGAAGCCAGAATACACCTGAAAATTGCCTGCATGACGCACAAGGCTATACACCTGAAATCACCCAGCTACCTCACCCATAAACTGACAGTCTCCGGCGGCTCCAGAACCACCAGAAGTACAAACAATCTTCTGCTGAAACCTCGAAGATTCCGGAAGGAAAAAACATTCAAACGCTCCTTCTCAGGAATGGCACCCAGGATCTGGAACGCACTTCCTCCGGAAACCAGGCTCATCTCCTCCTCCCTTCTTTTTAAGAAAGAAGTCAAAAGTATCCTTATGGCTAAATACACTTGAACAATTACGTCTGAGATACAATCCGATCAGTATTACCGATCTGATTCCTATGCACATGGGTTCTTATTTGTACTAGTCTAAAATGTTTACTCATATCTGTATTATGTTCTATTTTTGTGTTATCTACATTGTTGATGACCTACGTACAATTATGCCATGCTACCTCATACCTGTAATATTTGTAATAGTTCTACTACTTACCTGTAATATTTGTAATAGTTCTACTATTTACATTAACTTGTTGACCTGCCTTCCTACTATGCTCCCCTGTTTCCCCACCCTTCCACCTCCCTTGTAAAGCGCTCTGTTATCTGCAAAGATCTTGTTCGCGCTATATAAAACTTTTAAAATAAGTAAAAATAAAAATAATGATACAGCACAGGTAGTGGTGGCACAGATTGTCGCACTTCCAATCTTAAGATTTTTGTGGGATTCTGTTAGGATTGATTTTGTCAGTCCGAATTATTTTCAATAAGGTGAAGGTGCCCCTCGAGGTAACAGTGACATCCCACTACCACAGATGTCGACTTCAACTGAAATCCCTCACATATGTTAGAAACAGTAACACTCAGTAGTAAAACTAGTATACTAATCTAACTTTTGTAGTAGGTTAGTGTATATGTTTTAACAGCCATAAACTCTTAGAAAACACACTCACTTGATGATGTTATCAGTGATGTCATTTGAGATGCCATCAGTGATGTCACTGACCAGGTCATGAGTGATGTAATAGGTCAGGTCATAAGCAGTGCATTGCGGGGGCATTCATTATAGTTAGCTCAGGTAACTATAACTGAGGCATTTTAATGGTTTTTAATGTGTGAAATGTGAGCCCCTTTCACCTGCCAAGCAAAAACAAACAGCTATGTCTCGGGGTGGGCACCCCGGGGCATAGCAGGAGCTGGCCCTGGGGGTTTTTGGTGGTCCCGAGGGCTATTAATGGCTCCAGGAGGATCCCTACCTTCTGTTTACATGGGCCGTCCCAGGGGAGGGGGTGGTCCCCGGGGCTGTATAAGGCCTAGGAGGGGGACTGCACATCCCCCTCCCACGTGTATTTTAACTGCTGGCCCCAGAGTGGTGGTGCTCGCCTGGGGCCGTATATATGGCAGAGAGGAAGACTGCACAGCCCACCACCCACATGTATTAATTGGTGGCACAGGGAGGTGGTGTTCTCGGGGGCTCAAAAGACCCCATGGAGGGGGTCCAATGGCCCCCCAACAATATGTAAATAAACCTCTGGGGAGGTGGTGGTCGACGGAGCTCAAAGAACCTTAGAAGGGGAGCCCCGTATGCCCCCTCTTTTTCTTAACAAATGCCCACCCGGGGGCTCTTTTCTAAACATGCACTGGAGCCTGTGCTACCTTTTTCCCCATGTCTGAGTCACAGATCTGCTGCGTTTTTTGGCAACCATTAAAAAAAGGGCTTTTATGCAGTGCTGGGGTAACTCTGGAACCCCAGGACCACAGCTAAAGGGCCAGAGTATTCCGACCCTTCCCCCTTTTTATTTTTTAAAAACTTTCTCCAGGGTCTCAGCTAAATTAGAGTCCCAAGATGGCTGCCAACAGTTCCTGGTTGAAGTGTTGGCAGCAATTCAAATCTCAGCACGAGATTGGGAGGGTTTGCGGAGCCTTCGCGTCCCTAGATATATTTTGAAATTTGGTTTTCAAAAACTACTGAACAGATTGACACCAAAAAGCACATTGAAAACTGCCATGGACTACACAATCTTCACAGACTGGTAACACTTAAATATATAAAATGAGTAATGTATTCAAGAACTCGCTTATTTAAGAAAGTGTGGCAGCAGGGATGAAATCCATTTTCATGTACATATTATCCTTCTGTAAAGAAAAACCTATATCCGTCTTCTCTCCCAAAGCCTCCCACGATAGGTTCATCCTGTGAGCGAGAGCACAACTTGTGCTCTTTGTTAGAACTCTGTGACCTTCAAAGGAAGCAGGTATGGGAAGAAGGCGTAGTGATACATGTGCTGACACTAACAAGACTTGTCTCAAGTACTGGCTTTGAATCTCCTGGGTAGATATCACCCGGTTAGAAGCAATCAAAATGCAGCATTTTGGTAGTGTATGGCTGTCTGATTTCCAATATCTTATGTCTCATGCTCATGTCAAGTGCCTTCCTACCAGTTTCATGGTCTTGTAGTGTTGTCAACGACGTGCACATTTTCTACTTACATGCATCTACAATAATACACTCTACATACATTTTGATTTATATTGCATTTTAGGAAATCAATCTTTCAACCTGGAGCCGCCCCGTGCGCACCGAGCACAGCACTGGCTGGCAGAAGAACCACTGTTTACCTTTCAAGCACAGAGACGAAGAAACACCCGGTTGTACATCCGAGACCAGCAAACTATGAAGGCTTCGGCCCAACGCACACCAAGTAGAAACACATCTACACACTGCTAATCTACAAGCTCCTTTATGTACATGGATGGTCTGAAGTTAATTGGGATGGCCCAGGGTTTTCAAACGCAGATGAGAATAACCCTACATGACGGCCCAGGATGCTACCGAGCATGAGCCTCCTCCCACCACAAAATACTTGTTTTCATGCAATACTCACTGTTTGTTCATGTCTAGCAAAGTCTAGGGCTTGCTCATCTTCAAAGGAAACAAATCTGTACCCACCTCGGAGGGATGTCCTTCATATTAAGAAAAGTAAGCTTGTAGTAACAGTCATAGTTACGCCTTGCTCCAGGGGGCGTGGCCAGCAAATAAAAGATGGCGGATGCATGAGGCCAGAGTTCCGCACTGGCCCTGCCACTAATCCGCTTTGATCCTCATTACCTGGCTGCACAACGGTTCTTCTTTGGCCGATCGTCGGCTGAGGACTTTCTGGGGCAGGGGTGACTGGCCTGTGGAGACGCCTTGGGGCGATAAGAGCTCGCCGCAGAGTACACACCACCCTGACCCACGTGCCTGAGCTGCCACGCTTGAGTTTGGGGGGCCCATATGAAGGGCCGCCCCAGGGAGGCAGAGGTCAAGATGTGGCCTCGCAGAAGACAGCGACTCTATTGGCTGAGACTCTGTTTTAGGTAGGACGTGCAGGGCCAAATAGCTGCGGGCAACACGCAAGCAGCTGCAGCAGGTGTGTGACATCAGTAAAATGACCCCTGGGTAGCGGATATCAGCCCCTGAGTGTCCCGGCTTGACAGCGCAGAGGAGGCGGCAGATCACTGTGCTATTGGCCTGTTGGGCCCCATTGGAAGCCTGACTCGCTCCCCAGAACTGGGGAACCTCTCTGTAAACTTATTTCTGGGTGCAGATTGGCAGGAGGGGGGCTGGAGGCACACACACAGCCTGGGCCTGGAGACAAAGCAGCCGGTAATCAGTGGAGCGTGACACCCTGGTGGGTCCCTGATGAAACAGATTGGGGGGCCCTGCACTGGAGACAGCTGGCAATTGCCATCTCCCTCCCCCCAGAGGGACATCTTGCATTGCGTGGAGCAAGAATATGGACTGAGGTGTGCTTATGAGGATCCTGAGCCCTTAATTAAGAGACTTGCTGCAAGGCTGGAGAGTGGACCCTGGTGGTACAGTCTTATTTAGCAATCCTGACTGTTTCCCTCTCCATGGCCACCGAAAATGCATCGAAGGGCCAGCGGAGAGGATTTGGGGCATGTAGTGATGCCCGATTTGGACTTTTCTGGGTGAAGACCTCTGCCACCTGAACTCCCTGTAAGTCTGAAGGTGGCTAGTATTGACCAGAAGGTCTGGAGCTGGGTGGTTGACTGGGTGCGACATCCGGAGGGTAGCTCCTGCTGTTTCTAAAGGTCAGGACTGCTTTCCTGGAGAGGGCCATATTGGTTGATTGTACTTTGGGACTGTGCTTGGTGGGCCTGAGATGGGTAAATAGAAGGTGACCACTGCGGACCCACACATGGGGGTGCCCGCACAAAGCGGCTGCCAATTGGAAGTAGCACAGAACAGATGGCCTCTGTCCTGCAACAAACTCTTAACAAGATCCTGGCTGCCATTGCAGACTCTAAAGACACCCTTCAGGCACAAATGAAAAGCGTGTCAGTGGAACTGGGCCTGCTGTGGACTGATTATCGGAAGCTAGCTGACGAGGTCAGGGAGATAGAGGTGCTGGTTGAGGAGCAACGACCATCACAGCAGTCCATACAGTGGCAGATGGCTGATAGCTCTGCATCAGTGAGAACCTTGGAGAGCAGAGCTGAAGACGTAGAGGACTGTAACCGGCACAATAATGTGCGGGTTGTGGGGCTCCCTGAGGGTGCAGAGGGAGAGGACATGGTTGCCTACCTGGAGCACTGGCTGACAACAGAGGTAGCCCCTGATGGAGCTTTCCCCTTTATTCATGCTCAACAGTCCAGACCAAGTTCCTGTGAGAACCCCGCCGACAGGGAGGCCACCGTAGCCCAGCTACAACACTAACAGGACTGTTGCACCCTGCTCCAGAAGGCATGTATGGATGGTCCCTTCTGGATTGCCAACGCAGATATGACTCTGTTCCTTGACTTCACCGCAGCGGTGCAGGCTAAACGGGCTTCCTTTCTGGAGGTTGAGCACGCATTGAGGGAGGCAGACCCGATACTGCTTTTTCTTCCCTGCAAAGCTGTGTGTTATGTTGGTTGGTAACACACACATCTTCCTGGTCCCTACTGGTGCATGGGAGTGGCTGGACAACTACAGAGCAGAGGGAACAAGTGGAGGGACATCGGAAAGGTGCTCTTGCCCACAAAACAGCTGAAGAGGAGACATGGGGTGTGGGCCGGCATGGGCCATGTGCAGGGTCCAACGAGGGCACGGTCAGGCCAGGATAAAGCAGTGGTTCTGCTGGTCGAGATTGGCCTCGCACACAACAGGACTGTCGACTCGGATATGACACCCTCTGATGATTGTGCTATGGACTTCAGTTATATGTCTAAACAACTATTGCCTAAACCATGACTTCCTGAACCACGAAAGCTTTTCAACGAGCTATCCTAAACCACTACTTTTTTTTTCAGTGACTTTCTAAACCACGAAATGAATCACCTTGTGACTGGCCAATAGATGGCAGTATTGTAAAAACAATACTTCCACTAAATATGTTTTTATTCCTCTTTACCCATTTCTTTGTCAATTTATTCTTCGTATATTTTAATAGTCATATTTTTTTAAACAAAATTCTTCAAAACAGATATCCTCATGCAGAGCCTTTTAATCACGTCTGCCTGTTGGTTTTAGAGCAAGTTTTAGCGAGGTTCAAAAAGTGAAGAAGGAAGTCTGTTTGAAGTAAACATTTCTGTTCCTTCACGGCAGATTTCTCTCACTTCAGGGAGCAATGAAGGTTACATGCCTTTGTTGTCTTTTCTTGTAAACAGGCCAGCTACACAGAGAAAATGAATCAGCCTTATACGAGTAGTAATTGCACACTGCTCAAGGGCAGTTAACTCTTAAACGCAACTGTCAGTGTGTTACTACAGTGTCCTTCCTTCCTTTTCATATCAGGATCTTTTTTTTTTTTTTTTATCAAAGCTTTGCACACCAATAGGAAACAAGAGATACTCTAGACTGGTATATTGCTCAGTCTTTCATACATGTAGGAGCTATAGTAAATGATAATATAATGCACATTATCAAAACACACAGCTTAAAGCGGAGGAACAGCAGGTTCCTGGACTACTCTTTGCAATTATTAGTATCATATGACTGGAGCAAAGATGACTTTGAAAAATGAAAAAATTTCCTGTGAGGACACATAGACAGCATAAATCACCTAGAAAACAACCCAGGTCAAATATTTGGATTGCCAAGCACATGAAATTAAAGGAAAATCAATACACTGCTGCACCTGAGTTGAGAGCAAATCATAAATACAAGAGAAAGAATGTTCAGAAGGAGCGGCTGATCATTAGCTACCTGTAGACATTCCAAAGATGTCTGTGATGTTGTCATGTTTGATGTTTTTAATGTTGTGAGAGAATTACACATATATCTGGAGCACGTTCAAAAATAAAGGAAAAATGAATAAAAAGGCCTAAAGCTTCTTATTGGCAGTGCAAAACAATGTGGGTGGCTAACAGAACCTCAAGGTGAATTAAGAGAACCAGTTGCATATTTTACTAAAGGTGGTCCTGATGTACTGATGGGTGTGTCAAATCGATCTGAAAAGTCTGAGAATTCCCCTGAACAGGCATCTGTAAGCAAAGGTTGTTTTTTTTTATATAAAGTTTTTATTGAAAAAGAAAAGAACAGACATACAAATAAACAAACCAAACCTCACAAGGCAGAGACATAATAATACATTGTCATGGGACCGTGCAGGCAAAGCTCAATGGCTAGATGAATACAATGCAATCAGATTGAACGGAGGTAGGGGCGGAAAAGGAAACAAGCGGAAACATTAACCATAGATGACGAGTGAATGCCAATTAGGGGGACGAAGACACGTCAATGGCCACATCCTGTGGGGGGGTACATATATTACCACGATAAGCATTCCACTGGGACCAGATTTTACCCCATTTCCCGGGCCGTCCCCGGGAAAGGTACACAGTCTTCTCCCGGGAACATGCACCAGTCCATGTTTTCTTTCCATTTGGATAGGGTAGGCGGGCTATGTGAACCCCAGAGCTGGGCAATGTCCCTCTTCGCGACCATATTTCCAAGGGTCGCCCATATAATCTGCGCTGAGCTGTAATCATTAGGCTCCCAAACATTTAACAAACAACGCCTGGCCTCGGGCAGCAGGGACACACCCGTGACACTTTTCATGACATCATGCACTCGGGACCAGAACCTAACCATCTTCGGGCATTCCCACAATATGTGGAGAAAGGAACCAGACATCCCACAGCCACGCTTACATAACCCATCCAAGCAAAAACCCATTCGAACCAGACAAGGCCCAGTGACATACACTCGATGGAGAATCTTAAGTTGGACGAACCGCAAGCGAGCAGGAATGGCGACCTCCTTGGGCGAGGACAGAGCTGGTTGCCAGTCCTCATAATCCAATTCAAGTCCGTCTGCACACCATGCAGCCCGGAGGCGGACCAGCAAGTCAGCTCTGTTATTGATGAGTTTCTTATAAATCAAGGAGATCGTGCTGTCGGGCACATGACCATCCAAAATGCGGTCCTCCAAAGGAGAAGACTCCATATCAGGATCTTTAAAACACAGAGATTACTTCCTTTTGACTAAAAGTCGGATGTGGGTTTGCTTTGGGCGGAGAGGAGTGACTTAACACTCCAACACTGGAAACAGCCACCCACAAAAGAATAGGATCTTCTACATGGGGGAACATGGCAGCCGCTGATTTGTAGCGGTCGTGAGCCCTCTTACCTGATGGATGGCCGTGCGTAGTCGGAGCTGTTGCTCGCATACGAATGCTGCAGATTTCGAGTTTTGAAGCTCCCGAGGTCTCAGGGGAGGCTTCTTTCCCGAGGTACGCCAGCGTTTCAGCGTGGTTTGATGCGTCTCCCTCAAGCGCCTTGCTTCGGGCGTCCTCACTTTACGGACGGCCCCAGACACATAGCTAGCTACGGCAACGCTGGGTGGCGTCTGGACGGAGGCAGCTGTGTGGCTCAGAAAGAGTCGCTGGGCGGCAGCAAGAATCGGACTCCCACTCTGGGCGGTTGCAGTCACGGGATCACCCTGCAAGTTTCAGGCAGAACGAATAACTTTACCTGGAGAGGCAAAGGCAGGTGACTCTCTCCCACCAGCTTTGTTTGTCAGATTAAGGGCACAGAAGCCTGAAGAGCCTGAGGATGTGAGAGGGGAGCCGAGACCAATGACCCCAGTAAGGAGGCAAGTGCAGGAAGAATTGAAAGAGGGCGCAGCAGGGAGGGGGGCTGCAATCTCTAAGAAAATCCCAAGAAAGAAGGGGAGGAAAGGTAAAAGAGAGGATAAATTACAGGAGAAAATAAAAAGTGGGACCTTTAAGGAGCTACCTAGCTTAAACAGATATACATTAAGGAGCAGAGGGGTGTGGGGCGAGGAAGATCTCACAGTAGGTGTAGCGGACTCAAGATCAAGACCAAGGGTTCAAGTAATTTCGCCAGTAGTATTAACGGAGTCCAGTTTGGTTAAGCCACCTACCCCTGCCCCTACAGGAGAAGCACAAATAGGGGTGGAACAGAATATTGGTCTGATTTAAGTGTATAATCCCCCTAAAAGCTCTACAGCAAAAGAGAAAGGAAAAGAAACGCGAACCCTAAAAAAGTAAGTTACACCCACTCTGCGCACATACTTTAAAGCACAAACCCAGGAGTCAGCAACCAATATAAAAGTTAATCCTGAAGCACGAAATGTTGATAAGACCACACCGCAAAAGCAGGAATCGAGCGGGAAATGAACTCGAATTCGGCCTTAAACATTGGCTCCTACCTACACAAAATAGTTTTGAGCCACTAGCTGGTTTGGAAAATGCTTCTGATTTAGTTTTGGATGGTGTTAATTCTAGGAGTGCCCAGAGTCAACTTTCCTCTTTACAATCTCCTTCAGTTCAATTAGATAGGACAAAGGAACCTTTTGTCACCTTTAAGGCCGTGCTTCCCAAACTGTGATCGGCATTTCACCAGCATTATTTTTACTGTAACAATGGAGCACGTTAGAAATCAGACATACAATATAAGCCAAGCCAAGGCCTTCTCTCAGAGAGAAGAAGGCCTTGGCTTGGCTTATATGGGTGAAAACGAAGGTTGGGCAGAATGCCGATCTTCTGCCCAACCTTTGTTTTACACCCGTATCACCAGCATTATATTTACTGTAAAAACGGAGCCCGTTAGAAATCACACATAAAATATAAGCTAAGGCAAGGTCTTCTCTCTGGCTTCTTGGCTGCCATACAACAGTCACAGAGAGGACCCCACAGGAATCCCTCCCATGCCATTCCCAACACCAACGGCCCTAACTTAACTTACCTTACGTGGAAAGAGGATCGGGCAGCGGAAGACAGCGGGCGGCAGTACACGGCAGCAGTAACTCCCCTCAAACGGCCAGAGCTGCGTATGGCATGCGTATGCCAGTAATGGAGACTACCTCAGACGCCTGTGAATGCACATACGACGCGTATACGTACGAACGTATGGCAGCTGTGCGCTCTTGGGACAAATCATGTCCCAGGTTTTTGCAGGACCATATTTTGGCTGAGGCTGCTTCACTTTTCCACATTGTGGTCACGGCCCCCCTGGCTCCTCATTACAGCGCACCGGGGTTCCGCGGCGCACAGTTTGGGAACCACTGGCTTAGTGGAACGAGTGGGCGCAATGGAGCATGCGTATGGGCAGCTTGCAGTGAAGGTAGTGGTAAACCAGATGGAAATTACTAAACTACAAAAGAATGAACAAGAATTAAAAGACAAGATAGAAGCCCTCGAAAATAGCGCGAGAAGCAATAATCTCTGAATACTAAATGTCCCGGAGGGCTCAGAAGGGGGTCGCATAAAGGCTTTTGTAGTTGCTCTCATACTGGAGCAGAATAGGGATCTCAACCAAGCCTCATTAGAGGAAGATATACAGAGTGTCCATCGGGATCCTTTTGTTGCTCGCACTGGCAGAAAGTCAACCAGAAGAATTTTGGTAAACTTCAGAACATATACACTGAAGGAGAGGATACTTTCAGGAGCACTAAAAGCAGGTTCATACAAGGAAAACAATTGGTCAAATCGCATAAGGTCAGATATATCCCGTACTACTGGACCGCCAATGGGAGCTTGGTAAATTTATTTTGGAATTAAGAGATCTTGGTGCCACAGCAAATATCAGATTTCCTGCATCACTAAGAGTTATGTTGAATAATAAGATGCACAATTTTCGAGACCCCAATGACGTGAAAACTTTTATAGATCTGATTAAAGCACAGCCGCATTAAAAAGTGTATCAAAAAGCCCATCCAAGAGTAGGAGAGCTCAAATTGAGGTGTATTACTATACCTCAAGAACCTAGGGAGGGTTCCCCAGGGAGGGAGTGGTGGGTCACAGGTAAAAAGTTAAAATGTAAAAAAAGACGACAAAAATATAATTTGCATTAAGGGTGGGGGGAAATCATTTAAAAAAGTCCTCAATTGTTACAGCTTTTGTTTTGGTTTTTTAAGCTACCTGGAAAAACGCAGTTGTTTTATTTATTGAATGGCAGTTTCAAATAAACTCAGCTACCTGAAAATTATGACTTGAAATGTCAATGGCTTATGGGTCTTATCAAGAAGACAAAAAATTTTAGAGGACTCTAAGCCTTGGTTTAAATCAATTTGGAGGAAGGAGCTGCTGAGCTACGATCTTGATACTTTATGGCAAGTATCTCTGTCTTTTTTATGGCAGTGTTAAGTCTGCACCTCTAAGAAAAAATCATTTACTTTCCATAAAGCGTAATGGACCCTGCCAAGAGATGTTCCTAAAGTGCGGGGAAGCTGATGCAGACGAAGCACATATGTTTTGGCGGTGTCCTTCCATCCAAACCTTTTGGGGAAATGTAGGTGAGACAATCTCCAGCATTATGGGGTATGAAGTCAAGGTGAGTCTTCCACAGACAAATTTTGGTGTAACCCCAGATGAGGATGTAACAATTAACGTATCTAAACACCATAAAATTCTTATGTTTTTGTTAATTTTATTGGCGCTCAGGGAGCTGTGTATTAAGTAGATTCTGCCTGTTCCCCCTGTGGAGTGTGAATGGCTCAACTCGATACATAGGATTGCAAAACTGGATAGGGAAATACGAATAACAAATAAAAACAAAATTCTGGAATGTTTGGGATGAGTGGTGTAGAAGTAGGCAAATGTAAAAAAGAAAAAAAACTGCCTAAAGTATTGTTTTTTTTAATTTAATCTTCTGAGGTAGCTATTTTTCCTTTTTATGTATTCTTCTCCTTTCTTCTTAGTTAAGGATGTCCCCATCTCCAATAATCTTTTCATGGTGGTTAATTTAGTCCTATGATTATGTGGTAGCCATACAGGCCAGGAATGTCCAAAATGGTTTGGGCTGACAGCCATGGAGCGGATTTTCTGTGTGACCTGTTACAATGGAGAAGGAAATTGGAAGGAGGGAGATAAGAAAGAGGTACAAGGTTGGATCAATTGAGGGTCCGAGATGCCCAGTACATCCCCTCTGTAAAAGGAGTGACCGGATTCCCTCATATTTGGCACAACCAAAAACTGGAAGTTATAAGCCTTTTTTCTTGATGATCTCTCCTCTCTTTCTTTTTGTTGCATCTCCAATTTATATTGGCTAAATACAAATGAGGACAAAAAAACAAAAAACTCCAACACTTTTTTACACACTTAGCTCCCTGGCACTCACTCGGAGGCAGGCATTATTTACACGCTGCATTTTACATTTGTCTTTTAAAATTGCCGATTTTATTCGTTGTACTTAATGTGATTTTACCTGCAATACTAGCAATACTTCCTGCGACTTTGCACACTTAGGACTGCCACACACTTGATTTTCAAGGGGCGACTTGCATCCTAAGGGCCGATTTAGGGCCCCGGTCGACTCACGCTGTCCTCCCTGGCGCAAGCTTTTCAGGCGCCATCTTGGGGGTAGTCGGAGGCTCAGCGCTCTAGTGCTCGGGCGATTCTCGGCCCCGACACTATAAATTTTCCCTTGTGCTAAACCTCCGGTTTACACACTTAGCTCCCTGGCACTCACTCGGAGGCAGGCATTATTTACACGCTGCATTTTACATTTGTCTTTTAAAATTGCCGATTTTATTTGTTGTACTTAATGTGATTTTACCTGCAATACTAGCAATACTTCCTGCGACTTTGCACACTTAGGACGGCCACACACTTGATTTTCAAGGGGCGACTTGCATCCTAAGGGCCGATTTAGGGCCCCGGTCGACTCACACGGTCCTCCCTGGCGCGAGCTTTTCAGGCGCCATCTTGGGGGTAGTCGGGGGCTCAGCGCTCTAGTGCTCGGGCGATTCTCGGCCCCGGCACTTCACTTATGGCGGCCATTTCCCGTCCGCGCAGCGGGCACGCCAGAGGCGCGCCAGAGGCAAGCCCGTCTGGGCCACTACGGACCTAGGGCCAAAACCTTTGCCCGAGTTTACCCTGCTGTCTGCATGTAAATTGGGTCCCTCTCCTTATACCAGGGACGAGCTGTTAGCACTCCGTCCGGCAACTACCCAACACTGCAGGTACCCAGTCAGACCGGACGTACCATACAGACGGTGTGCTTACTGCCCTAAGCTTGGTAATGGCTCCAAAAAGGGAAAGCCAATGCCTTCTTCCCTGGCCTTTGCCCTACTAAATTGCCGGTCTCTGGTTAAGAACTCGGTTGAAGTAAATCTCATGATCCAGGATAATAAAACTGATGTTCTGTTTCTTACAGAGACGTGGCTCTCTGACAGCTCAGAGTTCGACATAGTCAACTCTTTGCCCAAGGGCTACGCAATACAGTGCCTTCACAGGCCTCACGGCATAGGTGGAGGGCTAGCTATAATCTACAGGGAGACTCTAGCCTGCAGGATGGAAAATGGTGGGATCTCTGACGCAGAGAGCATACGGTTTTCCATCCAACTCTCTCCCAATTACTCGCTGTCAGGGCTGCTGATCTATAGACCTCCGGGTGGGGTCAAGAAGTTCATCAGTTCCCTGCTAGAGACAGCATTGACACTGGCAGCCTCGGCCCCCAACTTCCTTCTTTTAGGAGATTTGAATCTCCATTTGGATGACCCTGGAGACAAGGTGGCCGCTGATCTGCTGGCTGAACTGAAAGCGTGTAATTTGACCCTGCACAATAATGAACCCACGCATCTGAAGGGTCATCTACTGGACCCTTTATTTTCTAACGTTCCACTCCTGAGGGCTTTCCCGCCATGCCCCCTCCCCATGTCAGACCACTTTCTTATTCCTTTTAGTCTGACCCTCATGTCGGAATCAAGTTCCGATTGTAAGGGCTCTATTCGGTCTTCACAAAGACCTTGGTCTAAACTGTCCTTTGACGGTTTAACCACTGCCCTTGAGCAATCTACTCCTGCCCCCCTCTCGAACCCTCTTGAAGCGGATTGGAGTTTCCACAACTGGTTATTAGGAGCACTGGATGTGGTGCTTCCCAAGAAGTGTAGTTCCAAGAAAAGTAATGGGTTTAAAAACCCTTGGTACACAGCTGAACTTCGCGACCTTAGAAAGGTCTGCAAACGACTGGAACGCGCCTGGCGCAAAGACTGGTCCACCAATAGTAAAATCCCATATCAGGATGCCATGAGGGCATACAAGCTAGCCTGTAACCACTCGAAAGCGGCCTTTTATGAAGAGAGAATCAGGACTGCTTCTAACTCCTCAAGAGAAACTTTTATTATAGTCAAGGAACTCCTGAAAACCCCCTCTCCTTCATTGCCGCAATCTACGAGCAGAGCTAGGTGCAACGAACTTGCACACTTCTTTGACAATAAGGTCAGAAAAATCCTACAAAGTCTTCCTCTCAGCACCCTTCCCTTTGAGTCCTCAATGCAGGTCGAGAGTGGTGTGAGCCCTTTGTGGGAAGTTATCACTCCCATAACTGAGGAAGACTTCCACAAAGAATTAGTCAATCTCAAAAGTGGCTCCCCCACTGACCCTATGCCGATCCATATTCTTAAGCGGATTGCACAGACCATCTCCCCGCGGGCCACGGACCTTTTGAACGCCTCCTTCAGCGGTGGAGATGTTCCCCCTAGCTGGAAGAAGGCGATGGTTAAGACTCTTCTCAAAAAGCCGGGACTTGACCCTGACGATCTGGCGAACTTCCCCCCAATTTCTTTGCTGCCGGGCCTGAGCAAAATTGAGGAAAAGGTGGTCAATCGACAGCTGTCCACGTTTCTAGAAGGTCATGACTTGCTTAAGAACTCGCAAACAGGCTTTCGCCCTGGGCAGGGTACTGACTCTGCCCTGATTGCAGTAGTGGAGGAAGCCAGACGCATTCTTGACACAGGAGGCTCCGCAGCTGTGGTCCTCCTTGACCTCAGCGCGGCATTTGATACCGTCGACCATGGTATCCTTATTCAGCACCTTACTAGGGTGGGAGTATCCGGCCAGGCTTTAAGCTGGATGACTTCCTTTCTGAATGGTCGGTCCTATCAGGTCTGCGATGGCACGACCCTCTCCGAGTCGATCCCCCTCCAGTGTGGAGTCCCGCAGGGCTCTTCGTTGAGCCCGACGCTTTTTAATATCTACATGGCCCCACTGGAGGATGTGGTTTCACCCTTCGGGGTGAAAATAGTGACCTATGCGGACGACACCCAGCTTGTCGTCTCGCTATCCCACCAGGAAAATGCGGCAGAAAGATTCAGGTGCTGTCTGACAGGTATTATGGCCTGGATGACAGAATCACGGCTGAAACTTAACGGGTCCAAAACGGAACTTATGCTGTTGGGTAACCTTTCCACCTCCCTTCCTAGAGCCATGTGGCCCCCCTGTCTGGGCGAGGCGCCCCAACCCAAGATTGAGATTAGGAGCTTGGGGGTATGGCTGGAGCCTGACCTGACGTTCAGAGTACAAACTAAGAAAGTGGCAGGTATCTGTTATGGTTTGTTACGCTCTGTCCGGAAGGTGTTGCCTCTTCTTCCCTTCAGCTCCAGGAAACTTCTGATCCAGGGGCTAATACTGTCATGGTTGGACTACAGCAACGCCTTGCTGCTCGGTGCCCCTGAATCAGCCATTAACACCCTTCAGCGAGTACAAAATGCGGTGGCCAGAGTACTGACAGGCATGGCGAAAAGAACTTCGGCCAAACCTGCTCTCAGATCACTCCATTGGCTCCCCATCCGGGAGAGAATTAAATTTAAGGCCATTTCCATCGCCTTTAAGTCTCTCCAGGGAATGGGCCCCCCTATTCTTAGGGACCTTATATGCCCCTACAAGTCCTCGCGTTCCCTCCGCTCTGACGCGAGCAACTTGCTGACCATCCCGAGTGAGGAGAGCACGTTCCGGAGGCCGGAGGCTCTCTGTGAATGTTGCCAAGATCTGGAACGATCTTCCTGTCGCTCTTCGCCTGGAACCCTGTCTCCAGAAGTTGCGGAAATCCTTAAAGACCTTCCTTTTCCCGCAGGGAGTCTGAGGATCATGGAAGCTTGCGGTGTGTACCAGCGCTGGGACGCTCTTGGGCAGCCATGCGCTTAAGAAATCAATTTTCATTTCATTTCATTTCAACACTGCCCTATCAAAGTGTAGATGAGGGGTAGGGGGTCGGAGAGAAGTGACGGACTTCACATACTTCCCGGAAGTATGATTCTTCGTTGTAAAGGAGTTCATTGAAAAGTCGTGATTCAGGACTTCGTGGAATGTGAATCTTCGTTATTAAGACTTCGTTGTTAAGGTAACCGTTGTTTGAACTTCGTTGTTTAGGATGTTTCCCATGGACTTCAGTGCAGATGGCACTGCCACTAGTAAACGCAGCTTGCCGCATGTGAATCCTCAGACATCAGAGGGCTTGCTTTGAGCACTCAGTTGTATGGTTGTAAGGCAGTGCCACTGGTGGGTAGTGGCAGGCAGAGATTTGCATGCTGGTTGAGCCTCACTGGGTCCATGTGCCTACCTGGGGTTTTGGGATGCTTCCTTCTGGCTGGGGTTGCTGGGTGCCCCCATGCTTGATGTTACCTCTGTTGCTGTCCAGGTACAGAGGTAATGATTCTTGCTTCGATGGGAGGAGGAGTTTAGCTCTGCCTTCCGCAATAAGCCTCTGGTATGTTGAGTTGTGGTTTAACAGCTGTGAGGTTGAGTCAGGCAGATGTCAGAGCGCGCTGTCTGGGATACTTACAATCCCCCACATACAGAAAATTATCTGCTGGCTAGTGGATAACTGTTTTCATTTACACACATTTTTTTCTTTATGCCTACGTTTGGACAACTAGCTGTTGCCATGCTGCTCTGGGGTTGGGAGCTTGTTTGTGTGTTACATGGGTCCCAGTGGTAGTGCAGTCACTTTTCTGATGTTGTATGATGTATGGGAGTAGAGATGGGGAGGGCTTTGACTTGGGGTACAAGATATCAACAAGCGCACTTCACAGAGTTTAAACTGATATGGAACGTTATTGGTATGGCGACAGGCGCCCACACATACATATGTTCATGATACATTTGTTTCTGAAGCACAGGGCAGTGCATATAGCCCTTCAGAGGCACTGGAGTGGCAAGTGTATGTTACAAGTTACTCTGGCTATGCTCGGGTGCCCAGATTTGGTTCAAGCTGGGCATCCCTTTCGAGGCCACGCAGGTGGACAGTAATGGCAGGTATGTTTTGATTGAAGGGAGGCTGGATGCCAGACCTCTGATAATTGGGTGTGTTTTTGCTCCCAATCAGGATCAGTTGCTGCCCCAACTGTTGGCACAGCTGGGTCAGTTTCCGGGAGGGAGTGTGTTCCTTAGGGGCAACTTTAATTGTGTGGCAGATATGTTCTTGACCGCTCGACGCCACCACTTCCTGGACTCCTGCACATTGGCTCGTGAGGGGATTCTGGGACTGGGTGACCTACTGGGGGTTGGAGGATCCCTGGAGGACACAACATGGTGAGGAACAAGATTATTCCTTTCACTCTAGACCACGGGTACTCAGTACGGCCCGAGGGCCGCCAGCAGCCCGGCAAGCCTTCCCTGGCGGCCCGCGGACCTTGCAGACATCGTACCCGTGTTTTTGAAAAAAGTTTAGAGTGTCTGTAAACACTGAGGGTTTCAGCAGCGCAAGTCTGAGAGACTGCTGCGGGGCCGGTCCGGGCCGGTTCCAGTGTTAGAGCAGAACTGCAGGGGCCTAAGTAGAGGTGAAATGCAACACAGCCCCATTAACATGCTAATGGTCTTTTAAAGAGCTGTGAAGTGCTCGGGTGCGTGTGTGTGACCGGAAGCTGTCTCAGCCCGGGCACACACATGCAGGGCGGCCGAAAACAGACTGGGCGGTGCTGCTGCAATTGCGGAAGGTAATGCCCAGCAGGCACGCAGGGTCTTGCGCAGCCCAGTGGGAGGTCGTTAGAAGATCGCACCGAGAAGTCTGGGGGCTGTACGATGCAGATCTAGATCCCTGTTGGCTGGTGAGGTGGCCCAGTCCTCTGTGCTGCTCCGTGATGCTGTCTAAGAAGCGAGGGTCCGGGGAGAATATGGAGCTCTACGGGTGCCCCCCCTGCCAAGACCAGTGAGCGCGGAGGATAGTGCAGGGAGGAGGGTGGTTCCGAAGCAATTCCTGGCCAGAGAGCTCAGCTCGCGGCTGCACTCCGGGGATCTGGACGGCACAGTGTGATCTGTGCGAGCGCAGCGGGATCCCTCCTCGTCGTGCAACAGAAGAAGGCATAAAATACGGGGGATGTCCCAGCCTGACGCGAGTGCTCCCTGTATCGGAGTGGTACTAAAGGGGTTGGTGATGGACGGAGCATCTGAATCAATCAAACACTCTCACCCAGTCAAAAGATCTGGGTTTAATCCATCACCGTTCTTTAGCCCACTCTGCCACCCCAGTTCAGACATGGCTATGTGCAAATCAGTCTGACCCTGTGCCTCATGGGAACAGTCCAGCCCGAACTGCCAAGCCATTTGTACCGCCCCCCCCTGTATCGGAGTGGCATGTCCTCCTGTAAAGCTCCATTTACCGCATACAGTGGGCCAAGCTTAGCTGTACAAAAGACCACAGGAACTGCTCAAACATTACCGTGAGCTAGGAAATAACGCTGCCTTGCACGCAAAAGGCCAAGGGACCCTGGAGAGACTTACACACATCGCAACCATGCCAATCCTCGTCCAGCTGCACATCGTCAAGATAGCAAAAGCCTCAGAATAGGCGGCCTGGGGGCATAAAGGTAGTGATTCATCGTTGCTCGTACCTGTGAAGCATGGGAAGGGGCCACACCAGCAACCTGAGGAGTGAGGAGGAGGGGGTTGCTACCTACCCCCACTAGACCAACAAGCTAACAGGCGGGACCAGGGTGAGCAGTGGACACAAGCCCATTCAGCCGAGATCCAGAGCCGCGCAACCCCCGCCTGGTGCTCAGTGACATCACAACCCTTGGAACCAACATAGAGCACAGGACGACGACAGGGAAGGCGTTTTGAAGCAGCGTGTCCCAGACGGAGGGAGACAGAGGGAGGGAGGGAGGGTGACAAGAGGGAGGGAGGGTGACAGAGGGAGGGAGACAGAGAAAGGGAGAGGGACGGAGACAGACAGAGGTTGACAAAGGAAGGGTGACACAGGGTAGGAGATCGAGAGAGGGAGACGGAGGGAGGGAACCAGAGGGACGGAGATAAGAGGGAGACAGAAAGAGGGCGACAGACAAAGGGAGGGCGACAGACAGAGGGAGGGCGACAGACAGAGGGAGGGCGACAGACAGAGGGAGGGCGACAGACAGAGGGAGGGCGACAGACAGACAGAGAGGGAGGGCGACAGACAGACAGAGGGAGGGCAACAGGCAGACAGGGAGGCGACAGACAGAGGGAGGGAGAGGGAGGGAGAAAGAGGGAGAGGGGGAGAGAGATCAAGAGAGAAAGAAAGCGAGAGAGAAAGGAGAAAGAGAGATGTGTGTATGCAGGGTCTGGTAGCTCAGTGGACGAAGGCGTCCGCTGCAGGAACCTCTGTTCAACCTCATGGTCAGTTTTTTTTGTTGCTCTAGCCCGCCCCCTTTCCCACTGATCCCGCCCTCACTGGTGCTGCCCTCGGACACAAACCACACTGTATATTTGGCCCCCGAGAGAAAGTTTGTGAGTACCCATGCTCTAGACTATATACCCTACATGTCCGCCTGGACATGTTCCTGTGTTCTGTACCCCTTAGCCAGTTTGTTTACCATACTGAATATCTTGGACGCACCATCTGAGACTATAGTCCGCTTCTGGTGAGTCTGCAATTAGGGACTCCTCGGCTGGCGATCCCCATTAGATGCCTGTCCCCCCAGTGCCCTTAAGGATGATGCCTATCACAAAGACCTGTGGGAGGCCATCTCAAACTATTTTGCTCAGAACGCGGCACCGTCTCAGATTGTCTTATTGAGTGGGAGGCCTTCAAACTGTTTGTCAGAAGACACTGCATGGGTGCGATGGTAGGTGATCAGAGGGTACTTGATCGGGAGCCGTGGAGCTGGATGGGACCATACATGGTTTGGAGTGATGCGCTGACGCGGACCCTGCTTTGGGGATGCGACTGGTGGAGGCCAAGGAATGCTAGAACGTTCTTTTGGAGGTGCTCCAATGCCACAACTATAAAGCATATCTTGCTCTGGCACATGGTGGCGAGTGTAAGGTGGGCAGGTTACTAGCATAGGTGTTGAATCCCGAGATAAGAGAGGCTACAATTGCATCCCTGACTCCATCTGATGGGCAACAGGTGCACTCCCACGTTGATATCAGGAATTACACTGGACTGGATGAGAAACACACTGAAGGGCTGGGGGAGCTTCTGGAGGCTTTCCCGTCTCCTCTGGCGCTGCAGGAAGGGAGTCTGATTACTGTGGAAGAGCGCGGTGTGCCCATTATACCCCAGGAAATCATGGGTGCTATTAATTACATGGTACACAGGAAGACACTGGGCCTTTACGGCCTACTGGCAAAGTTTTACTCTGTATATGCTGGGCTGTTGCCAGCACGCTTGGCTGACATGTACCACACAACGCTGGTGCAGCTGGAATTCCCAACCACCATAAGAGATGCACTTGTTCCCCTGCCAAACACGACTGCACAGGGAGCCCCAACCACAGCGTTTCGGGCATTGTCCATTTTGAACATAGACTTAAATCCTCAGTAAAGTGTTGGCAATGCATGTGCTTCTAAACATCAGAGCTCTGGACCACTCGGACCAGTGTCAACTTATTACCCAAAGTAACACCTACCTGTGACATTTGTACTCGGTGCTCTTCACCCCTAGGCGGGATGGAGCTGGTGGGGCAGGCCTGATAGCGCTTGACCTGGAAAAAGTTTGACCCGGTTAGTTGGGCATACCTGGAGGCGATTATGACCCGAATACGGATGGTGTCCTCTTGGGTGGGGTAGGTTCGCTTCTTATATACAAGTCCCATGGCTCAGGTTCGTACGGGCTGAACTGTGTCACACTCTTAGGATGTGCGTTGGGGAACCCAGCAGAGATGCCGGCTGTCCCCACTCTTGTTCACCCTGGCTATTGAGCAATTGACAGAACTCTGACAGTTGCAGTGATGGCGAATCCAAGTGGTTGATACTGAACATCTGCTATGTATGACTGTATGCTGATGACCTTTTTTCATATGACCCGGAAATGGTTGCTGATGTCCCTTACATGTAGCAACTTTTGCCTGAATTTGGGGCGATGTCAGGGCTTAAAGTGAATCTGGTCAAGATGTGAATTTTCCCAGTGCTGCCTGGTATGGCTCAACCACAGACTCTGCGGGCACAAATCAGGTGGGCCGTCAACATGCTACTGTTTAGAGATACAAGTCTATCATACCTTGGCAGAACTCCAGGAGAGCAATCTGGGAGTAGTGTGGCCTTTTGGCGTACACCACGGTTTCCTATTATGGCACAGATTGCCTTAACCAAAAAGATCATGCTACCACACACAGTTGATTTATTACTTTACCAATCTCTCAACCTAGGTGCCTATCCCATTGTTTTGTCAATTGGATTCACTGTTGAGAGAGCTTATCTGGGAGGGGGGCGTCGCAGGGTATCTCCGGATACGCTTTGGTGACATATATTGGACAGGGACTTAGGGGTGCCGTACTTTCAGCTCTACTGTTTGGATGCTCAGCTGCAATGGATCACACTCTGGTTAGATGCTGCTAATCTGAATGAGTTGGGCAACTTCTGTGATGGATGCTGAGCAGGGGAGGGGGGGGTGGGGGGGAATGCTCTTGGGGACAGCACACTAGACCTAGAGGAACAGTGTCAGGCAGACGCAGGATTGCCTGTTATACACCCAGCCCTTCCATTGGTGGGGCTGCCACATTGGAACCCCCCCCACCCCCATGTTCTTCTCTGCAGCACAGTTGGCAATGTAGACAGGGGTTGGGTTGGTGACGTCTGTGAATACTAAGAGGCCAATACTTCACTGCCCTTGGAGGACCTGGTTGAGATGCATGTTTTACCCCTGCGGCACTCACTTCTTCCACGCTTCTGCAACTCTTCTTTCAGTCAACTCCTACATTTCACTTACTTGGGGATGCTACAGTATGTTCTTCCTAGGGTGTTTCTAGAATTCCGTACACCAGTAGTCATACAGAATCTCTTCTACTCTGTGCTCATTATAGGTATCAACTGAACCTGTGCTATAAACAAATTTCAGCCAGATTTTTTTTTGCGATCATCACTAAGCATACTGTAGCTTATAAAGTAAACGACGAGTCCCAGAATGCCTAGTACTGTTGCTTAAAACTGGATTCGCCTTAAAGCTAGTCTTATTAATAAGCTAGCAGCTATGCTTGTGGCTCTTGGAGCACACCCCCATTCTGGCTTCTGAGCCCAATTTCAGAACTTCGTTGTCACATACTCTAACCTCTGGGCCTAGATTTGGGGTTTGTGAGCCTGCTGCCTCTACAAACATTAGCACTTCAACAACAGGGTCCTTGTAGCTGAACATCATAACAAACGCAATTTTAGTTAAACCTATTTCATGTTTTCTTGTGTACTGTTTCACAGCTACCCTTCTGGGAACTCAAATTGTTAATGAACATGCTGTCAGTTTACATCAACTGATGTGTTTGACAAATATTTTAACCAATGGTATTGTGATGGAAGAAACTAAACTACATTAGTTTAACCTTTGATGTGTGGCACATGGCAGTGCTGAAGAATTTTGTTGTTTACAGTGGTGGAGGTTCACACTCACTAGGGACTTTGGGGTGCAGCATCTCTAACCGGTGGTTAGATCGGATGTCGTTTTCCCCCATTTTGCCTTCTGTTTTTGCCAACTACTACTACTCACTACTGATTGAACTCTCTCCTGAAAAAACATTAATTGCCAAAGTTACCTTTAAATTTTTATTGTTGCCGGACAACCTCTGAACACAAAGACATGTTATTTGCAGCAGGCATCTTAATCCTCTGCACACTTTAGCACGAGTGGGACAGCCACTAGATAAAACGGATGCGTTTCCAGCAGGAACATTAATCGCCAAAGTAACCATTACATTTTAATTGTTGGCTGAAAACCTCAGGAGACACAAGGAACTCTGCACTGGGTGCTTTCAAAATCTGTTCTCTCTCACAACTACCCCCCCCAAGGTACAAGCCAGGTTCGGCTGTACCGGGCGCACCGCCCTGGAGCCCGGTACAGCCGAGCTGCAAGAGGCTGCTACAGGGTCTTCTCAGCAAACTCGATGGATGCTTGCCCCCAACCTGGCACAGAAGTTTGTACATACTGGAAGAGTGAACTGTTAAATTGTTTTGTACCTAGTTAGCCCACTGCCTTTTTAATTTTGCTGCATACAGTCTTTGATCGCCCCTTTTTTCTACCCAAAAAGCTGTTCAAATTGTGACTAGCTAAAACTTTCATTATGCAAATGCCCCACTATCTTCACAGAACACAAAATTAGTGGGTTTGGCTTCTGAATAGAGCATATAGGTGGCCACACAACCTCCCTGCAAACATTGGTAAACATCACACGTACACACACCCTTACTCTCAAATCCATTCTGCATAAATCCACTACACACAACACGTTAACTTCTTATAACATGCCACACAATTCAACTACACACTTCCACACATCATTCCACTCCGTGCCACACAATAACAAATAAACACACATAATTCCACTCCAAACCATTACACTACACACAATTCAACTCCATTTAATTTCACTACACATAATTACAATCCAACCTACATTTAAAGCAACATATTTACACTGCACTTATATCCACTCAAATCCAAAACATAATTCCACTCTACAAAAAAAATAACGTGGCAACATGCCACCAAACTCACATAAAATACCACTCCACACAATGCCACATAGTCCACTACAAACCATGCCACATAATTCAACACAATTCAGTGCCAGTTCTACACCACACAATATCATTACACCCAACATAATACCACTCAGCGCCACAGAATTACACTCTACTCAATACAACATAAATACACCCCACATAAATGCACTCAATGCCACATACCAGCAATCCACAGAAATGCACTCCACACCTTAACACAATTCCAATCAGTATAATTTCGCTCAACGCCACACAATTCAACTCTACATATTTACACAACACACCATTTCAAATACACAACACAATTCCACAACATACCAAATACATTCAAAGCACACCAGAAATTTACACATTGTACCACAACTAATAATTGTAATACAACCCACATTAATCCAGACCAAACCACATACCTTCACTACACTCCAAAACAAACAGATCAGTCACTTACAAGGCCAATAGCTCCAACTCTCACAAATGTCATTGTCATTTTATTACAAGTTGCGATGACGAATTTTAGTTATGGGTCTCTAAATAAACCCTAGAGTGGGCTGAATTGAAATGGGCAGAGAAATATTGAAATACTAGTTGCTGGTTTTTACTCTACTTTTCACTTAAGCATGAGAAAAGATTAATTCTTTACAAAATACCACGTCTGTTTTATTAGATATTTGCAGATTTAGAGTGCATCTATAAATGAGCTCCAAGTGAACACTTGTCCTCTAATGCTACATTTATACATACCCAAGTTTACGTGAACATATTGGGTTGCTCTTGTTCCTAGGAGTAGTGTTCATAACATGGCAGAAGGCAAAGGAATGTACGTTGATTTAAGGTCTTCGTAAAAGGTGATTGTCAACTCTGCAGTCCCACAGAGTACACTACCACCCAGAATAGTTAAAAGTGGAGCGCAAAGACTCTTCCCATTCATTTTTTGTCCTCTGAGGAAACTGCCAACAAAAGAAAACTTTGGACAAACAGTTGAAAGCGTTCCTGGGGTGGGCACAAAACTAGAATGCATGCCCGTCAAAGGATAAGTAGTGGGGCTGGAGCATGCACCAAGGCGAGTGGACACCGCAGGCAATTCTGCACAGACCAGCCCAATAAGAAAACTACTGAACAACCCCAGAGAAAATGTACCCCTCTCGGAGCGAATTGAGATGCAGACTTGCAATGATATTGAGCACTGCTCGGTCGTCATGCTGCAGACCCCCTTGGTTGTAGGAACGACTCCAAAATTACTAACAGTCTCTGAGAGGAATAGGCTCACCCCAACTGCTGGAGGTGTCACTGGATGTGCAACGCCTAGTGAAAGGCATTGGGCTTCCTGACACACCTCAGAGTCCTTATAATAAGTTTGAACGAGCGGGACTTGGGTGGGTGAAAAATGCTCATGTTCCCATGCTGCAGTTCATTATAATTAATTACACATGGTTTGGTACTTTCTTCTTCACAACTTAGAATAGACTCCAGAGGGATATGCAACCAAGACACAGTAGGAGCTGGGACCAGACTCCAGAGTCACGAGGCACACATCAAATCCAGAACACTTCTGTGGCATCCGACTGCAAACACTTAAGTTATCTGTTGCTATCCTTCAAGTCTCTAGAAAGGACTGACAAACTGAACGGAAACTTCCTACAGTGGTATCTTTTAAGGATGCGATTGCCTAGCTATAGTCATACAAACCCCACAGACGCAGGACTTGGGAGGAAATTCCAATGCAGCAAGGGGGAAACTAAGACTCCCTAACATATGACCTTTAACGGCGCAAAACAAAAAAACCTTACCACAAAAAGGATTACTCCAATAACTCACGCAGGCACACCTGGGGATTTACACGAGTTCTTAAACGACTAATACCCAAATGAAAGCTTTGACATCTTTAAAAAGACTGACATTACCTATTGAAAATCTCTCCAGAAATATTCCATGCATAGACTTGAAGGCTGACGTAATTAATACAATTAGAAATACTAGTAGATCAGACCTACTAAAACGCAAGCAGCTGGAGAATAGATCAAGAAGGTAAAATAGAAGCTGGAGGTGCCTGACAGAGGGAGTGGAGGCTCACACTTGAGAAGCTTTCATGGTGGCGTAATTCTCACTTCTCATGAAATGGCCCTACATAAGACAGGTTGGACTATGTCCATAGAATGGAAAGAGGCCAGTCCACGACCAACGGGCAAGAGTTGTCCTTGCTTACGTTTGATACTGCCATGAAAACGAGGGATCTTCTGCATCAACATGTAGACTATACAACCTTGGGGCGTTAGTATCACAGGGCTCATCCGGTTAGCCCAGCCATAATAGAAAGGCTACTCAGATTAGTTTCTACTTGTTGCCGTTATTTTTTCTACTGTAGAAGATTCTTTGGGGGTAGGGGGGCTTAATGGAATACTCCAAGATTAATAAATGCATCTGGTACAAAAACATGTTTATGGCTTCAAGCGTTGGGAACCAATGGGGATGGTCCATTGCAAAACTGGGTCCTGATGTGCAAAAACCCACTAAAGCTCAATCACCAGATTGTTTCTCACTTTGTACAGAAAGGCTTCAAACCCATAGTGATGAACTCCCTCCTCCTATGGGTAAAGATGAAACGGAAGCTGGTGCTATGAGGCTTCAAGATGTGTTACCAAGCATCAGACGAGAAAGAAAAAAAAAGAAGCAATTAACAAATGAAACCTACTTCTTGTGAAGGCACTATCGCCACAATATTAATTATGGTAATCCTTAATATCAAAACAGGCCTTACCCAATGCACTTTTCTCAGCCTCCAGGAGATGAGGCAAAAATCCTGCCACCGACATGGAACCAAAAAACTGATAACAAATCGAGAACATACCGTTCCTGGGTAAAATTATCAAAATGGCTGCCATCGCTTAACTTCAAAGAAAAATTATGGGTGTACTTTGGTACTCTCCTTCAAGACTCCGAGACTGCATTTAGACAGCGCGAAGCGATACAAAAGGGGATGATGGACGTGGCAGGGTATACTCAGACATGAGTCCCTTTCTCACTGCTCCATCAGGATTCAAGCAAGCCAGGCCGAAGAGGCTGAAATGCCAGAAACCGGTCCCCGGTAGCTTGTCTCCTTTCTGGTGAAGAATTGGCTTGGTAGTTTGGTCTGCCCTGTTCCCATGATGCACTGGGCCAGGGACAGACTAATTTGCATATAGCCAGGTTCTGAGCTGGGATGGGGCAGTGAGATAAATAACGGTGATGGATCAAGCCCTGATCTTTGGACTGGGTAAGAGTGGTCTGCTTAATTCAGACACTCTGTTCATCACCACCCCCTTTTCTGAATTGCATTGAGACAGCGGCACTGCACCAAAGCAACCACCTTTCAACTGGTAGACGCAACAACCAAACAAACCTCATCCTGTTCTCGTTTCCCAGCTTTCAAAACAGTTGATCACGGCCAACATAGCACATCCCCCTAGCATTTTGTTATGCTCTTAGTGGTTGGCAGCCTACCCAAACACATACCACCAAGTTCAAATGAGCATGTCCATTCTCCCCAAAGATCCATTCTATCACCAGCAATATTCACTTGCTAGATGAAATTACAGAATATTGTCTCACATCTTGATTCTCGTGTTGTCAATGAAGTTCCACCAAGACAAGTTGCCACTGAATTGCGACTACTTCACGCCAAAATTGGTCAACTGCACAACTCACTCAGACTCCATATCAACAACATCCACAATACATGATGCAAGTCTCAAAAAAGACTTCCAAGCACTAACATTGCAAACTCTGCAAAAGGAAAGATTTTTTTATTGTGAAACAGACTCTGCAGGAGTTTCAGAAGCCCTGATCATCAGAGTCCCGAGAAGGGCATCTTATGTCTGGCAACAGCAAGAATTGCACACAAATTAACCAAACTCTACAGGCTCCCTCTACCGGTCCATTCAAGACAATCTAAGATTGCGGCACCACCTGTAATGGGGTCAGCACTCCACTCCTGTTTAACAGGCAATGAAGAGATCTAGGGAGCTATGTGATACCCGAAGCGTCATCCCTAAGGCTCAAGAAAAGAATATAAGCACACCTTTTCTTCCTAGTGCCTAAGTATTTGGAACTCCATCCCTACATGTACTCAACAAACTTAGTCTCTCCTGCTCTATAGGAAGCAAAGAGAACACTACTTTTTTTAAAAACATCTCATCCACATAAACCCTGTGACTGATGGACCCTAGCTTCTAATCCACACTTTTACTTCGGGTATTCCTCTGTCACACTCGCTCCTTCTTCTAACTTACTAGTGCTCGATGCTCTGTAGTTCAGCTCACACTGTACAAACAGCCATGTGTAGGCCAATAATTTATTTTAGCTTAAAGCTGCAAACAGATGGTTAATGTGACAAATGAATTACTTTACATAATAAACAGAATCACATAACTGAATAGGTCTCGCCAATAAATAACTATGAACACAATGCCCATCATAGCTCTGGCCTTTAGTGTAAATCCTACGGTACGTAGGATTTATACATCAATCCCCCCCATCTCTCGAAAATAGACATCACAACATTTGAAGTAAACGATAAAAAAATTCTATGTTCGAAATATTAAGCTCGTTTTCATTTCACTTCTTGAGAAAACCATGGTTATTCAAATTGAAAAATCATTAATTGCTGTAAACGGGTTGAGCAGTACTCCGGCAATTATATTATAGTAAATGAGCGGAATGAAGGCTTCCTGTAAAGATTTGATTAAAAGGTCAATGAGAATAGAACATTAGCATTGTGTACAATCTAACCCTCATTCCTGAAATATGTTTGAATACCTCAATGCTAAATGTGACAAATCCACTTGTACCCAAGCCATTATGTTTATTGCCAAGAAGCAAAACAAAATGAAAAAAGTAAAATAGTGTATTTCACGGTCACTGATATATAAATGCATAAAAGATAGGGCACATGAACCTTTAAAACATGTGTCTTTACTTTCAACGAATTAGGCGGTTGAAATCAGGAAAACCAACACGGTCCTAAAAACAACCTGCACAGTAGGGAAAACTGTGTGGATATGTATACTTCTAATGAGGTGCGGAAAAAGAGACCAGGGAGAAAAAAAGCAGGTTATAGCAATACATTGTTAGGCTTAAGCAGTCAAATATCACATGATGAGAAATGGAAGTGAAAATTTCCCAATACTTTAAATGGGATGCTAACAAAAAGGTTCTAAAGATTGAACGAGTAATGAAATAGAACCATATCTCCAGAGAAGTGCCACTTTACGTCCCTTATATCATGTACATGTAATTGCAAATGTAAACTAAAAGTACAATAAGGACAGGATTACGAGCCTGGCAGTCCTCAGGTGGCCACTCATGGTGGGGGGCAGCGGAATACTGACTGCCACATTGTGAAATTGGTGGTCGTGCAGCCTGGAAACCGATGTTCCCTGACAGTCTTGAGGCAGCAATATGCTTGGCAGGGCACCGCGGTCCCGTCAACCTTATTACTACTTTCCAAGCCAACACTTATTTCATGGCGGTCTTTCCTTCATGAAAACGGTGGCAGTGAGGAAATAAATGGGTCCCTACAGGGCCCCCCAGTGCCACATCCCAGGTGGATCCACACAGAGGGGGCACAACATATTCCCCCTGCGTGCATGCAACCCCCAGTCCATGCTGTGCTGGAACTTTTTTCAATGCTACCATTGTTGTGCCCATTTTTTAAGCGCCGACTGAACGCCAAAAGAACCACCCGCCAGCAACAAAAAAATAAATAAAAGGCGGGCGGTTATCACGCTGGTTTGGCGGTGAGGCCCTGTCACCCCGCCAAGCCCATATTCAGCCTCTTGATATCTGTTGATCTTCAAAAAGGAGATTTTTATCCACCCAAGTAATGCTTCATATTAGTGTTTCAGTTTTAAAACTCACCAAACTTACTGGAAATGTAACATGTAGATATTCTTAGCACATAGAGCTGTTTAGTTTAGGTTTACGTACAATACCTTTGATTACAAATAGCTCACTTCCAAAATGTGGCTTGCTCAATAGTCCCCCTCCTTTCCTTAAGTACAAACGCCAATAGCAATAGTTTTAAATCTACTAACACATATCGTAATGCTTTTTTGTATTTCTAACATCTCAATATACTGGCAAATTAAAAAATATCCAGACATGTTTCTTTTAATGGTGGAGTCATTTGCTACATTTTGCAGATACTCCATTTTCCTTTACTTCTACATAAGTGAAAATAATGGATTTAGATGAAATTGCATTTGGAAGAGTACTGGAGTGAATATTTTGAGAATGGTTTGTAGCACACCACTGTCAAGTGCCAAACCAACCATAATAAACCAAGTAATGTGGCAACCAAGAGGTAACATGGGTTAGACAGTGTCAAGGATTGCAGATGCGCATTAACAAGACAACCTGCATTGGAGAACACATGCACAATCAACCATATATAAGAATTTGCAAACTCTAGACTGGCTAAAGAGCATGTTAAACTAGGCATGGTGCCGCATTTAACGAAACTCGTTCTGCATGGCAGAGACCCTTGTAATCTGTATTGCTCACATCCATTCTCCGCCTAAATTGCAGTGTTCTGGAGCACGCTAGCTGCAATTTCAATTGTTAGGATCATTTGGTGAGCTGCGAATGTGGAATTTAAGACTAGATTCAACATGTGATTGCTCACCACTAAGGAAGTATAACGGAAGGTTAGCACTTTAATATGGTGCAATATACGCAAGCCTACTATGGATATTATTTAACAAAACAATTGTCATGGGGTCTTCCTGTGTGGGAGTAGAAGGGCTGTTTCTGAAGTCTAAAAATTTCGTTAAGTGAGATTGCTTCAACAAGAGGATGGCTTCAAGGTATTTAAACTGTACATTTTTTTACGGTAAGGCATCCCTAAGAAACTGAATGCTGTACCAGACAAACATTTTCTAAACAATGCTTGCTATTGTAGAATGAATGCTAATAATGCAGAAAACAGGAATGTAAAGATCATATTAAAAAAATTGATACTGTTGTGGTCACTTGAATTTATTTGGAAGGCCATATACCCAACTAAAGTGTTTCATCACTCAACAACAAAGACCAGATAATCAAAAAAGGTACTCGGTTTTCATAAAAAGCGATATTAAGTATACAATATCATCTAGGCTTGCAGTTTTTTGATATTCAAATGTGGCCTCAGATTTTACTTGCCAAGATGTTCCTGCATCCAGTTCTCTCTCATGAACTGGGACCTATAACCAAGATCTTAGAAACAATTTTTGTCTTCAGTATATTCTGCAACAGTTTTGTTTGCCGTCATATTTACATGGTAAATGAAACGTTAAGTAAAGTGTGTATTTTGGACAGTTTTAGATTCATAGAAAGACAACAGGCTCTTCCAACCACATTTGGTCTCAAACAATACAAAATGTTCCAACAGAGGCTGGTATAGCCGATGAATGCTGCACAGTCTAAATGGCAGCATTGTGTTCATTTATACAATGTACTGTCTTAAAGACCTGGACAAAGACACTGAACCACAAACTGGGGATCATACAAAAAGGAAGTTTCCTATATCCTGTCCAGACTTTTCCATGGCTCGACAAAATGCCACTTGGGCCCTGTCATTTGCATAATCCACCTGAATGTATTTCCCTCCTATAGAGGTCTTCCCATTCTCCATTGACCGCACACACTGCCTGGCTGGCAGAACGGCACCATATAGTATTAGAGCCACGCCTCGCTTGCGATCAAAAAGATGCTTCTCCACAATGCCACACTCTTCAAACGGTTTCAGCAGCTTGCGCTCCTCGAGATCTTTAGGGAGACCATCGACCCAGACACACTTTGAGACCGTATTCTTGCCAGACGTTGTTTTGATGACATATTTCCCAACCCTCGTCAGATTCATCTCTCTGGCGGCTATCTTGGCGTGCAGGGCATCCCAGTACTGGACAATGGCGCTCTTACAGTAGCTGTCAGCAGTGTCCTTGATCTCAATGTCCAGGAGCTCTCCGAAAGGCTTGCAGACCCTGGTCAGTTCTTCGAGGGTGACCAGGGGATGGAGGTCCTGCACGTACATGACCCGGGTCTGGGCCAGGCTGACGGGCCGGTCCTTGTCCGGCACCAGCATGACCCAGGGCGAGATGGAGAGCACCTTGTTGAAGAGCGGCTCGTCCTTGGCCTTGCGCAGGGCCACGTCGGAGGCCTCCGCCTCGGCGAAGTAGACCAGGGCGTAGGGCTCGGCCGCGTCCTCGCGGATCTCCACGTCCCTCACGGTGCCGTAGAGCTGCAGGGACAGCTCCAGCATCTCCCGGATGTTCCGGTGGCCGCAGTGCGAGGGGAAGCCCTCCACCCGGACCACGCTGCCGACGGCCCCGCGGGCCCTCCGGGGGTGTCTGGAGGAGTCCTCTCTGGAGGAGTCCTCGGAGACGGGCACCTTCCGCATGAGGATCCCGACCTCGGCGTAGGAGGGGCCCCGGTCCGGGGAGCGGGCCCTCCGGAGGGGCGAGAGGCTCCGGGACGGGAGCGCCTCCCGGGGGGCGGGGGAGCGGCTCCGGCCGTAGTCCCGGGGCGGCAGGTCGTAGAGCTGGCTGGGGTAGGCCAGGGGGTCCCGGCTGTCCCTCGGGGCGGGCGAGAGGCTGCTGTAGGAGGGCAGGCCGGGGTAGGCCGCGCGCTCCCGGTACAGGTCGGGGTAGGAGACCAGCTCCCGGGTCGGCTCGGGGTAGGAGGCCCGCTCCCGGGGCAGCGGCTCGGGGTAGGAGGCCCGGGTCGGCTCGGGGTAGGAGGCCCGCTCCCGGGGCAGCGGCTCGGGGTAGGAGGCCCGCTCCCGGGGCAGCGGGGGGTAGGAGACCAGCTCCCGGGGCAGCGGCTCGGGGTAGGCCGCTCTCTGTCGCGACAGCTCGGGGTAGGCCAGCAGCTCTCGGGACAGGCCCCTGAGCGGGGAGCGCTCCCTGGCGGGCCCGAACCCCGCCGGGCTGTACCGCTTCCCGCGCTCCGCCTCGAGCAGCTCCAGGGCCCCGAGGCCGTTCAGGCCGCGGCGCTCGCTGTCCCGCAGGCTCATGCCGTCGCTTGGCTGGTGTCTCTTCCCGGCCCGGAGTCTCCTCAGCGCCGCCGAGCTGCGAGGATTTCAAAATGTCGCTGTCCCTGACCCCCGGCGGATGTGCGGCTCTGCGCATGCGTGGGCGCCATCTTGGGTCGTTGGATAGCCATTGCTTTAGTTGTGCGCTTGCGCAGTCAACATCTTGCATGGGCGCGCGAAGCCGCCGTAGTTGTGCGCCTGCGCGGTCGCCATCTTGGCCCCGTAGGGTCGTTAGCTTGGCTAGGCATTGTTAGCTTGGCGCATGCGCAATCAACATCTTAGGTGGGCGCGCGACGCCGCGGCGGTCGCCATCTTGATGCGGGAATCACTGCATACAAAGAGCCGAGGTTGTATTAATGCGCGACCACCATCTTGTCCCGGCGAGGAAGTCATACGACAATCGCAGGTTTGTGCGCATGCGCGCCCGCCATCTTGGCACGGCCAGCCAGGTTTGTGCTACTCCCCAGGATTTATTTATTTTATTTATTGCGATTTTGTATAGCGCGAACACTCCCCGAAGGTGTCAGAGCGCTTTACAAAAGAACCAGTTGCGTTACATAAGGACTTTGGATTACATGAGTTACATAAGAGATACAAGTAAAAACGATTGCAAATGTACAGTTAAGCTGTAGTCACTCAATGAATAGATACAAATAGATCAACTCTAAAATCACATAGGAATGGTAGTAGGTACAAAGGTCTACTACATATACTAGTGGTTAGAGTTATTCTCTCTCTCTCATTACATTTTCATAGCTGCCAAGGTTTCAGATTGCTTAAAATTGACATTTTCATAAATCCAGTATAATTATGAGTGACATTCAGTGACTATGACTGACACTTTACTGCGACAAAAATCCAGCAATGAATACTAGGGAAACATATAAATATCAGCAACTGCACCCACTTGTGCAACAAGAAACTCTAAGAAATTCTTACAAATGCTGCATATCACCAGAAATGGAAGGGCACTGGGACACACTATACCAAACCGGATGTGAGAGACCATACGGTCTGTAAATGAGTCTCATGTTCCTTAACCCCCGTCTACCTCCCCCCCACAAACACAGGATAGATATGACTGTGGGTGGACTCAAGCAGAACCACGTGCCTCCCTCTGCAAAAAATGATCACACCATGCTGAGAAGCCCTACACGAACCAAAGCAAATCACAAAAACAAATGCCAGGCAGGAGCTCTGCTGTCTCATGCAAGCCTCAGTCCAAGCATCATGTCTCTTTGGATAGTATCACACGTCTCACTGCCTGTCATGCTCCTGCTTGAAACAGGGCAGCAGGCAGCTGCAGCTGACCATCATGCCCATGCGTTACTATTGATATTAATTATAGGGAATACAGTCCTGTCAAGCGTCACGCAACTGGTGTGACACTCACGCATATCAGTGCGGTGATCCGCATCACCGCACTGAATGCATTTGTCACGCATTTTGCCACCTGTGCCAGCTCTCTAGTTCCGAGAGTTATGCTGCCTGCGCAACTTTGCCGACTACTGTGTGTGCCAAACAGACACTGCAGCAGCTGAGCTCGTGAGCGGTGCCGCCGCGCTACAATGTATCTCTGCTGGTCTGCCTGCAGCTAGAGAGTCCGACGTCGGCTCTGTTCCGTTGCTCTGGAAACTATGCAGCGATTTGTACAGCCAGGGGGGCCGGCCTGGGATGGGCCGTCACATCCGGAGGAAGCAGGAAGTAAAGCGGCGGGTGATTAGAATGCAGCAGGCAGGTTGCGGGTGGCGGCGCGCATGAGTCCTGACTCTCAAGCATGGCCACCCGCCGCGGCCCCCTGTGCAGCCGCCCTCCCCCCCGCTAAAACACAGCAGGGTCTGCAGCGCACCTTGATCACCACTGTGGCAGCCGCAGGCAGCTCAGCTGAGCCGGCCGCCGACAGGACACTGCTCTGGCCGCCACCAGGATGAGGAGAAAACTGCGAGGGTCCGGCGGCGCCGCGGTGCCCCCCGCCGCGGCAGCACAGCCGCCCAGCAGCTCAACTAAGTAAGGGTCAGCCCGTGTTCATGTTAAGGTTTTATTTTATTTTATAATGTTATGCATTTAGCGCGGAAATGATTGCCGCGAAGGTTGCTGGAAGTCCGCCTGAGCCTGGCAGTCTGCTGCAGAGAGTCGCCGACTCCAGACAGTGAGTAGTTACCACTACTTACTAAGTAGTCAGTGTGTGTTACTTATATTGGTTCGAAACAGCTCACTATCAGGCACATTGCAGATCCGCACCAACTAATTGTTTGTTCATGACGTTGTTGGGAGTGGAATCCGGCCTTTCACGGTGCTCTTGGGCAGGCCGGGTCACGCCAGTCAATAGAATCACAGAGAGGGGCAGGGCTGGCCCGAGTGAGTGCTAAGATTGATTTTGCCGGCAGCGGGGGTGGGGGGACATTGGCTCGCAAACTGTATTTTGTTTTTCTGTTGCCCGCTCGGCAACACCAGGCACCAGTGTGGTGTTGTAGTTGTTGGGGCCTCACAGATCCTGTTAATAATTTGAAAGATGCACAGTTTTTATGGTTTGCCATTTTCCCCTTTACGTCTGCCTTTTCAAGGTTTGGTTTTCATTTGTAGCCTCTCCTTTCCAATCTTTCCTCCCGATTTATTTCTAGGCGAGGTCCGCGTTTTCCAACTGTTGTTCTGGAGTTCTATTTTCTAACTCTGCAGGCTAGCACCGGCTCCTTTCGTTTTGTATTCTGTCTCCCTTCTTCTCCCACCCTTTATGTGGGTTAAGGAAAGCGCTAGATAAAAAACACAAAATACCACCTCAAGCAAGCAGCAATTTTAAGTTTTTTAAAGATTGTCATTTAGGCCCATTGCATCTAGAGCACCTGGCTGCCCACTTCACTGACTTCCTTCAGATCTGTTTGGAGCAGCGTTTAGGGTGGAGGGGGCATTCTAAATACGGCCAATCAGTGGTCAGGCTTGGAGAAGCGCATGGCGCACCCGGACCTGTGACATAGCAAAATTGCTATAGGCCCTAATGCAAGCAAGGATAGTGGGGTTGGGTCCCAGACGCAGGAGAGAGGCCTAGCCTGGAGTGATGCTAAGCTGACCCATTTAAGTGTTTCTACGTTTTGGTGCGAGTTCCCTCTGCCTTTCTACCCCGTTTCTGCATTAAGTTGTAGAGGCAGTCTGCCCATGTCTTTATGCCCCCATGTCAATCTCTCTGTGTCTGTGTCCCAGTGTCGGTTAATCTCTTTCTGCCTCCTTGTCTCTTAGTTGAAGTGTGCACATTATCACTCCATGTGAGACTTTTACAGCCTTCAAATGCTCCTATTCAAACTTCACTAATGTCCATTTCACAGTACAGTAATGCCTGCCAGACATTTCACTCCTGCAACAAAGGAAGCAGGGGTGCACGGAGGAACTAGTGCATGGTTTCTCATTGATTAAATGGTTGTAATCTGCAATATTTATATGTTTCTCTCATCTTCATTGCTTTGTTTTGCTCGCGAGAAAGTGTCACTCATACTCGTTGAAATGTCACTCAGAATAACACTGAAAATATAAAAATGTCACACATGGCAATCTGAAACCTTGGCAGCTATGGGAATAGTCTTGCATATGTAAATCGTAGCACATTTCCCCTGACAACAGCTAAAGTTTTTTCATAAGAGGTAGTGAGTGCATTCCATCTAGCAATAGCGTGGGTTGAAACTGAAGCCCTTAGAAGTGTTCACAACCTTTCTGCCTGGTGTACTGTAAGAACTCCAGCAGAATTATTAAATAAGCAACTGGGGGCCAAGGCAGCAATTGTAATTAAAAACATTCTGCAGTGTCACTTTATGGTACTAACAAACACCAGCAGGCTGCAGTTCCCTGATCGAGCGCTCCCTTTCATTATGTTAACTTTAGCTCACAGAGGCTGGTACTTACCTGGGCTGGCCGCAGAGTCTCAAGGATTGTGGCTCTGACGGCTCCAATAATTACTGGCTGTCCAGTGAGTTCCAGGCACGGCTGTCCAGTGACACATGACAGACTCTGTCCTGGCGGCCTCTGCAACCCAGGTCACTCACTCCTCTCCGACTCCCTCGGCTCCTGGGCTATTTGATTGTGGGGAGTTGAGTAAATTCTGGAGTCGGCTGCTCTCTCTGCAACAGGCAGCCAGGCTCAGGGCATTTAGTGTCCAATGGTGCCCGCCTTAGTCCAGGTGAGTCCTGTGTTTGTCCTGACTCCAGGCATGCGGCCGCAACCAGTCAATGTGACACTTTCAGTCATGACTCTGACGACGTCCGCCAGACTCTCCCTAGGGCCAGAGGGGTTCCGCTCTGCATTATTGACAATGTCAGCAATACATTATAATCACCACACAGTGATGGCCCAGCCGGCCCTCGGACGCTGCAAGCACTAGCAAAGCTTCGAGCAGCATGATTTCCAAACTGCGCCACCCGCAAAACAGTCAACCGCCGGGCTTCCTCATAAACTCCCTGCGGTGCCACGGGTCAAACTTTGAGTTAATGTATCAAATAACTATATGAGAGTGGTTCCGGCTGTCTCCGGCTGTGATGTCAGGCTTTCTCACTCAGAGGCGTGTGGCACCGAAAGAATTATTAATAAAGATACATTGTAAAACTCTTAACCTGCCAGCCAGTGATTGCTTTAGGTCAGCTGGAGGGCACGCCCAAACTTAGCCTGCAGCGGGAGCAGGACAGGCAGCCACAGGTAGCTCTCTGCCTACTGCCGTGCCCCAAGCTCAGTGCCAATGCTACATTGATAGCTGACACATATGCAGATATGCGTGAAAATGTATTTCAGTGCCGTGATGCGGAGCACCACACTGAAATGCGCTCGTGTCACTCCTGATGCGTGATACTTGGCAGGACTGCATTTTAGCAGCAATAAGGCTTGGACCATTATATATTACATATTTACAAAGCAGGAAATTCTTGCCATCGTTCAGCAAGGTGTTCAGGTGGTGTTGCACTCAAGGGTGGTGGTCTTGGGTCTGGAGGGATCCCGAGTGGAGAAGTGTGGCTCACTGGTTAGAGGAGGCAGACCTGGAAGCAGAGGTCAGCCCGGGACCAGGGTTCAATTCCCGGCTCGGCGGGGTCTTGAGTCCTAAAATGTCCATGGACTCGACAATTCTCGCTCCGGCGCCTACTCGATTCACGGGTTCACACTCTGCGACTCTGGGCAATAGCTTGCTTAATCTCCACAACGGCGCCTCGCGGCGGGATGCCTGGCTTTCACCTTGCGGATACCCTGCTGGGGTTATTTCACAGGGGAATACCAGGACGGGTTCCCTAAGCAAGCGCTTAGAAACCGCTCGGTGATTTGCGCTATATAAATTCCTGTACATTTACATTTACATTTACATTCACATGTCCATAGTATACATTACATCCTAAACCTATAACTTTCTGATGCCTACTTGCCACCGATTTTATCCAAACAGCAATGTCTACCTCATTTGTATTATATATGATTCCCGATTGTATGTATAATATGTGATAATTATGTACTGTAAAGCGCTCTGATACCCCAGTGGGTCATGTTCGCACCGCATAAAACTTTATAAATAAAAATAAATAAATACATGCCAATGGACCTGATTCAGGTGGGAGACTACCGATTTTTCAAGCCAACAGTGGCTTTATTTCAGCTGTCTCCCGCCTGAAATTGCATTTTCTCCAATAATGGGAAATTTTCATTCTCCTGATTTTTTACTTTAAATCTCCCACGTCCCTGTCCTCAAATGTTGGCATGTATGCCATAGGGGTAGAAGGCCGAATGGTGGTGGGGGAAGCAGCATGCTAGAGGTCAGGCAACATACTCAGGGCACTTTCCTTGGACTCGTTCTCCACACGCAGTGTTTGGCTGAGAGTCAGAGCACAGCTGCCATGTCAGGGTCAGGCACAATGGTCAGACAGTTCATCGCTAGCTCTCGGCGGCACACTTAAGTCCAAAATTCACTAAAACGTTAACAGACTGTGGCACAGCTAGCGTTTCCGAAACTGGGTCCCACTAAGTAATGATCATGGAAACTGGCTATGTTCACCACCCTCAGATCTCCGGGTCCAGGCCTCAATCCATCCACTAACTCCTTACTGTTGGGGGTGCGCCAGCTATACGCCCGAGGTCACTGCGCCGGTCCCGCTGGCCTCTTCTCTTCCCCCGCGGCCCCTCTGAACTCGGCAGCGGGGGAAGAGATTGGATCTATTGTGTGGACACTAGGTCGAAGCTAGGACGCAGAGCTGCCAAGTTTCCTTTTGCTTGTATGTGACGTTTCCATGTTTGCAGTATGTTTAGGTGTAACATTTCAAATTGCACTGATGCAACGTGTCGGCTGGGTGCAAAGCGGGGCCTACCCAATGCCCACAGGAACACACACAACACAGTTCGTTAGCTCTGTATGCGCAAAGAGCACTAGTTGTCTTTTGCCCTTTTATTTATCTCCTTGGGGCGAGCCCACCCTGAGGAGTGCTACATGTGTAACAATGTTGCGGAGAGGCCAGATGGCTCTCTACATCCCTCCTTTTCTTTAGTGTCCATCACTCACATGGTTCTTGCTGTGGAGGCACACAAAGTCTTTGAGTCGCTGGCTTGGGGGGGGATTAGGCTGGAGACCATAAGTCTGGCTCTGGGACTTGGACTTGGGCCTCACCCCATCCGGGCAGCAGGCCGCGGGCATGCACAAGGTGTCTTGGTACGCCAGATTGCCACCTGAGGTGACCCCACCGGTCCCGGCGAGGCCATTGTCTTCTCTGGCCACTGCCAGGGATGGAGTAGGATCCAGGAATGATTCGTCTTTCATCTCCAGATTGGCATTCTGCTCCTGTCTGGGGTGGCCCAGCCACCTGCTTGAACCGCAACACATTTCAGGTCACCAGTCGTGCGACCCTCATGCCGGAAACCATGGTCCCTTGGATGGCAATGACTTTCCACACCTCAGTCTCATAGGGCTTCCGGAACTTCCATTCGGGGTATCTATCCTTCACAACAGCATAGTCACCCACGCACAGCGAGGATGGTTGGGTCCCTCGCACAAGACTGGCCTTCTGGTTGGTAATTTCTCTCCGGGTCCGAGTGGCCTCACAGTCCAGTTCGGCGGGGTGCCAAACTGGGTCTGCTGGGATGCTAGCCCGTGGGGCACACCAGAAAAGCAGATGTGATGGTGCTCAGCGGGTGATGCTGTGAGGGGTTTGTCGATATGCGTTCAGGAACTTATGGAGAGAGCTTTCCGCATCTTCCCCCTTTTCCACTCCAAATCTCAGCGCCCGGTTGAGGGTCCGCATATATCGCTCGACCTCCCCATTTACCTGTGGCCATTGAGGAGTGATCTTCCTATGTCCGATGGCTTTCCCAGCTGGGTAGTCCTGGAACTCCCTGCCCTGCAAAGGGGGCCCGTTGTCAGATTTAATCTTGTCAGGAAGGCCCAATAGTGCCAATGTCTTGTCTAGGATGGCTTGGACTTGAGCAAATGCTGCAGAAGAAACCACCTCAATGGCAGAGAACTTTGAGTGCGAATCGATCAGAACTACAATGCTGCGGCCATCAGGAAAGCTCCCAAAATCGATGCTCCCTTTGAACCATGGTTCGGCTCAGGGCTCCTCCGTGATGACGGGTGCCGGCTCTGGGTCACCTCCAGTGATCGTGCACAAGTGGCAGTTCCAAATTGCTTCTTCTACTAGGGCGTCCATTCCCGGGAACCACACTTTGCTGCGGAGGCGTGCTTTGGTCTTGGCCATCCCTTGGTGTCTGACATGTGCAAGGTCTATGACCTGACTCTGTAGCTTGCTCGGTATTACGATGGCATGGCCACTCAGAAAGATTCCATGTTCCCCCTCACTCAGTTCGCTGCGGACTCTCCACAGCTGCTGCCTCGCATGGTGATCCTCCGCGTTCAGGGAGAGTGCCCCATCTAGGAAGGGTTTCCACCCTCACAACAGCAGTGCCTCTTTGACTTTTTCCAGGTTCTCATCCAGTGTTGGCTAAGGAAACCAGTCCCAAGTCCTCCACCTTATCGCAGCTGAGGAGAGGGCCTTTCTTCCCTTCGGTCACGTGGAACCTTGCCCATGGAGCATGCTTGTCGTTGGCTACCTCTACCTCTATTACCCCTCTCAGAGGGAGCAGGTGTGTTCTGCCATAGGTGTAGATCCTCGCGTTGGTGGGAGAGAGAGGGGTACGCAATGTGAGGCGTTCATATTGTTCTGAATCCATGACATTCAGCGAGGCGCCGGTGTCAATGAGCGTTTGCACTGTAGATCCTGCCACTCAAGAGAGTGCACATGGGGGGCGTCCGTCGGCGTTGGTCAGCTCAACCGGCAAAGGATACTATGAACACATCGCCGCCCTCTCCCTCCATGTCCCAGCCGAGCCCTGGGGGTGTGGTGTCTTCCTGGGCGAGGTGATCATAGATTGGCAACAGCCTGAGGTTGAATGGGTGCCCGCGTGGTCTGTTGAAGACCGCCCTGGATCTCCCACTCCAGCAATCTTTGAGGAAGTGGTTTGGTTTCCCGCATCAGGAGCTGGACTTCCCTTTTGCGTAGTAGTGACCTGTTGGAGCAGGTTCAAATCCACAGTTTCTACAGAACCCACTCATGGGCATCTTCGGAGGAGTGCGGGCAGGGCTTGGGCATTTCTGAATGGCCTCCACTCTCTCCTCCTTGACCTGGACGTGTCGGGGTGCTGTGCCCAGCCCTGCATTTGCTCTGAAAGCACAAGGTGTCCACCTTGTGTTTTCAGTCAAATGCAGGGCTGGTTTAATTTCAGGCTGGCACACATAATTTATCGATGTTTGTCTCGTGATCATTGGTTTGTTGTATATATTTTTGTCAAAATTAACGTTCAGTATTACGTATGTGTTGTATATATTGTCTCACAAAAGAAATGGTTCTAAATCACGCATACAAATGTGTTGCAATTGTGTGATTTACTAATGTGATGTTTCCTTTTAAAAGACATGTCCAATTGATTTATGAATTTCTTTTTGAATTTTCAAAACTAAGCAGAATAAATTCTCAAAAACCTCAGAATTAGTGGTCTCAGGTTTATCGCGAATTATTAAAATAATCCTCCCTTGACACCTTTCTGTGATTTCAATATTTGGGTGGTCCAGTCTGGGGAGCACAGGACCCAAACCTTCCTTGTTTACACTTTTATCCAGGATTTCCTACGGGGGTTGGTGTTGCGATGTCTGCATGCTCATTAAAAGGCAGGAGCGGTGTCACCGCGGCGTGGCTGTGATGTTGGGGTGGTGTGGCTGTGCCTGCTGGAATGGTGGCTACGCCTGCTTGGGGGGGGGTGTGCTCATGGTGGCCTACTGTCTGCTGAGCGTTACTCTTCCTCTCCTTTGTCTTGGTTGTCTGCACACTTGGCTCTGGTCCACTTCCCCAGACTGCCTCTTATGGTGTTGCACTACTTTAGTTCCTGCTCCCTTTCCTTGATCTTTCTGGGCAGGCACTCTTTTCCTGTTCTGTTGTGCCCTTTATTTCTTTTCTTTTGTAATTCTTCTCCTGTTTTATTTGGCTTTATGTTGTTTTCTTCTTTGTTTTTTTTCACTTTTATTTACTGCACTGCTGTGGCTTGATTTTTCCTTTGTGGGGAGGTGTGCTGTTTCTTCGGTTTAGTTTTGTTTTGAAGAGAAAAAAAATTGTCCCGGGCCTGAGGGGCTTGTCCGGCCGACCTCCCACGTGACAGGAGTTGGATGCAGCATACTTGATGCCTGCAAGTCACCGCTGCGTTGCCCGGTGCTCATGCGTCTGCTGGGCGGGCCTGATTAATTGTTGCAGGGCCACCGGAGCGAGGGAGAGAGGCACAGCTCCATCTTGGGGCGTCGTGCGGGCCCGTGGGCACTGTGGGCCAGCAGCATGTGTCAACTGAAGAGGGAAGTTGGGGACGCACCCATCTGGCAGGCAAACATGGCATCGGCAGGACCTCCGGCAGTGGCTGGAACAGGCGGCGTGCTACTCAAAGCTCTCAGTGCTTGCTGCCGACGTGGATGACCTGAAGGCATCCCCTAGCATTGATGCAGGCCAGCAAGGCTTATGGCTGGATGACCAGGTGAACAGGCCACGCGCAGGTTGGGCACTGTCCTCGTCACCAGTGTAGCGTGTTGGCTAGGTGCAAAGTGAGGCCTACCCAATGCCCACAGGAACACACACAACACAGTTCATTAGCGTTGTCTGGGCATAGACCACGAGCGATGTTTCGCCCGTTTATTTATCTCCTCGTGGCGAGCCCGCCCTGAGGAGTGCTACATGTGTAACAATGTTGCAGAGAGGCCGGATGGCTCTTTCACGCGAGACATTTCAATTTTATGTTTTACACTTTGTGTAACACCTTATTGTGACTAGATCAAAACAGGTATATCCATGTACTGAGGTACATTTCGCAAATGATCCTGCTATACACGATGTTAATGCCCAGAGATCACCTTAAAACTGCTGTTTTGGTCCTAAAGTATGTAAACAAGTTCAGTGACCCACTTCCCATTTATAAAACAACCATCCTGTAAACAACATATGGCAGTTCAAGTAAATACTTTTCTTAATGTAGATGGAGAGGAAAAATACAGGAGAACTGCCAGAGTTCAAGATCCTTTATCACTCTCCCTCCAGGTGTCCTAGAGAACCAAGAGCCACATTCCATCACCTGGGCAACCTGCAGCCGGCGCCATCATAGTGCCCACACTCACAGCTGTGCTAAACAGAGCACAGTTGTGATTACCACACAACAGTTGCATCATAATAAATAATTTGGGCCCACTTGAGTAATAAATATTTTATGCCTGTTTTTTTAACCTTAGTTTGGGAATGATCAGGAGAAGGGAAGTGGGTGCCTCAGGAGGCCGGGGCAGTGTGGTGCACGTGTGCAGTGGTGTAACACAAAATTATATGCCCTCCTTGCAATTGTGGTGACTGGCCCTGAGACTCCCATTTCCAGTCCAGTCCAGCCAAGTACCACACATCAGGGGTTAGACTAATGCAGTTTAGAGCTGGGGCCCGCATCAGCGCTCTAAAAGATCTAGTGCTGCAAGCTTGCTCAAAGTGCCTGGCTTTAAATTAACATCCAGAGGTGGGAAATCAGCCACGGTACTGGGAGCAAAGTCCTGGAATTGCATGCCAAAGGAACTTAGAGCAATTGAACAAGAGGGGCTGTTTAGAAAGGCTTTAAAGACAAGGATCTATGGAACATCTGATGCCTGCTGCCTGGACCTTATTTAGGTCTCAACCTACACAACTGATCCTTGTAATTTACAGCGCCAGGAAACTCTGTCAGGAGTGACAGATGCGCTATATAAGCATCACTTTTCATTTCATTTCAAAAGGCATTAGTCACGCAATTATAGTGCGCCCGACCACCTACAAGGAGCACTTTGCAAGAGCAATCGTTCTGGCAGTTAGTGCGCTGTCCGGAGTGAGACTGACTCACTTGTTTACGCAGAAGTGGCACTTGACTCTTAACACTTTCTACACATTTACTTCATATTTACATGATGAGATGAACTTGGGCACAGTGCATGTGGGCGAATGATTGATATCACCCAGAAGCTGAGCCTCAGCTTATACAGCATGTCTCTGATGAGAAACAAATCCACACCCAACAGAGTGCCCCTCAATGGATCCGAGGCAATGCCAGAGTCAGAGTGGGGCCTTTCCAGTTCACATCCGGCCAAGCACACGACTGGCATCATGATGGAGGAGCCTGATGATTGGGTTGTGCCCACAGTGTGGCATGGAGTCTGTAGCCCTGGCCCGTCTCAGTAGTCTCCAGCACTGTGGCAGGCAATCGCCACCACCGCCGGATCATGAAGTTTTCTTTCCCGCCGTCCTCCACAGAACAACATTTGCCTTCCCTGCTGAGACCACTTGTAAGCTGCTCAATGCAGGGACACTCACTCAGGATGTAATAGAGCAGTCATATGTCCAGTGTGAATATAACCCAGGCCTGGGTACATCAGGACTGGTAGTACCATTTTGGGAACACATTTCCATTGTGACAAGAATCCTGTGCACACGTTAAGCGAGGTGTATACATGTATCATGCTTAATCAAAAGGAACACAATAGGTAGTAAATGGAACAAAGTGGACACGATAGAAAGTCTTTTTGTTCTTCCAAGGATTGTATTTGACCTTCCTTTGTTGAAAGGTAACTTCAAAAGCAAATGACCAGCCGACACGTGTTTCGTCAAGCGGGCAAGGAGCCAGTGACTCTTCAGGGCTGGGGGTGAGATGAAAAACATAGTACAGTATGGAAAAATATGTACATGGCGTATTGTCTGTGAAATGGTTTATAGCACAGAAGATCACCTCACGTGAGTGAAAACCCTTATGGATGTGAAAGCGAGAAAAAAATATATATATCTCACATGTTAGGTAGTGACATCACACATGAGATAGGTAGAGACCAGGTGAGGAAGTATAAAAATATGGTTCCGTGAATATTTCCACTGTGCTCAAAACTGCATTACAAACCAGGTGCAGATTGTGCCAAACATGGTAAAGCCTGCCACAAATTGCTGGAGAAAACTGAACAAAAGGTCATTTTATGCACCCAATAATGGGTTGAATCATGCACAATTTGATTCCAGGCTTATAAATGACTGCACATCATACATCCAGAAATTAGTGCATTTTGCTCTAAAGCACGTTACTGGTTGTGGAAGGGTGGTGGTGCTGGGAGTCTCATGGTTCCCGGAGCACAGAATACTTAAAACACTGCACCATTTATTCGCTCTGTTTTTGTGTTTTCATTAAATGCATAACATTATAATACTTTCTAACTTCCTTACCGCGTTCTATGGTTGAGATCCTGTCTGCACCTTTATTTGCTCACACTATGCAAACACTGCTTTTAGTAAAATACTTATTTAGCTAATTTACGGCCATATGTATCAAGCACTAATGAGTCCGCAAACGCAGTTTGCGAATGCATAGGTGCTAAATGGTATGTATGAAAGACATCTGCGTGCAAAATAAGGAATCGCAAAATTTGCGATTCCTTATTTTGCGATATCATTTAAAGCATCGCAAATTTTGCGATTCCTTAAATGCAATGTAAGAATCATTAAAAATATGCAAATTGGCCTTAAGGAATCGCAAATTACCACCAACTTCAAGTTGGTGGTTATTTGCGAATTCCTTGAAAAATGCCCTTTTTTGCATTTTTCAAAGTGCAATGTGAAGCACATACATGCCCTTTGGGTATGTATGTGAGCCACATGTGCACCCATGCTAATTTCAGGGGTGCAACAGGGTGTCCTTTGGACACCCCTGCACCCTTAAAACTATTCTCAATTTGCGATTCTCAAATTGCGAATTGCAAATTGAAAATAACTTCCCATTCATTCATATGGGCCTCATGGCCCATAGAAATGAATGGGAAAGTATTCCTAAATTGCGATTCGCAATTTGCTAATCGCAATTAAGGAATACTAAGAAATCGCAAAATAATTGCGATTTTGTACATACATCCCTATTTGCGATTCTCAAATAGTGATTTCTAAAAAATCGCTATTTGAGAATCGCAAATCAGGTTGTTGATACATTTGGCCTGTAGCTATCAAAGTGGTCTGTGCATGCCATTTTTTTCCAGTTACTTTACACAAGGGCATATTCATTTTTTATTTTATTTTAGGGACGGGGAGATTAGGGGATTTTACCAGATTTACCATGTGTTGTGCCAATGCCGGTACTCAACCCTGGTTTCCCAGATGCAAAGTTGGCAACTTTGACCAGAGCTCCTCACTTGAGCCTAAAGAAATCATTTCATGCTGAAAATACAGCTATCACAAGAGGCTGTAAAATAGAGAGATAAAACAAAGGGGGTTGAGTGAAAAAGAGAGCCAGAGATGAATTGACAAGGAGCACACTAAGGGCCAGATGTAGGTGGCCAAATAGCGAGCACTAACGCAGAAATTCGCTATTTGGCTGCAAGCAATGTAGGTGAGTTTAAACCTACTAGCAAAATAAGGAATCGCAAAATTGCGTTTCCTTATTTTGCTCTTGCATTTAAGGAATCACAAATTACGATTCTTAAATGCAATGTAAGTAGCACAAAAGAAAGTGCACTTTAGCCTTTAGGAATCACAAACCTTCAGGCTGGTGGTAATTAGCGATTTCCTTTAAAAAAGCACTTTTTTGCTTTTGTTAAAGTGCCATGAGGCAAACATTCATGCCCTCAGGGCATGTATGTGCGCCACATGTGCATACATGCACATTTCAGGGGTGCAACAGGGTGTCCTTTTGACACCCTGGCACCCTTGAAATAGCGGCCGCTATTTGTGATTCTCTAATAGTGAATCGCAAATGGAGAATATCTTCCCATTCATTCCTTTGGGCCTCCTAGCCCATAGGAATGAATGCGTAGGTATTCCTTATTAGCGGATCTCAATTGGCGATTCGCTATTAAAAAATATTAAGGATTTGCTAATATTTTAGAGATTCCTACCTACATTCGATTTTGCGAGTCCTTAATTTAATTTAATTTAATGTAATTTAATTTAAATTTAAAAAATTTAATTGTGGGTTTATATAGCGCTAGAATCAACTCCCGGAGGAGTATCTCCGCGCTTCGACCGCTGGGGAACCCGTCCTGGCTCACCCTGAGAGATGGTCCCTAATGGGTATCTCTAAGGTGCGACCAAGCATCCCCGGCGGTCTGGGGGGCCGTTGTGAAGATGAGGCAAGCTAATGCCCAGAGTTGCCGAGTGTGGTCCCTGACTGGAGTAGGCACCGAGGCGAGAATTATCGAGCCTGCTGACCCTGGTCCACGACCCTGCCGCGTCGGGAATCGAACCCTGGTCCCGGGCCGTCCTCTGCTTACGGGTCTGCCGCCTCTAACCAGTGAGCCACACCACTCCAATAGCGAATCAGTAAAATTTGCTATTAAGGATTCGCAAATTTGATTTTAACTACATCTGGCCCTAAGGGCACAAGAAGGAGGGGAAGAGTTAGAGGGTAGCGAGCGACAAATGGAGCAGGTTGAGATGGAAGGATACAGAGCAAAAGTTTAAGGTTATAGGGCAGAAGATATGCAAAAGAAGAGGGTGTTGTTGGTAGAGAGGGAGAAAGAGGGAAGATAACTAAGGAAGGGGGAAAGGACCGCTGCAATGAGATAAGGGAGCGAAGAAGAAAAATGGGAGTAAAGGCAAGAGGGATGAAAGGGGAATGGGATCGTTTCGGATTGGGAAAGAGGGAGAGCAATACCGTCTGGGCAGAACAATGTGGTGGCAGACTGGAACTCCTGATATTGGATGGATGCCAGTGACTGGATGCTTCATCCACTCATATTCCGGCTTCTTCAGAACCTGTGGGGGCAACCTGAGATATTTTTCAGTTGGAGACAAGATCCAATGGCTCTAGTGACTGACCCTTCCCTCCAAGATTGGAGGGGGGCTCTTCAATGTGCATTCCCTCCGTTCATGATAGTCCTGAGCATAGCGGCTCAAGTGAGAAGGCAGATCTGATTCTAGTAGCTCCATTATGGAGGGTGCAGCCGTGGGTTCCAACTTTTCTGGAATTATCATGGACTTTCCAGTGTGACTGTAGTTGTTTCTGGAGCTATTGACTGAGTGGGTTGCATTCTTCAATGTTAGCAGGAAATTTGCATATAATGAACTGGTGTTATAAATGGGGGTCTCTAGTTGGCAGTGGTTTGCACCCTGTCCAAGTGTCACAGTGGAACTTCCAGCTGTCCAGCATTCCAGCTGGTGACATCACCATCGCGCAAGGGACGGGACGCTCGAGGGAGTGGCAAGGATGCAATGAGGCGGGGAAACAAAGGGTTATAATCAGGGAACACCACACATCTCATTTCCTTAAGGAACCCTAAAGGAGGAACAATATCTGGAAGAAGCACAGTAAAAAAATAACTAGTCACAAACAAAGTCTTTGTACTTGCTTGGTTTAACCAAGTTCCGACCGAACCTACTGGTGCTGGCCTCTTCTTCCATAGTGTCTCTTTCTGACATATGTTCCGGTTCTGTCAACTGACTACCTCCCGAACCTAAGGAGCTAACAGTTTCTCTAGTGATGAGATCTCTCTTCTCCTCCATAAGTTCCCAAGCATCCTGATCTTCCACAGATGCGGCCATGCTACTTGCGCCAGGTGATACCTCTGAGTCACTAGTGCTAGGGTCTCTGTATTTACCAATGGACTCAATGAGTTCAGGGTCATGACTGTCACTGCTTGCATTGCTGCCAGATGCCGTAGATGTGCCCTCTCCTTCGTCCGATTCAGATCCTTCTTGGCACAACCAGCCATATTTGTTATGTTCAACCCCATCGCCCCCTTCGTCCATGGGTCTTTCTTCAGTGATGTTTTTTTTTCAACATCAGACCTGGAACAAACAGAAATAGCGGAGGCATGCCACACCTTACCATCGCTGAGGAGTGCAGAGTTACAAAAAACGTTTTATACGATTAATGGCGCTGTAAATTTATTCTGTCCTTTAACAAGGTGTCCACTCTTTTTGACCCTCACTCTGTCTCCTTCCTTGATGTTGACTTTTTTGCACTTATGTTTACCGTCAAATTTCTCTTTGCACAATATTTGTGCCTCTTCGATTCTTTTCCTGACCGTTTCCGGCGACCATTCTGTCTTCCTGGCTGTCTTGAGCCATCCAATATTGTCCTTCGAAATGGGAATCCTGCCTCTTATGATTTCAAACGGGCTTACCAGTGTTTTCTCACCTGGTGTTATTCTGTACCCCCAAATCATTTTGTTAACTTCCTTCCTCCAACATTTTCCATTGTTGTTAGATAATTGAATGGTGCCTTTTATTACCCTATTAAATCTTTCCACTGCACCATTTCCAGCAGAGTGGTAAACGGACGTGGTTTTGTGGGTATTGCCGTTCCTGTCAATGAATTTTTTATAAATGTCCGACGTGAACTGACTTCCATTATCACTTACTATCGTTTTCGGTATACCTTCTCTCGTGAATATACCGTCCATAAATGTGACAATGTCAGTTGCATCCACCTTCCTGCAAACCTTTATTTCTGGCCACTTGGAGAAGTGCTCTACTAATACCAGTATGTGTACTTGCTCATCCTGGAATTTTTTGGTCCCATAATATCAATTCCTACTCTCTCCCATGGCATGTTCGGGCATTTCAACGGTTCTAGCGGGGGTCTTAGACATTTTTTTCTTGGCCATCCCTCTACGATGAGTTTACTAACTTCATGTAATGTTTTATCCTTAAGATACTCCCTTTTCCAGTCTTCTTTCTGTATGCTTGGGAATTCTTCGTTGATGCTTGCCATGCAGAGTTCTTCTTCCTTTACTCCTTTCCCCTCATTTTGTAAGGGTAGCCTGCTTAGGAAATCTGCGACTACATTTTTGACTCCTGGTAAGTATCGTACTTCATAATTGTAATCTAAACGTTTTATTGATAAACGTGCCAAACTAGGTGACGTGTTATATAAATCTTTTACTGTGAGTACTTTTGTCAGTGGTTTGTGGTCGCAACGTAAAATGACCTTTTTCCCCCAAATGTATTTCCTTTTTAAGTCCTTTAAAACTGTCTTCGCAACATTGCGACCATTCAAATTTGTTTTTAGTTTTCAAACGTGTTCTTATGTTATACGTTTTTGCTGAAAAGTTCCTTACGAATTTGAAGTAGTACTTCGCAAGTCCTAGAAATGCTCTAAGTTTCTCCTTGTTCTGTGGAACTGGAGCATCTTTAAAAGCCTTCAGTAGTTCTTTTTTTGGTTTAAGTCCTTCGTGGGTAATTTCATGACCAAGGTAGGTAACAGTTTTGTTACTGAACCTGCATTTCTTTTACTTAGCTGTCATTCCGTATTGTTCCAAGATTTTAAGCACCTGTATCAGTCTATTGTCATGGTTGTTCTGATCTTTTCCCATATACAGAATGTCATCCTGGAAGATGAGTAATTTTTTTACTTCTTTAAATATTTCCTGCATAAGTCTTTGGAATAACGCCGCCACCGACGCTAAGCCAACAAGCATTTACAATGCAATGGTTTTGCCTTTGTTAAAGTTAGAGCTATTGGCATTGCTCTTGACATTATTTTTATTTATGTGTTTTTTTAAAACATAAATAAATGGCATTGTCATTTACAATGCAACTAGCTTTATCTCTCGCAAATGACACACACAAACACCCACAGAGAGCCCCCCACACACACACAGAGCCCCCCCACACACACACACAGAGCCCCCCACACACACACCCACACAGAGCCCCCCACACACACAGCCACACAAAGCCCCCCCACACACACACCCACACGGAGCCCTCCACACACACCCACACAGAGCCCCCCCACACACTGCGACCCCCCCCACACACTGCAAGCCCTACACACTGCGACCCCCATTTCAATAGATGTGTGATGCTTACCTGGTACTAAATTGGTCCATGCATGGCTGAAAGGTTGAAATGGTGTAGGAGGCAAGGGGACAAATGTGAGCATGGAGAGAAAGGAGTATAAGTTTGAGATTAGTGACTGGGTGAAAATAAAATCAGGAAGGACACAGGGTGGTCTTTCCAAATTAGATGGTCTATTTCAGGTAGAAAATGTCAGTAGGTTCTTTGTGTTCTTGAGGGGGGGATAGGTCCAACCGGCACCATAATCGGACGTTTATTGTTTATACCCATTCACAACAGGTAACTAGGCAGGATGGTCGTCTCAGAGCCCAATCAGCAGTGAAGCAACAAGGTCCCTAAACCTCCGTAGAAGCATGTGAAACACTGAGGGGCCCTCCTCACCACACACAGGGCTGAATCTGCACTCTGAATCTGCACTCTGAATCTGCACTCTGCACTCTGAATCTGCACTCTGCACTCTGAATCTGCACTCTGCACTCTGAATCTGCACTCTGCACTCTGAATCTGCACTCTGAATCTTGAATCTGCACTCTGAATCTTGAATCTGCACTCTGAATCTGCACTCTGCACTCTGAATCTGCACTTTGCACTCTGAATCTGCACTCTGCTCTCTGAATCTGCACTCTGAATCTTGAATCTGCACTCTGAATCTGCACTCTGCACTCTGAACTCTGAATCTCCACTCTGCACTCTGAATCTGCACTCTGAATCTCCACTCTGCACTCTGAATCTGCACTCTGAATCTGCACTCTGAATCTCCACTCTGCACTCTGAATCTGCACTCTGCCTCTGCACTCTGCCTCTGCATCTGCACTCTGCATCTGCACTCTGCATCTGCACTCTGCATCTGCACTCTACACTCTGAATTCTGAATCTGCACTCTGCATCTGCACTCTGCATCTGCACTCTGAATCTGCACTCTGAATCTGCACTCTGAATCTGCACTCTGAATCTGCACTCTGAATCGGCACTCTGAATCTCCACTCTGCACTCTGAATCTGCACTCTGAATCTGCACTCTGAATCTCCACTCTGAATCTCCACTCTGAATCTCCACTCTGCACTCTGAATCTGCACTCTGAATCTGCACTCTGCATATGCACTCTGCATCTGCACTCTGAATCTGCACTCTGAATCTGCACTCTGAATCTGCACTCTGAATCTGCACTCTGAATCTGCACTCTGAATCTGCACTCTGAATCTCCACTCTGAATCTCCACTCTGCACTCTGAATCTGCACTCTGAATCTCCACTCTGAATCTCCACTCTGCACTCTGAATCTGCACTCTGAATCTGCACTCTGCATCTGCACTCTGCATCTGCACTCTGCATCTGCACTCTGCATCTGCACTCTGAATCTGCACTCTGAATCTGCACTCTGAATCTGCACTCTGAATCTGCACTCTGAATCTCCACTCTGCACTCTGAATCTGCACTCTGAATCTCCACTCTGAATCTCCACTCTGAATCTGCACTCTGAATCTGCACTCTGCATCTGCACTCTGCATCTGCACTCTGCATCTGCACTCTGCACTCTGAATCTGCACTCTGAATCTGCACTCTACACTCTGAATCTGCACTCTGAATCTGCACTCTGAATCTGCACTCTGAATCTGCACTCTGAATCTGCACTCTGAATCTGCACTCTGAATCTGCACTCTGCACTCTCAATCTGCACTCTCAATCTGCACTCTCAATCTGCACTCTGCACTCTCAATCTGCACTCTGCACTCTCAATCTGCACTCTCAATCTGCACTCTACACTCTGAATCTGCACTCTGAATCTGCACTCTGAATCTGCACTCTGAATCTGCACTTTGAATCTGCACTCTGAATCTGCACTCTGCACTCTCAATCTGCACTCTCAATCTGCACTCTGCACTCTCAATCTGCACTCTGCACTCTCAATCTGCACTCTGCACTCTCAATCTGCACTCTGCACTCTCAATCTGCACTCTGCACTCTCAATCTGCACTCTCAGTCTGCACTATCAGTCTGCACTATCAGTCTGCACTATCAGTCTGCACTATCAGTCTGCACTATCAGTCTGCACTATCAGTCTGCACTATCAGTCTGCACTATCAGCCTGCACTCTGCACTCGCACTCTGCACTCTGCACTCGCACTCTGCACTCGCACTCTGAATCTGCACTCTGACTCTGAATCTGCACTCTGACTCTGAATCTGCACTCTGACTCTGAATCTGCACGCCTTAAAATCCACTCTCGGTTCCTTTGTTTGCCTGATGTTCGTTACGAAATTTTATTAAAAGGTGAGCAGGAAGTTTCAAAGTGCGACAGCATAAACATTTTTTTTTAACTATCAGCTTACGATTCCTACCTTATTTGGAAGTTTATCTACTTGAAATATTCCCTTTGTTCTGTAGTAAGCAGACCTTTTTATTCCTCGTGTTAATACGCATGCAATGTTTGTCAATGCCCAGCGGGTCAGGCAGTGTTCAGTAGCACAATATTGCTGCCTCGTGGCCTTTCGCTGCCGCGGGAAGTGCACAATTAGGCGATGCTGTGATCCCGGGTGCACTTTTCTGGTCGGAAAGTGGAAAGTTAGTGGTTTCACAGTGGGGGTCGGTGCCCTATAATAGGTAACACATGGGAAGCTCTAAATAAATAACTTCATCTAATGAGGCTGTCATTAAATAAAAAAAAGTAGCATGCTCGCCGCTGGGACATTTATCACCGCACAAATTAGTCTGTTTTCGCCTCATTAAAATAAAGAGAAACCAGCGTGAATTCGGTATACTTTACTCCCATGAAATAAAACACATCCAGCAAAGGACCTAACTCTAAAACGGATATTCACATATATGTACATCATTTCAGTCCTTTTTAATGTCCACAACGCTAAAACGTATAAAATAAACAAGCTTATAGTAACAATGAAAATGCTGCATCGGAAGGCGGTGCCGGCTCAATGCCGGGACAGATTCGGGGGCGTTCCCGGCTTTTGGCTGACGTCGCGTGACGTCGGCAAAAGCCAAAGAATCTCGGGAACGCCCCCGAATCTGGTCCGGCATTGACGGACAGGCCCCTCGTCCAATGGCTAGCCTCCATTTATGGAGCTAGCCAATCGGAGGAGGGGGCATATCCCGACCTACACACACAACTCAAGAGGTTTTTTTGGCACATGCGCAAAGCGCATGGCCAGTCAAAACCTAAAAAGTACTCTTTTAAATCTGAAATACCCAAATGGTGAAAAAAAGGTGGTGAGGTGTCTGCTTTCAGGATGCAAAGGTACCTGGTGGTATGCTGCGGCTAGGTCTATGGTAGAGAATACCGTCATGTCTTTAGTTAGGGATAGCATCTTATTAATTCTAGGCAGTGGGTATTTGTCTATTAGGATATTTTTGTTCAGGTCGCGCAAGTCCATGCACAACCTCAATTTTCCATTTGGTTTCCTTGCGACCACCAGAGGTGCGACCCATTCTGAAGATTCAGTAGGTTAAATTATGTCTGCCCAAAGTAGTTTGTTAATTTCTGTTCTTACCTCATCTCTGAGTGTTAACTGAATGTGTCTAACCTTGTGTAGGCAGGGAACAGCGTCATCTTTAAGTTTAATTTTATGTTGAAAACCCCTCAACTTTCCAATATTTCCTTTAAATATCTTGGGGAACATGTCAACTAAGTTTCTACACTGTATCACGTCCTGTTGCATGACTAGTACTGGTTCTGAGCTGTTGGGGTTAAGTGTAATACCTAGTTTGCCCTGGTCTTTCCATCCCAGGACGGAAGGGCCAGTGGCAGCGACATAAAACTTGCTGCTTGTTTCTCTCTCCTTAAATGTAAAGGTAAGATCCCTGAAACCCATATGTTCAATCGGTTCACCCGTAAATGTTTTTAGAGTAATATCTGTTTTTTCCATATGCATCCCTAACTTTTTGGGGAATTTGTCTCTCCATACATCACAGCTGATTATGGTGCAGGGCGAACCAGAGTCTGCGACAATCTCAATATTTACACCTATCTCCACACTGCACATGCGTTTCTTCTTTTTGTATTTCTGTTTCCTCACCTCCTGTTTCTTCTGTCACATTTAGCACACACAAGTTGTAGTCAGAGTCGTCCGAAGAGTTTTGCTCATCCTCTTCCTCATCCTCTACATATTTTACATTTGCTTTAATTTTCCTTTCACAAGCTTTTTGAAAATGTCCTATAAGTCCGCATTTTATACATTTGTTATTCCTAGCCGGACATTCCCAGCCGTTGGCTAAATGCTTATTGCTATCACAGCGGTAACATTTTAATTGTTCAAACCTTTTCACTTTACCTTGGAATTTCTTTCCTTCACTGTCTTTATTCTTATAAGCCATAACCTTATTCTTCTTTCCGCTTATTTTAGCCATTACACTTGCCTCTTCTGTTTTACTTTTATTTTCATTGATAACCTCCTTTGCACAACAGCCGGTCAATTCCGCTTTCTTTACAATATCGATAACTTGTTGTAGAGGTTTCTCACCCTTTGCCCATAGTGCGTCCTGTATGTTTGAATTCGCAGCACACATCACAATTTGATCCCTAATGAAATTGTCATGCATATTTTCAAATTTGCATGAGAGTGCTAAGTTCTTTAATGCTGAAACATAGTCCTCTATACTTTCCTCCTTACCGTGTTTCCTTCTGTAAAATTTATATCTGTGTACAGCTACGCAGACAGTTGGTTTATAATAACCATCTAAGTCCTCTATGGCTTTATTAAAAACATTTCTCTCTCCTCCTTCTCTCACTTTCTTCGTGATATTGTTGTAAACGTTTAAGCCGCCTGCTCCCAAACAGTGTAAAAGTATTTTCTTTTTCTCCTCCAGTTTAAGTGGTTTGTCTGTCTTATCAAATGTAGAAATGTAGTTGCAAAAGAACTCCTTCCATTCCTCCCATTTAACCAAAGGTGCTCCTACTCCCTTTAAAAATGCTTCTGGAGGTTGCAAATTGTAAATATTCCCTGAAGCCATAGTGTATTAATTCACTAAACACTTTATTCAGTTCTCAGATGTTTAGACAGTTCCACAATACTAACTAGTGTCACAGTATCTTAAAGTATTGCTTCTCAAAGTTTTTTTTCCACATTCATTAAACTTAGTCACACTTCTCACTTGCATGTGTGTCAAAACACTTTCATAACCTTGCATGTGAGAAGAGTATAATTGTTCCTCCTGCTAGGTAGTGTGTGTTCAGATCGATTTCCTTGTCTCCTCCGGTTAGCTAACCAGTAGTTTCAAGTCCTTGTTTACTTTTTGCTTAAAATGGAGGCACGTATGCTTCCTGTGCGTGATAAAAAGACTAGTCCATCAACCTTTTAGCTACAAGATGGCGCCGCTTGCGTCTGATGTAATCGACGCTATGATGCAAGTTCGCCACAGTTCCTGAAGAGAATTTCCTCACGATGCCGGCGATACACTTCAGCAGGCCTGAACCCACGAAGTATATCCTGACCTCTGCTCAGTACATCGGTCAACCACTCAGCCTTTCCTCAGTGCCGCTGTGCACCCAGAGACTCCTTCAATATTTAAGCGTTCAACTCCACAAAGGCTCGAACTTACCTCTGCTCACAACCCTCACACGTTGCGATGCGCTCCTGCTGAGTTTCATTCGCAAAGCCGGTGAGTACTTAAAATTGCTTTCCACTGTTCATTTTTCTCCTGTCGTCTTTTTAGCTTATAATTTGCATTAACAGCTTGTATTCAGTTCCGCAGTCCCTTCTTACATCTATTCGCTCTTTACACGATCCTCTCCACATCCGCACGACTGCCTTTTGTTGTTTAATATCGTAGATGTGTTCTGATGATCGTTTCCTAGTTTATATATATTCGCAAAGGTCTGCTATATACTTCTTTATCTTTTCATAAATCTTGTGAGTTCTTCGGTGTGTTGTCCTGGTACCTCGTCGCCATAATTGTAAAGTAGAGATCCTGACTCAGCTTAATAGATTAACTCTTTATTTAAGTTATATGAACAACACATCTTGGACAGGAATGTGCAGTCTGAGTCGCAAGCAGGAACTGACAAACCGTCAGCTGTAACTGCCTTGTCAACTGTCACAGTGGAACTTCCAGCTGTCAACATTCCAGCTGGTGACATCACCATTGCGCAAGGGAAGGGACGCGTGAGGGAGCGGCAAGGATGCAATGAGGGGGTAAACAAAGAGTTATAATCAGGGAGTACAACACACATATACTGGATTAACTTCATCTGTTGCAGTACGCTCTATTTAGCTTTACGGATTCATAAATAATAGACCACACATTTTAAACACTTTCCAAGATGGCCCCCACAATGCATGTGGATTAGTGAGAGGTTAGCCGACAGAATACGGCTTCCATTCTCAGTTTATAGTCCGTCATCTGTGTTGGTTAATTTAAAAGCGAACACACGCCAAAAGCTTAGGGAGTCTGTACCATTGGGAGGCTCTCGTTGTGGTTCCTCGCCAACGGCGAAGAAGCGAGTAAAGGCTTGTTTGAATTGTTGGATGAAATGCATGCGCACAAAGCTTTGTGGTCACTTGAATGATGGCAGTTGTTTAAACCCACAGTCGAGTTGAATATGTATTCACGAACAACACCACGTTCACTGAGTGATATTGGAGTTCACCCAGTTACTTACCGGTAATCTTCATTACTCCGAGTCCTGGTCTTCCTCGCCACAGTATAGTTCACTATTAATTACTGTGGCGAGGAAGACGGACGAGGAGATAATGCCCCGGTTACTTACCGGTAATCTACATTACTCCGAGTCCTGGTCTGCCTCGCCACAGTATAGTTTCCCTTCCCTCCCGGCCCTCTATGGTGGCATCATGTCTACGCCTTTGTTTTTCAGGTCATATTGGGACTTTTGTGTCCTTTTATCTCATTTGTTGTTGCCACTGGGGTCCATATAGGAGGGATAGGGAGACTAGTATGTAGCTTTTTACTTGGAGTTGCTGTAGGAGCAGAATGCTCACTATCAATTGCTGTGGCGAGGAAGACAGACGAGGCGGTAATGTATGACTTGAGAGATGGCGATTGTTTAACCCCTTCACCGCTGGGCTAATTCCCCCGCGGCGCTGGGGGGATGGGTGCGCACGCAGCGCCTCGGTGCTTGTGACGAGCTCGGCTTGTCATGCTGCACGGTGGCGCTGTGCTCATGACGAGCTTAGCTCGTCAAGAACCACGCACATTTCTTTAGTACGTTCAGCCCAGCAGGGGAATAATCCCCGCGTGTGAGCGCCGTGTCGGTCATGACGAGCTCAGCTCGTAATGAGCACAGCGCACCGTGCCTCATGATGAGCTGAGCTCGTCATGAGCACGGAAGGTGATAAAGCCACAATCGAGTTGAGAATGTATTCATGAGCCACACCACATTCACTGATTGATATCAGAGTTTTCTAATTCGCATGACGGTCACATAACGACACGGTTTATTTGCGTATCACTATGTTTTGAATCTCGTGCTTTGGAGCACATCGTTGTGTGTGACTTTAAGATAGTTCACTGAGTAGTCTTAGTGAGATATGACTCCGCTCTAACGTGTAATTTAGAGGCTTGACCCGTTAGGTACTAATTTGATTAATTTCTTCTTGTTTTATTTTGGGTTTAGGGGATTTGTTTTAATTGTGAAACTTTTTGGTGATCGCCTGATGAATCATTTAGACACACACATTTTGAGTTTTTGTGAGGTGCACGCCATCACAATTTAGCAGTCACTCTACCCAGTGATGTTGGGAGACAATATAGGATTTAGATATAGGTTTCCTCATGGATTGTTATGTATTTTTACAGAATTGATATCCCCTGATGAAGGGCTTCAGCCTGAAATGCATCGGGATGGAATAATGCAATTGAATTGCCTTGGTTGAAACACATCATTTTGAGAAAAATTATGATTTATGGAAAGATTTTGACGATTGACAAGGTGGATGAAAAATGAATATTGCCATGACATAATAAATGCCTCACATTTGAACTTATTTCAAGCTTAAAGGGCACTGGAGGGACACCAGATACTTTTGTACTGTATTTGTTCATTTGATTTTTGCTCTGTTCCTCCTGCCTCCCATAGGTGCCTTTTGGGTCCTGGAGGAACACCAAATAATTAATCATTCGTTTAATCGATTTCTGCCTGGAGCAACACAAGATATTTTTATATTAATTATTACATTTTAGCCTGCCCCCTGCCTCCCAAAAAGGCCCACTGAACTCTTGAAACACACCAGATATTTTTGAATTTGTTTATTCGATTTTTGCATGACTCCAATAGGGAACCTACTATTTAATAATGATTCAAATCAAATTTTGCCTCTCTACGCCTGACTCCCATAGGGTCCCAAGGGCTCTGGATGGACTACAACTATTCATTATGTTAATTGGTTTCTGCATGCAACCACCTCCTAGAGGGGCCACATGAGCTGTGGAGTGACACCAGATATTTTTAAGTTAGTTCATTCTATTTTTGCAGGTCCGACTGACCGCCAGCAGGGCCCTGGACGGTCACTATCTATTTATTATTTTATTCCATTTTTGCCTACCCCGCCTGTCATAAACTATTTATTCATTCATTGAATCCATTTCTACCTGCCTCCCTCTGCCTCTTACAAGGACCCCATTGGCTCTGGAGGAAAACTAGGTATTTGTATATCAGTTTATTTGATATTTGCCTACCCGAGTGGCTCTTATAGCGGCCCCATGGATCCTGGAGGGAGAACAGGTATTAGTTTATTTGATTTTTGCCTGCCTCCTCCTGCCACCCATAGGGGCCGCAAGGGACCTGGATGGGCACCGACTATTTATTAGTTTCTTGAATTGATTTTTGCCTGCATCCTGTAGGAGTCCCACGGGCCCTAGAGGGACATCTGGTATTTTTATATTGTAAATTGATACTTGTATAGCGCACTACTCACCCGCAAGGGTCTCAAGGCGCTTGTACGAATACCGCTGTGGAACCCATCCTGGCTTTCCCTGTGAGGTGTCCACTCCTGGGCACCCCCAAGGTGGAGGCCAGGCATCCTTAGCGTTGTGGGGGCCGTTGTGGAGATTAAGCAAGCTATTGCCCAGAGTTGCAGAGTGGGACTCCATGATTGGAATAGGCACCGAGGCGAGAATTATCAGGTCCGTGGAATTTTTGAGCCCAAGACCCGCCGAGGCGGGGAATAGAACCCTGGTCCCGGGCTAGACTTCTGCATCAGGGTCTGCCGCTCTAACCATTGAGCCACACTTCTCCACTATATTCATTTTTTCTCTTTTTGCTATTTAACATTTTATTCAATATGTACCTGTCCCCCAATGTCTCAGAAGGGTCCTACAGGCCCTGTAGGGCCTACTTCCCATAGCGGCTCCATAGTCCCTAAAGGGACACTAACTATTATCATTAAATTATTTGATTTTTGCCTGCACCCCACATTCCTTAGGGGCCCCATGGAGAGACACCGGGTAATTTTATTAATGTATTCATTTTGTATGCTACTGTTATGGTGACTATGGCAATGATGACGTATTACCAAGAATTGCCAAGTCTCACTCTCCTCTTCTTTTCTGTTTCCGCAGGTGTGCGAGTGGATACTAACCGAGGCAAAGAGAAGTCTCTGAATTAGCTGATTCTAAGAGGCTGCTCCGCTAAGAGCTTCTGCTCCAGGCCCAACAGTAGAAGAAATGAGAGGACCTCCAGAGACGCAGGCTCCTGCGAACTGCCAAGAAAGCCGCCGGCGAGACGTTTGTTTTGAACACCAACACCCCATCAGATGAACATGACTTGGACTGAGCCCCTGACCCCAGCCCTGGAAAACACAGGAAGAGGAAGGCTGCCAAAAACAAGTAAGATAATAATCCATATTTGTAAAGCGCGAACAATCACCCGTAAGGGTCTCCAGGCGCTGGGGGCTGTCGGGAAGATTAAGCAAGCTATTGCCCAGAGTCACATGGTGCTGGGCTAATCTGCCACCAGCGCCGGGAATCAAACCGTGATCCCCAGATTCCAGCGTCAGTCGCCCTGGCCGCGGCGCCATACCAATGACTGTTTATATCAAGAGACCTACAGTAGAATAGCATATCACTTATACGTAACTTGCTTCGATTCATGTATTACCACCAAACCCAACTGCTTCTGTCTTTTCAAGAACTTCAAGCCCTGCATCAACCTCCCTCCCGATTGCAGCCATAGCCTGCCCTAGAGAAAGGTAAACAAACCGTATAGCTCTACCATGATAAGCTCTTCTGGCCATGGCTCTGTAAAGATGCTTTCCTCCCCAGTGTGAGTCTTTGCACTTGGCCACCATGAAGTCCATATCACAGGCTGCAGAATTTGCCACAAACCAGAGTATCGTGGGACAACAGGTGGGTATTACAGTACTGAGGGCCATGTGGCCCAGCTGAAAAACCAACATGAACTTGTGCGGGTTGAGCACCTCAAAAGGCTAGATGCTGCAGCCAGAGAAATTGTCGAACAGGTAGGAGGTGAGAAAGATGCTGCCCGTCATGTGAAGAAGCCCTGTAACTCCTTGGGGGAAGTCAACACCTACAGCAACGTCAGCATATTAGAAGGAAAAGAGGGATATAGTCGTAACCCCAAAGTATCCAAACAGTCTACTTGCTACTTGGTGGCACTTGAAAGGGAGGTATCCTCACAAAGAAAACAACGGCCAAAACAACCCACTATCAAATGTTTGTTCAGCACGTAGTCCCCACACCTTAGACCCCATGAAATGGTAAATTTGGACAATGTCTTTGAAGGAGAGGAGTTTCTTGAATTTATGGCGGCCCTCTGTCCAAAATGGAAGGTTCAAAGCCCACTCTATTTTCCCTTCTTGCTAGACTTTAAGTGGCAGTATGGAATAAAGTTCCACTTAACCTTCTTGTGCTTGAGTAAGAGTAACAGCATGGAGTCAAATTTTACGTAAACTTCATGAGCGTATGTCTTTACTTTGACTTCAACTTAATAGACGGCTTCAACCGGAAAGTGCACTTTTTGCGGGAGCAGACGTGTCACGAGGACCACAATCTGGCCTTCGAATTACAATAGGATCTATGCTTCGATCGCAATCTCTTCTCATGTTCAGCAATGTACAGCTGTGCCTCCATCTCCCAAAGCGCTTTCGGGTTCCAAGGGGCACACTTACCGCACAACTTCAGAATCCTGCCCACAGCTCCATCTACAAATCACACATCTTGTGCAGGTCTGTGACCAACATCTGCTTCTTGCACTCTTAGCACTGCTTGAATTGTGTTGTTTTCAGTAGGGACATCACTACCTAGCACGCTGTAGCAGAAATTCCGAAGTCATAACATGACCAATGAAATTGGGAGTGAATTTACGGATCCTGTGTAGAACCTATGGTCCAGTTCCTTATAAGCTGCATGTCTCCTCACTGACAAACATTCCCTTTGGACACAGACGTGAATGTGTATTCCTCATCAACCCTGATCATGCTCCAAGCTAATGACACAATCCCAGCCTTGGTTGACAATCTCTTTTCTACTCTAAAACCCCTCCCCTCTGACTCATGTCCACCCCCTCTGTGGCTTCTCCCCCACACTCTGCTCACACTCCCTCTATCCCACTTTCCAGGCAATTCAGCAACCAATTCCCCTCAATCTTCCACCTGTCATCAACACCCTTCGCCCCCAAATGCTTTTAACCCCCATCTCCCTTGCTTCCCCTTCAATCACACCTGCAAGACTACCCCCTACCCAGGCCTCTCCTTTTCAAATGTCTAAAGATGCCCCCTTCTCCCACTCCTTGCCCATCCCAGATTCCCGCATTCACCACTGCCCCCTCAACGACCCAGTTCTTTTCACCTAAATTCCCTCACTCCCCAACTCCTCTCCCCCAACAATCTGATACTAAATCTGCCCCTTCCACAGCTCTATTTTGTCCATGCACAGATAACATCTGCCCCTCCCTTCTACCATTTTGGACTCCCTCTCCACCTCATAAGTTGTCCCTCGACCGGCACATTTGAACCACAAGCATAACTCAAGACCTTCTCCAGAAGAACGCAACAAGCCCCTACCCACTGCTAAGCCTCAATTGCCCCACCCCTCATGGAACACCGGTCCGCTTTATCAAATCTCACAAAATCAACACCCTACGCAAGCATTCTCTTCATTCAGCGACTTGCCAATACAATACATACATAACGCCTACAACATCCTTCTCAGAATTATAGGTCACAGCCAATCAGTATCCCTCGGGACCTCTCCCGAGAGCCTAGACTCAAACAGGCTTGGAGTTCCTATCCCAAAGGACCAGTTCCAAAGGCACCATCTTAATTTGAGACTACAGTCTTCACCCGGGCACCCAACAAATGGACACCTACTCCTTTCTCAACGATAATGACCTCCAACAACACTTCCGAAACCTGCACACTGTCAGGGCTCCACTCTAACCAAAGCCAGAGCTCTCCAGCTAACCATCATTGCAGCTGCAGCAAACCCAAATACCCCCTATCCTGGTCGTCTAAAGACCTCTATGAAGAAAGATAGCATATCCGCAATTGTGAAAAAGAATGGAGACAATGGTGCACTGCTTGGAGTTTGACTAAGCAGAGGTCTGCAAGAAAAAAAATACAAAGATCACATCTTTAGAGCCACATCATCACACGTCAGATCCTTCCTGGACACTTAAGAACAGACCGAAACTTCTATTTGCACTAATAAAACAGGCTAACCACCCTTCCTCCAATATGCTACAAGTTCTTGGAGGTCTCGTGCAACAACTTTGTGGATTTTTCACAAAAAGTCAAAGACTAAAACATCTGCCTGCTGACCACCACTGTCAATAAAGCAGAGGTGAATTCTTCTTGCCAAGCACAGCCTCCACAGTCATATTTCTCACTGGTCTCAAAGTGAGAACTACTCGTGATCATATCAAAGCTAAAATCCTCAAACCATCTAGGCCTCCCCATTTGGTTCACCCTAATTCACTCCTCCTTCGAACAGGGTACATTTCCATACTACCTAAAGGTTAGCCAAATCTCTCCTTAAAATAAAAAATATATAATTGGACCCTTGATGTCTAACATCTTCTGTCGTGTCCACCCTTCTATTCTTGTGCGTAGTCTCCTCCCTGACATTCAAGTAAACAACCTCCTTGACACGCTCCATCCACTCTGGCTTCAGATAGGGTCACAAACAGACTGCAATTCTGCAAGTCGTGGACAATGCTCTCTATATTCTTTTTTTTTTTTAACTTTATTTTTCAGTTTTATATTGTACAGACATAGAACACTCCCCCCCCCCTAAATTGGCATCAAAACAGCACGTACACACATCGACTGACTCATTAAGGCACTTTCGTTGACTAGAGGCTTCACCGAGATACGTGATCACCCAGAAGACATAGCAGAATACCATACAAGACACAAGCATCATTGTGAGTACATAACCAGTCCCTACACTACACAGTATACTAGCTTTACCCTAGGGCTCTCCATATTCTTGACTTTGGAAATGTATTTCTTCTAGTTCTCGTCGATTTCTCTGCGGGATTTGGTAGTCAACCACAACACTCTGATAAACCCAGGGAATTGAAGGTGTTGATCTTAACTGGTTCACCTATCTAATGAACCGCTCCCAAGTAGTGAAAATTGAGAGCTGTGTCTCAAAGCTATTTAGGCTGCAAGAAGGTTCGATCCGCACTCCATCCCTAATCAATTTCTACCTTTAGCCTCTTTGTGTAAGCCTTAGGAACTCTGCTATTCCTCTTCTATCCGAACGCTGACAATAGCCAAATCTGTCTTACGGTCTCTTCCCCAGACAACATCGCCCTCTTAGCCAACACCCTTTTTCGTAAATATTTTTATTGATTTTACTTATAACAAAAGCCTGTGTAAATTGAGATACAGCTACAATGGTAGGCAAAGTCGTATTAAATATGCGACACATCAATGACGAGGGGCACGGTCGAGAATTGCGATTCTCCTATTACCATGACCAGAGAACCTGGATTTCATTAAAGACACGGAGGATAGCATTATGCATATTCTTTGAATGCAACTTCAAGCACAGCCATTTTAGAGTTACATCATAAAGCAAAGATCTAGAATGTACAAACGTAACGTTGGCAACAGCAACACATAGATCTGCCTCTTTTAAATGCAATGAGAGCAAAAAGGTAAACTTCTTCTAAAAGCACCAAAGTTCAAAGGTGGCATCATGAAGGGAAAGGCCTCTCCTTGAAACGGAGAGGGACTCCAAGCCGAAGAAATCGAGAAGTCGAGAGTTGCTTGCAACGAATCGAGAGGAGGAGCAAATCAAGTTGAATTATCTGAAAAAGGACAAAATGTTAGGGATTGTACTTTACGCCCTATGTAAAGGAGGGGAAAACTACATCAGACATGTGTTCGACAGGTGTGCAGTAATGTTTTGCAAAGGTATAGGAACTTGACCTGTCTGCTGCTTTGAGAATATCATCCAACGTACCTCCTTTCCAAAAGGACTGGCTAACCATAGCCCTTCTTAAAGAGTGTGCCTCAAACCTATGGCGATCAGTGCCTGCCAATTGCAGAGCCAGTTAAACCCATCTAGCTATGGAAGAAGAAACAGGGTTGAAGGGCTTAACAAAGGATATAAGGAGTTGGTTTACACCAGGGGTGCGATGAAGGTCCCTCTTAGAATCATATTCCTTCATGCAATCTACCACACATAATATTTTACGCGTCATAAGATCTATTGGATATTTCCAAAACGTTAATGTCCGAAACTCTAGGGCAGGATATTAGTCATAAAAGAGAAGCTAGTTTGATGGAGAGTCTTTTATTATCTATTAAGTTATTATACGGCCAGTTACAAAAAAGGTCAAGTAGCAATTTAACGTCCCATAGGGTGTCATATGTAGGTTTGGGAGATCTTTTACGCCTGATGCTTTTCCTAATTCTGCATATGGAGTAGTTTCTGTCCTGTAACTCCAGTTCTGTAGTAGGGGTATCTCTGTTATAGTCATAATCTAGTGAATAGTCCCGCCCATGTGCGTGGACCCCGGAGCAATCAAAAATAATCTCTTACAGTGTCAAAAAATGCAGAAATGCATAGACACTTAAGAGAGAATTTAAAGACAGATAATGCAGCCACTTGCTGGCCTCACAGCCCTAAGGCAGGGTGCACTATACCACAGGTGAGGGCATATCTGCATGAGCCAGGGAAGCCATAGAGAGTCCATGGGCTGGGAACTCGAAAACTTGAGTTCCACAGCACCATGATGGCTTCCTTAACCCAGGAGTGTTTAGTACCAAACTACTCCTTACAATAAATCCCCACTGATTTCAGTGTGGGAGGTATTGTACCATGTACTCCTAAGAGGTTCCCCCTGAAAACCTACCAACTCTACTGTGGTCTCTGACCGGCTGCAGGTAGCCAGTCACCACCAGACATGTTTCTGGACCTCTGGGTAGAGAGCCAGAAACAAATCACACCCTGGGCAGAGGTGTCATACATCCTCCCTAGGACGAGCCAGTGCTTGAAGAGGGCAGATTTAAAGGCCTACCGCCTTTGCAATGCAAACCCCAGCCTCTGCTGCTAGCAGCAGATGGACGCCCTTGGTTTACACTCCCACTTTGGGCGGCAAAAACAGCAGGAATAATTAAAAAAGAATAGGAGGTGTGCCTTCCTCTGCCAAGGAATTATTGCTATTTTTGCCATGTCCAGACATCAAGGGGCCAATATGCCCTTTAAACGTATCATACAAACATAGTTTGGCTAAATGGGTCTTTAAGTAAGGCTTCACAGGTTAACTCCTTGGTGAAGATTTCCTTTTTCAAACAAAACACATCTAAAAGTTTCATTATGCCATCAAGCCAATCCATCCTAACACATAGAATATCATCTGAAAACGGGATACCCATTGTGAATCATGAATACGATTACTCATGGTAATTCCAACCACCTGTCTAGATTTGATGTAAATCACAGTCTCTCAAAAAAAAAATTAAGTTGTGATTAGAAATTCCACCATAAAATCCACAAAACAGCAAAAGCCTGTACAGATTTCCATTGCTTTAACAGCAAACTCCCTCAGGAATGATAGAGAGAAGAACCTGGACAGACAAGCCCCATAGGCTGCCATTATGTGGCTTAAATAGGATACTGTGCCTTTAAGGAACCTTCCAGAACCTTCTCCCAGTATCCCAGAATGCATAGCAGGTCCAACTTAGTTTCAGTTCTTTTTGAAGGCGTAAAAACGCCAGACCTGTAGCATTATGTATCTGAACAAATCTCCACCGGGGAGGAGGGCGGGCGCTTATGACTATAACAGAGATACCCCTACTACAGAACTGGAGTTACAGGACAGAAACTACTCCTTCTGTAGTAGGGGATCTCTGTGTATAGTCATAATCTAGTGAATAGAATGGCAAGCCCATCCCCACATCAAGCGGCGGTGGAGAATATGAAAGTTACGCCACTATTGCGCGAACAAATTCCGCAGCGAAGCCTGCCCAACCTGAGCATCCGCCCTGGCATCAGTGTCCAGGCAGTAATGCTTAGCAAAGGTATGGACCGACTTCCAAGTGGCCGCCTTGCAGATCTCTGCAAAGGGAACATTGCGAAGCATAGCTGTCGTGGCAGCTTTGCCTCTGGTGGAATGAGCCTTAGGTTTACCCCCTAAGGTCTTATTAGCTTTGCAGTAACACAACTGTATACAGGACACAATCCACCTAGAAATGGACTGTTTAGAGGTAGCAAGACCTGTCCTGACTGAGCCATAATTAATGAACAATTGGTCAGACCTACGAATATCTTTAGTCTTATCAAGATAAAACTTCAGCACCCTCCTCACATCCAGGGAATGTAAAGACCTTTCCGCTGGAGATGACGGATTCTGAAAGAACGTAGGCAAAGTGATAGTCTGATTGATATGAAAATCAGAAACAACCTTGGGAAGAAATTTAGGGTGAGTACGCATAACAACCTTAGCAGCATGAAACACAGTATAAGGTTCTTGGCAACACAACGCCTGAATCTCACTCACCCTGCGGGCCGATGTAATGGCCACGAGGAACGCCGCCTTCCAGGACAGGTGCTGCAACGAAGCCTTATGAATGGGTTCAAAAGGCTCCTTCATCAATCTGGACAGCACCACATTCAAGTCCCACGAAGGCGAAGGAAGCCTGACAGGAGGGAACACTTTCTTCAAGCCTTCCAAAAAATCTTTGATCACAGGGATCTGGAAGAAGGAAGTCTGTGAAGGGCCTTTCCTGTAGGCAGTCAAAGCAGCCAGATGAACCTTAACGGAATGTACATTAAGGCCCGACTGCGCCAGATGTAGTAAATATGGAAGGATGACATCTTCCTTGCATGTCGTAGGGTCATAGTTCTTAGACCTGCACCAGATGCAGAACCTCTTCCACTTGTAAGCATAAGAAGTCCTAGTGGAAGGTCGCTTAGCCTCCTTCAGTATGTCCATACAATCCTCTGGGAGATTCAGATGGCCATATTGCACTATTTCAGGAGCCATGCCGCCAAACTCAAAGACGAGAGGTTGGGGTGAACCATCCGCCCCCCGAACTTCGTGAGAAGGTCCGGCCTGCACGGCAGCTTCATGTGAGGAAGGAGAGAGCGGTGAAGCAGGTCCGTGAACCACCACTGTCTGGGCCATTCCGGGGCAATCAGGATCATCCGCGCCCTGGACTGGGACAGCTTGATGAGAACCGCCGGAATCAGGGGAATTGGTGGAAAAGCGTACAGAAAGCTGTTCGACCAGTTGATCCATAACGCGTTCCCCAGAGTCCCCGGCTGGTAGTACCTGGAGGCGAAGCCTCGGCATTTGCTGTTTTCGGCGGTGGCGAACAGATCCACGTCTGGAGTTCCCCACCTTGCGAAGACTTCTCCTAGTACTTCGTCGTTTATGACCCATTCCTGATTTTCCTGAATGAGTCTGCTCAGTTCGTCTGCCTGAACATTCTGCACACCTGGCAGATGGGTGGCCGTTATCGACAGTCCTCGAGCCAGAAGCCAGTGCCAGATCGCCTGCGCCTCCTGCGACAGAGTGCGCGATCTCGAGCCCCCCTGCTTGTTGAGGTAATACATCGTTGTCGTGTTGTCTGTCTGAACAAGCAGAGAGTTGGTCTGAAAGGACGGGTGAAAAGCCTTCAGTGCCAAGTGCACAGCCCTGAGTTCCAGGAAATTGATGTGGTACGTGGACTCCATCTGGGACCACGTCCCTTGAATTTGTAGGTCTCCGGAGTGCGCTCCCCAGCCCTGGAGAGAAGCATCCGTCACGATAGTCTGTGTGGGAATGTCCTTGTGGAAGGGAACCCCTCTGAGGAGATTCTCCTTCGAGCACCACCACTTCAAAGACTGAAGAGCATGCAGAGACAGTCGTATCTTGTCGTCCCAAGATCCTCTCCTCTGGTCCCATTGATCCTCCAAGCACTCCTGCAGCGGTCTCATGTGCAGCCGCGCATGTGGCGTCAGGAAGATACACGAGGCCATCGATCCCAGCAGAGAAGACACCGTCCTCACCGTCGTGGATGGAGTAGACATGAGAGCCTGAGCCTTCCGAAGGAGTGATAAACGTCGCTCTTCCGAAGGAGACACGCTTGCTGACAGTGTATTGATGGAGGCTCCCAAGTACTGGATGCGCTGGACCGGAATCGGGACCGACTTGGACATGTTGATGTGCAACCCCAGCTTGTTCAATAGAACGCACGTCTTCTGGAAGTGTGCTTGAGCTTCCGAGAAGGAGGAGGCCTTGATCAACCAATCGTCCAGGTACGGGTAGACAAACACCTTGTTCTTCCGCAGGTGTGCTGCTACCACTGCCATACATTTCGAGAATGTCCTGGGTGCAGACTTCAGCCCGAAGGGCAGCACCGTGTACTGATAGTGATTGGTGCCGACTTGAAAGCGCAGAAACTTCCTGTGTTTGCATGCAATGGGCACGTGGAAGTATGCGTCCTGTAGATCTATGGCACACATCCAATCTCCTCGTTGCAGCTAAGGGTAGATCTGATGCAACGACAGCATGCGAATCTTTTGTCTGCGAATCCACTTGTTTGCCTGTCGCAAATCCAGAATGGGCCTGAACTCGTTTTTGTCCTTCTTGCGGACAAGAAAGAACCGAGAGTAAAGACCTCTTCCTCTTTGAGACAGAGGTACGTCTTCTATCGCCCTTTTCCTTAGCAGAATGTCTGCCTCCGCCTGAAGCTCGCGCAGTTGATACTGCGAGCTGATGGGAGGAATCGATGGAGGAGGGCTGGTGAAACGCAGACTGTATCCATTGCAAACAATATTCAGCACCCACTTGTCCTGAGTAATTTTTCTCCACTCTGCCAGAAAAAATTGAACGCTTCCCCCCACCGGAGCGGGTAACGGACGAGGGGGAAGTAACTGCTCAGGGTCGAGACCCGGCCGGGCCCTTGGAAGCGGTAGAGGACTGCTGTCTACCTCTACCCCCCTGGCGTTTCTGGAAGGGCCTTCTGTACTGCTGCTGCTGTTGCTGCTGCTGATGTTGGCCGGCAGACTGCCCCCTTCCACGACCCTGCGACCCGAACCGCCGCTGGAACTGGCGGTAGGGGGGTTTCTTCTCCTTGGGCTTCTCCAAGCCCACCGCCGTCAGGGTCTCCGCCTCGGCCTTCATCCTGGCCATCTCGTCATCCGCGTGTTTTCCGAAGAGGGTATCACCGGAAAACGGGAGATTCGCCACACGTTGTTGTGCTTCCGGTTTAAGCGACGTCAACCTGAGCCAAGCATGGCGTCTCTGGTTAATCCCGTGGCAGTATCCGTGCGCCGACAGCAAGGAGATATCCGCCGCGGCGCTGATGGCCTGGTTAGAGACCAGCATCCCCTCCTGGACGATCTCCATGAAGTCCTCTTTGCGGTCTCGAGGAACGAGGTCTGCAAACTGCTCCATTGAGTCCCACAGTGCACGGTCGTAACGTCCCAACAATGCCGAGTCACTGGCAGCTTTTATCGAAGAGGAGGACGTACCACACGCCTTCCGACCAGCCGAGTCGATCCAGCGCCTCTCCTTGTCCGGAGGAACCGTGGATGCAGGGGAGGTGGCATGAAGCTTCCGGGCCGCCGTCACAATTACCGAATCCGGCACCGGGTCCTTTCTCAAGAAGGCTGGGTCCGAGTCCGGAGCTCTGTACTTTTTGAGGAGCCTGGAAGGCGCAGACTTCACCACTGCCGGCGTCAGGAAGAGCTGTTCCGCCGGCTCGAGGAGCCCCGGCACCAGAGGCAGCAGGGGGCGAGACATGTGTTTTTTATGCAATGTCTCAAAGATCACCGAAGTCGAAGGTGTAGGCGCTTCAACCTTGATCCCCAACTTCGCCGCTCCACGCAGGAGAACCTCCTGGAATGTGCCTATATCGTCTATCGGGGACACTCTAGTCTCCGGCGAATCAGACAGTGTGGGAGAGTAAGAACGGGTCCCAGATGCAGAACGTGACCTGGACCTACGCCTCCTATGGCGATGCCTGGATCTCGAAGAAGAACCACGTCCACTCCTAGATCTGTCCCTTCTCCCTGAGCGAGACTTCGATCTCTTGGGTCGCGGACGTTCCGTTGGCCTCCCTGGTTCAGAAGCCTTAGGTTTCCTAGGAGTCTTCTTCGGTGGCGTCGGAAACTTGGGCATCGACACCGCCCTCGGCGGAACCGGGGGCGGGGGAGTAACCGGACGCGGGGCCTGCGGAGCCGGCAGAGGAGGCACTGGCGGAGGGGTCGGAGCCTTCGGAGGCGGACCCTTCGGTAAAGGAGGCAGCGAAGGAGGTGCAGAAGGCTTCTTCGGGGTATAAACCTTGGAATACGCCGTTCCCAGCGAGCCATCATCCTGTTCGGACCGTGGGGAGCCCCCCACAGTCCTAGGCCTGTCCTTACGGCCTTCAGACGCTGAAGATCGGTGCCCAGACGACAACCGTGGATCCTTAGACGTCGAGTGGCCCTTCGGCGTCGACCGTTTCTCACTCTTCGACGTCGACCGATGTCCACGTCTCGACGTCGACCCCGACCAGATGGACGAACCACGAAACCTCGACGACGAGCGATGGTGCCTCGACGGCGACCTCGACCTCTTCGTACATCTCGACCTCGACCTCTTGGAGCGCCTCGACGTCGATCTCTTTGAACGTCTCGACGTCGATCCCTTTGAATGTTTCGACGTCGACGTCTTCGGCGCCGGAGACTTCTTCCGTCTTGACGGCGGTCTCGACGACGAGGATCCCCTCGACGACGATGTCCTCGACGGCGAACGGCGGTGTCGCCTCGACGGCGAGCGCCGACGCCGGGTCCTCCGATGTCGACCACTCGACGCCGACGGCGCCGACGAGGAGATCGACACCGGCTTCGACGGCGGCCGGAACACGTCCCTCGACGTCGACGGGCGACGTTTTCTCAACCCAGAGCCCTGGGGAGACCGGGAACTGGCCGTGGACCTCCCTCTCGACGTCGTGGTCATCGCAACTGACCCAGACGGAGACCTGGGGCGCGGGCTGGACTTCCTGCCCCTGGGGAGCCCCCTAGAGGCCTCAGCATGGGCAGAAGGAGCCCCTCCTGACCCACCTCGTGCCTTCAATCTTCTTTCTTCAAGTCCCTGAAGTCTGATTTTTCTCCTGTCCTTCAGGGTCCTTCCAGAGAAGCCTCTACGGATCACACAGTCCTCAGGGATGTGGGAAGAGGGAAGGCAGAGGATACAGACCTCATGGGGGTCTGACTTGGCCTTCTTCCTGGAGCACTCCGGGCATTTGTCAAATAATGCTGGCATTATGGACAATAAAAGAGTGCAGGAACCCAAGAAGAAAGTCACTAAAGTACTTTAAAAGCACCAAAAATCGAATTTAGTGTAAAAACACCAACAAAACCCTTGAAAAGGGAGAGCTCAATGCTCCAGGGTCCTGCTTGCAGGAGCCGGAAAAAAGAACTGAAACTAAGTTGGACCTGCTATGCATTCTGGGATACTGGGAGAAGGTTCTGGAAGGTTCCTTAAAGGCACAGTATCCTATTTAAGCCACATAATGGCAGCCTATGGGGCTTGTCTGTCCAGGTTCTTCTCTCTATCATTCCTGAGGGAGTTTGCTGTTAAAGCAATGGAAATCTGTACAGGCTTTTGCTGTTTTGTGGATTTTATGGTGGAATTTCTAGTTGAAGTACTGGACAGTGTAGCCTTTTTGGCTGCATTATCTGTCTTTAAATTCTCTCTTAAGTGTCTATGCATTTCTGCATTTTTTGACACTGTAAGAGATTATTTTTGATTGCTCCGGGCTCCACGCACATGGGCGGGACTATTCACTAGATTATGACTATACACAGAGATCCCCTACTACAGAATTTAGGGTTCTTCCAGATAGTTCTACCATTTAAAAGGGAGTGACCCACAGAAATGGCTGATCTATAATAGTTAATTGACCTATAGGAAAGACTTCTTTCAAATTGTTCAACAAGAAAATTGGCTACATGCACAATACGAGCCTCCTCGGAATCCAGGTTCCTTTCCAGGCACCAACGAACCCATCTTTTCCAGATGCCGTTGTATCTATAGTGTGTACCGGGGGCCCAAGATTCTTGGAGGAGAGAAGAAGCCTGCGCCGAAAGCTCAGAGATTTCATTGTGACTTGCCTGACACTTTCCAGGCAAGAAGGTTCAAAGTCCCGTTCTGAAGAAGGGGATGTTCCAAACCGTCTATGTCTCTTAGGAGGGCTGGTGAAGCTGGGAGCAGAAAAGGTATTTCGTAAGCTAACTTCAAGGTCGTTGGGAACCAGGATTGGGATGGCCAAAAGGGAGTTATTAGAACTATTGAAGATTCTTCTGTCCTCAACTTCTGAAGGACGTGCTGGATCATTGCAAAGGGGGGAAAAGCATAACCCCGAATTCCTTTCCAATAATGGAGGAAGGCGATCACTGCCATAGCACCCGGGTCTGACATCCAGCTGAAGTAAGTGGGAAGTTGGGACGTGAGTCTGCTTGCGAAGATGTCTACTTCAAGGGGATCCCAAACATAGTCTAGACTCTTGAATACGTTTGCGTTTAATTTCCAATCGGTGTGATCTACGAGGATCCTTGAATTCCAATCCACGCAAACAATCTTTAGACCCGGAAGGTATTCTGCTCTTAACAAAATTTGGTGTTCCAAGCAGAACATCCACAGTTTTTTGGCTAGGTTGGAGAGGTGTGGGAACCTCGTACCCCCTAGACGATTTATGCAGACAACAGCTGCCATGCTGTCCATCTTCAGGACGACTGACCTCCCTTGAAGAGACTGTTTGAAACTCATTTGCGCATAAAGCCCGGAGGTTAACTCGAGAAAGTTTATGTAGTGTAAACTCTCCGAATAGGACCACAAACCTCCCATGTTCTGATTATGGAAACAAGCACCCCAGCCTTGAAGGCTGGCATCCGATTCCAATACGTAGTCCAGGGATGTCCAAAAAATGGCTTTGCTGTTCCATGTATCCAGGTTTGCTAACCACCAAGTCAGTTCTGCCTTGGCTTCTGTGTTTAGATGGATTGTGTCTCCGTGCCAAATGCCAGAACGGAGGGCCCTGCCCGTCAGTCTTTGAAGGGCTTGATGATGAAGAGGGCCCGGGAAGACAGCTTGAATAGATGATGATAGGAGGCCCAGAAGTCTCTCTTAAGGTTACAAGTTCTAGTTTCAGAACATGACGTATCTCTTTCAAAATCTTGGATATCTTCTTTGCGGGAAGTAAGAGCATAGACTTCACGGTGTCTTGGACCAGGGTCAACGGACTCGATAATTCTCGCCTCGGTGCCTACTCTAACCAGGGAACACACTCGGTAACTCTGGGCATTAAGCTTGCCTCATCTCTACAACGGCCCCCCACAGACGCCGGGGATGCCTGGTTTCACCCTGGAGATACCCAGAAAGGGACCATCTCACAGGGAAAACAAGGACGGGTTCCCCAGCGGTCTACAGCGCCAGGACACTCGGGTAGAGTAACAGTGCGCTTTACAAGTATCCAACATTTACCATGAAACCCAGGAACTCTAGGGACCTCGAGGGAGTCATGATGGATTTCTCCCTGTTTATAATAAAACCTGTACTCTCTATTAAATCCACAGTAGTGTTCAAGTCTTTCAGAATTTGATAATGGTCTTGAAATATGATGAGTATATTGTCTAAAAATATTACGAGGCGGACACCCCTTTCTCTCAGGAGCGTGGTAACGGCCTTCATTACTTCGGTGTAGCACCAAGGGGCCGGAGATAGACTGAAGGTTAGAGCTTGGAACTGATAAAGATGATCGTTTCACGCAAATTGAAGGAAGGGTTGCAATTCCTCTGCCATTGGAATTGTGAAGTAGGCGTCCTTTAAATCTAGCTTCACTAGCCAGTCGTTTTCTAGAAGCATTTCCTTGAGGAGATGGATACCCTCCATTTTGAAGTGATTGTAAGTGAGATATTGGTTCAATTCTGTTAGGTTTATAACTGGTCTCCACCCCATGTCCTTTTTTTCCACCATGAAAATATTGCTCAAGAAATGTTTTCGTTCCCATGGGACTTTTATGATCGTGCCCTTCTTTAACATTGAGTTTACCTCCTCTGCGACAATAGATTGTTGCTCTAGTGTCAGGTTTATAACTTTGGGAGTTAATACTTGAATGGACTGTTCTGTGAAACTTACTCTGAAACCCTGAACAGTTTCTAAAACCCAAGGGTCCTGTGTAATTTGTTTCCAAACGTATAGAAAATGTTTTAGGCGACCCCCCTACTCGCTGTGTTAGGAGGAATAAAGAGGAGGAAGGGTACTTACTGTTATGTTATGTTAAGTAGGTTTGTATAGCGCATGGCTACCCCAGCAACGGGGCGTCCCAGCACTTGCAGACGAACCCACAGCGGAGCCTAGTGAGCACAAAGAAAAAGAAAGGAGAGGTGGTCAACAGTTCTGGGCCTGGATGGAGGAAAATAGCCAAGTTTTAATTTGTTTTCGGAAAAGCTGATGATTCACATTGGACCTGGCCTGTAGGGGGATGGAATTCCACAGTATCGGAGCCTTGTGCTTGAAAGAGCGTCCCCCCGCTCTGCTCCTACGCACCTTAATGGTGCGGGCAAGGTACAGATCTGCAGAGCGGAGAGCCCGCGTAGGGGTGTAGAAGGTACAGAGTCCCTGCAATATTTGGGGGCCATGGCCGTACAGAATTTTATGTGTTAAACAAAGAGCCTTGAATTGGATTCTTTGTTTTACAGGTAGCCAGTGTAGTCGGACTAGCGCTTGTGAGATAGAACAGAATTTCGGCAAGGCCAGTAGAGTACGGGCTGCAGCGTTCTGAGCCCTCTGAAGTCTCTTGATGACCGTCAGATTAGAGCCCAACAGAAGGGCGTTACAGTAGTCCAGATGAGAAAGGACCATATATTGGACTATTGTCTGGCGAGTGGCGGGCTCAAAGAATCCTAAAATGGGCTTGAGTGAGCGAAGGCGACCATAGCAGGTGCCTGCCACTCTTTTTGCATGGGAGTCAAGAGCCAAGGAGCTGTCCAGCAAAACCCCCAAATTCTTGACTTCCTGTTTCGGCGTCGGAGACAAGCCCAATGATGGAGGCCACCAGTGCTCATCCCACTTCTGTGGATCACGACCGATCAAAAGTAGCTCAGTTTTTGCCGCATTAAGTTGGAGGCAATTCTCAGACAGACAGCTGGAGACGGCCAGAAGATCGTCACTGAACTTAACTCGGTCCGACTCAGCATCATTAGAAAAAGTGAAAATAAGCTGAGTGTCGTCCGCATAAGATGTTAATTTAATTTCACGTTCCTTGGCTAGAACAGCCAGGGGGCGGACATACACGTTGAACAACGTGGGACTGAGAGCAGATCCCTGCGGGACTCCACAACTGAGGGGGAACCTGCTGGACGTGTACGGAGGGGCATGAACCTGGAAGGAGCGATCCGATAAAAATGACGCAAACCAATCCAGGGCACTCCTGGAGGTGATGGCGCCTCTGGTCCTAAAGCCTCTTTAGCTGGAGGATCGTCCTCGTGGAGGGTAGAATGAAGGGTTAGGCTGGATCGGACGACCGAAACCTCTTTGCCTGGAGAAGGGTCTCTGGAAGAGGCGGTCGGCAAAACAACCCCTTCTGACGGCCCTGGCAAAAACACTTGAGTTGAAGACTGCGCATGTTGGCTTGCACTTTGTCCAGAGCTGTAAAGGTTGCTACGTACTTTCCGAAACTTTTAATCCTATCCTCCCCAAAGAGGAGGCCATTAGGGTTGGATGAAGATTCCTTTTCTGCCATGTCGAAGAGCTTGGGATCAATTTTGGACAAAACAACTTTTTCTTCTCTCAGTATTTAGAGAAGCGCTGGCGTTGCCGAGGAGGATTAGTGTTCTCTGGCTCCATCATCGAAGGAGATCAGTGTTGGGTTGCGAACCAATGATATAGCTCTGCTCAATTAAATCAACCATACGGCATAATGGGCCGAGCATGCGATTCTGACAGCTTTTAAGGGAGCGCTCCATACCTTTCCTGGGATCCCTGCCCAGATTGAATCAGAACTTGATGAGATCAGGATTCAAGTTAGGTTTAAGGCAGTATTTATCTTTGATAACAGGATGTGGGCATTCTGACTTCAGGATGTTCCTCGCCTCTCTTTCACCATCTTTTAACCCCTTCCGCGCTCATGACGAGCTCAGCTCGTCATGAGTTACGACGCTCGCACGCTGATGACGAGCTGAGCTCGTCATGTAACGCGGCTTTTTAAAAACCGCCGCGCACAGCGGGAAAACCGCTAGCGCGCATGCGGTTAATAAACTTGGCCACGTGTTTTTGGGGCCACCACTGGGAACTCCTAGGGTGTCAAAATTAATCTCCTTTGAGGAGGAGGGGAGTTCCTCCTCCGAGAGGTCGAGATCAATATCATTATCAATTTGATCCAGATCAAAAATGTATTCGTCTAGGGACTCATTAGAAGTATCCACTTTGTTGGATAAGAGGGGATCCGTAGAAGCACCTTGATATTTTGAGCCACTTACGGCATCCAAATGAGATGTGCTGTTATGGGCATGTATTATCAAAAACAATGGCCCAACCCGTGATTGATTGTCAGTTCAATGAATCATATACTCACAGTTGATTATTTCCAAGGCTAAGTAAGGATTAAAGTTATTCTCCTCTTGTTGATTAAATCAAAAAATTATTCATTCTGTTAAGAAAGCAACCACCTATCAAAACTGATTTATTTACAAAAAGGAGTTTTAATAAATTACTCCAAACACAGCGAGAAATTTTATATATACATTTATACAATATTCAAAGCAAACGGTAGAAGAGAAAGCAACGTGCTTCTACAAGGGTGCCGGAAAAAGAAGAAAAAAGTGGTTTGGAGAAAAAAGGGGTGTAAGCCTCAACAGAAAAGTCTCTTCACGTTCTTCGAGACGCAGGAGGATTGTGAACATCCCAAAAAAAAGCCAATTGGGTAAGAAAACATTTGAGGTCCATGTGCCCCCTTTGTTTTAGAATTAATCCTTGCACCCACCTAAAGATTACCTTAATTTATTGTAGGCCCACAGCTTATTAGCCACGGTACGAAGGCTGTGCCATACACGTCCTGAGGAAGACCCGCAGGTCGAGGTTCCCAGTCACCCCTGTACCCCAAGACGGGTCGAAACGTCGACGCCCCTTCTCCATAAACAGGACCACTACTCTTTCAAACATTATACATGCCAGTCAAGACTGTATGAATGTTCAAAATGGAATAATATTATTAGTGGCCTGATTTAATAATACGCGGAATCCTTTCCAGTATTGTTTCGATTTAATATAACCCTATGTCACTTTTCTGTTGAGGCTTACACCCCTTTTTTCTCCAAACCACTTTTTTCTTCTTTTTCCGGCACCCTTGTAGAAGCACGTTGCTTTCTCTTCTACCGTTTGCTTTGAATATTGTATAAATGTATATATAAAATTTCTCGCTGTGTTTGGAGTAATTTATTAAAACTCCTTTTTGTAAATAAATCAGTTTTGATAGGTGGTTGCTTTCTTAACAGAATGAATAATTTTTTGATTTAATCAACAAGAGGAGAATAACTTTAATCCTTACTTAGCCTTGGAAATAATCAACTGTGAGTATATGATTCATTGAACTGACAATCAATCACGGGTTGGGCCATTGTTTTTGATAATATTGATCACCCAGGTCCAACAACCGCTTTGGGTTACCCCATTTTTTATAATGGTTATGGGCATGTGGCCTTTTTAGGGCGCGTGGCCTCCCGTATTATTTGAGAAGCTTAGTCCTCCTTCAGTACTTGAGGTGTGCAAACCTCCCAATACATTCGAGGTGCTTGAACCTCCCGTAGTGATTTCATTTTCTAAATTTTTGCATTTCCTTAGTTTTTTATCCCCACTTTTGTTCAGCTCATCAATGTGCCCTCCGTGGAGAGCAGAGGGGTTAATGGAATCGGAAAGATATCTCTTACCGGCAAAATGTTACTTATGGTCTCCCTCATGCAGCAATGTAACTCCTTGTGTATTATTTTCTTAATGAGCTCCTCGTTGGCATTAGGAGCGGGTACCTGGGTCTGAGAGTCATCGGACTCAGCATCAGACATGATGGGCAGAGAACCACTAAATAGGTTAAATTAGTGGAAGAAAGAAGGGGGGTGGGTGTTTGTCAGCCCAAGTTATAATTGGAGTTAAGAGAGAGAGGGGTATTTTTTATTTTTCTGTGGGCAAGGAATTAATAATAAGCTGATGGATGGAACCAGGAATCTGCGACTTAAAAACTACAAATTGGAGCCAGAGAGATGAAATCCTAACGAGCTGCCAACTTTTGGGCGATCAGCTGTTAAAGGTACACGTTGCTAGGCAACTTTGACAAGCCTAGATATGCATTGACTTGACATACATAGCGTTTAGGTGAGGTTGCTAAGGGTCTCTCCTCAAATACAGGAGAGAGCCCTTGGTTGACTCCCTGCTTTGCTCCCTGCATCAGCAAGGGGAACCCGAATGGCACGACGGGGGGCAGAGGGGGGGAAGGGGGGCATCGCGGCCTGCACTCTGTAAATTGAAGCTGCGAGGCACGGCCATGCCGTGCCCTGAATGTGGGTGAAGCTGAGGCTCGGACTACACAGCGAGACGCGGAAGGGAAGAAGCGTCTCGGGTAGGAGCGGGTTCCCGGCGGCAGGAGTGGCATGGATCGTAATGGGCCGTGAGGCCATGTGTGGGAAAAGGTGAAAAGCCTTTACGACGCGGCTGTTACACCGCCGTGCCGTTACAACGTGGGCTTTTCAACGCAAGTCGTTACCACGACTTGCGCTGGAGGGCGCTGCAGGACAAGGAATTTTTTAATTTACTATCCAACACCTTCCCTACTGTACGTAGGCTGGTGTTGGAATAGTAAATAAAAAAATTCCTAAGTCCGCACCCCATCCAACGCAATTCGTGGTAACGACTTGCGTTGAAAAAACCACGTTGTAACGGTACGCGTTGTAAAAGTACGCTGTAGTTTAGTTCCTATTATCCCAATAGGCTCTGCGCATTGGAATAATACCTTCAATAGTATAGACCTAGGACGGAGGTTAACTAGGTCTTCTACTGACGATATTAGACTTAAAGTTTTGGGTTTGCCAGCTAGCTCAGAGTTCACTAGAAACTTTCTCGAATAGGCAAGGAGGATTTTAACCTCCCTGGATAGACAAGAAGGGATTTAGTTTCTGACAACCATAGAACATGACAACTTTGCTCTCCCCTAATCAAGAGTGTATCTCTAGAGTCGTGTGAAAACAAAAGACAACTTATTTTACTCAGTCAGTTCAGTGCATTCTTAGTTTCACCAGATTGTAGAGAAAAAGAAGAGACGGGCGTGTTCAATAAAATATGTTATTTATTGATCAGTCTCTTTTCTCGTACAAGAGAAATGAATCGATATTATTGCAATACTTATGGTTAAGTAAAATGCATACAATAAAAGCAGAATTATAAAATAATACTGTAAAAGCATTGATATGGTTTCTAAGCCATATGATATTTAAAATGGATAAAATAGATACATACATTTATACATTTGACTAATCGTACTCAACTGGTGCTTCTAACCACGCCTACCCCGGTGTACCTGACCTAAGCCTAATACGTGGGCGGGAGTAGATAAGTAGCAGTTTAAGTTAAGTTTGTTTTGCCAAGGGACTGACTCAAGAATTCTCTGTAAGGGGTTATTCAGTTCTGTACCTGAGATCTAGAATGGTTGAGGGCTGGTATCTCTCGTCTTTGGTCTTGATATTCCAGCTGCCTGCAAGGGCTGCTTGGAAGCGCCGGAGCTGGATTTCTCGGCAGGAGAAAGCAGCGTCTCGTTCTCAGCGCGTCAGGAAGGCGGGGCAGCGCCAGCGGGGTCCGCTCTGTGCTGGCCTCTTCGGCAAGTCTCGCTGCTCCGATCTCGTCACCACCGCGTGTGTTTGCTTAAGGCAATTTCGGTAATATTTATACCTGTAAGGTGCCGAGATTGACGTAAGGATGGACATAGATACGTCAATAAGGATGTCATACGAACTGGTCGTTAGCACATTCTTTACTGAAGTTCTCGGTGAAATCAAAACAATGGCCGCAGGGATTTTCCCAGGTTGTCATAGGTTTGATTTGTTTTGAGAACTCCGTATGCCTTATCAGGGGCTGAAGGAATAGTGCTTGCCTAATTAGATGGCAAGCGTTATGACCTAATCAGATAACGCGTTCCTGTGCCGTGGTGTGGCTTAATCAGATAACGGTGTTTGCATCGTGGGATGGCTGCTAGTTAATTGTTAACCAGAACAGGGTCAGGAATAGGGGGATCGATACAGAACCTATAGGAATACATCACACCCACTCCACGCAGACTATGTCCATATTTACAAATCTAGGCATAGTAAATATACAGTAGTGTATGTGTATACCGTACCACCCCAAAATACATCCATATGCATTTTGAAATTATGTAATACACGAGAAAAAAATAATCATATGTACTATATGCACTCAAGCAGTAGAAAATGCTAAATTAATCACGCATATTTATACATCATTATTAATAAGATATGAAAATAACACATGAAATGGCTCTTAATACAGAAGAAAAAATGCGAGACCATTTCATCACAAAATAAAATATCCATGAACATGCCAGACGGCAGCTAATGTCTCTAAAGTTCCTAAAATAGAAATGTAGTTCTCTAAGAATAGTTTCTACTTTAAGCAGAAGATAAGTGTCCCGAAAAACTATAAAAATATTTTGGGGATTGTGAAAAATCTGCTGTCCGTAGACTGGAGAAAAAATTGTTCATGTTACTTTATCATTAAAGTTGAAGGCCAAATTCATGGTGGTTGGAACGCCGTGTGTTAGCTTGCTCAAAAGTCATTATTTCTGCTCTGGTGAGAACATCATATCATTTAGACTGTCGAAAAAGCTGTCAACAGCTTCCTGTGAAAGTTCCACTAACTCGGAAAAAGTGGTTACCATGCATTCATGAGCATGATTGCCTTCATTGATGTTTTGATCAGCATAGCTGACAGAAGGTCGTACCTGATCGGTGCTGCTTTCATCTTGAACCTCACTACCCCTCAATCGTAGTGGTGAAGTTTCCACGAATGCCGTCATCAGGATTGGTAGCCGCTGGGGACAGCACAATGCATGAGCCGTGACCGGACCCAACAAAGTTTCTGCATCCATTGGCGCATCCGATTGTAGCGTCAGACAGGTGTCCAACACGCATTCTTCTCCGCATAGCAAGCACCTTAATACAGGTAAAACACATCGTTGCCACATTGGTCGAAATGAAAGAAACCAAGTCATGTTCAGGTCTCTAAGCCGGGATAGTCCAAGGATTTTAGATATCCGGTCCCGGTATCCAATGGCTAGGATTGTTTCTTCCCTTGTCGCAGGTGTTTTGTCTGTGACACGATTTGCCATAGCGTAATAACAGGAACAAAAATAGGATTCCTGCCACTAATCCCAAAAGGAGAGGAAGTCCACCAAAGATGGAATGGACGAAGTCCGGAAAAATACCCAGAATGGCTTTAAATGGTGTTAAAGCCCCCGAAAACACTGTCTTAAATACATTTGAGACTCCACTGGTATCAGAAATATTTAAGATTTCGTTCAGGATTTCTGCGAAATGTATGGGGGAATTAGTTGATAACAATGAATGAATCTCTGCCGTTGTCCTTGCAACTTGGAGATCATACGTTTCTTTTGATGACGTGAGCCTGGTCGGCGTCTGAAGGAGCACTGTTTTCATTCTGCTTAAAGTATCAATTCGAATAGAAGTAATTTTCAAATTCGGCCATAACCTTGCCTCCCTGTCTGGCATTGCGCTGGGGAACAATACGCGTTCACAGCACATGACCTTCGCAGTCGTAGTTATGAGATAAGGTATTCCGGGCAGCAAACTACAACATCTGCGATCTACAATTATAATGTAACTCCCGTTCGATAGTCTCCTAAAGAATGGTTCTATTTGTGTTGCAGGTGTGCCTAGCTGGTGACATGAAAGGTTATTTGAGGACCCTTCACAGGCTCCGTGTAAACTAATACCATTACACAGAAGTGTACCGCTTAGTGACATCGCACAATTATTGCCACTAAGAAACACTTTCTGGCCTTTATTACTGACACATGCATGTGAATAGGGCAAGTTCCATGTTGACTTAATGTACCCTTTTCCCAATTTTTCGTACATGCCAGCCTGTATATATTTTTGGCAGTATTGAAACCTGAAAGTAGATATTGGAATATTAATTATCCCATGTATTATCCATTCACTGACAGGTCGTTCTGACATTGTCAATGGTAATCTCTCGAGTTTCACAATGCTCAGGATTGTATAATCAGCACCCTTCTGTGCCATACTGATTTGTTTATCAGTAAGGTTAAAGATATTGAATAGTGACGTTGTGTTGATTAAACGCCAAGGCACATAGCCTGAACGCAGATTTTGTAACGTCCAGCCAAGCTGTACAATAGAACGCAATTGGGACTGACCGTGTTGTAACAACAGTAAGTCTTGCGATATTATGTCGATTGCTGAAGACACAATGCTGTCCAATGAAAAAATTCTGGAGGACAGAGTCATTAACCCATTGTCCCCTACAGAAAGTGATTTTTCCAAATTAATACGGTCAATTTCCCGTATTCTCTCTGCTGTCTCAATTTGAGTTATTTTCCAGGCTTCGTTATAAGCTGCATATACAGAGGCTGCTATGAAGCGTTTTTGACGCTGTTTGCGTGGTCCCATAATGAAATCACGCAAGTCAGCACCATCAGTAAGTAAAGTTAGGTGTTGCTTAATTTCTGCCAGTGTGGATGTTTGTAGCCATTGAAGGCAGAGCTTGCCCACACTGTACGTGGTAATTATCCCTGGGTGTTGTCTTTGGGAATATCTAGGGTCTGGCCTGGTCAATGTGAACCCCTGTATTTTGTTCAGGAATCTGTCTTGACAGTTATTAGTATCTGTGGGCCAGATCAACCACTGTTTCCAATCAGGATGTGTTCTGTTTTGGCTTAATATATGGTTTACGTCTATCTCCTCATCTATAGAGATATTACTGTTCATTGTTGGCTTTGGAATAGACGGTTTGTTTAAGTCTTTGATTTTGGCTAGGCCAAGACAGGGAGTTTGTTGAATAGTGTCATTCAAAAATATAATTTGTTCTGGGATCATGCAGGCTCTAAACAATGATTCTATACCTTGTACTTGCCATTCTTTTGTACCCCAAACACTTTTTACTTCAACATTTTTGTCCCAGTAATCAAAACCAAATGTACTCATTTGCTCAAAAAATGAGTCTGAATATATCAATTTAGTGTTTGTAAGCATGGTCTTCGTACCTGTCTTATTTGACAATTTGAAATAAAATGTTTCTGCATTACTCGTGTTGAACCCTGAAAAATATGAATATTTGTCATAAAAAGTTCTTGAGCTACCTTTTGGAGGGGTTGCACAGTGTTCCCATTGATTATAATTAAAAACATTTCTAGGTTGTGCAGATTTATGCAGATAATGGTTACTAAAGTGATTATAGCAGAACATCTTATCATAATTAGACGAACCCTGCAAATAATCATGTTTTGTAAATTTAGCTGACATCACTAAGTCAGACATCATATCATTAATACTTTCAAAGTCCCAATCATCAGCAACTGAGCTTGGTTTTACAAAGTCACTCAATGAGATCTTGATTTGATGTGGATACTTCAGGATTTCAACCGGACCATAGATTTCATAATCGGTATTGTCCCATGCTACCCCGCCGGGTATAGGATTGGCCGTGAGGTTGACTGAAGAAAGTTCTCTTTTCTCGACGTGTGAAGACGTGTGTGGTTTGAGGACCAAGTTGATTTTCTGGCTTGCTGTGTCCATTTTAGCATATTTTCCCTCAATGAAATGTCCCAAACATAGTACCATGATGAGCCAAAGTATGAGGATAAGTGCACCTAAGGCCACCCAGAATTCAATCCATGGAGAAATCAGATAGGTTTCTTTCAGTTCTTTAAAAAGTTCCTTAGCATTGTCTTTAAAAGTTTTTGATGGCTGCCTAGTTGATTCGTTGAGATCTTCTGAGGAATCATTGAAGTTTATGAAGTAGCCGGATGCTGTTCTGTCAATTGTTCCAGTTGCTTCAGGATTACTGTTTGTTTTATTAGTGTGTTTTGTTGCAGCAGCATAGTCATTTGTTACTTCATTGTAGATTGGTGTGTCTCTGCTAAATGTTTTTATTTGGGTTTGTAGAGGTTTAAGTTCCATAGCATTGTTGCATAGTCCTTGTTGTTGTTCTGTAGGCCTTTCGAATGTGATTAGCCTCTTAGATTGAACCTCTGTATTTGTAGCAAACTTTGGTGTTCTACTACTTGTTGGGAGTCCACTTGGCCTACTGTTTGTTATCGGCCACATGATTGTGGTTTTACCAGGTCGATTGATACAACTCTGTTCTCCTTTTTACCCGCAAGGGGCGGTAGTACTACTGATCTTGTCCCGTTGATAGACAAGACAGGAACTGCTTTGCTGTAAGAAGGCCCAAATTCCTTCTTTACCGCGATCTTTTCTCTAACTAGATCCCCGACTTTTGGAATCCAGACAGGTCTTGCTGGGACAGGTGGTTTTTCTTCAGTGGTTGTTGGCTGTTGTTTCAACTTTATGTTGCTCAGGTCTTTCCTTATTTCGTTTAAGTCCTGTAAAATAGCCAAACGATCTTTGATATCAAAGCTTTTTTCTTTAACCACTGAAGTCTGACTGTCAAGATCTAAGACCATCATTCTAGTCCCAAACAATAATTCGTACGGACTGAATCCCCTCAGAGAATTTCTTGGCAGGTTGTTTAGACTACGTTGGACACTTATTAGATGTTTGACCCACCCAGCTCCCGAACCTAATACCTTTGCTGTTATAGATTACTTTATGCCTTTGTTTTTTTCTTTACACCATCCCGTTCCCTCAGGTAGGAAGTGAGAAGAGTCCCGCTATGCTATGCTCATTTGGACATGTTCTTCCACACGCTGTAGGGCAAGTGGATAAAACATTCGCCAAACGTAGCATGCTTCTAGCGTATATGCCAGTATAGACTCGCAAATCTTTTTATAACAGTCCAGGCGTCAGCCGAGTGCTGGGGTCTACATTACAAGTGGAAACTAGTCTTTATATGTTAATTGGATGCATTATTTTTTATTGTTGATCCATTCTAGAGTGAAACACCATGGTAATATACCGTTTCTCTCGCCACTGCGATCTCTATTGCAGTCTGGGCAGTTCTTTACAAAGATGTGATGATGCAGGCTCATGCCTGGCCACCAGTAAACTGATTGTAATTCTTCCAGTGAATCTTTTAGTTTGAGATGTCTGAGACCCTCACCCATATGTGCGTCTGCTATTAACAAGCCTCTCCTGTCCGTGTTTGGAATTACTCTATCCCCCACTCCAGGGATTCGAGCAAAAGGAACGGAGTTTGCATCGATCATGTATGTATAATTGAGTGGATAGTTGATCGGTAGCGCTGAGCAGTCGCCTTTTGATGAAGTTTTCACCGCCAGCACTGTTTCACCGTCAATGTATTTTACTGCACGCTTTTTTCTAACTACGGAAGCCGATTCAGTTGCTACCGTTGTGGCTTTCTCAGCCAATGAATTCCCTGCAACGTGAACGCCATCACGCTGATGACTCAGTGAGTGTATCACGTGAGTTTTTGGTAGTTCTTTCTGCAAAAGAACTATTTGTTTCCAAAGCACTTTTTGCTTTATTGTTGCACCTGTGTCATCTTTGTAACCGTTTTGAATCCATTTCTGCAAATCGTTGTTATATGATTTGACGCAGTAATATGAATCGGACACTATAAGTGTCGGGAATTCGCGATCTGCATTATCTAGCGCCATTTTTAATGCTATTATTTCAGTTTGTTCTTCTGAATTAGTTTCTACTCAGTGTGTTTTTATTAGCAGAGGTCTCAGTTTCCCTCCATGCCACACTTCTTTTGTAATTGCACATGTTTTATTTATTTATTTATTTATAGAGTTTTGTATAGCCCGGACAAGACCCGTGGGTATCAGAGCGCTTCACATGTAGGATAAGTTACATACATTATGGAGGCAATTGAAACACAGATATACATGAATATAAGGTCTAAGCCGATAAGCTGTAAGGGGATTATAAGTAAGAGTTCTTCAGCCTATCCAATTAGTATTAGGAGGTGAGTGAGGTAGGGTTGTATAGCAAAACAGTGCAAATATCGTGGGATAAGGGGGATTATAAGATATACATGAGTATAAGGTCTAAGGCGATAGGCTGTAGGGGGGATTATAAGTAAGAGTTCTTCAGCCTATCCAATTAGTATTAGGAGGTGAGTGAGGTAGGGTTGTATAGCATAACATTGCAAATATCGTGTGTAAATAGCATTAAGGAATAAAAAGTATTGCCATGTATCCGGGATCCTAGACACTAAAACAAAGTGAGGTAGAGGGTATATCGTATTGTCTGAGAGTTACGGGTTTCGAATCCCCTTGATTTAAGGTAGTAGTAACATGTGTGGCCAATGTATAAACATGAAATCAATCTGTTAACAGATAATTGATCTTCAAGAAGTTCCAGTCAAGGCCGTCTCTCTTTGGTGAGGATATTCTCAACGGTAATCAGTACTCATTCTTAAGAGAGGTATTTGCTCATCATGTGGTTCTTCAGTTCGCGTTTGAATGATATCAAGTTTTTAATCTTCCTGATGTTCGGAGGTAATGAATTCCAGACTCTGGGGGCGGCTCCTGAGAACGCTCGATTGTAGGTCTTTTTCTTACGGAAAAAGGCTGGCCTCAGTAGCAGTTCTTTAGCGCTTCTCGTTGGTCTGTTGCTTCCCGATAGCTTAATTTTCTTGGCAAGGTATCTCGGCATGTTGAAGTGAACTGCTCTGTGGGTAATACAAGCAATCTTCATTTGAATTCTGGCTTCATAGGGTAGCCAGTTTAGTGTCTTCAGGTGAGGAGTTATGCGGTCGAATTTCCTCGATCCCGTGATCAGTCTTGCCGCTGCATTGAGACAGGCTTTTAGCAATGCTATGGATGTTTTGGGTAGACCCGCTAACGTAGTGCAACCGTATTCAATCCTCGAAATAACTAGGGATTGTACAGCCAGTTTTAGGTCCGTCTTTGAGATGTACGGTTTCAGTTTTCTTAGATAGTTCAGATGGAAGCGGGCACCCTTGGCCATTGAGTTTATGTGGTCTTTCATGTCAAGGTTCTCATCCAAGGTAATTCCAAGTGATTTAGCTGACTTAACTAGGGTAGGGGTGCAGTTCAGTGCTGTCACCAGTTTCGTCAATTCCTTTACCTCGGGACGGTTCTTTGTCGGTGAAATTAACAGGAATTCTGTTTTATGGGCATTTAGTTTCAAATGGTTCGTGGTTAACCACTGTAGGGCTCTCTTTAGTGTCTTGTTCATTAGGTCAATGTCAGCACGGGAGGCGATCTTTATGTATATTTGCGTGTCATCTGCATACATGTGATAGGGTATCTGTGAGCTCCGAAGGATCTCCGTGAGAGGTTCAACATATAGGTTGAATAGATCTGGGCATAACGTTGAACCTTGTGGGACCCCGACGGCAGTAGGACAAGGCGAAGAGGTCGCTTGATTGACCAGGAAACGTTGAGTCCTATTCTGCAAGAAAGATCTAAACCAATTCAGCACATTTCCCGACAAGCCCATCCTTTCTTGTAGCCTGGTCGTCAGCATTTCATGATTTACCGTGTCAAATGCAGATGACAGGTCTAGGAGAATCAATAGGCATGCTTGATTTCTGTCAAGGGCTAGTAGGGCGTCGTCCACGATATGCAGGATCGCAGTTTCAGTACTGTGCCCAGCTCTGAATCCAGATTGGCAGTCATCTAGTAGTGAGAACATGTGGGGTTATATGCTTGTACTCCCCACCCTGGTGGTTGAGCATGCCCGTCTGTGTAGATTACACAGGCGTACTGTCGTAAGGGCCGAATGTCGATTGGCAGAGGGTATGTCATTTCATATTCTAGATATTTTAATTCCTTTAATTCTGGATCAAAGTAGTATTTTACCCTGTCCGTTGTAATTGAATTCACCCATTGTATCCATTCTGGATTCAACGCTGTTGTTGGTAAATTACATGGGGTTGTTAATGCCTCAAAGGCTGATTCCGCTGTTCTGACTGTGATACGTCTACCGTCAGCGTTGTCTTTTTCTCTTGCTATAGCCGTTTGAACTGCATGAACAATGTTTTCTTTAATACTGAACTTCTTTTCAGCTTCTGTGTACAAGTGTGATTTATATGCAATTGGTACCTTTTCTCCCTCATTACAGGTCAGGTATGTGAATCGGCATCTTCCTGGGATGACTCGAATCACAAGGTTGCGTGTGTTATCACGTGTTTGTAATTTTGTTTTAATTAACATGTCTGTTTGTAAAGATCTCAAAATTTCTGTGTGTATTTGAGTCCAATTGATTCTTTTAAAATCTGGTTTTATTAGATCATAAAGGGGTTTTACCCTTTCTGCGTAATTTGCAATGTATGTTCTTCCGAAATTTAGGAAGCCTAGAATTGACTGTAAGTTTTTTAGTGTTCTGGGTGCTTGGATTACTGCACATTTCTCTAGGAAATTGTCAGCCAGGCTTTTGCCTTCACTTGATAATTCATATCCTAAAAACAGGACTGTTAGATGGGCAATTCTTGACTTTTTAAAGTTGAATTTGTAACCCTCTGCTGCGAACCCAAGTATTATGGTGTTCACTCTCTTCAAGTGAGTATCCAAGTCATCATCTGTTAGGTAAATGTCGTCGACATAAGATAATGCCTCGTCATCATAAGTTTGTAGTAACTCTGTTACTCTCGCTGAGAATAATCCTGGGCTGTTCTTGAACCCCTGGGGTAAACGGCAGAAACTTTTTTGCGAGCCATTTACCGAGAACGCAGTCAAATATCTGCTCTCTGGTGCTATATTTTGACAAAAGAATCCATTAGAGATGTCTAATGTTGTTTTGTATTTTTTGCACACTATGTTATTCATTAGTGCAGCACTATGCGAGTTTTGCACTGCAAAAGTTTTGCAACATGAGTTAAGGTGTCTGTAATCCAAAATAAGACGATATGAATTGTCTGGTTTGGAGACAGGAAACAAAGGGTTGTTCATTTGTGAGGTGCAAGTTTCAATCACCCCCTGGTATTCAAGTTGATCTAGGATCTCTTTTACCTGTTTTTTAGCTTTTTGCTTAATTGGATACTGCCTCTGCGCAGTAGGTTGTGATTTTAACTGGATTTTATGAGGAGGAGAGTCCTTATCCCATCCTACATGATTTTTATATAAAGCAGGAGCTAGAGCTACTGCCCACTTTCTTGCAAGTGTATATTTTTTATGAATTGGAATATGATTTGAGAAGGCAGGCATAATTATTTCTTCGACATGAGGGCACTCCCTGAAAAACTCGGGTGGCCAGTCTCGTTCAGCTAGAAGGATGTCATAGCCCTTGGAGAGATTATCCCAAAATAGACCCCTTATTTTTCTAGTCTTATCCCCCTCTATACATAATGTTATTTCATATATTTTGTGAGGTTTGCTAACTCTGGTGTCGGCAGTTTCCACCTGAATGTATTCATTCGTGTTCACTGTCTCCAGATGATTCATAAGGACTTTGCGAGCTATGCTCACTTCTGCTGCGCTGTCTAGCATTGTCTGAGCCCATTCTCCGTTTTTCAGTTGTGTTCTCAATATTCTCGGCATTATTGATTACTTTAATGCTGGCTACCTTATTTTTTGGAAATTGTAATTTTTTATTTGGATGAGCAGGTTCCTTGTCTTTGGACTTGACGTGCTCTTCCCTGTGTTCTGATCGTCCTCTTCTCTCCGATTTCTGCGAGGAAGTCTGAAAAGATTGAGAGGGACGTGTATCAGTATCTTGATATCTATCAGGTTTTTTTATACTATCCCTATTTCTAAGGTTGTATTTTTTCACAGAGGGCTCCCTTTGGGGAGACCTGCGTCCTTGGTCAGGAGATCGTTCTCTCCGCCGAGGAGACCTTCCTCTGGACTGGAATCTTTTTTCTTTAGGATTGGATTGTTTATTTCCTTCCCAGCTCTTTTTTTGTGTTGTTAAATTATTTTTAATGAATACCTTTTCAGAACTTTCAATCAGTTGTGGTTTCACCGGTATTCCACCCAGACTATCTCTTCCTAGTTCTTCATAGGATTTTTCTATAATTCTGGCAATTTCAGATGGTTGGTCTGCCCTTTATGTTGGCTAATAATATAGCCGAGACCTGCTTGAAGTCTTTCAGTAAATTCATACCAAGAGTTAAAGCGGGTTCTGGACCATATTCATCTTGAATTTGTTTTAGCACATCTGGTATTACTGACATGGATGGTACACCATGTGTTTTTGTGTAGATGGAAGCAAAGACTGTACCCCAAGTGTCACAGTCCTCCACGTGTGGTGCGATTCCCATTGGAAGACAGATAGTCAGAATCCTGTGTTTCTCAAGAGGAGTGGTGTCTGGAAACACCGCCTCTATTTGAGTAATTTTTTGTGCTAGCCAGAAAGGTATTTGTTCCCGTTTTGCGGGTACTTTACCTAGACAGGACTGTATGTTCTGTGGTGTAATTTTATTTGTGTTCCCCTGATGAGGGGTCAGCTGTGGAATTTTGATTGCTGGTTGGATTGTTGAAGTCCGCATTACATATTGGACTAATTGTCTATGTACTTTTATTATTGTTTTAGTTGTACTAAAAGAGCTGCTGCAGACATTCCTTCGATGTCTGGATGTGGTGTGTATCCGGCTAGGACCGGCCACGTTGCTCCTGGTCTACCTTGTGGACCGAGCCTGGTGATGTGATTATTATGTTTTAGGGCGCCATTAAACAAGAGCAGGTGCTCTTGGAATTTGAGTGGTACTTCCACCTCCTCGAAAGGAATGTACTCATCAGGAGGTTCCTCTGTTTTGTAATAGTGGAAGACCTTTGTTACAGCATTAGCTGCTGGAAAGTTTATCCATGAATAGAATACCTCTGTCTGCCGATATTCGTGTGCCTCTATTACGAATATGACTGTGCCACCTCTAGGTGTCAGTCCATTTTCTATAAGTTTTAAGGTTACAGATTTCCTTTTGTTGACCGGGATGAGTAATATATCCGGGTCTGCTTCTTGCATAGTATTATCAGCTGCTTCTAGTTCAGCTGCTATTCTAGCTGTCTCTCTTTCTTCTTCACTGTCTACCATTTTACCGACAGGAAGGTTATTCCGTTTGTTTGCAGATCAGGTTTCTTATGGAAACAAAGATTAGATGCACAATATTTTGGAACAGTGTATCCTTCAACGTTGACTAAACCAAGAACCATACATAGGAGTCTCCTCCTGCGAGGATTGGCGGATATGACCTTTCACCCACTCCAGACGTCTTTGGAGTATTATGGGAAAAAGGGGTTCTGTGTGAAAAAGCACGACTGAGTTACTCTAATGTCTTGCGTTAGTTTTATCGCCTTACCAAACGTTGGGCGCCATGTAGTGTAGTTCCTATTATCCCAATAGGCTCTGCGCATTGGAATAATACCTTCAATAGTATAGACCTAGGACGGAGGTTAACTAGGTCTTCTACTGACGATATTAGACTTAAAGTTTTGGGTTTGCCAGCTAGCTCAGAGTTCACTAGAAACTTTCTCGAATAGGCAAGGAGGATTTTAACCTCCCTGGATAGACAAGAAGGGATTTAGTTTCTGACAACCATAGAACATGACAACTTTGCTCTCCCCTAATCAAGAGTGTATCTCTAGAGTCGTGTGAAAACAAAAGACAACTTATTTTACTCAGTCAGTTCAGTGCATTCTTAGTTTCACCAGATTGTAGAGAAAAGGAAGAGACGGGCGTGTTCAATAAAAGATGTTATTTATTGATCAGTCTCTTTTCTCGTACAAGAGAAATGAATCGATATTATTGCAATACTTATGGTTAAGTAAAGTGCATACAATAAAAGCAGAATTATAAAATAATACTGTAAAAGCATTGATATGGTTTCTAAGCCATATGATATTTAAAATGGATAAAATAGATACATACATTTATACATTTGACTAATCGTACTCAACTGGTGCTTCTAACCACGCCTACCCCGGTGTACCTGACCTAAGCCTAATACGTGGGCGGGAGTAGATAAGTAGCAGTTTAAGTTAAGTTGGTTTTGCCAAGTGACTGACTCAAGAATTCTCGGTAAGGAGTTATTCAGTTCTGTACCTGAGATCTAGAATGGTTGAGGGCTGGTATCTCTCGTCTTTGGTCTTGATATTCCAGCTGCCTGCAAGGGCTGCTTGGAAGCGCCGGAGCTGGATTTCTCGGCAGGAGAAAGCAGCGTCTTGTTCTCAGCGCGTCAGGAAGGCGGGGGAGCGCCAGCAGGGTCCGCTCTGTGCTGGCCTCTTCGGCAAGTCTCGCTGCTCCGATCTCATCACCACCACGTGTGTTTGCTTAAGGCAATGTCGGTAATATTTATACCTGTAAGGTGCCGAGATTGACGTAAGGATGGACATAGATACGTCAATAAGGATGTCATACGAACTGGTCGTTAGCACATTCTTTACGGAAGTTCTCGGTGAAATCAAAACAATGGCCGCAGGGATTTTCCCAGGTTGTCATAGGTTTGATTTGTTTTGAGAACTCCGTATGCCTTATCAGGGGCTGAAGGAATAGTGCTTGCCTAATTAGATGGCAAGCATTATGACCTAATCAGATAACGCGTTCCTGTGCCGTGGTGTGGCTTAATCAGATAACGGTTTTTGCATCGTGGGATGGCTGCTAGTTAATTGTTAACCAGAACAGGGTCAGGAATAGGGGGATCGATACAGAACCTATAGGAATACATCACAACGCGTCGTAATGCCGTACATCCGTGGGAAAACATTAGACTGTTAAATTATGGTGCGGAGGGAAGCCAATGCAGAAAGCTGCAGCCAAGTGAAATGCGGAAAGCAGATGACGGGATAGAACATGAGCCACTGAGGGCTCAATAATAAAGTGAGCTCGCGCATGGAAATGACGATGGGTTGATGAAGAAGGATAAAAGGTTGAGAAAATTGTCTCTTAAGTCAGGGAGCAAACAGTAACAATAAGTAAAGGCACGAAGTAAAAAATCAGTCACATAGGGAATAATTCAAAGAGAGTTACCATCGAAACGACAGTACAATGACAGTAGCATAAGAAGAACGCAACTTATCTGTATTGAAGCTGCATTTAAAAGAGGAAGATCTATGGATTGCTGTTGCCAACGTTACATTTGTACATTCTAGAGATTTGCTTTATGATGTAACTTTAAAATGGCTGTGCTTGAAGTTGCATTAAAAGAATATGCATGATGGCAGCCTCCGGTCTTGTAATGAAATACAAATACAAGGAGAGGCTACAAACATACAAAACTATGTAAAAGTGATTCCTTGTACGCCATGGGGAACAAAATGGAGCACAAGTATAGATGGTCAGTACATCAACCTATTCAAAAGAACCAGGCCCAAACATCTCTCCCGCAAGCCATCTGTCCCATTCCCCTTCTGAGGCATAACATCCAGTCCTCTAGATGTCACTCAGTCAGAGCCAACATTGCTCCATGAGGGTATACCTCACGTCTCTGGCTCGTGTGTCTGCCTGTCTTGAGAGCTCGGCTGAAGCCCAATGAACCATATCCGTTTCCCATGCCGTAAGTGAGGGGGCACTTGCTGCCTTCCAGGACATGGCAATACGACGCTTTGCAGGGACAAGTGCCAGACACTAAAAATTCATCAATTAATTTGTTTTTTTGGTTCCCTGCTGCCTTAAGGATGAAAAGAGCGATGTCACTGGGTAGGATGGATTTCGTGATAGAAGAAATACAAGTGGTCGATGATTGACAGTAATACAAGATTACTGGATGTACCCGCACCATATGAATAAATCCGCCTCGACATATTGGCATCTGGGACATTGTGTTCTTCTGCCTGGGTACATTTTGCCTATTCTGCCTGGGGAAAGGTACGTGTGATGCATGTAGTTGAATTATGTAAAATGGAACTGGACGTTCCACGTAACTGACTTGATGGACCCAGACATCTCCGCCAAGCAGCGTGTCAGTTCTATTGACAATTGGTCTTCCCACCGCTCCTTAAGGGTCAGGAAGCAGGGATCAGAAGGCGCCAGAATCAAGGTCCATAGATAACAGATATTGCCCATCTCGAGCTTGTTCTGGTTAACATTAGTTCTAGCAGCCCAGCCACCCGTGATAGATCCCTCTCGGGGTCCCACATTCTAGCAGCCACCTCACAGAGGGCCGAATAAAACAGATTGTACAAGAGCTAGGTCGCCCCCTTCCATCTGGTCCGCAAACATGCATAGCCTACCTTCTACCCCCACATCTCCCAACTTCCTATATCCCACTGCAGTCCAGGCGTCTACTGAGTGATGTACCGTCAGAGTCTTCGAAGACAACGGTTCCCATAAGGGCAGACTGAGTGCATATGGTCTTTATCCTGAGCAAAAACAATAATGTTCAAGAGTCCATAAACGTATAGCTGTTGGAAACGTATTCTTTCATTCCAGATGTTCACTTCTTGTTTCAGTAGAACCACATCCAACAGTAAACCATTGCACTTGGTTGTTACAGTCACAGCCAGAAGAAAAGTGTAGCCAACACGTGTTTCGTCATTGGGTCATCACCCATCGACTTCCTCAGGGCTACAACAAAAGAACAAAAGAACAAAATGCAACCCATCACTATCTAAAGAATCAGGGTTTCCCATGGTTAGTCTAATTGATGTGTCTGGAAAATCCACGAAGAATTAATACTGTGATCCCAGTTATTCTTTCTTTTGAATAATCAACTGTATTGATTGTTGAACAACAACAACAAAAAGAAGGAAGTAACAGTACAGCACTTAAATCCGTATTTAGTGGCATGTCGAGTAGGCCAGTGACAATAATATATATACATGCATAATCTAGGAACATTACAAAAACAAGCAGTCGAAGGGTGAAAAGACAAGCATGCAGACCCCATTATCCCAATTGGTTGATCCATTTGCCCCATATCTTTTGGTGTCTGGTTGGGCATCCCTTAGCCTCGAACAAGGGTTTCTCTTGGGCAGCGCACTAGTCTACCCCTCTTCGCCACGTAGCTAGTTTGGGGGGGTTGGGGTGATATCGCATTTGGCCACCATAGTAGCCGTTCCCAGGAATAATGTATCCTCTCGGGCCCGTCTAGGCCATCCATAACTCCCAGGAAGAGGTGTAAGGGGTTGTGTGGTACCTGCCAACTCAGGACGTGCGTGAGTTCTGATTCTGTTTTATCCCAGTATTTTGTAAGATGGGGACAAGACCAGACCACGTAGCAAAAATCCGCTGATTGCTGTCCACAGTGGGTGCATGCAGACGAGTTGCGCAAGCCTGCTCTACGAATGCGTTCCGGGGTGATATATGCGATATGCAGGTAGTATATTTGGATCAGGCAGAGGTGGTGACGGTCTTAGGGGCCATAAGGGCGTCATGCAAGTAATCGTCTTCCAGAGGGCCCAGCCATCCTTCCCACTGGTGCCCGAGTGGGTCAATCGTTGCAGGACCGTTGTTCGTAAGGATGCAGTATATGCCTGATATTCCTCCCTTCCCTAGGTTCCCCATCATAACGTGCACCTCTAGTGGGCTGAACTCAGGGAGTGTGATGCCTGTTGACAGGTGAGTATTGAGGGCGTGTCGCAGCTGTAGGTATTTATGAAATTGTGAGGCGGGGAGGGTGAAGCACCCCTGTAGGTCCTGGAAGGTCCCTATGTGATCTCCGAACCCACACGTCTTGTAGTTGTGATATGCCAATGTGATCCCGTGATCCCACCGTTTGAAGCCCTCTAGAGCTACCACCTCCTTCAACCATGTGCCCTGCCAAAGCGGTGTTTGCTGGCTCAATTTGTTGTCCCATTGTGTGTAGTAGGGCAGAGCGCCAGGCTAGGAGGACTTCCCGAGTTAGTGATGGCAGTGCTCTGGGGATTGGGCACCCATACATAAGGTGCTTGGATTCGGGGGAGATCTATGTCTCTTAGTTCAGTTCTGTAGGCCGGGTTGGACCACCCTTGGCGAACCAATCATGGATGATGAGCAGCCGGGTGGCTAGGTAGTATAGGTTAAGGTCAGCCATGCCCATGCCGCCATTGAAGGACGGAATCCGACAACGGGCGAGGGCTATACAAGGTCTCCCACTTCCCCACAGAAACCTAGAGGCCATGGCTTCTATCTCTTTAAACCAGCTTTGTGGGAAGTGAAAGGGGGTGTTTTAAATGACGTCTAGGAAGAGGGGAAGGATCATCATCTTAAATAATGCCACCCTCCCGAGAGGGTTAAGCGACAGGGTTTGCCAGTGCTGGAGGTCCTCTTTGGCCTTGACGAGCGGAGTAATGTTCAGCGCCCGCTACAATTCGGGGAGCAACGCAACCCATATGCCCAGATATTTAAATGACTGTCGTCTGATGGGAATGTTTGACTGCCAATCAAAACATTCACTAGAAAGCTGGAGGGGTACCAGGGTCAATTTTGTGCTGGGTTGAGTCGAAGGCCAGAGACTCTCTCAAAGGCTTGTAAGATGCGAGCACATCTAGGGCCCGAGCAAGCCTGGTCCGCCAAGAATAGCAGGACATTGTCCGCGTACACCTGTTCCCCAGGTCTAGCCCTGAATCGAGGCGTCCGCTCGAATGAGGCACGCCAGGGGCTCCATCGCTAGCGTGAACAAGAGTGGGGGAAAGGAGGCAGCCCAGTCTTGTGCTCTATGGATCGGAAATGTCTCCGAGAGAGCCCCATTAATAAGTACTCTGGCTTTGGGATTGGATTAGAGGACTCGAATGAAACTTCAAAACTGCTGCCCACCATTGTTAGCACTTCATCGAGATGTGATATCAGTTATTCTTAAGAAAATAACTAACATACCACCAAAAAAAAGAGAAGGGGAAGGGAGGTGTAGGGACAAAAAATCAGAGAATTAACGGAGTCATAAGAGTGATGAGTAATAGTATTAGTCCAAAAGTAATCCCAGCTAACATGAAAGGAAATATGATTTGTGATGTGCCCGTAACGGTTTGAGAGCAGGAACCACCACCATAGTGCCATAACACGTTTAAACTCACCAAAAAATTAAGTTGAAAGATATCTGTAATTATGTATGTAATATGTTCTGTATTTATTCCTTCAGAACCTAATCATCGAACCAGATTATGTTTGTGTAACACATTAAGCAATATTAATGATAAAAAAACTAACTAATGTCAATAAGTAAAACCTGTCTCCAGTTTGGTCCTCAATGAAAACGTAGTGTATTAGAGTCTGAAAATGAATAAAATCATATTGTCAGCCTAAAGCCTGTGTATAGTGAGCTCGAAAGTCGCATGGAGCCTTAAAGTACTCAATGTTTACAAGTTAGTGTGAAAATACACACCAGCGTACATTTAAATCTACATTTTACAACTCATAGTTTATTGATCAGAAAATTCCTATAAAACTACCCATGTGTAAAAAGGGACCCTCAGTACCAACGTACGCATAAATCGTCATTATACAACTCAATGCTATATTGCTCAAAGAATTTCTACAGAATTGCCTGTGCATAAAGGGGGTCCTCAGTAACGTGAAAGGGTAGCGAAAATATTATACATATGTGCATGTCTAAATTCACCTGCGTTCAAGTTTCATGATATTCCCAACTAAGAATCACCAACCATTCGCAATTGCAGAGTTTATCAAGACAGCACCTGAAATGCTCAGTCTCGTCGCATCGAAAGCTTCATGGCATATTAACGAAAAAGACACAGGACCGTCTAAGCATAGTGTCACTAGGTTAGAGCAAACACAACTGGCAGGGACCAATCCCACAAGTATATAGCAAACAGCATATGTCTCACCTTACAAACGACAGCGAGTACTCCAAGTAAAAACATATCGGTGTCTCACTAATGTGATTTCATTCCAGGTGTCGTATACCCATGGCAGCGGTTAATTTACACCTGGAGTGTGTAGCAACGCAAGCGCCTGCAGCAATAGGGGAAGGCATGATTTCCCCCAAATGATCTGGAGTCCAGATGTATGGCGAAGTCTTCTAAAAGCTTTATGGCGGCCTTTCGAGTGACTTCTCCAAGCTCCGGTGAAATCTTATATCGCAGATCTTCTATGAAAGACAAGAGAAGCCCCCTGCTGTGACGTTTACCAACTTGACGAGCGGCAGCATCGATATATCTGCCCGCCGGCTCTCTTTCTATCGGGCTTTACTTAAGTGTGTGGATCCATCGTGTTATTCCATTATTGGGGACTATCTGAACTACTGCTTTAAATCTGGATGATATTGTGGACCGCCAGCTTTCTGTAAGTAATAAGAGAACCTTTAGCTGTGACGTTTGTTGTATCAGAGGAGTTGCAGTTTTTAACATTTACCTGCCTATTTGGTCACTCTATATCAGATCTGGGTTATTTATCTACGGAATTTATCAGTTCTTTGTTGGCCTCAGAAAAATTGCCAATCTCAAGGTCTAAGTCCAATGTGTTTTGTTCCTTTACTGCAATAGACGGTAAACCTGATGAAGGCCAACATGCCGAAACGCGCGTAGTTTGTTATCTACCGCTTTGCCTCCATCCTCATGAAATCTATTGTTATGCTGATTGTTTTTAATGTCTGAGAGAATTCAATTTGTATATAAAAAGAAAATAAATTAACACTGATGTTAAACTTTAAAAAATATCAACAAATAAATTGGTTACAAAATATGTATTTTTGTTAATAACTATGTGACATTTTTTAATGTATTTCACTATTAGGTATTTGGGTGTTCACCTAACATAAAATCTATGTGAGTTTGTCAAGTTAGTGACTGACTTAGCTATAGACCTTTTCTTAAAAATAAAAGAAGTCTTCTAAAACCGTCATGACCACCGGTAAAATCGAGGAGTCCGCTTTCAAATAAATCAGGATATCACAAACATACATGGGGGCAGATTTACAAGCCCCTTGTGCCACTTTTGCGTCACTTTTAACATGGGAAAAGTGACACAAAAGTGGCATATTGGGCTTGTAAATCTGCCCCATGGAAACTATCTGTGGGCGATCTGAGACCTAATATTCCCATGCGATCACTCGTTTTCTTAGCCGGCAAGCTAACTGTTCCATGGCCAGGTCAAGGAATAAGGGAGATAGGGGGCAACCCTGTCTAGTTCCGCATTTAGTGGGGAAACTGCCTGAAACAATACTACCCGGGGGCGTGGCTTGGCCAGCTGCAAGATGGCTGCACTCTAAGTGGGCTCTGCCGGCCAAGCCGATAATCCAGAACAATCCTGCGGACTCTTTCGGTGCTGTCCTCCAGGACCGGGTCATTCTGACTCATCTCACCTTGGGGCTCCTATCGCTGCCTCCCTGGGACCCCATCTGTGCAGGCACATCGAGATCTGTGGCTGGGGCCTAGAGTGGCGTGTGGGCCTCCCTGCTGGCGCGCGGAGGGCGCTCAGCCTGGGCTGCAGTGGTTTCACCAATCCACCATCCTGTCATAGCGGACCCTTGCAGACACGGACATCTCGCCGGAGCTGACCTGCTACGTCATCACTATGGGCCCGGTGAGTCGCTATTAGCACAGGAGCCTTATGGCGAAGTAGGGGGCGCGCTCGCCGTATCGCTAGGCCCAGGCCGGCCCTCCAGGCGGACGCCTCTCTCCCACTCCTGGTGCCCGTTGCCTCGGCCTGCTTGCTCTGGGCCTTGCGACATGGGCAGTGTGCCCCCCGTGACTCCTCGCCACTAGGCGGCCCTGCGGGCGCGCACACCCGGCTGAAACCTGCCTGCTCCCAGCAGCCGAGATCGAAGCCTGCACCCTCGCCTCCCGCTGCTCCGGCCCTGCGCCCTGAGCCTTGTCTGCTGCTTACACTGCCCGACACGGCCTCCTACCCTCATTCCTGCCACGCACCGGATTTTGCTGCCTTCCCCAGCGAACCTGCTCATCGTCAGTTTAATCCAAGACGGGGCGATTCCCAGCCGGGCTTGGCACCCCGGCGGATCGCCAGGGCTCATGCTCTAACCCTCCATTGCGCCATCCCCGGACTCCCCTGCCTGCTTGATCACGCTCCAGGCCTACTGTGCTTGCTCACCTGCCTGACCTGAGTTGTCCTCACGCCCGCCGCCTCAAACACGAGGTGCCTCCAGTTCTGCGGGGGCCCGGTGCGGGGCCTTTTGCCTGGAGCCCATTGGCTCACTCACTTTACTGCTCACCCCTCCAGGTCTTTCCACTCCAGCCTGACCTGACCTGGCCCCCTAAGGCCCGCACAAATACGCTGCTGCTGCACTCCCCTCTCATTGGACTCTTCTGCTCGCCTGGCGGTGGGATCCTCCTGGGTGGCCCGGCTGACCGCGTAGCTCCTCACCTACTCTGAACTGCCTAGCGTGCTGGACTGCTACCACCTCTACTGGCACCCTCTCTCCACTTCTGCCTCTCCTGTCAATTTCAGTCTCACTTGTATTAAAAGGGGGAGCCTCCACTGGTCTGGTGGAAGTGGAAGTTTGGGAGTTTGAATTCCGAGTGAGGGTAGACGTGTCTATCTCGGATTGAACCCTGATTGCTGAGCTCTGATCCCCGGCTGTGTGAAGACTTCCCCCGGCCAGAAGTGGGCAGTGTATGCATAAGGTGATGTATTGAGTTTTGTGGTTATTGCCATTGTGATGTGCGCCAGTGGCTGTGATCGTTTGAGGTGTTTTCTTTGTGGTGTGGGAGGTGCACATCCAGAGTGATCCTCTACTCTGTATATATATATATTTCTGATCTCTTGCAGGACGTACAGTGTATCTTATCTTATATCAGTTATTGCTTGTTTATTTTAATCAGTATTATAGTTTGCTCAGTTATTGATTCATGCCTTTAGATTATAAGTTTGCTACATATATTTGAATCTAATGCATTTGGTATCTGAGACAGCCTTTGTTTAGAGAGTATTATGTAATAAACCCCAAGCCTTATTCTAAAAGTGATAGAGTCTTTGCATTTTGTTAAATAAAACTCCTTTTCCAAAGGTGCAGTTTGTTTTGTGTTGCAGTCTTGCTGTGCCAGGGGTGGTAAGACATGCTTAAAAGTGTATATTATTCAAAGGTTTAATGATATATTTGCCTCTCAGGTGGGAGTGCAGTGATTGGGTGTGGCTTATTGGCGAGAAGCCACATTCAAAACAAGCTGCCAGAGAAAAGGGAGAAATTTGTCACCAGGGAACTCGATCTCCTTCTACCCTGATTATACAATGGCGGTCCAGGCTGCTCGTCGCAAATTTCTCCCGGCTAAACGTGTGCTGCAAAAACACGACGTATCTTACTCTTTGGCATATCCAGTCAAGCTGCGCGTCCATCACGGCTCGCAAGGGCACACTTTCCCGGAAACAAAGGCGGCTATGGCCTACGCCAAGAAACTGGACAAACCACATCGCTCCTCCACTCCTTCCAACTCTCAGGCGGCCGCGAACGGCGATCTCAGTGACAATGACTGATAACAACCCTTGCTCATGTACTCTGATTTCCTGCATTGTGTGACACAAACTTGCCTGGGCTGGATCGGGTTCCTGATGCCGCCCCACCACCCATCTGTTGGCCCCCACTCGCCACCTTTACATTCCCTGGCTCCTGGACATGGTTGATCCTCTCTGCTGGTGGTACTTTCACATCACCCACACTCGCTGCTCTACCTCTTTCTTATGCTGGATTGACAATCTTTTGCCTGGTATATGCTATTTGTGAAGATGGTGGACCTTGGGCCCTGAGGTGTTCTATTGGGTCTCTCTATCTTCCCTCTACAGTCCGCTTATACCCACGACTCGGCCACCATGTCCTAGCGGCAGGGGCGTACACTGCACTGAGCCACGTCTCTGTGGGATGATTCCCCTTCTGTCTTATTTAATTTCTTCCCTTCCCAGTTGGGGGTTCCCTGGGTGGGTCTGGGGTTGGTGTGGGTGGTGGGGGTCCTTTGGGTTTTGTTGCCTCTCCTTCAAGGCTTGTTGTTGTGCTTGTTTATTGACCTGCTCTGCACCGTGCCATTTGAAACACTGCTCTCTGTACAGCACATCATGTCATGCGCTTCTCAGGTTCCCCTTTTATACCTGGCCTTATCCGGCATTCACCCTCTCGACATAGCTCCATGACGGCCACTACACTCTGGACTTGGAATGTCCGCGGCCTGAACGATCATCGGAAGGCCTGCCTGGTACATGCCCACCTCATTTGCCACAAAGTTGGCATCTGCTTCCTTCAGGAAACTCACTTGCTTCCCGCCACCACCTCCAAGCTCCATTCTCGGCACTGGGACAAAATCCAGTCCTCCTTCTACTCTAGTTACTCCCACGGGGTGTCTATCCTTTTACATAGAGGGCTCCCCTGGAGCACCACTAAGGCTATTACAGATCCCGAGGGGTGCTTTGTCATTCTGCTTGGTGACCTACTACCCCAACCCCTGATTCTCGCAGCGATTTATGGCCCTAAATCCGATGACCCCGACTTCCTTGCACAGGTATGGCGACACATTTCCTCCCTGGGCCCGCTGCATTGTTATGGGGTGGCGATTTCAACATCACTCCCTCAGCATCCCTGGATCGCTCTGGGCCCCGCGCTTTGCACCCACGCTCCACTTCACTCTAGCGCTCCATCTTGGACGATAATTCCCTGTTGGATGCATGGCGCCATTCCCATCAGGCTGTGTGCGAAGGCACCAGCGTCACGGGCACTTCTGGCTGCTGGTCCCGCTTGGACCCGTGGATAACCACTTACGATGCATATACATGGGCCACCTCGGTTGAGCACATGGCGCATACTCTTTCAGACCATGCCCCTGTGAGCCTCTGCCTGCTCCCCCCAAGTGCCCCTAAGCGTATGTTCGCTTGGCGCCTGCCCCCCCACTCGCTTCGCAACTCGGTGTTTTGGCCAAAATTCAAAATGTGAGTGAGAACTATTTCGAACCTAATTCCGGCTCAGTGGATTCGCCTTCCACACTTAGGGAGGATTTCAAAGTGGTGGTTCGGGGTGAATGTATCTCCAAACAGTCGGAGTTTTGCGATCTATCCGTGGCACACTCGAGCGCCTTGAGGGTGAGATTAAGGCCCATGATTCTCTGCACTCTTCCAACCCCCTCCCCGACACTCTTGCACAGCTCCGAGGTAAACTCGCTGAATTCGAACAGGAGGCTGACAGGGATCTCTCCTTTCTGGGTAGGGAGGCGAGCCACTACACAGAGGGTGACCACCCTGGCAAGACCTTAGCCAACCTTCTGCTACGGCTCCATGCTGCCTCCTACATTACGGTGCTGCGGGACGGTGATCCAGAACGCACTACCTACCTCTCCCACCGAGATCATTTCGCGGGTCACCACTTTTTACACTCAACTTTACACCGCTGGGACTGCGCCACTGCATGATCTCTTGGATCAATATTTTGACACCGGTGAGCTCCTCTGGTTGGGCAATAGTCACCGGGAATACCTCAACGAGCCCTTCTCTGAGGAAGAAATCCTTGCTGCCATTAATAGCCTGCCCGGGGATAAGGCCCCGGCTCGGACGGTTTGCCTGCTTCTTTCTATAAAACATTTGCGTGCCTCATCTTGCCGCTATGTATAACTACTCCTTTGAGTCTAGCTACTTCTCTTGAAACCAGACAAATCCCCTGAACTTCTGGACTCCTATCGCCCCTTATCCCTCATCAACACTGACAATAAGATCTTCGCCAAGCTATTGGCCTCCCGCCTCTCATGCCCCTGATCGCTCGCCTGGATCAGTCCGGCTTTACATCCGGCCGCGCAACGTTGCATAACCTCTGCATGATCTCTGCTGTACTTCATCAGATCAACCCCGCCCTACCGGCCTTGGCGGCTCTCTTGGACACCACCAAGGCCTTCAAAACTCTCGAATGGTCCTTCCTTTTTAGGTCTCGCCTTAGCCAGCGCATGTGTTCCTCTGGCGAGACATTTAGAAGAGTGGGTTTTCAAAAGTGCGACCAGGTGGCATAGAGCGTGTGGTTATGCGCACAATGACGAGCAGAGGCGCCATCTGGCTTTCCTCTCTCGTCATGGTGCACCACTCGCGTCCTTTTTGTCGGGCGCGCGCACCATTCGCATCCTTTTTATTTTATTTTCGTGTGCTTGTTAATCCATTGACTTTTCTTTTCTTTTCGCGTGCTTGTTAATCCAAAGACATTTTAGCAGAATAAAGATTTTGGCACAGAAACGCTTTCCAAGAAATAACAATAAGTAAATATCTTGGTCTACAATATAAAGCAGGAGCGGAAATTACGTCATTAATGCTTTCAGGTTGTGGGCGCAAATCACTAAGCATCTCACATTCCCCCCCGAGAAACCCGCTGTATGCCTGGCATGGGCAGGGAGGGCACGATACTGTAGGCACAGGTCAGCCATTGTTCCTTGTTTGACATGCATCTTCAAGCCAGGCACACATCGTGATATCTTATTTGCGGAGGCTTTGGTGTTTTTTGTACGGGCCAGTTTGAATTAAAGGCCAGAATACTAATGTGGGGACGCGCTGTGATCCGGCCGCTCTATTGTCTGCTCTGAACTCCCAGTGACTCTTCCTTCCTCCGAGGCCTGGAGAGGGGCGGATACCCTCCTGCAGACGCAGCTGGGCGACATCTATTTGTCATCTTACCTCGACAAGTAAATGTACCAAGAAGGAACGCGTCACCGACCAGCCTATGTCTCAAGTACGACTAGCAAACCCAGAGGCCCGGAGGATCGGCCTCTATGAACGGTCAGCTGGGAGGGTAAAAGTACGGGTGTGCGCACTAAGGTGTGTCTCAGTTGTTTCAGCCAGCAGGTAATTAGCATGAGGTTGTTAAGGGCAGATGGTCACAGGGATAAGAAGAACATTGGTTAGAACAAACTTTGTTCTAATTCGCTGAGTTTTAATTTTACTTTATGGCAACATATAGTTCATTTCTTGTATTAGGATTTGGAAACTTACATTTAAATAAAAATGTTCTTCCACCGAACATGCCTCGAGTGCTACACTTTATCATAACAAGCATTGGCATAGCCAATAGGTCTCGCCTTTGGGACCTTATAAGTGTTTAGCCATAATAATAATAAGCACATTTATAAAGCGCCTGGTAACACTAGGACAGTGTGTCCCTGCGCTGCGGTGCAAAACTGCCCATTGACCACTACATCCTATCCTAACCAGGAGAACTAACCAGAAGGGAAGAGATAGGTTTTCAAATGTTTCCCATGCCGTAAGTGAGGGGGCACTTGCTGCCTTCCAGGACATGGCAATACGACGCTTTGCAGGGACAAGTGCCAGACACTAAAAATTCATCAATTCATTTGTTTTTTTGGTTCCCTTCTGCATTAAGGAAGAAAAGAGTGATGTCACTGGGTAGGATGGATTTCGTGATAGAAGAAATACAAGTGGTCAATGATTGACAGTAATACAAGATTACTGGACGTACCCACACCATATGAATAAAGTCCGCCTCAACATATTGGCATCTGGGACATTGTGTTCTTCTGCCTGGGTACATTTTGCCTATTCTGCCTGGGGAGAGGTACATGTGATGCAGGTAGTTGAATTGTGTAAAATGGAACTGGACGTTCCACCTAACTGACTTGATGGACCCAGACATCTCTGCCAAGCAGCGTGTCAGTTCTATTGACAATTGGTCTTCCCACCACTCCTTAAGGGTCAGGAAGCAGGGATCAGAAGGCGCCAGAATCAAGGATTTTGCTGCCTGCTCCTGCGAACCTGCTCATCGTCAGTTTCATCCAAGACAGGGCGATTCCCAGCCGGGCTTGTCACCCCGGCGGATCGCCAGGGCTCATGCTCTAACCCTCCATTGCGCCATCCCCCAGACTCCCCTGCCTGCTTGATCACGCTCCGGGCCTACTGTGCTTGCTCACCTGCCTTACCTGAGTCTTCCTCACGCCTGCCGCCTCAAACACCGAGGTGCCTCCAGTTCTGCGGGGACCCGGTGTGGGCCCTTTTGCCTGGAGCCCATTGGCTCACTCACTTTACTGCTCACCCCTCCAGGTCTTTCCACTCCAGCCTGACCTGACCTGGCCCCCTAAGGCCCGCACAAATACGCTGCTGCTGCACTCCCCTCTCATTGGACTCTTCTGCTCGCCTGGCGGTGGGATCCTCCTGGGTGGCCCGGCTGACCGCGTAGCTCCTCACCTACTCTGAACTGCCTAGCGTGCTGGACTGCTACCACCTCTACTGGCACCCTCTCTCCACTTCTGCCTCTCCTGTCAATTTCAGTCTCACTTGTATTAAAAGGGGGAGCCTCCACTGGTCTGGTGGAAGTGGAAGTTTGGGAGTTTGGATTCCGAGTGAGGGTAGACGTGTCTATCTCGGATTGAACCCTGATTGCTGAGCTCTGATCCCCGGCTGTGTGAAGACTTCCCCCGGCCAGAAGTGGGCAGTGTATGCATAAGGTGATGTATTGAGTTTTGTGGTTATTGCCATTGTGATGTGCGCCAGTGGCTGTGATCGTTTGAGGTGTTTTCTTTGTGGTGTGGGAGGTGCACATCCAGAGTGATCCTCTACTCTGTATATATATATATTTCTGATCTCTTGCAGGACGTACAGTGTATCTTATCTTATATCAGTTATTGCTTGTTTATTTTAATCAGTATTATAGTTTGCTCAGTTATTGATTCATGCCTTTAGATTATAAGTTTGCTACATATATTTGAATCTAATGCATTTGGTATCTGAGACAGCCTTTCTTTAGAGTATTATGTAATAAACCCCAAGCCTTATTCTAAAATTCTTATTCTTATTCTTAGTCTTTGCATTTTGTTAAATAAAACTCCTTTTCCAAAGGTGCAGTTTGTTTTGTGTTGCAGTCTTGCTGTGCCAGGGGTGGTAAGACATGCTTAAAGTGTATATTATTCAAAGGTTTAATGATATATTTGCCTCCCAGGTGGGAGTGCAGTGATTGGGTGTGGCTTATTGGCGAGAAGCCACATTCAAAACAAGCTGCCAGAGAAAAGGGAGAAATTTGTCACCAGGGAACTCGATCTCCTTCTACCCTGATTATACAATGGCGGTCCAGGCTGCTCGTCGCAAATTTCTCCCGGCTAAACGTGTGCTGCAAAAACACGACGTATCTTACTCTTTGGCATATCCAGTCAAGCTGCGCGTCCATCACGGCTCGCAAGGGCACACTTTCCCGGAAACAAAGGCGGCTATGGCCTACGCCAAGAAACTGGACAAACCACATCGCTCCTCCACTCCTTCCAACTCTCAGGCGGCCGCGAACGGCGATCTCAGTGACAATGACTGATAACAACCCTTGCTCATGTACTCTGATTTCCTGCATTGTGTGACACAAACTTGCCTGGGCTGGATCGGGTTCCTGATGCCGCCCCACCACCCATCTGTTGGCCCCCACTCGCCACCTTTACATTCCCTGGCTCCTGGACATGGTTGATCCTCTCTGCTGGTGGTACTTTCACATCACCCACACTCGCTGCTCTACCTCTTTCTTATGCTGGATTGACAATCTTTTGCCTGGTATATGCTATTTGTGAAGATGGTGGACCTTGGGCCCTGAGGTGTTCTATTGGGTCTCTCTATCTTCCCTCTACAGTCCGCTTATACCCACGACTCGGCCACCATGTCCTAGCGGCAGGGGCGTACACTGCACTGAGCCACGTCTCTGTGGGATGATTCCCCTTCTGTCTTATTTAATTTTTTCCCTTCCCAGTTGGGGGTTCCCTGGGTGGGTCTGGGGTTGGTGTGGGTGGTGGGGGTCCTTTGGGTTTTTTTGCCTCTCCTTCAAGGCTTGTTGTTGTGCTTGTTTATTGACCTGCTCTGCACCGTGCCATTTGAAACACTGCTCTCTGTACAGCACATCATGTCATGCGCTTCTCAGGTTCCCCTTTTATACCTGGCCTTATCCGGCATTCACCCTCTCGACATAGCTCCATGACGGCCACTACACTCTGGACTTGGAATGTCCGCGGCCTGAACGATCATCGGAAGGCCTGCCTGGTACATGCCCACCTCATTTGCCACAAAGTTGGCATCTGCTTCCTTCAGGAAACTCACTTGCTTCCCGCCACCACCTCCAAGCTCCATTCTCGGCACTGGGACAAAATCCAGTCCTCCTTCTACTCTAGTTACTCCCACGGGGTGTCTATCCTTTTACATAGAGGGCTCCCCTGGAGCACCACTAAGGCTATTACAGATCCCGAGGGGTGCTTTGTCATTCTGCTTGGTGACCTACTACCCCAACCCCTGATTCTCGCAGCGATTTATGGCCCTAAATCCGATGACCCCGACTTCCTTGCACAGGTATGGCGACACATTTCCTCCCTGGGCCCGCTGCATTGTTATGGGGTGGCGATTTCAACATCACTCCCTCAGCATCCCTGGATCGCTCTGGGCCCCGCGCTTTGCACCCACGCTCCACTTCACTCTAGCGCTCCATCTTGGACGATAATTCCCTGTTGGATGCATGGCGCCATTCCCATCAGGCTGTGTGCGAAGGCACCAGCGTCACGGGCACTTCTGGCTGCTGGTCCCGCTTGGACCCGTGGATAACCACTTACGATGCATATACATGGGCCACCTCGGTTGAGCACATGGCGCATACTCTTTCAGACCATGCCCCTGTGAGCCTCTGCCTGCTCCCCCCAAGTGCCCCTAAGCGTATGTTCGCTTGGCGCCTGCCCCCCCACTCGCTTCGCAACTCGGTGTTTTGGCCAAAATTCAAACTGTGAGTGAGAACTATTTCGAACCTAATTCCGGCTCAGTGGATTCGCCTTCCACACTTTGGGAGGATTTCAAGGTGGTGGTTCGGGGTGAATGTGTCTCCAAACAGTCGGAGTTTTGCGATCTATCCGTGGCACACTCGAGCGCCTTGAGGGTGAGATTAAGGCCCATGATTCTCTGCACTCTTCCAACCCCCTCCCCGACACTCTTGCACAGCTCCGAGGTAAACTCGCTGAATTCGAACAGGAGGCTGACAGGGATCTCTCCTTTCTGGGTAGGGAGGCGAGCCACTACGCAGAGGGTGACCACCCTGGCAAGACCTTAGCCAACCTTCTGCTGCGGCTCCATGCTGCCTCCTACATTACGGTGCTGCGGGACGGTGATCCAGAACGCACTCCCTAGCTCTCCCACCGAGATCATTTCGCGGGTCACCACTTTTTACACTCAACTTTACACTGCTGGGACTGCGCCACTGCATGATCTCTTGGATCAATATTTTGACACCGGTGAGCTCCTCTGGTTGGGCAATAGTCACCGGGAATACCTCAACGAGCCCTTCTCTGAGGAAGAAATCCTTGCTGCCATTAATAGTCTGCCCGGGGATAAGGCCCCGGCTCGGACGATTTGCCTGCTTCTTTCTATAAAACATTTGCGTGCCTCATCTTGCCGCTATGTATAACGACTCCTTTGAGTCTAGCTACTTCCCTCTTTCACTCCGCGAGGCCCTGCTGACACTTCTCTTGAAACCAGACAAATCCTCTGAACTTCTGGACTCCTATCGCCCCTTATCCCTCATCAACACTGACAATAAGATCTTCACCAAGCTATTGGCTTCCCGCCTCTCATGCCCCTGATCGCTCGCCTGGATCAGTCCGGCTTTATACCCGGGCGCGCAACGTTGCATAACCTCCGCACGATCTCTGCTGTACTTCATCAGATCAACCCCGCCCTACTGGCCTTGGCAGCTCTCTTGGACGCCACCAAGGCCTTCGAAACTCTCGAATGGCCCTTCCTTTTTAGGTCTCGCCTTAGCCAGCACATGCGTTGCTCTGGCGCACGGGTACTCACAAACTTTCTCTCGGGGCCAAATTTACAGTGTGGTTTGTTTCCGAGGGCCGCACCGGTGGGGGCGGGGTCAGTGGGGAAGGGGGAGGGGCTAGATCAACAAAAAACCTATGACCATGAGGTTGATCACAGGTCCCTGCAGCAGATGCCTTCTTCGACTGCGCCACCACACCCGGCATACACACATCTATCTCGCTCCCTCTCTCCCTCCCTTTCACTCTCGCTCTCTCTCCCTCCATCCCTCTATCGCTCCCTCTCTCTCCCTCCCTCTTTCTCTCCATCCCTCGCTACCTCGCTCTCCATCCCTCGCTCCCTCCCTCGCTCCCTCCCTCTCTCCCTCCCTCCCTCGCTCTCTCTCCCTCCCTCTCTCTCCATCCATCTCTTGCTCTCTCTCTCGCTGCCTCTCTCCCTCCCTTGATCCCTCTCTCTCTCCCTCCCTCCCTGTCTGTCTCTCACTCCCTCTCTCTCACTCCCTCTCTCCCTCACTCCCTCTCTCCCTCACTCCCTCTCTCCCTCTCTCCGTCTCTCCCTCCCTCTGTCTCCCTCCCTCTCTCTGTCTCTCTCTCTCTCTCTCTCACTCCCTCCCCCTCTCACTCCCCGCCCACACTCCCACGCCCACACTCCCTCACCCACACTCCCTCCGTCGCCCTTACTCCCTCCGTCACCCTCACTCCCTCCGTCACCCTCACTCCCTCCGTCACCCTCACTCCCTCCGTCGCCCTCACTTCCTGTTACCCTCACTCCCTGTTACCCTCACTCCCTCTGTTACCCTCACTCCCTCTGTTACCCTCACTCCCTCCGTCACCCTCACTCCCTCCGTCACCCTCACTCCCTCCATTGTCCTCCTCTGTCTCCCTTTCTCTTTCTCCCTTTCTCTGTGTCCCTCTCCCTCCCTTTCCCTCTTCCCTCTCTCTATCTCTCTCCCTCTGTCTCCCTCTCTTTCCATCCCTCCCTCTGTCTCTGTCCCTCGACCTCCCTCTGTCACCCTCTGTCATCTCACCCTGCCTGTGTGTCAGCCCTGGGTGAGACAGCTTCCTGACACACACAGCCGCACCCAAGCCCTTCACAGGTCGTTAAAGGCCATTTGCATGCTAATGAGGCTTTGTTGTATTCCACCTCTTCTTAGGCCCCTGCAGCTCCACTCTGGCTAAGTGAGAATCTGCTGACCCTGGCCCCCACAGAGCAGCAGAGACTCTCAGAGTCGCGCTGCAGCAGACAATCTTTAAAAGAAAGAAAAAAAATACATTGGTAGGATGTCTGCAAGGTCCGCGGGCCACCAGGGAAGGCTTGCGTGTGGTTATGCGCACAGTGACGAGCAGAGGCGCCATCTGGCTTTCCTCTCTCGTCATGGTGCACGCACAACGCACACCACTCGCCAGCCTGCTTTCACTTTTCCTGGCACGCACGCACGCACCACTCGCGTCCTTTTTGTCGGGCTCGCGCACCATTCGCATCCTTTTCATTTTCTTTTTGCGTGCTTGTTAATCCAAAGACTTTTTAGCAGAATAAAGAATTTGGCACAGAAACGCTTTCCAAGAAATAACAATAAGTAAATATGTTGGTCTACAATATAAGCAGGAGCGGAAATTACGTCATCAATGCTTTCAGGTTGTGGGCGCAAATCCCTAAGCATCTCACACTCCCCCCGAGAAACCCGCTGTATGCCTGGCATGGGCAGGGAGGGCACGGTACTGTAGGCACAGGTCAGCCATTGTTCCTTGTTTGATATGCATCTTCATGCCAGGCACACATCGTGATATCTTATTTGCTGAGGCTTTGGTGTTTTGTACGGGCGCATGTTGGGCCAGTTTGAATTAAAGGGCAGAATGCTAATGTGGGGACGCGCTGTGATCCGGCCGCTCTATTGTCTGCTCTGAACTTCCAGTGACTCTTCCTTCCTCCGAGGCCTGGAGAGGGGCGAATACCCTCCTGCAGACGCAGCTGGGCGAGATCTATTTGTCATCTTACCTCGACAAGGAAATGTACCACGAAGGAATGCGTCACCGACCAGCCTATGTCTCAAGTAGACTAGCAAACCCAGAGGCCCGGAGGATCGGCCTCTATGAGCGGTCAGCTGGGAGGGTAAAAGTACGGGTGTGCGCACTAAGGCAGGGGCGGCTCTAGGTTCATGGTGGCCCTGGACAGGGAGCGTAGGTAGGGGGCCCCGGAAGAGGGGGACCGGGCGGGGCGGAGCGCGGAGGCCAGTGAAGAGGGGCGGTCAGGGTGTTTGGAAGTGGAACAGAGCCGGAGGCCGCCAAATTCCTGCCACTGGGGCCGCCACGCATATATGTATCCATCCTCAGAGGATTATTATATTAAGGATATATATTGGCGTGGTGGCCCCTGGGGTTTGGTGGCCCTGTGCAGGTGCACAGCTTGCACATGCCTAAGGCCGCCCCTGACTAAGGTGTGTCTCAGTTGTTGCAGCCAGCAGGTAATTAGCATGAGGTTGTTAAGGGCAGATGGTCACAGGGATAAGAAGAACATTGGTTAGAACAAACTTTGTTCTAATTCGCTGAGTTTTAATTTTACTTTAGGACAACATATAGTTCATTTCTTGTATTAGGAAACTTACATTTAAATAAAAATTTTCTTCCACCGAACATGCCTCTAGTGCTTCACTTTCTCATAACAAGCATTGGCACAGCCAATAGGTCTCGCCTTTGGGACCTTATAAGTGTTTAGCCATAATAATAATACGCACATTTATAAAGCGCCTGGTTACACTAGGCCAGTGTGTCCCCGCGCTGCGGTGCAAAACTGCCCATTGACCACTACACCCTATCCTAACCAGGAGAATTAACCAGAAGGGAAGAGATAGGTTTTCAAATTTTTCCGAAAGGTACCCTCCGAATCCTCCAACCGGAGACTCAAGGGGCGTTTGTTCCATTGATGTGCGGCCACGAAACGGAAGGAGCGACCACCCATCCATGCTCTCTTAAAGGCCGGAACACACACCTGTCCCGTCCCACATGATCTAAGTTGGCGGGTTGGAGAATAGAGAGTAAGTAGGTCAAACAAATATAATGGGCCTGTCCTTTGAATGATACGGTGGCAGATGCACAGTGCATTGAGCAAGACTCTCTCCCTTATCGGCAGCCAGTGGAGGGAAATCAACGCCCTCCTAGACGAGGCGCTCCTCGGGAGCATAAGAACCAGACGCGCTGCTGGTGCCTCCGTAATAAGCCTATTCATGTTTTCGCATGCGCTTTTCCCATGCAACAGTTAATGTTGTTGCAGTAAGGATATATTGTGCTGCATAACTAAATACTTAAAAGGTCCCAAAGGCAAGACCTATTGGCTATGCCAATGCTTGTTTATCTTCTACCCCGTCTTGGCTTTAGCCCGGTTTATCTGCGCATAGTCAACTCCTTTATATACCCTCCCGGTGGCTCGCCTCCGAATCAACAGTCAAATTTCTGAACCCATTTATGTCTCGAGAGGAACCAGGCAGAGGTGCCCACTCTCACATTTGCTTTTTGCTGTGGCCAGAGCCCCTTGCAGCCCAGCTCCGGCAGCATCACACTCAGAGGGGCCTAGGATTCGCAGCCCGTGCTCTGGTTGTCTCCATGTATGAAGACGATGTTACGATCTACGCCCGTCATCCTCAGGAGAACCTCGCCCCCATGATCCTTAAGGTGGTGCATTTCGGAATCTATCCGGCATTCAGGTTAATTGGAGTAAGTCCATTCTCTTCCTCTTGACGGACGCCACTGTCCCCTTCACCCTCAGACTAACCTTTCATGGGGGCATCAGGATCCATCAGATATCTGGGCGTTTGGCTCAGTAGGGATGTGGATGAACTTTTGAAAGCCAATTTTGGTTGGGCGGTCGGGTGGCTTGAGACCAAAATACCCTTATGGTGGCCCCTACCTCTATCCTTGGCGGGGCATACCGCCATAGCTTAGATGGTAGTGCTCCCAAAATTCTTATATTTCTGAATGTGCCTGTTCTTCTCACAGCCCACTTCTTTCGTACTCTCCGTTCCCTCATCATCTCCCTCGTCTGGGCAGGACGTCAGCCTAGGATAGCGTATGATATCATCACGCTCCCCCTCGTGTGTGGTGGGATGGGAGCCCTGGATTTTAAACTATATGCCCTCAGTGCCCAAGCCAGCTTCCTCCACTTCTGGTTGCAGCAGACGCCTTTTCAGCCTCACCTTGTGGTCCTCCTCCCCCTACAGACTGCCATCTTTGCCCATGCCAAGCTATGACGCAGAGAAATTGACACAGTAGAGACCCTGCGCTGGGCCTGGGGCAGTCTTCGGAAATACTCTGGCTCAAACTTGCTCTCCGCCGGTGCCATGCCTATCGCATATCACCCAGCAAGCCGGGCTGAAGACGGCTGAAATGCCAGAAACCGGTCCTCGGAAGCTTGTTTCCGGTCCAGGTAAGGCATGGCTTGGCAGTTCGGGTTGGACTGTTCCCATGAGGCACAGGGTCAGACTGATTTGCATATGGCCATGTCTGAACTGGGGTGGCAGAGTGGGCTAAAGAACGATGATGGATTAAACCCAGATCTGTTGACTGGGTGTGAGTGTGTGATTGGTTTAGATGCTCCGTCCATCACCACCCCCTTTTGTATCGCATATCACCCAGCATTCCCCTTGCTGCACATAGCTGGAATGGCGAAACGCGCGGCTGACGTGGGTTTACCCACCTTATCTGACCTATAGCCCAACTGTTGTTTTTTTCTCACTACCAGCCAAATCTGGCCCAAAGAATACACTGCTTTTTTATCAGCTCTGGGCATCTTGTCGGGATTTACACCCCACATTCCCGCAGCCCCCCCTTTCGATGTCTGCCATTGACCTGACATATACCTCCTCCTCTCCCCTCAAATTGGTCTCTCGGCTCTATGCCACCACGCCAGCAGCCTCTTCAATATCCGCCAATCGCGCCTGCATCGCCTGGAGCGAGGACCTGAGCATCAATCTCCCACAGGAGGACTGGCTGTACTGCTGTAAGCAGACTAAACGCTTATCTCCCAACTACCGCCTGCACCTCATACACTTTAAATATTTGCACCGGCTGTATCGCTCCCCTGCTCAGCTATTTAGAATGGGGCTAGGCCCTAGTGACAGATGCCGCCGGTGTTCAACTCCGGCGACAGACTTCTCCCATCTTGCTTGGCTGTGTCCTCTGGTTTCTACATCCTGGCGCGATGTATGCTCAATCATTACAGAGATCACCTCTCCGCCTGTCCTCCCAGATCCCAAGACCTGCCTGCTCGGCGGGGCACTGCCCTGACACCACCCGCCGACTCACGGCCATGCTGCTAGATCTCGCTCGTCGCAGAGTTGCTATACATCGGGGTCGCAGGCCCGCACCCAAGGCAGATGCCTGGCTCGAGGATACTGTGCGATGTCAGACGCTCCTATCAGAATTCTGGGAACTGACACCAGTTACAGGTCGGCCGCACGACATCTGGGCCCCCCCCCCCCCTTGTTTCATACCTTCTCTCCCAGAGCGCCTCTCCCTTTGCAAACGCTCCCCGCCGGCACTCCGCCCATGAGGGCTGCTGGTGCTGGTCCATAGGTCCTCCTCCCCCCCTTCTGCACTCTTTACGCCTATATTCCGCCCCATTTGATATTCCTAGCTGCCCTCTCCTGCTCCGCACCTTGTCATATGGTCCTACATTCCACAAGTGCCCTTATTGTCTTACTGACTATGTTTATGACTGATGTGATGTTTCTGATTGCGAGCCAAATAAAGGAAGACTGGGCTGTTCCTGGGGGGTCAAACAGTCACAAGGAAGTGGGGGGGGGGCGAGTGCTCAAAGGAGAACTACCCCTGGGTATCCATTTTGTTGGATATAATGGCCTCACACACCCTTGCAGGTGTCATGCTTCATCATAGGCAATGCTCCTCGTTGGGTAGGCGGTGCAATTCCCAACGGGCTACACCTCTAAGAGGGGCTCTTTGGCGGAGATCTTTTTATCCAACTGCCTATGGGCGAAGTGGGAGTGTGGGGCCAGAACAGGGTAGACGGTGGGGGTAAAATGAAGCAGAAGGTACCAGAAATCAATTTTATTCTGGTGGTCCTTTGCCTCAATTAAAAATAGAGATTAGTCTGTACTCACTGGAACTTAGGTTTCCACGCGCAAGACAGTACTAAAGTGTAGGAAGTGTGGTCAAGATGTTTCTGATTGCGCCTGTCATTTGCTGCAGTACTATTGGATTACCTTGTAACCTGATGTGCATGATTTCCAATAAAGGTCTTTGAAACACCCCACCCCCCAAAAAAAACATGGCCACAGCGGAATCATAAAGGATCTGAATACACCTGCAAAACCCCCGTTTCTGTAGGAAACCCTATAAATACCGCCACCACAGGGAGCCAAACGACTTCTCAATGTCTAAAGAGGCAACCAAGCATTGTCTGTTCTGCGTGCCTAGCAGTGTTAGAAGTGGGCGGGGACGGAAGGGCACGGCGTGCCCCTACTTCTAAAAATGATGCTAGTCCGTTCCCCTACTTCTTGGTTTTGAAAGAGCACCGGGACTGTAGGAATAGGCATACTTTAAAATGACACCTTTTTTTTCCACTCAACGTGATTATTAACGAAGGCCTCTGCAGGGCGCCCGACCTCCTCCCCTTCCCCTCGGTATCTAAGGGGCCTGCAAAGTGAGACTGAAAGGGCCATCAGTGTAGCATAGCGCGAAAGCGGCTACCTCTGATGGCCCTGCGGCTGCCCCCGTGATTCACACCTCATTTATGAGGACACTGCCTGCCTGCCCCCACTGCAACCTGTGACAATGGTCACATCAGGATTCTTTGGTGTCAAGCAGACTGACGGACGCCACCTGGGGGTGACTTGCTATGAATCTGCTCTCCAGCCAGCCACTGAAAAGCTGACCCAGCCCCACCAGCCTCTCCTGGAAATGACTCTCCGTGCCAGCCCAGAGGTCCCCGACCCCTCCTTTACAGCTCTGCCCTTTCTCTGAACCGGGGCCTGCATGGGGAGCCTGGACTGCCTCTGAAGCCGAACTCCACAAACATCAAGTAAGTAGGGGGAATAAAATACCTGGTGCATTTTGTTTAATAAACAGAAAATGTCAATTTTCTTATCTGCTGTTTTTTTATGTTATTTTTTTCACTGTGTAGTGCCCTGCTCAGAAGCCAGTGCAGTTGGCGGCACCACCCATGCCAGGCTCACTGCGAGCATCTAAAATTCATACATGTCAATAGGCCCGATTTGGGCGGGAGACGCCCAACTTTTAAAGCCAAAACCAGCTTTATTTCTGCAGCCTGCGGCCTCTGCTTTTGCAGAAGTCAATGGGGAAAATCCATTCTTCCGTTTATTTTAAACAAATCTCCCTCTTTACTCTTCTAAAATGTTGGCATTTTGCTCCACCGAAGGGCATCTATCCCGATCTGCCACTGCTCTCTGTGCTGCTGGTAGGGGCCAGACACTGCTGTCCCTGCCTATCTCAATCCAGACGTGCAGCTTAACCTGCAATTACAGTACCGAGGCTCTGCTGATGCCCTTCAAGTCTTTTTTATGCCCTCGCCCTATGTGCCCCCTGGGCAGTTTGCAGTCTATGGATGAAATGCCAGGAAGTGAGGGTGGTGAGGGAGGGCTGGATCTGGGTGTACTAGAAGCAGGGTAATGAGAAATACCAGGAAGTGAGGGGGAGCTAGGGAAGGGCAGGATATGGGTATGGTAGAAGAAGGGTAATGAGTGATGCCAGGGTGTGAGGGGGTGTGAGGGGAGGCCAGGATGTGGGTATGCTAGAAGCAGGGTAATGAGTGATGCCAGGAAGTGAGGGGGAGCTAGGGAAGGGCAGGATATGGGTATGGTAGAAGAAGGGTAATGAGTGATGCCAGGATGTGAGGGGGTGTGAGGGGAGGCCAGGATGTGGGTATGCTAGAAGCAGGGTAATGAGTGATGCCAGGAAGTGAGGGGGAGCGAGGGGAGGCCAGGATGTGGGTATGCTAGAAACAGGGTAATGAGCGTTGCCAGGACATGAGGGTGGCGAGGAAGGGCTGGGCCCGAGTATACTAGAAGCAGGGTAATGATATGCCAGGAAGTGAGGGGGAGCGAGGGGAGTGCTGGATGTAGGTATGCTAGAAGCAGGATAATTCCAGAGAGCATGGGTGGTGAGGGAGGGTTTGATGTGGGTACGCTAGAAGCAGGGTAATAAGCGATCCGAGGAAGTAAGGGTGAACAAGTGGGTTTGCTAGAAGCAAGGTATTGGGTGATACCAGGAAGTTTGGGTGGCGAGGGAGGGCTGGATCCAGGTATACTAGAAGTAGGGTAGTGAGTGATTCCAGGAAGTGAGGGGAGCGAGAGAAGGCCGGGATGTGAATATGTTAGAACAAGTTTAATGAGTGTTGCCAGGAAGTGAGGGGGAGTGAGGGGAGGCCAGGATGTGGGCATTCGAGAAACAGGGTAATGAGCGTTGCCAGGAAGTGAGGGTTTCGAGGGAGGTCTGGGTGTAGGTATGCTAGAAGCAGGTTAATTCCAGAGAGCATGGGTGGTGAGAAACCGTTCGATGTGGGGACGCTAGAAACAAGGTAATGAGCGATGCGAGGAAGTAAGGGTGAACAAGTGGGTATGTCAGAAGCAAGGTAATGGGTGATACCAGGAAGTTTGGGTGGCGAGGGAGGGCTGGATCCAGGTATACTAGAAGTAGGGTAGTGAGTGATGCCAGGAAGAGAGGGGGAGCGAGGCAAGGCCGGGATGTGAATATGTTAGAACAAGTTTAATGAGTGTTGCCAGGAAGTGAGGGGGAGCGAGGGGAGGCCAGGATGTCGGTATGCTAGAAACAGGGTATGAGCGTTGCCAGGAAGTGAGGGTGGCGAGGGAGGGCTGGGTCTGGGTATGCTAGAAGCAGGGTAATGATATGCTAGGAAGTGAGGGGTAGCGAGGGGAGTGCTGGGTGTAGGTATGCTAGAAGCAGGGTAATTCCAGAGAGCATGGGTGGTGAGGAATGGTTCAATGTTGGGACGCTAGAAGCAGGGTAATGAACAATGTGAGGGTGAACAATTGGGTATGCTAGAAGCAAGGTAATGGGTAATACCAGGAGGTTTGGGTGGGGAGGCTGGGCTGGAGTTGGGTACTCTAAATATAGGGTAATGAGCGATGCCGGGAGGTAAGGTTGAGGAGGATTGAAGGATCTGGGTATGCTAGAAGTTGGGTAATGAGGGATGCCAGGATACAGAGGGGTGAAGAAAGGGCTGAATCTGAGTATGAAGAAGCATGGAAATGAGTGGTGCTAGGAAGTAAGGGTGGAAAGAGGGGAAATTAACCATGTAAGCTAGAAGCTGGGGGAATAAATGATGCTGGGAAGTCGGGGTTCCGAAGGGAGGGCGAGATCCAACTATGGCTAGACCTAGGGTAATGAACGATTCCGGGCAGTAAGGGTGGCGAGAGGAGGGCGGGACCTGGGTGTTCTAGAGTAGGGCAATAATAAGCGGTGCAAGGAGGTAGAGGACGAGGGAAGGGCTGAACCTGTCTATGCTAGAAGCAGGGTAATGATGTCTAAAAAGTAAGGGTAGTGAGGGGATGGTTGGATCTGGATATGCTAGAAGTAAGGTAATTTGGGATACCTTGAAGTAAGGTTAGAAAATAAGGTTTAACTCTAGTAATGCTATAAGCAAGGTAACTAGCAATGCCAGGAAGTAGCGATGGTACAGGAAGGGCTGAATCACTCCTAGAACTAAGGTAAAGAGCAATGCCAGGAAGTAAGGGTGGTCAGAGGAAGGCTGTACCTGGGTATCCTCCAAGTTTTGTAGTGAGTGATTTTAGAAACTAAGCAGGACGAGATGAAGGCTAGATCTAAGTTTGGTAGAAGCATGGCAATAAACTATAACATGAAGTAAAGGTGGTAAGGGAAGAGCTGAAGCTGGGTATGCTAGAAGCAAGGTAATGAGTACCAGGAAGTAAGGGTGGTGATGGGAGGGCTGTATATGGGTATGCTAGATGCATGGTAATGAGCAGTGCTAGAAAGTGAGGATGGTGAGGGGAGAGCTGGCTCCTGACATCCTAAAGGTAAAGTAATTAGTGTTGCCTTAAATAGGGGTGGCAACAGAATGGTTTGATCCTGGGGTGCTAGAAGTAGGGTAAAGGACAATGCCAGGAAGTAAGGTGACAGGAAGGATATACCCTGTATGCAAGGAGTTGGGTAGTTAGCGAAGCCAGAACCTAAGGGTGACGAGATGAGGGTTGGATCTAAGTATGGTAGAAGCATACTAACGACTATGCCAGAGGCTAAGGGTGCAAGGGTAGGGCTGAACCTGGCTATGCCAGAAGCAGGATTTTGTTTAATGCCAGGAAGTGAGAGTGGGCGAAAGCAAAGCTGGATCTGGGTATGTTAGAAGCAGAGTAATGTGCAATGGCAGGAATTGAGAGTGGGGAAGGCCAGATCTGGGTTTGCTGGAATCAGGGTTAAGAGTGAGGCCAAGATGTAGGTTGGTCAGAGGAGGGCTCAACCCTGCTATGCCAGAAGTATGGTAATGAGCGATGCCAGGAAGTAATGGTGGCAAAGAGAGGACAGAACATGGGTATGTATAAAGCAGGGCATTGATCGATGCCAGAATGACGGTGGGAAGGGAAGGCTCGATCTGGGGATGATACACAGAACCCTTGAGGCCAGTCCACCTCACCCATTGGTGCCTCCATTTTGCATTGCAAACTCACCAGGGATTTGCAATGCAGGAAGTGCCAATGAAAGAAACTGCATGGCTCGGAAACAAATGGCTTATGATTCCACTTATAAGCGTATTTGGAATATTGTGTGATTGGAAACATGTCCCACATTGTAAATGAATTAAATATAAACAACTTGTATATTAAACCTCAAATAAACATGTTTATTGATTGTTTGAATTAAATAACGTTATAAGCTGTAACTGATCAGTGAAATGCCAAATGCACTAAAAATTGGTATGTTTTGCTATTTTTAGCCACACCTCTGACTCCGCCCACTAATCTAATCCTCTGCTTATTCCCGCCCCCTGAGTCTCCGCCCACAGTTCCCCTACTTTTCTGTCCCCACTTCGACCACTGGTGCCTAGTACATGATTAAACGACGGATATTTGGGACATGTTCCTACCCAGAATGCACCCATTCTGGTCCAGATGGATAACCATAACCACCATTGGGGCCAATCGATTGTCCAAAACCCTCCGAACACCTTGTAATCAAGGCTGAGTGGAGCGAGTGGACATCGGGATGCTACCTCAAGCAGGTCTCTCACAGGTTTCGGAACCACCATGATCAGGGCCACTCGCATGCTATTCGAAAAGTTACTGTGCTCCTTGGCTTGTCCATACTATTTCAATAACCGTGGGGCTAAAAGAGCACGGTACAAGACAGACCTAAATAGGTAGGCCATCAGTATCAGGTGGCTTACTTCTGGCTGCGTGTTTAATGGCGAATGAAACCTCCTCAAGAATCAGGAGTGTCTCCAAGCTGCAATTGCTCAGTGTAGAGGGATTGTGCTCCCCGGATAGGAGTGGACCTTTCAAGCTTTAAATCTGTAACACAATTGAAGTCTCCACACAATAGGGCGGACTGACCCATGAAGCACAGGGTCAAGGCTGATTTGCATATGGCCATGTCTGACCTGGGGTGGTGTGGAGTGCAAAGAAAACGATGGATTTAGGCCCAGATCTCTACTGGGGTGAATGTATGACATTGTTCTGCATTCTGTCCATCAATTGTTGTTTTTGCATGTCATCCCAAGTGGGCTGGGTATGCTGAGACGTGAGTCCCATGCTTTCCACACCACTGGAGTCAAGCTATCCAGGCTGATAGCCAGAAACCGGTCCTTGGATGCTTGATTCCGGTCCAGGAAAGACATGGCTTGGTAGTTCGGGCTGGACTGTTCCCATGAGGCACAGGGTCATGGCTGATTTGCATATTGCCATGTCTGAACTGGGGTGGCGTGAGTGCAAAAAAAACTATGGATTTAGGCCCAGATCTCTGTACTGGGGTGAATGTATGACATTGTTCTGCATTCTGTCCATCAATTGTTATTTTTGAATTAAAAAAGGGCTCGTTAGTGAGGCTAAAAAGAGGGGTTGGCCCACATTATGAATCTACAGCCCTGTCAAGGTGAGAGGATACTCATCTAATATGCCCTCCATAATAAGATACTGGCCGTCCGGATGAATTAAGGGGTGTTCTGAAACAAACGGGACTACCGGGGCCATCCAGAATAGGACCCCCGGCAGAGGCAGTGGTGGAGGCCCCCCAGGGCTTACACAATTTCAGGAGCTCCCTCGCTGTGGAGTGTGTAAAGTAGGCAAATTGACTGTTCTGCTGTTTCGAATAAGAATGGCTATTGTGTCGATTGCTATAGATGCCAATGCCCCACATTCCATGTGAGTAGGTTACGTGTCTGGTAAGCGGTCCAATATGTGATCTACATCATGAGGAGGTGCAATAGCAAACAGGTCGGGCAAAAAAACAATCATTCACCAACAAACCCCAAGCCACCCAATCAGTAACAGTCAGACACTGCCATCAATGATTTGGCAACTAGTGCAATCTTCTTGACAATTTTCTTGGGGGGATGGGGGTCTGCGGGGGTCCAATACAGTAATCGAGAGGTCTTCAAACTGTGGGGCGCACCCCCCTGGGGGTCCATGGATGGTTTCCAAGAGGGGCACGAATGCCTCTGCAGCCTTATTTATCTGCTGCATTTCCTGGCTGTTTTCATTTACAGGCATTCTGGAGTGCTGTGACGGAGGTCACCGAGTGTCAATAAGTGGCCTAAAGGAAAAGAACTAACTAGTCTGAGTATTTTGATTTTTCTCTGTCAGCTAACTATATTTGAAATAATGAGCAAACTGATTCCCTGAAATATAAAATCAAGTTGCATTACACACAGTCTGTCATAGGCTGCTGCAAAATGATGCAGTGTTTGAAACAAACACTTTACTACAAAACATAGCCTTTAGTCATAAGTGATCAGACTGCCCCTAATGTAAGCATTTTCTGAAGGAAAACACCCTTAAATACCTCTAAAAAAACATTGTCACTTTGACGCATTAAGCAGGGCCATTGGAACTATGTGACAAGAGAGGACCAAATTATGCAACATGATTGATTAAATTATGCAGCAAGAAAAGGTAAATTACGCAGCATAATCTGTCACATTTTGTGGTTAGCTTTATTTCATTTTTAGTCGTGGTAAAGCTGAGGTGAAATATTGTACCAATTTAAGACTCAAATATATCAATAAGCAACTGCAAGATGACCAATCAACCTTTATTAAGGGCCTTCTACTGCTCTGGAACACGTCACCAGCCACGTTTTAAGTAATTTTCGATCCCTTTGAACTAGAATCACATTTTTTCGTTAAAATCTGCAGATTATGCAGCAGATGACGGTTTATGTAGCAAATGTGGTAAATCTATAGCAATGCAGAAAACGCTTCCGACTCAGAAACGTATAATTCCAGTGGCCCTGGAATGAAGTGACGAATCAATTAATGGTTGGTAAGAGGATGGAGTGTAACAGCCATACTGCCCAACCTTGAAGCTGGGGAACAAGGTTAGAGTCTTGACGGGAGGCTCAAGCAGCCTGTGACTCTGTAATGCCACTGGTGCTCATGTAAAGTGCTCTGAAACCTTCGGGTCGGGTACGCGCTATATAAGTGCCTGGTCTCTTCTTTAAGTGTTTGCACTACCACCCCACCCTTGCTTTCGAGCCAAGGTACCTCAAGTCTGCACCACCCATTCAGGGGCAGTTGTTTTTGTGAAAGGTGAATCCAGCGGGCAGCAGGGGGGAAGTCATAGGGGTCCAATTCAGATGCAGAGCTCTGGTCCTCTTGACCCCTGGGACCTCAGAGTAATGGTCCAGGAAAAAGAGGAAAGAGTGAGATTCATAAATATAGTCAGCGAGACGGTCCAGAAGAGAAAGCCCTGTGTGGGAGCTCCATTTTTATGGTTAAAAATGGCCAGAGATCGCTTTTTCGGAGAGATACCCCAAGGAAGAGGTCGACCTAAGGGAGCCTTTATTTATATATAAAAAGGGTCATCCATGAGTGCAGCAGGTAATGCGGTCAGGTGTGTGAGTGGCCACTTACACACAATTATGGCCATCTTACCATGAAGTGGAGTAGGTTCCCATTTTCCTTGTTAGTATCAGAGCCCAGGTTACCCTTGCGCCTTGAGACCCTCTGGGTGAGTAGTGCGCTATATAAATGCCTTGATTGATTGATTGCTGCTTTTTAACACGAAGGTGCAGAAAGAATCACTGGCACTGCAGGTGCAGTGGTATGAGGAGTAGTGCGCTATATAAATGCCTTGATTGATTGATTGCTGCTTTTTAACACGAAGGTGCAGAAAGAATCACTGGCACTGCAGGTGCAGTGGTATGAGGAGTAGTGCGCTATATAAATGCCTTGATTGATTGATTGCTGCTTTTTAACACGAAGGTGCAGAAAGAATCACTGGCACTGCAGGTGCAGTGGTATGAGGAGTAGTGCGCTATATAAATGCCTTGATTGATTGATTGCTGCTTTTTAACACGAAGGTGCAGAAAGAATCACTGGCACTGCAGGTGCAGTGGTATGAGGAGCCATCTAAACCTTAATTATGGCTGTATACTATCCTTCCTTCTTTGCATTCGGGCCCACTATACACTGGTCAGTGTTGATTTGGGCCTCAGCGCAGTAGCCCACAGTAGGGGAAAATGAATGCAGGGGGGAAAACTTTTGTTTGGCCTCAGAGATGGCAGAGAAGGGGGTGTGGCTAGATGGGACTCCATGTTTTTAACAAACGGCAGAGGAGACGGTCTTCTTTGCCAGGCACTGGCTAACATTAGTGAAGCAGGTTCAGCCGCACTGGGGCCCAGGGGTCAGAGGGGCTCCCTTAAACACAATTAAGACGGTTCCACTTTATAAAAGATGCATGGGAGTTTATTTTCTAACATTAGGACCAAGGGCACCATTGCAGATAAAGGAAGACCACACGTGGGAGCTCTTTCTTTCTGAAAGGGCCTGTTTTAAGAAGAGTGATGGTCCGGCACAGTGGCGGAGGGGTATAAGAGGCAGAGGAGATGGCCTGCTACTCAGGACTGAAGTCATCATTTGTGCAGCAAGTGTAGTTGCTTTGAGGTCCAGTAGTGCGAGGGGCTCACAACACCTCAATTATAGGAGGCAGTATTTTGGGGTCAATAACTGCTTTTGTTTGATTCATTTGCGGTTTTTGAAGTCTCATAATTAGTGTGGTTCATGAGCTATCGAAAAAGTACCTGAAAGGATTTCATAATCCATGCCACCTACACTCAGCCCTTTCCCTCCCACTCACCCAATCCTTGCCGTAAGGGGGGGGGGGGGGCTTGAGATTAAAACATTATGCGGGGGGTGGGGGTCAGAGCAAAAAAGTTTGAAGACCTCTGCAGTGATCACATCACACTTTAGTTCCCCACCAGTGCTACAGGAGAAAGAATACCGCAGCCCCTCGCAGTAGTAAAACAGCTCCACATTCTTAGTTCCCTTCAAGAGGCCAGACATGTAAGAAACATCTTCAAAATGATATATCTTGTGTCAGGCACTCTGCAGGCATTTGGGGGGGGGGGGGGGGGGACACTAGAGGGCTACCTTGTAGTTCCTCTGGTCGGTCGATCTCCTGCAGTGTCATGTATAGCCCTTGTCTCATCAGGTCTGCCTTCTGGGCTGGACAAGGATGCCTGTGCCCCCCTTGCCCAGTGCCACCTGTACTTTTCAGGGTCTGCCACTGTTCGCCTCCTGTAACATTGGGTATTCTAATCCCCTTCTTGAACCATTTGGAAAAAGCACCAATAGTCACCTTGTGTTTCCAGCCAAGTCTGCACCACCATCGACATCAGGAAAACAGTATCTCACTGCCTGGAACTACCTTTAGTTTTGCAGGGAATAACTACGTATTTGACAATCATACATAGGCGGTTTCTCTTCACAGAATGAATCTTGATTTTTTTCATACCTTAACAGTTAATTAAGGAAGAGTGTTTTCCATAGTCCAGGGGCCTTTAGTTCTAAAAAAATAAATTAAAAAAAATAAAGCTGTAGGGTATTGCCCCTTCCCCCCCAAGTTAATCTTGCCACCATGTCAAGAAGAGGCCGTGGGGCGCTCTTTACATGAAAAAGAATTTGGAGATTTCTCTCACTCACACACATACATACATACATACATACCATATGTTAATTATTTAAGAGTCGTTTTGTCTCCAGGGAGAATTTAAGATTAAGAACAATTACCAACAGCTCTGTAAATGTCTCTCTGCGATCTGGCAAGTAGCGCTCTTCGGCCAGTTTGTGCACCAGAGGGCTTGGGTCAGTGGCGCTGTACACATTGGGTTCATCTCCACCTTACCAGTTTTCACTTTAGATCTCTTGGTACAACACTACAAAGAATATACCTGCTGGGTGATCCGCAACCAGGAGGAAGGGGGGTCCCAGTACGACCAGCAACCAGCCCACCACTCACCGAGGGGAGTCAGCAGTGCATGTCTCCCCATCAGAAGGCCTCGTTGGTCGTCAGAGGCCATCAGGCCTGTGAAGAGCATCCATGAACTGCACTGCAGCAGGCTCCTATTAATCTCAGGCTGAGAATCTATCTATGATCAATGCTTAGATGAATCATCTCAGGCAATCAGGGTTTCACATAAGTTGTGATAGTTGTAAGACTAGAGGGAGGGGCACAGTGTGCACATCAGCGTCTCTTGCAGTGAGGGAATCTCTCCCCTCCCAGAGCAGCATCCTTCCCAGAGCATGCAGCTCTGCTAGTCTATGCTCCATGGTGGAAGGGGATTGAGGCCATAATTATCGTGTGGACCTATCAAATCGCGGGGGGCAGATATACAATGCCCGCTCTTGACACCTAAATTCCACATCTCCACTGCACTTCAAATAAATAAGCAAAGGCCTCTGTGTGCGGGCTTTGAAGATTATGGTCCCCCAAGGCAAAGATTGCCCCCCCCCCCCCCCCATCAGAAACCCAATGTTTTATGTGATTACTCATACAGGAGTGGTACCAAGGGTCTAGGTTCCCACGGTCCTTAAGAAGGGCGATAGGGGTACAGCGCAAGACATGTTGACCTATAGAACCCCAGGGACATTACCAACCTTGTGCTCCTAGATGCCGTACTAACTAGAGGCAGGATATATACCTACTAGCCAGGTATTAAACTCTCCACCCGCCCCCTTCTAGACATACACATCATTGTATTGAGACCAAACGCTCGCACATATTTGGGCGCAGCACGCCACCCACAGTGGCTCAGGCTGGACCCAATGATGAAGCATAAAACCATGGGGTAACTCTGGTGGGCGAGTTTGTTTTTTGGCACAATAGTGGAGTATATATTTACTGGGTTCAGTTTTGATTTAGCATTTAGTTTGAGGAGACAGGACTTTCTCCTGTGGTTACCGCAAACATACATGTTGCACACTCGTTTCTAGGAGTGCGTCTTGTCTGACATCCATTGGGTTTGTCTGTGTAGGAGGGACTGCCAATATACAGGACTACTGATTTGATGTAGTCAATCTGGATTATTATAAAGCAGGGCTACTCAACTAGGAGTGTATCAAGGCGCTAAGTGGGTGGGGATCTGCAGTCCAGGGAAGGCAGGGGGGTGTAGATGGCTTTGATTTATTGTGGGAAATTTCAAGAGGTTGTCAAAGGTCTTGCAAGGAGGTTGGTGCAGTCTAAAGATTACGAATAGCTTCACTTCTTTGCCCCTATGAGCTCTGCTGGCTTCTTGGCATCTTTGACTTCTTGGCGGTAGCATCTAATGTTCCCTTAATGAGCAGATGTTGAGGAGCATGAATGACAGTTGGGCTTGGGAAGCACATTTGTACATAGGCAGGGAGGTATGCGGTTGGTTGGGGGGGGGGGGGGGGGGCAGTGAGTCGTGGATGAAGAGTTGCAGGTGACCCAGTGGTAGTACGTAAGAGCTCCCTATGCGATGAGGCAGCAGCTCATGGAGGGCACTTCAGGTTCAGAGCACAAGGAGCTCTTGGAAGTAGCCCAGCAGGCAGAAGAATCAGTTTGTGGGGCAGCCCAGGCTTGCGATAACCCTATAGGTAGGCCTAAGGAGAACATACCGCAGGAAGAAGCAAGGGCATGGGAAGAAACGGGTAAAGAACGAGGAGGAACAAGAACTGGGAGACAGGAAGCAGCGCATGAGGCAGAAGATAGCCGGCGTGAGCCTCAAAGCGCTGGAGCCAGTCTCAGGACTGGCTTAAATCAAGTGAGAGGCCTGTGCACCTGCTTAATAGAGGTGTCACCAAAGCAAGTGGTTGGCTCTCCAGCGATTGTATAATGTTGGTGCCGCTGCCGTTACCCTTTGCTCAGTAACAAACTTCAGATGGGATCATCCACGTGACAATGGATCCATAAGCAGGGCCACTGGATTTACGCAATTGTGCTGCCAAATTTTAGCATAAATGTAGATTTGCCACATAAACCATCATTAGCCACAATCTGCAGATTTAAACAACTTTTGTTTCTAGCTCAATGGTTCAAAGTTACTAAACATGTGATAACCTGTGTTAACACGCAGTGGAAGGCCCATTGCAAAGCCAGGCTGATCACCTGTCGCTTTGTTAGATTTTGGTGTTAAACTAGTACTGAGGTGCAGCCAATTACAAGTTTAAAAATTAGAAAGGAAGTAATACTATTCTTAAATGTGCCGCATAATCTGCCCTCTACTACTGCAAAACTCCAGTGGCCCCGTCTGTAAACTCGTAATTCACTCAAATAGTAAGACAGAGAATCTAAGGTATGATCAGGACTTGAGCTTCAACAATCCTTTGATACGAGCCATTGACATGCACCAATGAATGGTCATCTGGCCCCGGGTCAGGCAGGCATGACCCCCAGAACCATAAGTCAGTTAAATCTCAGAATCTTCCTAGGCACGGATTAAATCGAGTCTGTTAAATTAATAAGATTCCTAGAACATTAGGACTTTTGGGACAAGGTGCAAAACAAGCAAGTCTTTGTACACTGACCGTCGCAATGAAAGCAAAGAGCAGTGAAAAGCAAAGCCGTGAACTAACAGGAAATAGTGAAACTCAAGAAGGTAGGAGGAGGTTATAGAATTAGACATTCTGGAAAAGGAAAACTAAATATTTTACCCGGGGGCTATGAAGACAGCTCCGGTACCACACTGGGAACGCACCAAATTAAGGCCAGAAGCAGATCATTGATTCCAGCACTCCAGACCTTTAAGGGATAAGACCTAGAAAGGACGGGGATACGATCCTGTGACACTTATTGCAGAGACAGCATCTCTATTCAGCGAAGGCTTCCAAAAGTGAGGCAGACATCCCAACAGCACACCACTGAATGGTGCAAGAAGCAAGGGGGGGGATATCACCTGAGGGGACCCCTCCTATATTTGTCTGAACAGATCAAGTGGAGACCCCCCCCCCCCCGCTATGGAAGATGTTAATGTAAAAGAAGGCAATGGGGTCAGACCTTTGGAAGCAGCAGAGGCTGGAGAATCCTTACAGCCTTCCCCGCCACAAGTGGCTGAATTGGTTTTCGATCTGGACTTGTAGGGGCGGCATCAGCCATTGGGCCCAAGAATACCCTTACATTTTAGTACTGTTGGGGGTTCCTTGGGGGCTGGGCCCAGCAATTCTACTACAGAACCAAGATGATTCAAAGCATAAAGACCGCAGATTCAAACATTGTCATTGGATACATGAGGATGTGTAATCCAAATTGAACTACTTCGTAAAGCAATTAGACACTGAATTAAGCTGATGTTATGCCTAAATTGCAGATTTATAAACGATTGGGTTAAACTCAAACATGTCAAGTTACTAGCTAGCATGTTGTGCCATTCAGTGGCAAACTTGGCCAAAGGTGACTGCCAGTTAGATGTAGCAGGGGTTTAAAGCAGCATTTGCTCACCCAGAATTGCTCTAAAATGACAAATGGGCTGCAATGCCAGAGTGTGCTGCATTAGATGAATTTCCCCAAGAAACTTAATCTTGAATAAAGAAAAGTGAAGTCTTGCTTCGAAGTGGTAGTGCTTCCCCCATCAACCTGTTTCAAGATTTACTTAACCACTGATTAATTCAACGCAGCAATAAGGGGTGTAGCTGTGGCACACTTGATTTAATTGGCTGCTTCACCCTCAATTGTCAATTCACCAATATCCTCAAATCCTGTGGAGTGGACTTTTGTAAATGGCATCAATATTACTACTGCAATGCACTTTTAACAATGGAAAACGGACATCTTCACGTTCTCAGAAGCACCTTCAACACCAGAAGCCTTGGTTTGTGGCGAGCATTTCACCCCGGCTGATGAAGGACAGAACCCAAGTCCCAGATCACCTCCCATGTGCTTGAGCTTTCCAAGCCCTGAAGAGGCGAGAGGTGCCCAAGAGAACTTCACTCGCTCCATCTGTGAGGGGACCGAGTAGCCGCATGCTGCAAATAGGTCATTAACCACATCCATGTAACCTGTCACTCACTCCATGCCCCCTCCCCTCCCACCAAAGAATGAGACATGAATCATTAAAAGTTCACAAATTCTGTATTTGTAATACGACCTCCAGAGACACTGGAGTGCATCATTTAGCCATTTATATAAAAAAAATCCTTCCCTACACATTACAAAACATTAACAGTATTTCAGGAGCCGGGAGAAGTCATCTGTGGAGAGCGCATCACAAACATTACATTTTTCTACCAACATTTCACAGAAACATTCCCAGCCCCATCTTTGTGACAAACTGAACTGAATTAAACGAAGAGGAAGTCCCCTGTGTCCTGGCCGGACTCCTCCATGTCGCGACAGAAAGCCAGGCGGGCTCGGTCGCTGGCAAAGTCCACCTTGACCCTCCAGCCCGAGATCTGGGCGCCCTTGGTCTCCTGCACGGCGGTGACGGCGTCCTCCTTGCGGATGAAGAGCACCAGGGCCCTGCCGCGCAGGCGGTCGTACACCGCCTTGGCCACCTGCCCGAAGCGGCTGAAGCGCTGCATCAGGTACTCCTGGGTCACCTCCAGGGGGAGCCCGTCCAGCCACACGCAGTTGGTGATGATACTCTTGCCAAACTCGGTCTTGACGCGGTGCTTGCCGATCATCTCCCCGTCCAGGGCCTTCCCTGCCCGGCAGACGCAGTACATGTCGCAGAACTCCACGAAGGCGGAGCGGGTGGGCTCCATCTCCTGTGCCCGGCACATCTCCACGTCCAGCACGTCGCCGAAGCGCTCGCAGATGGCGCCCAGCTTCTCAGCCGTGATGGCGCGGTCCAGGTTGCCAATCAGGAGGGTCCTGGAAAGACAAGAAACTGTTAGTTTGGTTTGTTTAAATAGCATTAGTTTTTTTTTTTTTAAACAGCTTCCAGAGAAATGGATTAGAGAAAACTAGTGCATAGATATTCAAACACGTGCCACCAGGTTTGCCTCCCAGTCATTTAATGGCGTCCTTCTGTCCCAGGAGCTGACGCACAGCTGCCTCGCAGCCCCTCTACATTTAACCTAGTCTGCTCTTCTACCAAGAGGTCAGCAAGCAGTGCCAGTGATGAAACCCCAGCGCCATCCCAGGAGGGGAGTTCTAGACTGACATGAAACAGAGGTCATGCCCAAATGCATCAGGCCCAGGACGAGTCTCATTCAAAAGTGGGGTGGGCCAGGCAGGTTTGGATGAAGAGACCAGAGTTGTGTCCAGGACTCAAAACCACAAGATGCGGCCAAGACCTCGCTGCAGTAAGCCTAGGTCCACAGGGGAAAGCCAGAAAGATGGATTGAATTCATGCACAGGTTTAAAGACCAACTCTGAACTACAGGCTGAGGGCCGCACATCAGCCCACATCTGGTTTGGCTAGAGATACAAGAATCCATACTTTTTGTTGCCAGAAACTAACTGCTGAGGACATTTTAAAAGAACGAGGGACCTGCTGAGAAGGCCATTCATTGGACATGAACCATGCCAGGAGTAACAGAGCATGCATTTGAAGCAGGATAGTCGACACTGCGTAGAAACAAGCCGCCTTAAGGCCCCAGTATATCCAACTACGAGGACTTCGCAGGGCCCGGGCGCATTTGTACAGGACAGAAAAGGAACAATTTGCATTGAAATAGGTCTCACATTTAGGGGGTTCATACTCACAAATACGCTACCTATTGCATTACAAATCATTCTTTGTCACACCACCCCCATGCTGCGCTCTCACGTTAATGGAGGCTGCGCCCCTTTCTTCAGACAAGGGGTCTAAAGGGGGCATTGCCAACATTGAAGTGAAACCGCGGCATGGGGGCTTTGACCCCCCCCCAAAAAAACACCACATCTGTCAAGTTGACAAACAAATGCTCTTTATGTGAAGAGCCCCAAGCCACACTTGCACTTTAATCCATCATGAGCTGGAGTCAAACCGCAAACATTAATGCGGATTGCAAAGCTTCCAAGTATCTCCCTCCCCTACACTTCTTGGGACCACTCTCTCTAACCCCGATATCGCTCTCGTAGAACTTTCTATGAACACATACAGGCCATCAAAATCTTTGCAGGACAGCAATTATGAAGCATTCGCATCCAAACAGGGGGAAATTGACCATCAGGACTATCCCCATTTCCAGCAGTCTGATAAACCTACAGATGTTACACTGGATTCTTTATTTCTTGGCTTCCTGACAAAGTGGACGAGCCGAAACACGCGCTGAATTATATTTATATTGGTCAGGTCACAACAGTAACAATGACTTTAATATCCGAATAACCAGTCTACCGTATAATATATAGCTAGGACTGAGGTGGCCATGAATAGGTTAATATGTGCAGATGTATGAAAGGGTGTGAATGTCTGACATACTAATTCAACACTTAGAGCAGCCACCACTCCCCGAAAAAGCGCTTTGCAGTGCTAAATAAATGCAATTACATTATCTTCATTTTATCATAATAAAGAATACATTTGACTAATGTTGCACTATGGGGCTCTTCGTTTGTTACAGTAATCAGCGAGTTCTCAGTAGTTTGTGTACTTTATCCCGGCTTTCTGCAAATATTCTTGCAGCGGGACCCTTTCCCTACATTAACCGCGTCTGGAGCGGAGGGAGTTTTACTTTTGCCATTGTCAAGAGATTTGGAAACCACATAAAAACTGCAATTTAGTGGGTTCACTCAAAAGTGCATTACAAACATGAACGATTGCTAAATACCGACCTCCAGTCAAAACATTTAGATCTGCAGAAAGGCGGCAAAATATGGAAATTGCTAGATTCTAGCCCCTACTATAGTATGAGCCCTGGTCTAATCAGAAAGGCGAATATATTTTATATAAGAGTTGCCATAATCTGACGCTGCACCACGTGGCACACTGGGGGGCAAGTGGATTTCTTTTTTACAGGGCAAGTAAATGTCTGAAGCGACCTGCCTAATGGACGAGATGATATTTTATGAAATTCCACCCCCCGCTTGTTTGCGCTTCTGCCAGTTCACAAAGCAATGACGCCCCCTGGGCTCAGGCTGGCCGAGCCTCAAGGGTCGCTTCGGGACCAGATCAGCCCTCCACCCCACCCCCTTCCTAACACCAAAGGTTCCTGGGCTGATGAGGCATTTGTGGTGCATCACCTCCCAGACACCACCTACAAGCACACTGGACAGTATACGACCAGGCTGTGGAGCCATCCCTCCACCGCCCCCACCCACCCGTCAAACCTAAACTTCGTGGGCAAACAGCTCAACACACACACTGCAAATACACTGGACTAACTACTGGGACATCCATCCTGTACTCCACAAAATATAGCCACATGTGGTGTTGCAGGTTCAGGCACACAGTGCCATCGGTGGGATGTACCACACTACCCTGGAGAGCAGGGGAGGCTGTAGATTCTATCCAAGTGTGCCATTGGGAGATACCATTGCGCCATCTCATTCAGTTGGACATGGGAAAACGCGAGGCCCCCGCAAACACCAACAGCCTTGGAATTAAAATAAGAAATATGTGCGACCCTCAGAAGGCAGGGAGAAAGACAAGGCCGTCTTAACCCCTGAATCCCATAGGGGCAGCCCTCAACGCGCCGCGCCGCACCGCCCTTCAGCCAGGCGCTACACTCTTACAGCACCTACCCGAGGAAAACGAGAAAGGCATTTGTGCACCCCCACCCCGCCACTCACTTCTGAAGTAGGTCGGGGCAGCCCGAGGGAGGTGCTGGACCGACATTAACGTGTCCGACGCGGACCGCTGGGCTCTGAGCAGGATGGGAGCATCAAGCTTTTTTTCTTCCAAATAAAGGAAGGTTTACAAATAAACTGCAGCAATGAAAGCCATCGGACTGTGGGTATCACCAGGTTCAATGTAAGCACAGCTCTCCACCCCCAGGGCTTTTAAAACTCAGTCACCATTTGCAAGGGTCCCACCTACAACCATCCATCCATCCATCTGTCTGGCAGTCTCCTCCTCCGAGCGGCTGTACGTCTGCACAAACTCACAGCCTAGTCTGGCGCAAGCACGAGGCTTCCAAAGACGCATGGCCGGCTCCAGAGCTGTGCCTCGATGACACTTCAGGAGCTGCGCAGACTGACTCGTGGGGGCCAACTTTATCCATTAGATGTGGCTCAAGAAGGAAACCTAGCGGCAGGACACCTGCAGGAGTCCCAGATTCTGAGCATCAGTCAGCTGTCCTAGTAGTACACGGGCAGTCATGTTACTCAAATAAATCAAAGGTGGCAGCATCTGCACTTCTAAACCTGGTCTACACAGGTGGCATTCCACCCAATAGGCAGAGGTTTTCAGTCTAAATAAGGCACAGAGTGCCCCCGAAACCCTGGAACAAATTAAACTAACAAGGCAACAACTTAAGGCACAGTGCCCTCGAAACCCTGGCACAAATAAAACTGAAGGCAACAACTTAAGGCACAGTGCCCTCGAAACCCTGGAACAAACTAAACTAACAAGGCAATAACTTGAGGCACAGTGCCCTCGAAACCCTGGAACAAACTAAACTAACAAGGCAATAACTTGAGGCACAGTGCCCTCGAAACCCTGGAACAAACTAAACTAACAAGGCAATAACTTAAGACAGTGCCCTCGAAACCCTGGCAAAAATAAAACTAAACTAACAAGGCAACAACTTAAGACAGTGCCCCTCGAAACCCTGGCACAAATAAAACTGAACAAGGCAACAACTTAAGACACAGTGCCCTCGAACCTTGGAACAAATAAAACTAACAAGGCCAGGTTTAGCAGTAGGCATGACTTCCCCAGTCACGTGCAGAGGACTTCCTGGGGATTACATCTCAGTTTATGAGGTCTCACCAGCTCACGTGGTACTTGTGTCCCTTCACTTTCTATAGAAAGTCCCCATCGACAAGGAGGTGGATGTCACGAGGACAAGTGCACCAACTGCGAGAGAGTGGGCAGGGCGGTGAGCTCATGCGTCTAGTAATGCACCGTCCCCAATGTCCGAGAATGTAAGGGGGGTTTGAGGTTCTCCTGATGAAAACAGCTCTTGGCAACGTGAAGCGGTTGAACTGGGCTTGTTCAAACCCAGGTTAGAAGCTCTTTTATCAGGGCTTGTTCAAATTAATGACACTTCCCCCCACTCACCCTGAAACGAGTCCACCTTGACCCCCAATCTAAATGTACACGAGCATTACCCTACAACTTGCATCTCAAGATCTAATCAACATTCTTGGCCATCAAAGGGTAGCCAGGAAGGGCAGGAACAAAAATCATGTTTGGGACACGTTTGTAGCAGTCCTGTTGCCCCAATGCACTTGAAGGTTTGGCTCAAATTCATTTTTAGCCTTACAAAGATAAAGTGTACTAGGAAGGCAATCCTCAGCCTTGCGACCCAATTAAAAACCATGATGTTACCGATTTGTTCATCTTCGTCCAATTTGTGGGCTGTGCACCTAAAGTGAAACCAGTGCCTCAATGTTATGGCATCACTGCTGCCTTTCCAGGGGCCCCATCCAAGTTAAGCTTGGGGTTTGCGGATGAATTTTAAGCTTAAACCATTCACTGCTGACAGAGGCCCAAAGACCTTGCTTGGGAAAATCCGATCACCATGCCTAACTGGGGCCGGATGATGGGAGTGCCTGGGGGTACCTGGTACGAGTGCCCTGGGGCTGCTGGCGCATGTATAGTGCCAGCGCCATCACCAGTGGGTGTTCCCTCGTTTGCAGGCGCGTCGCCCTCTGCACCCGCGCCATACTACAGATGAGGGCACCGAGGAACATGAGCTGCCAGGAGGGACTCTGAGGGCACCACTTTTTGGCAGCCCCCCTTCCAGAGGGCTGCCAGAGTGGTGCCCTCAGAGTGCCTCCTGACAGCTCATTAGATGACTCAGGACCCCATAGACTCCCCTTGCAGGCAGTCGGTCTCTGCACTGATCACTGCACACGCGTGCAGTCGGTCTCTGCACACATGTAGTGATCACTGAGCAGCTGTGCCACATCCGCTGCATGTTTCACCTGGGAGCGTCGCATGAACTAGACATGGTTGGACTGACCTGCTTAGCTCTACACTACCATCCTGGCTGGTAGCAAGTTTGTTGATCTGGAAAGCACAGTATGTAAACTTTAAGATATGCCAAGATGAGTACATACACATGCTAGGTGTTGCTATCAACATGCAGGGAAAACAAACACAAGTTCACTCCACTCAAACCATGCACTGCTCCTGCGAGGACCCACGGAACTGGGATGAATCAGTGTTAGGCATTCGCATGCGCACTCCAACTCACACGCAGCCTGAATCAAACTAAGCATTTCCAAGGATCGTGTCCCTGCATTCAGTGCTTCAAAGGTGCAACTTCCTCATCACAAGAAACCCCATGTGCGAGGGACACTACACAAGGCCCCCGGTGAACCTTTTAAAGCACGCCCACGTGAGGCGTGACCAGCCCAGGGCGCCAGCCTGCACCCTCACCCCAGTGAAGGGTTGGCACCAGACCAGACGCAACCAACAGCCTCCCCAAAGCCGGGCATGGCACATTTAGGAGGACCATCTGCCCAGGAACGGCCCCAGAATCTCGATAACCTACAACAAAATCTGCAAAACACTTCCAGACAAAAGGGTGGGATGCATTACATCAAGGGACAGCCATCCATCCTCGACAGTCACGTGACACGACGAGTTGGAAGAGATTATATGCAGACAACCCCCGCCCCCCAAAAGTATACCACTGTCCAGGGAACTATTGGCACCCCAGATAAGAGGGACCCACCCACGATCACTAGTGTTTGATAACCACTTGATTATTTCTGGCGAATGGAGGGACCCACCCACGATCACTAGTGTTTGATAACCACTTAATTATTTCTGGCGAATGGAGGGGGGTGCATACTTGGGGATCCGGCCAGGGGACTGCGGGGGCCTCGGTGAAGGATGCCTGGAAGGGGCAATAATCTCGGGATATTCACCCGCAAGAACTGTTTGGTCAGGGACTGGGGTAGGAAGTGATATCTGGGAATAAAGACAGTCAGTGTGCGTGAATGCCAAGGAGATGCGGGGGAGGGGATTTGGAGGCCCAATAATGATCCGCATTAGTGAACAACAAAGAGTGTGTGCGGGCATCCTGCAGAGGTGTGTGTGTGCCAGCATCATGTGGAGGTGTTTGTGAGATGTGTGCACTAGGGATGTCCTGCAGGGACCAGGAGTGTTTCCAGCAGCCATGTCAGCCAAGACCCCAGATGAAAGACGCCTGCAGCAGTGCGGACCCCGCAGACGCCATCTTACCTCGTCCCACAGCACCTGGGCGAGGCCACTTCGTGCCGGTCGAACAGCAGCTGCTGCAGCCATGGTCACCGCTCCGGGCTGCTGAAGAGGGCGGCGAGCAGCCATGCTGGAGGGGGTCCTGTGTGGGTGATGCTGGGGTACCTCAGTACTTAGGAGCCCACCCCCCCACTCCCGTCAGCCCTAGCTGGATCCGTGTGCACTCGATACAAAGGAAGTGTGCTCCAGACACCTGACCGGTTACCAGATAAAGTCCAAACAGGATCACTGCAAGACGACCATTTTAGAACCATTGAACCTAGGCTAACGCGCGGTCTGTAATGCGATTAACTGACCGGCAGCGTCCATGCGCGACCCTTACCTGGCCAGTGACATCTTTGTAATGTTTGTGATGGTCTTTTGGCAACAGAACTCCCGCTACAGGCCCGATGGGCGTCCACAGCAACGGTCCAAAAAGTCACCGACGTGGTCCTCGGCGCTACGGGTGTGACCGGGAGAGCACTTCTTTAAATGAATGTTAACCCATCTAAACGTCTGGCCAAAGAAAGTAGCTTCTCCCAGGGAAGGTCTTCAGACGCAGGAGATGGTTCCACCTATTAGTGAAAGTGGCTTCTGGGGATGATGTACTTTGCTAGAAATCAAAGCGCCGTGGGGGTTTTGGAAGAAATGCGCGAGCTTCAAGGGTCAACACTCGGAAAGTCAAGTCCGGGCCCTGGTCTGACGGTCAGTTCTATTGAAGAGGGACATTACAGCAGCCTGGTACGAGCCGCGCTATTGCATCTACATTCCCCTAGACTACTTCTAGAAGCCACATTGCAATCTGAGCCTCAAGGAGCCAATAGAGTGCTTTAGGGGGGTCGTAGCACCGACAGTTGCCACTCCCCTGGGGGACCCTCGCCTATCGTAGCCCCGTCCTTGGAAGCCCCCTGCTGTAGGGACGCCCCCCCCCGCTCATTACACTATCAGTGGGGAGTTCGTTTAAACCGTAAACTCGAGCTCTGGACCTCGCTGAAGCAGAGCTCGCCAGGCCAGCCTGGGCGGCAGACAGACAGACGGAATCGGTCGCACCAATGAGATGCCATCAAGCCTTGGTAGAGGCCACAGCAGCGGGGCCTTTGGATACCTAGAAAGAATCAACACGCTCGTATACATCGGACATGCATGTGAAGGCCCCTGGCTGAGGGGCTGCCATTTTGTGAACAGCTATGGACCCCGCTGGGCCCTGGTCCTACACGTGTCCATGGTGTACTGACGAGCTCGGACATACTGAGCTAAAGGCTCAGGAGAGCTTGGGAGAGGAGTTGGCCTAACGGCTAGGGCGCTCGACCTCGGACCTGGGTTCGAGTCTCGGTAACGACGCCAAAACCTGTGATTCTGGGCAAATCACTTAATCTTCCCGTGCCTAAAATGAATGCGTGTCCTCATGTAACGTAACTGGTGCTATGTAAAGCGCTCTGATACCTGATTCGGGTCTAGTTCACGCTATATAAAACTCTGCAAAAAAAGCTGGATATTAAAGCGTTTGACTAGTCACGTCTGCAGTTTCCTTGTTCCAGTTGAACGTTTCCCTAAAGCTTCGCATCCAAAGTGCCATGCCCCAGAGATACCTTCTGGCGGATCTTAGTACTAGAGCTGCTGTGGCCCAAATATACTACTATTTCCAACTCATGGCAAACACTAAACGTGCGCTCCAAGGGAGCCACAGACGCGCCAAGGATGAACTGAGCTCTGAACTCAGCTGTGCCCGGATTTAGGCAACTATGAAGGGAGCGTGCCAGCCGACAGTGGGCACGGGCTGCAGATGCTGGCAGCACTGCCCGAGTCCGCTTCAGGTCACTACATACAGCACACGCTTACTTCAGTCCTACACTTAGTGAGGGTAGCAGGAGACAGCAGGGCAGCCTGGGGATTAATGCTTCAAGTAAGACATAACACTGGTCCGACCTGGGAGGTCGAGCTCGCAGGGCTGGTTACATTTCCTGTGCCAGTGATGGGGAGACGCTAAAAACGGATTTGACCTCTAGATCTCAGGCGAGCGCGTGATTCCAGCAGAGGAAACTCACTCGCGCACCCACCACCCCTGACCACGCGAAACCCACACTGTAGGATGAATCCTATGGTTCTTTAGGTCTTAACGCGGCAGGAACGGAGCAAAACAAGCGAGAAACACCAGGGCTCCATAGTTTCGTAAAGCTGAACCTAGACTGGGCATGGGGGCCTCCAGCAGCCGTTTGGGCACCGTTGTGTTTGTAGCATTCTTACCCAACAATCACTGGAATACCAAGGAATGTTACTCACCTCCATTAACTCAGCATCCTTTCGAAGCCCTAGTGGCAAGTAATAGAAACCGGGGGTCAGGGGTCTCTGCTCGTCACTGAAGGGGGCCAGCTGGGGTACTAGGGTAGAGGGCCATGCAAAGCCAAGCACTGGGAACTGCCACAAGAAGGGGCAACCGAGGGCTTTGGGGGATACATTGCTACAGCTTAAGAGGGCGGGTTGGACGGAGAGCGACGTTCACTGCTGGGGATAGGGTGGCGCACAGGGGGGGGGGGGCTGTGAACCCTGGACAGGTCTGACCATGCATGGAGGTGGATTAGAGCAGAGAACGACAGCAAATAAGCAACTCTTTCCTATATCACTGTGAATAAACATCCCTTACTTTGCATCCATGCCACTTGATCTCAGTATCAAACATGCCCAGAATGGCAGAGGCGAGACCAGTGGATGGCACCCTCAAGCGTACCTCACCACACATGAGGGTGCCAACGGCTCTGCCAATACGACAGACATTACACCTGTCGCACGGGGAGGACTGCACACTGTACTTACTGTTCGATGCCCTCGGGGAGTCGAGGTTCGTTCACTAACCCCCTCCCCCTTAAAGTCACCAGCAGTGTGTGGCTCTTCGCACGTTTCACAAATTTGCAAGGAACCCCTCGATAACCCAACTCGGGCAATAACGCTGCGACCTCAGAAGGCTGATCTGTGAACTGGCGGCTCAACACCCCCCACATTGCACCCTGACGACACCTGGAAATACACTTTACCTAGAACTGAATATTACTCGCGTTGTTGGCCTGGGTATAACCGACTATACCTGTCTTTAAAAGCAGCTGCAGTGGAAAGCACACCTAGAACATCTGAGCGTGAACTACAAGGCAACTCTGGGGCAGCTGTGCGCCTACTGGTCCCAACCCACCAGTCGAACGGGCATTAAGAGCTCCTGTCACTTAAAACAAACCATGAATACTTGTGAGAGTTGACACCAGCTCCAGAGTGTGCACCCACCCCGAAGGTGAGCAAGACCTGCAGGCGTCTAAGGGGACTGGCCGAAACCCACCCGGGTCGGGGACTGCCCTGTCTGTTGAAGGAGCCCTCAGGGCGCACTGGCTAAGCAGGGGGGATGGAAGAGTAGTGACTTGAATCGGATGTGAAAGGCTCCTATGAACCAGAGGTATCTATCCTCTATCAGCCCGATCACTAGAGGGGGCGTTGCGGGCACTGCAGGCGTCTAAGGGGACTCGCGGAGACACGGTAGGGTACTGCCCAACTCTTCAAAGGAGGCGCTGACTAAGCAAAGGGAAGAGTAGTGACTTGAATCGGATGTGAAAGGCTCCTATGAACCAGAGGTATCTATCCTCATCAGATAGGTCACTAGAGGGGGCGTCCCAGGGTCCTCGCCAACACACCAGGGTACGGTACTGCCTTATCTATCAAAGGAGGCCACTAGCCCTCTGGGGCGCGCTGACTAAGCAGGGGGGGATGAAAGAGTAGAGTGACTCGAATCGGATGTGAAAGGCTCCTATGAACCAGAGTTATCTATCCTCTATCAGCCCTATCACTAGGGGGGCGTCTCAGGCCCCTGCAGTCGTCTAAGGGGACTCGCCGAGACACACCAGGGTACGGTACTGCCTTATCTATCAAAGGAGGCAACTAGCCCTCTGGGGCGCGCTGACTAAGCAGGGGGAATGGTAGAGTGGAGTCTAACTTGAATCGGATGTGAAAGGCTCCTATGAACCAGAGGTATCTGTCCTTCATCAGCCCGGTCACTAGAGGGGTCGCCCAGCCCCCCCTGCATCCGTCTAATAGGGACTCGTCGACACACCAGGGTAGGGCACTGCCCCATCTCTTCAAAGGAGGCACTAGCACTCTAGGGCGCGCTGACTAAGCAAAGGGAAGAGTGGAGTCTAACTTGAATCGAATTGGGTATCTATCCTCATCAGCCCGGTCACTAGAGGGGGCGTCCCAGGGTCCTCGCCGACACACCAGGGTACGGTACTAATCTGTCAAAGGAGGCCTCTAGACCTCTGGGGCGCTCTGGCTAAAGCAAGGAGAACGGAAGACTTAGTCCAACTTCATCTGGATTTTTAAGGTTCCTATGTACCGATCACTAGAGGGGGCGTCCCAGGAGCGCTGCCCCTGGCATTGCAGGAGTCTAAGGGGACTCACCGGGGCAGGGGACTGCCCCATCTGTTAAAGGAGGCCTCTAGGGCGCACTGGTCAAAGCATGGAAAATGGAAGAGTTGGTGTGACCTAATCTGGATTTTAAGGCTCCTATGCACCAGAGGTATCTATCCTCCGCCAACACGATCACTAGAGGGGCGACCCAGCCCCCCCCCTGCAGGCGTCTAAGGGAGACACCAGGGTAGGGCACTGCCCCATCTCTTCAAAGGAGGCACTAGCACTCTAGGACGCGCTGACTAAGCAAAGGGAATGGAATAGAGGAGTAAATTAATGTGGACTTTTAAGGCACATATGTACCAGAGGTACATATCCTCAATCAGCACGATCACTAGAGGGGGCGTCCCAGGAGCGCCGCCCTAGGCACTGCAGGCGTCTGAGGGCACCTGCCGAGACATCTGTTAAAGGAGGCCTCTAGGGCGCACAGGCTAAGCAAAGGGGATGGGATGGAATAGAGGAGTGTAAATTAATGTGGATTTTTAAGGCACCTATGTACCAGAGGTTTCTATCCTCCATCAGCACGATCACTAGAGGGGGCGTCCCAGGAGCGCTGCCCCAGGCACTGCAGGCGTCTGAGGGCACCTGCCGAGACACATCTGTTAAAGGAGGCCTCTAGGGCGCACAGGCTAAGGCGTGGAGAATGGAAGAGATGGTGTAACCTAACCTGGATTTTCAAGGCTCCTACCCTCCATCACTAGAGGCACTGCAGCCCTCACCCCCCGCCCCCCCCCCGGAGGCAGCCTGGGCCGCAAGAAAGAAGAAAGGAAGAGAGGTGAGCACCTGCTGGCCCGCGGGTGGAACTCGTCGGTTTTCTCGTCCCAGTCGGTGATGGGCCGCACGCCGCTCTTGGCCTCTCGTCCGATCCAGGGCGTGATCTTGACCAGCCGGCCCAGCAGGTCGTCCCTGCGGCCCTTGATGAGCGCGTCCACCTGGTCCTGCTGGCGGTAGAAGAAGACCAGGGCGTAGCGCTCGTCGCCCTGCCCGTGCACCTCCACCGTGCTCACGTAGCCGTACTTGCGGAACTTCTGGAAGAGGGTCTGCTGCAGCACCTCGTCGGGCACGTCGCCGGGGAAGTTCTGCACCTTCAGCCCGTGGGTCTGCATGGGCTTCTCGGGGGCCCGTGGGCGGCCCTCGGGGCCCTTGAGTGGTGGGGGGGCGGCCCTCGGCCCGGGGGCCATGCCCATGGGGCCCGATGCGGGGTGGCTCATGCCCGGGTGCCGCAGCGGGGATCGGCTGCGGCTCCTCCGCGGGGGCGGCGCCGGGGGCCACTCGCCCCGCCGGCCCTCCAGCTCCTTCTGCCAGTCGGCCCTGCGGCCCAGCAGCTCCTTGTCCCACTCCTTGGACATGTCTGAGCGGCGGGCATCGAACTCGCTGGGCCACTCGGGGCGCCGCGCCTCGGCCTCCTTCACCCAGTCCGCCCGCCGGCCCTCCATGTCCCCCAGCCAGTCCGCCCCGCGCCGGCCCTCAGCCTCCCGCGGCCAGTCGGCCTTGCGGCCCTCCAGATCCCCCCTCAGGCCCTCCGCCTCCCGCGGGTAGTCGCGCCGGGGCTCCGCGTCCCTGGGGAAGTCCGCCCTCCGGCCCTCGATCTCCCGGGCCCGCGGGTCCAGGTCCCTGGGCAGCTCCCGCCGCGCGTCCACCTCCCGGGGCAGCTCCCCCCGCATGAACTCAGCCCGGGGCTCCCTCCCGAACTCGGGGCGCCTGGCCTCCAGCTCCCTCGGATCCACCCGGGGCCGGCCCTCCATCTCCCGGGGGAAGTCCCCGCGCCTGGCCTCCATCTCCCGCGGCAGGTCTCCCCTCGGACGCCCCTCCATCTCCCGCGGGAACTCGCCGCGCCTGCCCTCGATCTCCCGGGGGAAGTCTGCCCTCGGCCGCCCCTCCATCTCTCTGGGGAAGTCCCCGCGGGGCCTACCGTCCATCTCCCGGGGGAAGTCTGCCCTCGGCCTCCCCTCAATCTCCCGGGGAAAGTCGCCCCTCGGCCTCCCCTCCATCTCTCTGGGGAAGTCTCCCCGGGGCCTACCGTCCATCTCTCTGGGGAACTCCCCGCGGGGCCTGCCCTCCATCTCCCTGGGGAAGTCCCCGCGCCGCGGCTCCTCCCGGGGGAACTCTCCGCGGGGCCGGGGCTCGTCGTTCAGCAGGTCGGGCCTGCGCACCTCCACCTCGTGGGCGATGCGGTCTTTGATGTACTCGACCATGTCCCGGATGCCCGGCGGGCCGGGGCGGCCAGGCTCTCTGGGCCCTCGGGGGTCGAAGCGGCCTCGGGGCGGGCTGGGGCTGCGCGGGGGCCCGAAGGGGCGGCCGTGGCCCGGGAAGGGCTCCCTGGCCCCGTCGAAGGGGGGTCCTGGTCTGCCGCGGGGCCCGGGGCCTCCGTTCATTCCGCGGTCGGGGCCTGCTCCACCGCGAAGGGACATGAGCGGCTTGGGCCCGTGGGGCCGGTCCCCGAACCCCATGTCTCGGCCCCGCGGGAAGCGGTCGTCGAAGCCGCGCGGGGGCCGTCCTCCGTCGAAGAAGCCCATGGGCGGTGCGCGGTCTCCCATGGCTGGCTCGGGCGGGGTGAGGTGGGCCGAACGTGCGTGGAGGGGGCGATGCTGCTGCTCCTTGGAAGTCACCCGCTCACGCTGCTGCCTTCCACAAAATGGCCGTCTCTCGACCCGGACGCGCAAGCTCTAAGCCCCCAGCGCGCGCCCCTTCCGGCGGAACTCGTCACTGTGCGCGTGCACTCCGCCCCCAGCGCGAGGGCTTTTTCGAAGAAAAGAATAGTAAAATGTCTCTCTGCGCAGGCGCACCCGCCGAGCGCGAGGCCGATTTCAAAAGAAAACGGGCCGAATAATAGCATTGTGAGCGTGCGCTACCCCCACCGTCCTCGAGACCCTGAAACGTCATTGTGCGCATGCGCACTCCATTATAGCTGCGTGTGTAGAATGTCCCTCGCCTTTTATTTTATTTATTTATTTATTTTTGTTTAATGCCGTTTTTATATAGCGCCAACTTAACAGGTAACACGTTACATTTATACAGTTACAAAGGCACGAGGAGCAAAAAAACAATGGATTTAGGCCCAGACATTGATCAGCATTCTGTCCATCGATTGTTCTTTTTGCTCCTGCCTATCTCAAGCTTCAGCCGGTCCCTGCAGCCCTCAGAAATGACGCTGACACGCAGGCTGGGGACAACACTGGCCCCCCCACCTCCCCACCCCTAACTGGGGGTTGAAATCCCCTCTTCTGCCAGGTTAGAACTGGTTTCAATCACTTTGATTTCCTGAGCACACTCTCCTCGTTGAGATTTCAGCACTCACTGGGACGACCAATCAGAGTCGAACACATTGACTGTCTTAACACACCATGAAAACAGCAATCTCAGTCAATTCTGCACATGGACACAGAGAGCTTAGTCCCCACATACCCAGAGAGCTCAGTCCCCACATGACCCAGAGAGCTCAGTCCCCACATGACCCAGAGAGCTCAGTCCCCACATGACCCAGAGAGCTCAGTCCCCACATGACCCAGAGAGCTGAGTCACCACATGACCCAGAGAGCTGAGTCCCCACATGACCCAGAGAGCTCAGTCCCCACATGACCCAGAGAGCTCAGTCCCCACATGACCCAGAGAGCTCAGTCCCCACATGACCCAGAGAGCTCAGTCACCACATGACCCAGAGAGCTCAGTCCCCACATGACCCAGAGAGCTCAGTCACCACATGACCCAGAGAGCTCAGTCCCCACATGACCCAGAGAGCTCAGTCACCACATGACCCAGAGAGATCAGTCCCCACATGACCCAGAGAGCTGAGTCACCACATGACCCAGAGAGCTGAGTCCCCACATGACCCAGAGAGCTCAGTCCCCACATGACCCAGAGAGCTCAGTCCCCACATGACCCAGAGAGCTCAGTCCCCACATGACCCAGAGAGCTCAGTCACCACATGACCCAGAGAGCTCAGTCACCACATGACCCAGAGAGCTCAGTCCCCACATGACCCATAGCTGCCAAGGTTTCAGATTGCTTAAGTGTGACATTTTCATATTTCAGTGTAATTATGAGTGACATTTGAATAACTATGAGTGACACTTTCGCGCAAGCAAAATCAAGCAATGAAAATGAGGGAAGCATATATAAATATCAGAAATTACACACATCTGAACAACGAGAAACTCTAAGAAGATCTTAAAACTGCTGCAATTGACCTATGGCTTTGCTCACTATTGGTGACTGCTGTAATTTCTACTGTAATGCTCTTTGTCTATCATATATGGCCCAACACTATCGTGTAGTACCAATCATTTATGTGCCTTATATCATCGATTTAATTCCTAAAGCACTCTAACATCTTTCGGTCCCTCTCTCACCAACAGTTCATTTGCTTAATAGTTATGCTCATACCAATGTAGGGTGTCAGGGCACTTCACATCAGACATACATTATACCAACACGATGACTCTTTTGTGGGTACTACAGTCTAGCAAATGTTATTCGTAGCACATCTCTTTGACGGCAGCTGAAGTGTTTAATATAGGTTGTTCATCCATCAAGCAAGCAATATCGTGGGGTGCAACTGAAGTGCTTTGCCGTGTTCACAACCATTCTGTCTTTCAATTTCGATTATCCTGCTGGCCTGAGCCCCCAGTTGCTAATTATATATTTGTGCTCGGATTTCTTGCAGTACACCAGACAGAATGGTTGCAAACACTGCAAAGCACTAAGGCGAAATTGGAAAAAATCCCGCAGTGTCACCTGTGACCTTAGTACTAACACACGCCGGGGCTGACTGAAGGCTGCAGCTGTGCCTGACCATGCGCTGCCATTCATTCGGTAAATCAGACAGGCTGGTGGCACTTACTTTGGCAGTAGTAGTCGCAATGTCCGGAAGAGTGTGGCGCTCTAACAATTGCTTGACATGCGACGCTGTCGCTCTGTAAGGCAGTGGCTGCAGGATCACTTAGACCTCAAGCCACTGTGCTCGCGGTAATTTGGGTTTGCCGGCCGCCTCAATTATAGTCACCCTCCAGGCTCAGCAGGCCAGTGAGTCACGGGGCTGGGCTGTCCAGTCACGGTGACACGCAGACTGTCCTGGTGGTCGCTGCAACCTGGTGGTAGGTCACTCACTCTTCTCGGGCTCCCTTAGGTCTCTGCCATTATTGAATTGAGGAGGCTGATAGCGCACGGCCGCACCGGTGAGAGTTGTGTTTGTGGCAGGCAGCGCGACGCTGCAAGTGCCATATTTGAATAAATGTGTGGAGCCGCGCAAAACACTGGGCAGCTGGCACTCGACTGTCCACTTACTTATTGTTGACTGACCTGCTGCTGCCCAGCTACGATTGTGCAGCACAGACACTGCCTACTGCCATACTGCCAGTGCTGTCTTCATCCATTTTGAGGCATTCTGAGCTCAGGTCAGCTGAGCTGCTCATGATGCGGCCGGACGGTCAGGCCCCCCCCCCCTGCCTGCCTAGTGGCGCCATGATGAGAGGCTGTGAGAGTGAGCAACTGAGGCAGCCTGCACGCTCACTCAGATTCCCTTGCCGACCGTACTAACTTCCTATTCCTGGCGGTCGGTCGTGACGCGGGAGTACCGCACATCCGGATTTAATCCCGGCCCCCTGGTGACACGTCGGTGATCATCATTGGCTGCACTGTATCGGGACTGGCAGACAGAAGTGCAGTACTCGCTACATTTGTAGCGCCGGCTCTCAGAGAGCTGCGCAGTCTGCTGCTGTTAACTGTTTGGGACACAGGCGGCACCTCGAGCAGCAGAGAGAACCACGGTGACGGGCACAGTGACAGGCGCCGTTGGCTCGCCTGGCAGGTGCACAATGCGTGACATTTCATTTCAGTGCGGTGATGCGGATCACCGCACTGAAATGCGTGGGCATCACACATGTTGCGTGACGCTTGGCAGGACTGCATGGAGAGTGATAAGTGAGGATTATGCTCATAGCTTTCATTACTGTTACTCACAGCAGCCAATAAACATGAACTACAATACCCAGTAGTCGTGAAACCTACCCTCAGAAAAAAGCACATGACCCATAATGTCCAATCATGTCTCCATTTACCACATAAATGTTCTTTGTAATTGCAATTCCTTGCCCTTAATAGAATTTAAACTTTTCTTTACGTTTGCAAGGTGATTTTCCATTGGACATGAGCTAGTCACACATTGACCCTGAGAGCTCAGTCCCCACATGACCCTGAGAGCTCAGTCCCCACATGACCCTGAGAGCTCAGTCCCCACATGACCCAGAGAGCTGAGTCCCCACATGACCCAGAGAGTTCAGTCCCCACATAACCAGAGAGATGAGTCCCCACATGACCCAGAGGAGCTCATTCCCCACATACCCAGAGGAGCTCAGTCCCCACATACCAACAGGAGCAGCCCTCGGCGATCAGGGCACCAGAGGGTGGAATATGTCAACCTGAACGTACAAAGGTGTGCGCACTGAAGGCCTCCATGTGCCCAGAAAGATTTGGGGGTTCACACAATTTGTTTCAGCAACATGGGGTTATTTTGTTCTTCTTGGGGATAGAAACCAACTGGATGAAGGAAGCGGAGATGGTGGCGCTGAATGTAAACATACTGAAGGTTAGGGGTGTAGTGTCATTGCAGTCACAGACACTCGGACACAGGGTATATTGTCGGAGCTTCTTTATTACTCTTCCTTCTCCCTACATGTTCGTCGGCTAACTGCCGTCCCCAGTCCCTGGCTCCTCCCTTTCCGCCCGCCCTCGTTCTCCCTCGGGCAGGTCCTAGTGCCCCATGCATGTGCACACTTCGTTACATAAAAGTAAAGTAAAGTCCACATTTGTAAAGCGCACAATCACCCGTAAGGGTCTCTAGGCGCTGGGGGCCGTCGGGAAGATTAAGCGAGCTATTGCCCAGAGTCACATGGTGCTGGGCAAACCTGCCGCCGGAGCCGGGGATCGAACCGTGGTCCCCAGATTCCAGCGTCAGTCGCCCTGGCCGCGGCGCCACACCTCTCCCATCTCCCCCCTCTGTAAATAAAACAATCACACAACAATGTATCAACATCTTTTTCTTTCGCGTCGCTGAAGATCGCCACTTACAGTTCTTCAATTAGGCGAGACGGTTTTCGAATGGTCCGTCTGGGTCGCATCTGAGGATCGGGGATATCTCGCTCGGGCTCATCAGGAGTCCGCATCAATACCTGACTGCTGCTGAGCGGTGTCTCATGTTCATCGTTCTCGACTAGTGATTCAGTCAATAGTTCTTTTACGCTAGGGATGCACTTCTTAAAGTGTGTCACATTCCTGGTGACTCTTCTTCCATCTGTTTCCGCGGTGATCATGGTTCCTTTCTGTTTCACAACGTTCAACGGAGTCTCATGATACTTGCAGTCAGTCTTTCTGTGCTGCTCTTGCCACGCCAACACCCAGTCTCCTTCCCGAATGTCAGCGTGAGAGGCGTGTCGACGTTCATCCGCATATCCTTTCATTTTTTCTTTCTTTAACTTGTCCACAGCTGCAATTTCCTCATGGTCAGAATCCGGATATGTTTCACTCACCGGGACATTCATCATGGGCAGTCTGGTGCGCACTGGCCAGCCTAGCATGAGGGTGGCCGGACATTTTCCCGTGGTGGAGTGGGGTGTGTTTCGGTAGGCACGTAGTACTTCATTGAGCGCTATCTGTACGCTCTTTCGAGTGAGATCCGCCTGCTGAATGGCTTTCTTGACTGTGGCCATGGAGCATTCAACCATTCCATTCGCCTGCGGCCAGAGTGGTGTGATTTTCCGGTGTTTAAAATTTAGGTGGTGAGCGAACTCGGCGAAGTCTTGGCTATTCAATGGGATCCATTATCAGATTTTACCACTTGAGGAGTGCCCCACGCAGCGAAGACTTCATCTAGAATTGGTATGGCGCTGGAGGCTTTGGTGGATGTGCAGAGTTGTACAATGGGGAATCTGGAATATTCGTCCATGATGACCAGGACATATTGTCCCGACTTGAACGGCCCAAAGAAATCAACGGCGATGTGTTGCCAGACGCCATGCGGCAGTGGCGACATTTGCAGCGGTGCAGGGGGGTCTGGACGGCTCCCTTGCTGACACTGTGGGCAATCTTTCAACGTTGTTTCCACCATTAGATCCAGTGCTGGAAACCAGACCCGCTCTCGGAGTGCTCTTTTCGTGGCTACTATGCCCCTGTGTCCTTCATGGGCTAAATTGATGACCCCTTGTCTTAGCTGTTTTGGAATCACAATTCAAGTGTCTCTTAGGATGAGATCATTTGCCGCTATTGACAGTTCATCATGGACGTGTTTGAATGCGGACATTTCTTGGTCAGTGCTCTGCACACCTTGTCCCTTGGTTTCTGAATGTCACCAGCTATTGGTCTGTATGCGGCGCTTGACTTCCTGCAGGGTGACGTCTGACTGTGTTGCCTCACAGGTCGCTTCCAGCGGAACAGCAGGGTGTCTAGCCTGATCTACCCCGAAATGGATGTATTCGTCCGCAATCGACCGTTTGGATTTGCTAGTCGGAGTTGGGTGTCTGGACATGTAGCCGGCAGGGTTTGCAGCTTTCCCCGGCTTGTGTACAATGGTGTACATGTATTCTTGTAACCTAAGGCCCCATCTCTCTATTCATGGCGGCATCTTGGCTCGAGGATTTCCAAAAATTGTGATCAGAGCTTGATGGTCGGTGACCAAGGTGAAATGCTTTCCAAAGATGAAAATGTGGAAGTGTTCACATGCCCAGAGACAGCTAAGCTTTCCTTTTCTGTCTGGGAGTATGCCCTCTCCGTATCTGTGAGACTCCGACTGGGATACGCTACGATGTGACGTTGATCTTTATCTCTGTCATACTGTGCTAAAATGGCTCCTATCCCCACAGGGCTGGCATCCACGGTTATTTCTGTCTTCTTTTTTGGGTTGAAGTAGGCCATGTTTTCAGCAGACTCCATGGCTTTCTTGATGTCTCTGAAGGCACGTTCACATTGAGTGGACCACTGAAATGGCTGCCCCTGTTTAGTGAGAGTTCTCAGGGGGTGACTTATTGTGGCGTAGTCTTGTATGTACCTGGAGCAGTAACTGGCCGTGCCCAGGAACTAGCGCACATCTCCAACGTCACCTGGGCTCGGTGTATCATTTAGTGCAGCTACTTTTTCGGGGTCCGGTTTCATGCCATTTCCAGAGAAGACGTGGCCGAAGAATTTCAGAGTTGGCTTATGAAATTCGCACTTGTCCTGATTGAGCGTGAGGTTGGCTTCCATCAGGGCATGGCAGACCCGATCTAGCGCGGTATCATGTTCTTGAGCGGTAGCCCCATATACCAGGATGTCATCACTATAGTTCAATACATGGGGAACATGATGGATCGTTCTCCTAATTGCTTCCTGAAAAAATTCCGCGGCCGATGACACCCCAAAACTGAATCTTTTGTATCTGAACAGCCCTAAATGTGTTGAGAATGTCGTGATGTATCGGGACCGCTCATGCAACTCCAGTTGGTGGTATCCTTTGTTAAGGTCCAATTTTGAAAATATTTTGGCTCCATTGAGTGACGTGATCATGTCACTGATGTGGGGGCCTGGGTGCCTCTCCTTCTCTATCGCGGTGTTAGGCGCTCTCATGTCCACACATAGACGGACTCGGTCCGTCTCTCCTTTCTTTGGAACTACTACAACCGGGGAGACCCAGGGTGTTGGTCCATCAGTTCTTTCTATGATGTCAGCCTCGAGTAAATCTTGGAGCTCCTTCTCCACGGCTTCCTGTAGGTGAAATGGGATTTTCCGATGGTGTTGTGTGTGAGAAGTTGGCCTGATATGCAGTGCTCACTATTCTAGTGATCACTATGTATCAGTCCAAACAACCCTTATTGATGATTGGTTGTAAGTCAACCTTATAGACCAGCTATCCTAGTAGCATGGATACGAGCAGTCTAAGGCTAAGACTCTAGAGGGCGTGTTAAGCCAGCTGTTTTACCATCACATTACCCCTTGAACACCAAGTGAAAGGACACCACACAAGTTGTTATGAAAATAAACAGATATTTATTTATAACAAGACTACCCTGAACTCTTTATGAGTCAGGGAGCTAAGCACACAACAAAACTCTTACGAAAATACTTTAAGTCGCACAATTTACACAAATGCCCTAGGGGCACGAAAAACCATATACACAGTAAGTGGAATGCGAACTTGCTAGCAGGTAAGTAATACTTTTCTAGACTCAGGAATCGCTAGGCCTACAATTCTAAACACTGGGATTAGAAGAAGGAGGCCTAGGGACGCCGTGTGCAGAGTGGGAACTCTCACGCGTAATGCGGGAACAAGTCTATGGATACTAGCACTTGCAAAGTTACTGTTCTCGGGCGAACCCGACTAGGTGGGTCGAAAACAAGAGTGGATCCGAACACTTAGGGTGTTGGACTATGCTGGAGCACCGGAGTACTCAGGTTACCTAGCCCAGGGGCTGCGGCTGCATAGGGTTGAAGTTGCGTCGGAAACCCTTGTTGAAGATCCAGGAGCCTGAAGAAAGAAGTTGCTGGCAGGCGGCCAGTGAAGAAGTTCGTGATGATCCAAGCCTGGATCAGGGAAGAAGAAAGACCTGAAAGCAGAGGGGACCAAGTTCTGAATCACTAGCCAGTGATTAGATGGGCACCAGGGTGGCACCGGACGAAGTCACCTCGACCAGGTGAGTGGGCGCTGCTGGGCTCTGCAGTCTCTCGGACCAGGAGGCGTTGTCGGCGACCAGGATGGAGGTGCGAGCTGTCCCACGAAGGTTCTTGCTGTCGACGTCGCTGGACCCAGGATTGGGCAACAAGTCTTGGCAAATGCAAGGCCCACGCGGTGGACCTAAAATGGCGTCTTGAGTGGACCAGGAGGGTCCAGGGTGCTCCTCTTTTGGAGGGGAGCAAGGGCTAGTCTGGAGCAACCAGACCAGCAGTGGTTGTCGTCGTGGAGCGTCGTGAGAGGGCCACTAGCCAACGGGCAAGCGACCTGGACAACGCAGTTGGCAGCAAAGAGCAGAAGGGCCCCACGCAGATCTCGTGGATGCAGGGGGGCTGAACTTCGGTGCTGGAGCTGCTCAGGGTCGGGGCTTCTCTTACCCCAAAGCACTCAGTCGAGGGTCACTCGGGAGTCGTGCTGGACAAGCGTCGTGCAGTTCTGAAGATGGCCGGTCCCTCGAGGTCTCGTCGCACCCACGGATCACAGCTGGGCTGATGATGTAGGTTGAGGTCAGAGGTGCCAGGGAAGCCGGTTCTCGTCGTGCTGGAGCAGTCTTGATCCGAAGGAGAGACTGGCAACAAACCGCGATGCTTGGTTGGTGCCTGCTGCTGCAGGGTGACTACTCCTTAGTCACAAGGGAGAATCTTGGGAAGAAGTCTTGAGTTCCTTTCGTGGAAAGTAGTTTCAGGATTCAAAGATGATCTGCTTTGGAAGGGGGCCAGTTCCTACCTTTATCCTGAAAAAGGGGCTGGCACGCGACTAAGTCCTGCCTAAGTCCTGCCCTATGGGTGGGACCAGGAGGGGGGTGGTTACACCCCTCTCCTTTGGCGGGCTTTCCCCAGGCCAGGGGCTGGAGTGCCCCTGGAACTGGTTCCAGCCGGCCTATGCACAGTGAGCACTGGGGTGCCACTTGCAGTCACCTTCCTCTAAAGCCCTGCCTACCTAGGATACACAAAATCCTGTCTGGGACGGTGCTGGCACCGCCCCTGACAGGAAACCCTTTGTCCTTGCCTCCTGCTCTGGGAGGACTCCCAGCAGCAGGAGGGCAGACTTGTGTCTCGGTGGCAGCATCCATTTTGTGGAGCTAAGGCTATGTCTGACTTTAACCGGGGTTACAGGTTACATACATGTCGTGTCCCTCTAGAAGGGTGGAATGCTAACCCCGTCGCCAGAATTGGTGAGGGGTTAGTATTCCAATTCGTATGACACCTTACTCGACATGTTTTGATAAAGCGATACCAGAGTTGGCATATAACCGCGAGGATTATAATGCACTTAAGAGTATATGGTATGCGTTATCATGGAAACGGCTAAGGGATGGATCCCAAAAGCCGCAGACAGGCTCAGCTCATGCCAGAGCACTATCTCACACGATTCCAAGCACTCTGCCTTCAGGATTGTCAAGGCCTGCCATAGGAGTGACTGATAGGAGATCTGTGTGTCCATTTTAGGGTTAGATATAGGTATACTATATCTAAAGCAAGGGGTGATTACACCACCTTGCCCCAGCTGTCAAGCAGCCAGTTGTGTCAGTTTTGGATGGCCAGCCAGGGGTGGCATAATACATGCTTCAGCCCCTGGTAGGTCCCTGGTACACCTATGCCCTGGGCACCTAAGGTACTCTGTACAGGGACTGATAAGCTGACTCAGTATCCAATTAGATATGTACCCAAGGTACATGGAATCCATTTTACAGAGAGAGCAGTAGGCCTGGGGTCCTGAATAGCAGGGCCCCAGGTCAACTAAGTCAGAAAACCAGCAAAACACCAGGCAAAAAGTTGGGGGCAACCATAGTCAGGGATCTACCTTCCTACATTGTGCCACTGGTGTGATTTGCTCGTTGATGTGGAGTCTAATTTGGCAGTTTCTCATCTTCCCGAGACCTTGGAAAAGCTTAGGGAACTTCAGACTGATGTCTAGTTTGTCATCCACTTTGTATAGTATGTCCACCAGTCTTAGCCGTCTGCGGTGGGCAGGCCCAGTAAGCAGTCCGCCTCAGGCCCATCAATGACATGGATGTAGGCTTGGATGGTGCGATCTTGATATGATAGATAGGTCGGGAATTTCCCAAGACAGTGGAGTGGTTTCTTTGACATCCACGTATATACTCGCACATGGGCGTTGATCAATTTGGGTGGTTTCCTCATTCTTTGATATTCCGCTACAGGTATATAGTTTAGCGACGCCCCACTGTCCAGCACAAACTTGGCATGGTGGGAACCAATTCTGATGTCTAGCCATGGATATTCCTTTAGACGATCAGGATCCGCTACAAAACATATGTATTCGTCGCGGTCCTGTGAGATGGGTGATAGGGATCTTGACCCTCTTGATGACGACCGTCTAGATTGATGTGTTTGGCAGGAGCGACAGCTGGAGTGTGACGACTCAGTGGATGAGTCTTGTCTATCCTGTACTGCTCTGGCATGGTGACGGGTGCTTGAGGGACGATATTGCCTGGTAGGTTCTCGTTGATCATCTTTGTGGGGAGTTCCACACATGTTTTGAAGTGGTTGTCTCTACCACACTACCGGCATCTTTGACCTGGTGCTGAGCATGGGTCTGCATGTGGGAAATCGTAGCCGCATCTGTAGCACTTTAGTTGTCGTTCTGATCTTTTCTTGGTGCGACTTGAGCATCTGCGCCGACGACTTGAAGGGTGGTACTGTTTTTTGGATCTGGAGGAGCGCACTTGTGCTGGGGACCGTCCATGCACTTGTCGAGACTGCATCCTGAACGCCTGCTCACGTTTCTCGCTTCTCCCGGCCTCCATCTTCTTCGCATGCTCGTCGGCTTGATCATCGACTCTCGTCATTTCCTCAATCTCATCTAGTGGGTAGCTTTTCTTAAGCAGTTTGCGTCTTAAGGGCTCTGACAAGCAGCCTTCTATAATTCTCAATCGGAGGGCATCCTCCGTGGAAGTCACAATATCTTGCTAACCGTCTCAGACGTGTGATGAATACACTCATTTGCTCACCTTTCTCTTGGGATGCCAGGTTGAATGTATATCGCTCATAATCGACATTCTTTTTGTGCAAGAACTTGCGGTTTAGTGCTTCACAGACATTAGCGTATGAAGCAGCGGACGCAGCAGGCAACTCTTTTATGATCTGTCCAACTTTCTTGCCTACAAGGTTCCTGAGAGCGATCAGTTGCTGTCCAGCATCAGTTACATGGGACCCCTTCATAAAGTCCGTGAAATCTTCTAACCATTCTTGCCACCGCAAGCCCATACCCCCACCAGATTCAAGAGTGAGGGGCTCCCGAGGACGCAGGAACGATACTCCCAACACACCCATGGGACCGGGCTCAGCGTTTACCTGACGCGATCCAGACATCGCGGGATCCCGTTAACCAGACACGTACTGACAAAAGTACTTTCTGTCGGTTCTTTGATTGGATTTGCCACTGCTTTTTTTGGTATACTTCTTGCACTCACCAATGCTTGTTGGTTATTTTCAATACACTCGCCAATGCTTGTTGACTTGTTTACTTGCACTCGCCAGTGCTTGTTTACTTTTCCATTACATACGCCAATGCTTGTTGATTATTTTCCTTACACTCGCCAATGCTTGTTGACTTGTTTACTTGCACTCGCCAGTGCTTGTTTACTTTTCATTACACACGCCAATGCTTGTTGATTATCTTCATTACACTCGCCAATGCTTGTTGACTTGTTTCCTTACACTTGCCAGTGCTTGTTTACTTTTTTCATTACACACACCAATGCTTGTTGATTATTTTCATTACACTCGCCAATGCTAGTTGACTTGTTTCCTTACACTCGTCAGTGCTTGTTTATCTTATTCGTTACACACGCCAATGCTTGTTTCTTTGGGCACCGTGCACTTACCAGTGCTTGATGGCTTTCGGGCTCTCTGCCTGATCCCAAGATGGCCGCCGAAGAACCCTGACAGGGGATTGGACGAACCGCCTGACTCCAGCCGCCACGAGAATCTCGTGGACGTGGAGATTTGGCCTTCTTCAACCGGGGCACAGTACTTTCACTATAGCTCTCCTGCAACAATTGTCGGTTCCAGCCAACACTCACCCTCTCAGAAGGGTGTCAACGCGGGAACACCAGGTGAGGAAAAGGGGCACAGCAGGCAGCCTTCCATGACGATCACACCGCCGGGGTGGGCTTCCGGCGAGCAGGCAGATTTTGGCGCTCTAACCCCAGGACGTGCCACACACACACGCGGTGCAGCGGGGTGAGATCCGGACAAGTGGACACACCTCTGGACAGCTGGGGTGTGCTCTTAGCGCGCGAGGACGCTCGCGCAGTGACTCAGCTACAACGCGGTCACCGGCCCACAATACTGGACGCCTACTCAACGGCTGGGCTTCCAGGGACGTGCTCCGACAGGGTTAGCCGTCCTCCTCACGCCGCAGGTTGCGTGACCACCCTCGTCGCCAGATGTAGTGTCCTTGCAGCCACAGACACTTGGACACAGGGTATATTGTTCGAGCTTCTACATTACACGTCCTTCTCCTTACATGTTCGTCGGCTAACTGCCATCCCCAGTGCCTGGCTCCTCCCTTTCCGCCCGCCCTCGTTCTCCCTCGGGCGGGTCCTAGTGCCCCGTGCATGTGCACACATCGTTACAAGGGGGGGGCAGCGGTTGACGAGAAATAAGACATTTTGAGTTTTCATAAGTTGTCTAATAAGTTGAATTTGATTAGAAAGGGAAGGACGTGCCCTAGCCCTGGTCTCGAGGGCAGACAGGCTTCGTGCTAGACCGGAAGATCCAGGCTCATAAAGTGGGGAGGAGAAGAGAAGAGACAAGGGTTAGGGGGGCTGCTCGGCCTGTAAAGAGAAGAGCACGCGGGTCCCAAATGTAAGTGGGGATACAGCGGTTTAGAGACAGAGAGAAGGAAGTGAATTGTTTTGGGAGAGGTGGTAAAGTATTTTCATTTATCTATTATTCAGGGCTCTCTTCGTTTGTACAATTGAAGGGTAATAGAGCTTGTAAACTCTCTCCAGCCTGGATTGAAGCAGCTTTTTAATAATGCACACCCAGAGCCCCCTCGCTGTATTTTCTGCTGAGAGACAGGCAGAGGCCAGGCAGACAGATCAAAGGCGAAAAGAAGCGGCATCAGGAAGGGAAGGGCCCTTTCAATCTCAGATTTCTTTCAACAAAGTTTATCGCAGCCTCCAATCTGCAGCGCATTCATGTACAGAGGATGAAAACAAGCGGCTAAAAGTAGCAGCAGCTCAGGTGAGAGGTGTGCGGAATGATGGTGGTTGCTAAGGAGTCCACAGGGGCTGCAGCAGGAATTACAGCCCCTGCATACCTTTAATTGATGCCCCAGGGGCACCAGGCGCTGCCTCTCCACACTCTTCACTCTCACAACCTGCTCAGGAAGGTTCATCTGCTCTTCCCCTGTCCTCAGGGTCGCCCCCACCTCTTTTTTATGACCTCAAATCCTTTCCTCTTACAAGTGTGTGGGGCATAACTCACGACAGGAGGAGCCTGGGGGATCATGACCCCCCTCAACAATGCGATACAAAAGGGGATGATGGACGGAGCGTTTGTACAAATCAAACACTCACCCCCAGTCAACTGATCTGGGTTTAATCCATCACCATTCTTTAGTTCACTCAGCCACCCCAGTTCAGACATGGCTATATGCAAATCAGTCTGACCCTGTGCCCCATGGGAACAGTCCAGCCCGAACTGCCAAGCAATGTCTTCCCTGGACCGGAAACAAGCATCCTGGGACCGGTTTCGGATTCATAATCCTCATCAGCCCCCTCAACAATGAGCACACTACACATACCTGTACATGTGCTTCATGCTATGGCATCTTTTCTTGCGTAATTTGTTAATAAATGAAGTAAATAACCAAAATGAGTATGCAAGGGTTAAAGTCATGGAGTAAGATAAAATCGCATTTTAATACCCTTTCTTTGCTATACGAGTCGGTTCTCTGCTCTCTTGCAGTGTGTGAGGGCGTCAACAGAGCTTTTCTTATGTCATTTCGCAGCACTGTGCAAAATGGAATTACCTTAGCAATACATGTATAAATACATGTTTATTAGTACAGCTTCTTTAAAAATGTTTGTTACTGGCCCATTTTTATTTTCATTGTCATAACATAATAATTTATATCTATGTGTGAATATATATCAGGGCCACTGGAACTACGCAGCAGGGGAGGGCCAAATTATGTGGCAGGGCTGAGGAAATTATGCAGCAAGAAAAAGCAAATTATTTGGCATATTATGTGATAGTATTACTTGATTATTTTGACATTTTTACACTTGTTAACACTGTCTGGTGCAGCTGGTCTTGTCAACGAAAGATCATCTGAAAGGGATGTCCCCACCCATAGGACACCGTCTTCTCTCGGAGGAATGACAAGACTGGGTGGAATTCTGTCCTCTTCTGGAGCATGGAGGGCGCCAGGTCTTGCAAGGTATGTGCCCGGAATGTCACCGCTGATGTGTCCCTGGCCTTTCTTAAGATCCACTCCTTTAAGCGAAAATTATGCACGCAAGTTAAAATGTCTAATGTCTTAGGAGAGTGTGCCCCCCGCCCCCCCCCCCATTCATTTTATGAGTATGAAACAGGCGAATCTCCCCTGCTTGAGTGTCTCCTAAGACGTGGACAAACAGCTCTGAGACATATGACTCTATGTCTCCCTCCTCTGCGTCTCGTGGGGCCCCCTGATGTGAATGTTGTTTTGCCAAGAGCGATTTTCTAAATCTTCTGTGTGTGCCTGTAAGTCAAGCTGCTGGTCCTTAAGCGGCTGGCCTCCTACAGCATCTATTCTATCTCTTCATCTCTGGAAGATTCTCGTCCTTCAATAGAGTCCACCCGGTCCCCTATGTCGGTCAGCTCCTTGTGGACTTCCTGTAGCTCACTTGTGAGATCTCATTTGACTGCCAGTAGGTAATCTCGCAGCCCCACAAACAAGGCTTCCATATAGGGGCGTGTGACCGGGGCCTCCAACTCCTCTGACGCCTGTGAGGCAGCTCTGCTCAGGCTTCCCTGTGGGTCACCCACCTGGATACCTGTCTTTTTTCAGCAGCATTTCCTTGATGTTGCCCCCTTTCTTTACTCTTGCTGACACCATCTTTTGCGACCCCGGCAGGCAGCCCGGTCAAATTCAGTGCTCTCTAGGGGTGGTGTAGTCCTCCTACACTGCAGGCCGCTAGCTTGTCTGTGCCGCTTCCCCAGACCAGTTCTAACTGCTGCCAAATCTGCTAAGTAAGGTTGTGTGTTATTAATTCAAGGGTCGGGGGGGGGCTCTGGTGCGTCAGGAGCCCTGCCATCTAGCCCCACCGGCTCTCCGCTTGGACCGCGTTCCTTGCTGCCTCACCTGGTGGTAGGCCGCTTCACTTGCTGCTCAAGGTTCGGTTTGGACCTTCTACCTCTGCTGCAGCTCGGGACTAGCCAGCACTGGCCCCTCTGTTGCTGCTCTGAGCAAGCTCAAATGTCCGGGGCCTCCCACCTCTCCAACCACTGCTGTGTCTCTTCAGGGCCCGAAGACCCCGATGTGCCTGTTCACAGGCGGCCCTTTCCCTCCTCTGGGGGCCGAGTCTCGCTGCTGCACAACCCTTCCACTCACATGAGGGTGCTGCTTGCTTTCTTAGGCCCCAGAGGCTTCTTCTCTAGACCATGTAGTTCTCATGAGGCCCTTCCTTTTCTCCTAGCCCTCCATTGTCGTGGCCCCTGCTGCTGTTCCGGCGCCTCCGCTCCTTCCGCAATGGATCTCTTGCCGAAGGAGGCTGGAGTCTCCTCGCGACGTCTCCTCTGAACTTGCGAGGGTGTCGCTGCTAAACGGGAGCCCCAGAAGCCCTGTGCCCGACTAGGCCTCATGCGGCCTTCCTCTTGTCTCTGTTCCTGCTGCGACTTCTGTTGCCGTTGTTTTGCCTCCCCGTGTCTGCCGTTCCTCTGTGCCCCCCTGCCGGGCGTTGCTTCCAGCGCCGAGGTACTGGCCGGGGTCTCCGCTCATCTCTATTCCAGAGCTGGGCCGCAAGGAGGAGCGTACGCCATGTTCTTTGCACTCTGGCCTGGGTGGGCCATGCCACGCCCGCCAGAGTCCTCTGTCAGCTATGTCCCGAGCGTGGCTCCTCTTGTGCCGTCACCATTTGTAAAGGGCTCAGGAGGTTCCGTTACTCATTCGTTCTCGAGAAGGGCTCGGGATCCTCCACTGCCGATCAATGCCGTACAGGGCAGCAGTTCCACAGGCGGCGGGGTAAAAACCTCTCGGCTGGCACGGAAAGACGGAGTCTTGCAATTCACTCTGTCGCCATCTAGGCCACACCCCCGTTTAACTTTTTTGGGGGAATGAGCATGTAATTCACCCCCCTGAACCTCTGTAAGGACGAGAGATGTCATCCCTGGGGCCAAACTTTAAATTTTGGGGAGGAGGTGTGTGGCCCCTCTCCCTGAGCGAAGCCTGGGGACCACATTTCTCAAGGACAATGTTTTTATGGAGTGGGTGCATCTGCCCCCCCTCTCAAAGCCTTAGACCGGCCCCGGGGGCCCAAACCAAGCAGTGTCCCTGGGCCCCATCCCCAAGAAACTGCTGCTTCCTGCAAGGGAAAACTTAAACTCCCTGCTCACACTCTCCTGGGTAGTGAACACAGCTTTGCTAACAAACAGCAGGAGCATAGAAAAGAAACATCTCTCGTCCGGGTAGGAGCAAAGCAATGGAGCTAGTTACCACTGGCACCCAGTATCAGTGCTAGTGGTTGTCTGGCGGGGGGGCTTGGGGCTACCCCTGCAGCCCCAAACATTGACCATGCTATGGGTGCCTCTGAGCACCCACTGTCACAAGTGCGGGCTCTCCCTAGCACCCAGGATCGGTGCTGGCTGAGGAGCCAGGAGGGGCCGCAGGGGAATCCCCACGGCGCCCAACATTGGGTATGTTGTGGGTATCTCGGGTGGGCACCCACTGTAATTTAATAATCGTCTCTCACTGGCACCCAGTTTTGGAGCTGCCAGGGGCTGTGGGGGCCTTTGGGCTCCCCCTGCGGCTCCAATATTTAATAGAAAGTGTGTATGTTCTGGGTGAGGCAAGGACACTCATAAAAATATGTAAAACAATAAAAAGAATAATAAATGAGCAGCAGGAGCCTCTCATTTATCATTCACTGTTCTTAGGAAGGAACACTACATAATGCCCTACAAGGGCTTTTTAGTTAAATATTTGGATCCTGGTGCTGCTCCTAGAAGGGGCAGGCACACCACCAAGTGTTTTCTTTAATGTTTTGGAAGGCTGTGGGGAGTGCAGCAGCCCCCCAAGAACATTAAAAAACCTACAGTAGGTCTGCTGGGTCATTGAATCCATGACCCGAGGAGGGTTTACCATATTTTTTATAAAGCTCTCCGAGATGGAGCTGTACGCTCTTCGGCTGGAGTGCAGGTACCCTTTGTGGCTGTTTAATGGCCTCATTTTGTTGCCTGAATAATGGCAGATAAGACTCAGTCATTTTTAATGTTTGTTTTTCAATACTTTATTAAAAATATTTTGCAACGATTCCTATCCTTTAACATTACAATGTGTGAAATTAGGAAATGTACATTTGATTATCGTTATTGGTGACTTTTTGACAAAGTCAATAGGTCTGCTTTATATATGTTCATGTGCTGACCAATAGGTCTGCCGCTTTTATACCTTGATGTTCTGATTCTTTGACAAGGCAAGTACGTCTGCCTTATTTAAAATGACACTATTTATATTGCTGCATGACAGTCAACCGTGCGCGGGGGCGAGGAATGAAAATTAACACTCCACACAGCGATGAACATCTTACTTTATGTTAAAAAAAATAGAAATTCACTGAAAAAAGCAAAGTGTAAAGTGACATTAAAGTTAGAAATTGTAATTTTAAAAAAACGATAGACATTCTCCTGAAAATAACAAAGGTTAAAGGAATGTTATAGTTAGGTGAAAATGGCAGTTAAAACATAACATTTTAAACAAAACCACTAAAATGTAATACGTATAGTTATTTCAAATAACTAAACTTGTGCTCTAAACAAACAATGTAAAATAAATGTGTGGGCATGCACAAAACCCCCCTTAACCCCGGGGACTGTCACCTTCCTGGGGCTCAAAGAAAATAAGAAGGGAGTCCATCACGGACCCCTGGGCTTAAATAAACCCTGAAGGGGGGCCTCGTGGTCCGCCCTCGTGGTGCCATGGATGGCCCTAGGGATGCCATCCCCCGTGCCAGCTCCTACTACCTCCTGAGGTGCCCGCCCTCGGGAGGTAGCTGCTCGCTTTTGCTTGGTGGGACCTGAAAGCTACCACCAAGCAAAAGCAAACATAACTCCGATTTCTGCAAGCCAGAGCTGTCAAGCAGCTCCGGATTGCAGAAAGTGGTGTTTTCATCTGTTTTCCTGCATGCAAATATGCGTGCAGGGAAACATGAAAAATGTGCTCTGACAGACAGGGAGCTGCCTTTCAGCAGCCCCCTGTCTGTCAGAGCAATGCTGTCTATCGCAGGAGGTGGGAAGCGGGCAGGGACCGCCGTGGCCTTAAGGCTCCCCGTGGTCCCCAACAGACTGGCAGCACCTAGAATAAAGAGGCTGAGGGGCTGGGTTCCCTGGGCCGAAATAGGCCCGGGTGGGAGGTGCGTGGCCCTCCTCTCCATAGCGTAATGGCCGGGCCCCAGGGGATGGGATCCCTAAGGCCAAAATCAGCCCAGGAGGACTTAAAAGGCCGGGCCCCAGGGGATGAAGTCCCCTTGAATGCTGAGGGTTCCTGGAGGGCGAAGAACCCCTCATGTTTTTCCCGTATGTCCCACACAACAGAATTGCTGACAGATTGAGGGAGGCTTCGCCCCTTTTCTCCAACACTCTGCAAAAATGCCTCCTGGCACACTACTGGTTAGGGGATGAAGCCCCCTTGGATGCTGAAGGTGCTTAGGGGCCACTGGGTAGTTGTAGGGTATAGTTAATTCAGCATTCCCACAGGAAATGCGTTTTGTTGCTAGTAACCTTGGCACCATTTGACAAATCTCTGGGTGATCTGTGAATATGGGGGCAGAGAAAAAGGGGGGGCCCAAAATGTAAAATCCCCATGCATTTTCCATTGGCTTCTTTAAGAAGCGCTACTGTAAAAACTGCTGAACTGAATTGTACCAGATTTGGTAGGAAGCTAGATCTTAGTCTGCGTAAGCCACAATAAATTATGGAAAATACTTGAACTAATGGGAGTTGAATTGTCCCTAATCCAAATTGTGAGAAAACTATATTCTGAAGCTAGTGCCAGAGTACGGTATGGGCCAAATGTGGAATACACAGCTCCATTCGCAGTAGAGAGGTGGGTTAGGCAAGGCTGTGTCCTGGCACCCTTTCTGTTCACCTTGTATACCAACGGTTTGGAGCAGGCGATGCTCAAGGGGTGTCAGGCCCTGCCTCAAGTACAAACTCGTCCTACACCCACCCTACTCTACGCCGATGACGCTGTAATAATGGCTCATACACCCCTAGAATTGCAAAGGGCACTGACTAGATATAGTGACTATATGGTGAGCCTGGATTTAAAGATTAATGCCAGTAAAACGTACATAATGAGCTGTGGGAAGGCAAGAATGAATGAAAGATCCACTTTTATTGGTGGCAAAAAGCTTGGAAACGCAATACCATATCCATACTTAGTAATCCTTGTGGATAATAAGGGCACCTGGAACCAGGCAATAAGAGCAAAAAAACTCATGTTTATGAAAACAACAACAGCCCTTGTAAATTTCGCGCAGAAAATAAGAAAAAGGCCGCCACAAGAATTGATTAAGATCGATAAAGCAAAATGTCTTAGCGCGGTACTATATGGTGCCGGGATTTGGGGGTACTGTAGTGTGGAAGAAATACAGAGAGTGGGAAACGCCTTTATTCGTTACATACTGGCTGTTCCTCGATCAACCTCGACTTTTATCTTTCATACAGAGCTGGGGTTACAATATATAACGGACACGATAAGGGTCCAACCAGTGCTTTTATGGCACCGAATCTGGACCTCTACTAAAACAACGTTTAACCAACAGGTCATAGAAGACTCTCTCAAATTGGACAAAGCCCTAGCCATTAGCTGGTTAAAGTATGTCAGAGATTTTATGGGGGACCTAGGACAACCTGAGTTATTTCATAATCCAGTAAAAATGATGGAGATTTCCAGGAAAGACTTTAAAAAACAATGTATGTCGCATCTGGAAGAACTAAGATATATATGTGAACTTCATAAAACAACAGTGCGGCTACATCAGACCATTGTTTCCTTGACAAAAATGCAACCCTATCTGCCTTATTGTGGTACAGGGTACGATAGATTCGTACTCACGCGCTTTAGATTAGATTCTTTTTTCCGTTTAGTATCTTTCCCTGTAACAAATGATTGGTCAAGACATCTAGATCCTTGTCCTTGTGACGGTATTGCGTCTCAAACTACTATCCACACTGTCTTATTTTGCAAATATTACAGAGAACAAAGGAAAAGGTGGATTCTTCCAATTTTAAAAATTTGGGGTTTGAGGCAATGTCGGCCAGCGTACTTTGCATTGCAATTATTGGATAATGAATTATATACTAGAAATATTACACTTTTTTAAAAGCAGTAATTAAGATCAGAAAATATGTAAAATGAAATATAGGGATTTTATCTGGAAAATATTTTTATAGGAATGTCACACGAACTGACAAACATTGATCACTTTGTAAAACAAAGTAATGGAATGCCAATATGGTAAGGTTTGGTAATTTCTTGAAAAGAAATCCAAATAGATTGTTCAATATGTGTAAATCTAGAACTGAATTACTGTCCCATTTTTGGTAAAAGAGTATTAATTAAGTTCGGGATGCAAAGTTAATTTTTAATGTACGATTTTAAGTGGAAAATGGTTTTAAACAAAATGCACCATGAATTGATAACACTTTTATGCTGTAACTCGGGAGTATGGGAGAGTTGATATAATAGGGCTTTTTTCTTTTTTAAAAATGAATTCAAATAGCACGTTCAAAATGTATATATTTATATCTGTGTATTATCCTTTTATGGTTTTTTAATGTAAACGAAAACCGAATAAAGTGAATTTTGACTTTGACTTTGATTTTGCTTTTTGTGATTTGGTGTAAATCTTTCAGTAGTTTTTGAAAAATGAAGGCTAAAAAATATTTGTATATCTGGGAGATTGGGTTCGCGGTACTCTCGTGGGAGTTACTCGAACCCAAATGTAAAAAATAGAGTGTTCTGATTGTCAGGGAAGCTTTTTCTCCCTTGGGCCATCTCACTCCTGTGAGAGTCAGACTCTCGAGGGAGAGAGCCCTCTGATTGGCTGCCAGCAACATGAGAAAAATGTTGGCAGGCATTACAGGACTCTGAGACCTAGTCCCATGTCCTGAACTGGTAAAAAAAAATATGAGGGGGCAGGGTAGGCCTGCCCCTCTAGGCCCTTAAGTGATCAGTGATTTCATAAATGATGTCATGGAACATGGCATGAGTGATGTAATATGCGAGGTCATACAGTGCATGGTGGGGGCGCAAGTTACAATTAGCTCATTTAACTATAACTGGTGAAAAAATATAGATAGGTTAATAGATAGATATTACATCAGATGCAATAAGTGTAATATGCTACTTATTACCATTGTTGAGTGTGGGTCGGGCCCTGGCTCCTGAGAGGCAAAGCTTTGAGTGAGCCTGATGACCCTCTTTGGCCTAAAAAACGACAATAAATGCCATCTTACTTTGCAGATCTTCATGTAAGGTTATTGCCTTGCTGTCTTTTCGTGTGCTGTACTTAGAATCAGTATTTAAGCACAACTGGATCTTCACCAAGGCCCATAGTGTGAAGTTGTGATGAGCAAGAATGTGAGGCTAGTGTAAGGCAGTGAAGAGTAAACGTGTGATGGTTGAGAAAAAGCACCTCAGCAATGGAAGGGGGGGTGACATCCTGGCCCACTCAAGGTTTCACCTCCTGTGATTCATAGCCCCTCTCACCAGATTATAAAGAGCATATTAAACTCAGCACATCAGCTTATATACTACATATATCTGTTTACATATACACACATATGCACACACACACACACACACACACACACACATATATATATATATATATATATATATATATATTGCGAACACCGGAATCCCTCAATCCTCGGGATACACCAAACGAGAGCACACAGAGCCAGTATCTCGTGGTTAAGCCAAATTTATTCGGATTTCTCTGCAGAAAACAATAAGCTCACAAAAAAAAAATAAAAAAAAAAATAAAAAAAAAAATATATATATATATATACATACATACACTGGAAAAAACAAAGGTTAAAGTAACATTATGGTTAAGTGAATTTGTCAGTGACAACAATAACGTTTTGTAGCTAACCTTTTTGCCGCAGCGCGGGTGGGGCTAGGGGGTGGGCGTGGCGCTCCCGTACTTATGACGGCTCCATGCCGTCATGAGTCACGGGCGGCGTGTGCTCATGATGGCGTGTAGCCGTCCTGACCCCGCCTACTCACTAATTCACCCGCACAGGCGGGGAATTAGTGCCACGTGGGCGGAGCGGCAGTTGCATGACGGCTCCACGCCATCATGAGCACACGCCACCCATGACTCATGACGGCGTGGAGCTGTCATGAGCACGGAAGCTGTTAAAAAGCAGAGAAATTCACAAGTTATAGTTAGCAATGCTAACTATATTTTGCGCCCCTACCATGCACTGCTTATGACCACACATGTGACATGTTCTATGACATCTTTTATGACATCACTGATGACATCTCAAACGGCATCATTGATGACATCACTGATGACATTATCCAAACTTCGCTTACACACAGATTGGTCTATTCATTGATATGCTAATAGAGGCGGGACAGTCAGTACAAAATAGCTAAAGAGAATATCAGCCATCATTACTATCATTAGAGATACAACTCCCTTAGCTGTAGAAAGCATGCGTTTTCTGCAACGTTAACCCTGGATTTTGGCCATCCCCAGAGGACATTATGGGGAGCGGGCACGCGCCCCCCTGCCCGGGACAATTTTGGCCCCAGGGACCCCATTTCCAGGCCTGGCACGATAAAAGAAGCATTCCGAGGGCACTCACTATAGTATAGTTCGTGCCCACAGTGGAAGCACCAGGGCAAACGTGGCCCAAGCCGGCTACTAGCATCCAGCGGGAGCTGGCATTGCTCCCAAAGTTATTAGCAAACCTAAATACGTTCTGTCTATGGAAAAGCTGACCTAACTATAACTATCTAGTGGTGACGGCCTCCAGGTAATATATTTAGTAATGTTTAGCTGCTGCCCTATTATATAACTTTATGTTTAAAACACCTCTGAAATTATGGTAAAGAAATAAAACCAACAACCTCCGGAAATTCATCAGATAGGGTTAACTCTGCACACCTCCCATACAATCCATAACTTGCCCCCCAAATGCAATACTCATGATCTCACCCTTCATGTAGTAGCTTACTTCACAAACTACAGAAATGACCTCACTAGTGACATTACAATTTACGTTACCCTTATAAATGACGGGACTACAGGTGGAGCATGATCCATATGTGTATGCAGTTGATATGCACAAGGTTGATACTAAAATTTGCATATGTTCATATAAATGCACTGATTTATCTTCTGCAGGTGTTAACAGTGCCAAAACCTGGCAGATAGTCAAGCATGAGTGCATATTTATTTGTTAAATATATGTGGAAATATACTAATTTTAGCTTAATTTTTCCACAAAACCCAAAATAAATATGGATAAATACAGATAAAAGTAGCAAAAAATAAATACAGATAAATACAGACGGAAATGGCAAAAAAATATTTACCATAAAACCGGGAGCCCTAAGCATGATCCATATGTGTATGCAGTTCATTTAAAGTTGTGGAATACGGTGCTCATTTAAATTTTTATAAATAATGTGAGGTCATAATCATTGCACTCAGTGTTGAAGCTAGACCTCCGCAGCTGGCCAACCCCCACTGCACACAGGCTTCAGCCACGAGCAGTTTAGGCACGCCAAATTGATTTTTAAAATGTTTTTTTTCAGGTTTCCTGGATCCTGAGCTGGATTTGCAAATCCCCAAGAATGATCCGCGAATCCTGTGACAAAATGTACTTCATATTAGATTAGTTTAACGCTGGAGGTCTCCCACATTGCCCTTAAGCCTTATTTTTTCCCAAAGAAGTGTTTAGTTCACCATGTTGAGTAATGGTGGCCACAAATGACTTTTTTTCCATGAAAACCCACCAGTCAGGCTGCTGTTCATGGGACCAGGCTATGACTACTACCTGGTGGTGGCAGCTACTTATAGCTGAGGGTTGCTGAGCTTGATATAGTATACATCGCTATTCTGGTTTCCATATTTAGAAGGTTGATGTAGGTAACTGAATATGACAAGAGAACTGGGAATAAAAGGAACAATCTGCACTACTATTGAAGTACCATGCGTTATATAAGAACAGAAGGTGCTAGGTCCAGACACGTGATCCCCACACGGGCCTTAAGGAGGCAAGCTATCACCCAGTAAAACTGATTTTTGAAATTGGACAGCACCCTTCAAGAGTTATGCACCATTGCAAAACAATTATTGAGAAAAAACAAATAGATAAACAGAGTATTGGTTTTCCCAAACGTACACACAATCTTGTGACTTTGATTTTCTTTCTTTTATTCAGTTTTTATTCTTTCTTTGCTTTTTTTGATAGTTGCGAATAGCCGACGCGTTTCGTCCGTTGCCGGACTTCTTCAGGGCTTAAAACAATCTTTCTGATTTCGTTTTTCACATATGTACCGGTCAGGTTTTCCGGGGAATTTCTATTATTAATTTGAAGGTCATAAACAGGATTACAAATCCTAGCAACAGTCAGTGTAGACAAAGGACAAGGGCAGGCCCACAGTAAGGTCAATGAGCTGGAACGTACAGGGGCATCGCGTCGTGGCCTTCTGGTTCGATGTAGGTAACTGAGTAGACACTGCAAAATGGTCCCCTGTCTTGCATAAAGGGCAGACAGGATTGATCCATTCAGGGAGCAACATCTCCAAAGACATCCAGGTCTTCCCCAGAAATAGCCTGGTACTGTCTGGAGGTGGTGTAAGTTCAGGCTGCATTCGTCAGGCATGGGGAGAGGATGTGGCCTAACGGCTAGGGCGGACGACCTCGAAGCTGGGAAACCAGGTTTGAGTCTCGGCAGGGACGTTCAACATCCTGGGATTCTGGGCAAATCACCTAATCTCTCTGTACACAAAAAGAATGAATGTGTCCGTTTACTAACACAACTGGTACTTGTATAAAGCGTTCTGATACCTTCGGGTCTAGTTTGCGTTATATAAAACTAAAACAAATGAATCATTGGATCAGGTATGTGGATTCTGTATCTCGCTTCTCATTATAACAGGTCTCTAGCTGCTAACAATTAGGGACTAGGTGATGTAGAGTACAAATAAATGATGCTTGTTTTTTAATTTTGTAGTCTTTGTCTTTGGTAATGCCACATACATCCTGTACCAGTTTGATACATAATAAAACCTGTAGTTAGCCTGCATCTCTTCTGTGTGTGGTCTTGGAGATAGGCTGAAGAAAGCTCCCTTCTAACCAGTGAGCTCTTTTGGAGGACTGGTTGTCTATTCCAATATGGGCCCTTCTCTTCTCATATTCCAGGGGGCAGGGGCTCCTGTCTGCTTTATCTACTCTGGGCAGCTGATAGGTACACCATAACAGTCTTGTGGCCAAGAAGAATCTACAGAGCATGACCAAACCCCTGCAACACGCCAGCATGCCCCGAAAGCCAGCTATGGGATGCCACCCCAAAACTATCACAGAGAATAACAACAGAAAAACATCTGCTTCAGACTGATAAAATCCCTCTGCCTCAAGTAGGAAAAATATTCTCCTGTTCTTTCCATGGTTTTGTTGAACATGTCTATCAAAAGGAAGCCCATTGGTGATCGATTATAACCTTAACCTATCAAAAGTGACTGTTACGATAAGAGCTTTTGTGTTAAGTACAGCGACTAACATCTTGACGTTGCAAGGTTTTCCAATAACCGCTGTGAAGTAATACTTGTGGTCCCCGCAAATCCGAACAACACAGTAGAGATTATTTAATCACAGATAGAAAGCCAGGCAGTGGAAGATAATAAAAGCCATTTCATGAAACGCAAGCCTACCCCCCCAGCGAGTTATTCTGTCGATCAACAACAAGAAATACCCATTAAGTTACAGGAAGACAGTGGTATAAGTTGTAACATGCTATTGGAACCAGTGGAATGGGTCTGCTGATGTTATCAGAGGCAGCCTGCTCCATGTTTGCAGGCTATACACCCCATCTACAAAAGAGTGTTTACTGTGGGGGCAGCCTACAACAACAGTAGATGTATTAAGAGTCACATACCAGCAGCTTAGGCACTGTATGCTACAGACCCTAGATACAGCAAGACAAGTGGTAGCTCCACACACATCATGCCTGTGCCCACACCTAATCTGCATACTATTAATGCAATGATGGGAAAAGGTACACATAAAGGGGATGCAATAACCTGCTCATCACCTGAACTAGCAGTTAAGACAAGGTATACCACCCAACCACACCCAGGAGAAACATGGAATATTACCACGCGTATACACCTAGAGATCTTCAAAAATGTAGTACCTGTAGAAGAATATTTGTTAACCTATACACCACTACTCATGGGGTGACTCTTTAGGGTAGTACCAGAAGTTCTAAGCCACATTATTAAAAAAGAATGAAGCATCTGATACTGTTCACCTAGAAATTAAATTGTTTGAGATTTTTTTTGCAAAACATGATTTGATAATGAAGTCCATGTCCCATTGGCGTATTCATTGTGTCTTGTCACTTTATCAACATATAACTGCCCCTCCCCATGCTAACCCTGTCCTTACACACACACACATATGGTGGAGACCATAAATATTCATGAGGGATTCCATCTCCTTTTCATTACAACCCACATCAGTTCTTGAATGTTCTTTATCAGTAAAGGAAGTGTAAGGCTTTAAGCCGCAATGGGCTTATCGCACTTTTTTGGACTTAATGAGGTGAATTATGAGTGACTGCCATAATAATATGAACTGTTTATTAAGATCATACATTATCTTTTCCACGGCTAGTGTCACCCAAAGCGCTGAGTACCATCTAAGTATTGGCAGAGATTCAGGTCTTTTCCAATCTGTAGCTATCAGTTATGTTATGTTAAAAAAAATGTAAGCGTGCGAATACCCAAGGGTGTCTTGGCGCTATCTGAAGGGCAGGTTAGAGGCAGTTTCAGAGGTTAAATAGCCAGGTTTTGATCTCCCTCCTGAACACCGTTAGAGAAGGGATTGCTCTAAAATGTGGTGGGAGGCAGTTCCAAAGTTTGGTCATGCTGTAGATAATTTTTCTGCCACCCCATATCATCTTTTTAAATTTGGGAACAGCTAGGAGGTTAGCTTTAGCAGAGCGGAGTTCCTTTGTTGGGCATATATCGTTTAAAGGCTGATCTAAGAAAATCAGGCCCTGTATTATGCATTCCTTTGTGAGCAAGACATGGGGCTTTTAATTTTGCACGGCTGTGCATGGGAAGCCAGTGGCGCTTGCGAAGTCCCTGGGAGATAGAATGAAACTTGGGAAGTTTTAGGATCATTCTAGCCACAGCGTTTTAAACAGACTGTAGTTGTCTCATATGCTTTTCTAAAAAGTTTAGCTATAGACTGTTGCAATAGTCCAATTTAGATAGGATTAGTGCAGCGATGAGGGTTTTCCTATGGCAGTCCGGGATGAATGTCAGGATCTTTCAGATCAGTTTTGAGATATAATAAGTTGAGCAAGTTATAGCCGATACTTGGGCACTCATATTGAGGTTATCAATAATAACTCCTAAATTCTTATCTTTAGTGACAGGAAGGGGAGGGTGAGGCAGATTCTCCAGCCACTAGTTAAGGGAACAAGCTGGAGAGGGGTTCCCGAAAACAATAATCTCAGTTTTACCTGAGTTAATTTTCAGGCAGCATTTACTCATCCAGCCACTAATCGCCTTAATGCAATTTCAGCATCTTAAGGGGCCCGATGTATCATTGTTGGCGGCAGCAATTATCAATTGGGTATCATCGGCATAGGATGTTACCTCCAAGTTGAAGCTTTTAATGAGAGAGGCCAGCTTCGCTATATAAATATTGGAGAGCGTTGGGCTCAGAGATGACCCCTGAGGGACTTGGCAAGGAAAAGGGTGTAGAATTAAATTTCCTTAGAGCTACTGTTTCTTCGGCAGGTGTTAGTAAGTGGCTCACCAGTACTCTGCTTGCCTTAGACATCAGATTTCACCATTCTTTCTTGAAGTCCGAGAAAGATTCTGTTGCACAAGTCCTGTAGTAGACCTATTATTTGTTTGGTGCTGCTAAAAAACACTTTCCAGAAGTTCCCTGGTTTAGCACAGGACCACTAGATATGTAGTGTTGATCTTTCTTTGCTCCTACATTTCAAGCATCCGCTTTTTGTTTTGCAATATATTTCTTTTAATGATGTAGGGGTAAGATACCAATTATCAACTGTGAGAAGTTGGCCTGATATATGATGTTTCCAATTCTGGAACCACCTTGTATCAGTCCAAGCTTTCCCTTATGGTGTCTGGTTGTAAGTCAACCTTGTAGACAAGCTATCTTAATGGTAGCATAGACTAAGCAGCCTTAAAGGTTTAACTCAAGAGGTCGTGTTAAGCGAGCTGTTTTACCAATCACAGTCCTGTAATATCAAATGAAAGGACACCACACAAGTATATATTATAAAAATATATGTATTTATTACTCAAAATAATCCCCAGTATTCTTTATGAACAAAGGGGCACAAGCGTTAAATCAAAAGCACAGTATAACATACAAAGTTGCACAATTATGGATGAGGGCGAGGGGCCACTCAGACCATATACTAAGAAAGTGGTATAAGAGATACCAATCGAACAGTGGTTAGGCCTAGGGCCTAGGGAATCGCTGGGAGCAGTCGGGACAAGCAATGCTGAAGTTGGGAAAAGCCCGCGGGATTCGGGTGCAGTGCTGAAAGCACACGCATGCACCAATGCAAGTCAATGGTGCGTAAAAGTTAAGCAAATAGAGTTTTAGGACACTTCCGCTGAACCTAGAGAGACAAAACTTAAGACACAGACCCTAGAGGTGTGTACCAGTGTGGGAACACCGGCGTTGCAATGTTACCTCACCCACAGGAAGCGGGTGCACAGGGTCGAAGTAGTGTCGGGTTTCGTCACGCTGATTCTTGGTGCTTGAAGCTGAAGAGGCTGCAGGCGCTGTGAAGGAGAAGTGTCCGGTGGGATCCAAGGGTGGATCGAAGTCTAAAAGTACCTGAAAGCAGAGGGGACAGAGTCTGGGTCACTCAGCAGTGACCAGGGTGGAACCAGGATGGAACCAGACAATGTCGGGCGCAATCAGGTGGTTGTTGAGGAGCTTCTCTCCGCTGTCACGTTAGCTCTGGGGCATCTACGAAGTCCAGGAGCAGGTCACGATCTGTCCCACGCAGGCTCTCGCCGTCGGCGCTGTCGGCTTCAAGATTGGAGCAAACAACACTTGGCAAAAGCAATCCACGCCGAACTGGAAGATTGCTTCTCACTCGGACCAGGAAGGTCAGAGTGGGGGCTCCTTTTCAGGGGAGCTGGTGCAAATCTGGAGCAACCAGAATCACAAGCTGTATTTCGTTTTTCGTCGGCACAGGGGCCACAAGCCAGCTGGCAAGGGACTGGCCAACGCGTTGAGCCAAAAGAAGCAGAAGGGCCCCACGCAGCACTCGTCGAGTGTGGAGGGCTGAACTTCGGTACAAGAGTGGCTCAGGGTTGGGGCTTCTCAAACCCCGGTGTACAGCTTCGAGGGTCACTCGTGGACTGCACGGTCAGCGTCTCGTGGTCTTTCCAAGATGGCGTGCCCCACGCTTCCGGTCGCCTCCACGGGTCTCAGCTCTGCAGGGACTGTGGATCGGGCTGTTAGAAGGCAGGCAAGCTTGATCTCGTCGATCTCTGTCGCTCGAGTTCCGGCGGGAACTGCAACAAAGCAGACGTCGAGGTGCTGGATGGTGCCTGTTTGCACAGGGTGGTCACTCCTTGACCACAAGGGAGATTCTTCAGTCTTCTACGTTGAGTAGGATGTCGAAGGGTCCAGAGTTTCATTTCTTATGTTTCATCAGGATAATCTGAAGTGCATTGGCACTGCTCCCACTCTTATTCGAATCTGGGGGGCTGGATTACCTGCTAGGTCCCCTCCTATGGGTGGGACCCAGGAAGGGGGTGGATACACCCCTTTCCTTTGATCCAGGCCGTGCTGGGACTGGGGCTGGTGTGCCCCAGAACCGGTTTGACCGGATTATGCAAGGGGCAGCCTTGTGCTCCCCATGCAGTGTCTGGTTTCTTTAAACCTCCCTGCTACAATCCACTATCTCCTGTCTGGGGGGGTGTGACACCTCCCTGCGACAGGAAACCCTTTGTCCAGGCCCCTTTGACTGAGTTTCGGTCAGCTTCAGGGGGTCAGACTTGTGTCTGTGGCAGAAGCATCCATTTTGTGGATCTGAGGCCCTTTTAGAAATTAACCACATTTAAGTAAAGTAACATGTCTTACCCCTCTAGAGGGGTGGAATGCTATCCCCGTCACCAGAACTGGCGAGGGGATAGTATTCCAAATCGTATGACACCTTACACGACATGTTTTGATAAAGCCAAACCAAAGTTGCTATATAACCGCGAGGATTATAATGCACTTAATAGTATATGGTATGGCATTATCCTGAAACAGCTTAGGGATTTGTTCCCGACGGCTGCAGACAGGCTCAGCTCATCTCACATTAAACCACGCACTCTGCCTCCAGGATTGATAAGGCCTTCCATAACATAACATAACATAACATAACATGTGTCCAGATATAGGTTTAGATATAGGTATACTATATCTAAGCAAGGGGGATTACACCACCTTGCCCCAGCTGAGTGATCAGCCAGTTGTGTCAATTTAAGAACCAGCCAGGGGTGGCAAAAGATATGCTGCAGCCCCTGGTAGGCCTTGGTGGCACCTATGCCCTGAGCACCTATAGTGCATGGTACAGGGGCTAACAAGGAGTCAATTTCCAATTGTGGTATGTACCTATAGCACATGTATTAATAATTTAGAGAGAGAACAGCAGGCTGGGGGTCTGATTAGCAGGCCCACAGCCTCCGTAGTCGAAAAACCAGTCAAGCAAAAAGCAAATATTTGGGGTGACCATAGGATAGCAGAGCCTACTCTCCTACACAACCCCCCCCCCCCAAACGCAGGGACATTAAACTAACCTTGACCAGATAAGTCTTCATGTTCTAAGTGGAAGTACCTGGAGAGACCATCTGCATTACCATGGTCAGTCCCTGGGCGGTGCTCCACTGTAAAGTCCATCCCCTGTAGTGAAATGGACCACCTGAGCAGTTTTGTATTTTCTCCCTTCATCTGATTTAGCCACAAGAGGGGCTTATGGTCTGTCTGAACTAGGAAGTGAGTACCAAACAAGAATGGCCTCAACTTCTTCAGGGCCCACACCACAGCAAAGGCCTCCCTCTCAATAGCTGACCAACGTTTCTCCCTGGGGGTCAGCTTTCTGCTAATAAAAGCAATGGGCTGGTCTTGACCATCTTGATTAAGTTGTGAAAGCACAGCTCCCACCCCCAACTCAGAAGCATCTGTCTGTACAATGAACTGTTTGGAGTAGTCAGGACTCTTCAGGATAGGTGCAGAGCACATGGCCTTCTTCAGGTCATCAAATGCCTTTTGACAGCTAACTGTCCACTGAACCTTTTTTGGCATCTTCTTGGATGTCAAGTCATTTAATGGTGTCACAATGGACCCATAGTTCTTCACAAACTTTCTGTAATACCCAGTCAGGCCCAAGAAGGCTCTGACTTGTGTCTGGGTAGTTGGAGGAGCCCAGTCCTGTATGGTCTGGATCTTGCTCTCCAGTGGCTGAACCTGACCCCCACCTACTAGGTGGCCCAGGTATACAACCTTGCTCTGCCTTATCTGGCACTTGGTAGCCTTGATAGTCAGGCCTGCCTTTTGCAGGGCCTCCAGAACTTTCTTCAGGTGGATCAGGTGATCCTCCCAGGTGGAGCTAAAGACAGCAATATCATCTAGATATGCTGCACAAAAGTCATCCAACCCAGCAAGGACTTGGTTCACCAACCTTTGGAAAGTGGCAGGTGCATTCTTCAAACCAAAGGGCATTACCACAAACTGATAATGTCCACTAGGGGTAGAGAATGCTGTCTTGGCTTTTGACTCTTCAGCTAGTCTGATCTGCCAGTAGCCAGCTGTCAAATCAAATGTGCTCAGAAACTTGGCAGAAGCCAATTTATCAATGAGCTCATCTGCTCTTGGAATGGGATGTGCATCTGTCCTAGTGACAGCATTGAGACCTCTGTAGTCCACACAAAATCTCATTTCTCTCTTTCCATCTTGGGTATGAGGTTTTGTCACAAGGACCACTGGGCTTGCCCATGGGCTCTCTGATGGCTCAATCACTCCAAGCTCCAACATCTTTTGCACCTCAGCCTTTATACAATCCCTGACATGGTCAGGTTGCCTGTAGATCTTATTCTTCACAGACAGACTGTCACCAGCGTCCACCTCATGGGTGCACCAGTTAGTTTGACTGGGTGTGAGTGAAAACAAGTGTCTGTGGGCTTGCAAAACTTGTCTGCAGTCCATCTGCTGCTGGTCAGTGAGGCTGCCTGCCAAGGCTACTCCATCAACTGAACCATCATCAGGGTTCTGGGAAAGCAGGTTTGGGAGAGGGTCACTCTCTTCCTCCTGTTCCCTATCTGTGGCCATGAGCAAGCTCATGTCCTCCCTGTCCACAAATGCTTTCAAACGATTTACATGAAGCACCCTGTGGGGGCTCCTAGGGGTTCCAAAGTCAACCAAGTAGGTGACCTCTCCCTTTTTCTCAATGATAGGGTAGGGTCCAGTCCATTTGTCCTGGAGTGCTGCTGGGGCCACTGGCTCCAACACCCACACCTTCTGCCCTGGCTGGAACTCAACCAGAACAGCCGTTTGGTCATGCCAAGCTTTCTGCAGTTCTTGACTTGCCTCCAGGTTTTTGGATGCTCTCTCCATATACTCAGCCATCCTGGAGCGGAGACCAAGTACATAGTCCACAACATCTAGCTTAGGCTTTTTGAGAGGTAACTCCCATCCTTCCTTCACCAAACATAGTGGACCCCTCACAGGGTGGCCAAACAAAAGTTCAAAAGGGCTGTAGCCAACCCCCTTCTGTGGGACCTCTCTGTAAGCAAAGAGCAAGCAGGGTAAAAGGATGTCCCATTTCCGCCTGAGCTTCTCTGGTAAACCTTTTATCATTCCCTTGAGGGTCTTGTTGAATCTCTCCACAAGCCCATTGCACTGTGGGTGATAGGGTGTGGTAAACTTGTAGTTTACTCCACACTCCTTCCACATTGCCTTTAGATATCCAGACATGAAGTTGGTACCTCTGTCTGATAACACCTCCTTTGGAAAGCCCACTCTTGAGAAAACTGCAATGAGGGCTTTTGCCACCACAGGTGCTGTGGTGGTCCTTAGGGGAATTGCCTCTGGGTACCTGGTGGCATGATCCACTACCACCGTATAAATCTGTGCCCAGATGCTGTTTGAGGATCCATGGGACCCACAATGTTTATTCCAACACGTTCAAAGGGCACCCCCACCACAGGAAGTGGTATAAGGGGGGCCTTTGTTGTGCCACCTGACTTACCACTGGCTTGGCAAGTGACACAGGAGCGACAAAACTCCTTGACATTTTCTGACATATGAGGCCAGTGAAAGTGTGGAACAAGCCTGTCCCAAGTCTTGTTCTGGCCTAAGTGTCCTGCAAGGGGAATATCATGGGCCAAGGTGAGAAGGAAACCCCTAAAATTCAAAGGTATGACCAACCTCCTGGTTGCACCAGGCTTGGGGTCTGTAGCCTCTGAGTAAAGGAGTCCATCATCCCAATAAACTTTATGGGCACCTTGAGCATTCCCTGCAGCCTCATCAGCAGCTTGCTGTCTGAGGGGTTCAAGTGAAGGGCAATGTAATTTAGCCTGCCCCAGGTCTGCCCTTGAGGGTCCCCCGTCCCCAGAAACTCAACCTGATCAGGCTCAAGTTCCTCAGAGACAGTCTCCTCTTGGACTGCAGAATCAGTTTCCTCTGAAATCTGATCCTCAACCTGGGGCAAGGGGGAAGACAAAGCCTTAACCCTCTTGCTCCTTCTCTTGGGTTGTGGTTGGTCTATTGTTCCAAAATCCACCACTGGTTCAGGAAGGCACTTCTTAGCCTGAGTCCTTGTCACTGCAAGGACATGTGCTGAAATCCCTAGCATTTCTGCATGAGTCCTGTACTCCACTTCTGACCAAACTGAGCTTTCAAGATCATTGCCTAACAGACAGTCTACTGGGAGGTCTGCACTCACAACAACTTTCTTTAGGCCATCTACCCCTCCCCAGGAGAAGTTCACAACAGCCACACTATGGGAAGTAGTGGAGTTGCTTGCATTGGTCACTAGGTAACTTTCACCTAGTACAATCTGTCCAGGGTCCACAAAGTCAGGTGTCACCATAGTGACACTGGCACATGTGTCACTGTAGGCCTGAGCCAGTTTCTCATTTATCAAAGGCGTCTGCCTATATTTGCCCAGGTTACTGGGACTCACTGTAGTGGACAAAGCTAAGTCCACATCATATAGGAGAACTGCCTGAGTAGGGATCCTGACTAGGCCAGATTCCATCTCAGTACCCAAGGTTAACCCAACTATACCCTTAGGTTGTGTACCTCCACTGCTAACTGTACTAGGGGGTGCAGGTGCTTTAGGAGCTACAGTGGTGGGGACTGGATTTTTCTTGGTGCATTCACTGCCCCAGTGTGAAACTGATTTGCAGGTATTACACCAAGGTTTCTTTGGGCCATCATTCTTCTTTTTCTTGTTTCCATTTTGGGAACCACCCTCCTTATTACTAGTTTGGGGGCCTGAAGACTTCTGGTCCTTTTCTTTATCTTTCTGATTCCCACCCTTCTGGTCTGTTTTCTTCTGGTCACCACCTTGGTTCTGGGGTTTCTGCTTAATCCTTGTTCTGACCCATTTGTCTGCCTTCTTTCCCAATTCTTGGGGAGAGGTCAGATCAGAGTCAATAAGGTATTGATGCAACAGCTGGTTTGTACAGTTATTAAGGATCTGTTCTCTCATGATAAGATTGTACAATCCTGTATAGTCTGAAACTTTACTTCCCTGCAACCAACCCTCCAGAGCCTTAGTGGCACAATCAACAAAATCAGTCCAGTCCTGAGTCTGTGCTTTTTGGGTGTCTGTATTGCTCAGTGGTTAGGCCAAACCCTTCAATAAGAGCACTCTTCAGGACAGAGTAGTTTTTGGCATCCTCAGGTCTAACTGTGAGGAGCCTATCCCTCCCTTTCTCAGAAAAGGAGTACCATAAAATTGCAGCCCACTGATCCTGAGGAACCTGCTGTACCATGCAGGCTCTCTCAAGTGCAGTCATCCATTTGTGGATGTCATCCCCTTCCTTGTAGAGGGGCACAATTTTTGTCAGGTTTCTATTATCATAGCTCCTGTCTTTCTCTCTAGGAATATTGCTGCCACCAGTGGCATCTAAGCGGCACAACTTTTGCTCTCTTGCCAAGGCAAGTCTAGCTTGAGCCATGGCTACCTCCTCCCTCTCTATTTGGAGTTTGACAGCCCTCATCCTGGCTCTATGTTCTATCTTCTGAGAGGAAGTCATCCCTCTCTGAGATTCTCTTGAGGCACTAGAAATGTGAGAGTCCCCTGATGGAGATCTCACTCTTCTGTTGCCTGGGAGAATATTTTGGGATCTGGGGAGGTGCTGGCCCTCTCCATTCCCCAGTAGGTTTAAGTTGGCCTGGTTAAGCCTGGCAACTATAACCTGGTTACCCCTCTGATCCTGATGTTCAGGGTCCTCTACATCTGAGTCCTCCTCCTCCTCTTCTTCTTCCTCCTCTGGAGTGGTATCAGTTACAGGGGGGTTCACTCCATTTCCTGAATCTAGGGGAGCTGCACTCGCCTTAGCTAAGTCATCCTGTTCTAGAATGGCTATCAGGGTTGGAATGGTGGGACCTCTGCCCCTTTTTAGCCCTCTTGATATGCACAAGGCACACAAGTCTTTGTGGCTAAGTTTGTCATAGCTGGAAGTTGCCTGGGTAAGGTCAACTGTCACAGGCAGAGAGCTTGGAGTCTCACCTGTGCCAGACATGACTCCTAGTGAGGTGTAAGTGGTGCACTTACCTACACTAAGTGTTTTCCTACTGTACCTTGCTAGTGAGTTGTAGTCAGGGTGTGCTAATCCCTTTAATCTACAACTACTAAGTTCAGTAGAACTTAATATGCTAAGCTTTTGATTTATATGTACCTAAGGTACTTGATGTGATCTTTCAATTTGATAAAAAGATTGCAATGGTAAAACAACAGCAAGCTCAAATCCACCCTGCTGCGCACCAATGTGAGAAGTTGGCCTGATATATGATGTTTCCAATTCTGGAACCACCTTGTATCAGTCCAAGCTTTCCCTTATGGTGTCTGGTTGTAAGTCAACCTTGTAGACAAGCTATCTTAATGGTAGCATAGACTAAGCAGCCTTAAAGGCTTAACTCAAGAGGTCGTGTTAAGCGAGCTGATTTACCAATCACAGTCCTGTAATATCAAATGAAAGGACACCACACAAGTATATATTATAAAAATATATGTATTTATTACTCAAAATAATCCCCAGTATTCTTTATGAACAAAGGGGCACAAGCGTTAAATCAAAAGCACAGTATAACATACAAAGTTGCACAATTATGGATGAGGGCGAGGGGCCACTCAGACCATATACTAAGAAAGTGGTATAAGAGATACCAATCGAACAGTGGTTAGGCCTAGGGCCTAGGGAATCACTGGGAGCAGTCGGGACAAGCAATGCTGAAGTCGGGAAAAGCCCGCGGGATTCGGGTGCAGTGCTGAAAGCACACGCATGCACCAACGCAAGTCAATGGTGCGTAAAAGTTAAGCAAATAGAGTTTTAGGACACTTCCGCTGAACCTAGAGAGACAAAACTTAAGACACAGACCCTAGAGGTGTGTACCAGTGTGGGAACACCGGCGTTGCAATGTTACCTCACCCACAGGAAGCGGGTGCACAGGGTCGAAGTAGTGTTGGGTTTCGTCACGCTGATTCTTGGTGCTTGAAGCTGAAGAGGCTGCAGGCGCTGTGAAGGAGAAGTGTCCGGTGGGATCCAAGGGTGGATCGAAGTCGAAAAGTACCTGAAAGCAGAGGGAACAGAGTCTGGGTCACTCAGCAGTGACCAGGGTGGAACCAGGATGGAACCAGGCAATGTCGGGCGCAATCAGGTGGTTGTCGAGGAGCTTCTCTCCGCTGTCACGTGGGCTCTGGGGCATCTACGAAGTCCAGGAGCAGGTCACGATCTGTCCCACGAAGGCTCTCGCCGTCGGCGCTGTCGGCTTCAAGATTGGAGCAAACAACACATGGCAAAAGCAATCCACGCGGAACTGGAAGATTGCTTCTCACTTGGACCAGGAAGGTCAGAGTGGGGGCTCCTTTTCAGGGGAGCTGGTGCGAATCTGGAGCAACCAGAATCACAAGTTGTATTTCGTTTTTCGTCGGCACAGGGGCCACAAGCCAGCTGGCAAGGGACTGGCCAACGCGTTGAGCCAAAAGAAGCAGAAGGGCCCCACGTAGCACTCGTCGAGTGTGGAGGGCTGAACTTCGGTGCAAGAGTGGCTCAGGGTTGGGGCTTCTCAAACCCCGGTGTACAGCTTAGAGGGTCACTCGTGGGCTGCACGGTCAGCGTCTCGTGGTCTTTCCAAGATGGCGTGCCCCAGGCTTCCGGTCGCCTCCACGGGTCTCAGCTCTGCAGGGACTGTGGATCGGGCTGTTAGAAGGTACAGAAGCACAGTCAAAACATGTCGTGTAAGGTGTAATACGCTTTGGAATACTACCCCCTCGCCAGTTCTGGCGACGGGGGTAGCATTCCACCCTTCTAGAGGGGTAAGACATGTGGGTATCAGTAAACATGGTTAAAACTAACCAGAGCCTCAGCATCACAAAATGGATGCTGCTGCCACAGACACAAGTCTGGCCTCCTGCTGCTGACCGAAACTCTGGCAGGGGAGGCCTGGACAAATGGTATCCTGTCACAGGGAGGTGTTACACCACCCCAGACAGGAGATAGTGGATTGAGGCAGGCAGGGCGAGTGAAACTAGACACTGCCTGGGGCGCACAAGGCTCCCCATGCATAGCCCAGTTCAAACCGGTGCTGGGGCACTCCAGCCCCAGCTCTGGCGCGAAACTGGACAAAGGGAAAGGGGTGCAACCACCCCCTTCCTGGGTCCCACCCATAGGAGGGACCTAGCAGGTAATCCAGCCCCTTGATTTGGAATACAGGTAGGAGCTGTGTCCATAGACTTTAGGTAATCCTGACTGAAACTTTGAAACAAAACTCTGGACCCTTCGACATCCCATTTGACGTGGAAGACTGAAGAATCTCCCTTGTGGACAAGGAAGGACCACCCTGTGCAAACAGGCACCATCAAGCGCTCTACGGTTTGCTTTGTTACAGCTCCCGCCGGAGCTCGAGCAACAGAGATCGACAAGAACTGGATTCCCAGACTTCAAACAGCCCGATCCACAGCCACAGCAAAGCTGAGACCCTTAGAGGTGACGTGAGACGTGGGACCGGCCATCTTGGAAAGTCTGCAAAGTGCTTCCCGTGCAGCTCCCGAGGCACCCTCGAAGCTGTGTATTGGGGACTGAGAAGCCCCAGCGCCGAGCAGCTTTTGCATCGAAGATCACCTCTCCACACTCACCGAGTGCTGCGTGGGGCCCTTTTGCATTTTCCTGCTCGACGCGTCTGTCCGGTCACTTGCCCGTTGGCTAGTGGCCTCTACAACGATGAACCTTTGAATTTACTCTGCTGGTCTGGTTGCTCCAGACTGGCCCTCGCTCCCCTGAAAAGGAGCAGCCGCTCTGACCTTTTTGGTCCGAGTAAGAAGCGATCTTCAAATCCTGGGTGGGTTGCATTTGCCAAGGCCTGTTGACTCCGATCCGGAAGCCGACACCGCCGACAGTGAGAGCCTTTGTGGGACAGTCCGTGTTCCACTCCTGGTCATCGCCGATGCCCCCAAGTCTACGTGGCAGCAGAGACAAGCTTCACGACAACTACCTGATTGCGCCCGACATCGCCTGGTTCCTTCCTGGTTCCATCCTGGTCACTGGCTAGTGACCCAGACTCTGTCCCCTCTGCTTTCAGATACTCTACATCTTCGATCCACCCTTGGATCCAACCGGACTCTTCTCTCCTGGCCGCCTGCAGCATCTTCATCTCCACCCTCCATAGAATTCCACAACGAAACCCGACACACACTTTGGCACCTATGCACCCGCTTCCTGTGGGTGAGGTAACGAGAATACACCGGTGCTCCTGTAGTGGTTTACACCTCTAGTGTCCTAGTTTAAAGTGGCTAAGTTCTAGTCCAGTCGGAAGACTTCCAAAACAGTAACTTTATAACTTCTACGGGTCATTGACTTTGAATTGGTGCATGCGTGTGCTTTAGGCACTGCCCCGAATCCCGCAGGCTACTCCTGTCCTAACTACAGTTAGTCCAGTGTAGCCCCAGCGATTCCCAAGGCCCTAGGCTTTACCATTGTTCGAGAAGTGGTTCTTATAACACTATTTTATTATATGGTTTAAGTGGCCACCGGGCCTATCCATAACTGTGCAACTTTTGTATGTTTAACTGTGCTTTTGTTTAAACGCTTGTACCTCTGCCCACATAAAGAGTACAGAGGATTATTCTAGTAATAAATACATATATTTTTATAATATATAACTTGTGTGGTGTCCTTTCATTTGATATTACAGGATTGCATATGGTAAAACAGCTGGCTTCACATGCCCTCTCGAGTTAAGCCTAAGACGGCTTAGGTCCATGCTATCCCTAGGACAGCTTGTCTATAAAGTTGACTTACAACCACCACCATAAGGGTTGTTTGGACTGATACAAGGTGCTCACTAGAATAGTGAACATCATACATCAGGCCAACTTCTCATATTGGTGTGCAGCGGTTGGGATTTGAGCTTGCTGTTGTTTTACCAATTGTAATCTTGATATCATTTGAAGGATCACATTAAGTACCATAGGTACATATAAACAAAGCTTACATACTTAAGTTCTACTGAACTTAGTAGTTGTAGATAAAAGGGCCTAGCACACCCTGACTTCAACTCACTAGCAAGGTTCTAGTAGGAAAACACATAGGGTAGGTAGGTGTATACACCCACACCTCACTAGCCATGTCTGGCACAGGTGAACAAGCCAGTTCTCTACCTGTGACAGGTGACCTTCCCAAGGCACCTTCCAGCTATGGAAAACTCAGCTTCAGAGACTTGAGTGCCTTGTGCACTACAAGGGGGCTGAAAAGGGTCACAACCCTACTGTCCCAATCCTGATACAGGTCCTAGAGACAGATGATCTTGAGAAGGCTACTGCAGTCCCCTCAGGTAATACAGGAGATGGAATAACCCCCATAGATGATGAGACCCAACACCCCAGAAGTAGAGGATGAGGAGGTGGATGGTGATCAAGATTCAGATGATCAGGGGGATAGCCAGGTTCAAGTCAGGAGGCTTAGCCAGGCTAACCTAAGTTTACATGGGAATGGAGAGGTGAACCACCTTTCCAGACCTAATAGTAGACTATTCCTTGGCAATAAAAGAGAGAGATCCCTTTCCAGGGAGTCTAACCTTTCTAATGCCTCAAGGGCTTCTCAAAGGGGAATGACTTCCCCTCAGAGAAAAGGGCATAAGTCCAGGATGAAAGCTGTCCAACTCCAGATAGAGAGAGAAGAGATAGCCCTGGCCCAAGCTAAACTTGCTTTAGCAAGGGAACAAAAACGTGAGTGGATTAGACTCCACTGGTGGCAGCAATATCCCTAGAGATAAAGACAGGCCCTATGAACATAGAAACCTGAGTAAGATTGTGCCCCCCTACAAAGATGGGGATGACATCCACAAATGGATGACTGCTCTGGAGAGAGCCTGCATGGTACAGCAGGTTTCCCAAGATCATTGGGCAGCAATCGTGTGGTACTCCTTTTCTGAGAAAGGGAGAGATAAGCTCCTCACAGTTAGCCCTGGGGATGCTAACAACTACACTGTCCAGAAGAGTGCTCTTATTGATGGGTTTGGCCTAACCACTGAGCAATACAGGTTGTTGTTCAGAGATACCCAAAAAGCTCAGACTCAGGACTGGACTACTTTTGTTGATTGTGCCACTAAGGCTCTGGAAGGTTGGTTACTGGGAAGTAAGGTTACAAACTATACAGGATTGTACAATCTAATAATGAGAGAACAGATCCTTAATAATTGCCAGAACCAGTTGTTGCATCAACACCTGATTGACTCAGATCTGACCTCTCCCCAAGAATTGGGAAAGAAGGCAGACAAATGGGTCAGAACCAGGGTTAAGCAGAAACCCCAGAACCATGAAGGTGATCAGAAAAAGGCAGACCAGAAGGGTGGAGATCAAAAACAAAAAGTCCAGAAGTCTTCTTCAGGCCCCCAAAATACTTCTAATGAGGGGGGTCCCAAACTGGAAAGAAAAGGAAGAAGAATGATGGCCCAGAGAAACCTTGGTGCAATACCTGTAAATCAGTTTCACACTGGGGTAGTGAATGCACTAAGAAAGGTACAGCCCCTACCACTGCAGCCCCTAAGGCACCTGCACCCCCTAGTACAGTCAGCAGTGGTAGTACACAACCCAAGGCTATAGTGGGGTTAACCATGGGTACTGAGATGGAGTCTGGCCTAGTCAGGATCCCTACTCAAGTTGTTCTGATCTGTGATGTGGACATGGCTATGTCCACTACTATAAGTCCCAATGCGTTGGGCAAGTACAGGCAGACACCTTTAATAAATGAAAAAGTGGCTCAGGCCTACAGGGACACATGTGCCAGTGTCACTAAAGTGAAACCTAACTTTGTGGACCCTGGACAAATTGTACTGGGTGAAAATTACCTAGTGACCAATGCTAGTAATGCCACTACTACACATAGTGTGACAGTTGTTAACTTCTCCTGGGGAGGGGTAACTGGCCTCAAAAGAGTTGTGGTGAGTGCAGACCTCCCAGTTGAATGTCTTTTGGGCAATGATCTAGAGGACTCAGTATGGTCAGAAGTGGAGTATAGGACTCATGCAGAGATGCTAGGTATTTCAGCACATGTCCTTGCTGTAACCAGGTCCCAGGCCAGGAAGTGCCTACCCGAACCCGTGCTGGATCTTGAAACTATAGACCAGACACAACCCAAGAGGAAGAGCAAGAGGGTTAAGGCAGTGCCTTCCACCTTGCCCCAGGTTGAGGATCAGCCCTCTCAGGAGGATGATTCTGTGATCCAAGAGGAGACTGTCCTGGAAGAGCTTGAACCTGATCAGGTTGAGTTTCTGAGGACAGGGGGGCCCTCAAGGGCAGATCTGGGGCAGGCTCAGTTAACTTGTCCTTTTCTTGAACCCCTCAAACAGCAGGCTGCTGCTGAGGCTGCTGGGAATGCTCAAGGTACCCATAAAGTATATTGGGATAATGGGCTCCTTTATTCAGAGGCTAGAGACCCCAAGCCTGGTGCTGCCAGGAGGTTGGTCATACCTCTGAAATTTAGGGGCTTCCTTCTAACCCTGGCCAACGAAATTCCCCTAGCAGGACACTTAGGCCAGAACAAGACATGGGAGAGGTTTGTCCCTCAGTTTCACTGGTCTCACATGTCAGAAGATACCAAGGAGTTTTGTTGCTCCTGTGACACCTGCCAAGCCAGTGGCAAATCAGGTGGCACCACAAAGCCCCCCCTTATACCACTACCTGTGGTGGGGGTACCCTTTGAGAGAGTTAGGATAGACATTGTTGGACCAATGGATCCCCAAACAGCATCTGGGCACAGATTTATACTGGTGGTAGTGGATCATGCCACCAGGTACCCAGAGGCAATTCCCCTGAGGACCACAACAGCTCCTGTTGTGGCAAGGGCCCTACTTGGCGTTTTCTCCAGAGTGGGCTTTCCAAAGGAGGTACTTTCAGACAGAGGTACCAAATTCATGTATGGATATTTGAAAGCAATGTGGAAAGAGTGTGGTGTTAACTATAAGTTCACCACACCCTACCATCCACAGTGCAATGGGCTTGTTGAAAGGTTCAACAAGACCCTAAAAGGGATGATAAAAGGGTTACCTGAAAAGCTTAGGCGAAGAAGGGACATCCTTTTACCCTGCCTACTCTTTGCTTACAGAGAGGTCCCACAAAAGGGGGTTGGCTACAGCCCTTTTGAGCTTTTGTTTGGACACCCTGTAAGGAGTCCCCTGTGTCTTGTGAAGGAAGGATGGGAGTTACCTCTCAAAAAGCCTAAACTTGACATAGTGGACTATGTACTTGGTCTCCGCTCCAGGATGGCTGAATACATGGAGAAGGCTACCAAAAACCTTGAGGCCAGTCAAGAATTACAGAAAGCTTGGCATGACCAAAAGGCTGTGCTGAATGAGTACCAGACAGGACAGAAGGTGTGGGTGTTGGAGCCAGTGTCCCCAGCAGCTCTCTAAGACAAATGGTCTGGACCCCACACCATACTTGAGAAAAAGGGAGAGGTCACCTACTTGGTGGACCTTGGCACCCCTAGGAGCCCCCGCAGGGTGCTCCATGTCAATAGATTGAAGGCATATGTGGACAGGGCAGACATGGGCATGCTCATGGCAACAGATGGGGACCAGGAGGAAGAGAGTGACCCTCTCCCAGACCTGTTATCCCAAAACCCTGATGATGGTTCAGTGGATGGAGTAGCCTTGGCAGGCAGCCTCTCAGACCAGCAGCAATGGGAATGCAGACAAGTTCTGCAGGCTCACAGACATATGTTTTCATTAACCCCCAGTCAAACTAACTGGTGCACCCATGAGGTGGACACTGGTGACAGTCTGCCTGTAAAGAATAAAATCTACAGGTAACCTGACCATTTCAGGGATTGTATAAAGACTGAGGTACAGAAAATGCTTGAACTTGTAGTGATTGAGCCATCAGAGAGCTCCTGGGCCAGCCCAGTAGTCCTTGTGCCAAAGCCTCATACCCAAGATGGAAAGAGAGAAATAAGGTTCTGTGTGGACTATAGAGGTCTCACTCTCAATGCTGTCACTAGGACAGATACTCACCCCATTCCAAGGGCAGATGAGCTCATTGATAGATTGGCTTCTGCCAAATTTCTGAGCACATTTGATCTGACAGCTGGCTATTGGCAAATCAGGTTAGCTGAGAGGTCCAAGGCCAAAACAGCTTTCTCAACCCCTGGAGGTCATTATCAGTTTGTGGTAATGCCCTTTGGTTTGAAGAATGCACCTGCCACTTTCCAAAGGTTGGTGAACCAAGTCCTTGCTGGGTTGGATGACTTTTGTGCAGCTTATCTAGCTGATATTGCTGTCTTCAGCTCCACCTGGGAGGATCACCTGATCCACCTGAAGAAGGTTTTAGAGGCCCTGCAAAAGGCAGGGCTGACTATCAAGGCCACAAAGTACCGGATAGGGCAGAGTAAGGTTGTGTACCTGGGCCACCTTGTAGGTGTGGGTCAGGTTCAACCATTGGAGAGCAAGATCCAGGCCATACAGGACTGGGCTCCTCCAACCACCCAGACCCAAGTCAGAGCTTTCTTGGGCCTGACTGGGTACTACAGGAAATTTGTAAATAATTATGGGTCCATTGTGACACCATTAAATGATCTGACATCCAAGAAGATGCCAAAAAAGGTTCAGTGGACAGTTAGCTGTCAAAAGGCATTTGATGACCTGAGGAAGGCCACGTGCTCTGCACCTATCCTGAAGAGTCCTGACTACTCCAAAGAGTTCATTGTCCAAACAGATGCTTCTGAGTTGGGGGTGGGAGCTGTGCTTTTACAACTTAATGTAGATGGTCAAGACCAGCCCATTGCTTTTATTAGCAGAAGGCTGACCCCTAGAGAGAAACGTTGGTCAGCCATTGAGAGGGAGGCCTTTGCTGTGGTTTGGGCCCTGAAGAAGTTGAGACCATACTTGTTAGGCACTCACTTCAAGATTCAGACAGACCATAAGCCCCTCTTGTGGCTAAATCAGATGAAGGGTGAAAATCCCAAACTGCTCAGGTGGTCCATTTCCCTACACGGGATGGACTTTACAGTGGAGCACAGACCAGGGACTGACCATGGCAATGCAGATGGTCTCTCCAGGTATTTCCATTTAGAACATGAAGACTTATCTGGTCAAGGTTAAGTTTAATGTCCCTGCGTTTGGGGAAGTTATGTAGGAGAGTAGGGTCTGCTTTCCTATGGTCACCCCAATTTTTGCTTTTTCCTTCACTAGTTTTCTACTTAATGTGGCTGTGGGCCTGCTAATCAGACCCACAGCCTGCTGTTCTCTCTCTAAATTCACATACATGTACTTTAGGTACATCACCAATTGGGTATTGGACCACCTTATGAGCCCCTCTACAGTGTACTATAGGTACCCAGGGCATAGGTGCATCAAAGGCATACCAGGGGCTGTAGCATATCTTTTGCCACCCCTGGCTGGCCATCCAAACTGACAGAACTGGCTGATCACTCAGCTGGGGCAAGGTTGTGTAATCACCCCTTGCTTAGATATAGTATACCTATATCTAAACCTATATCTGGACACATATACACCTATAAGTCACTCCTATGCCAGGCCTTAACAATCCTGGAGGCAGAGTGCTTGGTTTTATGTGAGATGGTGCTCTAGCATGAGCTGAGCCTGTCTGCAGCTTTCGGAACCATGTCCTTATAGCTGTTCTGGGATACTGCCATACCATATACTCTTAAGTGCATTATAATTAGGGCTCCCAGTTTTCCGTTTTTACTGATTTTTACAGATAAATACAGACAGAAAACTATTTTTTTCCTGTCTGTATTTATATTTAAATACAGAAATATATGGAAAATATGTCTTCTTTAGATTTTGTTTCTACTGTCAATCATGAGTGCTAGGTAAATAGGTGTACAGATTGAGAGGTAGGGGAGATTAAAAAAAGACAGTACATTTCCTTATTAAGCTTTAATTAAGCTTAATTAAGTGCAGCTCTACAGTTATTTGTGCTATTCTGCAATGCAAGTGTTTTCAGATGACGCTATTGCACTGTTTACTGCTGAAACCTTTTGGGACATTCAAATGCGAATGTACATTTATCAGTCAAATAAATTTGGAAAATACCCATGGCAGCTTCATGTATATAGAAAACACAAAATAGAAATGGATAAATACAGACAAAATTAGCAAAAAAATAAATATGGATAAATAGACGGAAATGTAGAAAAAATAAATACCATAAAACCGGGAGCCCTAATTATAATCATTGCGGTTATTGCTAACTTTGGTTTGGCTTTATCAAAACATGTCGTGTAAGGTGTCATACGCTTTGGAATACTACCCCCTCGCCAGTTCTGGCAACGGGGGTAGCATTCCACCCTTCTAGAGGAGTAAGACATGTGGGTAACAGTAAACGCGGTTAAAACTAACCAGAGCCTCAGCATCACAAAATGGATGCTGCTGCCACAGACACAAGTCTGGCCTCCTGCTGCTGACCAAAACTCCGGCAGGGGAGGCCTGGACAAATGGTATCCTGTCACAGGGAGGTGTTACACCACCCCAGACAGGAGATAGTGGATTGAGGCAGGCAGGGCGAGTGAAACTAGACACTGCCTGGGGCGCACAAGGCTCCCCATGCATAGCCCAGTTCAAACCGGTGCTGGGGCACTCCAGCCCCAGCTCTGGCGTGAAACTGGACAAAGGGAAAGGGATGTAAACACCCCCTTCCTGGGTCCCACCCATAGGAGGGACCTAGCAGGTAATCCAGCCCCTTGATTTGGAATAAAGGTAGGAGCTGTGTCCATACACTTTAGATAATCCTGACTGAAACTTTGAAACGAAACTCTGGACCCTTCGAAATCCCACTCGACGTGGAAGACTGAAGAATCTCCCTTGTGGTCAAGGAGTGACCACCCTGTGCAAGCAGGCACCATCAAGCGCTCTACGGTTTGCTTTGTTGCAGCTCCCGCCGGAGCTCGAGGGACAGAGATCGACAAGATCCGGATTCCCAGACTTACAACAGCCCGATCCACAGCCACAGCAAAGTTGAGACCCGTGGAGGCGACGAGAGATGTGGGACCGGCCATCTTGGAAAGCCTGCGAAGTGCTTCCCGTGCAGTTCCCGAGGCACCCTCGAAGCTGTGCATTGGGGACTGAGAAGCCCCAGCCCCGAGCAGCTTTTGCACTGAAGATCACCTCTCCACACTCACCGAGTGCTGCGTGTGGCCATTTTGCATTTTCCTGCTCGACGCGTCTGTCCGGTCATTTGCCCGTTGGCTAGTGGCCTCTACGACGACAAACCTTTGAATTTACTCTGCTGGTCTGGTTGCTCCAGACTGGCCCTCGCTCCCCTGAAAAGGAGCAGCCGCTCTGACCTTGCTGGTCCGAGTAAGAAGCGATCTTCAAATCCTGCGTGGGTTGCATTTGCCAAGGCCTGTTCGCTCCGATCCGGAAGCCAACACCGCCGACACTGAGAGCCTTCGTGGGACAGTCTGTGTTCCACTCCTGGTCATCGTCAATGCCCCTGAGTCCACCTGGCAGCGGACAAAAGCTTCACAACAACTACCTGATTGCGTCTGACATCGCCTGGTTCCTTCCTGGTTCCATCCTGGTCACTGGCTAGTGACCCAGACTCTGTCCCCTCTGCTTTCAGGTACTCTACATCTTCGATCCACCCTTGGATCCAACCGGACTCTTCTCTCCTGGCCGCCTGCAGCATCTTCATCTCCAGGCTCCATAGAACTCCACGACGAAACCCGACACACTTTGGCACCTATGCACCCGCTTCCTGTGGGTGAGGTAACGAGAATACACCGGTGCTCCTGTAGTGGTTTACACCTCTAGTGTCCTAGTTTAAAGTGGCTAAGTTCTAGTCCAGTCGGAAGACTTCCAAAACAATAACTTTATAACTTTTACGCGCCATTGACTTTGCATTGGTGCATGCGTGTGCTTTAGGCACTGCACCAGAATCCCGCGGGCTACTCCCGTCCTAACTACAGTTAGTCCAGTGTAGCCCCAGCGATTCCCAAGGTCCTAGGCCTTACCATTGTTCGAGAAGTGGTTCTTATACCACTATTTTATTATATGGTTTAAGTGGCCACCGGGCCTATCCATAACTGTGCAACTTTTGTATGTTTAACTGTGCTTTTGTTTAAACGCTTGTGCCTCTGCACTCATAAAGAGTACAGAGGATTATTCTAGTAATAAATACATATATTTTTATAATATATAACTTTTGTGGTGTCCTTTCATTTGATATTACAGGATTGCATATGGTAAAACAGCTGGCTTCACATGCCCTCTTGAGTTAAGCCTAAGACTGCTTAGGTCCATGCTATCCCTAGGATAGCTTGTCTATAAGGTTGACTTACAACCACCACCATAAGGGTTGTTTGGACTGATACAAGGTGCTCACTAGAATAGTGAACATCATACATCAGGCCAACTTCTCACAGTGGAACAATGCAACCACCAAGAAAATGTTCAACTAAAATTCAGTGGTGTCATTTGTAGAAAACATGCAAGCTTACCCGCAAATGTATAGCTTCATCATGAAAAGCGTATAGCTTCATCATGAAACTCATTGAATTTGCAGTGTATCATACACGTCAAGTCTTTCAACAAACTCATCCATCGTTTCACCAGCTTGCTGTCTCACTTGATTGAAACTGTATCTGTTATTGTTGACATTCAGCATCGGATTGAACTTGGTTCCCAATGCTTCTTTCATCTGACGGTACAATGTTGCACCAGTCTGCAAGATCTTCTTCAGCACGTCTTTTACTCTGTCTCTGGCAAGATTCTCTAAGTATTTAATGGATTTCTTATGAACTACCTCTCTCTTCCAGGGCATCTATGAAGTCATCGAATGTCTCAATCCATACAGTCCATCTGCCTCCAATATTTCGTTTTTTCCTGGTGTCGAATTGTGATGGTGGTGTCAGGAACATAGCTGCATCGTACTTCATGCTCCCCACATGAGCAGCTATTAAAAAAAATCCACTATTCCGAAGGCCATCACGGCGTCTATGAGAAGCTGTACCTTCTGCAAGCATAACCTTGTGCTAGCACTTGGATTGTTTCGCCCAATCTTGACTTTGTACAGCACTATGTCTTTTTAAGCCAGTAAGTGAATCTCCATCTCTCGCACCTAGTTAGCACTACCTTGAGCGCCTACTTCGTACCTGGTTGTAGCTGCCTTGACCGTTTCACTTTGCATAGATGATGGCTATGTGTTATGGCACAGCACAGTACCTCTTTCGTTAGCCTTGCCAGTAGGTTTTGGCAGGTTTTCCTATTGTGCTTCTCCGCATGGCCTTCAACTTCTTTGAGGGCAGTGTATGGGCTGAAGCGGGGCTTCGACCCCTTGTACGCCAACTTCAAACTGCTTTTCATTGATATGGGCACGCGTGGCACGCACAAGCAGTTTGCTGTATCGTTGCAAACTCTCAGACAGAGCAGACTTGTTTCTTTGGTACACAAATTCCCTGTTCAACGCCAGTTGTAGTGTCCTACTTAACCCCGGAGCATGGACAATGAATATGCCACACACAGAGCTCTGTAGTCGAGGGTTTATTCCTCAGTATGTGATCACAATTTGCTCTCTCATTCCATCATAACCGTTAATAGCCACACCTTAACACCCCCAACAAGTTACATTAATGGAGCAGAAACGTATGGTGAAATCTGCTAAAAATGTCAGGTAGGAGGCATGGCTTGGACAGTGTTGGACTTGGCCTTTTCCCTAAAATGTTTTGCTTTTTGCTTCCCCTAATTCTGAAAGCCCCCTCTTATAATGTAATTGTATAGGCCCTGTGAGGTTGTAATGCCCTGTGTATTATTAAAATCAATGTTAGGTACAGGTGCTCTACCTTCAACATGGCCGCCATAGGCCCCTGTTACTGCAGTGTGGTCTTGTTAATGCACATTCTAGTTGCCAGGAGCTGGCAGGGACTCCAAGCAATGTTGCCATTCCAGCCTGCCTTGCCTGCCCACAGTTAGAGTAGGGAAGCTCCTGGCACCTTCTAGAATAAGGGCGGAGCTAAGTTTTGCCGCCTTAGAGGGTGGTCACCTGACCTGGGCCTATATAGGCAAGGGAGGGAAAACTTTCCAGTCAGTTGGGGCATCACTGACCTGGGGAACCCACGCAGGAGTTTTAGGCGGGAGGGCCTAGTTAGGAACCTATGCTACTGGGAGTGACAGGATTTAGGTACTGCCTCTTAAGCTGGGTGAGGTGTCCTAGACTAGCCCCCTGATCTGGCCCGGCGCTAGGGAACCCCAGGGTCCATCTACAGTGACCTGCAGAGGAAGCCTGCCTGCAGTCCCCAACTCAACCCCCCTTCAAGTAACAGGAAACAAGGGACTGATATTTACAAGGGCGCAAAACCCATCAAGCGCCAAGAAAAAGAAGACCTTCAAATTACCACAGGACTGCTGGGGATCAACCAGGTACCGGACTGTGCTGCATCTGCCCCCCCCCTGGCATCAACTGGGCCCCTGCGCTGTCCTGCCTAGCTCCCTTGACTAGACTGCCTGTCCTGCATAAACTGGTTAAGGTGCCTGCTGGCTAATCGCTCTTTCCTTAGCGCTAGCCCCCTGAACTGCCTAATTTACCTCAGCTTGTTGAACTGGACGAAGCGGTGTGCCCCAGGCGCTATCCCTCCAATCACCTGCTGAAGCGCTGTCCCCCTTGAGAAGCGCTCATGTTCTGCAGACTATTGGGCCCTGAAGCGCTATACTCTGGAAGCGCCACAAAGTCCCTGTGTGGAGCGCTTTTGCCCCGTTGAGCTCTGTGCCCCCAAAGCGCTGTTGTCCCTGAAGCCCCCTGCCGAGGCGCTGCAGAAGTACTCACCGCCGCAGCCATGAGACTCACCGGCGTTGCCCCGCGGAGGTGCCGACACTGCGCCGAGTTGCCGTGGGGCCCGGAAGAAGAGTAAGAGGAGGCGCTGTCCTCCGGTGCACCAGTGCCCCAGTCATCTACGCTGCCTTTGATTCCATCTCGGCAGCCCTCGGAGACAGGAGAGGGCCGCCGCCTTTCTGAGGTAGGCCGCGTTAGGCCTCGAAGTTGGGACACTCCTCCCACGTGACGGGGCGTCCGGCCACGTCATTGGCTGCGCCCCCACATAAAGCCACGCAGCAGTTGGCTGCCTTGCACCCGCCCTCGGCAGCCGCTCCCTGATTGGCCGCTGTGGTCGGGCCCCTCCACCAGCCTCCTACAGATTGGTTCCCAGGCCTGGAAGCCAGGAAGGCCCGGGAACAGCCGACTGAGTCGCCGGAGGGCCCGCGAGAGTGCCAGGGCCCCCCCACCAGCCGGCGGGGCCAAAGGAGATTCTCCAGGCCGCGTGAGGCCTCCGGGAGGACCGGAGTCCTTCCTTCACCCGGAACCACCGCAAGGGCTCCTCGAGGAGCCGAAGACAAGAAGGTAACCCCCTGGGAGGAGGGCGGGAGGCCGCAGAAGGCCCGAGTTTGCCCCTCCCCGGGGGAAGGTTGAAATTGGGCCCCGTTGGCCTCACAAGGCTCCCTGAACTGGGGAATAGCCCCATTGAAAACTGGTAACTGGGCCCCGTTGGCCCTATTTATTTACAGAAGGCCCTTCTGACTTGCGACTGGGCGTGAGGCCTCAGGAGGGAGTGAGGGGCTGCCCGATTAGAGGAGATAACCCCTGATTAGGGGAATGGTTATTGTTGAGTGTTGTCTAAAAGAAGGGTGTTACCAGGATACGGTTTATTTGCAGGAGCCACGTTTGTATGTTTAAGGAAAAGTTTCATATGCATGAGCCAACTTTATATGTCTCATGAAATGCTCTACCTAAGGTCAATGGAATGTTTTACCCTTGCGTAAACAAATGTTTAAATCTTAGCCTTATGCATGGCTTAACCTGGCTACTGAAGCCATTCACTCCAGCTAATTAAATGTTTTTACTCCTGTCTAGGGTAGGGGTTCCCGAATGCCTACAGTGATATACGAGATGTTTTATTCCTGCTAACAGGACGGCTAATGGACTGTCGTTGTAATGAATTCCTTGCAGGGGAGGGCTTCATGAAATGTTTATCCTACCCAAGGAACAGTTGCCCAGATGCCTAAAAGTGCTATGCTGCAGGGGTTGCTTATTAAGGAAATATTTTTCCCATGCTGGAGGCAATGTGTCAATTTACCCGCTGACATACTGGTTTATACCTACTGGAATGTTTACTGCTGTGTAGGGAAACGCTATTTTCTTTCCTAACAGGGTTATTGCGATATGCGGTGGTGATTAAAGAATTACACCCTTTACTCCTGCAGGAAAATGATTAATAAGAGGTGCCGCATTGATGTTGAAATGGTCATATTTACCTTATGGGGTGTTCCCTCTGATTGAGGATATGTTGTACTTTCTAATTACCTATTTATTCCTGATTAGGAACTGTTTGGGTCTTACCTAATGCAATGTTGCCTGACCTCTAATGTCTTAGGTCTTCCTGAGGGCATGTAAAAAGGCCTATTCTTACGTGAGGAAGTGTTCGCCTTTACCAGATGACAGGGTTGTTTATCCCTACCTCACCTTGTAAATACGCTTTTTTAGCCCACCACAAAAACACTACCGGTTTTATGAAAACTCTCACTAGCCTCATGCACGTGCCATGAGCTCACCATAGCCGTTCATAGGTCGAACACCACCTTATAAGCCGGCATCTTGTGGTACAACATTATACCATACTGATATGACTCTACCCTGTACGTCTCGTCCTTGTCCTATGTGTTACATGTAGTCAAGCTTGAGGGAATCCCCTCTAACAGCTTTAGCGCCTTAGCGTGCGCCACACATAGCCAAAAGACCACACAACCACTTAAAATTAAGTTTATTTATTCTTTGCACCTTCACATATTATATTGGTCCTGAGGAAAGCCAGCTTAAAACTCACAAGGCACTGGCTGAAACATGTAGACCGAAAAAGACGCTGGAGGTCATAATAAGCACTCCAACACGTCTTCTTGCCTTTTATCTGCTAGCAGAGGCCCAGTTCATTAAAGATAAACAACCCTCGGGTGCTGGGACCTCCTGCATAGCTTTTAAACTTCACCTTTCTCACCCTATTCACCGCACACTCAGCAACATACCAGCTCCGCAGTCTCCTGGCGTTGAAGCACACCCGGGGCACATTCGGTGCCACTGTGGTGGGCCCGATGATGAAGCATGCCACCGACTAGGTCGGTGGGTGAGGGCTTTATGAGGAAAAAAAGGTTTTCCCTCACTCCATGTTGCTCTATGACGTACCTACCTGAGTCTTCTATATCCCTCTAAACTAGCTAGCCCTTTTTAGGTCTCGCCTGTCGATGCGCATGCGCATCGAGCAAGCGAGACTATAGGGGCTCATCGACTCTTTATCTAACTTGCAAGGAATCGTGGCGATTCCTTGCAGTGCCCGTGACTTTTAAGCTCAATGCGCATGTGCATTGAGCTTAAAAGCGCGTGCACAGCCGCCCGCATTCCTCCGACACCTTTGAAGTGAAGCTTAGCTTCACTTCAAAGGCCCGGCTTCTTCACACCCACATGCCGCTCTGCCCCGCTCCGCCCCCTCCCCTGAGTCATCCTGCCTGCCCCTTCCCGCCGTGTCGCATTTCTCCTCCCCCCTCCCCTCTCTTCCCTCCGTCTTGTCTTTTAGGCCGGCTCGCACAACTTAATTTGCTCTTCCCCTGTGCTTCTCTTCATATGGGAATGAAGCCAGGGAGGGAGATGGCTCTCACAGTGTGCATTAATGCGTGGCAGTATCACCCAGGCAGTGTGCATTAATGCGTGGCAGTTTCGCCCGGGCAGTGTGCATTAATGCGTGGCAGTTTCACCCGGCATGAAGCAGGCGCCTCCTTTCTTTTGTTTTATACGCCGCGGCGTGCTCCTTCAAGCTCCCCTGCCCTTCGCATTGAATCCCCTCTCTTCCCCCACGCTTGGCACACATGCAATCTTTCCCTTAAGGTTGCAACGCTTCTTTAATACACACTTCCCTCTGCAGCATTTGCTGCTCTGCCCAACTTCCTCCCTCCGCTCGCGGGCGCCTCACCGCTCCACCACGCAATAAAAGTACCGGTAAGCCTGGAACATACAGACACCCGCCGGGCAATAGAAGTTGCACAGTTTGTGCCCGACGTACATGCTCGCCTGTGAAGTGAACAAGTTCCTAGCCCCATCCAGCTCTGGCGCGCCCAACTTCCCTCTCTTCTTTTATATCTTGCGTGCAAACAGCACAACAATCAGCCGCACCAGTGAATTATTCACGTCTTTAATTTGCTCACTTAATGACACCGGCGTTCTGTAATCAGAGTGCAGAGCCTGCTACCAAGCATTATGGATGACGGCCGGATTTAAATGCTGGACAATATAAAGCTCTCAGTGGTTCTGTAGTTAGTTTTTCACAAGGCAGTACTTAGATAAACTGCTGTAACGCATATTTCAAACACACTGTATGATGTAGACTAATCATGTTATCCCGTAGACAGCCCTGTTTCAATGGTTTATTTGCTTTTAAAAAAGACTGGTTAAAACTGTGTTACATGAAATAAATGCACAACTGCACAGTTAACCAGAGGTAAGTTGTTTATTCAAATAATTTTGATCAGCCTGTGTATGTAAAATTAAACAAGATCTAAAGCGCAGTTTCAGGGCAATGTGAACAAGGGCACCATGCTGAGTGAATACCTATAATGTTCTCAGCCACGCAATACCTACAGTGTGCACGGTCGCCGAATACTTTTATTTTATTAACATGATGCCCGCTTTATTCACAGCCCTGCAATACCTATAATATGCATGGCTGCTGAAAACTTTTATTTATTAACATGGCGCCCGCTTTATTAAGAGCCTTGCAATACCTATAATATTCACAGCCACGCAATACCTAGAATGTGCACGGCCGCAAATACTTTTATTTATTAACATAAAGCCCACTTCACTCGCAGCCGCACTTAAAAACTGGCACGCACTATAACAATTTGCATTAACTTGATAAATGTGCTTGTCGGGGTGGAATCTAAACGCAGAACTTTGCTTATGTCAGCTGCTTTTGAACCACATGAACAGTGTAACGCGGGGACGCCAGTGGGTGCACAAAACTGCGATTTCTTCGTCGCGGAGCTGTTAGTCAGCTGGTTGGTGCTTGCGTAAAACGAATTTAGAAACGGTCGTTTTCAAGCGTCGTAACGGCAGTATGTGTGCGACTATCTTTAATTAAGTATTTGTGTAATTCCAGCAAGCATGGAGCGGTAAAATCACGGCACAGTTTCTTTCTGTGAGAAAATATGTTAATCTGTTTTTCTTCGCACTGGAAGCGCCTTGCCCTCGGATGACAGGCTGTGCCACTGGTGACTCACGTTTTGCTTTAGGCAACCCGTCTATGTTTTAAAATTCAGCAATCGTTTGCAAAAACATCTATGTATTTTTCCGCAGTGGGACCCCTCACCCCTAAAAAACAAAACAAAAAAAACACACTTTGCAGCTTTCCCCGTACTTCTTCTAATATACAAAGCACACCGCTGAATTGCATTGCTTGCCAAATGTGTTTTTCCTCATACATATCTCGCTGTCATTAATTGATTCTTTTCACCCGGAAACTGGTGCTCAAATGCCTTTAAAATCTCGGGTACGTGCTCTGTTTGACTGATGTGGCGTGCCTGTGGTGATTACCGTGAGCTGGGGATGTCATTTGTGTTGGAGAAGCACTGTTTGAGCATTAATGCACATGGAACGAGCTGTCATACATGTGATCAAGGCTACATTGTAGTTTACGCAATCCTGAGTCCAGAGTTTTACAATGTTTTCCAGCGCCATAAAAATTGTGTGATCCTGGGCAAATCGTGTTTCTGTCTTTATTCTACGAACTTCCAATAGTGCGCAGGTATTGGATAGGAAGTATCCGGCGCTAAAAAAACGCAAGGAGTCCATTCCATAGTGCATTTTTAGATGGATAATTGATTTTATTGATGCATATTTTTTCCCAGCGATTTTGACTTACGATTAATCTGTTAAATATAGCTATATAATTTCTTTTTTTTAAAACTCGATAATTGAAGTGAAAAGCGCAAAACTGAATATACGAAGCATGCGCGCGGATTTTGAGTCCTTTTTCTTTCTCAATTACCTACATCTTGTGTTTTTCCTCTCTCCTCTGGACCGACATGATGGCAGCAGCAACGGGAACCCGAGGTTACCTCACCTTTCGGCCATGAGCCAGCACCTGTACAGCCCGGCCCCTCCTCTCTCTCATTCTGGCTCGTCTGACTTTCAGCCTCCGTACTTCCCGCCCCCCTACCAGCCCCTGTCGTATTCCCAGTCGGCAGACCCCTACTCACACCTCGACCCCTTCTCCATCAACTCCCTCCACCAGTCTCACGAGCCCTCCCCCAGCCAGCAGCAGGGCTGGCCCAACAGGAACAACCCCTCACCCTCACTCATCCTCTACCCCTCACCCACCCTCAACCCCTCACCCTCAACCCACATTAAAGTCCACATTTGTAAAGCGCACAATCACCCGTAAGGGTCTCTAGGCGCTGGGGGCCGTCGGGAAGATTAAGCAAGCTATTGCCCAGAGTCACATGGTGCTGGGCTGACCTGCCGCCGGAGCCGGGGATCGAACCGTTGTCCCCAGATTCCAGCGTCAGTCGCCCTAAACCCCTCACCCTCAACCCCTCACCCACCCTCACTCACCCTCACCCTCAGCCTCACCCTCAACCCCTCACCCTCACCCTCACTCACCCTCAACCTCATGCTAAAGATTTACAAAAAAACCATTAACAATTCTAAAAGCACTAACTCTAATGCTGCGAGACCTATTGCATTTCTAATGCTTGTTGATATATGCATATATAATCCAGGGGATACGGCCTAGCCTATCTAGTCCTCTCTCTCTTTTTTGATCTAAACATATCCCTACCTAATGCCATGATTGGTGTGGCCTGATGACATGTTTATTCTGCATGAAATGTTCTACATTTAATGAACTGTCCTATCCTCATTTACTGCCCTGCTTATTCCTACTGAAGGATATGTTTTAATCCTGCCAAGAAGTTTAAGTAAAGTTCACCCTTGTTGGGTGAGAGGTTAACTGCGTTACCTACTGAACAGTTTACTTACTGGATGACATGGTGATTTCTCCATACCTAGTGAAATGTTTTGCTCCTGTTTTAGCGAGATGCTAATTCTCTAATGAGATGTTATTGTAACAGGTTTAATTGATATTGAACTGCTCCCTTTTCTCCCCTCCTATGAAATGCTTTAATGACTAATTGCTACTGTGATTTTCCACTCCTGAACCATAATCTTATATAAAAGTTATTTGATTTTTAATCAAACACACTGGAGTGGCGTCAGTCATTGCGTTCCTTTTATTGTCTCGGTGGGTGTGTGCTGTGTAGTCACTTAACACATAAGCTTTCGGGTGCCTACCTGCTCGTGCCAGGCTACCCCCCAGAGAACTGGTGGTCCCAGTTCCTACAGACAGCCAACCTGGCAGATGCGGAATGGCTGAGCTCTGCTCGTCCACTCTCATAATCCTATTTAATCCTGCTGAAATATCCTGTAAAAACAGCTGGCTGGTGTAGGGAAGACCAAGACTTGATACGCAACATCTCTGGAGAGTCAGGGAGCAGAGCACCTACAGCAGACCGCGCACCAAGCAGTGCGGCCTCCCGGCGCTCGAGGTGGGCTGGGCCTATCATCTCCATCTAGATCCCGGGCCCCGGACGGAGCGTGGCAGGGGACTGTGGGGCCGGCCGGGCCCTGGAGGTGAGGAGCATTGATTGCAGCTGGGGTTGCGGGGCACGGATTGCCTGCGGTGTCTCACCGCCGAGCCTTTACGTGGATGCGTGGCGCGGTGGTGACCGCGAGTGTGGGTTGGCTCCCGGTCTGGTCTGGCCTCCTGGCTCCTCATACCAGTCCCGCCGGGCGTAGGCGCCTCCAATAACGCTGGTCTCTCGCAGCGCCCTTAGAAGAGCGGGTGGCAGAGATTGGCGCCATTGGATCCGAGGTCTCCTTTCTCCGCCAAGACCTAAGGAAAGCAGAGCGGATAACTCAAGCGGAAACGCAGGTCTCATCAGTCAAAGATAAAGTGTACAATCTTCAACGTGTCCATAAACTCACTGTTATTTCGCATGAATTGGCCTCACGGGTCGAGGATGCTGAGGTCCGCACCAGGCACAACAACCTTCGCTTTGTAGGTTTCCTGGAGGGCTGTGAGGGTATCTCCATGAATCGTTTCCTCACCCAGTGGCTCAGGGATCTCTTACCAGACTAAATGTTTTCATCTTGCTTTGTGGTTGAGAGAGCCCACCGGGTACTTACGAACAAGCTTTCCCCGGGGGAACAGCCACGGCCCGTCATTGCCAAACTGCTTAACTATGCAGACAGGGACCCTGTATTGCAGTATGCCAGACTACATAAAGACAAACTCATTTTTGAACCTAGATCAATACTGATATTTCCGGATTATACTCGCCTGATACAGCAGCGTCAATCCTTCATGGCAGCATAGAGACGGTTGCAGGATCTTAACATTCAATATACACTCCTGTATCCAGCCAGGCTACGAGTTGTTTATAACTCCAAGACTCATTTCTTTGATACACCTGAAGCCAGGTTTGCTTGGTCTCATGAACGTACCCACTTGCAACCTCGCTCTCTGGCACCGCTGGAGTCGGATTCATCCCATGGATCGCAGAGTAACCAATCTAGAAGGGCAAAGTCAAAGAGGCGACATAGGTCTGGATCCGACCGACGCTCCTCCAGCCTGGAACGGACATCCTGAGCTGACCTATCATTGGACCCCGGCCAGCTAAAGAACATTTAAACATGTTTCTTTTGGTACACTGAGCTCGTGTGGAAATCTCGTAGTGTAACTGTCCAGCCCCGGATAATTACACATGTTGAAGTTGTGGGGAACGGTTGGGAACCATTGGAGAGGGGAGACTCTGCTCCCCCGTTGGGGGTCGGAGGTATCCCCCACCACAACAGATGCTCCTTGTTCTTGGCAGTATTGGGGAGGAGAGTGCGAGACAATGGGTTATAGGGGTTTTATTTATGTTGTTGTTAGTTATTGCACATGCAGGACACACAATCCAGTTCCCGTTCTTGCACGACACTTAGTATCCATACACACACAATAAATGACCACCCTGGTTAATACTCCCTCCTCCGAGAGATTTGACAGCGGTGGTGTGGAACGTCAGGAGCTTACTTAATAAAGTTAAGCGAGGAGCCATTCTCCACCAGGCCAAGTGGTATATGGCCGACATCCCCCCTCCTACAGGAAACTCATCTGTTGAGCACCAAGGCTCCCTGCTTGGCAAGGTTTGGTTACCATTTGATATACCATACGGGGTTCACGAGGGGCTCTAGGGGGACAGCTATCCATATTCACCGTCAAGCTCCGTTTATATATGAGAAACATTGGGCAGACCCTGGGGGGAGATAGGTTATCTTATCAGGCACACTATATGGAGAACACATTAGCATTGGCAGTATCTATGGGGCCCCCCCACCCTGGGCTCTACTTTCGTCTAGATCATCACCCGGAATCCTATTGGGTGGCGACTGGAATGATGTAATGCTATCGCTAGATAGATGCCGCGGGTCTCAGCTTGCTAACAAATTGGGTTGTCAGATATATGGCGGGAATATCATCCAGCAGAAGTGGCATACACCTATATGTGCACAGTTTATGGTTCTTTGTTTGTCTAGAGTACATATTTACGCCACACAGATACATTCATAGATTTTTCGAGGCCACTCACCTCCCCAGGGGACTGTCAGACCACTCTCCAGTCAGTATTAAGCATCTTATGCATTTTCAAACACCCCCCGCCCCTTAGATGGGATGTTCGAATGTCCCCCTGGCATCTCCAGGACACCGACTACCAAGAGACACTCACGCGAGAAATTCAGGAATATATAGATGCGATTGCTGCTTCACTCCCATCCAAGACAATCTTCTGGGAAGCCTTAAAACCCACACTCTGGGGGGTCAACATCAGTTATTGTACGAACAAGAAACGCGAACATTCCACCCAACAGGCGGAGTTAGAGGCTCATTACACATCCCAAGAGACACAATGTGTCTGCGACCCCAGCGCCTCCCTCGGGCGCAACCTCTTCCACGGTCAACAGCAGTTACTAACAGATGAGGCCAAAGAAATTTGGTTGGCTTCACAACACCGGATTTACAAATGGGGGGACAAATCAAGCAAAACGTTACGTAGGCATTGTCAGACCGCACAATTTTTGGCCCCGGTTCCGATTATCCAGGGATCTGGCTATGTTTTACACTCCTCTCCTGGGGCGGTGGCATTGGAATTCGCGCACTATTTCTCTAACTTATATGCGCGGCAAGACCAGCTCTCTGAGGCTCTCATTGCCGATTTTCTTTGGGACGTCCTCCTTCTAGGCTAACCGATCAGATGAGAACAGCTTGCTGCCCCTATCACGTTAGAGAAATTAAATGCAAAACTGGTGGCAATGCATCCAGGGAGGGCCCTGGAGGTATACTATTGGACAGATGGGGTGGCAAGGACAGTTGACTCACGCGACCCCCTTGTGGTAAGGCACCCACTTGCACCAGGTGGCGGCCTGTACCGGATTTCGAAAATGGGACCCGATAGGTATCTCCACTCTTGGTGACTTGATGAAGGGCACCACACTGAAGTCTTTCTAGCAGCTGCAGGCGGCATATCAATAACATAAAACGCAATTCTATAAATACCTAGTTACGCCACGTGCTCACTCCCACAATACTCACATTGGACTCCCTTCGAGAGTTCCACCCCTTGGAGGGTCGCCTTCTCATGGGGGATTTGACAGCTCACAAAATTAGACCGATATACCAAACCCTGACAACTCATGCCATGACGACCCTTCGTAAGACCGGGTTGGAGTAGGAAGCAGATATTCCAGACATGTCGGAAGATGACTGGGCTGAGGCCATTGCTGGTCCTCGGGGTGCCACTGTCTCCTCTCGATACCGCCTCATGCAATTTAAATATGTACACCAAGGGTATTATGCCCTACTCCGTCTCTGGAAGATGGGAGTCATTCAATCCCCCTTATGTCTACATTGCGGCAGAGATGAGGACCGTTTTTTCACATGGTATGGGACTGTACTGCTTTACAGCCTTTCTGGCGTAGGGTTGCAGCTTGCCTGGGTGAGATGCTATCCTGGGACCTCCCATTCGACCACAAGCTATTTCTATTGCACAGCACCAATGGGATAGGAGGAAACCGGTATAAACATTTATTATTCCTGGCCCTGACCATAGCTAAGAGGGATATTGTGCTACTATGGAAGGGAACATCCCAACCCCCCCACCCCGACGATAGGGAAATGGAGAACAGTACTGGATAGATGCATGGTAGCAGAGATTGCAGTCTTCCAAGCGAGGTTGTCCTTTAAGACATAGGAAAATATGGTCCAGATGGGCAGATTACAGGGGCATAGATCTTCTCTTCCTTCCCTCCCTCCCAGACCCCCTTATGCATGTGTTTTCCCGTTCGCCCCAGGCCACAACACGATGCATTCAATACCATACCTCAGGCGACACAAAAACATCAACATTTTGACCAAATTTTACGGGTGATGGAATGGTCTTGCCAAAAATTTGTATTGTTATATCTGTTATTGGCACTAATTTTGTATACAAACTTTGGTACTCTTGATTTATCCGATGTTTCGATGTGTATATGCAGGGCTGCTCCCCAGATGGTACCATAAAAGCTCAATAAAATATGTTTTTTTTTAAATGTCAGGTAGAGCTTAACGACACGTTGATGGCTAAGTCAACATGTGATCATGTTGAGCACATTAAGAGCTGCAGGGTGCTCAAGTAGTGTGGGACAAAATATTGGAGACAAACTTAGCATGGCCAGAAATCAATAAATGAGCCATATGTTATAGAGGGGCACACCACTACAGTGTGAGCATTGTCATCATATGGCTGTATTAAACAATTAATAGTAGTGGGATAGCAAGGGCCAAAAGTGAACAGCAAGTAAAAGTCAATAGGCTGTGAGGAGACCGCAATTAAGCAGCGCGCTGCAGTGTGAGTAGCATAAACCAATGTGCCACAGCAGGTTAGCAAGGCTCAGGAGTGAATAAATTATCTTGAATGAGAGCACCCTGCAGAGTCCGGCCACCACCAGGTTCAAGGACACTAGTGGTGGCCACGACGAGCAAATTTAAAGGCGGGGTTAGGCGTCACGAGTGACACGTAAGAAAGGCATCAGAAAAAAACTCTCCTGTTGCTACACTGTATATGTTTTATGTGCTGCTTGCTCTAAGGATCTGTTCTTTCACTTGGAAGGACATCTTCACCACAAAGTCTCCAGGATTTGATTTTGTTGCTGTAGTTTGCCTCCCTAGTCTGTGCACTCTTTCTATTCCAATAGGAAAGTTGTATTCTTTTTGAGAGATTTCCCAGAATATATAACGGGTATATGCTTCTAAGTTTCCCCCCTCTTTTGAACTGTCAAGTTTGGTATTCTCTCTCCAATACTTGTTTTCCAGGTACTGCATCATTTTTCTGAAAGTTGTTTGAGTTTCCAAGGATATTATGAATGTGCTGGCGACTTGCCTTGCATCAGATAGTGACTGTATTGATTGTTCTGTTGAGTCAATTCTTGTTCCCAGGCTGTGCATATCTCTCTTGATTTCTGAAATGTCCTGGTCTAGTTTTGACCGAAGTTTACTAAGACCCTCTTATAGGCACTTATTTAAGCCAGTTTTGCAGTCAACCAGACAAGCCTGGAGGTATGTAGACCAGAGAAATGTTATTTATTGTCACTTCCAACAAGTTTATATCGGCTGTTTGCTTAGGCACCTTTCCCTCCCAAAATGTATGTTCACCTGTTTTGGTACTGCTGGTCGTCCAAGTCATCCTCTTATTTCAGTTGATCTGTCTATGTAGGGTTCTATGTGTAGCCAGCAAAGCAGCTACACCCACCCCCACAGGACCCAGGCCCTGACAGAGTTGAGTTTCAAAAGCATCGCTAGGACTAGGTTTTCACCTTCTATACGGATGGTAACAGTCTTATAAAGCTAAAGATGTTGCAGATCTTTTTCTGTTTGTATTTTAAGAAGGGTTTCAGAGCGGATCAGTTTTTACTGGGTCGATATGCTTTATTTCTCCCTTCAGGAGTTTAATTTCAGTTTCTATTGTGCCTCCTAAGTACCCAGTAGTTTCTGTGTGGTGAATTTTACTTTTTGTTTCAGTAGCAGCTTTAGCCCCAAGTTTTTCAGCCTCAAGTTTTTCAGCCTCAAGTTTTTCAGCCTTTCTAGTCACTGGCCCTTGAGATTCCTCTGTCAGAAGCCCTGCTTGACCTAATAGCGGTTGGCTGTTTTATCTTTACATACCCCATGCTAGTGAGGTTGATCCATCATGCGCCCTCCGGTTTCCTTTTTACTGAGGCATGCTTTAATTTATTGTATTTTTCTTCAGAGGGAAGGATGGTGTGGAGCAGGAGACACAGGTGTGTTGCTGCCTGTGGGCGCAACTGTGCAGCTTTATCTTCCACTGTGCATGTCCCTGGCTCCCTCTTCTGGACTCACTGACATTCTTCCTGCATTGTTTTTAATTCTACCGTTTCTGAACACCAAAGCTGGGAGAGGGTACTCTGTTTCCACGTCAATGGGCCACTTTTTATTTTCACTGAGCTGCTACTCTGGTGCCATCTTGATGCTTATCCCTTGTTTGGGAATTCTGAAACTGTTTCAAAGATAATTCTAAGCAATATCAAAAGCACACCATTACTGGCTATAAGCCAGCACCTTGCTATTGTACAGGCAACCATAGGGGAAAATGGACATATCAAAATTCTATACACTGGGGCAGAGAAATTTAGAGAACCCACAGAAAGAAAGAGTCCAAATGGGAAAATAATACAAAATGAGAAATCCAGACCGGTTTGCCGCATCAGAGATCCAATGCCTACTATCACTGCATGTGTTGCAGTTATCAATTGAGAGAACATCAGAACTAGAATTCCTAGATAGCTTTATAGTATTATGATTTCTATTTCCAAAATCCACTAGAAACGGGCGACAGCAGGCACTCTCAACAAATATTTTGAGGAGAGGAGTGATCAGACAGATTACATAGAAAGAAGGACTATTCCAAAGACAAGGCTACTGACGAACGGCAGCTCCTGGAAAAGAACTCTGATCTGACAGGTAAACAAGACAAGAAAGGTCCAGACCAAAAGGTACATTTTAAGAAAAATATGGCAAGACTCACAACAGTCCATCTCTAGAATCTTCCAGCCAAAATACTGACTGATGAACACATTCAGGTTGAAACCCCTAATGACACCTAAACTCCCAAGAGTAAACATACAAGACAATTTCAGATAGGTGATTTTCTATGCATCATTAAAACGATTATCTGGTCACATCAATCAAACATCAATCATAACATAATGGCTGAAGAACCCTTCAGGGAGAAAGTGAAAATTGGGGCATTTTCTCCATTATGCCAATACAACTACAAGACAGATACAAACAAGAATAGGCTCTTAAGCAAGGTGCAGCATTTTAAGAAACAAATGGAATGGGACAAATACTACTTTATTCCTCACAGAAATGCAGGTTCAAACTAAATATCCTATAATGGCAGAAGTTAAATGTGACATAACCATTCACACTGAACTCCACAACCAGGGAGTAATAGTATTGTGCCATTCCACAATGAACACCCATATTTTCCCTGTGTTTAGCCCGATGGGATATACAGGCTCATGTTAGGGTATAGGCACCTCAAATCGTACAGACCTGCCCATGCACTGCAAAATGCCCAAAGAACTAGGCTTATGACAACCCTGGTTACATGAAAACCACTTCAAGCATTATTACACTCCTATCTTCACCCAAACTCAGTAACATTAGCTTTAGAAAATCTTCAAGTGAATTCTTGGTTAATTTTATTGGACAACTCAATGCAAAAACAAACTAACAGCACTGTGAAACCGGGTAACTTCCAGATGCTACCTTTCAAAGAAACCATTTTATCACAACCAGACAATGACGAAAAAGTGACAGAAGGATACTCTTCCAGCTGCCAATATTGCTAAGATTCCTGAGCAGGTATTTACCGTGAATAGTTTGCTTGCTTACAAATGGTGCAGAACTCTTTGGAAGGAATAACTGTGAAATTTAAAAATATTGCACACACATTTAACAGTCTATACAAGGATTCACGAAAAACAGAGCTTAACAGCTAGAAAAACGTCTAGAGATTCCTGGTGAACACAGATCAACTGTCCACACCTCTAATGATTTCTGGTACACCCACCAATCAGTTTGAAAGTACTCTGCTCACATACACACAGATGTATGGCCATGGTCCAATGTATTTTATAGGACAAAAAGCACTCTATATCTTATACTGTCAGCTGTCACAGTCCTTCAAGCTTATGAGCATGTCCAGATTTTAGCTGGTTTACTAAGGTCTATGTTTCTCTCACACGCTTGATTTTGTAGCGAGTATACAAATTAATGGCTAACTCTATAAAACAAGCATTTACAATGCAATGGTTTCGTCTTTGTTAAAGTTAGAGCTATTGGCATTGCTAATGACATTTTTGTTTTTAAAACATAAATAAATGGCATTGTCATTTACAATGCCAATAGCTTAATCTCTCGCAAATGCGAGACCTATTGCATTTGCATACACACCGAGCCACACTCACCCACACACACACAAAGCCACACGCACCCACCCACACAGAGCCTCACAAAGACACAGCCACACACACAGAGATCCACCGACAGAGAACCACACACACACACACAGACAGAGCCACACATGCAGTCACACACACAGAGACACACACACACACGCAGAGAGCCACACACAGAGCCAGACACACACACACACAGCCACACATGCAGTCACACACACACAGAGCCACACACACACGCAGAGAGCCACACACAGAGCCAGACACACACACACACAGCCAGACACACACACACACACACAGCCAGACACACACACACACAGAGGGCCAGACACACACACACACACACAGAGGGCCAGACACACACACACACACAGAGGGCCAGACACACACACACAGAGGGCCAGACACACACACACACAGAGGGCCAGACACACACACACACAGAGGGCCAGACACACACACACACAGAGGGCCAGACACACACACACACAGAGGGCCAGACACACACACACACAGAGGGCCAGACACACACACACACAGAGGGCCAGACACACACAGAGGGCCAGACACACACACAGAGCCAGACACACACACAGAGCCAGACACACACACAGAGAGCCACACACACACAGGGAGAGCCAGACACACACACAGAGCCAGACACACACACACACACAGCGCCAGATACACACACACACAGAGCGCCAGACCCACACACACTGACCCACACACACACACACCTTCACCCCAGGGACTCTCCTTATTTACAAATGGGTTATTCGAGGCCCCCACCAACTCCCAAAGCTCACCAGTTGCTTCCCTCAGTCCAGGTCAGCCACACGCCCATCTCTGCCCAGTAATGCCCCAGGGGACAGAGGCAAGAAAAGCAAGAACAAGCAGGGAACAGAGGCAAGAAAAAACGAGCACAAGCAGGGAACAAAGGCAAGAAAAAACGAGCACAAGCAGGGAACAGAGGCACTAAAAACGATCACAAGCAGGGAACAGAGGCAAGAAAACATGATCACAAGCAGGGAACAGAGGTAAGAAAACACGATCACAAGCAGGGAACAGAGGCAAGAAAACACGATCACAAGCAGGGAACAGAGGTAAGAAAAAACGATCACAAGCAGGGAACAGAGGCAAGAACAAGGCGTAGTGCACACTTTACACCCTGCAAGGAGCCTCAGTGCTTTCAAACCCTTTGTCGCAGTAACTACTAATAAACGCAAGCATCGCACAAGGCACTGGATTCGGGGACCCCCAACGAGCCCTTCTTCAGAGAGCTACAAAGCAGTATGAGGGCAGCACACAGCTGCGCTTCTAAAGATCACACGCCGCGGGATGTGTTGACTGAGTCCGGCTTCGGGGGAGCACACACTGTAAACAAGGAGCACGTGCACGGGGCTTTGGGTATTGCAACTTCTCTGTAAGAGCTGTGAGTGTTACACTGCATTCTGGTACTTGCAGTTCAGGGTTTTAGAGGATTATAAATCAAAACTGCCAGTGCCAGACTCAAAGTAAACTCATCAGCCTCCACGGGTGCGCGGCCAGACTGCTGACACGCTGGGCACTTGGGCCGGTAACTAGTAACCAGACAGCATTCACACAGGTTGCCACATCCAAGCCTGGGCGGCCCTGCTGGCACTGCATGCTGGCAGACGACCATGCTGCCCTCTGCACGGACTGCAACCATGACACAGAGAAAGGCCGCGAAGCGGGCCGCCAGCCCTCCCTCCCTCCCACCCAAGCCTTTCTCGCTGAATAAGGGGGAGCGAGCTTCAAACCACTACCCCCGCCAGCAGCCGGCCCCTTTCTTCCATGTTAAGCCCGGGCTACTGTCTCCGAGGCCTGGCGGTGGAGGAGGGAGCAGGAGGGCGCACAGGGGACGTCGGAGGGCCCCGGCCCGAGAATCCCCAGCGCGTGCCCGCCCGCCAGCAGCACCGAGGCGAAGCGCCCCCCTACCTGTGGCAAGACTTCTCCGGATCCGCCTGCGGGGCGCCGATCAGGGAAATCCCGGACTGCAGCAGGCTCCGACGGCCTCCAGGGTCCCGCCGTCCCAGACTGGCACGGACGCCCGTGTCAGGGCACGGAGAGTGGCTCAAAATAAAGCATCGAGCACGAGGCAATCCGCCATGCAGAAGAGACTCATGGCCGAGGCGCATCGGCTGAGCTGTCCTCACTGAGGGAGGGGGAGGCACCGTGAGTCAGCACATATCCGCCCCTCGGGGAGGGCCGACGAGGGGCTCCAGCACTGATGGGCACGGGCTGGGGCAGCCAGGGTAGGGAAGAGGGAGGCACCGAGGGGTGAGGAGGTGGGGAGGAGCACAGAAGGGGCAGGGAGAGAGACAGAGGGAAAGAGAAGAGGTGGGAAGAGACGGGGCAGGAGGACACCAGGGGAGGGATCGTGAAGACAAGTGCTTGTCATTTGCATTTAAGCCCTGTCCTTTTCAGACTGGGTGCGTGTTTTTTCCTGATGACGTCAGAGAGAAAGGACAGGAAAAAACAAGCCCCTCAATCCGAAAAGGACGGGGCTTACAGTGACGGACACAGCTCTTCTCCAATGGCTGGCCACCGTTTAGGAAGCCAGCCAATGGAGAAGAGCTAGCGCGTTTACCCTCCAGTACTAGAAAACGTAAAATCTCGCCAGCGAGACTGCGCACCCTACGCAGGCCGAGACCTAAAAAAAAATATTTAAAAAAGACCCCAAGTTTTGGAAATTTGTGAAACATTTATCTTGCTGACACAAACATGCCGTAATCAATGTTACGCAGCCTAGCACTGCCAATTATGAGTGTTATGCTGCAAAATAAATCTACAGAAAATAATTATCCATATATATCAAAGCTACATCTAGGTAATGAAAATACTCAGATTTAGCAGGGGATAGGACAGAAATTTCTGAGCAATGATAAACATTCTTCTTACGACTTAAAAATAATTTGCTATTCACAACATAGCTGTATTGCAGATCATGTGTTCAAACTACTGTAAGAAGTTATTTTTGCCAACGTAACAGTCTGACATTGTTTGAAAAAAATTAGCCAAACCGGTGCCATTCTGGACTGGTGATGTGCATTATAACCATGATTTAAGTTAAATTTTTTGACATTACTTACCTGGCAAGCTTGTTTAATGATGATGAAAAAGTCATGCCATTACTACAATAATTCTCCATTGCGCGCGCACACACACACAAAAACAAAAAGACAGCAGAGCCGCCAATTGGAAAACATTTATATTATTAATATACCTGCCCCTACTTTTCACTAGCATTTAACAAAAATTTCAATCATAGCAAAAATTTGACTTAGTCTCCTGTATTTTGACACGATGCTGGCATTTCCTGATAGAAGGCCAACTGAAACCTATCACTTGCAAAGTCCACCATCACTCGGTGCCCACAAAGTTTTCCCAACCCACATTTCAAGTCCTTCATGGCTGTGATTGCATCTTTGTCATGTTTGTAAGTAATTAAGGCCATGTCCTTAGAGGAATCATACAAAGTTTTTGCAACAGGTCCATACTCGCTGAATCTCAAAAAAAGGTAGTCCTGAGACAAATTGGGTGGAATACCATCCAACCACAAGCAATTTGTGGGACTGCGCTTTGCAAAACTTACATTCACATGACTTGTCCCAAAAAACTTCTTGTTTAAGGCTTTCCCAGCCTTAATGAGACTGATGATACTACTGAACTCCACAAACGCCGAGCATGTGGCCTTTCCAGGTTCTTCTTTTATTTCAATGTCCAGAATATCGTCAAATTGCACACAGATATTGTCCAGCTTCTCTGGGGCAATTGTCTTAGGCAAATTTTCAATTAAGAGCATCCTTGTTGATGCAGGGCTAAATTTAGTCATCTCATCATCCCAGATCATTGAGCCACTGTCACGTTTAACTCTTCCTCCTGTCCAAGCTGCAACTTCTAATGTTTTGCTGAACAAACGTGTCTTTGGGGCCCCAATGAGAGCTTCTTCCTGCTCATGCTGCTCATCATAAAAGACAAGGACAAACCGACCAGAATGGTAACGGTAGACTTGGACATCTGTTACAAATCCATACTTCACAAACCTCTGAAAAATAACTTCTTTGAGAGTTTTGTCATCAGGAAGTTCTGAACTAAAGTTAATCTTGACACCAAACGAGGAGGTTGAGGAATTTGATGACAAACTACTTTCCACAGGAGAGGGACTCTCACAGAGTGATGTATTTGACCTGCTGGTCTTCTTCAATGGAGAGTGGCTCTTGGATCGGGATGAATGTAACCTGTCACCTCCTCTCAGAGGAGAGTGATTCTTAGACTTAGAAGAATGCAATCTGCTGGTCCTCCTAAAAGGAGAGCGGCTCTTAGAAGGGGATGAACGTAACCTTTTATGCCTCACAGGAGAGCGGCTCTTTGATTTGGTTGAATGTAACCTCCTTTTTCTCAACGGCGAGCGACTCTTAGACCGGGATGAAAATGAGCTGCTGGTCCTTCTCCGTGGAGAATGGCTTCTAGACCCGGAAGATGGTAACCTGTTGATCTTCCTTAAGGGGGAACGGCTCCTAGATTGCGACGAGTGGAACCTATTGCTTTTACTCTTGGGATGGTGAACTTTGGATTGGAATGAAGGTGGTGACCGACTGGTTCTCTTCAAAGGAGAGCGATTCTTTGATTGTGACGAGTGGTGTGAGCTGCTGAGTTTTTTATCAGGGGAGCGATTCCTAGATCTAGATGAACGTGATGACTGGGTGATTTTCTCCAGGGGCGAGTGCTTTTTAGACCGGGGAGAATGAGGTGAGCTGCTGGTTCTTTTTACAGGAGAGATATTCTTCGACTGGGAAGAAGGTGAACTGGTGCTCTTCCTAGAAGAATGGTGAGTGTGGCTTGTTTTCAAGGAACGATGCTTGTGTGACGATGATGATGATGATGCTGCTTTTGATGCCTTGCTGCTGCTCTTCGAAGTAGATGACTTACGGGAGTCTTTCTTAGACAGAGACGGCTTGTTGCCGTCCCTCACCGCTGCGGATTGTGAAACATGTGAATGCCCCTTCTTCGTCTTCGGCAAGCCATTCCTATTCCGCTTTTCTCCACAACTTGCCTCAACGTTTGCACTCCTCTTGCCCGGTTTCACAGGCAGCTCCTGCGCATCCATGGGTCCATTCTTGGAAGAGGAACCCTCTGGCGCTTGCGCAGCGAAGTTGTCATCGTCGCCGAGGATCCAATCACTGGCGGTGGCGGTTGAGTAGGGCGCGGGAGGGGCAGGGCGCTGGTGATCCACAGGTGCAGCCGTGAGGGCCCCTGTGCTGGGGGAGACCCCTCTGTGCACCATCTCATAGCCCCCCGGGTCCTTCAGCCCCCTCTGGCTGGCTTCTATGCCCTGCTGGCTGGTGAGACACCCTGGGGCGGTGTGGGGGTCCGTGGGGCCTGCTGCGGCTCCTTCCGGCCCAGAGGTGGTCCCCCCCAGAGGTAACTGCACCGCTGGGAGGTCTCCCCGCCTCTGCTCGCATGCTTTGCGCCAGCCCCCTCCCGCAGCGCGGCTCGGGGGGGTCACGTCCGCTGAGCCCTCCTTCGGTCCGTGCAGGGGGGCTCCCTCTCCGCGGGTCACGGGGGTGTCTCTGCCGACGGCCCCAGAGCGCTCCCCCATCTCCTCAGCTCTCCTCTCAGGCGGCGAGAAACAGCCCTGACTGGAGCGGCTCCGCCGACTGCGCATGCCCGGCCGTCATGGCGCCCGCCCAGCGGGGCCGCTGGAGGCGCGTCCGACATGGCGCCGAAACACAACACTGCACGGAAGGCCCTTCGCGGCCATCGGATTCTCTTTTTAGGCTTTACCGTAACCAGAGTTTACCTCCATTTTATTGTCGAGCAGGTAGTGACGTTATTTTTGAAAATGTAATTTAACATTAGGAAAAATAAAATAAAAGCCATTCTGAAATGAAAATAATTTTTGACAATAAGAAGTAAGTAATTTTGAAGGTTAGAGGGGTTTTGCACAGCACCACTGTGCGCCTAGAACAAAAAGCCCTACTCCAAGATGGCGGCCGCTTGTCCTCCATAGCCCCACCTCTGCCGCGATCCGTTGTTTGTGTCCCTTTTCTATGTCTGGGCCAGTGCGCTTCAAGCTATTATTATGCCTGGCCCCGCCCCAACGGCTGCCCTGTCCTCACCCCAGCCCCACAGGCCCCGGCAACCTGGAGACTGCGGGCCGGGCATTCATGGGTTAAAGGGACCACCATGGCAATGGGTCAACCATTTAAAACTTTATTTAGGTCATAGCCCATACAAGTCAAAAGTGCACTACCTAAGCCCAATTAAGAGTTCAGTTAATAACGAGACACAATGTTTAAAATATAATGTGGGCCAACATGACAAATGACATAAAATAACAAAACTGAGGGTTCATATAATAATTAAAATAATCATATATTAGATATCAAAATATTCTCAAGGTTAAAAATGACCCATTAAGATTACATAATTACTCAAATTTAGCATAGCTGCCAAGGTTTCAGATTGCTATGTGTGACATTTTCATAATTTCAGGGTAATTATGAGTGACATTCAATGACTATGAGTGACACTTTTTCTTGAGCAAATTCAAGCAATGATGACAAGTGAAACATATAAATATCAGAAATTAAACACATTTGAGCAATGAGAAACTATAAGAAGATCTTAAAACTGCTGCAAGGCACCAGAAATGGAAGGGCACTTGTAGCCCTTGTAACCCGATCGTACTCTTTTATTTGAGCACCCACGTAACTATGACACAATCAAATCCTGTAGTCCTGGCTAGGCTACTAACAATGCCAGACCATGAAAAGTGTTTTTCTTTAACACACAGAAGCATTTCACCTTAGTACATCAGTATATATCACTGCATTGAGATGCATTTATTATTAAATGTGGGAGTTTTAAAATATAGACTGTGAAAAATTCCTGCCCCTGCCCTGATGACAATACTATTAGCGAACTAAGAGGCAAAGTCAGTTGTCATGTGCACCCTTTATGCGGCCTAGATTTTATATTATACACGGAGCAGCATCATTAGCTATTAAATCAAACACATGGTGATCTCACCTATTTGAAGGTGCTCTCATAGGTGAAACAAGCATTTACAATGCAACGGTCTCGCCTTTGCAAAAGTTAGAGGTATTGCCATTGTAAATGACAACATTTGTATTTATGTGTTGGTTTTGAAAACAGATAAATAAATGGCATTGTCCTTTACAATGCTAATAGCTTAATCTCTCGCAAATGCCCCACACACACACACAAACACACACAGAGCCACACACACAGAGCCACACACACACAGAGCCACACACACAGAGCCACACACACACAGAGCCACACACACACAGAGCCATACACACACAGGACCACACACACCACACACACCACACAGAGCCACACGCACCGCCACACAGAGCCACACACACCGCCACACAGAGCCACACACAGAGCCACACACACCACACAGAGCCACACACACCACACAGAGCCACACACACCACACAGAACCACACACACCACAAAGAGCCACACACACACACAGAGCCACACACACAGAGCCACACACACACACAGAGCCACACACACACACAGAGCCACACACACCACACAGAGCCACACACACACACACAGCCACACACACACACACACACACACAGAGCCACACATACACACAGAGCCACACACACACACACACACACACAGAGCCACACACACACACACACACACACACAGAGCCACACACACACACAGAGCCACACACACACATACAGAGCATAATTCCAAGAGCCAATTTAGTAAAAAAATTACTTGTGAAGAAGCATCCTGGGCACCATGGGGATGCTGACAGCTCATTTGCTTATGTACCCCCTCCCCCAATGATTTAATACGCTCAGCCTCCTGGTCCAACCAGTCATGGCCCACAGCCACTTTCTATCACAGTCTACTCCAACCAGTCATGGCCCACAGCCACTTTCGAACTCAGTCTACTCCAAACAGTCATGGCCTTAAGCAACTATCTATCAAAGTTAGCCCAGACAGACGTGAACAGGGAATGTTTCGATCGATCTACAGACTGGTATTGCACATTCCTGGGTGGATCTTGTGCACTGGCACACAGGCGGGAGCATGGACCCCGCGTAGACATGAAGAGGGAACGTGTGCTCTCCAGACATCTACTCATAGACACACCGAGTGATATAAACACACGGTAGCTAGTGACACACAAACAGACATCTACTCACAGACACATCAAGTGAGTGATACAAAGCACACAGTACCTGTTGATACACAACTAGCAAGCACTGACACACAGACTACCCTACCTTATACTGACACAGTCGGCGCCTACTAGACACAATCTACTCTCAGACACATCTAACGGTGCAAACGCTGTGCCTGGTGACCCCCTCGGAATCTTCTGACAAGGACACGTGTGCATGGGCCAACACAACCCTCAATACACCAATGTGGCGGTGTTGTGTCGGGGAATTGTGGTGACTCGTGGTTGTGATGCTTTAGTTCATGAACACGGTGTCTATCAGTAGTCTTGTAATAGAGTGCGTGGTGCCACTGCTCGGCAGTGCTGCTGCTAGGCGCTGCCCAGCCTGCTTAGGGATACAGTGGCACACGGGCTCGTTAGCCTGTACCCTGGGGCATTGCACGAGTGTGTGCATGAGAAGAGCATGTGCGTGCGCGTGAGAGAGATGCGTGCGTTTGCCGTGACCCCTGCTGCAGGCTGTAGTTTTTCTCACCAGCCTCCGGTACCCGCACCGACTAATGCCCCCCACCTATCCCCCTTTGCCCCCCCATACCTGGCACCTTGTCGGATGCACACATAATGCGAGCCGGAGATAAACGTCGCACATTACATGTTCGTGTCACCGTTGTCTGCTACGATGTTTCCAAAGCGCTAAGAAGTGGCGCCGAGGCATTAGGTGTATATATTAAAACAGACATTTATGGGTGCTTAATCTTTTGATATTCGGGGGACAACTTAGAAGAGTCTGTCTGGCGTAGGGGTGTACATTTCGCTCAGACCGCCACCCTGCCCGCCCCAGCCCTGCATGCATTCTTCTAGCATCGGGGTTCTTACTCAAAATCGCCGTTTCTGCTCCGAACGCTATAAAAGTTCAAAAGGAAAATACAAAAATATGTCCTCTAAATCTTAAGACATGATTGTGGAAGCGTTGTAAATATGACTTGTCAGCTCGCCCGAACAGAGCTCACAACACAAATAAAAGACACAAGGTACACGTCAGTAATTTAAACGATATAACATTGAAAACAGCGACAATGTTAATAACTCACCTTCATAAATATTATTGCATATAGAATTATCAAACAAAACAGTGTGCCTTAAAACTTCTGCTCGAATGGCAAATAATTGTACGCAAGTCATCAATATATTCAAAGGCAAACTTTACCTTCTACGGAATGGCCATACCATCGGTGGAAGGCATTTCTTTTATTCTTTTCGCAAATTTAATTGAATACTTAATAGCTTTTGATGAATAAATTTACAACGAGCACCGCGGGGTATCTTAAAAAAAAAAATAGCACAATGCACAGAATTTAAAATGTTGGGCACAACTGCTATTTTAATTCCCGACGATTCTTATTTACTTTAATAAATAAAAAAGATGATTGCTATCTGCGTGTGTGTCTTTCTATCTATATATCTATTAGTGTGTGTCTATCTATGTGTGTATTTATCTATGTGTGTATTTATCTGTGTGTATCTATCTGTCTGTGTCTATATACAAGTATGTGCGTGTGTTTATATATACCATAACGTCGGAGCCTTTGAAGAGCGTGTGGCATTCGCCGTGTTTACTCGCCCGCCGCTGCGCCTCCCCGGCTCCAGCACCGTTTCGCAGGTGGGTAATTGGCAAGTTTAATATTTGCCCTGCCTCCCTGGCAGGGGTCCCCAGGCCCCGTCCGCCCCCTCACTCGCTGCTGCTTCTATCAGGTATCTGCAGTTTGATCTCAGATCAAAGCGCCTCTCTGGCTAATAGTTGATGCCTTCCCATTGATCCGGCTTCGATGCAGGCGAGTTCTGCCCTAACACGAGCCGGGGGGCCCTGTGCACCGACATCCTCACAGCTCTTCCCCCCAACCCCCCACAAGAATATGAAACAATGCGCCGAGGCTCGGAGAGCTGGGAAAAAAATGCAAACCCTTTCAACTTCAGCAAACGCTGCCTCCAGATATTTAAATCGATAATTAATGACAGTGAATAGTTTAAAATATCGATTTAACTTGCAACATATCCTTTCAGATTGAACAGATCTACCTCTGCTCCTGCTCACAAAGTCCCCCCTCTCCGCGTTTCGGGGCAGAATTTGCATTTTAAACGAAGGAGGTGCATTTTTTGTGTGTGTTGGTTCGGTGTTTGTTTACCTGCGGACTCGGCAGCGCTGTCGGATTTTGGGGATGAAATGAAGCCTCTCTGGTCAGGTGTATATTTTAACAATATGGCTATGCAGCCAGTATTACTAACAAAATGTAATCAATACCACTAATTCATGCATCTTTTCCAACAGCACAGGGGAGCCATTTGCTCCCGATATGTGTAAATGTAAATGTATGTAAATGTATAGGCATTTATATAGCGCACTACTTACCCGTAGGGTCCCAAGGCGCTTCGACCGCTGCGAAACCCTTCCTGGCTTCCCTGAGAGATGGTCCCTTAATGGGTATCTCCAGGGTGAGACCAGGCATCCCCGGCGGTCTGGTGGGGCCGTTAGTGAAGATGAGGCAAGCTAATGCCCAGAGTTGCCGAGTGTGAACGCTGATCAGAGTGGGCACCGAGGCGAGAGAATTATCGAGTCCGCTGACCCTGGTCCAGAAACCTGCCGCGCCGGGAATCGAACCCTGGTCCCGGGCCGTCCTCTGCTCTCGGGTCTGCCGCCTCTAACCAGTGAGCCACACTACTTCATGTGAAGTGCACTTATCATAGGCTCCAATTTCAGAAACAGCTGTGGGATGGACGTGTCCAACCTTCCAAAGTCAATCAGCCCAATGAATGAAGTATCAACAACAATGCCATGTTGGTGTGAACAGCCCCTGACTGCACTCGTGCCTAGTCTTCACAGGCACGATCGCGCAAGTGCGACTCTACAAATATACGAGCGCCTTTTCTTTAATTTACCGATCCGAAAATGGTCTTGAAATTAAAACAAAAATAAATAGTGAGCAAGCGAACTTACACACACATATTTATGTATAAATATAATTATAAAATAGGACTTCGGGGGGCGCCGTGTAATGGATGTCATTAAGGATAGGACACAATCGGTAGTACAGGGAGCACTGGGAGATAAGCATTTGGGCGAAAGGAACTGAAGCACACATGCGAGGAGGAGCAACACGGAGCACAATGGAGAGCAATACAATGCGCAGGGAAAAGAAGTACAAGCGACAGAGCAACAGCATGGCATGATGGGTGCATACAGATGGGAGAGCAAAATACAGAGCAGAGAGAAGCAAGAGTGAGACAACTAAAAAACATGCGCTATCACGGGGGTCTTAAGAAAATATATATTTTTTTAAAGTAGCTCCCTAAAAGCTAGCAGTGAAGGACACGCACAAGTTACGCTTAGGGGAAAGGACAATGCAAGCTATCGAATAGAACGCAAACAAGTGTGAAAATAAAGTCAACCGGTGATGGGCAACGGGTGGGCTTTCACAGTTCTTGGTAATCTGACAATAAGTCTTTTTCAGACAGCTGGTGCTGTCTTGTAGTCTCGACCGAAGATAATGTGCGGCGTTGGGACAGCTGCTTGCAGTTTACAATGCAGCATTGAAAATGAAGTCTGGCTCCAAAGTACGGAGGACTATAGCCTCCAAGAAAATAGTATTTTAGCAAGTTGCACCCCCTATTCAAGTGCTGTATGCACATATGCAGCTCTGTATTTTGGCCAGGGGTGTGGGGAAAAACGGGGGGGGGGGGGTTCGCACAGTTGTTGAAGCAAATCTATCTCCTGCTCTCGATTCCGACATATAGGATCACTTACCAGGAATAAGCAGAACAAGCACACCATCGTGGATCACGGACCATGGGGAGGCAGGGTGTCCCACCATTCTTGACAGGGCCGGTAGATTAACTCGTAGATTGGGCGGGGGAAGCCTTCAGAGCTGAATGGGCTACGAAGACCCCCAACTAATCAGGAGCTCTTAGTGAAGGACTGCTTCAAACTATTTCCCCCCATGAACGATTCTCGTCCGACTCAACGATGCACAATGTCACCGATTATATTTCACTAGGAGGCAGGTGCTGATCTGCAGGTAGCCCGTCTAAGTACACTCCAATGACGACTATCCGTTTCTCTGTCTCGTCTTAGAGGACTGGAGCTCGCGCACCATCGTGAGACTCCGGCCTGAAATTAATTACTAATCACGGTACTTCATAGGCAGGTCAAACATTTTATATATGCCATGAAGTATTGCGAAGTTCCCCATCCAATTCTTCCGTGTTAAAACTGGCAGTTCCTCGAAAATATGAACGGGAAAGGTGGGGTACGACACTGTCAGGCACCCAGGAGGAGATAACTCACCGTCAAGCAGGTCTAGGGGAGGCATTTTTCAGGTGGATCACTTACTGTTAATGAATCCTTCCTGTTAAAAGCTGTGTGGTATTTAAGAAGAAAGGTGGTCACTTACCATCAGATGATGTCATGCGTGGCATTTCTAGAAAGTGGGCACATTATGGGCTCACCAGGGAGTCGCTCACCGTCAGGTAGGTCCTCCATACACTCAAAAGTTATCTCGAACTGGAAAGGGTTGGCGAAAGGACACGGGTTATCCAGCACCACTACGTTCTGGATCTGTACCTTGGCCATGACCGGAAAATGAACAAGTGTTCTAGCCCGGGAAACTCCTACTGATGCCCGTGCAGCGCTAAGTAACTGCACTAATGTCGCGTATATTTGACCCGGTATAAATCTGCCGGGTACAACACGGTATTCTGGGGGGGTTAATCTGTGACCAGCAACGCAATTAACAACCAGGCTACGAGAACAGAGAAAGAATCTTCACCGCGCCAAAACCCCGAATACAAATAACAGACAAGCAGGGAGTGATGAGGAAAGCTTTCTGACTCCAGGAAGAGAGGGGGCTCGTGGAGAAAAATCCGGCATCTACAGAAAAGGCAGACTGCGGATCTGTGAGGCCTACTCCCCTGAAGTGAGCAGCTACCTAGAAGCATTTAAGGGAATCAGGGAACTTCCCCATAACGATCAAGATCAGCGAGAAGGCATCGGACTGGGAGGGGGGTGGAAGGGACAGGGAGAAATGCCCATAACGATCAAGATCAGTGAGAAGGCATGGGACTGGGAGGGGGGTGGAAGGGACAGGGAGAAATGCCGCGGCTGCGTGTCCTCGGCTCTGGCAGAGCAGGGAGAGGCTGCAGGAGGTTCCTGACGAGAAAGGAGCATTACGTGAACCCACCCGCTCGCCCTAGCTCCTAGAAAAAAATGGCGGCCGCAAACATCCTGGGGAAAAAAAAATAAGACAACACCCACCGCCGCAATGATGGCAACAAAGGGATGGGATGAGTAAAAATTGCCGGAACGCCCACGAATCTGCTCCCACAATGACTGACGCATCTCTGTTCCAATGGCTAGCCTCCATTTATGGAGCTAGCCAATGGAACAGAGAGGCGGGACAAAGCCCCAGACTGCTTCTCAAAAGATTATGCCTGCGCGAACGCTGCTGCGCAGCGGACGCCAGGCGAAACCCAAAAAGGGGTTGAGGAAATTAAGCATTTGCATAGGGTCACACAATTTGATCAAGTTGGAATGTCAAGACTGACCCTAGATTTTACAGTTTCACACAGTGGAATTCAACCACTAAATGGATATCTCTCTCTGAGATCAAATGTTTGTCTTAAATTCTTGGAGGATAAGATCATATTATTTTTGGCAGTTTTACAAAGCACAAAGCATGCCTGAGTAAATAAGAAGCTTCATAACAGAAACTGTCCTCATGTAACACAACTGGTGCTATGTAAAGCGCTCTGATATCCGATACCGGGTCAAGTTCGCGCTATATAAAACTCTGTAAAAAAATTTAATACATTAAAAAAAACAGGCTACGTCTTCCGCACTGCGAGATTTAGCCAAATTTAAAGGATGCTAAGTCAAATGGGATTCAAACCTGGCACCACTGTTCCCAGTAAGGTGTGCGCGGGTGCACGCGTGCATCTATCTCACCTCGAGCACGCAGTGTGGTGTGTGAAGCGCACACAGGTGAGTTCAGCAGGAAGGGCCTCATGCACTTTCTGCATTCCTTTTGTTAAGAGGGTGCTGCTGCGGGGCAGGTTTTATGCCTTTGTGAATTTATTCATGTTAATTGCAGCGTCCATCATGCGCTGCAATTAACTTGTTTAATTTAACAAAGGCACACAATCTGCTTCGCAGCCGCACCCTTTTAGCAAATGAAAGGCAGGAAGTTTAAAAGCCTGACGTGTACTTTAAGAGGATTCTGAAAGCACACTGTGCTTGAAGACTTGCTGCATTTCTTTTGGTAATAGAGCGCAGAACACAATCTATTCCCAAAGGAAATGCAGCAAGTCTACACGCACGCACACGTGTGCTTTCAGAATCCCCTAAAAATCACACATGCTTTTAAACTTCCTGCCATTGATTTGTTAAAAGGGCGCGGCTGCTGTGAAGACATTAAATGTTTGCAATATTCACACTTATTTTATTGAACAAATTCTGTATGAAGAAGGGAAGCATGGGAGAATATGGGAGGGAGGTGGGGGGAGAGAATGGGGGGTGCTTCCTTCAGCGTGGGGGAGCCGACAGGACCGTCCACAGGACCACTGTGCTGCAGCTCCAAGAAACACCGGCCCACCAGTGCCCCTCTCCAGACCTGCAATGAGCTCTTGCCTCCTACAAGTGGGCCCTTGTCTGAGGCTAACCAGCCCCACCAGCTTTTCTGAAGTCATACATTGATGTGCCCATCACAACAAATCATTTCAAGGTAAGTGTCTGTCTCCCAGATACTGGATACCTGTGTGGGTCTGGTCTCTTCTATTCAGGGCCACCTCTAGGGCTGACTTCTGCGGGCGCCATGTTTGCAAGTATGTTATAGTTTTAAAAGTACCTGCTGCCGTGTTCCCTGCGCCCAGCAATTTTCATACAACAATTAAAATGTCTATATAACTCCTGTGATTAATGTTCTTTCTGGACTGAGATCACAGTTTTGTTTAGTGGAAGTTTTTACTCAACCAAAAGTAGCGCAGTGGGTTAATATGCCTGATGCAAAGTATGTGTGCCGTGGAGATCACAAAGTACCTATAATGTAAAGAGGTCAGTGCTTTTGTCAGAGAGATCCTTTTGTTCCCTGCAGTAAATAAATCCTAATATAGAACAATATAGAATAACTGACATCTAAGAGCTGCATGCAAACAGCAAGGTATATTATTATTATAGCATTATGCTTTTCCTCCCAGCCTTTCATTATTCTAACCTTGCAAAAAAGGTTCATTTTTGTAAAAAATAAAAAATTAATTCTTATTATTAAATCAGCGCAGAGACACCCCGTTGGGGTAGCTGCGCGCTTTAGAAAATACACAAATAAAATAAATAAATGTAACCCCCAACTATGGTCTGTGAGAAGTTGGCCTGGTAGATGATGTTCACTATTCTAGTGAGCACCTTGCACCAGTTCAAACAACCCTTATGGTGATGGTTGTAAAGTCAACCTTATAGACCAGCTTACCTAGTGGTAGCATGGACCAGCAGTCTTAGGCTAAACTCAAGAGGGCATGTGAAGCCAGCTGTTTAACCATATGCAAACCTTTTAATACCAAATGAAAGGACACCACACAGGTTATATATTCAAAATATATATGTATTTATTTCTAAAACAACCCTCTGAACTCTTTATGAGCACAGAAGCACAAGTGCATAACAAGTAACTTAATATGACATACAAAAGTTGCACAAATATGGATAGGCCCCGGTGGCCCGTAAAATCATATAATAAAATAGTGGTACAAGAACCACGTCCCGAACAATGGTAAGTCCTAGGGCCTTGGGAATCGCTGGGGCTACACTGGACAAACAGTTGTTAGGAAGCAGGAGGCCCACGGGATGCGGGTGCAGTGACTAAATGCACACGCGTGCACACATAGAAGTCAATGGGTGCGTAAAGTTAGAAAGTTAAGGATTTAGGAGTGTTCCGACTGGACTAGAAACTAACCACTTGAAACTAAGACACTAGGATTGTAAACCTTTACAGGAGCACCACAGTACTCACGTTACCTCACCCACAGGAAGCGGGTGCATAGGTGTCAAAGTGTGTCGGGTTTCGTCGTGGAGTTCTATGGAGCCATGGAGAAAAGATGCTGCAGGCGACCAGGAGAGAAGAGTCCGGTTGGATCCAAGGGTGGATCGAGGATGAAGAGTACCTGAAAGCAGAGGGGACAGAGTCTGGGTCACTAGCGTGTGACCAGGATGGAACCAGGAAGGAACCAGGCGATGTCGCGAAGCAATCAGGTGATGTCAAGGAGCTTGTCTCCGCTGCCACGTGGACCAGGAGGTGTCAACGATGACCAGGAGCTGGGCACGGACTGTCCCACGAAGGCTCTCGCTATCGGCGGTGTCGGTTCCCGATTCGGAGTCAACAGGCCTTGGTAAATGCAACCCACGCAGGAATCGAAGATGGCTTCTGGATCAGACCAGCAAGGTCTGATGGGCTGCTCCTTTTCAGGGGAGCAAGGGCCAGTCTGGAGCAACCAGACCAGCATTGGAAATTCAAGTTTTCGTCGTCACAGAGGCCACTAGCCAACGGGCAAGTGACCGGACAGACGCTTCGAGCATGAAAATGCAAAAGGGCCCCACACAGCACTCGTGAGTGTGGAGAGGTGATCTTCAGTGCAGTTGGTGCTCAGGACTGGGGCTTCTCAATCCCCAATGCACAACTTTGAGGGTGCCTCAGAGGTTGCACGGAAAGCAATTCGCTGGCTTTCCAAGATGGCCGGTCCCACGTCTCTCGTCGCCTCCACGGGTCTCAGCTTTGCTGTGGCTGTGGATCGGGCTGTTGGATGTCTGGAAGTCCGGTTCTTGTCAGGCTCTGTGTTCGAGCTCCGGCGGGAGCAACGACAAAGCAAACTGTTGAGTGCTTGATGGTGCCTGCTTGCACAGGGTGTTCACTCCTTGACCACAAGGGAGATTCTTCAGTCTTCTACGTCGAGTAGGATGTTGAAGGGTCCAGAGTTTCGTATCAGAATTTCAGTCAGGATAAATCTAAAATCTTGGGACTCAGCTCCTACCTATATACCAAATCTAGGGACTGGATTACCTGCTAGGTCCCTCCTATGGGTGGGACCCAGGAAGGGGGTGGTTACACCCCTTTCCCTTTGTACAGTTTCGCGCCAGAGCTGGGGCTGGAGTGCCCCAGCACCGGTTTGAACTGGCCTATGCATGGGACACCTTGTGTGCCCCAGGCAGTGTCTCCTTTCATTCAGCCCTCCCTGCCCCAATACACTATAGCCTGTCTGGGGTGGTGCTAGCACCTCCCTGTGACAGTAAACCTATTGTCCAAGCCTCCCTCGCTCCCAGCAGCAGGAGGTCAGACTTGTGTCTGTGGCAGCAGCATCCATTTTGTGATGCTGAGGCTCTGGTTAACTTTAACCGGGATTAATGGAAGTAACATGTCTTCTCCCTCTAGAAGGGTGGAATGCTACCCCCGTTGCCAGAACTGGTGAGGGGGTAGTATTCCAAAGCGTATGACACCTTCCACAACATGTTTTGATAAAGCCAAACCAAAGATAGCATTTAACCGCAAGGTTCATAATGCACTTAAGAGTATATGGTATGGCATTATCCTAGAACAGCTATAAGGACATGGTTCCGAAAACTGCAGACAGGCTCAGCTCATGCTAGAGCACCATCTCACATAAAACCAAGCACTCTGCCTTCAGGATTGTTAAGGCCTGCCATAGGAGTGACTTATATGTGTATATGTGTCCAGATATAGGGTTAGACATAGGAATACTATATCTAAGCAAGGGGTGATTACACAACCTTGCCCCAGCTGAGTGATCAGCCAGTTGTGTCAGTTTGGATGGCCAGACAGGGGTGGCAAAAGATATGCTGCAGCCCCGGTAGGCCTTGGGTGCACCTATGCCCCAGGTACCTATAGTACACTATACAGGGACTCACAAGAGTGACCAAAAAAACAATTAGGTATGTACCTAAGGTACATGGAGTCCATTTTACAGAAAGAGCAGATAGCCTGGGGCCCTGATTAGCAGGATCCCAGGCCAACTAAGTCAAAAACCAGCAAAACACAAGACAAAAAATCTGGGGTAACCATAGTCAGGTATCCACCTTCCTACATGGTCTTTTATTTAAAATTCTGAGTGTGCTTCTCCAGACCAAGCACTCTTAAACTGTACTATCCACCAGTATGGATGATGTGACTGGTACAACTTGTATTCCTCTGTCTGATGTAACATTTACTGTACACTGATTTACACGTGTGATTAATCGTCTCTGTGTAATGTGTGTGATGTAGAGTGCACTGACACCTTACACTGGTATGAGCGGCGCTATATACCGAAGTAAATGCATCTCAGTGAGAGAGTGGTTATGGAGACGTGAGGCGCACTGTTAAAGGGTGGTAGTGACAGAATCCGTGGGGAAGGTGGTCGCTGGGGGGGGCGCCAACAAACAGTGTCGCACCGGGCACCACCAGTGCTAAAGCCAGCCTGGCTCTATTTGCCTCGGTCCGAGCCCCTGGCTCCTCGTGGGATATCTCATGGCTCTGGATTGGGGAGTTATTGAAAAGGCAAACTGTCCTACACCCATCCTTAAACAAAGCCTCTGTTCTATGCTTGGAAACAACTCCTACTTGATGCTGCTTGAAAAAAATCACCAAATGATTATTGTTTCTTCATGCTGGATCTGCACTGTTTTACCACCTCGTCTTAGCCTGTTAGCCTGCATCCCAGGCCCTGTACTTGCAACATGCACTCCAGTGTTTTTAAGGCACATAAACAGTGATGATGCTAAACTGCAATCAGAAAACTTTGCCCAAGATAGCAGTTAATTTATTGAGGTTTAAAGAGAAACCCTAACCACGGTGTTACATTTTAAATTCCGAGTTTGTGCTTCTCCGGACAAAGTACTCAACTATACTGCCTACCAGTATGAATGACGTCACTCCTACACCTTGCAGTCCTCTGTTATATGTAACATTTGTTATACACTGATTTCATACCTTTGATTGATTGTCTCTGTTTAATGTGTGTGCAATGTCATCATCATCATCATCAAGCTTTATTCGAGTTGTATAAACAAGTTCATAAAAGCGTACAATGTAAAAAACAGAACAATAAAAACCATTTCACATGTTAAAATCAATGCAATTATAACAGAATAAAAACAATACAGTACTCGGGAGACTGGCTCATAAAAGACAGAAATAACCAATACGAGGGAAATAATGGCGTTTTACCACTCCAGTTGTTTACCAATTTTTCTAAGGTTGCATCGAGGCCCTAACCCTAACAACTGCTTTAAGGAAAGTGGATACAACTTTGATGGTATAAGGATTTTCTAAAATTTTCAATCTATGATAGGCAGCTCTGCAGTTACGTATGCCCCAGGATCTCAAGAGGGGTTTCAAGAGGCTTTCCCTCGGGTGCCCATAAAACCTACAGAATAATATACAATGGATAGTAGACTGGGCTGAGATGTCATCACAGGGGCAGTTCACTAAATTTCTAGACCAATTGTTGGGATACGGGAAGGTTAGTAATCTATAAAAAATGTCAGTACGAAAACGGGTCAAGAGCATACGAATGTAGGGAGAAGGTTCTAATATTAAATATCTTTGTATCCCTTCACACTTAGTGATCAATTGGTGTTCTACAACCATACTCTTGCCCATTTCTACAGACCATCTTTGACTGTCCAGGTCCAGGTATACAAAGATGAACCAGTGTTGTGGGCTCCCATCTTGGCGAGGATTTTTAACTGTGCGGCAGAAACTGATTTCCCTCCTACATGGGGTCAATCGGTTATCGTCCCTTTACATAAGAAAGGTAACAAATCAGAGGCCTCCAACTATCGGCCAATTTCATTATTGGACGCCTCTGTAAAAGTAATGAGTAGGATTTTGCTCAAAAGGCTAGAAGATTGGGCAACTGATTCCAATATTTTAACTAGAGTCCAATATGGCTTCCGGAAAGGTTTGGGCACATTGGAGCAATGTGTTAATTTGGACCTTTTAATTAATAAATACACTGTGGCGAAAAATGGTAACCTTTTTTTATGTTTTGCTGATTTGAGTAGCGCATTTGATTTGGTTAACCACGCTATTCTTTGGGAGGTTTTGCTCGATGCCGGGGCACCGAGGGAAATCGTTCACTTCTTAGCCAGACTTTATGAAAAACTCTCCTGTAAAGTCCGCTATGGTACCCTAGGCGAATGTACCCCGTTCTTTAAAGTATCTCGGGGCATACGCCAGGGATGCGTTTTGGCCCCGCTTTTATTTTCTCTTTTTATCAACGATGTCGACCGTTCCTTGGTGGACATCCCAGCAGATGCCCCCCTGATCAGTGGCAAACCCGTCCCGTTGTTACTTTATGCGGATGACGCGGTACTCTTATCTCGAACACAAATTGGCCTCCAGCGTTTAATTGACAAATTTATGCAGTTTATTCAAGGCCGGAGGCTTCGAGTGAATAAAGCTAAGACATATGTCATGTCATGTGGCCAGGCAGTAAAGCAGTCTAAACATTCCTTTTTCCTGGATAAAGAAAAATTGACTCATGTCAAATCCTTCTGTTATCTAGGTATCACATATAATGATAGTGGGGCTTGGACCTCTGAATTTGATTCAGTTAGGCTAAAAATGCTGCGGTCTACTAGCAGTATTTTTCGATTTGCCTCTAAACTTGGCTCACGAAGCATTTTAGATATGATGCACATATACAATGTTTGTTGCGTCTCCTCAGCACTGTACGGGGCAGGCGTATGGGGCCACAGCAAGGCTATACCCATGCAAATGGAGGAAAACAAGTTTCTAAGGAGGCTGTTATGTGTTCCTCCCTCTGCCTCTGTTCAACTGATTCATGAAGAAGTCGGGGTCGAGTTCATCTCCGACTTAGCAGCAGTCCGGCCACTTTTATTGTGGCGTTCTATTTGGGCTAAGCCGGAGACTCGATTCACTCAGGATATTATCCTTGATTGTATAGGCTTGCACCATTCTTCACGAATACAGTGGTTGAGATACATCCATCACTGGTATCTCCTTCTTTTTAATATTGATGTGTATCTTGAGCCAGAAGAGGTTGTCTCTATTTCAAAAAAAGAAATTAAGACAACATTTCTAAATTTTCAAAAGGCAGAACGAAATAGAATTTCTGATGATCTTACTACTGTGAAATTCTATAAAAATCTGAATCTAATTCCGGGGTTCCAACCTTATTTGGGGTTTGTGACTCGTCCCACTCATCAGTATGTCTTGACACGTGTTAGATTGGGTATTGTCCACCACTTGGTTGCATTTCCTAATGCAAGAGCCAGATCAGAGTCACCTTGCCCGTGTGATAGTACCTCTCGCCAAAGTAGTTGTCACTTTTTACTTTTTTGTAAATTTTTTCATTCTTTCAGGTTAAAATACCTCAAACCAATTTTTAAAAAATATAATATTCGTACTACTGAAACAGCACTGCTACTTTTATCCTCTTTAGAGAATGAGGAGATTTGCTTTTTTTTGGCCACTTTTATCTTGAAGTGTACAGCTGCCAGGAAAAGTATAGTACTGTAATATTCTTTATGCTTACCTGTCTGTACCTATGTTATTTAATACAGCTGCCAGGAATTGTATTATGCTGCTATTTTTCTTCTTACATTCCTGTCTGTATATATGAGCCTTTAAATTTTATAACAATTCTTTTAATTAAGGTTATTCCTATTGGTTGATGACCACAGTGTGTTATGATTATTTAAATGATATGTACAGCTGCCAGGAAATGTCTATTGAGCAATCTTTATTGATTTCCTGTCTGTCCATTTTTTGAGTGTTTCGTATATGTTAACAGTTTGTTGATCGAAAAACTTGCAAGATTACTTTTTCAATTGTTGCCCACTACCCTTTGTATAGCTTCCTACCTCCTTTCTTATATATGTTTATATGTCGATTTTCAAAGTTTTAACTGTGTATTTTATTATGCTTGTATGATTTGTATGTACAAATCGAATAAAAGCTTTATGAATTGAATTGAATTGACTGTCCAGGTGCCGTAAAACCATTTTTCTAAGAGTGGCTCTGGGCAAGGTATTCATGTTATCTGGTTTATTGAAAAGTTCTGGGTGCCCAATGTCGTTCAGCATGTTTCTCACTTACTTGAGCCACCTAATGTTATCAGCACCGGCCAGAGTAAGACAGTCTTTTATAACTTCCCTGTTCAAACTGGTCTCCTGCTTGGCCCAAACATTGTGCCACAGTAAAATAGGCGAAGAGTAGATGGTATCCATAATGTAAGTAAGGCCTAATTCACTGTGGACCACAGATGTTGATGTGCCCCGGGGGACGGCCAGTAGGTATCGAAGGAAAGAATTCTCAGTGCGTTGCAAACTATCCGCACACTCAATCCCCCAAATCCCAGATCCATATGTGCCACTAGATATACATTTGGCTTTATATATCTGCAAAAGGGACTTAACCGGCCTTCCTCCCAGTTTTTTTACGAAATTAGTGAGTGCACCTGTTGCCCTGGAAAACGCGGTGCCCCTTGCAGTTGCTGCTGCATGCCAGGTGCCCCTCTTATCAAAGGTATGAAAACCTCTCTATGTTCTCTAACTTTCTGCCATCCAGGAAAATTGAACATTGCTTCTTTCTGGACCCAGATCCACAGGACATAGTAAATGTTTTAGAGACGTTTACTTGTAAGCCCCTACATTTCATGAACTCGGTAAACTTCCCTACTGCCCTTTGTAGTACTACGCATGTTTGCGACATTATTGTTACTACGTAATGAACAGGGGTTCTGCCCAAATTACCCTCCCATACCTGGGCAAGGAGCATCACATGGATGAAAAAGTAGAAAGAAAGGTACTGAGGGACAAATAAAGCAGAAGCTATTTCAAAACAGGAAACAATTTATTAACCTGTTTTTTTCAATATTTTTATCAGCAATAAATGATATGATTTTTAAGAAGGACAATGTGATGAATCACAGAAAGGGAGGTGACCATACTATATACAGTAATCAAAATTAGTAATTACAATATATACAGAATATATACAACTATGTACCCTAAACAAAAAGAAAAACAAGGGGGTAAAACAAACACAATCAATTATCTGTCGATGCAGTCGCGGTCGCGTTTCCGCCAGTAGTATCTTGTGGCTTCATCAGGACAAGGGTACTGGAAAAATATATACACATAATACATTTAAAACAATTCCTAGAAACACACTATGCCGCAAGAATAATCTCACCCATTCCTGCCGATGCAATGTACACCCGAGTTCTAGAAACGTGAAACTAAAGAAATCACTCCAAAGCCCAGAAAGTCGTTCTATCACTTTTAAAGGGAAAACAAAAAACGAAAGAACCAAATCATCCAGAGGGTGATGAAAGAATACACAAATTATAAAGACCCAATCACCAAGAACACATTCTTCTATCCACCCTGTGTCTTCAATCAGGTATCTGTGGGGGCATGCAATCCGAAGTATATCAACCCGATCAGACTACAAAAACGCAGCCACCACACAGTCTGAATACCTGAGAAATGAAGTGCAGGCGGCCCCCCCCAGGTGAGGGGACACCACCCTGAGGGATACAAACAACCTCCTCCGACATTATTGTGGCATCATCTGTATAGAGTAGTATGGGTATTGGGGTCCCATTAATGGTCGGATAATCATGGTAGACTTCATTGAGATGATTACCAACGGCATTAATGTAGAGGGTAAAGAGCAGGGGTGCTAAAATACACCCCTGTCTCACCCCTCTACGATTCTGGATTTTTTCTGAGCACTCGCCCCCTCTTCCGTATGTGTGCAATGCAAATTACACCCTACACTGGACAAGAGAGAGAAACAGAGACACTGGATATCTTATCTCTACCTGTTCTTACAGTTGGGCTCGATCTGTGTTGCAGAAGCATTAATATCTAAAATGAGAAGCAACTCTTTCAGTATTTGCATTTCAATTTATTTACCCAAAAAAGACATATGATATTCCTTGTGGCAATCTCTATATAAATGACTGTCTATGACTGGTTGAAACTCTGTGGTATCCTAGAAATTCAATAAAATGAAACCTTTATGATAGTTATACAAAATAACCTTAAATTTAATGTGTTTCTATATAGGTAACTGCCTTTCATGATTTGTAAATTTGTGATCTAACTCTTTCTTAATGTAACAAGTTCATCAGTTGTAGCATTGTAAATATGCTTCTCCTCCTGAGAATAAACATTCAAATCCCCACCATGGCGCTACATTAATACCATGTGCGACTTAAAGTAAAATACAAAATGTCAGTACGATTTGAGAATTCCTTTTGTTCCTTTTGTGAAATAATACGTGCAAAAGAGTTTGCAGTCCTCTGAAAGGATGCCCGCAGCACCATCACGGCTGGACTGGGAACAAAAACCGGCCCAGGCAAGCAGCCGAATAGGCCCAGGGAGAGAACTGGGGTTAAAAAAAGTAAAAAAGCACCACTCCCGCTGCACCACTGCCGCTTTTGTTACAGGGGGTTGATATTGCAGCACCTCTAAAAAACCAGCCCCCTGTCACAAAATCGCCCACCATGGGTCCAAAACCAGCCCCCACCCTTCTAGCCCACACGGAAAACGCCTTGAGTCCACTACGGCCAGTCTGGCCCTGTGCACCATAGTGCCAAACAAGGTCTAAATGCTTGGTCTCTAGTGCTATCCCAGAATACTTCTCAGTGCCCAGTAGTCTTTGATAACTTCTGATGAAAAATACAATGAGTTCTTATCTTCTGGCAACAGTGCTCCAGCTGCATCAACTAAGTGCCTTGATTGCCTAGCAAACAAGCATTTACAATGCAACGGTGTCGCCTTTGCAAAAGTTAGAGCTATTGGCATTGTAAATAACAACATTTTTAATTATGTGTTGGTTTTGAAAACAGATAAATAAATGGCATTGTCATTTACAATGCCAATAGCTTAATCTCTCGCAAATGCGAGAGCTATTGCATTTGCACCCACACACACACAGAGCCACACACACAGAGCCACACACACACAGAGCCACACAAACACACAGAGCTACACACACAGAGCCACACACACACAGAGCCACACACACAGAGCCACACACACAGAGCCACACACACACACAGAGCCACACACACACACAGAGCCACACACACACAGAGCCACACACACAGAGCCACACACCATGGCCTGCCTTTCATCCTGGTCGCTGGCTCTGACAGCAGGCATTATGGTGTCAGAACTCAACTGTAATGACCTGTTACAGTTGAGCAGCAAGGTAATTTCTTTATTACCGGTGACTAGAGGCATCACAAGTGACCTGTAATAAGGAAATTAGAGATGGGCGTTTATAAAGGGCATGCATAGTAAATACTGTTGATTCCATAAACATGCTGCTGGCAGTTCAGTCAATCGAAAAGCCAAATATTCCAATTCCTACATCCCATAATGAATGAGTTACAAATGTTGCAATGTCCATATACATCCCAAAAGACGGTTCAAATAAATTCAATTCCTTTGTTTTGTGGTTCTACCAACTTTTTACTGAGTTTTTTGTATCAAAACAAATTGCAATCAGCACAACCCACGCATTTCGTCCCTTAGGACTTTATCAGGGCTGAATAATCAAAAGAATCACTTATCACCACGTTGTGTACGGTTTTGTCCCATGCCAATGTCCTCCTAGAGTCAGATCAATTATTTTGGGTGGTATAGTACCCCCAATGTCATCTTCTTTATCCGCGTCTGAGCTCCTAATCCACGGGCAATAGGCCTACCCAGAGCCAAGACTAAACAAGCATTGTCAAAATCAACAGGCCTGGGCTGTCGCTGACAGTCTTTTGGCTTTGAGTTAGTGTTTTGGTTTGTCACTTTCTTTGTAAAACCCAAAAATGATATGCATTGTTGTAATAAAATCAAACCGTCTTGGTTAATGCCAGACCTAAAAAGATATGAGCAAAGTCCTGAGAGAGGCTTGTTTTTTGTAGGTCTAGAGTTACCGATTAAAAGAAAATGCAATGCCATGCCTTAAGAGCGGGCTGCATGCCAAGCAGCATCAGCTCATCTGAACAGCATACAAGTTCATACGCCTGGTATTTCCAGGGAAAGGGTCGAAGGGAAACTTCCTGAGGCGGCTCACTCCAATATAGTGAATCTGTTGTGGCAAATTCGTGTTCTAACAGGTCAGCTGTGGAGGCAGAACTGACAGACACACTTGGACCCACAGGTGACCAAATTGTGGGATCCTAAGGCAGACACTAGAGCTCTGCCTGGCTGAAAGCCTGCATCCAAAGAAAGCTAGGAGTGCTTAAAACAATGCAAATATTTACAGTGTGTAATGTAGCGTTTGCTGCGACAGCCCTGTAGCTCTTTTACTGACAGTTACTTCGCTAACACAACTGAGTTGCACTCGTTTTAATGACTTTGGGAGGATAGCAGGCCGAGTTAGCAGGGCAGGATTTAAGCATGTATTAAATATTGCCTCTGCTACGTGCGCCATGTGGTAGCTGTGGGATGCATAGGTGGACAGCTGCTTCCTGCTCCTCAGACAAAGGCCTCAAACAACAGGTGGATTTTCAAAATGGCACCGAGCGTGAACCACAACTTCCCCTTTCACTTTAATAACCACAAAACTGCTGCAACTTACTGTCCAGCTCTAAAAATACTTTTTGTTTGTAGAAAATAGTGGAAATATGATCCCTCCCCCAAAAAGATTGTGGGTGTTATTATATCCTATCATGCCATCAAACACCTTGAAGCCATGTTCAAACTGTATACATATAAAGTAAAGTTGTGACTCTGTACCGTCAATGAAACCGTTTGTTGTCCTTTGTGTACCAATCTAGCTTGCTTCACTGCGCTGTGTTTGGGACTGCGCTGGCACCAGTGTGCCTGCCGCTGGAATACTCAACCCCCACCCTTCTTTGTTTTACTTTTACCCTTCACATGGAAGACACAGTCTTGACATAGGGATTAAAGTGCACCACATGCCTTAACTTAGTTGGGAAGTGACTATTTTAAAACAGATCATGACAGAAAGTACGTTTTGTCTCTTAATTTTTGGTGTAAAAGCCTATGGGACGGTGTGTAAAAAAAAACTCTTGTGTGTCGGATCCAGTCTGCCACTGTTCTGAGTGAGCACGTGGCCTCAACACAAAGGCAACAGCCAATCCCAGGGGGCTAAGTCTGCTGCCATCTGTGGAGAAAAGGGAGAATGCACAACTCGAAATATCACAAGAGCAAAACGAAGAGTGGAGAAGGGGCAAAAAACAATCACTACAATCAGAGAGGCGCTCAAAATAAGACAAAGTAAGGGGTCGAATGCAGAAAAGCACTGTAGGAAATACGATTAGGGAGAACGACAGATGTTGTAATCAGTAAGTATTGAGGGCTGTGGAAAACTGAGTGATACAGAACGCGTACCAGCTTTTCTATGTGGTCAGCTGTCGCACTGTGGGTGCAGAGACAGGCGCGGGCTCGAACGTGTGAGGTGGCACAGAGAGGCCACGAGGACACGTGGGGCGCCAGAGCAGGGGTTACTCACACGTTACTCACACGTGTCCGCAGATGGTCCTCACAGGTCGGCACAGCACCTCCAGGCACACACAGCAGTAGAAGGCGGAGATCTCTGGCTCCCCGGAGTCCCCCAGCTGCGGGTAGGAGAGGACTGGGGGCTTCGGCCTCCTCTTTCCCTTGGGCCACGCTGCCGATCATGGAGACCATCTCTTGGCGGGCGCTGGTCGGCCTCTGCCCTCCTTCGGTGGCCGCAGTGTCCGTGCCCCTCCTCGTCTCTCTCCCGCTCTGCTGGGGACCGTCGCTGCTGAGGTGTCCTCCTCTGTGTTCGCTGGGTGCCACCTCTGGTGGCCGTCGGGCTCCTGCGCAGTGAGAGCTATTGTTGTGTAACTGCAGCTGTTCGTCCGCCAGCTTTGTAAACACAAGCACGTGAAACCCGAAACCAGCTGCCCAGCAGAGCCCAATGGGCCGGCAATCAAATCCGGCGAGGGCGGGCGGTCCACTGGAGCAAGCACCAAGCCCCACTCACCTGGAGCAGCACCGGCTTCGGGGCGCGAAAAAAGAGCCCATGTCCCGGACCGTCGTGTTTGCCTGAGCTCTCACCCCCCCCCCTTCCCATGGCAATCCGTGCCACAGCCCCTGTGCAACCTGGGAGTGGGGGGTGGGTGGCTAGGCTGCACTCACCTTTGCTGCACCCGACAGAACGATCTGCATTGGACGCCTGCAGCTAATTTACAAAACGTTTGGGGCAGAGTAGAGAATAAAGCAGCAACACCAGACAAAATATGACTGTCGCCATGTTTCTGTTTTTATTAACTCTCTCTCCCTCTGCCATCTGCCATCATAACCACACACGAGGTTAATGCGAGTAGTGACGGGCCGGTGGTCACTTTCAAGCTTGGTTTTGACAGGCTAATTAACAAGTTCTCGGAACAAGCGCCTGACTTCCTGCTGGCATAAAAGGTTCCTTATCTTCTTTATGGGGCCATCTGTTGGCCCCATAAAGAAGATAAGAAAGCTTTTACGCCAGCAGTAAGTCAAGGAGCCCCGTCTGAAAAGGATGGGGCTTAGAGAGAAAGGAGAACGTCACTAGGACCTCTTCTCCAATGGCTGGCCACCGTTTAGGAGGCCAGCCAATGGAGAAGAAAGGCGGGGCTTAACCCTCGCTAGTGAAGTACTCCTAAAAACATAAAATCTCGCGAGCTCGACTGCGCATATGAGCAGTACGTAACCCGAGACCTAAAAACACTCTAAATATGAGGAACTTATACTCAACGAATCTAAATTGCTGCCACCCTTGAGGGTCTTGTGGGAGTCCTGTGGCATTCTGGAACATGTAGTGTGTCTCGACACCACTTGTGCATTTCACTTAGTGCAGGCGGTGCAGCTGCAGACCCTCATACCAAGCAACACCCACACTCAGCTGACATCCTCTGTGACAAAGAGCTTGTGCATCAAAGAAGTTCGAAAGAGCACGTGTCAACAGCCCGCCTGCATTTAGATGTGAGTGTAGGCCACAGGTCAGGCCACTTGAACTCAACCGTATGGGACTCCTGGTGCAGCCTATCAGAAGACAAGGGACACTAGTGCAGCCTCTTCCAGATAGACAACATCTTGGGAGCTGGTTACGTCTACCGCCTAAGGGGGCACAAGGTCTAGGAGGCTGGAGAAGTTGGCCCAGAACTTCTGGCCCTTCCGCCTACAGCACCAGATCCCTGTTACAATAGAGTTCTGCCGGGCAAGGTAAATGTGGTCACAGACTGGAATGTTCATTTTCTGAGGCATCCCAGTGGCATGAGGATTTTCCCCCACTATTTATTCACCACAAGACTTAAACACCCAGATTCCAATTTTCTTCAGTTGAAGTCCAGATCTGGAGGCAGCAGTGATTGATGCTTTGCTCCAGGACAGAGGGACAAGTCTGAATTTTGCCCTTCCTCTGTTTATAATGTGTCCCAGATTGGTGGCCCAAGTTGGAAGACAGAGGGCAGAGATGGATATTATTGCACCTTATTGAAGGTTCCAGGCACAGTGACCATTTCTGCTGGTGCGTTTGTGGGGTTTTGAAATCCATTTTCCATAGTTTTGGACTACACAACTGGGTACCGGGGGTGGGGTTGCATTCAGTGATCCCGGACCATTCTCTACATCTAATAACCAGGCAGATCTCCAGAGACAAGGACAAGTCCCAAGGATTTCACAGCAGACTTCATACTGTATGGAGTAAGTGTGAGGTGCTGGGAGATTCTAGAGAAGTGGGCTAGTGCAGTAGTTGATGTACTGATAGGGATATTGATCCTGGTAGGCACTGGATTTAGCGGGAAGGTCAATAATCATTAACTAATCATTAATTTAAATTGTAAATGTAAAATGTAAATTGATACTTGTATAGCGCACTACTCACCCGCAAGGGTCTCAAGGCGCTTGTACGAATACCGCTGTGGAACCCATCCTGGCTTTCCCTGTGAGGTGTCCACTCCTAGGCACCCCCAGGGTGGAGGCCAGGCATCCTTAGCGTTGTGGGGGCCGTTGTGGAGATTAAGCAAGCTATTGCCCAGAGTTGTAGAGTGGGACTCCATGATTGGAATAGGCACCGAGGCGAGAATTTTCAGGTCCGTGGAATTTTTTGAGCTCAAGACCGGCCGAGGCGAGGTGGGGAATTGAACCCTGGTCCCGGGCTAGACCTCTGCATCAGGGTCTGCCGCTCTAACCATTGAGCCACACTTCTCCAAGTCATAATGGAGAAACATTCAATATTTCCAGGAGGACTGAGCCCGACACTAGTTGGTTGTCACAGCCAGCTTTTCCGCTGCATGCCAAACTGTGTGAGATCAGAGGTTTGAAGTAATATGAGGTGGTTAACCTCATCCTTTCATCCCATGGCTTAAGACTGGTATGCAGGGCTATCACACCTATACACTTATTTCAAAAAGTGATTAGCGAGAACCTGCCTGGAGTGCTGGCCTGACTTAATGACTTCGATGTTGGATACCCTGCAGCCATAGCTTTTGTTCACCTCTGTGACCGTATTAAAAAAGACCTCATGTTTCCGATAAAACCACTGATCATCATGCACAGATGGTTCAATTGAGAGTGCTCAATCGCTAACTGTCGTCTGTGACGGGCACTTACGGCAATCCCCAGGATCCCGCAAGTTATGTCTAAAACTCGTAAGACATACAAGTGGGTTATGAGAGCCAGAAAAAAGAAATTACTAAATCAGCAATCAGATTCTCTAGTACTAATGGCTCACAATAACAATAGTAAACCTTTTTGGGCATCTGTAAAAGATTTGAAGCAATTGAATCAGAAAGAGGCAAGGATTTGTTGTAATATCACTAGCCAGGCTTGGGAAGCACAGTTTACCAATGTTTAAGCACTAGACTGTCCATTATACAACACCTTGCCAGAACCAAACTTTTCTCTAGTACAGTTGACCCTGGGGGAAGTAGGGGACGCAATAAATCAGAGTACTGGGGGCAAGGATGCAGTCCCGACGGGGTCCTGGTAGATCTTTTTAAATATAACCCTGGATTCTGGGAGCCTTTATTGCTGAATGTTTTTAACACTTTGGCTTTTGCCCCTGGTGGCAGGGGTAGCCCTCAAATCTTTGATTTAGAGGTGAAGGGGTGTGGGTTCAAGTGGCCAATGGGCTACTATTCCCATCCGGCCCTGAGGTGACCACATCCAGGGAGTGCCACCTGTTCTACCCAGAAGCCTTTATCCTACCACTTTAAAACATGGCAGAAGTATTTCTCAGCTGTACAGGCCAGGAAACCCACCCTAGAGGTGTGGTAGCCTTTTGGGGGAGTACGTCTCCTGACCAATGTTCCCTCTAATTTTTTTCCTCTGTGTGCAGCAGAGTAAGGTCTTTGTGCTCTGCAGCCAAGGCTATGTGCACCAAGAACCTGAGCGCTTGTGTAGACCAGGGCTTTGAGTGGGATGAAAATACTTGGTGATCTTTTAAAGGGGCGCAACTGATGCAATTAAGGGTGTGGCTTAAAAGCAATTACGCAAAAAATATGTGCATCGCATAGTGTGCCACCTTACTTATATTTTGCTGCTTCTGTCATTGCATCCAGATATATAATACAAGTAACATTACACCTACAAGAAGCCAAGACTATTGGCTTTGTCAATGGTTGTTAAGAAATAAAAAGGGAAACATCCTTTACAACGCAACTTTTACCACGCAGTGGTTTTACATCGCAACTTTTACAACGCAAACCATTACAACGCATTGCGCTGGGGGGCGCTCTAGGATAGGGAATAGATTTCATTTACTATCCAACACCTTCCCTAGTGTCCACGGGGACTGGAGTTGGAATAGTAAATTAAACTATTCACTATCCAGCGCCCCAAAGCACTATGCGTTGTAACAGCATGCGTTGTAAAAACTGCGATGTAAAAGCATGCGTGGTAAAAGCATGCGTTGTAATGTCATACATCCAATAAACCATAGTTAGACCTATACAGTGTCATCATATATTGGACTCCCAATTTATATACTATCAACTCACGTCTTTATGAACAATACCATTGGACCTGTCGGATTGATGGGCCAAAACACTCCAATGATGTGGTGCTCTGGAAATCATTTCAGGGTTAGAAGCGTGAACTGGATTGGACCCTTCCATAAAATAGGAATTGGAGACTGTATTATTGCCATTTTTCAGCATCCAAATACGGTAACGGCCCACCTTTTTACCATTCAGACCCGACATCAACACCTTAATGATTTTGAGGAGAAGATTACAGCTGCCCCCTAGGCTTCCCTTATAAACCTCCAGTACCAATCCTTTTTTGGAAACAGGGCCACCAACAATTCTTCCAACAAAGAAATCAAAGACAGAGCGTATCTATACCCTCTTCAAAACGATTGGCTTTTCTCTCAAGCCTCGGTAAACAAGACTGACAGCAGGTGGACACTGGGATCCCCGAGAAATCTAGTTGGATGAGGGATAAAGATACCAGGGGTACGCAGCAGTGTAAGAAACCACGTGAAAGATGTCTTGCTAAGATTCTAAACATGAGATCTTGGAATGTAGCCGGGATCAAAAACAAAATTGGTAACAAGTAATGGCAAATTTATATTTACTCCGTGCCGCTGCTGTTTCTACAAGAAATGTGGCACCCACAGAATTTTAATATTTATTTATTATTTATTTATTTAGCGATTTATAAAGCGCCTGGTGACCCGGAGGCATCCCCGCGCTAATGATACAAGTGGAGACCAGAGGGATGGATGGATGGATGTGTCACAATAAATTCCCCTGCAAAACCCTCAGCTTGGCAAAATTGATATCCACTACTGTCCCAGTGACTGTGACCTATACAAAATCCCCATTCTTTCAACCGGCTCTTTTGCAGATGGATATGAAGCAAACATTTGTATTGATAAACTTTTATGATAATGTTTTTAATAGTACAAGGTACAGAGTTACCGAAGACCTTCTTGCTGTGCTTGAGAATTCTGTAAAGGATATGAGCCAAATTGTATTTTTGTTTGGATGGGGGATTTTAATATTAATAAATGTCGATTTTCAGGTTTCGACATTTGTGGTTATGCTGATAATTTCGGAACCAATCAGGGGGCCCCGCCAGGCTTACTGGAAGAATGCTTGCCTTTAGAATACCAGGTGGCGCTGAGTCACCTCAGAGGCACTTTAGTATACCAGACAGGCCCTCAGAATCCCAGGCAGCGCTGTGCCATCTCCGAGGCGCTTTAGAATACCAGACAGTGCTGTGCCATCTCCGAGGCGCTTTACAATGCCAGGTGGACCTATGCCATTTCAGAGGCGTCTCAAAGTACTAGGCGGCGTTGTGCCATGTCGAAGCATGCGGCACGCGCCACGGAGGGCCAATCCCGAGAAGGCCAGGAAGATTTAAGAAACCAGTCAAGAGCTGGGATCAAAGGGAGGGTTTGGTGGCTGTTGCTAGCGCAACACCTCTTGGAAGTTCAAGAGGTGAATGCGCCTGCTGAAGAGATTGGGCCCCTCTTGCTGGTTGAGTCCGTGCAGGGCTAAATCTACCTTTCATCCTCCTCAAGTCGAAAAAATGAAAAAAAATTATTTGAATGTATTTTTAGTCATATTTGTGTAATAAAGATTAGATCTGCCTGATGTGGGCATTATAGTTCTGTACAACAGATAACTTGTAAAGAGGTGGTATTTCTGTTCTAAAATCAACGCATCGTTTATTAAGTAAGTTTAATACTGACGCATTTGTAAACTCTGTAAGATAGCCAGTGAGGTTACCGTAGCGCATTGAGGCACGTCATACTGTAGTTATGTAGTGCTTTACACCCCTGTCGAGGTGCTAGAGTGCACTGGTGACCTGACTGCACGCTCCTCCGTGGGGGTGGGCTGTGGATGGAATAGTGAGTGTCTGGCCGGTGACGTAAGTGGTAGTGTTTGCTGCTCTCTTTTCACTGTGCACTCTTGTGAGTGAGGTGAGACGGAAGGAAGGCAGGACACGTAGGCATTAGTATGCTAGTGCCTAGAGTCTAGCCACTAGATGGAGAAGTGTGATTATAGTGTGGCCTTTGTGGGAAGAACGCTGGAGTGTGTGTTCTTGGCAGAGACGGCTCAAACCACATCACACCAAGTGTGCAACAGCCCCTACTCCTGGGTGTAGGAGACCGTTGTGATAAAGATGTGTGGTGAAGGCGGGCACCTACTGTCTCCAAAGAGGTCTGCACGGAGCGTGGTTACATTATTGTCACCCTTCACGTCACTTCCTCTCTCTTTCGATGTCTCTCTCACCTCTCTCGTGTGCACCGGAACCCTTCCCCGGGTGCGGCCTGGAGTAAACATAGCTTTTTGTGTCCAGACAGTAACCATTGTAGGTGCACAAGGGACGGGGAGATAGAGTGAGTGAAAAGAGAACAAGAAGGGAGAAAGAGAGAGACAAGTATGGTGGGAGGCAGTGAGAAAGAAGAATGGAGCAGGAGAGAATTGAAGAAAGAAGGGGTGGGAAACAAACAGCTAAAGGGGCCCATGTCATCTGCCTTCAGCCCGCACGGGCTTTTAGCCGCTGTCGAGATGCATTCCCGCAGGTGTAGTTTTTCTTTTTAATTTGTTGGTTAGGTTTGTCTCTCCTGCCTCGATAATTCTCGTGCGTGCTGTCTTTCCCTGTCACTCTCTATCACTGTTTCATTCTTCTCTTGCTGTCTGCCTCGGGTTCTCTCTCTCTCCATCTCAATGCCTCTGTCTCTCAGGCTCTCTCTCTCCCACTGCACCCTCGTACTTTCCCTCCCCCTCACGTCACCCTCCCACCTCAGGCTCCTGTTTACACACCTGTCCGTGTGAGCTGCAAACGTTTATTTAAAGACTAGTCTTTCAGGGATCATTTCTACAGTGCTGAACTGAGGAACTGCATTACAAAAGTGTCTGGTTTTCGAGCGAGTGGACAGTGTCGCATTAATGCAGCTGCTGATTTCTATGGGTGACCGTTCATCTCTCCTTTACAGGACAGCTGGAGGAAGGCAACAGGAAGGGTCACAAGCAGCCCCACAATTGAGCGCAATTAAGAAAAGAAAAGCAAAGTCAAACACAACGTGTGCTTTAGCACACGTCGTGTTTGACACTCTGCATTCCTTTTCTTACAGTGCACAGCTGCGGGGTTGATTGTGACCCTTTGAGTTAGTATTCACGTTAATTGCACGAATACTAATTCACAGGACCACAATCAGCCCCGCAGCCGTGAACTGTAAGAATCGTCGTCTCCCGCAACGAGGAAATGGCAGTGTTTCGCGCCGCTCGTATTTTAAATTGCAAAAAACACAGTTGATGGACAGAATGTAGAACAATGTCATACATTCACCCCAGTACAAGGATCTGGGCCTAAATCCATCGTTTTTTTGCACTCCACACCACCCTGGGTTAGACACTGGCTATATGCAAATCAGCTCTGACCCTGTGCCTCATGGGAACAGTCCAGTCCGAACTACCAAGCCATGTCTTTCCCAGACCGGAATCAAGCATCCAAGGACCGGTTTCTGGCTATCAGCCTTCATTCAGCCTGGATAGCTTGACTCCAGTGGTGTGGAGAGCCTGGGACTCGCGTCTGAGCATACCCAAACCACTCGGGGTGAAAATTGCAAAAAACACAGTTGATGGACAGAATGTAGAACAATGTCATACATTCACCCCAGTACAAGGATCTGGGCCTAAATCCATCGTTTTTTTGCACTCCACACCACCCTGGTTTAGACACTGGCTATATGCAAATCAGCTCTGACCCTGTGCCTCATGGGAACAGTTCAGTCCGAACTACCAAGCCATGTCTTTCCCAGACCTGGAATCAAGCATCCAAGGACCGGTTTCTGGCTATCAGCCTTCATTCAGCCTGGATAGCTTGACTCCAGTGGTGTGGAGAGCCTGGGACTCACGTCTGAGCATACCCAGCCCATTCGGGGTGAAAATTGCAAAAAACACAGTTGATGGACAGAATGTAGAACAATGTCATACATTCACCCCAGTACAAGGATCTGGGCCTAAATCCATCGTTTTTTTGCACTCCACACCACCCTGGGTTAGACACTGGCTATATGCAAATCAGCTCTGACCCTGTGCCTCATGGGAACAGTCCAGTCCGAACTACCAAGCCATGTCTTTCCCACACCGGAATCAAGCATCCAAGGACCGGTTTCTGGCTATCAGCCTTCATTCAGCCTGGATAGCTTGACTCCAGTGGTGTGGAGAGCCTGGGACTCGCGTCTGAGCATACCCAGCCCACTCGGGGTGAAAATTGCAAAAAACACAGTTGATGGACAGAATGTAGAACAATGTCATACATTCACCCCAGTACAAGGATCTGGGCCTAAATCCATTGTTTTTTTGCACTCCACACCACCCTGGTTTAGACACTGGCTATATGCAAATCAGCTCTGACCCTGTGCCTCATGGGAACAGTCCAGTCCGAACTACCAAGCCATGTCTTTCCCAGACCTGGAATCAAGCATCCAAGGACCGGTTTCTGGCTATCAGCCTTCATTCAGCCTGGATAGCTTGACTCCAGTGGTGTGGAGAGCCTGGGACTCACGTCTGAGCATACCCAGCCCACTCAGGGTGAAAATTGCAAAAAACACAGTTGATGGACAGAATGTAGAACAATGTCATACATTCACCCCAGTACAAGGATCTGGGCCTAAATCCATCGTTTTTTTGCACTCCACACCACCCTGGGTTAGACACTGGCTATATGCAAATCAGCTCTGACCCTGTGCCTCATGGGAACAGTCCAGTCGGAACTACCAAGCCATGTCTTTCCCACACCGGAATCAAGCATCCAAGGACCAGTTTCTGCCTATCAGCCTTCATTCAGCCTGGATAGCTTGACTCCAGTGGTGTGGAGAGCCTGGGACTCACGTCTGAGCATACCCAGCCCACTCAGGGTGAAAATTGCAAAAAACACAGTTGATGGACAGAATGTAGAACAATGTCATACATTCACCCCAGTACAAGGATCTGGGCCTAAATCCATCGTTTTTTTGCACTCCACACCACCCTGGGTTAGACACTGGCTATATGCAAATCAGCTTTGACCCTGTGCCTCATGGGAACAGTCCAGTCCGAACTACCAAGCCATGTCTTTCCCAGACCGGAATCAAGAATCCAAGGACCGGTTTCTGGCTATCAGCCTTCATTCAGCCTGGATAGCTTGACTCCAGTGGTGTGGAGAGCCTGGGACTCACGTCTGAGCATACCCAGCCCACTCGGGGTGAAAATTGCAAAAAACACAGTTGATGGACAGAGTGCAAAAAAACGATGGACATTCTGTCCATCAACTGTGTTTTTTGCTCATATTTTAAAAGCGGCGGCGTGAACCGTGTTGCTGGAGTGCACGCTAAATACAGCACAGTGTGCGCTTAGGGTGACTTCTGTGCGCGCGCGCTCATGCGCGCAGCTTGTTGGGAACAGTGCTCCTGACTACATAATTTTACCACCTACCTGAGTGCAAATGTGCCTGTGGGCTTGGGAGGGCTGTTTCCTCCTTTGGGAGGGAACCTAGTTGCATATCACAGGCAGTGAAGACTTTTAAGCTCCCCGCCTTGATGTGCCACTTCACTAGCCATCCTGTCAGTGAGGGGGGTGTGACCTCCTTCCCATCCAGACCATTGTTTCTGACTTCTGGGAGTGTTCACACCTCCTGGCAGGCAGCCAGATTCCTGTCTTGGCAGCAGCAGCTGTGGGCTAGCAGCGAGAGCACAGGAAAGGCTGGGACAACCAGGTGGGCAACCTCTTAGGTAGCAACCTTGGTGCATGCCACATTGTCCTTGACACAAGATTCCTTTCAGGGGTGAGGAGGCACGTTATTTGATACCAAACATGACATATTTGGTGGTACATAATGAAGCTGGTGGCCTTGAGTTAGCCCGGGTGCCAGCTCATGTTATCATATGGCCCGCCTATCACTTATAGTATATTTAATGGTAAAGACCAGTATAGGGGCATATATGCTTGCACTTACATGTTCATACCTTTCATATAATGCACCCTGCCTCCTGGGCTCAGGAGGCCGTTCTTGGGGGTGACTGGCATATATTAAAAACCGTGCTTGGACTTTACCACACATCGCGAGGGCAAAGTCGAGTTTGAGCAGCCTGCCCTGTTCCTACAGTCTGCATGACTGACCTGCTGTCAGTACTTTACTTGGGTCACTCAGGGTCTTACACACAGGGCTTCATGCCTTGACTACCCCTTTGACACCCATGCCCTGGGTACCACTGGTACCATATATGAGAGACTTTTAATGGGGTTAAAGTATTTGCCAATTGGGATTACCAATTCACACATATCAGTTTTAGGGAGAGCGCACTGGCACTGGGGCCTCCAGCGCACTGTCAGCATAATAATCATCCACATTGGAGCTCCCATGAGGAGCGGGGTCAAGACTGATTTGCATATGGCTGGGTCCAAACTGGGGTAGGTGGTGAGCAAAAGAACGATGGATTAATCCCTGATCTCTGTGACTTGGGGTGAATATTTGCATTGTTCAGCATTCCATCAATCATTTGTTCCTTTCACTTTTTAAAAGTGGAATGTTAAAAATTGGAATGTTAGATCCGACTTTACCATTAAAAAGGATTTTTCATTACAATTTCATAGATACCAAACATGAAGTGCATATCTTTGTACAATACAAAAGTTAGCACTTATAAAATGTAATAAGGCAACCCAATGTTATCCTATGGAACAGAAAGGCCCCAAAGTAGTGAAAATAAATGTAGGAGTTTTTCACTATCAGGAAATATAAAAAGTAAAAGTACAAGTCCAATCTTTAATTACAATGCACCCTGCTTGGCAAGTGAGTTATATTGCCAAATTGAATTAACATTTTATAACTGCATTCAGTCTGCAATGGCAAGCCTAGGGCATGTCTTAAGGGGCTACATAAGTGGGTGGCACAAAAGGTGCTGCAGGCCCACTAGAAGCATTTTATTTTACAGGCCCTGTGTATATGGTATACCAACCAACAAGGGACTTATAAGTTCATTAAATTTACCAATCAAGTATAAACAAATCTACCCATGTTTATGGGAGTGGGCACAAGCACTTTAGCACTGGTTAGCAGCAGTAAAGTACACAGGGTCCTAAGGCCAACAAAAACGAATTTCAGAAGGAAACTGGGGGAAGTAGGCAAAACATTTTGGAGGAAGACCTCCATTGGTCAGGTTTGAGCTAGGGTGTATTCTGCAACTCTCTCCACATGTTTCCTATGTTCCTCCCTAAGTAGTGTCACATCATGTATTATGGCTTCGATCTTCTGTTCCAGTGTCTCTTTAGTGTCTTTTATGGCAGCTTTTAAATTGGCGTATGTGATTCCAACCCTTGGTCCAATGCCATTGATGGTTGGAGAGTAGTTGCCCCTGCAGTGCGCAGGATGTCCTCAGGTTTTTGTAGCTTAACTGGCATGTTGTGTACCATCACCGCCTCCCTGTGGGCTTAGCATATGTCTTTCCTCAGTTGCCCCCATTTGGATGTGGAAAGAGGGCAATTGTGAATGGTGCCCATTCAGATGGTTTGTCCTGCTTCTTGCTGGGCAGGCTGACTTCAGGGATGCCTTTGGCATGCCCTGCAGCTGTGGAGCGAGCATGTGCACCCCAGTTCCCCTCCACCCTGCATCTCTCCTGTTGTCGGCTGCCGCACCTTGTGGACCGCTTCCGCCTGCACACAGTCCTGAGACGCAGCGACACAAAGTTAGTGCGATTGAGATTTGACGGTGCCTATAAGCACTCCCTGGCTAGGCGCAGCGCATAGTGGTTTCTTCCCCTGCCAATCTCTCAGGTGGGACAGGGGGAGCCACCCACTACTCTTGTCATTCCACTGGGTTGCTCACCCACCAGTCCCCTCAGACTTTGTGTCCGCGTATAGCACCTCTCCCTCCCTGGCCACCTCCAGGCAGGGCGCACCACATGGCTGTTTCCCCAACAGGGCTGCCCCTGGCCAGTCTGTCCTCGGCTTCTCCTCTCCTGAAGGAGGGGGTTACACTCCACCGTTCCCCTCAGGGGCAGGTGTGTGCGCTTTGATTTCCTCACCACACTCGTCTGGTTGATAGAATAGCACAAGGTGGCTCCTCGCCCCCTCACAGCTTCTTTGGGTTTTGCCGTCACCACTATGGCACCCAGTGATCCAGCTCCACCGGCACCATCTTGGTTTGGCTTTTCCATGTCTCTGCCATCTTTTTCGAGGGTCACCCACTCTCCTCCAGCCCTTTTACCCCAGGTTGGGGCTGCAGGATGGTCCCCCGACGTCTTTTTTCCATCCTATCCTTTCAGTGGAACCCGAGGGTGGGGGCAGGATAAAAGCTCCAATGCGGGCTTTGGGCGCTGGAGTTCAATGGTATGCTGCTGCTGCCATGCCTCGAAGGCCATGCTCTAATTTTAGAGTCTTGTTAAATCTTTGGCAAGCCCATTTGTTTGTGAATTGTAGTGTGTGGAGAACTTGTACCCCACACTCCTTCCACAATTACCTCATGCACTTAGACATGAAGTTGGTGCCCCTGTCAGACACCAGTTCTTTGGGGAATCCAACTCAGGTGAAAATCCCCATCAGGGCCCTAGTCAATGCAGGTGCAGTCACAGTCCTATGAGGTATGGCCTCTGAGTACCCAGTGGCATGGTCCACCAAGACCAGGATAAACATGTAGCCTAAGGCTACCTTGGGGCCCAAGGGTCCTAAAATGTCCATGGACATCCTTACCAAAGGGGTATCAATGACAGGTAAAGAATTCAGGGGAGCCTTCAGCTTTTTCCCTGTTTTCCAACTAGCCTGGCAGGTGAGACAAATCCTGTATAATGCATCTGAGAATATCCTCATTTGTGCCAATAAAAGGAGGAGAAACGCCTGGCAAAGGTCTTGTCCTAGCTCAGATATCCTGACAGAGCAATTTCATGAGCCAGACCCAATAGGAAGGGTGTGTAGAATTGGGGGACCACCTACACATGTGTTGCCTCATGCACAGGTGCCTTAGGCTCACTATGTAGGAGGCCATTCCCCCAATATATGAGATGATCTCCAGAGGTATCACCAGCTTGCCACCCCCTGCCCTCCAGATGTGGACACTCCTTCTGTGGCTTACAGAACTCTTCACTGGTGGATCCCCCTTCTGCCTGCCATCCAGCAAGCTCAGGCAGGTCACTATGGGTGGCAATGTCCTCTTGGGTAGACTCCGAGGTGGCCTCATCCGACACCCTATCCACCTGTTCCATGGGACAGTCAGAGGCTGGGTTCCCATGCCCCATTCCCTTCCCCCTCTTGGCTGCTATCTGGGATGTTTTTCCATGTTCTAGACCACTTGACTCCTTTTTCCAGGGCAGCCATGGACCTAGTGGTTACACAGACCCACTCAGGCAACCCCAACATTTAGGTGTGACCTGAGCTCCACTTCCTACCAGGCAGTGTGTTCCAAATCATTCCCTAACAGACAGTCCACAGGCTTGGCAGGGGTCACAGCAACTTTCCAAAGACCTGAGACCCCCTCACCATTCAAAGGGAATGAGTGCCACAGGGTAGTGGCTCTCCCCATTATTTGCTACTACAACCTGGTGGAATGGATTGGATATCACTTGCTCTGAGTACAGCAGATGACACTTTACTATAGTCATGCTGGCTCCTGTGTGCCTCAGAGCCTCCACCCCCATTGATGGTGATCCCCTGCCTGTACCTAGAAGTATTTGAATGCATGTGGGCGTTGTGCACCATCTCCTTGTCACCCAAGGACACTAGTGTAACCTCAGCTGTCTCCTCCACAAGAACTGCGCTAGCCAACCCTGGGGCCTTCCCACCACTGGAGGGGCAGTGCCCTCTTGGGGCACTGGGAATAACCTTTGTGGTGCCCTTGCTAGTAAAATTCATATCAAATTCATATCCCCTGCGGACCAATTTACCAATGTTCTTGTCAACAAAGCCTTTCTTCTCTGGCCCGTGTGGGAATGGGACCCTATCCCCTGAGAACTATTTTGGGGCCCTTACGATAACTACTTAGTTTTATTTTCTGGCCTCCCTCTTTCTTCTGGTGGGAACCCTGGTCACCCTTTTGGGAATAACCCCCCAAGATGCCTTCTTGGACATTCTGGTGCTAACCCAGAAGTCCGCCTCCTCAGCAACCTTCCTGGGGTCAGAAAGCTTGCTATCCACCAGGGATGTATGACATTACAACGCATGCTTTTACAACACGGTTTTTACAACGCAAACCTTTAAAACGCATAGCGCTTTGGGGTGCTGGATAGTGAATAGTTTAATTTACTATTCCAACTCCAGTCCCCGTGGACACTAGGGAAGGTGTTGGATAGTAAATTAAACTTAATCCCTATCCTAGAGCGCCCCCCAGCGCAATGCGTTGTAATGGTTTGCGTTGTAAAAGTTGCGTCGTAAAGGCACTGCGTGGTAAAAGTTGTGTTGTAAAGGATGTTTCCCATCCACCAGATGTTTGTGTAGCTCTGTAAAACAGTTTTTGAGCATGTAATCCCTTACAATCAGGTTGTACAGCCTAACAAAACCATCCACTTTGCTGCCCCTCACCCAGCCCTTCAGTCCCTAGCTAGAATAGTCTAAGAAGTCAACAGGACTGGTTTGGGAGTTTGCAGCTGCCCTTGAACTTCTGACGGTATTCTTAAGGGTTTACCCAAATTTAGAACCAAGGATGGCTTTCATGGGGGCGTACCTGGTCTGGTCCTCTACTTCAAGTGTAGGAAGTCTGTCTTTCCCCTCTGTAGGCAGGTACTTTCACAAGGTACCCTCCCAATTCTCTTCTGGAGGTTTGTGCACCCTCAGAACTACCTCATATGCAGAAAACCTTTTATCAGTATCATCTCCCAACACATAATTGGGCACCAGATCCCTTGGTATGCGGAGCCTGCGGGCAATTGTTCGCGCTTAACAAGTGTTAAAAATAAATAAATAAATCCTCACCTCTCCAGTGGGCACTGCTGGTAATCTGCCACCAACATTTCTGGACTCCTCTTGCTTGGCCTTTATGTCCAGCTCTTTGAGACTGATCACAGGGCCATTCTGCTCTCCTCCACAGTCTGTCTCTCTCTTGCCAAGGCACTTTCAGCCTCTGCTTCTCGCGTCATCATGGTCAGCTGTGGCTTGAGCCCCCTCTCTACTTTCCTGTCCTCCAGCCCCTCTAGGGTCTTGCCCACAGCAGGCAAATAGCTTCCTACTCCATCCTGGGCATCTGCTGGGGTGGAGTTGGGCTCTACTTGCAGCTCAGGGCCTTAGACTAGGTCCTTCATCACCTCATCTTCTGACCTGAAGAAATATGATCACATCACCCCCATCCTAATGAACTGTGCCGGCTCCCCTTGGGTCACCCTGCACGCCGCAGCACATCTCACCAGGAACCTGAAGAAATATGAGCACATCACCCCCATCCTGACAGAACTACATTGGCTCCCCTTGCTGGCCTGCACCATCTTTAAAACTAGGTGCAGCATTTACAGAGCCAACACAGCCTTCATCCCCATCTATCTTGTAGAGAAACTCATCATCACTATAGGTTTTCGGCACACCTGCAGCCAGGACACCATCAGACTGGAGACAAGAAATATAAAAGAAGAAAAACACAAGGCAACAGACCTTTCCCATTGATGCACACAGGATCTGGAACAATATCCCTGTATCCACCAGGCTTGCTCCTACACTGCTTCAATTTGGAGAGCTGAAGACCCATCGATCCAAATAGAACAATATCACATGCATGAGTGGCCGACAAACCAGCAACCTCTTCTACCACTCATTGCCGTTATGCTCGTCTTTGACATGTATAGCACCCTGCTGACGTTTTGGCTACATTGACACCATAGAAATGCCACATGAATTCATTTTTACCCTTAATGTCAAAGTCATCAATCACCATGTTGTGTATTTCCCCTTTGAATGCTGGGGTCATGAGGATCGCTATTGCACCCTTTTACGGAGGGACTGGAGGAAATGAACTACGTCAGAATTTCGGTTTTGGCCGAAACCAGAATCTACTGAGCGGGTGTGTCTCTTGAAGCAAATGCCTCCCTCCAGATTGTGGAATATTCAGAATTGTGAGTCTCTTGGACAGGCAGATGAGGCATATGGGTTGAAGCTAACCCTCTTGACCATGGTTATCCCTCTCTCTAATGTGCCTACAGCCAGCCGTGTCTGGGACAGCTCCTACCTTCCCCGCCACCCGGGACAGCCCCTGTTGACCCATCCCTGTACCACCGCAGACTGGCCACTGGGACCCATATGTTCCAATGACCAATAATCAGCACTTCCCAAAGTAACAAAACTGCACCTGATAACCTCCCCACCCCATTGAATCATACAACAATGTTTAATAGTAGCTAAAAACTGTGCGCAAACTAGCTGGAAAGAAGTCTTATATCCCAAGGGCTTATCTCAGAGTGATCAACCCTCCCCCACTTCACACCTTGCCTGACCCACCTAACTTCTTTATGACTTCACTGGCCTTTCTCTACCCCAAGGGTATTATTCCCAGCACCCCACATTCACTCTTTGGCCATTCTGGGAGAGTCCCTGGTTCTTTCTTAGCTGGTCTGCTTTTTTCGCTCTGACTGCTTTTTATTTTGCTGCTGAATAACTGCAGATGTTGGTCTCATCCTCTTGTGTTTGCATGCAACCGTTCTCCATCTTCAACTTGTTAAAGGACTCATCTTGTAGCCGACCGCACTGGGAACAGCTCCAACACTCACTGACCACGCAACCTGGGTTCATCCTCGACTCTACCCCCTCCATGAAAAAGCAGGTCAATGCCGTCTCGTCCTCCTGCTTCAACACCCTCCACATGCTCTGCGAGATCAACAGGTGGATCTCCACTGAAACAAGAAGAACGGTCACCCAGGCCCTCGTCAGCATCAGGCTGGACTACGGAAGCACCCTCTATGCAGGAGCCTCGGCCAAACTCCTGAAATGACTTCAACGCATTCAAAACGCCTCTGCATGCCGGATTCTCGACATCCCTCGCCGCAGCCACATCACACCCCACCTGAGAGACCTGCACTGGCTCCCCATCAACAAGATGATCACCTTCAAGCTCCTCACCCACGCACACAAGGCACTACACAACACTGGACCAGTATACCTCAGCAGATGACTCAGCTTCTACACCCCTAACCGCCAACTCGGCTGCTCCAACCTGGCCCTCGCCACCGTCCCCCGCATCCGAAGATCGACCTACAGCAGCAGATCGTTCTCTCACCTCGCCGCCAAGACCTAGAACACCCTCCCCATCCCCCTACAGCAGACCCAGGACCTGCTAACCTTCAGAAGACTCGTCAAGACCTGGCTCTTCGAACAGTAGCAGCATCCCCCCCCCCCCCCCCCCAGCGCCTTGAGACCCTCACGGGTGAGTAGTGCGCTTTACAAATGTTCTGATTGATTGATTGATCTTGTGTTCCATTTGCAGAGACATATCAGGCCCACCTTGTTCCTGAAAGGCACACCTAGAAGTTGTTTAGCTACTAGGAGCTATCTCCATTGATATAGATGGTCATTCCACTGAAAGATTAGGCAGAAGAGGAGATTCCACCTGGTGGCCACTCCTCGATCACTCAGAAAGACTGGGAAGGTGCATCATCGTCAAAAGATCCTTGAAGAGGAACACTGTTGCCTTCAAATATTATGCCAATTGCAAAAAACACAATTGATGGACAGAATGTCGAACAATGTCATACATTCACCCCAGTACAAGGATCTGGGCCTAAATCCATCGTTTTTTTGCACTCCACACCACCCTGGGTCAGACACTGGCTATATGCAAATCAGCTCTGACCCTGTGCCTCATGGGAACAGTCCAGTCCGAACTACCAAGCCATGTCTTTCCCAGACCGGAATCAAGCATCCAAGGACCGGTTTCTGGCTATCAGCCTTCATCAGCCTGGATAGCTTGAATCCAGTGGTGTGGAGAGCCTGGGACTCACGTCTGAGCAAACCCAGCCCACTCAGGGTAAAAATTGCAAAAAACACAGTTGATGGACAGAATGTAGAACAATGTCATACATTCACCCCAGTACAAGGATCTGGGCCTAAATCCATCGTTTTTTTGCACTCCACACCACCCTGGGTCAGACACTGGCTATATGCAAATCAGCTCTGACCCTGTGCCTCATGGGAACAGTCCAGTCCGAACTACCAAGCCATGTCTTTCCCAGACCGGAATCAAGCATCCAAGGACCGGTTTCTGGCTATCAGCCTTCATCAGCCTGGATAGCTTGACTCCAGTGGTGTGGAGAGCCTGGGACTCACGTCTGAGCATACCCAGCCCACTCGGGGTGAAAATTGCAAAAAATACAGTTGATGGACAGAATGTAGAACAAAGTCATACATTCACCCCAGTACAAGGATCTGGGCCTAAATCCATCGTTTTTTTGCACTCCACACCACCCTGGGTCAGACACTGGCTAAATGCAAATCAGCTCTGACCCTGTGCCTCATGGGAACAGTCCAGTCCGAACTACCAAGCCATGTCTTTCCCAGACCGGAATCAAGCATCCAAGGACCGGTTTCTGGCTATCAGCCTTCATCAGCCTGGATAGCTTGACTCCAGTGGTGTGGAGAGCCTGGGACTCACGTCTGAGCATACCCAGCCCACTCGGGGTGAAAATTGCATTTTTGCAATTTTCACCCCGAGTGGGCTGGGTATGCTCAGACGTGAGTCCCAGGCTCTCCACACCACTGGAGTCAAGCTATCCAGGCTGATGAAGGCTGATAGCCAGAAACCGGTCCTTGGATGCTTGATTCCGGTCTGGGAAAGACATGGCTTGGTAGTTCGGACTGGACTGTTCCCATGAGGCACAGGGTCAGAGCTGATTTGCATATAGCCAGTGTCTAACCCAGGGTGGTGTGGAGTGCAAAAAAACGATGTATTTAGGCCCAGATCCTTGTACTGGGATGAATGTATGACATTGTTCTACATTCTGTCCATCAACTGTGTTTTTTGCAATTTTCACCCCGAATGGGCTGGGTATGCTCAGACGTGAGTCCCAGGCTCTCCACACCACTGGAGTCAAGCTATCCAGGCTGATGAAGGCTGATAGCCAGAAACCGGTCCTTGGATGCTTGATTCCGGTCTGGGAAAGACATGGCTTGGTAGTTCGGACTGGACTGTTCCCATGAGGCACAGGGTCAGAGCTGATTTGCATATAGCCAGTGTCTAACCCAGGGTGGTGTGGAGTGCAAAAAAACGATGGATTTAGGCCCAGATCCTTGTACTGGGATGAATGTATGACATTGTTCTACATTCTGTCCATCAACTGTGTTTTTTGCAATTTTCACCCCGAGTGGGCTGGGTATGCTCAGACGTGAGTCCCAGGCTCTCCACACCACTGGAGTCAAGCTATCCAGGCTGATGAAGGCTGATAGCCAGAAACCGGTCCTTGGATGCTAGATTCCGGTCTGGGAAAGACATGGCTTGGTAGTTCGGACTGGACTGTTCCCATGAGGCACAGGGTCAGAGCTGATTTGCATATAGCCAGTGTCTAACCCAGGGTGGTGTGGAGTGCAAAAAACGATGGATTTAGGCCCAGATCCTTGTACTGGGATGAATGTATGACATTGTTCTACATTCTGTCCATCAACTGTGTTTTTTGCAATTTTCACCCCGAGTGGGCTGGGTATGCTCAGACGTGAGTCCCAGGCTCTCCACACCACTGGAGTTAAGCTATCCAGGCTGATGAAGGCTGATAGCCAGAAACCGGTCCTTGGATGCTTGATTCCGGTCTGGGAAAGACATGGCTTGGTAGTTCGGACTGGACTGTTCCCATGAGGCACAGGGTCAGAGCTGATTTGCATATAGCCAGTGTCTAACCCAGGGTGGTGTGGAGTGCAAAAAAACGATGGATTTAGGCCCAGATCCTTGTACTGGGATGAATGTATGACATTGTTCTACATTCTGTCCATCAACTGTGTTTTTTGCAATTTTCACCCCGAGTGGGCTGGGTATGCTCAGACGTGAGTCCCAGGCTCTCCACACCACTGGAGTTAAGCTATCCAGGCTGATGAAGGCTGATAGCCAGAAACCGGTCCTTGGATGCTTGATTCCGGTCTGGGAAAGACATGGCTTGGTAGTTCGGACTGGACTGTTCCCATGAGGCACAGGGTCAGAGCTGATTTGCATATAGCCAGTGTCTAACCCAGGGTGGTGTGGAGTGCAAATAAACGATGGATTTAGGCCCAGATCCTTGTATTGGGATGAATGTATGACATTGTTCTACATTCTGTCCATCAACTGTGTTTTTTGCAATTTTCACCCCGAGTGGGCTGGGTATGCTCAGACGTGAGTCCCAGGCTCTCCACACCACTGGAGTCAAGCTATCCAGGCTGATGAAGGCTGATAGCCAGAAACCGGTCCTTGGATGCTTGATTCCGGTGTGGGAAAGACATGGCTTGGTAGTTCGGACTGGACTGTTCCCATGAGGCACAGGGTCAGAGCTGATTTGCATATAGCCAGTGTCTAACCCAGGGTGGTGTGGAGTGTAAAAAAACGATGGATTTAGGCCCAGATCCTTGTACTGGGATGAATGTATGACATTGTTCTACATTCTGTCCATCAACTGTGTTTTTTGCAATTTTCAAATATTATGCCATCCATTATCCTCGCCATCTATATTATAGTCCTTTCCTACTTAAAGCAGTGAACTTGTGTCAGGATGAGGGGAAGACCCTGAGGATGCTTCTGCTGTAGGATGTGCTTACCTAAAACTGTATCCTCCAGACCATCCAACTTAGATTTGGCAGGACTTCTGTATAAAGTATCTATGTCCAGCATATTTTGGTCCCTTACCATAAGAGCTCTCATCCCAGAAACCCCATCTCCTTATTTATTTTATTTTTTTTATTTTAAAAGTTTTATATAGCGCTAGCTTGACCCGTAAGTATCAGAGCGCTTTACATACACATAGTAAACAGCAGAAGGACATTACATTACATAGTAGGCCAGCAGTACAGAAGCAAACCAGGTCTTCTCCCCTCCACCCCTGAATATATTCTCCATAAACGACTTTGTTATTGGTGCTTTGTCCTCTTCCGGCCTTAGTGAATGCAAACTCAAGTTGAGGATATAGGATTATCTTCAGCTGTGTCTCTGCTTATGTGCGACAGATGTGGCCAGCATCTCCTTGCGTGCATGCTCCTGCTTTCCTTTTTCCACTGCCATGCTTTATTTTTGTATATGATGGGGTTTTCTGCTCTTCGTCCACTAGCTAGCCACCGCTATCCTGGCCTGTTCTATTTTAGTACTTCATACACTGCAGAACAGCGAGGGGGGGCCTTATACTGTGGGTTCTTTTTTCCTGTGTGTGTCGTTTTGGTTCAGTGACCCACACCTTGGTCATCCAAAGGGGTTACTTCCTTTACGTGAGGCCCAAGTCAATGCCGCCGGAATGCCACTCCACAGTGGTTGGCAGTACCCCTTGACCCCCAGAGCATTGTCTCGGCTGTCCTGTTGCCAGGACCTGGGATACCCTCTGTATATTATTGGGGGACTAGCTATGTGTAGAGGGGCACCTATTTGTGGCATGTATGTGAGCTCTTGTGCCAGTGAAGTTACACCCAGTTTCCACTTGGTATCCCCAGCCAGCCCATCATCAGCAGTCCCCACTCATTTCACTGTAAATGGCCCTGTTTGCTTCACTGCTGTTGTATTCTCATCTGCTGTTTTTTTTCTCCTTTCTGTCAGCCTGGTGCTGGCACACTGCAGCCTAGCTTCGTGTCTTGCCAGCTAGGCTTCCTGGGCACTTTTCAGGCCACTTTATTTGACTTTTCTAAAATAGCAGCCACTGTCAGGCCTTTTGCAGTGCAACCCTTTCCTTGAGTATGCCTGTGTTTTGATTGCAATCCGCTGCTTCTTCATCCTTCTCCTCTCAATCCGCCTGCATCCACTGAAATCTGGGTGTCATCCTCACCAGGCTACATACATAAAGGTCCTCTGTTCAGCCCTCCAAACAATAGGGATACAGGTTAGCAGAGGAGGTAAGGGACAGAGGAAACAGCAATACATTCTAATCCCACGCAATATTCATTCATCCCCCTTAATTTAGTTTAAAACCAGTCATGAACGACCCTAAGTGTAATGGTCAGGTTGAATGATTTAATGCAGCTCTGACAGCAAATATAAGAGTTGAATGAAAAAGTATATTGTTTTACTAATTAAAACCTTACAATATACATGCAGTAATTCTTGATTATAAAATCCAATTATAAAAATTGATTATAAAAACATTTGGGCATCAAGTTCATTATACTATTTACATATTATGTACATCCTAAATTACATTCTTTTAGTTTTCGGTGTCCTAACTTAACTCTCAGTTGTGTTAAGAACTTTACAAAAACTGAAGTTAAAATTATATTGTTAGTATGAAGGCATCTTATTAGAGCTTTCCTGCAGCTCCTTATTCCACAAACATTAAAATGTCTCTTAGACATGGATACTCTCCCAACCTTCAGTGCAGGACAAACACAGAGGAGGTGCATAATGTTCTCTTCACCAAGTTTACATAAGTCGTTGGTGCCTCTGTACGCAACCATGGCATTAGATGACATGTGCCCGGGAACACTCCAAAGCAAGGATTTATGAATATTTGCTTATACTTCACAGACCAAGGAATTTCGAGATACGATTGCACTTTTACCTTGGTATATCCATTCATTAGAGGCCACGCATGCTTCTTTTGGAGAGGATCTCTATATCCAAGAGTAGTGATAGATTCTTAGTTGTGCTATTGAAAACTTTTTTTAATGAATTTGCAGTAATCTGCATTTCCCAGACCGAGTTTACTGAAATTTCCTCTAATGATGGGCTTTCCAGTTTAAGTTTATTTCCTGCCACAATAATTTGGACAGTTGGTTTGCAGTATCCGTTTTTATCCTTTTCCATACTTTAATAAATTGGCCTTTCCGCGCAAGTGACTGATTAGTCATCCCAAATTCCATGTGTCTCTGCGTGGGTGATGCATTATGTGGAATTAAAAAGAGGGCTTTATAGATTTTCGTGACTGCATTGTTGATAATGACTGAGTCTTTACCACACAATGCTTCACTTCCATATGTCAGAGTTGGCAAACGTTTTGCTGATATTACTTTCAATTTTATTTATTTATTTATAAAGTTTTATATAGCGAGTGGTCCATAACTCTGCCCTCCTATGGATTTCTGTATAATTCTGAAAGCCGCTAACAATATTTTTGTTGGTTTGTGGTTGAAATGATCCTCGGTCATCGAATAGTACTCCTAATTATCTATATGTACTCACTTGTTCTAATTGTGAGTTATCAAAAATCCATTTATACTTATGTTTTGACCTTGAATATTTGTTAACCTCCATAATTTTTGTCTTTGTTTCGTTGATCGCCATTCTGTTTTCTTTTGAGTAGTTAGAAATCTTATTTAGCAGGCGTTGTAGTCCAACCCTCATTTAACTAAGTAGGATAACATCATCTGCATATAGTAGGTTTGATATATGAGTATTGGCTAATTTAGGTGGACAGGCATTCACCTCATCTAAGGCTTGCGTAAGATCAGCTAAAAATAAGTTTAAAAGCAGTGGGACCAGAACACATCCTTGTTTCAAACCGGACGCTGTTGGTATTTTTTTTGAGCTGCAGCGGCGACACCCTTGTTCATCGAAGCGACGGCAACAGCCTCGGCTGCGGCACTCTTCTCTGACGTTGTGAGAGGCTTCAGCACAATGCGACAACTACAGCGGCGACATCCACAATGCGACGGCAGCAGCTCTGATGGTGGCGCGCTTCTCCGGGGAAGCGAGACGCTTTTCTCGATGCGGTGCAATACGACAGCTACAGCGCCAACATCCACGATGCAACGGCAGCAACAGCGACGGCGACACGCTTCTCCTTTGTTGCGGGACGCTTCTCCTGATGCGGTGCAATACGACAACTACAGCCGCAACACCCTCCCTTGGTGTTGCGACGGCAGCGACGGCGACACGCTTCCTCTTCGTTGCGAGACACTTTTCTCAATGCGGTGCAATATGACAGCTACAGCGGCGACACCCTCCTTCGGAGTTGCGACGGCAGCAGCAGCAGCAAAGGCGACACGCCTCTTCCTCTTGAGTCGCGCTTCCAGCTCCTTGCGACACGCAGTCCCTCAGAAGTCCCAAAACAGCAGCAGGCACTTCCAAAGAACTCTGGGGAGCTGAGGTTTTGAAGTCTGTTGTCCCTGAGACTTCAGCAGGAGGAAAGCTCTTTTCTAAAGCCCTCGGAGATCCATCACAAGTTGAAAGTAAAGCACACAAAGTTCTTTCTCCTCTCTTTGGCAGTCAGGCAACCACTGTAGGCCAATCCCTTAAGCAGCACTTCAGTTTAGGAATAGTCTCTCCTCAGTTTCTTCAGGTTCCTCTCCTCTGCAGAGGTTTCTTCTTGTAGTCTAAAAGTGATCTAATTTCTTGGGATCAGGGTCCTAATATTTATACCCCAAAATCCTTTGTCCACTGAGGGCAGAGGGGCCTTTGCCCAGTCCAAACCAGTTCTGGAGCACTCTGTTTACATGACTCCTTCTTTCCTTTCACAGTGCTTGGCAGAAACATCAGACGCCCCACAGGAGGTGGAGCCAGCATTGTTGAGGGAAAGCACAGCCTTGGAGCACTTTGTTGACACGATTCCTTCTGTTCTTTCACTGTGCAGGACAGAGACATCAGCTGCACACCAGGAGGTGGAGCCAGCATTGTGGAAGGCAGGCACAGCCCTATTCAAGGTTCAGGTGCAACTCCTCCCTCCCATCTAGATGCAGATCTCTCTATTCACCACTGGGCTGACCCATTCTGTCTCTTTGAATCTCCCAGCCCTGTCACTCACAAACTCCAGACAAGGAATACACAACCTAGCAGAGGCAAGCTTGGAAGGTTAGACAAGAAAATACCTACTTTCTAAAAGTGGTATTTTCAAACACAGAATGTTAAAACCAACTTCACTAAAATATGTATTTTATCATTCTGAGTTCAGGCCTACTAAACTCAAATTTCTACCATGTTCCCGGAGTCAGTTAGGATTATAGGATGTAATAATCTAACTGCCCATTCTGGCCTATGGAGAACTGGTAGCCTTGCAATAGTGAAAAACGAAAATGGTTGTAATTCACTATTAGGACATGCCACACACACCAGGGCATGTCCTACCTTATACTTACAATGCGCCCTGCCCTAGGGCCTACCATAGTGGTGTCTGATATGAAGAAAAGGGAAGGTTTAGGGACTGGCAAGTGGGTGTACTTGCCCAGTCAGCATGACAGTACCAGACTGCACACAGACTCTGCAATGGCAGACCTTAGACACAATTTTATAGGCTGCTTCTGTGGGTGGCACAACCATTGCTGCAAGCCACTAGCGGCATTTGGTTTAGAAGCCCTGGGCACACTCAGTGCACTGTACTAGGGTCTGACAAGTAAACCAAATCAGCCAATCATGGAGTCACTAATTCATACATCAATTTATGATAGGTAGAGCATATGAACTTTAGCACTGATCAGCAGTGGTAAAGTGCCCAGAGTCATAAAACCAACAAATACAGGCCAGACAAAATACAGGAGGAAGGCAAAAAGTTCAGGGATGACCCTGAAAAAAGGGCCAAGTCCAACACAACACCCTTCCAGCCAAAACGCAGGGGAGACCAATCACTACCTTAATGGGCTTCCCTGATTTGGGCGCTATAACATGGATCTGGCCAGATGGACATGTAGAAGCACCCATGCGCTAGTGCAGGACTCTCAGTGCTAGGACCAGCAACAGCACTCTTACCAGTGCCAGTGCCCCCTTCACTGCACAACGCATGGCCCACTGCTGGTACCACTGGACTGCCCATCCCACTAATGTTCGTTCACGGCCTACCAGCAAGGAGAGCAAGGTCGACCACAATGACCAAATCCTGCAAATGGCCTTGTTACTACAGCCAAGGTCCACCACTCGAGGCTTGTCGTCCTCCAATAGCCTCCACGCATGTAGGCCCTCGTCAAATAGCGCATTGCTGCAATGACAATAAAAGGAATATGGCAGGTAGCAGCAAGGCCACAGTCCAAATAAAGACCTAAACCAGAGGACACACCAGTACATACGATAGCAGAAATTCAAATGACTCAAGTTGTATGACCTGCAGAGTTGGGTACTGGCCTGGAAGCCCACCTCCGTTGAGAGCAGTGCAGAGCATGACCACACAAGCCAGCACGACCAGGACTTTCAAGGCATAGGGGAAAAGGCCTGTTTTAAACAAAAGCAAAGCCCATCCTCAGGCACGGGCGCAGTCCCTGGGACAGGCCTAGCTCTCGAATCGCGGCAACAGAAACTCTTCATCCAACTATCACATGATCAGCACCCAGACGTTCTACGAAAACAAGCCACCTCTGGGGAAAGAAAAGGAACCACTCCTGCCTTCATTTGGGAGAGTTAAGTGCTCCAACTATTGAGTCTTCTTCCACACCACAGGACTTCATAGTGTTTCCCCAAGTCACACTGAATGGAAAAAAATAGCTCACTTGACATTCTAACAAACACCCCATATATTCCGGCCACACAAAGAAAAGCAGCAAGGGCTCGGCCAAGTCAGGAACATACATAAGGGCAATGAGGGAACATGCATCATCTTAGATTCCCTCTTCAAGCCAGAACTAAGCTACTCGCTGCAGAGGTCACCCTCATTATTACCATTTGAGCTCTCATATGCGCAAGACAATCTGTTAGGGTCGGTGAGCATTCTTTGACAGCAGCCATAAACACCCTATCATGGCGATCAGAGAAACTCGAAATGCAGTTGGAAACTCTTCAAGTAATGGCATTCACAATGGCTGACATAGCCAGGAAAGTAGATAAGATCGCCAAGGCCTCCAGTAGCGTGAACCACCAAAGCAAACTACCGGTGTAAGGAATAGCACCCAAAACACAGTTTTTCTCCTATATTTCATATGAATGCTTAGTCTCTGGACCCTTCAGAACAGGGCCGTAATACCACAAAAATATCTACTACACACACATATGCCCAGGCCATCTCAGGGTCTATTATCGACCACTGCTACACAAGGGGATAAAATACAACAGTCCCGGGTTGAAAAGCTTTTGACAGCCAATGCACTGGTGAATAGGCTCTCACCTCTTCTCCCTCCTGAGATAGAGGCAATAAGAAATATCAGGCGGATGTGGCCACTCTTTGTGTAGGAGCTGTCAAAGATAGCCGTCGTCAGCCACCTGTGAGATGGAAATCCCAGGGGTCACTGTCATTACACCCGAGGGCGACACACACAATTGGAAATAATTGGTGGGAAAGATCAAACTATGCAAATAGTTGGAATGGGCAGAGAGCACATACCTCTATATCCAAAGAGGTTAACCCAATATGAAGAATGAAACTGGAATAATGATCTCCACACCCCAATACCTGTAAAGCAATCAGGTTCCCTATATAATAATGCAAAGGGTGGCCTTGTGCACTCTGGCAGGGGGGGGGGGGCAGTAAAGTATAATGGGGGCAAAACAACAGCTTGAAGAGAGTTCTAGACATGAATTATGTGGCTCCGGTGAGTCCCTATTCAACAAAGTAATGTTTGGTACTCGCGACATGCGCAAATGCAAAGCAGTGATACATTCTGATGTTTTGTGGACTACCCACTGATCAGCGCATGGCAACACACACGGTTACATTGAAATCCTGTCATCATCACAAGACTTGGTAGATGGGCTGGTAGCTATGGGGTCTGCTCAATGCCCCTTATATCTGTACAGATTCACCTCAAGTTGAATCCCCTCCCTCAGGCAAAGGGATTCCAAATGTTAAAACCACCGATAGCCAAGCGCATATAGAGCCACCTTCCTGTAAATGTAAATGTAGTTGAGCTTATATAGCGCACAGCTACCCGCAGTGGGTTTCCCGGCGCTTGCTTAGGGAACCCTTCCTGATATTCCCCTGTGAGATAGCAGGGTATCCACAAGGTGAAAGTCAGGCATCCCGCCGCGAGGGGCCGTTGTGGAGATTAAGCAAGCTGTTGCCCAGAGTCGCAGAGTGTGAACCCGTGAGTCGAGGAGGCACCGGGACGAGAATTATCGAGTCCGTGGAATTTTTAGCCCAAGACCCGCCGGGGCGGGGAATTGAACCCTGGTCCAGGACCGATCTCAGATTCCAGGTCTGCCGCCTCTAACCCCTGAGCCACACCTCTCCACCACTGTTTCCTCAGCCGTGTAAACAGCGGACTGAGCATCCACCATTGTGGTCCACCCCACTGCAGGGCTAACGTCGAAACTGTCAGCCCCTAGTTATTGATGCCTAAGATATATGCTTATTCCACAAGACCTGGTGTACGAGCCCAGTACACAGACGCGGCTTCACTAATTATTACGTTGCTGATGTGTGTCGGGGTCAGAGGAGATCATCTGGGGGATTGTGATATGGGTGAGAACCTCATGAAATTGTAGAATTAAGAAGCTGTCCCTAAACTCCCAACATCCAGGGCTTGAAGATCACCTCATGTGAGGACAACAGCCTACCAATCTTCAACCTTTGTAGTCAGGAACAAGGAGTTGGACATAATATCTCGACTTGAGTCCCATTTTGAATGTGATATAGGAAAGGGACTATTAATTGTTGCTAGGAATCTTAATGCCACCTTTGAGCCGCTTGACAATTTTGAATATGCCACTATAGGAACATTTTGTTAGTGGGCAAGGCTTGCATGTGGGTGCATACGGACTTGTGTAACCCAGTGCCGCAAGGCAAGGTATTGCCAGAATGCTTCTCTGGGTAAGCCAAAGTCAGAAACGAGCTGGGGAAATTCCATCATCCCCTCCACGTCAAAGAGATTGCCAATTCTCTTGCAATTAGCCTCCTGCAATTTGATGTAGCTATTCCCTTCTACAGCCGGGGGTAACTCCGGATGACCTATGAAGGGTCTCAGTGGGGACTTGGGGGTTGAGAGGCCATGGGATTCCTGCACTTTGTTCCATTAGTTTAGGGTGGCCCTCAGAAATGGGGAGATGCAAACCCAGAGTGGGCGATATCGTTTAGGTAGCCAGGGTACCTTCCAAACATGTATGACTGCGATTGGGCTGTGAATAAAGCACCAGTGTTTCTCCTGTCTGTACCATTTGATCATATAGCACAGTTGGGCGACTTGAAAATAGCGTTCCAGGTGCGCAATACCCAGCCCTCTGTCTTTCTGTTTCAGATATGTCTGGCGGCGGGCCATGTGGGCCATCTTCCCGTCCCAAATGAAGTCCCCTAGAAGATGTTGCAATTTGGCCAGGATCAGGGGTGGGGGCTGTAGCGGGAGAGTCTGCATCACATATAGGATGCGGGGTAGTAGTCATTTTGATGGCGGCCATCCATGACATCGTAGGTCTCTTCCAGGTAGGAGTTCTGTTTGTGTATTGGACAAAAGGGCAGCATAATTTTCCCGGGCTGTCCGGTCCACTGTGGGACATTTTTGCAACTCCAAATAGGAAACATCCTCTGGGGCTCATATAAATGGAAATTTCGCTATCAGGCGCATCTAGTCAGTCTTGGGGATACTTAAGCTAAGGGCTTGTGTCTTTTGAATGTTCATTTTGAAGCCAGAGACTTCCCTAAATTCTTCAATTTCCAGCAGAAGGAGGGTAAAGAGGTGAAAATTGTGTGAGGAAAAGCACATCATCAGCGTAGAGAGAAATCTTGTGTTCCCTGTTGCCCACCGGATCCCAGATATTGTGCAGTGCTGGCGAATACGCTCCGCGAAAGGCTCCATATATAGAGCGACTAGTAAAGGCGAAAACAGGCACCCTTGACGCAGTGACGACTGACAGAATTAAGGCCTCATGCTAGGAGCGTTGGATCTTATCAAGAAGGTGTCACATTCGCAGAGTCCCACCACAGCATCTGCGTCCCGGTATGAAGCCAGACTGGTCCGGATCCACCAGTCCCTGCTTATATAAAGCTAGGCGTGCAACCAGGATGCTAGTGTATATTTTCAAGTCAACATTTAGTCGGGATATTGGGCGGTATGAGACACAACTAGATGGATCTTTACTAGGCCTGGGTGGTAAATTCCGTTCCGCTCGCAGAATTTGGGTAATTTGCGTTCCGCGAAGAACGCGGAATTGCCAAAAATTACGTGATCCGCTGCTTCGCAGAATTTTTCGCTTGTCCATGCTTTCAAAATGTGCGCTCTCAAGATATTTCTCCCTGAGCACGCAAACAGCGTTCACGTACAGGAAAAAAGCATCGCGAACGGGCGGAACAAGCAATTCCGTGTGTTCGCCGAACATTTGCGTGGTCGCGGAGATTTTTTACCGTTTCGCGGAGCTTTGCGTAGCGCAACTATGCAAATTCCGCACACCCCTAATCTTTACCCCGCTTCAATATCACGCCACTATCGCCGACATGCGCATGGAGGGAGCAAGAGTCCCGGTGTCACTAAATGAATTAAAGAGACGTGTAAGCAGTGGGGTAAGACTAGAGGCAAAGGTTTAATAAAAATCGGACAAAAAACCAACCTCCCCGGGCGTTTTGCCTGGGGCGAGTCCCTCTGTGGCCTGCAGCACTTCGTCTGGGCGAATATCCACATCCATTTTAGTTACCTCTGAGGCCAGTAGGGAGGCTACTGGTGTTTGATTCACATACGCTGCTGTCGTCACCGGGTCTTGGGAGTCAGCTGAATAGAGGGCAGTGTACAATTTCTCGAATTTAGTAGCTATGGAACTGTCCGATCGAAGTGTGTCCCCTTGAGAGCCTACCATTTCTGCAATGTGATGTGTAGTTATCTGAGCACATAGTTGATGTGCAAGAAGTTTCCTGGCTTTATTCCCCTCTTCATAGTACCGCTCTTTAGCATGTACGAGGGTGTATTCCGCTCGGTCATAATCCAGAGCTTTCAGTTGCTTTCGTATGTTGGTGAGTTGACACCTGGATTGGACCGAACCTGTGCGTTGGTGCACCCATTCCAGTTCCTTAATCTGGCCTTCCAATTGATCCCTTTTATCTCTTCTATTCTTTTCAGTCTAGCTGATATAGCTATAAACTGGCCCTGAATTACCGCTTTCAGTGTCCCACAGCAGATGGGCAGGAGTAAGGCCATCATCATTGGTTTCTAAATAGGTTTGTATGGTCCCCTGTATCTCTTTAATATTTGTGTCATATGTGAGCAATTTGTGATTCAGCCTCCATGATCTTTGGCAGGTGCGTTCCCCAGGCAACTGCAGCGCGAGGGCAATGGGAGAGTGATCTGAGAACGCCACCCCTATCTCAAAGTCCCGCATAGCCAATGTGGCACAAAGGGATGTCAAGAAGAGATCTATATGGGCATATGTTTGGTGTGCTGCTGAGAAAAAGGTGTATTCCCGAGCACTGGGACTGTGCTGTCGCCAGAGGTCCACCATGCCTGCCTCTTTCAGTTGCTTTTTCATGGAATCTGAGGGTGCCTCAGAATGTCAAACTCTTTGAATAGATCGGTATAGCTGGGATGAGGGATTATATTGAAATCTCCGTCCACTATAAGATCCTCATCTGGGGACTCAAGAATAGTGGTCAATGCCTCCCTAAGGCACATCTCTTGGTGATCATTTGGGCTATGTATGGTAAAAAGCGTGTAGCTATGTCCCCCCATTGTCACCCGCATCGCGATCATTCTCCCAGGGATATCTGCATGAGTGTCTAGCACCTTTCAAGGGAAGTGCGTTGCGACGAGAATGGTGACCCCTGCCTTCTCACCCGGCATGGAAGAGAAGTGTTGGCGGTCATACCATCTCGAGCGAAGGCATTTCAAATCAGCCGGCAGTAAGTGTGTCTCCTGTAGGAGGCAAATGTCACAGTGGGAGTCTCTAAGCAGGGTGAGGAGCGCACGTCTTTTAGTAGTTGAGTTCAAGCTCCATACATTGAGGCTCAATAGTGCAGCCCTAAGGGGAGCCATGAGAGACGGGTGAGTTGTAGCCGTACAGTGTGTCAGGTACTCTCATTGGAAGGGTCATAGAACAACTCTCCCACGTCCCACACCAGAAAGGAAAGGCAATATCTGCTACAGAGGGCAAAGGGGGACGGCGAATCCATTTCCACCCTGTGAGAACCAAAAATGCAATGGGTGTTAAAAATGACGGGGGTTCAGCAGTGCACTTGGAAGTGTTTCCAAGTGAGTAGAGACCCATGTTGAGTTCCAGAAGGGCCTCTGGTACCTCCAGCAGATTGGAGAGGTCTGCCCATTAAGAAGCTGCTCCAGGGTACCCCTCCTGTTTCCCTCTGTGGGTTATGTGGCTCCCGCAGATGTATCCAGAAATCTCCAATGGTTCCTATTTCCAATCTGTAGAAAGAGTGCGTCAAAGAGGCACAGGAAAGTAGAGAGAAAGGGAGAGCTGAGAGAGTTGTGCAGCAAGATGAACATGAACAACATCACTGTAGTGTGAGGGTCCATAAGGCCGACCGTCATCTTGGTCAGGGAGTAGTGGCGTAGGAGTGAGCTCCACTCATCAAGGCTGGGTTTGTGTCCCATCCCAGAGCTCACAGGCAATGATTAGCTAGAGGAGGACAAGGATAGAGTAGTGCGTCGGGGGTCATTCCTTAGAGGTCAGCCCCCTATCATCGCGGTTTTGCAACTGTCAGATGAGAGCTTCTCTTTCCTTCTGGCTTTCCAATTCAGAGGGCTGTAAGCGTGTGTCCTATCCGGTCTGGCATCGCCTTCCTGATTTCGGAATCTTCGAAGACACTGCATCTCCAGCTGGGTGATCCGGATTTTCTTCCTATCATTGAAGTCGGTTCCCAGCACTAACTGCGCTTCTTTCAGGAAGCGCCATTGCGCGCATCTCCGTGTTCCAGACAAAGAACAGCCTAAAGGGCTTCAGGGGTAGAGAACCCCTTTCAATCAAAGGTAGGCGGTGGCCAGCTTCTAGGCTTTTAGTCATTGTAGCATGAGCGGGAGAGGTCTCGGGTAGCGTTCATGATGGCTTCCTTCTACTTGTAGGAGTGAAGGCATGTGAGGATGTATTGCGGCTGTCCCGGGCCTGATCACGGCCTTCCGGCCAGGTGGGTGCGATCTGGGGCAATACTTTTATCACCTAGCATCGGTGCAACATGTCTAAAGAGTTGAGTCACAAATTCCTCAAGTTTCTGCCAAAAGTGGCAGTTCTTTGATGAGGATATTGGAGTGCCTTGACCTGCTTTCAAGGTCCTCAAGGTGAAGGCAGAGTCCCTGAGCTCCAGGAGTTCCAGAGCATAATCAGTTTGCTCTTCATCTTTGTGATCGCCAGACCGCTCCAGTGAGTTCACACGGTCACTTCCAAGATCTCAGTCCTGATGTATTTATTTATGTATTCCGAGTTTAATAGAGAGAGAACATGACCCACGGGTATCATAGCGCTTTACAGTTACATGTCGTAAATTGTTTAGCATACAGCAGATATAGAAGCAGTAACACACAGTTCCAATGGGTACCTTTCATACCTGGGTACGACAATAACAGCAGTAGGACCAATTAAGTGTAGTAATGTACAGCCTAAGTGCATTCATAGCAATCTAGAAAGTTTACTCCTAAATACATTATTGTCCTGTTGAGGTAAACTCATCTACCAGATCCAACTCCTTGATCAGTGGGGAGGTCTGTTATGGTGCCTCTGTGATCCTTCTGGAGTAGGCTGCATCCAAACCCGAGAAGGACGAGGCAACACCTAGCAACTGACCGCAATGCAGATGATGATCAGTAGTTGTTTATGGTAGCAATTTGCTCATTAGGAAGATCTTCGCTTCCCTTTTGAAGATTGACGTTGTTTGGAATTCTTCTAATGTTTGGAGGAAGCGAGTTCCAGATTCTGGGGGCAACTCTGGAGTAGGCTCTTCTTCTGAATGATGGGAGGTTTCAGCATCAGGTCTCAGGCACTCCAGGATGGTCTGCCTCCTCCAGATAACTCAATTTTCTGGGCTAAGTACATTGATGTTTTCTAGTGGAGTGCTTTGTGGGTAAATCATGCCAGTTTAAGCTGAATTCTGGCTTCATATGGAAGCCAGTTTAACGCTTTCAAGTGTGGAGAAATTATGTTGTATTTTCTAGAACCTGTAATGAGTCTTGGGGCCGCATTGACCCAGGCTTTTAGTGGTGCAGAGGAGATCTTGGGTAGTCCTGTTAATGTCATACAGCCGTATTCTATCCTCGAGATGACTAAGGACTGAACTGCCAATTTGAGGTCTGACGTAGAAATGATTTGGTTTCAATTTCCTACGGTAGTTCAGGTGAAAACGGGCACTTTTTGTCATTGATTTGATGTGGGCTTGCATGTCTAGGTGCTTATCGAGCGTGATTCCTAGGGATTTGGTTGAGTCAACTAGGACAGGGTTGCAATTTAGCTCGGTAATCAGTTTGGTCCATTTCTTCACATCTGAGGAGCTTTTCTTGGGGGGTGGGAATTAATAGGAATTCTGTTTTTTGCGTAGTTAGTTTAAGATGATTGCTAGTTAACCAATGTGATGACACCTTTAAGCATTATTCATTCTCTTGATCTCCTCCAGCGAAGAGATCTTGAAATAGATCCGAGTGTCGTCTGCATACATGTGATAGGAGATGTTGGCATGCTGGAGAATTTCTGTAAGGAGTTTGACATATAGGTTGAATAGTGATAGAGACAATGTTGAGCCTTGTAGAACTCCAATCGAATTAGGGGATGGCGGTGACAGCGCCTGGTTGACCATGAATCTTTGCGTTCTTTTCTGTAGGAAGGATTTAAACCATTTAAGCACATTTCTGGAGAATCCCATCCTGTCTTCAAGAAGGGCTAGTAATTGTTCAAGATTTACCATGTCAAAAGCAGAAGACAGGTCAAGAAGAACTAGTAGACCTGTTTCATTGTGATCCAGTGCCTGTAGTGCATTATCCACTATATGTAGGATTGCTGTTTCAGTACTGTGGCCTGGCTGAATCCAGATTGCTAAATTCAGTCTGTTGGACGCCTGCCAATGTGTTGGCTCAGTTGTTGTTGCACACATGTTTCTAGTAGTTTAGCTAATAATGGAATATTGTTCACTGGACGACAATTGTTTGGGTCGTGCGGGTCCCCTGTAGGTTTTTTTAATGATGGCGAGGACTTGATCTGTTTGTAGGCAGTCTCGTAAAGATTCTTGAGACAGCAAGGCGTTGGTTATCGTTGTCCATATGGGGATGACAATGTGGTTGATTCTTTACAAGCATTTTGAGGGGTGGGGACCTTTGTAATGTTATTTGGTTTTATAGTCTAGAGTTTTGGCAATAGCATTCTGGTCATATAACTTGAAGGCCGACTATTGTGCTTTATTTCTAGTCATAGATTGTGCGGGGTGCATGGTAACATCATTCTGGGATGACAATGGGCTAGAGAGGTTGTTTGCTGTCATCCCGAGCTCCCTTTCTAGAGTGCAATGCAAAACATATAACAGACACTGTGGCGCAATTCCCTGGAAGCACCCATAACTTCTATATATTCCTTCGCAGTGGCATCCACATGCATCTGCTCAGGGGTGAATTTGGCGAAGGATATCGACTTGGTACACATTTATACTTATTCCCGACATAAATCTAAAGAATGTCAATGCATAACTGTGGATAACCCTTTGCTTTCCACCGTGTAGGTGACAGCGCATACGCCATGCGTAACTACATATTGACACCATACCTCAACCCAGCACACCACATGAGCAGAGGTACAATGCAGGACACATCAGCACACGGAATGTGATTGAACGCACATTTGGACTACTGAAAAGCCGCTTTCACGTTCTACACAAAACTGGTGGAGCGTTGCAGTACCGTCCAGAAACCTGCTGTCAGATCGTGGCTGCATGTGCCATGTTGCACAACATTGCCACCAGGAGAGGTATACACATCGATGTGTCTGACAGTGAGTCTGAGGGGGACAAACAACCACCCGCACAACTCCAACAAGCGCATGTGGCAAGCTCAGTAGAAGGGCAAAGGAGACATGCAGACATCACCTTCTGAGGTAGGTAATAATGAGAAAAGACACCTAAATGTCAAACAGAAAAGTATTTATTAACATGAGCCCATGTAGTAATGTGTAGGCACACAGACAATAGGCTAAATAGAACCGTGATTGTATAGAAGATAAACGTAAAATGAACAATTCCACGCCCTGCATAGCAATAACTATGGTGGTTTTGACCATGGTTACGTCACCATGGCCAAAGGAGGACATGTCTGGCTAGCGCTTCGTGCCACGCACCCCCAAATGCCTTTCCCCTGCATCGGCTACATCACCCTGATGTGTAACAGATGGTGTTATCCTGTGGGTACTGCTCCTCCTGGCAGTGGGCACTGGCAAAGACAAGCTGCTAAGACTGGATGCCTCCTCACTCCCCTCCTCCCCTGCTAAGTTGCTGTCACCAACAGTACTGGCCTGGATCTGTTCCACGGCAGAGGTCACTTGTCCTAGGGCCCTGGCCACATCACCACAATAATGGCCCTAATCTATTTGCATGGCCATGGAGCACCGTGCCAGCAGCGCAGTGGTATTGCAGAGCTTGTTGTTGGACCTTGATAGGCTGCCATGCGCAACATGCTCTGCCGATGCCTTCTCCTCTTTGTGCTTTGGCCCACAAGCATCGCCCTAGTGAGCTCCTGCATGCTTGAGTTGGTCTGCCTATTCCCCTCCACAACAACTGTGGTCAGTTCACGCACACTGTCAGTCATGAGGCTGATGTTCTTTGACAATTTGGAAATTTGTTGCTGGATTGAGCCCATGTGTCTTGCTTGCAGACGCTGCACCCGCAACATCTGGGACTCGACACAACCAAACACATTTGGAGCCTGGTCTTCCAGAGCAGCAATGCGGGACCTCGAAATACGCCTCCGTCCACGTTGGACCTGTGCCTGTGGTGTAGGTGCTGTGTGCACACAAGGCTGGCTGGTTGCTGGAGTGGGTGCAGGAGTCAGCTCTGATTCCATGGGCTGCAGTGCAGGGACTTGGGCCATGCGTTTGGTGGGTGCGGGGGGTGCTCACTGGGGCAACTGGAGTCTCCACATCAGTCTCAGCAGGAGTCTCCGAGATGTGTAGGGTATCACTGTCTTCCGAGTCTACTTCAGCTGCACCTGTGATGTGAAACAGTGCAATGTTAACTTGTGTTAATCTTACTGTTGTTACATTATGCATACGTGGCTCACATTAAATCACTGACTGCCATGCAGTGTTGCTGTGTTTTACTTGCCATTGTTGTGTTTGACAGTCCACTTGACTGACATGCCTACAACTCCCATAATGCATTGGGTGTATGAGGGAAAATGTGGACTGGAGTGTGACTTGCACACTGGGGTTGACCTGGGGGGTATGTGCACAATTGAACAGTACTTAGAAGTGTATGGTTGCATGCATCTTACCTTGTGTGGTACTAGCCACGCCAGATGTGTCCAGCTGGGTCACTATCACAGGCTGGATTGTCGCCTCCACAAGGTCCTCCAGGGCTGTGTTGTCGGGTACTGTGGATGGGCCGCCTCCTATGCTCCTTGCCTCCTTTAGCCTTTCAGCGTTTCGCTCCTTGGCACGACTCCGCAGGTAGTACCACCTCTTCTTGAGTTCTTCAATGCTGCGGTGTGCGACACCCATAGCATTTACCTTGCTCTTTATACACAGCCATATCCTGCGTTTTTCTGCCTCTGACACTTTGAGTGAAAGTTTTCCGAAGAGCTTGTCATGGCTCTTGTACACCTCCTCAATGAGGTTTTCAAGTTCTCGTTCACTGAATTTCTGTTTTCACTTCCTGTGCGTGGCACTCTCCCGATGTTGTCTGATCCATTCTGGTGTACAGAAAGTCACAGCAAACTGACTTGGGTGATGTATCAGCTCAGCTCCAGCACCCTGCTTCCTCCTCTCGCTTCCTCTGAGCACTGAATGAAGCATGGGCATGAACCACGACCCACCACCACTCGCAACAGGCTCTCCGCAGGAGCTGGAGCAAGATCACCGCCGACCAGCTCACCACCTCCCTCAGCCAGAACCCCCCCGCCAACACAACGGACCCCAGCGAAGCAGCCCACAACTTCACACAGTGGCTCACCAACTGCGCCGATGACCTTGCACCACTGAAGAACCCCCCCAGCAGACCCGGCAGCAGGAAAGCCTCGTGGTTCACCAACGAACTCAAAACCTCCAAGAAAAACTGTCGCACCCTCGAAAAAGCCTGGCGCCACGACCAGACTACAGAAAACATGACAGCCCTCAAGAACGCCACCCGCATACACCACCAGCTGATCCGCACCACCAAAAGGACAACATTCAAAGAACGACTGGACAACAACACCCACAACAGCAAGGAACTCTTCAGCATCATCAAAGAGCTCTCCAACCCCAGCGCCGGAAACAACGACATCACACCCTCGCAAGACCTCTGCGACTCACTCGCCTCGTTCTTCCACCGCAAGATCGCCGACATACACAACAGCTTCGGCGCACAGACCACGCACCCAACCGCCGAACCAGCACCCCCCACCACCACCCTCTACAACTGGACCCCAGTCAGCACCGAAGACACCACCCGCACGATGAACACCATCCACTCCGGCTCCCCAACCGACCCCTGCCCCCACCACGTCTTCATCAAGGCCGAATCCGTCATCGCACCCCAACTCCGAGACATCATCAACATCTCCTTCGCCACCTCCACCTTCCCGGAGAGCTGGAAGCATGCTGAGCTCAGCGCCCTCCTGAAGAAACCGACAGCGGACCCCACCGACCTCAAGAACTTCCGCCCCATCTCGCTCCTCCCCTTTCCTGCCAAAGTCATCGAGAAGACCGTCAACAAACAGCTCGCCGCCTTCCTCAAGACAAACGGATCCCTCGACCCCTCACAGTCTGGTTTCCGAGCTAACCACAGCACCGAGACCGCCCTCATCGCAGCTACCGACGACATCAGATCCCTGCTTGACAACAGGGAAACAGCTGCCCTCATCCTCCTGGATCACTCAGCAGCATTCGACACAGTATACCACCGCACACTAATACAGCGCCATAGCAACACCGGAATCCAAGGGAAGGCACTGGAGTGGATCATCTCGTTCCTCGCCGGAAGAACCCAGAGAGTCCGCATCCCCCCGTTCCGATCCGCAGCAACCCAAGTCATCTGCGGCGTACCTCAAGGATCCTCGCTCAGCCCCACCCTTTTCAACGTCTACATGAGCCCCCTCGCAGCCATCGCACGCCAACACAACCTAAACATCATTTCCTACGCTGACGACACCCAGCTGATCCTCTCCCTCACCAACGACCTCGCCACCGCCAGAGCCAGCCTCCACGAAGGAATGAAAGATGTCGCCAAATGGATGAAGACCAGCCGCCTGAACCTGAACTCAGACAAGACGGAAGTCCTCATCCTGGGATCACCCCCCTCCGCCTGGGACGACTCCTGGTGGCCCCCTGCCCTGGGCACCGCCCTCAAGCCAACGGACCACGCACGAAACCTGGGCTTCATCCAGGACTCCTCCCTCACGATGACCAAACAAGTCAAGCCGTCTCGTCATCCTGTTTCAACACCCTGCGCATGCTCCGAAAGATCTTCCGATGGATCCCCACAGAAACCAGGAAGACGGTCACCCAGGCACTCGTCACCAGAAGACTGGACTACGGGAACACCCTCTACACAGGAACCACAGCCAAACTACAGAAAAGACTCCAGCGCATACAGAACGCCTCCGCACGACTCATCCTGGACATCCCCCGCCACAACCACATCTCCGCCCACCTGAGAGACCTGCACTGGCTCCCCGTCAGCAAGAGGATCACGTTCAGACTCCTCATCCACGCACACAAAGCTTTCCACGACTTGGGCCCGAAGTACCTCAACAACCGCCTCACTTTTTACACGCCAACCCACCAGCTCTGCTCGACCAACCTCGCCCTCGCCACCGTCCCACGTATTTGCAGACACCGCCGGAGGAAGATCCTTCTCCTACCTGGCAGCCAAGACATGGAACTCCCTCCCCATCCACCTACGGCTGACCCAGGACCATCTCTACTTCAGGAAACAACTCAAGACCTGGCTTTTCAAGCAGTAACGGACCCCTCCACTCCCAGCGCCTTGAGACCCTAGCGGGTGAGTAGCGCGCTCTATACATTTGCCTGATTGATTGATTGATGGGCTGGATGACTTCCTGGTTGTGATGTCATCAGCATGCTTCCAGTGCGACACGCTTTTTGTAAACTCGCAATTCGCGATTTCGCTAAATGGGAAATCGCAAAGAGCATTTTTCGGATTTTGCACGTCTCTTTTGGGGACTTGCTATTCACCGTGGTGCTTTTTACTGATTCGGTTATTTAGCGCGAACAGGTTTATGCATTGCGGATAGCGATTTCTAAATTGTGATTCCTTATATTTAGCAATTTAGGAATCGCTATTTCTGATGTTGATGCAAGTACCTGTTAGTGTTCCATTAAAGCAGGGATTTATATCTTTCTCTGGAATTCTTTTCAGTCTTGGAGGCACAGAGGAGTTGATTATATTTGTCATCGTTGAGTTATAGTGATCCATGAGTTTGCTTACATTCATCATGTTGTTAGGCGGGTTTCAACCCTTCTTGCAGTGTTCCACTAATTGCTCATCGTTTAAGCCTCTAGTGTCCCAAACCCACTGTTTAAGTTTAACAGGTTGTGTTGTCTTATTCATTTTTATGGTAGATATATGGAATGTTATGGCCTGGTGATCCCACCAATCGCATGGATCAATTGACTATATTTTAACAGCCTTATCTCTAAAGATAACCCAGTCTAAATTTGACCCTTTCAAGTGTATCGGCAATGTGCAGGCTTGAGTAAGCCTTAGGTCTGCTAAGAAATCTTTGGAGTATGTTGACCTGTTTGTCATTACTAGCTTCCCAATGTAAATTTAAAAAATACACAATTGATGGATGGAATGCAGAACAAATCAAAACATTCATCCCCAGTCAAGAGATCTGGGTTAAATCCATCACTCTTTTGCTCACCATGCACCCCCAGTTTAGACCTGGCCATATGCAAATCAGTCTTGACCCTGTGCCTCATGGGAACAGTCCAGCCCGAACTGCCAAGCCAGGTCCTCCCTGGACCGGAAACAAGCATCCTAGGGCCCGTTTCGGGGTTTCACCCCTCTTCAGCCAGGATAGCTTGTTTCCCGTGGCACAGTGAGCCCAGAACCCACGTCTTGGCATACCTGGCACACTTAGGGCGAGAAAGCAAAAGACACACAATTGATGGACGGAATGCAGAAGAAATCAAAACATTTACCCCCAGTGAAGTGATCTGGGTTAAATCCATCATTCTTTTGCTCACCATGCCACCCCAAGTGAGCCTGGCTGAAGAAGGGTGACATACCCTGAAACCGGTCCCAGGATGCTTGTTTCCGGTCCAGGGGGGACCTGGCCTGGCAGTTCGGTCTGGACTGTTCCCATGAGGCACAGGGTCAAGACTGATTTGCATATGGCTGGGTCTAAACTGGGGTGGTGTAGTGGGCAAATGAACGATGGATTTAACTCGATTTTTTGACTGGGGAGAATGTTTGCATTGTCAGCATTCCTTCCATCATTTGTTTGCTGTAACACTATGTAAATTAAAGTCAACATAAGGTTGTTTTATGTCAGCGGCAACATTCTGTCGTAGACCTGCTAAGTCCTCTTTTAGGGTGCCAAACAACTGTTCCAGAAATTGGTGGGTCCGGCTCTTCTGCGCCCGCGTCAGATGGGTCAGTTTCCCTCTCATTGGTGGGGGGGTAACAGCTTGGCAGTGCCACTCCGGTTGGTTTTCATGGATCTTGCCTTTTGCAGGAGGTCTCTAAAGCTTGCCTCCTTCTTTGCTCAGTGGGACGTCATCCAGAGTAGACTTAAGCACACCGGGGTCTAGAGGAGCCTCACTGGGCTTGTGATGCGTGCCCAAGTCATATCCTGTAGCTCCTGCATTGATTGCAAGCTTGTCGAGTCCCGAGAGCCCTAATCGCCCTCTACTGCCCTGCTTCACTCAGGCGCCATCTCGCTGATCGGAGTGATCATTCACGATCAGCTGCCGATTCCGGAGAAATGGCCCGGTCTCAGGCCACTCACGCCACCTCGCGTGCGTGGATCTACACTGCCCTCATCGACAACCCTGTCCTGGTGACGATCCCGACTCACGGGGATCGAAACGCCGTCGACATTACAGCATAATTATATGGCGCAATCTACGTTTTGTGCTCCTGAAAATTTATTTAACCATGTTTTAAGTGACTGCAACTTGACCTTGTGAAGCCATCACTGTATATCTCTTTGTCACTATGCGTCGTTCACGCTGTTCACCTTAGCACTTGCACCTTCACCTTCACCAACTGTATATATCACTATTCACCAAATGCCCTTGGGTTGTCACATGATTTGCTCTGTACAGTGCTGTTTAATTGTATTGCCATGTGAAAGACTTTCCTAATTGGTGAATAATAAGCTACTAAAACTTTTTTGAGACTCCTTGTTTCTCGTTGATGTAATGCTGATTGCATACATTGTTTAACTGCCCTCTATTGATACCTGTTGGGAATGGTTTCTGTTTATACAAGTCATATACGGGCAGGGCGCGTGATTCACACCTAGATAGTTATTGGGGTCCACCTGGTCTCTGCCTAATGAATCTTGTGTTGTATGACCTTAGGCTGCTGCTCTTCTTGATATGCCCAAGGTAATGGAGGATCCAGCTACTTTCCCCCTAGGTCGCCAGGCCCGTGTGCTCTGCTGAGGGATTAGAGTACCTCAGCAATGTCGGGAACCTCTAACGTGTCTGTATAAATCCCCAGTAGCAGCGTGTCTGGATTCCCCCTAGGTTGCGGTCAGTTGTTTCCCTATGGCTCAGTGACCCCCAACTCAGCGTGAGAGCAGGCTTGCACTCCTCAAATCAGTTGTAGGCCCAGCCCTACCTCCCCGCTGCCATCTTCCGTCATAGACCGTGATCTCACTCCGATGTCTTACATCATGGTTGCACCTGTACCCGCCGCCTAAATGGCTCTGTGGAATGTCCCGGCTCACCACTGGTTGTTACAGTTCCTCAGATTCTCCGGCGGCCCTCCGACCCGAGTATCTTGTTCCGGCTCCCTGTGTGCGGCACCTGGAGTCTGCGCCTGGTTGCCGACCGTGCTGTTATAGCCTTAAGCTCCCAATCCAGGGACGGAGTCTTCAAGAGGGCCACCAACTTTCACTGCGAGCTGGAGATGTACCTCAAAGAGCAGTGTCTGCCCCAAGTTTGGCTTGGTATGCGGGTCGGATCGCAGTCGCTGCTCCGGGAAGCAGCCCGGCACACCGCTTAACAGCTCAGTCCTCCGGGTCCACGAGTCGAGCGCCATCCATATCTTCCAGGCCTGGGCCTCCACATTCAGCACCCCAGACCCGCCACTAAGCTCCCGCCACTCAGATGTTCGCCTCTGCCACCAGGTACCTCTCTCTGTTGGCAGGCAGGGAACCGGCCCGTCATCAGCACCTCATCCTCCTGGTGTGTTCACTGATTCCATGGGTCACTATGTCCCAGGAAGGTCATTATGGTAGATATTTTCGGCCACAGCTAGCAGAGCTCTGTGAGAGAGCGGTTACTCTGCCATCTTGGCCACCCTCCCGATTTAACACTTTAGAGCCATTTTTAGCATGGAATACAAACCTACATTTAAGCTGGGAGCCCAACCCTCCATTTTGAATAAACAGTGAAGTGAAGCTTAGTCGGCCCTCATAGCCTCTGTTAAATCTAAATAGACTGGAAAAATTACAAACAAACCCAAGAAGTAGCTAGGTCTGAATGGGAGGATCAAATGTGGCATTATTTGACCATAGCAACTAAAGTGGGGGATAACAAATTATTCCGGCACGTGGTACCTCACGGAAGTCTAGATCTAATGTCCAAGTCTGACTCATCTCAGGCTGAAGGCTTGTACTAACCTATAATCTGTGGGAAGGCAGTGAGGTCGGATCCAATACCTAAATCTGTACTCTTTAGGTCCCCATGTTCAGGCACCCTACCTTAAACTTACGAATTGCATTAAGGAGGATGCCAAGTTACCCATACCTTGGTGCAAAACTGAAATTATACAGATTTATACAAAGAATAGCCATGAGGATGCACATAATTACAGGCCTATTAGTTGAACTGACAGCTAGCTCGCAGAAGCGTTTCAGCCTCCAGATAGTTTAGAACAAAGATGTGTCAAAAATAGGAGCACAAGAAATACCAGCACTGATATTTGCGGATGATCCACTACTAGATTCAAAATCCCATTCAGATTTGTAGGCCCGATCGATCATTTTGATATTTTGCACAGATCGAGGATTGGGGCTAAATGCACTGAAAACTAATTAGCAGAAGACCCATATTAACCGCATGCGCGCTAGCGGTTTTCCCGCTGCGCGCTGCGATTTGAAAAAACCCGCGTTACATGACGAGCTCAGCTCGTCATCAGCGTAGGGCACGTTACGCTCATGACGAGCTGAGCTCGTCATGAGCGCCGAAGGGGTTAAAGTGCATAACGAAACAATTCAGCATGTCTCAGATTTTGATTATTTTGGCACTAGGCTGACAAGTAACTTGTCTTGGATGCCTGGAATCAATGACTGAATTTAAATTGTGCATCTAAACTATAGGGACATGTTAAGGATATCAGGCTATAGTGATGTTGAATAGATTTTTGCGATCATTAGTAAATCTTCCATGGCGCACCCCTTATTTTCCTCTGCTCACTGATTTTGGCTTGCACCAGTCTGCTTATATTGTCAAATTAAGACCACTCTTGAACTGGCGTAGATTGTGGCAGTCCGGCCCATACAGTTCAGCCTTAGAAGAAATATTGCACAAAAACCATCATCTAAGAAATACGTGGCTAGCATACATTAAAACTACACCATATCATGAAGGGGGGTGGGGTCGCACACTACTCACACATCGGCGGTATCGCCCCTAAGGACTCTGGTTATTGTAGTTAAGTGTTCCTGCGACCCCACCCCCATTTACACTATATCATGTATACTTGGCTGTCTTAACTGACGCTCACTGGGGGTCCAGGGCTGCCAAAGCTACATTTCGGTCCTTTTGATGGGATGAAGAGTTGTGCAAAAGCACGCATGGCAATTTGACAGACAGGTTTCTGGATCGTAAATGCATACCGTCATTTGAGCCCTTTTAAAATAACATAGCGTGCCCTATGGACAGGCAATTGTTTGCTAAATTCAGAAATGAGATTCTACTCACAAATAGCTTATGTATACGATGGGGCAGGAAATAACACGAACAACAGATGCCCAGATGCAAAATCAAGATAGAGTCAGTTACACGTTTGTTTGTTTTTCTGTTACGCATATTTTGTTCTGCATTGGAAACTGATTTTACCTGTGTGCCTCAGGGTACCGACTGTGTGCAAAAGCAGTGAGAATTTTAAGAACTAGTACTGATGAATTTGTAGTTTATAGTATAGTGATATTTTTTACTTCAGTATTGATTTTGAGAAGGAAATTTTGTGGCATAGTACAATATAACTTGGATGCCAACCTGATGTATTGATTGCATATAACTATCCATATGAGAAGGGAATGTTATGTTACAGCTGAACATGTTGGAATGTCAAATGATGAATTAACTGTGTTTCATAGATTATTTTTTTATTATTTGTGGTTTTAGATTTTCTTGCATGATTAGACAATTGCACTTAGATTTAAAACTGATTGTAATATGCTGTGTTTTTAACGAGATTTCTTTTATCTGAAAGAAACAATGTAATAACATTTCTTCAATCTTCAGACACATTAACAAAATCTGCTTTCCAGCTGCAAATGTAACTTTTATTTCTTATAGCAGGATATAGGTCACTAAATGGAATGAAGAGTCATAACTATAGTAGTCCACCTCATGTTTCCTTTGCTTGGAAGTTTTTTGCATCTTTTTCCAACCTGTCTTTGGTAAAATGTTGTGTCCTGAAACTAAGTGCTTATGTTCTTACACACAGCATTGTAATACCCATTGTGTGTAATCAGCACTATATAAAACTCCAAATAAATTCACACATTACCCTGTTGCAGTACAGCCTTAGCAACAGAAGCAACCTTCTATAAGGCAGTATCGCCCATTACCCACTGCTTTTCTTGAATCCTACAAATCATTGAACGTACTATCAATTGGTTCCATATTTGCTCATGAGATAGTCAAAAAATGCACACTGAAGGCAAGGTTTGTAAGGCAGACAGAAATTCTACAAAATGCGATACTTCTAACTGTACCATTGTAGAAAATGTAGATTTGGCCAGCACCATATGGAATTATTGCTTCCACGTATTCTACACCAGATGTGGCCCCTTCAAAACCATTCTTAATGCAGTGCAGAGGACACGCTTCTGCCAGGGGTATATTTTTGAAGAACAACTCTCCATGACAATGGAACAAATGTGATTTTATACAACCATTTTGATTCCATCAATTGCTTCAACATCTTTTTTTAAAAAAAAAAAAGCCCTTTCCACCTATTTTCCTTTCCATTGTGAACATGGCACAGGAGCCTCCCTCCGTCACATTTCCTAAAAAACAAACGACAATCTACTGCAGAGAAATACATGCAACGCATTTGCAGGTACAAAAATTAAAGTCACAGTAGTTGGGCGACTACCACCACCAACTCGACGGGGCTGACTAATATCAATTGAACAACTGTACATGTGCTTCTAAAATTAATACTAATCATATGTTTCAGTATTGCAAAAACAGCCTTAAATTTCGTTTCACCTTCAATAACTATAACAAACTGTCAGTGGGCTTCTAAGGTCAAATGTTTATGTAATGGATCTTTCTTAAATCAAGTGTCAAATTACTTAGCATCGACTTAATGTGTGAATTTGGGGATATTCAACAAGACTAATACAAACATTTCTTGTTGTTTTTGCACTTTCACTGTGATGTTTAAAATAAGAGCAATACTCAACCAAACTTCGCCTACCTCACGCTAAACACTTGCTATAGAAACCTGCATTTTAAGTTCTTTATTCCGTGCATCAAACTGGTGTGCCACTTGGTTGCAGGCCAGCATGCCAGCATTTTAACAATTACAGAGTCTCTGGTGTACACACATTCTAATGTCTACCACCTCTGCACTCACATGCCCCTCTATGCAACAACTTCCTCATTGGAGCTATGGTTTAGGCACTAACACATGTTCCAAGCTAGACAATGTAGAAAAGGGATTACTGGCAAAACATTGTATACAGGCAAACTTGGGCGTTAAAGCAGGTGAACGGCACATCAGTGTTTCACAAAAAATGATGCCAGTACAACGGAATACACAATTAATATAGCCAATGCAATAAGAATGATCCCCAAAGGATACTATAACGTTATTAACCCCTTCTATGCTAATGACAAGGTCAGCTCATCATGCAGTACCACTGGAGCTGTGCTTATGACGAGCTGACCTTGTCATGAACAATGGGAAAAAAGAAGGTCCAGCGCAGCAGAAAAATACCCTGTAGCATTGAAGGTGTTAATAGCAAGTGTGGTCTCTCGCAGGCAGGAAGGATGTTGGAAAAACTATTTTCCATTTTTTCACAGCTTTAACAGTTACAAAGAACTCTCTGCAGATTACTGGATAATTATCAGAGAGGATGTGTAGGAGACACTCATGTGTTCACTAACATTTTAATCCCCATTACCAGCACAAAACTGAGCATGAGGAACAAGATAATGGAAGACATTTGTTAAGGATAATATGGTCATGGTAAGAAGCCCAGTATAGAATTCATGCCAGACTACATTCACCACCTTACTCACTAGTTTATTTGTCAGGTGGATACTAGATGGCCTGTATAAAAAAAGATGAATTTCTCAATATGACAAGGCCTCTGAAGACTAATAGGGCGGATGCAGAGCCAGTCACACGCTGTGACTTATCCACCCTTTGTATTCATTTCAAACAGCCTATGGATACAAGAGTGTGCTAGAGGAATACCTCTAAATACACATGTAGCACAGGGTTTTAAATATTTTACTTGTGTACTACATTAGGCAAGCAGAAAACTCAACCACAATGTGGAGGAAATGGGTAAGGTACAGAATAACAGTGGGGTTGGGCACTGCAAACTAGAGTGCAGAGAATGAACCAGGACAATACAGACAAGAGTACGTTCAAATACATCCGGAGATGCAATCAACTGATCCACACCCTCAGATGTGCTGCTCGGGCAGACAGCATCAATACAAGCACCAACAGAAGCAAATAAATCTTCACCATTGTGAAGAATTACACCTCAGTAGTAGCCATCTCCTACTCAATCGTTTGTTCAAATAACTTCATTCGATTCATTAGAATCATAAAAGTTTACACAATAAAACATCTAAAAACTATTTTAAAATGTGCACGTTCCCTTCCATAGATCTTAATAAACTAGCAAAATTAATCAATATTAAAATCATCATAGCTATCCCCACCTCAGTTTGTACAATTGACTAAATAGAAAATTCTTAGTAAAATGAATACAATTAGATTCATGTTCACACTTCATAACGTTTCCGGATTATAAATGCAGTTCTAATAAAACGAAGTACTGCACTAGAAATTACAGCCATAGATAGTGCCCTTAAATAGGCATAGCCCTCTTGATAAGAGCAGGGCCTAATAACGTCCAATATAGGTTTAATAAAACGTGCTCTAGGGTATTTGTACAGGGAACAGAACAACATAAAATGCATTGTACTCTGTTTGGCCAGGTTATTACAAGGACAGGGGTCTCTCACACCAGCCAGCCTGTTTGGGATAGGCCACTAAAAAATGCAATGTTCCCAGTCGAAATCTGGTCAACAGAAAACGCAATTGTACATGCGAAGTAAAAGACAAATAAAATTGCTGGGGACCTAATGCCCCATCATCTAACGTTCCCCTGCCCGGGTCAGACATCCTCAATTCAGTGTGGTATGCATTTTTTATAATCATCTTCATATTAGACTCAATAGTATCTGGGTTATTATAACATTCCTCTAGGCCAATCTTATAGAAAGTATCCCTAACATAACACAGCCAAGGGAGTGACACTGCATTATCCAGGATCATACAATCTTTAAAGACACTCCTAGTGAATGTCAAAGTCTCTGAAGACCAGATTTTTGCCCATATGATAAGGGGCGCAATGTTTATTTTATCTTTCAAGTACTCCAGGTCCACCTCTGAGTGGGAAAATGAGGTTGAAGTACTACTCGGAATCATTAAAAGCCTTTTTAAAAATGTGTTCTCTAAAACCTGAATCTGATAACTCTTATGATAACCCCATACTCCGGCCCAAAAGCAGCTACAGATAAGTATTTGGATTTATATAAAATTATCAATTCTGTAACCGGTTTATGTCCCAATTTACAGGCAAAACGAAACAGCCCCTCTGGTATGCTACTGGTCTGTTGGGCCCTTGTCATAATTAGTTTATCCCAACTCAATTTGTTGTTAAAAACATTACCTAAATAGGTAAAACTGGGCACCTTCTCAATGATTTTTCCATTCACAATGAACTTCCTAGTCTTACTTTTTTCAGGGCCACAAACCATAATAAATGATTTACCATAGTTTACTTTGATGTTTTTAAAATTTTAAATATATTCCTACTCAATCACCCTTCGCAGGATCTCTGCTAAAATGTCTCTCAATTCTTCAGCAACAAAATCCTGGCCATTTACAGCAGCTTCAACCCGTAACCAATATATGCCGCCAAGTGCCTCTCCATCTTATCCAAAGAACCAGTGTTAACCACATGGCCTGTCATCACCCCAGAAGAAATTGCAGCCACCATGAAGTCCATTCACTCAGGGACCCTCTCTGAGCCCTGCCCCCACCACGCCTACTGCAGAGGACTGCAACCCATTAGTGGCATGATCACACCCATTCTGAATGCCTCCACCTTTCTCGCACCCTTCCCAGATGCTTGAAAACATGCAACTGTCCTCCCACTGCTGAAGAACTCTGCTGTAGACCCTTCAACGCTAGCCAAATCTCCCTATCATTCTCGGACGTCCTGAGAAAATCAAGGGACACCTCCCAAACACTGCTTTGACCACCAACTCCTCAACACCACTCAGTCTGGTATCAGACCCAACCTTTGCACAGAAACTGCCTTGATCGTCGCCACTGATAACATCAGCATTATTCCAGACAGAGGAGACAATGTGGCCCTCATTCTCCTGGACCTCCTAGCATCTTTTGACGGTCTCCCGCCCCATCCTCATCCAATGACGTTAACGCAAACACAATCCCTCTAGTCAACATAATCCGCTCTCATGGCATCAATGCCTTTTCTTAAGCTCACAACATGCACATTCTCTCCCTCACAGACAAGACGCCCAGTACTCGGTTCAACTTCAATTTCTGCATGACTAAAATCATCCACTTCTTGACAGTTGTCTAAAGATGAACAACAACAAGACTGAAATCATGATCGTCGGGAAGAGTACTTCACGGTGGAACTCCACAAGGGGCCAAGAGAGCTAGGACCAACACCCATCCTCACCACGAAGCTCAGGATTGTCATAGACCTCAAACTCAACACGACTACCCAAGGCAATGCTGTCACCACCTCATGCTTCCGTACCCTGAAAATGCTGTAGAAGATTTACAAATGGCTCCCAATCAGCACCCGGAAAAGCCTCACACACTCTCTGGCCACAAGCAAGCTGAACTACGGGAACACCTTTTATACCGGGATCAACAAAAAAAACCTGACCAACTGACCCTTCAGAACTCAGCTATCAGTATCACTCTCAGCCTCCTACACCACACTCACATTACACACTTTAGGGAGTTCCAATGGCTCCTCATACACAAACAAGCACAACTCAAACTCCTCACCCACACATTCAAGGTGCTACTTAACAGCAGTCCAGCATCCCTCAACAATTGCATAGGCTTTTATAAACCTTCCAGATACATCTGCTTGTCTGGACTCCTACTTGTACACATCACATGCAACGGATAACCAACCAGAACCGTTGGTCGAGCCTTCTCCTACATCGCTCCTGAGTGTGAAACGAACTGCCACTAAACAAGAGCCTCTTCCTCAATTCTTGAATTTAGCAAGAAGCTGAGGACCTGACTTTTCGAGTAGTCCCACTAGACACCAAGTTTGGCGAGGCTCAAACCTGCTCAGCAGAGTATACCCTTAACGGATGATAGCATGTGCCACAAATCTGCAGAACATAAGAGGATGTAGCCTTGCAGCTAGCGCTGTGGACTTTGGACCTGGGGGACTGGGGTTGAGTCTCGGCAACGACGCTCAACATCCTGTGATTCTGGGGTAATCACTTAATCTCCCTGTGCCTAACAAAAAAGTGAATGTGTACATCTATAACGAAACTGGTGCTCATGTAAAGTGCTCGGATACCAGATGTCTCGAGTCTAGTTTGCGCTATATAAAACTCTAAAAAAAATAACAGTAGTATTTAATGACCACAAGTTTGAAACCTAGTAGGAGAACTAGACTTTTAACCCTTACAAAATGACAGTTTGCTAGTAGTGACATGCTATCTGCAGTGCTATGGAACAGCAACTACTTAATTAGTTATTATTCATGTAAAAAGTGTATGAATAACTGACAGTGGCAGCAAAAAAGTCCTAGTGGAGCACGGGACCTGATCGGGAGGCAGGAATAAAAACAGACAAGGCAGGAGCACAGATTTGGAGAGCAGGCAGAAAGACATAAAAACAAGGATCTGCTGTTTGGAAGGGGAAAGGGAACAACAACTTCGAAAACAGGGAAACGGAGGGAATGAGTGGGCCAATTGAAATGCAACGGAAGAGGCAAGTAGAAAAGGATGTTATGTTATTGCAATTTATATAGCGCACTTATACCCTGTAGGTGTCTTGGCGCTTTCAACATACTATGTCAAGTAAGCTAGTTTTTATAAAGCCACATCTTGAGTTGTTTCCTAAAGTCAAGCCTCTACCTAAATAGGTGCAGCTGGGAGCTGGACCGCTAACCTAGAGCGGACGTTAGAATCTGGAAGTAGTGCAGAGTAGTAGGTCTTCCCTCGGCAGCAATCAGCATGAAGCCGCGGTGGACCGGGGAACCCAAAAGGGAAGGGCTAGAGTGCAAGAGCAAGTGTGAAAGCTACGCAAAGTACAATAAAGTATAAAAGAAGTTAAAGTAGTTAAAAATGTACCGGCGTTGAACAAAATAGCCGGGATGTCCGTGCTGAGATGGCCTTAGGGTTCGTTTGTGGCCTTTAAGAAAGCAGCTATCTCCGCAGTATGGGACCGCTCCGCAACCCCTAAATAGGTGCCGCTGGGAGCTGATGAGCCCAGATGAAGGACAAATTGTGAACACATTAAACAAAAGGAGGTGGGGCATCTTGAAAGTAAAAAAGCATATCACACTTTATACACAGAAATGCTTGAATTTATGTTGAATTAAGTAACAAGGGAATGGTGCTACAGGGTAGAACCTATGTAAAAGAAAGTGATCAAAGTCAGACAGAAATGGGTATTTACACAAATCTCTCTCTTACGCCATAGGAACATTTTATTTTGTTGTTGTGATGTAAAGTCAAACTCAAAATGCAAACTGAAAAGCACAAAAAAAACCAATGTTTTTTTATATCGGTTCTTCCTCTATGATGCAATTTACCTTCAACAGTTTCAAATGTTTACCACAAAGATGTATAACTGGACCCAAGTAAAGCATTCTGTCTTGAAGCGCCTAACCCCCATCTAGAAGAGATTAAGCAACCTATACTGGGGACCCAGAAACACACAACTTTAGCTCACTTTGAGAGAATGCCCTAGACAAAAGCAATGTGCAATCACTTAGCTCCTCTATAGTGTTTCAGCCCATGTTTTGCCAAACAATGGCACTAGTCCCAAAAATAGTCAATGAATGGACTGATTATACTACTTATGTCTTTGACAAATCTGGCATCACCTTTTAGAATTGAAAAAAAGAACAACTAACATTTTCTTCATTAGTGACCTGCATTTGTCTGTATATGGTACTGTTTGAAAATAGGATTGCCATGACCTTTTTAACAGTTTGGGAGATAGGGAAATGTAAGAAAAGAGCCAGTGGTCTGTAAAATATTGCACTTCCTTTACTAGTAGGTAAATGCTGCTGTGCTCTTGAGCACAATTTAGGCTGTGCATATAGTTTACAACATGGCTAATGTGCATCAGACATCACTGTGGGCCGTTAAACAACCTAATGGGACATTCACTTTCTCAGAACAGTCTTTACTTTTTTTTCATAAAGGCAGATCTATACATATTTCTTTTACTAGTCAAGCATTGGTACCACTGCTTTAAGGTACGCAGACAATTTAAGTAAAAAAAACAATTTCTTTAAGCTAATAACTGTCATTTTTAATACACTTAATACTAGAGTGCATAAGAAAATCCTTCACCTTCTCAACTTAAAAGTTAACTGAACAAACACAGGGAGAGTAGAACGCTTAACACATGCTACCTCTAGGCTTTCAAAATACATGCCTCTTCCACTAGCACAGCAATCAGCAGTGCTTGTAAAAGCACAGAAGATAGCCATAGGATGTATAAAATACATAATGGCATCACAAACCACCCAAAATTTGTAAATGGTACCCTCATTTAGAATAAAACGTAAGCGCAAAATTATCATTATTTTCTTTACTAATGTTAGAAAGCACGGTTTTCAAAAAGTAACAAATATTATTATTCACAGAGAAAGTTTCCTATATCTTGCCCAGATGCTTCCATAGAGCGACAAAATGCTAACTGGCTCCTGTCACTAGCAAAGTCCACCATAACCCGGCTCTTGAAAACATCCCTCAACTTAATCTGTTTTACCGCAAAAACTGCATCTTGCCTGCGTTCATACAGGATCAAAGCCCTGCCACGTAAGCTATCACGTAACATCTTTGCCACTGGACCATACTTACGTAGGACTACAAGCATATCTTCCCAGAGAAGACTAGCAGGAATGCCACCTATCCACATACAGTTTGTCTGTTCGCTCTCTGCAAAATCTATCAAGACATTGAACCCCCCAAAAAATTCTTTATCTAGTGCTTTTGCAGCATTAATGAGACTGGTGATATCACTGAACTCTACCAAAGCAAAACAGCAGGTTTCATTTTTTGGACTTTCTTTAACATCGATGTCCAAAATGTTCTCAAAGCGGGCACAGACAGTGTCCAGCTTCTCTGGGGCAATGGTCTTTGGCAAATTATCAATTAAGAGCATCCTTGATGATAGAGGATGAAATTGAATCATTGCATTGTCCCACATGGTTACAGCGTTATTGTCTCGAGCTTTTGCATCGGTCCAACGAGAGATGTTTCGCCGCTCCTTTTTTTGCAAGTCCTGTTGGTTTTCTTGATCTTTTTCTGTCCAGGGAGAGACCGTAAGCCTTTTGTTAAACAATGTTTTGGGAGCGCTAAAAAGTGCACTTTGTTGCTCATACGGTCGGCTAAAGAACACAACTGCATATCTTATTGTGGATACTGTAAAGATCTCCACAGAGCTCACAAGTCCATATATCACAAACATTTGATAAATACGATCTTTGATACATTTATCATCATTTACCAGCTCACTAACGTCGATCTTAATACCAAACCTTCTGGAAGGGGAGTTTTCCTCAGTATGTAACTTTTCTGGTGATGCTGTACGGGGAGTATATTTAGATGGGGACTTTGATGATCTTGAGGAACTTTTGCCCTTCAAACCTGGAGATGAACTCCTCGAACGGGACAATTCAGAAGACCAACTGCTTTCTCTACTTCTGGATTTGGAATCTGGTGATCGAGAGGGTTTTCTCCGGTAAGAACTGCTTCTATGACTGGATGAATGGGATCTGCGAGGGTGGCTCCCAGAAGATGAATCTGAGGATGTTCTATCCCTTTCCTGAGGAGATCGGCTTCGAGATGATGAGGATTTTGATGACGAGCTGCTCCTTCTGGAGGAGCGGCTCCTAGACTTGGTTGAGTGTGAGGTTTTGCTGACCCTCCTGACATGGGATCGCCTCCTAGAGCTTGAAGAATAAGCTGGATGGCTCTCTTTCTTTGTGGTAGGTTCCCTTCTAGACATTGATGAATCTAGCCATTTAACTGACTTCTTTTTGGGGCTAGGACTTCTAGAATGAGAACGAGATGAATGTGTTAACTGACTAGTCCTTTTTAGAGAAGAGTCATTTCCAGAACAGGATAAATGTGTTGACCGGCTGGACGTTTTCAAATGGGACTTTCTCCTGTGAGGCAAATGTGAAGACTGTCTGCTGTCCTCATTTGAGGAGGGTAAATATGGCGATTGTCTGTTGGTCCTCCTCTGAGAGGAAGTGTATGAAATGGGTGACTGGCTGCTGCGACTGCTACTTGAAGATGACGAACTTGTTGACTGGCTGTCACTACTCTGAGAGGATGTTGATGAGCTTGAGGACTGTCCTCTTTGACTCCTCTTAAGGGGGAAAGAGGACCTTGAGGAATGGTGGCTAGCACCTAATGGTGATTTGCTCCTACTCCTTAACTTCTTTGGATGATCCCTAGTTGGGGTCAGAGCTTTCACCCCACCTTTATTATGATCACTAATAGTATCCATTTTCAGCTCTTCCCATCTCTGCTGTGTAAATCGTCCGGGGACAGTTCTGGGAACACACTGTGGCTTACCAACACCTAGGCAGGTTGGAGTTTGACCACGGACATCAATGGAGTCTACTGGAATTGGAGTTACACCAGTTCTATAGTCATCCCCCTTAGTAGAGTTAGCCTGAGGAGTGACCATGTACTTCTGCGTGATGTGGGAGGCTTCTTTACGTTCAGAAAAAGCAGTTTGTGAACCAAGTGGCGCATAGGTTCTATTGTGCACCCCTAACTTATTTGTGGGACCATAATTTGGCCTACTAGCCCCTAAGTGCAAGAGGGCCGCATGTTGGCTCTGTGCAGCACTTAAGTTCACTGGTGTAATACTAGGCCTTACTTCAGTTTTAAGGTTGTCCCCTTTCATCAAGGTCTTCTGAGTAGCGGCAACAGGCTTCTGCGCGACACTGGCGCCTTGTTGATATACAGTGGGGCCTTGTTGATATACAGATTGGCGCACTTTTGAGCCAAGACCCTCGTGTGCGGTTTTGTGGTCCCCTGGCACAGCTGTGGGACTATACTGTGGCTTACGAGTATCCAAGAGGGCCGCATGTTGGCTCCACGCAGCACTTGAGTTCACTGGTGTAGTACCAGGCCTAACTACTTCAGTTTTAAGGTTGTCCCCTTTCATCAAGGTCTTCTGAGCAGTGGCAACAGGCTTCTGTGCGACAGTGGGGCCTTGTTGATATACAGTGGGGCCTTGTTGATATACAGATTGGCGCACTTTTGAGCCAAGACCCTCATGTGCGGTTTTGTGGTCCCCTGGCACAGCTGTGGGACTATACTGTGGCTTACGAGTATCCAAGAGGGCCGCATGTTGGCTCCATGCAGCACTTGAGTTCACTGGTGTAGTACCAGGCCTTACTACTTCAGTTTTAAGGTTGTCCCCTTTCATCCAGGTCTTCTGAGCAGCGGCAACAGGCTTCTGTGCGACAGTGGGGCCTTGTTGATATACAGATTGGCGCACTTTTGAGCCAAGACCCTCGTGTGCAGTTTTGTGGTCCCCTGGCACAGCTGTGGGACTATACTGTGGCTTACGAGTATCCAAGAGGGCCGCATGTTGGCTCCATGCAGCACTTGAGTTCACTGGTGTAGTACCAGGCCTTACTACTTCAGTTTTAAGGTTGTCCCCTTTCATCCAGGTCTTCTGAGCAGCGGCAACAGGCTTCTGTGCGACACTGGGGCCTTGTTGATATACAGATTGGCGCACTTTTGAGCCAAGACCCTCATGTGCGGTTTTGTGGTCCCCTGGCACAGTTGTGGGACTATACTGTGGCTTACGAGTATCCGAGAGGGTCCCATGTTGACTTCGGCTAACACTGGAGTCAACTGGCGCAGTACTTGGCCTGAACTCTGGCCTCTGGTCCTCCCCTTTGATACTGGTCTTCTGAGCAGTCGCCACGGGCTGCTGCGTCACCGGGGCGACTTTTTGCGCCTCAGGAGTGGGCGCTTTTGGGCCGGGCGCCCCCTGCCCTCCGCTTGCAGTGAACGCGCACAGCACGTGAGCCGGTATCAGTGAAGTGCGGGTGCTCTTCTGCGCAGGGGCCCCGCGCCTGCTGCTGGAGAGGCTCTCCACCTCAGGCAGCTGCCAGGCATTACTTGTGGCCCCTGAGCCGGGGGGGTCCCCACTCTGAGCAGGTCTGGGGCTCCCTTGGTCAATGTTGAGCCCCCCAGGGGCCCCCTGCCCGGTTCCTCTGATGGAAGTGGGTTGCATCTCCAGTCCAGCCACGGAGTTCCCCGTCTCCTGCACCCGGGACCGCCAGCTCGCCCCTGCAGCCCCCCCACGACCGACTGCGTGGCCCAGGGCGGCCGCCAGGCTCCAGGGGGGCATGGCCGGGCCGAAGGCACCGCGCCCCATGCAGGAGCTGGTGAGGGCACCCCCGCCGCCTCTGTCCGTGGCCCTGTGCTCCCCCATGTCTCCTCAGAGCCGGAGAGGCCCACATCCGCCGCCGCCGCCGAGCCTGGGTATGGCAGGCGCGCATGCGCACCGCCGACCAGGAGACTGAGGGAGAGGAGGACGCATGCGCAGCCGCGACGAGCGCGAGCGTACGAGCGCGCGCCCTGACGCCTCACGTCGTTGTCCCTGAACAGCCGTCGACTGGATTGTGTCACATAACCTACAGAAAGATGTAAGCAGCGCGGCCTACGTCAGTTCAGAATGTTACACTAAAATCAGATTGTATTATTTGAGATCACACAGTATGTATCCAGTTTCATGGTAATTCACAGCTTAAATGCCTATAAAAATGCCCGCAACCTATACATTTGCAACAGTATTAAACAAAAATGATTTTAAAAGTGGAAAGTGACAGTTTCCGAAGAGGACAACTAGGCCCGCCATTAGTTCGAATGAATGCTAAAATGGCCGCCGCGCTCTCTTAGACCCGGTCCGGTTTCTATAGTTGCTATGACGAGGCTGCTGGAGAGGCGCGTGTGGGAGCCATCTTGGAATGGAATTCTTTTGCTGAATTAAGTTATATTTGGAGACCCTGCTTCTCCTTCTTTTAAACCTATTGCAAAAAATTAACCGCTGAACCGCCAAAACTTCTGATATATTCCACTAGCAAAATACTTTTGGTATTTTACATTGATTAGCATTCCAAGAGAGACTAGATTTCGAACACAAAAGAGGGATCGGCGGTTGATATAGAGATAGGACAACAATATGAGCGTAGCCATGGTAACACAACGGCTTCAATGGCGGCGCTCATGACAGTGACTCTGATAAGGTGTTCACTGTGGTATCTTCCCTACACCCAGGGTTGCTTACCTTACATTAACAAATGGTTAAGTGTTAAATAGCAAGATTCCAACCAGCAACATATAGGTTGCTCTCAGGGGACCAGACCAGAAACATCAACCACATACCTATGTTCGTAGCTCATAAATGCCAACATTTTGGAAGAGAAAAGTGGGTGATTTAAAAAAGAAATAAACAGGAGAATGCATATCTTACACTTGACTTCTATTAAGGCCTGAATCGGGTCCATTGCATGTATGGGACTTGCAAGTGTGTTGCTCAGACCTGCCAAAAACCACGAATCATGCGTTAGACTAACGCATTTCAGTGTGGTGGTCCGCATCACTGCACTGAAATGCACTGTCACTCGTTATAGCGCCTCAGCAAGCCGGAGCTCTGTTTAATGCACCATAACTTAAGCTGGAGTGCCGGACCGGCAGGCTTGGGGGCTGGCTCAGGCTGCTCGCGGGCAGTTGTAGCTGCTCTTGTAGCAATGTAACAACATATGATTAGAGGATTCTTTACCCAAGACACTCTGCGACTGACGTCAGAAATCAGTGCGTCCAATGAGCCTGTTAATAGACGGCCGTGTGAACGTCCTCCCTCAGCACGAGCCGAACGAGCAGCAATTTATGTTTGTTGGCTTCTGCCAATGCATCCGAGCAGCAGGCAACTCGCTGCTGCGCTGTAAATCAAATGAATAATCCCGGACCCGACCCATTACCCCTCCGACGGCCACCAGCAGAGAGTGACTGAACGGGTGCAGTCGGCACCGCAGTTCGGAATGACTCCAGTTTCAGTATCCCACCAAAGCAACACACCACAGTCCAGCTTGTGCAGCGGAGCTGACCTGAATGCCCAGCGTTAGACTGCTGCAGCCTGTGGGAGAATCAGATTGGTACTGATTGCCCCCAGTTTACTGAATTGCCGCACATGGCTGCCACTCTAGCAGCAAAGAGTGGAGCACGGTATTCCTAGTGCGCTGTGCGCTGATTAGTATAATTTCCCCTGACGTCATTCCTCCGACAGTCACACACAATAACGTAAGATGGATGGTGGAAAAAGTGCTTGGGCACCCTACATGGTCTGAAATGAATCACACTGTATATGCGGCCGGTAACTGTAGGGTATCGTTTATTGGCAGGGCAGGCTCCTTTTAATGTACTCCTGCCTCAGCCTGGCTGGCTCTGGCACCAACGCTTGCATCAGTCAGCCCGACTACTGAGAGACTCTTTTGTGAGGCTTGCCTAATGCTAATCAGTACTGCCTGCAGCAGGACTGTAGTCTGCGAGTTAGCTGTCCTGTTGACTCTAAATAACACCAGCCAAATGCCATACAAATAATGTAAAGTTCGCTCGTATGGGTTAACATGCAGTTTATTCCAGATTGTGACCTCAGTGGTTGCACATGGATGTTAAAGTTATTCATTTACGGTAAGGATCAAAATCTCGTGTTATGCTGAAAGGTTATTCCAAAGTGCACTAAATCACCTAGGGCGTCTGAAAGTGCCACATCGAAAGCAGTCAGAGAACAGAATTCTCAGAAAAACCCTACAAAGTTAATTTACTACTAAATATGGAAACTGCACTGAAGTTGCTCTTCTTACATTTCACTAGTGCCCCTTCTCCTCTCACTTGCCGGCCTGTGGCACAGGGAGACAGCCTCTCCTCCGCCACTGCACAGGGCATGCTTGAGTATACCCAGTTTGACTGCTGTATTTTTATTGGTCTCCCCTGAGCTAGGATTGCCTCCATTCCATGAAAGAAATATTGGGCAGTTGCTGTTGTTTGAAGAGTCTGACAGTCCTGGGTATTATACTAAATAGGATTTTAAACAAAGCCATATATTTTTATTTGTAACATCACTTTTTTGCCTTTGTTTCATTTAATTATTATTTCAAACAAACAGAGAGAGAAGGGGTGTTCTACATGTGTGTAGGGAGGGAACTCCTGGTCCCCTAGTTAATACTTTAAACAACAGAATGGAGGAGTGCCCCCTTGGGTTTTTCTGCAAAACAAATCTTCTGCAGTAGGAAATGGTGAGCCCAACCATTTAAAGGATGCGAGTAGCCCTTTAAGAAGACCCCTCACTCACCAACCTAGTTGGTGACATGCTTCATCATCGGGGTCCCACCCCGAAAGCCGAGTGCCAACGGGGTGTGCTTCGACACCTGACTACAGTCGAGCGGGATATTGTTTTTTATATGTGCAGTGCTAAAAATACAGTGAGTGATATTAAAAGGGGGAGTCAACACTACTCACTCATGGACTTTATTCCTGAGTGGTTGACCTCCTCATGAAAGCAAGTGCAACACCTATGCCTAATTAGGAAGGCTTTGGTGTCTCGAGAAGTGTAGTGTATTAAAATTGAGACGTGTGTTATGTGTTTAAAATACAGATCTACATGTTTCAACCATTTTGCAATTATCGGTTTTCGTCAGGACCAAAAAGACCTGGGTGATGCACAAACTCTGAGGCGTGCCCTGCCCTCGGTCAGTGAGTAATCTGGAACCACAAACTTGTGGACCAATTTTAAAATCGTGAAGTAATCTTCTCCCGTGCCTGGGAAGAAAAAAACCTGTAAAGGAAAAAGGGGGTTGGGATCACAAGGACATTTAAGACAAACATTTGTTGTACATATAACATATAGAGCTTTCAAAGTCATGCTCATAGTGGTAACACCCGGATTGCAGTGTCTAGTTCTCGGGTGCCTGCCGAGAGGGAGAGCGAAAGGTGGATGTGTGCCATCCAGGCGTGTTAGGCCAATGTAAATGTCATCCAACCATGGGTTTAAAGTTAGCCTGTCACCTCTCAAACACAAGAGCCATGGCTCACATCTTAGGTGACTGTGGGAGAGCAGGCCGGATAAACAGACGAGGAGGCTGTATATAGTGTGCCAGTTGTACTGATTTTTATGTAACGGTTCAAGATAAGGATATAGTCTCAGGGTTCACTGTTTGATTCCTGGGTTTTCTTCCTTGTGATGTTTTCAGGTCTCCTCTGTTCCAAAGGGCAGGCTTCGCAGGCTGTGTGGTCCTTCCCCGGGAGGCTCAGAAGAGAGAAGAACAAGGAGCCGTCAGTTCAAGCTATGAGTCCCTATCCTATAGGCAGGTTACCGTCACCACACCCAATAAGTGCATCGGGATAAAGGGTAGTGCTGTGGGGGGAGGGGCAGGGCTCGTGAGGGATAAGATTGTAGCGATATAGAACAGTGAATTCAGCAGTCTTATCAATAGTTTAGCCTTTGATATTGGTCGTTATACACAGAGGTCAGGAATAGCCACTACTATCGAATCACCGAAATGTAGCAAAATAAGCCTCTAAAGCTGGGCGGGGGAGAAACAAGGAAACAGCTTGTCATGCACAAGAAAAAGAAACGTGTTCGGGTACTCTGTTTATCTTAGAAACCACCCGCCCACTCCTTCGGTATCCACCCGCACCTCTCGCTACCTCCCTCCCCCCTCTCCTCGCAAGCACACCCCACTCACCGGCTCCGCCGCAACTCTTCTCCCGAGTTGCGGCCGCTCTTCAGCCACCTCCTGTGGGGACCACCAGTCCTCGCACCACGCGTCGTCTTCGTCAGCTTCTCCCGTTTCGCCTCCGTTCGCTGCTTCTCTTCCTGCGGCTTCCACCTGATCCCGCTCCTCTCGGCGTTCCTCCTTCTTTCCAGATTCTTCGCGCCCTCCGTTCGTTTCCTCTTCACTTTTCACCTCTGGCGTCACTCCACTTCCGAGGTGAGTCCCGCCCACTTCCTCTCTGTCGTGGGGCAGACCCGGATGCTGAACAAACAGAGGACATGGGGGCGTTACTGTTGCGCTATGTCGGACCCGTGTTATCGTCTTCTCAGGTAAGCTACGGGGCAACCCCTCACAGTGACAAAAGGAAGTAAATACTCGACAAAATGTGCAATAAAAACCATGCGATAAAAAAACTGCCGGAACACTAAGTACTCTCCTAAATGCCACTATATCACTGCAAACATGCTAATCAGGAGAGCGTGGTAATCGAGTGGTCGGTCATGGAAAATGCAACCAAGGTGAACGCTTACTCAGAGCTCGGTGATTGCCAGCTCCATGGGCGTCCGGGTTCCAAGAGTGGAAAGCTCACGTAACCTGGTGGGTGAAATAATGGAAATGCGGGAATGAAAGCCGCCGCGTATGCGTGTCTTCGCGGATCTGTTCGGGAGGCCCCTGTTGCCCCAAAACTTACTTGTGGCTTCTTCCTTGCGGTATAGTAACCTACTTGGATCTCATCGCAGAGCCCTGGTGGTAACCGGCAACACAGGCGATCGCTGGAAAATATACTCCGTCATTCGACTTCCTGGTGTGGGTGTGGCCAGAGTCACATGTCGGTTCCTCAGCCAATGGGGAAAGAGACCATCGTCATAGTGCTTTGACCAAGGTGTTGCCTTGGTTACAGAGTGCAGGTAGCTCTGTCGGCCTTCTGCGAAGCAATAAAGCATTGTTCAGCTTTTTTATCCGAAAGAGCGGATTAATCGTAGAGGCTAACAGAAGGTTTCGTAAGCTGCCTCAGTTAGTTGCGCTCCTTCTAAATAGTTCAAAAAATGGGGAGAGCGAGAAACACAACGGGAAATGGTCGGAAGGATCAGAAAAAAGGGGGGGTTGTGTCTTGTCAAGTGCCTGAACAATCAATGCCTCCAGGTCATAAGACAAGTTGATTGGACAGCAGTCATGGTGGTATTTTGGGGCAATATAAAGATGCTCACATTTGCAGTGACGTGGTATTACCCCATAACAGAATTCCATGGAATATTATCGTTCAAGCCAGTTTTATGGGTGGACAATCTATATATCCATCTTTGCTCTTTTTCAAATAAACGTTGATTGTTTCCTGAGTTTACTTTTTCAATGATGGTCATTTTTGTAGATCATCCACGGTGTGGCCTGTGGACAAATAATGTTCTGTCAATTTTGTCATGTTTTTTTTACACCTTATTGTACTTCTATGCTCAGAAATCCGTTGTTTTATTTTTCTACTAGTCATGCCTATGTAGTGGAGGTTACTTGGACATGTGATTCTGTATACAACGTTGTCACTATTGTAATTCGTGTGGCATCGAATGGTCCAGGTCTTGCCAGGTTCTAACTGGAGAGTTTTAACATTCGTTGTTAGTGGGCAGACACTACAATTCCCACATTTGTAGTGACCAGTGATCTTAGGCAGGCCCCACGCATTGAGTACAGATTGGTTTTCCATTGGTTTTCGAATAGGTCTGGTGTTTACCACGCAGTCTTTTATGCTTCTCGCTTTTCGGAAGGAAAAGAGGGGTTTGGCCCATTCAATTTTTCCTGTGTTCAGTATTGACCAGTGTTTATTGATAGCCTTAGTTACTTGGTTCGACGCTGTACTGTATGTCGTAACGCATGTTAGAGGTGTTTCATCCACGTTTTTTTCAATGTTTTCCAGGAGCACATCCCGAGGTTGGTTCCGTGCTCGTTTTTGACATTTGTTCAGAATCTTGTCGGGATACCCCCGGTCTTTTAGTTTGAGGGTGAGGTTACTGGCCTGGTCCTTGTAGTCTTCAATTTTGCTACGATTCCTCCGAAGCCGCAAATATTGTCCGTACGGGAGGTTTTCACAGAGGGGTCTGGGGTGGAAACTTTTGTACCGCAACAGATTATTTTTGGCGGTTGGTTTATAATGTGTACGTGTTGTGTTTGAGAGGTGACAGGCTAACTTTAAACCCATGGTTGGATGACATTTACATTGGCCTAACACGCCTGGCTGGCACACATCCACCTTTTGCTCTCCCTCTCGGCAGGCACCCGAGAACTAGACACTGCAATCCGGGTTTTAACACTATGAGCATGACTTTGAAAGCTCTATATGTTATATGTACAACGAATGTTTGTCTTAAATGTCCTTGTGATCCCATCCCCCTTTTTTCCTTTACAGGTTTTTTTCTTCCCAGACACGGGAGAAGATTACTTCACGATTTTAAAATTGGTCCACAAGTTTGTGGTTCCAGATTACTCACTGACCGAGGGCAGGGCACGCCTTAGAGTGTGTGCACCACCCAGGTCTTTTTGGTCCTGACGAAAACCGATAATTGCAATATGGTTGAAACATGTAGACCTGTATTTTAAACACATAACACACGTCTCAAATTTAATACACTACACTCCTCGAGACACCAAAGCCTTCCTAATTAGGCATAGGTATTTCACTTGCTTTTATGAGGAGGTCAACCACTCAGGAATAAAGTCCATGAGTGAGTAGTGTTGACTCCTTTTTAATATCACTCATTGTATTTTTAGCACTGCACATATAAAAACCAATATCCCGCTCCACTGTAGTCAGGTGTCGAAGCACACCCCGTTGGCACTCGGCTTTCGGGGTGGGACCCCGATGATGAAGCATGTCACCAACTAGGTTGGTGAGTGTGGGGTCTTCTTAAAGGGCTACTCGCATCCTTTAAATGGTTGGACTCACCATTTCCTCCTGCAGAAGATTTGTTTTGCAGAAAAACCCAAGGGGGCACTCCTCCATTCTATCATTTAATTATTAACCACAAATCGCTAATGTAGCTTAGAACACATTTTAAAGTGTTTTCTATTTATATTTGCTGTTTGAAGTATTTAAGGATGATGGATAAAAATACTGGCTTTCAGTGATTTTGCTTGTTTTTTTACTAACAAGACATCAAAATACTGGTGGTACCAGTAGAAAACCAGCTAGGTGGCAACCCTAGCCTCAGCAGTCTCCCCTCCCAGAGCATTTCACCACCACCCGGCATGGGGGCTGCAAGTGCTGAACCCTTCTCTTGCCCTCCATGTGTGTTGTGAGAGCAGGTGCTGGGCTGCAATGCCTGGTGTCTATCTCAGGTGAGTGCAGCAGCCTTTCAAGAACATTGAAGTGATCCAGCCGGCTGTGAGACTGAGTGACGGTATAACCTCTTAGTTGCACTTTCTACGCTATGCTATAACATTTGCTTTTTAGGCTAACACACAGTCATGAATGATCAGATCAATGATCATCTTTTGAGCAGCTGCAGTGCCTGCCTGCCCTCTGTTACTGAGAACTGCAGTCACAACGTCTGTCTCAGGTTAGTGCCCTTCCATTTATGGTACTTTGGAGCAGTTTTAAGGTCTTCTTAGAGTTTCTCGTTGCTCAAATGAGTGTAATTTCTGATATTTAAATGTTTGCCTTGTCTTCATTGCTTGATTTTGCTCACGAGAAAGTGTCATGCAGTCGTTGAAATGTCACTCATAAGTACACAGAAATTATGAAAATGTCGCACATAGCAATTTGAAACCACGGCAACTATGGCTGCTGCAAGATCAGATATCAGAAATGCAAATGTACGATTTTTCCTTACCTGACAGGAGCACAGAGAAATCTTTATGGCAGGCAGAGAGAGTGTGAAACAGATGTTGTGCAGTGGCCTGCAGGACCAGGATACTGGCAATGCATACTCTGAGGCACAAAAGACCAGTCCCTGTCTACTGAAGCCCGGAGAGAAATCAGGTTTTTGTATTAAATAATCAGGGGGTGGGGGACTATCCTTGAAATCAGTAGTTTCCTACCTGGATTCAGGAGGGGTGGCATGTATGCTAGCTGCGCACTTCTTGCAAAGATCCATGTATATACAACCACTCATGGCACATCATTTTCTAGTTCAGACGGTAAAAGCATTTGCTACAATGTAAATACGATATAATTAATGCAGTTATGTCATTTAACTAAAATTGTGCAAGGGAAGGGGCAGATAATTTTAATTCTATGTCAAGATCGGAGGCTCAGATTACGGTTGAACTGTCTTTACTGTTTTCTCACAGCAGCCTGTTAGACCTGTCAACCTTAGGGTGAGTCTTCTGTCCGACTTTTGGACTTCTTCCTCTGTTTTTCTTACCTCGTTTTTGCTTTTATTAGGAGTCTGAGCACTTTGCCAGTGCTAAAGTGTATGTGCTCTATCCTCTAGACATGATAATATTGGCTTATCCCCAGCTGGGATATTTACTTTACTTATAATTCCCTAGTAAAAGTGCACTACATGTGCAGAGGGCCTGCAAATTAAATGCCGCTAGTGGGCCTGCAGCACCACTTGTGCCATCCCCTTAAGTAGCCCTTCAAACATGTCTCAGCTTGCCAGTGCAGAGCCCGTGTGTGCAGTTTAAACTACCATTTCAACCTTGCAAAAGAAACCTTTTGGCAGGCCCAAACCTTCCTTTTTAATACATATATATCACCCAAAAGGTTGGCCCTGGACAGCTCAGAATGCAGGCTGCAATGTATTTAAAAAGCAGGACATGTACTTTTAAGTTTTACATGTCCTGGTAGGGAAAAACTCTTAAATTCTTTTTTCACCACTGCAAGGCCCATATCTCCCATTGGATAACACTGGAATTGCCTTATTACTTGTTATAAGTGTCATTTTCAAATGGGAAGATGCCATTTATTATGTTAGGTTATGTTATGTTAATGAGAATTTGTTGAGCGCACATTCACTGTTGGACTTGGCCCTTTTCCCTAAAATCTTTTGCTTTTCGCTTCCCCTAATCCAGGATGTCCCCCCATTGTAGTAAAGTTGTATAGGCCCTGTGAGGTTGAGATGCCCTGTGTAATATAAAAATCAATGCTAGGTGCAGGTGCTCTCTACCTTCAACATGGCTGCCATAGGCCCCTGCTACTGCAGCGTGGTCTTGTTAAGGCGCACTCTAGTTGCCAGGAGCTGGCTGGAACCCCTAAACATTGTAACCATTCCAGCCTGCCTTGCCTGCCCACAGTTAGAGTAGGGAAGCTCCTGGCACTTTCTAGAATAGGGGAAGAGCCTATTTTTGCCACCTTAGAGGGTGGTCACCTGACCTGGGCCTATATAAAGAAAGGGAGGGAAACTTTCCAGTCAGTTGGGGCTTCACTGACCTGGGGGACCCACGCAGGAGATTTAGGCGGTAGGGCCTAGTCAGGGGCCTATGCCACTGGGAGTGACAGGACTTAGGTGCTGCCTTCCAAGTAGAGTGAGGAACCCTGAACTAACCCACTGATCTGGCCCGGCGGGAGGGAAACCTAGGGACCATCTAAAGTGACCTGCAGAGGAATCCTGTCAGCAGCCCTCAACTCAACCCCCCTTCAAGAAACAAGGAACTATCCACAAGGGCGCCAAAACCCTCAAGCGCCAAGAAGAAGTCTAACTGCACTAACCAGGACCACTGGGGATCCGCCAGGTATTGGGCTGTGCTTCTTCTGCCCCTTTGTCCTGACCTGGGTCCCTGTGCAATCCTGCCACTGTCGTGTGGCCTGTCCTGTTTGAACTGCTGACCTGCCTCCAACTCAAATAAACTACCTGTGGAGCGCACTGCCTGCCTAGCGCTAGCACCCTGAACTACCTGTCCTGCTGGCTGAACTGCTAAGCGCTCTAATTGCCTAACGTGCCCCTCAAGCGCTCACCTGCTGTGCCTTAGAGGCGCTATTGCTGCAACTGCCCAGGCGCTGAAGTTGCCAAGCGCTGCACCGCTTTGTGCCCTGGCGTGGAGGCTCTGGAGCGCTATGTCCCCAAGGGCGCTGCCTGCCGTGCCGCTGTATCGTGGGAGCCTCTGCGCCTTCTTCTGCCCCCCCTCGGCGACCCTCGGTGCCAGGAGAGGGCCGCCGCTGCTTCGCTGAGGGACGAGATCACCACCGCAGCCCGGGGGCTCTCAGGGCCTTGTGCCTGCCGTTGCGGCCCGGTGCTCTCTCGGTGGGGCCGGTGCCGCTTTCATCACCCCCCTCGGTGGCCCCCGATACCAGGAGAGGGCCGCCGCTGCACTTCTGGAGGCCGTGCTACGCCCCGCCAGGCCCGAAGCCATCCAGCCGGCCTCACGTGACGGGGGCGTCGGAAGTGACTCCGCCCCCGCCGTGCTCCGATTGGACGATAGCGACATGCCCCCGCAGGCTACACTGCCATAGGCGGCTGCGGGAGTGCCCTCACTCCCCATTGGTCCCCGGGTGCTGCTAGGCACAAAGGAAGGCCCGGGACCGGGTGAGACATCGGGGGGCCCTGGGAGAAGAGCGAGAGCCCCTCTCATCCTGCGGTGACCACCGAAAGGGGCCTGAGAAAGCCCGAAGCCGCAGGTAAAGCCCCGGGGGAGGGCGGAGAACCCGAAACCGCCCCTCCCTCTGGGGAAACTGTTGCTGGGCCCCGTTGGCCCCAATCCCTTGCCAGAAGATCGACAAACCCCCTGGGAGGAGGGCGGGAGGCTGCAGGAGGCCCTGAGCCCGCCCCTCCTTGGGGAAAACTGGTGATTGGGCCCCGTTGGTCCCTGTTGTGCCCACAAGGCTTTCTGAACTGGGCAGTAGCTGGGGAGTTGTTCTTTTCAGGCTGCCTGCCCAAGAGCTGATAAAGGAATGCAGCTGAGATGAATTATTTACCCACGCTGTTCGTGGGGAGATGTTGTCCGGCCCTTTACACCAGTGTTCCACCTATGCCTAAGGAAATGTTGAAGGAATACTAGGGGAGTAGAGGTGCATAGAGTTATCTAAGGAAGTGTTTATCTCTGCCTAATACACTGATTAATCTGGCCTAACGAACTGGTTGCCCTGTCTAAGGAAATGCTCAGTTTATCTGGATGCATGGTTCATTACTGCCTGATGCTTATCTAATGAACCGATTTATTTTACCCCATGAAATGTTTTACTCCCATCTAATGGAAGGTTTATTTTTGTCTGATGCAAAGTTTCCTGAATGCCGTTTATTCCTCGAACGACATGGTTACTGACCTGGGGATAAAGGAAATGCTCATTTTTCAGCTGGGCGCCCTGCTTGTTAGGGCCTAGTGACATATTCAGTGCTGAGAAGGGGAATGGGTAAGAATTCCTGCTGAAATGGTTATTCAGGCTCGTGTAGATAATGAAATGTTCCTTTTTGCCTGTTGCAGGGTTGAACCTTGCCTAATAAGATGCTCATTCTAGCCGTCTACCCATTTTACTATGATCTAAGGCAATGCTGACTTTACCTGAGGAGATATTAGTCTCTGGCCTAAGGAGATGTGGCCTGGGATTTAATGAAATTGTTACCCCGGCCTGTTCAATGGTTCATTACTGCACAATGAAATGCCTATAATTGCCTTACTGCCGCAGAGCTGTAATTCAGCCTAAGGCCAGGTTGAGGAGGTGCCCACAGTTGGGCTCTGATAGTTAACCCCTGCTTGGGGTAAAGTAGATTATTGGCCACCCCTAGGCCTGGATTTAGGTACCGTCCATATTCTGCCCCATGGTTTGCTTGCCCTAACCGTACACCTGGCTTAGTCTTCATTGAAATGTTTAGTCCTACATAGGGGGCTGTTATTTTTTTTTAAGTTGCAGAAGCTAGGAGAACCTTATTACAGGCCCTGCTGATTCGAGGAGCTTGCTGAGCAAAATTGCTAAGGGGGCCAGTTGAATGAAACATTGCCTGTACCCCAAACAGAATAGGACTGCTCCTGGGTATTTGATGAAATGTTTTACCTATGCCTAACGGGATTAAGGAGAATGGTTATTCTGGGCTAAAGAGATGTTGATGCTTATTGTAGGAAATGTTTATTTAGGATTAATGAAGCGTGTATTCAGGCATCAGGTAATGTGATGGTTTTACCCTAAGGAAATGTTTTTATTCTCACCTGATGAACAGTATATCTTTACCAGATGAAAAGTTTTCCTTCCTATCTAATGAAATGTTCTTCCCCTGCCTGAGGACGGGGATATGCCTGAGTTTATATAAAAGGTTTCTTCCTATCTAATGACCAGTTTATTCCTGCTAAGGGGTTTAATGAAATGTTCACCCTTGCTTGGTGAGAAGTTAATTGATTTGCCTATTGAACAGGTTACTTACCCGATGAAATGTGGACTCTTGCCACACGACATGCTCATCCTTGCCTGCTGAGCTGGTTGGCCATGCTTAATGCGAGGCTCACCTTCGCGGGGTGCCTTGGTATTTAATGCCTAATGATATGTACCCTGGTTTATTGTGAAGTAATGAAATGCTAATCCTTCAATGAAATGCTTATTGCGACGTGTTAAATTGGATATTGAACTGCTCCCTTTACTCCCCTCTGATGAAATGCTTTGATGAGTAATTGATACTGTGATTTTTGACTACCCTGAACCTTGATCTTATATAAAATCATATTGTTTTAAATCAAACTCACTGGTGTGGTCTCAGTCATTGTGTGCGTTTTATTGTCTCAGTGGTTGAGTGTGCTGTGTGGTCACTTAACACCTAAGCTTTCGGGTGCCTACCTGCTCTTGCCAGGCTACCCCCCGGGGTACTGGTGACCCCTGTTCCTACATTCACCAACAGGTTTCTTGGTGCTGAATGATGCCTTATTCCATCCTTGGAGACAACGCACAAGTAAACCAGGTCTAACTTTAAGCTTGCGAAAAAAGCCAGGTCTTTAGCTTTTTCCTGAGACGCAGATGATCAGTTTCTAATCTCAATGACATGGGCAGGGTGTTCCAGAACTTGGGTCCCTGAAAGGAAAAGCGCGATCCTCCCAAGTCTGAAACACAGTACCACCAGTAGATTCTTGTGCATGGATCTTGTGCGCGTAGGGGAGTATCTGTGAATTTTTGAGGAAATGAACTCTGGGCCAGTACCGTGAATGGCTTTGAACAGGATACAGCCTGCTTTAACCATGGAGTGCAGCTCCACAGGGAGCTAGTGCAGTTCCTTTCAGCAGCGGTTTAACGTGGCGGTGTCTGCCTTGTTGCTAGATGATTCTTGATGCCTGATTATGTATCAGCTGTAGGCGGTGTATTTGGTTACGCTGCAGGCCTAGGTAGATTGCATTTGCATTGTCAATTTTGGATAGAATCAAGGCAATGATGATTTGGATGCTGGCCTCCCTGCTGAAAAACGTTCTGATTTTTTGCAGTCCTAAGTTGGAAGGAGCAGGCAGTGGTGGCTGCCCCGATCAGCGAGTTCATGCTGAGTTCAGGGTCAATGTGAATACCTAGGCTCTTAATCAAGGTCTTTGAGGCGGGTGCCAGCCCTAATTCTTCGGGCTAATGAGTGGAGTTCCAATGCTGAAGTTTATTGTTAGGGATAATGATTTCGGTTTTATCAGAATTGAACTGTAGCTGATTTTTATTCATCCAGTTCCTGATAAGAAGCATAGTATACCTAAGAAACTCCTTGCAGTGTATGCAATCATCTATAGAGAAAATCAGCTGCATTTCATCAGCATAGTTATAGATCTGTGCCCCCATCTGACAGAATGTGATTATGAGGGGTCGGATATATATGCTGAAGAGGTGTGGAGACAGTGAATAACCCTGCGGAACTCCAAAATGGAGGTAGCAAGTGTCAGATTTTTGAGCAAGAGCCACACTGATTGTTTTCGATGTACTAAGAAGGATTGAAACCACTTTAGAGCAGCTCCTCTGAGACCTGCTGCAGCAAGGCGTTCCATCAAGATGTCGTGATTGACTGTATGGAACGCCGCTGACAAATTCAGGAAGATTAGGGCTTGAGTGCAGTCAACATCGCTTTTCCTTTAAGATCATCCATGACAGATAGAATGACAGATTCAGTAGAGTGGGAGGACAGGAAACCTGCCTGATGTGGGTCTAAAAATTTAGTGTCTTCTATGAAGGTGCTGAAAAGTTTAGCTAAGTGGGTCTCTAATACCTTGGCTAGGTGTGGCAGAAGCAAGATTAGCCTATAGTTGTCCAACCTCTGCGGGCTGACCCGTTGTTTTTTCTGTAGAGGGATGATTACCGCTTCTTTGAAGGCTAGTGGAACTGTCCCTTGGCTAAGTGATAGGTTTAATAGGGAGAGTGTATTTTCTGGAAATACTGAGCAAATGGCTTTTTGTATGTGAGGGGACAGATGTCATTTGGGGAGCCTGATTTTACTGTATTGAGAAGTTCCAAGAACTGTTGACTGCTCAGGCAGGAGAGGATGGCCATGGAGAGGGTGCTTTCGATTCCAGGCGGTTCCATCACGTTCCTATTGATGAGTCAATAGAATCCTAAATTTTCTTAATTTTTGCAGAGAAAAAAGAATTTAGTTTATTCCTAGCTTCTGTGTGGCAGGAATGGAGGGGGTCACACGCTAGCTCCCTTACAGTGTTGAAGATGTCATTAGTTTTCTTGTTCGAGTTTAATATTTTGTTAGAGAAGAATGTCTTTTTAGCCTCCAAGATGGCTTTTTTATAGGCCAAAAGATTAGTATGGTAGTGTTATCTGGAGTCTGTCGAGTAGGTGTTTCAAGTTTAGTGTCTCTGGAATCCTAATTTAAAATCCTAACTAATGGTGAAATCAGATTTTAAATTACAATCCTGAAAATGCCACTTTTATAAAGTTGGCATTTTCTTGACTGCCCGGTGTCACGGAAAGCGGGCGTTTTCGGATGGGCGTCCTCCACGGAACAGTTGTGTTCTCGGGGTACCCTCCTGCCGGACACCAGTTCGGGTTCGTAATTTACATGAACTCGTGAATGTGTTCCCGAATCCTTGGGATCAGCCTCAACACGTAACGAGAAGGGCACGGATCTAAACTGACCGGCTCATATCTTGGGGCCCATTAAACCAAATTACGGTAGGGCCAGAAGTGAAATAAAAGACGACAGTCCTGATGAAGACCGGGGTGACCATATAGGCACAATCAATCGGTCGAAACATGTTGACCACAGCAGTATCTGGAGGGAAGTCTTGAGAGATCTTTAATTCTCAAACAAGACATCTCCCATCCTGTTTTCTTACCTTTTAATCCTGATGTGGGTACCAAGTAATGTTAAATAAAGTATATTTTCTTGTTGGCACCCTAAATCAGTTTTAAGCACTTCCTATTAACTGCACTTTTTGTCGCACTATTTGTTTCAGACACTGGGTGATCTGCACAGTCCTCATCACATTGTATGTTACGTGTTTGTTTGTGTTTTATGGTCATACCTTGTGTTGTGCGGAATTTATTATTATTTTTCCCTTCCCTTATGCTCCGCCCTGAGTGTGGCTACACCAGGGCGTATTGTAAGCAGGCCCTATGATGAAGCATGTCACATACTTCGGTATGTGAGTGAGGGCAGTTTTTTCCAATTGATGGATTTACCTAAGTTCGTCTTGTGGTTTTTGTTTTGTACTCTACACCCCTTTTTGTGTGTGCATTTGAATCTACATGGGCGCTGGGGCAGTAGTTAGGAATAGATATTTGGCCCTTTCCCCTCCTTTGTGTCAAATATTTTCTTGCCTTAGCCATTTGATGCCAGCAGTCTATCTCTGGTCACATGATTGCCTGTAATTGTTAGCTGGGCTTTGTATATTCCTCCTAGACAGCCACGCACAATGGGAGCTTAGGTGTGACTGAATGGGCCATCACAGACAGGATGGGAGGAGGTGGACCCAGCCTTTCTTACACCTGAATAGGCTAGGTTCTGTCCCTACTCAAAGGGATGTATAGTCCCTGTAGTTAGTCTGAAGCCAGGGCAGGGATGGCAGAGTTTCTGTGTACTTCAAAGACCTGCCTCCAGAAGATTCTCCCCACTTCAAAGCCACAACTGGGTATAAAAGAAGGACCTCAGGCACCACCACTTCAGTACATATCTGAACCTGTGGATGCTCTGCCAGGAAGAAGGACTGTTGTGCTGTTGAAAGACTGCCACTTTGCTGGACTGCTCTCTGCTGGAGTCCTGCTTCAATGTGCTGACCTGCTGCCTGCTCCCCGCTCCCCTCTTGCCTGTGTGAGAAGGACTGGCCCTGCATCTTTTGAACCCAAATTCCAGAGTGACTGCAAGGGCTAGTTGGTTGGCATCCTGATGTGCAGCCTCAAGTATACAACAGGCTTTCCACCCCCTGCATCTGAACTCTGGCATCTATGAGTATACCCTGCCAAGTGGTACCAGCCCAGGACCCTTGGACGTGGGCCTAAAGTGCTTGCCAGGGGAACCGACATCTTCTCTGGTGAGTGACGCATTCCTGAGCAGAACCAATGCATCTTGTCGGTCAAGTGGTCCATCCCGAGCAGAACGCATGCATTACAGCTGTTGCATGGATTAGACCCATCTCAAAAAGACTTGCATCGCCGCGGCAACCCATATCTTGGGACCAACACATCGCCTTCGGAACTGTCACTGCAAGGCATCTTCCGGGTGCAGGCCCTCGCTTCTCTTGTCAATGGCAGCTTCGACAATGACACCAAAACTTCGCATTGTAGCTTCACCACTTATCGGAACTGATGCATCGCCTCAGCTGTGCATCACATCCCCGACACCAGACTTCTTTTTTTATTTTTTTTATTTATTCAATTTAGATCTATTTTTTTTGCCTGGTGTGGGGTCTTTTTGTGTGGTGTTTTCAGTGATTTACCGTTTGAAGTGTTGCGCAAATACTTTAAGCATGGCCTCTAACTAAAAGCATGACTGCTCTGTTCCAAGCTACTAGAGGGTGAGAAAAGGTGAATCTAGGGTTTGCCTGCACCTTACCCTTACTAGGATTGTGGTTGCTGCTTGAGCAGGGCTCACACCCCAGGCAACCATTAACCCAACTTCTAACACAGCCATTAAACAAAACTACATTACCCATAAGTCATGTGTTAAGAACTACAAACACATGGAGGTGTGGCCAGACAGATGGCACAGTAGCGATGCAACCTGCGAGCTCCGGCGGCCCTGAATTTAATCCTTTCTCGATCCTGCTTTCCAAATGGAGCCTGCCGCTCAAAATGATGTCACAATTATCCTGAATGTGGCCTGCAGGAGTGGGGCAGTGGGGGAATCAATGGGAGCCACCCAGGAGATGGCAAGCAGAGTGACGTTTTATTCAAGGAATGGCCAGGCTCTCCAACAAAATGGCAGCAGCAGGAAAGTGAGTGACCCATCAGTCCTTAAGGCGAGTGTGGCAAGGCCAGGGGAGGGGGCATGTGAAGATGTGATGGGAACCAAAGTGCCTTCACTCTTCCTGCTTTTTCCCACTTTAGTCTGCCAAGCCAACAGCAGGGGCGCTTGCAGGCTCAGTGGGGGCAAAGGGCTGAGCCGCGCTCTCTGGCAGAGACAGCGAACCAGGAGGGCTGAGGAGCCGGAATGGAGGCCGGATGGCAAATGACGGTCTGAAACATCAGTGGGGTCAACATCATCTGGCGTGGCAGAAGAGCGAGCAAAAGCACTGCACGTCGGCACCTCCCGCTCTAGACAAAGGCCTTGCAATCCAGAGTGGAGCTTGCATTCTCTATAATATCCTTACCCCGTGAACTGGACCGGCGGCGTGTACAGCCTGGGGACTACAGCTGAGTCCTGTGGGGCCCGGAGCATCGGCGCCGCGGTTGGGCAACAGGTCAGTGCCCAGGACGATTGCACTGGGGGCAAGGAACCTTGAGCTGCCGTCTCCCATTGCATTGCAGGGACTGCGAGGGCTGGGAGCTCAACACTGAGACTACGAGGGAGCAGTACCGAAGCGGTGTGGGGAGCGATAAAAGGTGGAAACATGTCATCTCTGTGCTGCTGTGCGGGATGAGGTGGAGCGAATACTGGGCTCTTGGACCCTGATTTTTCCCCCTTTCTCCCCCTTTCTCTGTGTTCCACCCCCTCCTTGCTGGACCACTAGACACTGGGGGCAGAGAGGAAATGCCAGAGCGGTGGGGGGGGCCACAGAGGACCTATGAGGTGCACAATGCCTGGGAGTGAGTGGTGCAGTCATGGTTCAACTGGGCCCTATGGACTTGTGTGGGATAATCGATGGGCGCCAGGTGACATAAGGAGAGAACTGAGGGCCCCCCACTTGTGACCTTGGAAAGGACTTGGGGATGCCGGGTTGCCAGAGCTGGACAGTTAATGGCTGATCCGTTGGTAGACACAGCTTGGTGGCAGCGCTAAGGTTGAGCAGTGGGGGTGACTGCCTCACCGAAACACTGCATAGACAGGGCACTGACATGGGGGGTCATCCTTCTGCTCTTCTTCTGCTTTCCTTCTCCGGCTTGGTTAATAGAGGCCCCTTGGGCCCTCGCTCCCAGGTTCTGGGGGGAAAACCATAGTTTTGCATGACGGCTTATGATAAAGACACAAAACCACCTGCCAGGGTAAATGGACTGCTACACAAAGGTGGTTGATCCACCAGCAGAGAAGGTGTTGCAAACCTAAATAAATAAATAATGCCATACAATGAAGCCTTGTTCCTCACAATTCGGTCCTCCTGAGAAGCCCTGGAGGGGAGGGTGGGGGAAGGGTACTCTGAGGTCTCTCTCCTGCATCAAGACCTCCGTAATCTGGCTGAAAGAGTGACAACAACTGAAACCAGAATTTCTGAGCTGGAGGACACTTTATTTTATTTATTTGTAAAGTTTTATATAGCGCTGGCTAGACCCGGAGGTATCAGAGTGCTTTACATGAGAATCAGCGACTTACAGGTTACATAATTACATCAAGTACCGAAGCCAAGTATAGACATAGGAGAAAAACATGAGATTACACAATAATATGAGTTAATAGTGTGTAGCATAGCCAAGACACACGTCTTATGGGGAAAAAGGTATAGGGGCAATGTTAAACAGGGGTAAGGAATGCAGATAGAGTTAGGCAGACCGTTAAGGGGGAAAAGTACTTAAGGGGGAACAAAGCAGTCAAAACAGTCAAAGTGAAAAAAAGACAAACCAACCTGAGTATTACTGAAAGTATACGAAGGGGGGGGTGCGGGAGAACATGGGGGGGGGGGGGTGGATTAGAAGAAAAGTTCAATTAGGCGAACAAGGAGCAGACCAGTAGCAAAGAGGATAGGTCAAAGCGGCAATGAGGGAGGACCCACAGAAGCCAATAGCATTATCCCAAAATAGCGGGACATACAAGATCAAACAAAAAAAAACAATAAATGTTAGCTGGTTCCATGCAGGGCTGTAGGAAGGGAGGCAGCCAAAGAATCACGGAGGAAGGAAGGGGGGGGGTGGAAGGAAACACAACGGGGAGACGAGGAAAACAATGTCTGATGTCCGGCTGGGTAGGTGACAGTAGGACACGATCTGAGGGCTCTAGAAGGAGGTGACAGAGGCCTGTGCCACCACAAAGGATGTGGTCTGGAGGATGCGGAACATAGTGCTAGATGTAACAACTTGAGATTTGTGGGGTTCCCCGAAGGGGTCGAGGGACCCAACATTGTGCTATTTTTGGGCAATTGGCTAAAAAAAGACCCACCCCCTGACAATTTCCCCTCCTGCTTTGTAATAGAATGTGCATGCACCTAGAGCGCAGAGTGGGAATCCCCTCCCCAAGACCTGTCATCGCAAGATTTTTGAACTTCCAAGATTGCAACATGATCCTCAATGAGGTCTGGTGTGTGGGGGAAATATGCCAAGAAAACTCAATGGTCCTTGTATTCCTAGACTATACATGTGAGGTCCAGAGGCAAAGCTGCACCTTGGACTCAGTGAAAGCCAAGCTGCAGGCACTTTAGTTGCAGTGCATGCTCCTATTTTCGGCAAAGTTTAAAGTCCTATTTCAGGGGAAGTCGTTCTTCTTCCAGACTTCAGAGGAGGCATGGGCGTGGATCGAGTAGTGCCCCAGGCTGACCGGCAGGGGGACAGAAGTACTGGCCTGAGATCTTATGGCGGAGAGGGAGCAGTGACAAATGAGACACCACGGATCCGGAGGAGAGGCTGCCCTGCGATGCAGCCGGGCATAGGGACTTCATGGTAGGGTGAGCTGGATGGGGAGCAACAAGGGGCCTCCTCGGAATCGTAGGGTGACGGGACAGTGGGGATCAAATAGACCAGGAGGTGTGGACTAGGGGAGGGAACACCCCATAGTTCCTTTGGAGTGGCTGCGGGGGGTGACATACCTGAGATAGCTATATTGTTTGGGGCTGGGGAGGACTGTTTTTCCTCGTCTCCCCGTTGTGCCTCCTATACCCTTCCCCACCTCTTCCCTCCATTATTCTCCCCTACCTCCCCTATTCTTTCCCTCTCTCCCCTATTCTTCTATCCCTATGCCTATTTTTTCCTCATGTTTATGCTATGCTTTTGTACTCATGTAATTCCTGTAACTAAGCTCCAGAAACAGATGTAACTTTGGAACCACGTTCCTCATGTAAAGCGCTGTGATATCTCCGGGTCTAGCCAGCGCTATATAAAACTCAATAAATAAATAAATAAAAGTGCACCAGGAGCCGTGCTTGCAGAGTGGTGGAGAAAGGGGCATTGCCTTTGAACAACTCTTAGCAATCCCACTGTGCGGTACTTGCTGGAGGTAACAGGAGGGATAGTTCCCCCTCCCCCAGGACGTCTTTGGGGGACAACTAACCCTCCTGTTACCTCTAATAAGTCCCAAACAGCAGGATTGCTGAAAAATTGCAGAAGCTATGCCCCCTTTCTCTACCACTGTGCAAAAGCACCTCCTGGCGCACTACTAGTAGGGGGGAGAAGTTCCCATGGCACTTGAGGGTCCCTGGGGGCCAAATACCCCTCCTGTTACCTCCAGTAAGCCCCAAACTGCAGGAGCAACAAGTGGCAAGAGGGCTGCATTTCCAGCATGGGCCGTTACTGGCATCTTTGTACGCTGATGACATTATGCTATTCCTTAGACACCCGACAGCTACCTTTCCCCAGTATTGAGAGAAGTGGTCAGTTTCGGAGCGCTATCTGGACTCAGGATTACTGGCCTAAATCTGACATATTTATGTTAATAGACGCCATAGATCAGGTTACTTCAGACCCCTCACAATACCCGGGTATCTATTGACACCAACAAAGTTTCGAGATAATACAATTCAACTATGGCCCGGCGGTAGACAAGCTAAATACATTAATTGAAAAATGGATTAAACTCCCCTTGTTCATGGCCGATAGAACTGCAATAATAAAGATGGTGGTACTCCTCCGGTTTTTGTATTTGTTTCCCATCGTGCTCACCAATGCCTTTTTTAATGCTCTCTGGAGCTCCTTAATTCGACTAATATGGTCGGGAAAGCAGCCCAGGATTGGTTGGAGTACTTTAATACTGCATTACGAGCGCAGTGGATTTGGAGTCCCAGCCTTTTATCTTCATTATTTAGTCGCTCAGGTGCACTTCTCTTACCATTGGTACCATTTGGATGAATGACTCCAATTCCTCAAGTCCGATAGCTCGCAAATTCACCCCTACCCTCTAGACAGACTCTTGCCACGGGGACTACCTAGGAATGCCTCGGAAATCCAGACGATAGCAACAACCTGCTGGGCATGGGGAAAACTGCATCGGTATCTTGGTTTTGAGCTCCTCTATTCTCCACATATTACCCTACCAATTAACCCATGGATATCTGTCACAACGGAGGAGCTGACTCAAAGAATGCTCCGTGCATGCCACATACAAACAGTTGGCAACATGTTTCATAAGGCTGGTCTGCGCTCTGCCTCAACCCTCCATGAGGGAAATACCATCACGCAGACGCAAAGATATATTCTTTACTGGTTGCATGGTGCACTCCGACCGGCAATCCCTACTGCCCCCCCTTGAACCCTCTGATTTCCCCTTGTTACCGCAGATTATTACAACCCCCGACAGTACTCATTTAGGGCCCGATGTAGGTAACCAAATACCGGTCGGTAATGGCCGAAAATACCGAATTTCAGCCGTTACCGACCGGTATTTGGTGTTTGAGATGTAGGGGCCACAAAAACGTCTGAATCGGTAAAATACAGATTCGGTAAATTCCGAATGACAGATACCGAATTTTACCGATTTTTTATCTACATAGCATTTACCGATTCTAAAATACCGAATCGGTAAAATTCGGTATTTTAGAGTCGGTAAATTACATTTACCTAAATCGGGCCCTTAGTATCTAGACTGTACAGGCAGCAATTAGCATAAAACCCATCACGGTCAGGGGATCGAGGGGCATGGGAAAGTGACTTGGGTTTTCCATTATCAGACAAAATGGTTTTAGTGTTGTGAACAAACCAAATTTGTATTAAACAACCACTGTCATGAATGACTACATTTTAAATACTTACATCAGTCATATTATACCCCGCAAATTCCATCTAAACTAGATCCCACCAAGCCTCAAAGCAGGCCTAGATGCACCGCAGATCATGCAGACTTCGTACATTTAGCCTGGAACTGTGTACCCATACCGCGCTATTGGGAGGAGGTGTTTTGAATCTTAACACTGATGACTGAAACTAATATTGAACCCTCTCCTCTGCTAGCCCTCCTGGGCTATGTCCTTCCACTCCTGAAGGGAATCCAACGATATACTGCAATTGCTTTACTATTGGCTAAACTCCAGTTATCCCTGCACTGGGCTGCTCCCTCCCGCCCCACAATCAAGCAGTGGATGAAAGACCTCATCGATTGCGATACCAACATCGATATATATGCCTCACTTCAACCTCCTGCCGCCCGACCCAAAAATATATGGCAACCCTTGCGAACATACAGCAGTTACCAACTGAAAATGGTCCCTCATCCCCCTGCTGAGGCACTTCAACCGATGCAAGCTGTATATCCGAGCTTTATTATGGTCATAAACTCTCAATATGTATTATGTGAGGGCTCATATGCTAATCAATATGTTCCAAGTCTGCTGTTTAACAGTTCTGGGTCTCTGGCAGCGCCCACTGCTATATATCTTGTTTGGGATTGTATGCTGGAACATATACCCAGAAGAGAGATGGGCACTGGGTATCAGCTACACAATATAATAGTGTTACATGTCCGTCATAAGCTATGTGTGCAAACTACCAATGTATTCCTTGCTTTTGTGAGACCTGTTTCCTTTCCCCTTTTTATGTCTGTTTTGACACTGATTATTGTCAATGTGCGTAACACGCTATGTTATATGAAACCAATAAAAACTGTTTAAAAAAACGTACACAAGTGTGCCAAGACAGCACTGTCAACCGCTATCTAGTCCACCCCATATTCAAACATGCATTAAAGAAGGAAGAGTTCCAAGCCAGCTTTGTCTATCACTATCTATCCATTCCAAACCACATTAAAGCCTGCATAAAAAACAGAAGTGTATCAAGCCAGCTCTGTCTGCCGCTATCTAGTCCAACCCACATTCAAACTGGTATTACGTACAGAAGTGTACCATATCTTCTCTGTCTACCACTATCTATCCAGTCAACCCCATATTCAAGCCTGCATGAAAGACAGAAATGTACCACGCCACCTCTGTCCACCACTATCCAGTTAACCCAACATTCAAGTCAACATAAAGTATGAGTGTGACAAGCCAGCTCTGTCCACCCCTATCCATTCCACCCCACATTCAAGCCTGCATTAAGGACAGAAGCGTATCAAGCCAGCTCTGTCCACCACTGTCCAGTCCACCCCACATTCAAGCCTGCATTAACTATAAAAGAGTGCCAAGCCAGCTCTGTCCACCGCTATCCACTCCACATTCAAGCCTATAATAAGTACAGTAGTGTACCAGACCAGGTCTGTCCACCACTATCCAATCAACCACACATTCAAGCCGGCTTCAAGTACTGAAGTGCGCCAAGACAACTCTGTCCACCACTATCAATTCAGTCCACCCCACATTTAAGCTGGCATTAAGTACAGAAGTCTGCCATGGTAGCCGAGTCCACCATTATACAGTCCATTCCACATTCAAGCCGACATTAAGGACAGAAGGATACCAAAACAGCTCTGTCCATCACTACCTATCCTGTCCACCTCACATTCAAACCGGAATTAAATACAGAAGTGTGCCAGGCTAGCTGTGTCCACCACTATCCAGTCCATCCCACATTCAAGCTGCATTAAGTACAGAAATGTACGAACACAGCTCTGTCCACCGCTATTCAGTCCACCTCACATTGAAGCCGGCATTAGGCACAGAAGTGTACCAATCCAGATCTGTCTATCCCTATTCAGTCCACACACATTCATGTGCCATTAAGTAGAGAGGTGAACCAAGACAGCTCTTTCCACCATCTATCCACTCTACCTGACATTCAAGCCTGCATTAAGAACAGAAGTGTATCAAACCAGCTCTGTCCACCACTATCTATCTAGTCCATCCCATATTCAAGCAAGCATGAAGGACGGAAATGTACTGTACCAGCTCTGTCCACCGCTATCCAGTCCACATACATTCAAGCCAGCATGAAGAATATAAGAGTGCCAAGTCAGCTCAGTCCACCACTATCCACCCCACCCCACATTCAAGCCTGCATTAAGTACAGAAGTGTTCTAAACCATCTCTATCCACCACTTTACAGTCCACCCCACATTCAAGCCTGCATTAAGTACAGAAGAGTACCATGCCAGCATTATGCACTGCTTTTCAGTCCACCCACATTCAAACCTGGATTAAGGACAGAAGCATATTAAGCCAGCTCGGTCTACCGGTATCCAGTCCAATCCAAATTTAAGCCTGCATTAAGTACAGAATTGTTGTGCCTGTATCTATGGGGGGGGGGGCAAGATGGCAGCCGTCTGGATGGTCGAGTGAGCTGACCACTTACTCTCTCCTTCTAAGACCTATTCCTATTGCGATCTTGAACACCGCTTTTGTGAGGAGGCAACCGGACTCCTGAAGAAATAGACATTGTTAGACATTGTTTACTGTTTACATCTCTCGCCAACCCTGTGTCCTGTGACCGTGTGGATGGAGATCATGGCTCTGGCTGTAGGGAGTCCCGCTCCCCTGTCGACTGGCGTCCCGAAGTCTCTTTAGTCCGGCAATTGTATTACCTTCCTCGTCTACATTCACGGAGGATACCGCAGCAATGCTGCTGACGGCAAGCAGCAAGGGAATGTCAATCTCCACTGGAATGACTGCAGTGACGCAGTAGTTAATAGCCTCAAAAATTTCCTTAACGCTTCTGACCTCACTCAAATATGCAACAGCCCGACACATGACAAAGGCTCTATCCTCGACCTTGTTATCTCCAAAGAAGGCACCATTCAACTTGACTCAATCCAACCTTGTGACTGGTCAGACCACCATATTATCACATTCCTCATCAAGGAAAAAGTTAAACGCATCCCGGTGCAATACTCCATGCCCAAAGTTTGGAAAAGAGACCTGAGGAAACTCAATCCAAACTCTCTACCCCCTAACAGCTGCAATCTCCTACTCCCCTCCTACCGACGTTACTGACGTTCAGTACCTAACTGACCACTATCTCAACTCCATGGCCTCAATAATCAATGAGGCCGCTCCAATGCAACTGAAAAGAGTATCCACCAAGATATCCAACCCCTGGTACAACGGGAGTCTCAATGTAGACAGGCGGGCTATGCGAATGGCAGAGCGCACCTGGAGATCAGTTCCCTCGACATTGCACCTAAAAACTCTGAGGAAAAAGAGAAACGCATACTTCAGGAAAATAAAACGCTCAAAGTCAGAGTTCTTCAGACTCCAGCTAGACCAAGCAAAAAACCATCCAAGTAAACTGTTCGAGCTAATCCGATCTCAATCTAAGGAACAACCCCCAGCTGTTGACATTATGGGCATTGCTCCTTCCTGTGAAGATTTCTCGGCTTTCTTTAACAAAAAAACTGACAATATAAGGAGCGACCTCCTCAATGACGCAAGCCTTTACTCAAAACCCAACTGCATAACACCCAATAAACTAAAAAACAATGCAACATGGTCATCCTTTGACACCTACTCTGAAGAAGAAATTGACAGAATACTCAGCACCCTAAAACCATCCAATCACCTCACTGACCCTCTTCCTGCTAACGCCGTAAAAGACTTCACCCCTTTGCTCCTCCCACTCTGGACTAAAATCATCAATAGCTCACTTCAACAAGGAACCATCCCTGACTCCCTCAAAGTTGGACAAGTTACACCTTTACTGAAGAAACCAACAGCCGACCCCAATGATCTAAATAATTACCGTCCGATTACCAACATTCCCACTCTCGCCAAACTTTTAGAAAAATGCGTCCAACTACAACTGACAAAGCACATAGAACAGTTTGATCTCCTCAACCCACATCAATCAGGCTTCCGAGCAGGGCACAGCACTGAAACAGCTATGACTCACATAATTGACGACGCCCTCCAAATTTTAGATCAAAATGATACCTGCCTCCTCATCCTTCTTGATCTCTCTTCAGCATTCGACACAGTGAAACATGAGAACTTACTCGAACTCTTAAGCACAAGAATGGGATTCTCTGGGACTGTTCTTCATTTGGTTCACTTCCTTTCTACACAACCGGTCTCAAAAATTCAAGGGCAAAAACTTGATGTCCTCCCCAGTACCGGTATCGTTAGGTGTCCCTCAAGGATCCTGCCTATCCCCTACTTTGTTCAACCTAGTTATGGAACCTCTCACCACCCTGCTACAAGCATCCAATGTACACTTTCACATGTACGCCGATGATACTCAACTATATCTCAAGTTACAATCCCCCAAAGACATCTTGCGTCTGAACTCAACGATCAGAAGCACCCAATCGTGGCTGGCCGATAACCACCTCAAACTCAATGCTATGAAAACTGAGTTCCTCCTGATCTCACCTCCCACGAAAATATCTGTCGCACAAACATGGCTTAAGCAACTAACAGCACTCAATGTCCAACCGACCATCGTGGATTCAGCAAAATCTTTAGGCATAACACTTGACACCAACCTCAACATGCAGCAGCATATCAGCAAGGCAACTAAGGGGGCGAACTTCCAAATAAGTACCTTGAGGAAACTTAAACCCTTCCTCCCAGCAAAAGACTTCCAAACCGCAGTACAAGCACTAGTCATCCCTCGCATAGACTATGGCAGCGTGGCCCTCTGCGGCCTCCCCCTAACTACAACTGCACCCCTCAGAGCGTCACTAAACGCGGCAGCAAGACTCATCACTGGATCTAAAAAACATTCGCATATCTCCCCTGACTTTAAATCCTTGAACTGGCTGCCTCTCGAAGCCAGAATACAGCTGAAAATTGCCTGCATGACGCACAAGGCTATACACCTGAAATCACCCGGCTACCTCACTCATAAGCTGACAATTTCCGGCGGGTCCAGAACCACCAGAAGTACAAACAATCTTCTGCTGAAACTTCGAAGATTCCGGAAGGAAAACATCTACAAACGCTCCTTCTCAGGAATGGCGCCCAGGATCTGGAACTCACTCCCTCCTGAAACCAGACTCATCTCCTCCACTCTTCTTTTTAAGAAAGAAGTCAAAAATATCCTCATGGCTAAATACACTTGAACAACTACGTTTGATTTAAAATGCGTCGATCAGTATTACCGGTCCGATTCCTATGCACATGTGTTTTTACTTGTATTAGCCTAAATTGTTTAGGTTCTTGCTCCCTCATATCTGTATTATTTTCTATTTTTATATTATCTACATTGTTTTGATGACTTACCTTCCAACTATGCCATGCTACCTCATACCTGTATTATGTATTTTTACTATTTACATTAACTTGATGACCCACCTTTCTACTATGCTCCCTCGTTTCCCTACCCTTCCACATGCCTTTGTAAAGCGCTCAGTTATCTGCAAAGATCTTGTTCACGCTATATAAAACTTTCAAAATAAAAAATAAATAAATAAGGGGCTCAGGGTGCGTGGCATGCCGGCCGGCCCGGGTAACGCTGGAAAATCATCTCCTGTCAGTAATGTCGGTCCCGCTAACCGAGAAAGCTCTGAGGTCGCAAACCGCCAATTCGAGGGTGAGATGTCGGGCTCTGGCGAGCAGCAAAAGCTGAACAAGAATGGAACCGTTACTCGCGGTAAGCAAACCGCGCAAACTGTACCAGGGTTGTTTAAAGCACAGTCTGTCAGAAGTAAAGCGGCTGGTAATGCCGCTGGTGGCTCCAGTTCATATCCCTCAGGAAAAACAAAAGTCTTAGCTCTCTCGGCGCAGGGGGAAACGGTTGCACAGGTAGCTTTGATCAAGGATGCCAGTACAGATGGAGCGGTGGCTGCAGTTGGAGGGATCTTGATCCAGGGGGGGTTTGAGCTGGAGGCAGTCAGACTCCCTGATACTACTGCTGACAAATCTGCTGAGTCTGCTGACACTACTGTGAGAAGTTGGCCTGATGTATGATGTCTCCAATTCTGGAACCACCTTATATCAGTCCAAATGTCCCCTTATGGTGTCTGGTTGTAAGTCAACCTTATAGACAAGCTATCTTAAGGGTAGCATGGACTAAGCAGCCTTAAAGGCTTAACTCAAGAGGTCGTGTTAAGCAAGCTGTTTTACCAATCACAATCCTGTAATATCAAATGAAAGGACACCACACAAGTATATATTATAAAAATATATGTATTTATTACTCACAATAATCCCCAGTACTCTTTATGAATAAAGGGGCACAAGCGTTAAATCAAAAGCACAGTATAACATACAAAGTTGCACAATTATGGATGAGGGCGAGGGGCCACTCAGACCATATACTAAACAAGTGGTACCAATCGAACAGTGGTTAGGCCTAGGGCCTAGGGAATCGCTGGGAGCAGTCGGGACAAGCAATGCTGAAGTCGGGAAAAGCCCGCGGGATTCGGGTGCAGTGCTGAAAGCGCACGCATGCACCAATGTTAGTCAATGGTGCGTAAAAGTTACACAAATAGAAGTTAAGGACATTTCCGCTGAACCTAGAGGGACAAAACTTAAGACACAGACCCTAGAGGTGTGTACCAGTGTGGGAACACCGGCGTTGCAATGTTACCTCACCCACAGGAAGCGGGTGCACAGGGTCGAAGTAGTGTCGGGTTTCGTCACGCTGATTCTTGGTGCTTGAAGCTTAAGAGGCTGCAGGCGCTGTGAAGGAGAAGTGTCCGGTGGGATCCAAGAGTGGATCGAAGTCGAAAAGTACCTGAAAGCAGAGGGGACAGAGTCTGGGTCACTCAGCAGTGACCAGGGTGGAACCAGGACGGAACCAGGCAATGTCGGGTGCAATCAGGTGGTCGTCGAGGAGCTTCTCTCCGCTGTCACGTGGGCTCTGGGGCATCTACGAAGTCCAGGAGCAGGTCACGATCTGTCCCACGCAGGCTCTCGCCGTCGGCGCTGTCGGCTTCAAGATTGGAGCAAACAACACTTGGCAAAAGCAATCCACGCGGAACCGGAAGATTGCTTCTCACTCGGACCAGGAGGGTCAGAGTGGGGGCTCCTTTTCAGGGGAGCTGGTGCAAATCTGGAGCAACCAGAATCGCAAGTCGTTTTTCAAGATTCGTCGGCACAGGGGCCACAAGCCGGCTGGCAAGTGACCGGGCCAACGCGTTGAGCCAAAAGAAGCAGAAGGGCCCCACGCAGCACTCGTCGAGTGTGGAGGGCTGAACTTCGGTGCAAGAGTGGCTCAGGGTTGGGGCTTCTCAAACCCCGGTGTACAGCTTCGAGGGTCACTCGTGGGCTGCACGGTCAGCGTCTCGTGGTCTTTTCAAGATGGCGTGCCCCACGCTTCCGGTCGCCTCCACGGGTCTCAGCTCTGCAGGGACTGTGGATCGGGCTGTTAGAAGGCAGGCAAGCTTGATCTCGTTGATCTCTGTCGCTCGAGTTCCGGCGGGAACTGCAACAAAGCAGACGTCGAGGTGCTGGATGGTGCCTGTTTGCACAGGGTGGTCACTCCTTGACCACAAGGGAGATTCTTCAGTCTTCTACGTTGAGTAGGATGTCGAAGGGTCCAGAGTTTCGTTTCTTATGTTTCATCAGGATAATCTGAAGTGCTTTGGCACTGCTCCCAGTCTTATACTAATTTAGGGGGCTGGATTACCTGCTAGGTCCCCTCCTATGGGTGGGACCCAGGAAGTGGGTGGATACACCCCCCTTCCTTTGATCCAGGCCGCGCTGGCACGAGGGCTGGAGTGCCCCAGAACCGGTTTGGCCGGATTATGCAAGGGGCAGCCTTGTGCTCCCCATGCAGTGTCTGGTTTCTTTCAAACCTCCCTGCTACAATCCACTATCTCCTGTCTGGGGTGGTGTAACACCTCCCTGCGACAGGAAACCCTTTGTCCAGGCCCCTTGGGCTGAGTTTCGGTCAGCTTCAGGGGGTCAGACTTGTGTCTGTGGCAGAAGCATCCATTTTGTGGATCCAAGGTCCTTTTAGAAATTAACCGCATTTAAGTAAAGTAACATGTCTTACCCCTCTAGAGGGGTGGAATGCTATCCCCGTCACCAGAACTGGCGAGGGGATAGTATTCCAAATCGTATGACACCTTACACGACATGTTTTGATAAAGCCAAACCAAAGTTGCTATATAACCGCGAGGATTATAATGCACTTAAGAGTATATGGTATGGCATTATCCTGAAACAGCTTAGGGATTTGTTCCCGACGGCTGCAGACAGGCTCAGCTCATGCTAGAGCTCCATCTCACATTAAACCACGCACTCTGCCTCCAGGATTGATGAGGCCTTCCATAGGCGTGGCTCACAGGTTTATATGTGTCCAGATATAGGTTTAGATATAGGTATACTATATCTAAGCAAGGGGTGATTACACCACCTTACCCCAGCTGAGTGATCAGCCAGTTGTGTCAATTTAAGAACCAGCCAGGGGTGGCAAAAGATATGCTGCAGTCCCTGGTAGGCCTTGGTGGCCCCTATGCCCTGGGTACCTATAGTGCATGGTACAGGGGCTGACAAGGAGTCCATTTCCAATTGTGGTATGTACCTAGGGTACATGGAATCCATTTTACAGAGAGAGCAGATAGCCTGGGGCCCTGATTAGCAGGGAACCAGGCCAACTAAGTCAAAAACCAGCTAAACACAAGGCAAAAAATCTGGGGTAACCATAGTCAGGTGGCCACCTTCCTACAACTACGAAGTCTCTCCCCTCGGCAATAGTAGACTGCTCAACCTTTACACAGCAATCCCAATACATTATGGAAAATGGAGTCCCCTCATGCGATAGTCTGGAAACTGGGGCTGTGGATACAGCTCAACACACTAATATGGCCACCCAGAGAGAAGGCAATGCATCTACCTGCAGGGAGGAGGATGCTGTCGATAATTCTTTCTTTCTATCAGATCATTCTGACTCTTCTGAAGACGATAACTGTGATAAAGATTGGGCACATGAAGGGAGCGACACAAGCAGCTTACTTTGGGAAGAAGAGAGTGATAGATCTCTGTATAGTCCTGGAACGGTAAATAAACTTCCCGCCTTTCCTACACCAGCTGAGGGGGCCACCGGCAGCATGGCTTGGGATTACTCCTACTCGCAAATCTGGGGGGGAAGTCAATGAAGGAAAGGGAGAGATATCTGCAGAACCTGGTATCCTGTCCAATTGCACCGAAGAAATCACACTCTCTACGATATATCAAGTGATCATGGCCTATCGGGAGGAAACAAGGGCTGAGACCTCTCGGACACAAGGTGCCTGCAGAAAATTGCAAAATTCCATTTGTAGGAACGCTAAGACTTGCTCGGACTTTGCAACTAGAATTGGAGAGGCAGAAGCCAGGATTTCCCAACTGGAAGACGATCTAATCACGCAGAAGAAGAAGACTGAATCAATGCAATCTATAAGAGACGATACCTTGCTGAAACTGGTTGATCTTGAAAATCGGGCCAGATGAAGCAATTTGCGATTTCTGGGCATTGCTGAGGGAAAATGTCGTGTGGCGGCTTTCCGCTGTTCCGGGCGCTGTTCCGGGCGCCACAGGACACATGCAGGCATCGGGATACTCACTTCCGGCCGGAAGTGGTGTCCCGGTCTAGTCCTCCACCTCACCACCTCACCAAGCACTTCCGGGGGAACACGCTTAAAATGCGTGAAGCCCGCCGGATCGGTGCTTCTGATTCTTCAGTACACACAGAGCCCAGCAGCCGTGCTTAGCCCAGCAGACGTCGGAGGACCGGTCTTCTGCTACTCTACTCTTCTGGAGGGGCGGCTGCTCTTCGAGTCACAGTAACGCTTCCAGTTACGTGACTTCTTGCCATGTTTTGTTTCCAAGATACAGCCGCGCAGGAGCGCTGCTGATTGTACCGTTAGGAGGTAGCTGCGAGTGTCCGCTGCTACATTCCTGCCTTTGTTCTTTTGTTTGGCCGTGGCGCAGGAGCGCTACTGCCTATTTCATTGGGAAGCGCAGGAGCGCTTTGACATTCAGTACTTTGGTTCCTCTTTAGTTTTGGCAGTTGCGCAGGAGCGCTACTGCTAGTTACCTTCACGCATTAAGCGTGGGAGCACTGTACATTGGGCCGCGCTATAGCGCTTACCCTGGAGTTCCTGTTAGTAACACCCTTTCACGCAGAAGCGCCTTCCTTTGTTTCTTTTGGTTCTTTGGTGGTTCTGGCGCAGGAGCGCCTCTTTTCGTTTTCCTTGCCAAGGCATCAAGGCTCCTGGACACTACGTCACTGACCTCTTCATTGAGTCAACCCGAACAACGGGTTTTGGTGAGTGCCAGAGACAGGGGCCCCTGTCAGCATGTGTTTTGTGGGGTGTTTCGGCGCAAGCGTAGTACCAAGTCCTAATTGGGTCTTTCTTGTTCCCTCAGCTGTGCCAAGACCCAACCCAACGTCCCTACCACCAAAGGCCACTCATCTTGTTCATTTGGCCCCCATCCCTGGATCCATCTCATCCTTGTCGGGTGTTACTCCCCGCGGGGGTTGGTTGGGACCAGGGGCGGTGGTTTTTGTCGTCTCTGCAGAATTACTTCACAAGCCCAGGTGAGTCTTGTGGGGTACCTGACAGAAAAGAAGGGTCGGATACCCGTCAGTTCGTGATCAAGCTCTTCGAAAATTTGCTGCAATGGGACTGGAAGACTCAAATTCAAAGGGCCCACCGTTTCCCTTTCAATCAGCGCAGAGTAGGTGGGCAATCTGATAATCGCACACGCGCTATTTTGATTTCTCTCAATAACTTCTTGGCTAGGGAATCCTTACATTTTCTTGCCAGACCAGATCGGAAAAGGGCAAGGAAGGGATGCGATTTCTTTGTTCGTCCTGATTTTTGCCAAAAGACAGTTGAAAAGCGATGGCTTCTTCGACAATTAATTCCAGAATTTCAGGCAAAAGGGGCTCAGGCCTTTCTCATTCATCCTGCGAAACTGAAGGTGGTTTCTCAGGGCCTTAAGCAGTATTTTCAATCGGAAATTCAGGCCAAAGAATTCTTATTAAAAGAGCAAGGTGTGATTGGAAAATCACTGTAAGGCGCGCTGGTTTTACTTGAAACTGATAGGTTTCTCCACAATGTTTAAAGTTGTTTAGTAGACTGGTTCAATAACAACATACGCTGTGTTCTTGAATTCATCTTTTTAGGTTTATTCATTTCCAGTAGGATTTTCAACAGCATTCATAATGATTCATTTGATTCATGAATATTTTCTAGCATTACTTCATGCCCGCCCAATGCATTTCGGTTGAAACCTTCGTCAGGGGCCTAAGGGTTGAAAACATACAGGACCTTAGCGTTCAGTATACGAACTTCAAACAATCAAATGAAAATACTAAAATACAAATACAATCAAGTTAAGTTATAGGTGCAAAGCATACAACATACAAAGTATATGGGTTAGCGTGATGGTTGGAAATTAATCTAGAAGCAGCCAAATATCGGGGTGAGGTCATGATCAAACGAGTAGAAGTCAAAATCAGGTGAAGATGAAACGCCTAAAGTGGGGAACAAACGGATAGCTCAGTAGACGCTGGAAATCTTACCGGTAGAGTAATGTGCGACGCTCTCGGAGTTCCTAACGCGGAACTGTTCGTATAACATGAGAGCCAATGAGATGCCTGGTTATAGTGGTGTGTAGATATTACGTGGTGCCTAAGGTGCGGAGCGGAGTGGGAACGAAACATAAAGAGGAACACGAAATTAAGGACCCAAAGGCGGAAGAGTGTGGATCGATATGCGTAAATAGTAAATAAAAAGCAGTCTCGATGTTAAAACAACCCGCGGTCAGATGACCGAGTGGAAGATGAAACTCGCTCGCGGATAGGTGAACGGTCGATCACGTGATGTGTCGACGGAAAGTAAACAAACATACGGGATCGGGCTCATAGCGGGGGAACATCAGTGTATGAAAAAATAGAAGAGAGTGAAATGTGACGTGCTGAGTAGCCAAGGGTTATAAAGATGGTCAAAGAACGGTGAACAGTATATCATATAGTTGTGAGCATGTATATTTAGGTATAAGTGCTGTATACTAATGCGAAGTATACAACCAATAAAACATATTAACAGTACATCAATGCGATAGAAAAATACAAAATAATATCCATACAGTAGGTCGGTTTGCTCTAATATAGGTGAACGCTCTGTAGTTGAGACTCTTAGAGTTACAGAAAGTCACTCATGGTACCAAGTATTGTGTAAAAGATCATAGAAAGCATGAATATTCAATTCTATCATTTATCCCTGTTGGTTGGAGGGAGTTCAGTTTTTTGATCCAGTGGAATTCAGCCTGTAAACGTTGTTTAGTAGGGTCTGTGTCGTATCGTTGTGGGAGTATCTCGAGTATGGTAAATTTGAGCTGTGCTATTTGATGATTACATTCCATCCAGTGGTTGGCTACAGCTGATTTTGTCTGTTTAGTACGTATGTTACTTTTATGTTCAGAAATTCTAGTTTTGATTTTCCTTTCTGTCTGACCGACGTATATTTTGCCGCACGGGCATTTGATAGCATAGATCACGTTTTTGGTGTCACAATTGCCAGTGTATTGAAGATTGATTTTGTGGCCTTTTGATGGATGTCTAAGTGTGTTTCCCAGTATTACATTGTTGCAGTGTATGCAATTGAAACATTTGGACATTCCTTTATGTGAAGTTTTCATGGTTTTAGTGGAGGTTAGTATCTCCTTGAGGTTTCTTGATCTTTTGAATGCAAAGGTTAATTGTTCATTGTAAAGATTTGTTAAATCTGGTTTATCTTTAATCAAAGGCCAATGATGTTTGATGATTTTCTTGATTTTATTGGCTGCTGTGGAGAATTTTAGGACGCACACTGTTTTTTGTTCTGCAGTCTGTGGTTTGGGTGTTAATAAACTCTCTCTCGACAAAGTAGCCACTTTCTTGATTGATTGGTCCAGGATCTCTGGACCAATCAATCAAGAAAGTGGCTACACAGACTGCAGAACAAAAAACAGTGTGCGTCCTAAAATTCTCCACAGCAGCCAATAAAATCAAGAAAATCATCAAACATCATTGGCCTTTGATTAAAGATGAACCAGATTTAACAAATCTTTACAATGAACAATTAACCTTTGCATTCAAAAGATCAAGAAACCTCAAGGAGATACTAACCTCCACTAAAACCATGAAAACTTCACATAAAGGAATGTCCAAATGTTTCAATTGCATACACTGCAACAATGTAATACTGGGAAACACACTTAGACATCCATCAAAAGGCCACAAAATCAATCTTCAATACACTGGCAATTGTGACACCAAAAACGTGATCTATGCTATCAAATGCCCGTGCGGCAAAATATACGTCGGTCAGACAGAAAGGAAAATCAAAACTAGAATTTCTGAACATAAAAGTAACATACGTACTAAACAGACAAAATCAGCTGTAGCCAACCACTGGATGGAATGTAATCATCAAATAGCACAGCTCAAATTTACCATACTCGAGATACTCCCACAACGATACGACACAGACCCTACTAAACAACGTTTACAGGCTGAATTCCACTGGATCAAAAAACTGAACTCCCTCCAACCAACAGGGATAAATGATAGAATTGAATATTCATGCTTTCTATGATCTTTTACACAATACTTGGTACCATGAGTGACTTTCTGTAACTCTAAGAGTCTCAACTACAGAGCGTTCACCTATATTAGAGCAAACCGACCTACTGTATGGATATTATTTTGTATTTTTCTATCGCATTGATGTACTGTTAATATGTTTTATTGGTTGTATACTTCGCATTAGTATACAGCACTTATACCTAATTATACATGCTCACAACTATATGATATACTGTTCACCGTTCTTTGACCATCTTTATAACCCTTGGCTACTCAGCACGTCACATTTCACTCTCTTCTATTTTTTCATACACTGATGTTCCCCCGCTATGAGCCCGATCCCGTATGTTTGTTTACTTTCCGTCGACACATCACGTGATCGACCGTTCACCTATCCGCGAGCGAGTTTCATCTTCCACTCGGTCATCTGACCGCGGGTTGTTTTAACATCGAGACTGCTTTTTATTTACTATTTACGCATATCGATCCACACTCTTCCGCCTTTGGGTCCTTAATTTCGTGTTCCTCTTTATGTTTCGTTCCCACTCCGCTCCGCACCTTAGGCACCACGTGATATCTACACACCACTATAACCAAGCATCTCATTGGCTCTCATGTTATACGAACAGTTCCGCGTTAGGAACTCCGAGAGCGTCGCACATTACTCTACCGGTAAGATTTCCAGCGTCTACTGAGCTATCCGTTTGTTCCCCACTTTAGGCGTTTCATCTTCACCTGATTTTGACTTCTACTCGTTTGATCATGACCTCACCCCGATATTTGGCTGCTTCTAGATTAATTTCCAACCATCACGCTAACCCATATACTTTGTATGTTGTATGCTTTGCACCTATAACAACTTGATTGTATTTGTATTTTAGTATTTTCATTTGATTGTTTGAAGTTCGTATACTGAACGCTAAGGTCCTGTATGTTTTCAACCCTTAGGCCCCTGACGAAGGTTTCAACCGAAATGCATTGGGCGGGCATGAAGTAATGCTAGAAAATATTCATGAATCAAATGAATCATTATGAATGCTGTTGAAAATCCTACTGGAAATGAATAAACCTAAAAAGATAAATTCAAGAACACAGCGTATGTTGTTATTGAACCAGTCTACTAAACAACTTTAAACATTGTGGAGAAACCTATCAGTTTCAAGTAAAACCAGCGCGCCTTACAGTGATTTTCCAATCCCACCTTGCTCTTGTATTTTAAGGCACCCCTGGCACGGTGCGACAAGGAAACGCGCCACGAATCTCAAACCTGAATTAAGAGATTGAGTGCACGGAGATCTAATAACCTCATCAAAGAATTCTTATTGTCATTGAATCCTTTTTAAAATTCTCTTGTTAGAATGTCATGTCTTTTTTCCCCATTGTTCAGCTGGAAACTGTCCTCCTCGAGACTTGAACTTTAAGGACTTCAAGGGTTTTTTTCTTAGTGTTTTCCCACTGAGCTTTTTCTAATTCTCTATTTTTTTTGGATGTTCTTAATCGCTTTTTCATTCATGTAGTATATGCAGCATATGGCTAAAGGTCTAGCAGTACGGAGGGGTGGGTGTGGAAGCTCAGCATCACCAGGGGCAGTTGGTCCCCATGCCTCGTGTGGTGGCGGGTGAGGGGAGATGGGGTTGGAGGGGGAGGGTTCCAATAGTAGGGGGTTCCAGGGTGGGGGGGCTGAGAGGGGCGAGGGTGGGGGGGTATACAACATTTTTTTCATTTGCATAGTCATGACAAACAAAGCAACTATGACAATAATCAACATCTAGATAAGTTTTCTTTTTTTGTAATTCCTTTAAGGAAATTGGTGGCAAAGGGCCTGTGTTACTAGGGGCGGTCAGCAGTAGTCTTTAGGCATGACGGATAGGAACAAATATATTAGAGTCTGCTCTTTAAATTGCTGTGGCCTTAACGACAGGAAAAAGAGGGATATATTAGCGAAACGTATTAGATATATGCGGATTGATGTATTATGCCTTCAGAAAACTAACATTTCCTGGAATATTCGAGATTGGTTAAAAGATCTGGGTCTCAATCTCCTTGCATGTACTCAGCAAGCTATTAACACCCGTGGAGTAGCTATAATGGCAAGGCACTGCATTTTAATGAGCAAGCGCGTTTAGGAAGACAATCTAGGTAGATGGGTAATCCTAGAAGCAATTATCAGGGGTACATCATACACTATATGTTCTCTCTACGGTTCAAGTTTAGATGATCCTACTAGCCTAGGTCTTCTGAATATGGAACTTGCTCAATGGCCTCCACCGATAGTTTTTTGCGGGGATTTTAATATCCACTTGAATGGCAATTTCAATCTCCATAGTAATGCTCCTTACTTAGGCAGGAAAGTTAAGACTTTTAAGGCCCTATGGGGGGTTATGTTAGGAACATGGGCTGGTCGATATTTGGCAAAGTCAGCGACAGGCTGAGTCAGGGTATACATACTTTTCTGCCCCTCACAAAAAATTTGTACGGTTAGATATTTTTTTTGTTTCTAATTTAATAGCAGGAAGGATTGATTGTGAGCTCTTCCCTAGATTGATATCGGATCACAATCCGCCAGTAATCCAACTCCCAACTGGAAACTCGATACAAGCTGTGGCAACCTGGACATTTGACAGAAAGTTTTTATTTGACCAGGAATATTGCATATATATGGCTAAGTGGATTGTTGAGTTTTTTGGCAGGAATAAGGGTACTGCATCCGAGTTAATAGTCTGGGATGCCTTTAAGGCAACGGTGAGGGGGGAACCCTCAGTTTCTCTTTACATCAACAGAGGCAGATAAAAGAGAAGTTCAATGACTGGGTATGTCCGCTCCGGGAGGTTGAGGAAGAGCTCATCCAGGTAATTGGAGATCTGCAGAAAAGAGAGAAATGTCAAAGGCAGATCGCAGCTGTAAGAACTAAGATATACCAACATTATGGGGAGGAATTAGCTATTAAATTCATGCAGCATCGGGCAGAGAGAATACTGGCAGATTGTTAGCCAAGCGTATACAGCAAAGAGCGGTTTCTAATAGAATTTGTCGAATAAAAGATCAAAGGTGACGGATTCAGGATCTCCCGCTTAGGGTCCTGGAGGTTTTTCAGGAATTTTACCAGGGGCTTTATTCCACGGAGAAGGATGTCCCAGCAATGTCGGGTGAGGACTTTCTCTGCGATTATGTAACCTCTCAGATTACTTTAGAACAGAGAGATATGCTCTCTGCCTCGATTTCTGTGGAGGAAATTGAATCTGCCATAACCTCGCTGGCGGCTGGTAAGGCTGCAGGCCCGGACGCATTACCTCTTTCGCACATTTAGACAAACTCTCTATGGCGAGCTTGAATCTTTATTTTTACGAGCTCAGTAGGGTCAGACTCCCGATTCATGGCACAAAACAACTATTGTAGTCTTTAAAAAAAAAGGATAAGCCAGAACTTAGTCCCACATTCTATCGACCTGTCTCTTTAATATGTGCTGACAGCAAGATTTACTCTAAAATAATTGCGTTAAGGCTCGGAAAGGTTATTGCTACACTTGTGTCCATCCGCGAACACGGTTTCATTCCTGGTCATGATACATCAGACCACGTTAAGCGGGCAATCGGCTTGTTTGACTGGGCCCAGGTCTCAAAGTCACCCCTGGGGATGATCCAGTTGGATGCAGAGAAAGCATTCAACAGGGTCTCCTGGGGATTTCTCTGGCTGATGCTGAAGACCAAAGGGCTCCCGCAGGAATTTATCACAGATATACTGGCCTTGTACGTTTTACCTGAGGCTCGTGTTCGGATCTCTGGACAAGAATCCAATTCATTTTCTATTAGCATTGGAACCCGTCAAGGGTGTCCCTGCTCCCCGTTGTTATTCTCAATATATATTGATCCTTTTCTTAGTAAGTTAGACACCAATCCACGGATCAAAGTGGCTATGGTAAATGGGGTCTTGTATAAAACACTAGCCTATGCTGACGGCGTTGCCATTTTTACAACCAACATAAGATCTGCTCTTCCTACAGTATATGACCATGCGAAACAGTTTGGCTTTGTCTCTGGCTACAAATGAAATGCCGACAAAACCAAGGTCATACACTCGGACATTTCAAGACCGCAGGATATTCCAACTGTCTATTGGCGGTAGGAGTCCGTGGCAAGGCCTGGGACCTTTTGGAATCTTTTCTGGCCAATAGAATACAAACAGTGGATCTTGGCAGTGACAACTCTAAGCCTTTCTCTCTTCCCTGTGGAGTTCCACAGGGCTTTTCGCTTAGCCCAACACTATTTAATGTGTATGTTGCTCCGTTGCCACTTCTGATTAGATCATTTGGTTTCCAGCTAACCTCATACGCCGATGACACACAAATTGTGCTATCCATTCAAAAAGGCGCTGAGGCAGAGACCAGTTTAAAGTGCCATAACTGCATGCAGGCAATTGCTGCCTGCATGGCGTCAAATTGCCTGAAACCTAATGCGGGGAAAACAGAGGTCATCCTCTTTGGGAACTCTGCACATCTTTGGACACCTGACTGGTGGCCAGACATAATGGGTGTGCTTCCAACTCCGTTGGATAGGGCACAAAACCTTGGAGTGATTGTGGACTCTAAACTGGCATATTGTGACCAGGTCAGCAAGGTCGTCTCCTCCTGCTTTCTCATCCTGCGTATCTTGCGCAAAATAAAATGTTTCCTTCCGGATGAAAGCATGAAAATAACATTCACGGTGCTCATTCATTCACGTCTGGACTATTGCAACGGTCTCTTCATTAACATCCAGATGAGCCAATTGGCTAGACTCCAGATTGTGCAGAATGCGGCAGCCAGACTGCTATTAGGGACCCCTAAGTTTGTTTCGGTGAGGGTAGGACTTAGAGCCCTTCACTGGCTCCCTGTCGAATTCCGGACTCAGTTTAAGGCCACGTGTCTAGTCTTTAAGGCCCTTAATGGCTTTGGCCCCGATTTTCTGAAGCAATCCATTCAGTGGTACGTTCCAGGAAGATCCCTACATTCCATGCAAGCTAAACAAGTTTCTCTCCCCCACGTCAATAAACAGAGCTGGGGTGGCAGGAGTTTCCGGCATTGCGGCGCTAAAGCTTGGAACAGCCTTCCTTTCTCCTTAAGGAACTCGGCAGAGCTGCTGTCGTTTAGAAAGGGACTAAAAACTTGGCTTTTTAGGTAACTGACTTCTGCCCATTGGGCTTGAAACAGTTTCTACAGTTGGTAGTGCATAGCGACAGGACACCTCAGGGTAGCAGAGCGCTTTAAAAATCCTACTAACATTAACATCAACTGTATCGGCAGCAACATATTTGGGTGTAAAGATCGCAGCTGCGGTCGAGCAGATACCGGAGATGAACTTGCTGCCGATCATAAAAAATATTGATCAGACACTCGCAAGATTAGATCATTTTCATTTTTCATTGCTCGGACGGTGCAACGTTATTAAAATGGTTATTTTGCCAAAATGTTTATATTTGTTTCGGACAGTACCCTTAGAATTTCCAGCTTCTTGTATTTCTAGAGCAGAAAGAGTATGTACTAGATTTTTATGGGGATATCATAAAGCTAGAAGAGCAGCTAAATGGTTAATCCTTCCAAGACTTAGGGGGGGCTGGGGACTACCTTCTTTAAGGCTATATCACTGAGCTGCACTACTACAACAAATGGGGATATTGTTGGTTGGAGGTAAGACAGTAGTTCCTGAACCGGTCAGACCTACTACATATGAAGTCATATGAAGTCCTACTAGGGGAGGATGCTCGATATTGCTTAACCAAAGTTATTGAACCCAGCTATTACAAGAAAACAAAGTTTAAAATCATTCAATCTGTAGTCTCTATTTGGAGAAAAAAATGTGGCATCAGCTTAGAATCTCGAACATAAATGTTTACACCCCTCTGTTCTCATATGGGCTTTTACCGTCAATTTTTCAGGATCAGGTAATTACTATTTGGGGGGCTCTTGGAATTAATGTTTTGGGGGATTTTTTTGTGATAGTCAAATTACCTTATTATCTGAATTACAAGAAAAATGTGGGTTCCCCACGAGACACTTCTTTACGTTTTTACAGATTAGAAGTTTTTTGGTTAAAAGTATGTCACAGGGGAGGGTCAACTTCGGGAAGATACCCTTGGTGGGCATTATAGCGACTAGGTCCCGGCCTGTGAAAATTCATCCAATGCTGTTATCTGCTCTTCCTGATGATCTAGCTATTCAGAATGATAGATGGGAGAGGAAATTCGGACAGGAGGGCACAGAAGCATCTCTGGAATTGGCGAATCACATTTTAATAACTGGCAGTTTGAGAGCTCAACACTATATGTCTGTCTTTGACTTATATTATTCTCCAGGAAAATTTCTAAGTGGTCTAGGTCACGTGGGAACTCATGTAGCAGGTGTGGGACACTGGCTGCTGATGTGATCCGTATGTTCTTTGCGTGCCCTAAGTTTGTTAAATACCTACAGGACATTGAATTATTTTTGGGCCAGACCCTTGGCAAGGTGATCTCAATAACCGCTGGTCTAGTGATCCTGGGGATAGATCAGACTCCGAACATGGTGGGATGGACCAGATCGGAAATAGGCCTGGTTTTTATCGCAATGGCCATCCTAAGAGCAAATATTACATCTCAATGGATTAGTCCCGATCCCTCACGTTTATAAACTGGAGGGCTAGGTTACTTGCTATATATAGTATGGAGTCAGCAGTGTATAGGTTAAAAGGTCGCAGGAGACATGAAATGGGCAAGAAGTTGTGGGCGCCAGTAACCAACTGAATAGGGTGAATAATGCTTTCTTTCGTCATATTTGCCACTATTTAATTTGATTATGTTTCGTTAATACGAAATGCCTGTCTTGTTCATAGTCTCCATCTTTTTTTTATAGTATTGATTTGCCAATTAATGATTTGGATGCATGTTGTGTCATAACTATGGTCATTGGTAATGTAAAATAAATAATATTAAAAAAGTACAGAGTGTTGTAAACCATCTCTATCCACCACTTTACAGTCCAGCCCACATTCAAGCCGACGTTAAGTGCAGATGTGTACCACGGTAGCCCTGTCCAGCACTATCTATCCAGTCCACCCCACATTCAAGCCAGCAGTTAGTACAGAACTGTACCAAGTCAGCTCTATCCACAGCTATCCCATCCACTGCACATTCAAATCTGCATTAACTATAAAAGTGTGCAAAGCCAGCTCTGTCCAACACTATCCAGTCCACCCCACAGTCAAACAAGCATTATGAACAGAAGTGTACCAAACCAACTCTATCTACCATTAACCAGTCAACCCTATATTCATGCCGGCATTTAGTACAGGCGTGTACGATACCAGCTCTGTCCACCGCTATATTATCCATGTCACATTCAAGCCTGCATTAAGTAGAGAAGAGCACCAAGCCAGCTCCGTCCATCACTATCCAGTCCACCCCACATTCAAGCCGGAATTAAACACAGAAGTGTACCAAACCAGCAGAGTCCACAACTATCTATCCTGTCCATCCCACATTCAAGCCGACATTAATAAAAAAAATGTGCCAGGCTAGCTAAGTCCACCACTATCCAGTCCACCCCACATTCAAGCCAGCATTAAATAAAGTAGTGAATATCAAACCAGTTCTGTGCACTATCCACTCCAGCCTACCTTCAAGCTGCAATTAAGTACAGAAGTGCACCAAGCCAGCTCTGTCCACAACTATCCAGTCCACCCCACATTCAAGCCTGCATTATGTACAGAAGAGTACCAAACTAACTCCATCTACCATTAAACAGTCCACCCCATATCCAAGCCGGCATGAAGTACAGACGTGTAGGAAACCAGCTCCGTCCACCGCTATTCAATCCACCCCACATTCAAGCCTGCATTAACTATAAAAGTGTGCTAAGCCAGCTCTGTCCACCGCTATCCACTCCACATTCAAGCCTCCAATAAGTACAGTAGTGTACCAGACCAGGTCTGTTCATCACCCAACCCACCCAACATTCAAATCGACATTAATTACAGAGGTGTGCCAAGTCAGCTCTGTCCACAACTATCTGTCCAGTCCACCCCACATTCAAGTCTGCATTAAGTTCAGAAGTCTATCAAACCAGCTGTGCACCACTATTCAGTCCACCCACATTCAAGCCAGCATTAGGTACAGAGGTGTACTACGCCAGCTCTGTCCACTGCTATCTAGCCCCCATATTTAAGTTGGCATTACGTAGAGAAGTGTGCCAAGCTAGCTCGGTCCGCCGCTATCCAGCCCACCCCACCTCACATTATAGCCGTCATAAAGTACAGAAGTGTGGTAGGCCCGCTCTGTCCACCACCACTATCCAGTCCAATCCACATTCAAGCCTGCATTAAGTACAGAAGTGAGCCAAGCCAACTCTGTCCACTGCTGTCCAGTCCACCCCACATTCATGCCGGCATTAAGCACAGAATTGTGCCAGGTCAACTCTGTCCATTCACATGGAGTGACAAAAAAAGATAAGCCTTCCTTAAAAATCAAGCTGCTGCTCCAAATGTCATTCATTCCACCAACCCAGACTCACCAGGAAAATAAATGAATAACTGCAAGTGAAAAACTAACCTTTTTACAAGTTGCTAGTTTGCCCTACTGTCATGTGAAAAATACTTAAAAAAGCACAATCTTCCAAGCGATCAGGACTGCACCGCCACTGACACACACACAATGCCGTCCATGTTTGTGCCCAAGCTCGCGCATTCCTGTCTGCCCATCTCTGGCTTTCTACTTCACACTCTGTCGTAGATACTGCCATCGCTAACTCTGCCTCATGACCCTTGCTTCGTCCGCTGCCCAGCTCGGCCCCAGGAGGTTCTTGGTTTTCTTGACGTCAATGGTAGCTTCTGGAGCAAGGCAGCAACTTGCTGACGCTGCCAGGCCATGCTGCTCTACCTTCAGGGAAGCCGGAAGGTAAGTTAAGCACCACCTGGGTCTTGTTCGGAGGGCTGGGCAGCCAGTGGTGAGGTGCTGAGCCAGGTCGGGGCAGGGGCTGCGTTTAGCCAGAAGGGCACTCTTGCATTGCAGGCAGGGTTTGAAGCAGAGGGCGGCGGATCTTCTTGCACTTGGCTGCAGTTTTCAGTCTCCATTTGTTTCAGCAGTTTTTATCCGCCCTTTATTTTAACTTCATGCCATGCCGGGGGGGGCGAGAAGGGGAGAAAATAGTAGCATACGCTCTCAAGAACTATTTTCATCTCAAGGTCTGCCAGGAGGAATATGTTTCCCTGGCTTTCTTAACAGGGTGTTACTGGTCCCGCTGAGTTCATTGGGCCTTCACTAATAACTACCAGTCACTATCTAAACATTTGTTACCTGAGCAGGCGGTCTAACTCTATTAATTTTATTAATCAGTCACATCTGCAACACTTGACTAGATTGTTGGGACTGCTCTGAGCCAACCATCAGAATTAAGGGCCCAATCTCGGTGGACGGGTTACTCTTGTCCCAACTGTGACTGATATCCTGTCCACAAAATCTAAATCCCATTATATCCTATGTGATTTATATTTTCGCGGACGGGTCATCCGTCACCGTTGTGACGGAGTAAACTGCCCGCCGAGATCTAATTAAATCCCTGAATTAAAATTCCAAATGTAAATTAAGTTAAATTAAAATGAATACAGTACTACTATGTTTCACTTGCTTCCCCTGTTCTTTAGATTCTTTGGATTCACGGCCACACTAGAACGAAAACTCACTCGCAAAAACCTATAATGAGGGAATATGAAACTGTGAGCACTCATAAGCATAAAGTTGCATAAAAGCACTCCAAGTTCAGGTACTCCTGACATTGCTAAAATATTGCATAAAGTGTGGCGCTTCTAGCAAGGGCATTTGCAAACCCAACTGACAAGCATCCATCGTTGTCCACCTGCCACAGAAACTCTCGCCAAATGAGGCCAAAAGGACTGAGCAAATAAATATTCTTGTTAGATCAAGTGCTATAATGCGAGCAAAAGAAGTCCGTCTGTAGCTGCGGGCATTAACACCATTACTGCATCATTTACTATGTCAACATGGAGTATGCAGGACATCCACAAGTTAACTTTAGTTCCACCAGGGGAAAACCTGGAAATCATTAAATTGCATCTTCATCTAACTCTGTCTGTGGGAAAACACAAAACCAGTAAAATATGCTAGGGCTGCTTAGCCACTTTCCCGGATTTCAGGGTATCGATTCTAGTACGCTGTTAAGAGTACAGTTCTACAGCAGTGCCAAGATGATGGCAGTAGCATGCAAACAACTTGGGCAACAGGTACCAGTGTCTCAAAACTCAGGGCCCGACAGGATCACTTAGAGGCATGGAGAATTAAACAGACAAAGTAGCAAAACCAAAATACCCGTACATCCTTCTAGGTAACAGACCAATACCAGAACCTCTCTCAAATTCTTTCAACAAGAGCGGTTACTTTGAAAGACTGGAAACTCGAACGCTCCAGAAAATGTGATAACTAGAAATAGGCTGGGGAAGTAGACCCTACACTTCTTAGGCCATTAATATTGGTCCAACCAGGAGGTAGAACTATAGTCACAACTTAACTCCTAAAAAAACAAGTTTACCAAACTCTTAATCTGCTCCTGGAATACCGGTGGAATCGAGATGCACATTTCCAATACTAATTTGGTTATATATTTTACTAAACATCACATGATCTGCATACAGGAATCTTGGAAAACGACATCTTTTCACACGCGTCGTTTGAGGTGCAGGTATCATCAGGAAGACCCAGTGGCGATTTACTCACCATAGTCAATAAGAGACTTCGAATGGAGGCAGCATCCCTCCTCTATGCGAGCCAGGTGCGCTGCTGAAGGCGGACCCAAGCCGGATGCGGCCTCCCCATGGTGAGACACGGGTGCCTGGGACGGCAGCGCGGTCTCCGGCTCCTCTGGGGCAGGGCAGCAGGTAGGACCCATTCACCTTTGCCCCTCCGCTGCTTGTTATGAGAGTGCTTCTTTGGAAAGAGATACATGTGTGGAAGGATATATGGGTGCCTGTGTCTGTGTGTGTAAAGAAAATAGGTATTTTTGTGCTCGCACGTGGGAGAGATTGGAAGGAAATATGTATGGAAGACGTGAGTGTAAGGAATAACGTGTGTGTGTGTGTAAGAATACATGTTTGAGTATCTGTGTGTAAAGAGACACATGTGTATGTTTAACTATGGGTGCAGGAAGGCACTTGTGGTAAGAGATTTGGGTGCCCAGAAGTCCCGATTTTTCACCAGCTGTCCCGGCAGATTTCTGCAGTTTTGACTCATGTCCTGGATTTTAGAGTGTCGACTGAAAACAGTGAGCGGCACTTTTTTGGGTGTTCTAAAGCTGTGCTAGTTAGCAGCTGTTATAAGTAAGCAATTTAATTTATAGGTATGATGTTGGTTGTAGAAATTACATTTTATTTATTTTCTTAATGTATCTTCTGTGATCCTATGTTGATGAGAGCTGTTATTCTGCACCATTCGGTGGATGAAACATTAAAGTCCTTTTATTTTTCCAAATGTTCCGGTTTTTAGTTCTCAAGATCTGGTCACCCTATAAGAGATGCGTGTGTGTGTGTGCTTGTGCAGAAGTGTGGGGTAGGTGGTAAGGAGAGAAAAATTATTAAAAATAGAATAGATGCATACGATGGGGGCTCCCCTGGCGTGTGTTGACTCTGGTTAATGTGAGCATGGACTTGCGCGTGCTCCCACAGTGGCGTTTTGGCTGCATGTCCCTAGGTGAAGCCGGTTACTGGCAACCTCAGGTGCGCCGCAGAAATCTTATTCTGGTCATTGGAAAACGCTTTCACCATTAGTCGTTTCATCAGTGCCAGTGGAACAGCGCTCTATCTTGAAGGCGGGATGCAGCAGCACAGAGCTGTAGTCCTCCTTTCATAACAGCTCGTATTCAAAAATGCATTCCCACCTGCAACTTGAGGTCTCTGCCCTCAAACTTTCTCACCATTCCCTCTTTAAAAAAATTTAAAAGACACTTGGCGGCTCCAAATTTTCAGTACTTGCCCCTCGTATTTGGACCGCCCTCCCACCTGATATCAGGTCTGGCCCCATCTATTCTGAATTCAGGAAACTCCTAAAGACCTGGGTTTTCAGGCAAGCGTTTGATTTAACAGTATGTTCCATGAAATGTTTCTGTTACCCAGGGCCACAAAGCCGTTTGGTGTACATGCGCTCTACAATCAGGAGTAACTTAACACACCGTGCATGGTCTAGCGCCTAGAAGTTTTGGCACTATGCAACCTACCCTTCTAGTACTAGTGTGGAACACGGGTGGTGCTGCTGCGCTGCCAAACATTGGTAAACGCTCTTTCTGTTCTTGTCATGGGACAGACACGCGGACAGTGCAGCTTTTCCCATTGCCGGAAGCCCCATCCCTTACTCTCCCACACACCCCAATATAATGCCTCTTTTACTGGTATGTTTTTGCCATCTTTTCAAAACTAACTGCTACAAGCGCCACATTATTGGCGGACCTTGCTCGTTCTTGAAAAAACTGCAAATACTTAAAGACACTCAAGCATCAGTGTACTTTTCTAGCTGAGGAATGAACTGCCACAAAGTGATCAGGAAAGAGTGAAAAAAGATGGTCTCACCTAAAGGACCCGCCTCACACTGACCAGACTGCAGCCCCCTTCTTCTACACCATCTGCCAAGTGGCAGTGCTCCAGAAAGGAGCTAATAAAGCTTCTATTGCAGCCTTGTCTCCTTTCTTCCACTTTACTCTATAGCTCTCCTCCCTTCTGCATCGTGGTACACTTCCACTGTCTGGGAAAACAACTTCACCCCCAGCTTGTGCACAGAAAAAGGCCAGGGGAGCCAAAAAATGGAGCCCACAGACTTTCATCACTCTGCTTCATGTATACATACAACGAATATTCTACAATAGTCACATTTACAAACACGCACAACATACACTTAGTTGGGATTAGGTGACAAACAGGTTATATATATCTGACTGCGGGTTGGTGCGACATTCTCAGCCAGGGCCCAATAATTCATTTTTAGTGAGTGAAAAAGAAAAACTATTTACAGAACAGCGAGGGACAATCTTTAAAATAGGACCTTCTCTTGTGCAACAAACTCCCCTTGTGCAGCGTACAAACCCTGTACCAAGGTTGAGATACTCCATATATGTTTAAAAGAGCTGTCCTAGGCTTAGGAGACAATAGGCTAGGCCGGTTAATTTTAAATGACGTACACATTTGGAATCACGTTTAAGCTGTCTGCGTAGAATATGGAGCGTTAGGTATGATGTGGTTTACTACTACAGCGTACATTATACAAGTGCATGCCAGCTCAGAAAGCCTTTGCTCACTACACTTCTAAACACTGCATGAAATATTGACCTGCACTTAATCCTGCTCGATTCATCTCCTTTCTTTCATCCGAGTGACCCTCTTCTTACCTTCCATCCACTGCACACCTATTTCTGGGAATAGCCCCTCTCAGCCTCATGCCGGCCTGCCTCAATCCTTCTTATTGTAGTTATGCACCTGGCTGATACCTTATTTCATAGATCATAATCTCTCCTCTTTAAAATCCTTTCCCTGGAATCGAATGTTACCTAATCTCCGCCAGCCTATCTATCGCACCAACCATTCGCCTGATACAATGTCGCTTCCACTAATGATCACACCTACCTGATATCAATATATATCACAAAGTAACTGGAGTAAAATTTTGAATTTTTCTTGAGAACATGTGGCTAATCACAATAACCACCAGATCAACCACTATTCCTGGATTCCGGAGTAGCATGCTACTTGCCGTAAAGCACTTTAATGCCTCATTAGGGGTAGTAAGCGCTATATAAATCCAACTACAATTACTTAAACTTGGGACTAATACAAAAACATTTTACCAGTTCTGCTTGAGGACATAAACAGGAAACAAGGCCTCATTGTAAATGTCTACATTTTTCCTTCCTGAACAGTATGCAATACTGATCGTTGCCCGATAACTTTGCGGACATTATTAAACAGAACGCTAACTCTTTTATAATCTTGACAGGAGGCTTTAATCAACATTGTTATTTCAACATGCCTATGATTCATCTGTACAAAATCTACCAGATGCAGCACCTAATAGTCATCCTCCTTCGACATCAAGCAATACGCGAAAGTCCAAGACAACTGACAGGCAAAAACTTATGATGGCTTGGGTTTCAGATCGCTGCTTGGAAAAAGAGAGAACGACAAGCTGGCACAACCAACATTCAGTGCAAGAACTGCAAATATAGCACTTTTATTCACTACTCTCGTTTCCATTTACCAGTTATCGAACCTTTACAAATACAATATTATGAATGGTCTCAGGGTTCATCAATCAAAATCTAAGGTAATGTGCTTTGAGAAATGCAGCCAGCAACAATCATCAATGAAAACTGGTAATGTAATAATTGATAAAGTAAGGAACTACAAGTACCGACGTGTATTATTTGATGAAAAACTGAAGTGGATGCTGCACATCCATTAAAAGAAATGCAAAGTAGAAATAATTACCAAACCCATCAAACGGTTCCCAGGAACTATGAAGGAAGGGTGGTAGCTCAGTCGTATAACGGATTAAATGCAAAAATTATACCATTAGTTATTTAACGACTCGTCTGTTTTCTGTACCAAAATAATTAATCGATATGAACACAATAGTTATGGAAGCCATCAGTACACTGCTTAACCTATGACCCGCGACGTCACAAATTAAACTAAATATATGTGAATGCAACAGGGCAAACACCAAAACACTATAGTGGCTAATCCTGTTAGAGCTAAAAACAAAGAGCTTTAGGAAAAGTAGGAATCGATCTTCAACTACTTATAAAAATAACTGAAGAACAAAAGGTACCACGATTAACTAATATCGTTAGGATGCCAAGAAGTGCATGCAACAGATTAATAAGAAAAATAACCTTGGGAAATAGATGTGAAGAAGACCTATAGCTATCTTTGAAATACAAACATATAGATCTTGTTTTAGATACCTATTTTACTATAAGGCACCCATTCATCAGCTCGAATTTGGAAGGCTCTATAAAAATGAAATTTTTACTATTCAGACTAATTTATATATTCATTTTCCAGTGCGCTGGTAACATTGGAGGCATCATGTGTGGTTATAGGGAAAAAATCAATTGGGCTCAATATCTGTCTTAATCCATAATTATTAATATTACGAAAAAAATATTCACGGGAACTCTACAAAAATCCAAAATGAGGACAGTGGACGAGGCTATAAAGCTTTGGTGTAATACACATCTAATTATTTTATTAGGAAACTAGAAAGTTCATTTTCAAGCATATCATCATCTTAAATAAGCTACTAAGATGTTTTAATGTGTGAATATTTTATCCTGCATCTTAATTACTGACTTGCACTCAATGTATTTTAAAGGGACGTTGATTTTAAATTTAAGTTGAATACTGATTAATACAATACATTGTATTCATTGACTAGTAAAAAATAAATAAAAATAAGAGCAAACGGTAAATATCAATCTTCCAATCTTTAAATATTTGAAAATGTGTCATACTGATCTTTTAGAACAATCCATTAATTATTGCAGTATGTTGTCAATGAACTATTACCATTATAAGTGAAAGTAGAACTTCTAACCTAAACGGATGAAAAGAGTTCAAAAGAAAACAGGGAGTGAGGAAGAGTGAAAAAGGGAGACTTCTCTGAAAGCAAATACCAAAGTAATATCACCTGCAAAAGAGATTCACAGTAAAATAATGTGACAACAGACACAGTAACTAAATGTATATCCCATCATTTCTATACATTGTGCAGAGTGGTACATTTACTAATTATGAAAAACACTTCCGTGAGGCCTACAACTACTTTGTGGCAGGCTAGACACAAATGGTGCGTTTGGGCTGTCCACTAATAACTGCAAAGCAAATCACAAAATATTCCAATGTGACCAACTTTTCTTCCAGATGCCTTGAGGGCAGTCCTGGGTGACTTCACTAGCAAAAGCTGGTGAACAGTCACAAACATGTAGGTTTGTTGGCATCAGCTAAACATCTGCAACACGTTTTCTGCACAAATACATTTACTCCTACCAGGCGACTGTATAAATGTGTTTTTGGAAAACCCGTTGGGGGTCCAGTGGTATAAGCGATATACAAAGGAAATGTTTGCTTGTGAAATAAAGAACAATTGGTGAGTGCAAATCCCATTTTGTATTATACTAGCATAAATCTGCCTTTACTGCTCCTGCATACGGACGTGCAGAGATATAGAGCAGTAACATATAGACTTCATCCTTCTGACAAAATATGAAATGGATTCTGTATACAGAAGTATGTTTAAAGGAGCACATATCTAAGTTCATCTCTAGACAGTCTGCGATTTGGGCCTGTGAAAAAAGAGCTAAACAGCAAGGACATTCTCAGATTCAGATTAGAGGTAGCACACCGCGTAACTTTTCCCTGTGTTCCAAACACCATTCCACAAATATCTGTGTAACTCTCAAATGAAAACCTTTAATATCCTACTCTTGATCTGTTTGATTCTTCTAGATTTGACCTGGATTAAAAAATCCGCACATTGTACCTCTGCTGAAAAGACGCTCACTGTTGTCATTCTGCTGAGACACTTAATAGGAGTATTCACATCACTGAACGAAAAAAGGTAATTTGAGCAAACGGTGCCTGCACACCTATGCTCATTAGCCATGAACCATTTAGGAAATCACCTTCCATTTACCTTGATTTGTCCATCAATCTTGCCTCCTGACAAAACTCTACTTCAATCTCTGTTCACTTGTACTGCTATTCAACTTGGATTTCTCAACATCACCGGTGTATTGCCTTCCTTTTACCCATTATGCTTAATTGAGTTCCTGTATTAGGATCATCTGTACTTAAAATGGAGGAATCGACCCTCTGAGCACAACGGTATAATTCGCTACATGCGATTGAATAGCAATTTGATCCGTTGTTCCTTCAAAAATTGTATCACAATGATCGTTGTCAACTTATACTTTTATCTCGTTGATTCATGAATTAAATTCATATTTATTCAATGTTGATTTTGTAAATTACATAGATCCAGAATCATTTAAACGGATTAGAGATCAAATCCCAATGCATTTTGTGCATATTATGTGCACTTCTTCAGGGGAATCTAGGTTAAACCAAAAATAATAAACAAAATGAATTCCACTCCGTGTACATTACATCATTATAAAGCAGGGTATCGTTATTTCTAACATTATTTAGCAAATTGAGTGATCTAATCAATCAAAAAGAGGTTAAACGAATAAATAACATGTTAGTCTATCATGATTATATGCTTGTGTTTAAACGCATGTGTAAAACAGGGGAGGAATGCGCGTGTTATCAATCGCGTGTGTATTGTCAATAAAGATCCCCTTAGCGCCATGAAACCGCTCGGTGTACGCGCGCTCTAGAAATATTTTAAACTCAACTCAATAGTTGTATGTTAATCACAGATGTGAGTCCGCTTAAATCTGTCCTTCACTGTCCCAAGTGATCTATGTAATTTACAAAATCAACATTAAATAAATATGAATTTAATTCATGAATCAACAAGCTAAATAAAAGTATAAGTTGACAACAAACATTGTGATACAATTTTTGAAGGAACAACGGATCAAATTGCTATTCAATCGCAAGTAGCGAATCATACCGTTGTGCTCAGAGGGTCGATTCCTATGTTTAGGGATCGCCTTCAGCATTGGAAACAGATAACACTCTGTCAGAGAGTGAGTCCGCTGAAGCACGCAACAAAATATCAAACCTCTAGATCAAAGACAGCTTGTGCACAGTCCAAATCACTAGTATTCTTAAAATGGAGACAGATCCAAAGCAAACAATTCTTGAGGGGAACATCCATATGTAGATTCAAAACAACAAGACCAGGGACTCATTGTTCCAAATAAATCTCCCAAATGTCACCTATCTGGAAAATCTCATCAGTACGGATATCCAAAAGCGCAGGCCCAAAAGATTTCTGTGGCGTATAAACTAAACTCAGAAATTGAGTAGTTTGGGCATCTACACTATAGAGGTATGCTCCGATTAAAAATTCTGTAACCCTACCCTTCGGGATCTGGTAACAAGGTCATTCGAAATCATTCATCTTGTATTTTCATTTTTTCATCAGATTTACCTCAGCAGGAATAGTTTTCGTAGAAAGGCAACTGTAACCTACCACCGCCATCACCAGGTGATGTAGGCTTTATGTTTTCAATAGGGTTTATTTTCGTTGCATGGATTCGTATGAATACTCTGCTGGGGTTTATGGGGCCTAAAATGTTACATGAAATGTCCTTTTAAAAAGGATGCCAACTACATGACTGGAACAAAAGGCACTTTACTGGCAACCCAACTCTCTGATTGGGCACACTCTGAACCCTTGTCATTCTATAATTCAGATTCTTTGATCGCACAGCGTGTGCAGTGGCTCCCCACGCCAGCTAATCACCTGAGATAGAACAAACCCTTTCTAAGGCTCAAAGCGGGAATCTAGATCATCAGACGGTACTTCAAATTTTGATAAACCCATCCATTTTGTACATTAGATTTATACAAACCACTGCCATTTCACCCCTCGCCCACATTTTGTATCATGCTACGAGGAAGAAATCCATAACTCATGGTTTAACCATACAGCTTCTCAACAATACTTAAGATATAGATGCAACACAGGGATACAGAGAGAAATATAACAGACTGGGTGACTACCTCGCCTCAGTGCCTACTCTAACCAGGGAACACACTCGGCAACTCTGGGCATTAAGCTTGCCTCATCTCTACAACGGCCCCCCACAGATGCCGGGGATGCCTGGTTTCACCCTGGAGATACCCAGAAAAGGACCATCTCACAGGGAAACCCAGGACGGGTTCCCCAGCGGTCTACAGTGCCAGGACACTCGGGTAGAGCAACAGTGCGCTTTACAAGTATCCCACATTTACATTTACATCTGATGACTTACCCTACAGAGGGATGCAAAACGTGCATGAATGTACTGCACAGCCATTTCAGTACTGCAAAATGACAGTCAAACAGCACCTAGGAATAAAATGTACAGACTGTTGTTCTTCAACATAAAATAGAAGCAAAGGGTCACTCAAGTCACCCACCATTCCACGACAATGACTTAGAGGACCCGCATCTTTACACCAAGGCCCTCATTCTGAGTTGTTGGTTCTTTTCCGACTCCAACTTCTATTTCGGTAGGCTTCACAAGCACAAGTTACAGGTTTTGTAATAATTACCTAATCCCCAGAATTCACTGTGGAAAATGCCAGCTTGTACATTCACATTTTGGAGTTAGTGGCTCCACAATCTGCATGTTAGATCCTATAATAAATGGCTTTACTTGTGCCAGGCTGTAATTATTGCACCCAATAATTACAATGCTGTGGTTATTCTATGTTGCTGGGTGTAATAGTTACTGCTAACCCCACCAGGGCTGGTGCATTCATGAATCAGGAGAGAGGTGTGATTGGACAAGAGAGGCATGGGCAGCAGAGGTGATAGGAATTTGTTTATTTTGCCCCAACAATCTTTCTTTCCATCTCCACACACTGCTTTCACTTCCCTCTTGCAGTGCCTTTGATGGTCCTGCCTACGGGCTCTGGGCAACAATAAAAGCATCCAGAACAGCATGGCATCATGTACAGAGAGCCCCAATTTCACAGAAACTCTATTTTCTAGCACAAGTTTATGCCATTGGAGAAATCCCCCCTCCCCAAAGGAAACCTATTTTGGGTAGACATTGAGGGGCTACATATTAAAAGAGTGTGTTATCAAACATTTACTATGCTCTGGAGTCGATGGTGCGGCACTGATAGTATTACGCCAGGGAATAAGCTAGAGTACCTATCGCTCTCCACCTGAGCATGTCAGAAGAGGTGGGTGAGCTCTGACAGATAAACTACATGACTTCCTACAAACGTGCGGGAGTGCACTAACTAATGCAGTTACGAACTGCCTTTTAAATTTGATAAGCTTTAAACTACTTTCAGAATTGGTCACAGTTTCAAAGGAAATGTGGTGCATTCTGTACTGTAAAGATTAGTGCCTTTCTCATTCCTCTTTCATTTCATAAAGCAGTCTAGTTTTGTCACATTTAAGTAGAAAGAAACATCTTACTGCAAGCGATATAAACTGTTTTCAATTTTTTATATTTGTGATATGATCACAACTCTGAAATACCATTTCACGGAAATATCCCCATGTGTAAGAAAAATATACAGCTCCTGACAAGGGATCATACATTTTGTTCTGAGGCTTATGTGGTTCAACAAGGAACAAACCAAGTCTTTTTATGGGCAAAGTTCCCAAAGGGTATACACTCAGTAATCTAGTGCAACTTCTGCAAGTGCTTGCTTGCACCCGAAGAGAACCACAGCCTTGACCATGATGGCATACCGTGTTTGTAGCAGGCTCACATGCTCTGGAATGACAGAATACTGTTCAAGAGAGTAATGTACGGAGAGATTAGAGCCACACACAAACCCCATAAAACCTACTTCTAGCAGTGTCATCTAAATGGAATCCAGAAGAATGCCCAGCAGCCTTCGAAGTCTTCATATTTTCTCAAAAACCAAAAGAAACTTGAATTGTCTGTCCAGATCAGACATTTACCAGACTTTCTTCTACTGTGAACACTGTCTCTTCTCAAATTAATTTACTTTTGGATCCTCAGGAAATGCACTTGTGTTCAAAGCTATCCTTCATATTGATGCTTTTGAAATATGGGGGCACGGTTTTATCTACAGTCTTAACTCTCTGGAGTTGGTTATAGATATGCCTGTGGTTAAGAAAGCTGATTACAACGGTTCCTCCATTGAGACTTCATTATAGACTCATCTGTGCTTGATGGCCAAGACATGAGAGGCAATGGCTGGTTGCTACTTTTGTGTGTGGACTTTTTCCTGTCTTGTGAGGAAAGAGGTGGGTGCAATCTTGTCTTTTCAAGTGGAGGCTGTGTATCACTAAGGGATGAAAGCACAGGGGTGGTTGTAAATACACACTGGCTACTGTCCTGCGAGGACTTTTGGTTAGCCCGTTCTAGTGAACGGTGTTTCTTAGACGTGGATTTAGACATTGACTGATGTCTTTTCTTCAGGCAAGGAAGGCCAGTGTTCTGAGACACTTTAGCTGACGCTTTATCCTTTACCAAAAGAGAGTGAATCCAATCCTTGGGAGAATTTATGGAATCTTTGTTTGCCCGTTTTAGTGGGGAATCATTCTTAGAAGAAGATAGATAACAGGACCAGTCAGTCCTCTCTGTTGAAGAGTGGCCACTATCCATGGAAAATGGCAAGTGCTGTATGTCCTTCAGGGATGGGATACTGGACTTGGCTGAAAGTATCAATTCCTGGCTGGTCTTCACTGGAGAGTGGTGTAGAACTGAAGATCTACTTCTCGAGCACAAGATTCGCTTTGAAGAACGACTCCTTGATTGCAGCAACTGCCTTCTCAAACGCAGAGACCGACTCCTCGAGCGCAGGGACCGACCCCTCGAGCGCAGGGACCGACTCCTCGAGCGCAGGGACCGACTCCTCGAGCGCAGGGACCGACTCCTCGAGCGCAGGGACCGACTCCTCGAGCGCAGGGTCCGACGCCTCGAGGGCAGGGACCGACTCCTCGAGCGCAGGGTCCGACTCCTCGAGCGCAGGGACCGACTCCTCGAGCGCAGGGACCGACTCCTCGAACGCCAAGACCGACTCCTCGAGCGCAGGGACCGACTCCTCGAACGCCAAGACCGACTCCTCGAACGCCGAGACCAACTCCTCGAACGCCGAGACCGACTCCTCGAACGCCGAGACCGACTCCTCGAACGCCGAGACCGACTCCTCGAACGCCGAGACCAACTCCTCGAACGCCGAGACCGACTCCTCGAACGCCGAGACCGACTCCTCGATCGCCGAGACCGACTCCTCGATCGCCGAGACCGACTCCTCGAACGCCGAGACCGACTCCTCGAATGCCGAGACCGACTCCTCGAATGCCGAGACCGACTCCTCGAATGCCGAGATAAAGCTCTGAAGCAAGGAGAGGGACTCCTCGACCGAGTCAAACAGCTAGAATGCTTACTTGGTGTCAGACGGCTGTGCTTTCTTCGTGGAGAGCTTAATGAAGGTGATCTGCTCCTACTTCTCGAATTGAGACAGTTATCTGCATCTGGCCACAAAATTTGCATCTCCTTTTTGATCTTCTCCATGAAGGAGTCTATATCGTCATCACCCCCACAGGGTAGAGAACAGTGCTCCTGAGCCAAGTTAACATCATGTGTAGTCTCTAGGTCATCCAGCTTTTCTACTTTTGGAGTACATAATACATCCTGACTTTTAAAGCTAAAATTAGCCCAGACAGAGTCCTTCTGTAAAGTGTAGGGTGTGCGTTGAGTAGCACTGAGAGGAGCACAAGGATTCAAGACATCGTTGATGGGAACAGCCTCAGCAGGGCTGGAGGTACTGCGATTACGAATTGGAACCACAAAGGAGGTTCCTTCAGAAGAATAAGGACCACTAACTGATGCTGAAGGTCCACTGGATGGAAAGTCATCTGTCAATTCATCACCCCCACAGGTTTGAGAACAGTGCTCCTGAGCCATGTTAACATCATCTGTAGTTTGTAGGCCATCCAGCTTTTCTACATTTGAAGAACAAAATACATCCTGACTTTTAAAGCTAAAATTAGCCAAGACAGAGTCCTTCTGTAAAGTGACAGACTCAGCAGGGCTGGGGGCACCGTCATTATGAATTGGATCCACAAAGGGGGTTCCTTCAGAAGAATAAGGGCCACTAACTGATGCTGAAGGTCCACTGGATGGAAAGGCATCTGTCAATTCATCACCCCCACAGGGTTGAGAACATTGTTCCTGAGCCATGTTAACATCATGTGTAGTCCGTAGGCAATCCAACTTTTCTACACTTGAAGAACAAAATACATCCTGACTTTTAAAGCTGAAATTAGCCAAGACAGAGTCCTTCTGTAAAGTGTAGGGAGTGCGTTGAGTAGCACTGAGAGGAGCACAAGGATACTGGACATCTTGGATGGGAACAGCTTCAGCAGGGCTGGGGGCACCGCGATTACGAATTGGAACCACAAAGGAGGTTTCTTCAGAAGAATAAGGACCACTAACTGATGCTGAAGGTCCACTGGATGGAAAGGCATTTCTCAATATAAAGGGGGACTGGACCATTACTACTGGTGAGGATGGCCTCAATCTGCCCTCTTGCTGAGGTATTTGAGGATTACAGGACACCTGATAAGATACTGGAGACTCCTGTGGATACACTGGTGGTTTAGGAAGAGCATGTGGATTAGCTAGTTGGCCATGAATTACTACAGGGGACATAGGTGGCATGGGGTGTTGCACTGAGAAACCCTGTGAATGTGCTGGTGGGCTGGAGAACTCATGCATTGGCATAGAGGGCGGTAAGAAGTACCTCTGTTGGAGTGTTCTTGATTCATTGCTCTCCATCGTGGGTATATGGAGTATGGGACGGAACACTGGAAGCCCTGATATGTGCAAGTGTGGTCCATGAGGCCTTAGTTGGGGCACAGAAAGAAATGGAGGGGGAACTGAAAATTTCCTTGGCATTGGCGGAGGTTGCTGAAGCATCTGTAAAGGCAGAAGGGGCGCATACGAGACCACAGAAAAACGTGGTTGGGATTTGGATGCAACAGGAGACATCGGGGGTGGCATAGAGTCCACTGGGAATTGCTCTGGGGGTGCTGGTTCCTTATGCGGCACTGTGAAACTCTGTGGAGTTCTGCAAGGCCAAAGAAAGGCCTGTTGGTGTTCCTTCACGTGATCTTCTTTTGCGGGTTTAGCCTGTGGCGATTCTGGTTTGGGGGTCTCTCCTTTCTGATGTTTAGCCACTGGATTGTCTTTTGAGAGCTCGGCATTTAGAGTCTCTGTTTGTTGGGCTCCTGCCTTTGGCAGTCCTGCTTTTGTGGGCACTGCCTTTGCCCTTTCTGTTTCTGAGGCCTTTGCCTTCTGGACTTTCACCTTAAGATAATCCGATACTGGAACTTCTGCTTTTTGAGTCTTAGTCCTCAGTGTCTCTACTTTCACCTTGTCTTTCTTTAGAATATTTGATTTTAAGAGTTCTGTATTTTGTCTTTCTTTTAGGAATTCTGCTTTCTGGGGCTCTACTTTTGAGAGCCCTACATTAGGAGGCTCTGCTTTTATGGGCCCTTTCTTTGAGGAACCTAGTTTTGAAGGTTCCATTTTGATGGAGCCTTGCTTCTGTTGAATCATGTTCTTCACCTCTCCCCGATCTTGTAGTTGATTCTGCTTTTCCCCATGGCCCCCCCTTCCACTATGAGGTCCAAGTTTCTTGTCACCATTTGATAAATGCAACTTCTTTTTCACAAAGGGTCCTTTCCCTTGCTTCTGGGGTGGCATAGAACTCCCTGGGACTGTACGTGATGGTACTGGCTTATGCGGCACAGGGGGTCTGTAAGGCTGAAAAGATCCCTTCTGGTGCACCAGAGACACTGACTCCAGCTGAGATTTCACTTGTAGGCCTTCCTTCACGTTCACTCCTTTTTCCCCTTGCTTCGGGGGTGGCATACACGGCCCTGTGGGTTTGTAAGGCTGAAAAAAGCCCTGCTGGTGCACCGGAGACACTGATGACAGCTGAGTTTTCACTTGTGGGCCTTCCTTCATGTTAACTCCTTTTGGGAGTTCTGCCTTTAGAAGAGCTGAAGTTGAAACCTTTGATTTTGGATTCTTAGTACTAAGAGTCTCTGCTTTCACCTTCTGTTTCTTTAGAATCTTTGCTTTTGGGAGTTCTGTCTTTGGTGGTTCTACTTTCTGGAAAACTGCTTTTGGAGACTCTACTTTTGAGAGCCCTGTTGCAGGAGGTTCTGCTTTCATGGGATCTCTTTTTGCCAAACTTAGCTTTGAAAGCTCTTCCTGCTTTTGTAGTTGATGCTGCTCCTTCCCATTGTTCTCCCCTTCATCTTTTGATGGTTTGGACTCCTTTGTTTTCACACAGTGTCCTTCCCGTTGCACACAGTTTACTTTAACCAGTTGGCGAGTGTCTTTTCCTGGACATGGTTTCCGGTTTTCCAACAAACTCCCTCTATCAGTACCAAAGCCTCCTCTTCCAGTTGCACAGCTTCCTCTCTTGGGCATGCAGTCTCCTCTCCCTGGTCCATATTCTCCCCTTCCTGATATTCCATCCCCTCGTCCAAACCCAATGACATTTTGTGGAAGGAACCAATTTATATCCATAGGTCCACAGTTTCCTTGCTTCGGCCCAATGTCTCCTTGGTTGGGACCCCAGTTTCCTTGGTTGGAACCCCAGTTTCCTTGGCCGGGACCCCAATTTCCTCGGCTAGTGCCAAAGTCTCCTCGGCCAGAGCCAAAGTTTCCAGGACCAAAGTTTCCTCCGCCAGGGCCAAAGTTTCCTCCGCCAGGGCCAAAGTTTCCTCCGCCAGGGCCAAAGTTTCCTCCGCCAGGGCCAAAGTTCCCTCCGCCAGGGCCAAAGTTTACTCCGTCAGGGCCACAGTTGCCTCCGCCAGGACCAAAGTTCCCTCCGCCAGGGCCAAAGTTTCCTCCGCCAGGGCCAAAGTTCCCTCCGCCAGGGCCAAAGTTTCCTCCGCCAGTTTCCGGATTGCCGTATCCTCCGGGTCTGTGCCCCCAGTCTCTTCCCCGGGTCATGTGCTCTCCTCGCCCGGTGCCTTGGGGGTGCCAGTCAGGTCCTTGGCCGCCCCGCCCGGGCACACAGTCGCTGGGATTGAAGCCTCCCTGTGCTCCAGGGATGCAGTTGCCTGGTCTTGGATCCTGGGCTCCTCCCCAAGGGCCACTGTTCCCCATGGTGGGCCCACAGACCCCTGGGCCGGGCACGTGGCCCCCGGGCCCTGTCACGTGGCCTCCGGGCCCTGTCACGTGGCCTCCGGGCCCGAACATGCGTAGCTCCCGGCCAGGCCCCTGCTCCTCGACGCTGGGGCGGTGCAGCTGCCGCTCCCACGCCCTTTCCGCCCCGAGGTCACCTCGCCCAGGCCGCCAGCCCCGTCCCTCACCCCTTCCGAGTCAGCAGGAGTGACGCCCCACACCGGCACCGGCCACAAGCCCGAGCCCTGAGGTGCCTCCGGTCGGATCCGAGCCACTTCCAGCTCCAGCAGCCTCCAAGAACCGAAGGCAGCGAGGGGCCAATCGGAAGAGGCGCTCTCACTGATGGACATGCAGAGGAGCCAGTAGAGGAAGGGCTTGTATCGCGCCTACTCGATCAAGCATACGATTGGACAAACGCCCCTCGACCCGGAAGACATAGGGGGTCTGCGCTCCGGAAGTCATGAGCCAGCCGCCTGCGGGCCGCTGATCGGCATCACGGGGCCTGGGCTCTCCGGGGGCCGCAGCGAGCTGCACCGGCGGACCGGGCCTCACCGTGGGTGGGACCGGGACCGGAGGCAGCGACCGTCTGTGAGCGGGAACCCCGGCGGCCTCCTAGACGCGCATCTGAAGTAAAATAAAATGTCAGCGGGGGCCACAGACATAGAGATAGGACTAAAGGCCCTGTCAGGGCCCATGACGTCACTGGGCTTCTGTTTACAATCATATTCTATTCTTTAGGGTTTCCCAACGTCGTAAATATGTATTTTTTTAAAATAAAAAATGATTGCGCGAACTTCTATGCCTGTACTGTTTTTTTGTGATTTGTTTTTATTTTACTTTTTTAACTATCCCGATTGTATGTGTAACATGTAAGTATATAAATCCTCTTATGTAACGTACTTGGTTCTATTGTAAAGCGCTCTGACTGCTTTGGGTAAAGTCTGCGCTATATAAAAATGCCATAAATAAAGCGCCTGGCTGCCCATCAGGGCCTCCCAGCGCCAACAGCTGAAGGAGCGGATGCTATTTCCTTGGTACTTTGAACAATTGCAGACTAGTGTTATGGTTCTAGTTGTTAAATATGGCAGTCAGTTCCTATTGGTTGCTAGGCGCGCGGACAGCTGTCATTGTCTAGCGTGTATATAACTGACGTCATGGTGACATTCCCGACTTCACACCGTGACTCTGTGCAGTCACCGCTCATCAGACAAGCTCTTTCGACTTCATGAATAAAGATTCTTAAATTAATTTCTTTCTTCTGGAATTCCTTCACTTTCATTCCACAACATATGGCGACGAGGGCGGGATACGATTAAATTAATGAGCTTGTGGATGGGTCATCTTTCGGCAGCGTGTTCATTTCTTCGAGGCAAGTGACGAGATTCATTCTTTTTTTGAGTAAAGATTTCATTCTAATTTCTTCTTCGTTAATTTTTTTTGGGCATGCTTTGAAGTGGAAAAAACTTCTTCCCGCATGAGGCAGTTTTCGACAAAAGTACATTGTGTGGCAACATTCGCACTCGTCAAGCTGTTCAAGATAATTTTCAGGCAAGTCCAGAGCGCTTGTTCGTTTCAACAGAACCTTCATCTGTTTTATTGGCTTTTTCTTTGAATTTCTGTGTTCGCAGCGTGTGAGGCAAATCAGGTGAAGTGCGTCGAAGCTCCAGTCACAGTTGACTATTACGTCAGTGCAACTGTCACCTGTCAACCGACTCAGCTGTGCGGCAACCATTTACGCTGCTCAAATGTCATTATGTCTATTACGTAGGTAACGCGACGCCATTTTGGGGGCTTAATTCACATTGAAAGGCACAGCCTCGCCATTACGCTCACAGGATATTCAAGGTACTGCCAGAAAAATTGCATTTATTTGTAGTTTAAGGCGAAATATAGTGAAATTAATATTCCGTTTCACTTACTGACAAGAAAGTTATAAGTTCATCCGTGTAGGTAAAATTTATATGGGGCGCTGCCAGTAAGAGAAAACGCTCGTGTCATTTAGTTATTTACCAGAAGAATTATTGATTATTTCATTCATTTGTAAAATCAGAAGTTGTTGTTGTTTCTGGAACTAAAATATGAGAAATATTTTGTAAAGCTGTTAAATGTGTTTCACTATATGATCACATGCAAATGCAGGTTAGGTCAATCGATTTTCCATTGAACAATCATTGTTAGTCTGTCTACATTGTTAAGTAAAAGCCATTTTGATTTTAGCAGTTAGGTCTGTCAGCAACAGGTTTAGTGATCTATGGTCACTATTTCATCGCTTAGTAGAACAGAAGGTAAACTTTTATATTTTGTTTAGCTTATAAGTTAATACGGTCATATCTCCTCATTTTGTGTAAATAACGCTTATTATCTAAAGTACACTGTCAAATTGTAATTGCACATTTCTTCCTGTTAATTCAAAGTGAGTACTCTTCAACTGTAAAGACCTGTTCAAGTATTCTATTCTGTTTAAATTCCATTATCAGTCACAATTGATATCAGAATTAAAAGAGAGGCAGGGGAAGTAAGTCAAGACATGTCCAGCGAAAGTATTTTCAATGCTCCAGCACACTTTCTCGAAGTTCCAGGTAAACCAGTTACTAAATGGAAGATATGGTACAAGGCTTTCGAAAATTATTTGATTGCGATTAATGGCAAGAAATTTGATGCTGAACGTAAAAAAGCTATTCTTTATGGACTCTTAGGAATTGCGGGCCAGGAAATTTTTGAAAGCTTACCAGAGTATGAACCTGTTCCGGGACAGTTCATTCCCCTTGATGAATTTCAGGAGGCAGTGAAAAGATTGGAAAAACAATTTGACGAAGAAGAGAACATTATGGTGGGCAGACATTGTTTTGCTTTAAGAAAACAATTAGAATCAGAAAATGTAGAGGAGTATATTGGGAGTTTATGGGTGTTAGCCACTAAGTGTGCTTTTGGTGACATGGCAGATATGTACATTCGCGACCAATTTGTGTTTAATTGTTTTGAGCGTAAAATTCAGGAGCGATTACTGGCCTGTAAAAAACCTACATTGTCTGAAGTAGTAGATATTGCTAAAGGCATCGAAAGGTCACTTGAAGGCAGGAAATAACTAGCAAAGGTAAATGAAGAATCTTGTTCTAGTGTGTCTTATGTAAACGACAGAAAGCGAAGAGAATATAGTAACGAAAAATCCTGCAGTTCTAACTATAATTCAAATTCTTCCCCTATCATATGTTTCAGATGTGGTTCCCTTAACCATAAAGCTGATTCCATAAGTTGTCCTGCAAGTAAGAAAAGATGTACTAGCTGCCTAAAGGTAGGACATTTCGCAAGTGTTTGTGGAAAATCTGACCAAAAGTACAATGGAAGAACAAACATTAATCTAGTAGATGATTTTGATGAGAATATGTGCTCCAACATTGTTGTATAGTTTATTCCATGGTGTTAGATGAGGGTTCATTTCTCGCTATTCTCTCCCATCAGATACTAGTTACAATATATATCTACATGTAGGTAAGTTTATTAAAGATTCTGTCTGATATAGTGCAGAACATGTTTCATGTAGAAAATAGCAAGACATACCAACAGGTTGGGCAGAGTATAGTACAGCAAATCTGAAGAACGCATAAGTAGTTGAAAACATGAATGGTGTTAAATCATTAATTTTGTCCATTAGACTAACATATTCATTTCAAACATAGATGGTTCTATACGGGGCTGAGAAAGAATATTTGTGGAAATGGAAACCGGACTACAGGTCAAATGATGCTTCCGTTTGAAATCATCTTGCACGTGGATCAAGAAGTTGATGTTCATAAGGAAGGCTACGCTGTAGACAAGATCTTCTTATGCGAGTGTGCTGCACCAAAGATGCTCGTATTGCCCTGAAACCCCTCCATATATCCTCCAGAATCTAAGAACTTTTTGGTAGAACACAGAGCTCCTCTTGGACATTATTTCACTGGTTGTGGCTCCTACGCCACTACTCAAAGACAGATACGCTAAACATTTGTCTATGGTTATAATGTAAGGGAGGGATAGGCCTGTCAGTCTTCCACTTATAGATTTAATTAGATCTTCTCAACCTAACCAGGCAGTTTAGTATAACATAGTTTTAGGGTTCATACCTTTAGGAACCTCCTTACCAAGCCTAGCTGAATAGTACCTGAGGGATTTTATATTAACACTTACTTATTGCCATTTATTGTTTAGTTTTTCTTAGGTGCTAATAGGGGTTTAAGGGACTTACCATGTTTTCTATAAACTCATTTCAACTGTTGCATTTAAGAGTAGTAATTTGTGTAATTATTTCTCCTATAAAAAGGGAGATGTTATGGTTCTAGTTGTTAAATATGGCAGTCAGTTCCTATTGGTTGCTAGGCGCGCGGACAGCTGTCATTGTCTAGCCTGTATATAACTGACGTCATGGTGACATTCCCGACTTCACACCGTGACTCTGTGCAGTCACCGCTCATCAGACAAGCTCTTTCGACTTCATGAATAAAGATTCTTAAATTCATTTCTTTCTTCTGGAATTCCTTCACTTTCATTCCACAACAACTAGTACAGCAAAGAGATCTCGGTTCGTAAGGGGCGAGGAATTCCTGAATCAGTCTAGAGCCCTTTTGGTACATCACTTGAGCCATGCACAATGTCTTCAAATGAATTCTTTTATTCACTGGCAACCAGTGCAGAATAGCTAGCGCCTGAGAGATGGAATGATATCTAGGCATTTTCAGCAATAGATGCGCTGCAGTGTTTTAGATAATTTGTGGTTTTTTAATGATCGCATAGAGGCTACCCAAGTACAAAGAGTTTCATTAGTCTACTCGGGGTATGACTAATTCCCGCACCACCATCCTTCTCACGTATTCTGGTAGCAATCTCTGTATTTTTATCAAGGTCCTCAGCAAGCCAAATCAGTTGTAAGCTTATTTGCTCGATTTACTATTGACAACAACCACTTAAATGGAAGTCTGCACAAATAATTCCCATCCGTAAGAAAACCAATGGAGGACCTGTCCAACTACCGTCCAATTTCTCTTCTACCACTCCTGAGTAAGATATTGTAAAAGCATATTAATAAACATCTCTCTGACCATGTCGAATCTAACAGATGCCTTGACCCATCTCAGTCTTGGTTTAGGCCAATGTACAGTACGGAGTTCAGCATTGATTGCTGTTACAGACTGTTTAAGGCACTCCCTTGACAACAGACAAGCAGTTCTGCTAGTGCTGCTGGATTTGTCAGCAGCTTTTGACACAGTCTCTCATCACATTCTGCTCAGAAGACTCAAAGAAATTGGAATTCAAGGACAAGCCTTTCTGTGGATTTCGAACTTTCTCACCCACCAAAGTCAAACTATCAATCTTGGCCCTTTCTGATCAGATACCATGGAACTGACCAAAGGAGTACATCAGGGATCCTGCCTCAGTCCCACAGTGTTCAACATTTATGTTGCCTTTTAGCTGGATTACGTAGAAAGCTGGGCTTCACACCAATTTCGTATGCTGATGACACCCAGCTATTACTGTAATTTGACAAAAATTCTCATAATATTCAGACTGCCTTCCCGGAAGGCATGACTGCCATCACGATCTGGATGAGGAATAATTTACTACAGCTCAATGCCGTGAAAACGGAGATCTTGCTATTCGGAGATGCGCCTCTGCTCTGGTCCCCAGAATAGTGACCATCTGTTCTCAGTGACACCCCGGTAACCGTGGTTAAGAACCGTGGCGTACGTTTGGCCCTGAAACTTATAATGAAAGAGCAGTTACAGCTGCAGTGGGCTCATGTTTCCACATGTTAAGCCTCCTACGCAGGGTATTTCCATTACTCCCCTTAACCCAATGGAAAACATTCATCCAGGCACTGGTGATAACCTGCCTGGACTACTGTAATGCTCTCCTGATTTCAGCATGTGAGTCCTCCCTAAGTAGACTTCAAGTAGTTCAAAACACAACGGCTTGCCTTGTTTCAAACTCTCCTGCCAGAACAGCTGCTCTCCCTCTTTTACAACGGTTACACTGGCTTCCAGTACGCAAACAGGTCAAATTTAAGATCTGCTGCATTGTGCACAAAGCACTAAATGGTAAAGGTCCTGACTGTCTAGCATTAAAACATATGCAATATCAGCCACCCAGACCTCTACGCTAAGGAGCTACATTTTTGCTCCTCATCCCGCGTTTTAAAAAATCCTGCTTGGGTGGGAAGGCATTCTTCCACCTAGCCCCCTCTTACTGGAATCAGCTCCCTATTCATCTTCGGAAAAGCCCAGATTACCTTTTTCTATGTAGAAGGCTCCTTGAAACGGAACTTTTCTAATTAACCTCTTCTCAGCTGCCTTTGTCTGTAGTACCTCCGTAAGCCAGAGATACCCCTTTGGGGGTGTTTTGGACGCTTTACAAGTAAAATAAATTAAAATAAAATATGCACTTTCTACCTGCGACTCTCAAAACAAGCATTTGCAATGCAATAGGTCTCGCAGTTACACAAGTTTAAGCTATTGGCATTGTAAAGGGCAATGCCTTTTATTTATGTTTTTAAAACGAAAACAAAAATAAAAGGCATTGTTATTTGCAATGTCAATAGCTCAAACTCGCATAAATGCGAGACCTATTGCACTGCAAATGCTTGTTCTTAGGACTTCTGCCCTGAGCCTATCTGTGAGTGAGGGAACGAAGCAAGGCACTTACATACCTGTGGGCGTGAGGATGGCACATAGGCTTCTGGAAGGGAACATGGCACAATGTTTTAGACCTTTTGTGCGCACACCATAGGTCCTGTGCAGCCCTGGACTTTAAATCAAGCACGTCGTCCATAGAACTGCCTGCTCCACACACACATTTACGCTTGCAGCGGACATGGCGGAGTTCTGGATGGTGCAAGCTTGTTCTCCGTCCCTGTTTAGCTGGCGCATGCGCACTTCCACCCAGCAACAGACGTGCATGTCTCCAACTCGTGCCTCACGTTTAACTTGTGGTGATTAATAGAGACGAAGGAACACGCCGGGTGAGCTGCAGGCAGTCACATTCCTGCATGTGCGGACTGGGAGGCTCAGAATACTGTCAGCTGCGGCCTCACAGGGGTGCATGGTGGATGCAGGGAGCGGAATGACAGTGCGCAGGGGACAAGAGTGCCCTTTACTAACAGTGGATGCCTTCGGATTGGACGCCGTCTTCCAACAAGCAGGCACGAAGGATTCACTCTGGGAGCACTGGGGCAATATCGTGGCCGAGCTAAAGCAATTTCCTACTATTAATTTAGTGACAAATTAGAATAAAAGGTGGATATGTGCACGATTTAGTTTCGTTATTACACGGTGTACTGTACTATGTTATTAGCGGTCACGTGACTGGTACAATCTTAGTCTACTAACTAAATGCAGGTTGCACCTGATGCAAAGTACCGACCGCGGCTGCTCGGTCCCACTGCTTTTCTCGTGCACTGGAAGGGCAGCACACTTGACAAACTGTCCCCGGAGCAGTAATTTCTCTCACCTCCAGACGCACGCACTCGCAGATGGTGCCTGGGCAGAGCCACCCCCATACGGGGCACCGGGCAGCAGTACTCCTTGCACGTGGTGTCTGGGCAGCTCTCCTGGTGGCACCTTAGAGACAGCTGCAACTAGCCGCTAATAAGTGTAAATGCTTTGACGTTCCTAGTATTCAACATAATGTTACCCTCTTTTCACAGACCGCATGGGATTCAGATCTTTGAAAAACATTGATGGAGGTTCATTCAGAAATGGCTCAGAGTGAAAAATAGCACAGAAAAGGACAGGCAATAGAATGGCACAGAAAATAAATATGTACAACAAAAACACTGCTCAATTAGTTTTAGAGGGTGCAGGTGGGGTGGGGTGGCGTGGTTAGGGTAGCTCATCCTTCCAGGCATGGGAAACGTCCGGCAGATGAAAAACAAGCACATAGTAAACTAACTCTCGTATGGGCTGTGAATTGCAGCAAATCATCTCAAACAAACTGTCAGTATAAATTCAATATATACTTCATTTAACATGCACTCTATGACAGAGGCATTCGTGTTACCCATTCACTCATCCGCACAACTCACTCACTGACTGGTTTTATCCCTAAGGTGCACGCCTTGCTCATGCCCTGGTGCACATGGACAATGGAAGATGAGTAGCCTGCATTGCTACACGCCAGCTCCCTAGCCTTCCAGAAACCAATCACATCTGTCCTATAGCGTTCAACTTGCAGCAGAGAAGGCGTCTAAGATGCGGACCAGGGACTTAGGAGTCATCCAGGATTCATACTGGAACCTCTCAAACCCAGCTCTGTAACTGCTCTAACAGACCGCTGGGAACGAACCAGCTGTAGCAATAGGCACAAATCACACTGCTTGTGTGCGGTGTACACTTTGCATACCAGGCCAGACCATGTAAGCCACTCTGATCCAAAATGCAAAGCACGGCACGGGCTCCGTTACCAATCATAAACAGAATAAACAGTGACATGGACAGGCTGTTCCCGTGCACGCCAGCCTCCCTTAGAAATGCAGCCGCCGCATTAGTGTACAGTGACACAGCATCCTGCTCCGAGCCCATGCGCCAGGGCCTCCCATGGCCCCCACCATCTCCCGAGGCCCCTCACCTTGACGGCGTTGCAGAAGACCCCTTCCTCTCAGAAGCAGCCCCCCGCCGCAGCACCACAGCCACATCCCGGCATGGCTCAAGAGGACCTGCGCTCGCCCACCGTGCCAACCGCTGCCAGGCTTGCCTTCAGACTGAGCGCCTCACCTGTCCGCGAGGAACGGCGGGAGGGAGCAAGGCTGCTACCAAGCCGGCCAGGCCAACACAGGCTTCATTCACTGCGCTCGCAATCGGACCAGAGGACACACTGGCCTGTCTGATCGCAGGTCATGCGCTCCCTAGCATCAGACGCAGTAAAAACAACCTGCACCACTGCTGTGGCTCTTGGCGCCCTCAGCCCCGTGGGCTTCAAGGCACCGTACTAACACACCCCGTGAGCTGCCCTGCTCAGACCACTCTACCTGGAAGGCCCTCATGGCCTCTGTGCAGTCCTCAGCCAGGCTGGTGCTTGCAGGGTCAGCAGCACCTTATATCACCCCGCGTCCTGCAGGTCCAACACTCCATGTTCCTTCACATCACTCACTTCTTGCTCGGGTGCAAGCAGGCCTCGGAACAAGACAGGCGGATCAGACACAATGTGCATGTAACAGGCAAGAAGCACACAAGATGTCAGCGGTTCTTTCATTTAGTTGCTTCCCTGTGAAATGGATACAAAAAAGAACAAGCCTGTGAGTGGTTCACGCGCACGCGCCACAGCGAGACAATTATGTGGTTTCAATTATCACGCCAGTGTCTGGGCACAATAATTGAAACAACATGGCAGCGGTGCGCGTAATAAGACACCAATAGGCCATGGGCGGAGCAATGCGCCCGCCTTTGGCCAATTGCGTGCTGTCTTTGATAAAAAGACGCACGCAAAGGCCAATAACGTGGGACAAAAGGAAAAGCACACGCACAAGCGTGTGCGATTCCTAGGTCTGCTTTCAAACCCCCTACAAAAGGTCTCTTGCTGCGCACTGCAACGCTAGGCGCGAGACCTAAAAAGGGACATGTTTTTGTTTTAGAAGAAAGCGTCAGGACCGCCTGGGCAAATCCTGGATGTCTGGCCACTCTGCTCATGTTTCTCCTTTACATCACATAATAGAGCACTAACTGTAGGAAAGTAGGATCCGCTTTCATAGTTACCCCCACTTTTTGCCTGGTGTTAAGCTGTTTCTGACTAGTCTGACTGGGATACTGCTAATCCGGACTCCAGTCTCTGTGCTTTCTCCCCTAAATTGGTTATGGTGAGCACTTGGATACGTCCCAAATTGGCTACGGGTATTTTGACTTTCCTTTCCCTTCTTTCCACGTAAATCTTCCCGCAGGGGCATTTTAATGCACAAATGACATTAGCAGTGTCACATGCACTGGAATGTTTTAATCCGATTGTGCTGCCCTTGGTGGGATGAATAAATCGGTTGCCAACCATGACGTTGTTGCAATTCACACAGTTCATGCATTTTGCATAAAATGCCCCTGCGGAAAGATTTACATTGGATGAACGGAAAGGAAAGTCAAATTACCTGTATGAGACATGTGCAACAAAAATGAGAAATCCACTGTTGCAACTCATTGGATGGAAGCCAGGCATAACATAGCGCAATTACACTTCACCATAATAGAGGCGAAAAAACCTCAACAGGACAATGACCTCCAAAAAGCGCTAGCTAGCTCTGAATTTTATTGGACCAAAAAATTGCAATCTTTACAGCCGTTAGGGATGAATGATAGAATTGAATATAATTGTTTTTTGTTATTCTGCCATTTTTATGTATTTTGATTGATCTGCTTCAGACAGTTATACTTTTTGATAAGTAAATGGTGATTCATATAATTCTGCACAGGCCGATTTCCAGAATTTTTAATTTCAACTTCATTACACCTCAGTCTTTATGTATTTAGATCGATATAATTTGGTTAGTTATATGTTTGAATTATAGAGGGTGATTCATCATTAGAGCACTCTGCGATATCCAATCCTTCGTAGTGTCAGAGAACGGTGTCTTTCTGGCTTTTCAACTTCAACTTTATTGCACCTCAAGTTCCAGCACTGTTTCTTTAAGACGCCATCACAACGTTAAAATGTGCACGTTATACTGCCTCACCTATCCACTGTTCGGTGTTAGGTTGAACACGGGAGAAATTCCGGTAGGTCTCCGCATCGGATTTCGAGCACTGTGTCCGTTTGTTTTGTCTCACTTTTAACCCGCAGTAGTATTGAAATATGGTAGAACATTTTCCGTGTCCATTACACCGCACGCGTATTTTTTACGATTGGGGCATACCATCGAGGAACTGGTATTCTCAGTTCAACCAGCTGGCACTTGCAACCGGGGCTCCCACTGCGGGTGTTTTTAGCTCATGTTCACCTATGAACCGACACCGTGTTTCACTAAGTTCCGTTAAACTTTAAACAAGATATGCATGCACATCACGATTCACTTTTGCATAATCAATTATTTTAATCGAAATACCATGCATACATAATAACGTTGATGACTTGTTTCATTTGATTTATGTTTTGCAATTTTGTATATCGTTCTTTTAACCACTGATGCGTTTTCATCGTGATCAATTGCAACAAACTTTTTTGGTCCCTTTAGCTCGGACTAGTGGCATGGCAGTCTTTCATGTGGTTTCGTATTGAGCACACGGTTTCGCTTTGCACTGAGCACAATTGATATACTGATAAGGTATTACTATGGACTGTATGATGAACCGCCTCCTGTTTTTCTTGTATTTGTAGTGCTTCATTGAATGACCCCTGACAAAGGGTCATGTTCCGACCCGAAATGCATTGGGTTTTTTGAAAATATGATGGATTAAAATACATAATGGATCGAATTATGGATGGACACAATTGATGAATATGCATGCTCTTTAATGCATTGAATGTTCATTAAATCATCCAACCTATGGATTAAATTTGCTTGAAAGAGTTTACATCTTTGAAGAAGTGAATCTGGACCAGTTGATAACACTTGTGTGTTAATGGAATCGTGCTCCCACTAGCAAGAAGGGTTGTCCCTCTTGTACACTTTTAGGATTTACCACATCGACGCCAATGGACAGGGCGTAATGGTGGTTGTAGCACATTGTTGATAGTCACTCTTGAACATTGAGTTCTAATGTCATAATTTAGTGTGCACGTTGACAACATTGTTGTATCCTGGGCATAGGTACACCAGTGGTCCCCCATGGACTGAATCATTTACTGTGACACCCATGGGAGACAACTCAAAGTATGAGTACAGGCCTGCCATTGCAGCCTGTGTAGGCTGATGCCAGCACCACTTATGATGAATATAGGTTGCCCTATATCTGAGGTCACTGCACTTAAAATGTATAAATCTCCCCTAAAGCAGGCCTTTCAATCCTGAAGGCAGGGCGCTCAGTTCTATGTGTGAGGGTGGCCCTGCATGAGTGGGACACCTCTACAACATTCAGAGTCCATTCTTCCGGGTTGTAAGTGCATCAGCCATTACCATAAATAAAGTGGTGATACGCCATTATGCAATGGCTAACTCTAAAATGGCTGTTACGAACCCTGTCAGGTTTTGTATGAATCATACCCATGGATGGTATTAGTTGGCCTAACGGCTAGGGCGGTTAACCTCAAATCTGTGGAACTGGGTTCGAGTCTCGGCAATGACGCTGAACATCCTGTGATTCTGGGCAAATCACTTAATCTCCCCGTGCCTCATAAAAATTAATGTGTCCTCATGTATTGCAACTGGTGCTATGTAAAGTGCTCTGAGCCCCGATTTGGGTCAAGTTCTCGCTATACAAAACTCTATAAAAAATATAGTCCAGTTCAAACAAGTTCAGGGAGCCATTGCCTCTGCTCTGGCGCGAAACTGGACAAAGAACATGGGAGCATCCTCCCCACTGTCAGACCCCTCCCGTGGGAGGGTACCTTGAATCATCCCAACCCTTTCCTTAGGGTACTTAAGGACTTATCTGTGGGTGGGTCCCTAGATTCGTTGTGGGACAAGATGCATATCAAGACCCACTTCATCTTCAACCGTCGGGGCACTCTGTACTTCCCTGGACTATGCTCTGTGCTCCCAGACTGCAAGTGTGAAGCCTCCTGCTGCTCTTGGTCTTGTCATCCTGCAAGTCTGCTGCAACGTCTGTGCTCATGCTCCTTACAGGAACCTTCCAAGGCCTGTGGTCATCCAAGACACCTGAAGGAATCTCCCTTGAAGTGAAGGAGTTAATTCCCTGCATCTGCAGGCACTGCAACAAAGGAGACCGGTCTGCTGATCCTGGGCTCCTACAGACTCCGAAAGGCTCAGCAAAACAGGTGGTGGTTCTTCATATCCCTCGAGGCCTGCCCTATTCTCTCATCAAGCTTGAGGCCAGATTCCACGTAGGAGCCGCAGGAACCGAATCCCTGTGCACCGCGTTGACTTGCTGTTACAATGGCTTGTTGGCTTCCTCCCTCCAGACTCTTCGGGCTCCGAGTAGCCCCAACCACAAGCATTTCTGGGGACCAAGATCTTCGTCTGTACCACATCGCTTGAACCCTGGGCCTGTATCTTTGGTGAGCTGCTCGAGGTCCTCTACTGACTCCAGTGCCTCTGGCCTGTGGGCCCTCTTGAGGGTCTTCTTTGATTTCAGCCGGCTTCCCTGATTGCCTGGGCCTGCTCTGACTCCCTTGATTGTGGTGATTCACCTGGACCTTGCTGGTCCCGACACTGCACCAGTTTCATGTTCCACGTTAGTTGCAGTTGGCAAGGCTTATTGGTGCTCCCGACGGACACCGACCCCTCAGCTCTCAACATCTGATGTGGGACAGCATGTGAATGGCTCCTGGTCTTCCACAGCATCGCCTGGTCCACACAGCTGCAGCTCCAAGGTCACCGTCTGCTCTCCTGCATCACCCGACATCGGTGGGCATTCGTCTTCCGTGCCTCCTGGTCACTTCTGAGTGGCATAGACTCTGTCCCCTCTGCTTGCAGGTACTTCTCATCTTGAATCCACCTTTGGGTTCCACCGCACACTTTCTGCTTCTCGAGCAGCGGCATCTTCCTGAAGTCCTCCATTGAGTTCGACGGCGGTTTCCGATGCCACTTCACACCTATGCACCCGGCTTCCCTGGTGTAGGTATCCTGATACCTAGGGTATCTACGGGTGGGGTGGCTCTCCAACCTTCTGTCTTCCACAAGGTTTCTTCATGGTCCACTGGGAAGGGTCCTTCTTCTTTAAAATTGCAACTGTGGCTTACCCATTGACTTGAATTGAGCACACGGTTGTGTTCCCACTCTGCACACTGCCTCCGTGGGGTTCCTGGGTACTTACCTCGGGTGGTTCCTTGGGGCCCTAGCACTTCTACGTCTTCTGGGTATAGTCTTGAATTGAGTCGTAGTTCCCATACCACTATTTTAGTATATGGTTTGGTCTCCCCTTGGTGACCACTGTGTATTTGTGCTACTTACCTGTTTTATTTGCAAATTATTGTGTGCATTGTGTATATCTCCGGGCAGAAGATATTTGTATGTGTTAGTGAGTGTCTTATAATAAATACATATTTTTATAAATACACTGTGTGGTTCTTTTTCACTTAATCTATATCAATAAGATTACGCTCTGGTAAAACAAGCTGCTTTACATTCCTTCTGGGCTAAACCTGAAGACTGCTCTCCACAGCTACCACTTAGAGAGCTTTTTAAGTTTGTCTAAGACCACCACTAGATTAGTGCAAGGTGCCCACTTACATAAGTGTGCACCGTATACTAAGCCAGCTTCTCACATTAACTGTGTTCAGCGTTTGTACACAATTGTGAGAACTGCTGTACAAATAAGAACTTTTACCTACACTTGTTACCTGACATGCAATCTGTGAGTTTCACACAAAATTGAGTGTCCTCACCTTTTCAAAAAAGAAACCTATCAGCTGCTAAGTGCTGGCCTTTTTTGAATGTTAGGGTCACTTTGCGCTCAGATATTCATAACTTTTTCACACAAAGAGTATCCACACCTAGTTTGCATTTTTCCTCACATGTCGGGGATTTGAAAGATGCCTTGGATTTGTGGATTGCGCTAAAGGCAGTTGAGAAAATAGCCATATTATAACAAAATATTGAGGGTTTTTTTGGGGTGAAAGGTATTGTGCAATACAATGTTTTCTTTGTTTTTCTCTAAAAATGTCAAGAGCAGAAGGTTTGCAGTGCTAAGACCACCACTTACTCAGCTTCCAGCAACAGACAGAGTTGTAAAGAAATCCTTTTTGACTACAGTTTGTGCATTGTTCTAAGTGTTAGTAAATTTTTCATTCTTGTCATTTCTATTGACTTGTCTGTAGAGGAAACAGGCGTGAACCCCATGGGCAAACCAAGAAAACTGGTACACAGTCAAAATATCGAGTTGTAAATATCGACCTACACAAATATCGAGTCAGAAATATCGAAGGTAAAGAATATCGATGTCAAGAATATCGTTGGACAGAATATCGACACTAAGGTAAGTAATATCGATTTTATTTATATCGATTTAAGTAATATCGAAGTCAGTAATATCAATATCAAACATATCGATGTTAGTAATTTCGATGTTACCAATATCGATATTTGTACTATTGTTATGTTTTTTAGTATGTATTTAATATGTATGTGTTATATGTTTTTTGTTAAGTATTTTACTTGTTTTAATTTATATGTGAACTATTTTCATTTATTTATTTAATTTTTTATTTTGAAGGTTTTATATAGCGCGAACAAGATCTTTGCAGATAACAGAGCGCTTTACAGAGGCATATATTTATAATATTATTTTTAAGTCAATTTTATGTTTTAGTACCGGAGTGGGTTGTGGGTTTATAGGGGAATAGGGTGGGAAGTAATTTAATTATATTAAAATATTTATTACTTTTTAGGAAATATAAATTAATGTTAATTCATTTTTGCGTTTAAGTTCTGTAGCGGATAGTAGGTTTATAGGGTAATTGGGTGGGAAGTGTTTTAATTGTAATTAAGTAATGAATTCTTTTTATTTATTAGTATTGATAATTAATGTATTTTTAAATAATTATTAATTGCCAATTAATACATTTAATTGGTAATTAATTGTTTTAATTGGCAATTATTATTTGTAATTGATAATTAATGTATTATTAATTAATTATTAATTGGCAATTAATAAATGTAATTGGTAATTAATTGTTTTAATTGATAATTAATATTTGTAATTGATAATTAATGTATTTTTATTAATTATTAATTGACAATTAATACATGTAATTGATAATTAATTGTTTTAATTGGTAATTAATATTTGTATTTGGTAATTAATTAATTTATTTGGTAATTAATGTTTGTAATTGGTAGTTAATGTTTGTAATTAGTTAATGTTTGTAATTTGAAATTAAATTATTAATGTATAATTAATTTTTGTAATTGTTAATGACTTTATTTAATTGGTAATTAAATAAATTTTTATGGGAAATTATTGGTCAATAATTTATAATTAATGTGTTATAAAAAGTAATTTTTTGTATACAAATAATTATATTGTTTAATGTTTTTTAATTGGTAATCAATTATTAATAATATATTTTTTGTTTTTTTACAGTATTTTATTGCCTAATATTTATTATTTGGTAACTATTATTTATTTATTGATATTTATTGTAAATTTCTTGTTAATGATTTATTATAACATATTTGTTTGTAAATAATAATGGGTAATTTTTACCCCTACACTATCCAGCGCTTTCCCTACTGTTTAACTCTCTGGAGTTGGAATAGTAATTTTTACCCCTACGCTATCCAACATTTTCCCTACTGTTGCACTCTATGGAGTGGGAGTAGTAATTTTTACCCCTACGCTATCCAACGCTTTCCCTACTGTTGCACTCTCTGGAGTTGGAATAGTAATTTTTACCCCTATGCTATCCAGTGCTTTCCCTACTGTTTCACTCTCTAGAGTTGAATAGTAATTTGTACTCCTGCGCTATCCAGCGCTTTCCCTACTGTTTTACTCTCTGGAGTTTGAATAGTAATGTTTACCCCTACGCTATCCAATGCTTTCCCTACTGTTTCACTCTCTGGAGTTGGAATAGTAATTTTAACCCTACGCTAGCCAGCGCTTTCCCTACTGTTTCACTCTCTGGATTTGGAATAGTAATTTTTACCCCTACACTATCCAGCGCTTTCCCTACTGTTTAACTCTCTGGAGTTGGAATAGTAATTTTTACCCCTACGCTATCCAACATTTTCCCTACTGTTGCACTCTATGGAGTGGGAGTAGTAATTTTTACCCCTGCGCTATCCAACGCTTTCCCTACTGTTGCACTCTCTGGATTGGGAATAGTAATTTTTACCCACTTGCTATCCAACGCTTTCCCTACTGTTGCACTCTCTGGAGTTGGAATAGTAATTTTTACCCCTATGCTATCCAGTGCTTTCCCTACTGTATCACTCTCTGGAGTTGGAATAGTAATTTTTACCCCTACGCTATCCAGGGCTTTCCGTACTATTTCACTCTCTGGAGTTGGAATAGTAATTTTTACCCCTACGCTATCCAGCGCTTTCCCTACTGTTTCACTCTCTAGAGTTGGAATAGTAATTTGTACTCCTGCGCTATCCAGCGCTTTCCCTACTGTTTTACTCTCTGGAGTTTGAATAGTAATGTTTACCCCTACGCTATCCAATGCTTTCCCTACTGTTTCACTCTCTGGAGTTGGAATAGTAATTTTAACCCTACGATATCCAGCACTTTCCCTACTGTTTCACTCTCTGGATTTGGAATAGTAATTTTTACCCCTATGCTATCCAACGCATTCCCTACTTTTGCACTCACTGGAGTTGGAATAGTAATTTTTACCACTACACTATCCAACGCTTTCCCTACTGTTGCACTCTCTGGAGTGGGAATAGTAATTTTTACTCCTACGCTATCCAGCGCTTTCCCTATTGTTTCACTCTCTGGAGTTGGAATAGTAATTTTTACCCCTACACTGTCCAGCGCTTTCCCTACTGTTTCACTCTCTGGAGTTGGAATAGTAATTTTTACCCCTACGCTATCCAACGCTTTCCCTACTGTTGCACTCTCTGGAGTGGGAATAGTAATTTTTACCCCTACGCTATCCAACACTTTATCTACTGTTGCACTCTTTGGAGTTGGAATAGTAATTTTTACCCCTATGCTATCCAATGTTTTCTTTACTGTTTCACTCTCTGGAGTGGTAATAGTTATTTTTATTTTTATGCTATACAATGTTTTCCCTAATTTTGTATTTTCTGGAGTGGGAATAGTAATTTTACGTTTTACGCTATCCAATGTTTTTAATACTGTAGTATTTTTGGACTTTAAATAGTAGTTTTATTTATTATTTAGAATGAATTTAGATAATGTATTATGTTATTAATTCAAAAAATATTGAAAGTATATTACATTTTTTTCATTTATTAAAAATAATTATTAAAGTTTTTATGTCATTATTTTATGTGTGGAGATCTATTTGTAATTTATATTAATTTTAAACAATTTATAAATAATTGAAGTAATTATTAAAATGTATTATTAAGTAAATATATAATATATATTTTACATATGTGTTTATTTAGTGTTATATTATTATATATCTATTATTTATTAATTTTAAACATTACTAAATATTTTTAACAATGTTTATTTTATTTATAAGTATTATTTACTTTATTTTACACATTATATTTTAACAGATATATAATGATATTTTTAATTACGATATTATTAACATCGATATTTTTGTTTCGATATTTTTGTACTTACCATGTTGTAGATAGGATGTCGATATACTTGCCTTCGATATTCCAGCGTCGGTGTTTCTGTAGGTCGATATTTTGTCTGTTGAAATTCTGTCATAGATTCAAGAAAACTATATATGTCTGAAAAGTAGAATACAGAATTCAGCACAGGGTAATTTACAGAAATAACTTTTGTTTTTCTTAAACAAACCAATTGTTGAATTCAAAACCATGAAAAGTAGGAAAATATAGAAGTATGTAATATGTTTATCTGTAATTGTTTGGCTCAAAGGATAATTAAGAAAAGTAATTTCCCATTACGTTCTGCAGACTGTTCTGGTCACAGTAATTTATAGTGTTTGCTGGTTGTTCAAAAACACGCAATACCAAATCCAACAGTTGAACTGTGGGATATAATGATTATTTACAATGTACCAACTTAAACACTGTGCTTCTGTTGATTTGGTAACATCTAATAAATAAAAATGTATGCAAGAAATTTGATTACTATGTGGAGGTGATTGACCACCCAACCCAAGGAATAAATACAACCCACCACAATGCTAAATTGACCAGAGCTCAACCCCTGGTAGCTATGGCACAGAGCAAAAAAGGCATAACTTAGGTAGATGTGTGAAGTGTTTATGCAGTAACAAAGCAATAATAAAGTCAAAATGCAAAACAACAAAAACCCCAAACAAAATTTAAAAAATAGAGTAAAATGTAATAAACAAAATTACACCAAATAAATCTAATAAGGAGAACCGGAGACAATGCACATTTTAAAAAGGTTAAGTAGAAGTAGCACTAAAATGTGCAAAGCTCTAAAGATAGTTAATTGTCACAGTAGACTTGGACCTAGGGACTATTTGAGGCTGACCACGATGGAGCATGGGTTGGATACACTAACCAAGTTCGTCTTGGTCAAAGATTTTGCCTTCTGTGGACCATGGTATGATTATGGCAGAGAATATTCCATCTCTGCTGTAATCAAACTTCTCCAGCAGCCTGATGGAGTAAAAGCTGTTGAAGATTAGGCTATATGCCTGCCCACTGAATTTAGGTGGGCAGACATATAGCCACTTTTTATATGCCTGTTACCGCCAGGAAAAACCTGGTGGTAAAGGACACTGAAAAGTGCTCAATGCTTTCATAAGGGGAAGAACATTGTTTTTTTCCCAAAAATTAAATCCCGCTAATCGATTTTCTTTTTGAAAAATATAAAATTGTTACTTCACCGTGCAGCTTCATTATGCTTGAAGGAGCCGTCCAGCAAAGTTAAAATGCATTGGAACAAACTGCCGTGACGGCAATTCCTATCAATGCTTCAAATATCTGCCAGGCCGATGGTCATATCAAAATTAATGTTAGGCACCTCTGTCAGGGCGATGGAGTAGTTTACTCTGTGGCCCTGGTGGAGGATGAGCCGGCCGTTTAAATAACAAACAGCACCAAAGTCCTTAAAGTCTCAATCCACCACAGGACTACACTTCTAACGTCCCCCAGGCCTTCAAGGGAGGCACTTAGAGACTCAGAGGGTATCAATCAGAGGCAGAAAGCAAGGAACAGTCCAGGTCCAGCTGACACTGGTCAGCTGGGCATTTCCAGCAAAAATCCTCTTGTAACTTCTTGTATCCCTGTGGCTTGAACAGAAGGTTAGCCTTATGACCCTTGTAGTCCTCTTCTTTGTCCTGCATACAAGAGAGAGCAGGTCCAGTCCTTCATGGCTCCTCGCAGGTCACAGGCCACAAGTCCAGTTCTCGCCTTATGTTCAGGAGGTCTAGGAAGTGTCAGCAGGTGCCACTTTTATGCCTGCCTCAAGCTAGTGGGTATCTCTGACTCTTGAGCACACCCTAACCAATGAGGTGAAAGTCCCAGGGCCAACCCTACCCTCTTTGGCCGTTTTCAATATGGCAAAAGTGTTTGGCTGCACTAAGGGCTCTGAGGTCTGGGGTGTTATGGAGAGTGTACTATGGTAATCATATTATCGTCCTACATCTACCACCCAAATCACGTTTGAGGCTGCCATATACCCACAGTGAAGCCACAGATAGAAGTCTGGTAGGAGAAAAGCAAATTCCTTCAGCAACCATACAGTGGATCAACAAGAAATGTCTTGGTTCATTTCAAAGTGTGCCCCAAGTGTTATATGTGAACCCAGCAGCGCTGTCAAGCAGGATATGACACTAGTGTTAAAAAAGAGGCCCACAGCCCCACCCTGCATATTCAGCGGGCACCAGAAGAGACATCTCTGACTATTGTGTGCTCCTGGAAGGAATTTCATACTCATTCAATGCTAAATTACTGACAGGGAGACTCTGCAGAGCCAATGGAAATTAGACTCCAGGAACTTCAGGCATACTTTTCCAAAATTATGAAAAATTAGACCACCATTGAGTTGGATTTTTAATAACTATTAAAAATAGTTTGTTTTTCTAACTGGTCCCATCCATAAAATACAGTATTAGTATTTTAATCTGTACTCCATTTTTCTGTATTGCTCAGTCTGGCCTGCCAAAGTAAAAATAGCACTTGGGTGCTAGTCACTCTAAAGACATGTCAACATCAAATTTCTACATGTCCTACTTTTAAATACCATGCACCTGGCCTACAGAGGGGTGACTTTTGACAGGGTAAAATTGCAGTTTTTACACTGCTACAGTCAGGCTACAATGGTAGCCTTGTTTGCACTGCCACTGTTGTGGATGTACCAATAGGTGCTGCAGTACACGACTTTCATTTAACTTCCAGGTCCTCTATACATTTTCTACCATATACTAGGGACTTATAGGCAAGTTAAATATATCAGTTAGGAATATGTCAATTTGACCATGTTTAATTGGAGGGAGGAGGGCACTTTACTTGGTTAGTAGGGATAACATGCACAGAGAACAAAAGCCAGCACAAATATAAGGCCCAAGAAAAGACAAAAAAAGTGGATTTCCTACAATGGTTATGAAGGAAACCCATGCATTTCAGAAGTGTGCCAATCATACTGAGTTTATGAATAATGGATATTTAGTTACCTATACTATCATGTGGTTCAGAGGTCATTATGCAAAATGTGTATTTTTGTTGTTGTTGCACATTGACTTACACTTGGAAGCCATAAATAGCGAGAAGCACAATTGCGAGCCTTGCAGCTCTCTGGAAGAGTGACATGTGCCGCTTAGAAGCTCCCTGCAACTGGTGAGAGCCTGCTCCTGTGAGACGGCCGAACAAAGCTTGTCACTGCTCCTGAGAACTGAGTGACAGACTGAGCGGGCTCAGGCCTCAGAGACTGATTGTTAGGACCGAACATGGGAGAGGATGCACGAGCTGCACCTATAGACCTTACCTCAAACTCTGAACCTGAGGGGCACATGGAGAAGGGGTCCCATGAAGGGACAAGAGGAGGGGTATTTGGATTATTTGACAGAGGCCTATTGAACACACACATACTCGCACTGTCCGGCGTTGATATTATTGTGCTCCTGGAAGGGTGGTGGTATTGATTAATTTGTGTGAAGAAATGGGTTGTATTATATGGTGTAGTTGTGAGACCTCACTGTGAACTGCACTACTAGCCCTTCTGAGACCAGTCAGGTCTCGCTTGTCAAACCTTAGCTCAGACCTGGGTATCTGTGTCTTTGAGCAGTCGCGCTTCAATAAAGGAACAAGTGTAAACCATTTATAACAACACCAGGACAACTGAAGAAGAAAGGAGACTCTCAAGAAATACAACACCAATTTATAAAAATAGCTTATATTTGTTTGAATTTATGGATGAAAAAGATCCACTAGAGGGTTCCAGAGATATTGACTTTCAAGGGAAAAATAAATCAATACTTTTCACCCAACTGCAAACAAGCATCAGTAAATTCATCGAGTTTAACACTTAGAAGCTTTTTCAAAATAAAGTTATTTCAAATATGGATGCAGTAACTTGGAAGTACTTTGGGCAACCAACTCTGGCAGGAAGCCAGTGAAGGGAACCAGCAAGGTCCGAAGAAACAGTTACTTTGGTCAGAAAAGTAGTCTTCCGTTCCAGTCTCAGTCATCCCTTGCCATTGTCTTCTATGAAGTGGTCCTAATGCAAGGGGTACAGAATACAGAAGATGCTGTACAGTCAACGCGGTCTTCCTGAGACACTCCTCTGGTTCACAATCCTGGTGGGGCGACCTTGGCCACAGGAGGCAACGTCCCTTGTAGTCCTTTTTGGTCCAGCAAAAGTCCAGTTGCCACTGGACTTTTGTTGACCAGCCACACCGAAACTAGCGGTTCCCTTATTTTTACAATAAATTTCCTTCTTGGTGACCAAAGTTTACTCCGATTACTCTTTCAGGTCCAGCAGACTGGGGAGTAGCTTTGGAGAGTTTGGCCTCAGTCTACTGGGCTGTGCTTTGATGAGGAGCGAAAATCCGGTAGTCTGGGTTACAAACACGTCGAGACAGGCTTCCTGAGCTTTTGTGGCCCTGTGCTGCGAACAGGAAGTCAGCCGTCATGACTCTTGAAGTCTGTGCTTCTGGCTGGGCTCGGAGGATGACTTCTTCGTGTGCAGGACACCACAGGCACAGTCCTATCTTCGCTAGCCCAAGGAGCAGCTGGTGCAGTCCAGCTTCAACACAGCCTCTTCTTTGCCTGTTCCAGGTTCAGTAGGGCAGTCCTTCTTCAGTCCTTTTCTCCAGTCCAAGCAAGATCACAGTTCTGGTGCCAGGGGTGCCCCTTGTATGCCCAGAAAGTGCTCTTAGGGGAGGTTGCGGTCACTAGCCATTGGGCTACTTGGTTCCCTTCCACTTTATTATCAAAGTGTACACCTAAAGTCTCAAACATGTGTTTGTAAAGATGCACCGTAGGCGCATAAAGATGCTCCCGCAGCGCAGGAGCTCGTTCAAGGCTGCAGCAGCACAAGGCATTTTATTGCGGGGCACCGGAGACCACAACTACTATCGCCCTTAGCACCAGGAGGCGCCGCATCATCCTCTATGCACCAGAGGCGCATAAAGACGCTCTCTGGCTCCCGTGGCGCGGGACGTATGCAGGCGTGCTGGGGGCGCACCCAGGCCAGGGGCGGGCCAATGATGAGCCATTTACCATCATTGTTTCAGGTAAATGAACTCTTTCTTAGTGCGCTTTTGTTCTTTGCAGACTCTGACGTCTGGTGTGTCACGAGTATGGTCCTGATTTAAGTTTCTCCTTTTATCTCTTTAGACCCTTGGTTATGTCAAAGAACGCCGATTAATCAGGCTTGACACTGCATTCATTAATTTACCAGTAAGTGGCATTCTGCCTCTTCATCGAATTTTTACCTAGAATTCCCTCTATTGATGCCGCATCCTGTTTTTTCAGGTGCTGTTTTTAACGCTCTCACACGCAAGGAGCCTACGTGCCCTCCAACTGTTGCAGCCTCCCGTCTGAGGCCGCTCATGGTCATTTACAGACGGATGTATGACGTTACAACGCAGGCTATTACAACGCCTGCCTTTACAACGCGGTTTTTACATCGCAATCCATTACAACGCATAGCGCTTTGGGGTGCTGGATAGTGAATAGTTTAATTTACTATTCCAACTCCAGTCCCCGTGGACACTAGGGAAGGTGTTGGATAGTAAATTAAACTTATTCCCTGTCCTAGAGCGCCCCCCAGCGCAATGCGTTGTAATGGTTTGCGTTGTAATGACCGAGTTGGAATGGTAGTGTGTTGTAAAAGTTTCGTTGTAAAGGTTGTTCACCTTACAGACTCTTAGATTTACTAATGTATAACAACATTATGATTAGTACGTTTGCATTCTCCTAGGACATGCTTAATGCTCTTCCCTAGATCGCTCCCCTCTCCCACCCCCCACATTTCTGTCCTGAGGAAGACCCCGGCGTAAGGGATACAACAACCTATGGATCTTTTGGGGTCGAAACATCAACACTTTAAATTCAAGCCAGCTTCAACAACAGAGATTGTGTACTGTGCGACTGCTTTGAACCACGACTGCATAACATTTTGATACTAATTGTGAGTGATAGGCTCGAAGAATGAGCCCCCATCTTTGTAAATGATGTACTGTTTTTGATGCACACTATCTCCTATATTCACTATCCAACCCTCACCTCAAGCACAATCACCCTACCCCGTCCTTGCTTTTCCCTCCCATTAAGGAACACTTTTGTATGCAATGACATGTAAATATTAACACCAACAGTTTAATGCCCAGTGTGAATTAAACACTGTGAGCTGTAAATACATTCTGTCCTAGTTTTGATTTCTCTGTTGTGTTCTTTATTTATGTGATTTCCATGTAAATATATTGTTTTCTGGGACCACTATTCCCATGTACTGTACCATATCCAGGTCCCAGAGACTTATCTTGGGTTTACCCTTCTTAGGTAACTGATTGATTAATAGAGCAGCCGTTCCCAGGTTGGCTTGCCAGTAGCCCTTCAAAGGCTGCTTCTCATTTGAAACTCGCCTTTTGGGCCAACACCCCATGTGGCTTTCTGCCAGGAGGAGGTAAAACCTCCTCCAGTGGCAGGCATCTATTGTTACCCTTCCTGGGAGTTGTTTGTACATCTCTCCAGGAGGACAGACGGCTGTCTGGAAGGACAGTCTTAGTGTGCAATCCTACAAGGGCACTGGAAACCTTGAACAACCAAAGTGTCAACTTTCTAAAGTTTCACTTTGCCTATCAGTGACATTACATTTGAATTAACCATTAAATCGGATTTAACACACTGCTTTTTTGATACCTTGAAGTTCCCATCTCTGTAATTCCACTTCGAAGTTAGCTGGGCGGAAGTGTCAGCCTGTAACTCTGTACGTGCCAATGGAGCTACCAACAACCCTTAGAATTAAACTTAGGGTTTTTGCTGTCAGAGCCTGTAAAATATAGATTCTGCCTTGTAATATAATGCACCCTGCCTTACAACACAAGAGGTCTGCTGTAGGGGTGACATATATATTACAGAGGGAGGTTTGGGCTTTGCTATTGCATGAAATGGCAAAGTCGAGTTAGCAGTTTAAAACAGCGCTGCCAGCCAGCAGTGGCAGGCTGGGAGTCATGGGGTTGTCTTAGTACACTTGTGGTGGCACAACTAATGCTGCATTCCTCCAGAGACACTTTAACTTACAAGCCCTAGAAACCCCTGCTACCATATACTGGAGTCTTACAGGTAGGTCAAGTTATACCAAACGGGGCTAAGCCAATTAAACATGCACCTTTTTAAGGGTCAGAGCACAGGCACAGAATCCTGATCAGCAGGGCTCAGGGCATTTCAGTCATTACACCAATACCCTAGCAGCCAAAATGGGGTCAGAAAGTGGGGGTATACCTGCATAGAGCTTGTTTCCTCACAATGAGCCTCAGTATCCAACACACTAACCTCCCCTAGAGGCCTGTGGCTGGTCACCTCACTACAACTGAGAGTCAAGCCTGAAAAGGGTTGTGTTCGGCCAGCCTTGCAGAGCCATAGTAAGACAAGCAACAGGTCAGCAATGGCAAAAGAACTTGACTCTCATAGTTGTGGCCTGGTACTCCCTTGGGCTTCCTGGTCCTGAGTCTGACAACAGGGGGCAAGCAGTGTGCGGTCCTACAAAACCCAGCGTCAAGCCACTATGGCAGTACAATAGGTCCAACCTTGTTACTGTAAGAACTACACAGCCACATGTCAGGTTCAAGGTTGAAGGGAGTAGACCTTGAAATCCTGTCCTTCGATCAGCTGGGGGATCTTTGTTTGGATAAAGAGCGGAGGGGTTCCAGAAGCAAGGATGAGGAGATTCTTGTGGGTTTTGTGAAACCCATTTAGAAACACTGAAGGGGAGAGTAAACACTGAAGTATGTTTTGGGGAGGGTACTTTGACACAAACCCAGGAAGTACGTATTGTAGATTCCAACTCTCTGAGCCCCATAGTTCAGTTTTCTCCTAGAGACACCATTTGTATTTTTAAACATTGCTTACTAGAAGTTCCCAAAAACAGTCACCGCCACCAGTTGCTATGGTTCAATTGACACCGACTCCAGGAATGACCCCTCGGGAGGCTCAAGTATAGTAGAGACCATGAGTTTGCAATTGGCACTCCAGAAAGTGAAGACTGAAGAAGAGAAGACCAGGGGGTTTGAGGGAGAAAAGTTAAGAAAAGGTCACCAGGAACAATCATACAGGGTGAGGGAGAGAGAGGAAGAACGGTCCCGGGCAAAGAAAATGAGGAAGCAGGAAAGATAAGACAAAGAAAATGAGAGAGAATTGGAGAGGGGAAAGTCAGCTTTTGAGATGGAGAAGCTTAGGATGGAAGCAGAGGCAGCTGCCCTTTGGAAAAGTGATTCACTCCAAACTCTTCTGGTGTACTTGCCAAGGTTCCAAAAGAAGTTATACACATATGTGGTAAAATAAGATATTTTGGGTTGGTTTCTGAGTTTTATGATTGCTTGTTAGACTCAGGCTTTGAATGATGTGTCTGAGGCCGCAACACTGATGAGTCAGTTGCTTCCTGGAAAAGACAGCAGTCATTGGAAGATGGCGTTCTGTTTTAAAGTTGGATTCATGGAGTGTTGACTGATTTGAATGAGTGGACGAGAGAGTTTCAGGGGCTGTGGCAAGGTAAACCAGTTTAACAGAATAGTGGGTATATTTCCTGCCCAGGTTCACACAGAGTCAGTGGAGAAAATGACACCAATAGGAAAGCTCTGCACAAGGTAACAAGAAGTCGAAGAACATAAAGAATAAGCACTAAAGAGGCTATTTAGCACTTAGAATAACAAACGCTCATGATGTGCAAGACATGCATATTACAACATTAACAATAAAGAGATTGTGGAGGAAAGCATTCAGGATCTCCACGCACAAAGGATGAAACTCCATAAGTTCCTCAACCTCAACTGCTGTCAGAGATACTCACTGCAAATATATTCGTATAGGATATACATGCAAAGGCAAGGTCTGTAGAGCTGATAATCATTGGTAATTTTATAAAGGAAAAATAAAGAAAATATTAGCAGTGGACCAAAAGCCCAAGTTACTACTTGTGTAGCGATATATCTGTGAGAGACATTAGTTAGTGATAGATTCCTTACCTTAGAATATCCCCAGACGTCAGACTGAAGCCGGAAAGTTTTGCTTAGCAGTGCCCTTGCGCGTCAGTAGATGCCGTTGTGCGGCTCCACATCCGTCGCTGGCGTCTTATGCGCCGAGATGACTTCACGGAGACTACTTAGGTGCCACACTTGCGCGCTGACGTCAGTTCTGTACACGACTTTCCGTGCCGAAACGCAGAGCCATGCAAGAAACTGACCATTGGTGCATAAAACTAGGGCTCTGAAAGGGAGGACCTTAACTCTAGTAATCAGTCCGCAGAACGGGGAGGATGGGTGGGGCGGTAAGGAATCTATCACTAACTAATGTCTCTTACAGATATTTATCGTTACACAAGTAGTAACTTGTGCATGTGAAAGAGACACATTAGTGATAGATTCCTTACCTTAGAATAGATACCCCAGCAATACCAACCCCGGTGGTGGGTCTGCGAACAAGATTACACCAAAAAGTCACAGAGCACAGAATGGCAAAAGAAGCCGTTCCTCCAGACTTGACTGTCAAGGCAGTAGTGCTTGGTATACGTGTGCAGCGAGGCCCACGTAGCTGCCTGACGAATGTCCTGCAAGGGAACGCCACGTCCCAAGGCAGTAGTGGCTGCAGTAGCCCTGGTCGAATAGGCACGCAGTCCCACAGGAGGCTCCTTCTTAGCTTACGAGTAACAGGCTTTGATGCACAGATCGACCCACCGCGAGATGGTCCATTTGTGCACGGCCCAACCTTGTTTGGCGCTCACGTAGTCAACAAAGAGCTGATCATCCACCCAGAACTGCTGTGTACGCTGCAGAAAGAATGCGAGCACACGTTTTAGGTCCAGACAGTGGAGCCTCTCCTCTTCCCTTGAAGGATGCGGAGGCGGAAAGAAGGTGGGCAAAGTGATGGTCTTCCCAATGTGGAAGGGTGTGACAACCTTTGGCAAGAAAGAAGGACGGGTCCTTAAAACCACCTTATCCGGATGAACAGAAAGGAAGGGAGGTTTGGAAGAAAGAGCCTGGCGCTCACTCATTCTTCTGGCAGAGGTGATAGCTACCAGGAAAGCTGTTTTCAAGGTGAGAAGACGTAAAGGACAGTTATGAAGGGGCTCAAAAGGAGCACACATCAGAAAAGTCAAGACAAGATTCAAGTCCCACTGAGGCATTATGAAGGGCACAGGTGGGAACGTATGCGTAATGCCTTTAAGGAAACGGTTAACAACCGGGGACTTAAAAAGAGAAGGCTGATCTGGAAGCCGTAGAAAGACAGAGATGGCCGAAAGATAACACTTGATAGTGCCCAAGCAGAGCCCATACTCTTCGAGCCCAGTCCGAAGCCACAAGAATGACTTGGGCCCGGTCGCGCCTGATCTTCTTCAGCACTCTGGGCAGAAGTGGTATAGGCGGAAAGGCGTACAATAGCCCGCAGGTCTACGCTCCACTCGCGACAAAAAGCGTCTCTGAGCGAGCGCCGCCATGGAAATTCCAACGCGCAGAACTGATGACATTGCGCGTTCTCTTCGGTGGCGTATAGATCTAACCAAGGCTCTCCCCACTGCAGAAAGAAACCTTGCGCCACGTCCGAGTTCAGACGCCTTTCATGATCTACCATGCACCGGCGGCTGAGTTCGTCCACCCTGGCGTTCAGAGAACCTGCCAGGTGTTGAACCACCAAGGTAATGCCTTGAAGTTCCAGCCATGTCCAGAGGCACAGAGCCTCCTGACATAGGGTCCACAACCCCACCCCGCCCTGTTTGTTACAATACCACATGGCGGTGGTGTTGTCCGTGAACACCTGCACTACACTTCCCCAGACAGAGAGAAGAATGCCTTCAGTGCAAGCCGGATCACCCGTAGCTCCAGAAGGTTGATATAATAATAATAATAATAATAATAGGGGCATTTATAGAGCGTTGAGTTACGCACACCGGCGTGTCCCCGCGCTGACAGTGGGAGGGGCAGATAAAACAGGGAAAAGCTACCAGGCAGACTATTATCTGGCAAAGAGGAAGGTTTTTAGTTTAGCACGAAACCTCGTTTCTGCTGGTTCCAAGCGAAGGTCTACTGGAAGTTTGTTCCAGTACTTTGTCGCCAAATACCTAAAAGATCTACCTCCCATACGAGCTTTCTTCACCATGGGGATCCTCAGCAGTCCCCCACCCGCAGATCTGAGCGCTCGGGCAGGTTCGTAAGCTTCAATCAGTTTCTGCAGTGGTCGAGGTGCCCTGTCATTCAGAATTCGATGACAGGTGCAAAGAGCCTTGTACTCGACTCTGCTCTTCACAGGGAGCCAATGTAGCTTCTGCAGGGCCACCTTCGAGGGCGCCCTTTTGGGCAGCCTGAGGATCAGGCGTGCTGCCGCATTTTGCAGCACTTGAAGTCGCCCAACAGCTTTCCCCGGTGCCCCCAAGTACAGCAGGTTCGCATAGTCCAGCCTTGCGGTCACCAGAGCATGTACTAGGGTTTTACGGGCCTCCATCGGCAGTAAGTCGAGAACTTTCCTCAGCCTCTTCAAGACCCCAAAACACACGCCTACCACACGGTTGATCTGGGGCCCAAAAGTGAGGCCCGCGTCGAACCCAACTCCTAGATTTTTTGCCTCCTGACAAGGGGTGGGAATTGATCCCAAACAGGGCGGCCACCATGCAGACGACCAAGCAGCAGACCATATGGAGCCGGGTCTCCGCCGGAGACCAGAGGCCTCTGATCTTCACCTCTCCCATGTGGCCTCCCCATCCCAGGAGGGATGCATCTGTCACCACTATGTGCTTCGGTTGGAGAAGGGAGAGGGATCTGCCACTGACCCAATCGCGATTCGTGAGCCACCACTGCAACTGTCGTGCAGCGCCCTCTGAGATCTGGACGTGATCGGACAGGTTGCCCTGATGCTGTGCCCACTGCAACTTCAGGTCCCACTGCAGAGCCCGCATATGCCATCTGGCATGTGTCACCAGCAGGATGCAGGAGGCCATCAGGCCCAGAATCCGGAGGGTCATCCTAACTGAAACTGGGGATAGAGGTTGAAAGTGCGGAATCATAGCCTGAATATCCCGGACTCGCTGCTCGGGATGATAAACCCGAAACAGCGTCGAATCCAGAACCACTCCGATGAAGGGGAGCTTCTGAGAGGGACTCAGGCGCGACTTTGGCACATTGATGGAGAACCCCAGCAAATGCAGGAGGTCTGCTGTAGCCTGGAGGTGGGTGACCACTGCCTGGGGCGAGCCCTCCTTCAACAACCAGTCATCGAGGAAGGGGAAGACTGACACCCCTAACCTGAGCAGATGAGCTGCGACCACCACCAACACCTTTGTGAACACCCGAGGGGCACTGGTAAGGCCGAAGGGGAGCGCAGCAAACTGAAAATGCTCTTGGCCTATCGTGAACCGCAGGTAACGCCGGTGGGCCGGCAGGACAGGGATGTGAAAATAAGCATCCTGCAAGTCCAACACTACCATTCAGTCTCCAGGGTCGAGGGCAGCCAGGACCTGAGCCAGAGTCAGCATCTTGAACTTCTCCTTCCGGAGAAAGCCATTGACGTCCCTGAGGACCAAGATGGGGCGCAGGCCCCCCTTGTACTTTTTGGGGACCAGAAAGTAGTGGGAATAACAACCACTCCCTACATCCTGACCATGAACGTGCTTGATGGCCCTCTTGGCCAGGACGGCCGAGACTTCCTGATGGAGAAGAGCCAAATAATCCCCCCGACATGCGGTGGTACTGAGGTGGCATGGCCGGAGCGGAGGACAGAAAGGGGAGTGCGTAACCTTGGCTGATTATTTGCAGCACCTACTTGTCCGATGTAATTTCCCGCCAGTGGTGGAGATGGTAAGGGATCCTGCCACCCACCGGCGTGGTATGCTCCCTGAAGCTCAGATTAGGAAGGCTTAGAGGCAGAAGTAGCGGAGGTGGAAGTGGACTGACCCGCGCGCTGGTTATCAGACCTGCCCCTGCGGAATCCGCGGCCGCGCTGTGGCTGGTTCTGCAGAGGCTTGCTGGACGAGCGTGCCTGGGTGCCCCTGCCTTGGCCACGAAGGAACAAAACCCAGGCGTGGCAGGGTTCTTTGTGGAAAGACCCAAAGACTTGGCCATGGCACGAGAGCCTTTAAAGCGCTCCAGGGCATTGCCGGCCTTATCGCCAAAGAGGCGGGAGCCATCAAAGGGCATGTCCATGAGCGAGCTCTGGACATCGGGGAGAACCCAGTGGAACCCAGTGGAATGCAACCAGGCGTGGTGCCGCAACGCCACTGTCGTAGAAATTGCTCTGCTCAACGAATCAGCGGTGTCTAAACCACACCGGATGGCAAACTTCGCCGCATCCTTACCCTCTGCAATTGCCTGGGAAAGGACAGCCTGGACCTCTTCAGAACACTGAGGCAAGACCTGAGCTACCGAATCCCACACTGCGTGGGAGTAACGGCCCAACAAGCGGGTGGTGTTAACCGACTGCAACCCCAAGCTGGCTGAGGAAAACAACCTCTTGCCAAATTGGTCTAGCCTTTTAGAGTCACTATAGGGCGCAGCCGTGGGAAAGGCACTCTGCGACGTAGAGGCCTGAATGACCAGGCTCTCAGGCATGGGGTGAGTGGTCAAGAAGGCAGGATCACCAGGCGCCGGGCGATGATGCCTAGCGATGTTTTTATCCACCGGCGCCCCTGTGGCCGGATGCAACCAAGAGCCCAAGAGGACTTCGATGAGGGCCTCATTGAAAGGGAGCAGCAGTTCCGACGACGTAGACGCCGTCTGGAGCACCTCCATAAGGAGGTTGATTTTAAGGGCCACAGTAGGGAGGTCGAGATTGAGAGCGTCCGCAGCCCGCCGCAGCACCATAGTGTAGGAAGCACCCTCCTCCATAGTAGGTGTAGGAGAGGTAAACCTCGGGTCAGAAGACACATCAAGTTTGCCCGCATCTTCGAGGTCGTCCACCCAATCCTGCTCGGAGTCATACTGCCAGGCAAGGGGGTCCTCTGAGGCGTACCAGTCCTCGTCCAGCTCCGGTGTAGACGGAGCCGGTCACGCCGGCAGGGCCGGAGCCGGAGAGGGGACAAGCGGCGTCCCCTCTTGTGTGAGAGCTGTATTATATATGTATAGTGATGTAAATAGACTGTATATATTTCTATGTTTTGACTGTATTTTTTTGACCTATTAATGATAAAAAAATAATAAATAGAGATATGCTTTTCAAATAAATTTACTGTGTGGGACAATGCTCATAATGGAGCCCAGGCCAGCTACAGGGATTCAGTTAGGCCCGCTGAACAAGAGTACCTTACATCCTGCTTGCGAAGAGTTGTGGTGTCCTACTTCAATGATGTGTTGCGCAGCTCAGTGGATACGAGGTATGGGTCAGAGATGTGTCTCGCAGCAGTGGTTTGGAGGAGCTGTAAAGCTGCGATGCAATGTCTTGCTTGGTCGTCGAGGAGGCCTTCAACAAGGGAGCTAGCAATGCTACATCCTGTATGGTGTGTGACTCACCAGCTGGTTCCGAAGAAGATGCGGGGTTTGCGATGCGAAGTTGCTGTCGAGAAGCTTGCGATGCAAGGGCCTGCATAGAGGATGTGTTGTGCAGCTGTAGGTTAGAGGAGGCTGTGAGGGCAATGCAAAGCCCTTGCACCTGCAGAGTTCACTCAGGAGTGCCGATGCATCGGTTCTGGTTAGGGTAGCGCTACGCAGCAGAGGAGGTGCATCGGTTCTGCTGGATACACAGAGGGGCTGGCCGAGTACCTCAGGCCTACGTCCAAGGGTCCAGGACTGCGGTGGCACCAGATGCCAGGGTAAAACTCACAGAGGGCAGAGTCCAGGTGCTGGGTTCAAGGTTGTTGAAAGCCTGTTATGTCCCAGAGGCTTTCTAATCAGAAGGCTAGCTAACTAGCCCTTAGAGTCACTCTGGTGTTGTGGACTTAGAGATGCAGCTCCAGTCCTTATCACCCAGGCAAGAGGGCAGCATGTCAGAGCAGCAGTCCTTCAAGCAGCACTTCAGTGTGGCAGTCCTTTCAGCTGCAGAGCAGTCCATCTTCCTGACAGAGTCCACAGGTCCAGAAGTGTTCTGAGGAAATCAGGTATGAGGTCCAATATTTATACCTGGGCCTGTATTAGAGATGTGCCCAGGGGCGCAACAGTGATTTGCGCTCGCTTTGTGCGCCCCGGGGCACTACGGTGTTACAAAAGGGGCCACAGGTGCCTCAGCGGACCCTTCTGTAATACAGATAGCACTGGCGCACATGTTGCACCTGTGCTATCTCAAGAGGCTTTCCCTCATGTGCATGGGGGAGTGGACCCACGCAAATGAGGGAATGTCTTTACCTCTGCACCTATATCGTATTATGGAGGCAGGTGCATAGGTAAAGAAGCTGTCAGAAGAGGCTCTGTCATTACACCAGAAAAAGGTGGCATATTGTCAGTGCGCCCACTAATGGCAGCCCTCTGAAGCGCGTCCTATGGACCCCTGAGACATTCCCTTGCAGATGGGTGCAGTCGCCTGCAAGGGGAGCTCTCTCCCTTCTTTAAAGTGCAGGTGGGTGCCCCCTGCACTGTGAAACACTGAGCATCTTTGAAACAGCCTCTATGTGATTCACTTGAATGCACTTTCCCCGCCGCGCAACATCAGTTTGCGGCTGTCCTGACGGAAGTGCATTCAGCCTAATCGGAGGCATCTTCCCTGTTTGCACATGGTGCACCTGTTTGAAACTGCACCATGGCGCAAACAGGGAAAGTGCACCCTATACGTAATAGGGCCCTTGGTGCCCACATTGAAGTAGAGGAATCTTCTAGATGTTCCCCCTCCCTGAGGTGTTTAGCATCCCCATCATCCCTGTCCTTGCCCCAGCTTGTCTGGGGTCACAAAAGACAAGTGGCTAACCCTTTGTGAAAGTGCTCAGGAAGAGCCTTTGTGATGTGAAAGTGTGATAGGTGACAGCTCCTCCTGCTTGTTAAGTTAGAGTGGCCCATCCTGCCAACATCTATCTTTTCTTCGTCTCACAGTCTGGGAGCAATACACAAAGACCAACTGCAAGCTGCATCTAGTCATGCTGCAGGCACCAAATGGTTAATACAAGAAAATGACAACTTTCTAAAAGTGGCATTTTCCGAGTTGTTACTAAAAATCCAACTTTGTCATTAAAAAAAGCTTTTTATTACAATTCTTTAGACACCAAACTCAATCTTTTAACCTGCCCCCAATGGGAAGTTATAGTTTATTAAAATGTAATAAAGTAAGTCTAATGGTATCCTATGGGAGAGGGGGCTTTGCAGTAGTGAAAAACAAATGTAAGCATTTTTCACTACCAGTGCATGTAAAACTTAAAAGAACATGTCAATTTTTTTTTTTAATACACTGCACCCTGCCCTGTGGCCTGTTCACGGCCTATCCTAAAGGTGGCTTATAGGTATTTAAAAAGGAAGGTGTGGGCATGGCAAGAGGTTTATCTTGCTAGGTCGAAATGGTGGTTTAAAACTGCACTCACAGGCTACAGTGGCAGGCCTGAGGCATGTTTAAAGGGTAAGTGGGTGGCACAATTAGTACAGCAGTCCCACTTGTGGCATTTAAATTTTAGGCCCTTGGCACAGGTAGTACCACTTTACTAGGGACTTACAAGTAAATTAAATAGGTGGAGGCCAGATCTGTCTCTCCAGATATCACTTAGGCCCGTCTGCTTCATCATCGAATGTAGATATACACACGATTTATGGACCGCCGCCGCTCTACTGTTTAACGATGTATCCAGCTTGGGGTCTAGAACAATATTAAAATCGCGGGCCATAATTACAAGGTCTGGGAAACCTAACAAATTTACAAAAATTGTCTTTAAGGGCTCTGGGTCGTCACAGATCGGGCCATAATAACCTATTAATGTAATTAAATTACCCAGCAGTATCATCTTAAGGATGACCCGTCTGCCGCAAGTATCGACTAGTGAGTCAATTATGTGTACCTTGACTTGCTTCTTGATTTTTATCGCCACTCCTCCGCGCAGATCATATGTCAAATCCATTTTAAATTCTAAAAAATCGCCGTACATTCGCTTTTGATCAGATGAGTCTCTTGCAAAATAATTATCTGTGCTGAGGAGTCCCTGAGGTATTGCAGAATTGTTGCCCTTTTCTTTTTAACACATAGGGCCAGATGTAGGTGGCCAATTACCGGTCGGTAACGGCCGAATTCAGCCGTTACCGACCGGTAATTGGATTTTGAGATGTAGGAGCATGCTTTACAGAATCGGTATTTTACCGAATCTGTATTTACAGATTCGGTAAAATTACTGAATCGGTAAATACAGACTCGGTAAAAATACCGAGTCTGTAAAAGCATATGTAGGTAGCACATCTTTGAGTGCCGCAGGCCTTTCAGATTCGGTATTTTACCATCCAATCCAATTGGGTGTTAAAATACCGAATTCAGGTGTGCATGCACATGTGTGCATGCACACCTAGCCATGTGACAGACAGACATGCCCTTAGGGCATGTCTGTGTGCCACATGGCGCACATGCCTATTTTTGGGGTGCCAGAGGGTGTCAAAGTGACACCCCCTGCACCCTTGCTAAAATCGGTATTTACCGATTCTGTAATTTCAGAATCGGTATTGCCCATTGATTCCTATGGGCTTCACAGGAATCAATAGGAAATACCGATTCGGTATTTCCAGATTCGGTAAATACCGAATCTTAAAGATTCGGTATTTACACATCTGGAAATACCTACATCTCCCCCCTTCATATTTACCACTTCTTAAATACCGAATCGGTAAAATTCGGTATTTAAGAAGTGGTAAATAAGAATTACCTACATCGGGTCCTAAATCCATTACCGTTCCAGGATAAAAACTGGAAAACTCTAAATATTTCATATTTTAGGCATACAGGCAAGACCACTGCATTTAGTTTTATAGGATAAACAGCCTGACTAAGGCAAATGAAAAGATGTATTAGGGTTTTTTCCCTATATGCTCCCCACTCAGTACACCCATCCCAACCCCCCTCCCTGTGCCCCACACTGGAGAACCGATCCCAGTATATCCCTGGACTTGATGTTAGTCCAAGGTGCTACGCCCGAAGGCAACCCGCAAACATAACCCTCTATCATACGATATCTGTAGCCGCATAGATTTAATAAGTGACTGACCTCAATTACCCCCTGCGTAGGCTAAAAAGGTTATTTTTCCTCATGGTGAAAAGGGCATTAAAAGGAACTAGAAAAAGACGAGGAAAAAGAAAGACCTCAAAGAATTCTAAATAAACCCCTAAAATGTTAACTGTCTCCCTTTTTTATGCGATCCAGGAAGCATCTTGCTTAGTTCTTACATTATGCATTCTGTTTGTATGCATAACTTTAAAGGATTCAAGAAATTTGAGTTGGGCCACAGCCCCTAATTTTTTGAATTCATCAGGATTTTTCCCCAACTCCGATTGTCTATCTAGAGTGGCTCGGGCAAGGTCAGATATAATTTCGACGGAAAAATCTTTCCCCCTCAACGAATTTAATTTCAGAGCCATTTTCAGAATTTTCTCTTTAAGAGGACTTTTTGGGGCTTGGTTTTATTGGGGTTCCTTCTAAAAGGGTCCCTGTGCACTCTGTGGATGTTTTTACTTAATTCTTCCTCGGTCTCCTCAATCAGTACTGATTCTTTAGTTAATGCAGCGACAAAGGCCCTAAGGTCCTCTCCTTCCCTTTCTTCTGGTACGTTCAAAATACGAAGGTTGTTCCTCCTGGAGTTGTTTTCCAGTTGCTCTAATTTTTCACACACCCCCTGTTCTTCTTTTTTGAGAACCAATATATCAGCTTTTGCAGCACTCAATTAATCTTTTAGCTCCCCTACAGAGTTCTCGAGAGTCTGGGTACTCGTATTTAAGAGATCCATTTTCTTTTCCAGGGACTCATAGAATCACCTGATCTCTCCCTGGTTTAACTCGGATACTGCAAACCCCTTCTTAATTTCTTCTGAGTGGGTATAGAGCATGGCCTCCATGGGCATTGGTGATTTCCCCAAGTTGCCACCCATTTCTATACCGCATTTACTGGACTCAATCTTGCCGCCCTGAAAGGTTGATTTGGAGACCTCCGGTTCAGCTTTTTCGCCATTCATATTTGTGGGAGCCTACTCCTGACTTCTTACAAGGTTTAATGGAGGGGGCCCCCCTTGGCAGCCATTTGTTCTAATATAGGTTGCTCCACTGACCCCTTTCTGAGTTCCTCTGCCTGTTTTGTAATGTCCACCACAGTGGTCTTACCTTGAAATAGGACCTAAGGGAGAGGGTCATTTTCAATTTATGGTCTTCAATTTTCTTTCTCCCCCTTCCTGTTTTAATACTACGGCCCTTTACCTCACACTGCTAAAAGGTGTGTGAAAAAAGTCCTTTGTCTGAATCCTGTGAAGAACCTTGGGTGAGAGGAGGGAAAGCTCCCCCGCCCCACTACTGGCTGCCTTCTCCCTTGTAGAGCCCTCGGGCTGAGGACTTAAACAATTTTGAAAATCCCACCTTGTCCCCTTTACCTTCTTTCGCCACCTCTGGGTTTAAAGAGTCCTCAAAAACCCACTGAGATGTGCATGGGAACTGCCTCAGTACCTTCTGTGGCTCCTCCGTCTTCTCGCAACGGCTGCTCTGTCCCCCTGCTTCCAGGGCTGAACATACAGGATGTGTGCTGCCGCTGCCCACATTGCACCGGAGGAGACCGCGCGCTGCTGTTCTGCTGCTCCTCCTCAGCTCCAGGGCGGGCGCCTCCCGGCGGGTGTTCTCAGCGAAAGCAGCCGATTCCACAGACACAACTCAGCACATAACCAACAAAGGAAAATGATACAATATAATTATACGGGGTATTAAGTTTGCTACGCACGATACACGGTTCTGGTAGGCAAGTCTGTTACTTCAAGGCGGTGAAGACGAGGGCGCCTCCGGCGGGCAAGCGACCGACTCAGACAGCAGCCGCCATGTTCTCCCCCAGCAGCCACAAGATCCCTGGACTATTCATTCTGGCCTCCAGCTGGGCGCCTCCTATTACAACAAGACATATGGCCATAGATCTAGAATAGATTACTTTTTGGTCAGTTGCAGCCTGAGAGAGGTAATCCAGGACATCGAGTACCTGAGGGCCCATTTGTCTGATCACTCGGCGGTGTATAAGGACCTGGACCTAAAAAATAGGAAGGTAGGGAGAGTCTGGACCGGATACTGCACCAGGATACGGATGAAATGAATCATCTGCGTCTTGAGACGAAGGAGTTCTTAAGCCATAACACTGGGACGGCCTCCACTCCGATAGTTTGGAACACCTTGAAGGCGTATCTAAGGGGTAAAATTACCAGCAGACTATGCTTTAGAAATATGCAGTATAGAGAGGAGGTGGCCCAAATAGAAACAAAAATGAAGATCTCAGAGGCTGGCTTGTGGTGTACTGGGGAAGAGGAGACGAGGCAGGGTGACGCAGATAAACTGAAGAAACTGAAGGAAGTGCTAGATACTATCTTACAGACGAGGGTTACAAAGCGCTGGGAGGCAAGCAAGTTGGCTCATTTTAAGTATGGGGAGGGGGCAGGGAGATTGTTGGCCTGGAAAGAAAAAGCAGATAGGATACTTAACTCGAAAAGGGAAATAGAGGATACTGCTAGCAAGGCCAAATTAACTACCGACTCAGAAACAGAGGGAGCTTTTTTTGACTTTTTTCAGAAGTTATACACGGAATATAGTGAAGTTAACAAGGATGAAGTAGAGGAATGGCTGAGCTCGAACATACTTACACCTCACGATACACCACAACAGCATCACCTAGAACAGGAAATCACTCAGGAAGAGGTGATGAGAGTTGTACTTTTGAGCAAAGGTGGGAAAGCTGCAGGGCCAGATGGATTACCAACAGAGCTATATAAAAATCATGGGGATGTTTTAATTCCGGCTAGGACCCTGATGTTTAACGAGATTTTTAGTTCTGGTGCACAATTACCTGGTTCATAAATACTAAAGCCAGGGGGAAACCCTGCCAACTGTGAGTCATACAGACCAATAGCACTGCTTAATGCGGACTATAAGATCTTTGCTAAAGTGCTAGCAGATAGGCTGGGCGCAGTGGATCTGCTGCACTGTGACCAGAATGGGTTCGTCAAGGGTACAAATCTGTATGAACTTACATACAACCTCATTGGTGTAATAGATCTTGCCTCAACATACTCACTCCCCCAAACAGTTATGACCCTAGATACCACTAAGGCTTTTGATAGAGTCAACTGGGTGTACTTGGCGGTCCTGCTAGAAAAATACAACAGAGGCGAACATTTCGTAGTCATCCAGTGGATCTATCAAGATCCATCAGCGAAACTGTTGGTTAATGGCAACTTAACTAAACCTTTTAACATAACCAGGGGTACCAGACAGGGCTGCCCTCTATTCCTCTCCTTTTTAATCTCTATATTGAGCCTTTTGCTCAGAAGCTCAGAGACAAGGTGAACATCCCAACTTTTAGGTATGAAGGGTGGGAAAGAAAAGTGGCCCTTATGCCGACAATATATTGGTTTTCACCTCGGATCTCTCCGCCGCCCTGCCAGCTGTCGTACAACATGCAGAGGAGTTCGGGATGGTGTCAGGGTATGAGGTAAACTCAGGAAAAACAGAGATTATGACATGGAATCTAGAGGAGAATGAACACTGGATTAAAAAAGAGATGATATACCTCGGGGTGAAATTAGTTCAATAGGTAGACAAAATTACAGAAGCCAACATGTTGACCGTCACAAGGGAATGTTCGCGGTTAATGAAGAGCTGGGTCCACCTCCCCCTGTCAATTTTTGAGAGGGTGAACTTGGTTAAAATGATATTGCCTAGGATCGCATTCTTTTTTATCAAATCCCTCTACATTTTGGCAAGCCTTCCCTCGATAAACTTCAGTAGGACATTAACTCCTTAATTTGGGCCTATAGAGGGACTAGAATTGCTTGGAAGTAGTTGTGACGAAGAAGGGAGAAGGGGGGATTATCCCTCCCGGACTTGCAGTACTATGCGTGGGCTTTCCAACTGACCCACTCCAGAATGCTTGTAAAATCCCCAGATTCCTCAGGGGTGGGGTCAATGTTTTCAGCCATGTTGAACGGGGTCAATTTAGGCAAGGATGGTTTTATGTTTAAGTATGGAGACCCTACGTTCTTAAAAAGATAAGACTCAAATGCTACAGGCCATGGCTAGAATACGGGCAAGCATCAGACGGCTGACGGGTCTTAGTTACTTCTCTAGACTCGCCTCCCTCTGGGGCTCCCCCGGAACACCGGACCTTCTAAAACATAAGCTAGCGCAGCCACTAAGAAATGCTGGGCTCAGCGTATGGGGGACCTTGCTCAGGAAGGCATGATTCAACCTTGAGGTGTGGTGCAGTGGCCAGGGCAGCGGACTTCGGAGCACAGGTTTCACGGTTCGATCCCCGGCGGCAGCTCAGCTCAGCACCATGTGACTCTGGGCAATAGCTCACTTAATTTCCACGAGGGCCCTCAGCGCCGTGAGACCCATAAGGGTGAGTAGTTCGCGCTTTACAAATACAGATTTACATTTTACGTTTACAACCTTGCTCAATGCTACGCAGCACTCTGGAGGGGGAAATCTCCAAATTTAAGTATATCCAACTGAGAAGTTCAGCCCAAAACCTGAAGTTTTGGTATAGGTAACCTCTTAGAAGAACACTTGGTGGCGAAACTTCCAAGGAAGAAAGAGGTACCTACATGGTACTGGTAAATCGAAGAAGCAATAGATGGGGACTTCAAACTGGCAGAAGCTCTGTGGGGTGTTTGCCTGCTGGGAGTGCAATGGCAACAACTCTGGCAAGTTGAGCACTTTGTTCCATATTGTCAAGCCAGCCTGGTTAAGGAGAAATCATCTCTTTTCAATTCACAGGGCCTACTTAACTCCACAAAGGGTGTCAAAGATGACAACAGGGCCTCCCGTAGGATGCATGAAATGTGGCCTGGAGAGGGCATCAGCTGTTCACATGTTCCAGAAATGTCCGGCTATTCTCGAATTCTGGGAGAAGGTTGGTAATACCATCTCAAATATCCTAGGGCTGAAAGTCATGGTAAACCTCTCTATGATTATCTTTGGAATCTCTGGTGAAATCACTGGTTCTTTTTTACGCCATACTTTTAGCAAGAAGGGAAAATTGCTGTAGGTGGGTGGAATGCTCCCCCCTCCCCCAGGCTTGCTGACTGGCTAGAATCCGTAATTTTAACATCCAAGCAAGATCTGAGGGGAACTCATCCATCCAAGAGGAAGAAGGCCCTTTGGAACTTTCTATTGAGATGGATGGATAAAGAGGCGGGAGAAAATCGATTAGGGTCTCACAATTTCGACAAACCTGCCCTATGATTATACCTCTCTGGATCTCTCTTGCCTGCATTGGGCCCCTCCGTTTCTGTTTCCTTCTAGCAGCTGCCGGTTTATACTGGACCAAATCTAAGAGTGACCGTAGCCGTTTGGGACAGTACCCTCCTGTACGTAGGTGTATCCACAGGGTGAGGCTTCCTACACCTGCTTCCAGGGCTTCTTGGGTACAGACGTTTGGAGTGGTTATTGTGGCCAGAGGTGAATGAGGACAAAGAAATTTTTTTTTTAAAAAGTTAATTAAATAGACCAATTGGGCGTAAGCCAATTTGACCATGTTTTGAGGAAAAAGCACAAGCACTTTAGCACTGAATAGCAATGGTAAAGTGTGCAAATTCCAAAAGGCCAACAAAAACGGGTTCAGAAAACATGAGGGTGCAGGCAAAAAGTTTGGGGATGACCCTGCAAAAAGGGCCAAGTCCAACAGATACTATGTATTGGGTGGGATAAATACCACCTATTCTGAGTTTCTGGGGAATAACATGCAGATTTTAACGTTTAATACACCAAAATCTGCATGATACTGTAAATACTGTATCTGTTCTCCTGCTAAATTTTCGGCAGGTGTGACCAGCCGAAATGGAACAAAGGTTGAGGTTATTTAATGCATCCGATAATTATCGGATGTTTTAAATAACACCCAAGGAGAAGTGTGGCTCACCGATTAGAGCGGCAGACCCTGAGGCAGAGGTCTGGCCCGGGACCAGGGTTCAATTCCCGACGCGGCAGGATCTTGGGCTCAATGTCCACTGACTCGATAATTCTCGCCTAGGTGCCTACTCTAATCATGGGTCCCACTCTGCAACTCTGGGCAATAGCTTGCTTAATCTCCACAATGGCCCGAAAGCGCTAGGATGCCTGGCCTCACCTTGGAGGTGCCCAGTAAGGGGGCATCTCACAGGGAAAGCCAGGAAGGGTTCCACAGCGGTAAACAGCGCCAAGATACCTTTCAGGTGATAGTGCGCTTTACAAGTATACACACATTTACATTGACATTTACTCATAATTCCAACCCCTGCGCAAACAGGGGTGGGAAATTAACAACCTGCTCACAATTAGGCCCACAGTGTGGTTCTGTAGAACCTGTCCTACCTGTCAGATGACTGGTAAGCCAGGGGGTATGACTAAAGCACCAGCAGTGCCTCTACCCTTTGTAGGTGTTCCATTTGAGTGGGAATAGATGTTGTTGGTCCATTCTAATCTATCTTGGCATCAGGCAACAAGTATGTCTTGGTGTATCATGCCACTGGTATCCAGAGGGATACCCATGAAGCACACAAATGTAAAGGTAGTAGCTAGGGCTCTTAGACGGATCATTTCTAGGGTTCGAATTCCAAAGAAATTATTATCCGACAAGGGAACAAACTTCATCTCATACATGAGAGAAATCTGGGAGCAAGCTGTTGTAATGTACTGTTTCTTCATGGCATACCATCCACAAACCAATGGGTTAGTGGAGCTGTTGAACACAACTTTAAAGAGCATGATAGAAACTCTGGAAGAAGTGGGATGATCTCCTGCCATGCCTAACATGAGATTCCACAGAAGGCAGTCGGGTTAGCCCATTTAAACGTATGTTTTGCCACCTAGGACGGGGCCACTCACCGTGGTAGAAGGATGGGTAGGAGCTTAGGAATCAGCACAGAAAGTGGTAATTGACTGTGACTGACATCTGTAAGTTGAAGCACAATACATGGCTCACTCAACAGAAATCCTTCAGGCTATTCAAGCGCAGAAAATGGAATGGTATGACCAGAAGACGACGCTGACTGGGTGCCCGGTAGGTCAGGAGGTGTTTGTGCTGAAGTCTTTTAGTTCTAGAGCTTTAAAAGACAAATGGTGTGGGCCCTATAGAGTAGTGCAGAAAGTATCTGATGTTAACTACTTGATAGACACATGTGCAATAAGGAAACCCAGATGGGTGCTCCATGTGAATCGGCTTAAGCCTTACCCCTGGATGGTGTACACAGTTAACATCACGGCCATGTCGGAAGAAGTCGAAGAAGACAGCAAGCTCTTTGTAACTTCTTTCATAGTGACTGGGACGATGTAACTGTGGAAGAAGTATCCCTAGCCCTTCAGTTATTGCCTGATCAGCAGAGAAGGGGAAGTTTGTCCAACACTTCTCCATGACTCCTGGGTTAACACCTGTGTGTGTCCATATGATAAATACAGGAGATAGTCTTCCTGTTAAGAGAAAAACGTAGCACATGTGGCCAAGATGTTGGACTTGGCAGAGACTGAGCCTCTTGTAGCCCTTGGGCCAGCCCAGTGGTGCTGGTATCAAAGCAACATACTAAGAACTTGCGGTCCAGTGTGGACAAACACTGCCTCAATGAAGTGACCAAGATGGATGCACACACCAATTACCAGAGCTGTTGAGTTTGTGGACCGGCGGTGTTTTGCCTGGTATTTGAGCACATTTGATCTGACCAGTGGTTATTATTAGATCGCTTTAACTCCAAGGATTAAAGGGGAAGACCGCATTTTCTAAACTCGAGGGCCTATTCCAGCTTAGGGTAATGGCCTTCGGGTTCTAGTTAAAGAATTCTCCTGCTTCTTTTTAACACCTGCTGAACCACATTCTAGCAGGGTTGGATGAGTTCTGTGTGCCTTACCCAGATAACAATATAGTGTTCATCAAATCATTGAAGGACCACCTGAGCCACCTTGAACAAGTGTTGGACAGGATACAGAGCCAACCAGGTGCCAGGTCCACTGTAGTCTACCTTGGCAGCAGGTGGGGAACAAGAAGTGTTGCACACTGGGTGAAAAGATACAGACTGTGCTCACTATTCAGGCAGAAGAGAAATCCTTTTTAGGACACGCTAGTTACAACAGAATCTTTGTATCCATCTATGGTACTATAGTAGCCCTGTTGACTGCAATGACTTCCAAAAATCATCTCAGGAAAGTGATCTGGACTGAGGAATGTCAGAAAGTATTTGTGGAACACAAAAGAGCACTAAGCAACTCACCTTTATTAAAAGCATTTCACTACAGTCAGGCCTTCATAGTATAGATGGATGCCTCATATATTGGAGTTGGAGCAGTACTGGCTCACCTCAATCACAAAAGGAATAGACCAATCGGGAGCATTTATTAGCCAGGGGTTGTTACCTAGAGAGCAGAACTGGGCAGCCTTTGAAAAAGAGGGGTTTGACATAGTGAGGGCTTTGTAATGGTTCCGTCCATATTTGTTTAGTACTAACTCTGTGGTACAAATAGATCACAAACCACTCGACTGGTTGATGGCAATGACGGGTGAAAATCCCAAGTTGCTGGGATGATCAGTTTTGTTACAGGGCATAGACTTCACAGTTGAGCAGAAAGCTAGATTGAACAATGGGAATGCAGATGGAATTTCCTGCCAATTTAGCTAATCCGACAACTAGACTTGTCCAATGGTGGATTACGCTTCTAGGTATTCAGATCCGAGAGGGCCTGTTGTAGTGAGAATGTCCCCTACATGATGTACAGTTGTGACCCCTGTCCTGCATGTCCAAACTGCATGTACTTTTGAGCCTGGGTTTTGAATTTTTGGCAATGCCGCACACTAATCCCATGGGCGCGTGTTGACCTAGGCCCAATATTTGACAATGATTGTTTCTGGACCTTATTCTAAACTAGAAGGGAAGCACCAACTGCACCCTCATGGTGACAGAGGACTTTCATCCCTATTGTGGACTCGGTGGAGGTAGCATACAGTGTTAAGTGAATTATAGTGACAGGACATTCATGTGCACTTATAGGCCCATTCAACTAAAGTTCAGCTGCTCACGATGAACGCGGAACTGGGAAAGCTGACCTCCCGCGTGTTGTACATCTGTATGTGTGCTAAAATGGATAGTGCCATGCACGAGATTCAGGCCTGCAGGTTTTATTTTGGAAGCCCATAGCCTACACAAAAGTCAAGATGGAGGAGAGGTTGCTTACCCCAGACAGCATACGTGTATTGGGGACATCTCCTTGAAGATGGATGGGACGACACTATGGTGAGGAAGGATAAGACAGGCTTTCTTTAGAAGTGTCAGGGCCCTTAATGATACACTGACTGTAAATGACTGGCCGTAGATGCTATTCCATAGATGGGAAGGGGTGCATGGTGAGGACTGTCGTATTTGTTGTTAGCTAAATAAGTCTTTTGAAGGGTCACAGATTCTTGTCTGTCTTCCAGATATCTGTGCAGAGGGGTCATAAATAGCTGGGTGCAGCACGCTGACATTTCTTTCTACCTCTGATGTGGGTACTCCATCAGAAGACTGTCCTGCTGGGCAGAGTAGAGTCGTAGATAGAGGCCAGGCCTGGAAACTGGCTTGGCCAGGACACATGAAAGGGGAACCAAGGAAGCAGACCTGCAAAGCCACATACCTTCTCTGTGAAATTATGAAGATGGGAGCCCAGGACCCGTCAGTGTGAACTTTTGTAGGAGGGCAGGATAGTCCACGGAGTACTCAGGGACTAGTATGCAGCCAAGGGTTGGTGTCTTACTGATAGCTAGCTCCCCAGAGGTGAGGGAACATTGCCTGAAGTCGTATCTGATGGAGGAATTACTTCACTGTCCTGGTGCGAAGACATCTGGCATTTGAGCAATGGAAGTAAGAACCCTACTGGAGGAGCTGTTCATAGAAGGGACTGCCCTAATTCACCCCGGTGTACGGTCCAGCTGACTGAGAGTTGCTAAGCGAGGGTGCTGAAGAAATCATGATACTGCCGGGCCAGGCTGTGCGATCTATGTAATTTATCCCTATCATAGCTACCAGGCACCTAGAGCTGTATGGCCAAGTGGTAGGCCCGACAAAAGCCAGGATGCCAATTTGCCCAGCAATTGGAATGCACGACCGCAGCACTGATCAAGTGTGCCATTGGATCAGGACCAGTCAAGAAGACCAAGTGACCAGAGAGGAGTCCCTGGGTTGCTTCATGGATAAAAGAGGCTGTTGCCTTGAGGCTCTGTGTGCTGAAGATAAGCACCTATTGTCCGCCATGCTAATGAATCATTTGCGGGTGCACGGTCGTCACACTCACAAAGCACTTTGCAAAAAGGGAACCAGGAGCTTTTTATGAGTAAGTCCAGCACACTTGCTCCTAAATAGATACACGGTCAGCAAACAAGGGGGTGTGCAGTTCCTAGGGTGTTCAAAAGACAAACAAGATAGGGGAGTTTTTTCTGTGTTCCACTATGGGAGGAGTACTCCATTTAGGAGCAGGAGCCCTTACACACCCCGAAAGGGTGTCATGCTTCGCCATAGGGCTTGCTCTTCATCAGGCCAGAGCTGCAATGCCAGATGGGCACCCACGAAGGGGCTCTTTACCAAATACTCTTTTTCGTAGCCGTCTGGTGAAGTGGGGGTGTGTGGGTGTTGATTTGTAGTGTGTTATAAAGTGGTGATTTTACAAAAAGAAATTTAAAATTGGTTTAGTGATGTTCCTGGTCAAATAGGTTTATTGATTGAGCTCACTGGGCTAATTAAAAAAATGTGGTGCTCAGTTAGGGTGGAATGGTCCTAAAAAGCCTCACGAATATCTTATTTCAAGGTAAATGGTCGACATGTTTCTTGCCTTTATCTGTGCACTCCGATTAAGCGGCGATACTTCAGGACCCTATGATGAAAACTAGACAACTCAATGACTAATTCCCAAATATTTTTTATGTATTGGGGTAATCAATCATTAAACCGGTCACACAGGCAATACGCTGTACTTAGACCTGGAGAGGAAGTGCTGGAACACAAAACATTACACAGGAGATACAATTATTAAAACCAAGTGAAAATACCTTACATGGATTGTTAAAGAATTTTTTCTTTTCTTTATGCCCTCAGTGGTACATAATAATTCATGCATACATTCTCACCACTCCGATGACTTGGCAGGGAGTAGTTTTTTTATATCTGTGGCGGCAAAGGCATGCATAGTTTAGGCAGTATGTTGTCTACACTCTCAGTGAGTCACAATTAGATCAACATGTCACCTACCCCAGATAGGGTGATTGTTCACCGCTTGAGGATTTGGAAGAGTATGGTGCTTTTAGCACCCTATACACACAGGAGGCAAAGGCGTAGAGAGAGGAAGCGGAAACAAACAGGAGAGGGCTCTGTGGGTTTCATCTTATCCCCACCTGTGGTCTGGTAGACAGATGTGGGGTGAACAAGCGTCTACTTAGGTGGATGTGTGATGGTGTCCTCCATCACACCTACCCAGTCTCTGCTCACCTTGGTCGGCAGCGCGAGTTGGGGCGGCGCAGTCACTTATAGGCAATTCAGACGTGCTTCCGTACCGGCATGTTTTCAGGAGCAGGTTGTGGACAACAAACCATTTTAGAAGGAGAAATGAGTGTACCGTCAAAAAGGCAGTCTTTTTTTTCTCATCGACATGCCGAATTATAAATCACAGATGACCGCAGCAAAAGAACAGATAGTTCAATACATTTTTTGCCCATTAGTTTAAAAAGTGTAAATTATGTGCATCACAACGTGCAACGTTGTGGCAGCTGCTGGGTCCAAATAAAATGCAGGTATAGTTACTTGTTTGGAAAAATTACTGAAAGTCTTGGTGGCATCACTTCCATTGTTAAACAACTAAAGAGTGACCACAATAAGGTCAACACCCAAAAACCCATACCCACCCTAATAATACCATTGCCACCCAAAAACCCATACCCACCATAAACCCTTAAAATATGATATATATATATATATATGCAAAAAAGAAGGAGAGAACTCTGGGTAGGTCTCAGTTTAGGTGGAAAGCAGCTCCTGTTAGAGCACTCTCAACACCAGCGACACTCTAGATCTGCTCACCGCAAATGTCTGTTTTTCTATCAAAGTTTTTAAGCATAGGATTAGACAGTGCTATCCATGCCGAGATAGAAAATGACAAAGTCTTTCGCCATTTAAACAGCAAAGTCTTTAAGCATAGGACTAGTACAGTGCAGTCCTTGCCGAGCTGTCAAATAACAAAAGCCATTTATCACTCCAGGCACAATATTACAGCTTTGAATTGGCATGGATAGCACTGTCTAATCCTATGCTTAAAAACTTTGATAGAAAAACAGACATTTGCGGTGAGCAGATCTAGAGTGTCGCTGGTGTTGAGAGTGCTCTAACAGGAGCTGCTTTCCACCTAAACTGAGACCTACCCAGAGTTCTCTCCTTCTTTTTTGCATAATTTATGCGTCACTCTATGCCTGAAAGGGTTTTGTTTTGATATATATATATATATATATATATATGTTTTGCCTGGAGAAAATAAAACTTTATTGCAGTACCTGATCGGTGTGGCTCGATCTTTTCCTGAACCTGGAAAAGCCTTGTTGGAGAGATATATATAGATATATATATATATATATATATATATATATATATATATATATATATATATATATATAGATATAGATATATATAGATATATATATATGTATATATATATATATATATATATATATACACACACATACACTTAATACTTACCAAAATACTTACAGTTCCATGTAAATTTTTTTTGCTACGAGTATGCCTTTAGCATTCACTGTTTTACAACTAAAATTCATTGTACCGGCATACTTGTGGTAAAAGAAAAAACTTTTAAAGCATCTTCTTGTTTAGCCTACGTTTGTAAGACCGTCTTCCCTGACAAACGCATCTTCAGGGAGATCAGGTTCTTCTGCAGCACACCCAAAAAAACTGCTGACAATACACTGGAGAGATTGCTCATTGAAGCACAACACCTCCAACCCACCTTTTTAACAGTACCAGCTCTAAGGAATATTAAAGTTGTTAGTCCATAAAAACCAGGTACTTTTTAACTCACTATTTCACTCACTCTTGACCCTTCCAACTCACTTTTCCTACACAACACAGTTTTCTGAAAAATCAGTGTTCCCACGTAGTCGTAGGTCATAGCACGCCCCGTCCCGCATCGGGCGGGAAGACCCCCATGACGAAGCATGACACAAAAGAAGCCAACTCCTCAATACAAGGCACCAAAAGACACTCCAGATACTGAAGCATCCAGCAAGTCAGTTCCAGTAAAGAGAAAATCTTCACAGAATATTTTCAGCACTGGGATGTGATGGAGAAGGGCCGCTCTTTAGCTTTGGAAGAGGTGCCACAGGCAGTGTAATGGTGTCAGGAGTGCCCGGTATGGATTCGTTGGCGGATGCCCCGTCATAGGCCTCTTGAGAATTGAAGGTGCACCAGAGGCAGCAGAATGGAGATGATGGCCATCAGAGCCTTGGTGAAACCCATGATTTGTGCATGGTCACAAGCATTGGTGAAAACTTGTTCTGAAGTAGGGGCTCTAAAGCGAGCCCACGCATCTCCACCAAGACATGCTCTAAGATATCAAAGCTACAATTGAGAAACGATGCCACTGTCCGGAAGACCTCATTCTCAAATTGATACTGAGAAGCAGATGAATCCGTTTTGCAGTGCTTCTTGCCTGGTGACCTGTATTTCGAAGCAGCCCTCTTGAAGATTTACCCTTTGAATAATAGTAAGATTTCAAGCCGGACCCATTGCATTGACAGGCCCAGCAATCACCACAGGTCCATGCTGTGAGAAGCCGTGGCATGCAAGCGACTCTACTATTCCCAAAAATTAATGTATCAACAAACTCTCCATTTCACACAACCTGGAGTTGAGTTTGGGCCACGAGCACCAGAGGCCTACATTGTGGTGGACTGAGAGAGGCTACTGATTGCACAAGACATTACACTGCTTAAACTCTAAAATCTTGACGAGACATACCGGCAATACACTGGAAAACAATTTTTCATAGGAAACTATCCAAAGAAGAGCAGCTACAGATCCACATTGAAGTGGGAAAAAACCCTGAAATGCCAGGGTTGCTCTGTGATATCAAGTCTAGGCAGGGTCTCTGGGTGAAGTTGGAACTATGGCACAACCTATAGGCAAAGAAGACCTAGCTCAACATTTCCAGCTCCAGTATAGCTTATGGTGCAGATTGAAGAGCTTATGACTCTGCAGGTAGCAGAACCCATCCGAAGTAATGTTTATATTAGGTGCACCGTTGAACAAAACAAAATCGAGAGCCCCTACTCTAATGTATGGCCTAGTCCTCCTTTTAAAAAAAAAAAAAGCAAAAAGCTTTTAGTAGTAGGCGTGGCTAGCAGCCAACTAGAATGGCCGCTGTTAGAAGGGGCGATCTCAGAGGGCCAGGTTGCACTCACCCAACCACCCCGGGACCCACCTCTCCCACAGATCTTGCCGAGTCTTATCGTGAGGTCCTCACCGGGGAGGACGTCGAGTCTAGGATCGTACACACTGAGCTCACACCACACTTACGAACAGACACCACAACGTTGAATTTCAATGACAAGTTCTTTATATGCAGTAAAAAGAAGGAAGCACTCTTATGTACAGAAAGGATCGAGGAATCACAGAGTCTCTGAGGAGTCGGGAAGAGGGAAGCGGGACAGTCTTTAGCCTTTGGGCCAGTACGATGCGTACCCTACGCACAGCTCTCAATCCTCGAGCCGGGGGATACGGGATGATGGTTGTACTGGCTGCTTCACTCACGTCGAGTCGGCTCGGGTCGTGATGGTGGTCTCGATGGTCCAGCCGGACCAGAGTACTCCTCGAGCCGCGACGAGGTCAGCAGGGCTCGGTCCGGAGAAAGTCTTGAGGAGCCGCGACAGCGTCAGCAGGGCGCAGGCGGTCACTAGTTCAAGCTCGAGCCGCGACAGCGTCAGCAGGGCTCCGAGGTATTTGGAAGGTTGAGCCGTGACAGCGTCAGCAGGGCGCCGATGGTTACGAGTTCAGCTCGAGCCGCGACAGCGTCAGCAGGGCTCCGATGTCTTTAGAGAGGACGAGCCGCGACAGCATCAGCAGGGCTCCGATGGTCTTAGAGAGGACGAGCCGCGACAGCGTCAGCAGGGCTCCGATGGTTGCAAGTTCAGCTCGAGCCGCGACAGCGTCAGCAGGGTTCAGGTGGTTCAGTTCCTTGTTGCGAAGAGGGAGCCGCGACAGCGTCAGCAGGGCTCAAGGATGCGAGGTTGAGTTCGTCTCAGGGTCAGCCGCGATCAGATCAGCAGGGCTTCAGGTCCAAGATACAACTGCCTGCTAGTTGTCGAGCGGGCCCAGATATAGTCCATTGGCCCTTTGATGTCCGGACCCTCGCAGGCGGAGGTCTCAGGCCCTGGGGGCTGGTCGGTGGCGAGGTCCGGCGGATGGCTCTTTGATCCTTTGACGATGGGTCCCAGACGCCAGCGGGTCTGGAGCCAGCACTGGGGGAGGCCAGAGGTGTGAACGAAACTGGCCCACCAGGGAAGGCCAGAGGTGTGACAGATACCAGTCTCTCAGGGGAGGCCGGAGGTGCCATCGAAACTCCCTGGCTTATCTCACTCGGGGAGCCTTTTACCCCCCAGCCGAGACTGGCGCGCCTTTGGAGTCTGGGTTTCGCTGGGGCCGGGGTCACGCTAGGCTCAGGGAGACAGGGATCTCGGGAAGGGAAAAAGGCTGCCGGGCCTTGTGGGGCATGCAATGGTCAGGCGCTCGGAGCCGGGAGTGGGACGGGATAGTCAGGCCTGGTCGTGGGTTACGAGGGTCGGGGCTTATTGGGAGTAGGACGACCAGGCTCGGGGGCAGGTTACGCTAGCGGGGAGGCTGTGCAGGGGACTCAGGTGGCAGGCCTGCGCTCGCAGGGTGTGGAGGGACAGCAGCGGACCGCGCCACGAGGCCGGGTCCAACACGCGTCCCCCCCAGCTGAAGGCTGGGAGAACTACCCATCCTCTTGGGGGTTCTCTTCGCTGAGGCGGAAAAATCGGGACAGGCCGTCTGCGTTGGCGTGGTCAGCACCAGGCCGGTGCTCAACAGTGAAGTCCATCCCCTGGAGGGAGATAGACCAGCGCAGCAATTTGGGATTCTCCCCTCTCATTTGCATTAGCCACCGGAGGGGTCGGTGGTCGGTTTGGACTCGGAAGTGAGTACCGAACAGGTAGGGCCTGAGCTTCTTCAGGGCCCAAACCACCGCGAAGGCCTCCCGCTCGATGGTGCTCCACCTTTGTTCTCGAGGGAGTAGCCTCCGGCTAATGAATGCCACGGGCTGGTCCAGGCCGTCCTCGTTCATCTGGGACAGGACTGCTCCGATGCCATGCTCGGACGCGTCTGTCTGGACTACAAACTCTCGGGAGTAGTCGGGGGCCTGTAGGACGGGAGCAGTACACATGGCGTTTTTCAGGGTTTCGAACGCCTCTTGGCAGGTGGGGGTCCAGCTGACTTTCTTCGGCTGGCTTTTGGAGGTTAACTCCGTGAGAGGGGCGACGATGCTGCCGTACCCTTTGATGAACCTTCGATAGTATCCCGTGAGCCCCAGGAACGCCCGTACTTCCGTCTGGGTCGTGGGGGCTTCCCAGGCTACGATTGCATCGATTTTGGGCTGGAGGGGGGCTACGAGGCCGCTTCCGACCTGGTGCCCGAGGTAGACCACAGACCCTTGTCCGATCTGGCATTTGCTTGCCTTGATGGTGAGGCCAGCCCTTCTCAGGGCGGTCAGCACTGCCCAGAGGTGCTGGAGGTGCTCGGACCAGTGAGAACTGTATACTGCGATATCGTCCAGATACGCAGCGCTGAACTCTTCCAACCCCGCCAGTACCTGGTTCACCAGCCTCTGGAAGGTGGCGGGGGCGTTTTTCATCCCGAAGGGCATCACCCGGAAGTGGTAGTGACCATCCGGGGTGGAAAAAGCGGATCGCTCCCTGGCCCCCTCCGTGAGGGCGATTTGCCAGTAGCCGCTGGTCAGGTCGAACGTGCTAAGGAAGCGAGCAGCCCCCAGGCGGTCAATAAGCTCGTCTGCTCGGGGGATGGGATGAGCATTGGTTCTGGTGACTGCGTTGAGCCCGCGGTAGTCAACGCAGAACCTCAGCTCGGGAACAGCGCCGGGGGTGGCTGCCTTCGGAACCAGAACCACAGGGCTAGCCCATGGGCTGTCGGAGGCTTCGACCACTCCTAGGGCTAGCATCTTCGAGACTTCGGCCTTGATGCAGGGCCGGACTCTGTCAGGGACGCGGTAGGCTCTGTGCCGTACCGGTGGGCTATCTCCGGTGTCCACGTCGTGGACGCACCAGCTGGTGACGCCGGGAGTTAGGGAGAAGAGGTCCGAGAACTGTCCCAGTAACTGGCGACAGTCCTCGCGCTGCTCGGAGGAGAGGGAAGAGGAGAGCCTCACTCCCTCTACGGAGCCATCTTTTTCCTTGGTGCACAGGAGATCGGGAAGAGGCTCCGTTTACTCTTCTTCTCCGTCGTCCGTGGCGAGGAGCAAACTCAACTCGGACCGGGCGAAGTGGGGCTTGAGGCGGTTCACGTGGAGGACCCTCAAGGGGTTCCTGGGGGACTGTACATCGATGAGATAAGTCACCTGACTCTTGCGCTCCACCACCTTGAAGGGCCCTGTCCACTTGTCTTGCAGGGCACAGGGCTCCACGGGGGCCATCACCCAGACCTGTTGTCCGGGTTGAAACTCGACCAGAGTGGCATTCTGGTCATACCACCGTTTCATTTCTTCTTGACTGGCCTCGAGGTTGGCCTCGGCCAGTTCTCGGAACTTTCTGGTCTGGTTACGGAGAGCCAGGATGTAACGAAACACATCCGGAGGAGGCTCCGGGGCCGCCGTCTCCCAACCTTCCTTGACCAGACTGAGGGGTCCTCGGACGGGGTGTCCGTAGAAGAGCTCGAAGGGGCTGAACCCCAGGGACTTCTGGGGGACTTCGCGGTACGCGAAGAGGAGACAGGGGAGGAGGACATCCCACTTACGCCTCAGGGGCTCTTCGAGACCCATGATCATTCCCTTGAGGGTCCGGATGAATCGCTCCACCAGACCGTTCCCCTGGGGGTCATAGGGGGTGGTGAACTTGTAGGTCACCCCACATTGTTGCCAGAGGGACTTTATGTATTTCGAAATGAAGTTGGTCCCTCGGTCTCTTACGACTTCTCGGGGAAATCCCACCGAGAGAAGATCCCCATGAGGGCCCGCCCCACTACGGGGGCCGACACCGTCCGGAGGGGGATGGCTTCGGGGTAGCGGGTGGCATGGTCCACCAGGACAAGTATAAAGCGGTGACCTAAGGAGGTCCTGGGGTCGAGAGGGCCCACGATGTCGATTCCCACCCTTTCAAAGGGGGTACTGACCACAGGGAAGGGTTGGAGGGGGGCTTTGCGCTTCCCTCCGCTCTTCCCGCTGGACTGACACGTGGGGCAGGACTTACAGTGGGTCTCTACATCGGAGCGCATGCCTGGCCAGTAGAAGTGGGTGACCAGGCGATGATACGTCTTGTCTTGTCCCAGGTGTCCCGCCAGGGGCACATCATGGGCCAGGTTGAGGAGGAAGCCGCGGAAGCGTAGGGTTAACCACCAGCACTCGGGCTGACCCTAGCTCGGCCGACTTCTGTTCGCTGTACAAGAGGCCGTTCTCCCAATAGACAAAGTGGGAGCCGGACTGGTCACCTGCGGCCTGGGCGGCGGCTTGCTGCCGTGGCCCAACCAAGGACGGACAGGAGGTCTGTTCCAGGCAGAACTCTTCTCGGGACGGTCCCCCTTCCTGGCGCCACTGGGCCAGCTCAGGAAGGTCGTCCAGGCTCGTGGTGTGTATGACGTCAGGGGCGAGGGGGCCTGCGTCAGGGGGGGGAGCTCTCTCCGGGGGACAGCTCGGTGTTTTCAAAGGACTCGGGGACCTCGGGGTCCTCAGCGATTGGCGGTGGGGTCTCAAGGTTCACCCCCTCGGGGTGAGCCGCCCGGGCGGTCATCGACCGGGTGCTCACACAGGCCCCTTCGGGCAGGCCCACCATCTCCAGGTGGGTCCGTTTCTCAACCCGCTTCCATGGGGAGCTCTCTAGATCGTTTCCGAGCAGGCAGTCCACGGGCATGTCTGAACGGACCGCCACTCGTAACTCTCCGGAGACGCCCCCCCCATTCGAAAGGGACTTGAGCAATCCGGCAGGTGCGGACGGAGTTGTCAGCTGCGATCACCCTGCAGGAGATGTGGGGAACAATTTGGGCTTCGGTGACTAGGTGACGATTGACTGCGGTGATACTGGCCCCGGTGTCTCGGAGCGCCCCTATGTGGTGGCCATTGACAGTCACCTGCTGTCGGTACTTTTCGGTGTTGTCGGGCAGGGGGGCTCCTGGGACCATCTCCCTATCTCCCAGGGAGACTAACATCATGGCGGCTGGGTCAGCTCCCTCGAACTCCTCTTCCCCCTCCTCTTCTAGGGCTACTGAGGTGATGTGGCGCGCTGGGGGCCCCGCCGCGGCGGGCTTCTTGAACAATGGGCATCGGGGGTCGTTGGCATAGTGCCCTGGTTGTTGGCAATGGTAGCAGGCTTGGCTGACTCGGGCCCTGGTTTGGCTGGAGGGAACCCTGCGCGCGCTGTGGGAGGCGAGGTGCCGGGCTGGTTTCTGGGGGGACTGCGCGGGGACCCTACCTCGGACCCCCTCTGTCTATTCTGATTCCCCCCTCCCCTCTGGCGGGAAGATCCTTGTTCGTTTCGGCCAGAGTCTCCTCCGGGCCCCCGGGGGACTCTGGTGCTCACCCATCGATTGGCCTCGACGGCCAGCTTCCGGGGGTCAGCCAACTTGCTGTCCAGAAGGTGCTGTCGGAGTTCTACAAAGCAGTCCAGGGACAAATGTTCATAGGCAATGAGGTCGATGAGCCCCTCGAAGGTGGACACTTTGCTGCCCTTGATCCACCCTTCCAGGGCCCTGCTGTAGAAGTTTACATATTCCACCCAGGTGGTGCCGGGGATTTTCTTGCATTCTCTAAAGCGTTGGCGGTACATTTCAGGGGTGAGTCTGTACCTTGTGAGAAGGGCCTCCTTCATGTGGCTGTAGGAGGTCTGTTCGGCGGAGGGTAGATCGAGCAGGGTGTCCCTCCCCTCGCTCAGGAATCGCCCCAACAGCCAGGCCCCCCAATCCTTCTGCGGGACTCGGTGGGAGGTCATGGCGACCTCGTAGGCCATGAACCATTGCTGGATGTCATCATTCTTGTAATACTCCTTGACCACATCCTTGGGGATGTGGACTTTGGGTTCCACTGGGGGAACGGCCTCTCGGGTCGCCGATGTCCGGTTATCTTCGTTTCGGGCCTTTAGTTCGATCTCCTTCAGGCCACGCTCATGCTCCAGCTGGAGTCTTTTCCCTTCGTGCTCTCTCTGGAGTTTCTTCTCCTCCAGTTCTCCTTGCAGCCGCAGCTGCTCGATGGCTAGCTTCTTCTCCGCCAGCTTGAGCTCTCCCTCTATTTTCAGACGGGCTAGTTCGAGCTCGTGGTTTCGATTGCGTTCTCGGTCGGTCATCTCTTCTTGCGACAGACCTCTCTCCGTGCTGGAATTCCGCGTCGGGGATTCAGCTCTCTCAAGCTCTTGAGCGTGGGTTTCGGTCAGGGGTGCTCCCTCTCCATCGACTTCTGTCGGTGCTGGAGGTGTTGCTCCGCTCTCCACCCAGGCTGTTAGGGCTTGTTGAAGGTCTTCTTTAGTGTTCAATCCCGTTGTTGGGATATGGAGATCCTTACAGAATTGTTTGAGCTCTCGGTGCAAATAGTCTCCCAGGAGCTCCATCTGGAAGGTGGTTTTGTCGTTCGCGAGGCTCATGGTTGTTCTTCGTTCAGGTAGTGTGTCAGTACTGTACGATCCCTAGACGTAGGTTCTTATCGCGACGCTGCCACCAATGTTAGAAGGGGCGATCTCAGAGGTCCAGGTTGTACTCACCCAACCACCCCGGGACCCACCTCTCCCACAGATCTTGCCGAGTCTTATCGTGAGGTCCTCACCGGGGAGGACGTCGAGTCTAGGATCGTACACACTGAGCTCACACCACACTTACGAACAGACACCACAACGTTCTTTATATGCAGTAAAAAGAAGGAAGCACTCTTATGTACAGAAAGGATCGAGGAATCACAGAGTCTCTGAGGAGTCGGGAAGAGGGAAGCGGGACAGTCTTTAGCCTTTGGGCCAGTACGATGCGTACCCTACGCACAGCTCTCAATCCTCGAGCCGGGGGATACGGGATGATGGTTGTACTGGCTGCTTCACTCACGTCGAGTCGGCTCGGGTCGTGATGGTGGTCTCGATAGTCCAGCCGGACCAGAGTACTCCTCGAGCCGCGACGAGGTCAGCAGGGCTCGGTCCGGAAAAAGTCTTGAGGAGCCGCGACAGCTTCAGCAGGGCGCAGGCGGTCACTAGTTCAAGCTCGAGCCGCGACAGCGTCAGCAGGGCTCCGAGGTATTTGCAAGGTCGAGCCGCGACAGCGTCAGCAGGGCTCCGATGGTTACGAGTTCAGCTCGAGCCGCGACAGCGTCAGCAGGGCTCCGAGGTCTTTAGAGAGGACGAGCCGCGACAGCGTCAGCAGGGCTCCGATGGTTGCAAGTTCAGCTCGAGCCGTGTCAGCGTCAGCAGGGCTCAGGTGGTTCAGTTCCTTGTTGCGAAGAGGGAGCCGCGACAGCGTCAGCAGGGCTCAAGGATGCGAGGTTGAGTTCGTCTCAGGGTCAGCCGCGATCAGATCAGCAGGGCTTCAGGTCCAAGATACAACTGCCTGCTAGTTGTCGAGCGGGCCCAGATATAGTCCATTGGCCCTTTGATGTCCGGACCCTCGCAGGCGGAGGTCTCATGCCCTGGGGGCTGGTCGGTGGTGAGGTCCGGCAGTTGGCTCTTTGATCCTTTGACGATGGGTCCCAGACGCCAGCGGGTCTGGAGCCAGCACTGGGGGAGGCCAGAGGTGTGAACAAAACTGGCCCACCAGGGAAGGCCAGAGGTGTGACAGATACCGGTCTCTCAGGGGAGGCCGGAGGTGCCATCGAAACTCCCTGGCTTATCTCACTCGGGGAGCCTTTTACCCCCCAGCCGGGACTGGCGCGCCTTTGGAGTCTGGGTTTCGCTGGGGCCGGGGTCACGCTAGGCTCAGGGAGACAGGGATCTCGGGAAGGGAAAATGGCTGCCGGGCCTTGTGGGGCATGCAATGGTCAGGCGCTCGGAGCCGGGAGTGGGACGGGATAGTCAGGCCTGGTCGTGGGTTACGAGGGTCGGGGCTTATCGGGAGTAGGATGACCAGGCTCGGGGGCAGGTTACGCTAGCGGGGAGGCTGCGCAGGGGACTCAGGTGGCAGGCCCACGCTCACAGGGTGTGGAGGGACAGCAGCGGACCGTGCCACGAGGCCGGGTCCAACAGCCGCACTCTGAGAGGGCTCCGGTGATCACCAGCAGAAGCCCTGAAATATCCGCATAAATTATTCGTTTGCCAAAGCTTAAAGCCCGGTCGTGAGATCCTGGCACGGTCCGAAACGTCAATCGATTTTGGAGTCCTGAGGTGATATCGTCGAGCTGCGCCAGCCTAAGAAGGCTGAGGCGCTGCGAGCAGCCATCCCCGTCAAAAATAATCACTGGGTCACCCCCTTGGAAAGGACGGCAGAGGTAGGATGGGTGAAGCCTTAGATCCAGGGAGCTTATTGACACTGAGCCGGCAGTGCAACGGGTGTCCGGCAGTGAAACTGCGAGAGGAGGCAGGCCCTGTATCAGTCGAAGACACCTCAAGAAGATCTGGCCTGGCAGCAGCTGCTCGGACAGCAGCGAGGAGGTGAGCGCCGAAGCCGGTCGGCCCCAGCGGCAGCAGGCCGACACACTGCGGTGATTACTGAGAGCTGCAGAGGGGCAGAGAGTCCAGCAGGGAGGTGCTCTACTGCCCCTGGAAAAGAAGTAGTTGGTAACTTAGATGGGGCAGTCGACTGGATTAAACTAAGAACTTTGTATGTGAATATCCAAATGAGATTGGGAAAATTTAACCATCCTCAAGAAACTGTCCAGGTGATGGGTGGAGTGGTGAACCTAGGTTACAATAGCTGCGGAAAAGAAAGTCCGGATTGTGTCCACCTAGACGGTGATTTATAATCCAATGGTGTGCCTCAACAATAAGGTAAAGAGTTGCTGAGCAGGTCTGGTGAAAGTTAGTTAATTGTACGGATTGAATTATACACGAACAGTCTAGTAACCCCGACCGAACTTAGTCTATCCAAGTACTGCTTGAAGTGGGTGGCGTGACTCGGTGAGCACATCCTTGGGGCGCTAGGCGAAGTGAAGGAGACGCGACAAGTGCAGGGTGAATCACTACCATCTAAGATGACGATGCACAAAGGAGCTAAACTGACATCAGACCAAACTCAATAAATTCACGCATCCCAAGTTGGATACTCTCTCAGAAGTGGGAGATGATCAGCAACACAAGCAAGTGACGGAGGAAGGAGCACTTACCCTCCAAGACATAATGGCAATAATCCAAGGTGTATGCTCTACGCTGGAAAGTAAAATAGATACGGTCACAGCAGAGGTAACACTGATGCATGCAGACATTCACAATCTGGGGGGACCGGGTGCAAGCTACTGTCGACTATTACAATGCTCCAGCCAAATACTAAATCTCTTGAAACAACTGTTCAAAAGCTCCAAAATGATGACAACGACCATGTAAGAGAGACTCGAAGACTATGAAGGGCACGCACGCAAAAATAACGTGTGCATATTAGGGGTGCTGGAGCATGTGGAGGGACCATCATCGGATCTGTTCGTTGAAGAGCTTATAACACCAAAACATATACAGCCACGTACCCTGACTATTTCTCTGTGGAGAGTACCCCCCAGGGTGCACCCCCCGTCCTATCCTGGCTAGGATCTTCAACTTTAGAGATAGGGACGTCATATTGCAGACTGCCTGTACAGCCCCTTCACTGAAATATAATTCCACAATAACCTTCTTTCCAGACTTCACAGCCCAGGTCCAGAGGAAGCGCAGCTCCTTTCTGGAGGTCAAAAAAGTAATTTGTGATAAAGACCTCAAATATGCGATGCGGTTTCCGGCCAAGCTCCGGGTAGTGGCAGAAGTAAAAACTTGGTTTTCAATTCCCCTGAAGAAGCTTGGGAGTGGTTGGAGGACAAAGGGTAAGGCGCATTCCAACATCTACCGACAGAGGCGGCAACGGAGACAACAACAAGAGGAATTACAGGGGAAGGAAACTGAGGCAAAGCTTCTCAACCATAGCTTAGGCGAAAGCGGCACAGGAGAAAATATGCGATATTATAGGACCAAATTGGACTCAAGGCATACATGGATAGACCAGATGGAGGTCGGTCACCGAAAACTGTGGGATCAAGTGGATCTGTGCATCTCAGAACTGCTCACTGTTTATTTGGGGACAGGTTGCAGAAGGGTCGAAGATCCTATTGGACTCCAGCGACATAGCTGTAAACTGGTAGTTATTGTATGATTGTGAGTTAGGGTTGTGGCAGGGGGGCAACCGGCAAAGGTACACTCCCCAACAGCAAGTTATGAAGGATGGGATACACAGGCACTCTGCAGAGTTGTGGGGTGGGCAGTTTTAAGTCCACTATGCAGGGAAGAAGGGAGGGGGAAGTTAGTTGTTCTGGTTGGGCTAGTAGAGTTTCTGGATACACAAAATGGTTTGTAGTGGTGACAGTGCATGATACATGCTTCAAGAAGTTAATAGCTGCAGAACAGGATATCATCCGAAATGCCTTGAAGGTAAAAGTACAGCGACCTCCAGACAGGGTGCCCTTAGAAACTCTCCCTCGAGAGGCTTGGGCAGATACACAGTACCCGGATCAGAGATAAACCTTTTTGTAACTTTAAAATTCTATCATGGAATGTTAATGGCCTAGGAGATGAAATTAAAAGAGGGATGGTATTGCAATATCTGAAACATCAAGTACCTGACGTAATAATGCTACAAGAAATAAGTCTCCGCCAAAGTCTCTCGCTTTAATACGGCGATAGTGTGACTATTAACCACCAATCCGTATCCCCAGCTGGACGGCTTTCCTGATGGAGATTCTTGAAGCTGACACCTTATCACAGGTGCAGCACTCTCTGCTTATGTTCAGTCTTGGTCGCAACTTGACCTGCTACATTCTCCATTACGGGGATACGGATTGGTGGTTACTAGTCACACTATCGCCGTATTAAAGCGAGAGACTTTGGCGGAGACTTATTGGCCTATGTCTATCCATTTTTTCTTCGTCTCTTACCTTGAGGACTTGAATAGTGTTCGGACTGCAAGCGACTAACTTATTGATTGGAGCCTGTAGTATACTCCAACAAGGGGCCGCTATAACTTAAGTCAAGAACGTTTTTATTCCGGTTCATGCATTTCTATCGGCTTATGATGATCGCCGTTTCGTGATATCATTACTTTGCCCTGACGAAGTTCTCATGGCACAAAGGGGACAAAACGCGTTGGCTGTGCCCTTGCTTAAAGAAAACAATATTCTGAATAAAGAAGAAGATATCTATAAATAACTTTTCCCTACTGACTTCATTTGAGTGCACCTTCCTCTTTGGTTTTTTATACTGTTGTAATTTACACAGCGGATGTTGGAAGTGGCTGCACCATCTAATATTGAGAATACATAGAACTATTGTGCTTGAGCTTTGTCTGCTGCTTTGCCTTTTTGTTTCAGTGATACTGAGTTAGATGGTTTTCTGGGGGACGTTGCGTTAGGATGGCTAAGTGATGGACAGAGAGCTTTTTTATGTGCACCATTTCAATTAGACGAGGTGCGAGATGCCATAATGAGTATGCAATCTGGCAAAGCCACGGGTAGGGATGAGATCCCGATTGAATTTTATAAAACATACATTGATATTATGGCTCCCGTGCTTAGAGAAGTGTACGAGGATGCAATGGAAGTGGGGCATCTCCCTCCCACTATGCGGGAAGCCCTCATACTGTCATTGCTGAAGCCGAACAAGACCCCAGTACTCTGCGACTCATACAGGCCGTTATCGCTCCTTAACTGCGATGCGAAAATCCTGGCTAAACTCATTGCAACAAGGCGGAGCCTGCTGATGGAAAACCTGATACTGCCGGACCAGTCGGGTTTTGTGCCAGGAAGATCAACGTCCCATAACAGAACACTGTTTGCCATTATAAATACTATTTCCCCGGAGTTTCTTCTAGCAGCGATTTTTTTAGATGCCACTAAGGCATTCGACTCTGTAGAGTGGGGCTATATTTTTGCTGTTATGAGACGTATGGCGTTTCCACCCCTGTTTTTATCCTGGATTAAACTACTGTATACCATGCCGGTAGCTAGGGTGCTTGTTAATGGTCAAGTATTTCGATCGTTTGATATATAAGAGAAGGACGAGGCAGGGATGCCCGCTGTCCCCTTTGCTGTTCGCTATAGCTGTGGAGCCGCTAGCGGCGAAGCTACGCCAGTGTCATCGTGAAAGGGCCCTACAATGCTATCAACGTCAAATACTTGTGTCTCTCTATGCGGACGACATCACTCTATATGTCACTGATCCACGAAATAACCTGAACCTGATACTGCGTGAATTCATTGTTTTTGGGAGACCCTCTGGGGTCCAGATCAACGGGGCGAAGTCTAGTTTTTTCCCGCTCACAGCGGCGATGGAGAAATTTTCGATGGATTATCCCCTAGAGTGGTGCGCGGACGACTTAAAATACTTAGGTATTGTAGTTACTAGAGACAGGGAAGAACTGTTGAGGCTGAACTATGGGACAACTATGACTGGAGTAGCAGAGAGCGTTTTGAGATGGGTAGCTCTGCCTCTGTCCATGGCTGGTCGTGCATCTTTAATAAAAATGGTGATACTTCCACAATTTTTGTATCTGTTTTTGAACATACCCTACTACCCGGGAACACATTTTTAAAAAACACTCAGGACAGGGGGCGTGGCCAAGATGGCAGCTTAGGAGGACGTGTTTCGCGGAGGCTCCCCGTCCCCCTGACCGGGCCTAAAAGCAGACCACCTCGCAACTAAGCCCCCTTGCCGACTGCCGACGGTGAGCGGGACATCAACTGTGCATCCAGAAGTCTCGGCGAGGTCCGGGTGTGGAGGCGCGAGACGACAGCACAGGCCGCTACCAGCCGGAGGCGCGAAAGTGACGACCCGGCTCCTGCAGCGACGGGAGCAGAGGGGCCTCTCACGGCAGCTGGGAGGCTGTACTGACACGCCGGAAGTTTCCCCAACCGGTGCAGCAGACCACGGGCGGCGAACATTGGCGATCCGACCGCGGGCCCTTGGGGTGCGGCCCACGAAATAAGACGCTAGGCGCGACGGCGTGAAGAACTACCTGAGGCTCAGGCTTGGGCCTACCGGGCGGTGACACAGTGGCCACGGGCAGAGACAGACCAGACCGCCACCGCATACAAAGGTGAGGAGTGCGATAAAGCGGACCAGGGGGCATCAACCCGGGGGGCAGACACTTGAGCCCCCGGCGCTCATCGGGCCTGGACTGACGCCGATGGGGCCCTAGGACGCACGGCCGCGTTCTGAGTGGCGGCGCCACGAGGCCTACTGCAGCTGGGCCACACACTAAGGGCAGTGGACTCATCTGCAAGGGCGCGCAACAGAGGCGGCCTCAAGGGCAGAAGGAGAGAGATCGGGGGGCACCAAACGGGCCTCCGGAGAGTGACCCCGGGCGGACCACTGCTTCAAACCGTGGCGCAGCGGGTGGCTCCGCATCACGAGCAAAGTCCGCACGACAACGCGGATGCCCCAAGACCGCACCCTGGGGACGGAAGATAAAGGGAGCCCTTGGGCACCACCAACGGGGCACGAGGTGAGGACAGACCCTGCGGCCGGGGCGGCGGCTTGGGGGGCATAACACAGGCCCCCGGTGATCGGCGGAGGCCTGAGACCGAGAGTGGCAACCGCCTTGTGGGCTAGACGTAGCCACTGAGATACGAGGGAGAAGATTGCTTCGGAGAACCACAGGATAGCACAGTCCAGGACCCTGGGCCGAGGGGCAAGCGACCCTTCCTGCGACGCAGCGCCATCCCAACGCACAACTCCTTCTCCCCCTCTCGCACGCCCGCCATTGATTGTGGTATCGCGGGGGAGTGCGACATAACTGGGAGACAGCCGGACCCGTAAGGGAGTGGACTATGGCTTCCACCAACCGCAAAGGGGGCCGTACCATCCCAGAAATGCTGGCCAAAGGGACTTCTAAGACCGACAAAAGCCCTGACAAACCGACACAGTCGATTCCTCCTAAAGGAAAAGATCGAGATGAAGGGGAAGCCCCGGCGACTAAAGCATTCATGGAGGCCCTCTTCACCTCTCTCAAAGAAGACATCCAAACTCTCAGACAAGAAATGGCAGGGGACTACAAGGAACTACGCCGTGACGTCGACGACCTTGGGGAGCGGGTGGCAGCGACCAAACAGGTAGAACTCTTAGAGCAGGAAATCATCAGACTCAACAAGCAACAAATGGACCTCCAATCCCACACAGAGGACCTTGAAAACCGTTCAAGGCGCAACAACATTCGGGTCCGCAATGTGCCTTCCAAAGCGGAGGGGGACGACGTGGCGGAGTACCTACAGAGCCTATTCCGAACAGTGCTCGACGAAAGCGAGGACTTTGTGACCCGTATTGATAGAGCCCATCGGGTGGGCCTGGCTTGCCGAGCTCAAGGTCCCCCGCCTGAAATCCTGGCTTTCCTGCCCGACTACCCCCTCAAGGAACGCATACTGAAGGCGGCACGCCTAAAACAGCCTCTTCGCTTTCAGGGTCAGACGGTGGAACTATTCCAAGACCTGTCGGCAATTACCCTACAGAAGCGAAGGGCATTCAAAGTGGCCACCACCTTCCTCCGCGACGAGGGGGTCCCATATTCCTGGGGGCAACCCTTTCGGCTAATCTTCAAGTGGAACGGGCCCTTCATCAGCTAAGATCTCTGCGAGACACTTGCGCCCTGCTGGGCATTCCGCACGAAGGGGACCAGCCAGATGACGAAGGAGAGAGGCGTTCATCGGGGGCCCCGTCCAGATCCACACGGACGACTGGCAGAAGGTACGACGTGGACGTTCCTCCAAGAAGGGCCTTAAGCCAAATCCAGAGACAATGGCACAAGAAAAGGCCGCGGCGATTCAAGAGGTCTCCAAAGACACCGGCGCTGACTCATAAGAGACTTGAGGCAATGGTGATACACAGCTAAGTTGTGGCAACACAGTTGGGGGGCGGGACGGGGGGCCTCGGGCCGCGGCTGCCACGCAGCCCATATATTTACCAATCCACCACAGGCCTGGACAAACATTACGTAGGCCTGGGACATTGTTCACCCGTTGGGGTTTCATGTTTGGAGTTGGGGGAGTAGGGGAGGGGGGAGGGAGCGGGATCCGGGGGTAAGTTCAGGTGTGTTCCATCCATTCAGCCAGCCGGATCAGGAGGGGTGGGCGATTTCGAATTAGTACAATGGAAGAGAGTGATAAGGTACATACCCCCTCATGGCTGAAGAGCCTATCCAGGTTCTCACCCTTAATGTTAAAGGGCTAAATAACCCAATCAAGAGAAGAGCGGTGCTCTCCTACCTAGAGCGCTCCGGGGCGGCGGTGTGCCTTCTACAGGAGACGCATTTACTGGCCAAGGATTGGCATCGCATGAAATCCAGGGCGTTCCCGACCCAGCTCTACTCCTCCACCACGGAGAAAAAAGCAGGAGTGGCCCTGCTTTTTGCTAAACATTTCAAAGGCCAGGTGGGGGACATAGTGGCCGAAATCAAAGGCAGGCTACTAGCTCACACGGTTCATATCGGGAGCCTGTCGATCACGGTGGGGTCCATATATGCCCCCCAACACCAAGCAGGAGGCGTTTCTTACAGGGGCACTCTCGGAGGTCATGGGTACTAGCTCGAGGAAAATACTGATTGGCGGGGACATAAATTTGGTTATGGACAAAGAGGGATCGGTCAGGTCGGAGGTTCGGCGATTCTGGAGCTCTCTCTACTGAGGGGAAGCGATGGCTCGCCAGCAGGGAGTTCTTGGACACATGGAGGGAGGCCCACCATACAGCCCCAGGGTACACCTTTTACTCTCATGTGCACCGTACATATGCCAGAATAGATCACTTTCTTAGCTCCACTGACCTGGCCCCTATGGTACGAGATTTGGAAGTTGCCCCGGCGGCTCTATCAGACCACGATGCAGTAGTAATGCGCTTACAGGTTCCACGACTGCAATCACACAAGGGTAGTTGGCGCCTCCGAGAAAATCTGCTTTCCCGCAAAGGGGTCACTCAGCAGCTCTTCCAGAGCATCACGGATTATTTGGGCCAGAACGACACAGGGGAGATGGCAATGACCGCGGTCTGGGGGCCGCTCAAGGCGGTCATTGGAGGAGAGTTGATAGCACTTTCGGCTGCAGACAATAGGGAAAGGAAGGAACGCCGCCAAACTTCCGCCCAATTTCCTTACTTCCTTGGATGAGCAAACTGCTTGAGAGGCACATTAACATCATATTAGTAGACTATTTGGAATCTAATGGTCTGCTATGTGCCTCTCAGACAGGGTTTCGCCCTCAGCACGGAACCGAAACTGCCCTTCTAGCAGTAACGGAAGAAACTAGAGCTGTGCTGGACCGGGGAGGAAAAGCAGCCATTATATTACTCGATCTCAGTGCCGCGTTCGACACAGTTAACCATGCCACCTTATTACATCGTCTAAGAGGCATGGGTGTGTCGGGCGCGGCACTGGAATGGCTGTCCTCCTTCCTGGATGAGCGATTCTTTCAGGTGTTTGAGGATGAGGTAGTCTCCCCAAGCATCCTCTTAGCTGTGGGGTTCCTCAGGGCTCCTCCCTGAGCCCCACACTTTTCAATGCCTATATGCAACCTCCAGCAGAGATAGTCCATCCCTTTGGGGTGCGTATTGTCACCTACGCGGACGATACCCAACTGGTGGTCTCTCTCGACCACACGGAGGGATCGTCCAACACCCTGGGACCCTGTCTGGAGGCTGTTGCTAAGTGGAGGCAACTCTCCTGTCTCAAACTTAACGGAGAGAAGACGGAGATTATGCTACTGGGTAACCCTCCTCTGACTCCCCTGGTCTCCATCTGGCCCACATGTCTTGGTGTTCCTCCCCCTCCTAAACATCAGATAAAGAGCCTTGGTATCTGGCTTGATAAAGCGCTAGACTTTTCGGTCCAAGCCACCAAAACAGCCTCCACGTGTGTAGGGCTAATGAAAATGCTCCGTAAAGTGCTCCCTCTGCTTCCATTCCAGGCGAGGAGAGTCATGGTTCAGGCCCTGATACTCTCCCGCCTGGATTATGGAAATGCTTTATATCTAGGAGCCCCGGCAGCAGTGACCCACAGGCTTCAAGTCACGCAAAACTGTGCCGCCCGATTACTGTTCAACATCCCCCGTTGGCAGTCAGCCAAGAAAGCCCTAAAAGACCTTCATTGGCTTCCAGTGGTGGCGAGAGCACAGTTTAAGGCCATGTGCGTTGTGCACAAATCCTTCCACCGAACAGGCCCTGCCATCCTGTTCCCCTTAGTTGTGCCCTACGCCCCCCCCAGAGCCCTTCGTTCCGGGTCATTGCATCTAGCGACCACAACTAAAATCAACAAAGCCCGGTGGGGCGGCCGTTCCTTCTCTCACACGGCTGTGAGGCTTTGGAACTCTCTTCCCTTGGCTCTTAGAGAGAACGCCAACCGGATGGCATTTAGGAAAGCGTTGAAAACACATCTGTATGCAAAAGCGTGTTAATCCTTCCGGTAGCTCGCCACAGCAATCAGTCTAAAGCGCTGCAAGGCCTCCGGGTAGTTTGAGCGCTATATAAATATAATTTTTCATTTCATTTCATTTCAGCTGACGGCACAAGTGCTGGAGTTGGAGCGGGCACACAGCCGGACGGGGGCCCCTAGGATCTGGCGTAAGTTAAAGGCAGCCAGGGCGCAGCTGGCGAGCCTCGACCTGGATCGGGCGGAATATGCGGCACTGCGCCTCAAGCACACGTACTACGTAGGGGGGATAGGACGGGCCGCTTGCTCGCCAACAAACTCAAAGCAAAAATCGTCCGATCTAAAATCCCGATCATCCGCGAGGAGGGGGGCCGGGAGCTTCGGGACGACGACCATATTGCGGAGGCATTCAAGATATTTTACGCCAAACTCTACAAGGCTGATCCAGCCTCTGATGCTGAGGCGGGAGCAGCATACCTAGAAGAAGCTAAGGTAACAGCCCTCAATGAGGTAAACGCCCTCGCTCTCGATGCCCCCATACGACTGGACGAAGTGATCTCCGCTATTGCACGCCTCAAACCGCTTAAAGCGCCAGGCCCGGACGGATTTTCCGCGGGCTTTTATAAATCCTTCTGCCCCCTCCTGGCCCCAGTACTGACTAAGCTGTTCAATTCTTTTCAGGGGCCAGGATCGATCCCTCCAGAGATGTTAGAGGCCGACATTATTGTCCTACCGAAACCGGGCAAGGACAAGACCCAATGCGCGGCATACCGGCTGATTTCTCTCCTCAACCTAGATTTAAAGCTCTTCACGGGGATGCTAGCCGCGAGGCTGGGCCCATGTCTCCAAGGTATAATAGAACCGGACCAGGCGGGCTTTATACCCTCCCGCCAAAGCGCAGATAACACCAAGTGCCTGCTGCACGTGATCGATAAAGCACACTACAACGCCACAGACACAGCCCTTCTGTCAGTTGACGCCGAAAAAGCGTTCGATCGGGTAGACTGGATCCATCTCGACCGGACGTTGGCGAGATTTGGAGCTGGAGAAAGGTTCAGGGCCTGGGTGGCGAGCTGCTACACGTCTCCCCAGGCGACGGTTAAGGTGAACGGGAGGAGCTCCAAGCCGTTCGCCATTCGCCGAGGCATGAGGCAGGGCTGCCTGCTCTCGCCCTTGCTGTTCGCCCTCTATATAGAACCTTTCGCCCAGCGCGTACGGGACAACCAGGCCATCACGGGCATTACGTTCGGGGGCGAGGAACTATAAGACTATACGCGGACGACATCCTGGTCGCCGTGGACAACCCTAGAGTCTCTATACCAGCGTTCCTGGAGGAAATGGAACGATTCGGGAGGGTGTCGGGCTTTAAAATGAATGTTGGTAAATCGGTAATTCTCCCCCTGGGGGGCAACACCCGCCAAGCCAATAGAGGCTCGCTGCAATTGGGAGGACTGTCCACACAAGCGGCGCTCCCATACTTGGGGATCGAACTAATGCCCACAACGGCTCAGACAGTTGAGTTGAACTACACCAAACTTCTCACGCACATCCAAGAGGATATTCGGAGATGGGGACAGCAGCCGCTTTCGTGCCTTGGTCGGGTAGCCGCGGTCAAAATGTCCCTGCTGCCAAAAGCACTATACCTATTTCAAACCATCCCGGTCACCCCTCCTATAGGCATGATCAAAAAGCTGCAGGACCCAATACAGCACTACATATGGGCCGGTAAACGCCCTAGGATGCGGCGTGACCTGATCACGCGGGTTCCTGCGGAGGGGGGGCTGGGGGTACCTGACTTACAGCGGTACTTCCAGGCAACACAGATGCGATATCTCCTGGAATGGTCCAGGCCGACGTCAGAGAAGCGCTGGCTATTCCAAGACAGGGCCATGGCAGGGATGCCGCTCTGGAGAATCCCATTTCTGGCGCGACCAGATAGACCGGCATACATCAAAAAATCACCCATCACCAGGACACTCCTCCAGGTCTGGGATGCGGTAGCGGTAGCCAGAGACCTCACGTCCTTTCCCTCGTCAATGACGCCGCTATTTGACAACACGGCGTTCCCGCCGGGAATGGTCCCCGGTTCCTTCCCGCAATGGAGACGGACGGAGTGCAACTCGGCTGGCCACTTGTTTGACCCGCAGGGCTCTATGGCGCTGACGGCTATAAGGGATGGGTACTCCATCGACAAACCGCAAAACTTCCAATATATTCAACTATGGCACTGGCTTACCCATAAGGATGTCATACCACACGTAGGCCGCGTTCTTAAGCCATACGAGAAGTGGCTCCTCGCCAAATCAACGGATAAACGGGCGATTACGGAACTGTATAGGTTGTTGACCCCCCCCTCGTCAATAGCTAAATCTGCGGGACAACATAGGTGGGAACGAGAGCTGGGACGCGCGCTCTTGGACAAGGAATGGCAGGACATCTACTACCGGGCACACCACACGGCTCGTAACATAGCCAGTCAAGAAGCAGCGGTCAAGGTGGCATACTATTGGCACCTGACGCCAGAGAGGCTACATCAGAGCAATCCCAGCCGGGACCCCATGTGCTGGAGGGGTTGCGGACACATAGGGACCATGCTCCACCTGTTATGGGAATGCCCGACAGTGCAGGAATATTGGGAGGTCCTTCGGGACGTAGATGTATGTTTTGAGACAGAGATTCCCCGCTTCCCCGCATACGCGGTCCTGGGCCTGCCCAACAAACTCACTTTCCCACTTAAGTCCATTCGGGGGCGCCAAATGGGGCTAGCACTAGGGGCGGCGACGCAACATATCCTTTCACTATGGGGCACTCCACGGAAGCCCACACACATAGGGTGGCTCCACAGTCTATGGTACATAATGGGAATGGAGCGAATACAAGCGTCTCTCACGCAGAGTTCAGACACCTTTAGAGAAACATGGTCACCTCTAATCTCCCTGTTGTCACACGAATTCCATGAGCTTACTTGCCCAAAATATCTCAAAGTCCTCAGACTAGTTGATGAGTTCCACAGGCCGCCAGGAGACAAGACACGAAAGGTCTGATAAGGGGCCATTCGTATGCCATAAACCTGCACAGCGGAACACACCGGAAGGGGTGGGAATGAGGGAGGGGGGCAATTCCAGGGAAGGGACAGTTGGGGTTAGGGGGGGTCTAGGTGGGGGGTTGGGTACGAGAGCTCTTCAAGGCAGTTTATTGGACTAAAGCCCTCTTGCACGGACTCATGGCATCTTGCTCCAGAGATCAGCCTCCAGACGCTAAACACAGACCAAGGGGCTACAGACGCATTTGGTACTATGACTGTCTGATTGTTGCAATGTTATGTCTAAATGAAAATAAAAATACATTTGATTAAAAAAACAAAACACTCAGGACAGAGTTAATACGGCTAGTCTGGGGGTAAGCAGCCGAGACTGCAATGGGAAGTGATGACGCGGCCTTACTCAAAGGGGGGGGTTCGGAATACCGGACTTTGAGCTCTATTTCGCTGCAGCGCAGGCCCACTTTGCGTGGTACTGGGTCAAACAACCTAAATATATGCCACAAGTGGCAGCAGAACATTGGCTGGCACACCCTGTTCTTCTGGATGGAGCATTGTATCTAAAAGTGGGTGCCGGTGAGAGACAGCCAAACTCGCTTATGTGCACGATCACATCATGGCAGCGCTTGTGCCGTATGCTAGGGGTGCCTATGTTGTATTCGCCGTTACTTCCCCTGACTTATCACCCTAGTATGCCTCTACTGCAAGAGGAAATATTTCATGCCTTTAAACGCAAGACAAACATCAATACATGGGAGGATATGTACCACGAGCAGAAATTTTGCTCTATCGAACATATGTTCCCAGAAACTCCGACAACGCCATTAGACATCTTTTTGTACATTAGACTAAGGCAAGGTGTATGTTCATTAACACAGGAATTCCCAGAGGAGCCGCAGGTGTTGACCCCTCTTCAGCTCATGCTGGGCAAGACCACACCCAAGAAACTAGTGTCACAGATCTATACGTCAGTCCACTCTCAGAAGGAGTTCATAGACACACAGTCACGTAGTCGATGGGGGGAGGAGTTGGGAACGGCCCTGACGAATGACCAATGGGAGTTCTACTGCTCGCAGACGAAACGAGTTTCAGCGAGTTGCAGGCTCCGGATCATTCATTACAAGTTCCTGCATAGACTATATTATACCCCGGCTAAGATGTACAGATATAAGCTTAGAGCAAGTGATAGATGCGATAGATGCCATGCTGAGGGGGCTGATTTTCTACATTTGGCCTGGGATTGCCCGACGATCAAGGACTACTGGACCCAAGCGGTCGGTGCTCTGTAGGTAATGATCGATTACCCCAGTGAGGCTGGATCCATTGTTGGCTATACTTGGGTATGTTAAACCCCTTAGGGCGGAACATCGTAAATGTATTGCTATAGCGCTGCTAATGGCTAAAAGAAGGGTGGCCTGCAGACAGGGCAGGGGACGGGCGCCTAAGTTCAAGGCATGGCTGGAGGACTTAATTAAGTGCCAGGAACAACTTGCTACCTATGCGGAACTGTTACCAGTGTCATCCAGGCCCAATGATATATGGGCACCATTGACAAGCTACTAGATCTCTCACCAGAAGGAATAGGCTAAGATATAATATAAATTGCAGAGTATAGAACGGAGGGGGAACCTGTGAAAACTGAAGCGGCTGGTAGACCAGATTTCTATAAGAGGTGACAAACGAGAGGGCAGGGGACACTGTATATGGTTACGGTATGTTATAGACGTATCAAGAGAGAGAGGACTAGATAGCTAGTCCTTGTCCCCGTGGGTTTATATGTATCAACAAAGAAGACTAGCTACTTATGACTTTATGAGTTGGACTCTGACTCGTTTTGTCATGGGCACCTTGTTAGTGTATTCATGAAGCCCTCACCCACCAACCTAGTTGGTGGCATGCTTCATCATCGGGCCCACCCAGTAACACCTAATGTGTCCCGGGTGTGCTACAACGCCTGATTACAGCGGAGCTGGTATGTTGCTGAGAGTGCAGTGTTGGGGTTTAGTGACGTGTGAGTTAAAACGGCTTGGCGGGGGTCCCAGTACCCGAGGGTAAATTACATTTTAAACCAGGGCCACCGTCAGGGGTTAAAAATAAGGCAAGGTGATGTTAGGTGGTGAGTTACGACTTCCTACATCCATTATCGGTCGACATGTTTCAGCCAGTGCCTTAGGATTAATCTGGCTTTCCTCAGGACCTATTAAAATGGTGTTGGTGCAAATTAAAAAAGGTGATGGGTGTAATACAGACTATGTGTTACACTCGCTAAGGTGTTTTTCTAGGTGTGAGAGGGGGATTCCCTTCTCATGCATACGCTGAGAATTAGCAGCCGATGCTTCCTGGAGTGAAGCGACAAGGGGATGACCAGTCTTTCTGATCAGAGCCTGCCGTGTACCTGTAGCGCCGTCTTCACACACCGGTGATGAATCTAAGGTATGTTATGTTCATGTAATGATGTAGATGAAAAGACAATACACTGCCTCAATGGGAACATAGCAAGGTGTAGGAGGAACTGTGTTTGATGTGCTCTGATAGACTCTCATTAGTACAATTAGGTTGTTATCCTCCTGATGTTGGCCCAAACTGAACATGTACGGACTAATGAAAGTAATGACTGCACTGTATCAATAGAACCATATGATCTTGTACTATGATGTAGACCTGTAATGCTGTTAAGTTACATGAAAATAATAAACAGAACTTTCCCATTTATGATACAAAAAGTTACACGTGATTCATGGGGGTGCTCTGTGACATTGTTGGGACACTGGGAGGGTCGCCTCTCACACTTTACATCTCTCTATATTCCCCCAAGACTACACACCTCCATTCTCAATGACCGAGGTTCACACGTTATCAGTTTGCCACAGGGGGAACTACTTATTGGCGGCGACTGTAACGCTGCCATTGATAGAGATATAGATCGCTGGCCAGCCAGACCGTATGGTGCCTCGGGAAAGGCCTTCGCTGAGTTCTTGTCGGCCATGGGTCTGGTTGATTTCTGGCAAACGCGCAACCCCATGGCCCATTAGTATACCTTCCACTCAGGGGCCCATGGAAGTTTATCCCGTATAGACTATGTTTGGCGTGGTGGGCCCACTCCTGCTGTTTGGTGAAGTGGCCCACCTCCACAGAGGCATCTCCAATCATTCTCCACTTAGTGCAATCTATGGGGGAGCAACAGTACACAAGAGCAACCAGATGACGATCAACCCCTGGTACCTACAAGTGCCATCCATTAGAGCAGGCTTAATGAAAGCAACAACTACTTCGAAGAAAATAGGGAGTCGTGCACTCGACCCAAACATTATGTGAGGCCTATAAGGCAGTTATCAGGGGGACAAGGAGCCTCATTAATATTCAGCCACAAAGAGGAAAGGCATGAAACAGCTGACTGAGATAGACGAAATCCGGAAGCTAGAATCAGAGGTGCAGAAGTCAGTCTCTACCGACATACAATGTAGATTACAAATCAAGCAGAGCCTACAAAGATATTGCCGAGGAGGCAGCTAAAATGCGGAACCGCGTGTCTCAACACCGACTTTATGAGGGGGGAGATAGAGCGGGCAAATTGCTGGCATGGCTACAAAAGAAGGAAACTGCCTCCAGATAGTTGTTTGAGATCTTCCCAGATACTGTCACACCACTGCGAAATAGGCAAGAAATAGACACCTTTGCTGCATATGTTGAGCAATTGTATGCTTCATCACAAATGTACTCTCAGGCCGATGCACATGAACTATTGACCACCCTGGGTCTGCCGTACTTTGGGTGGAGGTCAGGGAGTCTAGAATTAGACCAGACTTAAAGTGAAATAGTGCAAGCAATAGGGGCTTTGCAAACCAGCAAAGCAATCGGCCCAAACGCCCTACCGATTAAATTATGTAAACTAAATGTGTCTGCAATCGCCCTGCACCTATCGCGAATGTACCAAGAAAGCTTTAAAAAGGGAAAACTGACTGGTGATCAACGGTTAGCTGATATAGTTTTAATACACAAGACTGGGAAACAGTCAGAAAGTTGTGCGTCCTAGAGACCGATACCTCTGCTCAATGCAGAAGTTAAGATCTTAGCAAAAATCCTAGCGAAGCCCCTGGCTCCACAAGTTGGTTCATCCTGATCAATCAGGATTTATGGCAGGAAGAAGTTCCACACTTAACCTTCGGCACATTCACCGTTTGTTGGGAAGAGCGAACACGGTCAGAGAAGAAGCAATCGTAATGTCCCTAGACACTAAAATGGCACTTTATATGACAGAATGGTCCTTTTTATTTGCTGTGTTAGAGAGGTTTGGGGAAAACTTTGGCATGGGTTAGACTTTTATTTTCGGAGCCCCTAGCACAGGTTATTGTATTGTAATTGCATTTATATAGCGCTTACTACCCCCTGACGAGGCATCGAAGCGCTTTTTCAGAAAGTAGCACGCTACTCCGGGACCCATAGAGAATTAGTGTTGAATTAGTATAGTCAGTGAAACATGCAAGTAAATTTTAAGTGGTGGATCGGTTAGTCAGTGATTTGGAAGGATAGCAGAAAGATAGAAGAGGAAACAAATGTTTTGTATTTATATAGCGCTAGTTACCCCTGATGGGGTGTTGAAGCACGCTACTCTTGAAACCCATAAAGGATTACTGATGAATTAGTATGGTGAAATATGAAAGTAATTTGAGTGCTGGATATTAGTCAGTTATTTGGAGTGAGAAGGATAGTGGAGGGATAGAAGTGGAAGAAAGGTTTGCATTCATATAGCACCTGTTATCCCTGATGAGTGTTGAAGCGCTTCTCTGGCGAGTAGCACGCTACTCCGGAACCCATAAAGGATTAGTGTTGAAAATTAGTATAGTGAAATATGAAGTAATTTGAGTGGTGGATATGTTATTCAGTTATTTGGATAGAGAAGGGTAGGTGGTGGGATAGAAGAGGGAAAGTGATTTGAATTTATATAGTGCATGCTACATGGGGTTTTGAGGTACTTTTTTGTCGAGTAGCATACTGAAACATGAAATTAATTTGAGTGGTGGATATGCTAGTCAGTTATTTGCATAAAGAAGGGAATGGGGGGGATAAGAGGTTTGTATTTATATAGTGCTTGCTACCCCATATTGGGTTTTGAAGTGCTTTTTGGGCGAGTAGCATGCAACTCTGGAACCCATAAGGATTAGTGTTGAATCAGTGTGGTGAAACATGAAATTAATTTGAGTGGTGGATACATTAGCTAGTTATTTGGATTGAGAAGGGTTGGGGAGGGCTAGAAAAGGGTTTGTATTCATATAGCGCTTGTAACCCTGATGGGGTGTTGAAACGCTTTATTGGCAAGTAGCATACTACTCTGGAACCCATAAAGGATTAGTGGGGAATTAGTATAGTGGAATATGGAATTTGAGAAGTGAACATGATAGTATGTTATTTTGATTGAAAGTGATAGTGGAGGGATAGAAGAGTGAAGGATTTGTTTTAGGTGAATTGCCTAAGGGACCCCTTCCCCTTTGTGAATGGTTGCGAGAAAAAAATTAAGAGCAGGCAGTGGTTCCAGGGATCATTGCCACACTTAAAAACTGAAACTGAAATGTTTAATTTTTTTTAAATTTTTAAATACATCCTGTTTTCCGCTAAGGAAAATGGACTGCATTAAAAACAAGCATTTGCAATGCAATAGATCTCGCATTAGGAAAGTTTGAGTTATTGGTATTGTAAATGAAATTTTTTTAAATGTGTTGGCTTTTAAAATATATAAATTAATAGCATCGTTATTCACAAAGCCAATAGCTTACACTTTCCTAATGCACGTCCTATTGGCTATGCAATGCTTGTTGGTAGCAAGCAAGGACCAATGCTTGTTGGTAGCAAGCAAGGACAGTGCTGTTGTGGTGCTGAGTGATGATGTGGTTGGGCTGAGTGATGTGGTGGTGTCCAGAGTGATGTGGTGGTGTCCCAGAGTGATGTGGTGGTGTCCCAGAGTGATGTGGTGGTGTCCCAGAGTGATGTGGTGGTGTCCCAGAGTGATGTGGTGGTGTCCCAGAGTGATGTGGTGGTGTCCCAGAGTGATGTGGTGGTGTCCCAGAGTGATGTGGTGGTGTCCCAGAGTGATGTGGTGGTGTCCAGAGTGATGTGGTGGTGTCCCCCAAGTGCTGTGGTGGGTTCCTGAGTGATGTGGTGGTGTCCCTGAGTGATGTGGTCTTGCCCCAGAGTGGTGCCCCTGAGTGATATGGTGGTGCTCCTGAGTGATGTGGTGGTGCTCCTGAGTGATGTGGTGGTGTCCCTGAGTGATGTCCCAGAATGATGTGGTGGTGTCCCTGAATGATGTGGTGGTGTCCCTGAGTGATGTGGTCTTGCCCCAGAGTGGTGCCCCTGAGTGATATGGTGGTGCTCCTGAGTTATGTGGTGGTGCTCCTGAGTGATGTGGTGGTGTCCCTGAGTGATGTCCCAGAATGATGTGGTGGTGTCCCTGAATGATGTGGTGGTGTCCCTGAATGATGTGGTGGTGACCCCGAGTGATGTGGTGGTGACCCCGAGTGATGTGGTGGTGACCCCGAGTGATGTGGTGGTGACCCCGAGTGATGTGGTGGTGACCCCGAGTGATGTGGTGGTGTCCCCCAGTGATGTGGTGGTGTCCCCCAGTGATGTGGTGGTGTCCCCCAGTGAGAGGGTGGAGTTGAAGGGTGGAGGGAGAGCAAGGAGTAACAGAAAGAGCACGGGTGCGAGAAAGACGGGTAGGAGGAGAAACAAGATTTGTTTAATGCACGGATAGCGCTTAGAACAGTTTACTGAAAATGTGTCATGGAACAGCATGTTATGTTTACAAAAAATGTGTCAAGGAACTGCATGTTTTGTTCAGCAAGCGCTATTGCCATTTCTTTTTTTTTTTTTGCAAGATCACCAGGCCTTTTATTGATTCCATCCTTAGGCTCTGTGCAAGAAATTATTTACATTTATACAAGGGGAAGGAGGAGAGATTTGGTGGGGGAGGTGACGAGATTTGGCAGGGAAGGAGAAAGGGCTAGGATGGAAGCACAGAAAGAGCCTGGTAGACATGACAGTGTGGCTTTGTTTTAGTGTACCGCATCTGTAATGTGGAAAGAAATCCGCTTCCTCTGAACATGTAAAGCATTTAGTTTAAGGTGCAAAAATCAGCAGTTGAAGACACTGGAATACTGAGTAATAAAGTGGCAGAAGAAACGAGGTGGCACATTGTAAAAGGTCACATGGTGAATTGTGTACTGCTGTCCCTCTACTGATGGGGAGCTACCACAACGCGGAGTGTCTGGGGAGAAGTCACACTTTCGTTGAAATACTTAGACCACCTGGCCTATAGTCCTCTATTGCATAATTGGGCACCTTCAAGTATAAGAGGTTAGAAAATGCCTGTGCCATAAGATCCAATCATTGTGCATAGTATCAAGGCAATAGCTGTCAGCAGGACTCCATCACACAGATTTCAAAGATAACAAGCTAAAAGCACCAGTGAAGGTCTTACTGTAAACAGCAGGAGTCAATGGTGCTTTGGCACTGCACACCAAAGAAAGAGAGAGAATGCACGTGTGCGTGAGTGCCTGTGTGTGCGCGCGAGGGGGAGGGAGAGAAAGGGCGTGTGTATGTGAGAGAGCGTGCATGTGTGCGTGCATGCATGTGTGAGAGCGCGCATGTAATCGTGGGTGTGGGTGAAAGAGCGAGTGCATGTGTTTGTGTGTAAGCGAGAGAATGTGCATGTGTGCGTGAGAGAGCGCGTGCATGTGTGAGGGGGAGAAAGAGAGCAGAGAGCCTGCATGTGTGGGTATGCAAGTGTGTCAGTGCGTGCCTGTGTGTGTCAGTGCGAGAGTGTGCATGTGTGCGTGCCTGTGTGTGTGTGTGAAAGAGAGAGAGTTGATGCTGCATGGCAGAGCATGTTGGGGATCCCACAGCAACCCTCGAACCCCTGTAGGCATGTTTCGTGGAAAACATGAATATGAGTCCAACTCAAGGATTGTAGGAGTGTGTAGAAATAAAAAAAAACAATAGACCGTGAATTATAGTCATGCGCAAAGCTCAAAAGAGTCTTAGCTACCATAATCATGAGACAACCCAACTGTCCACGTGAATTGACACTATCAACTGTACACACATCCTAACCACATGGGATCCTCTCAGAAACCACAATTCTACACAGCTTGTTGCCAACAAGGGAAAGAAAAAGAAAAGGAAAAGCAAACTGCACAGAACCCAGTGATGTCATGCTCAAACCAGGATGCTGAAATAGAAAGGAAACCTGCCGATAAGTAGGTGCAGAAGAAAACAAGCACGTCCATGGCTGGGAGACAACGGGCATCGGGAGGGGGCGGGAACAAAAGGAATTAGCGGCCGCATGCTGGCAAATGGTGACCTGCAGAGCGCGTGAATGGGAAGAGCGGCCGTGGGAGGGGAAGTAGGAGAGTGCTGGTGTCCGCACGCGGGGGGCGGGGAGCGGAGCCTTTGAAGTGTGATGTGAGGCACAGACAAATGGTTGTTTGTGACGTGGCTGGTTTGTGCACGCGCATAGTTCACATGAACTGTGGCTAATCCGCCGTTGGTAGACTCTTCTTTTGCCCTTACTATAATCTCCACCAGCAAGGCGCAAGCGCATTGGCAGGCCGAGACCTAAAAACAAGCGATGCATTTTGTGGGTCTTAAACCAAATCGAATGTCCAAACTGGACTGTAGGATTGAGGCTGTGGAAAGCTGGGTTACAGTGTTGCTTATTTATCATATGCAACTAACAACCATTGACGAAGCCAATAGTCCTTGTTCGTTGTAGGTGAAATGTTAGTTGTTGTATTGTATATCTGGATGTAAGGACATAAGCAGCAAAATACCAGTGCGCAGCACACTATGATGAGCACAGATTTTAGCGTAAATGTTTAAGCCTGCCCTTAATTGCATTGGCAATGTTCCTTTGTGAGACTCCCCCTCCCTTCCCCCAGTTTTTTTTATCCCATTTAAATCCCTGCCTTCATCTTCTGCAGAGAAGAGGCATTTATGACCACAGATGTATTTTACTGCCATGAAAAATTCACAAGAAGAGATTACCAGATGTTACAGGTTTAGAGTTACTGTTGGGAACGTTTATCTTCTCGAGGGATGGCATGACACTTTGCGACAAAATGTAGGAGGAAGTAGGAGTGTGAGGAGAAGCAGGAATGCATGTTTTTTAATCCGTTATGCCTTGGCGCATGGCCTGCACAAAAGGGCCTGAATGTTCGCCCTCTTTAAAATTACAACGTGGATGGTCATATCACTGCGATTGTTTTGAGCACTCAAAAAACATGAAATGCGCATCTGTGTCCAAGAGGTACCGTGAACAGGATGTGATGGCCGATCATTAACATAAACAACGATCTAACTTCTGGGCGCTGGTGTTTCACCTTGCAGTGTTTAACAGATGCTCCATTGGTGTCATGAACATTGGATGGTGCGGTAAGTGCCCGGCTGTTGAAGCACTTCTAGTGGAGATGTGTGATGTTTTTAAAAGAAACATAAAACAGTGGCTCTCATGCCTGCAATATCTTCATCCTGGGACCCGGTATGCTGCTCTGTGCCACACCTATCCCTACTGTGGCTACGAAAAGTGTTCTTTTCAATTACTGAAAAACATGGCTGTGCCCGCAGAGCCCAAGAGACCGCACGGGTGCGGGAGGCGAATAGATAACAAATGGGAGGGGTGGGAGTGCACGCGCATTGTGAGTGGGGGAGCAGGAGGTGAGCCCGAAAGTGGTGCGTGGCGTAACTAACAACCACTGACAAAGCCAATAGTCCTTGTTCGTTGTAGGCGTAATGTTAGTTGTTGTATTGGATGTCTGGATGTAAAGACATAAGCATCAAAATACCAGTCCGCAGCACACTATGCTAATCACAGATTTTAGCCTCTGTGCCACGCCTATCCCTACTGTGGCCACGAAAATTGTTCTTTTCAATTACTGAAAAAAAAAAAGGCTGTGCCCGCAGAGCCCAAGAGATCGCACTGGTGCGGGGGGCGAATAGAGAACAAACGAGAGGGGTGGGGGGGGGAGTGCACGTCCATTGTGAGAGGGGGAGCAGGAGGCGAGCCAGAGAGTGATGTGCGGCACAACTAACAACCATTGACAAAGCCAATAGTCCTTGTTCGTTTTAGGTGTAATGTTAGTTGTTGTATTGGATGTCTGGATGTAAAGACAAACCGCAAAATACCAGTCCGCAGCACACTATGCTAAGCAGATTTTAGCGTCAATGTTTAAATAGTAAATCCTGGTCTTCCTCTTTTTCAAAACTTGTACTGCCCTGCCCCCCAAATAGCCTCTAAATAAAATGAAATACTATTGTGCCAAGCATCGCACACTGTTGAAAAATTACAACGGTGCACATTTAAGTCGCAGACAGCAGGAAGTTCCGAAAACAAAAGAGGCTTTTTTTCCTAAGAGCTGCACCTTTTTTTCGAACTTTCAAAGCATATATCTTCTTCGTAGGGGGATAGACATTGTAATGCAGATATTATGTAGTACAAAGACATGCGTAATGCTGTTATCCTTTCTCGGTCCAATCTCTATGCAATCTTTGGCGAGGGACATCATGAGTCACGACACAAGAAGTGTAATCAAACAGTGAAGTTGTGGCGTCATTGAGAATTTGCAGCCACATAGCAAAGCACTCTCGCAAGACAGTGGAGTTTGGAGTTCGGGGCTGGTGAGGGTATCGGAGAACCACCAGGGTGAGAGAGAGGGCAGTAGGTGGGGTTTCGGTAGACCCCAGGGTATGATGCAGCAACACGCTGTTGGGCAGAGAAGCGTTCAAGGGAGAGAGAACACATCAAAGCGGCCGAAAGGGGAGAAAGGAGGGGTGAATGCACGCCGAGGTGACAATAAGGACTGGGCGAGAAGGGAGGGGGGAATGCCAGCAGCAGAGGAGCCTGATTAAAGCTGACAAAAGGGAGGGGGAGAAGGGAGGAGGGAGCGGAGAGGCGGCTCTGAGGGAGAGCGACGTGTAGCCATATGGCTGCTTTGTGCGCACGCCTCGTGCTCTATAGCTCTATGGCAGCAGTAGTACTTTGAAGACCCAGCGGTAGCACTTTGAAGACCCCCTTACTAAATGTCTCGCTAGCAGCGCATGCGCGCTGGCTCAGCGAGACCTAAAAAGGCTATGAAAGGACAGTGTAAATGTAAGGGCGGACCATAAAAATGGGCTTGCTCAAGCCCTATTAAAAAAGATTGAGGCACGTTTATGGAAAAAAAGAAATTTATACCGTATTTTCTGGCGTATAAGACGACTTTTTAACCCTCGAAAATCTTTTCAAAAGTTGGGGGTCGTCTTATACGCCGGTGTCATTTAATAAGCAATCGAATATAGCCCAAACCCTATATTTTAAAAGGAAAAGTAGGGGGTCGTCTTATACGTCAGAAAATACGGTAAATCATATGGTCTGATAACAATAGGAATACATGTATATGCCTTGAAGGCATAAAAATTATGAATCATGGAATTAAGAAATGGAATTTGTAAAAAAAAAAACTAGCAGAAAAACTAAGGGACAAAAATTGGTAAAAGAGGGGTTTGGATCCTCTATATATACACATGTAGAATGCATAGGTGTTGAAAATGATTGCATGTGTGAATCACATACAACATATTCCTCTACTTGTCATTGTGACAGAACAGCTTCAGAAACGTGTTCTCTTCATAGACAATAGTGAACTGTCTATGTTGTAAATAGGCCCCAGGGACTATTGTCATTCAAGCAAAGCTTTGCAAAACACACTTCCTCTCTGCGGTTACAGGAGATCGTTAGTAAGCATTGTTATACATTATTATTCTATGTTTTCTATGGGCGACATTGCTTTGTATCCGACGTTGGACTTAACCAGATGGGAGAGATCAATTTATTTAGTTCAGGTTTGGAGTCTAGCATGCTTTTATGATTTGGAAGGTGCATGGAGGAAGCCCCCCCCCCCTTAGTTTTAATCATATTTCATATCATTGGTATTTAATAATGGTTATGGTTTTAATTTTTTATTATTTATTGTATTGCAGAGATCAGTACATTGAGCTTATGTATATATATTATTGTACTATTTCTTATCGTATGCTCCTATATCTTTTTAAAATAGAATAAAGTTCTAATAATGACATTCAAGCCCTCAATGTGTGCTCAACTCGGAGACCCACCGTTGTTTCCTCTCCAGTAGTCTCCTGTCACAGTGTGCTGTGTCAGGTATGTGTTTAACCTCTAGCGCGCTAGCGGGTTTTCCCGCTGTGCGCTGAAATTTGAAAAATGCGCGGTTTGTGACAAAGCCAGCTCGTCATCCGCATAGCGCAGTTAACGCCCATGACGAGCTGGCTTTGTCATCAGCGCTGAAGGGGTTAAGGACCGCCCATTGGTAATCAGATCCTGTGTGTCTTTTTTCAATGAAATGTGCAGACATCTTGGTCGTATTCTGGACACATTCCTGCGATGTTAGTCAATCCTGGTTTTGACCTTACATCTGGCCAATCCTATGTACTATAGAAGGCAAGGGCATGTGACCATGTACACTACTCTCAGAGTATTGCCATGTTGATAAAATCAATGGTTTGGGTGTTGATTGTCAAACAGCATATGCTACATCTTCCATCAGGATAATACAATTTATGGGAGTATCCCTGGTGCCTGTCTATTCCCCATGACGAGGGAGTCCCTCACACTTCTGCATCTTCTGTGAGAAAACAGTTTTGGTAAGTTTAGGGGGCCACTGTTCAAAATCCTCTTTGGCATTGCTATTTTATATCGTGCATGATTGTTTAGCATTTTGCAATCACTGTAAAGACGTTTTTCGGGCACAGGGGTTACGTCTAGCGAATGCGCTAGATGTGGTCAAATTTCCCTCTATTAACACAGCAATTGGTTGTTCCTTTAAGGTGCATGTGCAAAAAACAGAAGACTGGATTTTAATTGTATTACAGGCAGTGTTGTATGACTGCTACTATATGTAAGCTAACTCACTTTTGTGTTGCTCCTAATTTGTAATAAACACGAAGCAGGTGTATGGTTTATATTTGGCATACAGAATGCATGTTTGTGGAGCATTTTGCGCACATTGTAAAGGAAAGTAATGAGTGGTCTCGGAGTGAGATACAAGGTCCTGACGAAAGCCGCAGGGACGGATGGCAGAAACATGTAGACTGAGTTCAGAAAGGAAGGCAGGGTCATTAAACCAGAGCAAACCGTACACTTCTATTTTCCCATATTTTAACCATTCCTCCTTGAGGCGTATGTTAAACATGGATTCTTACCAGTCAGGTATTTTTAAGCCTATAAGAACCCCTCCAACTTCCATACTCCATTACTCTGACTTGCTACTATACAGCAATCCTGTGTAACACGCACGTAGTAGCATGCCCCGTTCTGCAACCCAATGGTGAAGCAGGACACCAAGGGGTAACACTGGTGGCTGCGGATTATGCCACAAAAAGCTTTGTGCTTTTCTCAAAGGGAGAACTAGCCCATACATTTGAGTAAGTCTCACGATTTTGGGATGTATTATTCGCAGTAAGAAGGAGGAGCCGGCCCTCCTCTATAGCTCCTATTGTCTCTATATATATATATATATATATATATACATATACATACACACACACCCCCACACAACAATGTTTCCAATACATGTAACATGTTCATAGTTGTCACAGGTGTTAATACCATTATATGTTGGCATTAAAATCATTTGACATTTATAACTGCATCTGTAACATCAAGGGTGAGGTCACAAATCATTACACGCGGTGTACAAAGTATGGTTTGCATTGCTGTTGTGCATTCATTGCAGTTAACCCCACCTTCAATTATCAATGATTTTTAAACCATAGTGTGCTATACTCAATCCTGACAACTTTTTACTGTCTTTTCATGCACACCTTTTATGAGGCTTATTTGAAGTATGGTGTGGATACATGTACAGCCATCTAGCCACCGTCATGATCTCAAACAGATCAGCATGTGGTCTTGCTGTCAGCCCCTCCAATTAGTTGCCTCTTCAACGGTCATTCACGGGTCTTCCACTAACCAGGTCACATGGTGTGGAATGGATCCGTCCATGCTATCCATGGTCTTACACGGAGTGGGGTGGCATGGTCACCTGACAACGAATGTATATCTACTTGAAAAGCAGTGCACCTTCTACTTCCTTTGCATGCTTGCTACATTTTAGGTCTTTTGTTCTTTACCTGTAAACTTTTGATTTTTGTTGGATATGGTTGATGTTCAAGGTTGAGCCTGGGCAGCGCATGCGCTGCTGGCATGCTTTATTTAGGTATGACTTAAAGTGCCGCCCACATTTCCCATTGGCTTGTGTCATTGTCCTTTGTAAACTGTGGCTTTTCATTGGTCAATAGGCTTAGTAGTCCCTCTTTAGAACCGCCTTGTCTCATTTTGTAACCTCAAATGAGGACACCCCTTTTAAATGTGAAATTAGTCAGTAGGCTTTAATTACAGAATCCGGGCACTATTTTGCTAAATGTTTTTCACAGACCTGCAGTTGCAGGCAAGACAGGCTTTCCGGCAACTTTTTAGGTCTCGCGCCTGCGATGCATATGGCGTAGCCATATGCATCGCGCAGGCGCGATACTATAGTTGCGGAGTCTGCTTCCCAGGAGACAGGAGATGGCACGCGCACGCTCAGGAAGGCGATCGGAGCCGGTCGCGCGCTCGCGTTCCCAATCTCCTGTCTCTCTGGGAAGCACACAAGCAAGCCCAGCAAGCCCCGCCAAGGCACCACGAGCACGTCCCACGTGGGCGCCTACCACGAGGACAACGGCAGCAGGGTAATGCTTGTTTATTTTGTAGGCGTGCAGCCGTTTGTCTAGTTCAGATATTGCCTTTATGATATGCAAAGCTCGTGCTGCAGACAGACATCCTGCTGAGCGGGCTTTGCTACGAACTCCGCCTCCAGGCTGTCACCCACCAAAGCGTTGCTTCATGCCATCCTTATCTATATGGCCCGAGGCGTTGGGGTCCTGGTGTCATTTAATGCCTCGGATTATCTCAAATGTATTGGAGTCACTGACTTTAGAGCGGCCCCATGGGCTTACACGATGTCACGTGTCCTTTTTAGCATTCTTTATTTCTCGGCCTTAATGCCTTTTAACTGTCTTATAGATATGTGTCCATTAAAGCAGTTCTTTAAATAACGCTAAAGAATGTTAGCTACAGCAGAGTGATTAACCAAAACATGACAATAATTACAGTTCCGGATGGAGACCTTTTTGTTTTACTTGCTTTCTTATGACGTATTTTTTAATGTCTTACAGCAAACACTGAATTCCCGAATATAAGTAAACGAATCAGGGCTGCTGAGCTCTTCGCACATGGGCGTGTGAAAGTTGAGCGAGTTGTTTGCTGGAGTTGCAGGGTGTTTTTTGTCATGCTGGCATGTAACGGGTAGGCCAATGCTTCATTTGCATCAGAAATAAACATATTGTTTTTTTGTGTATCTCAGATGCGGCCTAACGAAGGGCACTCATTTGAAAACGTTTCTTCTGAGAACCGTGCGGCTGTTAGACTGTCCTGCTGCTCCTTAAAGGCATGACCAGTCACCATCTCCTGCAATTGTTTGTTTTCAGTCTTTGCTTCTGCTCTAGGTGACACCCAGGTGGAAGTTTTCGTTGATGGATTGGGGATGGCGATTTCATAATCTGATAACCAACTGTACGGCACAATTCAGCAAGTAACAAACAAATACACCCGACGTCATGGATTTACTTTTTTGTGTGCTGGTTTCTTTACTTCGAAATTAACCGCTTTAAATGAGCACTAGTTACAATCCAAATGTTAACGTTGGTTTTTATACACAAGGGGATTGGTACGTCTTGTCGAGCTTTGCTTCACCCCTTGTTCACTAGAACTAGCGGTGTGCTCCTCTGCACAAGCAGAGAGACCACCTGCTCTGCCCTTCCCCCTCAAAACGGGCACCGGTAGCAGATGTGCGAGTGCCGCCGTTCCTGAGCAGACCTCGCTCGTTGGTTTATACTCCTGGTTAGGTTTCCTTCACCTAATATATTGGTGCAAAGGCTTGTGTTTCATCATAACCAAAGCCCCCTTCCCGGTGTGTTAGATTTATCCTTCCAAGCACAGGTATTTTGGTCCATGACGTGGGGAGCTAAATGAAGCAACGCTGGCACTTGCAGAAAAGTGTAGTTTAGAAAACCTATGACTGAAAGCGCAATTTGTTTTACATTGATCAAATAAAGTAATTGGGTATTGGTAACTGTAGTTTTTTATACTTTATTGAATGAAGCATATTATAGTCTATTAAGGGTCTATTGCTGCGGTCTTTATTACTACTAGCAATGCTTACCCTGTATAGCCCAGTTGCGTGCTTTGTGCTGTGCACGGCATTACACACACTTTTTTAATCCAGCTCAGTTTATGCCGGAGTTTAAGTGATTCATTTTACTGTCCTTGCTAAGGACACTTTATGCGCCAGGATGAGCATCATTGCATTCTATTTTTACACAGTTGTAAGGGACAATGGGCGCACGATGGGTTAACGTCTACTACAGGAAAGAACCCCTTGCAGTCCAGCTCTTAGACCCAGGCTCTCCCCCACATAGCCACCCTCCTGCACAGCATCCATGGCCCACCTCGGTGAGTTCCAGCAGGGGAGCACCAGAGATCGGGGCACCGACTTTCCACCTGGTACCCGGTTAATGCCAGACTAGGATGCCCTGTGTGGCGTGGAGGGGACCGGGAGGCCTCAGCACCTTGCTGTTTTAATCCTAGCCACAGGATGGGCCGTGTTGACAGTGGCGAGTCGTCGTTTCTGGCTTTGGCGGGTGCTTGTTTTTACAGTGCTGCAACCACTCGTTGCTCGGAACAATTCTAAATAGCCAGTTGACTGTTATGGAACAGTTCATTTATTGTGGTAGTCGTTGTCCCTCTGGAAGACTATTCTAATCAGGCACTATTTAAGATTGCTTCCAGGTATAACCTCTGGTTTCCCACGCCTAGCAGCCTCTGTATTGCAGTGTCCATCATGCGCCATTGGCGCCGACCAGTATATCCCACAACATGAGTGTTCATCTGTCTAAGACTTATGTATGTATGCTTGACCCCAGAACATCACTATTTCCAAACATAACCTCTTACTGCCTAGGAGCTCACTGCACTTATGGACTCAAGCCTCCCACGTGATTGACTGGGATAATTATGCGGCAGGATTGATTAAATTACATGGCGAGAAAAGACCAATCGTGCGGCACATCTGACTATAGTATTACAGCCTTATTTTGTCTCTTTCACATGTGAAAGCTGTCTGGGCAAAATAGCTTCTTCATCATAAACAGTTTAAGAGCCAAATGCAGGAATAGTCAGTTGACTTATGCAAAGAGCCTTCCACTGCATGGTAACGGGTGTTGCTGCATTTTTAGTAACCTTTGATCCGTTTGAGATTTAAAAAAAAAAACAATCATTTGCAATGCAATAGGTCTCGCAGTTGTGAGAGTTTGAGCTATTGGCATTGTAAATGGCAATGCCTTTTATTTGCGTGTTGGTTTTTAAAACATAACTAAAGGGCATTGTCATTTACAATGCCAATAGCTTAAACTCTCGCAAATGCGAGACCTATTGCATTGCAAATGCTTGTTTTATTTTACTTCATAGCATGGCATGCCACGCTGATACAATGGTTGGCCGCGCCTTTTTTGTTTACAAACACCCCATGCAGCTCTTTCACGTTATTAGCAGCCACGCCCCTTTTTAAGGCAAGCCATGTCTAAAGAAAGGTGCAGTTCAGTTATTAGAGTCAAACCGTGGCTTGGGGCACTTTTACCAACAAAAAACAAAACTCGACAAAGATTTTTTTGTAAAGCACCCCAAAGGCATAGTAATTTACAATGCCAACTGCTCAAACTCGTAAATGCAAGACCTATAACTTCGCAAATGCTTTTTTTATTGCATGCTTCAAGGACAGACCTATTGACGATGCATTTTTTTCGATAGGAGACTGGTCAAACAACTACATATGTCTCTATTTAATAACGAAAAAATGCAATTGATGTATGAGGCAGGAATGAAAAGCAGAATGTTTTAAATGCACATGGGCAATAATCTAACTCTTTAGTGGGCTTGTCGTTTCAAATCCGGTTAAAAAAATAACCATGGATTAACAAAGCAGTTGGTAGCGGCCATACAAATGTAATGCCTTGTGGGAACTGCCCCGACCTGCTATTAAATAATAATACATCAGAAGCAGACCTGCCAAGTACCACGCATCAAGCATTAGACTAACGCATTTCAAAGTGGCGGTCCGCATCACCGCACTGAAATGCGAAGTCATGCATATTGGGGCCTGTGGCCCTCAGCGGTCAAGTGCTGCAGTGGAGCGCTGGCCTGTTTAATTGCTAATGGAGTGGATCAGCAGCAGGCACGGTGCGTGCAGCTCGGCCGTTTTAAGTGGCTGGCCTGGGTAAGCTCGCTACAAATTGTGCAACATTTACTGCTAGACTGTTGAAATAATCACACGCGGCTTCCGTAACTTGCAAACACGCCACAGTCAGTGCTGCCACTGGGCAGTCAGCGGGCGGCAGTTGAATTCTGCACTGAGCCCGCTCCCTGTAAAATGCATCCTCCGGTTTCACCGCCAAACGTGAGTCAGACCCCTGAGAATCCCACGGGGCAACAGTTGCCTGGGTGGCAGCTGACTCTTGTGCCCTCTGCGCCGCCACAGCAACCAGGCCTGGACCCCTGACTGCAGCTCAGCTGACACTGAGCCAGCAAGTCTCCAGACAAGCAGGGGCCACAGGCCTCCGACATGGGAATGCAGCTATCCTCTTCACCGTCACTGAATAAAGTAAGTGTGCGCCCAACGCAAGTCCTGATCGCATGAAATATTTTGCTGGAGTAGCTCCCTGATTTAATGTTCCAAATCTTCTGCTTGTCATAATTTGGAGCCTCTGCCTACCGGCAGCGTCTATTATTTAGGCGCACAAATTATTGATGATTAAGGACTAGGTGCGCTGGTCGGGGGGGGGGAGCGGTGAGTAACAAACAAAACCAGCTTATTCACTTGTGTCTGCAAAGCCACGTCACGTGTCTGCACAGAGTGTGCGTTTATTACTCTAAATTATAAGGGCAATGACAAAACACCTCTTAGTATTTAATTTGTTAAGAACAAACTATATGTGTAGTGTACCTCAGTCTCCCTCTCCTGAGGGTGCTCAGTGCCAGTCTGCAGTGGCTCTGGTGACTCCAGTTAGCAGACTTGTTGATTTATTCATTTATTAAGCAGTTGACAAGATAGGGCCTCTCCCAGTACAAGCTAACGCACCGGACACGATTATTGTATGTAAATGCGCTCCACACCAGGATTGTATACCGTTATTTGTAGCATTTATTCAGTCTACCTTAACTCCTCTTCATTGCTTGATTTTGCTCGTGTCACTCATAGTCGTTGAAATGCCACTCATAATTACACTAAATTTGTGAAAATGTCACATAGCAACCTGAAACCTTGTTAGCTATGCAGAACATTGATTATCTATGATTTAAGGATTGAAGGTAAACCAAATACTGCAATTATTAATGTTGATATCTGAATAAAAGAATAAACCATGGGTAATCAATCATATCTCCATTCACACAAAGAGCATGAATACGTGAAACCAACTTTTTAACGTGCATGTCCGCTTCTAAAGTTACAGATTTGGTAACAAAAAGGCACATGTTCATTGTGCGCGAGCAACACAACTGCCAACACATTCTCTAATGGTAACTTCCGTTTAGAGCGCGACCATCCTCCTGCTGGACAGGAGAACATCAAGATCACCAGTATAGTTCCCCAGCTGTGAAGAGAGCTACGACTCATCACCACAAAACCAACATACACTGAGTCACTAACAAGCTCTCCTACACGACAAAGATGTGCAAGTACCCAAGCGACGCAAGTGTTGGATTAACAGTACTCCAGTTTACAACTTGTAGAGCATTGGACAAATTGCTGACTGCCACACAATGTGGCAAAACTAAGCAACATCTCAATAAATCTTTAGACTGCAGTCCCAAGACTTTAGTCGACAAAGAAGTGGCCTCTCAGATCGTACAGCTTGAACATCTACCTAGGGTGTCTTTAAGGTATTGGCCACAACACAGCTGATTGCAGGGGTATTCAATTAATGCGATCATTGAATACAAAAGTTATTGAGGAATAAACTGAAAAATGCTCAGTACAAATGGTGATTTACTAATATGCCCCTAGAAAAAATGATTTGGATCATACATGTATTCATGTAGCAGCTGCCACTATACGTAGCTGTGGTTCAGGCACACTAGGGTGTAAACATGCTAATAACACTGCACTATGCAATACATCTACACGCTATCTAGCAGAAGCCTAGAAGGATTAGTTTGACACTGGCATGCCAAGTTCCATGGCAATCCACTAAGGAAGGGCAAATATCAAACGGGAAAGATCAACATTTTTCATATGCTTATATTTTTAGCAATGTTTAACAAATGTGCATCAAATGTGGCAGAAGTTACCAAGTTATACAGTGTAGGAATGTAAGGCCTTGTGCCAGTCCCAGTGGGTTGTTAGGGAGGAAGCTTTTTCCATTCACTAATAACAGGTTGATGAACCTGCATGAAATGTAGTATTTTTAGGCTTTCTGTTGGTCATGTCCGGTTTTGAGCAGATCCTTCAAAGCAGTGAGGGGACAAACATAACCCAAGTTGCTGCTTTTTTTATTTTTCAACTTTGCCTCCTCCCTATTAGCTAAAACGATAGAATGCACTCCAACTCCTTTTAACATAGGTTACAGAAGACCCGTAAGTGTTGTGCCAGAACAGATTTTCACATTGTCTGCTTTACCAGTCATCTAAACGTCAGCTTGCAAACACCCTTCAATTGAGATTTAATTTTACTTTTGATATATGTTCTAAAATGTCAGATGGAATGATCAGTCTAGGATCATAAGGAATGGAAAGTTAAGAATATCACTCACAATAGTACATTCAGTGCATTTGATAAAAGAAAGCACTTTTGTAGCATCAGAAGAAAAATGATCGTCTGCTTTGAAGGTATGGGATTAGTCCTAGTCCTGAAACACACAACCCATTAGGATCTGTAAGATCAGACCAGGTAGCACAAAGCGCCACCACCATCAAGTACTTTCAGTTTTTGTTTTACAATAATATAGTAAGAAGCAATACACGTGTTCCAAGAATCTCTGGGAGAACCAATTCCCTCACACTTAGACTTCAGTGTGGTATTGCTGCTTTTCATTGAGGTTTTGAAGAATAATAAAGAGAATTTTTTGAGACTGCATACTACGACTCCTATGTTATTTTGGTCTTGGAGAAGAGTATATTGGGATCGACACCATAGAATTGTGTTCTTCCTGGCAAGCTCTATAATACATTTGTTGAACTCTTGAGAAACTCCATTTTGTTGTTTCTGTTCATTTAATTGTTTTTATGGTTGCTGAGTAGTTTGACCATTAGAGGGCGAGTGCCTATAACTATTACAAAACTAGCATTTGTACAGCCACTCAAAGCCATAACTATTCTTACTGTGGTATTTTTTATTCCCAGGCCTGCCCTTCTTTCAAATGTGGTGGTTTTTGGAGCAATTCAAAGTTAATCTGCGCAACAGCTGAATAACACCATTCCCCGCTCAGCTCCATAAAAACTCTACCCAGTGAACATGCAATAGTCTGATCTTGCTAGTGGAATTTCAACTGCTAAGTCATGATATACATGTGCCTCAGAGTTGACTTTCAGGCTTGGTCTGAGTTTCAAAGATAAGGTCCTAGGTTCAACTCTGTCGTTTTCAGACTTGTTTGGCTCAGTAGGGCATCATCAGACAAAACTGACGTCAGAGAAAACAGAAGTACCATTTTATAATGTCTTTTTCAACCTCCCTTGAAAAAGGCAATTTTCTGTTAATTTCATACCATCTTCAGCACCAGCCTCCTCCCAATTAGCAACTAAGGTGCAGTTACTGGTCAGTAGAGCAGCGTCACTCACTGTTTACTCTGCTGGAAAAATCTCAATTTCAAGGCTTGAAAGTGGCCACGGCAAAAATAACATGTCTTTTTAGGGAGATAACCTAACCCACCCATTACCGTCTACACCAGCAGCATTATGTTCAAGGTCAGAATAATCAAGTGACATATGTTCAAGTCCCCCAATATTGGTTGTGTGGGAGCCCAACTCAACAGTGTACTAGTTCAGGTACTTGAGGCAGTTCAGAGCTCTTCCAGGAATACGGAGTATTACAAGAGTTTGACAATATTACACAAATAATGTAAACTTGTTGCAAAAATAAAAAAGTACCATATGCGATATTGAAACGTCTGCATTTTTTAACCTAAAACTTTGATAGGATGCAGCATGGACTGCTGCGGACACCTGCCACATTCTTTGAGGTCTGTATCTTCCCACTCACCTTTACTGACTGATTGAACTAACCTGCTTCAACTGTCACTTTTCTAGATGATGCCTTATGCTCCCCTGCAACCTGCTTGCAGGGAAGCCCCCACACTTACTCTGCAGTCCACATAAATAAAAAAACTGGCACCCTGCGATAAAGAAATAAGGATGTAAGAACTAGCTGTTCGGTATTAGAAAATTTAAGATAAAAGAACTAGCCCATCAGAATAAGGTTTTGCTGGGACGTTTAAAGTTGTAGAGGTGGCTTAATTAAGGATCCTGCCAGGTATGTAAAAACTGGGAATCCCAAAGTGTCTGGTAGTCACTATATAGCCTTTGTCAGGTAAACACAGTGACAGGGAGGAAAAAAATTCAAGTCTGCCCATGGACTGTGCTTCCCCTATATAGCGGAAACATGGACATCATAACCCAAAAAAGCAATATCCACTCCCAGATGTCATGGGTAGATGCAAACACTTTATTGTGGGCCCAACACTATCCTCAATAAAAGAGAAGGAATGAAGGAACACCAGTACTGTATGTTTGAGTGCTTGCAATGGAGAATTCAAAGGCTGAGCTAGTTAAACAGAATTGGGATAGGAAACACGCTCAGGAAGCTGAATCAAATAGGTGTAAGAAGGCATAGGTTGTCTGTATGTGACAAAAAAAATACTGAAAATAGGTGGCTCTCCAGAGAGCTTGCGAGAAACTAATACAACTAAGAAATTAGACAAGAAAACCTATTCAAATTAAATGTTCTCATTTGAGGAAGCTTTTGATATAGACAGACATGCCAATGCTTCAAGGAGAGATTCTGCAGTTGGACAAAGGAGAATAACTCGTGATCTGCCATCACGCACAAGATAAACAAGCAGTTATGAAAAATGCAACTTTCATTTAAAGAAGGAGAAACACACAGGCATACCTGCACTGACATTACACCAGTGATGGAGGCTTTACATCACAATGCACACTAGTCACAACCGATTGCTGCAGGTCGTTATTTAAGCACGACCTGGCAACTGTTTTCCAGGTGTGTTAAGTGTAGAGATTGGTGCTTGGGGTGGAAAAAACACGATTTATAGGACCCTTAGTGAACAAAGTTAACAATCGATTTATTAGCAACCCTTTTTTATTTACTAAATGCAACTGCTTTCAAGTTGAAAATAAAAATGACACTTTACGAAGGGTTGCAAGGTCTCATCTGTTTGGGGGCAAAATCAGGGTAATTTATCAAAGTATTTCACTTTAACAGGCTAATGTTTTAGAATTGCAGTAGTAGGTGCACACTGCAGTCATTGTGAGTTCCTTTTAGAGTCAGGTTTGAGTAGTTTCACTGAAATGAAAGTTCTAGAGCACACGCTCAAACTATAGCTGCACCATGTGTATTTGAAAGAACCGCATGCAACGGAGCTCTCGGAAAGGGCTTTCGTTACGAACAAGGCATTCTCACATACACTGGCAGAGGCAATACATTATCAGAATATAGGAATTTTTATTACAGCAGATAAGTAACCATACCACAGGTACGTTATCAGGTGCAATAAACTGAATCTACCTGGAATTTCTGAAGATAACTGTTCTGGCAGTTGATGGCTTTTTTACTGTACATTCTGTATACATTCCTCTTAGTTCACCAGTTGTAACGTGCTAACATTTGATAAAAGGTCAAATATTTAACGCCTCCAGTAATCACCTGATGCAAATATCACTCAAACCTGTAAATTCAACTCCTATGCAATAAGAGGCATTTGAAACAACGAGTTACATGAAAATAGTGCCAGAGAAACAGTATTTGAGGGTAGAAAGGTATAGTGCCAGAGAAACAGTATTTGGGGGTGGAAAGGTATAGTGCCAGAGAAACAGTATTTGGGGGTGGAAAGGTATAGTGCCAGAGAAACAGTATTTGGGGGGTGGAAAAGTATAGTGCCAGAGAAACCGTATTTGATAGTAGAAATGTATAGTGCCAGAGAAACAGTATTTGGGGGTGGAAAGGTATAGTGCCAGAGAAACAGTATTTGGAATTAGAAAGGTACAGAGCCAGAGCAACAGTATTTGGGGGTAGAAAGGCACAGTTTCAGAGAAACAGTATTTGGGGGTGGAAAGGTATAGTGCCAGAGAAACAGTATTTGGGGGTGGAAAGGTATAGTGCCAGAGAAACAGTATTTGGGGGGTGGAAAAGTATAGTGCCAGAGAAACCGTATTTGATAGTAGAAATGTATAGTGCCAGAGAAACAGTATTTGGGGGTGGAAAGGTATAGTGCCAGAGAAACAGTATTTGGAATTAGAAAGGTCCAGAGCAACAGTATTTGGGGGTAGAAAGGCACAGTTTCAGAGAAACAGTATTTGGGGGTGGAAAGGTATAGAGCCAGAGAAACAGTATTTGGGAGACCTCTAAGCTCTGAAAAAGAGATCAGATGGTGGTTTGGAGTGTACAGCCCATGGCACACTGTGCCGCCCCTGGTTTGACTTGACAGGACACACAAGTCATGGATTCACCTCGCACTGCGCATCATCATGACTACAGCTGCAGCACACGCCGGACACCGTTTAAAAACACTAAGCAAGGCGTTTATTCATGAACAGATCAACAACAGTGAGTCCATCTCCTTGGCCGAGTCTACCACTCGAGTGAGTCCCCCTCCACGAGTCTCTGAGTCCATCGTCTCCTCGACAGTCCCAGTGGCAGCCACCCCGGGGGTGTCGGAGTCCGGCCGCCTTTGGCCCCCACCAGCAGCAGCCTCCAGGGGCTAGAGGAAGAGGAAGTCGCCGGTGTCCATCCCCCGCGCCTGCATGCCCTTGCAGAAGAAGAGCTGGAAGTGCTCGTCGGCGTAGTCCAGGCTGACGCCCTCGTCCGGGCGGCCCCGCAGGTCCCGCACGGCGGCCTCCGCCTCGGCGGCCGAGCGGAAGAGCACGAGGGCGGCGCGCTGCAGCGGGTTGTACAGCACCTTGTCCACGGCGCCGTAGCGGCCGAAGCGCTGCTGGATGTAGCCGGGGCTGAGGTCGGGCGCCAGGCCGCGGGCGCAGACGCAGGGCCCGGGCTCGGTCAGGCCGAAGGTGGCGCGGATCCGCAGCCCCCCCAGCGGGGCCCCGTCCATCTCCCGCAGCGCCCGCAGCGCCCCGCGCAGCGACGCGAACTGCAGCAGCGCGTAGTAGGCGGCGGCGCGGGGCAGGCGCCGGATCTCCACGTCCACGATGGGCCCGAAGCCCTGGAAGGCGGCGCGCAGGTCCTTGCGGCTCAGCTGCCGGTCCAGGTTGCCCACCAGCAGGGTGCGGCCGGCGCGGGGGTGGGCCGCGTCCGGCGCGGGGGCGGGCAGCGCCGCGCTGCCGCCCTCCCAGGCCTCCAGGCGCATGCCCGGCTCCACCACGCGCTCGGCGTCCGCCAGCACCTGCTCGCGCTGCTCGGCCTCCGGCAGGTAGACCAGGGCGGCCCGCTCGGCCGGCAGCATCTCCACGAAGGCCACGGTGGCGTGCGGCTTGAAGCGGGCCCACAGCGCGCTGTACAGCGTGCCCGGCGGGACGTTGGTCACCTTGACGCAGAAGCTCCGGCGCAGCATGGCGCGCTTGTCCGGGTGCATGGCGGGGCCCCGGGGCGGGCTGCGGCGGGGCCGAGGCAGCGGGGACAGGCTGCGGGGCCGCCGGTGGGGGCGGCGGCGGGGGGGCGGGGAGCGGCTGCGCCGGGGCAGGCCGCGGCCTCCGCCGTCCTCGTACAGGGCCTCCGGGGAGCGCCGGCGGCCGTGCGGGGGCGGCCGGCGCCGCGGGGGCGGGGAATGGAAGCGCTCCGGGCGGCCCCGCAGCTCCCGGGACAGGCCCCGCGGCGGCGGCGGCAGCGGCGGGGGGCTCCGGCTGGTCAGCGGCTCGCGGTAGTCCACGTCCCCGCGCTCGTTGCGCGGCTCCAGGCTGAGGGGAGAGTCTCGGTAGTCCAGGTCGAAGAGGGCGGCGTCGCGCTCCGCCGCGTGGGCCCCGTTGAGGCCGGAGGGGAAGCGGGCGGCGGGGGCCGCGTAGGGGCTGCGCCGGGGCTCGCCGCTCTTCCGGTACGCCATCATCCGCGCTCGGCCCTCGGGTCCCAGCGCTCTCCTCAAAGCCCGGGCAAAATGGCGGCTGCGCGGGGCTGGTGCGCGCGCAGCGGCGTGCGCGGGCACTGCGCAGGCGCGGACCGGCAGCGCCGCTGGCGTGCAGGAGCTGCGACGTGAAACACTACAACGCGCGCTCGCTCAACCCGCCATGTTAGGAGGAAACACTCCTTGAAACAACCGAAGGGAGAGGGGCGTCTCACTCGTGCAAGATGGCCGACTCGGAATCTGCAGTCAGCGGTCTAGTCTTCCCGAGCTTTGTCTTCCAAGTGGCTCAGGAAACGTTAACGTCTCGTCGAAGAAAGAGAGAACGGACTGCCGCCTGCACGCTTTTGTTTGGAACACGTGAGATGGAAAACGCCGCGCCAACACAGATTAAACAAGCATTGGCAAGGGCACGCACCTGCCTCACATGTTGAACCATGACAAAGTGTGCTGAATTGGGAAAAATAAAAACAATAGATTGCCCTTTCAATAAAATGCACCTGAGAGAGAATGTGTGATGCTTTAGTGTAACTTTGCGATGTAAAATAGTCCACCATAAAAGCCAATGCAAGCATTCCATAGATGGGTCAATGGCACACCAAACATTGGGGGATGCTGAAGACCTCCTCGTGTATATTGCAAAAGAACTGTAAGAATAAGTCTTTCAGGCAGCTGCACTGACCAGTCACACCTACAATGGTTTGACCACTTCTGTGGTTTCAATAAATCTCCAATATCTTGTCTTCAGTGCTTCCTTGCCTCTATTATACCGGGTCTTTGTGTATTGGTACCCTGCTGAGAACAGGGCCTGGTGCCAACCATAAATGACACGCACACACCAGCATCCCAGTGTGGGCAGAAGACCTCCTGCGGTCCCCAGCCCTTTTATTTATCGTCTCTGGGTGCGCCCGCCCAGAGGGTGGCGCGCAACTACATTAGGGGCATAGGTCACCACCGACAGTGACTAGGTAAAGCTCACTACATCCCTTCCCCACTTTGCTCTGAACCCCCTCACCTGGCTGTTACAAAGGTTCTGAGTCTCTGATTCGCCTTCGGGTGGGGTCGTACATCATGCAGTTCATTTTGGGACCTGCACAAACCTGCTTCCTGTGATCCTGTTGGGCATCCATCAGATGTGCCCTGTTTACGGGATGGTTCACCTATATGTTGTTTCGGGGTCCCCTCTAACCCCGGGTAGGACTCCTGTCTCCGTTACATCTTCCTCCTCAGTTTTTCCATGGCCTGAGAATTCACCTTTCTTAAACCAATATATGTTCTGAGTTGCTATCAGTCCCCTGTTCGAAAAGTTACCATTGTGCCTTCCCCTATAAACTGCTCCCATAAGCCTGGTTCAAATGGCGTTCTGAATTTTAAGCCAGGCTTGCAATCCTTCAGGAGCACCAGATCTCCAAGTCGGGGATTGGCCGCTCTCCTCCTTAAACTGTCTCTCTTGTTGTTTTGCACCCACCTGTTTTGAATACCCTCAGGATCATACTCAGGTTGAACCTATTTCTGGAATCATGTTCCACCGGTAACACTTCAGCATGTGGGTCCATGGAGGACACTGAGTGGTACAAAGTGGCATGCCTCAGTACTACCAAAGGAACCAGTGAAGGCTGAGCTCTAGGTTTTGCCCTTTGTGTATGGCAATTCACAGGGTCTTGTTTAGTGCCTGCATAAACCGATCAACCTCACCCTTCATTTGCAGCCACTGCAGTGTAATTAGGGCAGTGTCGTATTCCCAGTCGGTGTAGCAGGTCTTGGAACTCGCTCCCCTAACCTATCAGCCCATTACCCTTCTTAATTTTTTTGGGAAGACCGAACTGTGCCAGGACCGTCTCCAGCGATGGGGCCACCTTTGTAAATACCATTGACTAGATGCGTTCCACAATGGGATACTTCAACTGGCTAGCCACAAGGAACATTGTATTCGTCCATCTGGAAGTTTGCCAAAGTCTATCTTAACATTGGTTCACGGAGTGTTGCAAGGTTCCTCCGATATGGCTGGTGCAGGTGCATTGGGGCTGCTGGTGACTTGAGGTGCTGCACATTGCAGCAGCAGGTCTTCCACAATCGCCTTCAGCCCTGGGAACCACACCTTCCCCCTTAGGCAAGATTTTGTTTTTTCTGTCTCTTGGTGTCCACCATGGGCAAGTACGGCCACCAGCCTTGTCAGGATCTCTAAGATGACCATTCTGTGGCGCCACGGGACAAGGCCCTCTTGCGTGACACAGAGTTCATGTCGGATCCTCCAGAACTGCGTGAGGTGCCCTTTGTCTGGACCACCCCAACTGTTCGCATCCCGCAGAAACGAGTGCCATGATCCTTGTTGCAGTGCCTCCAGAACTTTCTTAAGTAGTGCGTTGCCAGCGGTCACTTCACTGATTTCTGTGAGACTCCATGCCCTTGGGCAAGTCTCTAGGCTCACCAGTTGGACGTATTCCTCTGTGTGCCCGGCCTCCTGCTCCGTCTCACTTTCTACTTAGGGTGGGTGCCTTGACAAGAAATCAGCAAGATTCTTGCACCCTTGTCTGTATGCCAGTTTGAATTGGTAGTATTGCACCTGTATTACCCATTCTTATATCCGGGGTGGTGGATGGGGTGCAGTGCCCCATAACAGCAGCTCTAGTGGTTGATGATCGGAGACCACACAGAATGAACGCCCACATAGATACAGGTGGAAATGTCCACAGGCTCACTTTATGGTGGGGGCCTCCCGCTCGTTCTGGGCACATCTAGCTTTTGTTGACGTTAATGCTGTGCTTGCGAGTGCACTTGGTGCCCACCTGCCAGGTTCAACTTTTTGTGCGAGCATTGCCCGAGTTCTACCGGGGTCGTATCTACCAACAGCTAGGTCCTTTTCTTGAGATCAAAGTAGGCCATGGTCGCCATGTTCAGAAGTGCCAACTTCACTTTCTGGAATGCCACCTCTTCCTTAGGGCCCCATACCCATCGAACGTCCACTTTAGTCAGTGTCCTGATGGGCTCCACAATGTTCGCCAGACTGGAGATAAAACATTGACAATAGGTGGCCATCCCTCAGAAACTGCGTACGTCTGAGGCATTGCTTGGCGCTTGGACTTGTTTGATGGCATGTGACTTCCTTGGGTCCACTTACACTCCTTCCTGTGTGAATACATATTTTTTTTGTATTTTATTGATGAACTGCACGATTACTTAAAATGTTTACAGTATAAAAACTTGATGAACATCCCCTCCCCCCCCCCGACGTACCCCATCCACTCATAAAAAGTAAATACCACTTTGGGTTAAAATGCTAACAGTTACAACTGCGTAGTTGTCCAGAACAGAGTTATTTTAAAAGGAGGAGAGTATTGGTTACTCCATTGTTCCACAGCAGAAGAAGAGAGGCACGTGAAAGTTCGATAGAATCAGTTCATGCGCCAAAGCCGGTTGACGATAGGTGGATACCTCGTTGGGCCCTTAAACCAACCCAGATTAGATGACTGGGGGCGATGAATTCCAGTTGCTTTGCTGGCACCCTACAGTAACTGTGGGCTAGCATCACTGGGGCCACCGGTAGAGCGCCGGCCCAATACTTAGAACCCTAGGGATTAGTGGCCATTAAGTGGGAGTCGAGTGCCATTTTTACCTGATGTATGAATTTCCCGACCCTGGCTATCAGACAGGTCGCGGAAACAGAGAGGCACCAGTCCGAGGCCTCTCTACAAGTTCTGTAGCCTAAGTTCCGTAAGGTCGGACGCAGCAAGCGATGACGGTCGTTGACCAACTTTGTGCAGCAACACAGCAAGTGTAGCCAGGATTCTCTGCGATAATTGCATAGACGGCAGGCTAAGGCGCCATCCGTTCGTGCCCAGTTAGGGTTAAAGTCCGCGATCCTGAGGGCCAAGAGGCGAAAATACAGAATTTTCTTTCTCACGTGGGCGGATACTGGGTCTTGCAGGTATGTTTGGGGTTTACCAGAAATATATGATTTATCCAGGGCCTGAGTTAGTCGGTTTTGCCGAAGGGATGCAAGGTCGAGCCCAAAAGAGATCGTCTGGACTTGGCACTTAACGGCTTGGGCCCAGGCTGAAAATGGAATTTCGTGCAGGGGCAGGCTCCTCCTGTCGATTTTCAGTGCATCAATGGCTAGTTCCACCTTGGAGTGCCATGGGGAGCCCACTTCACCAAAGATTGTTTTTAGGGAGTACTTTAAGGTGTGTTCTGGCGCTTTCGATACTCTAATATAGAATTTTAACAGGTCCCCCAGTAGTGCCAGCTCTGGTCGCTTAAGGCCTATTTCTAGCCTTAGCCTATTGTTCCTAGCATATCTGGGGGCCTGTAGCACCATCTTGTAGGCTTTCGCCTGGGCCGCATTGACCACTTTGTCAAATGCACCTGGGTAGGCTATATACCCATACGAGATGGCGGGGATCAATTTTGCCCTGAGCACTGTCAGCATTGGTTCGACTGAGGGACTGGCCCAGCGAAGACTTAAGCGTCTTAACGACAGTATGGTTTTGTCTGTTTTTGATTTAAGCTCCTTCAGGTGTTTGACTGCAGTGGCATTCTCGGAAACCCAGGTGCCCAGGTAGTTGTAGGATGAGGCGGTGACGATGCGGTGCTCCCCCATGGACCATGAAGCTTCTTTTTTATGGGGGTATTTGCCAAAGATGATGATCTTAGTCTTGCCCACGTTGATCCGTAGGTCATTTGCCTTATTATATGTGGCAAGGCTGCTTAAGGCTCTTTGGAGCCCCTCCCTGGTGTGAATACATAGCCAAAGAGCTCAATGTTTGTCTGGAAGAAAGAGCATTTCTCCTGATGAAGAGTGAATCCATACTCAAACAGGCTCTTCAGGGTGGCCCACAGGTGCTTATGATGTTCCTCCACTATCCCAGAGTATATTGAGATGTCGTAGCTGACATTTATTATGCCATGTAAGTCTGATAGCACCTCCCTGATTGCGTTTTGAAATACTCTCACTGCAGACGATATTCCAAAATGTAGTTGTGTGTAGCGTCGTAGGCTCAGGTGCATGGAGAAAGTTGTGTTACACCTGCTCCCTTCCTCCAGCTGGAGCAGCTGGTGGTTTTCCCGCAATAGGATCTAATTTGGAGAACCACCTGGCCCCATTGAGATCCGCTATAATATCATCCATTGTGGGAGTAATGTGCCTCTCTTTTGTACCATCTCTTGTTCAGGCGGCACAATGCATAGGCGTACCTAGCCATGTTGTTTTGGTTTTTCAGTGATCACCATTGGTGACACCCACAGTTTTGGGCCGTATACTTTTGAAATCACTCTCAGGCTCTTCAGTTTATCCCGCTCTTTTTCCACCAACATCTGCAGGTGGAAAGGCCTCCGGCAATGATATAGCGCCACCTGCTTGACGGTCTTGTCCCATGTGTAGGTGAATTGGCAGAGCTTGCAGACAGCCTAACACGTTGAACAGTCCAGGGAATTGGTCCAACAGCTCATCCACTTGGCATGCCTGCACATTCTGGGCAAATAACACAGAGCCCCTATTTTCTGGCATGTAACACCCCAGCAGGGTGTCTGCTTTCTTGTCAACGACATGGAATGCTGCAGTGATCTCCTGGACATTTGATCGGACACACACATTCATGAGTCTCTTGAGTGGCAGAAGTGTGTCCCCAGCGTAGGTGTAGCTCGTCGTGTTCGATGGGGACAGGGCAGGCCGTGTACAGAGGTGTTGGTACTGTTGCACCCCATTGCAGTCTTGGAGGCCCCCTTGTTAATGAGGGCCTGGACAGCTGATCCAGCGAATTCAACCACGCATGTGGGTTTTTGGTTCCTGTGCTGTTTGAGATGTTCTGTGAAAATATAGAATGCTACAAAGCATGCAAATACATCACGTTTCATAACAACGCGGTTGTTACAATGACAGCATTGTTGCAACGTGATGTCATTACTGCACAAGTCATTACATCGACTTGCAGTAGATGGTGGTGTAACATTAGGAATGTATAATTTACTATTCCAACTCCAGCCTATGCAACAGTAGGGAAGGTGTTGGAATAGTAAATTATACTATTCCTTATGTTAGAGTGCCAGCCCGCATGTGGAGCTTTGCCACTCCCTGGTGTTCTGGGTCATCCAGCAAGAGCTGACGGTTGGCTTTCATTAGGGTTCGCCACCCATGGGCTCCTCGGCCTCTTGGTCCTCCCCTGCACAGCTTGGAAAAACGGTTAGGCTTACTACAGCTCGAGCTTGTCATCCTCTGAGCCGGGCAATTTTCTAGAGGGTGTTCCTCTCATCCACAGTTCCTGCATTGCCCAACCGATGGTGCTGAGATGCTCACCTCAAGCCTGGCTGTTTGCGTTCTTGTGGAGATGGCATCCGCGTGCTTCACTTTCATACTGTGCATCTTGCTGGGTGGTTGTGACGTAGCCATGTCCATTTCAGTGGCCGTCACAGTCGACAGGTCATGTGACCTCGCCAAGATGAGTATGTCATCCAAGCTGATCTTTGGCTGTTGTAGTATTAGGCCCCTTAGGGTCTTGAGCCTGCACCCATGGATGATCTGCACCCTGATCTCTTTGGGCTGATAATCCGCCGTACACGTGCCGGCCAGCTCGCGGAAGCAAGCATAGAAGGTGTCAATTGATTTTCCTTTATGCTGGTGAACCTGGTGTAGCTTAAAGTGTTTAAAATTGGGATTTAGCTCAGCGTCACAGCGAGCGTTGAGAGCCTGTACCGCTGCTTCGTAGTCATCCGCTGTTCCTGTGTTACGGAGAAGGTCAAACAGTTTATAAATCTCCTTCCCCACATAGTGGAGTAGCAAGGAGTGATTGACTGCACCATCATTCTCCTGGGTGGCTAGGAAATAGTTGTTCAGCCTTCTCACCCATGTCTTCCACCTGGGGACACCTGTCGCAGGATCAATTAGTTTGTTGAATGTCTGCAGAACACCCACAAGGGTGTGTTATTGGGGCGCAGGCTGCAGCTGCAGACTTTGGTGTCGTCTGCCATGGCACTTACAATGTGAATGCTGACCAGCACACCCAAAGGGTTATCAACCCTGCAGTGCCCCTTGTCCCTGATACTGTGAGAGTTTCTGCTGTAAATTGACTATCTTACAGCCACCCAGCAGGCCGTACATGAGGTGCTCCTGTTGTCTTGGTCAGAGCAGGCCTCTTCTCGCCTTTGGCTCAGCCTGCCTTGCCGCTTGGGCACTTAGAAATGCCCCTGGGTGGGCCGGGCCTTCAGTCGGCTCACTTCCCTCCAGGTGCAGCCTCCAATAGACAGGGTGTGGTTGTGAGGGCCCACCGAGGACTCAATCCCATCCAGGAGTCAGGTAGGCGGGCAGCGTCAGCATGCACCTGCAGGCCCGATGCGCTGACAAGACGTGCAAGTTGCAATGATCACACCTATGTGTTGTAGCAGAGCTGCAGGGTGAGGCCGCCGGTCTGATAGCCGATGTTCCTGCAGGAGAGCATCTTGTCCGTATGGGCAATGATCTCGTTGCCAAATGTATCAGGCCTCCATGTGTTGCTACACTGCTGAGGACGGTGCCTGGTACCAACCATAAATGACACATGCACACACAAGCTTCACAGTACGGGCGCAAGACCACTTGTGGTCCTTGGCCCTTTTATTTGAAGCCTTTTGCTGCGCCCGGCCAGAGAATGCTGTGCAAGTACATCCAGGGCATAGGTCAGCCCTGAAAGTGGCCCGGTGCCCACTACATCCATATCTGTCAAGTTTCCCAGATCCAGGCATGATGTGCTAGGCCAGTTTTGATTTGAATTCTGGGACTTGTAACACTATTTTATAATTGAAGAAAAAAAGACCACAAGTACCAGAATTCAAGGAAAAGTTGGACTGTAGCTGCACATCATGAATGGACATTGGAAATTTGACAGAACTGTCCCCCTGACCTATGGCCACCTCACACTGCACATGTGTGGCTCATATGGCATTGTCTATTTGTAAGGAAAAAATACATTTTGAAAAAACTCTGAAGGAGTTTGAAGGCCCCACTTACTCTCACAACAAAACTAATACATAACATAAATATGATTTTCTCTAAAAAAAGAAAACACAAACTGAAGATGAATTAAAACAGTGTGACTAGAGTTTGAAAGCAAACAATCATTGGCAAAGTCAGTTGGTCTCACCTTTATAATGTGAGAGCAGAGCTGTTGGCTTTGCCAATGTTTGTATGTAAAGTATTGTTAAAGATGTAAAAGGAAAATATTTCAAAATACTGGAAGAAAAGCAAGCACACATCCTGCGGTATCTCAAAACTGGACATTGAAATCAATGTTTTCTATAAATGTTATTGTTATTATACAAATAATTTTGTTCAGGCAACTGAACAGAATTTAAAAGAATATGGAAGTGTCAGAATGTAAAGGGAACTGCTTGCCAAGGCCTCATTAACTTTCCACAGGATTCAGCTGTATGACCTTGTACAGTAGCCCATGGAGTAGATTTATCGGCCTGCTGCCTCCGAAGGCAGCTCAGTTGAATGCAGCAGATGCCTAGTGTAATGAAAGTCTTCATTAGTTAAAGCTTGTTCTTTCAAGCAATATGTGGAATCCAGAAGACATAACAAAAAACAAGCATTGGAAATGCAATAGGTCTCGGATTTATTTGAGTAAAAGCTAATGGCATTGTAAATGGCAATGTCTTTAAGCCATGTGTTATGGAGTGTATGCATGTGGTGTGTAGTGGAGTTATGTGGGTTGGATTGGAATTGTAGCAATGGTGGCATGCTGCGCTTTAGATGAATATGTTTAAAAGTAAAGTGCGCCATACTGCGATTGCTACAATAGTTAATTGTGGATCCGTTAACAGTTGATGTGTGCACTGATGGCTGGTGGTGTGTGTGCCTGTAGAAATTGTGCACTGATGGCTGGTGGTGTGTGTGCCTGGTGGAAGCGTGCACTGCCGGCTGGAGGTGTGTGCCTGGTAAAAGCGTGAACAGACGGCTGGTGGTGTGTGGCCTGGTGAAAGCGTGCACTGACGGCTGGTGGTGTGTGTGCCTGGTGAAAGCGTGCACTGACGGCTGGTGGTGTTTGTGCCCAGTGAAAGCGTGCACTGATGGCTGGTGGTGTGTGTGTGTGGTTGTGTGTGTGGTTGCGTGTGTGGTGGTGAGTGTGTGGCGGTGAGTGTGGTGTGAGAGTGTGTGTGTGGTGGTGTGTGTGTGGTGTGTGTGTGTGTGGGGGGGTGGTGTGTGTGTGGACTTATGTGTGAGGTCTTATGTGTGTGGTCTTATGTGCGTGGTCTTATGTGTGTGGTGTTATCTATATCCAATATCTAAGGTCCAATCCAGAACTCACTTCTTTTCGCAAACAATTAAAAACGTTCTTGTTTAATAAATAGAACTTTTATTGGTTATATTACCCTTTTGCAGCCGCACTCTTGCTTTCAATCTCAGCGCTTGGACGCCTCAGGGCAGCTACATGCGCTTTACAAAAATCATTTTCATTTTATTTCATTTCATTATGTGTGTGTGTGTGGTGGACTAAGTTCGAGTTTTCATACCCTGCACACTCACACACTGCCCCTACACACCAACACACTGCTCACCCTACACACTCACATAATGTTCACCCTGCACACTCACACACTGCTCACCCTGTACACTCACACGCTGTTCACCCTGCACACTCACACGCTGTTCACCCTACACACTCACACACTGCTCACCCTACACACTCTCACACTGCTCACCCTGCACACTCACACACTGCTCACCCTACACACTCACACACTGCTCACCCTACACACTCACACAATGTTCACCCTGCACACTCACACACTGCTCACCCTACACACTCACACAATGTTCACCCTGCACGCTCACACACAGTTAACCCTGCATACTCACACCCTGCTCACCCTGCATGCTCACACACTGCTCACCTTGCATGCTCACACACTGCTCACCCTGCACACTCACACACTGCTCACCCTACACACTCACACACTGCTCACCCTACGTAATGCGAAAAGACCTAGCTCTGCCCTTTAGCCTGTGTTGTAATCGTACAGTAGGTTGTGAGTAGTTGCGCTTGATTGGTTGGGGCGTACCCTCCTTGCTGCTCCCCTCACAGAGGGCCGGCTGCCTCCATGAAGCTCCCAAGACACGTGTTCAACTGTTCTTTGTTTTAGCTCCTGTGTGTTAGTGCACCGTGTAAGCGCACAAGCATACCCTTCTCTCTCTGGAACACTCACACTGCTGAGTCTCTCTTACTCTGCAGTCACTCTCACTCTGCAGTCACTCTAACTCTGCAGTCACTCTCACTCTGCAGTCACTCACTCTGCTATCACTCATGCTGTCACTCTCACTCTGCAGTCACTCTCACTCTGCAGTCACTCTCACTCTGCTGTCACTCATGCTGTCACTCTCACTCTGCTGTCACTCATGCTATCACTCTCACTCTGCAGTCACTCTCACTCTGCTGTCACTCTCACTCTGCTGTCACTCATGTTGTCACTCTCACTCTACTGTCACTCATGCTGTCACCCTCACTCTGCTGTCACTCTCACTCTGCAGTCACTCTCACTCTGCAGTCACCCATGCTGTCACTCTCACTCATGTTGTCACTCTCACTCTGCTATCACTCATGCTGTCACTCTCACTCTGCAGTCACTCTCACTCTGCAGTCACCCGTGCTGTCACTCACTCATGCTGTCACTCTCACTCTGCAGTCACTCTCACTCTGCAGTCACCCGTGTTGTCACTCTCACTCTGCTATCACCCATGCTGTCACTCTCACTCATGCTGTCACTCTCACTCTGCTATCACTCATGCTGTCACTCTCACTCTGCAGTCACTCTCACTCACTCTGCAGTCACCCGTGCTGTCACTCTCACTCATGCTGTCACTCTCACTCTGCTATCACTCATGCTGTCACTCTCACTTTGCAGTCACTCTCACTCTGCAGTCACTCTCACTCTGCAGTCACTCTCAGTCTGCAGTCACTCTCACTCATGCTGTCATTCTCACTCTACTGCCACTCTCACTCTGCAGTCACTCTCACTCTGCAGTCACTCTCGCTCATGCAGTCACTCTCACTCGTGCAGTCACTCTCACTCTGCAGTCACTCTCACTCTGCTGTCACTCTCATTCTGCAGTCACTCATGCAGTCACTCTCACTCTGCAGTCACTCTCACTCATTCTGTCACTCTCACTCTACTGTCACTCATGCTGTCACTCTCACTCTGCTGTCACTCATGCTGTCACTCTCACTCTTCTGTCACTCATGCTGTCACTCTCACTCTGCTGTCACTCATGCTGTCACTCTCACTCTTCTGTCACTCATGCTGTCACTCTCACTCTGCAGTCACTCATGCTGTCACTCTCACTCTGCAGTCACTCTCACTCTGCAGTCACTCTCACTCTGCAGTCACTCTCACTCACGCAGTCACTCTGATAGTGCAGCCCTTAATCACCCTGCAGCTTCTCACTTGTACCCACTGATGTGTGGAGACACCAGAGGCCACTGGGGAGTCACAGGCACTGGGAGACTAACAGCGGAGGGCGAAGGCATGACACGAGGAACACACACTGGGAGACAGGAGGGAGTCACAGAAGTAGGAGAGATGGAAACACAGGGAGAGGCAAACACAGGCAGTCACAGACACTGGGAGACACAGACACTAAGAGACACAGAGACAGATGTAGACCACAGAGCCTGCCGACTCTGGGAGAGAAAGACCATGGGAGTTAAAGGCACATGAGAGAGACAAGCCCATGGGAGAGACAGGCTCATGGAGACACAGAGACGGGCCACAGAACTCACAGACACTGGGAGAGACAGACTTTGGGTGATGCAGGCACATCGGAGATGTACATTGGAAAGGCAGACACATGGGAATCATAACTCTGGGGGACACAGAATATGGGAGACACACACTAAGAGCAACACAGAGATGGACCACAGAACCTGCAAACACTGGGAGAGACAGGCCTTGGGAGATGCATATGGGAGATGAAGGCACATGGGAGAGAAAGACACATGGGTATCACAGACACGGAGAGACACAGACACTAAGACACAGAGGGACCACAGACCCCGCAGACACTGGGAGAGGCAGGCACATGGGAGAGGCAGACACATGGGAGAGAGAGACAGACACATGGGAGAGGCAGGCACATGGGAGAGAGACAGACACATGGGAGAGACAGATACATGGGTATCACAGACACTGGGATACACAGGCAGCGTGTCACAGAGACACAGCGATGGACCACAGACCTCGCAGACACTGGGAGAGCCAGACCTTGGCAGATGCAGACACATGGGAGAGAGACAGACACATGGGAGAGGCAGAGACATGGGTATCACAGACACTGTCACAGAGAGAGCCACTGTGTAACAGAGACACAGTAATGGACCACAGAACCTGCAGACACTGGGCGATAAAGACCTTGGCAGATGCAACACAGGGAGTATCAGACACATGGGAGAGGCAGACAGAGTGACTCACAGACACTGGGAGACACAAACACTAAGAGACAGATGGACCACAGAGCCTGCAGACACTAGAAGAGATAGACTTTGCGAGATGCAACATGCAACACAGGGAGACTCACACATATGGGAGAGGCAGACAGAGTGTCTCAGACACCGAGAGAAAGAGACACTAAGAAACAGAAAAAGAGATGGGCCGCAGATACTGGGTGATAAAGACTTTTGAAGATGCAACAAAGAGAGAATCAGACAAATGGGAGAGGCAGACACAGAGCTTAATTTGAGCCAGTGGTTTCCGATGCTCAGCACCGACACTTAATTGTCAACACTGGTACTTATGACAGCTGCCACAAGATGGCTCTGTTTGTGAAATTTAAAGATAAGCAGAACAACATTTATTAATTCAATATGCATTAAAAACAACTGAAACCTGCCTCCCAACCATTCTTATAGATTTGGATGCCTGTAATAGTCTGAATTGTCACACTTGCAGGAGCAAGATGGTTGGTAGTTGTGTGGGTACTGTCGTTGGCAGAGCTGGCAGTTGCAAAGGGCGGTGCAAGCTACGGTGGTCCACTGGTGAGGGCCCTGGCACTTGATTTTTCTTTTTACACAAATTAAGCACTCTGACACTGGGAGACACAGACACTAAGAGACAGACAGACAACAGAGCCTGCAGACACTAGAAGACAAGAGCTGCACACCTAGAATGACGGACACAGAGCGACACAGAGATACTAAGAGACACAAAGACAGCAACCTCAGAAGTCGCAGACACTGGGGGAGAGAGACAGAGAAACCCTGCAAACTTTTTATTTTTTTACAGTTTTATATAGCGCGAACTTGACCTGCATCGGGTATCAAAGCGCTTTACATAGCACCAGTTGCATTACATGAGGACACATTCATTTTTGTTAGGCATGGGGAGGTTAAGTGATTTGCCCAGAATCACAGGATGTTCAGCGTCACAGCCGCAACTGGAACCCAGTTCCCCAGATTTGAGGTCGACCGCCCTAGCTGTTAGGCCAACTCCTCTCCTCAAACACCTTGCGCGATTGACACTGAGAGACTGAGCCATGGACACTAAGACAATGGGGTTCAGAGACATTTGGGCGACGCGAACAAAGGAAGACACAGGGAGTCGCGGACACAGGGAGAGCAATGGACCCCGAGAGATGCAGATAGGATGACAATAGAGAGTCATGGACATCGGGGAGATGTGCATTCCGGGGGGTTGGGCGCGTGCTTATGGAGGAGCAAACATATGGGGTGACACAGAAAGCTAAGAGACAGGCTCATGGAGACACAGAGCCGGACACAGGGGAGTCTCACACACTGGGAAAGGATGAGTCCTCACAGAAACTGACGTGCCGCGGACACCCAGGAGTCCTGGTCCGTGGGTGACTGGGAAGACACTGACATGAACCCAGAGAGACAGTACAATGAAAAGACACGCGAAGCCGAGGGCACAGCGTCTGAGCTGAGCGCACACTGCTAACAAACACACACCTCACATCGCAGGTTCCGTTTGCACACATATGAAAGCAGAGACACGAAGGAACGGCAAAACCGGCTGCTAACCTGTCTATTGACAGTTCCTGACCTGTGACCAAGATTGTGACAGTGAACGAATGAATGAGCACAGCTGCTAACTCCACCTGCCTTAAACAGCTGTACTTGGGTCCATGAGCGAGAGGGCCAGAACAAAGCCCAAAGTCACACAGTGTGTCAGTGATGAAGCTGCTAACAACTGATATGCAGGGAGAAGTGAGAGAGACCAAGAGGCAAATGGATTTTGAGCACCTGCAACATTAAAAGCAAAACTACAAATCCCATAATGCATCATTTTGTTGTCCGAAAAGCCAGATATGGAACCTCAGGCGCAGTGAAGTTCGATAAATCCACACACCGACACTGAAGCGGGTGAAGACTGCAGCCAAACACAGATCACACCAGGGGCAGGAAGGGACTCACCTCACGGACTTGCTGCTCTTCCGGTTTATCGGCGCCGGTTTCTCCCACTCCTCCAGGGGAAGCTCCTGAATGAGACATTCTAGAAATATGAAAACAAGGAGATGAGAAATGAAGGCGATCTAAAGCGATCGCGAACTACAAAAAAAAAAGCCAGCGACTGGTGCGCGCGCGCGCCAATGCGAGCATATGTTTCGAATTATCGCGGCTGTCAAGCCGCGATAATTCAAAACATATGGCCTCTGGTGCACGTAAAATACACCAATAGGCCATGGGCGGAGCTACGCGACCGCCCATGGCCTATTGCGTGTTCTGTTACAAAAAAAACACGCACGCAAAGGCCAATGAAAATGGACCTTGGAAATAACACGCACAAACTGCAGTCAATCTCCAATGTCTTGTCTTCAGTGCTTCCTTGCCCCCATTATACCTGGTCTCTGTGTGTTGCTACACTCCTGAGAACAGGGCCTGCAGCCAACCATAAATGACACGCACACACCAGCATCCCAATGTGGGCAGAAGACCTCCTGCGGTCCCCTGCCCTTTTATTTATCGTCTCTGACTGCCCCTGCCCAGAAGGTGACGCGCAAGTACATCTGGGGCGTAGGTCACCACTGACAAGGGCCAGGTAAGGCTCACTACATACCTTCCCCACTTTGCTCTGAACCCCTCACCTGGCTGTTACAAAGGTCTTAGTCTCTGATTCGCCTTTGAGTGGGGTCGTACATCATGCAGTTTATTTTGGGACCTGCACAAATCGCTGGTACTTATCGCTGGTACTTCGCTTTTTCCGTCCGCTCTTGTTTGGAACATCAGTGGTTCTGATAGGGTGGCCAGGTATGAGATGAGCCTGCTGCAGTACGCTACCAAGCCTAGAAAGCTCCTAACCTTTGTTGCATTCTGCGAATGGTCGCTTTCCGAATGGCCTCAACCTTCCTCGTGTCCACCCTCAGGCCATCTCTGGAAAAGATGTAACCAAATAACTCAATAGAGTTTTGCTAGAAAGAGCACTTCTTCTGGTGCAGTGTTAGTCTGAACTCTGCAGTTGCTGCAACTTGACTCTCAGCCGCATGTGGTGAACTTCAAGACTCTCGGAGAAGATGAGAATGTCATCACTTACGTTCACCACACCGACCATCCCTGAGCGGGTCTCCCTGATGGTGTTTTGGAACACCTCTACAGCTGACAAGATGCCAAAATTGAGCCTCTGGTACCTCCTGAAGCCTATGTGAGTGGAAAACATGGCGATAAAGAGGTTGGCAGACTCTAACTCCAGCTGGTGATAGCTCACGTTGAAATCAAGCTTCGAAAACCATTGGGAAAACCTTTGGGCGCCATTCAGACCCTTTGATGGGCAGCACTGTGGGTTGATTTGCTTTGTCAATGTGCCGGTGGATTAGTGCACCTTTGAGCCGACCAAGGCCTGTGATTAGTTGAGGAATCGGTTGCATCAGAGCCGAGGCATGTGATTTATGCACCTGCTTTGCAAAGAACACCAGTCCTAGGTCTTCCGCAGTGTGGCACTCCAACAGGGTACTAGTCTCTTCCTCTGTGACATGGAACCTTGCTCTGGTGGAGCGGCCTTCGCTCACAGCGTCAACTTCTGCTGTCCTTTCAAGAATAGAGGCTCGGTGCCCCCATTGGCGTATATCTGGGCCTTGGTGGCAGCTAGATTTGGGAGTGGCATGATCTTATTTAACTGTGCTGAGTCCAGGACGCTCACAGATCCCCCATTGTCTATTAAGGCAGTTATGAAGGCAACCACAATCTCCACAGTACACACATGAGGGTCAATTTCCTGTTGCCCCCCTTTCCACAACACCATGAATACTACATCATCCACTTCATCATCCACTTGACCGCCTTGCATGCTCATGTCGGGTGTATCTTCTGTCCCCCACTCATCAAGAGACAGTTGGCTCAGAGCCCCGATATCCTGCTCCGGTACCCTACCTGGGTCGCTTGCCGCTCGCCTCTACACACCTTGGCAAAATGACTCATTTTTCTGCAGTTGGTGTAGCCTCACCGTCTTGCAGGGCAGGCATTCAGTGTCCAATGCTCCAGATCACAGCTGCCACACCAATCCCTTACAGTTTTGATGTGTCAGGCATGCGGGTAGGCCCCTGGCACCTCTGGGTCACATCAACCCTTTCCTCCTTCACCTTTACCACTTTCAGGGCCCTTCATGAGGCAGAATTAATGGGGAACATCCATTACGACACGGTTGTTACACAATGCGGGCAATACAACGCAAGTCGTTACCACGACTTGCGCTGGAGGGCGCTCTAGGCTAAGGAATAGTAGATTTACTATTCCAACACCTTCCCTACTGTATGTCGGCTGGTGTTGGAATAGTAAATTTTACTATTCCTAAGTCCAGCACCCTACAGCGCAAGTCGTGGTAACGACTTGCGTTTTAAAGCCCGCGTTGTAACGGTAGTGCAGTGTAATAACCGCGTTGTATTGACATACAACCAAATTAATTCCTAGGGCTACCTCCATATAATCTGCCCTGCTGTTGGACAGCTCATGTGCACGGGCTAAGACAAGGATGTCGTCCAGGGAGATGCTTGGCTGCCTCAACATGAGGCATCTGAGCACCGCTGTCTTGCAGCCCTGCTTCACCTGGCCACAGATCTCTTCCGGTTGGTTGATGTTCATGCACCTGCTCGCCAACTTTCAGAGCAGTGCATAGAAGATTCTTTCTCCGCCTGCCGGGCTTGGCATAGTTTGAAACGCTCACACTCGGGATTGAACTGCGGATCAAAATGTCTACTCAGGTCAGCTATGGCAGCATCAAAGTCATTGTCCCCCCGTGTTAGGCAAGTTTGCAAATAATTCAAATAGTTCTGCCCCACCAAAATGTATCAGCAAAGACCTCTTCACTGCTCAGATGGCTTCGTAAGTGGAGCAAAAGTAGTTCTGTAGGCATCCATTGCAGGAGTGCCATCTCAGTGCTGCGTGGCTGGATCAGCTAGTTCACTGAATGGTGGCAGTGCTGCAACTGAGGCATGAGTATATGGGGCAGGAGGCCGCGGTGCCAGGGGTGATCGTTGATCCATTTTCATGACGGGCACTGTTGGCATAGGGGCAGGATTCTCACCCTGGGTTGATATGGATAGGTAGGAAAAATGGCGCCTCCACTATATGTACACCAGTCACCTTCTGTCCTTGTTTGGACGGTGCCTCCAGGAAGGGGTTGACCCCCAAACCTCCTAAATTACAGACCAGATGTCTGATACACATGGAACAAAGCCTGTGCACACGTCTGAATTAGTTGTAGAGTAAGTACTCTGTCAATGGAGATCCAACAAACATATGACGATAATGCAAATACTTTAAGAAACAATCAACATTTCAGAAGTTCTTTTATGTTCTTCAACACGTGTTTCGTCTGGGTAGTGAACCCAAGACTTCATCAGGGCTTAAGACAAAAAACAAAGGAGATTTGGGATCTCTCTGCCAGTTGTATTTCCGTCCCGGCTGGTGTAGGAAGGTTGATCCCTGACTATGGTTGCCCCCAACTTTTTGCCTGGTGTTTTGCTGGTTTTCTGACTTAGTTGACCTGGGGCCCTGCTATTCAGGACCCCAGGCCTACTGCTCTCTCTGTAAAATGGATTCCATGTACCTTAGGTACATATCTAAATTGGATACTGAGTCACCTTATCAGTCCCTGTACAGTGTACCTTAGGTACCCAGGGCATAGGTGTACCCAGGGCCTACCAGGGGCTGCAGCATGTATTATGCCACCCCTGGCTGGCCATCCAAATCTGACACAACTGGCTGCTTGACAGCTGGGGCAAGGTGGTGTAATCACCCTTTGCTTTAGATATAGTATACCTATATCTAACCCTAAAATGGACACACAGATCTCCTATCAGTCACTCCTATGGCAGGCCTTAACAATCCTGAAGGCAGAGTGCTTGGAATCGTGTGAGATGGTGCTCTGGCATGAGCTGAGCCTGTCTGCGGCTTTCGGGATCCATCCCTTAGCCGTTTCCATGATATCGCATACCATATACTCTTAAGTGCATTATAATCCTCGCGGTTAAATGCCAACTCTGGTATCGCTTTATCAAAACATGTCGAGTAAGGTGTCATACGAATTGGAATACTAACCCCTCGCCAATTCTGGCGACGGGGTTAGCATTCCACCCTTCTAGAGGGACACGACATGCATGTAACCTATAACCCGGTTAAAAGTCAGACAGAGCCTTAGCATCCACAAAATGGATGCTGCCACCGAGACACAAGTCTGCCCTCCTGCTGCTGGGAGTCCTCCCAGAGCAGGAGATAAGGACAAAGGGTTTCCTGCCAGGGGCGGTGCCAGCACCGTCCCAGACAGGGTTTTGTGTATTGTAGGTAGGCAGGGCTTTAGAGGAAGGTGACTGCACGTGGCACCCCGGTGCTCACTGTGCATAGGCTGGCTGGAACCAGTTCCAGGGTCACTCCAGACCCTGTGCTGGGGAAAAGCCCGCCAAGGAAGTGGGTGTAACCACCCCCCTCCTAGTCCCACCCATAGGGCAGGACTTAGTCGCGTGCCAGCCCCTTTTTACAGGATAAAGGTAGAGACTGGCCCCCTTCCAAATCAGATCATCTTTGAATCCTGAAACTACTTTCCACGAAAGGAACTCAAGACTTCTTCCTAAGATTTCTCCCTTGTGACTAAGGAGTAGTCACCCTGCATCCGCAGGCACCATCTACAGAACACTGCGGTCTGCTGCAAGTCCTTCCTCCGGAATCCGACTGCCCAGCTCGACGAGAACCGGCTTCCCTGGCACCTCTGACCTCTACCTACATCATCAGTCACGCTGAGATTCGTGGGTGTGACGAGACCTCGAGGGACCGGCCATCTTCAAGACTGCACGACTTCTGAACAACAAGCCCGCCGAGTGAATTCCTGGTGAGTGCTTTGGGGTCCGAGAAGCCCCCACCCTGAGCAGCTCCAGCACCGAAGAGCAGCCCCCCAGCATCTCCACGATCTGCGTGGGGCCCTTCTGCTTTTTACTGCTCACCGCGTTGTTTGGCTACTAGCCCGCTGGCTTGTGGCCTTCCTGACGACGCCCGACGACATTTCTGCTGCTGGTCTGGTTGCTCCAGACTGGCCCTTGCGTCCCTCCATCGGAGAAGTACCCTGGACCCTCCTGGTCCACCCAAGACGCCATTTTAGGTCCACCGCGTGGGCCTTGCATTTGCCAAGACTTGTTGCCCAATCCTGGGTCCAGCGACGTCGACAGCAAGAACCTTCGTGGGACAGCTCGCCCCTCCATCCTGGTCGCCGACAACGCCTCCTGGTCCGAGAGACTGCAGAGCCCAGCAGCGCCCACTCACCTGACTGCGGTGACTTCGCCCGGTGCCATCCTGGTGCCCACTTAATCACTGGCTAGTGATTCAAGAACTTGGTCCCCTCTGCTTTCAGGTTTTCTTCTTCCTTGATCCAGGCTTGGATCCATCGAACTTTTCTTCACTGGTCGCCTGCCAGCAACTTCTTCCTTCCAGGCTCCTGGTCCGGCAACGAGATCCCCGACGTCTTTTCAGACCTATGCAGCTGCAGCCCCTGGGCTAGGTAACTTCGGCACTTTGGTGTCCCAGCATAGCCTCACTATCCAAGGGTCAGGATCCACTGTCGTTTTCTCCCTACCAGGTCGGGTTCGCCCGTGAACACTAACTTTGTGAATTCTAGCTTCCATAGACTTTGTCCCGCATCCCGCGTGAGAGTGCACACTCTGCACCCGAGTCCCCTGGGCCTCCTAGTAGTAATCTAACGATTCCCTAGTCCAGTCCTAGCGATTCCAAAGCCTATTAGAACTGTTACTTACCTGCTAGTAATTCGCATTCCACTTTTAAAGTATATGGTTTTTCGTGCCCCTCGGGCATTTGTGTATAACGTGCTAACTTAAGTATTTTCGTAAGAGTTTTGTTGTGTGCTTAGCTCCCTGTCTCATAAAGAGCCAGGGTAGTCTTGTTATAAATAAATACACTGTTTATTTTCATAACAACTTGTGTGGTGTCCTTTCACTGGGTGTTCAAGGGGTAATGTGATGGTAAAACAGCTGGCTTAACACGCCCTCTAGAGTCTTAGCCTTAGACTGCTCGTATCCATGCTACTAGGATAGCTGGTCTATAAGGTTGACTTACAACCAATCATCAATAAGGGTTGTTTGGACTGATATATAGTGATCACTAGAATAGTGAACACTGCACATCAGGCCAACTTCTCACATTGGTGAGCAGCGGTTGGGATTTGAGCTTGCTGTTGTTTTACCACACATGCCCTAAGAATATCTTGTGAAAGATCACATAAGTACGAAAGGTACATATAACTTAGCTTAGAATACTCTGAGTTCTACTGAACCAGCTGTTGTAGCTCCTAGGGCCTAGCACACCCTAAACTACAACTCTAGCAAGGGATCAGTAGGCAAACATATAGTGTAGGTAAGTGCAGCACTTACACCTCACTAGAAAAGCATGTCTACCCAGGGAGAATCTACTGAGACTCCCCTGGTCAGTGTTGACCCTCCACAGGTCACTTCAAGATATGCAGCTCTCAGTTTCCAGGAGATGAGACAAATCTGTGTCTCCAGAAAACTGAAGCAGGGGTCTAACCCCACCATTCCCTTTCTGATAGGTCTCTTAGAGACATATGATGCCAGAAAGCTTTCTCAGTTACATGAGAACATGCCAGCCTTAGAGGGAACCTCTGGGGATCCAGACCTCCCCAACACTGATTCAGCAGTTGAGGAGGGGGATCAGGAGGAACTCTCTGGGGATGAGGTAGACAAAGGTCTTGAGGTAGTCAGAAGGCTAACTAGGACCAACTTAGACTTACTTGGGCTAGGATCTGGGGGACCCCCAGTACTAACCCGAGGTGGGCCTAACCTTGGAGTTAGGAGAGATAGATCTCTTTCTAGGGACTCCAATAGATCTCTGCACTCTAATGCCTCTTCTCAGGGGAGAAGGAATCCTCCACAGAGGAGATTCACTTCCCCTCAGAGAAGGGAGCATGAAGCTAGGATGAGACAAGCTGAACTGAGGATTGAAAGGGAAGAACTTGCCCTGGCCAAAGAGAAGCTTGCCTTTGCTAGAGAGCAGCAGATAAGTGGGTTAGCACCCACTGGTGGCAGCAATCTCCCAAGAGATAGAGAGAAGGGTTTAGATACTAAACACCTGACAAAAATAGTGCCCCCCTTTAAGCAAGGGGATGATATCCAGAAATGGATGGCTGCTCTGGAGAGGGCCTGCACTGTGCAGTGCATTCCCGAGTCAGTGGGCAGCTATACTGTGGCTCTCCTTTGATGGTAAAGGTAGAGATAAGCTCCTCACTACAAGAGTAGAGGATGCTAATGATTACCAGGTCCTGAAAAATGCACTGGTTGATGGGTTTGGTTTAACCACTGAGCAGTACAGGTTGCTGTTCAGAGACACCCAGAAAACTCAGTCTCAGGACTGGTCTGACTTTGTTGATTGTGCCACTAAGGCTTTGGAAGGCTGGCTACTGGGTAGCAAGGTTACTGACTTCACAGGATTGTATAATCTTATTATGAGAGAGCAAGTCTTAAATAATTGTCAGAACCAGTTATTACACCAGCACCTGGTAGACTCTGATCTGACCTCTCCACAAGAATTGGGTAAGAGGGCAGACAAATGGGTCAGAACCAGGATTAGGCCCAAGAACCAAGGTGGTGACCAGAAAAAGGAATCAACCAAGCCTCAAGAGAAGGGTGGGAATAAATCTACAGATCAAACCACATCAGGGCCCCAAAAATCCTCTGAGGGGGGTGGGTCCCAGAATCCTTCCAATAACCAAAAGAAACCTTATTGTTATCCCTGTAAACAGGTGGGTCATTTAAAAACTGACAGCAGTTGCCCAAAGAATAACAATAAGGAAAACATACCCCCAAGTAACATTCCCAAACCTCCTGTTACTACTAGTAGTAATCCCCCAGGTGGTGGGAGTGCCCCCAAGAATTTGGGTGCATTTACTTTGGGAGTTCCTGGGGACTCTGGCCTAACCAGGTCCCCAAACTTAGATACTCTTGTCTGTGAGACTGGCATGGGGTTTGCCAACTTCACAACTTGTCCCAACACTTTGGGCAAGTACAGACAGGAGCCCCTCATCAATGGTATAAAAGTTGAGGCCTATAGAGATACAGGGGCTAGCATCACTATGGTGACTGAGAGTCTAGTCCCCTCCAGGCAACTTTTACCTGGTGCCACATACCAGGTGACCAATATTGATGGAGTACAGAGAGATCATCCCATGGCAGTGGTCAATCTCAGCTGGGGAGGTGTCACTGGCCACAAGAGAGTGGCAGTGTCACCAAACTTGCCTGTAGATTGCCTACTGGGGAATGATTTAGAGCTCTCAGCCTGGGCTGAAGTAGAGCAAGAAACCCATTCTAGAATGGTGAACATCCATGGTAAGGGTAGTGGGGCAGTGGTAGCCACAGCCCCAGTCCAAGATATCCTCCCTGAACAGGTCAGGAGGGTTGTGCCAGTCACAACCCAATCTCAGACAACTTCCTTCCCAGAACAGGTTGTCAAGGCTGTGATGGTCACAGCCCACACCCAAACTGAGCCCCCTCCTGAAAAGGTTGGGAGAGTTGTGATGGCCACAGCTCAAACTCAGACAGATGACAGTGTTGTGAAGCCTGAAACTATGGATCACTCCACTCAGACAGAGAGTATTGAGGAGGAAGAGAAATCTCCCTCCCACCAGACTTTAGGAAAGGATCAGCCTCCTCAGGGAACTGATCTGACCCCTTGTGAAGAAACTGCCACAGAGGTAGTCAGGCCTAGCCTGGCAGAACCCCTGATGTCAGTGGACCCTTCCAAGGTGGGACCCAGTCTGGAGCAGGTAACCTGCCCCTCTCTACCCTGCCTCAGTCAGCCCAGGGCTGTAGAGGTCAGGGAGGCCAGTGTTGGACCCCAAAGGGCCCCCTGTCCAAAAGAATTCCCCAATCAGCAGATTAAGGGCACTGAAGCTAGTAGGCCTAGCCAAGTGAAAATAAGACACACTCCTGAGGGATCCCCCTTAAAATTAGTTAGGGACCTCCCACAGATGGACACTGTTGGGCACAGCCAAACTTGGGACCTGAGGGCCCCAGACTTGACCTGTCCCTCCAGTAAGCCAAACAGAGGGACCCAACCTCCAGCTGTAGGTAGCCAGAGGTTGACCCTGAGAGCCCAAAACAACACAGTCTTGGAAAGAAAGGCCTCTATGGTGGATAATGATTGGAGGAAGCTGAGCCCAAAGTTAGTGGAGCCTCACTTCAGTACTCCATTTCAGCACCAGCCTTTTTCTTTGACAAAACACACCACAGGTAGAGATTCCCTATGGTGGAGACCCTCAGACACCCTTAGGGTGAGGGATTGCTTAGTGGACCATGACATAGGGGGTAACCATGCCAGTGCTGGTACTTCCTTAAATGGCCACTTAGGCAATATAGGCTTACCTGGACAAGGATAGCCTTATCTCCTTTCGTTTGGGGGGGGGGTTATGTAGGAAGGTTGATCCCTGACTATGGTTGCCCCCAACTTTTTGCCTGGTGTTTTGCTGGTTTTCTGACTTAGTTGACCTGGGGCCCTGCTATTCAGGACCCCAGGCCTACTGCTCTCTCTGTAAAATGGATTCCTGTACCTTAGGTACATATCTAAATTGGATACTGAGTCACCTTATCAGTCCCTGTACAGTGTACCTTAGGTACCCAGGGCATAGGTGTACCCAGGGCCTACCAGGGGCTGCAGCATGTATTATGCCACCCCTGGCTGGCCATCCAAATCTGACACAACTGGCTGCTTGACAGCTGGGGCAAGGTGGTGTAATCACCCTTTGCTTTAGATATAGTATACCTATATCTAACCCTAAAATGGACACACAGATCTCCTATCAGTCACTCCTATGGCAGGCCTTAACAATCCTGAAGGCAGAGTGCTTGGAATCGTGTGAGATGGTGCTCTGGCATGAGCTGAGCCTGTCTGCGGCTTTCGGGATCCATCCCTTAGCCGTTTCCATGATATCGCATACCATATACTCTTAAGTGCATTATAATCCTCGCGGTTAAATGCCAACTCTGGTATCGCTTTATCAAAACATGTCGAGTAAGGTGTCATACGAATTGGAATACTAACCCCTTGCCAATTCTGGCGACGGGGTTAGCATTCCACCCTTCTAGAGGGACACGACATGCATGTAACCTATAACCCGGTTAAAAGTCAGACAGAGCCTTAGCATCCACAAAATGGATGCTGCCACCGAGACACAAGTCTGCCCTCCTGCTGCTGGGAGTCCTCCCAGAGCAGGAGATAAGGACAAAGGGTTTCCTGCCAGGGGCGGTGCCAGCACCGTCCCAGACAGGGTTTTGTGTATTGTAGGTAGGCAGGGCTTTAGAGGAAGGTGACTGCACGTGGCACCCCGGTGCTCACTGTGCATAGGCTGGCTGGAACCAGTTCCAGGGTCACTCCAGACCCTGTGCTGGGGAAAAGCCCGCCAAGGAAGTGGGTGTAACCACCCCCCTCCTAGTCCCACCCATAGGGCAGGACTTAGTCGCGTGCCAGCCCCTTTTTACAGGATAAAGGTAGAGACTGGCCCCCTTCCAAATCAGATCATCTTTGAATCCTGAAACTACTTTCCACGAAAGGAACTCAAGACTTCTTCCTAAGATTTCTCCCTTGTGACTAAGGAGTAGTCACCCTGCATCCGCAGGCACCATCTACAGAACACTGCGGTCTGCTGCAAGTCCTTCCTCCGGAATCCGACTGCCCAGCTCGACGAGAACCGGCTTCCCTGGCACCTCTGACCTCTACCTACATCATCAGTCACGCTGAGATTCGTGGGTGTGACGAGACCTCGAGGGACCGGCCATCTTCAAGACTGCACGACTTCTGAACAACAAGCCCGCCGAGTGAATTCCTGGTGAGTGCTTTGGGGTCCGAGAAGCCCCCACCCTGAGCAGCTCCAGCACCGAAGAGCAGCCCCCCAGCATCTCCACGATCTGCGTGGGGCCCTTCTGCTTTTTACTGCTCACCGCGTTGTTTGGCTACTAGCCCGCTGGCTTGTGGCCTTCCTGACGACGCCCGACGACATTTCTGCTGCTGGTCTGGTTGCTCCAGACTGGCCCTTGCGTCCCTCCATCGGAGAAGTACCCTGGACCCTCCTGGTCCACCCAAGACGCCATTTTAGGTCCACCGCGTGGGCCTTGCATTTGCCAAGACTTGTTGCCCAATCCTGGGTCCAGCGACGTCGACAGCAAGAACCTTCGTGGGACAGCTCGCCCCTCCATCCTGGTCGCCGACAACGCCTCCTGGTCCGAGAGACTGCAGAGCCCAGCAGCGCCCACTCACCTGACTGCGGTGACTTCGCCCGGTGCCATCCTGGTGCCCACTTAATCACTGGCTAGTGATTCAAGAACTTGGTCCCCTCTGCTTTCAGGTTTTCTTCTTCCTTGATCCAGGCTTGGATCCATCGAACTTTTCTTCACTGGTCGCCTGCCAGCAACTTCTTCCTTCCAGGCTCCTGGTCCGGCAACGAGATCCCCGACGTCTTTTCAGACCTATGCAGCTGCAGCCCCTGGGCTAGGTAACTTCGGCACTTTGGTGTCCCAGCATAGCCTCACTATCCAAGGGTCAGGATCCACTGTCGTTTTCTCCCTACCAGGTCGGGTTCGCCCGTGAACACTAACTTTGTGAATTCTAGCTTCCATAGACTTTGTCCCGCATCCCGCGTGAGAGTGCACACTCTGCACCCGAGTCCCCTGGGCCTCCTAGTAGTAATCTAACGATTCCCTAGTCCAGTCCTAGCGATTCCAAAGCCTATTAGAACTGTTACTTACCTGCTAGTAATTCGCATTCCACTTTTAAAGTATATGGTTTTTCGTGCCCCTCGGGCATTTGTGTATAACGTGCTAACTTAAGTATTTTCGTAAGAGTTTTGTTGTGTGCTTAGCTCCCTGTCTCATAAAGAGCCAGGGTAGTCTTGTTATAAATAAATACACTGTTTATTTTCATAACAACTTGTGTGGTGTCCTTTCACTAGGTGTTCAAGGGGTAATGTGATGGTAAAACAGCTGGCTTAACACGCCCTCTAGAGTCTTAGCCTTAGACTGCTCGTATCCATGCTACTAGGATAGCTGGTCTATAAGGTTGACTTACAACCAATCATCAATAAGGGTTGTTTGGACTGATATATAGTGATCACTAGAATAGTGAACACTGTACATCAGGCCAACTTCTCACAGCTGGTCTAAGTGGTGAGCGGATGCATTACTTCAGACACTACTGTGGGAACCGTGAGGACGGTCATGCACTCCGAACCGGTAAAGATTCAGACCCTGGTCCTCTGATCTACGGCACAGTGTCCGGTCCCAGATGCTGCGGCGTGTTGGCTGGGCTGAAAAAGGAAAAGTAGAAAAGGGGATAAAAAGAATTCTTAGGCGCACTTCCCATCTGCACCAACACCCCCTCCTGAAAAGTAGTAGGGGCAGTTGGACCTCGATGTTTCTCTCACTCAAGACGTTTGAGGTATGATCAACGTGGGGTTTATTTTAATTTTCTGGCTACCCCCTTGTTGGAACTTCCAGGTTTTCTATAGCGATGGAGGACAGGGAGGCTTCCTTATTTAAGCAATATGTAAGGTGGCTAGTTTTGTATTCGTTTTTTTATGTAGATTTGGCAAATCTTCTGGTGTTTTGGTAACGTGATGTGTTGAAATGGGAAAGCATGCCTATAAAAGAATGCATCTGTTGCCTTCCTCTTCGTCTGGAAGCAGATCAATTTCTCCTCTCTCGAAGAAGATTAAATCATTGGCTGAGGATGAAGGAATTAAGACGGTAATCCTAGAGACCTCGGTCACCCTTAAGAAGAGGGATATTCTGAGGACAGGCCAGCATATTTTCAAATCCCTCTAACTCAGACCCATTAGACAATTCTTCACCTCCTCCTCCAGAACATAAATAAAAATACATCACCAAGGATGTATTGCCTGATTTACTGAACCACATTAACGATAGCATGGGTGTCGGAGGGACGGTCGGAAACAGAAGCTAGCGGCCATATAGGGTGAATAGTGTGTTTTATTATGGGAAAAAGAGACTTCAGGAAATCGAATTTGGGCAAAATGAAGTAGATAATATCCAGTCCAGGACAAAAGTTCGTAAATATTCTTCTCCGGAACGTGGCATACAGGTGTGTCTTGGCCCGTGGTTGGGGTCCAGGTGTCTTGGTACGTGATCGGGATCCCGGAATGCTCCAAAAAGGGAAAATACATAAAAGAAACTGTCAGCATGGCGTCCTAGGAAGTCTTGTACCGTCACCACACCACTTGTGCAAGAACGCGGTAAAATAAGCTGATGCTGCCGGTTAGCCAGTTACAGACGGACCTCTTGTCTCGTCTATAATGCGACAACAGTGTATAAGAAGGTAGGTGATTTAGCAGGGATAGGCAACAGGTAGGGTGTGCAAGAAGCTTTATACTAGGGCGTAGAGCAGGGTTGAAGTACACAGAGGTATCCTCCACCAAAACAACATGTTTTCCATCCCTTGGTTCTCCCCGTTAGACCAACCCCCTCCCTCCCCTTGCCCCGTCACGTATCACTAAAAGCCACAACTCTCCAGAGTTGTGGCGGCCTTATTGTCCTCCGGGACTCACCAGTCCTCCGTCCAGGTCTCGGGGTCCTTGCAGTCTTCCTGGTCCGCGGTTCCTCCGTTGTTGGTTCCCTCGGTGTCGGGTTGCTTCTTCCGACCTAACACACTGATGGCGTTCCTGATCCTGCTTTTCTGCTGCTCCTGACCCCGGAAGTCCGACGTGGATTGGTCGAGGGAATGTTGTGGTCCGCCTCCGTTCAGAACTTCCTCTTCCGGATTACGGGACGCGTACTGTAGGAGGGAGAAGCTTTCATTTATTTCTGGCCCGCGTCTTCTTCCTCCAGCCGGTAAGGGGTCGATGAGGGTTGCACATTGGGGCGGGTTTTGTGTAGGGGTTCCACCCCGGGATCTCCCTCACAATGGGGTTTCACCTGAGGGGGAGGCTGGTTCAACTAGAGAGACAATTTTAATTTTAAAAATCTGTCTATATTGGACAACCCACATATCAGGTTGTTATGCATTTGTTCCTCGACACATGGAGAGAACCAGATAAGATAAACATCTCACATCTCCAAGTTTATGGCAAACAAATGTCCTTTGGAAGGTGTGGGGGAAAACTACCAGATTCTGTGCACGTGGTCGCTGCAGTTGCTATCTTGATGAGCAGATCCTATATGGTATGAAGTAAATATCCAGAGGTACAGCTCTAAAGAAGGTCTATTTGGGTATGCACCCAGCTCTTTGCATTAGTATCTTTAGTGCTCATAAGACTCAGTCCCTCCTCACAGACTTTAAAGAGCTGTTTAAAGGTCTGGTTAAAAGGTCTCTTTCTATGACCAGTGCTCCTGATCAGACTATGGCAGAGTTCTTCAAACTGTGGGACACCATCCTAGGGGGGGGACCACTCCTCTCTAATCCCTTTGTTCCCTGCGTCCATCTCCGGTATGGTTGGAGGGAGGGGAAATCGACGGGGCAATTCACGGAGTTTACAGCTTCAGCTGCAGTGGGAGGCAAGGAGTCTCCTCTGCTAAAGCCGAAAGCAAACAAACAGACATGCTTTCGGTTTTAGCAAAGGAGAGCCCTCGCCTCCCACTGCACCTGAAGCATTTCAGCTCTAAATTAACCCCCTCTTGGGAGAGTTAGATAACAGAGGCACAGCAAGTGCTCCATGGACCCATGTGACTCTTAGAGTATATCCATTTGTATCTCTTCCTTGAGTGACTTTACTACTTGTACATTTGCAATTTTTCTTTCTGTTTGTTTCTCTTCCTTGTGTGACTTTACATCTTGTACAGTGGCAATTTTTTCTGTTTGTATCTTTTACGTAACGCATGTAATCCTAAATCCTTATGTTTTGCAACTGGTTCTTATGTAAAGCGCTCTGACACCTTCGGGTAAAGTTTGCGCCATATAAAATCGCATTAAATAAATGCAAAATAAATAAATTAGCTGGGTAGCTAGCAAAAGGTAGAATTGAGGTGCAGTAGCCAGCAGATTTAACACAGCTTCATAGACCAATGCTACCAATGCAGCTGCTACACCACTGGGAGCTACGCTCATGTAAGGTAAATTTAAAAAAGCCGTACATAGCCCCAAAAGTCAAGATGTACATTCGAAAAGGAATGTGAACACCTGTATTGGATGGAAGAGAACGTCAAATATTTGCAAATTGGTAGTTTCGGTTAAAAGTACATTCCTGGATATCAAAATCCCAAAATAACTGCCAGAACTAGGAAATAAGAGGCAGAGCAATCACCCTGATCCCTGGTTACTGACATATTAGCAATGGTTTAACACATTTGAAACCCTTGTGCTGCCGTCAATAACATGCTGAGTTACTTCAAGTGTCTGGGAATGCACCCTGCATTCAGACCACTCGCTCCTCATTCTCACCCTTCACTTTCACGCTCACCCTGCACTCACACTGATCCCGATGCACTCACACCATTCACCCACTTACCCTCCACTCACAGTGATCACTCTGCGCTCACACTGATCACTATGCACTCACACCATTCACCCGCTCACCCCACCCTCACACTGATCACCATGCACTCACATCATTCACCCACCAACCCTCCACTCACAGTGATCACTCTGCACTCACAATGCACTTGCACTGTTCACCCTGTACCTCACCCCGCAGTCACAAGAGCACACCACTCAACCTGCACTCGTGACACTTCACTCACCTGTCCCCCTCACTGCTCCATCTGCAATCTCACTCCAATAAGCCCACCACTAACCATACATTCATTCGTCCCACTCTGCACTAACATGCACACCCAAATTCATATGGTCACCTCACTCACCCCTGTACGGAATGTGCGCATGGCGGTCAGTTCCAGAAATTCCTGTCAGGTCGTGGGGGGAAGCCCAACATCTAAAAAAAATCAGCTAGGGGAGCTCAACCTACAAAAGCTTGAAGACCTCTGGACTATGGAGACGCAAGTAGTTTCTCTTGGACATTTCTTTTGGTGCATTTAGGGATCTGTCTTGGCATGGACATTTCTTTTGATGCGGTCAGGGCATCTGTCTTGGCATGTGGCGTTACTAAGGCTGCACATAGAAACCTCTTTGCAGGAAAGATTGGAATAGTGCTCTAAAATTTTATTTTCAAGGTTCTAAGTTATTCAGTGTGGCACTTGAAGACATGTTACATAACATATTTAAGGAGAGAAAACATTCTTATTCCTTTCGTAAGCAATAAAAAAACAAGTCTTCATTCTAGTTTGAGTACAAATCCTTTTGAAAGCCACCTAGAAGACAGCAAAATGCGGAAGGTGGACCAAAGTTCCGGAGGAAAGGGTTTTCACCAAAATGTCAATGAAAGCAGAAACATGATCCATCTAACACTAATCAATGTTCCTGAGTATGCCAGAGACCATGAAATAAATAAATTAAAGTTCGAGGTTGGTGGCTCGATCCACTATTTCCTGGAAGTTTACATCCGAAAAGCGGGCTCTGCACATAATTTGGAGTGGATACAGAATAGAATTCTCTTCTCCCTTCACCCACTCAAGGACCATTCATACTCCACAACCAATATCACAAGAAAATATGGAATACAGTCATTAGTACAAAAGGAAAGCATTGTTCCTGTTCCAAAGGAAGAGGAAGTGGAAGGGACCTGCTCCATTGTGTTTCTCATTCTGAAAAAAGGGGGATTTGGGATTGTGACAGACCTAAAGAATTTAAACAAATCAATAAAGAAGATCCTTTTCAAAATGGAGATCCCCCCCCCCCCAAAGAATAATGCCTTTGATCCAGTTGAATGACATGCTGTTGACATTAGATCTGATGGATGCTTATCTATATGTCCCGACTTTAAAACCTCAATCAGAAGTTCTTGAGGCTTTGTGTTCACAGGCCGTACAGTCCTTCCATTTGGCTTAATGTCTCCTACAACAGTATTGATCCCAAGTAGCAGCCCTCTGATGACAGATCGCCATCTATAGGGAATATAGATATTTGTTTGCTTCGGCAATTGCTTAATCCAAGCCCCATCTGTTGAAATCTTAATTTAGCAAAGATCATAACTACGCTAAATCAGCATGGGTTCCTTCTCAATCACCCCAGATGTCTGCTGCAGCCATGAAGGGAACTCACTGTCCAGTGAGCAAGGGAGCTTTTGAGACCTCTCTAGTGGCCCCTCCACAAATATGGAATTTTACCATCATGGGATTTGGAGGAGAAAGTGCCAATGACCTCAGATATCAGGCCAGCACTGCAATGGTGGTTGGACACAGTCAATCTTTGTAAAAGGGCATGATGCACCCAGATCCCTCTCAGGTTCTGAAAACAGATGCAAGAACCTTGGGATTGGGTACTATGTTGGGTAAACCATCGGATGTATGATGATACGACGCGAGTCAGTACATCGCGTGCCGTTACATCGCGGTCGCTACAACGACTGCGATGTTACCACGCTATGCCATTACAACGCAAGTCTTTACATCGACTTGCGCTAGAAGGCGTGCTAACATTAGAGAAGTGTAATTTACTATTCCAACTCCAGTCCACTTAACAGTAGGGAAGGTGTTTGGATAGTAAAGTACACTATTTTGTAATGTTAGCACGCCATCTAGTGCAAGTCGATGTAAAGACTTGCATTGTAATGGCATAGCGTGGTTGCATTGTGGTCATTGTAACGACTGCGATGTAACAGCATGGCGTGTACTGACCGCGATGTTAAGGATGTTTCCCAAGCCATCAGTCCAAGCAAGGCAGACGTGGGTGGAGGCATCAACGGTTTCAAACTGGAGAGAGCTAACAACTATAGCCAGTTCACTCTGCGAGGTGAGGTGCCACATTGCCTGAAAGGAACTGGTATGGAGTGAGTCTTCGAATCGAGGGTGCTTTGTATAACAATAATATTGCGGCAATCCAGCCGCGAAGGCGCACCGCCCTTTGAACTCTTGGGGCCACGGAGACACAGAACTTATCGAAGTCTCCATGTGGGATATCAGTTGGCATTTAATCAGCACTTCCCCGCTACAGAGGCCCACTGGAGGGTTAATAATGTGACTAATTTTATGCAACCGAACAGAACCTACTAAAGGAAATAATGAAGGAAAGGCACTGAATAATTTCATTGAAAGGAGAGCAATTACGAACTTCTCATCCCAGCATGCAGCAATTTTGAACTTACCTGTTGCCGATTGGCGGGCTATTAAAGTCACATGCTGAGAAACGTGCCTTGTCCAATTAATCTGTTTTCTTGCATGTCAATGCCTGTGATCAAGGGACGGAGGGTCCCGAAACGCGTAAGGCGAAATCAAACTCTGCGAGGTGAGGTGCCACATTGCCTGAAAGGAACTGGTATGGAGTGAGTCTTCGAATCGAGGGTGCTTTGTATAACAATAATATTGCGGCAATCCAGCCGCGAAGGCGCACCGCCCTTTGAACTCTTGGGGCCACGGAGACACAGAACTTATCGAAGTCTCCATGTGGGATATCAGTTGGCATTTAATCAGCACTTCCCCGCTACAGAGGCCCACTGGAGGGTTAATAATGTGACTAATTTTATGCAACCGAACAGAACCTACTAAAGGAAATAATGAAGGAAAGGCACTGAATAATTTCATTGAAAGGAGAGCAATTACGAACTTCTCATCCCAGCATGCAGCAATTTTGAACTTACCTGTTGCCGATTGGCGGGCTATTAAAGTCACATGCTGAGAAACGTGCCTTGTCCAATTAATCTGTTTTCTTGCATGTCAATGCCTGTGATCAAGGGACGGAGGGTCCCGAAACGCGTAAGGCGAAATCAAACTCTGCGAGGTGAGGTGCCACATTGCCTGAAAGGAACTGGTATGGAGTGAGTCTTCGAATCGAGGGTGCTTTGTATAACAATAATATTGCTGCAATCCAGCCGCGAAGGCGCACCGCCCTTTGAACTCTTGGGGCCACGGAGACACAGAACTTATCGAAGTCTCCATGTGGGATATCAGTTGGCATTTAATCAGCACTTCCCCGCTACAGAGGCCCACTGGAGGGTTAATAATGTGACTAATTTTATGCAACCGGACAGAACCTACTAAAGGAAATAATGAAGGAAAGGCACTGAATAATTTCATTGAAAGGAGAGCAATTACGAACTTCTCATCCCAGCATGCAGCAATTTTGAACTTACCTGTTGCCGATTGGCAGGCTATTAAAGTCACATGCTGAGAAACGTGCCTTGTCCAATTAATCTGTTTTCTTGCATGTCAATGCCTGTGATCAAGGGACGGAGGGTCCAGAAACGCGTAAGGCGAAATCAAACTCTGCGAGGTGAGGTGCCACATTGCCTGAAAGGAACTGGTATGGAGTGAGTCTTCGAATCGAGGGTGCTTTGTATAACAATATATATATATATATATATATACACAAAGTGGTAGCTGTTCCCAAGCCACGGTATCGGCGGGCTCACGGCAGGGGTAGCCACCCCCTAAAATGAATCACGTCACCACCAGCGCTCTCCTTCCCGATATTGAGGAAAAGAAATACACAGGAGCCGTGGCCTCGGTTGCAGTGCAGATTTATTTTCAGACACAACGTCCTACGCGTTTCGGAGTCAACACTACTCCTTCATCACGGGCAGAAAATGTGCATTTCAACAACACTAATAAAGTAAAGTAAAGTGTCACGTGGTAAAACAATATAGATAAAATGTTTACTGCTTGTACTTTTGTAACCGATTATGTTTTAGATACATAGTATATTGTACGTTTTCTAATGTTGCGACCAGAATCTTAATTTAGCATTCAAAATGTCACAAACCTGAAAAGTTACCGTCCGTAATTTTAAAGGTTTAATTGCATGTGTGCATCAAATATAATTGTTATGCTTGCCCTGTGTCTACTATAAAATAAAGTAAATTAAATGAGACCACACTGAGTAAAAAGTTTCTTACTCGAATAACATGAGACTCGAACCCTCCGTCTCAAAAGCCAAAAGACACCCTGACGGCCTGATAACCGCTTGCGCTACACCGTTCGGCACTGTTAAACGTCGAACTTTTGGGATATCTCATTGAGAATCTTTTTCTAACAATTCAAAATAAAGCCCAAGTGGGCTAACGTAGCTCATAGGTCTGATCCAAACAACAGATTCATATTGTAGGCAAAACAAAGCACCTAATGTCCATTATCATATTGTGACAATTGAAAATAAATGGTCAAATATTGCCCAAGTGGGCCAGTGCTATTCCCAGTAGATGTTAGTGACAAATCATGTCCACGTGGGATATTGGTCTTGGTCAGCAAAGTAGCTTCTCATCACTTATTCTTGTACATACATCGGTAATATCTAGAAAAATAAAATAAAGTCCTGTTAAAATCTTCATACCCAAAAAAAACGGGGTTCCTGAAGCAAATACACAAAATTCTGAAAACACTCAAACAGAATAGCAACAGCAATGACAATGATTTTAAACTGTATGGCATAAAATTAGTGCAAGTGCACTTCCATTTCTTCGTCCATATTCAACCCATGGGGCACCATGGTGTTGAATCTGATGATAAATTTGGACTCTAATTTCCTTAGTTCAAGAAGTCTATTGCCCCCTCTCATATTGGGAGAAACACAATCAATGGCTGCAAATCTAACAAGATTAGCGTTACTTTTGTGATACTCACTGAAATGTCGGGCTATCGGATAGGTTCTATCATTATTACTGATTGCCCTTAAGTGCTCTAACACTCTCTTCTTACCTTTGTGGATGGTACTGCCAATGTAATATTTTGAGCAGGGACATTTGAGGGTGTAGACAACATATTCAGTGTTGCAATTTAAATGTTTGCGGATGACCCATGGAGCCTCATTGTCATGAAATTTCAGAGATTTGACACTACTGCTATATTTGCAGGCCTTACACTGGTTGCAAGTAAAAAAGCCTTGCGCTGCATTCTTTTTTATAGGGGTCTGGATCATATTACTGCACAACTGATCCCCTAGTGACTTGGGTTTACGAAAGGTTAGGGATGGATAATCACCTATATACTCTTTCAAGTCATTGTCTGTTTTTAAGACCTCCCAAAATTTCTTGAGGCTTTTTCTAACCTCCCACGCATGAGTGTTATAGGTCGTGATGAATCTTATTTTCTCTTTAGGTTTATCTAAAGACTCATCAGGTTTTGGAAAAATAAGTTCCTGGCGATTGAGAGCATCCACTTTATTAATGGCTTTTTTGACTATTTTGGAACTATAGCCACGGGTCAAAAATCTCTCACTCATGATTTCTTTCTCTTGTTCAAATTTCTCTGGTGTACTGCAATTCCTGCGGGCTCTTAACAATTCACCGTAAGGTATGCTCCTTATAAGATTGTGAGGATGGCAGCTGTCCGCATGCAGTAGACTATTGCCTGCCGTTGTTTTTCTAAATAAGGAGCTTACAATAGTGTTGTTGCTTATCTCAAGTTTGAGATCTAGAAATTCCATAGAGTCTTTGCTTATGTTATGTGTAAATTGAAGATTCATATGGTTGTTATTTAGTACATTCACAAATTCAATTGCTTGTAATTCAGTGCCACTCCACACACAAAAAATGTCGTCTATGTACCGCAACCAGAGGACGGCGTGGTCTTGGAATAGCCTGATCTTATGGACGACCTGCTCCTCCCACCAGCCCAGGTAAAGACCCGCAAAGCTGGGAGCGAAGCAGGTCCCCATCGCCGTCCCCTGGATTTGTCTATAGATGTTTTTATCAAATAAGAAAAAATTGTTTGTTAAACAAATCTCAATCATTTTAAGTAACATGTTCGTATGCTGAAAGAAACCTAAGGGTCTATTCAGAAAGAAATACTTGCAAGCTTCCAGACCTAGAGTTTGTGGAATGCTTGTATATAGGCTACAAACATCTAGGCCTAGCATCAGGTACTGTGGAGACCATTCGATTTCACTAATGTGTTTCAAAAAATCGCTGGTATCACGGACAAAAGAAGGAAGAGACTGGACCAAAGGCTGCAGAAAATGGTCTACATACTTTGAAGTGTTCTCTAAAGCACTTCCACAAGAGGAAACAATTGGTCTCCCTGGTGGTCGTTGGGCATTCTTGTGCAATTTGGGAAGCAAGTACAAAACAGGCAATTTAGGATGTTTGCATGCCAAATAGGAAAATTCATCTGTGCTCAATATACTTTCATCTTTCCATTTCGTAATTTGGTTAGCAACACTGGACATAGCTTGATCGTACACCACCCTAGTGGTCTGGCAGTATCTACTAGTATCAGACAATTGCAAATACCCTTCTTGTCTATACATGTCAAGTGGCCAGATAACAACATTTCCACCTTTATCACTTTTTTTAATGACAAAGTCACGGTTCGATTCAAGACTGTCCAAAGCTTCTCGTTGTTTTTTAGTCAAATTATTTCTCATTTGAAATTTACGTGATTTTAAACATTTCAATTCATTAACCATTCCCTTTTCAAAACAATTAATAGCTTCACAATTTATCTGAGGTATGAATATTGATTTGGGTTTAAATGGAGTCACTGCCATCATGTCAAAAGTCAAATCATTATTCATTGCGTTCGAGATAGGGTTATCCACCCTCCCCTCATCACCGGCCAATTCATACACCTCTTGTAAAGTCTCAATGTCACCAATTCGAAGATCCGGTTGTTCATTAGAACGTTCAGTGACCTGTTTCCTAGGTCTATTTGAAAACCACTTTTTGAGTTTGAGCTTTCTTATATAGTGGAATAGGTCAATTCTTGATTCTGTATAATTAAAACTAGACGTTGGACAAAAAGATAATCCTAACATTAAAACATCAAGTTCATCCTCACTTAAAATATAATTTGAAAGATTTACCACAGTCTTGTTCTTCATGTTTTCTTCGCAAATTTGCCCCTTGTTCTTGTTCCCACCGGGCTGTCTGATTGAATGGAGTAGTTTTGCTTTTTTCCTCCTCTTCCTCCTCTTCCACGCCCTCTTACCGGGCTGTCGCTGTTGGCCATCGCATTTGACCTTTCCTTTGCCAGCAACTCGTATTCCTTTAAAAATCGTGCTTTTAGTAATTCAGCTTCGTTATCGCAATCTTGAGGTGTTGTTTCAGAATCACATTGCAGGATTTGTTCAGTTAATTGGGATATGCCACTACCGGAGGCTGTAAATTCTTCTGCTCCCGTAGGTAAACCCACACTGGATTTTGCTTGAGTAGTATATTCACTTCTTAATTTTTCAAACTTCTTTCCAAAGGTCAAAATTTGACCATTCCTGTAATCAATTTCATCTCTCTCAAACTTGGATAATTTTTTCATTTTGATTTCTTCTTCCAATTTCTCAAGCCGTTTGTTCATCTTTTCCATTTCACTACTGAATTCATCATCTCCCAGTAATTCTTTTAATTTGGCAATTATTTCTTCACTTTCTAGTGTTAATTTCACACTTTCCTTTTCCGCAGATTTAATCAGTAACTTCAACATGTTCATAGAGCAGTTGTGGTTGTTTTCCATCCATTGTGTTATTAATTCAGGATCTGGTTGTTGTAACGTTGGGGTTATAAAAATGCGCAAACCCCGAGGTATTCGATTGCAATCCACATAATGTTGCAGCGCTGTGGCCTCCCACCACTTAGATTGCTCTTTTTTGAGCACTTTCCATAGAGTATCCCATAGTTTCCGTTTGTCCTTTCCTATGTTAGGGGCAATTGTAGACTTATCGCCGCCATTGTCACTGCGGGCGATTTTCTCAAACAGTACTGTTGCTGCTGCCTTTCGTTTGGTGTTTCTTGTGTCTGCCATTGTTTATTTACGGTTCCATGCAAACACGTAAATCCCGATGTTGTTCTCGGGCTGCACGTTCTTTTTAGCCTCGTGAGTTATATTATTCACTCACTCGCTTATCCGAATAACACGATTGTGTAACTCATTTGTTTGCAGCACCCACGGCGCGTTTGCCGACTCACCAGCTAAGTCCAAGTACGGAGATTGCAGCTCCCTGCTTCTCCCGCTCGTTGCTTCGCCTGTGCTCCGGTTTCACTCGCCTTCCGCTGCTTAATCCAAATGGCTATATCGTGTGAGCAAGGGATTTTAAAGTTCATATACACAAAGTGGTAGCTGTTCCCAAGCCACGGTATCGGCGGGCTCACGGCAGGGGTAGCCACCCCCTAAAATGAATCACGTCAACACCAGCGCTCTCCTTCCCGATATTGAGGAAAAGAAATACACAGGAGCCGTGGCCTCGGTTGCAGTGCAGATTTATTTTCAGACACAACGTCCTACGCGTTTCGGAGTCAACACTACTCCTTCATCACGGGCAGAAAATGTGCATTTCAACAACACTAATAAAGTAAAGTAAAGTGTCACGTGGTAAAACAATATAGATAAAATGTTTACTGCTTGTACTTTTGTAACCGATGATGTTTTAGATACATAGTATATTGTACGTTTTCTAATGTTGCGACCAGAATCTTAATTTAGCATTCAAAATGTCACAAACCTGAAAAGTTACCGTCCGTAATTTTAAAGGTTTAATTGCATGTGTGCATCAAATATAATTGTTATGCTTGCCCTGTGTCTACTATAAAATAAAGTAAATTAAATGAGACCACACTGAGTAAAAAGTTTCTTACTCGAATAACATGAGACTCGAACCCTCCGTCTCAAAAGCCAAAAGACACCCTGACGGCCTGATAACCGCTTGCGCTACACCGTTCGGCACTGTTAAACGTCGAACTTTTGGGATATCTCATTGAGAATCTTTTTCTAACAATTCAAAATAAAGCCCAAGTGGGCTAACGTAGCTCATTATTTGACCATTTATTTTCAATTGTCACAATATGATAATGGACATTAGGTGCTTTGTTTTGCCTACAATATGAATCTGTTGTTTGGATCAGACCTATGAGCTACGTTAGCCCACTTGGGCTTTATTTTGAATTGTTAGAAAAAGATTCTCAATGAGATATCCCAAAAGTTCGACGTTTAACAGTGCCGAACGGTGTAGCGCAAGCGGTTATCAGGCCGTCAGGGTGTCTTTTGGCTTTTGAGACGGAGGGTTCGAGTCTCATGTTATTCGAGTAAGAAACTTTTTACTCAGTGTGGTCTCATTTAATTTACTTTATTTTATAGTAGACACAGGGCAAGCATAACAATTATATTTGATGCACACATGCAATTAAACCTTTAAAATTACGGACGGTAACTTTTCAGGTTTGTGACATTTTGAATGCTAAATTAAGATTCTGGTCGCAACATTAGAAAACGTACAATATACTATGTATCTAAAACATCATCGGTTACAAAAGTACAAGCAGTAAACATTTTATCTATATTGTTTTACCACGTGACACTTTACTTTACTTTATTAGTGTTGTTGAAATGCACATTTTCTGCCCGTGATGAAGGAGTAGTGTTGACTCCGAAACGCGTAGGACGTTGTGTCTGAAAATAAATCTGCACTGCAACCGAGGCCACGGCTCCTGTGTATTTCTTTTCCTCAATATCGGGAAGGAGAGCGCTGGTGGTGACGTGATTCATATATATATATATATATATATATATATACACACTAAAATACAAAGACACACGTACATAGAAACATACATGCTCTTACTTTCACTAGGACGTCCCACAAATTCGTAACCATATTCTAAAATAGACTTGATTCTCATTTTGTGTGCGTTTCATTTCGCTCAGTATTTTTCCCCGCTGTCAAATATATTTTCTACATTTCTCTTCCCCTTTGATTTTATTTATCACAGGGCCAGTTAATTCCAAAGTGGTCTTACTCAGTTCTTTTATGTTTGGAAGCAACTACTATAAGGAGAACTTTCATATTTTCCAGTATATATTGTACGCAATTTCTTGGACATTAAAGGCATAATACTTTAATCATTATTTCCTCTGAAAATATTTGTTAAACACAGGCACATTGAACACGAACCTTGGTGCAAATCAATCCTGTCCCTTTTTATCAACTGTACTTATTTCCTAATTTTCCCTCAGACAACTGCTTTCTGTTCAGCAACTTAATTACTGATAAAATGGCAGCCAGGTTTTCAGTTTCTAAATGACATATTATACAAAAATGTATGTGTTAGACTTGGCATCTTTTGGCGTGCTTACCCTGAGTTTTTGCTTTCTGACCTCCCGGTTTTGACTGCTTTAGCTGGCGTAGTGTTTCTGGGCACTTTTCTCACTGTTTTTTTTTTTTTTTTTAAACCTTTATTGACATCAAAGGAAAGACAAGTCGAGGCCTACAACCAAGCCGGCCGGCCGCAATGTGCAAAATAATCAGGAGTCACCAGGCAAATATTACATAATCAATCAACACAAAGTAGAGGCCGTACAATCGTAGAAGGGGAAAATTACAGAAACCCAAGGGCTAAAACACAGGAGTAAATAAGGCTTAATTTTATAATATGGGGAGAAGACATATGACAGGCTCACTTTCAATACGGAGGCATCCGATATCCCAAACCAACCTCAACATTAATAAGGGGGCATGGGGGCAAAATATCGGGGGGACAATACAGTGCATTCAAAAAAATCAGGATACGTGAGACACAATCAGCCCCTGAGCATTATCATCGTAACATGCCCGCCACCCAAGACACTACCAAGCCAGAACAGCGGGATCGGAAAAACAATGCATCAAAACCAGCCCGTCATAATAACCTCTGGGACACAGGAAGGAAAAAAAGGGGGGGGAACGAAGTGGGGAAGGGGAAGAGGAAGGGAGAGGAAAATGGAGGGAAAACAAAATAAAACAATAAAAGGAAAATAAGAAAAGATGAAAAAACGAAAGGAAGACACGCCGACACAGGCCCCCCGTGGCGGGAAGACAGGAGACAAAAGGAGTAGCGGCCCAAGTGGGGGTATGGCGATCAGGGAGAAAGACAGCCGAAACATAGCAGGAGGATGAACGACGCCACACCCCCCACCCGAAACACACCACAGGAGGTCGGGACAGACGCGGCCTCACGAAAAAGAGATACAAAAGGGCCATAGAACCAGAAGACAAACAAAAAATAGAGCCCAACCCACCCGTCCCACCCTGCACCCCTGTAGAAGGCTATGGCCCACCCTTCAAACAGCGTGCCTGTCGCCCTAAACCAGAACCCGAAATATAGCGAGAAGTAAGAGAGAAGAAAGAGACAAAAAGGCAACAAAAGCGGAGAAAAGAAGACAGGAGGGAGGAGCAGAATAACCATAATCCGAACGGGCGGCCGCAGCCCTCCGCCCAACCAGACAAGCACAATCAAAAACAGACCAGGACGACACCCCATCACGTGCCACAAAACATTAGGAGAAGGGGACCTCCCATCTTTCCACGATTAAAAACAATTATGCTACTAAATCGTATACCGGGAATCAAACGGAAGTCGTACATTTCACCCCCAACCCTTTCGAGCGACAAACCCCACCCACCACATGGCAATGTAAAACCACATACTAAGTACTAAATCAGCATGTAATCGAGTGGAATGGTGACTAGCATAGTTACGTGGGGGGTAGATAGATCCACAAGGGAGCAATAGTCCAAACAGAAAGTATCGATGCATCAAATATCGCAGCACGAGCAATGAAAAACAGGAGTTCAGTTGCGCCACTGGAGCAGGCGAGGTGGCCCCAAGTATAGACACAGGCAAAGTCATCGAAGCAGGCACAGTCGGCAGTCCACCAATAGTTTCAGGCAACAATGTCGAACAGGGTCGCAGTACAGCATCCAAGTCCCCGGGGTCCGAACCTTGAAAAGCAGGGCGCCCCAAAGTCACCGACACACTAGACGATCTTCGATCAGTGGCGGAGACACTCAAGTCAATCGAGGGGGGCGAGGCAATGAAGTCTTCGAAACAAGAGGGCGACAAGAAGAAATGGCCGCCCAAAATGGCGGCAGATCGTGGCGTACCCACCGAGACGCCCAGGGCCAGGGAAGCGTGTAGGGATCTCAGGGCTTCCAGGATATCTCTGACCGTCGGCTCACGTCCACCAGATCCGCTCCCCACACCAATAGGCAACACGGGCCCGCCGCCACAGGGTGATTCTCGTTGCCGAGGGTCGGCCGCCATTTCATGAATCAGCCCAATCGCCGCTCACCAAGACCCCCGGAAAGAACAGTTCTCAAATGTAGGACTTTACAAGCTCCGGGGGTCCCAGCAAGGGCGGCCTCGATGCCAAATGGATGTCTGCCCGAGACAGGTCTCCGCCAGCACCAGCACCGGTGCCCCAATCAAGCGGAGTCCGGGCCCCGAGGACCAGGGCCGCCGGACAAAGCAGCGGTGGGGGGAGACCCCCTCACAGACTCAGGTCCCCGGCCCTCTCACCCATGTCGGCCACGCGGCCACCAGGGCAGGCCCGGGTCAGGATCGCCGGGATCTTCGCACATCGGCTCCCAACACTGGTTCTCGCTCTCGGCCGGGGCCGAGAGCCGTCGGATCCCACCGGCCAGGTCCCGGTCCAAGTCTCGCAGAGGCCCCGATCTCTCAGAGGCCACAACTCCGGAGCCACTGCACACGAGACCCCGGGGTCGGATGGTAAGTACAAACAAGCTGTTATGTTTCCAATGCCCCAAAAATGTGTCGTCCCCGGACAGGATGGAAGACAGGATATGCAATCAGGACGGAGGGCTGCGGGAGCCGAGCTAAAGGGCGACCATTACGGCCGCGAGCTAGGCTCCTCCCTCACTTTTCTCACTGTTGATCTGTGGTAAAGTGCAAGTGCTCCTATGTTCTATGGATTGGTGTTTCCATGACTGGCCTATTTGATTTATGTGTCAGTCCCTAGTAAAGTGCGCTGCGTGTGCCACGGCCTGTAAATCAAATGCTGGTGTTGGGCTGCAGCACTGGATTGTGCCATCCACACAAACGACCCGTAAATGTGACTCTGGTCTGCCCTTGCAGAGCCTGTGTGCAGTCTGATACTGCCATGTCGACTTGGCAAGTGCATCCACTTGCCAGGCCCTAACCTTCCATTTTCTTACATGTTAGTCACCCTAAGGTAGGCCCAAAGTACCCCCATGGGCAGGGTGCATTGTATGTAAAAGGTAGCACATGCCCTGGTGTGTGTGTGTGTGTGTGGCATGTCCTGATAGTGAACTACTGCCAATTTCGTTTTTCACTATTGCAAGGCTACCTGTTCCCCATAGGAGAGAATGGGGCGTTTGTTTATAACCGCTTATAAACATAACTGGCCCGGGGCATTAGGTAGGAAAAAAAAGTTTAGTATGCCTGAACTCAGAATCTAAAGATGCATCTTCTAGTGAGGGGGATTTTTACATTCTGTGTTTGAAAATACCACTATTAGAAAGTAGGTATTTTCTTGCTCAGGCATCCAGTGTGCCTCTGCTAGAATGTGGATTGACTGTCTGGGTTTTGGATGACAGAGGGCTGGGGAGCAGGAGTGGCCCTGGATAGTCTAGGTGGGTCAGGAAAGGGCTGAATAGACCTGGGCTGCATTTAGAGTAGGGGGAGGAGATTTCCTTGCACCTGAATGGGGCTGGTCTGCCTCAGACAATGCCGTCTCCACCTCCTGCCAGGAAGCCACACCAGAGAAGGCAGTACTGGTTCTGGCTGGGCACAGAAACTCACTGCCAAAGAGATCAACGGATTTTGGGATATACATATTAGGGCCCAGACCCCTGAACTTTAGAACTCATTTTGACCAAGAACACTGTCAAGAAGAAGAGCTGAAGACGCTGTGAAGAGGAACCACCACTTTGCTGTGGTCTTTTCTGTGTTAGCCTGCAGGTGCTGCTTCTGTCTTGGGCAGTGAAAGGACTGGCCTGAACTTTCTGCAATCTACTTTTGTGAGTTTCTCCAAGGGCTTGAGGTAGAGCTTGCCAACTATTTAAGAAGTCTCAGGAACTGCAAAGACTTCAAGTTCTTCGGCCCTCAGCACTGGGGACCGTGTTTTGTGCTGCAACAGAAGAAAAAGCAAACCAATGCGGTCTACAACGCCGCTACCGACTCCATGTCCAGAAGGCACAGCAGAGCGCAACGCCACCCTGGTCTCACTGATGCCTGCTGACGCCGCCACCGAGCCGGTGTTTGCAGCGCGACCTGTGGGCGCCGCACTCTGCACTGCCTTGCTTCACGACGACGCCTTGGTATTCCCCACGATGCTCCACACCAAAATCGACACCGCTTTTGCACTGTGGTTCGAGGGCACTGCTCGTAAAGTTACACGACGCACCGCCCTCACCCTGCACTGCAGCCTTGAACTGCCAACGCCATTGACTAGCTTTCATCAGCTGACAGTGCTTCATCGATGACAACACCGCAGCTTGCAACGCGACCTGCTAGCACAGCGACAAGCACCGTATTCACTTCGCACCGCGACCCTGGTCTCACCACCGCCATCTGTTGCCACCACTACTCGCACCGTGACCCGAGGGCACCGCACTGCTGCACTTTGCACCGCAGCACCCCACACCTGCCGACGCCAGCGCTCCGGACTTAAACAGAGAGGAGTTCGATCTGCAACAAGTGTAACTTTAAGGGCCCGACGACTCCTGCACCGACCTCCGGAACAGACGCCTGCGGACGCCGTGATTCCGGAAGCTCAACGAGAGGTCGCCGACACCCTGCATTCCTAAAAGGTACTGTAGTGATTGGTGAACACTACTACCATATCGCAGACCATTACGTGCCATGTACTGCTTCTTTTACTTTTTGGCCTATTTTTGATTTTGCCAGTTTGAACTTGCTACTTCATCATGACGGAATCAAGAGCATCATCAGTTTCATCCCTGGCAGTTGCCTTTAAGGAGGCTAAGTTGGAATCCTAGTGTTAGGAAATTGAAAGCGATTTGCAAAAACCTAAAAGTCCAAGTCAGATGCCTCAATAGGAAGGAGGCGCTACAAAAGGCGCCTAGGGCCGGAGTAGCAGCCAGATATGGCAGCGAGCAGTCTGGTGATCTCAGTGGCGGAGCAGAGGAGCCTGCGCCTAGGGTGGATGTGCTTTTGGGAGGGAGGGGGAGCAAGGAGAGTTGCAGTGGTACTGGAGAAGCTTAAGTTAGCCATGGAGGGGAAAAGGATGATGTTAGAGCGTGAGATCAGGATAAGGGAGCTGGATCAGAGTAGAGCCAGCTCAGATGGTGGCAGCAACTCATCAGGACAGGCAGACAGGATTCCATCTCTAAGAATGTAGGCATGGAATTCAAGAAGGGGATGACAAACAAAGATGGTTTCAGGGTTACGAAGCAGCAATACACATACATGGGGTCCCAGAGGGGAATTAGGGAGCAGGATTGTGGCCCCTGTTTCCAGAAGAAGCAATGGATACTTTAATAGCTTTAGGTAAGGGGTATAACCTCACCAATGCGGACCTAAAGGACACCCTTTTCACTAAGTATGGTCTTATTCCTGAAAAGTACAGGGATCAGTTCAGGTCCAGTAAGAAGTCCGATTACCATACTCCTGAGGCGTGAGCCGGGAGCAACGCAAACCGCAGCTTGAATAATCGCGCTGATATTTTTTAATTGTGCACTTAACTGTGCGAGGGCTCAATTGTTTTAAATTTTCCTGTGTTACGATTTCTTACCTCGCTCTGCATCTTTAGATCCTTGGGGACGCACTGATCGGGATAGGGGAGGGAGTGTGGTCGCCATCTTGTGTGAGGAGACGAGGTCGCCATCTTGTGTGAGGAGACGAGGTAGCAGACTAGTGTTTGCTGACTCGCCTGCCTCCGGGCCACCATAAATGACGTCAATCAGGTGCCCGCCGAGCGGGCGCGACTAAGGCAAGCCCGTGTGCGCCCGTCTGCGCCGGGTCGCCGCCGGTTGCCAGGACCCCTGCCTCTACCGTTATTAAGCGCATTTCTTATGCGTGAGATGAGCTTTCGGCGCGGGAGGTCAAGTGTCCTTCTCTTGTCTGGGATCCAAGTGACAAGGCTTTTCAGTGTACACATTGTGCCTGCCACTTCCAGACCACGGACTCGCACGTCCGTTTGGGAGAGGGCACAGTCTTTAAGTTCCTGAACTGCAGATCCCTTGCCAAACACCATGGTGAGGTTTTTGATCTTTTAATAGAAGAAGCCACAGATCTTTTATTTTTAACTGAGACATGCCTTACACCGGACTCGGTGGCTGAATCCTGGCTGGCCCTTCCTTCAGGTTACAGGCTGTATAGCATTCATAGGGAGTCAGGCAGAGGGGGGGGGGCATTGCAATCATTGCCAGGGAAGTTTACAACTGCTCTCTCAGTAAAGAAAGCATTGTAGGCTGCGAAAGCGCCCTATTCAAGATCACATTGAACTATAATTTCATCCTGACTGTCCTCCTCATCTACCGCCCGTCAGATCTATCTGGTCCCTTTAGAGACGACTTGCTCAATAAAGTGGTGCATTTTGCATGTAAAATGGCTAATTTCACCATTCTTGGGGACCCCAATCTTCATCTTGACAATTGCAAGACGGCTGAGATTGCTAGCTTTTTGGCAGATTTGGAGGCCCATCAGCTGACCCAATTGGTGCAAAAGGGCACTCATGTGGCCAATCACCTGTTGGATCCCATCTTTACAAATTAAAGCTCCTGCACAGCCTCTTCGCCCATCCCGCAGGCTTGGACCGACCATTTTTTGATCCCCTTTACCCTGCGGCTCTTAGTCAAAGGGGATGTAACTTGTCCTGTTCCTATTCTAAAGCGGCCCTGGCACAAGCTCGACTCGGACCGCTTCTCGTCTTGCCTGTCTAGTCACAGGCCTCAGGTGTCACAGGATATGGAGACGGTGAATTCCGCCTTCAATGAGTGGGTATCCTCAGGACTGGATAACTGCATTCCGTCAAGGTTGGGAGGGAAATTTCGCGGACCGTCAAACCCTTGGTTCCACGACTCCCTAGTCGCGGCCAGCAAGGGTTGCAAGCAGCTGGAACGCGTATGGAGGCGCTCGTATGATCTGACGGCAAAATGGAAATATCGTGCAGCGATTCAGCATTACCATAAGCTTAGCTCGTGCCAAGTTTGTGGCCGATAAAATCCTGACTAGCACCAACCCTGCTAAAACCATCTTTGCTGTTCTGAAGAGCATGAGCAGCGGAGGGGCCATGGTGACCTCTGAGATCTCGTCGAATAAACAGTGTACCGAGCTGGCCTTGCACTTTGTGAACAAAGTTGATAAGATCTACCAGGGGTTACCTACCCCCATCCCGCCTCCGGCAGGGGAGGACTTGGGGATTCTGAGATCAATGGGGATGAATACCTTGTCCTTTTTTCCTCCACTGACTCAGTCTGAGTTTGAGGTTCTCTGCTCTAAGATTAGATCCGGTTCGCCAGCGGACCCACTGACACCTGCTCACTTCCGCCAATTCCATTTGCTTCTTGCTCCGCTGAACTTCAATCTGGTCAACCTTTCCTTGACCTCAGCGTCCATACCCAGGGCTTGGAAACCCTGCCAAGGTTATTCCCTTGCACAAAAAACCCTCACTGGACCCCGCCGCGCCAGCTAACTACCGCCCAATCTCCCAACTGCCTTTCCTGGCTAAGGTGACTGTGAATCGCATGTGAATGCCACACTCTCCAGGTTTGTGGAGCAGAATGACTTCTTCGACTCATCCCAACATGGCTTCCGGGCCCGGCACAGCACTGAGTCTGCGTTATTGGTTGTCACGGAGACCATCCGGGCCAACCTGGACGTTGGAGACTCAGCGGCCTTGGTCCTGTTGGACTTAAGTGCCGCTTTCGACACTGTCTCCCATGCAACACTCTTGCAACGACTACAGGAAATTGGCATCAGAGACCTGGCCTTGGAGTGGCTTCGGTCTTTTTTGGAAGAGAGGTCCTTCCAAGTCCATGTCCCACGTTTCCAGTCACAGGAGTTTGCTCTGCGCCAGGGTGTACCGCAGGGTTCAGTGTTAAGTCCCCTTTGGCTGTGTTGGCGAGGGATAGGGGCTTGGCACTGGTATCTTACGCTGATGACACCCAGCTGGTGATTGCCTTCTTCAAAAAAAAAAAGTCACAAACCTGTTGAAGTTTAAGGAGGATCTCACTGTGATTGCGGACTGGGTGGCAGCGGACTGCTTGCAGTTGAATGCTGGCAAGTCCGAGATCCTGCTGTTTGGGACAGATCGGGGGACGTGGTCTGAGTTTTATTGGCCCGACCAGCTGAAACCTGCCCCCTTGCCCAAGGAGACAGTGAAAAATCTTGGCATCTGGTTCGACAGTGAACTAACATTTGACGCCCAATCTAAAGCTGTGGCTGGGATGTGTTTTGGTGTCCTGAGGGGCTTGAAACCGCTGTTGGGTTTTTTCCCCCCGAAAGTCCACCAACTCATCCTCCAGGCGACCATTTTGTCAAGATTGGATTACGGGAACTGCCTATATTTAGGCGCAAACAAGGCTAGCATCAAGCGTCTGCAGAGGGCACAGAACACTGCTGCCCGCATGCTGTTGGCCCTTCCGTACACCTGTTCGGTCTCCCATGTTCTGCAGAAGCTTCATTGGCTGCCGATAGAAAGGCGTATTCAATTTAAGACGCTTTGTTTAGCGCATAAGATCTTATCTCCGCAGGCACCGGCTGGCTTGAGGGGACTGCTGCAGTTCTATGTACCCCGTCGTCCTTTAAGATCTGCCACCTTAGCACTGGCATGCACCCCGCGTGTTTGGAGAGCCAGTGGCCATTCCTTCCGCTGCCTGGCTGTACAACTGTGGAACTCGCTCCCTGAGTCCATCAGAGCAATTCAAAATCCTCTTGCGTTCCGGAAGGCCATTAAGACCTGGCTTTTTCCGGCTTAATGCTGTGTGCCTCGGTTTCTTGCCTGGGAGTTGTTGGTCTGCACTGGGACGCCCCGTCGCTGGGGCAGCCATGCGCAATATAAATCTAACAAATAAATAAAATAAATACCAACACTTGGTTGGAGTGTCTACATTTATTTTGCAGGTCACTGGATGGCTGAGTGAAGGACAGATTTTGAGGGGCTCTACAATTTGATTGCATGGGAGCACTTGTCGAATCTGTTTTACAGATCGGCGTCAGCACCTAGTTGATAGTGAGCTGACTGACCTCAGGAAGCTTGCTATGGAGGCGGACCGCTGGCTGAGTACCAGTCTCCACAAGAAAGTGTTTGGGGGAGTCTCAGCCAAAGGTGGGCAGGGTCCCCAGCAGAAAAGTAGGGGGACATGGGTAGCACAGGAGTTCTCTTAAGGGCCCCAAACTAACACCCAGGGTAAAGATTCCCATCCCCCCGGAGATAAGAAACAAGGGGTCTCTTCAGGAAAGCCTGCTGAGACAGGCCCCAGCAAGTGCTTTGCATGTGACCAGGTGAGTCACATGAAGGGGGACCCCACGTGCCCTAAGGGGGCACAGACACTCATCGGTGGACAGTCCAAGCGGTTGGCTAGTGTAGTGCTTGGGGGGGGGGGGGGGGGTAGTACCCACAGGAGGGAGATCCCACAGAAATGACCCTCATCTCACTAGGCGACAGTGAGAAGAAGAAACCAGGTACGACCTAACACAAAGAATTACAGCACCTGGGTGACCATCAACGGGAAAAGGGTAGAGGCTCTCAGAGATACTGGAGCCACTGTGATCTCAGTCCAGTGTCACCTGGTCTCTGAGAAGCAGGTAGTTCCAGGGCATTCCACCAAGTAATTGCTGTGGACAATTCAGAACGCCAGTGTATGGTGGCGCAGGTTTCCTTTGAGTGGGGGTGGGGGAGGTCTCAGGTCCTTTGAGGGTAGTTGTGAGCCCTTCCATGCCTGTAGATTGTCTGCTAGGTAACGACCTGGAGCAGTCCTAGTGGAAGGATGTTGAGCTCAGGTCTCACCTAGAGATGCTTGGGATGCCAGAGTGGGCATGCGTGTCCACTCTGTCAATGGCGCCCAGAAAGGGTGATCAAGAGGGCTTGGAAACTGAAACAGTGGGCCAAGTCCCTGCCAAGAGAAAGGGCACAGGAAACCAGCCCCTTACGTTCCCACGGACCGGGAGGAGGAGGCCCTTGAGGGGAACAACCTGGTGCCTACAGGGGAGCAGGTAGCTGAACTGGGGGACATCTCGGAGCTGACCCATTGGCAGCAAGGAGGAGGTCCCACCAGGGAGGAATTCTGCAAGGAGCATAGCAGCAGGCTGCAGACCAGGCAGCTGGTGATCAGTCTGGATCACATTGGATCTACTGGGAGAATGGTCTCCTGTACAGTGAGCCTAAGGTCGCTGAGCCTGGGTCAGCCTGTGTGCTGTTAGTACACCAGCACTTCAGGACCTTCCTACTGGGTCTGGCTCATGACATGCCTTTGGCAGGACATTTGGGGCAGGACAAGACCTTTGACAGGCTTGTTACCCACTTCTTCTGGCCCCAAATGCGAAGGCAGTCAGATGGACATGGCAGGTCTTGCCAAACTTGTCAATCAAGTGGTAAGAAGGTCAAAGCTCCTCTCCTACCTTTTTCAGTTGTTGGAACACCCTTTGAAAGGGTAGGGATGGACATTGTGGGGCCACTGGATCCCAAAACAGCCATGTTCAACAAGTACATCCTGGTCTTCGTGGACCAAGCCACCTGATACCCGGAGGGAATCCCTCTCAGGCCGACGGCACCAGTGGTGGGCCGGGCATTAATGGGAATCTTTTCCTGTGTTGGGTTCCCCAGACAGGTGGTTTCTAACAGGGGGACCCATTGCATATCCAAGTATATGGCATCCCTCTGGAAGGAGTGTGAGGTAACCTACAAGTTCACCACCCCTTACCACTCACACGGTAACTGTCTGGTGGAGAGATTCAACCAGACCTTGAAGGGCATGATTAAGGATCTAACAGAACCCATGAGGCATAAGTGGAACGTCCTCTTGCAATGCCTTCTCTTTGCATACAGGGAGGTGCCACAAAAGTCTCTTGGGTTCAGCCCCTTTGAGCTTCTGTATGGTCACCCTGTGAGAGGACCTCTGAGTTTGGTAAAGGAAGGCTGGGATGCAGCTCCCAGGAAATCTCCCCAGGATGTGTTTAGTTACATGCTGGCCTACAGAAACCTGACTGCCCGCTTCAGGTGAACCTAGAAGCAGGCCAGGAAGAAATTAAGTGGTATGACCAGAATGCCACTCTGGTAGAATTTCAACCTGGGCAAAAAGTGGGGGTCATGGCCCCAGTGGATCCTTGTGCCTTGCAGGACAAGTGGACTGAGCCATTTGAGGTGGTGAAGCGCAAAAGTGATGTCACCTACTTGGTGGATTTGCGGACTCCAATGAACCCTTTGAGGGCAATGCACGTGAACTGCCTCAAACCCCACTTCGAGAGGTCCGAAATGAGCATGCTCTTGGCGAAAGATGATGGGGTGGAAAAGGAGAGTGAACCTCTCCCTGACCTCCTGTCTACCAAGGAGCACGATGGGTCAGTGGAAGGTGAGATCCTCTCCCCTACAATGACCCCAGAGCAGCAGAGAGACTGTCGCTAGTTGTTGGGACAGTTTGCCCCACTGTTCTCCCTTACCCCTGGTGTTACTCACTGGTGTATCCATGACGTGAACACCGGTGTCAGCCCTCCCTGTGAAGCACAAAATGTACAGGTTGACTAACCGGGTCAGGGCCGGCATCAAAGAGGAGGTCTCTAAGATGTTGGCGTTAGGGGTGATCAAACCCTCCAACAGTCCTGGAGCCAAACCAGTGGTCTTGGTCCCAAAGGCTGCTGCACCCGGTGCCACTCCAGAACTGCGGTTGTGTGTGGACTACCACGGGCTCAACGCAGTCACCGGGCCTGACGCGCGCCCCATCCCCAGAGCTGATGAGCTCATTGCTCGGTTGGGAGCTGCCAAGTTCCTCAGCACATTTGACTTAATGTCTGGATACTGGCAGATTGCCTTAACCGATGGGGCCAAGGAGAGGTCAGCATTTTCAACCCCAGAAGGACATTACCAGTTCCGGGTGATGCCCTTTGGGTTGAAGAATGCCCCGGCCACATTTCAGAGGTTGATCAAACAGGTGTTGGCTGGGCTGGAGGATTTCAGTGCCACCTACCTGGATGATATCGCAGTGTTCAGTTCCAGCTGGGAAGAACACTTGCAGCACCTCTGTGAAGTGTTGAGAGCTCTGCAGAGGGCATGCCTCACGATCAAGGCCAGTAAGTGCCAGATTGGGCAGGGTTCCGTAGTGTACTTGGGACACCAGGTAGGAAGCGGCCAGGTGGCGCCCCTACAACCCAAGATTGACACCATTCTGGCTTGGGAGCCCCTCAAGACAGAGGTGAGAGCCTTCTTAGGTCTCACCGAGTACTACAGGAGGTTTGTTAAGGGCTATGGCACCATTGTTGCCCCCTTAACAGAGCAGACTTCCAGGAAGCAGTCCAAGAAGGTGATCTGTACTGAGTCCTGCCAAAAGGCTTTTGATGCCCTGAAGGTCGCCATGCTCAAGGAACCCGACTTTTCCAAGGAATTTGTCATGCAGACTGAAGCTTCAGAGCATGGTGTGGGAGCGGTGCTCTCACAACTGAACAAGGAGGGCCTAGACCAGCCTGTAGTCTTCCATAGGAGACTACTCCCCAGGGAACAGAGGTTGAGTGCCATACAAAGGGAAGCTTTCGCTGTGGTCTGGGCACTGAAGAAGCTGAGGCCCTACTTGTTTGAGACTCACTTCCGGGTTCAGACAGACCACAGGCCTCTCAGATGGTTAATGCAAATGAGGGGTGAGAATCCAAAACTGCTGAGGTGGGCCATCTCCCTACAGGGAATGGGCTTTACGGTGGAACACCATCCTGGCACAGAACACACCAATGCAGATGGTCTGTCCAGGTTCTTCCGCCTTAGTGAAGTGAACTCCCAGGAGGGTTGGTAGTTCTCTCTACTTACAGCTGGAGGGGACGTGTTAGACTTGGCATCTTTTGGTGTGATTCCCCTGAGTTTTTGCTTTCTGACCTTCCGGTTTTGACTCTGTTTTTGCTGGCGTAGTGTTTCTGCACACTTTTCTCACTGCTGATCAGTGGTAAAGTGCAAGTGCTCCTGTGGTAAAATGTGTTATGGATTGGTGTTTCCATGATTGGCCTATTTGATTTTTGTGTCAGTCCCTAGTAAAGTGCACTGCGTGTGCCAGGGTCTGTAAGTCAAATGCTGTTGGTGGGCTGCAGCACTGGATTGTGCCACCTACACAAACAGCCCGTAAATGTGACTCTGGCCTGCCCTTGCAGAGCCTGTGTGCAATCTGGTACTGCCATGTCGACTGGGCAAGTGCACCCACTTGCCAGGCCTTAACCTTCCCTTTTCTTACATGTCAGCCACCCCTAAGGTAGGCCCTAGGTACACCTGTGGCCAGGGTGCAGTGTATGTGAAAGGTAGGACATGCCCTGGTGTGTGGCATGTCCTGATAGTGAATTACTGCCTGCTCCCCATATGACAGAACGGGGAGTTTGTTTATAACATCTTATAAATATAACTGGCCCGGGGAATTAGGTAGGAAAATAAAGTTTAGTATGCCTGAACTCAGAATCTAAAGATGCATCTTTTAGTGAAGGTGATTTTTACATTGTTTGAAAATACCACTTTTAGGAAGTAGGTATTTTCTTGCTCAGTCATCCAGTGTGCCTCTGCTAGAATGTGGACTGACTGAGGGATGGTGAGCACAAGTGGCTCCGGATAGTCTAGGTAGGTCAGGAAAGGGCTGAATAGATCTGGGCTGCATTTAGAGTAGGGGGGAGATTTCCTTGCACCTGATTGGGCCTGGTCGGCCTCCAACGATGCATCTTCACCTCCTGCCAGGGAGCCACACCAAAGAAGGCAGAACTGGTTCTGGCTGGGCACAGACACTCTCTAAGATATCAAAGGATTTTGGGATATAAATATTGGGTCCCAGACCCCTGAACTTTAGAACTCTTTTGGACCAAGAAGACTGCCAAGAAGAAGAGCTGGAGAAGCTGTGAAGAGTAACTACCACTTTGAGGGGCTTTGCTTTGTTGGCCTGCAGTGGCTGCTTCTGTCCTGGGCAGTGAAAGGACTGGGCTGAACTTTCTACAATCTACTTTTGTGAGTTTCTCGAAGGGCTTGAGGTAGAGCTTGCCCCTTGTTCAAGAAGTCTCAGGAACAGCAAAGACTTCAAGTTTTTCTGCCCTCAGCACTGGGGAATGTGTTTTGTGCTGCAACAGAAGAAAATGCAACCCGACGCAGTCTACGACGCTGCTGCCGATTCAGTGTCCTGAAAGAACCGCAAAGGGCACCGCGACCCTGGTCTCACTGACGCCTGCTGACGGCGTCACCGAGCCTCTGCTCGCACCGCGACCTGTGGGCACTGCACTCTGCACCGCCTCGCTTCACAACTCAATATCCCAGACGATGATGCACCACGCCGAAAGCTATGCCGCTGCTTGCACCGTGGTTCAAGGGCACCGCTCAAAGTTACACGACGCGCCGCCCTCTTCCCGCACCGCAGCCATGGCCTACCGACGCGTTCGACTCGCGTTCATCAGCCGACAACAGCGCTTCAGCAACAATGAAGCGGCTGCTTTCACCACGAGCACTGCATTGAGCACCGCATTCACTTCGCACCGCGACCCTAGTCTCACCTACGACGCAATCGGACGCCGCCGAGCCGCTGCTCGCACCGTGACCCGAGGGTACAGCACCCGACGCCCTGGCTAGCGCTCCTGACTTCAACAGAGAGTTCGATCTGCAATGCGTGAGACTTAAGAGGGCCCCAACGACTCCTGCGTCGACCTCCGAAACCCCCATCTGTAGACGCCGTGCTTCCAGAAGCTCAACGACAGATCGCCGATGCCCTGCATTCCTAAAAGGTACTGGTTGCTAGTCTTCCAGACACCATAGCTGGCCCATGACGCCGCGGTCAGCCAGAATTGTTTGGATTGGTTTGCTTACAACGCCGTGATTGCCCCGGATGGAGCTATTGATATCAAGGAACTGTTTTTCAAGCATATTTTGATAACTGAAGATTTTTAAGTATTGTATTGTGGATTTTTATCATTTTTGGCCAGGTCTTAAGTATATAAAAATATTGTGATATTTTTATAAACTGGTGTGGTGTTCTTTTGTAGTGCTTACACTGTAGTACTGTTGGTTATGCTCAAATTCTTTATACACTGCCTGTAAGATAAGCCTAACTGCTTGTGCCAAGCTACCAAGGGGGTGAGCAGGTGTTATTTAGGAGTGTAACTCCCTTATCCTGACTAGGAAGAAGGGTCCCTATTTGGACAAAGGTGCAAACCCTTACCAACTAGAGACCCCCATTTCCAACAGTCTGGTAATGGGTCAATGCTTGGTACATGATTAATACAAAACATGTCACAAAAACCAAGTTTTAACATTTACAATCTACAGTGGTCACCATGGATCTCAACACCCACAAATGACTTGAATCCCCCACATCTACTTTTACAGGACATTGCAATAAGACTGTACCTTGACAGATAGACCGTACAAAACAGAAACCGCTTAGGAACATTGTCATCGCTAACAAAATCACAATCAGAAAAAACATTTTATAATGATGGCTGAATTAAATACTTGTGTTACTTCATTTTTGTTCTTATGGGAATAACAAATTCAAGAATTCTACCGTCCCTTCCTAAATGATTTACACCCAAATTATTTGCATGAACCGATGCAATAAAATTTTGAACTGTAACTAGCAACACACACTTCAGAGAATAACTGTTTGAAAGGTTACTTACATACATCTTAATGAGACAATAGTTTGTAACATAAGAAATACAGTGCAATACATACAAGCTTATATAGTAGTATTAACATACTAAAGCAATGGTGGGTTAAGGGGAGAGTTGTAGGAGGAATGAGGCTCCTTAAATCAGACTAGGTCGGTTTTGGGGTTAGACTAATTCAGAAATGTAGGAAGTTGCACAGCATATACTGAGGAGAGTATCCCAGTGATGGTGTCCCATAAGTTTGAAAGACATAAACCTGGACTTTGCAGTTACACTTGGGTATGGACATTGCACAGGGACATTTAGGTATGGACAAACAGAGCACTAAAAATCGGAAGGGGTTTAGCGTGAGGTTTTGCACGAGATAAGCAAGAGCATTTTACTGTCTAGAACACAGAGGATTGAGTTAGCATAGCACTATATGGTAGTTAACTAGGTGGGTCCTTAAAAGAAGTGGGTATATGGTTAGCGATGTTACAGATTGTGTGGATGATAAGTGAGTATTTTATCATGGGGGGGCAAGTAGGGGGGCCATACTAGAGGGTAATGGATTGATTAAACATGCTTACATTGTGTTAAGCAGGGGGTTGGCAAACAAGCAGGTCCCTGATCTTCTCGGACTGGTAAACAACCAGCTGCTGTCACAAAAGGGGTGATAAAAGGCTCCAGTCACAAATTAGAATGAAGGCGAACTCAGAGTCCTGTTGGAATGTGAGGGACATGAAGTACATTAGGGTAGGGTAACACGATTGACAGAGGGTGCAGAAGTAAATCATTTTTTTTGTTTGTTTTGCACAAGTGATTACTTGGCCATCGAATGAATCATGGCCCTAACATCACCATACTCTCACTTCAAGGTAAGGGTATTCAATGGGATGCAGATTATTTGTGTCAGGGCTTGATGAGAACCATATAGGTGAAGAGTTACTAGCATGGTGATGTGATTCTTCATACTGAAGGCCATAGGAAGGCAATTGTGGTGAGCACAGCTAATAAAGTAAGCCATGTAAGAACAAACTCTTAAGTGAAGTATTTGAGAGAGAGACTTCCGAGAACAAAGTAGAATGGTGGAAAGAAAAGTAAAGGGTGAGAGGAGGGCAAACTGGGCATTTACATGTTTAAGAGGAGTTGGGAACCAAGGATAGTTTGATCGCTCTGGATGGTTTGCTTTTTTCACAGCAGTGCTTTTAAAAGCATTGCAATTAGTTGCCACCCTTGAGTGTGTTCTTAAAAAGTGCAGAAAAGCAGGACAGAGCATTGGTGGACAGAAAGACACTTGATGATTATGGGGCCCAAAAGCATTCAGGAGGGATAAGCAAACAATTATGCGGCTCAACAGGATTAAGTAAGGGGTATAAAAAAGCATAAAGCTACTGGCAATGACATTTCGGAAGACTGGGGACAATGTAGGATGCAGGACAGCTGAAGAAAAGCCAAAAGTAAGGTAGTGATTCACATCATGAAAATACTTCACATACAATATACTCTTATTTTTAAATTCCATTATGTTCACAGAATTTATGATTGTACATTCTACATGGCTTCCATTTATAACACCTTCTTTGTGTTCTGTAGTTGGAGGAGAATAAAAAGCTGCTTTTGTCTTTTCAGGAAAGAAGGAATTCTAAAAGTCAAAGTTCTACAGTGTTATTTTCTTGTGCACAAACACTGCATCTTCTGAACGGATGCTATTCCTACTACTCAGATGGAATATAACAAAAAACGCCGATATACCCTGGATACCACATGCTTCTTAGTGGTGCTCTGTGCCTTCTATGGCAGTCCCCATGTGCATTGCCAATGTATCACCTATTGTTAGGCAATGACATTTCCTTTATTCCATTAGCAAAGGCTACTTGCATATCTTTCTGGCCTCTGAAAACAGAACCATATTTTCCGTCTTTACATTTTCCTACATAATATTTATTGCTACGGTGCAATTTAATCCACAGTTATCTTCAGTGTCTGTTACCACATCTCAATTAGACGCTTATTTTACTCTCTATCACACTTGCAATGAGCTTAATATAAGCTTCACAGGCTCCGATTTAAGGCAAACATGTTTTTGTTTACTTTCAGTACCACGTATTGTCAAACCAGAACAATTTGAGATACGTAGTTGAACGTTTTAGGGCCAAAAAGACTCAATTTTCCGAAAAGTGCATTCAATGACATAGTACGTACATTTTTTTTTACCAACTGCAGATTCATCTAAATTCCTGTTTGCCCATAGATTTTGTAGCATTCTTTCATCAAATATAAACTGAAACAAAAAAACAATACGAACACAACATTTAAAAGTATTATAAATTGAAGAAACACGAAATAAAATCAGAAGGAATCCCCACTGATGGGGTAAATTGTGATGGATGCGAGAGGAAGAAAGTATACAAGTATGTAAAAGTTATGAAATTTGCAGTTTCACACAGAATAGTCTCTACTCATAATGCTTCTGTGCACACCTCTGCATACCCAAAGTTGGTAAGTTGATGGGGGGGAAACGGGTGGCGCATGTAACCATGCCTCATTACAGGGGTGAAGACAATCAGTGACATCGCAAGTTATGAGTTGGGCTGGATATATGCGACCCTATATCCCAAAGAGGCTCCTGGTAAAGGCCGCCTTATAGCTCAGGCAGCTTAGAAACTACTGGACATACCAACTGGAAAGAGGCTACTATCTGCTGCTAATTTCATAACTGGCAAGACCTTAAACCTGAGGGGGTAAATCCTAACACATTTAAGAGGCAGAGAAAAAATATAGAATTTTCAAGTTCGAAGATCCCCTGGTTCCCCTCAAAAGCCTAAATTTCTAAATAGTATGTTTTGATAACTAATGAAGTCAAATTACTATGATCTTGACAGTAGCAGTGTCATTCGTAGGTGATTTATGCGGTACTGACTTGATGCCTAGCATGGTCTCTCTACAGACCTTTTTGCTGTCAATTAAGAAATATTTAACTTTTTGTTGCACTCAGGCACATATTTTCTGGAACAGTGGAGGAGCATCAGTATGCAAACAACAGCAACACTAGTAATTGGAACATCATCAAGTGTTCATCTTTAAGCTCTTTATGGGGGAAAAGGTTTGGAATATTTCTTTAATTTCCCAGTATATTGCAACAAGTATAACAGATAACCAGTATAAAATTCAATAAACACAGTTAATTCAAATATAAAATAATACAGAAGGTAAACAGCAATTCAGTTAATCAGTGAAATATAGCATACAAAAATTAGTTCAAGCTCTTAAAAGTTCTACTATGCAATTAATGTAAGTGATCAGAATAGATCTGAGGCTACTGTAGAAGAGGCAATGCCCAGTTTTAAACTATTTATAGGGGAAACTATAAAACTGTGATGCTCAAAAAGCTCTACCATATCTCTAAAAGGGGTAGAAATGATAAAAGAACAGGGGATCCCAATCTCTCAAACAGAACAGCCACTCCAAGTTTTCAGTGTGCAAACAGTGCAGAAAAATAGAAAAATCACACTTTGGTTTATGCCACAACAGCAGTAATGCACACTGTAAGAACTCCACCAGTTCAGATGAGAGTACGCTAAAACGCTAGTGACGGATCTCTCAATGCAGTCACTTTTGTGAACTAGTGTGTAATGGGTTACTGGTGTCCTTAACTAAGAAGTGTACTTGGTCCCCGAGAAATTCCTTCTCCCTCAACCCTCTTACCCCAGAGCCCTAAACTGCACAGAAGATCCTGGTTTCACATTTGCATTGATTAATCTTAGAACACTGAATTCAATGTGTAAAAAGTACCTTAGTCCCCTTACAACTACGGTCTCTGTAGTTTGCCAGGGCAGAGTATATGTACTGACATTTAGCTCGCGAGGCCTGAATAATCAAACTATCACCAGAACTACAGGTAAAGTAACTTTAAGTTACTAGACCCATCTGCTCTTAACCCCTTCAGCGCTCATGACAAAGCCAGCTCGTCATGTGCGTTACCTGCGCTACGCGCATGACGAGCTGGCTTGGTCACGGAACGCGGGTTTTTTAAAATCTCAGCGCGCAGCGGGAAAACCGCTAGCGCGCATGCAGTTAAAGAAGCAGCAAAATGTTTATTTAATGTACAAGGCTTTAATTTGGCAAAAATGATACATTAAGCTAAAGGTAAGGGCTCAGTAGACTAGTGCATCCACTGCATGGATCTGTTAACCCCATGGCCACAGGTTCAAAGCCAGACAGATCAATTCAGCCTTTTATCCTGGAGAAGTTCGTAAAATGGGGACCATTAAGCTGGGTAACAAATATCAGTTACCTTTCAATAGGTCCCAGGTACCCCTCAGTTAAAAATGCAGCGGTTCTTTGGATTAAATAACTAAGAGGCTTAGGTCTGACAGACTAAGATGCAAGACTGAAACAGAAATTAACCTGATCTGCATTGGACTGTGCACAACACATCTTTCATTGAAAAGTGACTGAATCTAAACCATCCCCGACAGCTTTTCAAAAGCAGACGTTCAAGTTACTGCTTCTCGTCCAGCCCTATAAGCCTTTTGCAGATGATCCTGTCATGGGACAAACTATTCCTCAGCTCGCCTAGAATGGCAGTAGTAATGCAGATGTACTTTGGACTCCACTTCAAATCTGCTTGCTTGTCAAAGAAGATTGTGAATGGTAACAGCATGTCAATTTTGCACTGTCAGAAAGACCACGCTTTTTAACCAGTTGCTCTATGCTTTCTTGGCCTTTTTCCTAATCTTACCATATGAAGTGCTGTGGGGATTGCAAGTGACATTAATCAGATGTCTCACTGATTGCTCTCCATCCCCATCGAGCTATAAGAAGCAGCTCATGCTGGCATTAGTACCAATAATTAAAATATACACTGTGCCATTAATATAAGTGATCAGTTGTCTTTAACTTTAAAAAAAATGAAAAAATGAATACACATGATGGAGCACTGCATTCCCATGCGTAGATCAATGGAGTGATTGGACTTCTAACTAAAAGTTGTGATCTCAAATCTGCAGAAGTTCCAAGTGAGTAATTTTCAAATGAATTTCCTCGCCAATAAGACTGCAAATGAATCAACCACCTGACCCCAATAAATCTAAGCAGCCACAGCAAGAGGTTAAGATATTTCAAGGCCCGAGTGTCATCTCAGGGCGCAGAAGCAGGAAAATGCCCAATGTCACTCATGAAACTTGCGATCAAAATTCCCTGATGAAAAACATTAGTTTGATGATCTTTCCTCACTGACTGACTTGATCTAACTTTCACCTACAATCTTGTAAACCATGAAAAAAGCGATCTTTTTAGAATACTCCAACCAACAGTTATTATAGAGACTGCATTCCTACATCCTGGTATAATAAGCACATTTGCACAGCTGTATTGCCTTGGCAACTCTCAACTTCTAGGTGTGCGATTAACAAATAATTTCTTCTACAGTGCAAAATAAATCTAAGAAATCTGTACAACTAATCCACCATGAGCAGAGCTCAATAACTGACTTTGTGAATTGTATAATAAGATGTACTATAGCACACTTGTAGATGTAACTGTGCTTCTTAACATTTTGGAGGCGGAATTGGCTCAAATGGCTTCTTTCCACCACATATGGTGACCCACTTTGTATCACAAAAAGAGGGGCGAGGGACAATACGAGCCACAGAACTCTACTGTGAAGACGTGTAGAATTACCCAAATAGCAGGACAAAAGCATTAGACTTGCCTGCCTATGTAAAGTGTGAAGTGAAGGAAGGCTGCATGTCACACTGCAGTGGAGGAGGCATATGCATACTCACATTCTGCTGAGAGGGGAGAGAAGGGAAAAGACAGGGAGGGGGACTTTCTGGTTGAGGTAGCATATCACAATTAAGTCAAATCAATGGATCACAGTGGGGTCCTACTTATAATCAATTTTCCAACAGTGTGCCTGTGGTGAATACCTTACATGGCATTTCCTTACAGGAGGGTTACAAGCACCTGCCACTCAATTTAATACAACAGCTTGAAATATTAGAAACCTGCAACCTCATAAATAAGGATGTTATTAGTAACTGGCAGCTGGGTAAACACCAGAAAATGTGTGCAATACGTCAAGTTACTGGAATATGGCTGGGCTTTCATTTTAAACCAGCAGATACAAAGAAAAGGATTGTTCACTTATCAAGCAGACTACCATATAAATAGGAAATTTGCTGCTTAAACAGAAGGCGTTTGAACAGCACAGAATATGACTGGTTTATATGGCTGTTGTATAAACAGCAAGGATTCTTCGCAACTGGCAGCCAGTAGAGTATTATTTAGCTGGCTCCCATGCTAATTGCAGAACAAATGGTGTGCATAAGGCTGTTGGTTAAGTGGAAAGGCCATAAATGGCCAGTGACTAGATACACAGATATTTATCCAGCTGCCAGGCAATAAATAATATTCATTATTCATCTAGTGGTAAGCTTAATACCTACTTCCTAAAGTCAAGTCTGAAGATTGGTCAAGCCACAACATTGCCCCAAGGGCACTCTCCAACTTAAATAAATCCCTGGCCATACAAGCAATTGTGTCCTGCTATAAAAAATAATCTATTGAAATAAGTACTCCACGAAAAAAGGGAGAAGAGAGTAAAATACATTAAAGAGCAAGTTGAGGCGGTAAGTGATTTGCACATGGACATGGCCTGTGAGGAAACAAAACAAATTTGGCACTTATGTGTTCTGACACTGTACATATCTCTACCATTACATGTATGAAGAACATTTACACCGAAATAAAACACATTTTGGAAATAAAAGTGGACAGAAAAGTATAAATATGAGTACCTAAATAGTGTGAAAACATTCAGATAGCTTCAAACATTTATTTGTTACCAATCTGCAGAAATATTTGTTTTGAACAAACTTCAATAAACTTTTGAACATAAAAGAACATTTTTTGAAAAGAATTGTCAATATTTTTAGAACTAGTCCGGGTGGATCTTTAACATCAGCCACAAAAGGCAATCACACACAATTGAAGTCTTGTACATCTCGTTCGGTCGCCAGTATCGACTGGCAAAAGTGCAACTGAAAACTCTCATTTGCAAAGTCCATCATTATCCTGTCCCCTGTAATTTTTAGACTTCTTGTCACTTTCACAGCTTTTCTTGCGGAAAGTTCATCTACATACAAAATGAGAGCTGCACCTCTTTGTCGACCATACAACACATTTTCCACAACCCCGTGTTCACTAAAACGCTGAATTAAGTACTCCTTTGTGAGATTTGAGGACAGTCCTTCCACAAAAACACATCTTGTGGGCTGGATAGCGCCAAAGCTTAGAGCCACCTGGCACTTACCCAAGAATGAACCATTCATTGCTTTAATTGCTGAAGCTGTGGAAGAAATATGCGCATACTGCAAGAAAGCAAACTGGCGAGCAGCACCAGGCAGACTATTGATGTAAACGTCAACAATCTCACCAAAACGTCCAAATTTCACAAAGAGATCCTGATTTGTAATGTTTGAGTCAAGGTTACTGATAAAGAGCATCCTGCTTGGATGAGGTTCTGAGTCATTACTTTCTTCTGAGTACTGTCTGGGAGATTCAACTTTTTCAACAGAGAGACGTGACGGAGATGTATTCGGGACATGGTGTGAACCAGAAAACCTTTTTTTATTCACATGGGGCACTGAAGCCTGTGTTTTATTCCCTGTCAAAGTTAGAGGCTGTGATTGAGATCCTTTATACGCTGTCACTGAAAGCGGGTGTCTAAATAAATACTCTCCATTAGCTCCAAGGGCTTTTGTCTGCTCTGCTTGACTTTTGTACACCACCACAACAAAACGAAGGTCTTCAGCGTGATGGATCGTCACCGAGATTACATTTCCAAAACTAGTGAATCTTCTTCTGATCTTCCTAAGAATAAACTTGTCTGAAAATTCAAGTGGCAAATTCATTACCTTGACACAAAAAGAATTGAAGTTCAGTTCTGCTGTGGAACTTGAGACTTTTGATGATGGTCCACTCATTTTGTGTGAATGTGCATGCTTGGAGCCCCTGATGGGTCTAGCGCTCCCACGAGGCGAGTAACTCCTTGACCTAGATCGTCTAGCACCACTATGGGGCAAGTAGCTCCCAGAGGCAGACTGCATGGACCTACCACTGTGAGAGATGCTGCTAGTGCCAGATAGTCCGTTCTTACTATGAGCTGAGTGACTGCTGAACCTGAATTGTATGGCACCACCATGGGGTGACTTGTCCATAGAGCCAGAATGTCTGACCCTACTATGTGGCGAGCAACTCCTACCGGTAGATCGCCCAGCCCTACTGTATGGTGAACCACTTCTAGCGCTAGATTTTCTCTCCCTCCTTTGGTGAGAGTTGCTCCTAGAGCGAGACTGTCTCGCTCTTCCACTTGGAGAGTGGCTCCTAGAGCGAGATAGTCTGGCCCATGTACTGGGAGCGCGGCCCATAGAGTGAGATAGTCTTGCTCGTCCACTAGAAGAGCGGCTCCCAGAATGAGACGGTCTAACCCTTCCACTGGGAGAGCGCCCTCTAGAGCGAGATTTCCTCACCCTTCCACTGGGCGAGCGCCCCCTAGAGCGAGACTTTCTAACTCTTCCACTGGGCGAGCGCCCCCTCGAGTGAGACTTTCTAACTCTTCCACTGGGCGAGCGCCCCCTAGAGTGAGATTTTCTTGCTCTTCCACTGGGTGAGCGCCCCCTAGAGTGGGATTTTCTTGCTCTTCCACTGGGCGAGCGCCCCCTAGAGCGAGACTTTCTCGCCCTTCCACTGGGTGAGCGCCCCCTAGAGTGGGATTTTCTTGCTCTTCCACTGGGAGAGCGCCCCCTAGAGCGGGATTTCCTCCCCCTTTCTCTGGGAGAGCGCCCCCTAGAGCTTGATTTCCTCCCCCTTCCTCTGGGAGAGCGCCCCCTAGAGCGTGATTTCCTCCCTCTTCCACTGGAGCAGCTCCTCGAGCGAGAGGACCAGGATGACCAGCTCCTGCTGGACCGGCTGCTGGACACGGACGAGTAGGGCGTGGGCGTCCTGGCCGGGCGCCGCTGGGGGGAGCCGGGCTGGCCCGGGTAGATGCAGCTCTCCCTCTGCGGCCTGTAGCTCCGAGGCACGTCCCCGCCCAGGGCCCGAGGGGGGCAGGCAGGCCCGTGGGCGGCCCAGGGGGCCATGAGGGCAGGGAGCCGGGCCTGGTCGCTGCTGCAGCCCGTCCTCAGGCGAGGCAGCCCGGCTGGCGGAGGGTGCTGCGGGCCGAAGCCCCCCCAGGCCTGCAGGGGGCGCCCGAGGTGGCCGGGGGGAGGCCCCTGGTGCTGCATGCCCGATGAACCGTGACGAGGCTGCCCCAGGCCGTCCTGCGCCCGGAGCCCACGGGCATGAGGTCCGGCGTCCTTCGGGGAGCGCTGCGTGTCCTTTGCTCTCGGGGGGGTGCTGCTACCGCCGCGGGGGCTCCTGACAGGCGAACCGGAGGCGCTCGCGACTCCACCGGCGGTCTCCGTGCCTGCTGCTGTCCGGAAGGAAGTGAAGCGACAACTACCGGTTCACTTCCGGGTCACCGGCACGCCGCGCACGGCTTCCCCTTGACGGCTGACGCACTTGGCGTAGGAACCAGACAGGGCGGCGTCCAACCGACGGCCATTTTAGGATCAGGCGACGCAAAGTGTGCGGGTGGGACGTGTCTGTTGGCCGTCCCATGATTGGCCGTTACTTTTGGACTGGGCAGAAACGGTCCAGTGCGAGGCTCCGACTGACACCTGTCAATCTGGCTAAGTGTAGGCCTGCTGGCCATTCATTGGCTGGGGCGTAGGGGCGAGGGCGCCCATGCACGCACATGACGTATGTCTGGAAGCAGGAAAGAGGGAGATTTAAAAAAAATAATTCGGGATTTTTTCCCCCATTGACTTGCATTGAAATGGGGGAAATTTCAGGTGGGGAAAAATTATAATGAGGACACATTTGTCTTTAAAAAATGTGACTCTTCCTCCTGGATTTTATGTGTTAGCATGTCTGTGAACTTCAAGTAAGGTTGATGTAGTGTGTACTTTTGCATTAGTCCTCAGGCTCAAACTCTGAATTCCAGTTGGGACTGGTGAGTGAGCCCGTGGCAGCTGCGGGCATCAGCTGTTGAGAGAGGCCGCGCCTTCAGGTGGTACCCTTGAAAGGCAGACTTAGAGCGATTACTTAACAAGCTGGGTGACGAGTTGGAGTACCACCGCCCCGAACCTTCACATGATGCGGCCAGGGATTTTCATACAGAAGCCTACATGGATTTGGCAAAGCAGCAGTTTTTGTAACTGGTTTGGAGGCTGGTGATTTTCACCTTTAAGCGGTTTAGCATTAGTTCATGATGAGGGTGTTCCACCTATAGAAGAAGATGTATGGTTGAGAGCATAAGCTAAAGAGGAAATACTGCAAGATATTTTGAAATTTATGAAAAATGGATGGCCCACCAAAGGTGCTCAGAAATCTGATTTAAGACGTTTTTGGGAGATTAGAAATGAACTGGTCCATGTAAATGAAATTATATGGAGAAGTGATAGAGCGGTTCCACCAAAAAAAACTGAGACGTTTGATTGCTATGCTATGTCATGAAGGACATAGGGGTAATTTACGACCCAAACATTCCATCAAGAAAGGGTTTTGGTGGCCAGGGCTGGACATTTTTGTTGAAAGGTTGGTCAGGAATGACAAATTCACAAGATGGTGTGGATAAACGCAACTACTACCAATGATATGATAAGTCACTCGCCTTTTGAAATTATGATGGGTAGGTTCCCTATAATGAAGAGTAACTCTTCATGGCTGGTAAAATCCACCTCTTCTAAACCGGATATGAACGAGATAAGGCAGAAAATTGAGGACACCCTAGAAGTTACAAATCATAGTATGATTGTAGAGAAGGATCAGTAAGTGGTTCTAGCATTATTGTACAATGTGGGTTAAGGTCAAGAAATCATGGAAGGTAAGAAAAGATGAGAGCCAATGTACTGGACCTTTTGAAGTGACAAAGGTTTTAAAAAATGCAGTGAAATTAAGCGATGGGAAACTGTAGAACCTTAAAAGAATAAACAGAATAGTGTCCTCCTCACATGGAAGAACGTTCCCACCAATCACTCCGAAATCAAATTTTATTGTAGTTTCCTTCAAGAAATACAGGTTTATCCATACGTGTGTCCAATCTTTTAATTATCATGGAATCGCGCCAAAACATATAGGGGCAGATTTACAAGCCCCTTGCGCCACTTCTGCGTCATTTTTAACATGGAAAAAGGGACGTAAGGTTGGCGCAAGGGGCTTGTAAATAAGCCCTATAGTGTTTCACTGTCACACTATTTGGATGGTTATTCAACAGATATCCATATCACTACAGTCCATCATTTGAGCCCAATGCATTTCGGGACCAGCCCTTCATTAGGGTAAGGTTACCAAAATGTAACCAATCCAAAAGAATCATAATACTATTATGCAGGCAATTCTCATCTGAACAAGTACACTGAATCAAGATGTTCACAGCAAAAGTCAAGAAAACCATCTGTCAGGGGATTCCTGTCTACCCGGAGCAGGGCGAAGACCTTAATACCCGTTCCTTTCCACCCCGAGTGCAGGACGCCCACGGCCCCTTTAATGCTGCCTGGGTTTTCCCAGAGGTGGGAACTACGGCAGAGACGTCATCGTCCTTCGCCCAATCCGGAGCCAAGGAGGAGTTCATAGCGTTCTACCCGGAAGGAGATGGCGCGAAAGTGGAAGCCGGAGCGGGAGCAGAGAAGGAGTCGACCAGCGTTGCTACTGAGGCGCCCGGGAATAAGGAGAACAAAGTGCCGGAAGACGCTCAGCCCACGGAAACCAGAACGCCAGGAGGCCACCGAGGACACGAGCCGCCCCGCCGCACTTCTGGAGAAGTGTGGCTAAACAAGGTACGGGCCCGAATAAGGGGACTCGTCTTTTCACGGGAAGGGAATGAGTAGGGGTGGTTGAGGGAGGTCACGGGACCGGGCTGTGTTTGGTATCGTAAGTCGCTAAACCCCCCTGAGCACACACTGAGACGCCTATATCACATGTTGCTGTGGTTTTGGTGAAAGTCCCTGGTGATCCCCTCACTCCCCGCCCCCCTTCTTCCAAACTCCGAAATCAGGTGAAAGTAGTAACCCAGGGTCTTATTCCTTTCTTTTTTTTGTCCTAACGGGAGTGCCATTACGGACCCCAGACGGAAAGGACCATAAAGACAAAGAGCGCAGCAGGAAGGACTTCCACCCCAGTTTACCAAGACCTACACTACCACCAGCTCTGTTATCTGAGGAGGATGATATTATTTTGACTGGCTATTGTAATACTGAAATAAAGAAGTACCGCCTAGAAAGATATACCAGTGCAGTCTTGATTATCTTCTAAGACCTCCCCCTCTTCCACCTATCACAAGTGGCGAGCCAGATAGGAGATTATATTTGGGGAGAACCGACATCTGATAAAAGATGGAAACCCTCATTCAGCAAATGAAGGAGGGACAGGATAAACTCGAGTGGGCCATAGGACAGACATCCAGCCAGGCTGAAGCAGACCGCACAGCTTTCACCGCTGCCATACAGACTCAATCTGACAATTTACTGAAGCTAGCCGAGGGCCAAACCCAACTCATGGCGGTCCTAGGTCAAGGGAGAACTAATGCCCCTCCACCAGGAACGGTCGTACCTCTCCAGAAGTTCACATCCGGGGACGATCCTTTAGCATTCTTTTTGAATTTTGAAAGGGCCGCTAGGGCCAATGCTTGGCCCGGGGATAGGTGGCCTTTTTACCTCGACCCTCTTTTAACGGGTGAGGCACAAGCCGCATACCAGATGGTCAACAAAGACGGCACCACCGCCTATGCCGTACTTAAACAATATATCCTAGATTGTCTGCGTGTTGATGAAGAGACACATAGGTTGAAATTTCGACAAGAACGGGGAACACCAGGAGACCTTCCCAAGACTCTCTTTTACAAGTTAAAAGCAGCAGCTGACTTGTGGCTCAAACCACAAGAAGGGAACATGGAAGAGGTGATGAATAAAATACACCTTGAACAGTTTTTAGAGTTTCTGCCCTACGGGACCCAACGCTGGCTAAAACAACATGCTGGGTTAACCCTCGAACATGCTATTGAAATGGCTACTTCGTATGCCCGCGCCCAAGGGCGACCCCCCGTAAAAGAACCAGAAAAAATCAACAAAAACATACCAGGAAAACCAGACAAGAAATACGTAAAGATACCAATAGCACCTCCACGACCCCGATTCCCTAGGTCTGACCTGCGCCCAACTCCAGGCCCCCAATGTTATGACTGTGGGGAGTGGGGTCACATAGCGCGGTATTGCCGGAAAAAAAGGGAAAAAGAAGAGGAACCTATGGATGTGAGCTATGCCCCCGTTCTCTCCTATATGCTCAGGAAACGGGTCCAGTATTCTACGTGAGTGTGGTCATCAACGGGAGGGTGGTTAGAGCTTTACTTGATTCTGGTTGCAAACATTCCGTAGTAAGGCAGGAGTTAGTCCCCCCCTCTTGTATTATGCCCGGGAAAACCGTTCACATTAGGTGTGTCCATGGGGACGTTAAGGAATATCCATTAGCTAAAATATCCCTCTGTAGTGCCTCAGGGAATGAGACAGATGTAGTGGTTGGGGTTTTAGCTACACTTCCTGACCCGGTGATTATCGGAACCGATAATCCAGGATTTATCCCCCTCATGTCTGATGCCATACAACACACACCCCGTGACAACCTTCTTACCTCAGAACCGTGGGCTCGGGATACTCATTTCAGAACAGCACAACTAAACGATGCCTCTCTCACCAACGCCTGGCAAATAGCTCACTCAGATCAGGACCCTTTGAATAGGTCTTATCCCACCTTTATCGAAAAAAAGGGGCTATTGTATAGACTGGCCAAACCCGACGCAGTTCCCCAGCTCCTGGTACCCATAGACTTCAGAGACCAAATATTGTTTTTTGCACACGCACATTTACTAGCGGGATATTCAGGCGCAGAAAAGACAGGGCAGGCCATCCTACAGCACTTCTTTTGGCCAGGGGTATATGCGCAAATCCAACGCTATTGCCAGGAATGTCACATCTGTCAGCGACGTAACCCCTATGTTCCTCCTGCTGTGCCCTTGAATCCCCTACCTATCTTAGGAAAACCATTCGATAGAAATAGTCGTACATAGAAACAACTGGAGAGTGAAGCCTGTACATGCTGTAGCCCGTGTACATAATCATGCATAAATATAACCGATGCAGTACGGTCCGAGTGATGAAGAGTAATTATGCTCAATCAGGTCCAACAGAAATCATTCAGGACTCAGGAAATGGCTTCAATATTACGTACCAAAAGCTTAAGACAGAATGCGCCAAACGAGACGCGTATTCCACGCTGAGAATGGAGCTGGTGTCAGAAGCGTGTTAAGTGTGCAACAGTAATAAAACTAGAAAGCGGCTAGGGCTAGGGTATACTCTATGGCCAGTTCCCCCCTGACTTTAGGACCCTTTTGTGGCCGGAGGGCTTCCCTATACCATGTGCCTCAAATTCCTTGGCTAAAAACCTTGGGGTCTGGTTTGGGGATGACCTTCGATTTGAGGGGCACATCAAGAGGCTCACCGGTGGCTGCTTTGGGACCTTGAAGTCTCTCAGAAAGTTTTTCCCGTATCTGCCTGCCTCTGCCTGCGAGTCAGTCGCGAGAGCTTTAATTCTCTCGCGCCTGGACTACGCCAATGCTCTGTTTAGTGGCTCACCGGCCTATTTGATCGGACGGCTCCAGATTATTCAAAACGCTACCGCCAGACTTTTGGGGAATATCTCCAGGCGGATCAGTGTTAGGAGTTACCTGGAGAGCCTGCATTGGCTGCCGGTGCCGCATCGAATCACCTTCAAAATTTTGACTCTGGCCCATAAAGCCATCAATGGGCGGGGTCCTGCCTATCTGATGAAACGTTTCATGCGGTACGTCCCTAACAGAGAATTGCGCACAGCAGCACAACATCTGCTGCTGGTTCCGCGCTTTCGGCGTGTCCGGCTGGGAGGTCACTCTGTGGCGGTAAAGGCCGCGCGCGCATGGAACGCACTCCCGGCTGCTTTGCGCAGCATCGATGACTTCACGGCTTTTAAGAAAGCGCTAAAGACTCATCTGTTTAGAATAGCTGTCTAGTTCGTTTGGCTGGTCTAGGGCTCTGCTGCTACTGTTCTCTTTCTTTTTCGCGCCAGGATACTCCGGAGTAATTGAGCGCGCTATAAAACAGCTTAAATAAATAAAAGAATAGCTATTTTTAAAGCGGAGAAACAAGTATAAACAAAGAAATATCTAACAAATACAGGGGTTTTGAAACTAACAAGGATTCTGTGTGTGAAGAAGGAGTTCAGGGAAGCGAAATGAGAAAGCTTGTAGAAAGTGGAGGTAACTCTGTGGAAGGGAATGCACAGAATAACAGAGATAAGTAGAATCCAGAAGAAAAGAAGATTCAGAGGAACACTTCATGGATGGCTGATTATGCTTGCGAAGGGGAGGGGAACACTTTGCTTGAACTTCGTGTTGCAATGCTTTACTTCTTCCATTGTTCTCTATTGTTTTTTTAGGGTATTAGATTATGAATTGTTTGCTGTGAGATATTTTTCTATGTATAGCTTGTAATTCTTTTTTTTTTTTTGTCTGTAAAAGTGGTTTGTTTAATAATGCACATAAAGTGGGACAGTTGACAAATCTAACTTATCATTCACTAGCTTGTAATTCTTGAGTTAATATGTGCTTCCAGATATTTTATGGGAAACATCCTTTACGACGCAACTTTTACCACGCAGTGCCTTTACAACGCAGGTTTTTCAACGCAATTCATTACAACGAATTGCGCTGGGGGGCGCTCTAGGATAGGTAATAGTTTAATTTACTATCCAACACCTTCCCTACTATCCACGGGGACTGGAGTTGGAATAGTAAATTAAACTATTCACTATCCAGCACCCCCAACGCAAGTCGTTGTAACGACTTGCGTTGAAAAACCTGCGTTGTAAAAGCATGCGTAGTAAAAGCATGCGTTGTAACAATGTACATCCGTATTTTATGTATATTTATTTATGACTCATTTTGTTGTGTTATTGATTTTCTTGTTTTCCATTTTAAAGAAGAAGGACGTGCAGGGTTTACTTTTGTATTAGTCCTCAAGCTCCCTGTGCGAACTTCCTTTCCGTTGGGACTGGTGAGTGAGCACCCTGGCAGTTGCGGGAATTCGCTGTTGAGAGAGGACGCGCTTTCAGGTGGTGCTCTTGGATGAATAAACTTCTTCATATTTGATACCTTTTGTTCAGTGATTTCTTAACACTTGCTGTTGTATTCTCACCTTTCAAATATTGCTGTTTCATAATGTTTGTATATTGAACCATTTGTTTATGGTCTTATGTTACCCCGTTGCCCTCCCCACTTCTTCCTTCCTTTTTCTCGCTCTATTTCCTTACCACATTTAATGACTTTTCTTTTCCAGCCCAACTTCCATGCAGTCATTTGGTTTGGATTGTAGAATGTTGGAATCTGTTTGCTCTGTGGGCACTGTCTTAACAGTTTTTTTGTATGCGCAGCTGATCTCGAGTCAAGCTGCAAAACAAAAAGTTCCTTTTCTAAACCTACCTCGTCTTCTACTTGATACTGCAACATTTTGCTGGTGACAACAAGTCAGATCTCCATCCTGTTTGCCATCGCTGACACAAGTCTCAAACAAGACTCCTGGTGCAGCCGCAAACGTCTTTCTCTTTGTAAGGACCTCCTCTCCAGGAGTACTCTCCTCATATCCACACTTCAGTGAGGTTGTGGAAGTCAGCGGTACTCAGACATTTCCCACCCTTTCAATGGCGCTTCTCCTCCTAACAGACAACACCCCAAACCTATTACGACACTTCAAACCTAATTTTTTGGTGGGAGGCCATCTATGATTCTTTGCATTTCTCTATGGATTGCAACACCATTCTGCGTGAATCGCGCAAGCTTCCTGAGATCAAGGTGTTCTTCCCAGACTACATAGTAGCAGTCCAACGACAAAGGAACTACTTCCAAGCTGTAAAGAGGTGATTACACAAACTGGACTTGTGCTACTCCTTACTGTTGCCTGCCCGCCTCAGAATGGCATTTGAGGGGTGTATCACTTTTTTGGTTCCCTGACGAAGCCTGGGACTGGGTGGTGGCGAATGGTTCTGTTGCCTCGCAGCTCCCCTCTACCAAAGCTGCAGAGAAACAGCCCCCAAGGAATTTGCACTGGCGGGGTAGGGTATAAATGAGCAAGCCTCCCAAGGCTGTCCCGAATCTGGAACAGACGCTGACAAGTCCTGCACATGGCGTCTAAAATGCACAACCGTACCTCCAGTACTGACCAGGATGTTGGCTCCAATAAATTCCTCAGTGATGATGGCTCCTCTAAAACCTGGCCATTGAGAGCAGAAACATTAACTCTGTCCACTATAACGCCGCAAACAGCAGTTGACATCATCTGAATCCCTGCCTCTGATCACAGCTATTGCAACAGTTACCCTGCAGTATACAAATGTCTCCCCAAACTGTCACACAGCTGTTTGTTATCTACGACTGAGTTTCGAACGAAGGGGGTTTGGTTGCGGGAGGAGCCCCATTGCCCTGTTTTCTAGTTTTTTTGGGCTACTTTGCTGTATTAATTTGTTGTTAACGTATGCTGCTTGTTGTTACACTATTACTTGTACATTAGTGATGATGATCTACTGACTTAGAATAATCCTACGCCCCCTATACTTAACCAATACACAAGGTAGTTGCTGCAATTTGTTCGACAGTTTAGACGGTCGCTACTGCCCTAATAATGTTTTATGTATTGGGATTTCCTCCCCCTCTTTTTATTATTTTCTCAATTTTCCGCCCTGTTGCCCTTACACATTCGGCACCCCTACCTGCCCTCTCATTTTATTGTACACTGTCAATCTGCATGTGCGGATTGACTGCATAGTAGGGTTGGCTACACTTCTCCCTATGGTCTGTCACATCGACTATTTGGGTTGCACACACTCAGACCACAACCCCCAGCTCCTAACACTGGCATGGGATAGGGGTGTTCCGGCCATACCCATGTGGCGCCACCAACTGGCGGCACTAGAAGACCTGGGGCCAGATGTAGGTAATTTTAATTTACCACCTCTTAAACACCGATTCATACCGAATCGGTATTTAAGAAGTGGTAAATTAGAGGGGGGGAAATGTAGGTAATTCTGATTCGGTAAATACCGAATCTGTAAGATTCGGTATTTACCGATTCTGTAAATACCGAATCGGTATCCCCCATTGATTCCTATGGGCCTTGAAGCCCATAGGAATCAATGTGGAATACCGAATCGGTATTTACCGATTCGGTAATTACCTATTCTTGCAAGGGTGCAGGGGGTGTCACTTTGACACCCTCTAGCACCCCAATTACAGGCTTGTGTGCCATGTGGCACACAGACATGCCCTAAAGGCATGTCTGTGTGTCACATGGCACAGGTGTGCATGCACAGATGTGCATGCACACCTGGATTCGGTATTTTACCACCCAATTGGATTGGGCGGTAAAATACCGATTCTTAAAGACCTGTGGCACTCTGAAATGTGCCAGCTATATCTGCATTTACAGAATCGGTATTTTACAGAGTCTGTATTTACCGATTCGGTAATTTTACCGAATCGGTAAATACAGAATCGGTAAAATACCGATTCTGTAAATGCATGCCCTACGTCTCGAAAACCAATTACCGGTCGGTAACGGCCGAAATCGGCCGTTACCGACCGGTAATTGGCGACCTACATCTGGCCCCTGCTGTTTTAAGTCCCTCAGCATCACAACAACAAAAGACTTTGCTCTTAACAAAAGATCGGCTTCTGATAGGCTGATTGAATGGGACGCCTTTAAAGTCACTATTAGGGAACACAGCTTAGGCATCATTTGGAATATTCATAGGCAATTAGATGACACCATTGCCAAAATCGAATGTAGGCTTATACATCTTGAAACACCTTCAGTCACATGCCCAGACTCCACGTGCCTCCTGGACGAAACACACGCAGCGAACATACCAAATTACTTGAACGCCTGTGATGTCTAAATTACACCACACATTCTGCACGTACCCATGTGACATCAGACCGTGCGGGCCGACTACTGGTGTGCTTAACATGTCAAGAGCAACCCTGGTACCCCATTCTCTCATTATACGCTCAAGAGGGCCATCTCCTGCACATTCAGCACAAAGTACATGCTAAATTAACATACCACTATTCCTCACATTATAGATCCACTGTTACATCCAGCCCAGAATGCCTTGCCAATTTTTTTTCAACTATATGTCTGCCTGCTATCTACCCCATTCAGCGGGAGGAGCTGGAGGAACCAATCTTCCTCTCCGAGATTCGCAAGGCAATCAACACCCCAGCTTCAGCCAAGACCCCTGGACCAGATGGCCTGTTCGCTGAATACTACAAAGCATATGCCTCGGCCCTGTCTCCGCGCCTTCACGCTTTATAGGCAGATGCCCTTTCTGCCTCCACCCTTCCTGAGTCACTACGGGAGGCACTCCTTATTTCTCTCCCTAAACCTGACAGGAACCACACTGCCCTGGGCTCTTATCACCCATTAGCTCTATTCAATACGGATTACAAAATATTGACCAATTACTCGCCGATTGATTGGCACCCCTAGTTCCTTCACTGGTGCATTCGGATCAAAATGGGTTAGTCCCAGCTCGTAACACCTCCCTGAACATGTGGCCCTTGTTTTGTGTTTCCACCTACTCCACACTTCTCTGGCCTTCCTGGTACTGTCTTCTGCTTGACTTAGAAAAGGATTTTGATTCTCTGGAATCTTTCTGATATACCCATCTTAAAATCTTTTAATCCTGCCAATGGTGGCCCAGAATAAATAAGAATAGGGGCATCCACTTAGACAGTTTTATGTAATTTTCCTTTCTCTGCATTCGCCCCTTCATGAAAAACACTTTTATCAAAAAAACATGCACTCCACCCTGAGTGTTGGCCTGCGCTAGGGTGTGTCAGCGGCCCTGATGAAGCATGCCACTATCTAGTGGGTGAGAGCAATTTTAATAACCCTATGGGTTTTTCAGTAGGCTCTTCCTCCCAATACATATAATTTCTGTTCTTTACACTCTAAGTACCTTATTGGGATTGTTGGAGTTGTTCATAGTATTTAACTAACCGCCTCACTATGTCGTACCCCCCCCTTTTTTGGCGCATTTGTGCGCATCATGAGGGAATTTATTTGGAATGGTTCCCATTGTTGTGTGATCTCTCTAAGCTATATCTGCCCATGGATCGGGGAGGTCTGGCTGTTCCTAATATGGAGCAATATTACCCAGCTTCAGTGGGTGGCCAGATGGATGGCGGGATTGCAGCCACAGATACAGCCAAACACACTTACCACCTTGGTCACTCCAAGCATTGCTCCGATTGTTTCACCCCTGCGCTCGTGGTAGGCCAACGGAATCCCTACTGCTTGGAGTTGCTTACCGCTCCTTCCACTGAGGAATAGTGTTCTTCTGATCGGCATCATTTGTACTGGGACTCCATTGTTTTTTCATTGCCATCTCATGTCAAACACTTCCACACGACCCACCTGGTCATTTCTGCTGATGCCTGAGGAAATTCTAACTGACACGACAAAAACCATCTTGCAGCCCGTATTTCTGTCCAGGAACTGTCACACACCCAACCCCCCCCCCCCTGTTCTTTGCAATTCACCTAAAAGTCACAAGACACTCACACACTGAGTAAATCATTTGTTTTCCATCTCCTGCTCCCAGCCTGGTAAACATCCTTGACACCGTGATCAGGTTATCTGGACAATGGTCTGACTGCTGGCCCTAGATCAGGGTGATTAAACAATGAATTGAAAGACCGGGCTTTGATCAGGGCAATTGAACAATGACCTGAAAAGACTGAGCCTTGATCAAAGCAGAGTGAACAATGATTTGTGTACCAAGCCTTGATCAGGTCACCATCTACAAACGTCGTCTGAATCTGGTTATCAACTGCAAACACTGCCCTGATTAAACAATGAACTAACAGCCAAAAGACTGGGATGAAAAAGTATAAAAGGCTTGTAAGCTGCAGAGTGAAGCAGCAGCCTCCTCTGTCTTGTCTCTGACTAGCTTGGGACTCTGTTCCATAGCCCGGGCTATTGAATAAATCTGGGTTCCTCCTGCAGACGAAGGCTCCTGTGTCTCCTTTTACAAAGTATGGAAGACTTGGGCGGTTTCCCCTGCCGCCGAGACCCAGTAAGTGGGTTATTCCGGTTCTTCACCACAGTAGCTTGTATCTCACACGAACGAAAAATCCTCATGCTCCGCCACTCCCCATACTAGGTAGCCCTGTGGTCCAGCTGATACCTTCTCCACAGAGCTTTCTATGTGTGGGAGGCTGGCCTCCAAAACCTAGGTGACCTCTACCGAGCCGGTGTCCTGCTACCCTCTGACACACTGGTATAGGGGAGTCTGCACCCAGGTCAGTTTTTATTGCACACCTCCTTACTTGCTGCTTTGGGGCTCTGATGGAGAGTCATGTCGGGCGAACATCAGTCCCACTTCACTGTTGAATACTTGCTTGTAATAGGAACGGGTAGACATCTAAGCAGATGGTTCACAGCTTTGCTGCGTCAGCAAGTTCTGGTTTTGCTTGACCCACTGAGACAGCGCAAGGAATTGGACCTGGCCCTCCCGTGTCCAGACAAAGAATGGGCCGCAATGTTTGAAAGTCCACACACCTGGGAGGAATGCATTCTACATCTCTTTCCTAGGAGTAAATGACAGAGGGTGACTTCACATTTCTTAGACTTAGGGTTGCTGTTGGCTAAATGCCTAATCACAAGGAGGTGGAAGTCTCCCGACCCTTTCCCTCTGCTAGCCTGGTACGGGCCAAGGCACAAAGCATCACCCTACATAAAGAGGAAACTCTGCCTCTGGAAAATCTCCATTGCGGCTCACTGGGATGCTATACTACATGACTTTCAGGAGGGGTCCCTAGAGGGGTTGAGACCTTTGGGAGATGTAGATCAGGCAGCGGAGGCAGGTGGGAGGATCAATGCCCTCTCCCCCTCGTGACTTGTATGTGTTGGGTTGCAGCCAGGACCAAGCATAGACCTTGCAATTCCATAAGACTGACTAGGTCAGGGGCTGCTATGGTGCAGAATACCTCATCATTTATGGTATGGGTGGGCTGATGCTGTTACATTTGGGCTACGTTATTCCTGTTATTTATGATTTGTCCCACTATTTTTCCCTCCCGCCTCCGGTTCTCTACAGAGTTAACGAGGAACAACAATGAGCTGCCTCTATGCATAACCTATCCTTGGTAATCTACCCATAACAGGCTGCTCCTCTCTGTCAATTAATGGCAAACATTACCAACCAACTTTTCATGCATCACCCCGCACTCACAACTCAACATTGTTATTCCCGCTGCATTTAATGCTTGTACAATGCACAGGTGGGTGCATGATTATATGTAAGATGAGAGCAAATCTGGTAAACACCGGCATGTTTGATTTTTTTCGATGTTGTATCCCATTTTGGTTCCTGTCTGCATTTGCAAACCTGGACAATGACAAATATAACTAAGAAAAACAGATTTTAACAATCAGGGGCATTTTGCCACAGTGCGCAGAGAAAGGAACAGAGCTGGAAGAAGTACAGGTGGCTCAAATGTCTTATGACATCACTCATGACACAGTTGCTGATGATGAAGGGGCGTCAAACGGTAAAACGACGGTTCTGATGATGAGAGCAGAGTGTTAGATATCCCATAATGGGCCCTCTAAGCCTTAACATGCATCCTGATTGTGATTGGTGCTGATGTCACATTTCTAGCGGACTCAAGTTCGGCATTCACTATCATTTCAGGGGACATTTTTGAAACACTTTTCTCCAGAAAGGTTGGAAGCTTAATGGATCCGGATGTCAGAGATGTACCCTATGATGGTGATGTGACACACTTCTATGAGTCTTGATTGTCACTGTGGTTTTAAAGGACAGTTCTGCTAAGATAAATATTTATGTAGTTAATGTAGGAAAGTGCCCCTTTTATACAAGGCCACCCCCACTTTTATTCTGGTATTTGATGTGATATTGACTGGAATTGCCAACCTGGTCCCCAGTGCCAGATCTTTTACCCAAAGCAGTGCAATTTTTTCACCAATTGACAATACCTTTAGTACCCTCTCTAAGGGCCAGATGTAGGTAAATACTATTTACCGATTCTTAACGCCTTAACTGCGCCTGCGATTTTGTGGAAGTGCGACACTTCCGCAAAACGGGCGAGGCCACGGCGGCCAGGACTGGGGAGGTAGTGCTGCTGTCAGCCAATGGCCGACGGCAGCATGGAACGGGTTAAATACCAGATATTATCGATTCGGTATTTAATAATAGGTACATAGTATATAGGTAATTATTCAGTTAATTTTACCAAATCGGTAAGATTCGGTATTTAAGAATCGGTATTTACCGATTCGGTAATTCCAATTCATTCCTATGGGCCTTGTTGCGAGCAGAGCCCGATCAATTAAAAAATACTTTCTCAAGTTCAGGGTAATTCTAGCTGTCTGAGCAGCTGACTGACAGATGCAGGGATAGTCAGATAGCATAGCTGTGAGGGTTTCATAGTAAATGTAACAATTTATAATGAACGTATGGTGGTTGCGAAACTTGAAATGGTATCGGTGTCAGAGCTTTGCGCCAATAAATTATTAAAGGGCTGATACACTGGATAGGAGCTCCATAAGTCCAAATGACGATGGCCCAAGTCAAATAAAGTAAACTCACAAAGGTTTATTTAAATGCAATCATCATTACAGAAAGCCAAAGAACAATTTGTTAGTCAGTTACAATCGACACCAATATCTCATAAGTTAAGAGAAATGTCTAAGTAGAAAGTCAAACTACAATCGACACTGGGGCTGCACAGTATGTAAGTAAGGGAAGATGTCTGGTGCACATCCCGAGCTAGACACATTTTATAGGTTTAGAGGCGAAGGAGGTCATGCTCTTCGTATGGTGCGAGTGGCACCTTGGGCTGAACTAATAACGTTTTAGAATATAAGTCAATCAACTTTGTAGATATTGTGTTAGATAAAACAGGCTAGCCTAGTAGGAACTGCCTAACTATTTAATAGTTAATGAATTATCCACTTTTGCCTGCATGAAGGAGAAATGACATTTAACAGATAAACAACAAACCAGTTAAATGGATAAACAAGCAGTTGTGGCTGCAGGCAGGAACAGCCTTGATTATTTGCAACATTAATTGAACATCCTCTGAGTGCGAGAAGCCTCACCACAGAATGAATTCCATTTTGAGTATTTTATAAAACACAGAAGACAGAAAAACACGCAGTTAGAAAACTCTCCATGCAACTTTTAGAATCACTTTCTTCCACTGTCAGTACAAGCAGAGAAAGGCCCAATAAAATTATTCTCCATCCTACTTCAACACAGACAAATGAACATTAATTTAAATGAATAAATCTGTTCTAACATCTGCATGCTCAACACTATGCATGCTGGCCACACATACATGATAAACTGCAATTTTCTATAGCTGTGGTCTGCAAAGTTGTGTTTTCTCTCTTATAATTAACCATCACTTTAAGAAATTAAGGGGCATATTACCAACAACTAGCGATAATTATCGCTATGTTGGTTTAGCGGCGATATTTTTATCGCCGAGCTGCAGCGATTTTTATCGCTTAGGAACCTTGCTATTATCAAGGTTTATCTCCTAAGCGATAAAAATCGGCCGAAATGCATGAATATCGCTAAAAAGTCAGCGATATTCATGCATTACCGAGCTAATGCTCTTAGCCATGTTATCTACCTACCATTGGATAACATGGCTAAGAACTGCTCAGGGGCAGGTGTTAGCTTTTGGAGATATTCGCGCTTAGCGCGAATATCTCCAAAAGTTGGTAATAGGAGATAGCGATGTTAGCGACTGTTTCCAGTCACTAACATCTTGGCACGCCCACTTTGCATGTCATTAGTGATAAATATCACTGACATGCAAAGCGGGGCCCAAGATGGTCGCTATCTCCTACTAGCTGTCGCTAACTGGTGTTAGCGACAGCTAGGTAATAGGGAGATAATTTTATCTCCGCTTTCTTGGCTTTTAAAGCCAAAAAAGCGGAGATAAACCCCCTTGATAATATGCCCCTAAATGTTTTGCTAAGTATTGGTGCTGTGGGAGGAGAGGTTGTAGGCTGACAAAGCTGGATTGTGCAATAAAAAAAATCATTTATTGAGTTTTTAGGTTCTGACAGAGTATACAGAAACAACATCAATTGCCATTATTCAATTTTTTGTTACATTATGTTGCAAGAGTGTAATACGGTTAGGTTGTCTGACTGTTTGGGTGCATTATTTCTGATGTATGCAGGATGTAAGTTTCGGAGTAACCTGGGTCTATAGTATAGTTTTAGATTCTTAAGCATCGCCAGTGTATCTCTGCTGCTGATATGGATTACCTACTAGTGTTGTTTCCAATAAACCAACCGGGGGTGTAACTTGAAAGGTGTCGCTGGGGATGGGCTTTAGGGCTTGTGGAAGCGTGATGTTTTTGGTGGCCTGATTACACGTGTGCCTTGCTTTCTTATTGTGGAGCTTGCAGGTGTTGTGGAGGGTTGGGGAAGGAAGAGGGGAGCGGGCTCCCCACGAGTGTTTTTGTGCGGGGTGCTAGGAGTTGTGGGGCATGGCGCCACCGGGTGGCCGCCGGGGATTCCGTGGGTGTCTAGTGTGTTAGTATAAAGCTTTGGAGGAGCGCTGCCCGTTCCATGGATACAGGGCGGGAACTTATCCCTTGTGCTTCTTCTAGTTTGATTGCATCTTCTTCTGCTACACCTTTCTCCACCTTGCTTCCTGCAGCGTGGAATAAATTACCAACTAATCTCCGAAAGGAGTCTAGCCTACTGCCTTTCCGCCGAATGTTAAAAACTATTCTCTTTCGGGAAGCATGGGGAGGGTTGTAAGTTAGTCATCTGTTTTATGTAGAGTCGGTTTCTTCTTTTTTTTCTCTGTACAAGCGCTAAGAGACCTTGGGGTGATAATGCGCTATATAAATTGAAATAAATAAATAAATAAATAAATACACCCCATTTTATAACCGCCCCCTCCATGTCTATGTCAGAGGACCTGTAGGTGAGCGCCAATGTAATGTGATGCTTTCGTTTTGATGGGCGTATGGTTAACAAGGTGAATCGCGTTTCTATTTTTTTCTTTTTCTGGCGCTTGAATATTCCCAGGATGCAAGCTTGCCATGTGTCGAGGCCTGCCAGGCCTGTGGTTGTTTGCAGTATGGTATGTATTTTTGACCAGTATGACTGCAGAGCGGGGCATGTCCAGAGCATGTGCACGAATGTAGCACTGGGCATTGTGGGCATTCAAACTGTGTTTCGGGGTAAAATCGCTTGAGCCTCGCTGGTGTGAGATACACCCGGTGTAATATGTTTATATGATATTTTTGAAGCTTTGTTTTTGCAATACTTTCTTATGACGCTCTAGGGCTGTCAGCCATTCTTTATCATGTAGTGCACGTCCAAATTCCTCTTCCCATTTTGATCGAAGCCATATGAGCGATGTGGCTGTGAGTTCTATGATGGATCTGTGGATCCATGTGATGAGGTGCCGTCCTGTGCCGATATTTAGTATTGCGTGTAGTGTGGGGTGTGTCTTTGGTTCTCCGTCAGTCAGGACTACTCTTCGGCGTCCTCTCGCACAGATCAGTGATAGTAGTAAGGAGTTTAGGTCCCGGAAGAAGACTTGCAGAGGGATCACTGGGACGTTTGCGAAATAGTAGAGGAGGCGGGGTACCACCACCATCTTCAATAAGGCCACCTTCCCCATGGGGGCCAGGGGTAGCGCATCCCATAAATTAATCTGGGTTTTAATGCCTCCTAGGGCTCTGTAGTGGTTGCCCTCAAGAAGATCTTCGGGAGTGATAAAGCCTGATTCCCAGGTATCGCAGGGCATTTCCGTTCCATGCCAGCTTAAACGCCCCAGAGTTTATATCCTGCAGGGGAGCATCCGGGTGGGGGGTGGAGATGGTAGACTTTCCCCTGTTCACTCTCAGTCCGCTGCCTTCCTGAAGTCATCCAGTGAGGCCTAGAGGGGAGAAAGGTCCATGGTGATGTCCTTAATTGTACAGGGGTGGCCGGGGCCGAAGAGACAGAGTCAGAGACCTTAATTAGCTTTTTCAACGAGGGCTTTATTTTTTTATATAGGATCTCCTTTTTCTGCTTGTTATGCGCTCTCGAGCAAAGGCTGCCGGGTCTGTTACGGGCTTCCTTAGGGGATCCAGGATGTCTTCGGAAAGGTGGATCAGTCCTCCGACAGGTACGGCAACCGGAAAAGAAGGAAACAGAAAGACGCGGGTTAGGGAAGGTTTGGGGCTCGGGAGGTTTCAGGGCCGGGTGTGAGGAACAACCAAGTGCACAAGTGAATAAAACCCTCTACAGGTGCAAACGTTAGTGCTCGTGAGGAGGGAATAAACGGGGTTGCAAGACTATACAAGGGCTTTACACTATGTACAGGTTATTCCTTAGCTTGGACACTCCGTCCCACCCAACCCGCTACTTTGCCCCGTACCTGTTGGAGCCACGCTCCTCCCGTGGGAACGTGGCGGGCGGCTCGTGTAGTCGGTGGCCTCCTGGCTTCTCCGAATCTCCTCCGCCGTTCTTCTGCAGGTTCGTCTCGTACTTCTCGTCCTCCACGCTCAACTGTCTCCAACTCCTCCGCTCGCACTGTAACTCTCTCTCCTCCGGGGAAACGCCGTCCGTCGCTTCCGGGGTTCCCCCTCCTTTTGATGTGGATCGGGACATGACGCGGGTTAGGGGCGTGACTTCGCCGTATGTATCCGCCCTGTTAAAGGCACCATGTTCCAAGTCCTCGTGCTGCCACAGGTTAGTATCCTCTTCCTCCGGCCAGTCCTCTCGGACGCACAAATCAGGCTGCTGCAGAGAAGGGACAGAAGTAGGTAAAAGGGGTGCCACTGTCCACCAGTCCGAGTCCGGGGTTTGTCCCTCGGTCTTTCGACAGGCCCCATCACACACCTCCCCCTCTGGATTCTCCCGTTCGGGGAGAGGAAAGACCCTGGACAGACAGTCTGCGTTCCCATTCTCAGTCCCTTTCTTGTGGGTTACAGTGAAGGAGTAGGGCTGGAGGGACAGGAACCATCTGAGGACCCTGGGATTATGGGATCGGTTTTTGCACATCCACTGCAACGGGGCGTGATCGGTATGGAGGATGAATGGTCTGCCCTCAAGATAATAATGCAGTTTGTCTATGGCCCACTTGATGGCTAAACACTCCCTTTCTAGGGTGGAATACCTACTCTCTCGGGGGTAGAGTTTCCGACTAACATACAATACAGGATGCTCCAACCCATCTACACCCATTTGGGACAGGACAGCCCCATTTCCCATGTTAGAAGCATCTGTGGCTAGTATGAAGGGTTTCTTGAAGTCCGGCGACACTAGGACGGGAGCAGTAGTCATAGCATGTTTAAGAAACTCAAAAGCATTCTGAGCCTCCTGAGAGGGGTGCGTTAGATCCCGGGGTTTTCTATCTTTTCTTAGCAGGTCCGTCAGGGGAGCGGCCACTTCAGAAAAATTTGGAATGAACCTTCGATAGTAGCCAATCAATCCTAAAAAGGATCTCAGGTCTCTCTTTTTGGTTGGAAACTGGATCCTCTCAATGGCTTTCACCTTCTCACTTTGTGGAGCAATGGTACCCTCCCCGAGGACGTATCCTAAGTAGTTGACACTGGTGAATGCGGCTCTTGACTTCTTTGCATTTATATGCAGTCCAGCTTGCTTTAGGGCCATCAGGATTATCCATATGTGTGCCAAGTGTTCTTCCCACGTACGACTGAATATCACTATGTCATCCAAATAGGCCGAACTGAAGGAGGAATAGAGCTGTAGGACGGTGTTCATGAGGAGCTGGAACGTCGCCGGGGCCCCATGGAGTCCGAAAGGCAGCACCGTGAACTTGTATAGCCCCTCATCGGTGATAAAGGCTGTTTTCTTCCAGTCCTCCTCACGGAGGGGCACCTGCCAATACCCCTTCGTGAGGTCCAGGGTGGTAATGTACACTGCGTCTCCCTTCTTCTCGACCAGTTCATCGACTCGGGAAATCGGATAAGCGTCGATTGACGAAATAGCGTTTAGAGCCCGGAAGTCCATACAAAAATGCTTTGAGACGTCTGGCTTTGGGATCATCACTATAGGTGAGGACCAGTTGCTCTTTGACGGCCGAATCACCCCAAGGGACAACATATCCTTGACTTCTTTCTTCACCTCGCCCCGTCTGGCTGCGGGGATTCTATAGGGCCGTTGTTTTATGATTTTTCCAGGGGGTGTCTCGATATGGTGTTCTACTAGATTTGTCTTCCCTGGTAGGTCCGAAAAAATGTCAGCGAAGGGTTGTAGGATAGTTCTTAGCTCTTTTTCTTTCGTATTGGATAGCTCTTGGTTCACCACGAGATGCTCCAATGTAGAGGCATCGGGTTTAACGGCGGGAATTGACAGGTGATTTCCTCTGGGAGCGGGGCCCAACCATTCCTTCAGTATGTTTATATGATAGCACTGAGTCTTGGCGGGAGAGATTTGTAATCGGTAGGTAGTATCTCCTATGGATTCAATTATCCGGAAGGGTCCCTGCCATTCGTTCTTGCTTTTGCTACTAATGGATGGTAAGAGAACTAAGGCCCAGTTCCCCACTTTAAGGCGTCGCAACTTCTTTCCTTTATCGTAATTCTTTTTCTGTTGTTTTTGCTTTTGTTCCAGGTTGGAACAGGTGAGATTTCTGAGTTTGCTGAGTTTGGATTTCAGTTGTATCGTATATTCCAATAGGGACCTCTGCTCCTGTTCTTCCTCAGACTCCCATGTGTCTTTTGTTATTTCCAGCAGAGACCTAGGAAGACGACCATACAAAAGCTCAAAATCCGAGTAGCCTAGGCTACTCTGTTTTTGTACCCGCAATACGTACAGGGCTAAGGGTAATAATTTATCCCAGTCCGGACCTTCGGAAGTCAGCATTTGCTTCAGTGTGGTCTTGAGGGTCTGGTTATACCGTTCCACCAGACCGTCCGTCTGGGGATGGTAAACCGATGTACGTAGGTGGCGTATATCCAGTGTTTTGCAAACCTCCCTCATAAGTCTGGACGTAAAGGGTGTGCCCTGGTCGTTTAGGACCTCTTTAGGAAATCCGACTCTCGAAAACAGCTCTACGAACTTCTCTGCAATATTAGAAGTAGTGGGTGTTCTTAACGGGAAGGCTTCAATGAACCGGATGGCATAATCTACTACAAGAAGAGCGAAGAGGTGTCCTTTTGATGATCTTGGCAGGGGGCCTATTAAATCCATGCCGACCCTTTCAAACGGTACTCCAATGATGGGCAAGGGTTGTAACGGAGCGGCGGGAGGGCGGTGAGTATTCCTTCTCTGCCATTTCTCACATTTGGCGCAATAGACTTGGACGTCCTTATATATTCCTGGCCAGAAAAAATGTCTTAATATACTCTCCGTAGTCTTTTCCTTTCCGGCATGACCAGCCATGAGGTGTGCGTGTGCGAAGAACAACACTTGTTCACGAAAAGACAAGGGTACTAACAGCTGAGGTTCGCTCGTCTCCTGGGATTGCCGGTATAGTAGACCCTTCTTGATGAAAAATCTGGGAAAAACCTGATGTTGAGCTCCCTGAGAGGTGTTGGCACTCTCCCAAGCATTGTACAGGGTTCTATCCTCACTCTGGGTGAATCTAAAACTGCGGTCTAGTACCCATGGTTCGGGGGTTATGAGAGCATGGATGGGACTGCTCTCTTCGCGTTTTGACTGGTTCAGGGAATTCCGAAAGAAGGAGAGGAACTCCGGGTTGTTCACCCCTAGAATCACGCCCTCTGGTAGGGAATCTACCACTCCGACCTTAACAGTACAAGAGCCTTTGTCTACATGGGTCAGGGTGATTAGAGCTACAGGATAAGGCTTAACATCCCCATGGACATAGCGTATATGGACTATGGCTTCTGGGACATACTGACGTGGTAGGACGTATCGTTCTTGCACCACAGATTGCCTACACCCTGAATCAAGGAGGGCTCTCACTGGAAGACCATTCATCCTCATACTCACGTAAAATGAAGCACCCATTTTGGCAGAATATAGTACAGTCTTGGGAAGGTACCCCACTTCCATTGGTTCCTCTGGGGGTAGTTTTCGTGGACACAATCGAGCGATGTGGCCCCACTCGCCACAGTCAAAGCACTGGGGTCCTCTTGAGAGGGGAGACACCATTCCTGTTCCAGAAGGGTTCGGTCTTCTTGGTTCCATACCCAGCTTTGGTTTCTTTTCTGTTTTTGGGGGCGGGAAGTTTTTGCTGGTCTTTTCATGTTCCCACCCCGTGGTTCTAGGCTGCACCCTCGCATATTGAGCTGCCATTTCGATGGCCTGTTCTATGTCGAGTCCTGCATGCTGTGGGAGCCACCTCTGAGATGCATACGGGAGGGCTTCCATGAACTGTTCCAAATATACTTTATTTAATATTTCTTCCTTGCTACACGTCTCGGGTTTCAGCCACTTTTCGGCAGCCATTTTTAAGCGGAAAAAGAGGGTTTTGGGGTTCTCTCCTGGGATCCCTTTTTCCTTTCTAAACCGCACTCTATAAGCCTCTTGATCTAGTCCAAGATGGTCTAGAATGACCTCTTTTATCATGGTATAGGGGTATTCCCCAAGGGGTTGGCGGCCTGGTAGGCCGACTGAGCCTCGCCGGTCAGGAGGGGTGCCAGGAAGAAGGGCCATTTCTCCTCTGGCCATCCCAGAGCCTTGGCAGCCCGTTCAAATTTCAGCATAAACGCATCTGGATCTGCACCGGATACGTATTTCTGCAGCGCAATACCAGTAGGGTGAGGGGTATGGCTCCTTCCTTCTACTTGAGTCACTACGGTTGGAGGCGGCACATTCTTTATACTTTCGAGGTGAGCAGTAATGGTGTTTTTAAAAAGTTCCCGATCAGCCTGGGCTGACGATAGTTGTCGCTCTACTGCCCACTTGAGTTTTTCCTGTCCTTTAATCATGTGCTGGATTAGGGCGTCCATCTCGCTCTCACAGATGGGCTGTGGTGGAGTATATCCCACTTCTGACACCACTTGTACAGGGGTGGCCGGGGCCGAAGAGACAGAGTAAGAGACCTTAATTAGTGATTTCAACGAGGGCTTTATTTTTATATAGGATCTCCCTTTTCTGCTTGTTATGCGCTCTCGAGCAAAGGCTGCCGGGTCTGTTACGGGCTTCCTTAGGGGATCCAGGATGTCTTCGGAAAGGTGGATCAGTCCTCCGACAGGCACGGCAACCGGAAAAGAAGGAAACAGAAAGACGCGGGTTAGGGAAGGTTCGGGGCTCGGGAGGTTTCAGGGCCGGGTGTGAGGAACAACCAAGTGTACAAGTGAATAAAACCCTCTACAGGTGCAAACGTTAGTGCTCGTGAGGAGGGAATAAACGGGGTTGCAAGACTATACAAGGGCTTTACACTATGTACAGGTTATTCCTTAGCTTGGACACTCCATCCCACCCAACCCGCTACTTTGCCCCGTACCTGTTGGAGCCACGCTCCTCCCGTGGGAACGTGGCGGGGCGGCTCGTGTAGTTGGTGGCCTCCTGGCTTCTCCGAATCTCCTCCGCCGTTCTTCTGCAGCTTCGTCTCATACTTCTCGTCCTCCACGCTCAACTGTCTCCAACTCCTCCGCTTGCACTGTAACTCTCTCTCCTCCGGGGAAACGCCGTCCGTCGCTTCCGGGGTTCCTCCTCCTTTTGACGTGGATCGGAACATGACGCGGGTTAGGGCGTGTCTTCGCCGTATGTATCCGCCCTGTTAAAGGCACCATGTTCCAAGTCCTCGTGCTGCCACAGGTTAGTATCCTCTTCCTCCGGCCAGTCCTCTCGGACGCACAAATCAGGCTGCTGCAGAGAAGAGACAGAAGTAGGTAAAAGCGGTGCCACTGTCCACCAGTCCTAGTCCGGGGTTTGTCCCTCGGTCTTTTGACCCGCCCCGTCACACTAATTTAGATTAGGAGGTCGTCCGCGTATAGTGACACGCTGTGGGTGCGGCCCTCTAATAGGATGCCCCAGTATTCACCGCCCTCCCTGAGCCTGATTACTAGTGGCTCCATTGTGAGGGCGAAAAATAGGGGAGATAATGGGCACCCTTGGCGTGTCCTGCGCGTCACTTGGAGAGGGGGTGAGATATATCGGCCAATGCGGACCCGAGACGTAAGATCAGTGTACAGCAGTTTGATGTGTGCCGTGAGCATGGGACCGACCCCCACCAGCCGTAGGACCATGAACATGCCAATGTGTCGAAAGCTTTTTTGAGATCCAATATGAGGCACGCGGTGTGTGGAAAACGGCCATGCACCCCGCCCTGGACATGGAAGAGCCTGCAGATGTTCTGCGTGGTGTTTCTTACGGATACAAATCTGCATTGGTCAGGGTGTACAAGGTTGGGGTGTCCCCCTGTGAGCCTGTCTGCTAGGATCTTGCCTAATATTTTGCTGTCCGCTGTGAGCAGTGCGATTGGCCGGTACAATGACCTGAGAAAGGGGTCTCGGTCCGGTTTAGGGAAAGTCACTAATGTGGATTCGCGCATGGACTGAGGAAGTTCCCTTGTCTCCAGGGCTGCTTTTTAAACTAGGTCGAGCTTCGGGGCTAGCTGAGAAGAGAATGTTCTGTAGTATTCTAATGGAAAGTGTTATCATGCACTGCATTTACTATGATGCATATGGGCAAACTGAGTGCTGGAGTGGGAGGCAGTGTGCGCCCACCCCCTCCTATTTTAACGGAAAGCTGTTGTGGCTGGGAGCTTTGTTTTTGGCCAGGTTGTGGATCGTATTTTTGATTTCTGTCAGCGTGATCTGTTTGTCTTGGGAGATCCTGTCAGAGGCGGTCAGCAGTGTCATGGTGATGAGGTGCAGGATCTTTTTTATGTCTTCCTCTCTATCTGGGTTCGGTTCCCTGTATAGTTCGGGCTAGTACTCATGGAAGGCTTGCAGGATCTCTGCTTGTGTATAGGTGATGGCGCCCACTGAGTTTGTGATGCTGATGATAGGTTGTGTGTCTAGGTTCTGCTGGATTAGCCAGGTTGAGACTGAGAGGAGGGGGTCCCAGTGTATAGAGGAAGAAGTTACATACAATTAAATAGAATTAATCAACAACAACGTATTTTGATCCACAGAGTTTAATTCACACTGGGATGCAGTATATCAAATATACATTATGCAAAAAACAGTCAACTGTATTTAAAGTCATACAGTGCCCCAGGGAGGGAGAGGAGGGACGTGATAGTGAGAAGTTGGGGAAGTGGTAGGATTAGGTGACAGTAAAATCAATCCTTTAAGCATTTATTCATGCTATAAATGATGTAGCAACAACTTGCAAAACGCATAGCGACATTATTTGAATGAAGGGCATACGACACAAGGTACAGTGTATATACAAGATGTTGGCGTGAGGTTGCCACCATTAAAAACAGTCGACGTTTCGACCCTCTTGTGGTTGCAGGATCGTTTAACCTTGCTGTGGGGTCTTCATCAGGACCGTGGGGGGGGGGGGCAAAGGACCAAAAGTTAGTGTCCAGTTGGTCTCAAAATTGGTAATCACACGGATGAACTCGGGTGAGTTGGTACTGCATCGAATGCTAGCGTTTGGTTCGATCTCAAAGATCGATGAATTCAGACATCATGTGGTTCAAAGGTGAGTTCGGTATAACTGGATTCAAAAGCTCCGTACGCGGTCCCCCTCTCTGTGGGTTCTAGCGGCGTATGCTCAGAAGTTGTATCTGCGCAGATCTGTGCAGGCCACTGCATACTTGGTGTTAGTTTCTGTCAATTATGTGAGGGGAATCGCGCTTATGTCTGCGTCTTTGGACAACCACGCCAGGTGCAGTTCTGTCGTTTGTATTTTATGCTCTAGAGTTTTTTGCACTTCTTTGATTTGCCTAATACAGGCTCCCCTCATGACCACCTTAAATGCATCCCATTCTAGTGTCCTGGATGACGTAGTGTGTGCTTTGTCAGTAAAATAGTGTTGTATGTTTTCCCTCTGTTCGTGCTGAAACACCGAGTCCTCAAGGCAGTGCCGTGGGAGTTGCCATGTGGGGATCAGCGGTAGGGGCGGGCGTCATCTGAGGGTTACAATGTGCGCATTGTGGTCCGAAAGTCCAAGTGTTGGATCATGGGGAGAATCGACGGTGTGCATAGGAACCGGTCCAGTCTTACCCGTAGGTTGTGGGGGATGAAGTGGAAAGAGTAGAGTTTATTTGTCGTGTGTGTGTGCCGCCAGACATCTGCTAATGACCACTGGTTTGACCATGCGCGGAAAGCAGGATGTTTTCGTGTGGGTGTGTGAGGGCGGGATGGGGGAGATCTGTCTAGTTTGAGGTCTAGTGTGCAGTTATAGTCCCCACCTAAGGTCCATGGTGAGGTGGTAAATTGGGCCAAGCTTTTAGATAAGGTCTCCCAGAACGCTGCTTGCTCTGAATTGGGTGGATAGATACTGTCGATTAGCACTGGTTGGCCATCCAATAGACCTTCCAGCAATGCGTACCTTCCCTCAGTGTCTACCTTTCTACTGGTCTCTAAACAGGGAATCCTCAGTCTAAGCCATATTAGCGCCCCTTGTGCGTACGCTGATTATGTAGTAGCGCAGAAGTTACCCTGCCATCATTTTTGAAGTTTTTGGAGTTCCCACTTTATGAGGTGCGTTTCCAGTAGTAGTATGATCTGCTCTTGTTGACGCTTGCTGTATGCGTGGATAGCGTAACGCTTCCGAGCGGTGTGTATGCCACGGGCATTTAGAGTGAGGAATTTAATATCTGTCATGGGCATCATGGGGGTTTATTATTGTGATTAATAATAAGCTGTTTTTAGTTGTAAGTTGTAGCTTGCTGAGTAGTTTGACATTATAAGTTACAGAAAATCTGTTAAAGTGTTATGACTTGTTTATGTACAAAATGCAATATATTGTACTGTTGTACTGTTACTAGTGGTATAGTGCGGGTAAGTAATAGGAACATTTTGAGAAATAAATGAAAGAGGTAAATAATAGAATCAATTAATGTTATAGCAATATTATGTGTTTAAAGGAGTTTTGACAAATGTTGGGCCCAGTGCCAGTGCACTTGCTGTACCATTCAAATCATGCCATTAGTGCCTGCGAGATACCTGCACTTATGATTGCCTGTTTAGTAGTAAAATATTGTAATATGTGGTATTTAGTGTGGTACCTAGAGCTTTTGGTCCTGGTGTAACTGCACCTGCTGCACCACTGGAGTCATTACCCTGTTGTCTGCTAGGTAACTATACTTGTAATGTCCTGTTTAGTTTTACATTTTAAAAATAATCATGGGTGTCAGTAGGATCCCTAGAATTTTTGGCCCCGGTGCCACTGCACCTGCTGCACCATTTGCATCAAGTCCCTTTTAACTGCAAGGTAACTGAAATTGTCACTGCCTGTTTATTAGTCAAATTTTGCAATATTATGTGTTTAGAGGAGTTCTGACAACTTTTGTGCCCGGTGCTACTGCACCTACTGCACCATTCTAATCATGACCCTGTTGTCTGCAAGGTAAACTGTACTCGTGACTGCCTGTTTAGTAGTGAAATATAGCATAGCTCTTCTATATTAACTTTCTTTTTAACATGCAATGTTTAATACAACATTTGAATTGATAATAATGACCAAATTAATTACGTTGAAAAAATCAATCAATAATGCCTATAAAGTGCAAGGAAAGGCACTCAGGCATGAATAGGAAAAGCCACCAACATTCTAAGGCTAAAATCTGCTTTACATAACTAAGTAATACAAGCACTGGCGTTGCCAGTAGGTCTCGTAGAATGCAGTGCATCCTTCTTGCTCTAGTAGGGCGATTAGCCTCGCCCCGATTAGCCTCGCCCCTGCCATCGCCTCTCTGGCTGTCTTATCGCCTCAGCTCCTATGGACAGCTGGCACGCGGCCTCTGGATGCAGGCGTTCGAGAAGGAAGGAGAAAACACCATTTCGTCTTTATAAAACGAATAGTGGTGCAGCGACGTTTTGTATGGTTAGTTTCCAAAGGAAAACATTTAAAGAAAACACATGGCCAAATACATGTGATAAAAATGTGCAGATGTAACAGTCTCTACGGGTGTGACTTAAATAAAGTTTCACAAAGCATGAAAAACGTAGAAGCACAATGCTGTCGGTATTGTGATATAAAGAAAATACTTGGGTAAAAGTGGCTGTTGGTAATTGGAGAGTGGCCGGAGGGAAGCCGGATGGGGGCAGGAGAGCTGAGATAGCGTGTTAGGGGAGGAGAAGCCGCAGAGCGCACGCTGGGCGAAGCCCTTTGATGTGCTGTGCGGCCGTGAATGCCAGCGTGTTAGGGGAGGAGAAGCCGCAGAGCGCACGCTGGGCGAAGCCCTTTGATGTGCTGTGCGGCCGTGAATGCGCGTGCTTGTTTGCTCACGTGATTCACGTGAACTTCAAGAAAACCGCACGAACGAAACCCTTGGTTTCACGATTGTTTTGAGCACTTGAATTCTCGCTCCCTCAATGCGCTTGCGCGCATTTAAAGGTCACGAGACCTAAACAAGCACTGGCGTTGCCAGTAGGTCTCGTAGAATGCAGTGCATCCTTCTTGCTCTAGTAGGGCAATTAGCCTCGCCCCGATTAGCCTCGCCCCTGCCATCGCCTCTCTGGCTGTCTTATCGCTTCAGCTCCTATGGACAGCTGGCACGCGGCCTCTGGATGCAGGCGTTCGAGAAGGAAGGAGAAAACACCATTTCGTCTTTATAATACGAATAGTGGTGCAGCGACGTTTTGTATGGTTAGTTTCCAAAGGAAAACATTTTAAAAAAACACATGGCCAAATACATGTGATAAAAATGTGCAGATGTAACAGTCTCTACGGGTGTGACTTAAATAAAGTTTCACAAAGCATGAAAAACGTAGAAGCACAATGCTGTCGGTATTGTGATATAAAGAAAATACTTGGGTAAAAGTGGCTGTTGGTAATTAGAGAGTGGCCGGAGGGAAGCCGGATGGGGGCAGGAGAGCTGAGATAGCGTGTTAGGGGAGGAGAAGCCGCAGAGCGCACGCTGGGCGAAGCCCTTTGATGTGCTGTGCGGCCGTGAATGCACGTGCTTGTTTGCTCACGTGATTCACGTGAACTTCAAGAAAACCGCACGAACGAAACCCTTGGTTTCACGATTGTTTTGAGCACTTGAATTCTCGCTCCCTCAATGCGCTTGCGCGCATTTAAAGGTCACAAGACCTAAAAAGCAAGCATACTGTTAGAAGAGGTCTGTCTTTTCTGTGGTAAGAGATCGTATCTTGACAGTGAATGGGGCTTAAACAGTGTGAACAGCTTTAGTAGAAGTATCGTGAATGTGTGCAGCCAGGGCAATTACATTTAAAAAAAAGTTCCACATAAAAGCGAATGAACACAGTCATTCGGCATTGGAAACTGATAAGAGCCCCCTTTTGAGATATGTTAAATACAAGAGATTTCACGCTCTGAAGGCAAAACCCAACAAGCATTTACAATGCAATGGTTTCGCCTTTGGAAAAGTTAGAGCTATTGGCATTGTAAATGACAAATTTTGTACTTATGTGTTGGTTTTTAAAACAGATAAATAAATGGCATTGTCATTTACATTGCCATTAGCTTAATCTCCCGCAAATGTGAGACCTATTGTACCCTACGGACGAGCTCGGCAGACAGCAATTACTACCACACACACACACCCAGAGCCACACACACACACACACACACACACACACACCCAGAGCCACACACACACACACACACAGAGCCACACACACCCAGAGCCACACACACACACACAGAGCCACACACACACACACACACACAGAGCCACACACACACACACAGAGCCACACACACACACACCCAGAGCCACACACACACCCAGAGCCACACACACACCCACCCAGAGCCACACACACACCCACCCAGAGCCCCACACACATCCACCCAGAGCCACACACACACACCCAGAGCCACACACACCCACCCAGAGCCACACACTCCCACCCAGAGCCACACACACCCACTTTGCTCTTCTGAAATGTTGGCATGTATGATAGTGAGCTATGTGTGGTGAGTGTGTCTCGTGAGCAGTGTGTGGTGAGCTGTGTGTGATGAGCTGTGTCTCGTGATCCATCAGTGTGTTGTGAGCTGTGCGGGTTGAGCTGTATGTGGTGTGTGGGGATCAGTGCCTGTCCCCCGCGCTGCGCTGGTTTTGCCCGCCGGTCGGATCCTGCGCTGTGCGCATGCGCAGTGCCGGCTGCCGCTGCCCCTCGGAGGCTCTTTCATTGTCTTGCATCTCTCCATACATACATCTTAAAAGTACACAATCCGTTGCCACGTTTCACGTCTCTACCAGGACAGGTCCCACCGACAGGGTCTATACCCCAAAAGCTTTATTGTCATCTTCTGATATCGACAAAATGGGTGCCAAACAGAAGGTGGGTGGCATTAATCTATGTAAGCATTTGGAGACAAGTCAGCCTGCACTATGAGTCATTGTACGCTCGTAGCTAGCTGCATGCTTACCACCAACACCCAGCACTGCCAGTGCCCTCCCGTGGCTTCGATTATAGCAGAGGGCACACAGTTCTACAGACTCCGGTTCCACCAGCGGGCCGGCGAATGTCTGTAAAGCAGCCCCGGACAACACAAACATGTGCAGACGCACACGACGTACCTGAAGCAAGGTGATGCGGAATATACAGCAGCCTGTCCTGCGTTGGGGCCCAGGAGCAAGCCATGGGCTGAGCCATGCTGAGGGCAGTCCGCCGGGCGACTGGCGGGAGGGGGTCGCCTTAGAAGCCACGAGCACCGGCACTTTAACGAGTGAAAGCAGTGCGGCAGGCCACCCCATCCACCTGAGTGCCGGGGCACCACTGGAAGCTGGGCTGAGTCGGGGCGAGGCTGCACAAGACGGCAGCTGAGCTGCGCCAGCCTGCAACAATTAGGCGTGGGCATGAAGGGCTGCGGTGAGAGCGAGGAAGGAGGGAGAGAGAAGGCGCGACAGGCGCCCCAGAGTGAGTGTGGAAGGCAGACCTGAGTGAGGGACAGGCAGCGGAGCAGCGTGTGCGCCGACAGGCAGGGTGACCGGGACAATGCTTCTGTGTGGCACTCAAAGGAGATCAATTTGAAGTAAGTTCCATAACCAAGACTACTACTTTATTGATAAACATTACACCGTTTTTACTTCATTTCTGAGTTATGGTACCATTGCTTCTTTGTTTTTGTGAGGCAGGAACCCAAAATCGCATGCTCCATCTCTAGACAAATTGTTCCTCTTAATGTCACATTGCAATCTCCCCTCTCAGAAATAAAAAGGCTATGGTTTTCTTGGTATGAGTCTCGTTATTATGGTCTTCAGCTCTCGGACACCAAAACAACAAGCATTAAGCACGGGCACACGGACAGCGGGAGGGGGGGCGGGAACAGGCAAACGGACAGCGGGAGGGGGGCGGGTTAACGGCACACGGACAGCAGGAGGGGGGCGGGAACGGGCAAACGGACAGCGGGAGGGGGGGCGGGAACGGGCACAAGAAGGCTCGAAAAATAAAACAGCACTCACCTGGACATCTTCCGGCGGCAAATGATCAAAACATGGAGTCCAAAAAAATAATAATAACCCCGCCCACCGCCGCATGACGTGGGCAAAAGCCTAAAATTCTCGGGAACGCCCACGAATCTGCTCCGGCATTGACGGACAGATCTCTGTTCCAATGGCTAGCCTCCATTTATGGAGCTAGCCAATGGAACAGAGGGGCGGGACTACACACACATACTCTAGACAAAAGATTTTGCCTGCGCGAAACGCTGCTTGCGCGAAACGCTGCTTGCGCAACTTTCGACAGGCGAAACCTAAAAAGGCTGGGTCACCAGATGACATCTGCGATTTTAGCAACCCGGTCTGGTGAAGGCCACCCCTTACAATTCCAACAAACTAGGTTTCCAGGTGGGCTTGCTTAATGCGTTACAGTCCACATCTCTGGAATAGTTAATAAAATAGAGGTGTTAAAAGAAAGGGGCCAGATACTCCAAACAGATCCTGTGACTAGTTACCATACCTGTTTGTGCTCATCCACTCTTAGCATGCTCACGTCAGTCCTGTCCATTCTGGCTGCTATACTGGAAGACGTCAAAGGCTCCAGACTTCTGTTCGATCCCCCCTCCCCCCCCCCTGAAGATGGACAGTGTGGATGGGACAGTGCAGGAGGCTCAGCCATCCTCATTACCAGCTCCTGTCGAGCTTGAATACAACAAACGGACACTCGCATCCACACAGCTGCTCTATCTCATCCACTTACACCAGACATTGGGCAGACCACCAATCCTCATGGGAAGGGGGGTTGCCGAACTCCTCGCAACCTGAATCCCGAAATTCTTTCGCAAAACGCGTGAGAAAATGGCTGAGAAAAGTGAGACAAAGTCAGGGAAAGCAATTAAGCCATGTCAATGACACTTTTGCCATACTCTCTGCACAAAATATTACTGCCCGGGAACAGCGTTTACAACGAAACTTTTACCACGCACTACCTTTACCACGCAACTTTTAGAACGCAAGTCGTTACAACGACTTGCGCTGGGGGGCGCTGTAGGATAGGGAATAGTATAATTTACTATCCAAAACCTTCCCTACTATCCACGGGGACTGGAGCTGGAATAGTAAATTAAACTATTCTTTATCCAGCGCCCCCCAACGCAAGTCGTTGTAACGACTTGCGTTGTAAAAGTTGCGTGGTAAAGGCATGCATAGTAACGACATACATCCCCCCAGGCCAAACCCAATGCACCTTTAGAAGTCTCAAATAAAGTGTATGTATCTCCAACAGCAAAGTTGAACCATTCAATATTCCCAATCTTTCAAACTAATCCTGTTTCCAAAGTGTGGCAGCTGCAAGTTTGTTTGGGTTATAGTAAGCAAAATACCCAGACATATCCACCAACTTGCCTGTTCCATGTCAAATCAAACCAGCTTCACACCCCAATGTGCCGCCCCCGGAGGGACTTCTGCAAAGCATTCGAGCAAGCTGGCTCCCCTCAGTAACAGTAACCATCCTAAGGGAGGAGGTCAGCTTACAATACTAATAATTCCTATGTGTAAAGCAAAATAAACCCCCCCTCAAGGTTTCAAGGTACTGGAAACCATCGGGGAAATTAAGTGAGCTATTGCCCAGAGTCACATGGTGCTGAGCTGAGCTGCCGCCAGCGATCAAACAGTGAGCCAAGCGCAGTGGTGAAACACAAGCCCCCACGGTGCAGGGGTCCCCCCCGCCCCCCGAGCTGCAGGGAACCCTCTCAGCCCAGTTCTTTGGCCTGAGAGCTCCTTATTAAATCCGGAGCAGGGGTACCTCCATGAACCTTGCAGGGGTGCCCCCTCAAGTTTTATTACGACACTGGCCCCACGCTCCAGAGTCAGACGCTCTGCCCACTGTGCCACACCTCTACCACCACAAGTCAGCAATCTAGACAGTTCAACCACTCCAGGAGCAAGACAAAGTGACTGGATGTAAAACACTCCCAAACTCAGCCGAACCACATTCCTAGTATCTAATTCCGGACCAACAGCACTATCATCTGAACACGGATCACACAATTTATAAAGAACCGGGCATATCGGGGAGATACAGGAACTACCTGGCGAGGCAACATTCACAGGCCATAAGGGTACCAGTAGACCTTGCCTGCAAAACAATAGCTTAGTTTTGCTCCCCACTTATGTATTCGAGGGCAAACAAAATACCCTCAATGGAGGTGCTAAACTCAAACTGATCTGGAACACATACCCTGTAATCATCTCAAACTCAAAGAATTCAAGCCTCATCCAAAAATGCATGTCAGGGAGATTACCATGACCTCCTGGTTGACCCGGGAAATAGCCAATCAGATCTGGGACTTTAGAGATACTTTTGCGGATTGGGGTATTAAGGTTTCAATTTAGCCCCACCTCCCCCTGCATTACTCCAATTGCTTAGCCTTGAATCCCATGAACTCTGTTTCATTTCATTTAGTGCATTTTTAAAACTTTTTTTCTTTAAATTTCACTTTTTTCTCAACATTTCAAAAGTGAAGCACTTGTAGATAAAAGTTAGAATAATATTTACATATTGTGATAAATAAAACAGAGAACCATAAGCATCTAATCAAATAAATTATATGAAAACGATATAATAATTCCTATTTGCAAAGCGCAAACATATCACCCCTTAAGGTTGCAAGGCGCTGGGGGCCGTCGGGGAGATTATGTGAGGTATTGCCTAGAATCACATTGTGCTGAGCTGCCTGCGGTGGCGCCGGGGATCGATTTGCGAGCACCATGCTCCGCAGTCAGCTGCTCTGGCCGCGGTGCCACACCTCTCCACATGCAGTGACTTATAAACATGTTAAGCATAGAATAATATATTGTGATTGTATTTATATAGCACTTTTACCCCTGATGATGCCCTGATATATACATTTGTTAAGCAGACCTAAAGAATATCTATATATTTTAAAAATCATAGTTATTATACATATTTTTTACAAAGAAATAAACATATCTAGCTACATACATATAGTCAAATTATAAATGTTTACAAGCACAGGGATATGATGTACATTTGGGTTTGAGTATGGCGGTTATGTAGGTAAGTGCCACCTCTTGAGTAGTCTTCTGAAGATAAGATAGTTATCTGTGGATCTTAATGTAATGTGTATACTTGTAAAGCGCACTGTTGCCAGTTGCCGTCCTGGCGCTGTATACCGCTGGGGAACCCGTCCTGGCTTTCCCTGTGGGATGGTCCCTGCTGGGAATCCCCAAGGTGGAGCCAGGCATCCCCGGCGTTGTTGGGGCCGTTGTGGAGATTAGGCAAGCTAATGCCCAGAGTTGCTGAGTGTGATCCCTTGTTAGAGTAGGTACCGAGGCGAGAATCATCGAGTCCGTTGACCCTGGCCCACGACCCTGCCGCGTCGGGAATTGAACCCTGGTCCCGGACCGTCCTCTGCTTCCGGGTCTGCCGCCTCTAACCAGTGAGCCACACCGCTCCACTACCAGTGAGCCACACCACGCCATAGAATTCCATAGTTTGTGTGCATGAACAGCGAAAGATGTCTTATGCTTTTTTCCTGTACGGTGGGGTTTTGAGGTGAGGTGCCAATCTTCAGCTGAGGTTCCTTCGTTGAATGTGTTGGGTGATTTTATTCCTGATGAAAAGCAGTCCCGTTCCATGTATTGCTTTGTGGGTGATACAAAGCAGCTTGAAGGTGGATCTTCTGGCAACCGGTAGCCAATGTAGGGCCCTCAGGCAGGGGAGATGTGGAAATGTGACTTTACATGAAGAAGTGGTCTGGCAGTAGAGTTTTGAATCTGTTGTAGTCTTGTCAAGATGATCCGTGAAAGAGGCCATTGGTGTAATCAGGTTTAGACAGTACAAGAGAGATAGTAGCCTGGGCCTTGGTTGCAAATCCCAGGTGGGGGGAGATGCGTCACTGAGTTTTCATGGTAATGAAGCTGGATCTAGCTAATTTGTCCACTTGGGCATTCATTGATAACTTGGAGTTCATGGTAATTCCAAGGTTTCAAACTTTCTTAGATACTTTAGGAGTTGGTCCCAGATCGTCATAGCAAGCGCAGAGTGGGTCTGTGAGAAAGACCGGGGAATAGAGGATGAACTTACCGAGGTGTCGCCATGGGGGGAGTCCTCGTGGCGGATTGAACACCAAGACTCTGTTCACGGACTACAACGTCCATGCCCCTCTCATGTTTGTTTACAGAGAGACGCCGACGTCGAGGATAACCCGGAAGCAGCCCTGAGAGGCCCCGGAAACACTCAGGACGGCCCAATAATAGAGGGCTAATATCAAGGGGAGGAGTCAGTGACCGGCGGCGCGAAAAGACCAGGAAGGAAGACGAGCGAGCGGGAGAGTGCGGAAAACGGAACAGAGACTGAAGACGCGGGACCCGAGAAAGAAGACGCGGGACCCGAGTTGAGGGACGCGGGACCAACAGGAAGCACCGAGGAGCCGGAGGAGAGCTGCTACGAGGACTGGTGGGAGCGGCCGTAACTCTGGAGAGTTGCGGCGGAGCCGGTGAGTGACTGCGGCTCGAGGGATCCGGGAGAGGGGTTGTGGGAAGAGAGAAGGGGTACCGGGGAGGGTTACGGGAAGTGGGAGAGTTTTTTTTGTACCTCAGCCCTAGTATTGTGTCAATAGCAATAGCAACAAGGAAGATTGTAAAGCCTAACACAGACTCGTTTCAGTACTGCCATAGCAATCTAAGCTCTGGGCCTTTCCCCAAACACCGCCCATAATCCCTTAGGCACTAAAACAGACCCTTCCCTCACTAAACCTAAGCCTTATCACCTAAGAATGCTCTTTTGACACCAGGGTGTTGTGAAGGTATACCTCACTCACGTATTACTACAAACCCTTATCTCACAGCTTCCTCTTTTCTTTCCTCCTATGAGCCTCTGGGGAGATCACCTTGACAAAGAGGAAGAGGAGCAAGACTCCCTCTGCAGGAAAACCTTGTCAAGCGCAAGCTCATCATCCAACACTTCGGAAGAGGAACCAGAGGAAAAGCCCCTTACGCAACCCCTGCCTTCCACTATTGAAAATAAAAACCCTCCTGTTCGAAAACTTACACAGCCTCCTCGCCTGTTTATCAAACCCGCCCTCCCACAGGGTCGTCATTTTTCCAATCCCACATGTGAGTATTTCAGTTTTGGAAGCATTCAATTTGAGATGGCTCCATGTCATCCAGCTCTGTGGTAACTTAAAGTTTTTGAGTTTGGAATGTCTTTGGGGACATCCAGTTTAAGGAGTACGTGTGTGTCACCTGCATAGTTATAGCATGTGAGCTGAAATTCATTGATCATTGCCGGTAATTACTTCATGTGGATGTTGAAAAGCATGGGTGAGATGACAGAGCCTTGAGGGATCCCTGCTTTTGGGAAGTGTAGTGTGGATGAGATGGGGATGTATGGGTGACATTTGTTCTGCTTTGAAGGTAGGATGTGATCCAGTAGAGTGCAGTCCCTACTATGCCGGCTTCTTGTAGAGTCTTTGTATTAAAGTGTCAACTGTGTCTAAGGCAGCTGAGAGGTTTAAAAGAAGTAGTGCAGCAAACCCGTTCTGGGCAACTGTATTTTTATGGTCATCCCAGATGCAGATGAGGGCAGATTCTGCGCCCGTTCCTGGGCGGAATCCTGTTTAGTAGTAGAAACACTTCAAACAGTGACACCACAAATGGATCCCACACCAGATTAGAAAAATAGAGCAATTTTATCAATTTTATTAAAACAAGACCAAACGACAAAAATCAAAACAGTAGAACCGGAGATAGGCAGGTGTAAAGATTTCAGTGAAATAGTGCCAAAATGTAGCAACTGCGGATATCTGGTCGCGCCAGACTGGGAAATGGTCACAAGTTCAAGCAGACCTGATTACAGGGACCCAGTTAGACCAGCTACACAGAGTTACTTATATCCTGGTTGTGGAACGTTACAAGGTCCTGTACAGAAAATGCATCGCGCAGTTGAGGTAACACATTAGTTCCAAGGAGCTGTGAGGCTGCGATGCGAGAACTTGCGTCGTCCTCGATGAGATATTTGCGAAGTGAGGCCTGTGTCAGGAAGGTTCTGCATAGGTGGCGATTCCGATTCAGGCTGCGAGGTCGATGCAGAGTCCCCTGCATTGAGAGAACTCTCGCAGCAGAGGTGATGCGTCGGTTCTGCTTGGGGTTGTGTTACACAGCAGGGGAGATGAGTTGGTCCTGCTTGGTCCACAAATGGGATAGCAGGACACCTTCTGACCCACTCCAAAAGGTCCAGGACTGGGTTGGCATCACCTGGTAGGGTAGGACTCATAGATGGCAGAGTCCAGGTGCTGAGTTTGAGTTTGTTGGAGACTTCTGTCCTTCAGGCTCTAGTCAGGAAGCCAGCCAATTATCACTTGGAGTCGATTCGATTTGAAAAGTCTTTATTTCGCTACATGATCATGAAAGACATTTACATTTAAAACAATAATAACATAACATTCCATTCTCATTATAATAGAAAAATGACCTTATATATAATAAGTCCATAAAAACTCCATCATAAAATACAATAAATTAGTCTAAAACACAATAAAAGTACAAAAAATCCCAGGCAATGGTGCTATAAAACCAGAATTTGCTTAAGACCAGATAAAAAAAAAAATATTGTTTCTTTTTAAAGACCAAGTATATCCAATGGCAGTTATATCTTACTCAGCCTATGGGCACGGGTCATCCACATTCCATGTAAAAATTTGGCAACCACAATTACAGTTGATTCCTTACTATCTGTTTTGAATATCCTTAATGCTTCAGTGCCAGTATTGATCCCCATCATCAGACAGTTGGGTTTCAACCATGTGCGCCTCAATTTTATGTAAGCCGGACAAACAAGTAGGATGTGCGCTATCGTTTCTGACTGAGTCGGGCAAATGGGCATTCCATACACGTAGGGTACCCACCTTAAATTGGTGGTACCATTTCCTGTCACTACGTACCGTAATAAAATCCCAATACACTAGGTACCGTAATAAAATCCCAATACCCTTCATAGGCAGAAGCGTGTTTGGTCTCCAAGAAATCTCTTGACAAAGAGGGTCTGGTTAAAGACGTAAAACGTTTCATGGTGACCATATTCCAATATAGCTCCTTGAGGTCCTTTCGAGATGGGAACACATTATCTGCAGGATTTTGCCACAAAGAGTTAAGGGCCATGTCATTGTAAATGGCCTTTACCAGCCTTAACCATAAGATTTTACCCGCACTATCGGCATCGCTGATCTCGAGTAGAGCTTGTGCGTACTGGACGAGCTCGGGGGTAACCCAGAGCCTCCTCCAGGTAGGCCACAGGTCTATAGCGTGCCACATCCTCTAGAAACTGGCAGCCCAAATCATAATAGAGGGGTAATAATGGAGTAGATTGAGGAAGACCTATTATAACCCTCATAAATTTATTTTGGGAAGTTGTTAGTGCCGTTAAATTACTAAAGCCCCACAATTCGGCCCCATACAGGACTGAAGCTGTGATTTTCGAGTTATAGATTTTTAACACTGGGGCAATCAGCTTGGTATGAGAAAGGCACTGTTCTTTCGACAAGGCACCAGATAGGTGTGCGTGTTTGAGTACCAGCTGGTCTATATGCGAGTTCCAATTTAATTTACAACCTAGAGTACTACCCAGGTACGTAAAAACTAGAGTCTGCTCAAGTATGGCATCGTTCATGGTGACTCTCCCTCTTACAATCTTTTGTTTGTGTAGCACCATGAACTTAGTCTTGTCTACATTAATTTTAAGGCCGAAATCCCGGCAGAACACTACAAATCTCTCAATCGCCGTCTGCAGACCTTGTTGCGTTTTGGAAATTAGCAGAGTATCATCTGCAAACATTAACAGAGGGATCTTCCTTCCATCAAGAGTAGGGGCATCAGTAGGATGATGTGAAAAGTACTGGGTCACCTTATTAATGTACAGGGAAAATAGTGTTGGTGCTAGTACACCCCCCTGTCGGACCCCTCTGGCGATCGGAAATCTGTCTGTCACTTGCCCTTGCTGACCCCAGCAAACTTGAGCAAAATTCGCATCATGGAGTTTAATTAAAAAGGCCAGCAAAGGCATACTGTGATATGGGCCGGAACGAAGTAGAAAACGGAGGGAATGGGAATTCCAAGATGGCGCCCGGCTGGTCACCATCCGAAAAGGGAGTCAGCGGTTCAGCAGTCAGGAAGGAAGAGGACCTGACACCGCGGAAAGAGAACGGCGGTTGGGACAGCTGTGGGGTGTTCAGTGATTACAGGGAGATCAGAGAGGCGAAAGCGGGCAGGAAAGCGTGCGGAGGAGTGGGAGAGAGGACAGGCAGAGACCGACAAGACCTGGAGTAGCCCTACAGAGGAGAGAACTGTGGCAGAGCGAACCAGAGGAGGGAGGAGTCCCCAACACACACACCGCTTGTATCTGGTAGTCCCCCCAGGAAACAGGACACCAAGATACCCAACGCTACGGTCCAGGGGGACCGTAGCTCCAGGTAAGTGACTTGGAAGGAAGGGTGGAGAAGGAGGTTGGCGGGAAAGGGCTTCTTGGGACTGTTGCACAAGTAGGAGCACTATTAAGAGTCTGAGTGAAGTCCTATACACAGACCCCTTCACTTTTCCCAGCCCTACCTACTGTTGTAAATACCAACCCTCACTAAGTGGTGACCTGAGCATGTTGGTGACGGGGAGCACGATATAGAGCTATATGCACATAGAGTGGATAGTGACAGTAGTGTCCTCTTTTCTGTTTCCTTTTGGGGAGCGCCCGGCCTGAGTGAAGCACTAAAGTGAAAGCCTGAAGAAGAAGGTCTTACACGCAAAGACTGTACTCTCAGACAGTGCTGCTTCTCCATTATATTGTGGTGCATTTAAGTTGTTGGACTGTGAATAGTGAATAAAACTGAGACATTGGTTTATACCCACATATCTCGTGTCTGATACTAAGGCCCGACTGTAGGTTCAGGGGAACCCTTAAGTGAGAGGAGGGGAAAACCATCACAGTGGTGTCAGAAGTGGGATAATGTCGTCTGAAACAAGATGACGCAGCCTGTAACAGTACGGGACAAGATAACCCAGTTAGCAGAAGGACAGAGACACTTGCAATTGGAATTGGAGCAACAGAATCAGAATGCACAGAAAGAAAGGGAATCTTTTCAGGCCGCAATGAAGGGACAGGCCATTCTCCTAACCAGCAATCAGAAAGTGCAGGATATCGCCATTTTGCGACTCATAGATGCTATCTCTAATGCAAGAGTACACCCTAATAGGGGCGTGGCCAGAACCATGGCTGAATAAGACGTGCTTCTGCCGAGCTTCGGCACTAAGAACCATCCGACATATATCAGGTGACCCGTAGGCCCGGAGAATACCTACATTTAGCACCCTGGGGGTTGAGGAGTGTCCTGCTGCAGTCTAATATCCCATAGATTGTTCTGGCCGACCGATATCCCCAGAGTGACGGAGCGCCTGGCTGATCGAGCCGACGGCACAAAATGGTGCCATGGATGCCCTGACCGATCGGTGCTGCTGTGGACCGAGAGAGCGGAGAGAAGCTGTGGCTGATCGGGGACTGGCGTCGGATGGTGTGTCGCCCTTCGTCTCTCGCTGAAGCATGAGTGCCGCTGGCCGGGAGCCTGATACGGCTTGCGACTGCTTCATGATCGGGCCCCCTCCCCTGCTGGGTGAGTGCCGGGAGGCTGCTGCGAGCCGCGGGACGCCGAGGGGGACTGCCCGCGGGCCCTCCGCTGCATCGGAGGCCCTGGTACTGCGCTGGGCCACAGGAGGTGAGCCCCATGGAGTTTGTGCCTGATGAGTGTGTCGCCTGTGACCCCCTCCCCCCGGCCCTGTCTGCGTCGATGAGGCCTCCCTGTGGACTGCGGCGCTGCTGGTGGAGCTGGAGAGTGCGGGAGGCTTGGGCTGCGGAGTGCTGAGCCTGAACGCCTGTGAGCCCTCGGGCGCAGCTGCTGACGGTGAGCGTGCAGGAGAGGTCCTGTGACGGGGGATCATCCCCGCCTTGCTGGAGCGCGGCGGTGATGGGTCTGTGGGGTTGAGCCGGGAGGCTCTGGGCAGCGGCTGTGGACCAGAGAGAAGAGCGTTGGCCCTCGCCCTCCCCCCGCCCCTATACTGGATTGGTGCGGCGCCGGGGAGGGGGTAAAGACATCTCTCGTCGATGCCCCTGCTGAAGCTCTGACCCGGCTTGCGGCTCCTGCCATGGTTGAGGGACACACAGGGAGGACGTGTGGACCCAGTCTAAGGCCAGGGACAGCAAGTGGATGGAGGGGGAATGGAGATGGATTCAGGAACGCCGTGAGTGGTCCCCAGAGACTGGTTGACTGAATATAGAGTTCCTCTCCCCCTTGTGGTGAACCTGGGGCAATTGAACCTGCTGTTGAAGACTGCTCGGAGGGACACCTGAGGTATCGGTAGTCCAGAGGCGGCGGAACTGAGAACGTGGGGAGAGACAGCGGGTGTATGCTGAGTGCGCACCCCGTGGTGCCATAGCGGACTCACCTGGGGGGTTACCTGCGGGGGCGGACGGCAGGGAGTGGAGACGCCACCGCATCTGCGCCTGAGCCTGTCTGCGTGCACCATGGGTAAGGTTAGGGACTCAAAGCAGCAGCGCCAGGGCAAGATGGACCCCCGACTCAGAAGGAGCGAGCGGGCGCTCGTTCGGACACGGAGACCCTCCTCCAGGCAATTCAGGCATCCAGGGCGGCACTGGAGGGCCAAATAGGCGCTGTGGGGTCGGAGGTGACGCTCTTGCGGCAGGACCTCAGGAACTTGGCAGGAAGGGTCACAGAGGCAGAAACGCGACTAGGCGGGACGGAAGACTCAGTCCATGACCTCCGCAAGGATATGGAGGCACTCCAAGCCTCTCACAAGGAGCTACTGTGGAGGGTTGATGACGCGGAAGATAGGGCCCGGCGGAACAATCTGTGCTTCGTAGGTTTTAGAGAAGGAATTGAAGGGGCTAACATGCCGGAGTTTCTCTATACCTGGCTGCGGGACACCTTCCCAGCGGACAAGTTCTCCTCCTGCTTCATCATAGAAAGGGCACACCGGGTGCAGTTGGCTAGACCGCCGGCGGGCGCCCAGCCCAGGCCTGTCATAGCGCACTTTCTTAACTTCTTGGATAGGGACATGATACTCAGAGAGGCTCGGAAGCTGGGGGAGATACGACATGAAAACAATCGTATTATGATATTTCCGGACTACAGTAGGGAGGTGCAAAAACAGAGGTGCACTTTTGACTCAGTGAAAGCTAAATTGAGAGAACATCAGATACAATATATGCTGCTCTTCCCTGCGAAATTGAAGGTACTGTTTCTGGGGAAATCCCATTTCTTCCAGACGCCAGAGGAGGCGTGGCAATGGTTGGAGGAGCGCCCATTTCAGCGATGCCTGGGGACGCAGTCGGGTGAAGGAGCCCCCTCTGGTGCGGCAGGACGCCAAAATCTGGACTCGCAGCATGGGCTCCGCCCCTGACAAATGAGAAAAGGCAGCGCTCTGGAAACTACCCCGTATGTACAGAAGGGTACTGGCAGACGGAGACCTTGGATTCCCAACTATCGGCGAGCTCACGTGCGCTCTGCTCTTCTGGACGGCAACGGTTGGGCGACGAAACAGGAAGGGGCGCGAGAACTGCCAGCAAATATTCCTCCTCTGAAGGAGACGAGAGAGTGGGCCCTTCATTACACCCCCTGGCGGCGGAAATATTGGCTCTGGAACAAGGGACATTGACGGAGGCGGGCCCATCGCAGAATGAGCCCCCGGACTCCAACTCCTGAACAAGGGCCTGCTGGGTGGACCGTGAATATGATTGACTGGACGCACACACACCCCTAGTTTTTTCTTTCTCTCCTTTCTTTACCTACTGTGCTTTTCCCTATTGATCTAGTTTCTTTTCATATCTTTTTCTATTCGTGTCTTCTTGGCACTGTAGTTTCTGTTTTCCGACTTGGTAAACTCTGTTTTGATGGTGTTGGGGAACCCGCAGGACTTTGTGGCTGTGGTGTAAGTTGGACCGGGGAGGGCGACAGACTTCCGACCACCCCGAAAGTCTGATTCCTGTCCGGATGGCTGGGAGGGCCTGAGGGGAGGAGGAGGAGGTGGGGTGGTGGAAGTAGGGGGGATTGGGATAGGTTCTTTGGTTGGGGATGTTTTGCTTTCTATGTTATTTTTTGGTTTTTGTTTGGCACACTGCTCACAGGGCGAAGCGGAAGGGCGCACCCACTACCCATCCCCCGCTGAAGGTATATGTCTTATGCAAGTCAGCATGTCTTCCCTGCTGGACCACACCCCTAGAGACTGGAGTATGATGACGGATCCCTATAAAGTCCTCACATGGAATGTGAATGGCTTGGGGGACAAGGTCAAGAGAGGCTTGGTACAGGCATATCTGAAAAGAGTACACCCTGACATTGTTCTACTCCAGGAAACCGACTTGCAGGGTACTAAATGTGGTTTTCTGGCGGTGGGAGCCTACAAGGTCCTGGCGCATGCGGGGTACATGACAGGCTCCAGAGGGGTAGCTATCCTGATCAGGAAATCCCCCCCCCCCCCTTGTGACAAAGCGGATTTGGACGGACCCCCAGAGGACATATGTAGCAGTCTCAGGGACATGGAGGCACCGGAGGGTCACGGTAGTCTCGATCTACGCTCCTCCAAAACTCCAGGCGAGGACACTTTCTGGGCTGGCGGACGTTTGGCGATGGATGCATCCAAGCACTAGGGGATACTCGTTCTACTCAGGGGAGCATAAGGTGCACTCGAGACATGACTATGTTTTCTTACCGCGGGATGTGTTTGGGGTAGATGTTGAAGCTGAATACCTGGCCCGGGGGGAATCTCAGACCACTCTCCCCTCTTGGTCAAGGTAGGAGGGACAGCTAGGGCTAGCAGAGGAGGATGGAGACTAGCGACTTGGGATCTACAGAACACAGAGCTCATGCGGGGACTCAATGTAGGTTCAGTGCAATTGGGCGTGGTAGTATGGGAGGCATATAAAAGAGTCCTTAGAGATAGGGCCCAAAACCGAATCGCCTGGGAGAAGCAGAAATCGCAGGCGGACCGTACCTCCATGGAAGCCCGAATATTAGAGTTAGAATGACAGTACCTGCCTGACAGAGACCCACAGGTGCTACGGCAACTGACTGATGTACAGCAGCACTATAAAAGCCTGGTGACGGAGGAGGCAAAAGCGCAGGGGCTAGCAACCCTACACAGATTGTACGACATTGGGGGTAAGTCCGGGAAGCTCCTGGCATGGCTGAGCTGTAAGGAACGGGACGCCAGATGGATAGAGGGCGTGGTAGATGACCAGGGACAAATGCAGAGGGGGGACGTGGAGGTGGTGAGGACGTTCACAACATACTTTGGTGACTTCTAAAGGGCCAGGGATCTGGACGGGCGGGCAGAGATTGAGGAATACTTGGCTACCATCTCCACATTGACACTAGCGGACGAGGACAGGGAGACCTTAGAGGAGGACATCTCAATCACCAAAATCAGGAGGCCATCGCCAGATTGAGGCCGGGAAAGAGCCCGGGCCCCAACGGGCTACCGGCGGAATTTTAAAAAAAAGGAGTAGACTTGCTGACACCCCACCTATTAACAATGTTCCAAGATGCAGACCAGGAGGGTATTCTCCCACTGGATCTGCGGATGGCCACGATTATACCCATATATAAGCAAGGCAAGCCTGCGGAAGATTGTGCGTCCTACCGCCCGATCTCTCTCCTGAACGTGGAGGTGAAGCTCCTGGCAACGATTTTGGCTCTCCACCTGTGTCGGGTGATTTCGGGCCTGGTACACCAGGACCAGAATGGGTTCCTACCGGATAGAGTGATGAGGCTAAATTTGAGGCGGACCCACAATTGGCTTATGATGGTAGAGGGACGGAATGTCCCATACATGTTCCTCTCTCTGGACGCTGAAAAAGCATTTGACGCGGTCCATTGGCCCTTCCTAGAGGCGGCGCTGATTAAGTTTGGCATTGGCCCTAACTTTCGTAAGTGGGTGGGGCTCCTGTATGCGGACCCTAGAGCCCAAGTTAAGGTGAACGGGATCCTTTCGGAGGACTTTCCCATCAGGAGGGGGACACACCAGGGATGCCCTCTGTCCCCCCTGCTTTTCGCCCTCACTATTGAAATAGTGGCCTGTGCGGTTCGGCAGGAGGCGGAGGTGAGGGGATTTCGGATATCACCTACGGATACCCAGGAAGAGAAAATTTTGTTCTACGCGGATGATATACTACTTTATATTACCCGGCCAGACACTACAGTCCCCGCTCTGTTTAGGCTCTTGGATCGGTATTGTTCCTTTTCAGGATATACGATAAACTGGCACAAGTCAATTCTGTATAGTCCGCGAAAGGAAGTATCATGGCCCACCCTGCCTAGAGCCCTCCAGGTCACTCAAGCCGGGTTTACATATCTGGGTATTTACCTGACAATTGACAGGGCGGTGTCCTATCAAAAGAATATATTGCGTGTCCTGGCACACTTTGTGGAGGGTGCTCTTAGGTGGAAAACTCTACCCCTCACGATACTAGGCGGGGCCGCATTGTTTAAAATGATCACGCTCCCCGGCTTTCTGTATGCCCTGCAAAATGAATATTTTCCGCTCCCCCGACAGACATTCACAATGATACATGCAGAATTGCGCTCCCTACTGTGGCTGGGAAAACAACCTAGAATAGCTCTTGCCACTCTCCAGAGCAACCAGCATAATGGAGGGATCTCGCTACCGGATCTGGAGGCCTACTATTGGGCCGAGCATCTAGCGCCGATGAATGATTGGCTTTATGCATCGGCCGACCACCCTACATATCGTTTAGAAAGGGACACTATGGCGAGACGTACCAGTTTGTACTACTTATGTGGGGGAGCGGGTGTGAGACGACTTCTTCCGGCCACACAAATAACCATGGGGGTCTGGGACAGGGCGACAAAGATGATGGGGTGGGTGCACAAACCTACGAAACAGACACCAATATGGTCCTGCTCTTGGCCGAGGGAGTTGCACAAACTCAGGGGGTTTAAGGGGTGGGATGATATTGGGATCTCCAATCTGGGGGATTTGCTGGCACGAGGGGCTCCTAAATCTTACCAAACCCTGCAGGCGGAGTTTGGCCTCAGTCGCACACAGTTCCTTAAATATGCACAGCTACGCCATGCATGGAGGGCTGAACCGGCGCTCGCCTCCCCCTGCCAGAGTATGCTCCGTTAGAGGGGCGTTTGCTGCAGGAACGGGTACCCAACAAACTGGTTTCCCTGACGTACAAGACCTTGAATTATAATGCACCGGATGGACTGGGGAAACTTAGGGCGGCCTGGGAACAGGATGTGGGTGAGATGGACACGGTGGACTGGGAAGCAGCCCTAATGCACCACAGGGAGGTGGCAATAAAGTCCCGGCTAAGACTCATTCAATATAAAATACTACATAGGGCTTACTACGATAGAGTCAGGCTGCATCGTATAGGGCGGGCCGGTGACTCTTGCTGTCTTAGATGTAGACACCCACAGGGGGACTTTTATCATATTTTATGGGAGTGCCCTGCTATCCGCACTTACTGGACACGGATACTAGTAGAGCTAGGGGAGGTGCTGGAGACTGAGCTTAGCTTGGAACCCAAGTTTGTCCTCTTGGGAATCATTAATGATGTGGACCTGAGCCGCCCGTAACTGATTTTTACCATGTTGGCCCTGGTGGTGGCAAAGAGAGATGTAGCGAGGGTGAGGGGAGCGCAGTCACCACCACAGGTGGAGGAATGGAGGCGGGGGATGGATCTGTATATGGTGGTGGAAAGGGTCCCCTATAAGGCAAGGGGCTGTCCCAGAAATTCAGACGAGTATGGGGAAAGTGGAGAAGTTACCATGGCCTGGATGGGGGACTGGGCTCTGACTGATGCACTATAGGCCCTGCTGAAGGGGGCCGGGCTCAGGGGTGTAAAGAGGTGGCCTGGAGCCCTGGACTCACAAGGGGTTGAAGACTGTTTACTGAATCATACGAGCAGCTGTACGGGGGGTGGAGGCAGAGTCCTGGGATGCTATGGATCATGGTATTGTTATTATGATGGGGGGTGGGGGGGGGGGAGCGCAGAGGATTGTGTTTCTTCGCTGGTGACGTGCCAAATATGTTTATGTTGGTTAAAAATGCAACTACAAATATATATATATTTTTTAAAAGAGTACACCCTAATATTCCAGGCAGTGTACTACAAAAGTTTCAAGAGGGCAAAGATCCCGATTTTTTCTTTACCAACTTTGAGAGGGTTGCTACGACCGCTACTTGGCCCCCTGAGAGATGGGGTCAATATATAGCTCCGTTACTATCAGGGGAGTTACAAGCGGCTTACCAAGCTGCCAACCCCGCCGGAGTCACTCCCTGCCAGGACAGAGAGAAAGCCATTTTAGAAAGATTGGGATGTGTTCATGAATTCTATCGCACACGGTTTAGAAAGGAGAAATGAGTCACTGGAGTTAATCCGAGAGCATTGTTCTATCGGGTCAGAGACTTGGGAATCCGGTGGCTCCAACCTCATTCTGCTTCAATTATCAGATATTTTTAGAGCAGTATCTGGAGGCATTACCTAGCAACACGAGGGCGTGGTTAAAGCAACATCCCGGGCTCACTTCTCAATCTGCCATTGAATTAGCATGTGCATACCATAGATCTCTTGACTTCAAAGCCCCAACAGGGAGAACACCTATTCTTTTTCCAAAACAGGCAACAGAGAGAGAAGAGATCCTTCTCTGTACCTAGACCAGCCCCTAAACCGTTCCCAAAGACAATTCTACCTATCCAAATGGGACCCCAATGCTTCAAATGTGCAGAGTGGGGACACATAGCCCGTAATTGTCCTTAAAACAATGACGGTTCAGAACCCATGGAGGTGGGTTGGTCCCGAGGCAGAGTACTGGTAACCGGGGTTCGGAGGCAAAGGTACAAGAAAGCTATTAGACTCAATGGTCGCCCTATCGAGGCTCTTTTGGACACAGGTTGTCATCATACAGTAGTGGCCCAGGACTTGGTTCAGCTAAATTCTGTATGCAAAGGAGAGACAGGTTTGGTTTCATGTGTTCATGGAGACGTTAAGTCATATCCCTTGGCAGAAGTATTACTTGAAATCGATGGGTATCCTCAAGTGAGAAAGGTGGGAGTAGTTTCGACCCTTCCAGAGAACATTCTCCTAGGTACTGACTTACCAAACTTTCATGAGTATTTGACCGAGGTGTCTAAACAAGGGGTTGATGTAGAATGGCTACAAGAAGCACCTTTTTCAAATGAGACCATAGCCATCCCCAATGATAGGGAAAAAAATCCAAGAATGAAAAGAGAAGAGATAAAGAGAGATATACGCACGCCTGCCAATCTCTTGCCTCATGTTTAATTTCTTCCCCAGAAGATGGAAATACTCCCGCTAGGAGTTTTCGCATCGCCCAGAAGGATGACAGCACCCTAATGAATGCCTGGAATCAAGTACAGGAGGTCGAGCCAGAGAAGGTAGGACCCTATTTTTTCATTAAGAAAGGTTTATTATACAGAATTAGTGAGGTGTAGGGGGGCAAGACAGAACAGTTACTAATACCCATGGCTTTTAGGGAACAAGCCTTACAGTTAGCTCACAACCAGGCGGGAGGGGGTCACTATGGACAAGAACTGGCTTTGAAGTATCTTTTAGAAAGATTTTATTGGCCTGGAGTATATCAAGAAACTGCCAAATTCTGTGCCACTTGTCCCAAATGTCAGCTGATTAACCCCTCCAAAGACAGAAAGGTGCCATTACAACCTCTACCAATTATTGATGTTCCGTTCTAAAGGGTAGGGATGGACCTTGTAGGCCCATTACTTCCGTCCTCTCTGGGACATCAGTATATACCTCTCACTAGTATGACCACCCTAACAGTAGCTCAAGCCATGGTATCTTTTTTCTCTAGAGTGGGTTTTCCTTTAGAACTTGTCACTGACCAGGGGACTCCTTTTATGGCTAAGCTTATGAAAGAGATATGCCAGCTCTTGGGAGTAAACCAAATTTGAACAGCCGTCTATCATCCCCAGACAGACGGTCTGGTCGAAAGATACAATAAAGCCATTAAAATTATTCTGAGAAAACTGAGAGGAGAGACAGGAAAGGACTGGGATAGGAAGCTACTCTTAGTTATGTTCGCCATTAGAACTCATGAGCAAAAGTCTACGGGATTCTGACCTTTTGAACTCCTGTTCGGAAGAAAACCCCGTACTTTATTGGAGATGGCCGCTGAACAATGGACAGAAGAGGAAGACGAAGGGAAACCTCTCCTAGGATACATGCAAACGCTAAAAGAGACACTAGCTACTCTATGGGACACTGTCCACCAGAATATGGACAAAGCCCAAACTATACAGAAAGAGCAATATGACCGTAACAGTCGTATGAGAGAGTTGACTGTTGGAGATAAGGTTTTAATACTGTTACCTTTCCTCTGACAAGAAACTGTTGGCCACATGGCAAGGACCATACACAGGGACTCAAAAGGTGACACCTGTCTCATACCGGGTCGCAGTTCCTCATACCAATAAAATTGGACAGACTTATCACATAAATCTTCTTAAGAAATGGGAAGAGTCCAGTGAGGCGCCCTAGAGCCAGAGTATAGTTCAGGCAGTGAATCATGTGACTCTTCACAAAACATTGGATGTACCCAAGAGTCTTGGGGAAGATGAAAAGGGTGAACAACCGCTGATGGGACCCAAACTATCGGGGATCCAACAACAACAGTTAGAGGATTTGTTAGGACAGTATCCAGGGCTCAGTTCAGGAAATCCCAGAAGGACCTCTTTGGTGGCCCTCAATATTGTTACTCCACTCGGGAAGGTAGTTAATGTGAAACCTTATAGAATACCTGAGGCTAGAAGAGAGGCAGTAGAACAAGAAATAGAGAAATGCTACAAGCAGGTATAATAGAGCCCTCTAAGAGTAACTGGCGATCGCCTAATGTGTTAGTGCCCAAACCCGATGGGAGTCGACGCTTCTGCATAGACTTCCGACAAGTGAACGCACACTCCAAATTTGATAATTATCCTATGCCCCGAGTGGGCGAATTGATAGAGAGATTAGGAGAGGCCAGAGTCATGTCCACAATTGACTTAACCAAACGTTATTGGCAAATTCCTTTGACACCCTCTGCACAAGAAAAGACAGACTTTTCAACACCCTCGGGGTGATATCAATTTAAAGTCATGCCCTTTGGGCTTCATGGAGCTCCGGCCACTTTTCAAAGACTTATGGACATCCTCTTAAGGACACATCACAAATATGAAGTTGCCTATTTGGATGACATTGTAGTGTATAGTCCGGACTAGTAAACCCATTTAAAACACCTAAGAAATATATTTGAAACCTTGACACAGGCTGGGTTAACTATGAATCCAAAGAAAACCACCCTAGGCACACATACAATCAACTATTTAAGCTATACTATCAGTGAGGGAACTCTAAAGCCTCAAATTAACAAGCTGGAAGCGATTCAAAGTATTCCCAGGCCAACCACTAGAAAAGAGGTACGAGCCTTCTTAGGATTGGTGGGTTACTACCAGAGATTTATTCCACAGTTATCAGAAGTGGCCAGCCCCCTTACTGATTTACTAAGGCAAAAACCCTCTAGAGCTAGGATAGAGTGGGGTCTTCCACAAGAAGAGAGTTTCAAGAGTCTAAATACTTTACTGTGTAGTGTCAAAAAGTCATTTATACTACAGACAGATGCTTCTGATAGAGGACTTGGAGCAGTACTCTCACAGCCAGATTCTCAGGGAATGCTTAGACCAGTATTTTTCTTGAGCCGGAAGCTCTTCCGAAGAGAGACCAGGTACGCGACAATGGAGAAAGAATGCCTCGCCATAAAGTGGGCTATGGAGTCACTTCAGTATTACTTGTTAGGACACACTTTCTTCTTAGTCACGGATCATGCTCCACTAACTTGGTTAGCTACCAACAAGGACACCAATGCTAAAATGTTATGCTGGTTCTTAGCCTTACAGCCCTTTTCCTTTCAGACTCTACACATGCCAGGAAAGTTACAAGGCAATGTAGACTGCCTGTCCAGATTCCCTACATCAGAATGGCCCGATCGTCCATCCCAAGAAGAGAGGCAATGTGATATGGGCCGGAACGAAGTAGAAAACGGAGGGAACGGGAATTCCAAGATGGTGCCCGGCTGGTCGCCATCCAAAAAGGGAGTCAGCGGTTCAGCAGTCAGGAAGGAAGAGGGCCTGACGCGCGGAAAGAGAACGGCGGTTGGGACAGCTGTGGGGTGTTAAGTGATTACGGGGAGAGCAGAGAGGCAAACGCGTGCAGGAAGGTGTGTGGAAGAGTGGGAGAGAGGACAAGCATAGACCGACAAGACCTGGAGGAGCCCTACGGAGGAGAGAACTGCAGCGGAGAAAACCCGAGGAGGGAGGAGTCCCCAACACACACCACGCTTGTATCCGGTAGTCCCCCGAGGAAACAGGACACCGAGATACCCAATGCTACGGTCCAGGGGGACCGTAGCTCCAGGCAAGTGACTTGGAAGGAAGGGTGGAGGTGGTGGAGGAGGAGGTTGGTGGGAAAGGACTTCTTGGGACTGTGGCACAAGTAGGAGCACTATTAAGAGTCTGAGTGAAGTCCTGTACACAGACCCCTTCACTTTTCCCAGCCCTACCTACTGTTGTAAATACCAACCCTCACTAAGTGGTGACCTGAGCATGTTGGTGATGGGGAGCACGATATAGAGCTATATACACATAGAGTGGATAGTGACAGTAGTGTCCACTTTTCTGTTTCCTTTTGGGGAGCGCCGGCCCTGAGTGAAGCACTAAAGTGAAAGCCTGAAGAAGAAGGTCTTACACGCAAAGACAGTACTCCCAGACGGTGCTGCTTCTCCATTAGGTTGTGGTGCTTTTAAGTTGTTGGACTGTGAATAGTGAATAAAACTGAGACATTGGTTTATACCCACATATCTCGTGTCTGATACTAAGGCCTGACTGTAGGTTTAGGGGAACCCTTAAGCGAGAGGAGGGGAAAACCATCACACATACCCTGTTCCGCGAGGACACTCCACAGCTTAGCACGTGGAACTAAGTCAAATTCCGACTTGAGATCTACGAATGCGGAGTATATTCTACCACCTTTAAGGATCACCACACTCACTTGGGAGTCACTTAGGGGTCTTGGGATCAAAATGTACAGTTCCAGTCCTTCTCACCCCAGGCAAGAGGCAGCAGGTCGGCACAGCAGATTAGCAGTCCAGCCAGGCAGTAGTCGAGCAGGGCAGCAATCCAGCAGAGTGGCAGTCCTTTTAGCAACACAGCAGTCTTTCTTCCTGGCAGAGTATCCACAGGTCCAGAAGTGTACTAAAGAGTTGGTGTCTGTGGTCCAATATGTTTACTCAGTTCTGCCTTTGAAGTGGGAACAGCGTCCAGAGGGTTCGATTTGAAGTCCACAGACACCCTGCGTTCCCTACCCTGGCTCCAGACTAACTACAGGGGGTACGCAATCATTTGTGTGGAGGTAGGATACAGCTAATTCTAGTGTATGTAGAGCTGTGCCAAACTCCGCCCTCCCATTCTGAAAGTGATGACCCATCCAGGCACACCTAAGCTCTTTATTGTGTGTGGCAGTCTAGGAGGAATACACAAAGCCCAACTGTCAGCTACACCCAGTCAAGTGACTCAGTGACTGGCTACATGCACTAAACGGCTAAGGCAGGAAAATGGCAACGTTCTAAAGTTACGCATTGTTTGAAGCATTACTATGCTCTAGCTACCAGGGCGGTACAAAAGGGGGTGGTGATGGACGGAGCATCTGAACTAATCAAACAGTCACACCCAGTCAACAGATCTGGGTTTAATCCATCACCGTTCTTTAGCCCACTCTGCCACCCCAGTTCAGACATGGCCATATGCAAATCAGTCTGACCCTGTGCCTCATGGGAACAGTCCAGCCCGAACTGCCAAGCCATGCATTCCCTGGACCGAAAACAAGCTTCCGAGGACCGGTTTCTGGCATTTCAGCTGTCTTCAGCCCAGCTTGCTTGAATCCAGTGGCAAAGTAAGCAAGGGACTCACGTCTGAGCATACCCGGCCACACTTATGGCAAACAAAGTGGTACAAAAGGGGGTGGTGATGGACGGAGCATCTGAACCAATCAAACACTCACACCCAGTCAACAGATCTTGGTTTAATCCATCACCGTTCTTTAGCCCACACTGCCACCCCAGTTCAGACATGGCCATATGCAAATAAGTCTGACCCTGTGCCTCATGGGAACAGTCCAGCCCGAACTGCCAAGCCATGCCTTCCCTGGACCGGAAACAAGCTTCCCAGGACTGGTTTCTGGCATTTCAGCGGTCTTCAGCCCAGCTTGCTTGAATCCAGTGGCAAAGTGAGCAAGGGCAGCACAAGTCAGTCACATGACACGGAAGGTCAGGTGATATGACGTCAGACGCGGGAAGTTAAATTCAAGGAAAGATCGGACGGCAGTAATCAGCTTTTCGCGATGTGGAATGGCGGTCATCTCGTTTTCTCTTCACTTGCCCCAAGTATTTTGATAAGGATCGAGTATGACATTCAAACCTTAAAGGTAGGAAGATTGCAACATGAAGTGTGTCATATTGATGTTTACAGGGTGTAAGCAAGATGGTAGACAGGTAGACCGTTGTTTATCATTTTTTAGAATAGAGCAAGCACATTTGTCTCAGGAGGGTATGTTTTTGTGACTAAACGCGAGGTGGAGTCTACGTTTCACCAGAGCAGCACACTCATTGTATTTTTCGTTGGTTTCAGATACACTATTTGTAAATCAATTAACTCCTTTTGAATGCGGGAAGTTGTCGCATTAGTGGCAGGTAATGTTGGAAGAATACTTTTTCAACATTTACAATCTATTTTGGCAGCACTTATGCACAACACTAATTTAGCCACAACGGTATCACAGTTCACCCTGTTTGAATAACACGCATTGGCATGCAACGGATATCGGATCACGGTAATAATATTAGGAACTCATGGAGCACAAGTCGTCTTTTTAGGTTCAGCACATAATATATTCACATTAAGCATGTCAAACTGTATTACTTACTCACTTTTTTGGCACAGGGAGGGCTAACACAGATACAAAATCTTGTATTGTGTTACCTTTCATTATTTATAACATATTCTTTCGCTTCTTTGATGTTCCGGCAGGAGGCCACGGATTTACGTTTGTCATTTAACTGAAGACTACATCTTCCCCTGAAGAAGAGTGTAACAACCCGAAATGCATTGGACCAGAATTTATGTTTTGAGCGCATTATTCAGTATTTTTTTATATGCAATGTTCATCATAATAATTTTTCGAATCTGTATGTGATTTGATTAATTGGCTGTTTACCACATTTGTATCACTTAAATATTCAAATGAATATCATTGTTCTAAACCATTTGAGTAAATTTTGTTTAATGAATGAAGTCAATGATTTGAAGGTGCATAATCTTCCATTGAAACCTTAGGGACAAATAGCAGTGCGCTGTGCGCAGGGACGATGTTCCTACGTTTCCTCATATTGTATTAGCACTCATTGGACCACAGGCAGGGCCTCGATTCACAGCAGCACGAACTGATAAAATAGGCTATTGTACTATTAATGTTAAAAATTACAAAGACTTAGGAGTGCAAGTTGAAATCCCTTTTTTTCCTAACTTTCTAAAAGTAGCATTTATAAAATTGTAATTTAAAACCAACTTTACCACAAGAGACAATTTTTCTTTTTTTATTTCAAAGACATCAAACATGAACTGATTACCTGTTCCTATTTGGAAATGACATCTTATTAATGTAATAGGGTAACTTCAATGTTATCCTATGGGAGAGGTAGGCCTTGCAGTAGTGTAGAACTAATTTAAGAGATTTTCACTGCTAGTATAAGTAAAACTTAAAAGTACATGTCCAACACCATTTAGGTCTCGCCTAAGTAGCGCATGGGCATTCTCTCGAAGACATGATGTATCTAATTTATGGGGTTCAAGAACAGCCCATCTTTTTCAATGGTTACTCTTACTGTCCATTGTAAATTCCAGCTTTTGAGTGGTGAATACACTTAGTAGTCCCTCCTTTTGGACTTTTTTATCCTCCCATGAGGACTGCCCCTGTTACATGTGCTCTTACTTTTCATGTTATTTATACTTTGAGAGCACTCTTTTTTTTGTAGGTCTGCCTCTGCTCGTTAAGAGTTGGTTTATTTACTTTGTGTGTAAAACTTCGTTCCTCTTCATTTGCCGTGCTGCCACTTAATCTCCCTGTGCCTCCCCCACGCCTCACACAACACTGCTTGCTGGCACCAACCACCCCTCCTAAGTCGTTGCTCTTTTTTAATTTTGTTTAATTTAAATTATGCTTCATTTGCAGTGCTGTCACTTATCTCCATCTACCGTTTCCCCCACTCCCCTACAACACTGCTTGCCCGCCCCAACACCCCTCCAAGATCGCTGCTTGTTTTTTTTCTTTTGCTTAATTTAAATTACATTAGCAGATTTATATAGCACGGCTATCCAGACGCATGGGGGAAATTACGTGATTTTCCCAGAATCACAGGCTGTTGAGCTGATGCAGAGACTTGAACACGGATCCCCAGCTCCTGAGTCGGCAGCTCGGGCCGCTAAACTACATCCTGTCCCTCTGGGGACCCATGTTCGAGTCTCCCTTTGTTGACATAGCAGTGCCAGCAAAAACATGGCAGCAGGTGCAAAGAAAACACGCAAATATATTCTTTGATGTTCCTTGCACTCGCTACCACATCTTTGCGGGCACTCCTATATTGGTAAATAAAAAAATGCGTATGTGTTTCGGCATCTGCCTTTGCTTTCCTCCCCAGACCCTCACCTCTCCCAAAACACTGCTTGCCTGCCCCCACCTCCCCTCTGAGATCGCTGTTGTTGTTTTACAGGGAAAAAAGTAGTCAGATTTACGGTACTGCTTTTTCGGAATTTTCATCGCACAGTTATTTTTCCAAAAACTGCATACCTGTCAATCATCAGATGGCATAAGAGTATTTTTAATTTGTCTTGTTATAGTTTCTTACTGCTAGTACTCTTTTACAATATTTATATAGAGCTAGTAACCGGAAGCTTCTAACCACTAGTGATATGTGGTTTCTGGGCACGTCACATTCTCCGCTGCACACTAAACATTCCGACATTCTAGTCCCTGTGTCTGCCGTTCCTTGTCAGGACTAAGATCATAGATATGTCAGCTGACAAGACCCTGGTCATCATCTCCCTTTGCGACGTCTATGCTTTTTAATATCACCCCATAGTCATTATTCAGTGTTGTGCCTCTTCGCATCTGTGCCTCCTGACCAGTGGATGCCTCTTCCACCTCACACGCGGGGCTGCTCTTCTGAAGTTTAAATCTGAGCGTGGATTTCTCTCCTTTCTGTTTTTCACCGGCAAGAGCAGCACTATAGGTCACGATGTACAATTCTTTTACGTCCATGTTTATGTTTTCTTATGAGTAAATCTTCAATGCCTCACTACCCTCCTTATAGAATAAAAATATGAAACATCTGCCTTTCTTTATAATGTTAGACTGAATGTGTTCTCACTGGGGTGACTTCCTCCATCCAGGTCACTACAGACCTTTCCATTCCTGGCCTATTGCATTCTGGGTGTTGAAGCCTTCTTATGCTTGCACTGAGATTTCTAGGCAAACATACCTGAAAACAGTGATTTGTAGGGGAAACGTTCAGGACTGTTAACAGTGCCCGCAATGGCCTGGAGTGAAGTGTGCACCCTAGTAACCACCCCTGCGTCTTATGTATATAATTGAAAACATTTTCTGTACATCGTTTTAACTCATGAATTGAAACATTGTTGTCCAAAATGGGTCCACCTGCAGCAAAACCCATCTAAATGTGTAGGACATCCATGAACCATTTGATTCACCCCATCGGGACCCCTTGTATGCACATTTGTGAGGTGCAGATATCTCAAATGTCTGGCATTGCTGGACCAACAACAGCTGACCCCAACAATAAGCACTTGTTTGGCATTATCATATCAACCTACCACAGTGTTTTCAGGTATGCATGTCACAATCTTAACTGGGTGAAGCTACGAGCAGTAACTATGCTCTTACTTTATAGTGATAGGTCGAAGCAGCGGAAGACAATATTACTGCCATGCAATGATATGGTTGATATAATTACCTGCCCTTACTGACTTATTGCCATGCACTATATTGCTTACAATATAGTGACCCCATCCCTTGTTTTTATAAAGATCCAAGGCATGGCAAATAATTATGACACAAGTGCTAAAAAATGGCCAAAGAAAACATATTTATTCTTCCACTTTTATTGGGGTAAAACACACCTCCAAAACTGTCAAACTACCCGTTCTCGGTTGGGGCAGTTTGCTTTTGTGATTATGCAATTGTCACCACACCCCTACCTGAGAGCAGACAGATTTTATAGGATTAAGAACTGTGTCAGGATTTGCTTACACTTACCACAGAGCAGGCCACATTTTAATATTAATAAATTTGCCTGAGTGTGTTTACACAGATCACTGCCCCCTTACCAGTGAGTGAACCAAATATTCGAAGTGCTGATTTTCTAACACTGTGAAGTACTAGCCCCCAGTAACCAGCCAAAACCTGGACCCTCTGGCCAGAAGGGCTGAGGGCACCCTGGGGGCTGTAGGTGGTGTTAAGTGAGACGTCTAAACCGGGCCAGCCCAAACAACCTGCCCCCAGACCAGTGAAGTGGCCCAACCACTGCTGTCCTCAGAACAGTGAAGCGGCCCAACCACAGCTGCGGAATACTGTAAACTGTATTCTCTCTTGTCCGTTCTGATATGCAGTGATTATACGCTTGAATGACCCTACACACGGCAATACTCCACTGACCCTTGGCACCAAAGTTCGACCAATCCATAAACAGACTTGTACAACAATACACGTCAAATACTTGAACAAACCAAACTCACACCTCTTAGCCTCCTAAAATGGCGCTGGGTGAGTGGGGGGAAAACGTGAAGTACCAGCCACTATCTGGTGCTGGCCTGCTTCAACCCGAAGCGTGAAGAGGGCAAATTTGCTTTCATAGGGTTTTTAACCCATTCTTATAGCCCTCTCCTCCACGTTGTTGAGCACCAGGATGAAGACGCTGCACAGGAATGAATGACAGGTAGGATATAGAGGTCTGTAGCAAACATTTAAATTAGGGAATCAACAGCATTCTTCTAAAAGTTGTTAGTAGTATCAGCTGTGACTAGGTTTTCTTCCTCTCTGCATCCCTTATTAGGTCTGGAGTTAGCCAGGACCTTTTGATTTTACTAAAATCATTTCTTTAATATACTTACAAAGGTTTCAGTTAGCCCTCGTCATCAAATGATATGTTATGTACTAATAACAACAGTCAATCTGCCCTTTTCAGCAAACTTTGCGTGTAATATAGGGGATTTCAGCCAGGATAATGTGCTGCATGGCTAAACACTTATAAGGTCCAAAAGGTAAGACCTATTGGCTATACCAATGCTTGTTTAAGACATTGCACCCAGCCCTCTGGGATTTCCTGGGCCTATCCTAGCAGTGACATATGTTTAAAATGGAAGGTTTGTGCCTGGCAAACAGTTTATTTTGCCAGGTAGAAATGTCAGTTTCAAAACTGCAAACACAGCTGCAGTGGCAGGCCTGGGACATGTTTAAAGGGCTACTATAGGTGGAGGCACAAAAAGTGCTGCAGGCCCACAAGTAGCATTTCATTTACAGGCCCTCGGTACAGGTAGTACTGCTTTACTGGGAACTTCTAAGTAAATCAAAGATGCCATTTGGGGATAAACCAATGTTACTGTTTGGAGGAGTGAGTACATGCACTTTAGCACTGGTTAGCAGCGGTAAAGTGCACAGAGTCCTAAGGCCAGCAAAAGTGAGTCAGGAAAAATGTAGGAGAAAGGCTAAAAGTTTGGGGGAAGACCACCCTAAGGCTGACTGGTCTAACAGACAGCCAGGTCTGGCACTGTAAAATAGCTTTTGGATGCTAGTCACTGTGAGGACATGTTTATATTTCTGCATGTCCTATTTTTATAGAACATGTACCCTGCTTTGCGACGTACTAATATTTCAAAGGCAGGTTATGACCTGTCAAAAGAGTTTATTTTGACAGACAGAATTGCATCATTTAAACTGCCTCAGTCAGGCTACAATGGTGGGCCTGGCACCATGTTTTACTCTGTCACTATAGTGGATGGCACAATAGGTGCTGCAGTCCATTGGTAACTTTTAACTTACAGGCCCTGTACCATATACTAGGGATTTATAGATAAGCTAAATATACCAATTAGCAATGTACTGAGTCAACCATATTTAAAAGGGGAGCACAGGCACTTTACTTCTGGTTAGCAGGGGTAAAGTGCAGAATTCTAAAGCCTGCAAAAAATATGCAGTTCAGCAAAAGATAAAAAATCAGGTGCGATCACGCAGAAAAGGTAGGTTCCACCAAGTCAGAAACTGTGCATGGTGCAAGAAGGCCTGGAGGGTGCACTGGCCATGGTGAATGGCGGCTTCCATTTGTAGAAGGAGTGGCCCATCTCGGGAGGCATGGTGTTTTGGTTCATCAGGCACCTTCACCCGGTTGGACCCTCCTTCCACCTTCCCCACTGCTCCTGAACCAGGATGGAGGTTGTGAGGGGAATCCGGACGGTGTATGTTCTTGGCCAATCACAGGGGTGCCATGGGATTTAATGCTAGCCAGGAATATGCCACTGACGATCGGTTTGAAGAGAACCATGTCACCTCCTTGGGCTCTGTGCCTTTGCACCTGCTGCACTGTGGGATTTTGGGAGAAGTTGGGCCCTCCTACTTCCTCTTTCCTCCTGCACAGATAAATATTGGATATTTTTTAAAGCTGGTGTGGTGTCATTTTGCATTGTTTTTAGTGTATTACAAATGGTTATGTAAATGCTTTACACACTGCCTCTAAAATAAGTATGACTGCTCAAGCCAAGCTACAAAGGGGGTGAGCAGGGTTTTTTTGACGTGTGATCCCTTATCCTGACTAGAGTGGTGGATTCTGCCTGGCTTAGGTACATACCCTAGCCAACCAGAAAACCCATTTCTAACAATTGGGCTTCAGAAGCTTGCCATGGCTCAGAGGCCACGCCCCCACCATGTGAATAGAAAAAGGGCTTGGAGCAGACACAAGTGAACTTTTACAAGGGATTGGGGGTAGACTAACTCATTGTGACTGGAGAACCAAGGCGAGACCAATAAAAGAGAAGCTGACTTGAAGGAAGAGCTACTGAAAGCACAAAAAAAAGAAGTCCGGAGCAACGATAGGGGATAAAAGTGGCACAAATATGGGTACCACTCAGTCTTATTTATCAGATTCAGTCCTGACCACGGGGGAAGGAAAGTGTTATCCTCACAAGAGGGATACTGCAGCCAGCGGTTACCCCCGAAATGGATAGTAGTGCCAGCAGCAGATGAATTAGGTGAGTTTACAGACACAATGCTTAGGGTATTCAGGGACTGGAAGGTGTACCCTATAACTATAAGCATACTCACAGAGGCCATGAAAGGTAACAGGAGATGTTGTCAGGTGGGAGAGAAGGTGAGACACCCCCTGAAGTGTGAGGTCTGTCAATGGGAACTGAAAAATGCATAACATACACAGCTGCTAAGTTTTCAGATTGCCTATGTGTGACATTTCAATGTTTTCACTGTACTTAGGAGTGAAATTCTACAACCATGTGTCACACATAGCGTGATTCTTATCTTGTACTGTAATAAAAGTAAAGACGTGTATAATCAAGGTGCTTTCTCATTCGCAGGATTGGATTTAATATCACTATAAACAAACAAGTTACTATTTTCTTCTATGAGGACCAGGATTAAATCCTGCTTCTCACTGGTTACACAGAGACATCTGCAGAGATTAAATTTGCTATTTGGGGTTACACAATACAAAAGAGAGCATTTCCCAATTATTTATTAAAATTGCATTATTCTTTCATTTAAAGTGTGTGCCTTATTTTATATGTATTTACCTAAAGATGAAAAATAGAAACAGAGTCAAAATGATTGTATACTTTTTAACGATGTCTTTCCTGCACCCGCCCTCACACTTTTATACTACCTCTGACTGCACTACGTTTAGAGCTCTGCTGCCAAACTCACCTGACTACTAAGGCAGGCTTAGCCAGTAGACAGCCTCTTGGAACAGGGGCCATGCTGGGTGATGCTGGGATGCAGACTATATGTGTGCTGCTCTTCTTGTTTGGTCTTACTCGAGTGCAGTACCAGACTGTTTTCTTGTGCTGCTAGCATGCTCTTGTGAAATCAGTCACGCTGCCATTGGCGACACTTGGATGACCTTGTTGTAGCTGCTGGGGCTGATTAGCGCGTTTAAAGTGTGCACTCTGCCATCTGCATTAGACTAGACCACGGGGGCCCACACACATGAATGGAGGCAGAAAGGAACATAGTCCTAAAACTTGTTCACTTTGAAGTGGGACGAATGACCAGGGGCCTGACTGCAGAGAAGAAAAACTTTGTCTGGCAACTTTTGGAGAAAACATGCTGAGCCGCTGCCCACCAGCATGACCACCTACACCAGTGCCACACAGAGCATGTGTCAAATGGCGCCATCACAGCAGAGGCAGAGTTGAAAAACACAAACTGCCTGCTCTAATCCTTAGGTACTGCATTGTAGAGAGCCACCCGGCCTCTTACTTACATTGTATCTACACACACACACGCACGCCTGCACCCTCGGGACGGGCACGCCCCGAGGTATATATTAAAAGCGCGGAAGACCGCTCGGGGTCTTTCCGGCGTACCAGTTCACTAGCTGTGTGTGTCTAATTACTGTAGCTCCATACTGTGCGCGAGGCCCTGACCTCGCCCACCACATTGGCGACGAGGCCGGTTCCGCTCCTACGCGTGCCTGGCCGCCCTGCTGGGGCTGTCCGCCTCTCACCTGTCGCCTGCTGCCGGCCGCCCCTGCTCTGCTGTTTTCCCGGGCCGCGGAGCTCGTCCGCCGGCCTGCTGTGCCTGCTCGAAGTCGGCTCCCCGCCCACGCGCCTCCCTGGGTGGAGCGCGTTCAGCTGGCGGGAGCCGCCTGGTGAGTGCCTCGCCCCGCGGCTTTTGCCCGCCCCCCGCGCTGCGAGAGCTGCCATCTGGGGTTTTCCCCTGCTCCACATCCAGCGCGAGTGCGCTGCCCTAGCGTGCTGCCCCGGTGGGGGAGGGCTGAACAGGGGAGACGCTGCACGTCAGCCCCGAGGCCCGACCACGTGGTGCCTCCAACGCGTGTCTGGCCCTCCGCCTCAGCCTGCAGCGTCCTGCACGTCTGTGCTCTCCGGGAGCAGGTGGGGAAATGTCGATGCCTGCAGCATAAGGACAGGACAAGATAGATACCTTCTGTCACGGGGGTCAGCTCCAGCTGCTGAACACAGGGAGCGACTGTTCAATAAAGCATTGGCAAGTGCAACTGATCCACCCTTGTGGGACTTTCAATACAGGGTGGCTGTCCTGCCAACACCCACACCGCGTCCAGGGGGGGCGAGCCTCTTGGGATACCGTCTGCCCAACCTCCACGCCACACCGCGTCGTGCAGCTCTGGGGCAAACAAGCACTGGCAAACTCCACCTCTACGTCACGAAGGGGTCCCGTGTCAGGGAGCTAGTCGGTCACGTGCTCGGCTCCTTGCCTCCATCCCTCGCGGCGCGGCCCGCGCAGGCGGGGTGTGATCCGAAGGAAGGGTCACCATCATGGACGGTGCTGCCGCAGGGGGTGCGCCCACGTGGACGGCCGCTCATGCCGCTACGCCACGCCCGCCTCCACGGCGCGGAGCAGCCACGCACATAGTCAGCCATGCCCACACTGGAGTGGCCCCGCTTCCGCCATTCAGCGAGACGGCAGACCCGGCGACTGCGGCGCCGCGATGGAAGGCGTGGCTGGGCCGTTTGAACCTCTATTTTAAAGGCACCAGGGAAACGGATGACTCCGTGAAAAGATCACTTCTGATACTGTATGGTGGCCCCGAAATCTACGACCTGTTCAAGTCTCTCCCGAACACCGGTGAAGACGACGACTATGACGCGGCGGTGGCCGCCCTGAATACCCACTTTGACCCCCAGGTCAACACCGACTACGAGAAGTTCAAGTTCAAGCGGGCGTGGCAAACTGAGGCCGAATCAGTGGACATGTACTACGCGAGGCTGCGCCGGCTGGCCAGCAGCTGCCCGTTTGCAGAACCGCGTGAGGAAATCAGAGACCAGATCATCGTCGGGTGCAAATCAAAACTTCTACGAAAGCTCATCCTCAGGCAACCGGGCATCACGTTAGATGCCATTCTCGTCCTCGCCCGTTCACATGAACTGTCGGATTCCAGGGCGGATGAAATGGAGCTGGCGCTCCGGTCCCCCATAGCCCCGCAAGCCGTGCCCAAGATGGCGCCCATCAAGGAAGAAAACGTCGACGCGATACAGAGGAGGCCGACGGGAGGTAGAGCTCGACAGTGGCAGACCCGGGACACGCAGTGTGCCTACTGTGGGGGAGACCATACAGCGTCCGCTGTGTGCAACGCGAAGGGAAAGACGTGCTCGAAGTGCGGCAGACTCAATCACTTTGTCGCGGTGTGCCAAGGAGGGTGATACAGACCCAATGCTCAAAGGGCGCGAGGCGGATATGGATCTCGGTCGGTGACATCCAGGGTGAGACAACTGTCGCTGGAACCAGAACACCCGCCGCCTGACACGAAAGCCCAAGAACGGAAACCGTACTACGAGGACGAGGAAGACGACGAAGTGTATGTAGTATCTTACGTCAGCAGGATATCCACCCGGAAGAGACCACCACCCATGTGCACGATCTCGGTGGAAGGATCGGAAATCAGAGCGCTGATTGACACCGGAGCCTCCGTGAATGTCATGGACTCTGCCCAGTATGATCAGATGTCGCCAAAACCCGCACTGGCCCCGACGAACGCTCGGATATATACATATGGAGGCTACATATGGAGGCACCGAGCCCATGCCGCTACGCGGCGTCATCAACGCCACCATTCGCAATGGAGAGTACACGACGGAAGCCCGGTTCCACGTAACCGAGGGGAAGAAAGGAACACTACTCAGCTGCAACACAGCGGAAGACCTCGGGCTGGTCTTCTTCGCCAACCAAGTCCACCAATCGCACGCTGATACCATACTGGGAGACTTTCCTGCGCTTTTCAGTGGCCTCGGAAAGCTCAAAGACAAGAAGATCAAACTACACATAGACACTTCCATCCGTCCCGTCGCCTTGCGTCACAGAAGAGTGCCTTTCAACCTCCACGCTCAGGTCGAAGAGGAGCTGAAGAAGCTCGAAGACCTCGATGTCATTGAGAAGGTGTCGGGACCAACTCCGTGGGTGTCTCCACTGGTGGTCGCCCCGAAGCCCAAACAGCCTGGGGCCATCAGGCTGTGCGTCGACATGAGGCTGCCAAACACTGCTGTGAAAAGGGAGCGCCACATCACGCCCACCATGGATGACATCGTCGCCGACCTCAATGGGGCAAAGTGGTTCTCCAAACTTGATCTCAACGCGGGTTACCACCAGCTAGAACTTGATCAGAGCAGCCGATACATCACGACATTCTCCACCCATGTCGGGCTCCGGAGATACAAGAGGTTAAGCTTTGGAGTGTCATCGGCGGCCGAAGTGTTTCAAGACGCCATAAGGGAAGTTCTGTCCGGGCTGTGTGGGGTCATCAACTTGAGCGATGACATTCTGATATATTCGAACACGCTGGTGGAGCACCACGCACATCTGAGGGCCACCCTCCAAAGGCTACAGGAACATGGACTGACCCTCCACAAGGAGAAGTGCTCGTTCTACCAACAAGCGGTGGATTTCTTCGGTTACCGATTCACGCGCGAAGGACTCCGTGTTGACCCAAAGAAGGCGGAAGCTATCCAGAATGCCAGCACGCCTAGAAACCCCACCGAGGTGAGAAGCTTCCTCGGGATGGCCACGTACTGTGGCCGATTCATACCCAACTTAGCCGACCTGGCCGAGCCCCTCCGCGCTCTCACGAGACAGGACCATGAATGGGAATGGACAGGCGCAGCAAACCAGGCCTTTCAGGAAATCAAAGCGAGCCTTCTGGATAAGGCCACGATGGCCTACTTCCAGTCACGCAGGAAGACCGAATTGGTCGTGGATGCCAGCCCCGTAGGCCTCGGCGCGGTTCTACTGCAGGAATATGGCCAGAATGACTGGAAACCTGTCGCATATGCGAGCAAGGCTCTCACGGACACTGAAACGAGATATGCTCAAATCGAGCGAGAGGCGCTAGCCATCAAGTGGGCCTGCCAACATTTTCACTTGTACCTCTGCGGTCAACCCTTCACCATCGTGACCGACCACAAGCCACTCCTGCCCCTATTCACCGGGTCCTCCAGGCTTGCACCACCGCGGATTGAACGATGGGCCGTCCAGCTACAAGGCTACAACTTCACCCTCATCTTCCGGCCCGGCGCCCATAATCCCGCGGACTATCTGTCCAGGCATCCGGACGTCACCAGAAAAGCAGTCTCCCTGGCTGATAGTCCACTGGTGGAGGAATTCGTACACATGGTGTCGGTGGCTGCATGCCCGGAGACCCTCACCTTGCCAGAGATTGGAAGAGCCACCGCTGAAGATGAGACTCTGATCCGTGTCAAGAATGCCCTGGACACTGGAAGCTGGACCCGGTTTCTGGAAGGGGCTCAGGGACTCCGTCCGGAGGTTAGCCACGCCAGACAACAACTGTGGCAGATCCGCCATGAATTGAGCGTCGGCGATGAAGGCATCATACTGAGAGGGCATCTCATCGTGGTGCCTGCAAGCCTCCAACAACAGACCCTCGTGATCGCTCACACGGGTCACCAGGGAACAGCCAAGACGAAGGCCAGGCTTCGCAACAAAGTATGGTTCCCGGCCATGGATCGCATGGTCGATGAGATGGTGCGCTCTTGCCATGCCTGCGCCATCACGGGGTCAGATCCGGCCCCAGCCCCAGTCATCACTGAAGAAGCGGCGACAACACCCTGGACCCAGCTGAGCATCGACTTCGGGAGCTTCCCAGATGGTCGTCACACGCTGGTCGTCGTAGACTCCTTCTCAAAGTTCCCCGTCGTGGAACTACTCTCCTCCACAGCCTTTGGACCAGTCAAGAAAGCGTTAGACCACATCTTTGCCACTATGGGGCTCCCGGAGGAGGTGAAGTCGGACAATGGACCCCCTTTTCAAGGGCGAGAGTTCCAAACATACCTGGAGGGCCTAGGGATAAAGCACCGCAAGATCACGCCGTTGTGGCCACAAGCAAACGGCGAAGTGGAGAGACTCATGCGGACTCTCAACAGGGCACTCCGCATCGCTGTCAACGATGGCAAAGACCCTGAAGCTGCATTAGACCAATTCCTGAGTGCCTACCGGCAGACCCCGCACAGCACCACCCACTGCGCACCGGCGCATGTTCTGTTCAAAAGTGCACCGCGAGGCAACATCCCAGCATCCTCCACATGGACCCCGGAAGAGAGAGATGGTGATGCCATCCAAGCACGGAGAATTGTCACAAACCAGAAGGCAAGCGAAAAACGACATGCTCGACACCCAGGTCTGCAAGAAGGAGACATTGTTGTGGTACAAGATCGGCACCCTGGGTGGAAATTTAGAACCCCGTTCGAACCAGAGCGGTGGATCGTGGAGAAGATTCAAGGAACAATGGTGACGGCCCGTTGTGGCCATCAGACTGTCACGCGGAACGTATCTTGCTTCAAACGGATCGGGGTGCCGGATGGCACTCTCCAAGAGGCCGACGAAACCATCGATGTCGGCGCAGATGATCCGGAGGATGGAAGAACGGGGGCCCAAATCTCCGTGCCCCTCCCGCGCTGTGACCAGCCAGGAGAAGACAGGCGACACCGTGGTGTGCCCCAAAGTGAAACAACTGGGTGCACCTCGTCCTCCCGAGGTGAAGCAACAACCCCGGCCAGGACTGGTGAGTCTCCTGCCCGGGCCAACCACCGATACCATCTGCGGCCCAATCCTGGGCCAAGCCAAAGACTCCGGGACTTTGTGTGCACCTCCCCGTAGCCATTATGTTTGGACAGTTACGTGTGAACTAAATTGAAGGAGGGATGTAGAGAGCCACCCGGCCTCTTACTTACATTGTATCTACACACACACATGCACGCCTGCACCCTCGGGACGGGCACGCCCCGAGGTATATATTAAAAGCGCGGAAGACCGCTCGGGGTCTTTCCGGCGTACCAGTTCACTAGCTGTGTGTGTCTAATTACTGTAGCTCCATACTGTGCGCGAGGCCCTGACCTCGCCCACCACATGCATGACTGAAAACAAAAAGATACCATGTGGGGCTATGTTCAGGAGCCTCTTCTTTTCACTCTGATCCACGTGGCTAAGGGATGCTGAGACAATTATTAATTTACTGAAAATTCTGTGACAGAGCAATTCACTGTTTGACACATTGTGCAAACCACAAATGCGTCCCTCCCCTGGAAGAGCCAGTGAGAAGCTGATAATGATAACTGATGCTCAGCAAGCTGCAGTGCGCTGGCTGCCTTCCATTAATACAGCGCCTAGTGGCAGCAAATAATCTTGATACCAGGAACTATAAAGAGCATGGCTAATGCATCATGGTGCAGTGATGCACTATAATGTGCTAGTCTAACCCTGCGAAGTGTGGGTTTTTGCAGGGCTAAATATAGAGGGAAAAGTGACATGGGTCGTAAGGTAAAGTAGACCTAGCGAAAGGCTACTGGCAGCCACAAAAGCAGGAGTCATAAATCGAAATGCAACTGCAGAAAGCAAATGATGGTGAATTGGGTTGAGTGGAATGCATTTGAGTTGAAATGGAGAGGATGGGGGAAGGATGTTACAGTGACTTGCAGCCTGCTGGCACACCTGCAAAGGGAGCAGCTACCAGGAACCGGGACAAAAAAAAGCAAGAAGAAACAAGTTATTGTGGAAGGGAATGGTGTCAATTGGTTTGATGTCTGTGCAGTCTTAGGGTTTGGGATTCAGAGTCCTGAATAAAATAAAATACACTGAGGGGCACAGACTGGAGTGCTGCCCTCCATGACCAGGGGGCTAATACTGTGCAAACAGCCCGCGCGCCAAGACAACTTAAAGCGTCCCTAGCGCCACCATGGGCTGTCACTGCGCGTGCGCAGCGTCCGAAGCCGCCGGAAGCCGCTCGACGTCGAATGACGTAAGCGCGTTAATCCCGCGTTGGCACACCCCGCATGCGCTTCAAAGATTCTGACGTTCGCCCTCCCCCCCTGCGCAGGCGCACTGAGGATTCCGCGTGGTTCCATCCCCACCGCGCCTGCGCAGGGCGTGGGTACGTCTGCGCGTACAGTGCGTCCTGCGTCACATACATGCGCAGTCGGCCGAAAAGCGACCGACATTTTCAAACTTGGAGCGAGCGAGCGGCCTTTTGTGGGACGCAGCGCGGCGGAGACGCGGCCAGGGACGATGGGCGAGCGGCAGGCGCTGCGCATCGACTACGCGCACGGGACCGTGCCCGGCACCGCCTTCGTGATCGACGAGCCCTTCCCCATCCCGCCATGCGGGCCCCGCGTGCCGGCCGGCGGCGGCGAGAGAGGCCTGGGCGGCGGCGGCGCGGGCTTCGGCTCCTCGGGGCCCTGGAGCGAGGAGCCGGGCCCGCCCGCGCGCCGGGAGGAGCCCGCCTGGGGCGGCGGCGGCGGCATGGACTGGTCCCCCTCGGGCCCGCAGCCCGGGTTCCCGGACGGAGGCCGCTTCCGTGGAGAGGACGGGCCGGGGCGGAGGCCCAACGGCAGCTACATGCGGCGGGGCGGCCCTGGGGCCCGAGGAGGCGGCGGCCCGGGGCCCGGAGGAGACCCGCAGGATGACGGCGAGGGCTTCCGAGGAGGCCCCGGGCTCAGAGGCGGCTTCCGCGGGCCCATGGGACAGCACGGGGGCCCCGGAGGAGGGAGAGGCCGCGGGGGCAGCCCCGAGGACCGGGACGGAGCCTTCCGGGGGCAGCGAGGGGGCCGAGGCCGCAGCCCCGAGGACAGCGAGCAGGGCTTCCGGGGCCCGCGGGGGGGCTTCGGCGGCGGCCGGGGGCGCGGAGCCGGCCCCGAGGACATGGAGAGCAGGTTCAGGGGCCGCGGGCAGCGAGGGGGCTTCGGGGGCCGCGGCGCGGGGCCCGATGACAGCGAGGGGCCCTTCCGGCAGCGGGGCCCCCTGGTGCAGCCCGGCCGGAGAGACCGGCCCGGGGGAGCAGAGGACACCGACGGCCCCTTCCGCCAGCGAGGGCCCCTGGTGCCCGGCCGCAGAGACCGCAGCGCGGGGGCCCCGGACTCGGACGGGCCCTTCCGGCAGCGGGGCCCGCTGGTGCCCGGGCGCAGAGACCGGCCCTCCGGGGCGGAGGACACGGATGGATCCTTCAGGCAGCGAGGGCCCCTGGTTCCCAGCCGGAGAGACCGCCCCGCGGGGGCAGAGGACACCGACGGGTCCTTCCGGCAGCGAGGGCCCCTGGTGCCGAGCCGCAGAGACCGCCCCTCCGGGGCTGAGGACAAGGACAGGGTCCGAGGCCCGCTGGTGCAGCCTGGACGGCGAGGCCGGGAGCAGGAGGCCGCAGACGGGGCATCCTGGGGGCAGCGAGGCGGGGGCAGGGGGCGAGGATCCGGCCCGGAGGGCCCGGCCAGCTCCTTCCAAGTCCGGGGCCCGCTGGTGCAGCCCGGCAAGAAGGCTCGAGAACAGCAGCAGCTGCAGCAACAACAACTGGAGGCGGCGGGCAGAGGAGCCGGGGACGAGGCCCTCAAGCCCTTCACCCCCAAACCAGTCAGCAAGCATGCCACCCCCGGCAAGATCCTGACCTCCCAGATCCCGCCTCTCATCAAGAGGCCCCCGGTCAGCAAGTTCAGGAACCGCTTCCCAGGGAGCGACGACAGCAGCCCGTCCCCCTCCCCGCCGCTGGGTGCCAAGAACCACTCCACGGCGCCCACATCCCTGGCACCAGGCACCAAGAAGAGCAGTTCTGAGACTCCAGGCGGGGCCGCCAAGAAGTCAGAGCCAACCGCCTCTATGAAGTCGTCCTCCAGGAATCGCTCTCCAAGGAAGTCGTCCTCCAGGAATCGCTCTCCAAGGAAGTCGTCCTCCAGGAACCGCTCTCCAGGGAAGTCATCCTCCAAGAACCGCTCTCCGGGGAAGTCGTCGTCCAGGGCCCGCTCCAGCTCAAAGGGTCGCTCCCGGCGAAGGAGTCGCAGTCGCTCCCCCCGCAGGCACCGCTCGCGGTCCCGATCCCCGCATAAACGTCGTTCCCGCTCCCGTTCCCCCCGCAAACACCGCTCTCCCTATCGGCCGATGACGCAGATGCCTGGGACCGACGAGGGCTACGGCATACGGGTGATCGGCTTTCCAGTGCGTGCCTCCGACCGCTCTCTGCAAGATGGGCTGTATCACGAGTTCCGACGGCACGGCAAGATCATCTCCGTGGACATGCATGGCAGTGCCGAGGATCGTTACGCCATCATCTTCTATCAGAATTCTTCTGAGCGGGAGGCAGCGCTCACCGCCTTCAAGGGCCACTGCTTCTTTGGTCGTCCGGTGCACATGGAGCCGTGGGACGCCAGCAAGGCGGGCTCAGCCGTGCGCTCCTGGGAGGACGACGCCTCCTTCCGCCCGCTGGGAGATGGTGCAGACGAGTTCCATCCGCGGGCAACCAAGATTCTGTTTGTGGGTAACCTAGAGAAGACGCTGACCCGGGAGGATCTGAACAATGTCTTTCAGCGATTTGGCGAGATCCTGGGCATCGACCTGAAGAAGATGGTGGGGCTGCCCAACCGCTTCGCCTTCATCCAGTTCATTGACATTGCCAGCGTGTGCAGAGCCATCAAGGAGATGGACGGGGAGCTGCTGCGCAACACCCGCCTGCGACTGGGCTTCGGCCGCTCCAAGCCAACCAACTGCCTCTGGGTGGATGGCCTGCCCGACATGCTCACAGAGTCCCAGCTCACGGCGCACTTCTCAGCACACGGCACTGTGCTCAAGCTGTCCTTCGACCCCGCCAAGGGGGTGGCCCTTGTCTTCTTCAAGACCGTAGAACAGGCCGAGGCTGCGCTGGCCGAAGCTCGTGGCCAGACTGTGGCTGGCAACCGCATCAAGGTGGACTTCGCCAACAGCCGCAGCCAGGCAGCCTTCTACCGGGTCACTGAGCCGGGCCCGGATGACGGGATTGATGTGGAGCCCGAGAAGGAGGTCCCCCCAACCACAGGGTTCAAGGTCTCCGACATAGAGGCTGGGGACGTGCTCCGGAAGGTGTTTGCGGTGTAGGGCAAGGTTGCGCCACAGATTTTGGGGAAGTCCTGTCCGAACACTCTGAAAAGTGACCTGCTCTGTGGTGTTTGTGGAACCCTCCGTCTCACACATTGGGCGCTACTCCCTGAACTTCATGCCACCCTAGTGAGGTTCCTGGCGTGTAACAGACGGTGCTCCATATTGGAGTCAAAGGCAAGGAGGGGCGATGAGTTCTGCATGACTGCTGTGGAGCAGAGCGGCATAGTGCGTTGAGAGAAGTGAACTTGAACACAGTTGAGTACAAAGAAACACCTTTTCCCATTCAATGTTTTGAACTACAGGGCATTTCGAAGTTATTGAAGGCATATATTTAATGCCCTTGGGATGGACAAATCAGACAACAGAGGAAGAATATCCTGGAATTGCATTAGTCTGAAACTTTGTCCCACTGACACTTGCATGTGCCAGGCATAGACAGGGGGCACGCAGCCTAATACCACTGTAGAAACACCAGACCCTTTTGTTTTATTCTCAGGTTAGGCAGAGGGTGCAGCTCTCGACTTGGAAGATAAACTCTGTCCTGACCGAAAGCCAGAGAGCAAGAGAATGAAACACCCAGACTACCCAAGATTACTTGTGAATATGAACTTCAGAAATGCTTTTTGGTTACACCACCCCGAGGCTTAAAAAGAGGGCAGAAGTGTTACATTTGTTCTTACCAGGTGGAAAAAGTTATGAAAGTGGTGTTAAGAAGTCAAGCCTCACGATTGATGGACTGTTTTTGACACTTGTGGAAAGCATTTATTTTAGGAAAGGGGGTTCTAAACGAAAAGCTTTTTGAAATTGTGTTGTAAACAAACCATCAGTTTATTTTACAAAAATTAAAATTGTTTTGGAGTATTTTAACAATTTTATTTTCCAGCCTGTTGTAAGCTGTATGTAGTTGTCCCCTAGTTTCCCAATGGTTTTGATTTTCTGCAGGGTGTTCTGTTTGGTTTGCTGTCTAGGCTTTTCTTCTGTTCCTTTCACACTACACATGATTCACACTTCGGAGGGCTGGGACGTCTGTATAGGTTGAATCTCGCCTGGATGACCTCTGTTTTGTTCTTTGAACATGTCCCTATTCAGGTTATTGTTAAAACCTGTACCTAAAATATCAGGTGCTCCTTAGACACTTTTAAATCCCCCATTTTCAGGTTGGATGTTTCCTCTAGTTTTTGTGATTGTGTAAGAATGTTTAGATCTGTCAATGCTCCTGTTTTTTTTCCTTTCTATATTGGGCAGGATTAGATTGCTGACATTAGTCCACCTGTATAGATAGGCAAGAGTACACTCCATGTAACTATGAAAAGTCTGGAACTACTTGCATTAGTTCAGGTTATTTAGAGAAGTAGTTAAGGTCTTGGTGCAGAAGGGGCACCAGCTGACCCGTTTCCGTTTAACCGTGAACAAACAGAGCTGGGTGGTAAGGCCGGTCTGCTTCTGTGCTCTGAAGTGTCAGCGTGAGGACCTTTCTTCTAGTATTAGAAATGATCTGTTTGGTGTGGGGGATGGGGAGGGGTCATTGCTGACAACTTGAGGCACTCTTTCACTATAGATGTTGGGGCAGGACTTGCTTTAGTTAAGTAGTCCAGATAGGAGATGACCACTTATTTGGCATTCACTCGTTATGTTGTCAAATTTAGCCCAGTGGGTGGAGGTTATGACAGCCTTTGGGCAGGAACCAATCAATAGTTACGATCTGAAAACTAGTGCAGAAGGTTTGTTCTAGGATCTATGCTTGGAGCTTGGTCATGAATTATGCTGAGCAGTTACTGTGATCAAGTGATATTGCCTTTTCTGTTTCGGTTCATTAGGAAAACTTACAACCTCCTATGTTGGTCAGTCCTCTGTGATTGTCTTTGAGGCAAAGTCATGTTGTTTAAATACTGAACTGTTTTTTTAATTTAAATACCCTTATGGCTCCCTAGTTCACCTGTGAGCTCCTTCTGTTAAAGCATGTGTTGTATATCCCATGACTGCTGATAGCCTTTACTGTCGTACCCCAGGCACTGGAAAGTGCATATTACGAAATAGCTTTCATAAAGGCCAACAATATAAGGGGACAAAACAATTGTTACCGCTGTCCCTTTATTTAGGTCCATCCTGCTGTGTGGGAGGACATCTGCTTTCATGTATGTGCCCCTGGGGACTTTCCCTGGGTATCTTGTGTTCCCATGTCCCCTACAGATTGAATTCTGTTCACCAGTAGTAATGGGGTGGTAGCCATCGACCCTGCATTGTGCTTCAGAATAACCTTTTATCAACTGGTATCTTTGGTAACATGCTCACCTTAATATCCACTTTTCCTGGCTTGAGGGCATGTTTTTTAGGGCATCGAATGGAAACAGTCTGTTTTTACAGTAAAACATGTTCCGATTAGATTCCTTGGACAGGGCTGCGACACAAATTACATAATTTACTTGCTCTTGCTTCAGGAAGTGGACGTGACATCTGCTTTGGGAGTGCAGATTTAGAGCAGCCAAACACCACCAGTTAAAAATTGGGTTAAAAAATATAACCTAGGTGAACCATGCTCCTAACCACGGAATTCGTGAGTGTTTTCAGTGTGTCCACAAACCGCTTCCAGGAAACAGGGAAACTGCATTTTTTCACGCTCTGAAGTTAAGAATGAAATGTCTGCCTCTACAGGTAGGTGTATATTTTTCTAGTTACTCATCTCTAGTTTGCGTGATTTATTTACGTAGGCACAGCGACCCAATGGGACACCCTTCTGGAGAGTTTCACAAAGTGCTTTTCAAGTTGCTTTTCAGTTGCAGTCTCTTGCTGTTTGGCCCAGTATGGGAACCAGAGGTGTTGGGGTCCCACATGCTGACCTCTGAACAAGTTGCTTTTGTGTTATTTAGTCTAGTTCCAGGTTTGTTGATCACCTTGTAGTTAAAGGCGTTTCCCCATCCCTGCTAGTCCTCGGTTTGGCTGTATTTAAAACAAGGCATTGTTTCCTGAATACACTTGAGTGAGCCTGAGCCCCACAAGCTGGGTGCCCGAGCTTCTGGTAATCCACGGGTGGGTGTAGATGGACCAGGCTACCCCTGTTGTGCGAATACTGCTGCAGTCCCACACTTGACACTTGCCCTGAGCGTGGAGTGGTTGGCATGTAAGCTAGTAGTGACCCTTCTGTATATTAATGGTAAAATAAAAGTGCATAAAGTTATCGAGTTACATGTCGCGCCATGCTCTCATTTGTTCACTGGCATGTAATGAAAGTATTTTTCACATACATGAGGTATTGCTTCTTAGTCAACATGTGACCAGAAGCCCCACGGTTGTAGTAACAGTAAAACCTGCTGCTTTCAATAAAGTGTTCGTGATGATGGCAAGTCCACTGTGTTATCCCTGCTCTGCCCCAGCTGTTATCGGTACAGTGCCACGTGTGAATTATCGCCATATTAATTGAACAGTTAAATCAGTACTCCGGCATCATAAAGGTAGTTTATTCATCTAGTACACGCCGCATGAAACTAGGGGTCAAGCCACTCTAATCTGCTTTGTGTGTTTGGTTGGGCACTTCAAGCCTGTTGCAGATGAATGAACCATTTCAACTGGGGCTTGTCATTCTTTTGCAAGGGGAGGAGTCTGACTTGCGAGGTTAGTCCGCATTTTTTCCATACTACCGTGCCCTTGCTACCCATCTAAGTGCTCCGTGTTGCCCATGGTATTTAAAAACACGATTGGCACTCTTTATCGTGTTCACAGGGCCTAAATCTGAGGAAGACATAGTAACCATCCTTGAATACCTTTCAGTCGACACCCAAAACTGTCACTCAATAATGAGTCCCACTTTCTTATCTCAACTGGTAATTTATGCCCTCTTCATTCAGCAACCCCTTTCCCCCAAAAGCCTTTGAGTCATACCTTTTTTCTTTCCGTGCCACATGTTGATAGCCTGTTTAGGACAAAAAGAGAATCCGTTTGATCGGCATTCCACTGATAGTTCATGTTTCAAGCAGACCAGTATAAAATGACATGATTATTTTGTGTCGGCCAGGTTTACACCTCATATATGCGTGTACAGCATTCTCGACCTCTGCTAAACTTCTTCAGAGATATCATGGTTCAGTTACTTCTTGTCAAGCAGTCTGCTGGCCTCATCCAGTTAAATTAGAAGTTTAAAAACCTTCCTTCTCTAAAGCCTCTCGCTTTAGGTTTTTCATGCCTGTTTCTGGATACCCCTCTGTGGTTCCGGATTGCCTTCTAATGTTGAAATTCTTACATGGTATCTGTATGGAGAAGACCGCACATAGAGCAGTGGCCTTGATAAGTTGGTTGCATCTGTTCCACTTCATGTTCAAATCTGTCTTGAGCTTTATTTGCCTCTGTTGCATTTTTCCAGGGTTTTGGAGACTTTTCTGGGTAGGACTTTGAACTGTCAGGCTGGTGACCAAGTGTCCGAGCTCTAGTTTGCCCCATAAAGGCAATAGGTAAGCAAATAAAACTTGCAGGTGACGTGCAGCACCCTAGTCATTGATGAACAGCTTTGCAGGACCCCCCACAGGGCCAGACACTAATGCTAGGTTTCTTCATAGCAGTGGTTAGCATGTCTTGGGTAGACCTTTCTCTCGCAACAGAAGTACTCCATCTTCGTTTTCGATGATGTGCAAATGGCCCAGCTCTGTACTTGGCTCAAGGTGGATGGCCTGCATCGTGTTCCATATGCAGCCTTGTCTGTAATTGGTTCTCCAACTCACTGCTGCTAGGTAGCAATGTGCATACTAGACTCTCTGTGGTATGTCATGTCAACAACGCTGCCACGTGCCTTTCATATAATTGTTCTGGACCTATTACCATTCTTGCTTGTGCTTTTATGCCACACGAGTCTGAATACTGCTGCACATACATGTCCTAGGGTTGCTTATGTTGCACTGCTTTTTCTTTAAAACTCATTTTAACGCTACTACCTGCATAATTCTGCGCCAAGATACCCCTTGATAATAGTGCGCTCTTCACATCTGCAAAACATGACACACCTGGAGTAAAGGCATGCTTATAATACAGGAGTCATTGGTTTTAATGAGTTGAGATGATATATGTAGAGCAGGCAGTAGTGGACTTCTCTAGACAAATTATTTGCAGTCATAACTATTGCCTTCAATTTAAATAAGTTTTGCGTACATACTTGGGCTGTTGTCTACAGCCCTATCTTAAATAGCATACAATGGGGTGGGGGTCAACAAATCACTGCTCACAAATTTGATTTAGAAATCAAACGGTTAAGACATGCTCCTGACAGTTAAGTCCATGAAAACTATTTTCTTTAATTCACATCCCTAACTACAAAATGTCAACGGCCAACATGCTTTGCTCTTGTAGAATCCTAGATCTTCAGGGCTATGATAAAAAGAGGCTTTAATATATATATATATATATATATATATATATATATATATATTTTTTTTTTTTTAAGTTTTATATAGCGCGAACAAGATCTTTGCAGATAACAGAGCGCTTTACACAGGCAAGTGGGGGGGGGTAGGGGAACAAGAGGGCATAGTAGGGAGGTAGATCATCAAGTTCATGTACATAGCAAAAATATTACGTATAGTACAGGTATGAGGTAGCATGGCATAGTTGGAGCGTAGGTCATCAGAACGATGTAAATAATACAGAAATATAAGTATACAGAAATATGTCTTGTAACAAAGTATAGACACGTTTTTTTTTTCCAGGACGGAGGATTCACAATGTGAAGCTGAAATAGTGGTTGCTAGAATCCCAAAACAAGTGTTCAGGTTCTCCAAAGATTGATCTCTGATGGCATTGTTTCATAACCTATATCGTTGTCATTACTAAACTTTTCTAAATAGTTTCACAAAAGGGGCTGTTTTGGCAACAAAAAGATTCTCTATGATTTGGCTCCAACTCTAATAAATCATTTAGACGCCATTTACCTCTGAAAACAAGCCAAACTCTTTTCATTAGTACAAAATACATTGTCCATGCTTCTTACTGGTCAACACAGGTGAGAACATGATACTCCCACCCCTGGCTGTCTACATTGGCTGCCAGTTATGCCCAGTGCCGTAGCTCCGATACCCTTGTTAATGAAAATGACGGGCAGTGAGCCTACCTTATTGTGGGAAACATATTATAGCATACAATGTTGTGGGTTGTGTTACTGGCTATACAGACAGGTAGTTTATAATCTGCAGTCTGGTTACTCTAGTATGCAAGGTTGTTGGCATCTGAAAAACTAGGTTTTTTTTACTGTGAAGAGTAGTGTTTGGCACTATGGAGAGGGGTTGCATATTGACTTGCGCACTGTTTTTCCTACATATTTGATCACTAAATGCATGCCGGTTGTTAGTTAATGCTCACTTCAGTTGGTTTGTGTAGGTCATAGCATCAAGCAAGTGGTCAGTGCTATAAATAAGCCGTGTAGGTTCATTGGGAAACTGTATGCCATATTCCAGAGGTTTGATTTGTTTTTAACGAACAGCTGTGAAAAAGCAAATAGGCCTGACTTTGTGAAAATCATGTGTTGGAGGCTTTTAAGGGTGACCTATCTGTATTTAGCACAGTGTAATAACAATGATAAAAGTTATAGGCTCGATTCTTTATTCTGAAAAGTTATGATCAAGGCAGCAGGACCTACAGTGATTGTGAGAAGGTATGTTAGTTAATATGCATTTTAGGATGACTTGTTATTACTCTGCTTTAAAGTTGGCAGAGGTATTTGGTTACATGCTGACTATCTTGACTACAGTAGCATGGGTTTGGGTGATGGTTAACCCCCCCCCCCCCTAGCAAGAGTATAGAAGATTTTCACTGAGAATCCCTAATCGATCCTCTTGTGTGTTGTTGGAGTGAGTCTCCCACCTTCCCAGTGTCATTACTTGCCCCATCCCATTGTTTGTCATCTTGATGTTCCTCTTACTGTCCATGTTAAAAAGCCGAGCAGCTCCAGCAACAGCCTGCTCTGTAACAGACTGGAGAAGGGGTTCCAACTGTCAGCTAGAACATTAAAATCCTTTTACATGCCTGGACACGTGCAAATGATGAACCTGGACCCCTCCGGTTGTGAGCCCATGGTGGTTGTACCAAGAAATGCAGCCAGCACTCCTTTCTTTTCAGGTGTTGTCTATTGTGTGAACGAACCACCCATTCATGTTTTTTCATTAGAATTGTGGGAATTAGTCCTGCATTTATAATAAAGGTTCTAGATGTAAATCCTAAAACAATGACTGGGTAAGCTGTTTAAGTCTGACATGGGTCAATTTTAGATCTTTGTTTTTTTGGATGTTCTGTGTCCAGCATTCAGTGAAAACAAAAAAATCCAGTTATCCATTTATTGCTTGCACTGTATGTCTCTCAAATACCACAAAAGAGCTCATAATGCAAATGTCTGGAGTTAGACTGCCTCGCTGCCCCCCCACGGCTTTCTCATGTGTCGCTGCTCCCTCTTGCCATCTGTTGTCCCGCGTGCCATAACCAAGGGCTATGATGTGTCCATAAGCGGTACAAAAGTGTGGGGGGTGATGGACGGAGCATCTGAATCAATCAATCAAACACTCACACCCAGTCAACAGATCTGGGTTTAATCCATCACTGTTCTTTAGCCCACCCTGCCACCCCAGTTCAGACATGGCTATATGCAAATCAGTCTGACCCTGTGCCTCATGGGAACAGTCCAGCCCGAACTGCCAAGCCATGTCTTCCCTGGACCGGAAACAAGCTTCCGAGGACCGGTTTCTGGCATTCCAGCTGTCTTTAGCCAGGCTTGCTTGAATCCAGTGGCAAAGTGAGCAAGAGACTCACGTCTGAGCAAACCATGCCAACTTATGGCGGCCAAAAGCGGTACAAAAGAGGGTTCCGTCCATCACCACCCCCTTTTGTACCGATGATGTGTCCTTGGCTGCAATTTTCGTATGCCCTTCTCCCCAGCCCCAACCCCATATTGCCACAAAAAACAGAGACAAACCGCTCTTCCATAGGTCAGACCTATTGACTTTGTCAATGCTCATTTCTTCTTGTATTCTTTTCGTTTATCTTGCATACGCTGAGTTTTGTTGTTTTTGGGGGTGGGGGTGGATGTATAAGTGCGGTGAGAGACAGTGCATGCATGATGATTTGGTACCTAAACGGATTGACGTACACTCTTACAGCAAAAATTGGTTCGTGGATTTACGCTACAATTCTCAAACAAATTAGATTTTCTCTCTAAAAGGAAAGTTCATTGATTTGGTGGAAATCTGTTCCATAGTTTTTGATATATTAGCATTTGAAAAGTGTGTTGTGTAACACATTTAAGAACAACATTTAGAGGTATCCCTGATATTTAAACTTCGAGAGTTCCAACAGTCACCATAGAAATGTCAATCACTGTGGTTGGCTGATGATCCGTGCCAAGTGTTCCCCTGCTTGTGAAACGTGAATTTGCAAAACCGAAGTACCTTGCTTGGTCTAAGAGGGGTTATGAAAGTCACACAGATAAATGGAGATTGTTAGTGGCTGAAGAGTACTGTGGCATGGTGGGGGTGGGTGTAGTACTCATTCAATGTAGATCATTTCCACAGTAGATCACAATGCCATATTGCTGGTTTTCTTTGCCAGAATAGCTGAACATCTGGTTTTTGCCAATAATGCTACTGTTTCCTGTGTGTACTTTACCGGATTCTTAGCATACTAAACAGCTGGTCTCAACTTTACTCCTCAGTAACTTATGGTCTAAACTGCCTTTTATATGTAGCAGTTTTCAGGATAGAATAATTTGGGGCTGGGGGTTGTTGATTGATTTTCAGTTGAGGGAACAACATTGTTAGTTTATTTTGCGAAGACTTTCATTAATTTCTGGTATGTGCAAGTGGCTGTGTCCCACAGTGCATTTGTTCTTTATTTACACTGCTAGACGGTCAAATAAAATCAGAATGTTTTCGTGTAGAAGACCCGAGAATTCTACACTTCTTTTGCACAGTTTAACAATGTCGTGGTTTGCTGAAAGGCTGAGAGTCAGTACATGAATTTGAAGGGGTCTTGTCACCAAAAAATGGCTTGCGTGTATGTTTCCTTCTATTCAGGGATGTGGAATTCCTATAGCCCAACGCCAAGGACATATTGTTTGGGGTCAAGGGCAACAAGTTTTAATGTGTATTTTGTCCTTGGGACAAGTAGGGCCAACCCCCTGCAGCACAAACCCTTTGGCTGCCAGTTTGCAGTGCCACATTAAGGGTAAGGGAAGGGCACTTCCTGCAGTTAAGTTAATATTTGTGTGCATTTTGTTTATGCTGTTCAAACTTGTATTTATGGTTCATTAATTTAAAGGCTTTATTATTAGGGTGAGCGCTCTAAGTAAATGTAAGTTCTGACTTCACTACTGTCAGGGGTTCCAGTATAAAAATGTGTACACACGGTTTCAAAGTTTAGCAACGTGAGGCTATGCATGATGCTCACAGAATGCTCTCCGATTAGATGCGGATATTTGCAGAAGCTTGAAAGAGGGGGGAAACATTTTGCTAAACTACTGTAAAATTTCAGGTACCATTTCTTTGCAGCATCATTTAGTAAAATATGTTCACGCATGCTAGTATTTTCCAAAAATATTCATATTGGAAAATTTGTGTAACCAGTTTCAATAAGAATATTGGAAACAAAAACAAACAAGCCTTGGCAAAGCCAGTAGGTCTGACATTGGCAATCAGCTTTTTAGTTTTGGCAATGAGTGACTTGTTTTGACATGGCTTTTGTAAAAACCTTATTGATGTGAGAGCTGCCGGGCCCTCACCATTATAACAAACCTTGGCAAACGCAAAAATTGTTTTTGGTATCAAAAAAGCACTCACTGCCACATTAGTTAATGGCACTCAACAAAACTATTTTGTGTACCGATATGCTCCTTGTGAAAGAGCAGAATGCTGTCACTCACAGTGTAGTCAGTCGATTCTGAGAGAGAGAGAATTTTAATAAACACAAAAGGTCATAGTTAACGCCAGACCAAATTAGGGGCCTGATTATTAAAGAGAGTCTCAAAAGTTCACCTTTGGTATATGGCTTTTGTGAATTCACAAGAATTTACATTAGTAGGGCAAGAAATTGTACTTCTACAAAATATTTGTGAACTGCATTTTAACACGAGTAAATATGCATGTGTAGATTTGCTCATGTGAAAACCTGGATATTTGAAAGTTCATTTTCCCTCCAACTACTTTTTTCCAAACTCTGAAAGAAGGTTTACGTCTGCCACTCTCAGGAGTGAATTTCCAACATTTCTCAGTATGGGAAAGATTAGAGAAGATTTGTTGAAAACCCTTAAAAACATGCAAGTTAGTAGGTTTGCACAGATACAAATGGGCCTTACAACCCTTGAACTACTGCTTACCACCACCACCATCATCAGTCCCAGTATGTAGAGCTGCGGAAAAGTGGCAACATAAAATGATTACTAGTATTCAAACACCACTATGGTATATGCCCTGGCATAACCAGAGAGGCTATATAAGAGCTCTTATATACTGAGGTTGCTGCCATAATTTGTGGCAGCACTACATGGCGCCAAGGGGACAAGTGGATTTTGTTACAGGACAAGTAGATTTATGAAGCAACCTGCCCCATGGACAAATAGCAATTTTAATAAATTCCACACCCCTGCTATTGCAGTTATGCATCAGAGGTTTTTGGTCCATGCTAGTCCTCTTTTTCCTCTGCCGTTGATTTTGCTGGCTGTTCTGTAGAAGTGATTCTCTCCCCATTTTGATGTTTTTGACTGTTGGTGAACCTCCCACGATGAAGGAGAAAAGTACCTGTTACATGATTTTTTCTCCTTCATGAACATCTCCACAAAATTTGTAAGCGACACAGCCTCTTCCCCGATAGAGCCCTCTGAAAGAAGGCAAACGACTTAATGTCTGTCTTCACTGGATCATCACAATTAATTTGGGGAGCAATAGTGGTGCGCACTAAGGTTTTTTAAAGGTTTGCATTTATATGAGGTGCTTGTGCATTTTTATTCTCTCAAAAAGCAAAAAAGGATTGAGAGTCTGGGCTGTTGTGTGTGCGCTAGAACATGTCATGATGTTATTTAAATATATATATTTTTAATACAAAAATATGTATGTAGTTCACGCTTGCTTCGCAATTAGGGAAAGTTATTAATTAGTTAATGTCTCTCCGGAACATGCATGTGTGGTGAAGTATTAAAATCCATATACATTTATTGAGGATGTCCCTGATAGAGAACAGTTACAGGTAAGTAGCATTTGTCTAATGTGCTTCATATTGCAGCTACCTTTGTCATCACCGGTGCTGAAGTGATTATAAGGAAATAGCTGAACAAGAAGATAATGGTTCCGCTCTCTTCTACACTTCTATCTTTCAGTCTTAAAGGGATGTTATCCTTATACCAGTGTCCTGGCGACCTTTGTCATCACCGGTGCTGAAGTGATTATAAGGAAATAGCTGAACAAGAAGATAATCGTTCCGCTCTCTTCTACACTTCTATCTTTCAGTCTTAAAGGGATGTTATCCTTATACCAGTGTCCTAAAATGTGCTCATGGAGTGTTTTCTTGTTGGTTGGTGTACTATAGATGAAGAAACTTGGGATCTCCTTTATGGCTCTTAAACAATCACCAACATCTATACCTGCAAACAAAATGAAAAACACTTTTCTACTTTGTGAATTTCCCCAAGCGTAAGAGCATCTGCTTTCCTGTGACTTTTAAAAAGAGGCCTGCTAAGATGTGTGGCCTGGCTGCCAACGGCGATGGTCAGCTAACAGGAGCAGATGGGGTTCGGAGAGAACCCCCTTACTTTACTGTTGAAGGTAGTGCTGATGATGACTGCACATGATAGTGATCCAGCAGGGAGGTGCATTGTGTGGAGGGGATACCAGTGATGGACCTGGCCATGATGATGACTGCAAGAGAAGCGTGGGGTTGATCAGTATTGCTGGTGCTTTGGATACATGTTTTTTCCTTATAAATACAAGTGAGCAGAATGGCATATAACAGTGTAACTATGATGGAGGATTTGGTCCATGTGGGATGGTGCAGCAGTCTTACTTGGATTATTGGCACGGGATGGTGGTCATTTTAGGTGGATATCGATACACTGTCTGACATTCAATGACTTGGAGAAATTGGTTCGGAGGATTTATGAACCTACCTTGTTATGAGGCTTTAGCGCAGCATCATTGAAAGACCAGCGGGCTGCTTCGATGGAATGACGATGGCCTGAAGACAGCCGCTTGTGCACAGAATTGGCCCAAAAAAAGGCAGGGAGACAATGGCCATGTGTAATGTGGCTATTATAGCCCTTCTGCTTTGCAACAAGACTATTCTGCGGACAGGCCCCCACCAGAATATCCAGAGATTATGTAATCTGTTCAGTGTCTCATGGCTGGTATAGATGCTAGGTTTGCACACTTCTTGAATGTTCTGGGCACTGTTGAACTAGGCTTGGTACTTTGACACTCGCACAGGTGCAGAATTACCTGATTGCAGAGCTATGTGGTGGTGGGAGAGGGGTTAAAGTTTTACCAGTCAGCAAAGACCGAGCACTTAACTGTTCTAGCATGGAGGCAACATATTCCTTAACACAAAACTGCCTGATCTCCTAGAGCTTCAGATGGTCCAATAGTCCCCAGGGGGCATGAGGGTACATAGACAATGTTATAGGAAATGCCACTTGATGTTGGACATCAACTGCTCTACATGGACTGAGAAAAGATACTTTTCGATGCATCATACACGTGTGAGTAGTCTGCATATTGGTCTGTAGAACACATTCTAAGAAAGGTGACGCATACAAAGACCTGGATAGCAAATGTTTGATAGGACAAGGATTGTTTCTCGGCAAGCCATTTGCCCCATTGAATACATGTGGCCCGATTATTGACTCGTCCTTTTTTTTTTTATTATTAGAATCACTGCACCGCCATGCGAAGACTTCTTGGAATCGATCCGATACCAGAAGTCCTGTCTGAGCTCCGCCCTTACTTTTCATTGGTGTGCGTCTCTCGTCGTAATTGAATATGCTGAACAGAGTGTAATGATTGTACCAGAGGCTTTGTAGTCCCTCCTGGTTGCCACCCTGTCCGCTTTTGGTCCCGCCCCCGTGACTGGATCTTTTCCTGGCAGCAGAACACAGTGGGTTTTATAATGACTGTTTTTGCCTTTGTTTGCGTGTGGGCTGTGTGTGTTTTACTCGTGGGTGACATTTAATAATGTGCTTTACATGAGTACCAGTTATCTTAAATTGGAGCGCTTTACATGAGAGCCAGTTACGTTACACAAGGACATATTCGATTTTGGTAGCCACTGTGTACAAAAATAGTCGTGCTGCGATGTTGGTGTAGTTTGGCACATTACCTGTACCTTGACTACGAACATCACATGGTTCTTGACCTATCTGAGCAATCCGCCTGAAAGAGGCACATCAGCACCAGTAAACACAGTGTGACATACATCCAGGAAACAAAAGCACGCACAGCAGTCATACGGACTCGCGGGCAGCCTTACAATCGGTGCTCAGTGATACATGCAACATAACAATCCATAATGAATCGCGCGTGGCCTCTGATGGTTAGTCTGGGTGCCAATAAGAGATTGACATGATTCATCAAATTGAGTTGTCACGTCTGTGAACAATTCAGCTTTACTTACACACTGGAGGTTCCTTTAAGGCATTATGAGTAGAGTACTTAGCCCATAGAACAGTTCTCTGGTAGTGCTAGACGCGTCAGTCCCACATCAGTGTCATCCAGGCAGATTTTTGAGATTTCCCTCAGATACACTTGGGGAAATGAACGCAGGTTCCGTATTTCAATTTTCAGTGATATTGAAACATTTGAAGTACACATCTGAGACGTGATCATTTCTAAGTAAGCAGGAGTGATGACGCTACTGGGCACAACGCAGTTGAACTTACAGGACTGCCACAGTAAAAAAAGCTGCCTCTTAGAAACTGTGGACTCCAAATACTTAGCCTTGATTCGTGATCTGCTTCTGGCCCATTGAGAGGCAGCAAATGAATAGTTTGCCTATGTGGAAAACTATTTGCTGGTCGGCCAATACCGTGCTGGGGAAAGACCTGGCAGAAGGTGTGGTTAGCTGCTGCTCAGCAACGGGGAGGGGACCATTATTGTGGAGTATTGAGGCTGTGGTTAGATGGAGCATATTTTACGATCTTAACCACATTATGTAGTTATCAAATGGCAAACTCCGCCACACACAGAACAATAACTGCCAGAGCTGGTTATTGCACGTTTAGAAGATTCACATAGGCAGTTATGAGCCTTCTCGATGACCGATTAAGATGGCCATTGACTGCTTGGATGGGGTTTGGGCACCAGGGACAGGTGACGTCACTGCAGAATGAAAACTTTCCCAGCTATCATAACGGAAAGTTTTAATTCTATTAAAGACTCGGAGGCGGGGATTATGCCTTCTTTCTTCATTTTATTTAAATGCTGCTCACTTCAAAGAGAAGCAAAAACTACGTTTCCCATGAACACTTGGGGAAAATGTAGTTTAGAAAAAACATTGCAACATCCAATCAGGACAATCCAGTAGTGTCCAATCGGGTAGCCCATAGCCTCAACATAGTCCTCTCTCACTGGTCCTTCGCCCTCTTTCGTCGCATCAAGTTGCGTGAAGTCGTTGGATCACCTTCATGCATCCTGTGTATTTGCGTCAGAACCTACAAAGACAGAACATTTTTACCATCTGAGCACAAACTACAAAAAATCTACGAACCAAGAGTAGTAAAAGTAGTTAATTTGCAATGGAACAAACATGTCCAATCAAACACTTTATAGGCAAGCAAGATTACTTACTCAAATACGGGGAGGGGTGTCCTTCCCTGGAATTCTAGGGTGGGATAATTCTCGCCTCTGAGTCCTTAATAGAATTGAAACTTCCCGTTACGATAGCTAGGAAATTTTTCATTCTAAGTCAGGACTGGCGGCGAGGATTATGATAGTTCAAAGCTTGCTCACTACGAGGTGAGTCATGTCCAGCACTGGCTTGAAATAAAACCTTTTAACGGTGGAGTCCGAAGACCAATCTGCCGCATTAAGGATATCCTTCAAACGGGCACCCAAGCCAAATTGCCCCCATGCCGAATGAGCTCCAAAGTCTCGAAGACTAATCCCTGCTTCACCCATCTGACCCATCTAGCAATGTTAGAGTGACGAGACCGCTTTAAAACCTTGCAGGGTGCAATGAGTAGCTGCTGTTCCTGTGGGGGACGAAATTCCTCAGTCATTTCCTCATATGCCTTGAGGCATCTGACAACACAGTTTTGGGGAGTGTGAAATTCCGGGTAGAAAATAATCCTGGTGTGACACTTTGTTCTTCTGCGGAGAGTGAACGTTGCTCCAGAACGTCGCTCCATTAGGGGTAAACAACCTACTTGTGATGTCTAAAGGTCTGACATCGGAGACCGCCAGCAGGAGATGATGCAATCGAGCATAGCCAGCTTAGCCAACAACTCTTTTCTAGAGAGATAACTTTTTGGCAGGCAGGAAAGAAACAAGTTAAGTACCTGGTTCACGTCCCAAAGGGAGTAGCGTGACGCTGGAAGTAAAGAGACCCTAATACCATGTAGCAATCTGCAAACCAGTGGGTGTTCACCCACAGTTGTCATTGATTGGTATATACCTGGTAGAGATGGCTGACCCAAAGGTGTTTATTGACCTGTAGGCCATACCACTGGAAGCTAGCTGTGCCAGGAAATTAAAGACATGCATTGTCTGTGACAAGGGGATCATGACCCTGCCGCATACACCAAGGGGACCATTTGCCCTAAGCGGATGTGTATCTCTTGATAGTGCTGTCTGCCCAAGCCTTGGACATGAAGGTTTCAGCCTCCTGCGAAAGGTTTGGGACCTCCCATCATCCCCTGAAATCCACCACGCCATGGGCCACAACGAGTTCGCTTGCACCATAGGATGCGGAACGATGTCGGGACTCAAGAGGAGAGTCGGAAACTGGAGTAGTAGGATTCGCGAATCCCAGGAAAGTTCCAGAATAGGAAACCAAACTTGCGACCTCCAAAGGGGGGTGATCAGGACCAAATTTGCCTGCTGTCCATGAGCTGTTCTTTTGATCATTAAGAAGGGGGGGAAAGCGTATCCTTTCTATAAGCTCCAGTCCTGGAGGAAGGCAACCATGACCACTGCCAGAGGCCTCCAGCTGAAGAAGCGGGGAAGTTGATGGTCCAGCCTCGAGGCTAACGAGTCCACCAAGAAGGGACCCCAGTGGTCGTTCAACACTGCAAAGATTTCTGTGTCGAGCTTCCAGAAACTGGAATTCCTGAAGTTGCTGGACTGACTGTCCGCCTCCTGGTTCTCTCTTCCTGACAAGTATTCCGCTGTGACCAAAACCTGGCTGTCCAGACAGTACTGCCAGAAACTCGTGGCGAGGTCCTCAAGTGCTCTAGACCTTGTGTCTCCCAAGTGGTTTGTATAGCGCACCGCCGAAACGTTGTCCATCTTCAGAGGACGCATGAATGAACAGTCTTTCGTGCAGCAACGGACGGCGAAAGAGCCCACCAGAAGTTCAAATAGTTAATATGCAACTTCTGTAGACCACAATCCTCACATATAGAGGTTGCTGCATCTGGCACCCCACCCTGACCTGCTAGCGTCTGACCAGATCCGGCGCTGATCCAAAAATTGCGCAGCTGTTTTAGGCCTCCATGTGGTCTAACCACCACTGGCTCTCCGCTCGAGCTTCGCTGGACAGAAAAACCTTGTATGAGTAGCGATACCCCTTGCCCAGGTGATATGCCTTCGGCGGATGTATGACGTTACAACGCATACTTTTACAACGCCTACCATTACAACAAAACTTTTACAACGCAAAAACTTTTACAACGCAAGATTTTACAACGCATATACCTTTACAACGCATACCATTACAACGTAAGTATTGGTAAGTATATAATAATTTTTTTAATTTAAATTAATTAAAAATATTGCAATATAATTTAATTTTATTTAATTAATTTTATTTAAATGTAATTTTATTTTATTTATAAAAAATACCCCTGTACCCCAAAAACCCAAAACTGACCCTGAACCCTAAAAATACCCCTTTACCCAAAAACTGACCCTGAACCCTAAAAATACCCCATTACCCCAAAAACCCCAAACTGACCCTGAACCCTAAAAATACCCCTTTACCCAAAAACTGACCCTGAACCCTAAAAATACCCCTTTACCTGAAAACTACCCTGAACCCTAAAAATACCCCTTAACCCAAAAACTAAAAACTGACCCTGAACCCTAAAAATACCCCTTTACCCAAAAACTGAAAACTGACCCTGAACCCTAAAAATACCCCTTTACCCAAAAACTGAAAACTGACCCTAAACCCTAAAAATACCCCTTTACCCAAAAACCCAAACATATAACATTTTTAAAATAATTATATACTTACCAATACTTACGTTGTAATGGTATGCGTTGTAAAGGTATCTGCGTTGTAAAAACATGCGTTGTAAAGGTATGCGTTGTAAAAGTTTCGTTGTAATGGTAGTGCGTTGTAAAAATTGCGTGGTAAACGTTGCATACCCTTCAGGCGCTGGAGAGCCCAATAGTGGAACAGTAGGGTGGAAGAGGTGGAGTCTCTTATGAATCCCAAAAAAGTCACAGACTGAGAGGGCTTTAAAAGTGACTGTCTCGTTGACCACAAAGCCTAAGCTCCCCCGGACCTGACTTCCTTAAACAATCACTCCATCCCTAAAATCCTCCTAGACCATTACGATCCTCTACTGCCAATCTCCTGATTGTTCCACGCACCAAGAAAGTCCCACGCACCAAGAAAGTCTCTTGGGGCGACAGATCTTTTCTCTGTGCTACGTCCAAACTCTGGAACAAGCTCCCCCTCCACATTAAAACTTGCCCCACATTGCTCTCCTTCAGGAAGCAGATAAAGACATGGCTCTTCAATCAGTAACCTTTGAATTTTCTGTACCTATCCTGCCTAGTCCTTAGCGCCGAGACACCAGTGGGTAGTTGTGCGCTCTATAAATTGCATAAACATAAGAAGATCCACTGCCATTTGGAGGTGGGACGGCAGTTGGAGTGGGCAATAGCCCATTAGGAGCAGGTCGTCCAGATACATAATCATCTGTATGCATTGAGCCATCAGGAACTGTACCACAGGCTTCAGGACCTTGGTGAAGCACCAAGGAGCTGAGGACAAGCAGAATGGAAGAGCTGTAAACTTATAAGTCTGGTGGCACAAGATGAACTGGAGACAATGCTGGTGAGGCGGAAAAGGTGGGATCACCAGATGGGGGGGCCTTGAGGTCTAGACTCACCATCCAATCCAGAAGTCAGAAGACATCCCAGAGGAGGTAAATACCTTCCATTTTGATGTGGCGGTAAACCAGCGACTGGTTGACCTCGCTTAGGTTTATCACTGGTTTCCGGCCCCCGTCGGTCTTGTCAACCATATATATATATATATATATATATATTACTGATGAACCCCCTGGGGTGTGGTGGAGAAATGGAGATGGTGCCCTTGTTGAGGAAGGATTAGACTTCCTTGTCTACCAAGATATTCTATGTGGAAACCCTGCACAGGCTGAAGTACCCACGCATCTAGCGTGATGGAAAGCCAAGCCTTTAAAAAAATTGTCAGCTGCCCCCCTATTTTTAGTTGGGAAGAAGGGAGAACACTCACCAGGACTTGAGGAGGATGCTGCTCCTCGGAATCCTCTGCCCTTGTCACGACGTCCTCTTGTGGGTTAGACATTTCCGAATCAGGATTGATCCTGATACTGGCCTTGTCCAGACAAAGCCTTGCCCCCTTTGAGGGTTCTGGTCTGACTGCCGGCTAGTCGAGCGGCCCCTACCTTGACCATCCCCATGAAAAACATGAGGGAACACTCTTTTAATAGTTGTTTGGGCCTTATCAACATAGACAAATTTGCATAACTCTTTTTATGAAAGGCTCTCCAAAGAGGCACCAGCTTCTGAATCTGCCAGTTCCCCCAATTTGGGGTCCACTTTAATGAGAAGGGAGCAGCGGCGCTCAGTGGACAGGGCACAGTTAGCGTTGCCCAAAAGAATTATGGCTCTCTCGGCCACCCCAAGAAGGTGTCAGGGAAAATTATGGAACCTGACTCTTTGGCCTCCTCGGCCATATCTAGAATTTTTGTTATGGGGCCCAAGGCATCCAGGAGCTTGTCCTGGCATACCCGCTATGACCTATCGATTTCCTTCTTGGGGTCTCTGATGAACTTCTGCAAGAAGGTGGGAATGTGAGGGTTAATCTCCGGGGTAAGTGCCACCTTCCCTTGAAGGGACGATCAGGGGCACTCTGCCCGGAGGCAATTACAGGCCTCTTTCTCCAGTGGCCTGCGAATGCGCTTAGCCACATAATTAACAACTTGGTCGACTGGGGCCCAAATCTTTGGAGCGTGGATGTATAACGTCATTAGGATCAAGCATGCCCGATGAGTTCTGGGGGGTGTGGGAAGGGTGAGAAGGAAAACATGGCCTGGATGGTCCGGGCTCATCTGCATCCCCTGCAGCACTTAGATCAGGGTTACGTTCAACCGGCAGGGGGTTAGGAGTATTCCCTGCAGGCAAGACAGGTTGGCTGTCTAGGAAAGCCTGTTTAAGTCTGTCAAAGGCATCTAAATCCACCCTTGAGTCGCAGGACCGTTTTGGTAGCGTGGGAGCTGGTTCCCCTTGCCGAAGGGGGGGAGGGGGGCATAGGCGTGGTGGGTTGGGAGTTTAGCCTCTCATGCCTGAGCAATCTGACGGGAGAGCCTCTGAGTCATGGCCTCTGCCACTGCGTGGTACATTGAGGAGTCCACTGCCTCATAAAAATCACCACCCCAAGGTAGGTCAGCAAGGGATAGTCCATGTTGCACATAGGCGTATTACAAGGTCCGAGGCCAGTCGGGGGGTGTCTGGATGTCAGTACACCAGGCCTTCTCAGAAAACAGCAGGCAGTTGAAAGAAAATAAAGGCGGTGAAAAACGCGCCCCAAGGCTTTCAAATTTAAGCACAAAGCACAATACAGTTAGAAAAGCACCAAAACAGTAAAAGTAAACGGAAGGGTACTTATCTCGGCTGCGTGGCAGCGAAGAGTGCGAAGGGCCAGTGAGAGAGGACTATGTTGAGGCTATGGGCCTCCTGATTGGACACTGTTGGACTGTCCTGATCAGATGATACTATGTTTCTTCTAAACTACATTTTCCCAAGTATTCATGGGAAACGTAGTTTGTGTATCTTTGAAGTGAGCTGCTATTTAAATAAAGTGAAGAAAGAAGGCATAATCCTCTCCTCTAGTTCTGACAGAATCCAGTAGAGATCCTTTGTAGGATCTGTGCCTGTTGCTGGTCTATAATGATGCTCTAATTTTAAATGATCCCCCTTCCATCCTCTACAAAAGGTGTTATGACCACCTAAACTAGGCACATACGCCTACAGAGCTAGCTAATCACTGGAACCTGTTGGTAAGAGGACTTGTGCTTGCCCGGTCATGCTGGTGTTATCCTCCACAAAGCCAGTTAAGAGAACTGAAGTGAGAAAGCCCACTCAGTTCAACTTGTTTATGGTTGCACAAAGTGCCCACGCCAAAAGACCTCTTAAACACGTCGTGGCTCGAAAGATCCTACCAGCAACTGACATGCTGGTCACTGCTAGAACCACTTACATATTCCTATTCGAACACCTTCCAATTCTAACATTACTTCATAGTCTTATTATGCTATCATGACTTCACAAAGTGTACAAGAAGCACACTTACAACACCCTCCCCTCTACACAACTGACGAAAACAGAGAAGAGTGAACTTCGTATAAACAAATACTACTGGTTAATATTTCCATTAGAAAAAAAACGAACGTCAAAAATTAAAGTTAACTTCACTCTTTCATGACGTAGGTACGGAGATAGACTAATACATAATCTTTAAATTTGCGTGGTACCCTTACAATCCGTGAGCCAGATGCTGCGTTCCTACTTAAATTAGAAATGTCATTACCACTTGTCACAGGTAACTGGAATGCGACATCCTTGATGCTTGCCACCTTTTCTGGCTGCAACAAAGCGTAGCCGTCAGTCAGTATATGTACTCCCCCAATTGGTAATATTTGCTTGTGTGTGAGAAATTTTAACCAATTGCCTCTTGTTCTACCAACCTTTTCCTTCTATTAAAATGGAACCTTTGATGACTTTTAGAATCCGAACTGGTAAAGAAAATGTTATTCCCCTTTCTGAATTCTTCCTGGGCTCTTAACCATGACCCAATCTCCAATACCGAAATCAGTCATCGCTACAGTATGAGGAACATTCTCCTTAAATTGTGCCACCTTTTCTTTCTCAGTTTTTCTTTCTAGCCAGTTCGAAAATACTTTGGTAAGTACTTTACCCCCTCTCAATAATGCAAAAAAGAGCTTACTCTGTGGTGCTGTGAGGGGTAATGTTTTAATTCCAGATTTTGTCTTTTAGAAACTTAACTGCCTCCTGTCCTGAAGTTACAGCCATTTGTATTTACTCTTTTATAATCCTGTTGGCCTTTTCTACTAAACCATTTAAACTAGGGGAATAAAAGGGAAAGTTTTGGTGTTTTAGATCTTGACATCTGAAAAATGAATATATATTCTCAGATACAAGATGAGTACCCTTATCAGTAATAATCTCCTTAGGCAACCCATCTCATTCATAAACATTCTCCAAAAGTGTTATGGCAGCGTTGGTACTTGGGGACTCAATGTCGGTATAAAGCATGAAAATGGACCTGAATAATCTAAACCCACTTTGTCCCAGGCAGCATCAGGAAACTACCGGATGCAAAGGAGCTTCCTTTGTCCTCCACTGCTTATCTGAAATTAAGACAATCAGGGCATTTATTAATCATACATTTTACATTACTATCAAAGGATGGCCACCAATAAATCAGTTTCAACCTTTTGCATGTCTTATAAATCCCTAGGTGCCCCTGTTGAGCTAACACAATCCGGTCATTCCAAAACTGTCAGGTGGTACAAACACTTCGGCACACATAACCATACCACTGACTGTTGATAATTCCTTTGATAATTTAGCAAATGTTCTTAGATAAAGATCTGGTTTCAGGCCAACTCTGCATTCTATATTGCATTATCTTTCCTACATTTGCATCAGACCGACTGCCCCCAACCACAGTTCCTATGATATTTTGTTTCCACACTCACTAACTGCATCAAGAATTGCCACCACTCGGTGTCCACAACTGCTTTATCATTGTCTAACGACCTACATGATAAACAGTTGGCTTGGAAAGTCTTTCTCTCAGGAAAATGTTTAAACTCAAAGTTGTACTTCTTAAATTTAGACACTAATCTTAGTTCAGCAGAAGCATTTTTTAAACCTCCCTCATTGAGTACATGCATGAGTGGCTTATGATCTGTGAACAAATCAAATTCACATCCCTAAATGTACACTTTAAATTCCACATATACATGCCAATGTAGTTGGCTACCCACCCCATCTGAGTGAGTCTTAAATCTTGTTTTATATCATGGTGTTTGTTAAGTCGCTCTGCCTGCTTACACCTCTAGATGTGCCACCTGCCTGTCACTCTTCTGCCTCTCCACTGTGTCTCATACTCACTTTGCTACTAAAAGCATGGTAAGATTCCTACTGCATGCTGTTCTGTGTTATTTGTGTGTGTCATTATTCATTTGTTTAGGTCGGTACTACCACAGGTACTTCCCATTTAGGTTGTTTTAGTGCTTGGTTTACGGTTCATGCTAACTAGGAAGCCAGCCACTGTTTCGATAGAAGTGTTACTTCTGGTCCTGATGAAGTGCTAATTGATCATTTTTGTGACTAACTCAGCAAGAAACATGTTGACCTTTCTGTATTAGCAACCACTAAACATGTCAGTGGTAGGCTAATCCTGATTTTAATTTGACAAGTAGACTCATAGATTTAAAGTTTTTTAGTGTACTACTTAGTCTTCTTTTAAATTTTACTTACACTACTCATACACCCTTGTACTCTCCACAGCCCTATACTTGCACCTCACATTACGGCTTGGGACCAAAAGATCTCTGATAAAGAGCACCATATAGGGTGCCCGTCGGGCAGTGCAGCACTGGCCCGACGAGGAAAAAGCCCTATGATGAAGTATGACACCCAACTGGGTGTTTGACGGCCTTAGTTCCAAAAAGAAGAGAGACTGGCTACAACCTTTAAACTGATATAGTTATACTGACCAATCCTCATTTTTTTGCCCTAAGAAACTGCATACTCTTGATAGAATCTACAGTAATCACACATCTGCACCTAGCTTTAGAAGCGTGTAACGCCGGTGCTTCTACAATCAGTTCCTTCATTCTACAAAAAGCATCCTTCCATTCCTCTGACCATACAAATTTCCCTCCTTTACTTAGTAGGACTCTCAATGGTTCTACAATCTGAGAATAGACAAGCATGAATCATGCATAATATTAATCTAAACCGAGAATTTACCTGAGACTATCCCATTCTTTGGGCGCCTTGTCTTCGTCGGTTCTTTTACAAGAGAAAATGTGGCCATTATACCTGATGACAAAATGTGATCTAAATACTCTTAATTCTTAAACACCAATTTGACATTCATTATGTCGAATTGTCATACCAGCATCAGGCAATACTTTTAACACTTTGCGTAAAATGCCATTGTGAGTTTGCCTATCCTTAGCAAAGATCAGGATATCATCCTGATAAACCTGCACGCCCCCAAACAGCTTATCCATTAATTTCTGAAAGACGCTAGCCGCTGATGCTAATCCAAATGGAATTCTATTATTCTTGTACACCCCAAACAGTGTTATAAATGTAGTAAGTTCTTGTGAATCCGGCATTAAGGCAATTTGGTGATATGCAGAGCATAGGCCAATTGATGAGAACATGTTAGCCTCCCCCAAATTAGCTAGTAGTTATGAAATTTTAGGTATGAGGTGGCAACCAATCGTTATATTTTTATTTCACACATGGAAATCGGCACATAATCTTATTTCCCCCAATTTTTCCTTGCTACAACTCAAGGAGAAACCCACTGAGGATTCAGTCGACTGTGATGTCTTGGAAACAAAACTCTTTCAGCATTTCTTTCAAATCCTCCTGAACACTAAGGGAAACGTGGCACTCGTTGTGGACCACAGGACGAAATCTGTCTTGAGCTTGATGGGATGCTCAAAATCTTTGACCACGCCACCCTTCTCTTCAAATACATCAGCTATCTTGGAAAACGTTTTCCAGACCTTGAAATTCCCTTTCAATGCAAGTTATCTGTAGCTGTTCATTGTTGTTCTCATCCCTATAACCCATGGGCAACTCACCTACCCATACATGATTCTCTGCATTAAGTATCAAAAACAACCCATCCTAGCCTTGCCACCCAATGATGTTCTTCCCTTTGACAGCCACATAAACCGTAGTGAAGGGAACCTTTCCTAAGTACTTCACTTTAGTTTTAAAAAGGCAATTAATTCAATAACCTTCTCTCCGAAGGCTTTAGGGTTCACATCTGTTGGAGTTAGGCTTATTCCATTGTTCCAAACATAAAATGTAGAATCCAATCAAAAACGTTAGGGGAGACCCCGAGTCTGCCATAACTTGCAGAGATGCACCCCCAATGTTCACTTCTACATAGGGACCATCCTCCAACTCTAAATCTGTAATATAATTGCATTAGATTGTTAAAACTACATTGTTGAGTCTCCGCACATGTACTTTCCACAATATCTACACTACTTATTTTCACTGGTGTTTTGCTACCTCTGTACACTGCCTGGATGTGACCAGCTTGTTTTATGTACAAGACATGCAATGTTTTCCGATTGTAGGACAAATCGGATTGTTGCCAATATGGGGACTCCCGGCAAGATTCAGAGGTTATTACCAAGAGTGCAAGGAAATCAGCATTCAAAACGTATGTAGAAATCATGGAGTGCTCTATTCATTTAGCTAAATCAATGACTTCATTGAAGGTTGAGTTCTACGTCCCAACAACCTCTCCTGTATTTTTTGTGAATAACAGTTAAACAGGAACTGGTCACAGAAGTATTTATCTATGTTTGGTCAAATTTCCATGTTGCCACGGATATCCCAAATGCCGACATGTACTCTTCTGTGCACTCCAAATGCTGCTTTCACTTTAAACAAATGTGCCCCTTGACCATAACACTGGGTTCATCGGAATAATGCTTCCGTAACCTTTCTAGTGCTTCCTTGTACTGATCCAATTACCATCCCAAGACTTTCCATACCCATACTGACCATGCAGTGGTATCAAGACTGGTAAATTTTCAAACACCTCTTGAGCAGCATGCCCCAAATAATAATGCTAACTTTCGCACAGGAGAGTTGTGTTGTAATTTAAATTCCTATAATGCATCCTTTGCCCAGGTTACTCATTCCCTGCTGCTCAGCCTGCATGAATGTGATGTGTGTGGAATGTTAGAATGCATGATGAGGTAGTAGGATGCTGGAGTGCCTGGTGGAGTGGAGAGAGAGAGACGGTTGGAGTGTGTGGGCTGAGCAGCAAGTATGCTGCTCCTGGTGGGACTGAACTTATTATCCTACTTACCATCCTGTAACTAAGCTTAATAAACCTCTTATTTATAACCTACTTCATGGCTACTTATGGACTTCTTTTGGATTACACAAGTACCCTGTTGCTTTGACTGCAATCATCAATTAATCAGGATTTCTAAAGCACAGTTAATCACCCGCTAGGTATTTAGGCGCTTGAAGGCTCCGGATACGTACTTGAACAGCCAGGTCTTGAGGGCCATCCAGAATTCTGGAAGTGATGTGATGGTCTGGAGGTGCGGGGGAGGCTGCTCCATGTCTTTGCTGTGATGTGGGAGAAGGAGCATCCTTCACATCTGCTTCAGTAGATGTGGGAGTGTGGGCAAGTGAAAGGTAGGCGAAGCGTAGTCTTCTTGATGGTTTGTGGAAGCTCAGGCAGTGGTTAATGTAGGTGAATTTATAAAGCACAGCTAATCTAATAGCCTAAATCACTGCTCCGTGGTGCCGGGTGTGAGAAGTTGGCCTGGTATATGCTGTCCACTAGTTAAGGTGGGCACCCTATGGTGATTAGGTTAAAGATAACCTTTATGAAAGCTATCCTAGTGGTAGCTGTGGAGAGCAGCCTTCAGGCTAAGTCTTGAAGGAATGTAAAGCAGCTTGTTTTACCAGCTCAGAACCTCCTGAATAATCAAATGAAAGGAGAACCACACAAGTGTTATATAAAAAATATTTATTTATTACTAAACACTCTCTACTAACCTCTATACGAGATTAGAGCACAATGCATGCAATACTTAATCAATAGAATGACAGTAAATAGCACAATACACAGGGGGAGACAGAACCAAATACTAAAAAAGAAATGGTATAACAATAACGACTACAATAGACACAGTGCCTAGAGCACGTAGAATCGCTGGGACCCCAAGGAACCACCCAAAGAAGTGACACAGGGAGCCCACGGAGGACGGGTGCAGTGTGAGAACACAGACGTGTGTTCCAGTCAACTCTATGGGAAAGTCGCAGTTGGAAAATTACAGTTTAAGGACACTTCGGAGAGGACTCCAAGCAAACCCTTTGCAACAGTACCCTTGTGAGTCCCGAAGTACCCGTGTTTCCTATCCCAGAGGTGCATAGAGGTAAAGTGGTATCGGAAACCTTAGTTGTTTTCAATGGCGTGATGTGAAAAAGTTCTGCTGCCGGAAAGATGAAAAGTGTCCGGTGGAATCCAAGCCTGGATCCGAGGTGAGAAGAACCTGCAAGCAGAGGGGACAGAGTCTGGGTCACTTCGGGGTGACCAGGGGCTCGGTAGATGAATGTCCACTGATGTCGGGTGCTTCAGGTGTGAAGATGTGAAGATAGGATGCTTGACTCTACAGTCACGGGGACCAGGAGATGTCAACGATGACCAAAGTCCGGAGGTGAGCTGTCCCACAAAGGATGTCGAGTGCTGATGGGTCAGTGTCCGGATTGAACACCAACAAGCCTTGGCAAATACCCATACATGCACAGGAAACAAGTTATGGTGAGGACCAGCAAGGTTCAGGAGACTCTCCAAGCTATGGGGAGTCAGGGCACATCTGGAGCAACTAGGGAAGCCCACGGGAAATCAAAGTTACCCTCGCCATCGCGAAGGGACCTCGAGCTGAATCACAAAGCACAATCCCACAGAGCACTCGTGGAGTGGAGGTCGGAAATCTTCAGTGGAAATACTGCTCAGGGTCGGGACTATATGTAGTCCAATGTACAGCCTCAGGGATTGCCAAAAAGCATATGCTGCTGCAAAAGTACGCGGTGCTCAGGGGTTCGGGTTGCACTGTCCCCACAAGGGATACTGGTCTCAGGATTGCTGAGAGAGCAGATCAACCTCAGAGACGCTCAGGAAACCACCTCCTGTATTGCAGAAGTCTTCAGAGTCCTCAGGAGCTTGGGGGATGCAAACCGGTCAGATGCGTTTAGGTGCTTGCTGCTGCAGGAGAGTAACTCCTTTACTCCAAGGGAGATTCTTCTGTCGTCCAGCAAAGTGTAGACCATCTAAGTACTTTGGGCCATATTATCAAGAAAGGGCGATATATTATCGCCGCTTTTATCGGCAGGAAACTGCCGCTAAAGCGGCGATAATGGGCTTGATAATATGCCCTTGTGAATACCCTTAGAATCCCAGGTTGTTTTGTAAACCTGGGCTTCTATTGGAATTTACAAGGGCCTATTATCAAGCCCTTTATCGCCGCTTTAGTGGCAGTTTCCTGCCGATAAAAGCGGCGATAATGTATTGCCCTTTCTTGATAATATGGCCCTCAGTTTCTGCTTGCAGAGTTTAGTCCAGGTAAAATCCAAAGTCCTGTAGTCCGGTTTCCCACTTTATACCCAGGGAAGGGGTTGGACTAACTCTGGGGGCCCTCCTAGGGGAGGGACAGGACAGAGGGGTGGGTACACCCATGTCCTTTGTCCAGTTTCATGCCAGAGCAGGAGCAAATGGCTCCTGCAACTGGTTTGAGCTGGACTATGCACAAGGACACCAAATGTGTCCCCAGTGCAGACTTTCTGGCACTCTCAGAGTGCACCCACCCATCCCCAATACACTAAGGCCTGCCTGGGAGATGGTCATACCTCCCTGTGACAGGAATCCTATTGTCCAGCCTCCCCTGCTCGAGCTTGGCTCAGCAGCAGAGGGCAGACTCGTGTCTGTGGCAGGCAGCATCCATTTTGTGCTGCCCAGGTCGAGAAAGCTGGTACCGGGTAGACCGGTGACCCACAGTAGTGGTTCTACATGGGTGGAATCATAGCTCCCACACCAGTTACTGGTGTGGAGGTATGATTCCAAGGTGTTTGACACTAAACACAACATGTTTCTGAGCAGCCGTTTTAAAGTTAGCATTTACCGCAAGGTTATAATGCACTTAAATATATATGGTTGGCTGCATCACAGACAGCCCCGGAGAAAAGCCTCCGAAGACTGCAGAGGGGCTCTGCTCATGCAGGGGCATCCTCTCACACAAAACCCAGCACCCTGCCATCAGGATTGATAAGGCCTGCCATAGGAGTGACCAATAGGTTTATATGTGCAGTGATTTAGAATAGATAGGGTACCTATATCTAAGTAAGTGGTGCATGCACCACCTTACACAAGCTGCAGTAGTAAACCTGTGGTGCCATTTTGAATGGTCTCTCAGGGGTGGCACAATACATGCTTCAGCCCCTGGGAGGCCTCTGGGGTACCTATTCCCTGGCTACCTGGTGTACCATGTAGTAGGGACTGATAAGGGTACCCTAGTATCCAATCTGGAGTGCACCTAAAGTACATGGAATCAATTTAGAGGAGAAAGCAGATAGACTGGGTTCCTGGATAGCAGGATCCCAGTCAGTCTATGTCAAAAACAGTGATACATCAGCAAAAAGTGGGGTTAACCATAAGAGGCAGATCCTACTCTCCTACAGCGGGGTTCTGGTGAAATGGTGGCAGTTGCACAAACTGGTGTGTTGTTGTGGCTGAAGCTGTACAGATGTCTCTCAATACACATCACACAACTAGAAAACATGGAAATACCCCCAAAAATGTGTTGCCACTTAATATGTACTTCTTAAAGTACCTCAGCAACTAACTCCAGGTGTGCCTGTCACCATTTGCGCATAGTAATTATGTGCTATTGACAATACTTTAGCGGTTTTGCCAATTACAGTATCAATCACAGCCTCAGGTGTGCCTGTCACCGAGAGTCCAGGCTAACCAAATGCTCCACCGTACAGTAAACAATCATTATCGGCATCTGCTGCGTCCTTCCCACGTCATCAATCGATTTGGGCCTAACAACCTGCCCAGAGTAAGATGGCCGCCATGACATCACCAGCATGATGACAAGGTGTGCCCTCTCTGATTCTGGGCTGATGCACGGAACAAAGAGGTTGCGTAAGAGAGCGCACAGCAGCTTCATGCGCACAAATGCAGCTGTGCTCGCTCAATGCCCATGTGCCGTTCTCCTCACAAGCACAGCAGTCTCCGCGGCACAAGTTTAACCCCTTACGTGCTGTGCAAATTTTCGCGATGTGCGGGCGAAATGAAGAGCGGGCGTGGTTCTGACGGCCCCCGGCCATCCTCGGCACATGCCCACCATGACGTGTGACGGCAGGGGGCCATCCGCAGCATGCAAGGGGTTAAGAAGATTCTCTCAAAACAGGGATTACTCACTCTGAGCAGCAAGATCAGGAACTCCACTCCCGCCTGAATACTGGGGCTTGAAGTCAGTTCAGACCAGATGCTCCCTGAGGATCTTCCTTCCAGGTGTTGGTGGGTGCTCAGCTGATTTCCGCTCGTCACCAATATGAAATGAGTGGACACACTCGGTGAAACTTGTTCAAGGAAGGCTTTATTGTCACACAAAGCGCCCACGACACGAACACATCTTAGCTCTTAAGATCTTAGCAGCAACTGACATAGTGGTCACTGCTAGAACGTTAGAACCACTTACACATTCCTATCACCTTACAATTCTACTGTGACGTCATACTCATATGAGTCTATCATGACCTCACAGCGTGTACAAGAAGCACACTTGCAACAAGAACCTACACATGCTGCTCAGTATAATACACCAATTGACCTCTGAACCAGGTGTTACTTCGTTGTTTTTAGCCACCTAGAAAGCTTTCGACTCACTGGAGTGGCCGTCCTTACTACATTGTGCCGGTTAGCTCTATGTGTATCGGTGCATACATTAATGATGCTGCAGTATCCCCTTCCATACATTGATTGCTGATTTCGTTGTATTGTCTGTTCCTTCCCCGATTGGAATTGGTACTCTGTGTAATATATTCTTTGCCTTGCTGTTTATATATTTTTCAATAAAAAGAAATATAAAAAAAAAAAAAATTATGCTGCAGTAAGCGGCCTTCGAGGTCAGAATCCGGATAAACGGGCTTCACTATGGTGCATTTGATATCTGCAGAGAAAAGGGCTGATCTCCATCCCAATTACTGGCATGCTTGCTGGGAGAACACAGCATTCTTAGAGAGCTAACATTTACTGGTGGGATAGTACCCATAGCTTTGTACGTGGATTATATTCTATTGATGATTACACTCACCCCGGCAAACTTCTCTGAGGTGAGTTGCTTCAGTTAATCCTCCGGCTTCGCAATCAACGGGCGACTGTTTCTGCTGTGCAGCCTTTATTTACAATAACAAAGTCAGCTCTGCTGTAAAACAGGCATCGCAGCACACCCTGGTGGCATTCAGGCAGAAACCCAATAAACTAGGGGAATATTAAAAAAAAAAAACTAGGGTTCCCCCTTTTGTCCTATACATGGAGTGATAGACTTTAATTAATACTGTTGAGTTTGTAGCAAGCCCGTTCCTTATTTTTGGGTTTATATTAGTGTAGGGAAGACAGACGGGTTCTCTCTCCAGCCTCTCTCTCGCGTGTTTGGCATATATTGGTTCCACCCAGCTCCGCTCCATTTGGCTATTCCGCTGCAGCGCTAAGGGGGCATGGGGGCCACGTGGCACTCACACGCTGGTGACGGAACCGCTCCGTCACCAGCTTCGGGTGAGCTGTGCTGATGACGGAGCGGTTCCGTCATGGCCCCGCCCGCTCAATAGAACACACCGCGCAGGCGCGAAATCAGCGCCACGCAGGCGCGTCGGGCGGGCCATGACGGAAGCGCTCCGTCATCAGCACAGCGCCACCGCGGCTGATGAGGGAGAGGTTCCGTCATCAGCATCGATGTGGTTAAGAGATGGAGCCAGTGAACGAGGACACTCTGCAGACAGGTTTGACCTTCAGATGACCCACAGTAAAGGAGGCAGTGGTGACCACAAGCTGGGTCATGTGAGGTTGGGGGAGATGGATGGATATGCCATCTTTACTCACCTGGTGTCCCTTTGTGATGTACCCTATTCTTGCCCAACTATGGAGAAGACAGTGGCTGAGGCTGGGCTGTGCAGTTGGGCCTTTGAAGGGGGCTAAATATTCCCTGACTATTGATCAATATAAGAAAAGGGTTGCTGACAGCAGTATGGTTATTCACAGGCTTTACAAAGAGACTTAGAGCATGAGCAGTAAAACCCAACCTGCTCAGAGGAATTTAAAGCCCTAAGTCTGATTCTGGACTGTATGGGGTGGTGTTCTCAAGGCAAAAGGTTAAAGGGCCGCAGATATAGGAGGCAAACTTAATGATAGTATTGGTTACTCTATTTCTCCCAGACCACATAGTTACATTGCGGCATTGACACAAAGATACGTTTTTAGGTTCTTGCCCCATGTTTACATCAGGGCTACTTAAGTCAGCTCAGAATGCTGATTGTGACGCGCTTAATAAGCAGACTTAATCTAGAATGGGATTGTCCACCCACTCAGAAGCAGGAACACGTTTGCCATATATTTTCGGTTATGCACTCATATCTTTGACTTTTATTGCATTGCTGAGCTATATCCAGAATCTGCTGAAATCAATGTGGAAATTGACCACACGGCCGCAGCTGCTAGCGGGTCACTATAAGATGGCGGACGAGCAGTGCCACCATTGACAGCCTGGTTACGGGATATGGTCTCCTGCATGACCCAGCTGAAACCTATGACTCCAACCAGCCTGAACCGGCTTGGCCAAAGGACTTATGGTGCCAACCAGATCTTACCCTTGTTACATGGACATGCCACCCTGATGTAAGAAATTTAAAATGTCTGCGCTGGTGCTAAACTGGTCTGCTAGTGGCTTGCCACGCCTGGGACTAATCAAGTGATATATCAGAAATAGGGGACCACAGGACTTATGGAATAATAGGTTTCCTTATAACCCCAAATCTCTTCTCTTTCTAGGTATTGAGATGTCTGTATTCTGGCAGTTGCGTAGACGAGCTGTTACTCTGCGATAGATTATGTCAGCGGTGAACAGATTCTACGTATTGAAAGGGTTTCTAATGACTTCTGTGTTTTTTTAAATTTTTTTTTTTACTTTCTTGATTTTGTTCTTTATATTTCTTCCTTTTTCTGCATGCTGTAATGGGACTTTTCGCAAAACAATTTTTTTTTTAATAAAGAAAGTTGGCTGCTGCTTGCTGTTTTTAATAATGGAATAGAATGCATATTCTTCTGCACACACCTATGACTGTGTTTGCTGTCAGTGTGAAAATCATAGTAGCATGTTTCACTCTTTAGGATACTATGGAATTTGGATGTCATGTGTGGTTTACGTTTCTGTTTTGTCTGAAAACCGGTATAATTACCTACATCATTAAATACTTTTCTGTTCTTTTTACTGCAGTTAAACATTTTTGTCCAATATATCCCTTTTGAAATGTTCTTTTTTAATTTAGCTATACTAAAACACAATGTAAACAAATACAAACAAGGTAACTCGTGTCATTTATTCCCATCCTGCCATCTAAGGTGAGAGTGATACACTACGGTGCTTTGTAGTTTGTGATGCCCCTAGACGTGCACCCCTCAGTGGCACTAAAGGCTCAGGTTAAAGAGCGGGGAGAGATAAAGGTCCAGTTTTTTATTGTTACTCGTAGCTAATATTTTAGGGGTATCGTAAAGTTTATGGGCTTCATTTTTGAAAAGTGAAGCATCGCTGCGTGAAAACAGAGATACATCACCTTTCATTGCACCCTCGTTGCGACATGTTGGATGCGTATTTCTGATGTATCTGTAGGCGCAAAAATTACGCATTGCTGGAGTGTGTCACAAAAGTGACACAACTCCATCAATGGGTCACTTTCACATGGGTAAGTCCATTTCAAATGTTCCTGTGTCAGTCTTACGCCTGCTGCAAGGCAGGTATAAGATATTGGCGCATTTGCGTCCTAGAAGTGACACAGTGAAATCTCATAGATTTCACTGCGTCACTTCTACGAGGCTTACTTGCGCCCACCCTGCTTACATTATACCTGGTGCAGGCATAATGTGGCGCAGGGGTTTAGAAAGTGATGCATCTACCTAGATGCGTCACTTTTTAAATATGACGCAACATGGTGCATCGTTTACACGGCTTGTGCGTCACAAAAAGTGACGCACCGGCAGCGCTTAAGTGACGCAAGGGCTCATAAATAAGCCCATATATGTTTACTCCCACCTTTTAACAACTACACGTTGACTGCCTCAACATAGAGGTATATTTACAATTTTGGTTCACATTGCTTTTAATTTCTATTTTGTAAATTCTTTGTAATTCCCAATTTCACAGTAACTATTGTGAATAAAAAGAAGGCTGAGTAGATAGTCTGTGAGCTAGCCACCAATGATACACCTCCAATGGGGTTACATTCATTCCACTTTTAGCCTAAATCCTCCTGCCAGTAGCGCCCCAAACCTCCCCACCAGGTAAGAACCCTCCCACCCCCTGCTGTGCTGCACTCCAGTAACTCATACCTTCAGCCCTCGGATATTCTAGTATTCCCACCTCCCTTTCCCACCCATCAGGAATATTCAATCTCCATTGTCAAATAGACAAACTGTTCTCAGTTTGTGCAGGCATGTCGCCTGCCTGCAGCCTTCCGCCATGAATCTCAGTGTCGGTTGCCATAAAACAAAAATCCTGTCCCTTTCTGCAGAATGGGTAAACAGCCCTTTAATGACACGGGGCCCGATTCACAGAACTAACTTAAGACAAAATCCTAAACTTACTACCATTTTGGTATTCACAGAACGCGCTTACTCATTTTGGTATTCACAGAAGGCGCTTACTCATTTTGGTATTCACAGAAGGCACTTACTCATTTTGGTATTCACAGAAGACACTTACTCATTTTGGTATTCACAGAAGGCACTTACTCATTTTGGTATTCACAGAAGGCACTTACTCATTTTGGTATTCACAGAACGCGCTTACTCATTTTGGTATTCACAGAAGGCATTTACTCATTTCGGTATTCACAGAAGGCACTTACTCATTTTGGAATTCACAGAAGGCACTTACTCATTTTGGTATTCACAGAACGCGCTTACTCATTTTGGTATTCACAGAAGGCACTTACTCATTTTGGTATTCACAGAAGGCACTTACTCATTGATGAGTAAGTGCCTTCTGTAAATACCAAAATGGTAGTACGTTTAGGATTTTGTTTTAAGTTAATTCTGTGAATCAGGCCCATAGCCTCCTGCACTCTTCCCAAAAAAATGCAAAATGTCAGTTTGTTGCTTCCACTGTTCAGCTGTGTTTAGGCTAACATCACTAGCTGGAACATTAGCATGTCAGAACTCTTTTCAGGGCCATGGGCAAGCAGGGTTTATTACTCCCAACCCTGGGGGTTGCAGCCTTTTACCCTACTTTCCTAGGGCTTGGCCTACTATGGATCCTGAATAACTGGGCCAAGTACTAACCCTTTCAGCACTTGAGTGTCCGAGGTAACGCAGATTGAGCAGTCCAAGGCTCTTTGAGGGGGTGGTAAGTGAGAGGCATACACAGGTGCAAGACAACATACCAACAGTAACTGTAATGGGGGATTGACTAGTTAAATATTTTTATGAAAAACAGTATTTTAATATTAGCACACAAAACCATAGAGGAAATAACCAGTCTCTAAACGGTGGCGCTCTCGCCGGGCAGTATCCTGGACTCCTGCCGTCCCTTTCAACTGAGACTGGTTATTCCCCATTCGATACTGGTGGAGACTTTCAGATGTGCCCCCACACTACTACCTGTACGACAAAGTATAAGTGTGGCCGTCTATAATGCTTACTGTCCCCTTCTCTACCCGTGTCACCAGTTCCCAGAAACTTCAAGTCGTTTTCCCGTGTGAAGTACCCCTCAATTCCTCTCAGAGAGCTAATTGGTGTAGCAATTTCTTTGTTTTTAGTAGGTGTTTATACGCACCCTTAACCCCTTCCATGCTCATGACGAGCTCAGCTCGTCATGGCATATGCCTCTCAGGTGCTCATGACGACCACACCCGTTTTCGTTGCTGTCCAGCACAGCAGGGGAAACTACCAAGCAGCGATGAGGTTAAATTGACTCTATGCCTTACGAGTCAACTTCAGCAGCGCAAGTGATACGTGTGTGCGTGTCCACCAACAGGCCTGCTGGCCATGAACATTGTCACCTGATCCAATGACAGATGGTAGGTTGGGGAGGACTGGGGCGCATCTATGTGGGCTGTGTGGTCCCCTAATGTTGAGGGTGTCTTGTTGTTGAGGGCTCTTGTCTTTCCCCAATGATGTGTCAGGCCTCCTCAGTCTCTAGATGGCCCGCATTGGTGTCAAACATCCTTCTCTATGACTCCTCGCAACGTGTTTGTCAAAC